>NC_072398.2:22222500-24722500 GCF_028858775.2 Pan troglodytes
TGCTTATTTAATTATTTTTTATATATATATAAATAATTGCTTATTTTTATTTTTCCTGGTGATTTCTATTTTACTTTTCCCTTTTCAGCACTTCACTGTTTAATTTCTATGTTGGTTAAAAATAAACCTCTGGTGGTATAATAAAAAAAATTACTTTTAATTAATTTCTCCAGTAGGTTTTATTGTATGACAATAATAGAGTACTGATTTTAAAATAAATCAATGTTTAATTGATTGATTTCTAATGCTGACAGAATGTCTCTTCTAATGTGCAAAGTGATTTTAGTTAACATATTCACTATATGCACTATAAATTGACTGCATTATCACTTTCTCTCCTGAATTCTATCAATTTAATAATTTAGAAGTTCCTGTTAAATGTGTATCATTCATTCTCTTTACTACCTGGCATAACATTCTCTCTATTCCACATTAAATGCACAGTAATTCTTGTCCTAAAGCATTTATTATCCTGTTGAATAGTCTTTACAGAAATGGGGAAATAAAATGGATTCAAATGCAAATATTGTGCATAGAATTGTTTTTTAAATCGGGAGATTTTTTAATGTTTTATTCTTTCTGTTTTGTTAGGATACTTATAGTCAGAAGAGTAGTTAGCATGATGTTCTGCTAAAGGAACTTCTTGATCTAGATGTTTAAAAATTATTGAACAAAAAAGTGATTTTGAATATGCTTGGAATATTTATACTGAAGTTTGCACATTTTCATTCTAAACAAAGTGTTTTGCTATTCTCGAAACAAATAATTACTCTGGTTAACTCTATAGTGTGATAAAAAGAGAACTCTCCTCGTGTACAGTGGTATTGCATGTTATAATCTGCTGCTCAGGATGTTAAAATATTCAATATGATATTTCCATACAGATATTATTCACCTTAAAAAAGAAAGGGAAGGAAGTTTGAGTAAATTATTTTGGTTGTTCTTTCCACTAGAAAACCTTTTTATTTCTAACAAACTTCTCTCCATCCCTTTTCCTGTCACAAAAAAAAAAAAAAATGTACATATATTTGATTGTAAAACCTAGGAGCAGTATGTATTTTGGCAAATACATGAGGTCTTCTCAGCAGACCTTTCAGGAATGCACACCCCAGCCAGGTCCTCAGCTTGTTTCTGCTCTCACAGGCACTCTGCCACTGCTGCCACCCACCTGTAATGCCTGAGCACCCCGCAGCCATTTCCCAGTGTTACTTTTCCTCCAGGAATATCCTTTCTCATCTTCTACCCTCTATTAATGCAACATGAGCTCAGTATAAATATAAAAGTAAATTTTATTGCACTGCAAGGGAACTCCTAGTATGAAGTAAAAAGGAGCTGAGTTCACAAGAGCTGCCAAATCTTTTATTTATATTCCAGCTCCTAAAAGGCATGATTTCCCACTCATGTGCTTTCTAAGCTCCATTCTCCCAATTTATTGGTTAAGTGCATAAGCAGGCACAAATCCCGCCTGTACAACTTTCTAGGGTATGGTTTGGAAGAAATTAACCTTTCTACACCCTAAATTTGCTCATCAGGCAAATAGTAATAATAATATAACTAATCTCATAATGTTGTTTGAAGATTTAAGGAAACAGTGTATGTAATGCCGTCAGTAATAATGCCCTTATTACTTTTAATAAGCTGGTTCCCTCCCTTTCTGTATTCTCTTTAGCTTCTTTTCTCGTCCATCAGTTCAGTTTCACTTAAATACTTTCTTAGCTCTTCATCACTCAATCATCTATTTACCACCAATATTTTATGGCACAAACTTTGTGTTTCTCTTTAGAGTTTGTACCTATGATCTCCCTTCCCAGAGTTATCATTCATTCATTTGATCCTCAAAGTCATAGCAGAATGATGTTTTAAACAGCAGTATTCAATCTTTGACATACTTGAGTTCAGCATCCAAGATATTTCGCATAACGCTCAAGTTCTTCTGTAGCTCTTTTTCTGCTAGGAACTTGGATTCTTTTTTTGTTTTTTTTTTTGTTTTTTTTTTTTTTTTTTGAGACAGAGTTTCACTCTGTCACCAGGCTGGAGTGCGGTGACACGATCTCAGCTTACTGCAACCTCTGCGTCCCAGGTTCAAGCGATTCTCCTGCCTCCCTCCCAAGTAGCTGGGACTACAGGTGCATGCCTTTTTTTTTTTGAGACAGAGTTTCACTCTGTCACCAGGCTGGAGTGCGGTGACACGATCTCAGCTTACTGCAACCTCTGCGTCCCAGGTTCAAGCGATTCTCCTGCCTCCCTCCCAAGTAGCTGGGACTACAGGTGCATGCCCCCCGTGCCTAGCTAATTTTTGTATTTTTAGTAGAGACGGGCTTTCACCATGTTGGCCAGGCTGCTCTTGAACTCCTGACCTCATGATCCGCCCGTCTCAACCTCTCAAAGTGCTGGGATTACAGGCGTGAGCCACCACGCCCAGCTGCACTTGGATTCTTAAGGAGCACATCAGGTCTCTGTTGTTCTCTGTGCCAAATCTAGTTATATTGTGCTTGATGCTTATATGCCTGCCCTTTGCGGTAAGGCTCTAATGAGTAGTACACATCCTTCTGGACATTCTTTTTTGTTTTCTGTCTCGTTGCTATAGAGGAGATTATGTTGAAGACCTAAAGTTTGAATTGCAGCTGGAACTTGTACATATAGAAGGGAATAAGACTAGTATTGACTAGAATTGCAGGAATCAAGTCCTTTGGTATCAACATATTATCATTCTTCTCCCTCTGTCTCTGGGAACCCAGTGTTCTCATGCTGCCCTCTGATTTGTCGGAGCTTTACCACCAGTGCCTCTCCTCCTCCAAAGTTACCTTCTTTACTCCTACTTTTACCCTTCCACACAGGCCTCTAAGTGTAGTTACTTTATTTAAAACAGTACGGTTTTAAGTTAAAATGTTCCCACCCCTATTTTTTCCTCCACATGTTTTGCCTGTTAACTCAAAATTCAAATGAATGCTGGAATTTTTGGCACAATGGGAAGATGTTCGGAGCAACATGCTTTCCTTTTTAAGTCACATTGTTTGGCCAGTACTTGTATGTGTAATAGTAGCTTTGAAGAGAAGAAATATATGTAATACCAGTCATTCCCTTCCCTCTGGGAAAATGAAAGGAGGCAACCAGGCAGAGCAGAGCATATTCTCAACACTCTCTGCTTCTCTAACTTGGGGGAATGTAGGCATTTGGGCTTTTCTACATGTAGAATCATAGAGTTTTGAAGGAGAAAACCTTAGAAAGTATTTAATCCAGTTGTTTTAACCATTACAGCACTCTTCTGTTATTAAGAGTGGATAGGTTACTCTCCCATTTTTAAGAGTGACTTTTTTAAAGTTCTCAATCTTTGGGGATTAGGACAGTGTGGTGATACATTGTTATGTAAAATATTCTTTAGGACAGATAAAGAAGGGTTTGAGTTAATTTATTTATTTATTTATTTATTTTGAGATGGAGTCTCGCTCTCTCACACAGGCTGGAGTGCAGTGGCGCGATCTCAGCTCACTGCAAGCTCCGCCTCCCGGGTTCACGCCATTCTCCCGCCTCAGCCTCCCGAGTAGCTGGGACCACAGGTGCCCACCACCATGCCCGGCTAATTTTTTGTATTTTTAGTAGAGACGGGGTTTCACCGTGTTAGCCAGGATGGTCTTGATCTCCTGACTTCGTGATCTGCCCACCTCGGCCTCCCAAAGTGCTGGGATTACAGGCGTGAGCCACCATGCCTGACCGGGTTTGAGTTAATTTTAAAAGAAATTGAAACTACTTTGATAAGTGGTCTCTTGAGAAAGGCATTTCCGTTCAACCTATTAAGAAAGCAGTAGAACAGAGATACCAAGATCCCTTCTGCTGTAGAAATTATTCCCACTTCTACCCTCATCTTTTCCTTCAACCGTGCATGCCCAGTCCTGGACTGTCTAGTCCATGTTAGCCCCAGCCTCTTTCTCTAGGTAATAAACAGGGTGAGGAGCAAATGGAGCTCAGCTGCTTAGATTTTCCCATTTCTTTCCCCCATCTATTCCCTTCATCCCAATAGTAACAGATCCAGGGATCATCACACCAAGCTTGTAGCAACTTCCTATACTCTCTTCAGTTCATTTTCTTTTCAGCCGAACCTTAAAAAACTTGGCTTGAGAATATTATAGATAATACTAATTACAATCATATAAATTAACTGCTTGCTCTTTATATTTGAGAAACATATTGTCATATATTAAATATGTGCTAAGTAAGTTTTGAATTTGATTAAATTACAATTCTACACTTTGTTCATTTAGTCCCAGTTCACAAAAATAGAAATTGCCCATTTGCCTGGAAAATGAGAATGTACTCAACTTGGTTTTTCAGAGTTTTCTTACTCTGATATACTGATGAAAGAGTAAATCAAGGATTAAGCTCGGGAATATAAAGGTCAGACACAGAGAAACAGAGATAGTATCTATAGCCCAACAGTCTGGTCCCCCTAATATTGTTTTCCATTCTTATATTCTGGCATATAAGAAAAGCAAGTAGTCTGACAATATTGGCAGGCTGAGTTCTGGACTTGATTTTAACCTTGTATAACATCTTACTAAGATGCTTCAAAATATTTAATTTCAGTCATGGCTTCTAACTTCTTTAATTTATCTCTTGATTTCACATGGTTTTATCTCCCAGCATCTTTTACATTCTGTTACAATCAGTTACAGAAATCTGAGACTTTTACAGAAACCTGAGGCTTGGCAGCATAGTTTCAGCGATACTTGGGGGGATGGTCAATTGTATGTGAGAATTTGTAGGAAATAGAATTTTAAAACATACATTTTAAAGATTTTTAGTCCTATGACCAAAATCAGACCTAGCTTCTTTGGCATTCCTGAAATTTGCTCATTCAATTCTTGTTTTTACAATTTCTATCCACATATTCACCACAACCCTACCTGAAGATTGCATATTTCAGAAAGTTACACGCATTTTTTCCTCAACTTAGGCAATGTATTATGTTGAATATAATTGTATATATTACGTATTTTATCGCATATATAATATAATAATATATTTAGACAATCTAAAGAGAAAGAACCATGATTACATAGTCCATTTCTTCTTTGGTATTTTATTAAATAAGACCTCTAGGATTAATTGAACCTTAAAAACTATTAGCCAAATTATGTACTCCTGAGATTATTTCTTTTGGTTTCTGCTTGTGTGCATACCTTCATATTCAGTCTTAAAGTTTTGTTGGCATGTCATGGACCTATATATGAAATACATGTTTTAAAGTGGTATTTGGTTGCACATTAAGACAAGGTGCTGGTTTATAGTGTTTGCCATGAATTCAATTTCAGAGTTTATAAAAAACCACAGTGTGTGTAGGTATATATGAGAGAGAAAGTGTGTGGGTGTGTTTTCCTCTAACTCACCTTTTCTGTTGAAAACATAAAAATAGTTGAAAACGTAACAATATTGAAAACATAAAAATTAGACAATTTCTAAGTAAACACTTTGGTAAGAAATCATTGCTGTGGTGATAGTATCATTATTAGCTTTAAATGGTATTGGCTTAGAAAATGTATTGTCCTTCATTTTCAAAGATAGTTTCGGGAGACATTTTAACTTGTTGTTAGTATAGTGATAATATATTTATTTTGAGATATTCATGCTCTTTTCCATGGTTTTAGCATACTCCAGACTCTAGTCTAGAAGTAGAGATAGCCAAAAAAGTTTTTTTTTTTTTAATGTTAAACATTTTAGCACTTTTTACATGGGTGGTAATATACTGGGCATAATGGATACAAAGACAAAGCAGACGTGGAAATGGACCTCAAAGTGCTTATTTTATAATTAGAAAAATAATTATATAGTTACACACTATGCAATGTGGAAAGCAATAAATGCCATGAGAAATACCTAGGCTAAGTACTATGGACATTCAGAAGGATTCATTCAATATTTATTGAGAATATTTAAGTTTGAAGGCTTATGCTAAGCATAATACAATACTTCCTGCCCTTAAGCGTAATATTTCCTGCCCTTAAGCATAATACAATATTTCCTGCCCTGACAGTCTAATTGGAAAGACAAATATATAACCAGATAACTATAACACCATGTGGGAAATATAGTAATAAAAGATAAAGATTGTATATCATGGGAATACAAAGAAGAGAGATTTCTGATTGAACCAGGAGGATCCAGAAAAGCTTATTAAGGGAAATAATGCCTGAGCTGGGTCTTCACAGATGAGTATGTTCAGCAAAATCATAAAACAACTACATAAGAGGAGTATATTCTAGACAGGCAGAGCGAACTTGCCGGGGGAGGGAGCAGGGAGTTACGGGATTGTGGACAGAGGGAGATTTCAATTTAGTTAGAATTGTCCCTTGCTTGGCAAACAAAAAGGGTGAGGAAGGGATTGAGAAATGAGTATGAAGACATGGGCAAAGGCCAGAATAAGGGTCTGTGTTTCTCAACTTTATACTTCATATTACAGAGCTTAGGTTTAATCAGTCCCATATGTAATAATTATTAAAAGATTTAACAGAAGAGAAAGGTGACAGCTTCATTTTGGACAAGTTAAGTTTGAGATTCCTAAGGGACATCCAGTTGGAGATGTCCAGCAGACAGTCAGATATTTAATATATGCGTCAGGAGTTTAAGGAAGAGGAGTGAACTGGCAACAGAGATTTGGAAATAATCAGAGTTGAAAGTGGATGAGATTCCCCAAGGGGCAGATTGTAGCAGTGAGCCAAGGACAGAAACCTGGAATCTCCATTGAAGAAAGGGTGAAGGAATAGGACTCCACAAAAGCTAAGAAAGCAATTGTTGAGAAGTATGTGGTTACTTAGGAAAGTACCTGTCAGAAAAACTAGAAGAGCAGAGAATTTTAAGGAGGGGAATGGTCAGTGTGATGGTATGGCAGAGGTGGTTGGTCAGATAGGACAAACCAGAAATACTGACCTGAGTATCAGATCAAAGCAGAATCTGAATTGCACTGTATTAGAAGTTAATTGGGAGTTTAGAAAATACAGACGGCATTTGTATACCATTTTTCAGAAATCTGGCTGAGGAAGTTTTGAATCCTGGCTCTACCACTTAATTGTTTTATAACCTTAGGCAAGTTGATCCATCTTCTACATCTTTAAAATGAGGATCATAATTCCTACCTTAGAGGGTTTCTGTGAGAATTAAAATAATTCATATATGTAAAGCACTTTGGAAAACGATCTGCGTATACTCTGCACATAATAAATGTTATTATGATTATTAAGGAAGAAGGGAGATAGATGATAGCTAGAGGAAGAGTTGGAGTTGATTTGTTTATTGTTTGGTTGTTTGGTTTTGGGGGCAAGAAGAAATGAGAGAGATTCTTCCCATTAATAACTGAGGAAAAGTAACTAGGTTTGAACCTGAGACTTTAGCCTCCATAATGGAAAAACTTCTTTAGAACTCTCCGGGCCTTCTAATCCTGGTTTACTATTAACTCTGCAGGACACAGTGTTCAAGTTATCTTCCATTCCAGTTTCCTATGGAAAGAAAGAATATTTCTGGCCAGGCGCGGTGGTTCACACCTGTAATCCCAGCACTTTGGGAGGCCGAGGCAGGCGGATCACTTAGGTCAGGAGTTCGAGACCAGCCTGGCCAACATGGTGAAACCCCATCTCTACTAAAAATACAAAAATTAGCCGGGCATGGTGGCGCACACTTGTAATCACAGCTACTCGGGAGTCTGAGGGAGGAGAATCACTTGAACCTGGGAGGTAGAGGTTGCAGTGAGCCGAGATCGCACCACTGCATCCACCTGGGTGACAGAGCAAGACTCTGTCTCAAAAAAAAAAAAAAAAAAAAAAAAAGTAGTTCCTATTTACTTACCTGCCAGAGTTATTGTAACACTAATACTGAATTTTTGGTAGTGTTTCTCATTCTTGAACTTCTCCTTTTTTCTTAAATCTTCTATAACTCCTGTAGACCTAGTCTATAAGTTCCCTCCTCTAGGTCCCCAAGAAAATCTTCTCTATCCCTCCTCTAGGTTCCCATACAAACCTTGTACATATCTCAGTGATAGCATTTGTCACATTGTTGCCGGCATGATGTCTTCTCTACCAGTCTGTGAACTTCCATGTCTTATTTATCTTTCAATCCCTTGCAAAGTCGGCTTAGTATCCAACGTATTGTGAGCTCACAACAAATGTTAGGTTGCACTGAATGTTAGAAATTGCCAAAGTAGATATGGTTCATATTAGTGAAGCTCTACTGCTGGAGCATCACAAAAATATTTTGATTGGGAGGCCAAGGTGGGCGGATCACGAGGTCAGGAGATCGAGACCATCCTGGCTAACATGGTGAAACCCCGTCTCTATTAAAAATACAAAAAATTAGCCGGGCGTGGTGGTGGGCGCCTGTAATCCCAGCTACTCAGGAGGCTGAGGTAGGAGAATGGCATGAACCCGGGAGGTGGAGCTTGCAGTGAGCCAAGATTGCGCCACTGCACTCCAGCCTGGGCGACAGAGCGAGACTCCCGTCTCAAAAAAAACAAAACAAAACAAAACAAAAAAAAAACTTTTTGAGATAATTGTTCCTTTTTTCCTAATTAATTCTTTAATGTTAGAAAGGTGAAAGTCCCTCTTTTGACTACGGCTGAAGTTGAGTCAGGATGGAGTATTGTTCAAATAACTTTTAATTTTAATTTATTATCATTAATTCTGAAATCCTAACTTAGCCCTTGTCATTTAAAAGAATCATTTTTGAAAAGAGTAAAAATTTACTAGGTAAATGTCTAACGCCAGGCTAGTTAATTATTTTATTGAATGTTTGCCAGCACTAAATCAGAAATATCTAGATCCTTTTTGTTCTCATTTGTTCCAGTCTGCTACTGCCAACCTTTCCAGAAAAGAAATTGTCTATCACTTGATGAAGCCTTATTTTGTGGGTCACTGTACATGGGCCATTGAAAAGTTTGTCAACCTTAGACGTAGTCCAAACAACTGTTTCTTTACCATCCTATCCTCCAGTTTTTCCTAAAAATACATGTACATTCAACCTATCCAAAACTGTGGCTTTATATGTATGTTTATATACTTTGTCTGTTAATACAATAGTAGTCCTTGAGAGTCTTATGTGTGTAAATATTTGTAACATGTCCTATTCTCCTTTCTCTGTTGAAGCGCTCTCCATCCTGTACTCCAGCTAGCAAAGGCAGACGTGTAAGAGACTTTTGCACTTTATGTACCCATCCTGAGGCCTTTTACCCCTCTCTCATCCTTTTGCCTGTGATTGCGGAACCTGTTAATGTTTTTGTGGTATATTATTACATCTATTGCATGCTTTGTGCTGCTGCTCCTGCTGTTGCTGTGCTGCTTTTATGTTTTTGTTTTTTTTTTTTTGGCTTTGGCCGCAAAGCTTTAGGAATGTTCATATAAATCACTATAACCAAACTACTAAAATGATAAGATATCTTTTTTAGTTTGATCAAGGGGAAAAGTGATCCTAAAGTATGCCTTCTAAGTAGTCAAAGTACATGAGCTCCTAAGAATCTGTTGTAAGCAAATATGTAGATTGTTTCTTAGAGATTTTAATTATGTAGAAAGAAAACTTGATCATTCATGTTGTACAAAATTCAAAAATGATTTGGAACAAATTATACATCTTATTGACTATAATTTATGTAAATCAGTTCTAGAGAAATCTTGTTTTTTTTTTTAATGTGTAGTTCAGAGGAATCTCCCAAACTATATATCTAGATCTGAGGAAATAATGTTAA
Organism: Pan troglodytes; assembly: GCF_028858775.2. Classification (NCBI taxonomy): domain Eukaryota; kingdom Metazoa; phylum Chordata; class Mammalia; order Primates; family Hominidae; genus Pan; species Pan troglodytes. The sequence continues at coordinate 22,232,222 of NC_072398.2, forward strand.
TAATAAAGCCTTTCTATTCTAAGATAATTCCAAGATTTAAAAAATATCAGTAACATTATTTATATATGTATTATTAACAAACTGTAAATATCTTCCTATACTAATCCTAGCTCTGTGTTTCTCAACTTGAAATGAGTCAGCCACTACCTCTGTGCTACAAGATTCTGACATGCCCAGAGATGGAATTTTTCTAAACCAGCCACATCCCAACACTAGTCATAAACACACATACATACTCCCTATTTGAAAAGCGACAGGGTAGCTGACAGTGTTGGGATTTTCATATACTATGTAAAATAGTAACATTCAAAAGGAAAGTCAGTGATGGATACAAGTTCGTAATGTTCACCAGTCATCTCCGTGGAGACTGATCAACACTTTACATTCCGAATTCTTAGACTCGGAAAGTTCTAGATGAGGGAATTCTGTGGTTTGTGGTAGGCATGGGAAGCAGTAGGGGCGGCCTGCTGCTTCCTGTGGTCCTGTCTTTCTGGTATGTTGGAGGGTTGGTTGTAAAATAAACATGAATAACTCTAATATAGCATATATAATATTTTTGGATTACAGCTTAATAATGAATAAGCATTTCAGATACCTGTACTATGGCCGGTAGAACTGCATTCAAGTGATATCTCATTAATAATTGTGTTTATGAAAGATTACTAGTTCAACTGATTGCTTGATTATTTTGAAACTTGTAGAGACTTAAAACCATTAGATATTTGGATTTATCAAATGAATCTGAATATATGTTGATTACATTACATAACCTCTAGAAGGGAAAACCAATATGTTGTGTGCCCAGTTATATTAGGGTCAAATCATCAGCCCGTGAATTGACTAAATTTTTAACTACTTGCTGTTTTTTCAATAAGGTTATAATTTAGGATTTGTTTCTCTAATTTTATTGTGGATTAATTATGTCTCACTTGCCTTGCAGACTTTCTGGGGCCTTGGCCACCTAGAACATTTTTTGTGAATCTTGAAATAAGAAAAAAATTTTGGAGGGAAATAGCTGTTATAAGGTCTCTCCTTAATTCTATGTCTTTATTCTATGAGATATGAATAAACTATAATTAACCATAATCTATTGACTTATTATTACATATGATTATTTTAAACGTAGATATAATAGGTTTGGTTATCTGCTTTCCTGGCCTCCTTCAATTTTTCTTTGGTTAAGTATCTCACAAAAAAAGTCAGCCACTGAAAAGTAATAGTGCCTGTGAAGATGCTTGAAGAATTACAAATTACTCAGCTGTTAAATAGAACCATCTCAGTGGTATAGTGTAGAACCTCAGTGTTCCCTGGGACATCAGTGTATTTCAGTAGGACACATGCAGTTACCATTCTTAACAATGGCCTCTGTTGTAACAGTAGCATAAGATTTTATGTTATATACCATGTTTTTAGACAAGAAAATATGCAGTATTTTAATAAATTTAAAATTAAATAACTATGAAATGTCATATGAATGAGGTAGTATTACAAAATAATGTTTCTTGCATTCTTGTTTCTAGTATGCTATTAAACCTCATTTACAGTTTGAATGATTTTCTTTATAAGTAGTATTAAGTATAGTAGAAGAAAAAGTTTTTATTGATAGTATTGTTAATGTCCAAATACAAATGATGAGGGAGATTTCCACAGTGCTTTCATTAATAGTGAGAAACACTGAATGTCTTATTTCAGATTATTCATTTAGAGTTTGGAGCAGAGATTTTATAGCCCACGTATGGCTTAACTTTCTCCTATGTTTTCTTAGAATATGTGTAAATTCTCCAGACTAGATATTCCAATCAGTATATTGAAAATAACTTGAGAATAAATTTTCTTAAAGGGAAACAAGGTGCATTATGTATAACTAGTAAGCTTACCCTTACTGGTCACAACCTTTAGTCATTTGTTAGGATTTGTTCTAGAGCAATAAAATGTATTTACTGTTTTCCAAATGATATAGTACTTCTGTAATACTGTTTTTGTATCATAAGTTCAATTAACAGAAATAAATATATCACTAAAAGATTTGAGTTTATACGTGTTCTCAATACAAAATATTAAATTACCTTCTACTTTGTTTTCAAAATACTTCTAGCTAGAGGATAAAGAAAATTGATAGAAACTGGATTTTGGCCAGGCATGGTAGCTCACGCCTGTAATCCCAGCACTTTGGGAGGCCAAGGCGGGAGAATCGCTTGAGCCCAGGGTTTGAGACCATCCTGGGCAACATAGGGAGACCCTGCCTCTACAAAAAAATTTTTTTTAAATTAGCCAGGCATAGTGGCACATGCCTGTGTTCACAGCTACTCTAGAGGCTGAGGTAGGAGGATCAGTTCGGCTCAAGAATTCAAGGCTGTAGTGACCCGTGATTGTGCCACTGCCCTACATCCCAGGGCAACAGAGAAAGACCTTGTCTCAAAAAAAAAAAAAAAAAAAAAAAAAAAAAAGAAAAGAAACTGGGACTTTTTAACTTACACTTTATGTTTACCAATAACAAACAACTTGTTAGATGCAAGCTAGTTTTTAGTAGGTTGACCATATATAATCCATATCACATCTTGGTGATTTTTACTTTGAAGCAAGGTTTCTTATGAGAGGGGTTGTTACTTGTGCAAATCTGTAATTATTTAGGCAGTAGAAAAGGCCTGTTGATACATATTCAAGATGAGTGGTTTTAGTTATTTTTATTATTTATAGGAAAACCATGCTGTCCATAATTTGAGGAATTCTTGATAAGTGGGTCATCTAAAAACCAGTTCTGTGATCCTGGGCGGGGGGTACCTTTTTAAATGTACTACTGTAAAAATACATTTGAGGATCTTTTAGTAGAAAAATCCTAACAGCTTCAGGGACCATTATGAACATTTTGCATTAAAATGTTTTACAGTATGGACAGTACCACTAATATTCAGCTTTTCCTCTTTTTTTTTTTTAACAGAGCATTAAGTAAAATGATACTGAAATATAGTAGATGTTTCTAATGACTGTTCGTCAGAGTAACACCTTAAAGTATGTTTACTTAGGAAAAGAAAATTAGCTAACAAAAAAAAATTGCATTTACTTAAAGATATTTCTTATATTGAATTTATAATATCTCTGCTATTTATGTATGTTTATTAGCTTTTGCTGCATTATTATACTTAATGCTATAGTATTTTAGCACATAAAAAATGACAAAAAGAATATTTTAACTTCCGTGGCTAAAATATTAATAATGATTATGTTTGTTTTTAAGGTTTTAAAATACTTTGTAATAAAATAACTAATGGTATTAATCAGTTGCTTTGCTGCTATACTATATCAGAGTCATTGCCAATTCATTATTAAACTGAATCATAGGCTGTCTTTAAATGCCAGCATGTATTCATTGAATATTCTGAAAGTTTAATAGAATTAATTGCTTTTTAGTGGATAGAATAAGCCATTAATTATAAATGCATTGGTAGGCATTTAATTGTGGTTAAAATTAGTAACTTCCTGAAAATTCCAGTCTGGTTGGCGATAATTAAAACTTGAATAAAGAAAATAAGTGATTTGTGGTGTAACACTTTTGAGATATTGTTTACACTGGTGGTAACCGAGAAATGAAATACTTAAATCTATTAATGTTATTAGCATTAGTTTCATTTAAAAGACCCGGACATTTTTTTTTATATTTGAAATGGTTTTTGCCCTGAGTTTATTCACCTTTACCAAGCTTTGTCCTTTGTCTTTAAAAGAAACACACTTTGAAAGTAAAGTGGTAATTTTTAAATTTTAATTATTCATAGGTTTTTAAAATTAAAGATACGACTATCACTATAAATGGCATAGTTCAACTTTTTAATATGCCTAATACCATCTCAAAATATTTCAGTATTTTCACTTATTTTTAATATTTTTTATAGGAAAAATTACTTGATTTTGTTTAAACTCTGAAATTGATTTTTATTTAAGAGTATATAGTTCTAAAAAGCTAGTATGGTAAATTTCATTATTCTACTTTATTACAATTAAATATTTTCATTTAAATTAAATATTTTCTATTTCTGAATAACCACCTTTTACCTCATTCAGCAAAGAAAATCACTTTTAAATTTGTCCATATCCATATTCTCTTTCATTTTTATTGTTGGAGAAAAACTAGTTAGGAGAATAAGACTTGACAGAGGAGCCAAGAGGTGTGTGTTAAAAGCCTCAAGAAAAGAGTTACTAATTTGTGTAGTTGCAAATTAAATTGATAGTGTATTTTTCCTTTCTCCAATATCCCACTGTCATAATACCACATTTTCATAGGATCAGCAAACATGCTGGTAAATGTTTTAACAACCAGCTCTGGGACTAGAGAAAGCCCTGCTTTTTAGGTTCACTGATTTCGTGATATAACCTTCCATTAGTCCATATACTGACAAAATGGCTTAAGGCAGTATTTTCTAATTTTAATGCGAGAAAGTAGAAGACAGTATGCCCAACTTCTGTCAGCATGTGTTTAAACAGCTCAAAGAGCAGACCTGCTGTAAAATTTCAACCAGTGCTATTGGAAACAGCAAATACTTGGCCTTTCCCATTTTTAAAGAGTTTTTGAAATAATCAAACCCAGATAATACAAAGCCGTTATATCAGCTATTCACATATACACAGCATTACCTTTCACACAGGAACTTCGCATTTTGTGTCTTTCTGTCAAGCTGTGGGGCTAAAGCCTTTTGCAACAGGTCAGAAACTTTACAATTTTCTTAAGATGGCTCAGTTTCTTACACATAGAAAGTCCCCTACTTAGATACCTTAAAACTTCTTGAGATGACATTTCAGTCAGTTTTAAGTTCTTACTGGTATAAAATGTATCAATTCTGCTTTGCTTCTCAGTTCCATTTTAACTAAAGCCCCTCTCCATGGACTCCTAATTCTTGCAATGTGTATAATCTTATGAAAACTAGGAGGAGGAGATTTTTAGAAACTAAAAGACATTTCTGCCATATTCCCAACTCAGAGTCATATTTCATATTTATAATCTAAACTGATTACTTTCTCCATGGCTGTCCCTGAATAAAATTGTAAACTGGCCAAAATGTGTCTTGAGTCCCATTTTCTTCTACTTTTTCTTTTCCTGGTCAAAATTTACTATCAGGAAAGGAGATAATATAACTTAGCCTCCTTGATTATTAAATTACTTTGAGTAAATTACTCTGCTGTGGAGATGCCTCTGGTAGAACAAAAATAGTGCTGAATTTGGACTCGAGATGGGATACAGGCCTGGCTCTCCAACTTCACAAGGCATACTAGTTTCATGAAATCAGCCACATCACATGTACAGAGCTGATATTCAGCTGGTAAGCTTTAGTTCAGTGGCCCAGTTTTTTAAATATTGAGTATCCTAGCAGTTGGTAAGTGGTTGCTGCTCCAAGACCCCTAATGCCTTCACTGAGACCCTTCTTCTCCCTACTCCTCCCAAATCCAGTAGCTGAAAGTTTATGGCCTGGTGGTGGCTTTGTGGTTACCAGAATACCTTTCCATGCCCACCACCCAGGAAGGCCGTAGGTGGGCACCAATGGAGGGCATGATAGTGTTTCCCAGCCTCCTAGCCTGTTCTTCCCATACACTTGCCAGATTTTTTAAATTCTCCACATTGAACAGAAGTTGACTGTTTTTAACATATGCAACATAGCATACATTGCTAATAGTATTCTACATTAATTATCAATAGGAAAATATCCCCAACTTGAGAAAACAATTTGTGCCCTTAGAGATTGAAGCCACATGCCCAGAGTTCTGTTGAGCTAAAAACAAATCTATGAAGTTAATTTCTAGGGGAACCTTCTTTTCCAAGTGTTTCTACTCTCAATTATTTATCATTCATTCAAAGTGAAATTTTGCTTTTCACTTAGTTTTGAGTACAAGGGCATCATTGTATTTTAATTCATTGTATTAATAGTTCTACTTTGCCAGCAGTCTCAACTGCACCTGACTCTTTCAGCAGTGGCATTTCTAAGGGATACGTTATCATCATGTCTTCCCTCTAAAATATAGCCATAGTAAAAACAAAGGAAAATAATTATAAGTTCATGTTTAAATTCTTAAACTGATGGTGTTTTTATGATTTGTGATTTCTGATCTAAACATTGTTTTGCTGTACAACATATTCAAAGTAAGTTCCTGAACCACTTTTCCAAATTACCTTCATTGTCCTTCCATTTTAAAAACTCAATCCTAGTAACTCTGAAACTTGCCATACTGACTAGTATGGTTCAATCAGTATGGTTCATAAGATCTTTTATGCTAAATTTTAACCCAAAGCATTTTTAATTTCTAAAAATACTTGGTGTAAAAGGATGCGACTGAATATAAGTGCTGGTTTTTCTACTGATGCAAAATAAAGGGAAGACTTACTTTAGTGTCCTGCACAAAACTGATAGGTTAGGTTTTTTTTACTTTCAATTAATGAGTAGTAAAAGACCAAACTTCATTCTTATCAAGGACAAAGTTATCTTTAATCTGCCGTATGTATCTCTATTAAGTACTCGGCATTTATTTCACATGTATGATTCATTTTGTGAAATAAAAAGTTCCATGTGGAATACCAACATAGAATGTGCAGTAGGACCAGGGCTCAAAGTAACAGATCAACAGTGAAGATCAGGGAGGAGCCTTTGGTTAACTATTCTGTCAATCCTTGTTTACATTAAAGGTAGTGGTTATGCTTTTGTATAATGATGTATCCCTAATGTGAATATTCAAACTAAAGTTTGTTATCCTCCTTTCTCAAGAAATGTTGTCATAATCATGCCTTACAGAAATTTGCTAAGACTGCACATTGTTGAAAAGTGATTTTTTGGGTTTTTATTTTTCCCGACTTATTTTCCTAGACTGATCCCGTTGAGAACACATATGTATGGAACCCAAGCGTCAAGTTTCACATCCAGTCACGGTCCACATCTCCTTCCACATCTAGTGAAGCTGAGCCAGTTAAGGTGCCTTATTGGAGCATCCCTGCTCCCCAACTTTTCACTTGTGTCAGAAAAGAGGGAATTGAATAAAACAAGTCTGTCTCTCTCCTCTTAACCAAATATGTAATAAGTTACAGTCTATTGGAGATCATTACATTTAACTGATAATGTAGGTAGAAGTAAAAAACTAAAGAGCACATTGTCCTCAAATAGTCAATCTGAAATAGACAAAACTAACTAGAAAGATAGTCTTTAATTAGAGAACTATGTAGAACAGAAGATTAATTATGTAAATTTTTGAATTATTAGAAACTAGGCAAATGGCAGTGCAGGTGCCATTCTCATATTTTAATTCTTCTAATAAATGTAATAGGTCATGATATAACTAACCTGTTACATCATAAATAGAGCTGAAAAATAAAATAGCCACTTCTGGCAACTGAATAGTTCATTCTAACTGCTAAATTGGTAACAGTCAACTAAATCCTGACATTTAATAGTGCAAAAAAAACTGTGTTGTGTTTACACTTCATGTCAATCAATGGTTTTAAATAGCCAATAGGCCAATTTTCTTAACAGAGATCATTTCTTCCACAAGTCAAAAGAATGCTGTACCTCAGTCCATACCATCCTACCTTAAGATCAGCTCTGGTTCTTCATTCAGCATCACGATTCAGACAAAGCTCCTTTGCTTTCCTTTTCTTAAATCTCCAGAGCTGTGTCTAGCATTCCAATAGAAGCAGATAGTCCAATCTGAAGAGTTGTCTGAAGTGAAGTGTGAGGTTGTAGTCAGGTTCTGACTTGATTTTTCCAACTCTGTGACAGACTCCCCCAAACTGTTTAAGTTAATGAGACCCTCTTGTGTTTTTAGTTATAATTGTTTTAATATTTTGAGATTATACATTTTTGTTTTAATGATAAAATATTTCAAGCATTCAGAGAATATAAACACCCATGTAAGTATCACCCACAGATTAAACAGATATGAAAATTTTGCTTGTTTTTCAGGTTTTTATTCAAAAATATTTCAGAAACAGTTGAAACATCCTCGTGTATACCATTCCCCACTCTTCTTTCCCAGACATATCTAAATATCCTGAAGCTGATGTGCATCTTCCCTTTCTTGGTTTTAGATGTTCATTTCATTTGTATCCATAAATGATACATAGTAGTGCTTATTATGTGTTTATAATTTACATAAATATTACCTGTATCCTTTTGTAATTTTTTTCATTCAGAAGTCTGCTTTTCAGGTTTATTCCTACAGATATGTGTTCATTTAGTTCATTCATTATAACTGTGGCATATACCACAACTACTTATCCATTCTCCTGCACTTGGATATTTAGGTTGTTTCCAATTTTTCATTATTATCAGTGCTGAAATGAATATCCTAATATCTGTTTTTGCAAATGTACAGAGTTTGTTTGGCATGTATACTTAGTGGAATTACTGAGTTGTATGTTATATGCATTTTCAAGTTTAACTGGATCTTGCCAAATTGTTTTCCACAGTGGTTGGACCAATTTTCACTCCCCCAGCAGTGTGTGTGAGTTCCCCATTTCCCCACATCCTCACCTCACAGTCACACATTAACTTTTGCCAGCTTGATGGATATTAAGTGTCATTTTTGTATTACCTTACATCTGTTTTCTAGTGTTATTCAGCATCTTTTTGTATGTTTATTGACCATTGATGATTTGCCTGTTTGTGTCCTTTGTTGTTCTATTGAATCATTTTTCCTATAGCTTTTTGTGTTCATTATATACTCTAGATACTAATTCTTTGCTAGCTATATGCATTGCAAATATTTTCTCCCAGTCTGTGGCTTATTTTAAAATTTTATTTGTGGTGTCTTTTTGTCTTGCAAAAGTTTTGATTTTAAAATAGTCAGATTTATCAGTCTTTTTCTTTATGACTTCTGCTTTTTATGTCTTTTTAAAACAGTTCTTCTCTATGCAGAGATTATAAAGATTTTCTTCTATATTTTCTTCTAAAAGTTTTTAAATTTTGCTTTTACTTGTTTAGGACCTTAATCAAACTGATATATATTGTTATGTATAATGGGAAATGGGCTTCTAATGTCTTTTTCCCATGTGAACAAGTGACCCTGCTATATTTCCCCCCATCGATTTGTAATGGCTATTTCTGCTTTATATGCATGGATCTGTTTGGATACTCTCAATTCTTTTCCATTGTTCTTTTGGTTTTTCCTGCATTGACAGTAAATTGTCTTAATTACAATTACTTTCACTCTAAAATAATTCCTGATACCTGGTATGGTGAGCCATCCCACATACCTTCTTCCTTTTCTTCTTGACCTTTTAGTTTTTCATATTACTTTTAAGGTCAGCTTGTCAAATTTCACATGGGGCTTTTGATTGGAATTGCATTAATGTATAGATCTATTTGAGGAGAATTGACATCTTTCATGATACTGGGTATTCCATCTATGAACATAGTATACATATTAGGGATTCTCTTATATCCTTCAATAAAGTTTCATTATTTTCAGTGTATTTCATATTGCTTGTTAGATTTGTTCCTAGGTACCTTAAATTTTTTGTTGCTGTGGTGACTGGGATTCTTTTTAAATACATTTTCTTACTGTGCATTGCCTTGTCTTTATAAACTCTGTAGATCTTGTATCCAGCACCCTTGCTTAATTTTTTTTAATTCTAATAACCTTTGGACTTTCTATGTAAATTTGACGACTTTGTTTCCTATTGTTTTTTATTAACTTTTGTATAGATTTTCAGTGTTCCTCTCTTTTATCTTTCATATGTATCTTTTCAAATGTTAAATTATAAGTTTGGTTTAAAACTTTTTCAAGCTATTTAAAAGTAAATAAAATCTAAATTAGAGCCAAACTCACAAACAGAAAACTCTGAGAAACTCAACTGAATTTTGTTTTAAGGCTGTAGTGCTTATAAAATATTCTGTTTTTGGAGGTTGTATGGTAACAAAGATAGATTGTTGTATAGTAACAACAAAGATGAGGTTGTAAAATAGCAGCAAAGAAAGGACCATCCATTTTTCTTATAATATTTTAAAATATTCTGTTCTTTATACAAAGACTAGTGTTTTCCTTTTATTTTTTTGCTTGGCATCCTGAAAGGAAGTTACTTTCCATGTCTTTTTTTTTTTTTTTTTTTCTCACTACTTTGCTGATTAAGCAGTGGCTCTTTTTTCCCCATAATAACATCCAGTGGAATGATTGGTTCTTTGCATTCAAAGAAATAATATTACAATAAAACCCCATAAAAGAAGACCATATTTTACATAGCTACCTAAGAAAGATATGGTATGTGACTAAATTTGTATTAAAGTCAGAATTCCAATAATATTAAATAATTACAATAAAATTAAATAATTCCCTTCTTTGGAAATTAATTGTGCACAAAAATCCCAGTGTCAGTCTCTGTCTATGTATTCACATCCAGAGCTGTGTTCTATATATGTAATATATGTTCTATGTATGAAAGTTGAGTAGTTAAAAGAATATTCTAAATATTTTATTATAAATCATTTTCAGATACTTTTTAGAATATGGCAAATTCAGATGAATGTAAAAATTAATATCCTCATATTTATGTAGGCCACATGCTATGGCTTTTTTTATTTGAATCATTTGATCCAAATGATTTATTTTTATATTTCCAGACTAAAGTAACTTACTAATTGAACAAATATTTCATTCGTAGATATTGCAGGCAGAGATTTAAATTATCAACACTATGAGAATTTTAGCTTTATTGAGGTTTTCTTTATTATTAATTAGTAGAACTTTTTGCCTTATTGATGTTTTGTTTTATTTTATTTATTTTGGCTTCTTTCTAGTTATATTTGAAATTAATGGAGTGTTTCATGACATTTATTTCCTTTTTTGCTCCTGGGTTCAGACTGTAGACTCCACTCCACTTTCAGTTCACACACCAACCTTAAGGAAAAAAGGATGTCCTGGTTCAACTGGCTTTCCACCTAAGGTACTCAATTTAGTTATAAGCATAGTGTGTTCCAAAAAAAATGAATTTTATCTGCTCTATGCATTTGCTGTGATTTTTTTGATATTATTTCTTCAAATTTACAAACAGAAAAACTTATAAAATAAATTCTGTGTGAATGCAAATAATCACCAATAGGAAAGGTAGGGAGAGCATACAGCACTTTTTCATCTTCTTAAATTCAATGTTTTGAAGTCTGTTATAATAAGAAGTAGCACTTCCTCTAAGCAGTATATGCCTCAGTAAGGCATTAAGTTGAGGCCACTTGTGGAAGAATCTGAGACTGAAATCAATAAACCAGTGAGAAAGAAAAACGTTTAGTGAAAAATTCAGGTGGACTTTTTTTCCCATTCTATTTGACGTAAATATGACTGAAGTATTACATATAGTAGAATGAGAAGATTTAGTTGCTTGTCTCAAGCTCCCACAAAGAAATTCCAGAAATTGGAAAACTGAATGATCTGCCTCTCCAGAACATAAACCTTGGATAAACCACAAAATGAGAGAGAGAGGTCAATAGACCTGAAAAAATATACAAAAAATATAACTGATATAGAAGAAAGACAAACTGAAATAACCTGTGCCCAGATAAAGCAAAATTTTAAGGCCAGATAGAACATGAATTTAAAATAAACATAAAAAATATCCTTAAAGAGATAAGAAGTATGTTGGTAACATGAGGCAGGATAAGGTAGTTAGGAAGAAAAATAAATTGGGAATACTTGACATGAAAACATAACTGCTGAAATAATTAAATAGATGACTTTAATAGTAGAAGGGGTAAAATGGATATCACAGAAAAACAAGTTAGTAGGAGGGAAGATAAGATGAAAAACAGGAAAGTTAAGATATATGACAACCCAACCAAAAGAAAACACTCTAGTAAACTAAAGGTTTATAAATAAAAGGAAAAATATTGGGCATTCAGGCAAAAAATATGTCACTTAAAGGGGAAAGAAAATGAGATTATCATCAGATTTTTTCATAGTAGCAGTATGCTAAAAACAACAGCAGTGAAATAACACATTTAAGATACCCAAGGAAAGTACAAGTGAAAGATTTTTAAGGATTTAATATTTTAAGGATAGTAAAGCATACTCCAAAAATGAAGGCCACAGAAAACTATTAAGAACATGCAAGAGCTCAGGAAATACTGTTCCCATACCCCTTCTCAAGCAATGTGCTAGAGAACAAGCTTCAGACAACCAAAATGATAAGACACCAAGTACTTTGAGAGGCAAGAGTGAAGCAGGAGTCTAGAGTAAATTAGAGAATTGATTCAAAGTCCACATAAAGTGTTATACCAGTTCTGAAAACCAGACAACTACCCCAACTCAGCAATACGTTAATTTTGTGAAGTAATTAAACCAAAGAGATCACAAATTTAAGGGCACCAACCAGGCTCACTGGTTGGTGAGAGAAAGAAGTGCAAAACCGCAAATAGTTGAGATTTGGCAAAAGTCCATGTACTGAATGGCGAGACTTCAAATCCTTTCCTCTGCTTAGCTCCCAGAATACTGACTCTTGGGACTGTAGCCTCCTCCTCCCCACTCTGCTTAGAGAGGATATCAGTGGATCCTCGGGTCCACTGAATGGCCCAGAAAAGACCTATCGATAATGTCATTTGGGGCTCCCTAATGAGATGGCTAGGTCCTTTCTTAACAAGCACATCATATGTTTGCTCTCACATGTGGACACATAGATAGACACAAAATCTCTTTAGCTTTTTTACTGACTCTTAAAAATGTTAAGATTCCCAACAGTCAGTAGACATTTCAAAATTATCTAACAAAGGAAAAAGATCAGGGATACGTGGTGGCTCACACCTGTAATGCCAGCATTTTGGTAGGCTTAGGCGGGCTGATTGCTTGAGCCCAGGAGTTCGAGACCTACCTGGGCAGCATGGCAAAACCCTGTCTATATGAAAAATACAAAAATTAGCCAGGTGTGGTGATGTGCACCTATAGTGCCAGCTACTTGGGGGTTGAGGAGGGAGGATCACTTGAGCCTGGGAGGTCAAGGCTGCAGTGAGCCGAGATCGCACCACTAAACTCCAGCCTCAGTGACATGGTGAGACCCTGTCTCAAAGAAAAAGATCAAATATTTCCTGTTTTCGTTGAAGGAAAAAGGGACAATGGAAAAAGCAGAAAGAAACAGAGCAATATGAGAACAAGAAGTCTCAAGTTAAAGAAAATATGATAAATATTTTTTAAATTCAGTAGATGAGTCACAAGATAAATTTGAGAATTCTCCACATCCTCTCCAGCACCTGTTGTTTCCTGACTTTTTAATGATTGCCATTCTGACTGGTGTGAGGTGGTATCTCATTGTGGTTTTGATTTGCATTTCTCTGATGGCCAGTGATGATGAGCATTTTTTCATGTGTTTTTTGGCTGCATAAATGTCTTCTTTTGAGAAGTGTCTGTTCATGTCCTTCGCCCACTTTTTGATGGGGTTGTTTGTTTTTTTCTTGTAAATTTGTTGGAGTTCATTGTAGATTCTGGATATTAGCCCTTTGTCAGATGAGTAGGTTGCGAAAATTTTCTCCCATTTTGTAGGTTGCCTGTTCACTCTGATGGTAGTTTCTTTTGCTGTGCAGAAGCTCTTTAGTTTAATTAGATCCCATTTGTCAATTTTGGCTTTTGTTGCCATTGCTTTTGGTGTTTTAGACATGAAGTCCTTGCCCATGCCTATGTCCTGAATGGTAATGCCTAGGTTTTCTTCTAGGGTTTTTATGGTTTGAGGTCTAATGTTTAAATCTTTAATCCATCTTGAATTGATTTTTGTATAAGGGGCAAGGAAGGGATCCAGTTTCAGCTTTCTACATATGGCTAGCCAGTTTTCCCAGCACCATTTATTAAATAGGGAATCCTTTCCCCATTGCTTGTTTTTGTCAGGTTTGTCAAAGATCAGATAGTTGTAGATATGCGGCGTTATTTCTGAGGGCTCTGTTCTGTTCCATTGATCTATATCTCTGTTTTGGTACCAGTACCATGCTGTTTTGGTTACTGTAGCCTTGTAGTATAGTTTGAAATCAGGTAGTGTGATGCCTCCAGCTTTGTTCTTTTGGCTTAGGATTGCCTTGGCAATGCGGGCTCTTTTTTGGTTCCATATGAACTTTAAAGTAGTTTTTTCCAATTCTGTGAAGAAAGTCATTGGTAGCTTGATGGGGATGGCTTAGAAAATATTGCAAAAAATCAGGTAGAAATTAGGAAAAGAAAATATGAGAAATCCATATCCAACAAATAGAAGTTCCTGAAAGGGAAAACAGAAAAAAGAAAAGGAAGGAAATTATCAAGTAAGTAAAAGACTTTTTCCTGTAACTAAAAGACATGTTTCCAGATTGCACAGTTCCATCAGTGCCTACTAGCACTAGTGGATGACAAATACCTGTCCCCAGTCACATCATTGTGTGAGTTTTCAAGATACCAAAGATAGAACTTTTTAAACCTTTAAGGAGATTTTAAAAAGATGACATCCACATATTCAGGAATTGAAATGACATACTTACCCAAGGCAAAATGAAAAGAATAGTTAGAAGGTAAAATGATTTCAAGCTAGAATTTTTGATTCCCTGTCAAATGTCCCATCGAGTTGCAGGGAGGAAAAAATTGCATTTTGAGAAATTCCAGATCTCAAAGAAATTTTTATCACCCATGTGCTACTTTCTAAGGAAACTTAATTAGTTCTACCAGAACAAGGAAGGGGACAAGGAAAGAGAGACATGAGGTCTATAGAAGAAGGAATTGTACACAGACCGGTTAAGAGAAAGACTGTAATAGGAAACCAGAGGGCTTCAGCAGGGTTGTCTTCAGGTCAATAGAAAGGGGTAAGGGGGCTGAAAGGCTTCCAGTGTGTTTGACCATGTGGTAAATAGATTCCAGGAGATTTTACAGTTCCTTAGAAGAGTCTGGAAGATTTAGTGATAGAGATACAGAAAGGTAAAAGTCGAGGGTGGGAGGGGAACTATTGATTTTAGAAAAATCATGAGGTTATACAAGTAAGATGATAACCATAGTGTACTTCTTATTAGTGAATAATGATTCTCTAGTCATAATAACTTAGACATTACATATAAATTTTAAGCTAAAACTACTATAACAATATTGGGAAAAATGAAAAAAGGGAGTAGATAGTGTAAAAGGGCCATATCCTTCTCTACCATAGCAGGAAGTGAACAGATAACATCTCAAATCAAAAAACTGTAGTATAGGCTTTCCACCCCAGCTCTGCCCCGCCCATATAGATACCTATTACAGAAGGAGGGAAATAGCTTTTAAAAAAGAAGAGTTAAATGAAATTGCCTGTAGGAAGTAGGAGGAATACTTCTGATTTTGTCATAAGCATTGTAATACCATTTTACTTTTTCAACCATGTGTATCTATTAATTTGATTTTAAAAATTTAAAACAGAAAATGTAGAAAAATTTTTTGTGACTGGGAATAAATATAAGATCTCAAATCACAAGCATAAGGTGAAAATATTTGTGGGCTTTACATCAAAATTAAAAATGCTTTTACAGTGAAAGCATTGTTAACAGATGATGACAGACTAGTGGAAGATATCTGCAATGTTTACCACTAATAAGAGGCTTATTTCTAAAATACATAAGAAACTCCTGCAACTCCATATGAAAAAGACTAGAAATCCCATTGAAAGATTGGCAAGTGATATAAATAATTCCCAGAAGACGAAATCCTGATGGTCAACAAGCATGTGAAGAAATGTCCAACTTCATTAATCATTGGAGAAATTTTTAAAATTTAATTTTAGAATTACTATCACTTTCTATTCAAAATCAAGATAAAATTAAGTAAGATGACGTCATGGATGTGGAGAAACAGGCAGCTTCACACGTGGATACTGGAAGTATAAACGGGTACAGCCATTCTGGAGAGAACCTAGACAGTGTAGAGTCATACGTAAGCTGTATGACTCAGCAATCTCATTTCATCAGAAAAATCTCTTTCCTTTACAAAAACCTCCATACAGATTCATTAGGCAACATGATGAAGATGTTTATTACTGTATTTTTTATGGCAGTAGGGAGTTGGAAATAGGGGAAAGATTCCTAAAATGTAATTGATATATAACAGAAACACATTTATATAAATTAAAAACACATACTCAGACTATCTAATTTATAAAGATATATACATATCCAAGGTATTGGATGATCAAGGATGAAAAGGCAAAATAAGACAAAATAAAACTAGAGTGAGGCGTCTATCAAGCTGATATTATTTTATGAATTAAATATTAACTTAGTTTGTTGCACCTAATGTTTCTCCCCAAGAAATAAAATTTATTTCATGTTTTTTAAAAGAGAGAGAAGTGAATCTATAATTATCTCAAAATAGAAATTTTAAAAGGGAAGAAAAAATATTTTTAAAAAGAAAATTAAATTTTTTTTTTTTTTTTTTTCGAGACGAAGTCTCGTTTTGTCGCCAGGCCGGAGTGCAGTGGCGTGATCTCAGCTCGCTGCAGCCTCTGCCTACCAGATTTAAGCAGTTCTCCTGCCTCAGCCTCCCGAGTAGCTGGGACTATAGGCGCATGCCACCATGCCCAGCTAATTTTTGTATTTTTAATAGAGACGGGGTTTCACCATGTTGGCTGGGATGGTCTCGATCTCTGGACCTCGTGATCCGCCCTCCTTGGCCTCCCAAAGTGCTTGGGATTACGGGCATAAGGTACCGTGCCTGGCCAGAAAATTTAATTTCTTTAAAACATTTTAAAATTTTTTGTAAAAAAGAAAGGGTTGTGTGAGATACTCTTTGACTTGTCATTTATTAGTGGTAAAAGTTTAATTATCTACAGTAAATTTTTAAGCTTTCACCAAGAGTTGTACTTGGTTCTACTTGGCTCTTACATCTTCTATTAAAAACATTTTACTTTCTCCAATGTGTAGCTTAAAATCTACAACACAGAAAAAATCAGAGTAGAAAAGAACTCTTTCTAATCACCACTTTGAAATTTGAGGTTATAGTTAATTCTTTCTACTCCAAATGATCACATAATCTAAAATTCTAATTTTAGTCCATACTTTAATACCTTTCTTACTAGATTTTTTTCTTTTCATTTTTTTCTCTTCTTCCAGCTGTCCACAAAGGGAAGTATTAGATATCAAATATTGACCAGGAGGCAGGAAACAGGGATATTAGAAGCCAAGGAATCTAGACCCTAAGATCGATCATTCCTGTGTCTTTCTTTATACATTTTCACACCAAAACAAAAACAAAATCCTATTGTGTATTACCTAAAGATTGATGGCCTCAGAATAACGATCTTTAATTATGTTATGTTATACTATCCTTAGTGGAGATTAGTGAAATATAAACCCGTTAACCTTTAGTAGTAGATTACACAACCTCTCCTATAATTTAACCAGCACCTACCAGTTGGATGATTTATTACCTAAAATTAATGCTCAGCCAAAACACTGGGTTGTTATATTTTCCCCTGCTGTCATACTCAGAATTGTGACATCCTGAATAGATCTCTTGCTGGAGAGGAAGTGTATGACATGTATATGCGCAATTCGGGAGGTATTATGGAGAATTACTGATAAATTTGTCAACCCTAGAGTTGTTTCATTGCTACTGTTTCAGATATGTCTTGTTACCGTTTAGAAGAAGAAAAACATGAAGCTACTTAGAGCAGTTGATTAATTTTTCCTTCTTTGTATTCAAAGCCTCTAGGACTAACCAGTAAAATAACTTTACGTCTTTTGCATTAATGCATTTTGAACAATTGAAAAAGTTAGCACTAGAAAATTTACTCATAATAGTTTCTCAAAGAGCCAAAAATTAAAAAGTAGTATACAGGAGAAAGAGCAAAATTTTATGATTTTAATAGATTCCTTCATATAAGGAAATAATATCTATCTTTCCAAGGTGGTTATTTGCATGAAATAAGATGAATTATGTAAAGTACTGGTACAGTGTCTGTACCCTGACTGGGACTCAGAAGCTATAGGAGCAGTTGCAGAGTTAGTAATAAGATAGACTGTGTTCTACTTAGAGTCAAATCCCAGTGCTGCTTTGAAACTGACCAAAAGATCGTGAGGAACTTCTAGAACAGAATGCTTTGAGGTTGGACCAGAGCTCATGACCACTCTAAATTTGAGACTCTCACCCCATTCTCTGACTAATGCTGGTAGTCAGGTTTTTCTATGTAAAAAGATAATCTACTTTTATTTTTTTAATTTCTTTTGTAGTGTACAAATCATATATCCCAGTTGAAAAGAACAAGATTTATTTTTAACTTGAATTTTAAAGCTTCAAATATTCCCTTTAGTTTTTTGTTCATATGTTAGTGTCTACTGAAATAAATGCTACTTGATAACCTTTTAAAATCAGTATTCATAATTTATTAGAATATGGAGTAGAGTTCTTAGTAGTTTAAATCAATCACACATTTAAAAGAGAAAAAAATAGCAAAATTCAAATAACATTGGGTACCCATGGACATAAAGATGGCAACAAAAGACTCTGGGGACTACTAGAGAAGGGGAAGGAGGGAGGGGTGCCAGGGCTAAAAAATTGGGTACTATGCTCAGTACTTGGGTAATGTGGATCGGTCATGCCCTAAACTTCAGCATCATATAATATACTCAGGTAACAAACCTGCACGTGTACCCACAAATCTAAAATAAGAGTTGAAATTATTTTTTTTGAGTACTTAGTATGTACCAGGTACTGTTTGAAAGGCTTTGTTTATATTAATACTCATTTAACCACTCCGTTAGGTAGATACTAGTATTTATCCTGTTTTGTAGATAAGGAAAGTGAGACAGAGAGGAATTTAGTAATTTTTTCCTAAGTTCACACAACAGAATGAAAGGTTATTTATTATACATCATTTATTGTTAAAACATGCTAAGAGAATTAATTTGGAAAACAAAGGAATATTCCAAAGAGATAAAATCTACATTTGCTTACCACCATGTAAATCAGGTAAGACTAAGATACCTTTAACTACGGTGTATTCAATAAGAAATTTCAATCTGCCATCTGTCTCTGGAATAATATTTGTGTATTCTTATCTGCTCAAGTGTTATACTGCCTCTTTCCATAGGAGGAAACTGATTCGTGAAGCATATTATTTGTCCTTGGTCCCAGAAAGAGAAATGCATGATTTACAGTAGAAACAATAATTTTAAATAACTCTTTTTCCTAAGAAGGTATAAAGCATATTAAAATCCTATATTTGTATCAGTATAAATATGCAATATTTTACTTAACTATTTGCTGAACAATAATTTGGATAATTTATTAAAATTCTGAAGCTAAGATTTATGAGCCCCCCAAAAAAGCTATTGTTTATTTTACATACTTTTAAAATGGCATTCAAGAGCAATTGATTATCATTTAACTTCTTAATTATTTTAGCTTAGTCCAGTTCAAATTACCTAATAAAAATGTTTAAAGACCATAAACTATAAGAAGATGTAATGAGAAATGGAAATAATTCATTCTATTCCTATTTAGAAAACATTCTAGAAAGTGGTATGGGGCATAAGGACTCACATTATGGAAATCTTTTAAACAATCTGTGTGTTTTTTTATCAATTTGTTTTGCAGCGCAAGACTCACCAGTTTTTTGTAAAATCTTTTACTACTCCTACCAAGTGTCATCAGTGTACCTCCTTGATGGTGGGTTTAATAAGACAGGGCTGTTCATGTGAAGGTAAGAACACAAAGGAAAGAAAATGTGACTTCACTATCTAAATTGTAATCAAATAAGTTGATTCTCTTTCAAAGGTGTATAAATGTTTGTTTTACTTAATCATTTGCCTTTTTGCATAACAGGAATGGAAATAATCTGTGTTGTCTGTTGAATGTTCGAGAAACTAGACATATTTTTCAGGGGCAATATATTTAAATATGGTTCATTTGTCTTTGTTTTGTTATTGAGTAAATTTGTAGTCCCTGCCAAAAAACATTAACCTATCTGACAGAAGAAAATTCATTGAATTTTAACCTTGTTTAATTTATTAGAGAAATTGTTATTAAAAAGTAGACAGTGTGGGAACCTTTTCAGAAATATTAAATGTCTGCCACTATGTCTGAAAGATATTTTATTCCTGTATTAATAGCAGAGGTTTTTTTTTTCCCCTAACATCCATGATTTATTCATCACATGTTTATGGAACACCCACTGTACTTCTAGGCACTGGGGACATAATAGTGGATAGGGGAAGGGCATAGATCCTACCCTCATAGAGCGCACATTCTGAGTGATGAAGAAGAGAGGGTCAGGGGTCATGTGAACAGAAAAGAAAGTATGTTTGGGTATTACTTTATTTTTCCTAGGACCTCTGAAGTGAAAATGGTTTAAATTATAATGGAACATATATTTTTTTAAATGTTTCAGAAGAATACTTTTTTAAAAAATCAAATGAAATTTGTCATTACAACACTACCTTATATGAGGGGACTTCAAAAAGCTTGTGGAAAAGTAGAATTTAAAAATAAAAGTAAACAATATAAACTTTTTTTTAACATAAGCTCCATTAAGTTCAAGACAACTTTGTAAGCAATTATACCACCCATTTAGTCCATCCCTGAAGAACAGAGGGTCCTGAGAATGTAACCATGTCAGTCTAGCCTCCTTTACATTATTAACTGAAGAAAGATGGGTGCCCTTAAAGACTTTTTGAAATTCAGAAACAAAAAAGTCAGAAGGAACCAAATCAGGACTGTAAGGTGGATGCCTAATGATTTCCCATGGAAACACTCACAAAATTGCTGTTGTCTGATGAGAGGACTGAGCAGGAGGAGCATTGTCATGGTGAAGAAGGACTCTGGTGAAGCTTTTCCCAGGCGTTTTTCTGCTAAAGCTTTGGCTATATTTCTCAAAACACTCTCATTATAAACAGATGCTATCATTGTTTGGCTCTCTAGAAAGCCAACAAGCAAAATGCCTCAAGCATCCCAAAAAACTATTGCCATGACCTTTGCTCTTGACTGTTCCACTTTTGCTGTGACTGGACCACTTCCACCTCTTGGTAGCCATTGCTTTGATTGTGCTTTGTCTTCAGGATCATACTGGTAAAGCCATGTTGCATCTCCTGCTGCTGTTCTTCAAAGAAATCCTTCAGGATCTTGATCCCACTTGTTTAAAATTTCCGTTGAACATTCTGTAGCTGATCTGGGTGCAGTGGTTTTGGCACCCAACAAGTAGGAAGTTTGCTCAGCATTCATTTTTCAGAATTGTGTAAGCTGAACCAATTGAGATGTCTGTGATATTGGCTGTTGTTTGTGCTGTTATTCATCAGTCCTCTTCAGACAGAGCATGAACAAGATTAATTTTTTCCCTGGCAAATTAATGTGGAAGGTTTGCTACTGCAGGTTTCATCTTTGACATCATCTTATCCCTTCTTAAAATGAGTTATCCATTTGTAAACTGCTGATTTCTTTAAGGCATTGTATTTGTCTCTTCTCACATTGCTAATAAAGATATACCCAAGACTGCATAATTTATAAAGGAAAGAGGTTTAATTGACTCAGTTCCACATGACTGGGGAGGCCTCACAATCATGGTGGAAGGTGAAAGAGGAGCAAAGTCACGTCTTACATGGCGGCAGGCAAGAGAGCATGTGCAGGGGAACTCCCCTTTATAAAACCATCAGATTTCATGAGACTTATTCACTATCACCAGAGCAGCACAGAGAGACCTGCCCCCATGATTCAATTACCTCCCACTGTGTCCCTCCCATGACACATGACACGTGGGAATTATGGGAGCTACAATTCAAGATGAGATTTGGGTAGGAACACAGCCAAACCATATCAGGCATTGTCCCCATAAACTTTTTGTAAAGCATCAATGATTTCACCCAAGCTTCATTGTAAATTTTATATTTGTTCTTACTTAATTTTAGCAGAATTCATGTTGTTCTGATAGGGGCTCTTTTCAAATTGATGTCTCATTCTTCTTAGTGCCTCAAACTAGATCCTTTTCAGACATATTATAACAAGTTAGTATGCATTTATTTTGGTGCAAAAGAAAATTTTAAATCCATGCATAGTTTTTCCATAATATGCATTTTCCGTGAACATTCTGAAGATCTCTCATATATTGATGTATCTTATGAAAAAGACAAGAAAATAGTTGCTAACTCAAATTCTAATACTAGTTGCCATTTCCTGTCTCTTCTGCTGTTAGGACGGGAAGGGACCTTAAAGGAAATGTAGCCCATCCCCATCAGATGCATGTGTTTCCTTTATAATAGACTTGTAATTAGCCTGTATCTGAGTACTTTGAGTAAGAGGGAAATTAATAACATCTTAAGGCAGTGCATTCTGTTTGGTTAGTTCTCACAGCTAAAGTGAAAGATCCAGATTGCAGTATTTTAACTAATCCATTAGATATGTGTGTTTAAAGCCAAATAAAATGTTCAGGGTTAAGAAAGCAGAGATTTAAGAGCTAGGAGTGTATTAAGTTATAAACATGAATGACATCCAGGAAGTACATGTAGATTGAGAAGAGAGCAAGTACATGAGTCTCTTACATAGTTAAGGGAAGGCAACAGGAAAAGATAGCCAAGTTAACCTGAGAAGGAATCGCCTGTATTGTTGACTAGGAAGGTGTGACTGAAGGCAAAGAAGGAGAAAATTTGTAGTTTTCAAGCTTTGTTTCATTTTGGAACTTAGCCAGTAATGGTATGTCATTTTAAAATTTGTTTATCAGAAAGAATCCTGGCCAGCTACCTGGCTTTAAGTCCCATGTCATTTTTTATGCACCACAATTACTTGCAATTCATAGTAGGAATTTTTGAGGTCTTCTCAGACTCTCTTCCCTTCTAGAGTCTTTTGCTGTGAAATTGTGCCTATCTTTTCTTCAAACCCTTTGAAGCCTACTTTATGAAGCTATGGGGACTCATGAGACTGTTCCTAGCCTTTGTCTGCCAGGCTTTTGTAAATGTTGTAATAATGTGGTTCCAGCTTCTAAAGATTCCTGTCATGTTCCTTTCCTTGTGGTTGGTTGGAATTAGATCCAGTATAGGATACTTATTTTGTTGCTTCCACTGCCCTTTGCTTGTAAGTAAAAAAAATCATAACTTGCTAGATACTCCACTTAAAACTGAATTGAAGGCCGGGCGCGGTGGCTCACGCCTGTAATCTCAGCACTTTGGGAGGCCGAGGCGGGCGGATCACGAGGTCAGGAGATCGAGACCATCCTGGCTAACACGGTGAAACCCCATCTCTACTAAAAATACAGAAAATTAGCCGGGCGAGGTGGCGGGCGCCTGTAGTCCCAGCTGCTCGGGAGGCTGAGGCAGGAGAATGGCGTGAACCCCGGGGGGCAGAGCCTGCAGTGAGCCGAGATCGCACCACTGCACTCCAGCCTGGGCGACAGAGTGAGACTCCGTCTCAAAAAAAAAAAAAAAAAAAAAAAAAAGTGAATTGAGGTTGTGTGTGATGACTCATGCCTATAGTCCCAACTACTCAGGAGGCTAAGACAAGAGGATCATTTTGAGGCCAGCCTGGGCAACATAGCAAGACCTTCTCTTTAATAAATAAATAAAGTGCATTGAGATGTTTGGATGATTTTTGTCATCTTGCCTCTCTGCTGGTTTCACAGTATCCATCAGTGATATGTAGTCCATTTATAGAGATGGTAACTGTACCTCTCTTAGATTGTTACAGAAAAATAAAAAGCACTCCATAAAGTTAATTATTATTTTAGTAGTAGTTTAAGTATATGTAATAATAACTCCTAAAATTTACCTTTAACTTGTACTTTTTTAGTCATTGAAAAACTCCATTTTCAAGGATTGGTAGGGTTTGCCAAACCGAAGATGTCCAGTAGCTTAATGCCCACTAGTGACCCTTGCAACAGAAATTTCAAGGCAGATACCAAGTTGCAGTGGGATGAAGAGCAAAAAACTCTAGAAACCACTCTTTTAGAAAATCTAAATCAATCATTTTATTCACAAGGTTAGATGCTTCGTCTATTGCTTCTTTTTTTGATCACTAATGTCAATACAGAACAGCAGTAATACAAGTAATTTTTTAAATATTTACTATGTCTCATTAAAATTGTCATTGGTAAGCAAATGAATCAGCTACCCAAATGATAAAAGTTATTTAAAATAAAATTGGAGATAAGCATTCATCTAACATAGCATCTTGTATGCAGTGAGTGTTACGAATTTTCTTTTTGTTAAAATGAATTTTTATCAAACGTTTCTTTTTTCCCTCTAAAAGTGTGTGGATTCTCATGCCATATAACTTGTGTAAACAAAGCTCCAACCGCTTGTCCAGTTCCTCCTGAACAGACAAAAGGTCCCCTGGGTATAGATCCTCAGAAAGGAATAGGAACAGCATATGAAGGTCATGTCAGGGTAAGTATGATTAAGTTGGGTTTAGATTAATCCTTTAAGATTTATTAATGAATTAAAATCAAATCCAGTTAGTTTAAGAGGATAGTTCTTGATGGAAAATTAAATGAATAAAATTCATCTAATAATTTTATTTCATCTAGAATAATGATTTGCAAACAAAAACCTAGCTTTTACATGGAAATAAGTTATAAAATGTCTCAAGTTTTTCCATATTGTTCCTATCTTGTGATGAAATCTTCATAAAGGAGTTTGTAGCCCCTGCTCTTGCAAGAGAGGTGGCATATGGTTATGAATTATGAGCTATTAAGGCATAGTCTTGTTATCTTGGGTAGTATTTACAATGTAAGCTGAACTTCATCTTACACCAAGTTTGACTTTTATGCTATTTAGAAAGAAACCCATGAGTGTTATTTTAATGAAATATGAGTGAAAGTTAAAATGGTACCATTAAAATGTTTCTCAGAATAAAAAGTCATTCTGTATTTGAAGAATGTGTTCTCACATTTTCTCATAGCTTAATGATATGTGTCTCATCTGCTACTTTACCAACCAGAATGGCAGACTTATAAAACGTGTGCATTATCTGTAGGTCTTCACCATGCAATTACATATGTAATTTAAGGGATATTTTCATTTGAGTTGTTTTGGCTGTTTGTCTGTCTGTCTAAAACAAAACTAAGATTCCTAAGCCAGCTGGAGTGAAGAAAGGGTGGCAGAGAGCACTGGCTATAGTGTGTGACTTCAAACTCTTTCTGTACGATATTGCTGAAGGAAAAGCATCTCAGCCCAGTGTTGTCATTAGTCAAGTGATTGACATGAGGTAAGAGTTTGAAGGTAAAATTATTTGTATCATTGCAACATAGGAATTTTAAAGTTTCTGATTTTTAAAAATTGTGTTGCCATGGTTTATTTAAATGAACTAATTTCGTATTTTCTGATTTGCTAATATTGCTATAGAAACAGAATTGAAAATAGGAAGTAAGGTGTATTTATAGGACAGGTTGGTATGTGTGTTGAGTGTGAGGGGCTAGGAGTTAAGGAAAAAGAAGTTGGTGTCCCAAAGACCTGTGTAAATGGGGTAATGGAGGCCTACCATGTGAAGTTTATATTATCACATCACCTAAAGGCTTAGAGTATAATTTCAATGTGAGGAAAGAAAATAAAAATCAGAAAGGCTTCTGGAAAACATAATCAGTAAACATTTAAGTAAGTACAGCCCTTGAACACTTCTGGTCTCATTTTTCAGATTCTTCCTGTGTTCCTTAGTGCTCTCTCCTTTACCTTTTCTCCTAACTCCAGGCACTATCCTTGAGTGATCATATTTACTCACAGCTTCAGCCATCTCCTCTGCATTGATGACTCCCAGACTTGTATCTCCAGTTCAGATATATCCATCCATTGCTCAAAACCGGAATTTCTAGCTGTGACTCAAATTGGCACTTCACATTGGCATCTCAAACACATTATCTTCCCCTACAAATATGGAACATGACGGGATAGATGCAAGAAATATTGGCAAGAAAAATCTGATAGAACCTACTAAGGGACTGAATATAGATAGGGAGAAGAATCACAAATAGGACTAAGGTGTCAAGCCTGTAAGACTAAGGGAGTCATGGTACCAACAACAAAATTAAGGGAATCACAAGAAATTATTGTGGAGGAAATACGTTGTAGATGTTGAAGGAACAATAAAATATAACATGAGCTGGGTTGAGGGTACTTAAGATTTATTATGGGAGGCAAGAGGGTCCACTGGAGGCTCCAGAGACCTACCAGGGTTCAAATCCCAGTTCTACGTGTATACTTAACTGGCCTTGTGACTGTGGGTAAGCCAGCAATGATTTCTAGCTCTTGTATAATGTGCCACTAGGAAGTTATTCTTGATAAATTATTTGGGGCACTATTAATTACAATGGGGGAAAATTAAATTTTTTAAAAAATTAAATTTGGGTGTTTGGTGCAGTTAAGCTTTGGGTATGTGTTATTTGGATACACACCCCAAACCACACACACATAGCCACATATAGTAACTTTTAATGCTTTGCTTTTCATTCAGGGATGAAGAATTTTCTGTGAGTTCAGTCTTGGCTTCTGATGTTATCCATGCAAGTCGGAAAGATATACCCTGTATATTTAGGGTAAGTGTGTATGCTGTAA
This sequence comes from Pan troglodytes, assembly GCF_028858775.2. NCBI lineage: Eukaryota > Metazoa > Chordata > Mammalia > Primates > Hominidae > Pan > Pan troglodytes. Next base: position 22,258,660 of record NC_072398.2, read on the forward strand.
TTTGATCACTGAATTATGTGTTTTTAATGAGTATATTTTGCCTCCCTATATAAATCATAAATTCACTATAAGTAAAACCAAATCTTATATTCTTTTATATATTCCATATCATCCAGTACTTGAAGGTATAGAAAATTGGTGCTAAGTATTTAATTAGTGAAAGACCTGGAGAAAGCATCAATATATGGCTTATAAAATATGCTTCCTGGTAGATAATATTTTTTAGTTCCAATTCAATTTTTAAATAAATACTACCACATGGAAAATTAGATAAGTGTGAGGTTTCTCAAGTTTTTAAAAAAATAAAAATATCTGTCTTGAAAAATTAATGCGTTTGTTACTTACTGCTTTGTAACAGCCATTCCAAAACTTAGTAGCTTAAACCAACAATGATTTACTATTTTTCACTATTCTGTGGACCAGCTGTACAGTTCTTGTGGTGTCCGCTAGTGTCACTCATGTGACTGCATTCAGCTCATTTGGGACCAGAACATCTAATGACCTTGCTCTTACATCTGGGTGCTGGCTGTTAGCTGGCTGATCTCAGTTCTCCTCTTTGTGAACTCCCTCCATGTGGTCTCTGGTCGTCAGGTAGGCTGGCTGAGCTCCCAGTGGCTGGCTTCTAAGAGAGCAAAATAAGCTGCCAGGCCCTTTGAGGACTAGGCCCAAAACAGGTATAATAACCCTTCTGCATTCTGTTGGTCAAAGCAAGTCATGAGGTCAGCCCAGATTTAAGGGGAGGGGAAATAGACTCCACCTCTTGATGAGAAGAATGGAATTCCTTAGGAGGACTTGTTGGTAGCCGTCTTTGGAGGCCCTTGCCACGATGCAATCTTGAGTTGGTAAATTAAGACAATAGAGGTTAAAAAAAAAAACAAAAAAACTACTGCCCAATTGTTATGCCTATCTCCCTATATTTGTCTATGAATCTTGTATCTAAGGAAGGTCAGGCAAAGATTATACTTAGTCTCTTAGTTCCCAGACTGACAACTATTTATTTTCCTCCCAGCCACCAAGGGAGCCTACAGAGGCCCACTTATCTATAACTGATTTTCATAGTGTGATTTTATTGTCACTGCTACTTAATAAGGAATTCTTTACTTATGATAAGGAATTCATATAGGTAAAATTTAAAACTGCTCTGATAGTGTTGTTTGTATAATGATAAACCTTCATTTAAATATTAATTTAAATGGTCAAATCTTAATGATAATGCGAGTTATTGTTGTGAAGTAACAGAGAATATATTTCTGAGCACTTCTGACTTCTTAAAACAAGTCACAAGTCAGTATGGTGTGGCGCTTAAGAGCATGGGCACAAGATCCCAGACTTGTAGTTGTGTGTCCTTGGAGAAATGATTTAATTTCTTTGCATCACCATTTTTTTCATATATAAAATAAGGATATAATGACAGTACATCCTAAATCATGACGATGTTAACAGAGTTAAATGAGTTAATACTTGTAAAGTGCTTAGATCTACCTGGTGCTCAGTATTTACTCAATAAATGTCAGTTGTTGTTGTTGTTGTTGTTATATATTTAATGCCTCTTTAGTGATAGTGTTCTGGCACTTTTACAGAAGGAAAATGAAAATGATACTAACATTTCAAATGGTATCTGCCACCTTTGCTTTGTCATGTATTCTAGTGCTAAAGGTAGTTATTCTGATTAGGAATAGCTAAACTCCAGTAATGGTATCATTTAATGAATGCTCATTTTATTGGTGAGTGCTAAGCAAACTAACATAATCATGAAACTAGCATAAAGGGTGTCTGTTTTCTAATATCATGAATATTGATTAAATTGTTCTAGGTCACAGCTTCCCAGCTCTCAGCATCTAATAACAAATGTTCAATCCTGATGCTAGCAGACACTGAGAATGAGAAGAATAAGTGGGTGGGAGTGCTGAGTGAATTGCACAAGATTTTGAAGAAAAACAAATTCAGAGACCGCTCAGTCTATGTTCCCAAAGAGGCTTATGACAGCACTCTACCCCTCATTAAAACAACCCAGGCAGCCGCAATCATAGGTATGAATTTATAACATTTATCATATTATTATCATTGTTTACTAATCTACCTTGAGAACAGGGATTGGCTTTCATCTAGGAATCCCCAGTGTCCAACATACTGTGCATCATATCATAAATGCTCAGTACATGTTTACTGAATGAATGAGACCTATATCAGATCTTTGTTTTTCAGTAAACAGGAGTATAAATACACTTTCAAAGTGCCTTTTTTTTCCTGAAAAAACAACAGTGCTAATCATTAGCCTACTAATCTATTTTCTGCTTGTGTGATTTAGAACAAGTTAGTTTCTTAGAGTTTAGTATATAAAATACAGATGGTAATTACCTTGCTAAGGTTATTGGGAAGTTTAAATAAGATGGAATACATAACGCAGAGTGCCCTGCATAAGAAAGAAATCCCCTTAACAAATGGCAGTTTCTGTGTCTGGAGGTTTAAATTTTTGCTGTATTCCTGTGTATGCATCTAACTCTTTTGTTACTTTCCATAAATACTGAAAAGTTCAATGAGTATGGTTCAAATGCCATTCACAATTTTTACCTCCCAAAACAATAAGTGTAGAACAACTTAGGTTTTTCATTTTGTTTCATCATTTATTAAACATTTACTTCTTTTTGTAAGTATTGATATGGATTATTCTTTAATAATTGTTCTATTTTAGAAGACATGAGAGATTTACCAGTATAATCTGAAAGGAAATAGTGTAAACTGTTATTGTAATTCATTTTATTTCCATTTTTTGCACCAAATGTTCTTATCATCTGGTTTATTAGCATTACATGGTTTTTTTCCTAATAAAAGTCTTTCACATTCATGTCTTACATAGATCATGAAAGAATTGCTTTGGGAAACGAAGAAGGGTTATTTGTTGTACATGTCACCAAAGATGGTAAGAGAAAACTTTTTTTTTTGGAGTAATTTTAAATCATGTGTTAAAAAAATTTAAACTGTAGATTCTAAATTCTACAAAAAGCAGGATTTGCTCTTATTTATCCTGCGACTAAAATTTTCCAGACCTAATTTGATGTTTATAAATTAAAAGATTAAATTTCTATAATCCCCCTGAGGTTTAAAACTTCAAATATGTATTGTCTTTCTTGTATCATTTTATTTAACAGTTCTGTATGAACTCAGATTGCATTTCTTTTTTTTTTTTTGGAGACAGAGTTTCACTCTTGCTGCCCAGGCTGGAGTGCAGTGGCACGATCTCGGCTCACTGCAGCCTCCGCCTCCTGAGTTCAAGAGATTCTCCTGCCTCAGCCTCCCACTAGCTGGGATTACAGGCATGTACCACCACGCCCGGCTAATTTTGTATTTTTAGTAGAGACGAGGTTTCTCCATGTTGGCCAGGTTGGTCTCGAACTCCCAACCTCAGGTGATCCACCCGCCTTGGCCTCCCAAAGTGCTGAGATTATAAGCATGAGCCACTGCACCCAGCCCAGATTGCATTTCTAAAGATGGAACATGAAAAAAATATATACAACTTGATTTTCACATTGTTCTATTAGTACCAGAAGAGGCAACAGCTATTAAAATGTGTTTGTTTGGAGGTTTTTCTTCTAGGGAAAAACTAAATGCTGGGTGAAATAAAGAGAAACCAATATAACTTGGTATTCATAAATACAGTATTCTAAGTTTTATCTTTATGTCAACTTAGATCATGGGAAAACAATGCATTGTTACCCATATAAAAACTTCCGAAAAATAAGTTCTCTGTTTTTAAAAATGGGAATCCTATGATGACGTTCCCTAGAATTTAGTGCCAGTAGAAAAGTTTCCTTGAAGATTTGGCATACTTTTACACAAGAATCCTTTGGGGTTTGCCTTGGCTGCCAGAAATCTCAGGACTCAAATTTAATACGTACTATAGGTGAGTTAAATTATCTTATGATGGGTTTGATAATCTTTTTTTCCTGTGACTTCTGATGTCTTATTCTTCCGTATGTGCATCTGTAAGTTGACTTACATCCTTTTGAGTATAATTGGGATATGATTAATCAATAAAACTATATTTTGATTTATTATTCTTTCTGTGTTTAGAAATTATTAGAGTTGGTGACAATAAGAAGATTCATCAGATTGAACTCATTCCAAATGATCAGCTTGTTGCTGTGATCTCAGGACGAAATCGTCATGTACGACTTTTTCCTATGTCAGCATTGGATGGGCGAGAGACCGATTTTTACAAGCTGTCAGAAACTAAAGGGTGTCAAACCATAACTTCTGGAAAGGTGCGCCATGGAGCTCTCACATGCCTGTGTGTGGCTATGAAAAGGCAGGTCCTCTGTTATGAACTATTTCAGAGCAAGACCCGTCACAGAAAATTTAAGGAAATTCAAGTCCCATATAATGTCCAGTGGATGGCAATCTTCAGTGAACAACTCTGTGTGGGATTCCAGTCAGGATTTCTAAGATACCCCTTGAATGGAGAAGGAAATCCATACAGTATGCTCCATTCAAATGACCATACACTATCATTTATTGCACATCAACCAATGGATGCTATCTGCGCAGTTGAGATCTCCAGTAAAGAATATCTGCTGTGTTTTAACAGCATTGGGATATACACTGACTGCCAGGGCCGAAGATCTAGACAACAGGAATTGATGTGGCCAGCAAATCCTTCCTCTTGTTGTAAGATTCTCTTTCTTATGGCTGTCTTATCTTTATATCCCTTCTTCCTTTTCCCTTCTACTTCGTCTCCCAAATGTTGTCATTGTTGATAACAGTTTTTTTAAAAAGTCATTCTTAATGCTTTTCCTCAGTATTGATTATGTTGTTGATGTAAAAACCATATGTGTTAGGCCTGGGCAAACAGGGCCAGCATTAGCATGCACGTTATTTAAACAAAACATCTTTCTGTGGAATATTTCACTAAGATGGATTTTTTACCCCACATCGTATTTTGAAATAACCCAGAATTGTTATCTCATGGTCCCCCAAAATATGGTGCTTGTAAGCATCAGTGTTTCACAGAACTTATTCTGGAGAAGTAGTTACTAAGTGAGTTATTTAATCAGGTATGTAAAGGTATAATGTAACATCTATAAGAGGTGTTTTTTCAGTTTTCCACTTTTATCTAGATGGGTAGATATTTATAATTGCTTATTTTACCCCTTCAAGAAATATTAAGACATAATAAATCATTGAATACTTTTTTTTTTTTTTTTGAGAGATGGAGTCTTGCTCTGTCACCCAGGATAGAGTACAGTGGTATCGTCATAGCCCACTGCAGCCTCCAACTCTTAGGCTGAAGCAGTCCTCCTACTTCACCCTCCCGAGTAGCTGGGACAGCAGGTGCACACCACCACACCCAGCTTATGTTTTTATTTTTTATTTTTGTAGAGATGGTCTCATTAGTTGTTCAGGCTGGTCTCAAATTCTTGTCCTCAAGCAATCCTCCCAACTTGGCCTCCCAAAGCACTGAGATTATAGGCTTGACTCACCGCACCCAGACTCATTGAATACTTTTAATTATAGAATACTTTGGTTATTGAAAATAATCCAATTATTATTGAATATGTGCCATTGAATATGAGTTAACAGCAATGAGTAAAATAGATACAGTCTTAACCCCACAGAGCATGGGGTGCAGTGGAAAAGATTCGTGATAAAGCAAGTAGTTGCAGTAGAGTGTAAGTGCTATGATAGCAGAAGTAGAGAGTTCTGTAGAAGCACATAGAAGTATTTCATCCAAACTGTTTTGTTTTTAATGAAAAATACTTGAGCATGTTAAAATGCTGAAGGGAAAAAAAACCCTAGGGAACTACGTGGAAAAGTTGTCTCTATGGGAAATAGAGTAAGACCGCCAAGAAGGCCAGAGAGGACAAAATTCAGAAGACAGGTGCAAGAATTACTTGGGGGCAGGAGGAGTAAAACCTCTTCATTTGTAACAAGGTAGGAGGAGGAGTGATGGGTATGGGTCTAGTCAAGTTTAAAGGTTCAGTGCGAGAAAGTTTGGGAGGGCAACCCATGCTCATTACAGAAAAATCAGAAAGTCTGCGTAAACAGGACAAAAGAAAAATACCTCTAGTTCTACCCATCCAGACTTTTTTTTCCCCCCACCCTCCATCCTGGGATGAACGACTTAACTATTTTTTGTTGTTATTGTTGTTGTTTTTTGTCTTTCCAGCTTTTCAACTGCAGATCTTGGGAATTAACTATTTTTAATATTTTGTTTCTTCTGAAAAATATGGTCTTAGGTGGGCACAGTGGCTTACACCTGTAATCCCAGCACTTCAGGAGGCTGAGGCGGGAGGATCGCTTGAGGCCAGAAGTTCGAGGCCAACCTGGGCAACATAGCGAGAACCTGTCTCTATAAAAAATTTTCTTTAATTAGCCAGGTGTAGTGGTTGCATGCCTGTTGTCCCAACTACCCAAGAGGCTGAGGTAGGAGGATCACTTGAGCTATGATCATGCCATTGCACTCCAGCCTAGGCAATACAGTGAGACCTTATCTCTAAAAACACAAACCCACACACACTCTCATACTCATCAGTGGAATAAATGCTGTCTTGTAACTGAATCAGATAATAATTATGATTATTCTAATGTAGAGTCAGAGTTGGAATGTCTGACTTTTTTGTGTAGCTCTGCCAGTAATTCCCTTTGTAACCTTAGTTTAAGTAAACCATTGAATCTTTCTTTGCTTGTGTCACCATTTGTTGATATTCATTCTTTCAACAAGTGTATATTGAGCATCTACCCTATTCATGTAACTGTGCTACAGTGCTTTATTATACATTCTTAACAGGGACTAGAACACTTACCTGAAGATTTCTCTGCTTTCTAAGTTTGATTCACTGTCAATAACTTAACTACTTTTAGGAATCAAATAGTTCAAATATAATGAAATTCCTTTATAGAACTCATGTTGGGCAAAGAAATAGTATACCCCTGGTGTTTACGGAATCCGTCTATATTATAACGGCTATATAATCTGAATCATGGTATACCAGTTCCTCATTTACGATATATGTTCTGTTTGCTTCAAAAATGTTTTGATTTGGCTACTATATGATAGCCACATAGGATTTGGGTGGGATTCCACTCTACAGTTATTTAGTGTGGACCTTGCAAAATATTTGGGGTTTAATAGTTAAAAGTAATCCGCAAGCTGCCCCCTCCTTCCCTTCTCCCAGGTTACAATGCACCGTATCTCTCGGTGTACAGTGAAAATGCAGTTGATATCTTTGATGTGAACTCCATGGAATGGATTCAGACTCTTCCTCTCAAAAAGGTAATTTAACATTAAAATGTGGGCTAAGCCAACTGAGTATAAGTGAAAACACTAAATTACTACATAGTAATTTTTTTTTTATTAATTCAACATTTTCTGGAATGTGTAATTGGCAGTTTGGGACTTAGCTAAGAGTGAGAAAATAGAAACAGAAATAAAGTTGGTTAATTTCCTTATGCCTCACTAAAACCGTACTAATTTTACTATATTTGGTTTATGCAAAGTATGATTGTTATTATTATGAACAACTAGAATATATCCTACAACTTAAAATGTCAGTGTTATCTTCTACTTTTGGATTAAGGAGCTCTGAGAGAGTACATGATTATTATGAATTATAACTGTCATTCACCCAGTGTTTAATCCTGTGAGGACAGATTTAAAAGGCTAGAAAAGTAATTAAACTTAGAACCAAAACTGTTTAAGTGTCTCATAACTGAAAAATAAATATTTCATATATTCCTAATAAAACATAATATTTTTCTTAATATATAATCCTGTTTCCATAACAAAGAGAATTTTTACAATTATAGAGCTGCTAGTTTGCAAAAATGAAGAGCAATAGTTTCATATAGATAGATGTGATATATATATAGCATGTATGATTAGTTGGGGGACAGGGTTTAGAGAATACATGAAAGTAGCTTAGATCATATTTCAAAATTAGCACCCATTTAAAATCATAATAGCAGTTTAAAAAGCTCTTGTAAATACTGCCAGATTATCTAAAGCAACTAAAATATACTCTAGTTTGTAAATTTGGATTGGTCATTATTACTTTTCTGTGGATTTTTTTGTTTTGTTTTTGTTTTTGAGACAGGGTCTCGCTCTGTCATCCAACCCGGAGTGCAGTGACGTGATATCAGCTCACTGCAGCCTCCATCTCCTGGGTTCAAGCAATTCTCCCACCTCTGCCTCCAGAGTAGCTGGGACTACAGGTGTACACCACCATGCTCTGCTAATTTTTGTGTTTTTAGTAGAGACAGGGTTTCACCATGTTGGCCAGGCTGGCCTCGAACTTCTTACCTCAAGTGATCTGCCCGCCTCGGCCTCCCACAGTGCTGGGATTACAGGCATGATCCACTGCGGTCAGCCCTATTTGATTTTTATCATGTAATTTTTGCAATGTATGTGAAAGAATAGATACATGGCCTTTGTGAAGGATAATAATAAACTGATCACTCATGAACCTACCTCCTAACCTGAGAATCAGAACATCACTCATATAACTGCAAACTGCGTCATGTTGTGCTTATCATTCCTTTGCTTTTCTTAAAATACAGAATTTTTGCATATTTAAGTATCCCTAAATAATATATCTTTCAGTTTTGCTTGGTTTTGAGCTTTATGAAAATGTTATAATATATAGTCATTTTCTATCTTGCTTTCTTTACTCATCCACTGAGTCTCATTCATTCATGTTGTTATATATACCATATAGTTTATTGCTTTTCAGTACTATAAAATATTTTGTTGGGTGAACTTAGCACTACTGTCTGTTCCCTGACTGGGGGACATTGAATTATTTACTAGCTTTTTGCAATTGTGATGTTGCTGCATCTGTTTTTTGGAATAGTTTTCAGGAGTTTGAGTCATATACCTAGGAGCAGAATTGATGGGACATAGGGAGTTCAGTCAGCTTTATGAGATAGTGTCATATTATTTTCCAAAGTAATTGTACCAACCAATACTCCCATCAACAGCATAAAGGAATTCTTATCCACATCCTAGTACTTTCCATTGTCAGGATTCACAGGTTTTGTAAATGGTTACAAAGTAGTATTTCATTGAAGTTTCAGTTTGCATGTTGCTAATTAACTGTGTAGTTGAAAGTCTTTTGTGTGTTTATTCATCATTCATATTTCCTCTTCCATAAAATGCCTGGTCATGCTTTTTGCTCATTTTGCTATTGGATTGGCCATATTTTTCTTATTTATTGGAATTCTTTATACATTGTGGATACTGGCTAATAATGGATATGTAAATCTTTTTCTTCTTTGTGACCTATTCATTCATTTGTATTTGGCTGAACAGAAGTTACTAATTTTAATGTAGTTAAATGTATCTTTCTTTTCGTTTATGTTTGTCTTTTTTCTCTTGTTTAAGAAACTCTTTCCTACCTTAAGGTCATAAGATACATTCTATTCTCCTCCAAACATTTTACATTTTTTAAAAAATCTTTTTTAAATGTATATACCCAGCCTCCAAACATTGTAAAGCTTAGCCTATTACGTTTATGTTTTTAATCCAATTGGAATTCATGCTTGGTTTCGTATAACCAGTTGCTCAATCACTATTTATTGACAGTCCCTCCTTTCCCCAGTGATCTACCCTTCCATCTCCATCATATGTATGCATTTAGTTTTTGATAGTAAGAATTCATAAATCAGCTGTGTTGATATCTGCTTAGTATAACTGTTGGGTCATTAATGGCTTTAAAAAGTCTAAAGTTTAAATGTATTTCTACTTATTTGTTCATTTGCTTAGGATAGCCTTCCTTTAAAATATTATCATTGCAAGTTTGTTTGTTCAAATTAGATAGTATTATACCTTTCCAGTCAGAATTATTGTTGATTTTTCTGAGAGGGCTGCATTTTGAAGTAGATAAATGAGAAGTCTTAATAAGGTGTGCTTTATAAGCAGGACAAAAGTTTTATAATTTAATTTTTAAAGGTTTTGTTGAAATACTAATTTTGTCTTTTATTTTAGGTTCGACCCTTAAACAATGAAGGATCATTAAATCTTTTAGGGTTGGAGACCATTAGATTAATATATTTCAAAAATAAGATGGCAGGTAAGAAAATACATATATTCATAGGGATAGCTTCATTGGAAATATTATTTCTAAGCTAACTGCCCAAGGTCACATTAATAATAAGTGCCAGAGTCCAGATTTCAACACAGATGTATCTTACTCCAAGTCTATGATGTTGGCCACTATCACATTCTTAATATATTAGAATAAATTACTGGGCAAAAAGTCGTTCTGTTTAAGCTCACGTAAGTATTTCATTCTGATGTACCTTGTTATTTTTCTGTGGAGTACCTGAGTAAGTAGAGAAAGTGTAGCTGATTATGTCTTCTCTATTTTCAATATTGTAGAACCTAACCAAAATTTGTAACATTAAAATTATAAACACTCATCTAGAGTTGAGGAATATGTCTTCAGGAACATATCTTCTGCCAGTGTACAGGGCCTAGCACTTCGAAAGTGGTGATGTCAGCGTAGGAAGAAGCAGGAAAGAGAGGAGAGTCATGGGAGTGCCTGGAATCAGGAGAGGGAGTGGAGACCCAGAGTGTTACAGACAGGAGGGGAGGATATTTGGTCAGTGACCAAAATATTGAGGTCACACATGTCATTACATACCACACATAAAATGCCAGGGAGACTGTTCACATAGAATTAAATGTTGTTTGCCTGTCAGGGTGTCCAAACAGTTAAAGTCTCACTTTTAACGAACATTATTATAGTGCCCTCTTCTATATAATAAAGTCATTTTTGTGTCATAGCAGCAAATTTCTATATAATAGAAGTATTTGTAAATTTCTGATCTGTTATGGCAAGTCTGTTAGCGAGGATGTATTTACAGTACATTATGTATTTTAAATAATTTTTTTTTTTGAGACGGAGTCTCACTCTGTTGCCCAGGCTATAGTGCAGTGGCACAATCTTGGCTCACTGCATCCTCCTTCTCCTGGGTTCAAGTGATCCTCGCACCTCAGCTTGCTGAGTAGCTAGGATTATAGGTGTGCACCACCACACCCAGCTAATTTTTTGTATTTTTAGTAGAGATGGAGTTTCACCATGCTGGCCAGGCTGGTCTTGAACTCCTGACCTCAAATGATCCACCTGCCTCAGCCTCCCAAAGTACTGGGATTATAGGCCTGAGCCATCACGCCTGGCCAGTATTTAAAATAATTTTAAGTAGACAAATATAAGTAAAAATACTGGCTTCAAGAAAACACATTAAAATGTTTAGACCCATTATTTTGGGGTAGTTAATTTTTATTTTTATTTTTATTTTTTTTGCGGGGGAGACGGAGTCTTGCTCTGTTGCGAGGCTGGAGTGCAGTGGCACCATCTCAGCTCACTGTAACCTCTGCCTCCTGGGTTCAAGCGATTCTCCTGCCTCAGCCTCCTGAGTAGCTGGGATTACAGGCACGCACCACCATGCCCAGCTAATTTTTTTGTATTTTTAGTAGAGACGGGGTTTCACCATGTTGGCCAGGATGATCTCCATCTCCTGACCTCGTGTCCCACCCACCTTGGCCTCTCAAAGTGCTGGGATTACAGGCGTGAGCCACCGCGCCTGGCCATGAAATTATTATCTTAATGGTTTTCTCCCACCTACCCCATATTCTTCTAATAAATTTGTCTTTTCTACTATCAAAAAAAAAATCCATCAGAAGTTTTTTTGTGATTATTTTTGTTGGTTTTGTTTTATTTTGTTGGTGTGTTTTTGTGTTATTAAGTACTGGAATACACAAAATTGCTTGATTTCTGGTTCAGTGTATTGGTACATTGTCTTGGAACCAGAGGTTTCTTGGTGAACAGGCTGGTGAATATAGCAGAAGTCTATGGTAAGACTCCATTATGACTTAAGAAAGTATATTCAGGTTTTAGAAGTGATTCTCATTCAGAGATGGATACCTCGTGAAGTCAATGAAATGTAAGCTTAAGATGCTTCACTTCCAAGACCCATACTTAGTTTTATACAGGCATACCCCCATTTTATTGTGTGCCACTTTATCGTGCTCCACAGATACTACATTGTTTACAAGTCGCAGGTTTATGGTAACCCTGCCTCTAGTAAGTCTCGGTGCCATTTTTCCAACAGCACGTGTTGACTTCATGTCTCTGTTTCACATTTTGGTAATTCTTGCAATATTTCAAACTTTTTCACTGTTATTCTGTCTGTTACGGTGATCTGTGATCAGTGATCCAAATTTGAGGTTATTGTAATTGTTTTGGGGTGCCACAAACCATGCCCATATAAGATGCCAAACTTAATTGATAAATGTGTGTGTTCTGACTGTTCCACCAAGCAGCTGTTCCCTGGTCTCCCTCCCTCTCATTGGGCCTCTCTATTCTCTGAGAACCAACAATAGTGAAATAGGCCAATTAATAGCCCTACAATAGACTCTAAGTGTTCAACTGAAGAGTCGCACATCTCTTACTTTAAATCAAAAGCTAGAAATGATTAAACTTAATGAGGAAGGCATATTGAAAGTCGAGATAGGCTGCAAGCTAGGCCTCTTGCAACAGTTAGCCAAGTCATGAGTGCAAAGGAAAAGTTCTTGAAAGAAATAAAGTGCTGTTACAGAGAACACATGAATGATAAGAAAGTGAAACAACCTTATTGCTGTTACAAAGAAAGTTTCAGTGATCTGGAGAGACTGTCAGCCGCAACATTCCCTTAAGCCAAAGCCTAATCCAGAGCAAAGCTTTCTCTTCAATTCTGTAAAAGCTGAGAGCTATCAGGAACCCGCAGAAGAAAAGAAGCTAGCAGAGTTTGGCTCATGAGATTTAAGGAAGGAAACCATCTCCATAACATAAAAATGCAAGGTGAAACAGCAAGTATTGATGTACAAGCTCAGCAATTTATCCAGAAGACATAGCCAAGATAATTGATGAAGGTGGCTACACTGAACAATACGAAATTCAGTTTAGCTAAAACAGACTTCTGTAGGAAGAAGATGTCATCTAGGACTTTCATAGCTAGAGAGAAGTCAATGTCTGGCTTCGAAGGACAGGCTGACTCTTGTTAGGAATTAATGCAGCTTGTGGCTTTACGTTGAAGCCAGTGCTCATTTACCATTTGAAAAAATCCTAGGCCCTTAAGAGTTACAGTAACTCGGTTGGGCATGGTGGCTCACACCTGTAATCCCAGCACTTTGGGAGGCTGAGGCAGGCAGATCACCTGAGGTCAGGAGTTCGAGACCAGCCTGGCCAACATGGAGAAACTCTGTCTCTATTAAAAATACAAAATTAGCCAGCTGTGGTGGCACATGCCTGTAATCCCAGCTACTCGGGAGGCTGAGGCAGGAGAATCGCTTGAACCTGGGGGGTGGAGGTTGCGGTGAGCTGAGATTGTGCAATTGCACTCCAGCCTGGGCAACAAGGGCGAAACTCCATCTCAAAAAAAAAAAAAAAGAATTATGGTAACTCTACTCTGCCTGTATTTTATAAGCAGAACAACAAAGTCTGGATGGCAACACATCTGTTTACAGGATGTCACTGAAAATTTTAAGCCCACTGTTGAGATCTACTGCTCAGAAAAGAAATACTTCTTTCAAAATATTACTGCTCATTGACAATGCACCTAAGTCACCCAAAATCTCTGATGGAGATGTACAAGGAGATTAATGATGTTATTTTCACATCTGCTAACACAGCATCCATTCTGTAGCCCATGGATAAAGGAGTAATTTTGACTTTCAAGTCTGATCATTTAAGAAACACATTTCATAAGGCCATAGCTGCCACAGATAGTTATTCCTCTGATGAGTCTGGGCAAAATAGATTTAAAACCTTCTGAAAAGGATTCACCATTCTAGATGCCATTAAGAACGTGTGTGATTCATGGGAGGAGGTCAAAATACCATCATTCACAGGAGTTTGGAAGAAGCAGATTCCAGCCCTCATGGATGACTTTTAGAGGTTCCAGAAATCAGTGAAGGAAATAACTACAGATGTGGTGAAAAGAGCAAGAGAACTACTAGAATTAGAAGTGGAGACTGAATTGCTGCAATCGCATGATAAATTTGGATGAGGTGTTGTATCTCATGGGTAAGCAAAAAAAAAAATGGTTTCTTGAAATGGAATCTACTCATGGTGAAGATGTTAAGAACATTGTTGAAAAAACAAGAAAATATTTACAATATTACATACACTAAGGTGATAGGGCAGAGGCAGGGTTTGAGAGGATTCACTCCAGTTTTGAAAGGAATTCTACTGTGGGTAAAATGTTACCAAACAGCATCATTATGCTATGGAGAACCATCTTTTGTGAAAGGAGGAGTTAGTGTGGCAAACTTTATTGATGTCTCACTTTAAGAAATTGCCACAGCCATTCCAGCCTTCAGCAGCCACCACCCTGCTCAGTCAGCAGCTTATCCACATCGAGGTAAGACCCTCCAACTATCAACAAGAATATGACTCATGAAAGTGAAGATGATTGTTAGCATTTTTGGCAATAAAGCATTTTAAAATTATGGTATGTATTTTTTTTAGACACGTACTGTTGCACACTTAACAGACTACAGTATAATGTAAACATAATTATATGCGCTGGAAGACCAAAAAAATAGTGTGACTTGCTTTATTTTGATATTTGTTTTATTATGTGGTCTCAAATTGAACCTGCACTTTTTCCAAGGTATGCCTGTATTCTGTTTCTTAGAGGAACTCCACATATTTGTATAAGATTGGCTCCACCTTATTCTCACTGTGTGTGACTATGCTGGTCATAAATGTGTTCATACCCACTATGTGTCTATAAGACAAAACCTATTCTGGCTTGTCTTTTCCCATGCTTTTTCATCTTTCTACGCTAAGAGTAGAGGTAGACCTTGGAGAACAGGGACCTGACAAAATTTTAATGTAGTTGTCTTTTTCTTTGACAAAGGAAGGAAAGCCCATCTCAAGAGGTCCTTTCTTTTTCTGTGTTTTGCTTTCTCCATCATTTCTTAAGAGGTCAAAGTGTTCCTGCAGCCCTCTGCCTGTCCAAAATCTCCCATTGCCACGCTGAGTCTCCAGGACCTACTTTACCCTCATAATTCTCGAATTCCAAATTTGTGTCCCACATTCTCATTCACTTCAAAAATTCTGTTCTTTGGCTGGGCATGGTGGCGCATGTGCCTGTAATCCCAGCTCTTTGGGAGGCCAAGACAGGAGGATCACTTGAGCCCAGGAGGTCGAGGCTGCAGTGAGCTAACATGGTGCCACTACACTTCAGCCTGGGCAACAGAGCAAGACCCTGCCTCAAATAAACAATAATATAATAATAATAATAATTCTATTTTTAAAATATTTACTGTTAGGAAAGCAGTCTGCCTAAACCATATGATTATGCCACGAGGATCATGTTGCATTTCTGCTAATTATCACCTTTGTTTTCTTCTAGGCTTGTTTGGCTTCTTCTCACCTCCTCCTTCTCACTTCAGCTTTTTGGGTGTTGAAAATTTCCAAACTTTGCTCTTTTTCCTTATCTTATTTAGATAATGACACCATTTGTTGTGTTATATGGATACAGTTGTCTATTTTTTTCTTATTTTCACACAGCCCAGCATGTTTTGGGAGTCCCTGGCAGACAGTTTTGTTTACTTCTAGATATTAAAACTGACATCGGATAAGACTATCACTGGGTTGCTAGGTGTATATGATTAAACATCATCTACCCCCAAGATCAGAAGAGGAGAAATAGCGACAGATTCTTACCTTTTGTAAAGGAAGGGTAGTGGAAGCACAGCTCCTCCTTTTTACTCCGTATCTCATAGATTGAACCTTGCAAAGGAAATTTTTTTATTATGTAAAGATAGTTGTAATTGTTATTTACCACTTATGGTAAATCAGGCTTACCATTTATGCCTGATTACTGTTCAGAGTAACAGTAGTAGCTCTTTAACAACACCCTAAGCCATTGAAATCAATACCTGGAGGGAGAGAAAATATAGTATTGAGATACTGGGGTGGGGTGGCTGATTAGTGACAGAACACCAAGGCAACTGCAGTTTTCTTCTAGTAAAATTATGTCCTACTGTGTTTATAATCAAGTAAAAGTGAAAGTATATTTTGTAAGCTATGTTTACTTTCAGCATATTATCTGTTTACATAGGTTCTGTTAAATATTATTTACTGGGTTATCAACACAACATTTAAAAACCAGAATTGCATGTACTTGTACTATCAATGTTTGTACTGTCTTGGAGGTTAATAGATAAAAAGCATTTTAACAGTTTAAAGAACATCATTATCGTTTGTATTTTTATTTTAACAGAAGGGGACGAACTGGTAGTTCCTGAAACATCAGATAATAGTCGGAAACAAATGGTTAGAAACATTAACAATAAGCGGCGTTATTCCTTCAGAGTCCCAGAAGAGGAAAGGATGCAGCAAAGGAGGTAGATACTTAACCTGTACTATCATCCATGCTTGCTTGTACCATCAAGGACTACTTGGTGATGATACTATATTTGATTTGGAAGGAAAATTGGGTATCTGAAAATCTCATTCATCTGTGGTGTCAAAAACTGCAATAATGAATGTAACTTCTCAGTGTCATTTTAATTAATATTCTCAAAATTGTGAGTATGCACTGGATTAAAGTACCATATTTTTATTCACTTCATTCACTTCTCTATGTATATGGAATAGTCATATTTTTGGATTGTGTACCTTTCTACAATATAAGCATAGGACATAGCTGTGCATACAGTAAACCTGTATATGTCTAAGAAGTTCAGACTAACTACTCTCTTCATGAGCAAACAGAAGTAGGACTGTAGTATTTACAGTTACATATAAGACCCTTTCTAAAGTGTTACCAATCATTTTTAAAGAGATACATAAAATGTTCAGAATTATATGTAAAACAAAGTAGAGCTTCTTTGATGTCTTAAGTATTTAAAAAGACCCTCTACTATTCCACCTAAAATCGTAAGATCTTTCTTTTAAAATTTAAAACAAAATATTCTAAGGAAGTACATTTTTAATTGAGTATATTCTGTTACTCTATATTCTTATTAATGTGATTTAACAGTTGTATTTTTATTAAGAAAATTAAGCTTAATTTTTTTCATAAGCTACATAAATTAACTGTGGAAAAAGTATCTAAACAGATGCTTTGTCTTACAGGGAAATGCTACGAGATCCAGAAATGAGAAATAAATTAATTTCTAATCCAACTAATTTTAATCACATAGCACACATGGGTCCTGGAGATGGAATACAGATCCTGAAAGATCTGCCCATGGTAAGAGGAATTAAGAGTGAGTGTAAAAAAGGGCGGGTGTGGGGGGAGTATAAATACATAGGCTTAAATACATGGGTAGACTTCAAAGGATATGTGAAAGTAATGAGGAAATGTTTCTCTCAGTATACCACAATATGTCTAAGATACATGATGACATACCTGATGAACAAAACATAAAATTTAGACATCTGTCAAAAGCCAAACAAATCAGGTTCTTACTTAGTTCCATATTGGAGAATTTCTCCCATGCCTAGGTTTACTATTGGTGGTGGAAGAAACTACCAAATTCGGAGAGGTTCTATACCACATTTGGAATGTGGTTACCAAATCACTAAAATTTCACTACGTGTTAGCAAATCAATACAGATATTTGGCCTACTCTTTTTTTTTTTTTTTCTTCTTCCCAGAGAACCACATTAGCTTGGTCATTCATTAATGGTCACATCTCTCCGACAGTTGTGAAATTAAATCTTTTTCCTTTGCCCAGTTACAAACATGTTACCTGGTCAGTTGTACGTGAAAAAGTATAACATAGGCCAGGTGTAGTGGCTCATGCCTGTAATCCCAGCACTTTGGGAGGCCAAGGCATGAGGATTGCTGAGGCCAGGAGTTCAAGACCAGCCCAGGCAACATAAGCAAGACCCCATTTCTTTTTTTTCTTTTTTTGAGATGGAGTCTCATTCTATCACCCAGGCTGGAGTGCAATGGTGTGATCTCGGCTCACTGCAACCTTTGCCTCCCAGGTTCAAGTGATTCTCCTGCTTCAGCCTCCTGAGTAGCTGGGATTACAGGCACCCACCACCATGCCCAGCTAATTTTGTATTTTTAGTAGAGATGGGGTTTCACCATGTTGGTCAGGCTGGTCTCAAACCCTGACCTTGTGGTCCACCCACCTTGGCCTCTGAAAGTGCTGGGATTACAGGCATGAGCCACCAAGACTGACCAAGACCCCATTTCTATAAAAACATTGCTGGTCATGGTAATGTGTGCCTGTAGTCCTAGTTACTCGGGAGGCTAAGGTGGGAGGGTTACTTGAGCCCAGGAGTTTGAGGCTGCGGGGAGCTATGATTGCCGTTGCATTGGGCAACTGAGCAAGACCCTATCTCAAAAAAAGAAAAAAAAGTACAACATTGGAGAACTATTCTGTTTTACCAATATGAAGATTAGGCTCTCAGACCAGTCATGTTTAAATTAAGAATATTAGTGGAATTAGCCAGGCTCTGTACATTTCAGTACCATAGTTCTCTCAGCATACTATTAAAACTTTAAAAATGACCCTTTTGATTGGTAGTGATAGCTGCTAAATTTTGCGCAGAATTTTAAGTATAATTCATATTTCATGGCCATTTGGGAGACGATTTGTGAATCTTGACCCAAATTGCTCTCTAAGGAAATCTGTCTTAATTAACCACATTATCAACACTACAGTGATAGAAGATATAAACATCTATCACTGACAGAGAAATCGATTGATAATATAGTTCGGTGTGCAGTCAAGTTTCTTTAAATTTAAAAAAAACGCCTTTTAAAGGGAGGTTTGCATTTATTTCATGGGAAGAAAACATATCTGCATTCAAGTCTGAGTTCTTCATTGTAAATATCTCAGTTCATCAGTTGGCTCTGCTTGCTTATGAATGAATGTGACATTCTTATTACCATTACCAATAATATCAAAATATTATTATATATTCATAGTAATATACTTTTCTTTGTGGAGTTCAAACCAGCCTCATTAATCACTTATGTTTTTGGAATAGGGTTGGCTGTGCTGAGTAAATATTTAAAAAGTGCAAAAACTAGATTACAGCTTATCTTGATATAGTACTTTTAAAAATTTTCAGGTCGAGCACATTAAATATTAAAACTATTATACTTTTCTATCATGTTTAAAAGCTATACTATTTTTTTTTTCAACCTTTTCCTGGGAGTGAGATCTCAGATTTCTCTCCATCCTTTTCCCATTAGGAACATTTGCTTAAAGTCCTGAGTCTGGTTTTCCTTTAACCTCAGAAGTAAACATAACATAACTATAGAGTCCAAAGCATGTTGTTTTTCCTTATGGAAGGTGGGATGTCAGGCACAAAATACCTTAAAGAATTTTTTAAATTGTGATAAACAATTGAAATGTGAATATATTTATGACATATTTGATAAGTCAAGTGCTGTGTAGTATTTTAATTAAACTTTTTAAATTGAGTTAGTAGTTTTTTCAATACATAATATGTAGTTAGCATTATGTAGGGATAGCAGGATACAAATTTCAAATATGTAAGTTGCAAAACAAAACATCAGCAAATATAAAATTATTTCAGTAGTTACAAGGTTTTAATAGATATTCTTTTAAAATTTAAATTTTTTACACTTTTGTTTCATTTTACACAGAAAAGAATGTTTTTATCTCATACATTCCAACAGTGTAGCTAGAAGTAGTATAGAAAATGTTTGTAGACATTCTATTCTAGCCCGCATGCTACAGTGTTTAACAGAATGTTACTCTGCTTAGTATCCTTCTGCCATCAGGTGGAAAATCAGTTTGCTAATGTTCCAGAGTTCTTTCAGACCTTCATATCCAATAAGACTATGCACCTTGATGCCAAAATGTCAGATTTCAAACATTATAAGAACTTTTTTTATCAGAGATCCCTCCTCTACATTTTCTTCCCTCTTCCTTCCACCACTTTAAGAAAAAAAAAGAGATAAAAGAAAAAATCTGTATCTTATTTTTTGTTCAAAATAAGGTCTATATTGATAAGCAAAACAAGTGAAGATAGCATTTTCCACAGAATCATTAGACTGCTTGGTTTTTAGTGTTTGTTGTCACCTGATTTTGTTAACACATGATAATCGTTCTTTTTGGCATTAACACAAGTGACTTTTTGCCCTCTCATTGCAATTCAGTTTTTAATGTACCTTTCATTGCTTTAATGTTTTCTTATCACATAAGTGCTTTTGTATTTCCAGGACAAGAAGTTGGTGTAAATTTTTGAAACCTGTTTCTTCACCTGTACATGTAGTATGCATCAAAGATTTTATCTGTCTGAATTCCTCTTCTTCACAACCAGATTTTATTTTCACATGACTTTTTTCTATTTCACTACCAAAGGACATATAACCTGGGGCTTTTTTATAGGCATCCATTTAATCATCTAACAAATATTTATTGAGCACTTACTTTGTGCCCGGAACCATCTTTATCTCAGAGTAGACACTAGTAAATACAATAATATGCATGTCTGAAAATAATAATAATATGCATGCCTGTACTTGTGTATGTATCTATTGAAAAGCTTGTGATATTTTAATGTATTCTCAGATGTTAATATGTTCTTTCCATTGAAATGGAATTATTACAAACTGTCTCATAAAATAAAGATGAATTAAATTTATCTAAAGTTAACATATATGTTTTTAAATACCAAAGCCACATGTTGTCATCTATTCAAAGAGCATGCGTCCCAGACATTTTTATATTTTAATTTATTCAAATCAGTATTGCTTTCCTGTGAAATACTTATAAGCTTAGAAAGTTTATTGTATGTCTTTAGAAATTTAATCCTGTTGCTTTTGTGCAAGATGTTCTTGAAACAGAATTGTTTGCTTTTTGAATATGGAAGGAGCAGTGAGGCTAAGGGAGTCATATTCCTCTATCAGATGCAAACCTTTATTTGTATCTAAGTGAGCCAAGACAATATAAGCATTAATATAAGATGGTGTGTGTGGCTTATAAATAGATGCTATATTCATTTTCTTGAATTTTTAAAATAATTTACCGTTTTAATACATGGTTGCTATTTGTGATAAAGAACAAATTTTTCTCTAATTTGGATGCAAGAATAATACTTTACCTCTAGAAGATTTATTTTTAGCACATTACATTTCTCCTAGCTTTTTATCCATTACTAAAATTGTTAATAAAAGTATATTTTCGAGCTTAGTGACATCCTGGAGCTTTAAGATGTAATTTTGCTTCTTAAAGTCAAAGTTTCATGTACGTCAGTACAACCTCAGAGGGTACTGATTTTATTCATATATCTAGAATAAAAACAAGACCTTACAGAAGAGCCTTTCTTTTAAGGCTAGGTAATTTATGCAATCTTTTTACAAAGCAAGTTCATCTCAGCTCATGGGAACGTGAATTCCATGCTGGATTCAGTTAGCACTCTCTCCAACACGCCATTCACCCTCTGCCTCTAATGAAGGGATCATGTTTTCTGGAAACATAACTGTTCTTCAAGAACTGAATCTTGAAAATTCCCATTAGAGAAGGTGACTGGCTACTGAGTGATAGTTCCTGCGTAATCGGAAGTAGTTCTTTTATCTCTAAAAATAGTCCTTGGATTCAAAAGCTTTTTTCTATATCTTTGATATTACATTATTTCATTTTAAAAAAATATACCTGAACATTGAAGGGAAGATTTTTACCTTGTTAAGAAAACAAACATGTTCTTTTTGGGTGTCTAAATGGAGATAAGCTTGAGCTGCTTAAAGGTAAACCAATAATTAGTATATTCCATGGTTAACTGTTATAAGGAAATAAAATCAGTAAAAACAAACACATTATCAGGGAATGGTTTTACATGGTTTTAGATTTCTAAAGAAACAGTTTCATAACACGTCTATTTAGAAGCTGTTGTAGGTTCACTTGTTCATGTTCTTGCTTGTTTCTTGCTTTTTCTATCCTTAATGTTTTTGATAGATTTTTGCCATATTTTGTTTGCGTTATTACATAAGAAAATACTGAACTAAACTCTGAAAGTCTTGTATCTCTGAAAGTCCAATTTCTCCTTACTTATTTTAATTAAAGAATAATTTTATTAAAAAGAATGATCTTTTGCAAATCAACTATTTAAGTAACTGGCAAGAGTATTACAAAATTTAACTTTCTAAGACCTAAAAGTATTTCATTAAGGATTCAGCTCTGATATCAGATACTATTCCATTTGTTCTGTGTGCATGTTTTGTGAAATGTGAATCCATTTTCATCACCTTATTGCCTTTTTTCATCTTTCTTTTGTTTTTGATAGCCAGGTTTCCCTTATCCATCCCCTCATCATCACTCCGGTCTGATCTCCTCTCCGATCAACTTTGAACACATCTATCACATGACTGTTAATTCTGCTGAAAAATTTCTCTCTCCTGATTCCATAAACCCTGAATATTCCCCGTCTCTGCGCTCTGTCCCTGGTACACCAAGCTTTATGACTCTGAGGGTATGAACAGCTGAGTCAGGTGTTAACTTTCACTAACCATGTATGGATTTCCTTTTGCCTGGCTTAATAAGTAACACCGCTGAAATGGTGCCATCTTGTGAACCTTTTCCTTTGGCCTGTTTCTCTTCTGCCAAACTTCTCCTCTTCCTCCATTTATCTTCCTCTTCTTTCCCATTTCTATTTTGTTTCTTCTTTTGAGGAAGAAGATGGAGGAATAGGGAAGATTTCAATTTTCATTTTTGAAACACAGTATTAAAGATTTATCTATGTTTAATAAAAGTTTTTCCCATTGTAAGAAATAGCTCTCTATTCTGTTAAAACAAACAGGAAAGGGCTCCCAGAATTTCTGAATTTTTTAGCTCCTTACCCTATAACCAGTTCAATTCAGTGAAATGTTTTATATTTAGTGAGGTTAAAGTCTGTGGTAGAACCCATCCACAGACCTATCTACAATAAACCCCTTTTTGAAAAGCTTAAAAATCTCCAAAGTGAAAAGTTAAAAAATTAATATTAATGAGTAACAAAAATTCCAAAAATAAGTTAGATTTTACTAATCTTTGAGTTACTGAAATGCATGTAATTCCAACCAGGATCCAAGGTAAGAAAACTAAAGCAAAGAAAGAGGAAAATTTAAAAAGCATGCTGTATTCTGAAGGATTGTGGCAGCTGCTGTTGGTCTCTTCCATTCAGCTTGTATCTTTGCTACCAGTGGCTTTGCAGTAGGGTGGAGAGCTGGTGGCCATTAAAGCTGAATATTCATATGTCCATCAAGTGGTGTATGCTTACAGTAACTTCAAGGGAACATTTTCTGAAGTTAGTTTTGCAGGTAATAAAATGTTTATATTGTATCATGCAAACCACTTCCCATAATGTCCCCTAACTTACAACAATAGTAGATCAATTTTTGTATTTATATATGTAGAAATTTTCCAATTAGAAAATTAGCTGTAGGATGAGAAGTTTATTTTTTGTTGTTTGTATTATAAAATTATTCTAAATTATAATGTTTTAAATGTTACTGACATATAAATTATTATATCACTTAAATATCTTATCTGACAAAATTAAATTAACCACCATAAAATAAGCCTGAGTTTGCTTAGACTGCAGGGAGTGGATTCCAGAGGAATTTTGTATATGTTAATCAGGAACTTTTCACTGGGCATGATGGCTCATACATGTAATCCCAGCACTTTGGGAGGCTGAGGCAGGAGGATCACTTGAGCCTAGGAGTTTGAGACAAGCCTGGGCAACCATAGCGAGACCCCATTTCTACAAAAAATAAAAATAAAAAAATTAGTTGGATGTGGTGGCACATGCCTGTGGTCCCAGCTACTTGGGAGGCTGAGGGGAGAAGATCACTTGCGCCTGGGAGGTCGAAGTTGCAGAGAGCCGTGATTGCACCACTGCACTCCAGCTTAGGTGATAGAGAAAGGCTGTGTCTCAAAATAATAATAATAATAACTTTTCATATAAAAGACCATGGAAATGTTGCTTTAGTTAGTCATCTATAACTAGAAATACTGTACCATCAAATGAAAGTCTCACCCTAATCTTATACATATTTGTACCTTGAAAGGACCAGAGGCTTAGGTTACTTGTCACTTTGTAATGAAGTTTATTTAACTCTAGCGGACTGAATGATAAACTGTTTTTTAACAAAACTTTTTTTTGTCATTCCTTTATTACTTCAGCCTAAGTAATAAAGCTACTAAGTTGTTACTAAGTTTCAGATACAGTTTGTAGCCTTAATTTTTGCTATTTATTCTAGGATAGGTTTGTTTTATAGGAAAGGACAACATCAATGTATCTTAAGGTTTACAGAAAAACAATTAAAAAATGTATAGCCTGAAACGAATATTCCCATCTCCTTTGAGCTTTTCTTTGCTGCATTGTTCACATGCTGCTTGCGTCTTACAGGGTTGCTCTTGTATATGTGTCTGTTGAATTGCTAGCATTGACTATTTCCATTTTAATTTTTTTATTTTCTTAGAGAAAAAAAAAGCATTTGCTTTAAATAACGCACCAAGAATTACATGGACTTTGCAAATTTGGTAGATGAACCAAATTCATGTAGATGGCATGTAGATGGCAGCAGTTAAATTTGGGGCCAACTAGTTGCCAACTTTCAGTATGTGCGATTCTTCAAAATGTATGCTTTGGAGCTTTTCAAGTGGTATTAATGCATGTTTTCCTGAGTGCTGGCTTTGGCCCTTTTTTAGTTGTTTTGCCATAACCTTTTCTCAGGCATTTCAGGTGCATGTAGGAAAGCTCAGTGCTGCAAACTTTCTCTGAGCTCTAACCTCTCCCTGGAGTGAGTTTCACAATTGCATGGCGACTGGGAACTCAGTTTCCAGTTCTAGACTTTTATTATAACTTAAAAATATTTTTTAGCCACATTAGTACATTTCTTTATTGCTTGTTTCTTTTGACCTCAAAAGCCTTAAGTATTTGTGCTGATTTCATTGTATTCTGTGTTAAATTATTTAATCTATACCATATTATAGCAAAGAAGATAGTCATCTTTTAAGTGTTTGCATAAAATGTTATTTTGTATCTTTAAAACACACACAGGCCTGTAACTTCAAATCAATATTAACTAAACACTGTTTTACAGAAGGGATCATATTTTGAAATTAAATTGCCAACTGAATTAATCTCAATACTCAAATTAGAAAATTAGGATTGCAGATATAATCTATTCATTTTCCATTTATTTATTCAGCAAATATCTTTCAGCACCTAACTATTTTAGGTGCTGGAGAGTTTAGTGTTGTTGTAATAACAGTCAGTATAAGAAATTATAAGATGACTAAAGAACTGAGGCTAGGGAACCATATGTTTACTTATAACCAGGACAAACTGAACTGTCAGCCCAAAAGCTGAGGACCCTGAGGTGGTGAGTGTGGAGGAGGGTGTGCCTACCAACAGTGTTCCCCTGGGTTTCTATGTTTAAAGGGCAAGTATGAGGACGTTTAGTAAAATATGTAAAATGTAGTTTAAGCATTTAGGCCTTTTCTCTTGCTGAAACTTGTAAAACCATTTAGGTAAGATAGATTTCTATTAACATTAAATAGCATAAGTCATGAATAAACATAAGTCATACCACAAAGTTTATCAATGTATGGCAGGTATGTGGATAAATTTCCCTATTGTATTCTCTATGTTAAGCTACTAGAAGAAAGAGTAATATTTTCTGAGCCTGAAATGATGAGAAAAGATTGTGTTTTTGAAACAGTAAAATTAGGCAGACAGTTGTAACATTTTTTTAAAAATACACTAGTTAGCTTGGTGTTCTGTTGCATTTGAAAATAGCATGATACAGTATCATCAACTCTTAAATTATGTTGGAAGAAAAGATAGGCAGGAAACACATCAAATTGTTATTAGTATCTGGTGAATTCACAGGTGACTTTTTTGGTCTCTTATAATTTCATTACATATTCTACAGTTCATGAGTATTACCTTTATAATCAGAAAAAAAGCAAACAATTTTAATGAACTAGTTAGCACTGAGAGAACACCAGGTTAATAAATATATCTTCCAGTCACATTTTGTTATGTCTTAGTGGCTATTACTATCTGTGTGATTTTCTGATGATGTAGAAAAGATAAAGGATTACCCTATAGTAATGGTAGCCTATAGCATTCTATGAAGAGAACATCTGTTTTCAAAGGAAAGTTGCATGTTATAGTTTAACTTGGAATTAAACTATTTGGCTTTACTTAACAAATTGATCCTTTGGAAAAGTCACAAAACTTGAATTTTTTACTGCTTTTAATGTGTGATTTTTTTTTCATTGCATTTCCATTATAGAGTTAAGGTATTGTTTAACACATGTAAAATTTGTGATCCCCCCACCACCAAGCAGAATTGCTGGGGGGTTGTTGTTGTTGTTGTTGTTGTTGTTGTTGTTGTTGTTGTTGAGATGGAGTCTCGCTCTGTCACCCAGGCCGGAGTGCAGTGGCGTGATCTTGGCTCCTCCAGCAACCTCCACCTCCCAGATTCAAGTGATTCTCCTGCCTCAGACTCCCGAGTAGCTGGCACTACAGGCATGTGCCACCAAACCCAGCTAATTTTTTTGTATTTTTAGTAGAGATGGGGTTTCACCATATTAGCCAGGCCGGTCTCGAATTCCTGACCTCGTGATCTGCCCACCTCAGTCTCTCAAAGTGCTGGGATTACAGGCCTGAGCCACCGTGCCTGGCCAGAATGGCTGTTTCGATGTGACTAAAAGGAGGTTTGAAAGTGATACTGCAGATGGCTGTATGAGGTTGTTACTCATACTCATGAGGAAAGAAAGGCACATAGTGGGACTGGGCTACATGCTTGCTTTTTGCTAGTGTAATTAGCTTCATCCTCAGACAAGCCCCAGGAGGCAGTTCTTATCCTCATAATACAGCTGAGGGAACTGGGGCACAGAGTTTAGCAACCCCAAGCCCTGCTGTCAGTCAGCTGTGCAGCACAGATGTGAGTAGTGGGCCAAATCCCTCCCTAGCCTGTGCTCACAGCCACCATGCTGCCTTTATGGCACACCCTCACAAACAGCCAATGAAGGAGAGGCTGGCTGACAATAGGCTAGTAAGATTACCATCATTTTTGTAGCTATGAAAGAAAAATCAATAAGGAGTAGATAAATCTTCTAAGTAAATACATATAAATCTGTTTATAAATTATAAGAAATCAAATCCAGACCATTTGCATCAGAAGATGCTTACATGAGGCTGGGATTATGTGAAGAAATGGAGAAAAGCCTTATGAGTGTTAAAAGATGTTAATAACATGGTATATGTAATTTGTCTTCTCCAGGATTTATAAAGAATATTAAAATATTTTTCCCTCCTCTGGACTTTTGTCAGCCCCAACATCTCATCCTCCTGGTCTGAAAAAGATTGGGGCCTTTGGGGAGGCAGCATGCTTTCTGTTCTCAACCGTAATCAGACAGCTCACCGTGCACACCACCTATGTGGCTATCCTTTAGGCGTGTGTGATTTGCAAAACATTCTGTGGCCTATTTTCCTACCTCACACACTAAAATCATTCAATAATTAAATGGAAATATCAATAAGGAGTAGGTAAATCTTCCAAGTAAATGTATATAAACCTGTTTATAAACTCTTTGAAGTCAAATCCAGACCATTTACATCAGAAATTAGTTTTCAAACTAATATTCCCAAATTAACTAACTTCACCTAGGTTGTGAGTATTGCAGCGTCTTATTTCTAATCCCAGTACTACTATTGGTGTGAGTCAGTAAAGATGCCTGGTGACTGGGGTGTGAACTTATAAATGGCACATTTGGTATCACATCAATAAAACATTTTCTTGAGAAGAATATAATTTTAGTAGAATTTTCTCCAAATGGACGTATCAGCTGTTTAGCAAATAAAAATGTCATACATAGTAAAAGCTTTCAGTTATCGGCAAATGTCCATGTAATTCTACAATTCACTGTCACATCTAACCATATAACTTTTACTTACTGT
The DNA here is from genome assembly GCF_028858775.2 of Pan troglodytes. Taxonomy (NCBI): domain Eukaryota; kingdom Metazoa; phylum Chordata; class Mammalia; order Primates; family Hominidae; genus Pan; species Pan troglodytes. The sequence continues at coordinate 22,286,601 of NC_072398.2, forward strand.
GTTTACAAACAAAAAAAATGCTGTTTTTTACTGATAAGTATTTCAGTAAGTATAAGTACTTATTCCTGATTAGGATGAGATTTACTTCATGTTAGGGTTTTATTACTTTTGTGGGTGGGAAAGACTATATAATCTGCCATTCCTTACTCTGTGTCATTCTGGTCAAGATTATTTTATTTCTTGGTAATTGTAGTGAAAAATAGACATCTCTGCAGAAAAATCAGTTTCTTTCTGGCTAAAGGATGTCTCTCTCACTTTTGTTTATAGAATCCTCGGCCTCAGGAAAGTCGGACAGTATTCAGTGGCTCAGTCAGTATTCCATCTATCACCAAATCCCGCCCTGAGCCAGGCCGCTCCATGAGTGCTAGCAGTGGCTTGTCAGCAAGTAAGTGCCGGGGCTACAGGAAGGTGCCTCTGAGACAGGGTGACCCCCAGCTCCCTCCCCTCCTGTCCCGTGGGTGACATGTCCTTCACTTACGTGTGCCCATTGCATTCTCAAGTGGCTGCAGTGTCTCAGACCCTGCTGGGTAATGCCTAATAGGCACAAAAGCAGTTGTTAAGAAAATAGTCCCAGAGTCCTTCTAGAGTGTACAGGCCATCTGGGAGACAGACAAATATGATTACAAATTGTGATGATAAAGGCTCTGAAGGAAGTAAACAGCATACATTAATAGAGAATAACAAGGGGTAGCTGTTAGGGATGAATCCCTACTTGGCAGAATAATTAGGAAAATCACTCCCTAGAGGTGGAGTCATGTTTGAGTAATGTTTGGTTAACTGAAAGAAGGCTAGCATGGCTACATGGTAGTGGTGAGGAAGTAACAAAAATTAGAGCAGGGTAGCAGGTAAGGGTCAGACCAGCAGAGACTTGAAGACCAAGGTAAGACATTTTTTACTTTATTCAAAAGGAAAAAGAAGACTTTTAAGTAGGGAAGAATTTTCTTTCAATTTACATTCTTAAAACAATCCTGCGGGCTGCCAAGTGGAGAATGGACTAGAGGCAGGAAGAGTGGAAGCCAGCATCCAGATAGGAGACTCCTAGAGTGGTCCCAATGGAAACCAATGAGGGCTTGGGATGCAGCAGGGGCAGAAGGAGAGAAGATGGTAGATTCTCCAGATATATTTTCAGAGTTAAAAGCAGTAAGACTTGATGATGAATTAGTCATGGAAAAGTAAGGGAGAGAGTTAAAGATGACTCCCAGACTTCCTGCTAGGGCCTTAGTATGATACCATTTACTCCCATTTACCACCGTTTAAGAAGGGGCTGAGGCAGGACATTCCACGCATGTCCAAAGGTCCCGAGGTAGCAAAAAAAAAAAAAAATGTATCTGTTTGATTCACTGAAAGAAGGCCAGGAATGGATTCAAGAATATACCCTTTACTACAATAAAGATAACATTCATGCAGTACACATGTTTGAGGTTCCATTAGATACCAACTCTTCTGCTGAGGTGGTGGGGGTAAAAATACATATATGACCTAGTACCTGCTTTCAGGTGTCTCACAGTCTTTATTAGTCTCTCTCTCCGTTTTTTTTTTGTTTGTTTGTTTTAACTGTACTCGGAACTGCAGCATCTCTTTTTTTACACTTTAAAACTAGAACCTTGAGCTAAGGGACCATAGAGAGAAAAAACTGTGCTCCATGGTGCACTTAGGTTCAGCTACTGTCGCGGAGCAGCTTTTTGGTGGGGGAGGAAAGGTGTGTAAAAAGATATTGTCTGCCTGAATAAAATTATACAAAGATGCTAAAGGCTACTTACCTCAAAATGAGAGAAATGTACAGATGGGACATCTGGCTGATTTAAAAAAGTAAATTTTACTCCCGTCAAATTCACTGCGATCTAAGATATTTCCTGGATTATAAGCAGTGCGATTGTAGATTGTCAAGTGATCATTGTAGCTTCACTTGGGGAAGAATGTTCTTGGCTGAAGGTTGCTTTTCTGTAACTTTCTCAAGTGTGTGCTTTCCCGGGAGCATGGTACTTGCTTGGAGATCAGAGAGAGTGTCGATCGAGTGTGCCAGCGTAAGTGCAGTCCCCAAGTGTACCAGGTGCAACTTAGTGAAACCTTTTTTCACCTCCATGCAAATGAACTTTAAGAGAAAGTAACTGCACTAAATCCAATTTCACATTTAAAAGTCATTGAGTCAGAAAACTTACTTGTTCCTTTCTATTCTCGAATGTTACATATTTTGAATTCAAGTCTTCTGATGCAGATTGAGTTTCCTCCATTCATTTGCTCTTCATTCAGCAAATACTGATTTTGGCACCCAATTTGTGCCCAGGTATTTTTTTTTTAGATTCTGACGACATAAAGATGAATGATGCTGTATTAGTTATCTCTTGCTGCATAAGAAATTATCCCACAAATTAGGAGCTTTAAAATAGCAAACATTTATTATCTCATAGCTTAAAATAGCAAGCATTTATTATCTCACACTGCCTCAGGGTCAGGAATCTGGGAACATCATAGACTGGATGGCTCTGGTTCAGGGTTTCTCATCAGATTGCAGTTGAGCTGTCTGCTGGGGCCACAGTCACCTCAAGACTCAGCTGTGACTAGAGAATCAGTTTCCCGGCTCACCCATGTGGTTGTGGACACGTCTGAGTTCCTCACCGACTGTTGGTTGGAGGCTTCCCGTTTTTGCCAATGTGGGCCTCTCCATACCCAGTGCCTGAGTGTCCTTATGGCCTGGCTGCAGGCTTCCTCCAGGGCAAGTGATCAGAGAGACAGAAGCAGCAGTGTTCTACCTAACCTCAGGAGTGCTGTATCACCACTTCTTCAGTATGCTGTTGATCACACAGACCAGCCCTGGTACTGTGTGGGAAGGGACTACATACGAGTGAATACTAGAAGGGACGATCATCTTGGAGCCTGGCTACAGACATAGAGCATGCTTTCAAGGAGCTTTCAATTGACAAGAAGATGTTGAAATGTACAGTTTGCACCTTTCTTGCCATTATCTCCTAACGTCATCTGTACCCAGTATGTAGCCCTGACCACAATGAAAAAATCTTGCCAAGTGGGAAAATGACAACCACTTTTATTAATTATCTTTTTATTAGCGATAGCTAGATTTGATGATTGATGTAAGCTGTTACTAACTATAAGTTATCTAGAAGTCAGTTACAAAGGTTTTACAACTTTAGGAATTAAGTGATGGTCCATAATTCCTTACCTGAAACACTTGAGGCCAGAATGTTTTTATGTTTTAGAAAGGGATCTACCATATATTATGTTATATTCCCAGCAAGATCCATGACAAACAAACACATTAAGTTCCCACGAACACATTAATACTTACACAGCAAAAGTTATGACTGTTTACACTGTAAATATAGGAATAAATGTAGTCTTTATAAATAAAGTCTAAAGTCGGCCTCCAGGATTTTTTTGGGGTTTGTTGTTGTTTTGTTTTTTGTTTTGGTTTTGCGTTTTTGTTTTTTGTTTTTGTTTTTTTTGAGACAGAGTCTCACTCTGTTGGCCAAGCTCGAGTGCAGTGGCACGATCTTGGCTCACTGAAACCTCCGCCTCCCAGGTTCAAGCAATTCTCCTGCCTCAGCCTCCCGAGTAGCTGGGACTACAGGTGGGTGCTATCACACCCAGCCAATTTCTGTATTTTTAGTAGAGACGGGGTTTCACCATGTTGGCCAGGCTGCTCTTGAACTCCCGACCTCAGGTAATCTGCCCGCCTCAGCCTCCCAAAGTGCTGGGATTACAGGCGTGACCCACCGCGCCCAGCCCAGTTCACATTAGGTTTTGTCATCACATGAATTTGCATCAAGCTTGTGAAAAAACTTTTGGTTTTCAGCACTTTTGGATTTGTGGAATTGCAGATAAAGATAGGCCCTAAACTGCAAAGATTTAAAGAGCCAAGACAGCCCATCTCCTTAGAAGTGCTGAAGTGAGGCTCCCATGTCACTGCTGATGGCATGCAAACGACAGACTGGAGCTGGCCTGGCATTCTTGTCAAGGCCCTTAACGCATTCATTGAGTTTGGCCTTTTTTATGTCCCTGGTTACCAGCTGCTTGTCCAGTAAAGATATAAGAGGAAAGACCCTCTCGGGAATACCAAGGGGCATCTGGTGTTTAGAGTGCCTCCTGCTGGCTTCAAGACTAGCCCAGCTCATATAAAATGTTTCCAGAAGGACAGCCAGCCAAGAGAGGAACAGGCCAACTATGTTCAGTCTCTACAGCAAGAAGCACAGGATCTTCCACAGCCAGACTCACGATTTCATGATGCAAAGTCAGATTGAAACAGCGGTGCTCACCATGCTTCCTTCCCTCCTTCCTAGTTCACCTGAGGAATGAGACCCGCTCCTGTCAGCAGTAGGGGCTCACTGGGAGCCTCCCAGACCCTCCTGGAAGTCATGCAGAGGTTGGATATTGCTCATCCCCAAGAGATTTAGGGCCCAGTCCCCAGAGTCACCACTTAAAACTCTCTGGAAGGGGCTGTATCCTGAGTACAGTACGTGGTCTCAGGCCAGAGGGTCCCCAGGCCCCTTTTGCTGTTCAATCAAAACAGCCCTGCCTTGATTTTTTTTTTTTTTAAAGGTTGTAGTGTTTGAGTGTAACCTTTCTTTGAAAAGAAAAATTCCTGAAGTTTAAAAGTGAAAAAAACATAGTGGAAATCACTGGGGTGGGATTCAGTTCAGTTATCTGCTCTATAAATGATCACTAGGAAGGAGGGAGGCAGTGAAAAGACCAGAAGCGCAGTGTGGGCCAGCACACACCTTCTGTCTTGCATGTTACTCTCCATGCATTGAGTGGTGAGTTGTTCCCACAAAGTCCTGTAAGGTAGAATTTATTTTTTTACCTAAAGGTGAAGAAAATGGAAACTCAGAAAGATAAAATAACTTGCTTACGGTCACACCATTAGTAAGCAGAGCAGTGGAAGTCTCTGGCAGTTTGACTTTCTGTGCAGAATAACAAAATGTTAAAGTAATTTTTTCATTATTTTTTGAACTGAGCACTAAACTAGGCAAGGAATTGGAAGAAAACTCAAAAAATATTTTATGGCGTTCAATTAGCTTGTAATCTAAGGAGACACGTGTTCCACATCAAAAAAGTAAAGAGTATATTTCCCAAGAAATATGTCAACAAATGAAGACCAGTGCATGTGGAGAAACCCAGTGGTGGGGATGGAGTGTTAGGGGAAACGTGTCTCCTGGGGAGTGAGGTTGTCAGTGATTCTCAGTCCGAGGGGCCTTCTGGAATCATCAGGAGAGATTATTATTATTATTATTATTATTATTATTATACTTTAAGTTCTGGGATACATGTGTAGAACATGCAGGTTTGTTACATAGGTATACATGTGCCATGGTAGTTTGCTGCACCCATCAACCCGTCATCTACATTAGGTATTTCTCTTAATGCTATCCCTCCCCTAACCCCCCACCCCCCCACAGGCCCCAGTGTGTGATATTCCCCTCCCTGTGTCTGGGTATTCTCATTGTTCAACTCCCACTTATGAATGAGAACATGCGGTGTTTGGTTTTCTGTTCCTGTGTTAGTTTGCTGAGAATGATTGTTTCCAGCTTCATCCATGTCCCTGTAAAGGACATGAACTCATCCTTTTTTGTGGTTGCATAGTATTCCATGGTGTGTATGTGCCACATTTTCTTTATCCAGTCTATCATTGATGGGTATTTGGGTTGGTTCCAAATCTTTGCTATGGTGAATAGTGCTGCAATAAACATACGTGTGCATGTGTCTTTATAGTAGAATGATTTATAATCCTTTGAGTATATACCCAATAATGGGATTGCTGGGTCAAATGGTATTTCTGGTTCTAGATCCTTGAGGAATCGCCACACTGTCTTCCACAATGGTTGAACTAACTTATACTCCCACCAACAGTGTAAAAGCATTCCTAGGCTGGACACGGTGGCTCAGGCCTGTAATCCCAGCACTTTGGGAGGCTGAGGTGGGTGGATCACGAGGTCAGGAGATCGAGACCATCCTTGCTAAGATGGTGAAAACCTGTCTCTACTAAAAATTCAAAAAATTAGCTGGGCATGGTGGCAGGCACCTGTAGTCCCAGCTACTCGGGAGGCTGAGGCAGGAGAATGGCGTGAATCTGGGAGGCAGAGCTTGCAGTGAGCTGAGATCGCGCCACTGCACTCCAGCCTGGGCAACAGAACAAGGCTGTGTCTCAAAAAAAAAAAAAAAGTGTTCCTATTTCTCCACATCCTCTCCAGAATCTGTTGTTTCCTGATTTTTTAATGATCACCATTCTAACTGGCATGAGATGCTATCTCATTGTGGTTTTGATTTGCATTTCTCTAGTGACCAGTGATGATGAGCTTTTTTTTGTATGTTTCTTGGCCGCATAAATGTCTTCTTTTGAGAAGTGTCTGTTCATATTCTTCACCCACTTTTTGATGGGGTTGGTTTTTTTTCTTGTAAATTTGTTTAAGTTCCTTGTAGATTCTGGATATTAGCCCTTTGTCAGATGGATAGATGGCAAAACTTTTCTCCCATTCTGTAGGTTGCCTGTTCTCTCTGATGGTAGTTTCTTTTGCTGTGCAGAAGCTCTTTAGTTTAATTAGATCCCATTTGCCAATTTTGGCTTTTGTTGCCATTGCTTTTGGTGTTGTAGTCATGAAGTCCTTGCCCATGCCTGTGTCCTCAATGGTATTGCCTAGGTTTTCTTCTAGGATTTTTATGGTTTTAGATCTTATGTTTAAATCTTTAATCCATCTTGAGTTAATTTTTGCATAAGGTGTAAGGAAGGGGTCCAATTTCAGTTTTCTGCATATGGCTAGCCAGTTTTCCCAACACCATTTATTAAATAGGGAATCCTTTCCCCCATTGCTTGTTTTTGTCAGGTTTGTCAAAGATCAGATGGTTGTAGATACGTGGCATTACTCCTGAGGCCTCTATTGTGTTCCATTGGTCTATATCTCTGTTTTGGTACCAGTACCATGTTGTTTTGGTTACTGTTGCCTTGTAGTATAGTTTGAAATCAGGTAGTATCATGCCTCCAGCTTTGTTCTTTTTGCTTAGGATTGTCTTGGCTATACAGGCTATTTTTGGTTCCATATGAAATTTAAAGTAGTTTTTTCTAATTCTGTGAAGAAAATCATTGGTAGCTTGATAGGGATAACATTAAATCTATAAATTACTTTGGGCATTATGGCCATTTTCATGATATTGATTCTTCCTATCCATAAGCTTGGAATGTTTTTCCATTTGTTTGTGTCCTCTCTTATTTCCTTGAGCAGTGGTTTGTAGTTTTCCTTGAAGAGGTCCTTCACATCCCTTGTAAGTTGGATTCCTAGGTATTTTATTCTGTTTGTAGCAATTGTAATGGGAGTTCACTCATGATTTGGCTGTCTATTATTGGTGTGTAGGAATGCTTGTGATTTTTGCACACTGGTTCAAGCGGACCTAATACACACCTACAGAACTCTCCACCCCAAATCCACGGAATATACATTCTTCTCAGCACCACATCACACTTATTCTAAAACTGACCACATAATTGGAAGTAAAACACTCCTCACCAAATGCAAAGGAATGGAAATTATAAGTCTCTCAGACCACAGTGCAATCAAATTAGAACTCAGGATTAAGAAACTCACTCAAAACTGCACAACTACATGGAAACTGAACAACCTGCTCTTGAATGACTACTGGGTAAATAACGAAATGAAGGCAGAAATAAATAAGTTCTTTAAGACCAATGAGAACAAAGACACAACATACCAGAATCTCTTGAGACACAGCTAAAGCAATGTTTAGAGGGAAATTTATAGCACTAAATGCCCACAGGAGAAAGCGGGAAAGATCTAAAATCGACACCCTAACATCACAATTAAAAGAACTAGAGAAGCAAGAGCAAACACATTCAAAAGCTAGCATAAGACAAGAAATAACTAAGATCAGAGCAGAACTGAAGGAGATAGAGACACGAAAAACCCTTCAAAAAATCAGTGATTTCAGGAGCTGGTTTTTTGAAAAGATTAACAAAATAGGCCGCTAGCCAGACTAGTAAGAAAAGAGAGAAGAATCAAATAGACATAATAAAAAAATGATAAAGGGGAGATCACCACTGATCCCACAGAAATAGAAACTACCATCAAAGAATACTATAAACACCTCTACAGAAATAAAATAGAAAATCTAGAAGAAATGGATAAATTCCTGGACACATACACCTTCCCAAGTCTAAACCAGGAAGAAGTTGAATCCCTGAATATACCAATAACAAGTTCTGAAATTGAGGCAGTAATTAATAGCCTACCAGCTAAAAAAAGCCAGGACCAGGCAGATTCACAGCCGAATTCTACCAGAGGTACAAAGAGGAGCTGATACCATTCCTTCTGAAACTATTCCAAACAATAGAAAAAGAGGGACTCCTCCCTAACTCATTTTATGAGGCCAGCATCATCCTGATACCAAAACCTAGCAAAGACACAACAAAAAAAGAAAATTTCAAGCCAATATCCCTGATGAACATTGATGCGAAAATCCTCAATTAAATACTAGCAAACATTCCAGCAGCACATCAAAAAGCTTATCCACCACGATCAAGTCGGCTTCATCCCTGAGATGCAAGACTGGTTCCACATATGCAAGTCAATAAACGTAATCCATCACATAAACAGAACCAGTGACAAAAACCACATGATTATCTCAATAGATGCAGAAAAGGCCTTCGATAAAATTCAACACCTTTATACTAAAAACTCAATAAACTATTGATGGAACGTATCTCAAAATAATAGCTATTTATGACAAACCCACAGCCAATATCATACCGAATGGGCAAAAGCTGGAAGCATTCCCTTTGAAAACTGCAACCAGACAAGGATGCCCTCTCTCACCACTCCTATTCAAGATAGTATTGGAAGTTCTGGCCAGGGCAACCAGACAAGAGAAGGAAATAAAGGGTATTCAGATAGGAAAAGAGGAAGTCAAATTGTCTCTGTCTGCAGGTGACATGATTGTATTAGAAAACCCCTTCATCTCAGTCCAAAATCTCCTTAAGCTGACAAGCAACTTCAGCAAAGTCTCAGGTTACAAAATCAATGTGCAAAAATGACAGGAGGACTTTTAAAGTTAAGTCAGAAACTCTGCAAATTGTTCTGGGATAGGGCTGGGCATTGGTGTTTGTCAAGCTCCGTCATACGCTAAACAGTAAACCACCAGTGTTGCTGATCTGCAGTCAGTCAGTTACAGTGTCGAGGAAATGCCAGCGAGCCTGTGACTGCAGCCCAGGGGCTTCGCAAAGAAGCTGAGGAAGGGAGGTGGAAGGGGGATTACCAAGGACAGAGTCTGCCCAGGCAGGCTCTTGTTCAGTTTATTTATGAACGCTTGTGTATTTTGGTGGTCATTAGATAAATGTGCTGCTTTAAACTATCATTTTTTGACATTTTTCACTGAATTCTTAATGTGAAAAACAATTGAGACATGTTAAACCCGCAAAAAGTTGAAACAAGCACAACCTGTACCTTAGAGTTGTGCTAAAACCTCAACACAGTCTTTTGGACCAATCATCCTAATACTGAAACTCAGCACGATGAAGGCATGTTTAAGCAAAAACCTTGTCATAGTAGGGAATGCTAAGAGCTTTAAATAGGTACTGACAATAGCCCCGAGATTCCCCAGGGTGTTCTGGGTCTTCCCTTTTCTTCCTGTGAATGCTGCTGGTCCACTGTTACCTACCCCAACTCTGAGAACACAATAGAGAGTGACTTTGAAGAAAACCTCACTTTTATTTTACATCTCAGGCTCTTTGCCCTGTGAAGTAAAAGTACTTTTATGTTTTCTTCGTGGTTTTATGAAAATTTTCTAGAAGATAAGCGATATTTCTTCATTGAGTGGCATGGCCTCTCTGGGGATGGTACAACCGAGCTTCCTCATTTAGCGCATCTGTTTTGAGCCTGCCGTGTGCCATGTTCTGTGCTAGGCCCTGGAGAGGCAAAGACACCTCATCTTTTGGGAGAATGGCAGGCACATGATGATAACATGACTTCATAAATGCCATGAAAGAGATGTGTGAAAGATGGCTGGGAGCCGTCAGTGGCTGGGAAAGACGTGCAAGGCAGCACCAGGCAGGTGGAGACTTGAGGGATTCCGGGGAATTGTTAACAAGCAGGGCATTGGGGCAGATGGCACAGCCTAGAGAGTGCTCGCTCACCGGGAGTCCCCGTGGCTGGGGTGGACAGGAACAGCGAGTGAGATTGCTGGATTCGGGGTTGAGCTCAGGGCAAAGGTACTACAGTTGGACTTACTGCGCTTCAGGGGAGGAGTGGTCTGGGGCCTGCAAAGGATGGCCTGTCAGCTCAGCAGTCTGTGTGCTTTCTAGAGTATTGTCCCCTCTGCATATGTAAAATTTTGCCTGCATAATGTACTGTAGGGTCATCCGCACAGAATGGCAGCGCATTAAAGAGGGAATTCTCTGGAGGAAGCTACAGTGCCAAGCGGCAGCCCATGCCCTCCCCGTCAGAGGGCTCTTTGTCCTCCGGAGGCATGGACCAAGGAAGTGATGCCCCAGCGAGGGACTTTGACGGAGAGGTGAGTGGGCAGGGTTCCGGAAATGTCATGTATCAGAAAGACTAGGGCATCTTCCCAGGCAATCCCACCACCTTGGGATTGGCCTCAGCTGCAGCAGGGTTCGGGGTCAGGGGCCAGCATTCACTCTTGGCCAGCGGGCAGCTAGGCCAGTCACTCGGGCTGCAAACTGCAGTTTTCCCAGAGGCATTCAGACTTCTGGCTTTTGTGTGAAAATACCATCATCTGTAAAGGCCTACAGAAAGGACGGAGCTTGTGTGTTCCGTGCCTCTTCCTCAGCTCATAGAAGGGGCTTTATACCGACAGTGAGGCCGCCCCATGGGGTTATTTGGTCAGGGTGGCTGGAGGGGGCGGTGGTAATCTGAGCCCCTTCTGCCTCCCTTTCTCCCCCTCCTTCTCATTAATGTTTTACTTTGGGCCTTACAGGACTCTGACTCTCCGAGGCATTCCACAGCTTCCAACAGTTCGAACCTAAGCAGCCCCCCAAGCCCAGTTTCACCCCGAAAAACCAAGAGCCTCTCCCTGGAGAGCACTGACCGCGGGAGCTGGGACCCGTGAGCTGCCTCAGCACTGGGACCTCTCGCTCTCTGCTCCCTGCCACTCGCCTCCTCTCACTTTCATCTCTTCCCTCCACCTCGCCTGCTCGGCCTGAAAGCCACCAGGGGCTGGCAGCAGTAGCAGGACAGGGATTCAGGAGTTCTGACGACACGACTCTCAGATCCACGCCCCCAGCCTAACAGCAACAACAAAGACAGACTTTCCGTAGCAGCTTAGATTAACGTTGATTTCATTCCATGCACTTAGAGTTGCTTTCAGTAACATTTTACCCCTACTCCCAAAGGTAGCTTAAATAGACAGATTACACAAATGTAAGTGATAAGAATAAGATTAGACAGATTTTGCTTTCACAGTAGAGTCTCATTATAGTCCTAAAATAGCTCATGGGCTTCTCCGCATCCAGAAGGGAGAATCCGTCCCTGGAGTGGCTCACTAAGCTCTTAATCAGCAAACGCAGTGAGTATCAACCTGATTGTTGCCAGGAAATCCTTATGAATTAAAACAATGCATATTTTACTACAGTACAGAGTTTAAATGAATACATAAATGTAGAAGTACTGAATGTATATATTTAAAAGGAGCCTCTTGTATTCAACAAAAGATGGATGCATATATAAGAGAGATGATTTAATTTAAAGAAATATGTTGTTTCTTGTCTGTAATGTAATGGGTGGAAAGGCCTCAAGCTCACATTTGTAGAGAGAGAGCGAGAGAAATCAGAGTTCCCTTTATTGCCCTGTCCTCAAACTGGTCATAGGCTCTAGTCACCTGGGGAGCTGTAGAAAACACTTGCAGACCCTGGTTTTGCTGGTTTGGGGCATGCCCTGGGCACCAGAGCTTTAACATTTGAAGCCACTTCAGCAGCAGCAGCAAAAGGCGAACTCATCTCTACCCAAGATGTTTCTTTTCCTAGTGGTGGAATTTGAACACTTCTCACTTTTTATTGTATTTTATCTTCCGCAGATAAATGTAGAAATACACGATTCTGTCACCTCTGATCCCTTCCATCTGAAAGGGTACAAGGAGTGTTGTAGCTTCTGAAGGTGCAGAAAACAATTTCTAAAAATGCTTTTATTCCTGGGCTAATCCTGTCCCTCCCTAAGTCACAGCGAGGTGTCCGTCCCAGGGCTGGAGATGCTTCCCAAGGAGGAGTCTGTTTTGTTGAGAGTGGGCGTGGGCTTCTTCACATAAGCCTGGGGAAGGAAGAAAAAAAGGCTTTCATTACCAAATAATGTAAAACCTCAAAAGCAAGGGCTTCAACAGCCTTAACCAAATATTATTCCCCATAGCCAGTGGAAAATGGATGTGACAACCCCAGTGCGCAGGCCAGAGTGAGCCCAGCACGGCGCTCCGACTGGCTTCCTCTCTCAGGTGCTGGATTGTGGGGTTGGTGGCATTTCCAGCTGGATTCCTCCTGTTGTAGTTGCCATAAGGAAATGAGATGCAGAATCAGAAGGATCTATTTCTACAGAATCATTTCACCAGTTAAGCACATGAGTAGAGAAAGAGATAAAAATAAAAGTATCTCATGAAGGAAAGAGATTTTGCCTCTCTTTTACTTTTCACCTAAGTTTCTCTGAGAAATAGAGACAGGATTCTCTCTTTAAAATTCAGTGAAAATGAAGAAAGTTTTCCTGCAGTTGCTAACCCAAGTTGCAGTGTTTAAGGCCATCATTTCACTGCTGCTGTCTGTGACTCCACGTCTGTGTCACTGAGGTGGCCTGCGTGTCACTGAGGTGGCCACCATGCTGGCCTGAGGCATGTGCAGGGAGCTGAGGCTGTTTCCAGGTGATGCTGCTGTGTGGAGAAGGTTCTGAGATGCAGTGAGGGATCCTGCTGGGGATTCCATTGTAAGCACCTATAATCGGGAATTTTCATGTAACAGCTTTGACATTTAAACATTCTGAGTTTGGTGCCGGCTCAGATTTGATTATATTTTATTTTGGATGGGTGTAATTCACAGCACAGTTCTAATCTCCCAAATCTTTCTGCTTTTTAGAATGAAGTATAAAAATACTTTTGTCACCTGAATACCAAGAGTTGGCCCTTTAGTTGGATCATTGTCATATGACTTGGTAGATCCTTGTCCTCAGCACTTCACGTGAGAGAAGGGAGTCAGCCAGCCGGCCCCCTGCTTGGTGCTCGTGACCAGCTCGCACCCCTTCTGTCCACCCTTCTCTCCTCTCCTCCCCACTCTCCCCACCCTCCCCACTCTCCCCACCCTCCCCTCCTCTCCTCCTCACTCTTCCCACCCTCCCCATCCCCACCCTCCCCATCCTCCTCTTCCCTTTCCCCTTGCCTTCTCCTCTCTCCCTTCTCTTCTCAGGCAGGGAGGAGGCCATCCCAAGCCGAGATTAACAGGACTTGACATAAGCCATTAGTTTGTAGCTTTGACAAGTAATTATGAATTTTTGTTGCTTATAGGTGCTTATTTTGCAAAGGATGCTTTTAAGATCAAAATAATAACCCTACCTAAAGTCTAGGCTCCACTGCTATGGGTCATACTCTTCAGCCTCCCAACAGGGCAGATGAGAGAGAGCTACTGAGGCTTGTCTAGGTTGCCAGGCTAACTGGGCGGCTTGTCCATATTCACCCCATGGATTGCACCATGGCGCTCTTTGATTTTTCCACTGCAATGGCAAGTAATCTCATCAGTCATAATAGAGCAGTCCCGAATGCGTGCAGATTCTAAAAGCAGGGCTTTAGGAGAGAAACACTGCCAGGGGGAATAGTTTTGGGGAGGGTTTTCCCAAAATAACGGTCATCCTGCTGGGTTTATCCCACCCTTAAATATGAAGCCTGTTACCTCCAGAAGCTTCTGAGAAGAATGATGTGAAAAGACAGGGAGTGGGTTCCAGGCAAAGAAAACATAATGACCATTCAGAGGAGTCAGTAGCAAAGCTCAGAGATAAAGTATTTTATTACTATCTGAAGTTATCTTTTGTTTTCATGCAGGACATTTTAAAAACGTATATGGCAGCAGAAACTTGTTTCTCAATAGGAAAAATACATTCAGAGGCATTTCTGGGATAGTCTATCTGCGTTAGTATTTGGTGCTATCTATGTCCAGCCAAGTTATCTACCCTCGAATTCTGACTAATCATGTTTTGTGCTTTGGGTATTTAGAATTACATACATATATATTATTTCTTTTTGCCAAAAACAAAAGTCTTGCTCCTTGTCAAATGATTGCTAAAGTAGATCTTACATTTTTTGTTATTATGTATGTATTTATACACACCCCCAACACACTTAGTGATTTCTGTTATTTCCTAGGGAGCACAGCTTTAAGGCTATGAGATACAACTAAAAGGAGCCCATCTATTTGGTTTTCCAGCCAATTATTGTACTCACATTTCAGGGGAGAATCTGAAATTCCTGTCATGTTTACAGCAACAATCTATCATTCCTGGCTAGCTCTCAGCCTCTCTCTCCTTCCATAGGTTAGAATTATGTCATTTTGTTACTTAGTGGCCACATCTATTTCTGAGAAAGACTGGTTACATTTATGTGGCATCTCAGGTATCATTAAGGAAAAGCCAGAGCAGGGGTGAGCAGAGGTCAAAACCACAGACGCAGCAGGGCCATTTGCCGCCTTTGGCCAGGATCACAACCACTGCAGTCTCCCAGCAGGTAGGCCTTGCCAAGCCTAAGGCTCCCCATCCAATCTAGACAGACGGGCGCTCAGAGCAGACTTTGCCGTAGCCCATGTCTGGTGAGCACAACAGGGAATGAATTGGGCACTCCACTCCCCCATCTCTCTGGCCCAGCCCTGAACTAGATGAGCTGCATTTCATGGAGCCCATTTAAAAACCTCTTTCCTTATGACTTTGTTACTCAAGTCCAGAGTTCTCTGTGCACTTCTGCTAGATAAGGAGTGTAAGCCCTGCCCCCCAGCACTGGCAGCACGCTGGGCCCTCCCCACACAGGACACCGTGCAGTTCCGGGGGAAGCTGACTCAAATCAACCTTGAAATCTCATGAAAACAAAATGACTTGTCTTTTTATTTGATAGTGTAATATCATTCATTTTATAAATTTTTTAGGGTTTTTCTCGTAATATTGTACAGTTTTGCATGGCCTGGTGTGATCATTTTTTGGTTAGAATATAATGCTGACAAATGTGGATGGAGGGGAAGATACTGCTTTAGCCTATACTCCTTATTTTATTTTGTTTGGTTTTATGCCCTCAGTGTCTTAGGGAACTTTATAAGAGATCCTCTGCTACCAAACAATGATGTGGATTCTTTTGCACAGAAATATTTAAGGTGGGATGGTAAAAAATGTCACAAAAGACTCCTCACCAATATTTTATGTTGATATCACTTAATATTAACCAGACTTTGCTGTATTGCAATAAAACAGAGAACTGTTAGCATTGAGTATTTTGTCTCTTTTCCCCCCACTTGAAAGTCTGAGAAATAGAGAAAGGTGCCACCTCTCCGCCTGTCACTTCTCTTCTTTCTGCTGGCCTCCTTCCTCATCCAGGCTGCTTCCTTATGCCGTAAAAGGACATGGGGTTAGTTTGCCCCTGTGGTTTAATCTAGGACTTTCTTAATTTCTTCCTTAGCTCGGGTAAGAATGATGTTCAATTCTCCTGAAGCTTTCAACTCCCTTCTTCTGGCCAGAACTTTGCTGTTGCTGTTACTTCGGTCCACAAGACCAAACCCTGGCTGCGTGAGGTTTCCTGAGTGGCCCTGACAGTGTGAATGTGGGAGCAGTTTGATTTTGTGTCACTTAAACAAGACGGACTGTTACTGCTTTTCTGGAGTTAGAACGGTTCATCTAAGAACATACGGGGAAGGTCCAGGGGTGGGGTTAAAGGAACTCCTGAACTGGTGGCAGCTAAGTAGTTATTCGGAGAATACTTCCGGTTCCAATGGCCCATGGAATTGACATTTGTGGCTGATACTGTTATGTTGGTTTGCTATAGTGTCAGCCATGCAGTGCTTTAGAACAGGGCTTGGCAACCCTTTTCTGTCCAGGACCAGTTAAGAAATCCTTGTGCCTTTGTGTATATAGTTTGCTGCGGCTCCCCGGCTCTGGCATTTCAGTGCAAAAACAGCCTTAGCCTGCTACGTACATAAACGAGAGTGGCTGTGCCCCAATAAAACTTACAGAAATGCAGTGGGCCAGATTTGGCCCTTGGACCATCATAGTTTGCCAGCCCTTCGTTTGGTCCCCTTAGTGTAGACTGTATGTAAGACTAGACTGTCTTGTTCCAAATCCTCATTCTGCCACTTAACCTCTGGGCCTCTTTTTTTTTTTCCTCTCTAAAAAGGCCCACTTGGAGTGTCAAGAGTTAATGCACTCAGAATCTAACTTCTAGCCTATGGTTTAGTGTTTTGTCCTTATGAGTAACCGCCAAAGCCTACAGTAACAAATATTTTTTTGTTGTGCGGTGTCCAGCCCTTCACGAGATGTTAGGGATACGAAGACACAGACCCTGGGAAAATCAAGCCATGATTTGCCATGTTCTCATGCCCCATGTCTCAGTGTGAATGGGTGAGCACGGGGAGTCATTCATCACAATACTGTAAAAATCAAAATAGGTACAAAAGAATAAGTATGTGTGGCCAGCTTCAGAGCCAGCTTTACTTGGGGATTAAAGTCATTTGCAATCCAGTGATCCCCACTGTCTTCACAGGGAGGGCTCTAGTTCTCAGCCGGCTCTCAGACTTAGGACACACAAACCACATTCCAGTTTCCCTTAGAAAACTTCTCCTGTTCCAGCAGTTATGGTGGTGGTTCCTGGGGAAGCAAATGCTGGCTGTTCTTCTCCTCTCCCTTCCCCCCACATGCTGCTGCTGCTTGACTTGTTTGGCTTGTTGTTCAAGAGGAATAGACTGTGAGAGCCCTGGCTGGGGCTGGCCTGGGTTCTTCCCCTGCTGTTTACTCTGCAGGGCGATGGCTTCAGATCTGAGTGCTGCAGAGGAGTTCGCTAAACAGCAGCAAATAGCCTTAAGAAGAGGGCCACAAGAGGAGTTTCAGCCAGGGATCTGACAGTGGTGCTGGGCGCCGCTGCTAGCCAGGCAGCCTCACGGATGCCACCCAGGCCTCTCCATCCTGTCCCGGAGCCCACTGGGTCTGCTACTCGGCAATCCCAAATTTCAGAAACTATATTTTCTTTAAGAACCCTGAAAGCCTATACCTCTCAAAGCCTCTTTTGGGCCTGTGCATTCTGCAGATGCACTTTCAACTGCTCACAGGTCCGTAGAAAGGGCCCCAGCTCAGTGTCCAGTGTGTCCTGTTATCTAGTAATCAGTCTGGTCCCAGGAAAAGCCACTTTTCAGGACGTGGTCCTCAACTGCAGCTGATGTCTAGAGAGGAGACGTCTCACTGTGATGCAGACCTGGCATCAGCCGTGCTGGCAGGTGTCACTGTCCTCCCAGTTGCCACCATCACCAGGTACAGCAGCTTCAGGAGTGTGGTACGGCCACCCGGGGGCTGGGGCAGTGACACCGCAACCTCTCCTCCTGTTCTCCACCCCTCCCACCTCCCTTCTTACAGGGAACGGGGCTGAGCCTTCCAGGTTCAGGGCCAAGGGCCTCATGCTGAACCAGTCCCAAACCTTGCAAATGGGCTGTGACACTGAACCTGCTGACCGTCAGGTCAGAAAAGAACCACCACCACGAGCTAGAAGATACGGGTCGTCATTCTCCAGAATACAGAAGAGGGTACACGCGCCAAAGCACTTCCCATGAGCATTTTTATTAAATTGAAACAAGTTGTTGATTCGATAATTACAAGACTTGTACAAAAATTCACAGCGCCTGTGAGGAGCCTTTGGCTGGAACTGGTGACACCTGTGCCTCTCCAGACAGAGGAAGGAAGTCCCACCCCGCCTTCCAGCAGCAGCGAGCCTGTGTCTGGCATTCCCTGTTCCGCTGCTCCCACCCTCACTGTGGGGCAGCAGTTCTTTAGGAACATTCAGCTGTCAAAGGTGAGAGCCAGCCCCACAGGCCTGGGCCTCGCAGGCTTAAGGAGCACTTGTTGGCACTGTTAGCTCAGCACCTCTCCCAGCTCCAGCCCATCGGCTGGAGAGGAAAAGGGCAGAAAACACAAATCTCACTCTAGAAACACATACACACACCTACTACACAGATGATAAAATCCCACAATCGTATCTGTTCATGTTACTGGGTTTTGCACTGAACAGAGATTGGAAGGGAGTCAGGACTCTCTCCCTTCTGCTTAACATTCACATCAGGAAAAAGAAGAAAACAAAGTTGCCCTTTCATCTTCATCTGCTTATTTCAGAGGACACACGGAGGCAGACTGACCGAGCAGTGGGGCTTCATCTTCATTCTTGCACTTCTCACCCTACAACCATTTAGCAACAGAAACCGTGGAAAGCGCTGGCTATGGGGCTCCAGGCAGCCACCCCCCTTATTGGGCAAAGGAGTTAAAAAGAGCATCACCACCACCTCGCTACTGGTTTTTGGCCTGTCTGAGGGAGAGAGTTCCCGCGGAGCCGGCCTGGGCGTGGCCCGCAGCCCTACTGCTGGGCCTGCCTCTTGCAGTAGTTGCTGTAGGCCTCCTCGAACATGGCCTTGCAGGGGAAGCGGGCCTTCAGCTTGGAGCAGATGAGGAAGGAGCCCCCCATCTTCCTGTGCAGGGAGTAGGTTTCCTCGGGTGGGGGGACGAGACGGTGCCTCAGCATGACGGGAATCAGGTTGTGGATCTTCTCGGTGGTGCTCTGGGTGCCAAAATCAAAGGGCTCATCGGAGGCGAAGGCCTCCCCCAGGATGAGGATGGCATCCAAGTGGGCGTCTTCCATGACCTGGGGCAGGAGAGGAAGGATAAATGGCGGCGAGACACCAGAGCCCTCCACCAGCCCGGGTTCCTCCCACAGTGCCCGGGGCGCTGAGTTCTCATTCAAAGCTCTGCTGTAAACTGGATTACATCATGGTAATGGGCATAAACTCAAACCCACAGGGGCCGGGAACACGAGGGTAACATGGACTGGGCTGATGTGATCAAAAGGGAGTGGCGGGGCCTGTGGCAGAGTGCAGAGGATGCGTCCCGCCTCGTGGCACTCATTCAGAGTTTTAACAAAACACTGTTCTGGACAAAAAGAACAGAGTCCATGGGCCTGAGCTGGCAGGGCCTCCCACCATGCGTGTCTGAGCCTGCCAGAGTCCACCCAAGACACACCCAGCAGCCGTGTGTCTGCCCACGGGAACTAGCAACCTAAGGAAGCCGCCGCCAGCAGAGCAGGGGAGAGGAGCTGCCGCCAGGGACAGCCCAAGGTGGTCAGAGGGACGGGGCGGCCAGGAATCGAGTCAGTGCGAGTGGCCATAAGGAAGAGGCGGGAGAGAGCTGCTGCCCGCTGAGCGCTTACAGCTGAGATAAGGGGGGCTCAGAGATACTGACAAGCCTCAAATGACACTCCTATGAGACGGCAGACCCAAGGCTTGACCTGGATTTCTTTAACTCCTTCCCCACTGTCAAACAGCAAGCGGAAAATGCCACTTTGTGGGTGGCTTCAGGCGGCACCAGCACAGACCGTTCCCCTTTATTTAAAAGGCTTCTAAGGTTTCTTCCAACTCCCCCCAGGGAGGCTCGATGAGGGGAGGGCTGGGGCTTCCCTTCCCACTTGCTCTGCACGTTGGCTCAATCGAGGCCCAACCCCAAGCCCTAAGTGGGCAAGAGTGAGAGGCAGAAACAAGAGCTTCACGACAAGTCCCCAACTCACTGGCCCACTCGGAAAATCTCACGCACAGCAGGGCAGCATGGGCCGGGGTGGGCCCCAGCTTTCGGACCGTGCCCAAGGAGGCCCGGGCTCTGGGGGCCCCTTGAGGGCAGCTGCCCCCTGTGCTTTCATCCATTCTTACACAGGGAGCCGGGCCCTGGGTCAGCAGGCCCGGGGGATCCCCCGCAACCCTGCTCACCTTGACCTCGTAGCCGGTGAGGAACTTCATCTCTATGGATTTCGCCCGCACAGTCTCCCTGTCCCTGTCAGCAGCAGCCCTGATGATCTGGGGAGAGGCACAGGAGGGGACCGTGGGCAGCATGGAAAGAAAAGCTCCCGACATCCCAGGGAGCCAAGTGCCACACCCGAGCCCACCCCACCCTCATCCTCTCCCTGCACAGGGCCCCCGGCCAGTGCTGTGACACGCCTGGCAGCTGTCAGCCTAACTGCCTGCTGTCACCAGACCTGAGGGGCAGGCAGCGCAGATGGGGACACAAGGGCAGGAACCCAGTCATTCTCCCTACCCCGAGTCCCCCAGCATCCTGTCCCAGCCTCAGAAAAACATGGACCAAGGCCAGGGCCCCTCTCCAGTTACCTGAATGTAGAGGTCGGTGAAGGATCTGTCATATTCCCGCGTTGCCCCAAAATCCAAAAGAGCCACCTGGGGACAGAGACACCAGGAGAAGTTTGGCCCTGGTGCTCCACGGTGCGGGTATGTGGGGCCGGGAAGGGGGTGCAACAGAGGGCAGTGAGGATCCCCACTCCCAGAGCCCTGAGCTCTCTGCTGACTTTCCCAGGACAAGGGGCAGTCCAGGGCCTCACGTGCCCCATTCGGAGAAGCTCTCAGGCCTGGCTGCGGGTGCCCCCACCCTGGGGCTCACCTTGTGCTGCTGGGGGTCATAGAAGAAGTTGGACCAGTTGGGGTCTGTTTGCATGAAGTGGAACTCGAACAGCTCCCTCAGGCACAGAACCAGGATGTTGTAGCAGATCTGTGGACAGCGCAAAGGGTCTGTGTCAGGCAGCACCACACTGCCTGGTGCCCTGGGAGACTGGGGCCAGAGAAGCCCCTGCCTCCTGTTTTACCCACCCTACCCTGGGGACTGTTTGATTCCCAGTGTTACTTGGGCCAGGGAAGGCAGCAGCTCCCCTGTGTCCCCCTAAGTCCCACTGGTGCTACTTCACTGCCCCTCACCCCCAGGGAGCACCTCAGGGCTCCAAGTCCCCAGCTCACACTATTAGGTCACCAAACAGCCACACAGCAGGGCCACCCTGGCCCCACCTGTCTGCTGGCACAGACAAACCTCGTTCCGAATCTCCTGGCTGAGCCCTTCGGCCTGGTCCAAGGGGAAGCCGGACACCAGCTCTGTGGTCAGCACATGTGGGCTGCAGAGTTCATCCACAATCTCAGGCACATAGAAGAAGGGGTGGCCCTTCAGCAGGTCCCTGGGTAGGGGAGGGAGGTCACGCCCTAGCCACAGGCCCTCCACACCGTCCCCCCCCCCACACACACCCCCCCAACCAGGCAGAGGGCCCTCCTTCACCCCAGGCAGGATATGGCCTCGGCCCAGGCTGCAACCCCAGCCCTCTGCCCCTCAGAGCTGGAGGGGCCTTCACCAGCTGCTGAACATGGTCCCTTCTGCCTCCCTGGTGCAAACACGCAAGGGGCCCGGCCGGGGGCCACACCTGAACTTGCGGGCGCAGGCGGCCTCTCGCTGGTAGTCACACTCCAGGGCCAGCTCCCGCCTCAGCACGTCGATCAGGTGCTCGGGGAACAGGCCTGGGCCGGGGAGGAGGGCATCAGCGAGGAAGGGGGCTCTGCAGGGAGGACCCCCTCTGGTCCCCAGAACCCAACACAGATGCCTGCCACCCACTCCTGCCCTTGACCCAACCACCTAGCCTCAGACCTTCTGGAAGCATGTTGCTCATGTTCAGCACGGCCATGAGGTTGTTGACATCACTGTTGATGCTCTGGGCCACACCAGGGTACTGTGGGGGTATGGGTGAGGCAGGGGAGTTAGCCCAGGGAGACGGGTGGGCCCTGCCTGGGGCACTCCCCCAATGCCCCACTGGCTTCCCAGCTGTGTCCTGGCCCCAGCCCACATCCTGGAGAACCAGAGCTAAGACCCAGCCATGCTGCCGTGACCTGGACCCCATCACAGCCTCGTTGCCCACCTTCTACTCCTGCCTCACCTCACCCCTGGGAACAGCTCACGGCCACCCTCCCACCAGCTCTGGCCCCAAAAGGCAATCACTTGTCCCCTGTCCCTGCCCATCCCAAATCAAGCTTGCTGGGGGCCCCTCCATGCCCCCAAAGTCACTCATTTAGCAAATACTTCCCAAGCTTCTGGTGCCGTCCAGGCACTGGGGCCAGAAGACACCACATATGGCCCTGCCAGGAGAGAGGGTGCCCTGCGGGACGTGGGGTGTAGAGGCCTCCATGAGCCAGCCCCAGCTCTGCCCCCTGCAGCCCCCATAGGGACAGGCACTGCGCATCAGGCCGCCTACCTGGATCTTCATGGCCACCTCGCGGCCGCCCTTCATTCGGGCCAAGTGCACCTGCCCAATGGATGCGGCGGCGAAGGGCCGCTCCTCGAAGTATTCCAACTTGTCCCGCCAGTTGGGGCCCAGGTCGTTGTTGAGAGTTTTCTGAAGGGCAGGGCCAGGGAGGGGCTCTGAGCATGCCCTGCCTGGGCCACCCGGAGAAGCCCCAAGTCTGTCCCCTCCACCCAGTGGGGGCCGAGGCCACAGAGAGCGGGCAGAGCCCCTGGCTCCTCACCATCATCTGCTTCAGTGGCATGAAGTCCGCGCTCTGCCGCACCCGCTCGAAGATCTTAGCCAGGTGGGGGTTGATAAAGGCGTCATCTGGAAGGCAGGAGAATGACACAGGGTGAACCTGGGGATTAAAGTGTGCGCCCAGGACCTGGGCGGGCACACTCCTGGGACGCCCTGGCCACCACACCCTCCCCATCAGGAGCACGGGTGAGGCCAGAAAGACGGGAGCCCTCGCACACACGCCCTCGGCCACTCAGCGTCCCCGGAGCCCCAGCCTCCGCCCAGTGACCTGAGAAGGTGGGCTTTTTACACTCAACATGCAGAGTTTTTCATAAGTACAAAAGAAATTTGGAAAATAAAACATAGTAAAATGTTGAAATGACCTGTGTTCTGACCACCTGTAGAGAGCAATTTTTCCTCTCTGCTCTTTATTCCATGTGTTTGTTTGGACCCAGAGCCACCCGTCTGGAGACCAGGCCTATTATCTTCTAAGATCTCTCCCCAGCCTGCTCACATCTTGCCCACTGAGCTTTGGTGGGGCCACTGCTCCCGGCCCTGGAAGTTGACCCCCCCAGCAGCCCACGCAGTCCCGGGGCAGCAGCCCCCGCGCCCACTCACCCTGGATGCTCAGCATCTGGCCCAGCTTGAGCGCCGCACCACGCACCTTGCAGAGCGTGCGCACGATCCGCTCTGCATTGGCCTCGGACAGGAAAGGACTGGAACCCAGCACGGCCTTCTTCCCTGTGGGCGGGCAAGAGGGGTCACCACGGCACTCGGGGGGGTCTGGGAGTGGGATGGCAAACCCCGCCTGATACAGACGGAGGCTCAGACAATGTCCTTCCTCCCAGGCGTCCATAAAACCAGCAACATAACTAACTACTGTTCCATGTCCACCTCCCCAAGCCTGTGTGAGCCACATGCCCAGGCCCTACGCCAGCGCCTCCCAATACACACAGGCATGCACACATACATATGTGCACACACACACGCACACACACAAAGGGCCTCTCCCTTCCATATGGGGACCTGGCGGGCCGTGACAGGGCCATGGTGCTGCCTGTGGCTGGAAGGGGTGTGGGAATGGGAACCAAGAGGGATGTAGGGACCCAGAGGACCCCAGGTGAGGAGGTGCCGAGCCTTTGCCCTGTGCACCCCCACCCAGGGCACTGCACAAAGGCCCGCTGCACCTGTGGGGTCGGCATGCATTTGCACATGGGGCCAAGTGGCTTCAGCCAGAGGGCTGTCCTCAAGGGAAGGGCGCTCAGGCCAAGGGCAGCACAGCCCAGGGGTGCCCGTCTCTCCTGTCCACCCACAGAGGCCCCCTGCAGCTCAGTGCAACCAGCTGGCCAGTGATGAGCATGCAGTGACCCCAAGGGTGCAGGTGGCCTTTTTCCAGTCCACCAAGGGGAGGGCTGAGGGCCGTGACTCAGGAGCAGCAGAAGGCCGGCTAAGTCAACTGCCAGCAGCCATGTGGCCCAGGGCTTCTGGGTCCTCTCTAGCTTCCCCCCCCCATCCTGGGCCATCAGTTCAGTGCTGCCTAGACATGGAGGTGCCCCTATCCAGAGGCAGACAGAGGCCTGAGCAGGGATCTGGGGCTCCGAGTCCTTCCACCTTCCCTGAGTTCCTCAGCACCCCTTGTCGCCGGGCCTCCAGCCCTTGTGACATTCGGAGCTTCTCCTGCCTTCTGTCCTGTGAATCTAGTTAGATCTCAAGCCCCAAGAGGTCGCAGTGCGGCTTCCTCCTCTCTGGCCCCCACAGCACCCAGCATTTGCCTCAGTTCAAATCACTTCAGGCCTGGCACAGCCCTCGGGTGGCACGGAGCCAGGTCTCCAGCAGGGGAAGAGAGAGGTGACCGTGCTACTGCCCTCTGCCCCGGAGCCGGGTGCAGCCTGGCCCCTGAGAAACCAGGGTGGGGCGGGCCGCCCTGAGAATGGAAGCCCTGCAGGCCCAGAAGAGGAGCCTCGGAGAAGACCCGCATCTGCCCACACATGCAGGCAGCTACATGGAAAGGGGCCAGGCTCACTCCAGGGTCCCAGACAGCAGGAAGGGCCCGGTGAAGGTGGGAGATGTTAGCTCTGCGGGAAGAGGCTGAGCTGCCCTGGGAGGCTGAGCTATGACCCATGGGCAGAGCGAGTCCAAGAGGGCTGGGCCCAGAAGGGTCCCTCGGCCACCCCCTTGCCTTATGCAGCAGCAGACGCCAGCACCAAAGGAAAGGCAGTCAATGTCCCCTCTGCCCCCTAGGCCTGTGGTACTTGTGGGCTGGGGGTTTGGGCCTGGGTCCCTGGGGAGGGGCAGGCAGAGAGGCAAACCTTGAGGAGAGGCCACTGCCCCAGGCCAGAGGAGGGACAGTCTGTCTCCTCATGACACACAGAGTAGGCCTAGGCTAGCGGCAGCACTCCTGAGAGATGGAAACGGTGCCTGGCCCAATCCGGGCTTTCCCAGGTAGCCCATTGGCAAAGCTGGTCAATGCCACAGGCTGGAGGTATGTCCCCCACCCAGGCAGGGCTGGCTGTGAGAATGACCTGGCAAGTGGGGATGGGCCCAGGGCTACGGCAGTGTGCCCCCAGCTCAGGAAAGGTCCTTCCAGGGCAGAGCTCAGCCAGGGTGGCCGGTGTCCTCCAGTCCAGAGGGTGCCAGGGCCTGGTCAGGAAGCTGGAGCACAGTTTGGGGCTGCCCAGGGCCACCCCACTCCAGCCTAAGCCTCGGGTCCCCCTCTCAGGGCTAACAATGCCTGGGCCCCTTAACCCCCAGCCTGGGGTCACCACTGTCCCTGACAAAGGACACCAGCTGTAACTGTGAAGCCAGCCTGGCCTCTTCCCTGCTTGGATGAGGTAGTCTGGAGAACAGCCAGCTTTGGAGAGGACAGTAGGGGACAGTAGGGGAAGGCTGGCTTCTCCTTCCAGAGAAACCCAGGCTTCATTTCCCAGAGAGTGTCAGCACCAACGCTAAAAATACCCTTGCTAAGCCCTCCGTCCTCAGCCCCTTCCAAGGATGTGCATGCCGCCCGTGTCCCCAGGACTCAGTCCGGGCCTGTGGGATGGACTAGTGCCCTTGCCCCAGAAGGCAGCGTTGGTGGGTGAAGGGGGGCTGTCCGGGGACGGGCAGGGCCCCCAAAGGAGGCTAGCCCAGGCTGGCAGACAGGGCTGTGAGGGCTGCAGTGTGGCCAGACACTGGGTGTCTCTGGGGGTCCCCATGGACGGGGGTGGAAGGGCGTGATAGCAGAATGAGCTGACATTCCCTGAATGGGCCGGGGCCAGGGGACTTGGCCCAGAACTCCAGAGGCATTGAGGAAGATCCACACGCAGACGGTTCCCTTGGCACTGCTCTCCACACCCCAGGCCCCACTAACAGGAAAGCCCCTGCTGGGCTGACCTCGCACCTACCTGGCCCGCCCCCCGTGCCTGAAGAGGCCTGAGGAGGAGCCCGGCCTGGTGCTCACAGGCAGAAGGCGGCAGGGACTCAGTGCGCCCCACTCCTCATCACAGCAGCACGAATGCCCAAAGCCTCAGCGTGGTCCGTTCGCAGGACCTCTCCACAGAGGGCCCGGCCACAGCGGGCCACCAACCTCAGTGGGATGAGTGTCCTGACCTGACCACCTGCCTGACCCTGGCTGTGACCTTCACGTCACAGGTGAGGTGCCTCTGCATAGACTACAGCCTCCCCAGGTTACTAAGCTGGTGAGGAGAAGCCTGCAGGGTCTGCCTGCACACCTCGCCTGTCCCCAGCCACACCTGACCCGGCCAGACCAGGGACTTCCAGAGAGCAGGGCAGCAGCAAAAGGTGGGTTTACAAGGAGGTGTGCGGGTGTGTGGAGGGTAAGGTGTGTGGGTGTGTGGTGGGTGTGTGGAGGGTGTGTAAGGAGGTGTGCAGGTATGAGGTGGGTGTGTAAGGAGGTGTGTGGGTGAGAGGTGGGTGCATGGAGGGTGTGTAAGGAGCTGTGTGGGTGAGATGTGGGTGCATGGAGGGTGTGTAAGGAGCTGTGTGGGTGAGAGGTGGGTGTGTACGGAGGTATGCGGGTGAGGTGGGTGTGTAAGGAGGTGTGCGGGTATGAGGTGGGTGTGTGGAAGATGTAAGGAGGTGTGCAGGTGTGTGGAGGGTGTGTAAGGTGTGCAGGTGTGTGGAGGGTGTGTAAGGTGTGCAGGTGTGTGGAGGGTAAGGTGGTGGGCGGGTGTGTGGAGTGTAAGGAGGTGGGCAGGTGTGTGGAGGGTAAGGAGGTGGGCGGGTGTGTAGAGGGTAGGGTGTGTGGAGAGTGTGTAAGGTGGTGTGTGGCTGTGGTGGGTGTGGAGGGTAAGGAGGTGCAGTGTTCAGTGGGTGTTCGGTGGGTGTGTGGAAGATGTGTAAGGAGGTGTGCAGGTATTTGGTGGGTGTGGAGGGTGTGTAAGGAGGTGTGTGGGTGAGAGGTGGGTGTGTGGAGGGTGTGCAAGGTGTGCGGGTGTTTGGAGGGTATGTGGAGGGTGTGTAAGGAGGTGTTCGGGTGGGCGGAGGGTGGGTGGAGGATAAAGAGGTGTGCGGGTGTGTGGTGTGTGGAGGGTGTGTAAGGAGGTGTGCGGGTGTTCGGTGGGTGCGGAGGCTGTGTAAGCAGGTGTACAGGTGTGTGGTGGGTGTGTAGAGGGTGTGTAAGGAGGTGTGCAGGTATGAGGTGGGTGTGTGGAGGATGTAAAAAGGTGCGTGGGTGTGTGGAGGGTGTGTAAGATGTGTGGGTGTTCGGTGGGTGTGCAGGGGGTGTGTAACGTGTGCAGGTGTTCGGTGGGTGTGCAGGGGTAAGGTGTGGGTGGTGGGTGTGCAAGGCGTAAAGTGTGCGGGTGTTTGGTGGGTGTGCAAGGGGTGTGTAAGGTCTGTGGGCGTTCGGTGGGTGTGCAGGAGGTATAAGGAGGTGTGTGGGTGTTCAGTGGGTGTGCAAGGGGTATGTAAGGTGCGGGTGTTTTGGTGGGTGGGCAAGGGGTGTGTAAGGTGTGCGCGTGTTTGCTGGGTGTGGAGGGGGTAAGGTCTGCGGGTGTTCGGTGGGTGTGCAGGGGTTGTGTGTGGGTGTTCAGTGGGTGTGCAGGGGGTGTGTAAGGTGTCCAGGTGTGCAGAAGGCGTGTGGGTGTGCAGGCAGCCAAAAAGAAGGGGCTGGGTGGCCACTTTGGGCTGGGAGGAGGAAGGGCCTCCAGCCTCACCCCCTCTAAAGCAGGTCAATCTGTCTGTATGAACAGCCTCATCACCCCAGGGACGCCACTTACGTGGAACCCCATGCAAATGCGGCCCAGCTGGCTGACACTCCCAGAGCACAGGTGGGGCTGGGGGCTGACAGGCTCAACCCTCCCGGGGCCCACCCTGTCCCTCCCACTGAAGGGCCCGGCTCACCTGAGGGGTCCTCGGAGCGCAGGCTCTTCTTGGCGACCTCTGCCAGTGCCCCGAAGCCCAGACCCACGGCCAGACCTGCAAGGAGGAGGGGGCAGGCACTCAGTGCTCACGCAGGGCTGGGGCCACCCGCTCGCCCACCCACAAGGCCTGGGGCAGCACCACACAGACACCGCTTGCACCAGGGGCCCTCGCTGCCACACCAGCATTTTGAAAAGTGGGGAACAAGGTGGGAGATGCCACCTGTTGTTTTAAGAGAACATTTGGCTCGAGGTAGGTGTTTCAGTGAAAAAGATTCAGGAATCCCCCACTCCACACCATCACCTTTGATAATTCACAGGCTCACGGGCAAACGGACACCCCAAAGTAATGCCAGCTGGGAAGCACCTGGGAAGGACCCAGCACAAATGGGAAGACGGACCAGGGATGGTCCACAGACCAACGTCACCCCGACCACACAGGGCACCCTGAGAACACAACCACCCGCTTCAGGTCTGTCTGAAGAGCCTCCAATCACCTAGACTTCCCTAATTCACTGGAACAGGAAAGGTGTTGCCACAGGCATACAAAGCACTTGGTGGTGAGAGTGAGAACACTTTTGGCTCCCCCTAATCCAAGCCAGGGGAACTCGCGGGGCTCAGGCGCAGCCCTCGCTGGGGAATGGAAGGCCCTCTCGCCCACCCTGCCCTTTCTGCGGGGCTGGCAAACACTGACATCTGAGGACCGTGGGGTGCCAGGCCTTCCCATTATCCTCTTTCACAATCTTCCGAATCAAGGTCCACTAACATCTCATTTATCCAAAAATCAGTCAATGAATGATCCCAGCTGCTCAAGAAAGCCACTCCCCACCCCTGCCCAGGAGCCCAGAAGGTGCCACTAATGCCACACCTCACCCAGGGCCAGTATTCTCTTCCTTTATACCCAGCTGTAGCTGGCTTTCCGGGTAGGCATGGGTGAGCAGAAAGAGGGTGAAGAGCACCTGGCTGGGCACAGTGACCATGGCCGGCAGGGCTGAGACCAGAGCGGCCGCACGATGAGCCGGCCTCGGAGAGCCCCGCACCCCGCACCCGGGCAACATCGCAGCCCCACAGCCCCGCAGTCCCGCAGCCCTGCAGCCAGGCAACATCGCAGTCCCACAGCCCCGCAGTCCCGCAGCCCCGCAGGCAGGCAACATCGCAGTCCCACAGCCCCGCAGTCCCCGCAGTCCCGCAGCCCCGCAGCCCCGCAGCCAGGCAACATCGCAGTCCCACAGCCCCGCAGTCCCGCAGCCCTGCAGCCAGGCAACATCGCAGTCCCACAGCCCCGCAGTCCCACAGCCCCGCAGTCCCGCAGCCCCGCAGGCAGGCAACATCGCAGTCCCACAGCCCCACAGCCCCGCAGTCCCGCAGCCCCGCAGCCCCGCAGCCAGGCAACATCGCAGTCCCACAGCCCCGCAGTCAGACAACATCGCAGCGCCACAGCCCCACTGCCCGGCAGCCAGGCAACATCGCAGCCGGGGGCTGTTGGGGGAGTGGGCTCACACCAGGACGCTCTGTTTAAGGGGCAAGGAAACTGGCATCTGCTTGCATGTTTCCAAATTCTCTACAGTGATTATGCATGACTTTTATGAAAAACACAGAACTTGTTGAAAAGTTAATGAAAAGTACATTTTAAAACTAAAAAGAAGATAACTCAATTTTTAAAAAAAATGTTTTTGCGATACATTTTTACCCACACCTGGGCAACAGTGCACCCTCCACGTCCCCAGCAGTCTGGGCAGCCCCTGCCTCACAGGCTGTCGTGCGGGCGTGAGTAGAGCACTCGCCGGGCCAGGCACACACAAAGGCCACACAAGCAGCTGCTGTTGTTCTCGTGACTCTATTCAAAAAGGCTGGGCCGGCGCAGAACAAAAGAAATAGAAGGCAAGCCACACATATAATTGTTACTTTTCTAGCAGCCACACTGAAAAAGGCAAGAAGAAACATGCAAAATGAATTCTAATAGTATAATTTACTTAATATACCCAAAATGTTATCATTTCAACAAGTAATCAAAATAAATATTATTAGAGATATTTTGCACTTGTGTGTGTGCACAAAGTCTCCAAACACCATGTGTGTTTTATACTCAGCACATCCCACTGTGGACCAGCCGCATTTCCAAGGCCCCGTGCGGCTGGCGGCTCCGTACTGGGCAGCATGGGGCAGGATAAGCTGAGCCTACTGGCCCTCAGGAGTGACAACACACATGGTACAGATGTCTGCTGTGTTGGGACGGGGGTGCCTGGCAGGTACATCAGCTCTTTCTCTCGCTGTAGAAAGCCCTGGGCTCAGAGCTGGGAGACACAGTCCCCGTTTAAACATTAACTCCCTGATGCCTGCCCACCTCTGCCCTGCCAGCACTCGAGCACACGATCTGACTTAGCGAAATAAACGGAGACAGGCAACATTAGCCTGTGCACTGCAGTGACCTTCACCAATGTCTCTCTGTGTCTGGATTCTTCTCTGCCTGAAGCAAGTCCAGAGACAAGCCCACGAGAGGGGCAGGTGGATCCACAGGTTACCGGAGATGCCACAGCTGTAGGGTGGGCCACATTGAGCTCCTCCTTCTGCAGGCAGAGGTGTGTCCCCCTCACCACCCTCCATCAGGACCCCCCTCAAACTGTTCTCTGGCCACTTTCAGGCACACAGCTCTCCACTGGCAAGGACCTGTTATTAAACAAATGACCAAAAGAACATTCCACAGAGGAGGCCTCAGGCCCCACACGTCCCTCAGGACCGACCAGCCCGGTGCCAGGCCAAGGCGCTGCCCACTGACGGACAGGCAGGCTCCCCAGGGGACAGAAACCAGCCCAGCCGGCCAGCAACCCTGACCTTGGCCTCACGAGCTCCTGCACCAGTGAACCCAGAATAAACTGAGGCCCTCCCGCCCCAGACTCAGCGCATTGCTCAGGAACCCAGGCCAGCCTCTGCCCTCCATTAGAACCAGCCAGCACTGGAGGCAACTCCAGAAGATGAGCACCTCAGCCGGCACTCCCCGGGTCCTCGTGGGACCCCACTCGGCACCCCCACAGCCCTCAGGACACCTCACACCTCTCCCTGCTCAGATCCACATTCTAAGAGCCCCCCCGGCTTGGCCCACATGGCCAGCAAGGTCGTCCTGGAGGAAAACCAGCCCCAGCACAAGCTCCAGGCTCTAAAGCCACTGTGAGCAGCCTTGCTTCCCTCCTGGCCTGTTCCAGGAAAGCTTCTGACATGTTTCTCCGAGAGAAGTTATGCAATGAAGGAATGACAGGGGAGGGAGGGGCAGGCTCTCCCCCAGGCAGGAACACAGGCTGCAGGCCAACCTCCTACGACTTCTGGAGCCCAGTCCCCCACAAGGCCCCATCCTCCCAAAAGTCCCTCTAGGAGGTCATCAGAGCCAAACAGGGCCCTCCTGTGGGCAGTCACTCGGCTTCTGCCCAGATGGACACCAGGAGGTTAAAAAAAGCAAAACATCAAACAACTTCCAACAAACAGGGCCCTTCCTAGCAGGCTGGGTGAAAAGTGCTTAAGGGCAGGGGTGAGTAAGTAAAGTTCCTTGGGGCTTTGGCTTTACCTGCCAGAAACTAGGCCTGTTTACAGACAAGGGCTCGGGGGAGTTTCTCTACCAGCAAGGGGTAAAGATACAGCTAAACAGCAGCAAACTATAAACCAGGCGCTGCGCTAAGCCCAGCTTTTACTGAGGCATCCAACAATCCTCATCTGATAGACAAGAAATCCCCATAGAAAATGCAGCAGCCCAGGAGGCTTCCCTTTGCTTCAAGGTGTTCCTGAATCCCCAGTGTTCAGTCTTTCTCTATCACCACCTGGCATCCTCCAGCTGCCCCAAGCCTCAGGGGAGGACAGGGGGCCTGGGGAGGGGGCTGCAGCCCACAGCATGGCAGGAAGGGGCAGGGGAAGGCGAGAGGAGTTCCTAGCGGCTGCTCTCACAGGTTCTCAGGATCTGTCCCTCTGCTCCCAGAACTGGACTGGTGGGGGAAGGGAAGCCCTACAGCCCCTCTGGGGCCTAATTACAGAGCCTGGCCAGGCTCAGACTTCCACACACACCACAGAGGCCTGGGCTCTAGTCCCAGGGATGTCACAAATAACCATACGGCCCTGGGCCATATGCTTCTTCTTGGCTCAGCTTCCTCATCTGTAACAGGAGAGAATAAGAACCTCTCTCATCTCCAACACAGAGCTCCTGAAATACACAGAAAAGCCCCTTTCCAAGGAGGCTCCTGAGAAGGCAAAAAACTACACTCCCGCACCCCTGCTGAGGGTGCAGAACTCTTGGATCTAGAGCACATCTATCCTGCTGCAAAGTGGACCCAGAAGAGCACTGGCACTGCAGGAAGCATGGCGTGTGCCCTCAGCAAATCAGGCTGGCGTCACTGCCTGCCACTTGTCGCTGGCCTTGTATGCAGCCCTGTCAACAAAGGGGCATCAATGCCAGCAGGTTAGGGCACACAGTGCTTTTGCAGGGGGTCCTGAAGGTCCCAGCCAAAGAGTCCAACAGCATTGCTGCTGTGGGATGGCTCTCAAGGCCACGGCAAGCCACAGCCAGGTCTCGAACGGTGTCCAGAAACCAAGTGATACTGTGAGTCTTTCACAAAACTAAGTTATTCCATTTATTCTCCTCTGTCTTAAAGCACGTACTTTATAATTTCGCACTGTTAAAATGTCCTTTTGAAAAGATAAATAAAGTGATGGTATAAAGTGGTGCTGCTTTGTTTTAAATGTCCTTACATGCAAAATTTTAAAAATAACCACCCCAAGCCCATTCACCCAATGTTTGTTTTAAATTTTACCACTGAGATGAGGGACACAAAAGTTTGGGGGGATGGGGCACAATGGTCCCAGAGAGAGCTTTGCTGCTGGTGTATTAACAGTATCCAAAGTGTACTGGCATCTTTGGGAAATTAAGCAACAAGAGCCAACAGCCTAAGCAATGCCTGTTTTCTAACATAAGAGAGTTACCTTACCTCTTAGGAAACCCAATAGAGTCTCATAAGCTATATTTAAAAGCAAAGTATTTTTCTGGGAGTAAGGGACCCCCAACCTTTTACCTTTTAAAAATAATAGGATACCCAAAGGTCCATTCCCTCTACTCTTCATTCCTGGCCCACTGACCTGCTTTTTCTCATATGAGCATCTCCTTGTTTTCACAGGTCAAATTTCAAAATCCTTTCTACACAGAATCAAATAATATTATTGCTTCCTCTTTCTTTACTTTTTGTTTCCTGTCTTCCTCTCTCCCCTTTTCCTCTCTCCCCTTCTGCCTTAATGATGTGGATTGTGAGTTCCTGTGTGAAGGCCCCAGGAACCACCGCAGAGCTATGCACAAAGCAGTGCTCAACTCCTTCTGGCAAGTCTTCTCTAGTGCCTCCTCTATCCATTAAAGTCTCACTTCTGTAGGTGTCCATTTCTCAATGTATAGGTACAGAGGAGATAAGTCATCTCCTCTGAACCTGCAAGACTGAAGGATAAATGGAAAAAGG
This sequence comes from Pan troglodytes, assembly GCF_028858775.2. Taxonomy (NCBI): domain Eukaryota; kingdom Metazoa; phylum Chordata; class Mammalia; order Primates; family Hominidae; genus Pan; species Pan troglodytes. Next base: position 22,319,989 of record NC_072398.2, read on the forward strand.
GATGGAAAATACAGAAAAGAGCAAAGGAGACACAGGGGACAGAGGAAAAAGATCTAACATATGTGTAATTGGAGTCCCAGAAAGAGAGGAGAGAATAGTACAGAAACAGTATTTGAAGAAATGATCAAAATTTTCCAAAACTGATGGAAGCCACAGTTCAAGATGCTCTGTAAACCCCAAGCAGAATAAATACAAAGCAAACCACACTCAAGCATGTCACAGTCAAACTGCTAGAGAACAAAAACAAAAAGGAAATCGTAAAAGCAGCCAGAGAAAAGAAATAAGACATAACTTTCAAAGAAGCAGCAATATAACTGATAGCCACATTTTCAAAAAAACAATCGAAGTAAGAAAACAATAGAGGAATATTATTAAAGTGATCAAAGGAAACACATTTTCAACATCGAATATTCTACCCAGCAAAAATACCTTAAAAAAATAAAGTATGATGATATATTCTCTTTTTTCTTTTTTTTTTTCTTTTTCTTTTTTTTTTTTTTTTTTTGGAGATGGAGCTGTCATCCAGGCTGGAGTGCAACGCCGCCATCTTGGCTCACTGCAACCTCCACCTCCCCAGTTCAAGTGATTCTCCTGCCTCAGCCTCCCAAGTAGCTGGGATTACAGGTGCCCACCACCACACCCAGCTAACTTTTTGTACTTTTAGTAGAGACGGGGTTTCACCGTGTTAGCCAGGATCGTCTCGATCTCTTGACCTCATGATCCACCCACCCTGACCTCCCAAAGTGCTGGGATTACAGGCATGAGTCACCGTGCCCAGCTATAATGACATTTTCAAAAAAATAAAAACTAGGTCGGGTGTGGTGGCTCATGCCTGTAATCCCAGCACTTTGGGAGGCAGAGGTGGGTGGATCACCTGAGGTCAGGAGTTCGAGATCAGCCTGGCCAACATGGCAAAACCCCATCTCTGCTAAAAATACAAAAATTAGCTGGGTGTGGTGGCATGCACCTGTAATCCCAGCTACTCAGGAGGCTGAGGCAGGAGAATCACCTGAACCCGGGAGGCAGAGTTGCAGTGAGTCGAGATCGCGCCATTGCACTCCAGCCTGGGTGACAAGAGCAAAACTTCATCTCAAAAAATAAATCAATAAAAAATAAATAAAAACTAAAAGAATTCATGATTAACAGACTACACTGTAAGAGAGAAGAGAGTTCCTCAGAGAAAAAGAAAATTATACCAAATAAAATTATAGAAATGCAGGAAGAAAGAAACACAAAAAAGGGCAAATATGTGGGTAAATCTAAATTCATATGGGCTGTACAAAGAAATAATATCTTGTGGTGTTTAATATATCTTAATATCTAAAAAGTGTTCTAAGGTATTAGCATCATTGGAGAAGTAGTAAAAATAATCACTTATTTTTATATTGTAATAAGTCAAGATGCATGCTGTAATCTCAAGAGTGATCACCAAAAGAACCGTAAAGGAATGTAAAACATAAGAGCTAACAAAGAGAGAACATGCACGGTCATGCATCATGTAACATTTCAGTCAACGGACTGCATATACGACAGTGATAGATTGTATCATATTTTTACTATACCTTTTCTATGTTTAGGTACACAAATACCGTTGTATTACAGTTATCTACTGTATTCAATACAGTAACATGTTGTAAAGGTTTGTAGCCTAGGAGCAACAGGCTATGCCATACAGCCTAGGCATGTAGCAGGCTATACCATCTAGGTTTGTGTAAGTACACTCTATGATGTTCACACAACGATGAAACTGCCTAATGACACATTTCTCAGACTGAATCCTTGTTAAGACACACATGAGGGCCAGGTGTGGTGGCTCATGCCTTTAATCCCAGCACTTTGGAAGGTTGAGGCAGGTGGATCACTTGAGGCCAGGAGTTCAAGACCAGCCTGGCCAACATGGCAAAACCCTGTCTCCGCTAAAACTACAAAAATTAGCCGGGCATGGCGGCACACACCTGTAATTCCAGCTATTCGAGTGGCTGAGGCATGAGAATTGCCTGAGGTTGCTGTGAGCCGAGATCACGCCGCTGCACTCCAGCCTGGGTGACTGAGCGAGACTGTCTCCAAAAAAAAAGAGAGACGCATGACTATAATTTTAAGTCCTTGATTAATTTACAAGAAGGCAAAACAGGTGAGAAAAAGGGGGACATAACAGACAGGTCAAATAGTAAACAAACAAAAACTAAGGTAGTAGATATAAACTCCAATACATCCACAATTGCATTTAAATGTAAATGGACTAAATATTCTCATTGTAAGATTATCAGTCTACACTTAAAACACACAAAAAACCAACTATATATGCTGCTCATAGATATGCATTAAACATAAGGACATTTTAAAAGTTGAAAGTACAGGGGGAAAAAAAAGATAACATGCAAACATTACCCAAAACAAAGCTGGAATGTAGCTATAGTAATATCAGACAATGAGGACTTTCACAGAGATGAAAAGAGGCATAACATAAGAATGAAGGGTCAATCCCTAGGAGGATATAAGAATTCTAAATCTGGCCGGGCGCGGTGGCTCACGCCTGTAATCCTAGCACTTTGGGAGGCCGAGGCGGGCGGATCATGAGGTCAGGAGATCGAGACTTATCACGCACGTGTAGTCTCAGCTACTCGGGAGGCTGAGGCAGGAGAATCACTTGAACCCAGGAGGCAGAAGTTGCAGTGAGCCAAGATTGTGCCACTGCACTCCAGCCTGGGCGACAGAGCAAGACTCTGTCTCAAACAAAAAAAAAGAATTCTGAATCTGTAGGCAACAAATAACATAGCTTCAAACCATATAAAGCACAAGTCAATAGACTAAAAGTAGGTAAATCCACAATCATAGCAGACTTAATGCCTCTCTCGATAGCTTATTGAATAAGCAAACCAAAATCACTTAAAAATCTGATCAATATGAATAATAAACCAGACTAGATAGACGGATCACTGCACTCAACATGAATTATTTTCAGGTAAACATGGAACATTTACCAAAATATTCCCATTTGGAATCAACGGCAAGACCCTTATTTTACAAAAGAGAAAACCACGGTAGAGCCCAAGGTCACACTGGAAGCACAGTTGTAATCAAAGGCCAGCTATTATGATGAACTAAAGTTCAGTTCTGACCCCATATCCAATATATGACCCTTTCTTTCACACCACTCTTTAAGAAAATCTAATATCCACAGATCATCCTGCCCATAGCATCACAGTCATAATGTCCCATAGCCAAATTGGACTTAGGACTCATGCCCCGCCCCCATTTCAGCATCAAAATGAGCCCCTGGAATTGGAAAGTCCTTGACTTCCACTTCTATATAGCTGAATACCTACTGCTAACCTCGCTGAAAACCCGTCTGGGTCGCTGCAGCAGCCCTACCTCCCTGAGACCTAGAGCAATCCCTTTCCTTCATAACCCCGTGTAAAAACTTCCTAAAGTCTGTCAGTCTGCACCTGAAAAACACCTTTCCTCCATGAAGGGAAGAAAGGCTAGAGGTATTTTCTAGGAGAACAAAGCACAACAGTGCAACTACAAACTGTTTGGACGATGACCCACCAGTAAGCTATATATTTCACATCGTAGTGAAGAACATACTTAAATAGTATGTATGTCTCTGAAACTAAAATATCTTGCCATGTGTAGAGTTCATTGTAAGGATGTACGATATTAATTCTAATCTTTTCTATTGAATTCCATTCTGTTTAACTTGTTTTTTGAGACAGAGTCTCACTCTGTCGCCCCCACTGGAGTGCAGTGGCGCAATCTCAGCTCACTGCAACCTCTCCCTCCTGGGCTCAAGCAATTCTCGTGCCTCAGCCTCCTGAGTAGCTGGGATTACAGGCACATGCCACCACACCTAGCTAATTTTTGTATTTTTTTAGTAGGAATTGGGGTTTCACCACGTTGGCCAGGCTGGTCTCAAACTCCTGACCTCAGGTGATTCTCCCACCTCGGCCTCCCAAAGTGCTGAGATTACAGTTAACTTGTTTTTTATATGCTGATCCTGACGCATTAAATTAATTTCACAGTTACTAAAGGGTCATAACCTACAGTTTGAAAGGTTCAACTGGGTGAGCCAGAAGGCCCAGAATTCCCCACTAGGGCCAGAACGGCACGTTCTTTCCTGACCTGGCTTCTCTTTGCTCCCATCCTGCCATCTCCAAGCCTGAAACATCATCTGTCAATTGCTTGGGCAACAACATGAGCATCTCTGAATCATAGCTGTGGGCAATCCTCCAGCACACAGACACCCACAGATGGCTCCGTGCATCAGGCAGGTGTCAGCAAAGGCTCCAGAGGCTTCTGATGCTACAAAGCACCCAAGACTAGGGCTTCAACTCCACTAACCCAGGCTCCCTCTGGCTACCCATAATCCCCCACCCTCTGAGGAGAGCTCTCTACCTTTTTCTTCCTACACATCTTCCTATATATAACCCCTTCCACATCAGTCTCTGTCTTCCTTAACCCGTCACCCAAAAGGGTCTGACTACTGCCTCCTTCGCCAGGACTTCGTGGTGCTCCACCAGATTCTAATTCACCATCAAGACTTTCATTCTGACCACTTTTCCCAAACAGCCTGCATTAGCTCTACCGCTTCTTCCCACCCCACAAAGACTCCGAAGTGAGGACTGCACCAGTCCTGAAACACGTCAAACTCAGCCTTCCAGGGACAGGCTCACCAAGAGTCTAGAGTGAAAGGAAGAGGGAGGGGACAGAGAAAAGGTACCGATGTGAAAACAGGGTAGCTCCTGCCCTCAATATCATGGGGAAAGAAGACAGCCTCCATTCAATATTTTAATAAGAAATAATACATGTTACCCAACGACAAGCCAATGTGCAAAGCAAGTAATATGCCAAGTCTTCCAGGGGATAAGGACCACTAGAGGCCACCAAGGCAGTGATTCTCAAACTCATTCTGACAGCAGAACTCAGGGAGGTGTGATATTCTATGAGGGACTGCTTGAAATGTTACCCCAGGAAAAGGAAATAAGCAAATACTCTTGGCTGTCACATAGATGACACTTCATACTAAATTCCTGAATGGCTAAGTACAGTGGATGCCAAATATTAAGGTAAAAATTATGAAAGAAAACCTTACTGTTGAGAAAATTCTATCCAGTTAACCAAGTCTGCTCAGCACCTTGGAGAGGGGGGCCAGCCATCATTCAATGTCAGAACCCACACACATTACGCAGCTCCCAGAATACCAGGCTCTTGGGGAGCACAGTATGTGAGCCTCTGCCCAGAACCAGTCTTGAACAAGTAGGATGGGGTTTCCAAAAGAGAATAGGCAGGAGCGGAGAACAGCATGTATGATGGATGGTGTATGGGAGGAAAAACATAAACCAGCAAAGAGACAGGCAGACCCATGAGAGTGCATCTCCATGCCCCACCCAGCACCAGCACCATCATGGACCACTCAGACCTCTGCTGCCTACAGCCCTGGAACTAACCACTCACCCAAGGTCAGGGTCCAAATCAAGCCACCAAAACTGTGGCTTGCATTAATTATATCACCTGGAGAACCTACTGAGGACAGCTGAGTGTTAAAGAAATGCAATCCCAGTAACTAACTTAGAGTGTACCACAGCAAAGGAGATGGCACTTTAACAGGAACATCTGGGCCAGCGAATTAGCAGCAGCATGACAAACATGATGCCATCAAAGCAGACACAACTGCTATAAACCTTCACTATAAAATCACCCTTCAACTTCTATAAAAAGAGCGCATGTGTACTGGGCACAATGACAACTCAACCCCCCAAAGTACAGACAAACGGCTTTAAACAGCAGCAGCTGGAGGCCATGGCATCTTGTCACTCCACTCATGAGCCGCAGGCCTGTGGGGACCCAGCAAATGGGCTCCCTAAATGTCTGGTCCCAGGGGAAAGAAAGCCCTGCTGAGTTGCTGAACAGCCCCAGGGAAGAGCTTTTCCTCACTGCCCAGCCTCCTTCCTGAGAGGCCTCCAAAGCAGCCGACTGGTAGTGAGCCTGAGGCAGGGGTGAAACAGAGATGCTGCAGACACCGCCTCCAGGCGAGGCCTGCCGGGCAGTCCAAACTCAGCTCCTGGCACAGCATCGGCCCTGTACCAACCCGCAGGGGAGAGCCAGGCAGAGCTGGAATCCAGTAACTGAATCATCCTCCCATGAAAAACTCCAGCTCCCCAAAAGCTCATGCAGGGGCGGCCACCGCCACCTGCTCCCCCAACGCCCTCCCCGGGATATTGCTGGGTCCCCACCTCCATGCAGGCCACAGCGTGGTGCCCAGGCAGGGCAAGTGAGGCAGTCCAGGGGCACACAGCCACCTTACCTCCGAAGTTGGCCAGCCGGCCAATCCTCGTCACAGGCACCTTCCGCTCCCGGGCATGCTCGCTGAGCTGGAAGGAGACGAGAAAGAGACCTGTGGCATCAGCCAAGGGGACAGAACCAACCTTCAGAGGCTCCTGTTGCCCCCACATCTCCTCTCCACCCCACAGTCAGCAGCTCCGCCTGACAGCACACTCCACCAAGAGAAGGCCACCACACTCCTAAAAACCCCAGACCACAGAACCCAGGAAAAGTCCCTAGAGCAGGGCCCAAGGCCATCACTGCTGTGGGTGGCAGCTACCTCGGCCCTCCAGGGGCCTCCCAGACGCACCGTCTGTTTGTGCTGCTTGTTCTCGGGGCGAGCCTTAGCCTGCCGGGCCTTCTCAATGTCCTCGGCTGTGAGGCCCCCAACAGGGGATTGGTCCTGGTGGAAGAACCTTCGCTGAAAGCCCATGGCAGAGAATGAGTCTCTGGGGTTTGCAAAGAGCCTCCCGTTGGCCCTGCCCAGAGGGGAGGAGGCCTGGCCGGGGAACCCGGCTTCTCTAAAGGGTCCACTGGCCACGTAGGCAGGAGCTGGGCCCTCGCTGTGGGCATGACCCAGGGGTGGGGGCGCTGACTGGTCGGGAGCGGAGGCTGAAGAGAAGTCTGTGGAGGCTCCGGCTGCCTGCGGGACTGAGAAGTGGAACTCCCCTTCTGGGCCGTCGAAGTTCTCAGCAAAATATTCTTCATGTTTATCCTGACCCTGCAGGGAGCAAAGGCCAGCATTAGGAGAGCAAGAGCGAGCCAGGAGCTCCTCCCTGCCTGTCCCCTGCTGCCCAGGACAGCACACCACCAGCATCCCGCCCCCTCCCACCTCCAGAGGTGGCACAGTGCTGCACCTGAGGCCCGGCACCCTTCCCAGCCTGGGAGCCGGGACCTGGGCTCCAGCCCTGCTTCTGTTGGGGCTCTGCTGTGTGGTCCTAGGTGGGACACTGAGCACCTACTGTGTGCCCAGCCGGGGCCAGGCCAAGTGCACACTACGCCCGCAGCGGGTTCCTCACCTATAAAACAGGGCCAAGGAGGCCTCCAGGGCTTTGGAGATGGTAAACCAGGGCGCAAAAGACAGGGAAAGCTCTGAGAGGTGAACACACAGCCTAAGGCCAGCAAGGGGTGAGGGAAGCACACCGACGGGCCCACCTAAGCCCACAGCTTACTGCAGACATGGATGCCACCCACCAGCCGGGGTGTGCATGTAAGAGATTCTCACTGGACAGGTGGTTACAACCAGGACCAGGCCTGGCCGTCCCTAAGAGCTAAAGGTACAGGGAAATGGAGGGGCAGGGGAGAGGATACGCCATGTTTTCTTTGTGATGGTCACCAAGGCCTGAGCTTCGGGCCCAGGTCCTTTCTGCTTCTGAACCAGGAGTGACCTTGAGTGAGCTCCTGACCCTTCTCTGCTACTTCCTCATCTGAAAATAGGGCTCCTCACAGTCACAGTTACTGGAGGCCACAGACAGGGCCAGGAAACAGCACCCAGGAGCCTATAATTAGAACAGCACCGGCTTCTAGAGGGAGACCAGTGGCCTGGATTCTCGGCTTCAACTGAAACAAATGAAATGTGCAGGGTATGCAGACAGCAGGATACCCAAGCCTCACGTTCTGCTGTCTAAGATGTCACAGGATGGGAGGGAGGAGAGAGACAGGCTGTTACACTCATTTCAAAAACAGGAAACTGAGGCAAAGACGGCTGATGTGCTGGTGAAGGTCACCAGGCAGCAAATGACAGAGCCGGGATCCAATACCCAGCCTGGCCCTGCTGGCTGTGGCACTACTCTCAGAGTAGAAACAAGTTGTATTTATGCCAGTGCGATGGCTCACACCTGTAATCCCAGCACTTTGGGAGGATGAAGCGGGCAGATCACCTGAGGTCAGGAGTTCGAGACCAGCCTGCCCAACATGGCGAAACCCCATCTCTACTAAAAATACAAAAATTAGCCAGGCGTGGTGGCAGGCACCTGCAATCCCAGCTACTCAGGAGGCTGAGGCAGGAGAATCGCTTGAACCTGGGAGGCGGAGGTTGCAGTGAGCAGAGATTGCGCCACTGCACTCTAGCCTGAGCAATGGAGCAAGACTCCGTCTCAAAAAAATAAAAAATAAAAAACCACAGAAGTCATATCTAAATTCACAGAGCCCCCAGGGAAGCCTTGACAGTGAGGGAGCCTGGGCAGGGCCCTCCTTCTGCCCCATCACTCCCATGATGGTCCCCTGGCCCTGTGCTACTAACACCTGTCGGTGTCGCTGTGGAAGCCCAAGGCCAGTGGGGGGTCCCCAGGGCCCCGAAGGGACCCGGACTCAGTAAGTATCTGCTGAATGAATGTGGAAGCAACCTTGAGGGGCTGGAGGGAGACAGGATCCTGGAGTCCGTGACCTTCCTCCCCTCGCGAGAAGGGAGACACGGAAAAGCGAAGCACTGAGGGAGTGAATGGCAGCGCACTGCGGGCAGCCACCCTGCTCCGGTGCCTACCCTGCTCCCGTGCCTCCTGGGTGGTGTGGCTCGTCACTCACCCCTACCTCCGAGTGACTGATGGGGAAGCCCTGCCCCTTCCAGACATGCTTTGGGAGCAGAGGGTTGGAGAGTGCCTGAGTAGGAGGCCCTGCTCGCCATTACGGCTAAGGCCTGTCCAGGCTGTCTCACTCCTGGGCAGGCCCAAGTGAGCTGGGCAACCTCACTTTCTGAGTGTCCCACAGGCAAAACACCCAAGAGTGAGGCCAAGGCCCCACACTCAGGCACCAAACCAGGCAAGGGGAGGGCAAGAACATGGAGTGCAGGCTGGGAGGGGACAAGAATTCTGGTCCTGTCACTCGTTATGAGTCCTGCAGCAAATTGCTTCATCTCAGTTTCCTCATCTGAGAAATGGGTGTGATGGTCCAGGCTGGCCCCTATCCCAGGACAGTGGTGAGGCTCAGAGGAGAGCACAGGTGTGAGGACTTCTGAACATTAAAGGCAGGTATGCTTGGTGACAGCCACTATATCACTGTGGGATCCTCCCAGAGCGGCAGGGAAGGGCCTGCGGGTCCTAAACCTGAGACTGAGATGCCTGGGGGCTGCGACAGCCTCACAGCCTGCAGGAGGGCGGTGACCTTTGTCCAGAAATCAGCCATCCACAGAACAGATGTGGAAGGAGAGAAGCTGCGACACAACCTCCAATGCACACATGCCTAAGCGCACACACACAGGTGCACACGCACAACAGGCATACAAACACCCCCCACCCTGTCTCCTTGACTGTCAGGGAAGCTGCTGGCAACTGTGCAAGGTGATGCCACGGTGGGCCGTGCTCTGCTGTAGCCAGCCCTGTCTATAGTCACCTCTCCAGCACACGATTTCACTGAAAATCACCCCTTGGAGGTAAGACATCAAGGCTTCCTGGACCTTGGCACAAAAGGTCATCTCCTCCCCTAGATGGCACAGGGATGAGAGAGAGGCTGGAGATGAAGCTGCTCTTGGAAGGGCTGTGCCAGCTGCCACCAAGGAAAGGAGAGCCCCCAGTCAGGAGTGCAGAGACCCTCAGCAAACTGAAGGAGAAAAATGAGGCCAGGCCTTGGCGGAGGCTCAGCAGGCTCAGTGGGAAGGGCCTTCGAAGGCTGAGCCAGGCTGATGGACACATGGGCCCCAGTAAAAACTGCATTGTGTGTCTCCAAAGTGCACACACTGAAACCTAGCCCCTAGTGTGATAGTATTGGGAGGTGGGGCCTTTGGGAAGTAATTAAGTCATGAGAATGAAGCCCTCCTCAATGGGATTGGTGCCCTCATAACACAGGCCCTAGAGAACAGCCTTGCCCTCCTCCTGCCCCATGAGGACACAGTGAGAAGATGGCCATCTATGGATTAGGAAACAGGCCCTCACCAGACACTGAATCTTCTGGCACCTTAATATTGGACTTTCCAGTCTTTAGAACTTTGAGAAATAAGCGTGCATTGTTTAAGCCACCAGTCTATGGAATTCTGTTATAGTTGCCACAGCCTCACACAGGGGCCCTGTCCCACCCTGGAAGGACCGTGGGACACATTAGCTGGTGGGCCCTCAGGCCCTGGCCACCAAAGACCAGTTGCCATGGTCACAGCCCTTGGTCTCCCCCAGAGCTCCAGGTCCCACCCTCTTCCTGCCAGCACCCCTCCCACTGCCAGGCCCCCTTACCTGCACCTTCCCCAAGAACATGCCAATCTGCTCCACAGCCGTGGACTGCAGGGCCCTGGCCGCCATGATCAGCTCCCCTCCGATGCCCAAGTGCTGCAGGTGGGTTTCCACGGCCGCCTGGGTCAGCTTGACAAGGCCTTTAGCCACCATGATGGTGTCTCCCAATATGGCAGCCATCCTTCGGGGCTGGAAGAGAGGAGGCCAAGTCAGGGGAGGCCCCAGGCCTCTGCAGGCCAAACCCACACTACCAACTCCACACCAAACTCTGAGCAGAAGGTCCAGAGGGCTGGTTTTTCCACTGATCTCCCCTTCTGCTAAGAGATAAGAAAGAGCCCAGGGCTCAAGGGAGGCTCCACGTGACTCTGGACACTCCAGGGGAATGGAGCAGAATAAAGGCCGTTGAGTCAGTGGTGTGGTGTGCTCGCTGCTTCCCACACATTTCCTCGCCTGGGCCTCACAAGCACCCTACGGAAAACCTGAGGCACAGACAGGTGGCGATTCATGATTCGCAGCAGAACCAGGACTTGAGTCAGGCGCACAGACTCCCAGTCTAGGGTTCTTCCCTCTGGACCAAAACTGCCTGTTGGGAGAGGAGCATCCAATTCCCAAAGAACTTCCCTGCAAGGTCCAGGGGACCACTCACGGCATTGGTGCTCCAACCCAAACCCACAGGGGCTGAGGCTGCCTGTCCCTGCCCAGCACCATTGCTCTGCCCAGTGAGGCCTGTGACGGATATCCATAGACCAAGGGACAACCAGAGCCCCTCCCTGACCCCTCAGGGTCAGCCCACCCTCAGCTTCAACTATTCACCAAACCAATGTTTTCAAACTGCAGTCCAGACCCACAGTGCAATAATTTGGAAGACCCTAACCACCATTCAAAAGAAATGAACAACCACCACCACCACCAAGCACCACTACCACCACCACCACCACCACCATCACCACTGCCACTGCGGCCACCACCACCACCACCAAGCACCACCACCACCACCAAGTACCATTGACACCACCACCAAGTACAACCACCACCACCAAGTACAACCACCACCACCAAGCACCACCACCACCACCAAGCACCACCACCACCAAGTACCACCGCCACCACCACCAAGTACCGCCACCACCACCAAGTACCACCAAGTACCACCACCAAGTACCACCACCACCACCACCACCAAGTACCATCACCACCACGTACCACCACCACCACCAAGCACCACCAGCACCACCAAGTACCACCGCCACCACCACCAAGTACCATCACCACCACCAAGCACCACCACCACCACCAAGCACCACCACCACCAAGTACCACCACCACCACAAGTACCATCACCACCACCAAGTACCACCACCACCACCAAGCACCACCAGCACCAAGTACCACCGCCACCACCACCAAGTACCACCACCACCAAGTACCACCAAGTACCACCACCAAGTACCACCGCCACCACCAATTACCACCACCACAAGTACCACCACCACCAAGCACCACCACCACCACCAAGTACCACTGACACCACCAAGTACCACCACCACCACCAAGCACCACCACCACCACCAAGTACCACTGATACCACCACCAAGTACCGCCACCACCACCAAGTACCACCACCACCAAGTACCACCACCACCACCACCAAGGACCACCACCACCAAGTACCATCACCACCACCACCACCAAGTACCACCACCACCACCACCAAGTACCATCACCACCACCACCACCAAGTACCACCACCACCAAGTACCACTACCACCACCACCAAGCACCAACACCACCACCAAGCACCAACACCACCACCAAGCACCAACACCACCAAGCACTACCACATGATGCAGAATCAAAAAGGAAGCATCAAGGAGCACTGTGGGTAGCTTTCTTAGTTCACTTGTCCTACTTTCAAAGTGGCAAATATATAAGCCATCTAAAAAAGTACACACTGAACAGTACTTGGTTGTGTCTTTCTTCCTACCTAAACAGTTGCATCCTACATACCCAGTGAACTCCCAACTGGTGTCAAGCCCCACCCTAGACAGTGGCGCCAGAGCCAGGAAGCAGAGATGGTGAGCACCCACTCCGCTGGAAGGAGGGCCCAATAAGGGGAAATACCCCATAGATATATGGTCCTGCATACTGGGACGCAAAACCTGTTCTTCTCAAATCAATAAACACAGACTGCTAATAAACAGATGCTGCTAATAAACACAGTCTGTCATTTGTGAGCAGACTAACATGTAGACTCATTTCAAAACCACAGCCTGTACCCACCCCCCTTTGACAAATATCGCTGACCTACTGTTCAGGAGCCACACCCACACCTCCCCTTACCATACAAAGTGAACTCTTCACACCTCATCAACATCAGGTTTTTTTTTTTTTTTAAGAGAGGGGTCTCACTATGTTGCCCGGGCTGGAGTGCCAAGGCTGTTCACAGGCATAATCATGGCACCCTACAGCCTCAAATTCCAAGGCTCAACTGATCCTCCCACCTCAGGCTCTCAAGCAGCTGGAATTACAGGCCTGCACCACCATGCCAGCTTAAGACCAGGTATTTTTCTGCAAGGGAGTCTCCGCTCTCACAGAAGTAGAAAGGAGGGAAGGGGAATAACTACCAGAAGGAAACTACCAGAAGAAAACAGAAGTTTTCTCACCTTCTGTTTTCAAAACTTAGGTCTTAAAACCCTACTTCTAATGCACCACAATCCCAAAGTGCCTCATAATTCAACGATCCCACAATTTCGCTGCAAATCCCTTCCAGGGGTGTACCAAGAACCAGGCACACAGCTACACCAGGAGGTATTTTCATCATGATTTTAAAGAAATAAAAGCCCTCAAACCATGTAATACACAAGTTAAAAATCCTATCAGCACCGTGACTTCATCTGCAAGTACCAGGCCCTCGCTAGGAACACCAGTCTCCCACCTACCCTACTTCTTCCTGCTGCTCCATGAGCACGTTTTGGGGGTCTCGCCTGTGAGTAACTGAAATGAATTGTTTGGGCTCTGTGCCTCCTTGGTACAGCAGCCTCCTGAAGGCCTCCGTGTGCCTGCCTGCTCTCCTCTGAGGAGGGGCAGCCAAAAGAGTGACCATAAATGATAAAGCAGTGGGGGTGGGAGACAGGTGCTCATGTTTGGGAGTGTCCACTAGCCAGGCATGAAACCAAAATAAAAAGTCAACCGGAGGTTCCTTCAACACAAGTTCACTGACCTCTCCCAGGGCTCTGGGCTAGTTCCTGCAGGCCCCGGATGAACCTGCCCTGGCCCAGGGCTCATGGCAGCGTGGCATGCCCGTACCTCTATAATGGGCACAGACACCAGGGAGACAGCTAGGGGCCAACTGATGCTGACACGCCAGGATCGGAGGCAGAGTGGAAGAGACGACCTGGAGCCGGGACGTGAGACTCCAGGCCCACACCCACCAGCTGCCGCTGCCCAGCGTGTGGCTCAACCTCTTCCCCCCTCCTCAGTAGCTCAGTACGGAAGGGCTCTGGGTGCCTCGTCAGACCCCTTTTCTGGTCCTAATGTGCTAACCTGCTCTAACGGGCTTTTGTGGGGTTGATAGTCTTTTTTATTTATTTGGGTGGCATGACGGTTATTTTTGGCTATACTACGGCGATGGCTACTGAGGAGTATCCTGAAACATGAGGATCAAATACTGACATCTGAGAGGCTTTATTATTAGGACTATTAATGGAGTTGATGCTGGTTCGGTGACTAGTTGAGCACGATGGAGTTGGGATCACGATTAAAGTAAATAAATGTCTTTATTGAAGTGTCTAGAGAGAAAAAGAACCGTGATAAATGCAGCTTCCCAACCCCACGGACAGGGGTTAGGAAAGCTGCACAAGGCTGTGTTCCCACCACAGGAGGGCGTTTTCTGGCCAAACTTTCACTCTCTGACCTTTCAGGGACACCATCTCACTCATGCTGGAGACAAGGCTCCGACTCGGGGATCCTGACCTGCACACGAGCTGGAAATTATTTGGGTCATGGGGACCTTCAAATCTAGTCTCCAAAACCAAAAGACACCCCCACGGGCTGTCTAACCGGCCAGATACAAGAAGATATATCAATAGGAAAATGAGTTGTGTCCTTTTTAAAAATGAATTCAACAGTCAATCCTGACAGACGGCAGATGAGATTATCACACACTGTCCACTCAGGACCCACCGGAAGGAAGGAATTTTACTCTGAGGATCCCTTATACACTCCAAGTCCCCCCTTCACAGCCAGAACTGTCTATCATTCATCTCCTCTATGACAGCAGGCCAGGGACGTCATCTGCATTACCAAGCCACTGTTCAATCTCCTCCGTAAATACAGAGCACAGCATTGTAAACCAGCTCCTCCCCAGCAAAGCATGGTGTCTGTTCTAAAAGCCAAGGACCCACTGTCCTGAAGTCTCTTGCAGTCATATCTGCCACCAAAGCCTAGACATGACTGGTATAAGAAGCTAGAAGCAAGTGGCACAAAAAGCCTTTCTTCTGGGCAAAGTGTGAACCAGGGAGGTGGGGGGGGGGCCAGGGAGAGTGTGAATCTGGGAGAGTGGGAGCCAGGGAGAGTGTGAACTAGGGAGAGTGTGAACCAGGGAGAGCGGGAGCCAGGGAGAGCAGAAGCCAAGGAGAGCGGAAGCCAGGGAGAGCAGGAGCCAGGGAAAGTGTGAACCAGGGAGAGTGAGAGCCAGGGAGAGCAGTAGCCAGGGAAAGTGTGAACCAGGGAGAGTGAGAGCCAGGGAGAGTGTGAACCAGGGAGTGGCAGCCAGGGAGAGTGTGAACCAGGGAGAGTGGGAGCCAGGGAGAGTGTGAACCAGGGAGAGTGGGAGCCAGGGAGAGTGTGAACCAGGGAGTGGCAGCCAGGGAGAGTGTGAACCAGGGAGAGTGAGAGCCAGGGAGAGTGTGAACCAGGGAGTGGCAGCCAGGGAGAGTGTGAACCAGGGAGAGTGGGAGCCAGGGAGAGTGTGAACCAGGGAGTGGCAGCCAGGGAGAGTGTGAACCAGGGAGTGGCAGCCAGGGAGAGTGTGAACCAGGGAGAGTGAGAGCCAGGGAGAGTGTGAACCAGGGAGTGGCAGCCAGGGAGATCTGTGAACCCGGGAGAGTGGGAGCCAGGGAGAGTGTGAACCAGGGGGTGGCAGCCAGGGAGAGTGGCAGCCAGGGAGAGTGTGAACCAGGGAGAGTGAGAGCCAGGGAGAGTGTGAACCAGGGAGTGGCAGCCAGGGAGAGTGTGAACCAGAGAGAGTGGGAGCCAGGGAGAGTGTGAACCAGGGAGTGGCAGCCAGGGAGAGTGTGAATCAGGGAGAGTGGGAACCAGGGAGAATGGGAACCAGGGAGAGTGGGAGCCAGGGAGAGTGGGAGCCAGGGAGAGTGTGAACCAGGGAGTGGGAGCCAGGGAGAGTGTGAACCAGGGAGAGTGTGAACCAGGGAGAGTGAGAGCCAGGGAGAGTGGGAGCCAAGGAGAGTGTGAATCAGGGAGAGTGGGAACCAGGGAGAATGGGAACCAGGGAGAGTGGGAGCCAGGGAGAGTGGGAGCCAGGGAGAATGTGAACCAGGGAGTGACAGCCAGGGAGAGTGTGAACCAGGGAGAGTGAGAGCCTGGGAGAGTGTGAACCAGGGAGTGGGAGCCAGGGAGAGTGTGAACCAGGGAGAGTGGGAGCCAGGGAGAGTGTGAACCAGGGAGTGGGAGCCAGGGAGAGTGTGAACCAGGGAGAGTGGGAGCCAGGGAGAGTGTGAACCAGGGAGTGGCAGCCAGGGAGAGTGGCAGCCAGGGAGAGTAGGAGCCAGGGAGAGTGGCAGCCAAGGAGAGTGTGAACCAGGGAGAGTGGCAGCCAGGGAGAGTGGCAGCCAGGGAGAGTGGCAGCCAGGGAGACTGTGAACCAGGGAGAGTGGCAGCCAGGGAGAGTGGCAGCCAGGGAGAGTAGGAGCCAGGGAGAGTGGCAGCCAAGGAGAGTGTGAACCAGGGAGAGTGGCAGCCAGGGAGAGTGGGAGCCAGGGAGAGTGAACCAGGAAAAGCGGGAGCCAGGGAGAGTGGGAGTCAGGGAGAGTCCACGCTGAGAAGCCTTCCCCAGGGCAGCTGTCTGCTGCAAGCCTAGTACCCCAACCACCTATAGGTACCTCCTATAGGAAGTACGTCCCAAACTGACCTTACCACCCACACCTCATCCTCCCAGGGCTCCCACCCTGAGGAATGTGGCCACCATACACTTCTTTCAAGCCTCCTCCCCTGCCCTCAAGCATCTGATATTCCCACTGGGTGATGCAGCAACCGTTCACCATGGCTCTGCCCTTCCCTCCACTGCCTTTAGGTTCCAGCCAGGCCAACCCACTCCTGGAACCAGAGAGGCTTCCTCCTGCAGGCCTGTGCAGAGGGGGCACACCTCCTCTCCTCCTCCCGGATCTCAGCACCAACATCACCTCTTCTGGGAAGGCTTCCCCAACATGCCTCCCAGCACCCTGTGCCCATCCCCTCCAGCGCAGCAGTGACCACTTCCTGAATCTGCCTAACTCTCTCCCCAGTCGGATATCAGCCACAGGACAAGGACTACAAGGACCATCAGCCATAGGACAAGGACCACATCTGTCTTCCTCTCTCCAGCACCGAACACCATGCTCAGGATTGAGCAGACAGGTCATTAATATTTGCCAAAGGAAATGAACTCAGCTGGTCCCTCCAAAGTTTGAGAAAGCCTGCTATTCTCTGGCTGGCTCACACTTGCTGGCAACTTTTACTCCACATACAGAATCAAGGGCCTCTCAGGAGGCTGGTCTGAGGCACTGGTCCTCAAGCTGCTGCAAACGTCTCAATCACCTTAAGACGAGTCCAGAGTGCTGGGCCACACCCCTAAGGGTTCCGTCTCAGCAGGTCTGGGGTGGGGCCCGGGAATCTGCATCTCTAACAAGTTCCCAGGTGCTGCTGACACTGCGGGTCCCAGGAACTTACTTTGAGAACCCCGGTTCTGGAGGAAGCGAGGGAAGGGGAGCAGAGGTGGCCCATGCCTATGGCCAGGCAGGACGCCTCCACAGAGACCCTTTCCTAAGAGTCTCCCCCTGAAACCCTCTTCCCAAGAGTCTGGCTTTGCCCTTAGGCGGAAGTCTTCCACCTGCCCCTTCTTTTTCCATTATTCTTCAAGAAACAGAAAAAGGAAATCAAAAGTGAATGAGCTTAGAGACCGTGACCCACAGAGCAGACCTCCAAAGGCTCTCAAGACTGTCACTTCAAGGATGCTTTGGCAAGGACTGTTTAATGATATTCAGGATACCCTGAGGGGCTGGCAGTGGCCTTCTGCCCCCCTCCCAGCCAGGAACTGTCTTTTCACTTTGGGCATGAACATTCTCAATTTCTAGCTTGTGTGGGCACTGAAACATTCCTTTACGTCCTTGAAATTCTTCCTTTTTTACTCTTAGAAAAAGAAAACAATTGACTGTTTCCTCCAAGGACTCACAAGAATGTATGTGTTGGGGCAAAGACTTCAAACTTCTGAACCAAACTCCATGAGTCTCTTTAGATGTAACCTTCACCTCAGTCTTTATGATCACACACCAGGGAGCATCACTCAAACATCTCGGGCAACTCCCGGCTTCTATCTCGCGAGGTCCAGCTTCAGGGTCTCTGTCAGTAGGTCCTGAAATATCCTCACCTGCTACCAGTTTTCAAAGACAACTGAACACATGAAGAACCCAGGAGATGAGAAAGAGGGAAAAAAGCCTCCGTCCTTCCCCCGTCAGTGAGCCCCAGCGCAGGCCTGCTGAGTGAGACCTTCACAGCGGGAGCCCAGGAGCCTGTACTCAAGAGTCTACCCCAGGGCTGGGCTCTCAGAGCTGGCCCCAAAGAGCACATCTTCCAGGAAGTCCCCTCTCCCCTTCTCCTCAGGCCCTGCCTGGCAAAACCTGTCAAATTACATCTCCCTAAAAACAGATGTGAACATTCACTACAAGAATGTAAACATCACAACCTTGCCTAAGATTAGTTAGCTAAACGGTGGAATAGTCATAGGAGGGCATGCCACATAGTCATTGAAAATGACACTGTGGGCCAGGCACAGTGGCTCATGCCTGTAATCCCAGCACTTTGGGAGGCCAAGGCTGGTGGATCACGAAGTCAGGAGTTCAAGACCAGCCTAACCAACATGGTGAAACCCCATCTCTACTAAAAATACGAAAGTTATCCAAGCGTGGTGGCATGCGCCTGTAATCCCAGCTACTCGGGAGGCTGAAGCAGGAGGATAGCTTGAAACCAGGAGGCGGAAGCTGCAGTGAGCCAAGATCATGCCACTGCACTCCAGCCTGGGAGACAGAGCCAGACTCCATCTCAAAAAATAAATAAATAAAATAAAATAACACTGTGAAAGGTGTTTATTGACAAATAAGAAAGTGTATTATTATATATTCCTGGGAAATAAAAAGCAGGTCACAAAACTATCATCTTTCCTTTTGGAGCAGGAAAGGAGAGAAGAAAGGGAGGGAGGTGACAGGAAGCAAAAACAGGAACGTTGCTTTTCATGCAGTGGTGGGAAGACAAATCTTTCTATATAGAAAGATTTGTATATAGATACAGCCTTTGTACCTGTATCTATATTTTCTAAAATATTCTACAAAGAACATGAACTACTTTTACAATAGAAAATAAATGTTATAAAAATAATATCAGGTTGGGTGAAGCGGCACACGCCTGTAATCCCAGCACTTTGGAAGGCCAAGGTGGGAAGACTGCTTGAAGCCAGGAGTTTAAGACCAACCCGGGAAACACAGGGACATCCCCATCTCTACAAACAAAAAAATTAGCCAGGCGTGGTGCTGCACCTGTAGTCCCAGCTACTCAGAAGGCTGAGGTGGGAGGATCGCTTGAGCCCAGGGATTTGAGGCTGCAGTGAGCTATGATCACACGACTGCACTCCAGCCTGGGTAACAGAGCAAGAAGACCTGTCTCAAAAAAAATAAAATAAAAGATAAATAAAATAAAAATAATCTTAAATATCTTTTATTAAAATTTTAAAAAGTAAGCAAGCACATAAATGTATTCCCCATCCCCTAAGTGCTTGTCCAGAGCAGAACGGGCAAGGGTTAGGCAGCAGATTGGAATGGCATAAACATTGCCTCTCCTTGTTTAGCCACTGTCCTTCATCAGAAGACAACTGCTCCTAACAGGCCACCAGGCGGATGGAAAGTGGCACCTCCACTTTGGAGAGAGAGGCTCAACTGCCCTTCTCGGGACAGTGGGGGAAAAAATCACTTGGAACAAGCAGCGGGTCTGCCTGCCTTCCCTAATGTTGGCCTCTGGGTTAAAAGATGGAAATAATGAAAGGGTGCTTACCCCCAATCCTCAAAAAAACAGGATCCTAGTTTAGAACTGGGTAGTAGGTGCAGTGACCACATCTTTTGCAACAAAAATTAAGACACATAATTAGTGTCCTTCCAGGGCAGGGGTTAGCAAACCATGGTCCTCAAGCCAAATCCAGTCCTACTGCTTGCTTTTTTGTCAATAAAGTTTTATTGGAACACAGCCTGCTCACCCATTTATAGATTACGTATAGCTCATTCGTTTACATATGTATTGTCCCTAGCTGCTTTCTTTTTTTTTTCTTTTTTGGCTACAACAGCAAAGTTCAGCAGTTGCAAGAAAGATCTATGACCCATAAAGCCCAAAATATTTACTATTTGTCGACTCATATTCTAGGGCAAGAGTAAAAACCACAGCTGTCCCAGGAAATTTGGAAGGTCACCAGAGTTGAATGAGAACACCCCAATAAGGCTCATGTTGGGGCAAGGACCCCCCCATTATAGTTCTGCTCCTGACCCTGAGAAATGGGCTCACCTCGCCAGACACAGAGCTGCCCAACACCCACAGGCCCCCAGGTGAAGCCAGAGAAAGGCAAGCCACCTGTTACTGTATTATCCAGGCCAGGGTGGTGCTGCTCATGAAGGGACAGGCCTGGGGGGCTTGGAGGGGGTGTCCAATGCCAACTTTCTGTACAGCTCTCCTCCCTCCTCCTGTCGCTTCAGGAGGCTCACAGCCTAACTGCAGACACCCGCATTCCCCTCCACGTTGTTGGTCCACGGCTTGGGCTTGAGCTGATATAAAATCATCCACCATCTAATCATTCCTTCATCCCTCCACTTTCTCAGCCTCCTTTACAAGAACCCCCTTGCAAGGCAAGCACTGACGTGGGTGTGGGGTCAGGGGGTGGTCAGGGGAGACACAGAGGCAGACAGGGACGCACGCTGCTGCCTCCACCCCATGCCCCACACAGAGTCCCTTCTGACTGCAGGGCGTTGGTGGCCTCCTGGTGAGCCACATACACCGGCCTGTCTGCCCTGGCAGAGAGGTCTGAGCTCGCCATGGCCCTCACACAGGTCTGTACCCACAGCCTCTGGATGTCCCAGTGGGTCATGCCTTGTAAGAAAGGGAGTTTCCAGGGCTCAACTTGCCTTCTAGGCTAAGGACTTCAAGTTCCCTTGAAAGTTGCTCCCAGACTACTGGGGTTTTTCTTTGAACTGTTTAAAAATTATACATTCTTGTGCTAATAACATAAACAAGAGCTTGTTGAAAACAGGCACTGAATCCCATACTGCTAATTTTTTCTTTAAAAAAAAGCAAGCAACTAGGCACTGACATTCTCCCCCATGAATGAAACCAGTTCCACAGATGTTTTCATTTTGTGAGCAGCAGAACCAGCCCACCATGCCAATGATAACTACAGCTGCTTTTGCTGGGTTTAGTATATGCCAGGCTCTGGGCTCAGTGTTCTACTTAGCACAAAGATGTATTAACTCAATCATTTTCAAAAGGTAAATTATGCCCATTTTACAGATGAGGGTGCTAAGGCACAGAGTGGTTAAGTAATTTGCCCGAAGTCACACAGCTTTTAAGAAGTAAAGCTGGGACCTGGATCCATCATGGCTCAGGAGCTAGGCAACCTGTTTAACAGGTAAGAGGAGAAAAAGAGCAAAACAGTGTGTTTTTTATGTCCCAGGCTACAAACCTCCATTCTCCATCCATTGGAAGATTAAGATATTCTTAGGATTCCCTGGGTGAGTTGCCCTGTGGTGAGCACTGGGTTGGGAGCTGGGCAGGGTTGGGGGTGATATAAAAGCAGCAGAAGGCAAAGTTCCAGCCTCTGATGATAGTCCAGAGAAGGACCCAACACTGTGAGCGAACCTGCATGGGCTCAGAGCTCCAACCACAGGCAGGCAACAGAGGGTCCCAAGCAGCCTCTCCCACTCTGTGAGTTGATATAGCCGATGACACACAAGGCTTTTAAAGGCCAACCAGCCAAGCGCAAGGTCCTGGTGGCAATTTAGTTTTCTGACTAAAAACCTAGTGAAGTTTACTGCTTAAAACATTTAAATTAAAATATTTGGCTCAGGAAGTGATACTGGTGACATGGTTAAGATGCTCTGAGGTTAGGTGATCTGGGTTCACATCATGACTCTGCCAGTGACTTGCTAGTGTGACCTAAATCAAGTCATGTGAGCTTATCTTTGTGCCTCAGTTTCCTCATCTGTTCTTGAAAGGACTGGATAAATCCATGTAACAGCATTCAGGACATATAGTAGGTGCTTAAAAACCATTAGCTAATGCCATTATTATTAGTAGTAGTATTGCAAGCACACAGACATTCTGGAATGAAGTTCAGACTTGGTGAGACCAATGGTTAGGGTGAATGGGATCAGTCTGGATAACCCGCAGTTGTTACTGCCAGGCACAGTCTCACACCTGAGTTGGGAGGAAGGCTGGGCTGGGGAGGACCAGTGTGGTTTATTTAGTGCTGTGGTATGAGGCATCATTCAGGAGAGGCAGTCCAAAGTGCTGGCAGCCTGCTTCGAAACCAGGGACACAAATGTCCACTGGTATTCCTTACCACTTCACCTTAAAGGAGAAAACAGCATGGGAGGCTTTTGTCCAGGTACATTCAGGGAGAGGCAGTTGGGAAGAAAACCCCAGCTCCGAGCCATGGAACACTCTCCTGCCAGATTCCTCTTCCTATAAAAAAACCCACGTTCATCATGCCAACGCATTGCTCAAATGGCTCCTCTACCTGTAGACATGTATGTAGACATATATATAAAACCCAAACTCCTGCGCCTGAAGTCCCAGGCATCGAAATCAGGCCCCCGGCCTCCTTTCCAGCCTCCAGCTACGCGCAAGCCATGTGAGCGCACTCCACTCTGCAGGTCCTACTTTCTCAGGCAGGCCCGCTCGCCCCTTCATCTCTGTACGTCTGAAAACCTACCCATTAGCCAAGGGTGAGGGCCTTGGGGCCTTGGGGCTAGGAATCAGCTCTGCCCTGACCAGCTGGGCTGCTCCAGGCATATTCTCGAACCATCTCTGACCTGTTTCCTCTCCTGGAAATGATGGTATAAGTTATTATATTGTCCAATATAAATGGAGGGGTGGGTGGATATACTCTGAAATGTGTTAAAGCACCATATAAATTCAAGAACGTATTCCTATTCAGGCCCTTGATTCCCAGCTCTTCCATATTTACGTTCTCCTGATAGCCGATCTAACTCGCTGGTCAGATTCCTACATTGTAAGTTACTCTTCTTCTTGCACATGGACCTCTCTTCTCTTCAAACTATAAGCTCCTTGTGGGAGGCTCTTGTCTCAGACAACTCTGACTCTTCCCACTCCACCCACACACACAGAGTGATCCACCCACACAAATTACAAGCGCAAGCGTTGACTGAATTCACGAACCACTGCCACCCAGGAAGGTAATTAAGGATCCTAAAGTTGAGGTTGAAGGGTTTCTTTCAACGTTTCTTTCAGACGCTTACAGGGTTGTCTTTAAATCTGGCCAAAATACTGTGGGTGGCTGTGGTAGGCTGAATAATGGTGTCTCAAAGATACCCATACCACAATCCCCAGAACCTGTGAATGTTACCTGCAAATGGGACTTTGCAGATATGATGAAGTCAGGGATCCTGAGATGGGGGATTATCCAGGTGGGCCCAATGTAATCACAAGGGCCCATATAAGAGGGAGGCAGGCAGGGCAGAGTCAGAACGAGGTGATGGGAGACAGAAGTGAGGCTGGAGTGATGCCATTGTGAGGAAGAGGCCACAAGCCAAGGAATGCAGGCAGCCTCTAGGCTGGAAAAGGCAAGGGGTCAGGTCCTGCCCTTGAGCCTCCAGAAATGAACCAGCCCAGCTGATACCTTGATTCTAGCCTAGTGAGACCAATTTCAGACTTCTAACCTCCAGAACTGTAAGATCATACACTTATGATGCTTTGAGCCACAAACTTTGTGGTAATTTATCACAACAGCCATAGGAAATTAAAGCAGATCCTTGGGTTGGGGAGAGGGGCTGTATTCTAGAATAATTTCCAGACCATTCTTCTAAATTAACTTTGGTCACTCCACAAATACTACTGAATGCCAACCAAGTGCCAGGCACCAAGCTAGGTGGTAGACTACCCCACAGACAGCTCAGTGCATTACTGTTCTTAATGACGGAGTCCTGTTGACTTTCTCTATATTGGGCCCATACTACATGCCAGGCAGATAGATATATATATATTTTTTTTTTTTTTTTTGAGACAGGGTCTTACTCTGTTGCCCAGGTTGGAATTCAGTGGCATGATCACAGCTCACTGCAGCCTCAACCTCCCCAGGCACAGGTGATTATCCTGAGTAGCTAGGACTACAGGTGGGTACCACCACACCTGGCTAATTTGTTTGTATTTTTAGTAGAGACAGGGTTTCACCATGTTGCTCAGGCTGGTCTCGAACCCCCGACCTCAAGTGATCTGCCCACCTCGGCCTCACAAAGTGCTGGGATTATAGGTGTGAGTCACCGTGCCTGGCCTGGGTTTTATATTCTTAATCTTTCAAAACACTTTTACTTCAGGTTTAATATCTCAATGAAATAGGAATAATAACAAGAACAGCTACCATTTATTATTCCCCTCTGTCTGCCTGTCACTTTATATTACCTCTAGTTCTTGCAAAGACCTGGTGAGGTATTATCCCCACTCATTGATAGGATAATTAAAGCTCATCAAGGCTGAGCAATCTCCTAAGGGCCAAAGCTGTGGGATGCTGGACCCTTCCACACCTGTCTGACTCAGGCTCCAGTCCTTTCTTCTTACTGCCTAGGAAGCTGAGAGACAGCAGAGAAGAACACTGCCCCAAATCAATAACTCCTTTTTTGTTAAATCAATAGTCACTCAATATGAGACATCAGCAAGGTTTACATCCTGAAATGTGTCTTCCTGGTTACAGAAAATTGAGTCATAAAAATTCTGGGGCCAGCTGGGCTCTCAAAGGCCATCTGGCCAAACTCCCTGCTCTGGAAAGTTTGTCAGCTGCCAGGACTGAGGGTATCACAATTCTCAGCACCAGTGATCCTACCCACTAGAGGCAAAGCTTGGTTCCAGAGCCAGTTTGATCTTAAACATAAATAGTGGAAAGAGGCAGACGCCCTACATTGAAGACTGCCTCTGGGTGTGCAAGAGCTAGGAGGAGCCATCGGGCACACGGCCCTCAGTCTTGCCACACTCAACACCAGCACCAACCTTTATTAGCATCACCTCCAAATGCCACACACAGGCCAGGTGTGGACATGCACACATCACTGGTATGGAAGTTAAATAAACATGTTCTGCCCTGAGGTCACACACAACCCTTAGGCACTACATGTGTACGCAAAACCTTGATAGATTTTAAAATCACCCAGTTAACCCAGACAAGGGGCAATCCTAGACAGACAACAACCACACACGCAACGAGAAATGAGAAGAGGCTCAGCAGGGTGCAAGGGGACCACAGACCCAGGAGAGGTGGCCATCTCCTTGCTGATCTCCACTCTCCCTGGTCTGGCCTGGCCAGCAAGGCCCTTCACTGTGGAGCCCCAGACACCTCTGCAGCAATACCTCTCGCTAGATGCCTCCGTGCCCCAACGCTTCAGCCAGAATGGACCCCTGGCCCCGCCCAACACCCACACAGGTTTTCCAGCTTCCACATCCTGCTCCCTCCTCCCCATGGAATATCATTTCCCCTGCTGGAATCTTGGCCACCCTGCTGGAATCTTAGCCACCCTGCTGGACTGGTAAACCCCTCCATAGGCAAGTCATCTCCTTTCCTCTAAACTCCCTCATCTCTTAATGGCCTAAGGTCACCTCGCCATGCCCTGTATGACTCTGTGTGTGCCTGTCCCATTTCCCTTACTGCAAGGTAAGCTCCGGAGGGAGGGGCCCTCTCTTTCCCAGTTCTGTACCCCCCACGGGGTCTGGCACTGTCCTCATACACACCATGAGTTTATTAGCATTATGAGTCAGTGAGGCAGGACCCAGGCACCCAGGCTCCGTGGCTTCCTGAGCTCCCTCTTCGAGAGCCCAGGACTGAAGAGACCACCGAGGAGGCTGAGCACCAGGGGAACCTGAACCCCCAACATGCACAGCCACAGAAATGGCAGCAGCACCCTGTTCAAAAAGTGATTTTTACAGGAGCAAAAGCCAGATGAGTTTCCAAGCCAGCTTCATAATCCCGCTGATGGTGGGCACACAGACCCAGGGAGGGAGCAGGGGACGCAGTCACTGCTACTGCTTCCTCTGCGTCACCCCCGACCCTATCTAAGACTGAGGGAAAAGAGGAGGGACTGAAGCCAGCAGGCAGCTGTTCCTCAGCAGGCCAATCAGCCCTGGCCCATGAACCGTGAGCACCAAGCAGGTGTAAACAGGAGCTACAACAGGCATCGCGGCGGCACAATGTCCAACCCTTGACCACATGCTGGCTGTAAACACCTTAGGGAGCAAGAGCCACAAGGATTTTTTCAATCTCGGGAAGATTAGAGATGTTTGCTCAAGCACCTGTCAAACAGTAACCACCTTCAGCTTACCGGGCAATCGACTCTTACTTTTACCCTCCTCTGAGCCAGTAGCAGTGCCAAACAAAAAATGTGCCAAGCACAGAACAAACACTGGGCTGGGGCCCAGGCTCTGAGCTTGAACTTTAACATTTCTTTTCATGTGGACTGTCCCCAGGACCCCTCATCCAGCCCCGTGAACAGCAGGGACTTGCCACCAGGTCCTCCAGTTCCCAGATGACACCGCATATATTGTGATGAGGGCCGACGGGGAGGACCAACAGCAAGGCCACCAAGCGCGGGTGACCTCAGGCACACCGCTTCTCCTCTTGGGGCCTGCGTTTTCTCATTTCCTCATGTGTAAGTGAGGCGACTGACCTGGAGGAGGTCTAGTTCCCAGAGATTAGGAAAGGGCCATGCATCCCTGGAGTGCAGAAAGTCAGCAAGGAGAGCACACACAGGGCTGTTCTGAAAGCTGGGATGTAACGGGGTCTAGAAAGAGTAATGCTCAAAACAACGCAGATACTGATCCTTCTAGAGATTCTATGAAATAGTGAGAGGTAAGAGGCAGACCAACCCTGCTGTCTTCACAGAGGCAGAGAGGGGCGCTACAGCCTCTCTCTCTCTCAGGAAACACACCTCTGGGAAATGGAAAACTCCAGTGGACGGTGCAGAGGTAGGGAGAGATAGGGACTGGGCTTTTCCAAATGACCCGGAAACACCTACCTTCCTGCCTCCCTTCTACACATACACACACACTCTCTCTCTCTCACTCTCTCTCTCAGGGTACAACCAACTCCTCAAAGGATGCTGAGGCACCTAAGGCTCTTCAAGCCCCCACCCTGGCCCTCTCACATTAAACAGAAGGCCTCGACCCCTCTTTAGCGGACCTTTGTTACTCCAGAAATGGGGGCAACCAGATAGGAGTGCCCGCACATTCTTGGCCACATCTCTCAGACCCTTCCCCTTCCTCTGTCCAATCTCCTCCCACACTGACCATCCCTCCTCCTTCCCGCAACAAGACCTTGCCCCTGACCTATTTTTTTCTTTTGCCTTCAATCATAAAAGCCCTCCCCTGAAGCCCACAAGCCCACTCTCTGCTCTCCTGTACCAAACGTTTAAATAAACCTCCCATAGGCTCTGCTTCTCCTCCACCCTCTGGACATGGCTACCATCTCCCAAGGATGGAGTGCACTTGCCATCTTCCCTGCTCCCTCGGCACACACTTTCTGGCCCCAACCCCAAGCTGCCCCTCTGTGACACCTGAGGGCTCAAGGCAGTGGGTCTCCTCAGCCACCCCCTGCCCCACAGTGTTCCCTGCTGGCCCCACACTCTTTCCAGAAGCCCTCCCTCCTCCCTCCTCTCTGGCCTCACCTCCTCAGCTTCCTCCCCCAGCTCCTCTTTCTCCACCAACTCCAAGGCCTGGGAGTTCCCAGGCTGGTCCTCGACACCCCTGCCTCCCTGCCATCTGCACTGGCTCCTGGGGTGCCAGAGCCCCTCCACAGGCTCTGCACTGATGCCTCCCTACCCTCAGGCCAGGCAGGACCTCTCAATAACCGAACCCATTTCCAGAACAAACCAAGTTACACACACACATACCGCATCACCGCTTCAAAGACCCACAGGCAACTGGAAAGGGGTGCAGAGAAATTTCGGAGGGTGATGAAATTGTTCTATAGCTTGATTGTGGTAGGGGTTATGTGACTATGTGCGTTTGTCAAACTGCGCAGAACTGCACACTAAGAAGGATGAATTTACCGTATGCAAATTATATCAAACAGGATGGAAAGAAGTCCCATAGGCTCCCATCATGTCTAAAACTAAGATGACCACCTTCTCCCAAACCAGCTCTTCCTCCATCAACCAGCTCCTCCCCCTGATTAGAAATCTCAGCCATATATCCAGTCAGGTAGTCAGTCTAGAAATTCCACCTGCATAAATTTCTTTGAATCCATGCCTTCAGTTCTATCTCCCCTTGGGGACTCGGGCCATCCTCACTTCTCACAAACCACCTCCGTGGGGCTCCCACCCCTCCATATGTGCAACTCCAGAAAGAGCAGGACCCTCGAACTCACTCACTCCCACCAGCTCTCCTTTCCACTGGCTCTCCCGAGTTCCTGGCTGTTGCTTAACAGGAATGACAGAAGTATCTCCAGATGCCACTGTCAAATCAAGACAACTCTCTGTCTAAATATTCCTGTCTAATTTTGCACACAGCTCTTGTTTCAACGGACAAAGATAATGACTCAGTGTCCATGGTTCTTACTGGAAAATTATCCTGCCAAGTTTTGAGCTTCCCAATAATAGCCTTCTTTAAAATTCTCTTTGAGAAAGGAGAAGTGACCTTCCTTCCTGATCCTTTTCTACAGGCAACAAAGGGCACCCAAAAGATCCCCTAACTGACCAAGGAGTGTTACAGGAAAATCCTGATACATCCCCACAGGATCAAAACAGCAAGAAAAAGAAACTCACTGAATAGGCTTAGGATGGTTTTCCTTGCCCTGTGCAAGAAATCCCTGTTTTTCAGTTTTTCTGCGTGCCAATCAGTTTGGGACTTAGAAATTTGGGGCATAAATTCTGGATCACACTGAAGGCAAAATTTAGACTCAGAAGTAAAGCATCTTTCTCCACACACACGTAAATATGTCTCTTTGGTGAGCAGGCTGACCAAAGGAGAAAAGAAAAAGAAAAGGTTCACTGACCTTGACACTGATGCCTCAAGCAACTACAAAAGAACTCCACAAATCATACCCATGTCCATGCTGCTGTGTAAAAATACACATACGTATGTTTGAAATGCACCCAGCCACTCACTCCCTGCAGATGCAGGCCCAGCCCCTCCCACATCACAAGACACAGAGCTGTCTGAGCAAAAAGTGAGGATGAATAAAGCATCTCCTTGAAGAACCACTTGTGGATAGCTGAGTTAGCCTTTGTGCCAGCACTCAGCTTAAGCATGTTTCCTATTTTAAAACTGGCCCATAGTTATTCATGTGCAAATCCCCTAGTCTTGCAGTATCCCCGAGAACCTACCAGTCTTCTAATTCTCCAGCACCCCCAACCCAGCCAGTCACTGCCACA
Source organism: Pan troglodytes (assembly GCF_028858775.2). Lineage (NCBI taxonomy): Eukaryota > Metazoa > Chordata > Mammalia > Primates > Hominidae > Pan > Pan troglodytes. Next base: position 22,349,357 of record NC_072398.2, read on the forward strand.
CATTTAGCAGGCACAGTGCATGCCCATGGGTGTCTACCTCCTAACTTTCTGCTTGCAGGTTTTGCCTCTGCCCTCCTAGGTGCACAGGTAGCCCAATCTACATGGCTTTTACCACTGGGTTAGGGCAGGAGGCATAACACTACCCTTTGCCTAAACCTCTCACCTACTCATGGGCAGGTCCCAGAGGGACCCCTGGCAGCACAGGACAACTCTTTTTAGAGTTTTACCTCAGTGGTTCTCAATCAAGGGAGATTTTGCCCTCCAGGGAACATGTGGCAATGTCTGGAAACATTTTTGATGGTCACAACGGCTAGAAGGGGTGGGGAGCGGTGCTAGTCTAGTAGACAGAAGCCAGGGATACTGCTACACATCCTACAATGCATAGGCCAGGTCCCCCACAACGAAGAATTATGGGTCCAAAATGTCATTAGTCCACAGGTTGAAAAACTTTGTCTTAGATAACACACTGGCTCTGAGGGAGGTGCCCATTCTGCCTGGTTCACTTTTCCTTTGAGTTGCTCAACATTAGGCCCCAAATCATTACGATTCTGCATAGTCCGCACCATTTGCAAGGCTGAACAAAACACTCTAAGCCATCGCCTGAGCCTTTTTTTTTTTTTTTTTGAGATTGAGTCTCGCTCTGTTGCCCAGAGGGGAGTGCACTGGCGCCATCTTGGCTCACTGCAACCTCTGCCTCCCAGGTTCAAGCAATTCTCCCACCTCAGCCTCCTGAGTAGCTGGGATTACAGGCGCCCGCCACCACATCCGGCTAATTTTCGTATTTTTTTTTTTTCGGTAGAGACGGGGTTTCACCATTTTGGCCAGGCTGGTCTCGAACTCCTGACCTACGGTGATCCACCCGCCTCGGACTCCCAAAGTGCTGGGATTACAGGCGTGAGCCACCGCACCCAGCCGCCTGAGTCTTACAGATGCTGCTCCTGTAGCTCCCCTTTTGTCTCTCCTCGGGAGAAAGGCCTTCCTCCAAAAGAAGAGTCTCCCAAGAGCCCTCCTGCCAGGACGACCTACCCATCCACAGCGTGACAACTGGCAGGCTGGCATCAAGGAATGTTCAAATCCTTTGGCAATCAGGTAGGCCTGGCATGACCAGCTACTCAATCCTGTCACGTAGATCCAAGGCCCAAGTGAACGTGCACAAGTTTTTCAACAGGCTGTAGGCCCGACTCAGGCTGGAAGACTGCACACAAGCCTCTCACCCTTCAGGAACCTGACATCTCTCACCCAAATGGGGAGTTCCAACACCCAAACCTGCCCCTGCAGCACTCCCCATCGCCCAAAGAGGGTTTGGCAGACGGGCTGTTACCTCTGTGCAATGGGTGAGAATGAGCCACGGAAAGGTTCGAGTTTAGGGGAGTAAGCCCAAACCACTCACAAGACCCCCCAGTGTTTGGAGAAGAGGAAAGGCCAAAAAAAAGCGAAAGGAAGAAAGGATCAAAAAGGATCCCCTGTCCCAAGTTCACACAAAATTCCCACCTGCGAAGCCCAACAGCTGGCTCCAGCCAAGGAAGTCAAAGTTCTCACCCAAACCTGCAGCCAGCGGCAACGAGCCTAGAGCCCCAGACACACAGTGCAAGGGGGTCTGGGAGTGAAGAACAACATTATTAGAAAGCGAAGCATCAAAGCTGTATTGGCGACCAAAGGGCATGGGCAACGGGCATTCGGCAGCGGGAAGGCGGTCGGGCAAGCAGCGGGCGTGTTCCAGGGACCCAAGGCTCTGCACGTGGCCCTCGTCTCCTCCCCGAAGCAGGAACGAGGGGCTGAGGTGGACCCAGGGACGTGAGACGGCTGCAGAGGACCCACCCTGCAACTGAGGCGCCCCCACTGCGTCCGGACCTGAGGCTCGCGGCCAGCGAAACTCGCGGGAAGCTGCGCTGTCACATGAAGAGAATGCAAGAAGGGCTCTGGTGGGTGTTGACCCCAGCTCTGGCCGCAGCCAGACGGCGCCTGGGCACGCGGCGGGCCGGCGGGTGGCAGCCTTACCTGGCTGCAGGAAGCTGGGATCCGCGGTCACCTTCTAGCCGCCTCCGCGCCCGCCTCTGCGCGCTAGCCACCGCGCTGACGCCCGCCACGCGCTCCGGATCTGTTTACCAACTCGCCCGCTCCGGGGGAGCCCCAGCTCACAAGCCCCGCCCCGCGGGCCGCTCCCATTGGCTGCACCGCCGTCCGCCTGCCGAATGCCGCTCTGCGCGTGGGAGCGTGCTCTGCCCGTGCTCCCGGCCCGTAGCCAATCGCGACCGAGAGCGGAGCAAGAGGAGCCAATGGGAGGCTACCTTAGCGGACAGGGCCCTCCTGTTCTCCTTTTCCCCACCTCCCGGCTACCTTTCCCTCTAGCAAACCCGGGCTGGTGGCCTGGCTTTGGAGTTGCTGGCCTGCGCGCATGCGCCTTGAGAACGGGAGCCTTTTTCACTGCGATGCAGTGTGCGTGGCCGCAAAGGTCCCCCCCGCATGCTTGTTGCCTCCAGATTGGTGCTTGCTGGGCCTCTGCGCGGGCCTGGGAGGGGAGGCTGTGGACCAAGCAGACGCGACTGCGGGGCGTGGAGGGTGCCGCCGCTTTAAGGACCGGGCGATGCCTGTTCTTTGCTCCTCTCTGTGTAGCAAGAGCCCCTTGCCCAGGGTCCACAAAAAGCACTCCGAGGAGGGGAAACGCGGCGGGCAAGGCCGCGCACTTCCACTTCCGGCGTCGGGGCCCTTCAGGCTAAGGATGCTTGTTTTGTGTGGCGCCATCCTCAAAACAGGAAGCCTCTGCCACCCGCGCCCCGAGGGTAGAGAGAGAGTACCCTCATCCCGGAGTCGCTGTCCGCCCGCCGGTCTCGTCGGCGTGCAGGTGCCCGCAGTCGCTGACAGCCGGGGTTTTGGAGGGCGCGCAGCCAACACGGGATGGAGCTCGGGTGCAGCCCTCGGCGTCCCCGCCGAGCAGCCCTGGGAGGCACCGCCACCAGCAGCACGCAGATTTGCCCCGTCACTCCCTCCTTAACGAGAAAAGGAACGTATGAGCCAAAGTCGGCTCGACAATTTCCACTCAGATGACCCCAAACACTGGTCTGCAGCTCTGTTAGTCGTTCTTGTGGAAAAAAGAAATAACAATTTAGTTTTTCATAAAATGAAATACTCAAGCCAAAGGATTGTTCCTTATTCTGAGCCTCCCCCCGCTTTTTTTTTTTTTTTTTTTTTTTTTTTTGGTATTGTGAAACGAAAATTCACCCTGCCAAAAGGAAAAAAAATTAAGCTGAAAGCTGAGTCATGCAACTGCCTTTCCTTTTGTTCCTAAGCAGATAGCTACAGATTAAAGGTGAAGTATCTCCACTCTATGTTCACCTTATCTTGTGTAAAGTGCCGATTTACTGAGCGCCAAATACATAACTGTTGCCCTACCTGCTCCCTTTATCGCAACATGTGGCTTCAATAATGTGAACATACCTTCCATCTTCCCCCTCCAGCCTGCTTTTCCCCTTTAAATATTGAAGCCCTCAAAATCATCTTTGGAGAAAGGCACAGACCTGTCTTCTGGGCGCGAGTCCTTCACCTTCGCAACATAAATTTCTAAACTGATAAAGGTACTTTTCGGTTCACAAATATTGACATTTAACTTAATTGAAAGTCGTTTGTTTTATATTATCACTTGGAAAAATTTAAAGTTAGCTGTTCTATGTTGACGCCTAAAATTGGGGATAGGGGCCTGCTTTATTATAATGAAATCCAGAAGTGAACCTAATTTCACAGTCCCCCATCGGCTCCCCAGAGATCTGCCTGAGTCCCCAAGAACAGAATTCTAAGTGTGTGTGATATGGGCGAACACAAGCTCTGTGTCAGGCTCCGTTCTTCCTAGGGGTAGGGGAGGCCTTTCTTCCAAGGAGAATGGAGACTGTGCCTTGTGGCGTCTGTGGCTGGGCACTGGTCGGCTGTTGGGTGCTCCTCTCTGCACATTCACATGCCCTCCCCGCAGTCCATGTTCTGCCTCCCCCATCTCCACCACACTAAATACAAAGTAAATTTTAAAGGACAATTAAGGAGTTATTTTGGCTAAAGTTTCAAGTAACTGCCCCAAACAGTTGACAACTTGCCTTGATTAGGCCAGCTGGCTCCCTTTTCCCACATAGGAGAAAAAGACCAAGCCTCAAGGCCTTTCAAGGGTGGCCGTTGCTTCCTCCTACAGTAACTGTTCCCTTACACGGTTATGCTGTTCCCTCCCTGTTTCCTCCAAGCTCTCCCAGCCTAGTGACCCAGACCACAGTCCATGGAATAAGAGAGTTCCTGGTTCGTTACTTCCTGAATCTTACGAACTCTACCCCATCAGATTTCAGCTGGATGAGAATGTGATTGTCATCAACTCCTGCTTCTGCTAAGTGGGGAAAGGATGTGGTGCTTCAGTTTCACAAACATGGGGCAGGAATTGGTGGCTTCCATGCTAGCTCAGTCCCACTCCACCAGCAATGCCAAGGCCAGCTTCTCTCCTAAAGTACCTTGAAGACAAGCATAACCCACCACCACAAACATTAGTTTTTCTTCAAGGACTGCCAGTCTGATTTACTAGAGAAATGACCTCCAGCTAGTCTATGCAAAGACAGGATCTTCCTCAAATTAATACAACTTTGACCTTACTCCCTGTGAAATAATGACCTCAGCTTTATTATACTAAAGACACCTTTCTTTCTTTCTTGACCTGGCTTTTAGTGCAAAGATTTTCCCTGCAAATTATTTTTCAAGTGTGATAATGGGATTATAGTTAGATTTTTTAAAAGAGTCGTTATGTTTTAGAGATACACATTATCAGATGTAATAATATTATATATGGGATTATCTTCAAAATATTACAGGACGGGGGAAGTGAACAGGCCATGGGTTTCTTTACATTACATGCCTATGTGACAGGTGAATTTCTACCCTGGCTTACCTTTAGGAAACAGGATACCTGTGGTCAGAAGGTGCCCCACATGACCAAACACTGAGATCCAAGAAGGCAGCTCACTTGACCTCTGAAGAACTTCTAACTTCATTATAATCTACTTTCCATGCTAAATGACATTCCCACCAGCACCGTGACAGTTGATAATCACCATGACAATGACCAAAGGAAACCATAAAAGGACAAAAAAAAAGGAAGGCAATACTCTAGTTTTGAGAAGTTCTCTGTCCATTCCCAAAAAAGACATGAATATTATCCCCTAGCTTTTAATACCCAACCCCTTCATTAAAGAGGCCCTATATTTGTGACTTCCTGACTTTCACAAGCTGAGAAGTTAATTCATGAACCAAGCCCCTGCTTCTCAATTCCCTGGCCATCCAACAAGGCCTGCACTGCTTGACACTTGCTTTTGTTTTTCCAAATTGGCTTTGGGACACCAAAAAGGGAAAGACTCCATTTTATGGGGGACCAGCTTTGTTGGTAACAAGTTGATAATAGTGAAAGATGAATGATGAGTCTACGGGGGTTCATTATATTATTGCCTATATATGTTTCCAATTCTCTATAATAAAAAGTTTTTTTAAAAAAACAAGGTATCTGCAAAGAACACCCAGCCTGAAGATAACACTAATAATGTGGGCAGGGTGAACAAGAAGAAAACAGTGAATAGGCCGGGCGCGGTGGCTCACGCCTGTAATCCCAGCACTTTGGGAGGCCGAGGCAGGCGGATCACGAGGTCAGGAGATCGAGACCATTCTGGCTAACATGGTGAAACCCCGTCTCTACTAAAAATACAAAAAATTAGCCGGGTGAGGTGGCGGGCACCTGTAGTCCCAGCTACTTGGGAGGCTGAGGCAGGAGAATCGGGTGAACCCCGCGGGGCGGAGCCTGCAGTGAGCCAAGATCACGCCACTGCACTCCAGCCTGGGTGACAGCGAGACTCCGTCTCAAAAAAAAATTAAAAAATAAAAAATAAAACAGTGAAGAACAGTCATTACTATTCTTGTTAACCTCAGTACAAGGCAAGGGCAAGGATAGATCTAACTGTAGCTGATAAGAACACAGCCTTTCAAATTTTGAATAAAATCCAAAATTATCAAGAAAACATTTGAAACATAGATTTCATTCATGGAGTACCTCACTCTGATTGTTGTGCCTGAAATTATTAGTTAATGATCATATACTGCCATCTTAGTTAAGACATTTTTTAAAATGTATCTGTGAGTACAGTATTATGTAATATAAATACACTCAAACAAATGTGTGTTTGTGTGTATTTTCCCAATAACCAAAGATTCCTGTGCCTGGGACTTTAAGGTGAAAAGTATGATGTTCCAATAACTTTCCTCTGATCTTCAAACTTCTCCCTTAATAACAGTGACAGAGGAGACAATCAGTTTTTCCCTGCTGCATTCCCATGAGCGTACAAACCCGTTGAAAAATCTCCTGCGCTCACCTCCATTCTCGTTGCCCTCATTTTCAGCAAAATTCCTGGAATAATTATCCATATTCATTATCTCCACTTCCTTTCCTCCTATTCTACCTAAAGCAATCTAGTCAGGTTTGCCACCTGTCCCCACCATTCCCCTAAAACTGCTCATCAGTGACCTTTCTGTTGCCCAATGAAATAGTCATTCTCAGATCTCATCTTAAACTATCAGCTACATTTGACACAGTTGGTCACTCCTCCCTCTTTCTTATGGGTTGCCCTGGGGATTATAATGAACATCTTATAACATTCTAGTTTGGATTAATGGCAACTTGATTTCAATAATATACAAAAGCTTTGCTCCTATATAGCTCCATTCTCCCCTCTTTTGTGCTGTTATTGTCCTACAGATTACATTTTTATCCATTATATGCCCATCACCACACGTTTATAATTATTGCATATTTATGCTGCCTTTTATATTTACCTATGTAATTTCCTTTACCAGTATTCTTCATTTCATGTGAATTTGACTTAATGCCTCAAGTCCTTTCAGCCCGAAGAGCACCTTTTATTTCTTACAGGGAAGATTTGCTAAGTGATGAATTTCCTCACTTTGTTTATCTAGGAATGCCTTGATTTCTCCTTTATTTCTGAGGGATTCTTTTGCTGAATATAGAATGCTTAGTTGACAGGTATGTGTTTTTTTTTTTCTGTAGCATTTTATGTCATACCATAGCCTTCTTGGCCTCCAGAGATCAAATGTTAATCTTATTGAGAATCCTGATACAAAGTGAGTTGGTTTTTTTGTTTTTTTGCTGATTTCAAGACCCTCTCCTTGCCTTTGGCTTTCAACAGTTTGATTATCACGTGTCTAGGTGTGAATCTCTGAGTTTATCCTATTTGAAGTTCAGTGTGCTTCTTGGACATGCTTATTTGTACTTTTTATCAAAATTGGAAGTTCTTTTCTACTTCTTCAAATATTCTTTCTGTCCTTTTTCTCTCCTTCTCCTTCTGGGACTCCCATTATAAGTATGTTTGTATGCTTGATGGAACCCACAGATTTTTGAGGCTCTGTTCATTTTTTCCCTTCATTCTTTTTTTTTCTGTTCCTCAAACTGGATAATCTCAATTGACCCATTTTCAATTTTGCTTATTCTTTCTCCAGCCTGCTCAAATATGCTGTTGAGCCCCACTAGATTTTTCATTTCAGTTATTATATTTTTCAACTCCAGAATACCTGTTTGATGATCTTAAAAATAATTTATATGTTTTTATTGATATTCCCTATTTTGTGAGACAAAATTTTTATACTTTTATTTTGTTCTTTAGACATGGTTTCATTTATTTCTTTGAATATATTTAAAGTAGCTGACTTAAAGTCTTTGTCTAATAAATCTAATGGCAGAGACATTATCTGTGTTCCTATTGATTGCATTTTCCCCTGTGCATGGGCCATACTTTCTTGTATCTTTGCATGTCTCATACTTTTTGTTGAAAACTGGACATTTTAAATAATATAATGTACATCTCTGGAAATCAGACTCTCCTCCCTCCCCAGGGTTTGTAGTTATTGCTCCTCGTTATAGTTGTTCTTTGTTTAGTGACTTTCCTAATTTGTAAAGTCATCATGATGTTACTGCTCCATAGATAATATACGTATATGAAATTCTCACACTTTGCACACCCAAAATCAACTAGTTAACTTTAATAATTTCATCTTTTATTTATAAATGACACATCAAATGTAGTCTTCATTTATAATACCTGGAAAATCATTTTATACACTGGTTGCAATATTTTCTCATTAACAATAGATTCTAAAGTGGAAGGGCTGAATTTTCTATATGAGAAGTTGATTAATCACAGTTTTCAGATCTGGAGAAAAAGTCCTGAAGCATATTTGTAGAATAATAATTTTCATGCTCCACATTACCTAGCTGTGTTCAACAGCAAGATTCTTTTTGATTCTTGGGCCATTTGGGGCATTAATTAAACATGGTTAAGAATAAAAACAGGCCGGGCACAGTGGCTCACGCCTGTAATCCCAGCACTTTGGGAGGCTGAGGTGGGTGGAACACCTGAGGTCAGGAGTTCAAGACCAGCCTGGCCAACATGGCGAAACCCTCTCTCTACTAAAAATAAAAAAAAAAATGAGCCAGGCATAGTGGTGCATACCTGTAATCCCAGCTACTCCAGAGGCTGAGGCAGGAGAATCACTTCAACCTGGGAGGCGGAGGTTGCAGTGAGCTGAGATCACACCACCGCACTCCAGCCTGGGCTATAGAGTGAGAATCCATCTCAAAAAAAAAAAAAAAGAATAAAAACAAATTATAACTGTACAAGCACAAGAAGAGGTGTTTTCAAGCAGAAAGATGCCTAAGCAACCAAGTCACAGCCTGGACACCTGCTCTCCACAGCTGTCTACTGTGTCCACTCCACACCCCAGGAACTCTCAGAGAGTTTTGTCATAATGGGAAAACAATTGCTTAAAAATTATTCTATGGGCCGGGTACAGTGGCTCATGCCTATAATCCGAGCACTTTGGGAGGCCGAGGCAGGTCTATCACCTGAGGTCAGGAGTTCAAGACCAGCCTGACCAAAATGATGAAACCCCGTCTCTACTAAAAATACAAATTTAGCCAGGCGTGGTGGTGCATGCCTGTAATCCTAGCTACTTCAGCTACTTGGGAGGCTGAGGAAGGAGAATCGCTTGAACCCAGGAGGTGGAGATTGCAGTGAGCCCAGATTGCACCATTGCACTCCAACCTAGTCAACGAGAGTGAAACTCCATCTCAAAAAGAAACAATTATGCATTAAATATAAGAAAGTAGGAGTCAAAACAGATTCCACTATTGCTTTATTTTATTTTTCGAGACAGGGTCTCACTGTCACCCAGGCTGGACAGAGTGCAGTAGCACAGTCATGGCTCACTACAGCCTGAACCTCCTGGGCTCAAGTGATCCTCCCACCTCAGCCTCCTGAATAGCTGGGACTACAGGCAAGCACTACCATACTCGACTATTTTATTTTTTATTTTAATTTTTTTTGTCAAGACAGAGTCTCACTATGTTGCCCTGGCTGGTCTCGAACTCCTGGGCCCAATTGATCTGTCTGCCTCTGCCTCCCAAAGTATAGGTGTGAGCCACCAGGCCTGCCCACTATTTCTTTAAATACACAAATTTCTCATTATACCTTTACAAACCACTATTTGGGAAATGTTAGATTATGTGATCACTGGATTTCTTCTTCCCCTAAAACTTTTTTCTATTTTTAAAAACTCTTGGCCAGGCGCGGTGGCTCATGCCTGTAATCCCAGCACTTGGAGAGGCTGAGGTGGGCAGATCACAAGGTCAGGAGATCAAAACCATCCTGGCTAACACGGTGAAATCCCATCTCTACTAAAAATACAAAAAAAAAATTAGCCGGGCGTGGTGGCGGGCACCTGTAGTCCCAGCTACTCGGGAGGCTGAGGCAGGAGAATGGCATGAACCCGGGAGGCAGAGCTTGTAGTGAGCCAAGATCATGCCACTGCACTCCAGCCTGGGTGACAGAGCGAGACTCAGTCTCAAAAAAAAAAAAAAAAAAACTCTTGTACATTTTAATTAATTGATTTCAATCTTTCATTAGGTAATAACACATTCATTTGAATATTTAAACATCTATTTTATAAAGGTTTGCAGTGAAGTCTTGCCTAATTCCATCCCTTTCCCACCCACTTCCCAACCTTCATGCCCCAAATTCCCTTGCCCTCCCACATAAACATCTTCCCTGTTATTGTTTCTTATCTCTTTTCAGTTTCTTTATACATAAACAAGCAAATACAAACCTATACTTTTATATTTTATACAAATGGCCTTACTATGCATTCAGTTCTTTTTTTCATGTAACAACGTAGTTTGAAGTTCTTTCCAGATCAGTACATAGAGAGCATCCTCATTCTTTTTGTCAGTATTATATGAATGAACCATAATTTATTTAACCAGTCTCCTGTCCTACAGACTGTTTCTATTATTTTGGTATTACAAACGGTGCTGCAGTAAATAACCCTGTCTTTTTTCAAAATGTGATTGACGGCCAGGCGTGGTGGCTCACACCTGTAATCCCAGCACTTCGGGAGGCCGAGGCGGGCAGATCACAAGGTCAGGAGATCGAGACCATCCTGGCTAACATGGTGAAACCGGTCTCTACTAAAAAATACAAAAAAATTAGCTGGGTGTGGTGGTGGGCACCTGTAGTCCCAGCTATTTGGGAGGCTGAGGTAGGAGAATGGCATGAACCCGGGAGGCAGAGCTTGCAGTGAGCCAAGATCATGCCACTGCACTCCAGCCTGGGTGACAGAGTGAGACTCTGTCTCAAAAAAAAAAAAAAAATGTGATTGACTTGGACCTAAGCAAGGCTGGGTCAGTACGCCGAGAGTGGTGCCAGTGCAGAGCCCAAAGGGCTCTTGCTGTGCTCAGAGGCCTGACACGCGTGACTCACTGGCTCCATGATTAGTCACATCCCTCACCCCTCAAACACCCAGTGGTGAAAACCCAGCACAAACAGATCACTTCTTGAGCCCCAGGAATGCACCATTGCAGGCCACAATCTGAGGAAGTCGCTAGATGCAGGAAAATTCAACCCAGTCCTGCTAAGTGAATGACTTAGTTCAACTCTGTTGAACTAAGGCAAGACTAATTACTGTAATTAGCTGACTGTACAATTAGAAGTGATTAAGCACATTACAAAAGAGGCTCAGAATCCCCACAACTGGAAACATCCCAGCTCAGTCCGTTAACAATGTCTGCGGCTTTTCTCTGTTTTCATAGCTTATGCTTGCAGTACATGTCTACCTTCTCAATAGGGTATTATTTTTCTTTTCAACACACTGTAGCATATGGACATTAGCCAAGTATATCATAATCATTGGTTTACTTTTTCTGTGCTTAAATTGAGATATAATTTATATATGGTAAAATGCACAGATCTAAGGTCTACAGTTCATAAATTTTACAAATGAAAATATCCTGTAACTAACACCTAAATCAAAATATAGAACAATTTTATCCCTCCAAAAAGTTCCCTCATGTCTCTTTCCAATCACTGCCCCCCAGCTCCCTCTCCCCAGGCAACTATTCTAGGTTGATTCCATTAAGGGAAAATAACTGGAAGGTTATTTTGGCCATTCAAAATTAGGCAAGTAGCCATTGAATTGAAAAAAGCATATAGGGCCAGACGCTGTGGCTCACACCTGTAATCCCAGCATTTTGGGAGGCCGAGGCGGGCAGATCACCTGAGGTCAGGGATTCTAGATCAGCCTGGCCATCATGGCGAAACCCTGTCTCTACTAAAAATACAAAAAATAAGCCAGGCATGGTGGCGCATGGTCCTAGCTACTTGGGAGGCTGAGGCAGGAGAATCACTTGAGCCCAAGAGCCCAAGTGGTGGAGGTTGCAGTGAGCTAAGATCATGTCACATCCAGCCTGAGTGACAGAGTGAGGCTCCGTTTTCTAAAAAAAAAAAAAAAAAAAAATAGTTCATTCTCCTGTTCCTTTTTTTTTTTTTTATCCTTTAAGTTCTAGGGTACATGTGCACAACATGCAGGTTTGTTACATATGTATACATGTGCCATGTTGGTGTGCTGCACCCATTAACTCATCATTTACATTAGGTATATCTCCTAATGCTATCCCTCCCCCCGCCCCACCCCATGACAGGCCCTGGTGTGTGATGTTCCTCTTCCTGTGTCCAAGTGTTCCCATTGTTCAATTCCCACCTGTAAGTGAGAACATACGGTGTTTGGTTTTTTGTCCTTGCAATAGTTTGCTGAGAATGATGGTTTCCAGCTTCATCCATGTCCTACAAAGGACATGAACTCATACTTTTTGTGGCTGCATAGTATTCCATGGTGTATATATGCCACATTTTCTTAATCCAGTCTATCATTGATGGACATTTGGGTTGGTTCCAAGTCTTTGCTATTGTGAATAGTGCCACAATAAACATACGTGTGCATGTGTCTCTATAGCAGCATGAATTATAATCCTTTGGGTATATGCCTAGTAATGGGATGGCTGGGTCAAATGGTATTTCTAGTTCTTGATCCTTAAGGAATCGCCACACCGACTTCCACAATGGTTGAACTGGTTTACAGTCCCACCAACAGTATAAAAGTGTTCCTATTTCTCCACATCCTCTCCAGCACCTGTTGTTTCCTGACTTTTTAATGATCGCCATTCTAACTAGTGTGAGATGGTATCTCATTGTGGTTTTGATTTGCATTTCTCTGATGGCCAGTGATGATGAGCATTTTTTCATGCGTCTCTTGGCTGCATAAATGTCTTCTTTTGAGAAGTGTCTGTTCATATCCTTTGCCCACTTTTTGATGGGGTTGTTTGTTTTTTTCTTGTAAATTTGTTTGAGTTCTTTGTAGATTCTGGATATTAGCCCTTTGTCAGATGAGTAGATTGCAAAAATTTTCTCCCATTCTGTAGGTTGCCCGTTCACTCTGATGGTAGTTTCTTTTGCTGTGCAGAAGCTCTTTAGTTTAATTAGATCCCGTTTGTCAATCTTGGCTTTTGTTGCCATTGCTTTTGGTGTTTTAGACATGAAGTCCTTGCCCATGCCTATGTCCTGAATGGTATTGCCTAGGTTTTCTTCTATGGTTTTTATGGTTTTAGGTCTAACATTTAAGTCTTTAATCCATCTTGAATTAATTTTTGTATAAGGTATAAGGAAGGGATCCAGTTTCAGCTTTCTACATATGGCTAGCCAGTTTTCCCAGCACCATTTATTAAATAGGGAACCCTTTCCCGATTTCTTGTTTTTGTTAGGTTTGTCAAAGATCAGATAGTTGTAGATATGCGGCATTATTTCTGAGGGCTCTGTTCTGTTCCATTGGTCTATATCTCTGTTTTGGTACCAGTACCATGCTGTTTTGGTTACTGTAGCCTTGTAGTATAGTTTGAAGTCAGGTAGCATGATGCCTCCAGCTTTGTTCTTTTGGCTTAGGATTGACTTGGCAATGCAGGCTCTTTTTTGGTTCCATATGAACTTTAAAGTAGTTTTTTCCAATTCTGTGAAGAAAGTCATTGGTAGCTTGATGGGAATGGCATTGAATCTATAAATTACCTCAGGCAGTATGGCCATTTTCACGATATTGATTCTTCCTATACATGAGCATGGAATGTTCTTCCATTTGTTTGTGTCCTCTTTTATTTCATTGAGCAGTGGTTTGTAGTTCTCCTTGAGGAGGTCCTTCACATCCCTTGTAGGTTGGATTCCTAGGTATTTTATTCTCTTTGAAGCCATTGTGAATGGGAGTTCACTCATGATTTGGCTCTCTGTTTGTCTGTTATTGGTGTATAAGAATGTTTGTGATTTTTGCACATTGATTTTGTATCCCGAGACTTTGCTGAAGTTGCTTATCAGCTTAAGGAGATTTTGGGCTGAGACGATGGGGTTTTCTAGATATACAATCATGTCAGGGACAATTTGACTTCCTCTTTTCCTAACTGAATAACCTTTATTTCTTTCTCCTGCCTGATTGCCCTGGCCAGAACTTCCAACACTATGTTGAATAGGAGTGGTGAGAGAGGGCATCCCTGTCTTGTGCCAGTTTTTGAAGGGAATGCTTCCAGTTTTTGCCCATTCAGTATGATATTGGCTGTGGGTTTGTCATAGATAGCTCTTATTATTTTGAGATACGTTCCATCAATAGCTAATTTATTGAGAGTTTTTAGCATGAAGAGCTGTTGAATTTTGTCATAGGCCTTTTCTGCATCTATTGAGATAATCGTGTGGTTTTTGTCTTTGGTTCTGTTTATATGCCGGATTACGTTTATTGATTTTCATATGTTGAACCAGCCTTGCATCCCAGGGATGAAGCCCACTTGATCATGGTGGATAGGCTTTTTGATGTGCTGCTGGATTCGGTTTGCCAGTATTTTATTGAGGATTTTTCCATTGATGTTCATCAGGGATATTGGTCTAAAATTCTCTTTTTTTGTTGTGTCTCTGCCAGGCTTTGGTATCAGGATGATGCTGGCCTCATAAAATGAGTTAGGGAGGATTCCCTCTTTTTGTATTGATTGGAATAGTTTCAGAAGTAATGGTACCAGCTCCTCCTTGTATCTGTGGTAGAATTCGGCTGTGAATCCATCTGGTCCTGGACTTTTTCTGGTTGGTAAGCTATTAATTATTGCCTCAATTTCAGAGCCTGTTATTGGTCTATTCAGAGATTCAACTTCTTCCTGGTTTAGTCTTGGGAGAGTGTATGTGTTGGGGAATTTATCCGTTTCTTCTAGATTTTCTAGTTTATTTGCGTAGAGGTGTTTATAGTATTCTCTGATGGTAGTTTGTATTTCTGTGGGATCAGTGGTGATATCCCTTTTGCCATTTTTTATTGCGTCTATTTGATTCTTCTCTCTTTTCTTCTTTATTAGTCTTGCTAGCAGTCTATCAATTTTGTTGATCTTTTCAAAAAACCAGCTCCTGGATTCATTAATTTTTTGAAGGGTTTTTTGTGTCTCTATTTCCTTCAGTTCTGCTCTGATCTGAGTTATTTCTTGCCTTCTGCTAGCTTTTGAATGTGTTTGCTCTTGCTTCTCTAGTTCTCTTAATCGTGATGTTAGGGTGTCAATTTTAGATCTTTCCTGCTTTCTCTTGTGGGCATTTAGTGCTATAAATTTCCCTTTATGCACTGCTTTGAATGTGTCCCAGAGATTCTGGTATGTTGTGTCTTTGTTCTTGTTGGTTTCAAAGAACATCTTTATTTCTGCCTTCATTTCGTTATGTACCCAGTAGTCATTCAGGATCAGATTGCTCAGTTTCCATGTAGTTGAGCGGGTTTGAGTTTCTTAATCCTGAGTTCTAGTTTGATTGCACTGTGGTCTGAAAGACAGTTTGTTATAATTTCTGTTCTTTTACATTTGCTGAGGAGTACTTTACTTCCAACTATGTGGTCAATTTCAGTAGCCGATTCGATCAACTGGAAAAAAGGGTATCAGTGATTGAAGATCAAATGAATTAAATGAAGCCAGAAGAGAAGTATAGAGAAAAAAGAGTAAAAAGAAGTGAACAAAGCCTCCCAAAAATATGGGACTATGTGAAAAGACCAAATCTACGTCTGATTGGTGTACCTGAAAGTGATGGGGAGAATGGAACCAAGTTGGAAAACACTCTGCAGGATATATCCAGGAGAACTTCCCCAACCTAGCAAGGCAGGCCAACATTCAAATTCAGGAAATACAGAGAACGCCACAAAGATACTCCTCGAGAAGAGCAACTCCAAGACACATAATTGTCAGATTCACTAAAGTTGAAATGAAGGAAAAAATGTTAAGGGCAGCCAGAGAGAAAGGTCGGGTTACCCTCAAAGGGAAGCCCATCAGACTAACAGCTGATCTCTCAGCAGAAACTCTACAAGCCAGAAGAGAGTGGGGGCCAATATTCAACATTCTTGAAAAGAATTTTCAACCCAGAATTTCATATCCAGCCAAACTAAGCTTCATAAGTGAAGGAGAAATAAAATCCTTTACAGACAAGCAAATGCTGAGAGATTTTGTCACCACCAGGCCTGCCTTACAAGAGCTCCTGAAGGAGGCACTAAACATGGAAAGGAACAACTGGTACCAGCCACTGCAAAAACATGCCAAATTGTAAAGACCATTGATGCTGGGAAGAAACTGCATCAACTAACGAGCAAAATAACCAGCTAACATCATAATGACAGGATCAAATTCACACATAACAATATTAACCTTAAATGTAAATAGGCTAAATGCTCCAATTAAAAGACACAGACTGGCAAATTGGATAGTCAAGATCCATCAGTGTGCTGTATTCAGGAAACCCATCTCACGTGCAGAGACACACATAGGCTCAAAATAAAGGGATGGAGGAAGATCTACCAAGCAAATGGAAAACAAAAAAAGGCAGGGGTTGCAATCCTAGTCTCTGATAAAAACAGATTTTAAACCAACAAAGATCAAAAGAGACAAAGAAGGCCATTACATAATGGTAAAGGGATCAATTCAACAAGAAGAGCTAACTATCTTACATATATATGCACCAAATACAGGAGCACCCAGATTCATAAAGCAAGTCCTTAGAGACCTACAAAGAGACTTAGACTCCCACACAATAATAATGGGAGACTTTAACACCCCGCTGTCAACATTACACAGATCAACGAAACAGAAAGTTAACAAGGATACCCAGGAATTGAATTCAGCTCTGCACCAAGCGGACTTAATAGACATCTACAGAACTCCCCACCCCAAATCAACAGAATATACATTCTTCTCAGCACCCCATTCTCCAGTTCTTAAATGCTCTACTGTACTGGGGAAGCCATCCTACTTGCCTAGTTGCTGAATATGTATTTTACTGTGTTCTCCCTCAGACAGTCACTGGATACTTGTTTCTAATTCACCTAAGTTTTGGAGTAATTTCCACATTTGGAACCCCAAGTTTTGAAACTAGAGAAGCAGCAAACAGGCGAGAAGCTGCAAACCATGAGCCGAGCCTAATTCCAACAATCTGTTACCCACTTCCTTGTGAGTATACAGAAGCAGGGTGAAGGGAGCGAAATTGTGAAGGGGAGTTTAGAAAAGAGAGTCACCGGCCGGGCGTAGTGGCTCACACCTGTAATCCCAGCACTTTGGGAGGCCGAGGCAGGCGGATCACAAGGTCAGGAGTTCAAGACCATACTGGCCAATATGGTGAAACCCCATCTCTACTAAAAATACAAAAATTAGCTGGGTGTGGTGGCATGCGCCTGCACTTCCAGCTACTTGGGAGGCTGAGGTAGAAGAATCACTTGAACCTGGGAAGCAGAGGTTGCAGTGAGCCAAGATCATGCCACTGCACTCCAGCCTGGGCGACAAAGCGAGACTCCATCTCAGAAAGAGAGTCACCATGTGTCCAAAACAGACAGCGAGACTTAGTTCAGAGCCTGCTGTGGGCAGGAAATGCCATCAAGGCAGGGTCTAAGTGGCTGCAAATAAAAGAATTTCAACTTCAAGGTGAGGACGGACTAAGGACACAGATTTTGCCAATGACCAAGAAGGTTAAATGTTAATATGAAATTTTAATAAAAGAGCACAGGAGGGCCTGGCTCCCTTGGGTGAAATAAGCAATCCTGGAAGAGACTAAGAGGCGTGGACCTATAAATCCAAGTAGGATAGAATGTCCCAGTGGTGTCTGAACTTTGGGTTTTATTTTCTTTCTTTGCACCAGAGAAAGATGCCAAGCATTTCAGAGAGGTGCCTCCACCCCACGAACCCCAGGGGGGTATGTGTGGCCAGGAAAGGGTGCACAAGGGGGAAGCCCATAGGGGGGTTGGGGGACAGCCAGCAAGGAAAATCTCCCACTTTCTGGGGTGCGGTGGATCCCAGAGAGGAACAAAGGATAGGAATTCTGCATCCAGGCCCAGGCGCAGTGGCTCACACCTGTAATCCCAGCACTTTGGCAGGCTGAGGTGGGAGGATCACCTGAGGTCAGGAGTTTGAGACCAGCCTGGCCAGATGAGCCAGCCCATCTCTACTACAAATATAAAAATCAGCTGGGCATGCTGGCGGGCGCCTATAGTCCCAGTTACTTAGGAGGCTGAGGCAGGAGAATCACTTGAACCCAGGAGGCAGAGGTTACAGTGAGCTGGGATCATACCACTGCACTCCATCAGAGTGAGACACTGTCTCTAAATAAATAAATAAATGAAAGAATTCTGCATCCACATGGATATCCCAAGCTACTTCTTATCCAAAGTCCTTGGGACAGTGAGTGACTTGGCAAATGGGGAAACTGAATTTAACTGAAGGGCAGAGCTCTGAGATAATGGCCCTGGATCCTGAAAAGAACACTCACGACCAAGTTCAAAGTGACATGAGTGATACTGTCCTCCCTGAGAAGCCACAGAGACCTGGGGATGCGTGTTGTCCACCAGACTGACGAGAGACCAGTGGCCTCTGCCTGCATGTGAAAGTCAGACTGGCCCTGCTCCCTCTTTGGACTGTGTAAAGCATTGGGTTGAACACAAGGAGTTGGGGGAGCCCCACGAAGGAGATACTGAATTTCCCACTAATCAGGTAAATGGAGGCTTAAGCCAGGTTTCTTTATGGGAGAAAATAAAGACATATTCACCTTGCACCCTGACTTTATTATCCTAGTTCCTCAGGTGTTATCTGAACTCTGAGATATCTTTGTATTGGGGAAACATTTCTTGCCTTAGCAGCAACTTCTAGAACTTGTGCTCCAACTTACCTGGGCCATTTCTCCAACTCTTCCCTTGGCTTTCTGCCTCTGGGGCTTTACTCTTAAAGCTCCCCTGCCTCCCATATAATAATTAAAATCCCACTCACTCTTTAAGACCTAATTCCAGTGTTATTTGCTATGCGACACCTCTCTGATCACCTCAGAAACAATCTGTCTCTCTCCTTTACATTTACTGTACTTCGTTTTAGCATTTGCATGTGTCATTTTTACATTACACCTAATAATAGTGTATTGTAGTTATTTGTCAGCTTGTCTTTTTATACCTAATAGACTGTCAACTGTGTATCTTTATATCTCTTACAGTGCCTTATACCTAGAAAGTACGCTTTAAATTAAAAAAAAAAGTTTAAATTGCTACCAAGGTGTGGTAGACATTGGGAATGTTTATCACCCATTCTCCTCCCCATTGTGTAGTCACCATCAATTTGAGTGGCATTGGTCTCACCCAGCTCTAGGGGTGGTGCCCTGTATTAGTTTGTTCTCATGCAGCTAACCAAGACTGGGTAATTTATAAAGGAGAGAGTTTTAATGCACTCACGGTTCCACATGGCTGCAAAGGCCTCACAATTATGGTGGAAGGCCAATGAGAAGCAAACTCATGTCTTACATGAGGGCAGGCAAAAGAGCTTGTGCAGAACTCCCCTTTATAAAACTATCAGATCTCAAGAGGTGAACAGTACGGGAAAGACCCGCCCCCATGATTCAGTTACCTCCCACCAGGCTCCTCCCATGACATGTGAGAATTATGGGAGCTACAATTCAAGACGAGATTTGGGTGGGGTCTTAGTGATTAACATTGGGCTCCTTGTTACTTGTGCAAATTTCTGCAGCTGGCTTGAATTTCTCCCCAGAAAATGGGTTTTTCTTTTCTATGGCATCACCAGGCTGCAAATTTTCCAAACTTTTATGCTCTGCTTCCTCTCGATCACTTTGCCACTTAGAAATTTTTTCTGCCAGATATACCCCAGATCATTTCTCTCAAGTTCAAAGTTCCACATATCTCTATGGCAGGGACAAAATGCCACCAGCCACTTTGCATAGCAAGAGTGACCTTTACTCCAGTTCCCAACAAGTTCCTCATTTCCATCTGAGACCACCTCAGCCTAGATGTTACTGTCCATATCACTATCAGCATTTTGGTCAAAGCTATTCAACAAGTCTCCAGGAAGTTCCAAGCCCTCCAAACTGTTCCAACCTCTGCCTGTTACTCAGTTCCAAAGTCGCTTCCACATTTTTGGGTATCTTTACAGCAGCACCCCACTACTGGTACCAATTTACTATATTAGTCTGTTCTCATGCTGCTATTAAAGACATACCCGAGACTGGGTAATTTATAAAGGGAAGAGGTTTAGTTGATTCACAGCTCCACACGGCGTGGGAGGCCTCACAATCATGGCAGAAGGAGAATGAGGAGCAAAGTCATGTCTTACACAGTGGCAGGCAAGAGAGTTTGTGCAGAGGAACTCCCGTTTATAAAACCATCAGCTCTCATGAGACTTATTCACTGTTACAAGAACAGCATGGAAAAGACCCTCTCCATGATTCAATTACCTCCCACCAGTTCCCTCCCATGACACGTGGGATGGGAGCTACAACTCAAGATGAGATTTGGGTGGGGACACAACCAAACCATATCATGCCCCCGATATAAGTCAATCCCAACCCACTTGACAAGACGATAGGTTTTTGAATCTGAGCCAGTCAGCACATGGCACGCCCTCAATGACTGGTCCTGGGGTGGTCCAATCAGAAGGAAGCTCAGGACTTCTATGCAATGGCTATAGGAAACAATAGCTCCTCTCTCCTTAGACGAGTTGTTGTTGGCTGAGTTGCTGTTCACAGACATCTTGCAACTGTGAATAAGCCAGCCCGAAAAGGAATCTGGCCACAAAAGGGCAAGGCAGACAGAATTAGAAATGGAACTGGAGCCCTGATTAAAGCTTATTAGAAGGCTGCCCTAACACTTAACTTTTCAGCCATGTGAACAAATATATCCTCTTCATGGCTTCTTTAAATACAAGCAAAGGCATCCTAACCAGTGCATTGGGAGTCCAGCATTATAGTGAGCATTGTGGGTTCATACATTGCACATGCACACATGTGTGAACACACTTGTATACACACACACACATACACACACACACACACACACACACACACACACGACCTGAATCTTACTAGAGAGGGGAAAAACACAGACCTCCAATTCCTGGGATAGTTGCAACATTGACTTTACAAAATTGCACACTGTAAGGCTTTTGGTAACAATTACCAATGCATGAAACTAATGTCTTTGGATCATTTTTCATTGATTTCTCTATTAAAAATGATTTTGTAAGTTTAACCTGAATTCTTAAGAATATCTCAAACTCTGGCAAGTGGCAATTAATTATAAAGTTTTTTCTTTAAAAAACTAATATATTGTTTGTCACCTCTTTATTAGTATTTAAAGTAATAAAATCCATTTTTATCTTAATGTGAAGTTTGCATTTTCAACATTTTCCTTAGAAGGTTCTAATAATTGGAATATGATATTGACTTTTCTTGACTGGTTCCATGCCTTGACCTTATTTACAACT
Source organism: Pan troglodytes (assembly GCF_028858775.2). Taxonomy (NCBI): domain Eukaryota; kingdom Metazoa; phylum Chordata; class Mammalia; order Primates; family Hominidae; genus Pan; species Pan troglodytes. The sequence goes on from NC_072398.2 coordinate 22,370,544, forward strand.
TTGTTTCAAAATTTTCCAACCTGTTTGTTTACTTGCTGCTTTGGCAAGCCTGAGTTTTTTCTCTAGGGGCCTAGCTCCTTATAAGCTTGGACTAAGTCTTGTGCCTCTTTCATAACCCATGTCCTCCCCATGCCATGCTGAGTGCAAGAGCTTACCAAGAGCTGGGGGACAGCCCATGGAAATTTCCATAGCAGCTGCTCAGCCCCAGTCCCCCCTCCCCATCTGGGACCTGGCCTGCAAGTCCTACCAGCCCAAGGACACTGGGCCTGGCTCTGGGTCAGGCTCTAGGTCTATTTATGCCTTTTTATCTCAGGCTTTGTGCTTTGGCACTCTGCACTCAGGAAACCTTCTCCTGTCCTCACCAGTCAACACACAAACACACGTCCTTATCTGGACAAGAGGAGAACAGTGGGTCAGATCCACAAACTCTTTCTCCATAGCTGCCCAGATGTCCCCAATGTCTCACTACCTTTCGTTTATTCTTCTGGTTGGAGGAGTAAGTCTTTTATGGGAACAAAGATTCAGGCCTTCTGCCATCAGACAAAATATCTTTATGACCACTGACGAACTTATTAATGAACATATTTCTCACATGCTTCCCCTTATTTGGAAAAAGCTATCTCCAAGGTGGTAGGAACCTCACTCCCCCAATATGTTCCCCTGAGCTCAGCTCTTTGACAGAACCAGTCACTGATAAACCCAACAGCCCCTGCAGGAGCTGCGGAGGGAAGAGCTGAGCCCTTGAGGGCCCAGGAGCACCTGGTACCTGAGGAGAGGGGGTGAGGAGCTACCCTGCTTACTGCACTCTCTTCCCAGGCAAGGACTGAGGACACGAGGAATAGGAGCCAGATAACCTGAGAACAGAGCAAAACATCCCTGAGGCACACTGTGTAATCTCTCTGGCCTCAGTGTTTTAAGGGGCCAAATTCCTGACCTATCTACTTAATTCCTTATTTTATTTTATGATAGTAGTAGCAGTAGTATTTTACTGGCCGTGTTTATTATGTAATTTGGATGTCAGCGGGAGCCTCCCTAGATAAGATTGGATCAAACTTCTATTCTCCACCCTTTGGAAGTCTAAATTCCTCCTCAAAAGTCTGGCCAGTTCTCAGGAGGGAGGCCAGGGCAGAAGGCAGGCAGAGGCTCACATTTACAGTCATCGCTGGTTCTCAGCCTCTGCATCTGGAGAATTCAGCTTGTGGGCTGTCTCACCATCTGTGAGCTGTCCCTGTCCAGCCTGGCACCAACCCCTCAGGGGAGTGGAGGAGATCTATGCAACAACTTCAAATGAAATATTGGACACCACTGTTCTCAAAAGCTCTTGAGCCATCCGGTCCCATTAGGATTTTAGGCTAGCTCCCCTTACAGAGTGATCCAGCTGGCTCCTCATCTTCCCATCTCTCCTCTTTACCCCTTCCCTTTTATATTGCTTCCAGAACTCCAAATCCTTCCCCGTTTATTCTGTAGAGTCATCTATTTCTCTACCATTCCTTCTGCCAAACTCAGCCACTCAAACCCACCAAGTTGCAGAGAAGGATGTTCCATTCAGCAAGATATACCTTCATTACGTACCAGACAACTGTGGTTATGAATGGTTTTTTTCTCAATTGTATTAAAATTTGAAATACAATTTCTGCCAAATTCTTGCCAAAATGACAATTCCATTTCTCAGAAAGCAGAGAAAATGATAAAGAGAAGCACCATTTTGGATCTAATTCTGTACCGCTAGGGGAACCTGTTGGTCAGATGAGAGAGAAAGCTCCCTGTCATCCAGGAGCCTGGGACAGCTGGACTCTGTACCAAGAGTTAGGAAGAAGAATCCCAAGGTATTTGGAGAAAAATTAGGCATGCTTGATCCCATGATCCAAGACAAAGGAAAGATAGCTCAAGCAGAAGCAACGAGGTTATAATTGCAAATGAGCCCAGAGTGGGCAAAGAGAAAACAGGTCCACAATCCAACACAACTGTCGGGGAGTGAGTGGTTCAGCAGGTGCTCCTCCTCCACACTACTGCTCAACAAAAGCTCTGGTCTCTTCATCATGCCACTTCCAAGGTCGCCCTGGGTGTCGTCTCCACTCCATGCGGGGGTCTTAATGGCCAGGCCGGCAGAGGCACACATCACTTCTGCCCACGCTTCACTGGCTGGCCCTCAATGACATAGCCACAGCTGGCTGCAGGGGAGTCTGGGAGATGTCCCCCAGCTGTGTGCCTGGGAAGTAGAGGAGAGCATGAGTTTTGCCCAGCACTGATATTCTCTGCCGCACACTCCTTTGGTTTCCCTTGTTAAAGAGAATTATGGTCAGGGTGGAAAGTTGAAGAGCACTATTGGAAAGAGAAATTGAAGCTCCAAGCATAGAAGGAGGCAATAAGAAAGCACCCTGCTGCCTCAGAACAACTCAGGTCTTCTGCCTGTATATGTCATATTCAAGGCTACTGAGGGAGCTCACAGATCAGGAGACTTCATTTTTAAGAAACCTTCATGAACAGAAATATTGCTGGAAGACTGACGAGGCAGGCAATGTCTTCCTGATTTTCAAAAAGGCTAAGAAATTAGAATCTAAAAAGTATATTAAGGTGAGCTTGACATTAATATGGGATGAGTGGCTAAAAAAGAGGATGAAATGGGTGGCCTTGAATATTCAGAAGGGAAAGAATTGGCCACTAAGAGCCAGCATGTGGTCCAGGATAACCTTATTTCCTCTTTCAGAAGAGTTAGCCTCAACAATGTTCATATTCTTAGTTTTAATAATACACCTTCAGGAAGTTATTTTGCACAAGAAGATGTTCAGCAGTTTTATTTGTAATAGCAAAAACTTAGATACAAGCTGAAAGTACAGCAACAGGGGAATTGCTATGCAAATTATTAATCATTGATACAGCCTTCAAGATTATTTTCAAAGAGTATTTAATAATGTGAGAAATACTTATAAAAATTCTTTAAAAATTTAAAATATAAAGAAAATGTAAAAAGCAGAAATTAAAAACAGGACTACCATATGATCCAGCAATTCCGCTACTATAATATATACATATACAAAGAAAATGAAATCAGTATGTCCAACAGATATCGGCACTCCCACATTCATTACAGCATTATTCACAATGGCCAAAAATGGACTCAACTTAAGTGTTCATCAGTGCATGAATGGATAAAGAAACTGTGGTATATATACACAATGGAATACTATTCAGCCTTAGAAAAGAAGGAAATTCTGTCATTTGCAAGAACATGGATGAACCTGGAGGCATTATATTAAGTGAAATAAGCCAGGCACAGAAAGACAGACACTGCATGATCTTACTTACACGTGGAATCTGAAAAAGTTGAACTCGTATGGGAGGCTGAGGCAGGAGAATCGCTTGAACCCGGGAGGCAGAGGTCACAGTGAGCCAAATCGCACCATTGCACTCCAGCCTGGGCAACAAGAGTGAGACGCCATCTCAGAAAAAAAACAAAAAACAAACAAACGAGAAAACACATTAAATTCGTAGAAGCAGAGTGCAGAGTGGTGGGTGCCAGGGACTGGGAGGCAAGGGTTGGAAAGGTGTTAGTAAAAGGATACAAAATTTCAGTTAGATAAGCGGGGTAAGTTCAAGAGATCTATTGTACAACATGGTGTTGTTGACAAAAAGAGTCAAACTCTGTAAAATATTTGAAGAGATTTATCCTGAGCCAAATATGAGTGACCAATGACCCAAGACACAGCCCTCAGGAGACCCTCAGAACATGTCCCCAGGGTGGTTGGGGCACAACCTTCTTTATACATTTTAGAGACATGAGACATAAAAACGTAAGATATACATTGCTTCAGTCCAGAAAGGTGGGACAATTTGAAGTGAGGGGAATTCTAGGTTCTATGTAGATTTAAAACTTTCGATTGGCAATTGGTTGAAAGAGTTATTATGGATAGAAAGGAACGTCTAGATTATGATAAGGGGTTGTGGAGACCAAAGTTTGATCATGCAGGTGAAGCCTTCAGGTTGCAAGCTTCACAGAGAAGAGACTGTAAATGTTTCTTAGCGGACTTAAGGTCCTGTGTTGATGTTAAATGCTCGTCAGCTTTTCCTGAAATCCCAAAGGCAGAAGAGTATAATGAGGCATGTCCGACCCTCCTTTCCCATCATGGCCTGAACCAGTTTTTAGGCTAACTTTGGAATGCCCTAGCCAGGAGGAGGGATCCTTTCAGATGGTTGCAGGGCCTTAGAATTTTATTTTTGGTTTATATAACTACAGTTAATAACAATTTATTGTATTGAAAATTGCTGAGTAGGTTTTAAGTGTTCTTACTACAAAAAATGATATATATGTGAAGTAATGTGTGTGCTTATTAACTTGATTTAGCCATTCCACAGTGTAACAACATGTTGTACATGATAAAGATATATATTTTTGTCGATTAAATTTTTTTAAATTTTTTTAAATTAAAAAAAACAGGAGGTAACAGAGAAGGTATGATTTCAGTGATGTGAAAAATACCAACACAGAAAAAAAGCTGAAAGAAAAATGCTGAAATGTTAACAGTAGTTATCTCAAGATGGCAGAATTTTGGTCATTGTTAATTTCCTCTAGGTACTTTCCTGCATTTTGCCACAGTAGATATGTATGACTTCTACAAATAGAAAAAAAACACACCCTATTTTCTAGGAAAAAAAAATTATGAGGCTGGTAGAGCAGGGTAGTGACACATATTTCTAGGCCATCTTGCTTTTTACAAGGCATTTGACAAAGTCCTTCACTGATACTCATATATGCTGGTGGATAAAATTGTGCACCGAGTTATTATAAATACAGGTGGTTGATAATCCTTGAATGGCCATCCCCAGTCCAGAGTTTGGACTCCAGGGACAGAAGCAGGTCCCTGTTCTACTTAATATTTTTACCTGCATTTCAGGTAAACATCTAGAGCTACGACACTGTCCAGTATGATATCTATTAGCCATACGGGACTATTTAAATTAATTAAAATTAAAGACAATTTAAAATTAAGTTCCCAGTTGCATGAGCCTAATTTCAAGTGCTCAAAAGCTGCATGTTGCTAGTGGCTACCATATTGGACAGCATAGATCTGGTACATTTCCATGTTCACAGAACATTCTGTTGGAAAGTGCTGCTCTAGGGCAGGTTTATCAGTTTCACAGAGGACATGGGCTGAAGGAGAATGATCGCCACTCCCAGATGATTGTCACAGGCTGGAACAACAAGCCAGACCTAAACAGATGAACTGGAACAGATGTAAGTATAGTATCCTTTCATGTGGGCTCCAAAATACAACTGCTGATGTATAGCAGAATTGTAGGGGAAAATTAATTGGTTGGAGACAAACTCCACAAGCATGTATAGGGTAATGCAGTTACCCAAAATAATGAGATCTCGAGCTGAACTAGTGAAGTATAATGTTCAGAACAAGGAAAGTGATAGTTCCAAGCTATATTGGTCAAACCACACTGAGAACTCCAGTGTTTTTCTTCCAGTGGTATTTTCAGAACTAGAATTGGCTATAATGAAATTGTTTAAATGGAAAGTACTATTTGCATCACTAGGAACTGCTATTGGACACAAACAGATTGTAGTTAGGAACTACCACAGTGTATGGGGGAAAAGCTGCTGTGAATAGCCCAGCTACTTGCTTTTAGTGGCTGTATACTTTGTTTACTAAATAAGGGAGACAATGAGTCATAAAAGTAATAAAAGTAGTGCTACTGGTAAGAAACAGTTAACAATGTGCTGCTATGGAGAGACAGAGAGAGAGAGAGACACTACTACACTTGGGCAAAAGCCAGAGGTACTTTTATAGCTTTACAGCAATACTACTAGAGCTATAAAAGACAACTTTGTTATCAAAATTCCTGCAGGGAAAATAACTTAGTTATTGTATACATCTAAAACTTTCTTTTTTGATGGGGTCTTGCTCTGTTGCCCAGGCTGGAGTGCAGTGGTGTGATCATGGCTCACTAATAGCCTCGACCTCTTGGACTCAAGTGACTCTCCCACCTCAGGCTCCTGAGTAGGCATGTGCCACAGGCATGTGCCACCATGCCCAACTAATTTTTTTGTTGTTGGTGGTGGTGGTGTTTGTAGAGACAGGGTCTCACTCTGTTGCCTAGGCTGGTCTCGAACTCCTGGGCTCAAGCGATCCTCCCACCTCAGCCTCCTAACCTTGTCTTTTTCCCCTCTTAAAATTTAGTTCTTACAGGTTTTGATAATGTGTCACTTCCTAAAAATGCAAATACATACTATAAGAAAGCAGACAGAATTGTGTTGCGTTTTTTAGTCCAAATGAAAGGCTGAAGTACTTGAGCAAGTCAAGAGAAAAGGGAACAGAATAAATACAATTCGAGAAACAATGACAAATAAAGGATATTTAGAATTGAAACTAAATATACATTTCACCATATATTTATGTGCACCCTGGAGAAACAGTGTGATTGGAACTGGAATTGGATTTCAGCTCAATACAAGGAAGGACTGTCCAACAGTCAGGGGTAATGCAGTGGGCTGCGGAAACCATACAGGGAGGTGGCAAGGCTGAATTCCAGAGCCAGGCCAACCTGAGTTTACATGCTGACGATTTTTGGTATGTGACCTTGGCCAAGTTACTTAGTCTTCTAAGCCTATTTTTTCATCCGTAAAAGATGATAGCACTACTTCTTAGTGTTGTTATGAATAAAGTGAGATAATACATGCCTTGTGCATATCACAGTGCCTGGCATACAGCAAACCCTCCATAAATGTTATCCAGTATTTGTTATGATTCTTAATGATGGTTAATGACTGAGCTCTGTCTACCAGCAACCTGGAAGTTAAAAAGTGATGTGTGAAGAGGGTTCTACAGTCAAATCCATTTGATAAAGGTTGGAGTAATCAAAGTTCAACAGGTTTCTTTACTCTGTGGCTTCTCTGAGGCTTTAATATACAACCCATCATATTTGGCCACAGAACCCTTTTTCATGGAGCATCTTGAGGGAAGTGAGTGTTTTGAACACACTTTGGAAAACATTGAATTACAGGACTTCTGAAATTCTTTCTGACTCTAACTTTGAAAAAGTTGTGAATTTCAAATGCAGTGATGTTTATAACTGGTGTTTATTGAGCACTTACTATGGGCCAGGTACTGAATTAAGCACTTTAGAAACCTAATGTCATATTATTCTCTCAGCAACCCTGTAATATTATTGTCTGCTTTCTACAGTTGAGAAAATTGAGACTCAGAGAGGTTAAGCAGCTTGCCCGAGGTTACACAGCTAACACATGGTGGAACCAGGAGTGTTACCTTGGCTATCCTTTCAAAGCCCTGCTCCTCTTAACCAGTAGGCCACACTTTATCAGAGACTGCTGATTTTTTATGTATCATTGTGTTGACTCAACACAATGATGAATATTTGCGGAGGTAAAAACCAAAGTGAAGTTGGCATTACAGTAAGGGGGAAAGAGCACAGACCAGGAGCCGGGAGGGTCGGATTTGAACCCTTGTGTTGTGACTTCAGAGCTTATGCCCTTTCCACTGACCAGCATTTGAGCCAGCTCCTTCATGCCAGGTTGCTTTAAGATTGTTGGGAGAAGTCGTAGGAGCCGCTGGCTAACAGGATGTAGAGAGTATGTCTATGTTAAATGACTGCAGGGCTTTGCTTTCATTGCTAGAGATGTCCATGACTTGTTCTGATAAAAAATAAAAAATAAATGAGGCCTTAGTTTTGGGAAAAACTTCACATATGCCCTTTACTTCCATCTTAATCCAAGACTAGAGAAAAGGTGCCTCCTCTCCCCTTCTCACTTTACTGCATGAGAACCACGTGCTCCTGAACAGTAAGTGTTCTAGGGTGCTCACCTTTCCCTGCAGGCAATGGCAAGAAGGCCTAACCCTTCCAGGTTAAAGTTCAGGATCTAGAAGATGGAGTTCTATGCTCAGCTCTGCACAACACAGAGATAATGTTCATTCACCAAACATGTCAACCCTATGATATGCTCAGGCTCTGGCTGGGGCCTCTCTCGTGGCCCCTGAGAGGGAGAGAACAGGAGGCCTGAGCCTCCCACAGAACAAGGACCTGGTTTATCGTCTTTGCTTCTCCAGTACCACCAGCCAGGGACTCGGTAGGAACTGGATGCTGAAGGCTGACCTGGTGAACACCTGTGCTTGAGGCCCCCGCAAGGGCTCAGGGCGGAATCGGCTGCCCTCATGTGGCCACCCTGGAGTGGAGCTAACAGGAGAAATTCAAGGCAAATGGAGGAGTCCCTGGAGACGCGAAAGGGACGTGGCTGAAGGACAGCAGAAGTGTAAAGCCACCAGAAAAAAGCCGCAGCCTTCCGGAGGGACAGTGGTCCTCAAACGTTTTGGTCTCAGGACCCCTTTAAAACTTGTAAAACTTACTGAGGACTGCAAAGACCTTTTGTTATGTGGGTTAGCTCTATCCTGTTGAGAAATTACAACTGAGAATTTTATTTATATATCAACTTTTTAAAAAATAACAAAAATAAACATTTCATTTTAACATAAATAAGTTTTTTGAAAATAGCTATATTTTTGCAAACCAAAAACCTTTCACGAAGACTGGCATTTGTTTACATTTTTGCAATTCTCTTTACTAGAATAAAAAGAATATCTTAATAGAAGAGAGCTGGATTTGGCCAGGCACAGTGGCTCACGCCTGTAATCCCAGCACTTTGGGAGGCCCAGGTGGGTGGATCACCTGAGGTCAGAAGTTCAAGACCAGCCTGGCCAACATGGCAAAACCCCGTCTCTATTAAAAACACAAAAATTAGCCAGGCATGGTGGCGGGCACCTGTAATCCCAGCTACTTGGGAGGCTGAGGCAGAGAGAATTGCTGAAAACCCAGGAGGTGAGGCCGGTCATGGTGGTTCACATCGGTAATCCCACCACTTTGGGAGGCCAAGGCTGGCAGATCACCTGAAGTCAGGAGTTCGAGACCAGTCTGACCAACATGGTGAAACCCCATCTCTACTAAAACTACACAATTAGCCAGGTGTGGTGGCGCGTGCCTGTAATTCCAGCTACTCTGGTGGCTGAGGCAGGAGAATTGCTTGAACCCAGGAGGCAGAAGTTGCAGTGAGCTGAGATCGCACCACTGCACTCCAGCCTGGGCAATAGAGCAAAACTCTGTCTCCACAAAAAAAAAAAAAGAAGACAGCTGGATTCTCCTACCTGCTTTTGTAGTCAATCCCTTGTGATATCACATATCGTATCATGCAGCTTCTGGACAACTCCTGTGTACACTTGTAATAGAAGGAGAATGGTAAGGTAATGTAGTTTTATTACAAAATAGTTTTGACTTCATGGGCCCCCAGGACCACACTTTGAGAAGCACGGCTGTAGAGTTTAAGCTAAGAACTAACTCTGGCTCAGGGTCCTCCTCCATCAGCTCATCTGATCCTTGGGCAGTGACGAGCCCAAGGCAGGCGGCCCCAGGCAGAGAGGCTGCACCAGACCACCAAGAGGTCGATGCCCACCTGCAACCTGGTGAAGGAACACTATTCCTGCCCTCCCACCCACCCTCACTATGTTCAAGCTGAGTGGCACTGCCAGTGGCCTTTGCTCCAGACTTCCCAGCAGAAATGGTAAAGCCCTCCAACTTTTTCTTTTTTTTTCTTTTTTTGAGACGGAGTCTCCATCTGTTACCCAGGCTGGAGTGCAGTGGCATGATCTCAGCTCACTGCAACCTCTGCCTCCCGGGTTCAAGCAATTCTCCAGCCTCAGCCTCCTGAGTAGCTGGGATTACAGGTGCACACCACCACACCTGGCTAAATTTTGTATTTTTAGTACAGACGGCATTTCACCATGTTGGCCAGGCTGGTCTCAAACTCCTGACCTCAGATGATCCACCTACCTTGGCCTCCTAAAGTGCTGGCCATGAGCCACCGCATCTGGCCCAAGTTTTTCCTTTTATTTAATACATTTAATACAGCTGCACTTTGGACACGAGGCAGAAAAATTAGGTAAGAATACTGGCTGAGCCAGGGTTTCCTTGCCAGGGACAAGATGTTTAAAACTCTTTCCAGGCTGGGGGAGGCAGAAGTGCAAGAGGAGATCAACAGAATGAAGTGCTGGCAATGGGTCTCTGGGAAGAGTCCGGGGGTCTGTAGTCTCCCTCTAAGGGGGTGGTAGAATCCAAGATAATAGAAGGGATGTGCCCCCTCCTGCCTGGGACCCTGGCTATCAGGGGTCCTTGACCTACCATGACACAGGTGCTCAAGAGTGAAGATGGCCAGGCATGGTGGCACACGCCTGTAATCCCAGCTACTCGAGAGGCTGAGACTGCAGAATTGCTGGAACTCAGGAGGTGGAAGTTGCAGTGAACCAAGATTGCACCACTGCACTCCAGCCTGGGCATCAGAGCAAGACTGTCTTTAAAAACAAAAAAAAAACAAAAAAACAAACAAAAAAAACATACAGTGTAGTACTGCCATAAAGACAGACATTGTAGATCAGTGAAACAGAATACAGACCCTAGCAACAAGTCTTGCATACATAGTCAAATGATCTTCAACAAGGGCAAGGGAATAAGAAAAGGACAGTCTCTTCAACAAACGGTGCTGGGAAAACAGGACATCCAACTGCAAAAGAATGCCATGGGACCCTAGCTTTACACCATATGCAAAAATTAACGCAAGCTGGATTAAAGACCTAAACCTAAGACCCAAAACTATAAAACTCCTAGAAGAAAACATTCGAGAAAAGCTTCATGACATTGGATTTGACAATTATTTATTGGATGTGATACCAACAACACAGGCAACAACAAAAATGACAAACGGGAGTTCATTAAACTTAAAAACTTCTGTGCATCACAGGAACCAATCTACAGAGTGAAAAGGCAACCCATGGGATGGGAGAAAGTATTTGCAAATCATAGATCTGATATATGATAATATCTGATAGATGTTAATATCCAGAATATATAACGAACTCTTACAACTCAATGATAACAAGAAAATAACCCAGTTTAAAAATGGGCAAAGGACTTGAATAGACATTTCTCCAAAGAAGATATATACGAATGGTCTAAAAGCATATGAAAAGATGCTCAACTTAAACCTCATGAAACCACAATGAGATACCACCTCACACCTATTAGGATTGCCACTATCAAAAAAAAAACAGAAAATAACAAATGTTGGCAAGGATGTGGGGAAATTGGAATCCTTGTACACTGTTGGGGGGAAGGTAAGATGACGTAGCCACTGTAAAGAAACAGCATGGTGGTTTCTCAAAAAATTAAATCTTATGACCCAGAAATCTCATACATCTAAATTGAAAGCAGGATCTCAAAGATATTAGCTCACCCATGTTTAGAACAGCATTATCCACAATAGCCAAGAGGTACAAGCAACCCAAATGTCCACTGATGGAGGATTAGATGAACAAAATATGGTATAAACATACAATGGAATATTGTTCCGCCTTAAAAAGGAAGGAAGTCCTGTCACATGCTACAACATGTGTGAAGCTTGAGGACATTATGCATTATGCTAAGTGAAATAGGGCCAGTCACAAAAAGACAAATACTGTATGATTCCACTTACATGAGGTATCTAGAGTAGTCAAACTAATAGAAAGAGAAAACAGAATTGTGGTTGCCAGGGGCTTGTGGGGGTTGCAGGGGAGAATGGGAAGTTGTTCAATGGGTGTAGGATTTCACATTACAAGATGAAAAAGTTCTGGAGATCTGTTTCACAACAATATGAATATACTTAACACTATTATCTGTACACTTAAAAATGGTTACAATGGTAAATTTTATGCTACGTGTTTACCACAATCAACATTTTTTTTAGGGCTGGGCATGGTGGCTCACACCTGTAGTCCCAGAACTTTGGGAGGCCAAGGTGGGAGGATTACTTCAGGCCAGGAGTTCAAATCTAGCCTGGGCAATACAGCAAGACCCCGTCTCTACAAAAAATAAAAATAAAAAATTAGCCTGGCATGGTGGTGTGCACCTGTAGTTCCAGCTACTCAGGAGGCTAAGGTGGAAGGATTGCTTGAGCCTGGGCGGCCAAGGCTGCAGTAGGCCGAGATCACGCCACTGCACTCCACCCTGGGTGAGAGAATGAGACCTTATCTGTAAAATAAAAGAAGTTTTCTTTTAAAGAAAGGAAACCAAAATAGAAAGGTGGCAATCAAGGGACCACATGTGCCCCCCGGCAACTCTATCCTCTATGTCCTGATATTACAGAGGCTACAGGCTCCCTCACCCTGGGTACTACTCCAGGGAGAAGAGGACAGTGTAAACAACAGAATCTAGCAGGCATTAAGATTATATATTCTAGCAATAGACAAAATGGACCTTAAGTTACAGAAACATAAGGAAGTTATTGTATCAAACACTGTTAGTTGTCTGTCTGGAGCCTTCTCTGCTCCTCTCCCATTCCTTTCTTTCTAATGGAAAGTGGATGGAACTCTGATTTCATTCTGGCATCCACTCTCCCCCTTGAGACTCAGGGTTACATTCTGATGGGTCCAGGCTGGCCACAACTATCCCACACCCATTGCCAGTGATTGGCTTAGGCATGGGGATGTGACACAGTTCTGGCCAATGAGATTCAGGGAGAAATCTGCCCAGGGGCTTCTAAGAATGGTTTTCATTGACCTTAAAAAAATGACACAGGAAGATTCTCTCTCCTCTCTCTCCCCCTGCACTCGGCTTTACGCAAGTGAGAATGCGGGAGAGGAAAGAATGCCAGAGAGGAAAATGGAAAGAATGGAAAAAAAAAATCAAAGATGGAATTGAACTGCTGGATAAATCAAACCCAGAGCCACCCTACTCCACTTCTTGTCAGTGAGAAAATAAACTGACAAAGTCAGGTGGAGACCCTATTAACACAAGATCTACCTCAGTTTAACCAATATCACCCCCTAAGGCTTCAGGTCCTTGCAGCCAGAAGCGTCCGGTTGTTCTGTTTTTCGCACCTGACACCTGTCTGCAGGCATGCCCCGCTCCATCCTGCAGTGTCGCCATCTGGAGTCGGGTGCTCTCTTGGAGTCACCACGCACAGATGCCTCTGGCCAGCTCCACTCTGCCATTTGTTTTGCCAACACAGCCCTCTTGGGTCTGTCTTGTGGTTCTGGAAACTAAAAATTATTTCAGCGAATCAGACTTCAAGCCCCTTGAGAACTGAGTCTTTTCATTTCTGTATCTCCACATTGCCTGGAATACACCAAAGTGGGTCATACGTTCCCCGGCATGAAGAAGTGAATTTCCTCCCAAGCTCAGAGCATATCCCTGGAAGATTACATCTGTGGTGACTGCTGGCTGAGCCCCCTAAGCCCGTCCGCCCTACCCTCAAGGCACATGGTGCTGAGCCTGGGACAGTCGGCTGAAGGTCCTATAGCTGGGGCTGAGCGGGGAGCTCAGCAGGTGCTCCAGGGCCCACCTTCCACATGCCAAGAGTTCTGTGTTCTTTGCCCGGCACCATATTCTGCTCCACTCCTCCATTCCCTGCAGTAATCAGCTAATAGCTTGAGTGGCCTTGTCATAGCTCTTAAAAACCATTATAAGACTATTTGGATAATCTTTACTACTCTCCAAATCCCTAGTTTGGGAATCATGAATGTGTTTTAAACCCTTCACTTTATAAATATGAGAAACAGGCCCACAGAAGTGAAATGACCAGATGGTTATGGCTATTGATAGCAGAATATAACTTAGCTTTCTAGACACCAAATTCCCACACATTTTATTATGTTTCTCTTTTGTTTTGCTAGGAAACTGTCACTATAAGGGACTATCACACACACGCACGCACACACACACACACACACATACTTTAGAAAGATACATTTTCTTTTTTTTGAGACAGAGTCTCACGTTGTCTCCCCGGCCTGAGTGCAGTGGCGCCATCTCTGCTCACTGCAACCTCCACTCCCTGGGTTCAAGTGATTTTCCTGCCTCAGCTTCCCAAGTAGTTGGGATTACAGGTGTCCATCACCATGCCTGACAATTTTTTTTTTTTTTGAGAGTCTCGCTCTGTTGCCAGGAGTGCAGTGGTGCAATCTCAGCTTGCTGCAACCTCTGCCTCCCAGGTTCCAGCAATTCTCCTGCCTCAGCCTCCTGAGTAGCTGGGACTACAGATGCACACCACCACACCCAGCTAATTTTTGTATTTTTAGTACAGATGGGGTTTCACCATGTTGGCCGGGATGGTCCCAATCTCCTGACCTTGTGATCCACCACCTTGGCTTCCCAAAGTGTTGGGATTATCGGCATGAGCCACCGTGCCTGGCCACAGCTAATTTTTGTATTTTCAGTAGAGATGGGGTTTCACCATGTTGGCCAGGCTGGACTCAAACTCCTGAGCTCAGGTGATCCGCCTGCCTCGGCCTTCTAAAGTGCTGGGATTACAGGCATGAGCCACTGCACCTAGCCGGAAGATACATTTTCTTAGCTGAATGAGATGGTAATTAGTAGAGGGTGACATTGGCTAAACTGGGGCATGTCCTGTTTCAATTTGGTCCCCCAGCAGCAGAGCTGAACAGGAACTGAGTGCAGGCAGTTCCCATGCACCACAGAGAACACCGAAGAGGGGTGAGAGGACATGGCCTGGGATCAGGCTTCCCTCATGAGGCCAGCAGGCAAGGGAATGAATATTTACTGGATAATACTTTAACCCACCACCAGACTGACATCTGCCAAGGAAAGTAACTCCAGACACCTAGTCTAGTTCTTCATTCATAAATGTGAACAGTCAAGCAAGGATCATCACCCACTTTCAAAGAGTTATAAAAGAAATAAAAGGACCTAAGATGAACAGATAAACAAAAAGGCTAAAGAAAACTGAGACAATTAATCAAATAGAAAACCTTTCAAGAATTACTCGTTTCTCAGTAAGAGCTGAGAAGATATTGCCTCCATCAAAAATAACAGCTATGAGAGAGGAGCAAGTAAAGATCATGAGTTTTTGGAAATTAAAAAAAAAAACAAACAAGATTGTCAAAAAATAAAATCTAAAAAGGCTAGAAGAAAAATCCTAGCATACAGAGCGGGGAAAAGACAAAGGGATGGAGAGTAGGAGACAACACTGAAGAGACACTAAAAAACAAGTTCTGAGATCTGACACCAGTCTTGAGGGAATCTCAAAAAGAGAAAACAGAGAAAATAAATAAGGGGAGAAAATTTCCAAGATCTGAATAAAGACTCAAATATTCAGATTTCAAGGCACAGGGAATGGTGAGCAAGATGGATGAGTAAGAATCAAATCCACATCCCTGACTCTGTGAGTTCTCTGTGAATAGTCACTATTTCAGGGTTGGACTGACCTGATCAAAGGTTCTGGGGGCTCTTGGGGGCGAGGTTACATCATAGTATGTGGCCACCTGCCTCCTATTGGCTCCTTTTCCTTCTATATCAAGTGGAGGCCAAATCCCTCCCCAAGTATTATCATACAGAGACATTCAGCTCCCCTTGCTTAACCAGACCCTGTGCTTAGTAGAAGAAAAGCCACCAAACAGGACCCTTTTAAAAAGCGAGAGTTATAAATAGAAAAATATATTTAACAGGTGCGTAATAATCTTGTGTTTCCCTAAGGCAGTCTAAGTGGCTTTCTGTTCCTTCTAATCCAATGAAGGCAGGCAGATTTGGTACCAGCAGTGGGGATGCACAGAACATACCCTCAGAAGGAATATGTAAGTGACTATGGCACCATGTCCTTTTGTGGGAGGGGGTGAGTGATCACCGTCCCATGCAGGGGTGAAAGCTCATGGTTTGTGATGATGCAGTGTCTGAGAAAACCACCACCTGTGACTCGGGGATGGAGACGCTATTCCCACCAAGGATGAAGCTTTGGAGAACTCTGTTGCCATTGCTTAAGATGCATCCCAAGATAATGAGGAATGCAATGAGGAAGGAATGGCTGCATTGCTACAAGAGAAAAGGGATGAATTCTGCTCCCAGCTTATTTACCTGGAAACAGATGTGAAATTATTGCAATATCCGGCTACAAGAAACACTTTCTTCTCCTTACATCCCCTAGCCTCAAAATCCTGTTCCAATACAAAGCAGTGTATCTATTCATTTAATTTTCTGATACATGCCCTTAGGGCTTCACCTTTTACTTGATGCTTCTCATCAAGATGTTTTCTTAAATAAATACAGCTTTTTTTTTTTTTTGAGATGGAGTTTCATTATTGTCACCCAGGCTGGAGTGCAATGGTGTGATCTCAGCTCACTGCAACCTCCACCTCCCGGGTTCAAGCAATTCTCCTGCCTCAGCCTCCCGAGTAGCTGGGATCACAGGCATGTGCCACCATGCCCGGCTAATTTTTGTATTTTTAGTAGAGACAGGGTTTCACCATGTTGGCCAGGCTGGTCTCGAACTCCTGACCTCAGGTGATCCATCCACCTTGGCCTCCCAAAGTGCTGGGATTACAGGCGTGAGCCACTGCGCCCAGCAGTAGCTCCCTTTCTAAGAATAATTCTGGAGAAACTACTTAGACAAGCTTTTTGGGGGTGTTAAACACTGGAGGAGCAGATTTGGGGTGTTGGTGGGAGAGAAGAACAGTGTTTTGAGACACCTAAGTGGAAGAGATACCAAGTGATCAGAGATGTCTGACTGAAAGGTAGGTCAGGCTTGCATGTGGCTGCATGTACTAGAAACCCAACTATAATAGTTTAACCAGATAGGGGCTTCTATTAATAACATAAAAGAAGACCAGGCCAGGCACGGTGGCTCACGCCTGTAATCCCAGCACTTTTAGGAGACCTAGGTGGGTGAATCACTTGAGGTCAGGAGTTCCAGACCAGCCTGGCCAACATGGTGAAACCCCATCTCTCTAAAAATACAAAAATTAGCAGGGCACGATGGCTTGCGCCTGTAGTCCCAGCTACTCGTGAGGCTGAGGCAGGATAATCGCTTGAACCCAGGAGGCAGAGGTTGCAGTGAGCCAAGATGGCACCACTACACTCCAGCCTGGGTGACAGAGTGAGACTCCATTTCAAAACAAACAAACAAACAGAAAAGAAGTCCAGGGGTGGCTGAGGCAGCTACTTGTGGTTTCCTTCTCTGTCATACACGCTTTGCCTGTGGCTTTCATCCTGGTGGTCGCTAAGCAGCTGTGACATCTCAAAGCATCACATCTGTGTCCCATGCAAGGAAAAAATGGCAGATTATGGCTGAGGTGCCCCTCCCCGCCTTTAAAACCAGGAAAACAATAGCTTTTCTGGAAGACCCAAGCACTAGACTTTGGCAGAGCTGAGTCACATGGCCACTCCTAAGTGCCCAGGACCCTGGGAGGTGAGCAGTGCTAAATATGCATGAGGACACCCTGAGCACAGCAGGATCTGCTAGGAGGGATACTGGGGAAGGCAACTCGCTTGTGAAAGCCACGTGAATGGATAGGATCACATTGGGAAGAGAGGAGGAGCAAGCAGAGAAGAGGAATGAGAACTGAGCCCTGAAAATGTGCATCTAGGGTAAAAGCAGAGCAGCAGCTGGAAAATGGCCAAGGAATGAGCACGAGGAGGGAAGAAGAGTAGGAGGAAACTGCCAAACAAAATAAAATTGGAGCTGGGTGCGGTGGTTCATGCTTGAATCCCAGCACTTTGGGAGGTTGAGGCTGGACAATCACTTAAGGCCAGGAGTTCCAGACCAGCCTGGGCAACATAGCAAGACCCTGTCTCGACAAAAATTAAAAAAAAATTAGCAAGGCATGATGGTGCATGCATGTAGCCTCAGTTGAGGCAAGAGGATTGCTTGAGCCCAGGAATTCGAGGTTGCAGTGAGCTATGATCATGCCACTGCATTCCAGCCTGGGTGACAAAGCGAGACACTGTCTCTAAAAAAATTAATTTTTAGGAACTGGATTTAGTAAGGAGAGACTTTAATCAAAAGGATTATTGCAAGGATAGGAAGGGCCAGGAAAGGAGATCATTGCAAATAGGGGGAACCTCTGACTGTTAAGATCTTCCAGAGTCTCAAGATCTAGGCAAACACGTTTTCTGGTTTTGTTTTTTTAATAGGGGAGTAAACACGACCAGAAAGAACAGATGTGGGGAAGTGGAATGGAAGGGCAGCAGGATCAGGTAGATCAGAGGATGTTCGACTCTGGGGCCAACCTCTTCTCCAGAGGGGATGTCTGCCGACTCAGGAAAGTTTAGGGACCTGGGGAAAGGAGGGAAGTTTGGTTAATGAGCATTTTATTCCGATTAATCAGTGGGGAAAAGCAGCTCAGCTAATCATTTAGAAGACTAAGAATGGGAATTTGGAGGGTCTGTGTGTGTGCTCTTGTCATAATTAAACAAGGGAGACATCTAAGAGGCCTAAGTGCTCTGGGAAGATGGCTCTTTGCAGGAAGCTGTCTGCTAGAACACAAAGCATGGGGGGTTTTCTTAACCTTGGCTGTTTCCAGAAGCAAGGGCTGAGACAAAATCCAACATTTTCAGAACCAACAGAGACAGGGTGTCATGAAAGGCTTGGAGAAGAAAGTATTTCAAAATCGAGACCACCCATTGTTAGAGTAAGTCATGCTGGAGTCAAAAAGAAAAAATCAAAAAACGAAAGAAAAAAACTCAGTGTTTTAGTATGAGAATGTTATTACAATTTTTAAAAATTTATTTTGATAATTTCAAGCCTATAGAAAGGTTGCAGGAATAGTACAAATAATTCTTCCTGATTCCCCAAATATTTTACTACGTTTGTTTCTCCATGTGTGTGTGTTCAGCCTCTCAGGTTTCTGTTCCCCTCCGAGTAGGCTCTGGAGTACTGGAGGGTGGGGTAGGCAGAGGAGGGTGGCTCTGGGTGGCCAATTGGGGTCTCCTGGCTGTCCATCTCTGCTGGCAGCTGTAGGCCCTTGCTGGCAAGACTCGGAACCTGATTTCCTGGTTTGGTTATAACAGGTGCTTGCAAGCCAGCCCAGCCTCCCCAGCTCTCACTGACAGACCCTTGGCTCAGTGGACACCCCACCCCATTCCACTGCAGGCCTCAGAGAGGGACTGCTGGCTCTCTGCTTGGGGACCTACCACCTGCCCCCTCAGGAATGGTGGGAAACTTCTGTCTTGTGCCGTGGCTCAGAGAAGATAACCCCTGCCTACCTTCCAACCCCACTGACTTCCCTTTGGAAGATGGTACAGGATCAGGTGCTGTTGAGCCTGAGACCTGACTTTCTCCCCAAATCCCAAATGGGGAGCAAGGGGAGGTCTTCCCTACCTCCTCTCTTCTCTCCATCCTCCCCATTCCCAGAACACCCCAGGGCCCATGGTAAGCCATGCCCTTACTTCCTCTAAATCAGGGGTCCCCAACCCCCAGGCCATGGACCAGTACCAGTCTATAGCCTATTAGGAACCACGCTGCACAGCAGGTGGTAAGCGGTGGAGATGAGCATTACCACCTGAGCTCCGCCTCCTGTCAAATCAGTGGCATCGGATTCTCATAGGAGCTCGAACCCCATTGTGAACTGTGCACGCCAAGGATCTAAGTGGCACACTCCACATGAGAATCTAATGCCTGATGACCTGAGGTGGAGCAGTTTCAGCTCCAAATCATCCCCCCAACCCCTATCCGTGGAAAAACTGTCTACCATGACACCAGTCCCTGGTCCCTAAAGATTGGGGACCACTGCTCTAAGTCACATCCTCTTCTCTCCATGGATGCGGCCCCTTCCCTACCTCCTGGGAGAAACTCTAAGGAGTCTTCCGGGCTTGAGTTTTCAAACCTACCACTCTTATTAAATGACCCAAGTCCCTGTGTCTCCTGCCCTGAGGTGATAAGACTCTTCCTTGGCCTTCCTTAGGGGAAAATTAAAATGCATGGGTCATTTGCAAAGTAGCAGCTTGCTACAACTGTATTTTTCTCAGAGGCCTTCTCTTCAAGAATTAATGTTATCTTCCCCTTTTTTGGTCATTTTAAAAGTCATTCTCATAGGGAAATCTTTGACTTTAAATTTTAAAACTTAATAAAATGTAACAAAAGAAAGATATCTGACCAGCAAGCACATGAACAGGTGCCCAACGTCATTAGTCAGCATTAGGGAAATGCAGATCAAAGCCACGAAGAGACACCACTTCACACACACATGAATAGCTAAAATTAGACTATTTTTTATTTTTTGCAGAGATGGGGTCTTGCCATGTTGCCTAGATTGGTCTTAAACTCCTGGGCTCAAGTGATTCTCACGACTCAGCCTCCCAAGGTGCTGGGATTATAAAATCATACTTTTTTTTTTTTTTTTTGAGACAGTTTCGCTTTTGTCACACAGGCTGGAGTGCAATGGCGTGATCTTGTCTCACTGCAACCTCTGCCTCCCTGGTTCAAGTGATTCTTCTGTCTCAGCCTCCTGAGTAGCTGGGATTACAGGTGCCCGCCACCACGCCCAGCTAATTTTTGTACTGTTAGTAGAGACAGAGTTTCACCATGTCGGCCAGGCTGGTCTCGAACTCCTGACCTCAGGTGACCTGCCCACCTCGGCCTCCCACAGTGCTGGGATTACAGGTGTGAGCCACCGTGCGTAGCCTCTGTTGGGTGTTTTGAGTGGCCTCAACAGGAAGATGGCAGCCCATGCTTGTTATCAATTACACACTGCAGGGAGGACCTATTTCTGCTAGTCAAGAGCACCTATTCTACAAACCACATACCGTGGGCTTATATACCAACTACTCCCTGCTTGATTTTGGGCAAGTCAGTGATCTCTGTGCCTTAGTTTCCTCATCTATAAAATGGAAATTAGAAAAGTAGTTACCTCCTATTGTTACGAGAATTGAAGGTAAACTCATTTAGTGCGAGCCTAGCACAAGGTTGGCACTGGGTAAGGGTTTGCTACTGTCACTGTTACTCTCTACAGAGTCCACAACCACTGTCTCAAGGTCCTTCCTAAGGTGTCCAATGTTGCACACAGCAACACAGCACTTCTGCTTATATTCAGTTGGCCATTAGTCACATGTACTGACAAGTATCTCCCTGGCTGCCTTCAGGGAGCTCTTGGCCAATGTCCTAAAAGCTTCCCCACAGCTTTCTGGCCATTCACTCAGACCGGACCCTTCCTCCCTGCCACCATTCAAAGCTGTCCCAAAATCCACGGTCCCTCACAACACCTTTCTCAAGTAGCTGAAAGAAAGGCAGTGGTTACAGGACCCTTTCTTCTCAGTGGGTGACCACAGGACCCTGCCTCCCCATTCGACTCACATAAGCATAAAACACATCACCGAATCACAAACTGCAGGCATGCTTCTACTATGTATAGTTTCACCGGCTTGCAATCCACATAGACTGTGCTGTCAGGCATGAAAATTGTCCACAGAGGGGGCAGGGGGGTGCACATGGATCTGCACCTCATCCTTGGTCACTCTAAGCCACTCGCAGGCATTCTGTAGAGAGCCAATGGTGGCAGCGGTGGGGGGCAGAGGGTCTCCTAACCACTGACCATTCTGACTGCTGGTCCAGCTCCATCACCTTCCCCTCATTTTAACCCCAGGATGGAGGTCTACCTTAATCCCCACTGCTGTCATCTGCTGCCTCCCGGGGCCCACTTCCACCGTCTTTGAAGACATCAGCTTGTGGTTCACATGATCCCTCACGACCCCATTTTCTCATTGTTTTGGTAACTTCATTATCTGCACTGGTAAACCAAAAGACACGCCATAACCACGTATCCCTTATCTTGTTTAGGTGGGTATATGGCCACTTGAAATAAAGACATTTCCCAGTCTCTCAGTCTCAGACAGGTATGGCCATGGGACTAATGGCCAATTGAATATAGGCAAAAGTGCTGTGTGCAACTTTGAGACATGTTTTTAAGAAGAGGAAATGCATCCTTTTCTAACCTCCTTTCATGCTGGATGGAGTGTGACTTGACGGCTAGCACACAGCAGCCAGCCTAGGTCATGAGGTGAAAGTCACTTACTGACCTCAAAGGAAAAAGAGGCACCTGACCCCTGATACCATGCACTATTGCACCCTCTCCAAGCTGCCTGTGCCTGTGAAAGGATTCTAGCCCATCTTGTTTAAACCACTGCAGTGACCTAACCCTTACTGACTCCCACCACCGTTCCACACTATTATACTTCTGTAGCTTTATACTGTTTTAGGAGATCCAGTGTAACTTCAGATTTACATACCCTCTGCCTCTAGAATCTCAGGAACAGAAACTCTCAGGACAGGCCCCATCTTCTCTTTTCACCACCTAAGTTTCTCTGCTTCAATCACCTGGTGAGGCATTGGCCTGCGAGAGAGCAAGTTCTATTAACAGTAGAGAGCTCAGGAACCCATCCACTCACTTATGGAAACTTGGTATATGTCAGGAGAGTTCTACAGACCAGCGAGAAAGGAGAGACTGTTCAGTAATCAGTGCTGGGACACCTGGTTACAAAGAAAAACAAAATTAGGTCCCTACTAAATACAATCATAAAAATACATTTCAGATGAACTAAAAATCTTATTATGAAAATAAAAATTTAGAAAACCTTGAGGGTAGGGAAGGATCTCTTAAAACAAGATTCAATGGCATAAGCCATACAGGGCAAAAAACTGATAGATTTAATAACATTAACATTCAAAAATTACTTGGGTCCAGCAAAACACTCCTAAAGGCAGGGAAGAGAGGCAAGCCACAATGTACCAGACATTTGCAATGCATATAATTAATCAAAGATTAGCATCTCTCCAGAATATATATTTTAAGAGGCTTAAATATCCGTAAGACAAAAAATCCAAGTGAAAAATGGGCAGAGGATATGAACAAGTAACAGAGAAGGAAACTTGGGCCGGGCGCAGTGACTCACACCTGTAATCCCAGCACTTTGGGAGGCCGAGGCGGGTGGATCACGAGGTCAGGAGATCAAGACCCTCCTGGCTAACATGGGGAAACCCCATCTCTACTAAAAATACAAAAAAACTAGCCGGGCGTGATGGCAGGCACCTGTAATCCCAGCTACTCAGGAGGCTGAGGCAGGAGAATGGCATGAACCCGGGAGGTGGAGCTTGCAGTGAGCCAAGATCACGCTGCTGCACTCCAGCCTGGGCGACAGCGCAAGACTCTGTCTAAAAAAATTAATAATAATAAAAGAACAGAGAAGGAACCTTGTACAGCCAATACACATATGAAAAGATAATTATAAAACCTAAAGGAAATGACACCCATCCAATCGGACAAGATGAAAAGTCTGATGACACCAAGTATTATAGAGTTGGGGAACTCTCAGATTGCTGATGGAAGGATAAACAGACACATACTTGGAGGGTAATTGGGAATGTCCAGTCAATTGGGGGAATTCCAATACTTTCTCAAATCCACACAATGTGATGGGATGCTCACTGCAGCACAGCTGTAATACAGAAACACTGCAAAACCCCTACAGGTCGATCAATAGCATATAAACAGTAGAACTCATACAATGGAACACTATACAATAGTTAAAATAACTGGGCTGGGCACGGTAGCTCACACCTGTAATCCCAGCACTTTTGGAGGCCAAGGTGCGTGGATCACCTGCAGTCAGGAGTTTGAGACCAGCCTGGCTAACGCGGTGAAACCCTATCTCTACTAAAATACAAAATTAGCCAGGCATGGTGGCGGGCAACTGTAATCCCAGCTACTCAGGAAATTGAGACAGGAGAATTGCTTGAACCCAGGAGGCAGAGGTTGCAGTGAGCCAACATCACGCCATTGCACTCTAGCCTGGGTGACAAGAGCAAAACTCCATCTCAAAAAATAAATAAATAAAATAAATGAACTGGAGCTACATTTATACATGCCTCCAGAATGCAATATTTAAAAAAATTATCAAATATTTACAATATGATACCATTTCTGTAAAGTTAAGAAAACAAGCCAACATACAAAACAAAACTAACCATAGATGAGAAGGGCAGAAATCGACTTCAGGACAGGAGGCGGAGGCAACAGGACTGGGGCCACATACAAACAGGACTTCAGAACGTGGGTTTTATTTCTAAAGACAAATCTGGAGCAAATATGGAAAGATATTAGTTGACAGGTTACACGGGGGAGATACAGGTGTTTGAACACCAGTACCCGGCTCTTGTTCGGCATGTTTGAATGCTGTCTTTTACAAATTCTCTCACTTTTCTTCTTTGCCATTTGTGTTCTGGGTTCATTCGTCTCCCTGCTCTCTGGGGACCTCCAAGTAGCATCTCCTCCAGTGTCTTTGTTCTCTCCAATGCTCTTCCCTCGTCTTCTCACATGTCCTTGTTTTCTCAGTCTTAACACTTCACCCTAACCATCACCAGGCCCCTTCATTTCTTCCTCCCTCGCTGTCTACTTAAGGGCCCCCAATTTCTGCCTTTACCTCTGAATGTGGTCTCCACCCAGCAACCCTTGGCCAGGCCTTTGAAAGACCTCAAGCTTAATGATTCAAAATATATGTCCAATCCCATCTTTGGAAACCCCACCCTAAAACTGCTCTTCTGAAGATAAACACTGCCATAATTGCCAAATTGAATAAGCTTTTCAGTTTTTCCTCCCCCTTAACCTCTTGCGAGCTGTCACCATCAGGGACCATCCCTGTCTGCTTTACCCACTCCCTGCTGTGGCTTCCATGACGGCAATGCCCCCCATCCCAGGTCTCTGACCTGCACTACTAATCAGTGGGATTCCACCCGCCAGTGTTCGGCCTCCTCTGTCCTTCCTTCTTAGGGCACCACATTTTCCTCTGCCCTTCCTCAAACAGCCTGGGGGAAAGCAAGCTCCTGTCAAATGTCAAGATACACAATTCTCATTCCTCTCATAATAAAGATGCATTGTCCAGGCACTCATGTTATTCCTGGAACAGGGAGACAGGGCTACCAGTTTGAACCCCAGGGCACACTTGCGTCTTCTCAGCTGTCTGATATAGCTAACACCTGCTTGATCTTGGCTCATTGCAGCCTCAGCCTCCTGGGCTTAAGTGATCCTCCCACCTCAGCCTCCAGAGTAGCTGAGACTACAGGGGCATGCCACCTTGCTTGGCTAATTTTTAAAATTTTTTTTGTACAAAGTCTCACTATGTTGCCCCGGCTGGTCTCAAACTCCTGGGCTCAAGTGATCCTTCCGCCTCGACCTCCCGAAGTATTGGGATTACAGGTGTGAGCCACTGTGCTCAGGAAGAGGCACTTCTGAGATTCTCTTTGCAACCCATGATTGATGTACAGTGAAGGCAAAGCCAAACTGTCCACTCTCCCACCACAGTGCCCAGGGCCAAAGCCAGAGAAGGAAAGGAGAGTGGTTTCTGAGCTCAGGCCCTCACAGACTTCTACAGAGGGTGAACACTTGCTGAAGGAACCACTGGATGTTTTGGCAACCATCTGGCAGCGTCTGTGCCACCGTGCACAACTGAGTCCAGGGACCTGCTCAGCATCCACAGCCTTACAGCTCAGGGCTGGCAGATGTCAGGCCACCCTGCTCTCCTAACTCCTTGGCTTAGGAAACTTTCTAGTTAAAGAAATGTGTGCAGAGAGGCGAGATCATTAAAAGCTCCTTCAGGCCGGGCGCGGTGGCTCACGCCTGTAATCCCAGCACTTTGGGAGGCCGAGGCGGGCGGATCACGAGGTCAGGAGATCGAGACCATCCTGGCTAACACGGTGAAACCCCGTCTCTACTAAAAATACAAAAAATTAGCCGGGCGTGGTAGCGGGCGCCTGTAGTCCCAGCTACTTGGGAGGCTGAGGCAGGAGAATGGCGTGAACCCGGGAGGCGGAGCTTGCAGTGAGCCGAGATCGCGCCACTGCACTCCAGCCTGGGCGAAAGAGCGAGACTCCGTCTCAAAAAAAAAAAAAAAAAAAAGCTCCTTCAAACAGGGCAAACTGCCTCCATCCTGGGCTCACAGCACAAGTTATCCCAGGGGTGCCCAAGATGCAGGGAGAGGGGTCAACATTTACAATGAACCAAACTTCAAGATTCTAACAGGACTCATCTATTTATTGATATTACTATTAAGCCACTTCCCAGCAGTGTGACTGCCGTAACAAGAACAGGACTCAGTTTCTAAAGGCAATAAAATAACAAGGACATCATGGACAAAGCATTGGGAACACTCCTCGTAGGGAACTGGCTTTTCCTCTCCAGCCAGAGCACCCAGGTGCCAGGGGCCACTCCCAAGCACACGGTCCTGGTCCTGATCAGAGGCACATCTTTGCGCATCTCAGCCCTCATGCCGGATGCTCTTCTCCCCGCCCTAATCTGACCTTCTCAGTTCATCTGGATAAACCTGCTGTGCTTCCTGTCCGTGAAGCGAGGCGCTCCCCAAAGCGGGAGCCAAAGTCTGGTGATGAAACAGCTGGCACCAAAGAGCTGGTTCTGCTTCCTCCTCACCAAGTAAACACGTACTTTATTTTTTAAGGAAAGAAAAGTCTTAAAAATATATGGCACTAGAGTGTAAAACTATACAACTGCATCCAATGAAAATTCCCTGCAGCTTGCAGCCTGTGGCACACCACGTCCCTCAGATGTAGAGCTGATGGGAGGCCAGGGTGTCCATGAACGGCCGCACCAGGTTGTCCGTGGAGAAGTAAAAGATGAGCCCGAACGTGATGGAGATGGGGAGGGCGGGCAGCGCCTTCTTGAACACAGCAAGCAGCAGGAGGGTCAGACACAAGCCCTGCAGGACATGGAGGGGAGGGTGAGCGTGGTGATCCCCGGTGTGGACAGGAGCTGTGAGTCATGGTCTAGTCCCTGGGCGCGGGAGCTTGTTCGAGGACCAGTCGGATAACGGCGCTAGACACCCCATTATCTTCCCTGGTCCTGCAACAGCTCTTGAGGTGTTAAGGGCAGAAGTTCTCACCCCCATCAGATCACCCCACCTGTTAGTGAGTGAACCAGAAGGCAGGCCTCCTGACTCCTGGAGCAGTGCTGTGCCCCGAGGCCGTGCTGCCTCCCCTGTCTGGCTGGAGTGGTCACATGGGATGGTAAGATGCCCTCAGGGAACATGTATTTATATGAGAGCTAGGTGGGCTCAACTGAAATGGCAGTAAGGTTCTCAGCAGCTGGCACCAAGGGAATCAGAGCCACCAGGCAACCTGCCCCTGGGAAGCAGGTGTGGGGGCTGCCCATCCTCCCCTGACCCAGCTGACGCAGGCAGTGGTCCAGGTGAGCACAGGGAACCAGGGTGCCTTCTATATCTTTGGGGCCAGCAGGGCTCAGGTGAGGCAGTCTGGTGGTGGAGGAGCCTGGGTCCACCATCCCATCCCTGATATACTTGTGGGCAAAAAGAAAACCTTCTGGACACTGGAGCATCAACCTTAATCATGCCATGCCCAGGGTTTTCACTAAGGGGCAGACGCCAAGCGCACGGCTCAGACGCTCCTCCTCCTCTAACGTGACAGCGAAATCTCTGAGATGAAGTCACGGCAGGAGGTCTCCCCATTATGTGTATCTGGCCACGTTAACTGACTACAGGGCCTCCACATTTCACTGCTGTGGTTCACAGTAACGGGGCCACCCCTAGTGCCCCAGATTCAGACCCTGTGGTGTCTCAGTGGCATGGAGGAGGGGAAAACATGGTCCACACTAGCTTTGCGCCCATGGGCAAGGCCCTTAAGCAATTTTCTTTTCTGCAAATCTGATGTCATCACAACCACCTCGAGGGTATCATCACTGCGCAAAGCTGTCAGCTGGGTCCTCGGCCTGGAGGCTGTGTGCTCAGCCACGCTGGGGCTGGTACACTCCTCACCCTCCCCTGCACTGTCCTCCACAGGCTGGAGCCCACCTAGGGGCGAGCACACCACCTGTGAGCCTCGGTCTCAAGCTGACCCTTCCAGCCCCGCTCCCTGCTCTTGTCCCTCAGAGGGAAGAGAAGAAATGAAAAATCCCCAGGGATCCTGGGACCTGCCCCCACCACAATAAGGACCCTGGGGGCCCCCACCACGAGGCAGTTGGACGCATCCCCAGCCACTCACAATGAGGATGGCCACGAAGCAGGCCAGCGTGGTATTCCAGTCCCCACTGCCCGTGGCAGCCGCCTTGCCCACCAGCACACTGTAGAAGATGAAGTCCCCGAGGCCAAGCTTCACGCCCCCTGTGTGAGGAGAGACAGTAACCCGTACTGAAGAGGCGCGCACAGAATGGAAAAAGAAGAGAAACTCTGGCCCAGAAGGCCCAGCCGCTCTTGCCCAGCCCAGCCCAGCCCACCCCACCTGGCCTCTAGAAGCTATGATGTGGACTGGGGACATGGACAGCTGCCTCCCCAAATCAGTGGCCAGTGGGAAAGCAGGGGACACCTGTGGACTGGGTGACTTACAACCTTGGCAGAGAAAAGCGGGCAGTTCTGAAACTCAGGTAAAACCAGTGTTGGGCACTTAGAGAGTAAAGAAAACAACAAACAGAAATGCAAGGCCTTGGGCTGGGCACTGCTGTACAATTTAGTATGAAGTCTTAATCACAGATTTTTAGGGAATTTAATTTCAATACATTCAAAAGCACATATAACACCAAGACAGAGGTCCTCTGAAGACCCTTTCACCTTACAACAGGTAAATATAACTGGGAATTAGTCTACCCATTACTGATCAGGAAATTAGAGCTTCCAAAATGCTCTCGTTTGTTTTCTTAATGCAATGGTCCCTGACACTTGTTTATAGGATAACTTTGCTCACTGTAGGCAATAAAAATGGTTATGCAATACACACAAACCATGGAGGCCCACCTCCCCTGCCCTTCCAGCCCTGCAGGTGTCCCTCCTGCTCCTGGCCCCAGCTGTCATCCTTCCCCCACCAGGTGTGATCCATCAGCATTACTTCTTCACTGTCTCTTCATTTGGCTGGTCCTGAGTTGCATCTCTTATAATAAAACTAATTTTGGCCGGGTGCTGTGGCTCAGACCTATAATCCCAGTACTTTGGAAGGCCAAGGCACGTGGATCACTTGAGCCCAGGAGTTCGAAACCAGCCCGGGCAACAAGTCGAAACCTTGTCTCTACTAAAAATATAAAAATGAGCCAGGTGTGGTAGCACGTGCCTTTAATCCCAGCTACTCAGGAGGCCAAGGTGGGAGGATCACTTGAGCCCAGGAAGTCAAGGTTGCAGTGAGCCACAATCGTGCTACTGCACTCCAGCCTGGGCAACAGAGCAAGACCCTGTCTCCAAAACCAAACGACAACAAAAAACAAACTGCAATTTTAAGTGTAGTGCTTTCCTGAGTTCTGTGAGTCATTCTAGCAAGTTATTGAACCTAAGGGGGTCATGGGAGCCCTAAATTTGCAGCCGGTCAGAAGCACAAGTGGCATCTAGACCCTCTAGAGCTTGTGGCTGGTGTCTGGAGGGAGGCCAGTCCTGTGGGCCCCGTGGGATCTGTGGTAACTCCTGGTCTGCAGCACACCAGTTGGCCTTGGAATAAATACCTCCCCCAAGCCTGCCTGGAGGGTGCACACCTGCTCCTCCTTCGAGACCCACTGCAGAGGGATCTTTCCCTAGCTTGCCCCTCCCACGTCACTGGAGTCCTGTATGCCAGGCCATTGTCACCAGGCTGCTCCTGTAAGGCACCTCTCAAGGCAGGGGCTGTTACAACACTGCAGCATCTCCCTGCTCCAGGGTGCTGCCTGGCATGCTGCAGTGGGCTGGCATTGGGTATTAGGCAGGCACCGTGTACTGACGCCAGGATGAACTCCTATCTCAGCATGTCTCCAGGCCTGTCTGCAAGGCTCTCCCACACTTCTGCTCTCTGCATCCCGCCCCGGCTTCCTCTGATTCCTGAGTCTGTCTGTCAGGAAATGCTCCCCACCCTGTGCTCCTCTCCTCTAGTGACTGCTGTGACTCAACCTTCAGAGCTCAGCTCAGCGGTTACTTCCTCAGCTGACTTTCTCTCACCCCTGCCAACCAGGTCAAGAAGCCCCGTGGCATGCTCTCCTGCCGCCCCTCCCCCACCCCACGGCCCCCTTCATAGTCCTTGGCTTCCCAGTCTATGTGATTACTGCCCGTGTCTCCTTAGCCTGTGGGTCCCACCAGGGCTGGGCCTCACCCAGCACAGCACGGGCACATGGCCCATACTCACTACACGCCGGACAACTACATGGGGCCTGCTGAGAAGACCCCAGCGCTGCAGGCATCTTCTACTTTCACAGAGATGCCTCTGATGGGAAAAGGGGCCCCTCCCCTCATGCCCTCCTCCACCCAGGCCGCAGGGAGCCTCCACCCTCTGTCTCCACTCCTGCCGTAGGCTGAAGCAGGCCGTGTGAATACGGGCACCTTACTTTCCTCCTCTTCCTCCAGCTCCTCCCCTGGGTAGCCAGTCAAGGGAGGCTCAAAGACTTCGGGGTATGAAGGCTCCCCAAAACTGTCATAGGAGTCTTCTTCTGGGTGTCCAGGGAGAAGATGTCCGTCATCACCGTGAGGAGGGGACAACAAGGGAGAGAAACAACAGCTGGTCAGAGTGTTACCAGGGAACAAAGCTCCAAGAAGGGGTCCCCCTGAGCACCAGCGCCTGACACCAGGGCTTCCCCCACTCCACCCACCCACGCCCAGCAGAACGATGCAACAGAGGCTGGCAGAGGACCGAGGGTCCAACACTTGCTGAATCTTCAAGCCGCATGTGTCCAGCTGGTTTTCAACGGACCTTTCCCTCTGCCCCTCCTGAACTCATGCCTCTCAGGGAAGCCAGGCCGAGCAGAGCTGGGTGCAGGTAGGGAGCTGCCCCCCAGTGATGAGAGGCTGTTAGCTCCCCAAGATACTCACCCATCTCTGGGTCGTAGGGGAGCTGGAGGGCACCCTGAGAGGAGGGGTCCAGCTTCGCCATGCCAACCGTCCACACCATGGCAGCTGGGGGAGGAGAAAAGGTTCACGTCTCAGGCGGTGCTAACAGTGGCTGCCTGCAGGGCCTGGGGGAGGTGGCCAGTCTGCATCCCAGAAAGCCTGCACAGGACCCTCCGTCCTGCAGGTATCTGCTCATGCTCCATTGTTAGGAGGCCGTTGTGGGAGGGGTCCAGAGTCACTCTCTCTTGCATTTGTCTATTCTGTTACTGTTTGTCTCCCCTCCTAAAGCATAAGAACCAGGTCTATCAGAGCCAAGACCTCACTGTTCACAGGTGAATCCCCAGAGCCCTGGGACACTCATGACAGTCCTGGCACTACCTTTCCATACATGGTCTCCGCTCATCCTCGGAATGCGCCTGGAATGTGCTTTCCCGTGGGGCCATGCTGCAGGCGATTCTCCTCTACGGGCTCGAATCCTCAACTGCATGAAGGTACCCAGAACTCTGTAGCTGTTCCATAAACTCTTTCCCAGGCCACCTTGCAGACGCCAGAGCTCCAGAAATTCAGGCTATTTAAGCCCCGCCATCAACAGACCGAGGGCATCACAATCACAGGGCTGTGAGCTCCATGAGGCCTGGGACCCTGTGGTCTTCTTTCCTGCTGGGTCCCCCAATGCCTAGCACAGTGCCTGTCACAAAATGGGGACTTGATGTGCCTTTGTTGACTGCATGTGTAAGTCCAAATCTCTACACATTGACCCCGAGGCCAGGGGCCA
Source organism: Pan troglodytes (assembly GCF_028858775.2). NCBI lineage: Eukaryota > Metazoa > Chordata > Mammalia > Primates > Hominidae > Pan > Pan troglodytes. Next base: position 22,401,931 of record NC_072398.2, read on the forward strand.
TCCCGTGTGCCTTCCCTTCAGTTAGGATTAATGCCAATCAGCCACGCTGCTGTCAAGGAAGCCCAGAAGCTCCTTGCTCCCCGACCCCCTGCCCTGAAGAATCCCTCTCCAAAGTCCCTTCTCAAGAGCCTGGAGAGCTGAGGGGTGGCTGCGGGATCACAGGAATGCAACCTGCACCGCAGCATGCCGCTGGAGGATGGACTGGATGAAATCAGGGACTGCAGCACATCCCAGCAGATGCCTGCTTCCTGTCCTAACTTTCTAAGCTTCTTACTGTGTAATAACAAGATACTGCCCTCCCTGGCTTCTGAAAGTGGAGACCCTCCTGGGATCACCTAGTTAACTCTGAAAGCCACGGCCAGGAAGCAGGCCCCTGTCCCCCCACAGGCTGCCTGCTGACCCCGAGTCAGGCAGAGGCACGGGGGGACCACTCACATGAGTATATCAGGGCAGGGAATATGGGCTCATTTCTCTCCTGGGCAGTTTCTACCAGCATTCTCAGAGGCCCTTTGGGACACAGCACAGCCACGAGATCTAGGAAGACAGAGACATCCTTGTCAAGTTATCCCCAGGCAGCCCCCTGAAGAAGAGCCTGCCCTGTAGCACAGGAGCCCTGGGTGGAGCTCTCAGAGCATGCCTTGCCTCTGGGCTGGCATCCCAAATTCTCATTCTCCAGTCACAACTTAGAGCAGGCCCTGGTGTGAGCCAGAGTAGGGCCTCGCAGGCAACTGCAAGCATGGAGGAGCTGTGCACCCGAGACGCGGTGGCCAGGCTGGGGAGTCCCACTTCTCTGAGCCTCCAATTCTTTAACCTTAAAATGGAAGTAACAATACTGGCAATGATAATCATGCTAATATCAAATAGCAGCTAACATTTGGGGTTATGTATATGCATGGTGCCCAAAGGACTGTCTTGATGAACAAATCACTTACAGCGTGTCCAGTGCTTAACAGTGCACTTGCTCAATCAGCATATCAGTAATAATGGAAAATGAGGCTGGGTGTAGTGGCTCATGCCTGTAATCCCAGTACTTTGGGAGGCCGAGGCGGGCCAATCACAAGGTCAGGAGTTCGAGATCAGCCTGGCCAACATGGTGAAACCCCATCTCTACTAAAAATACAAAAATTAGCCCAGCGTGGTGGCACATGCCTGTAATCCTATCTACTCGGGAGGCTGAGGCAGGAGAATCACTTGAACCCGGGAGGCGGAGGTTGCAGTCAGCCAAGATGGCGCCACTACACTCCAGCCTGGGCGACAGAGCAAGACTCCATCTCAAAAAAAAAAAAAAAAGTAAATGAGGAGCTCAGTGACTACCGCGTTTTATCTAGACCACCAGGAGTGTTCCAGAAATAGTGGAACCCCCTCTGTTTTACAGAGGCGACTCTCTCAGGAGGGATCCCACCCAGGCCTCTGCAGAAAGGGATGCAAACCCTTCAGCACCTGCCCTCCTTGTGCAGCACTGGGGACGATTTGGCCCTGGACATCGCCCCCACTGCCCCCACCAGCCTTGCTGCCCACCTACCATACACAGAGATGGCACCCAGGATGACCCACGCGGACCACTCTGGGAGGTACTTGATGAACACTAGGGCCATGAGCGCACTGATCATGATGAGGTAGGCCTGCTGCAGCACCAGAGGGCCCTTCCAGTGGATGCACACCATGCCCACTGCCCCGAAGTTCCAGACAGTCAGCAAGAGGGTGGGGTAGTCCATGGCCACATTGTAGGTCTTGAGCACTTCCCTGCAGGACCAAGGTGGAGCCTGTGACTGGGACTCAGTGGAGGCATTACAGCCTAGCAGTTTACCACCATTCAGTCCCAACCTGGCCCTCTTTACTAACATTTCCTTCCCCAACCTTCACTGTCCTTACAATTTACCATTTGCAACATTTTCTAGAACAAGGTGGGGATGCTTGGAACAGATCACAGAAATGTGCATGGGCATGACCTGGAAGACCCTGTGCACATGGAAAGGTCCTTGGGAAGGTGTTTTCTCTTGTCCTTCCAGTCTCTTTGGGCCCCTGAGTCAGGCTGATATCCCAAATCAAGGGGCAATAGAACAGATAATTTTTCCCACAAACCAGAAGTACCCAGGCCTAGCCTAAAAATCAGAATGTAAATTTTGGGGGGTTTCTATCCCCCTGGGGTTCACAGAGAGCCTTCTCCATGAAGGGTTCATTTTAAATCAGGAACGAGACAGAAACGTGTGGTCCACCATGCAGCCCCACTTCCACTCCCCTGTGTCAAGGCCATGAGAGAGGGCGACGGAGGCCTGGGTTCCCAAAACGGCTGGCACTGGGGAAGACTGGAGCTCGACGGTCATCTTTCCCCACCCAGGTCCTCATGCCCATGTCCACTTCTGCCACATGGAGAGGGGCTCCCAGGGACCCTGCTGCTCATCTGTCACTTACCCAAGGTAGATATAGGTGAAGAGGAACAGCAGCATCAGTGAAGACATGATCAACCAGCCATGGATGAACTAGACAACAGAAATTGCACGATCACAAGGTGTCCCCAAGCGCCACAAATTCTAAGGCCCCCAGGATCCTGGGACTGATACCCAAGCCTGAATGCTCTTCGTTAGGCTACTTCATGCCTACGCTGGAAGGGATCAGGTGGCCACCTTACAGATAAAGAGGGCACAGAAGTCCAAGGAGTTCCCCTCAGGTCATCCTGCAGCACATGCAGACAAGACTCCCTCAGGTCTGCCGGCATAGCCTTGCGGTCTCCCCCCATCTCTACTGGTTCACTTAGAAAGGTAATGCTGGGTGTCTCCTACTTGCCAGGCACTGTTCTAGGCTCTGGAACCAAGGCTAGCAAAGTCTCTGCCCACGGGCATTGTGTTCCAGTGTGAGGGGTGTTAGATGACATACAGACAAACATACAGTATATCAGCAGGTAATGATGAGGGCCATGGAGAAAATAATGTTAGCAGGATACAGTGATAGGAGACTCACTGAGGTGCTATTTTAGATAGAGTGGCCTCAACAGAGAACCTGGGAAGTCCCCTCCTACCCAAAGGTCTACAAACAGGTCCTCAGAAAGACCTGTTCCTCTTCTCCTGGCCAACGATAGGAGAGTGAAGGACAAGAGGGGGCTGATCCTAACCCAGTCCCTTAGCTGGCCATCGGCGGGACAGTGACATCTCTTCCCACCAGCCTCACCCCTGAGGACCAACTCATCAGTCACCAGCTCAGCCCACTGGGACCTCAGCGTGGCCCTGGTCTACCTGGACTAAAAGCAGCCTCCACGGCGCTGCTGCACACACAGCCAAAAGGGGAAGGGGCTGCCTCTGGGACCTGCCAACTCTCTTCATCCCAGCCACCACCTGGCTGCCCGGGCCACCACCATCTGCCTATATTGTGGAACCTCCAAGGAAGCCCTACTAGACAGATGGCTGAGCCCCTCTTCACAGCCTCTGGGACTGGCCACCAGACACCTACTGCCCGCAGTGGGGCCAGCTCTTCACATCTGCCATGCAATTTCTAGCTTGACCCCAGTCAATCTGTATCCTCTGCTGCAAACCAGCAGCCCTCCACCCTGCTTCCCACCATCTGCCAACCTCCCAGCGGCAATGTTCAAACCCTGCCTCGTCACAGTTACACAGGTAATTGTTACTTATTTTATTATTATTTTTTTAGAGACAGGGTCTTACATTGCCCAGGCTAGACTTGAACTCCTGGGGTCAGGCGATCCTCCTGCCTCAGTCTCCCAAGTAGTTGGGACCACAGGTGTGCACCACAATGCCCAGCTGGTACTCATTACTTGTTGATAAGCTTCAGCTCAGGACACATCCTGCAGCCCCTCCCATGGCTTTCCCCTCTGCTGCCCCCGCTGGAAGGGGGCTCAGCTCCCTCCCTGCACTGTCCCTGTCCCATCCCTCTAGCCTGGGCACTCTGCACTTCTATCTACCTGCTCCATGGATGGCAGCCGCCTGAACAAAAAATGCTGTGAGGCACCTGTGTGTAAACAGTTTTAAAATAGGTAATGCCCAGGTTAATTTCCTTTCCAACGTTAGGGGTTCAACCCCTTACCTGGGAGAAAAGCCTGAAGCCACTGTCTAAAAGCTTATGGCATCTTTGGGGACAGGCAGTGCCCATGATTCTGGCCAGATGGGATCTGCCCTTCCACTACTCCCTGGGGCTACTCGGCAGCTATAGGCAGCTACAACCCAAAAGTCTCCCAGGGCTGGAAGACCTCAGCATGGCCTCTGCACATCCTTGCCCGAAAAGGAAAAGGAAAACTAAAAATAAATCTTCAGGGGAAGTATTGGGGTGAGGGGAGCCTAAAATAGAACTTCAGAAAGAGAAGCAAAACAAAATTAACTTTGAAATATGAGAAATGATGCTTGGAACACTGCAATGAGGAACTCAAGTGGGATAATGTGTAAATTTAAAAGACAACAGGCTGGGTGCAATGGCTCACACATGTAACCCCAGAACTTTGGGAGGCCAAGGTGGGAGATCACTTGAGTCCAGGAGTTTGAGACCAGCCTGGGCAACACTGTGAGATCTAGCCTGCACAAAAAAAAATTTTTTAATTAGCCAGGTATGGTGGTGCACACCTGTAGTCCTAGCTACTTGAGAGGCTGGGCGGGAGAACTTCTTGAGCCCAGGAGGTTGAGGCTGCAGTGAGTCATGATCGCACCACTGCACTCCAGCCCGGGCAATGGAGTGAGACCATGTTTCAAGAAAAAGAAAATAAATAAAAATAAAAGACAACAGTATTAGGTCATCCACGGTGGGAGACAGGATGGGGTGGGGAGGAGTACAAAAAATCTGGGTCTATTTTCCTCTGATTTGTGTTTTTTTAAAGGCGGCTGTTTCACGGGCCCTGCCGCCATGGTGTGGGGCAGACAGAGAGAGGGGTGGCTGGAGGGCAGGGCCAGGGCCTCACCTTGTAGCAGCGGTACTTGTAGAGCACCACCAAGAAGATGGTCATAACCACGATGACGCTGATCATGATGAGGGTGTTCAGCACGGAGTTGAGGAGGCGCTGGCCCACCGAGGCTGTGTCCTCAGTGAATGGCGTGTAGATGCTGAGGGAGAAGGCAAAGGGCTGATGCTCCCGGCCCTGCCTGCTCCTCGAGGCTCCCCACCTTGAGTGATTCTGGACCTGCTAGGGGAGGTGCCTGGGATGCCCATGCTGCCCACATGCTGCCCTGATGGAGTGTGGGCAGCATCCCCATGAGCAGTTCCTGCCCTCCAGCTCATTTCCTGGCACCCTGACCACAGACCTGTGGCTCTCAGCCTGCCAAATGGGCCCAGTGCAGCAGTGAGGACGAGGGCTAGATGACCTCCCCGCTGCTTTCCCCACCCTCACAGGGATTAAAGGCTCCCTAGGCACTTCTCTCACCCATCCAATTCTCATTCCCCCACCCACCCACACCTCTCCACCAGCTCCACCCAGCCCAGCACTCCTCCACCTGCTACTACCCGACCCCCACCCGCTGAAGCAACTGCTGTCCTTGCAGCTCATAAGCTCAGGAAGCAGACACAGGAAGCAATTCACTCAAACCTCACTCTTCCCAGCCTGGACTGCTGCAAACAAACCGCTGGCTGCATTCTCTCCATGCTTTCACCTGTTCTGCGCTGAATCCCCCACACACTATAAGCTTTCTGAGGATGGGACTCTACTTCTTTTTTAATTTTTTAAAAAAATTTTGAGACAGGGTCTCACTCTGTTGCTGAGGCTGCAGTGCAGTGGCGCAATCATGGCTCACTGCAGCCTCTACTTCTTGGCTCAGGTGTTCTTCCACCTCAGTCTCCCAAGTAGCTGAGACTACAGGCATGTACCACCACACCTGGCTAATTTTTGCATTTTTTGTACAGACAGGGTCTCGCCACATTTCCCAGGCTGGTCTCAAACTCCTGGGCTCAAATAATCCTCTCACCTCAGTCTCCCAAAGTGCTGGGATTACAGGCATGAGACACCACACCTGGCCTTATTCCTTTCTTTAAAAGAAACAACAACAAAAAAAAAACCAACACACACAAAATGAAACAAAAGTCCCTAACTTTAAAAAAAAAAAAAGTTTACAGAAGGTGCTTAGCAGTGAGGACCACAGAAAGGGGAGGGGAAAGAAGTGGAGGAAGCTTCTCATTTTTCTATGCTGCTGCCTCTGCATGTATTTTACTAAAATAAACAAAAGGCTTTATAAGTCTTCCTCACAAGGCTGGAAGTGAGCTGAGAAATATCTGGTCCAACCACCTTGTTTCACATTCAGGGAAGCAGAGACTCAGAGAGGAAGTGATTTGTTTGTGGTCACACAGGGATCAGTGGCACAGCCATGCCCAGGATCTAGGACTAGGAACAGGGAGCCCAGTGCTTTGCAGCAAGAGCTTGCTTTCTGCGGCAGGATCCAGCTTGCCTGAGCACTCACGTGCAGCAGACACACTTCTAAGCCCTTCACTCGTATTAACTCACTTAATTCTCCCAGTAACTGCGTTATCAACCCATTATACGAACAAGGAAGCTGAGGCATAGGGATGTTAACAGCATGCCCAAGTAGGTCACAATCCAGGAGGCAGTGAGCCAGGCCATGAACCTGGGCGGTTCTTCATCCCTGCTCTTTACCGCTGCTGGTGTGGAGCTGCAGGTATAGTGACCAACACAGGCTGCTGCGCCCCCCACCCCCTGGCAACTCAGCCCTCACCCCACCCTGTTCCCCCCAGCCCCCCAACTCACAGCTGTCCATTCTTCTCTGTGTAGAAGCGCACAGACTTGATGGTGGCTACCACCACGATCATGCACAGAGTGACAGGCACAAACAGCATGATCACGTGCTTCGCCCCGTATTTGAGGGTCAGCTCTTCCTCCAGGCCTGGCGGCCGCCCGGGAACCCCACTACAGACGTAGCGGTCAGGGTCCTCCTCACCGTCCTCCTCGTTCTCCTGGCTTCTCTGTGGGAAACCAAATCGTGAGGGCCGCGGAATGTCCCCCACGGCAGCCTATCCATGAAAAGTTTGTGAGGACAAGAGTAGAGAAGATTTGGAGCTGGATGAAGCACCATAAATGAAGGAAGGAAGGCTGCTATGGTCTGCAGGCCCAAGACTTAATGGTTAATGAATCAACTTAATGGTTAATGAATCAAAAGATCTTTCCCTTTCCTAATACAGGGACTCAGGAGGTCACTCAATTCTGTTCATGTGGCCATACTGATATGGGAGGAGACAGGCCAGGAGATAGATAAACATTTTTGGCTGACAAATCACTAGCTAGAGGAGTCAGTGCACAGGGACACTCTCTTTGAGTGTGACTAAGATACTGGGAATTTGCAGAGGAAGAAATTACTTTGAACTTTCTGCCCCACAGAATCAAGCATGTAAATTTGTAGCTCTGAACTAGAGAGGCTAAACAGGTGTTAAGCATCTGAGAACACGCAGGCTCTGGGAAGGTGGGCAGGCACAAATGAGGAGGTAGCGAGGGAGGGCAGGACACCTGCCAGACACTGGCACAAACCGATCTGTAAGAATTTGTGTTTTGGAACTGTGGCAAGTCAAGGTCATGGGCTGCCTTGCTAATGAGGTGAACAGCTAAAGAAAAAGCCAAATGAAACAAAAACTGAAAATGACAGTTGCTTCAGTACCAGTTCTCTGCAGAGAGAGTCCCAATCTAGACGTTCAGCCAAGAAAGAAGACTATTCATGAACAGAAACTGAAACAACCAAAGTGTACAAAACTTCCCGGAGATAACAAACAAGAAAAGGCTGAGGAGTGGCAGAGCAGTGGCCTTAAGCTGGTGCGATTTCACTCAGAGCTTAGGGACGATGGTTCCGTTCTCAAGGAGAACACGGAGAAGTGAGCTCAAATTTCAGCAAGCAGGATTAAGACTGGCTGCAAGAAAACAGTCCACACAAAGACATTTTTTAATTCTATAATGGGCAAAACAGAGAACAGGATTCAGGCAAATTCAGATGTTCTGCCCTGATCGGGAGAGAAAGGACACAACTAAGTGGCTCTCCCAATGATATCCTACTCTTTCTAACGTTACAATCTCCTCCCCTGGCGGCTGGATGATCACAGTGAAGCCCAAATATCCCCAGCTCAAAAGTCAACCGTGTATCAGGCAGACTCCTCTCACACTTACCATGTCTGGCCATCTGCCAAAAAATGCTTCCCCTGCTACCATCCTAAGCTTCTGTGTTACCTGTCCTAGCACCCAGGCATCCAAACAAACTCTCCTATTACAGTGGAAACAGTGACCTGCATGAGAGAGGTAAACCCAAGGTGGCAGAGTGGACAGCGTCCTTCAGCCCACTGCCAAGTCCACCTCTGGCTGTGATTGCGCAGAGTCCTATGAAACCCTGCAGATGGAAGGTCCATCATGGCCAGCCACCCACCTTTTCGGCCAATCCTCATCATTACTTCCCTTCTCCCTCCCGCATCAGGGAATGAATGTCTGGTTTTCATCTGTAAGGTACAGTAGCCCCAGGGACCTGTTTGAAGGCCCCCAGCTGCTGGTGGGACCTACCCACTGGGCAGTGTTCTCTCCGTCCTCTGGGCCCTGCCTGCCCTCCTGGCAGGAGCGCGGCGTGGGGCTCTCGGCCGACATTAGGGAAGTCCGCTCATCACACACTTCTTCCTCGCTGTCAGAGGCCATGAATGTGAGCATAGCCCTGCCTCTGGAAGCACCTGGAAAAAGGAGCACAAGGACCTTGTTCCACTTTCCTGTGAGACAAAGGCAGTGGAGGACTCGGGGTGGCTGGAGGCGACCTGGAGACTTGGACACAAGTCCTGCCCCAAAAGCTTCCAAGAGATGCCTGTCAATCAAACGACTGCCATAAAACAAGAGGCCTTGAGAGCTACCATGGAGGCAGCAGCGGCCTTGCCTGGGGCTGGGCTGAGGTGACTCACATCCCGGGGGGCAAAACGCATAGCCACGAAAGTCAGGGCAGCTCCAAACTGTCAGTGTGCTCATTCATTTAATCAGCAAACATCTGTGGTGCATCTATTATGCACCAAAGATCATGCTGGGCTCTGGGGATAAAAAGATGAGTAAGAAACACCCTTGTCTTAAAACAAAACAGAACAAAAATCATCTAATGTGACAAATGATACAATCCAGGTGTTTGATGGTAGGTGCAGAAGCACAAAAGTGGAACCAAATCTCAGAGATCACGAATGTTTTCTAGAGAAGAGCCTATCTGATGGAGACTGGTTTTCCCAGGAGGAGGGAAGGGCAGAAGGCACAATGTTCCAGTGAGGGCCTCACACTGTGGGGTGAGCAGTGGAGATGATCAGGGTCTCAGGCACCATGTTAAGGAGACACACATCACCCTGAGGACAATCTTGACAGACAAGATCTGAACCAGGTTTATAAAAGTCAGTCTGGCCACTGACCAGAGAGGGAAAGTGACCCCCAGAGACAACTGTGGCAGGTGAGGAGAGCTGAGGACAGCAGCAGGATGGATGCAAGTGAGGGCAGAGTCCAGAAGGGGTCAAGAGGTCAAGGGCAGGACCTGACACAGGAGAGAAAACACAGTCTAGAATGGCAGCCAGGTGGGGACTAAGACAGGGAAGACCGGAGAAGAGTCTCGGGAAAGACCATGAATTTCACCCTTTGAGTGTCTATGGGATAAAATGGGGAAGCTGTCTGGGAGGTGTCTGAGGACCAGGTCTCCTGAGGTTAGAAGTGGAGACCTAAGCCATGAGAGCAGACGTGTGGGGTGGGGAAGTGCCACTGAGGGCGGGACCCAGGGGAAGGCCAAGGGGACAGGAGGGAAGCCTGCCCCCTAAAACAGTGCCAGGTGGGGTTTCACACAGTAGTACCAAGTGGGGGACCCAGTGTACCAAAATCTACACATGCAGGTTTCTGGGCTGGGAAGAACTTCAAACAATGCCTGGCAAATCTGACAGTCCCTGCCAACATCTCAGACGGGGACAGAGGCTGAGTTATCGCTGTCCAGAGACCCTCAGGGCTGAGCTTCACACCCTGGGCAGGGATAGCAGGTGTGCGCTCTGCTGAAAGTTCGTCTCCAAGTTAGTCACCCCACAATATATGTGATTTTTTTAATTTTTATTTCTAGAGACAGGGTCTCACTGGTCACTTATGCTGGAGTACAGTGGTGCAATCATAGCTCACTGCAGCCTTGAACTCCTGGGTTCAAGCAATTCTCCCACCTCAGCCTCCTCAGTAGCTAGGGCTGCAGATGCACGCCACCATACTAGGCTAATTTTTAAAATATTTTGTAGAAATGAGGGTCTCACGTTGTTGCCCAAGCTAGTCTCAAACTCCTGGCCTCAAGTGATCCTCCTGCCTCAGCCTCCCAAAGCACTGGTATTACAGAGTGTGAACCACTACACTCAGCTATATGTGGTTTTTAAACAAAGCAGGCAGGTTCCTTCCACCAAGTCAGCCAATTTCAATCCCCTTAACAAGACCTGTGGCTGCCCTTCTTTCTGAAGACAGCAACCCTGGCTGTGGCCTGGATTATTCCCACAGGGACTTTAACTTCATCCCCAAATAAGAGGCACAGGCAGAGCCTGCCTCTGCTCACCTCCACTGCAGGGATTTCAACATGAACAAACTCCCCAGCCTGCAGCACCTTCTGTTTAGGATAGATGAGACAAGTACAGGAGTAACAACAGTAGGAAGCAAAGCCAGCTAAAAGCCAGGAGGGTAGTGACAAGGACACCCGACAGGAGGGGACACAGTCTATCAGTTGTCAGGAGTAGATGCCTCAGGTCACAAGAAGTAAGAGGGACGTGAAGCTGCAAAGGTTAGGAATATTTCACCAGGCAGAGTTTGGAGGAGGGGGCTCATTCTGGAAAGAGGTAACCACTTAAGTAAACATATGAGTTGGGAACATAACATAACCTATCCTGATAATATCGAGCAATTGGATGTGGCTCAAGTGTGGGGACCTGGTAGGATGGGCCATCCCAGGGAGGAGTTTGGTGCCTGATGGAGGAGTAAGAGCTTAATGCAGCAGAGGAGAGCCCCCAAAGCTTTCTGACCAGGAGGAAGATGTGAACTGAAGTGAACTTTACAAAAGCAGCCTTTGCAAAAGAGGTGTGGGCCCTCCTTCCTCTTCACTCAGAGTGCCCTCAGACTAGGCCCCAGGGCCACAGGGAAGTTCTGGGAACCAGCAAAATCCATACAAATAGAGCACAGCTTCACATCCCCCAAAGAGCTGCAGGACCTTGGAAAGTTCTTGGCTTTAGTTCCTTCATCATCTATGGAAATGAGAGAAATTATCAGGTGGAAATGCAGGAGAAGGGCCGGGTATGGTGGCTCGGCTCACGCCTGTAATCCCAACAGTTTGGGAGGCTGAGGCAGACGGATCGCTTGAGCCCAGGAGTTCAAGACCAGCCTGGGTAACATGGCAAAACCCCATCTCTACAAAAATAAATAAATAAATAAAAGAAATTGAAGAGAAAAAACTGTAAGGTCCTCCTCTGGCTCAGCCTCACTAGATAAATCCTAAACAGACTCCTGCCTGGACCCAGGGTTTCCCTCACTATCCACTCTGGCAATGGGGAATTCACTCTTACTCAAAGAGGGGCACCACAACAAAGAGTTGCTGCATTTTCTCAAGCTAAATCATAATATTCCATCTGCAGCAGTGTGCTGGATGAGATACGAGGCCGTACAGGTGGCTCTTTTAATACCTCCTTTTCTAGCATGACAGTTTTGTTTTGGGTGTGAATGAACAGGGAAGCTACGATCTCCTCCCTCTGTTCTTCCCATGCCTCTTAAGCTCCTGTGATTTATCTCTGCTATGACTGGAGGAGCAGTTCTGGGAGTCCCTGTACCTAAAAAGCCACAGGCTGCAGCCTCCAGTGACAGAGGGCAGGCTCACCCTTCAGACCCACAACAGCTGGAGCATTCAGAGGATGTTGTGTTTCTTAGGCTCCCAAATAGCAATGCACAACAAAAATGGATAAGCAGAGAGCAAAGGTGCCTGTTTAAAGGAGAAAGGGAGCTGATGGGTGGGTGAAGATGGAGAAGCAGGGGACCCAGGATCAAGTAGAATCAGTTCCTTACAATTCCCACGTCTCCATTCAGTTGCCAACCACTAATAAGACACTCCCTGGGGCTGGGTGCGGTGCTCATGCCTGTCTGAGGTGGGCAGATCACCTGAGGTCAGGAGTTCAAGACCAGCCTAGCCAACATGGGGAAACCCCGTCTCTAATAAAAATACAAAAATTAGCTGGACATGGTGGCAGGCACCTGTAATCCCAGCTACTCAGAAGGCTGTAGCAAGATAATCACTTGAACCCAGGAGGCGGAGGCTGCAGTGAGCTGAGATCGCACCACTGCACTTCAGCCTGGGCGACAGAGTGAGACTCTGTCTCAAAAAAAAAAGAAAGAAAAAGAAAAAGAAAAAAAAAGACAATCCCTGGAAAGCAGTTCTGTGAGCAGAGGTTCCCTGAATCTGTGATAGTTGTGCTGGGGAGGGTAGGGTTAAAGGACCATACCCTTTCCATGTGACACTGCGCTAGACAGTGACCTGGTCTAGACAGTGACCTGGTGACCACTGTCGTCATCATCCACACTCGCTGACTGCCTGCCCTGTGCCCAGGCCCGGTCTCATCAAGACCTGACATGTCTTCAGGAAGAAACAAGGAAAAACTACAAAACATGCTTTCTAACCCACAAACGTCATTCATACATGCGGCCTCCTCACCAGAAAACAAGTGTTCCCTTGAGCAGGCTGCTTCCCTCATTCCACTTTCAAAAATTCCTCCAAGGCCTCCCCTGAAGCTGTGCCCACAACAACGAGGACCAAGACTTCAAGAAAGCAGGGAAGGAGAGAGCTGTCATTAAGGAATAATCAGGGAAGAGCTAGTCTCAGCTGTCACAGCAAGGGCACCCTCTAATCACAACCCTCCTAGCCTGGTGGGGTGGGGGTGACAGGTGGGAGGCACCAACTTAGGAAATGCTGAATCCCTTAGGATCACTGTTTCTCAAAGGTGGCCTAGGCCACTGGGGGCTGGTGGAGATGGACCAGCACCTGCTGAGCCCTTAGCCGGCACTAAACATCATGATCCTGGAGCAAGGTGCTACTATTCTTCCCCATGGTACTGATGAGGAAACAGAGGCTAAAAAGTAATTAGCTCAAGGTTACCCTTGGACCTAGGTAGTCTGTGTCTGGACTCTTCACCACTCTGCTAGGCTGCTTATTAAAAATGCAGATCTCCAAGCTCCATCCTCACCCAGTGTCAGGGATCCACATTCGGGATGGTTGGTCCCCGGGTGATTCTCAGCCAGTGTCAGACTTTTCCTGGCACTGTCTCTGCTTTATAATCACCCGAACAGGCTGGGGCCCTTTCTCAGCAAGGTGAGTGTCCCTCACCCACCCACCTTCACCCTCTCACTGCTTGGCACTACTTGATAGCCACATGAGAGAGTGAGACAATGAACACTTTCTCCTGAATACCTAGAGTCTGGTCAGAGAGCAACTAGGGAGGAAGAGGCGTGGAAAAATCTCAGACCAGCAGAGCGGCATGGGGAGAAGAGAGCTCTTGGGCTGAAAAAGGCCCAAAACAATGCCCACTGCGGAGGAGAGTGTGGAAAAACTGGGTCTCAGTCACTACCTGGACAAACTGCACTGGCCTTAACTGAAAGGAGTAAGAATCAACACTTTAAACACTGCATACCTTTCGATCCTGAAATGCTACTTCATGGAGACTGTGACAGGACCACCAAAAATCTTATTTCAAACATTTAAAAATCTGAACAATGACACGCTGTTAAATTTAACAGAACATAAAACTTTACGAACCTAATCATCTGAATGTCCTTATAAAATGTATGTATATAAAGGACCGGAAATATTACAAAACATTAAAGGTGATTATCTTTGCATGGTAGAACCAAGAGTGGTTTTTATTTTCTTTATATTTTTCTGCATTTCTCTAAGTCGCCATAATAAACACAGACTGTATCTGTAGGGTTTATTTTAGGCTATTAATTCTTTAAAGGAAAATAACGAGCATCAACATTTAGACAGATTTTCCTCTACATCTGCCCCTCCCAGATCCCCTCTCATTGGCCAGGAGGAGCAGATGGGACTCAAAAGCTGTGACTTTTTTCATTTGTCCCTCAGCCCCTCTGATTTACCTAGCTCCTGAAGGAAAACAGAGCATCTGGGATGGACTTCTGATTCCCTCTGAATTCCTAAGGGCCTGCTTTGCAAGCCACCTAAGTCTGCTCTGAAGCCTGCTGGTGCTCTGAAATCCTTGGAGGGAAAAATCACCACCCAAACGTGTGCAGATAAACAACACTGCTAGATGTTTGTCCACATTAGAGTGCCGGTGACGTGATGAACTCTCCCCGGAGGCTGACTCACGGGCAGGTGGGGGTGGGGCTGGGTGATGTCAAGTCCCATCAGCCACACAGCAACCAGCTTTCCCCGTCTCCTACCCCCTGCATCCCATTCTCTAGAGAAGTGGCAGGAAAATGCAGAGAGGCAGAAGGAAGTGTCCAGCATAGACTACGTTCTGGAAAGCCTTCCAACAAGGACGTGCTGAGGCTGATAGCTGCTTTGGATTAGGATGCAAAATCAAACATCCAAAGAAGCCACTGCACATTCCCATTAATCAGCTGAATGGGATCAAACTGCTGAATTAGCCAAACCAAGGGAGTCTGACCTAGAGAATCTCCCCAGCCGTGCTTGTGTCAGCAGTTCCTGCAATCATTATGGAAACCCAATGACCCAATTTCCTCGACCTTCTTTTCATTACAGAGAAATGTAAAGGCTTTGGCCTTAACATTTAAGGCCAATGGAACTAGGTAAGAAACAGATTTCAAAATGCCACAGCAAACCCCCATGGAAATCTGCCTCCACGGAGAAAATCCTAATGGAAAAAGCCGGTTCAAAAGCAGGTTGGGAGTCACTGCACTTACCACGAACACTTGGGGCCGCAGAAAGGTCTGAATCCCGGACACTTGGTTTCTTCTTCTCAGCAGGCTAAATGAATGATGCTCCCTGGCTTTCAAAGAGGGCAGCGCTGGTTTTTAACACGTCACTTTCTATGGTCACACAGCTCCCTCACATCACTCTCCTGACGTCTGAGAAGTCCCACGTCCTCGCTTAAAATAAGGAAGAGTTTGCTAAGGTCAGGTGATACCCAGACAATTGCCCACAGCTTCCCTGCTCACCTTCCTCCCCCTGGCCCTGGGTACCCGACTATGTATTTGGTCCAGCTGACCATCCATCTCAGCTCATATAGTAACACATACCACTTGGGGATGGTTCTCCCTGGCCTAAGCCAGAGCTGGGGCCTGAGTCTCAAAGGGAAGTGAGGTACTGCCCTACCACCCTCCCGGACCACAGGCCCCAGGGGCCCTCTGATGGGGCCTCCTGAATTTTGGGCCAGGCTCTAGACTTACCTCTAACAGCCCTGTCCCACTCAGAAGTGCCTGGGGCCCAGGCAGAGTTCTCTCATTTCCTGAAGCAGCCAGGGAAAAGGGTGGTTTGTGGGGAAGTGGGAGAGGGAGCCCTTAGCACGCCCCTCTGGAGTAGGCTCCAGAAACACATTTATTTTTAAACAAGCAGCAGCAAGTCAGTGGTCAAAAGCAGAGGCTTTGGAGACTGACAGGGTTCAGATCGCCTGCCTATGTGATTTGAACCACATACTCCCTGGCCAAGAGGCCTCAGACAGTCTAATCTGACACAGCTCATTTCCTCTGCTGTAAAAAGCAGAACAGGCATACCTTGCAAGATTATCATAAAACCTAGAGATAACCTGTAAAGTGTCCAGCACACAGTAGATGTTCAATAAGTGGTAGTTATAAAGAAGATGAAATGGAGGAGGGACACAGTGAGAGAGGACACGGTAGCCTATGGATGTGCCTCTTGGAAAGTTACGGATCTGCTGAACCACCAGACACATGAACTGGCTTCAAAGGCCAGGCCCCAGAGATCAAGTTTCCATTCCCGGCCCAGCCCCAGGCACTATGGCCACGTAAACATATTATCAAATGAAAGGACATATCCATAGGACAATGTCAGAGCTGGCAAGGACCTTAAAGGCCATCAACGCCACCTAGTCAGCTCCCTGTATTATAATTAAGGACAACTGAAGCCTAGAGGGGCAAAAGTAATCAGTTAATGTCCCATGGCCAAAAGCCACAGTTACAACTCAAGTCTCCAAACTGCCCATCAAGGAGCTCTTCTCAGCCCAGTCAGCACTTGTGAGGGTCACGTACCCAGTGGCCAGGGTTTGGTCACACAGGCAGGCCCACCACACACTACACAGGCTTTCTGGGAGCACACTCACAAGGCACATGCCTTCACCACGGGCAGGTATGTGTCAAGAAATGCTCCCTAATCACTCACTCACCAGCTCATCTGTCACCTCAAAACTCTCAAGTCTCTCTCCTGCCCCCAGGGCTCACTCTGCTCTCCCTCTGCTACTTGCCCAGGTAGGTTTGGCTCCATGGTGGGGAGTGCCCACATATGGGCATGGGGAGGACAGAGGGCACTACTTCTCTGGGGCAAAAGGGAGGGTGGGAAAGTGTCCTGCTGTGGGACTGGTAGGATAAATAATTCAAATGCTCTACACACCCATCAAATCTGCTTTTCCATGAGTACTCAATAAAAGGAAAATTCTGAAGGCATAACAGAAAAAATAGGATACACAAACTTCACCTACGGTTCCCTCCCTCTATTGTTTTAATAGATAAATATGCATATGTGAACAGTGTGGAAGGAAATGCATGTTAAGAGTGGTTATCTCAGCCCGGCGCAATGGCTTATGCTTGTAATACCAGCACTTTGGGAGGCCAAGGTTGGCGGATCACCTGAGGTCAGGAGTTTGAGACCAGCCTGGCCAACATGGTGAAACCCCGCCTCTAATAAAAATACAAAAATTAGCTGGGAGTGGTGGCAGGCACCTGTAATCCCAGCTACCCAGGAGGCTGAGGCAGGAGAGTCGCTGGAACCCGGCAAGCAGAGGTTGCAGTGAGCTGAGATCATACCATCGCACTCCAGCCTGGGCAACAAGAGTGAAACTCCATCTCAAAAAAAAATTTTTTTCCCGAATTTTCTAGAATAAACATGAATTACTTTTATTTTAAAAAGAGTCCCAGTAAGTTTCTGGTTAAGGTATAGCAGAATGGTGGACACCCTTTGAATTGTTCTTCCCGTTCTAGAATTTTCACAAAGATGAACAAGCAGCCCATTCTCCCACTCAGTGAAGAGGCTCTCAAGAAATGATCTCCCTCACTGACATCTGATCTTTCCTGAGGACTGATGTGAAACCATTTTTTTTTTTTGAGATGGAGTTTTGCTCTTGTTGCCCAGGCTGGAGTGCCATGGCCTGATCTCGGCTCACCGCAACCTCTGCCTCCTGGGTTCAAGCGATTCTCCTGCCTCAGCCTCCTGAGTAGCTGGGATTACAGGCATGTGCCACCACGCCTGGCTAATTTTGTATTTTTAGTAAAGATGGGGTTTCTCCATGTTGGTCAGGCTGGTCTCGAACTTCCGACCTCAGGTGATCCACCCACCTCGGCCTCCCAAAGTGCTGGGATTACAGACGTGAGCCACAGCACCCAGCCTGAAATCATTCTTTTCTCCAGACATTAACATGATGGTCATCCCATCTCCAGGATTGGAGCCCAGTGGAAAATGTTCCTCTCGGGGCCTCTCAGCCTCACCCCCGCCTTTCCACAGCTGTGGCAGCTGGGAATAGAACAGGTGGGAATACTTGCAGAAATATTTGCTGTCTTATCAGTCCCCAACTAAACAGTGTCCGAAAGTCAAAGCAACAGCTGAAAACCCGCCAGAGATGTTTTCATTAGACACACTGCATGTGACCTACACACACTGCTTTGGTTTCTTTAAAAAAATTTTGTTTGTTTGTCAGGAAGTTGCTCATGGGGACTCCACAAAACTTTCCCAGCAGTAGTGGAGAGACACGGGTAGGAGTTGAATACAGGAACCTCCTGCGCAAAAACTCAAGAGATAAAGACAGTGTAGCCAGCTATGTTCAAATCCTGGTGCTTAAAGCACTGAAGCCACATAACTGGACTAGCTGCTTAACTCCCTGAACTTGTTTCCTCTTCCGTAAAAAGGTAATAATAAACTATTTCAGTGTCATTGAAATTCTTAAGATCTTAAATTCTAATATTCTGTACAAGATGGCTTTTTATTATGACCAACTCATAAGCGAGATATATGTCATTATTAACATCGATAACAGAGAAAGGCCAAAGTAGGCAAGAGGCAAACCCCCCTTGGGGGGACGGTGAGCAGCTACGGAGGGGAGACAGGTGTGACATTATGCACCACAGCTCCAGGCACCCCAGCAGCAGCCTCTAGCCCTTGCTCCTCCTCCTCCTTGCTGCTCTTTCAAATAGACAGGAACAAGCCACTCACTCCCCACATGTGAACATGCTGGACTCAAGACTTGGCACATGGGCACTTCAACACCAAAGGGTACAGAGTTTTCCCCAAAAACCTGATACATCCGTCCCACTTCAAAGCAACATGCCCCCAAGCCCTCACTCCAGTCTCTGCCCTGGAACCCAAGGCTCAACGTGGGCGTCCTGAGGACGCAGCTCTGAGCTGGGGCCAAGAACCAGGCCCCTTCTGCACCTGCGCCAGTCACCGCCTGCCCACAACCACATTCAGGAGAGAAGAACCTGAGGCTCACACACCTGAAGCAGCTTATCCCGAGACTCCAATTACCGCCAAAGGTCTTGGCTGAAGGCCTTGGAGGCTCAGGTGTCTGCAGAATTGGCTACAGAGGCATCAGAGGCTTCCTTACTGGAAGCTGGGGTCGGTCCTAATCAAGTTACTTCGTAGACAGCCTTGGCAACCCCAGGCTGTCGCTTCTGAGTTAAGATAGTCTACAATCGTCTCTATGGAATGCTCTCAGGTTCTCCATTTGTAAATAGGGATGCAGTTACTTCACTCAACACCGTTCATACCTTTCAAAGGGAATACTTATTAAGGCAATAAACAGGGGTGAGGTCTGCTCGGAGGGATGGACAGCAGATCTAGAAGCCAGGACACTGGGGTCGAAGCCTGGCTCTGCTATATCCTACCTGGGCGACCTTGGGAAAAGTCACTTTAGCTCTGTGGCCTCAGTTTCTTCATTAGTAAAATTCGGAGGGGGGGACTAGCTTCTGTCTCAGGTTCCTTCAGCTCCAAAAGCTTGCTTCTGGCTGTCTCCTCACTGCTGGAAATGCCTGATAAAACAGCCAAACACCGCTGCTAACAGAAACCGGCTCTAGGCTTGAGACTGCGGCCCTGCCCCTCACGTGCGGGCAGAGCCCCCGCGCGCCTCCTTCCCGGGGAAAGCATGCCCAGGACCCGGTGCTGGAGGCCGAATGGACTCGGCGCAACGGAGGTCTCCGGCGAGAGAGAGGAAGAACAAAACGCCCCCGCCTGCTACACGCCTCAGAGACCCACGTGCACCGCTCCTTTAAATGCACCGGCCCTTTAACAGCTCGCGCCGCGCCCACCCCCAGCCGGGGCTCGGCGGCAGGCGGGCGCAGGGAAGTGGGGACGCAGTGAGGCCGAAGGCCTGAGGGCCGCTCCCCGCGATCCTTCCACGACCCAGTTCCGGGCCGGCCCAGCCGCCGCCTGCCGGGCACTCTCCTCTCTCCGCCCCCGCGCTGGCCGCAGAGGCCAGGAGCGCTGCGCACGCAGGGGCCGCAGACCCGCAGCCGGGGAAGGGACCGTGGCCAGAGGCGTGCGGAGGGCAGGGCCGGGCCCTCAGGGCGCAGCCCCACCCCGGGCCCTCAGCGCCACAGGCGACAGGGCCCTGGCCTGGGCACCCCCCGGCACCGCCCGCTCACCTGCTCCGCCGCCGCGCTCCAGCGGAGTTTACGCAGCTGGCTGAGCGCCCGGCCGGACCCGGCGCCGGCCCAGGCCCCGCCCCACGCCCGCCCAGGCCACGCCCGGTGGGCGACGCCGCGTTCCCTCGTCCACTGGGGCCCCACCTGGAGTCCCGGGCGCGCGGGGAGGGTGGCCTTCACGCCGCGTGGATGACAGGGTCATCCCGACGTCGGAACTAAGCGACGACCTTAGAAGGAGTGGAGGCCGGGCCTGTCATCTTCCTGCGGGCCTGGCAGCAGCGTGGGGCGGTAGGACATAGGCTTCGAGGACACTCTTTCTTGTAGTTGTAGGTCCACATCCCCTCCTCCTCCCGGTTGTTCTCACATTAAAGGAGCACTAATGGCCCGATGTGAGCTAACACCATGAGAATGTTCCTGGTCTGTTCCCTAGGGCGCTTCAGAGCCACCAGGAGCTCTGCATAAAATTGAACAGGAATAAATTGCTGCCTGACCTGAGAATTGGCCTAGAGGGTTGTGGTTCCAGGATTTGGGGTCTGTGGGGTAGGTTGAGATTGTCAATAATTTGGCGTTGTCTGAGTAGTTTTACTTTTTTTTTTTTAACTTAAGGTGAAATTCACATAACATAAAATTTACCATTTTAAAGTGGGCATTTCAGTGGCATTTAGTGAATTCACAATGCTGAGCAACCACCACCTCTGTCTAGTTCCAAAACATTTTCCTCATTCCGAAAGAAAAACCCCATACCCATTGAGACGTTTCTTCCCAATGCCCTCTTCCCCCAGCCCCTGGCAATTACCAGTCTACTTCTGTCTCTATATTTACTTACTTTAGATACTTCATATAAACGGAATCACAGTGTGTGGACTTTTGTGTCTTTCACTTAGCATGTTTTCAAGGTTCATCCTCAGGTAGCATGTAACAGACTTTATTCCTTTTTATGACTGAATAGTGTTTGTGTGTGTATATGTATATGTGTGTGCGTGTGTGTGTGTGTATCATGTATGCCACAGTTTATTCATCTATGGACATTGGGGCTGTTTGCATCTTTTGGCTTTGTGAATAATGCTACTATGAACATGCATGTACATGTATTTGTTTGAGAGCCCATTTTTATTTGGGGAGGGTACATACATAGGGGTTGAATTGTTGGATCGCATGGTAATTCAATTTTTTTTTTTTTTTTTGAGACAGAGCCTTGCTCTGTTGCCCAGCCTAGAGTGCAGTGGCCGCAATCTTGGCTCACTGCAACCTCTGCCTCCCAGGTTCGAGCAATTCTCTTGCCTCGGCCTCCTGAGTAGCTGGAGTTACAGGTGTGTGCCACCACATCTGGCTAATTTTTGTATTTTTAGTAGAGATGGGGTTTCACCATGTTGGCCAGGCTGGTCTTGATCCTGAACTCAAATTATCTGCCTGCCTTGGCCTCCCACAGTGCTGGATTACAGGCATGAGCCACCGTGCCCAGCCTTCAGTGTTTAACTATTTGAGGAACCCCAAGTGGTTTCCACGATGGCTGAACCATTTTATATTCCTACCAGCAATGTACAGGATTCCAATTTCTCCACATCCTCACCAACACTTGTTATTTTCCATTTTATTGTTATCCTAGTAGGTGTGCAGGGGTACCTCATTCTGGTTTTGGTTTACATTTTCCTAATAACTAATGCTGTTAAGCATTCTCCTTTTCATGTGTTTGTTGGCCATCTGTATATCTTCTTTGGAGACATGTCTATTCAAGTCCTTTGCCCATTTTAAAATTGGGTTGTCTTTTTGTTGTTGGGTTGTAAGAGTTCTTCTGGATACTAGACCCTTATCAGATATATGCTTTGCAAATATTTCTCTCCCATTCTGTAATTGTCTTTTTCACTTTCTGATGTCCTTTCATGCACATAAAACTTTAATTTTGATGAAGTTCAGCTTAACTGTTTTTTCTTTTGTTGTTTGTGCATTTGGTGTCCTGTGTGAGATATCATTGTCAAATCCAAGGTTGTGAAGATTTACTCCTGTGTTTTCTTCTAAGAGTTTTATAGTTTTAGCTCCTATATTTAGGTTGTTGATCCATTTTAAGATAATTTTTGTATGTAGTGTGAGGTTAGGGTCCAAGTTCATTGTTTTGCATGTGGACTTCTAGTTGTCCCAGCACCATTCGTTGAAGAGATTGTCCTTTTCCTATTGAATTGTCTTGGCTTCTTGTCAAAAATCAATTGGCCATAGATGGATGGGGAAAACCAAATATTTTTAAAGAGCTGTTTAAATGCAGATTAACCCTGGATGGAACTGGGGCAGGCCAGCATTTTGGCTAAGAAAATAATGGTCCAAATAATGATCTTTGATAAATTTGAGAAATTAATTACATTTAACAGAATTATAAAAATAATCGATTCTTGGAAAAGGAAGGACACCTGAAGGTCACAAAGTCCAACTCTAACTGATGCATATGAGCCCTTGCTACAGAATTCCTGAGAAATAACTCCCCAACCTGGTTTGTTGTTGTTGTTGTTTTGAAACAGGGTCTTGCTTTTTCGCCCAGGCTGGAGTGCAGTGGCACGATCTCAGATCACTGCAACCTCTGCCTCCCAAGTTCAAGTGATTCTCTTGCCTCAGCCTCCCAAGTTAGCTGGAATTACAGGTATGTGCCACCCTGCCCAGCTAATTTTTGTAATTTTAGTAGAGAGGGGTTTTTTGCCATGTTGACCAGGGTGGTCTCGAATTCCTGACCTGAAGTGACCCTCCCGCTTCGGTCTCCTGAAGTGCTGGGATTAGATTACAGGCATGAGCCACCGCGCCCATCCCTGATTGGTTGTTGTTGTGTTGTTGTTATTTAGCTTTCAGTGTTGCACTTGATAGGCTGAATTTCCCCTAATGTGAAGAGGCTGCATATGCCCTAAGGTGAAGCATAATGACTCAATAAATGAGTTAGGAAGTTGTGATATAATAAAAATAAATATTTGGTCTTTATCCCCGTTCCTGGCACAAGCTTCTAAAACCTTTGGAATCTCAGGTGTGATGAATGTTGTTGGTATGCTAATGAAATGACTGGTGGCTGGGGACCCCTGACTAGCTTCAGGATAGGGGCTGGTGGCCAGAAAGACTAAGGCATGATCTAAACAAACAGAAGACTGCAGCCCTTAATAAGCATTAACAGGATCTGATTTCCAGAGTTACCACATTATAATATTCAAAATGCCCAGGTTTTTTTTTCTTTCAATCAGCTTTTTCAGGTTGAAGTGCCCAGTTTTTGTTTTTTTTTTTTTTTTTGAGACGGAGACTCGCACTGTCACCAGGGCTGGAGTGCAGTGGCGCGATCTCAGCAGCCTGCAACCTCCGCCTCCCAGGTTCAAGCGATTCTCCTGCCTCAGCCTTCCGAGTTGCTGGGATTACAGGCACCCACCACCACACCCAGCTAATTTTTTGTATTTTTAGTAGAGACAGGGTTTCATTATGTTGGCCAGGATGGTCTCGAATGCCTGACCTTGTGACCCACCCACCTCGGCATCCCAAAGTGCTGGGATTACAGGCGTGAGCCACCATACCAGGCCCGAAGTGCCCAGTTTTTAACCAAAAAGTAAATAAATAAATAAAACAGGAAGCATACCAAGAAAAAAGAGAAGTACAACCCATTCACAGGAAAAATAAATTGACAGAAACCATCCCTGGGGAAGCCTAGACATTGAACTTGCTAGACAAAGACTTTTATTTAAATGTTTAAAAGTTTACTTAAACGTTTATTTAAATGGTCTTAAATATGCTTAACTAACTAAAGGAAACCATGGACAAAGAACTAAAGGAAGCCAGGTAAACAATAAATGTATAAACAGAATATCAGCAAAGAGACAAATTATGAAAAATAAACCAAATCAAAATTCTGGAGCTGAAAAGTACAATAGCTGAAATGAAAATTTTGAAAAGATGAACAACACTGACAAATCTTTAGCTAGACTGAGAAATAAAGAGTAAAGATGCAAATAACTAAAATCAGACATGAAAGTAGGGGCATCACTATGGACCTTACAGGAAAAAAAAAAAAAAAAGCATTTTAAGTGAATACTGTGAACAACTGTACACAAATGACCAAAACTGACTCAGGAAGAAATAAATCTGAACAAGCTAGGAAAAGTAAAGAGATTGAATCCAATAAGAGGTTGAATCAGTAAGGCCAGGCACGATGGCTCAAGCCTGTAATCCCAGCACTTTGGGAGGCTGAGACGGGCAGATCACGAGGTCAGGAGATTGAGACCATCCTGGCTAACACAGTGAAACCCCATCTCTACTAAAAAAAAAAAAAAAAAAAAAAGCCGGGTGTGGTGGCTGGTGCCTGTAGTCCCAGCTACTCAGGAGGTTGAGTCGGGAGAATAGCATGAACCCGGGAGGCGGAGCTTGCAGTGAGCCGAGATTGAGCCACTGCACTCCAGTCTGGGTGACAGAGCGAGACTCCATCTCAAAAAAAAAAAAAAAAAAAAGGTTGAATCAGTAATCAAAAACCTCCCCTAAAGCAGGACCAGATGGCTTCAGCTTGGTGAATTTTCTGCCAAACCTTTAAAGAAAAATTAACACCAATTCTCAAACTCTACTAAGAAATAGAAGAGGAAGGAATACTTCTCTGAACTATTTTTTCTCACAACACTTCTGACACCAAGTGTGTGGTTTTTTTATTCCACACAAAAACAATTCTCCAGACACCAAGTGTGTGTCCTACAATTCAATTCAATTCTGATAATATGTACCTGAAGTTAGCAGAAGCTCCCCAGACGTAGCCATTTGGGGGTGTTTATGGAAGTTTTATTGCGTAGGCACCATTGATTGATCAACATCATTGGCCATAAAATCATTGACCCAGGAGGTCAAGGGGTAGGGCTGAACAGTCCAGCCCTCTTTGCCTGGCAAGTTCAATGTCTAGGCTTCCTCACGGATGGCTTCTGTCCGTTTCTTTTTCCTGTGAATGGGTTATACTGTTCTTTTTTTCTTGGTATGCCTTCTAATTTTTTTTGCTGCTGTTAAAAACGACATTTCAACCTGAGGAAGCTGATTGAAAGAAAAAAACTGGTCATTTTGAATATTATAATGTGATAACTCTGGAAATCAGATTCTTTGCCCTTTGCAAGATTTGCTGTTATTGCTTATTAAGGGCTGCAGTCTTCTTTGTTTAGTGACATTTCCATATGATTTTTGCAGACTGCATTCTTTATATGTAGACACTGAAGTCTTTGCTCTGTTACCTCAGTGGTCAGCCACAGTTGACACAGATTTCCTTAAATACCTGGACTAAAAACACCTGGACCAAACACAAAAGAAAAATCTTCTGATCTTGGCAGATTGGCTCTGAGCTGAGGCATTCCTTAGACACTTAGCCAAGCCACTCTTTCCATTTTCCCTAGACTTTACCTCCTGCTTGCATGGAATACAAAGATCAGCCACAGGTGCAAGCCTAGGGTCCTCTTAGATCTTTTCTGAGCATGTGTCCAGCCCTGGACATGTGCATTGCAGCCTGGGTTCCCTGGTATATGCAGTAGCCCTTCAACGACCTTCTTTCCCCAAGCATCTTCCTCCTCAGCCTCCTCCTTCCCAGGATTTTTGGTCTATGTGCTGCATGACCCATCTGCTGTTCCTTGCTCCAGACAGCTATGGGGAGTTTATGTCTTTAAATGTTTTCAACAGGCTGGGCACGGTGGCTCACATCTGTAATCCCAGCACTTTGGGAGGCCAAGGTGGGTGGATCACCTGAGCTCAGGAGTTTGAGACCCGCCTGCCCAACATGGTAAAACCCCGTCTGTATTAAAAATACAAAAATTAGGCAGGCATGGTGGTGGGCGCCTGTAATCCCAGCAACTTGGGAGGCTGAGGCTGGAGAATTGCCTGAACTCAGGAGGCGGAGGTTGCAGTGAGCTGAGATCGTGCCATTGCACTCCAACCTGGGTGACGAGAGTGAATCTCTGTCTCAAAAACAAACAAGATGCCACCTGGGGAGGTGCACCAGCCTGAGGGGTTGAAGAAAAGACAAGCCTCTGCACCAGTCCCCCAGGGAACTGCCAGGCATGTCAAAATGCACAATCACAATTACTTGAGAACAAAGTCCATATTGCTCACCCTGGCACCAGCAAGCTACATGAGGAATGTTTAGTCCTCTCCCTGAATCCTAGGTACATGGACAACTGCCCATAAGCCACTGCACTCAGAAATCCCTCAGACTATTTTAGGTGAAGCCCTGTAACTAAGTTCCAGGTAATCGGATGGAAGGAGAAGAGGCATGTCTTTTTTGTCATTCCGCTTCCTTTCGAGAATATGGAGATGATAGCCAGAGCTCAGGTAGCCATGCTGGGCCATGAAGACCATGAGGACGGTGAAGCCACAAAATGGAAGGAGCTGTGTCCTCAATTGTGGAGCCACTAGCTTGGCATTGCCTAATTCCTTACTTGGTTTCATGGAGGGAAAACCACTTTTATCTTGTTTAAGCCATTGTAATTTTGTGATTCCCTCACATACAGTTAAATCAAAGCTTGCTTGCACACACGGCCTTTCCAGCCACATTCCTCCTACGCTGTATGCCCCACTAGCTATGCTCAATGCCATGCAGCTCTCTCTGCTTCCATTTCTTTGCACAGCGTTTACTGGGAGTTATCAGGAGGGTCTTCTTCACTTGTCTCCCTCACTACCCATGAGTGTCTTGTCTCTGTCTTGGATTCCTTATTTTAATTCTTGGAGGAACTCAGGGAGAGGAGGGCATTATTGCTTTTTTACACATGGGAAAATGGAGGTTTACAAAGACAAAATTGTTTCCCAATTGTGCTTGGATAATGAGTAGCAGAACCAGATGTGGAACTCAAGTCCCTCTGGCCCAATGCAGTGGCTGGCCCTCTCCTTCACTTTGAAGGTCCCATGGCAGTGCATGCACTGGGGCTGTGGCTGAGGGATCTTTGATGAATTCATTCCCTTTGCGGTTTTCCTTTGAGGTTGTCAGCTGCTTTTCACATGCTGATTTGTGAGGGATGAGTAAACTTCTTCCTGGGCCTGGCCTCAGTTCAGGAGGGATGGCCTCTGCTTCGGGTTTTGGTGTTCAGAGCATGGTGTTTTCTTTTAACACACTCTAGGGTCCCAACACTGCTTAGCAGACAGCGTGGGGGAACGGAACCCGTGTGAATGTTAGAACCAGATGGACCCAGGTCTGAAATCTGTCTCTTCTACTTATTTGTTGCCTGACCCAGGGTGATTTCTTAACCTTGCTGGGCCTCAGTTTTCCCACCTGTGAGAGGATAGGATGATATCTCTCAGAGGTTTATAGAGAGAATTAAAGAGAAACCAGTCAAAATGACAGGATTATGGCAGGCACTCTACAAATCTTAGTTGTCTTCCTTCTCCTACTTCTCCTCTCATTTGAGGTAGGAGCTTTGTTTGGTTTTGTTTGACATTGAAATGATAGACTATATTATTGTTCACAAATTTGGAAGCCTTGCTTCACATGAAAAAAAAAATAGAAGAGTAGATGAAGCCAAGTGTGGTGACTCATGCCTGTAAGTCCCAGCTACTTAGGAGTCTGAGGTGGGAGGATCACTTGAGCTTAGGAGTTTGAGTCCAGCCTGGGCAACATAGTGAGACCTCTGTCTCTAAAAAAAGAAGAGTAGATAAGTGCTAGCAATATCTGACATAAGATTGCCATGGAGTGAGCCTGAAGTAGTTTCTTTTGAGCCATGCAGAACCACATTCCATGTCAACAATAGTCTCACCAGTAGGGTTCCAGGGCAGGGTCAGTCCAACATGCATGAAACCCAGCCATAACATAGGCACTAGGGACACATCCCTAGGGTTTGCCAGTCATGTGTGACACTGGGGACAGAAGGGATGCTTAAAGGACACCTTAAAGCAGCTCTTTCTTTGCTAGAGCTTTTGCCAGCGTGTCTGGGAGTTGGCACCAATCATCTGAAAGATTCTGGTCAACTCACCTAATGACACTTACCACCACATTTTTCCAGCATTTTCTCTGTATTATGGGATGATTTCATCTTTCTATGGAGGATGTTTATGTGATTTTGAGACACTCTTAGGATGGGTCTGCTCTTACCATTTCAAAAATTTAAGCCAGCAGTCCTCAACCTTCTTGGCTTCATAACCTCTATACTCGTTAAAACTAATTCAGAACTCCAAAAGCTTTTGTTTATGTGGTTTATGTTTACCAATACTTAACCATATGCTGTGGTTTGGATGTGGTTTGTCCCTGTGAAAACTCACCTTGAATTGCCAGTGTAGCGGTGTTGGGAGGTAGGGCATATCAGAGGTGATTAGCTCGTTAAGATGGACTTCTTGTGAGACCGGGCTAGTTCTTGCAGAACTGAACTAGTTACCATGATAGTGGGTTGTTATAACGCGAAGCTGCTCCTTGTTTTTGGTCCCTTTTTTGTACATGCCTGCTTCTCCCTCTGCTTCTCCACCATGTTATGATGCAGCGGGAAGCCCTCACCAGAGGCCAGGCAGATGTGGGCGCCATGCTTCTTGAACTTCCAGCTCCAGAATCATAAGCCAAAAAAACCTCTTTTCTTTATAAATTACCCAGCCTCAGGTATTCTGTTATAGCAACATTAAGTGGACCAAGATACCATGTTAGAAAGCAAAACTGAGAAATTTTTTAAAAATATTCACTCACTTTAGAATGACAAACCCATTATGTGTTAAGATATGACATTCTAATGAAAAATATATTTTGCAAACAAATTTAGTGGGAAGAATGGTACTGTTTCACATTCATGGTGAGCAGTTACGGCCCTCAATTCTGTCCACACCTTAATACTCTGAACCTATAAAACATGTTATTTTACGTGGCAAAAGGGACATTACAGATATGATTAGGGTTAACAATTTTGAGATGGGAGATTATCTTTCATTATCCAGGTGGACCCAATCTAATCATCAGCTCCTGAAAAGTGGAAAACCTTTTCCAACTGGTGAGAGGGAGACGTGACAGTGAAGGCTCAGAGGGAGATGCACTATTGCTGGCCTTGAAGATTGAGGATGGAGTCGAGAGCTAAGGAATGAACAGGACCTCCAGAAGCTAGAAAAGGTAAGGAAACAGATTCTTCATTAGAGCCTCCAAAAGGGAACACAGCTCTGGGATACCTTGATGGTAGCTCAGTGAGAACCCATGTCACACTGCAGACCTATGGAGCTGTACGAGAATACATTTGTGTTGTTAAGCCACTGTGGTTTGTGGTAATTTTTAATGGTAGCAATAGAAAAACTAATACAAGGCCAGGTGCAGTGGCTCACACCTGTAATCCCAGCACTTTGGGAGGCCAAGTTGGGTGGATTGCTTGTGGTCAGAAGTTCAAGACCAGCCTGGCCAACATGGTGAAACCTCGTGTCTACTAAAAATACAAAAATTAGCTGGGTGTGGTGGCGCATGCCTGCAATCCCAGCTACTCAGGAGGCTGAGGCAGGAGAATCACTTGAACCCGGGAGTCAGTGGTTACAGTGAGCTGAGATCACGCCATTGCACTCCAGCCTGGGTGACAGACAGAGACGCTGTCTCAAAAAAAAAGGAAAAATTAATCCGACAATTTTACAAATCTCTTTATTGTCTGGCTAAACCAAAGACCATTGGATTCTTGCACCTGCTTCTGCATTCAATCTGTTGTGATATGATGCTTTGGTTGAAGTATATGAAGAAAATTTGGCCTTATGTAGATTTATAGTTGAAAACCATAGGAGTATTTTAATAGCCTTTTCAGATCATTGTGGATTATTCTTTGATATAACACCAAATTTAGCAGTTGTAATTTCTTAAAGTTTAGTTGCAATGTAGAACATGAAATCATATCAACAAACTTTTCATATCTGTTACATTAATACCCATTGGCCCATCTTGCAATTTGAATGGATCTTTTACTTATGCATTATTTTGTAACATGATGTACTGGTCATTTGGAAAACACTGATTCACTAAGTTATGCAGATCTTCCAACTGTTGACACATTTCATTATACAAGATAAAAAAGATCACATTCATTAAAGTCAATCTTATCCAAAGATATAGAGAAGCTATTAAACTCATAATGGCAGATACAAGTTTTCCAGAATTCTCACTTTCATTTGAAAGCTCAAATTTTATCCTTGGCAACAAATAGCATCAGTTG
Source organism: Pan troglodytes (assembly GCF_028858775.2). Taxonomy (NCBI): domain Eukaryota; kingdom Metazoa; phylum Chordata; class Mammalia; order Primates; family Hominidae; genus Pan; species Pan troglodytes. Next base: position 22,431,802 of record NC_072398.2, read on the forward strand.
TTTCCCTTGAAGTGACAGGCTCACTTTGTTCATTTTTCAGAAAATGTCTGCCAAATACACAAGTCTGAATCACTTCAGGTTGTCCGTCATATTTTCAATATGGTGCTCTATGCAAAAAACAATACAGGTTACGACTCACAAAATGACGTAAGTGCTTTTCTTGGAGACAACCAAGATACTTCAAATTGTAGCAGAAATGCTTTATGCCTACGTCCCGTGGCATCACACACAATATTAAAAACAGTAGAGGATCAAGGGCAGAGATTAGATGGAATTAATAATTTTTACTGCTTTATTAAGTACATTCTCAACTGAGACTGCCATTTTAAAAAAATCACCAATTTCATAGCAGTGAAGAATGCAGCATCGACTACTCTGTTTGGCGTCACAGAGTTTGTTCATGCTAAGGCGTCAGCAGTTTTACCCAACACTGATTTTGTTCCATCAGTGCACATATCAACATAGTGAAAATGAGTGATAACAAAGTCTTAATATTATTATGAAAACCATTTTGCCCACACAGACCCTGGGGGTCTGCAGACCACACTTTGAGAACTGCTTATTTATGCCATTTTATCTAAGGACATCTCCACCTTCATTCCATATTTCTACGATGTGTAGTGCATGGGCTTAGCATTTTGGTGTCTGTTTCTGTAAACCATCGCAAAGATGTGCACACCCACTTTATTGTCATATTCTAACGAGATTTATGAAATTCACAACACGTACTTTGTAGACAATTTGGCAAATGTTTTTCTTTTAAAAATTCCTTGGCTTTCTCTGCATTTTCTTGGGTTCTGTGTGCTACTATACACATGTTGATTTATGAAGGGAAGTAGTAGCTCTCAGATGGTTATTCCCACTTAGCCAGAAATTACTTTGTTGACAGTGGAGAGAAAAGAAGTAATGCATACATCTGGATAACACTTTTAGTTTCATTACATTTTGTTTGCTTCCACATCTAAATTATGAGATAATATTGTATTACGCTAATTAGCATTCATGATTTTTTCTGGCTTTACAGATTTTGTTTCTATGGTAAAGCGATACACATTCATTAAAGAAAACTTAGATATTCTAGGCCAGGTGCAGTGGCTCACGCCTATAACCCAGCACTTTGGGAGGCCAAGGTGAGCGGATCACAAGGTCAGGAGTTTGAGACCAGCCTGGCCAACATGGTGAAACCTCGTCTCTACTAAAAATACAAAATTAGCCTGGCGTTGGTGGCGCATGCCTGTAGTCCCAGCTACTCGGGAGGCTGAGGCAGGAGAATCACTTGAGCCTGGGAGGCAGAGATTGCAGTGAGCCGGGATCACACCACTGCACTCCAGCCTGGGCGACAGAGCGAGACTCTGTCTCAAAAAGAAAAAAAAAAAGAGCTGGGTGCGGTGGCTCACGCCTGTTATCCCAGCATTTTGGGAGGCCAGGTGGGCGGATCACGAGGTCAGGAATTAGATACCAGCCTGACCAACATGGTGAAACCGTCTCTACTAAAAATACAAAAATTAGCTGGGCATGGTGGTGCATGCCAGTAATCCCAGCTACTCAGGAGGCTAAGGCAGGAGAACTGCTTGAACCCAGGAGGCGGAGGTCATAGTGAGCCGAGATCGCGCCACTGCACTCCAGCCTGGGCAACAGAGTAAGACTCCATCTCAAAAAAAAAGCAACAACAACAACAACAAAAACTTAGATATCCTAAGCAGTATAAAGAAGAAAATAATAGTTTCATTTTCCAAAGATGACCAATAATAATATTTTGGTGCATTTCCTTCCAACCTATATCAAAAATACAGTATGTAGAGCATTTTGTAGCCTGCCTTTCCCCCTTGACATTGCATTTTATGCATGTATTATTGTGTAGTCTTTATAAACATTATTTGAAATAACGTAAGAGAGCTGGGCACAGTGGCTCACGCCTGTAATCCCAGCAGTTTGGGAGGCTGAGGCGGGCAGACCATGAGATCAAGGAGATTGAGACCATGCTGGCTAACACAGTGGAACCCCATCTCTACTAAAAATACAAAAAGTTAGCTGGGCATGGTGGCACGTGCCTGTAGTCCCAGCTACTCGGGAGGCTGAGGCAGGAGAATTGCTTGAACCCAGGAGGCAGAGGTTGCAGTGAGCCGAGATCACACCATTGCACTCCAGCCTGGGTGACACAGTGAGACTCCGTCTCAAAAAAAAAGAAATAGTGAAAAAGTATTCCAAAGAATAGATACACCACACTATAACCATATACTCACTGTTGTGCTTATTAAAGATTATTTCCAGTTAAAAAAATTTTAGGCCATAGATTTCTTTTTCCGTATTTAGATTTCTTTCTAAATCTGCCAAAGTAAAATTATTGGGGTCTATAAAAACACTGTTTTTCTACTCAAAACACTTCTGACCAACCATATGGGGATTTTCCCCACTCTTAATCGTTTCTTCAACTCTCTGTACACCAGTTGGGTGTCCTGACATTCAGTTCAATTCTGACACTACCTACCTGGAGTTAGTGCACACCTCACAGGCCCCACAGACTGCCCATACTTCAGAGCCAAGCATAAGACACAGGCCTCTGATACTTCTGACCAACTTGACTACAAATTGGGGGTTCCCGCAGCCTCCTCTTCAGGTTTGAGAGTTTGCTGTAACAGCTCACAGAAGTCAGGGGAAACATTACTTACGTCTCCTGGTTTTGTAGAAAGGATTCAGATGTACAGCCAGATGGAGAGGTGCCTAGGGTGAGGTGGGAAGGGTCCTGAGCACAGGAGCTTCTGTCTCCATGGAGTTGGGGTACACCGCCCTCCTGGCACGTGGATGTGTTGAGCATCCTGGAAGCTCTCGGAACTCTGCAGATTAGGGATTTTGGTGTAGGCTTCAGTTCATAGGCATGATCCGTTGTGCATTCAGTCTCCAGCCTCACTCTCCTCCCTTGAGGATGGGGGGATAGGGCTGAAAGTTCCAAGCTCCTAACCATGTCTTGGTCTTTCTGGTGCCAGGTGCCCACCCAGGAGCCCACCAAGAGTCACCTCATTAGAACAAAAGATCCTTCTATCACCCAGGAAATTCTAAGGGTTTTAGATATGTATCAGGAATTGGGGGCAGAGATCAATATATTTTTTCTTATGTCGCATGGGGCTTTTGAAGTATATTGTCAAACTGCTTTTCAAAAGACTTGAATTAAGGTTTACTGCCCTGCAGGAGGGTATGAGAGTGTCTCTATCCTGGCCATTATTAAATGTTTCAGTTTTTTATAAAACTGCTCATTTGAAAGATTCATAAAAACCTCAGTGTTTTAATTTCCATTGAATACTAGGAAGTATGAATTTTTCCTATGTTTGCTTACCAGTTTCATGTTCTCCTTTGTGAAAGACCCATCATGGCCCTCACCTGTGTATATTTTGGTTTCTTGATGCTTTTCTTAGTAATTTATGTTAACTTTTTATGATAAAGATGTTCGCCCCATTTCGGTGTTTACTATAAATATTTTCTGAGCTAACACAAAGAATCAAATTAAACCAGATTTACACAAAGCAGAGATTGTTCCAGTATTTATATATTTTAGGGAGACATGAAACATCAATCAATATATGTAAGAAGTACATTGGTTGGTCTGGAAAGGCAGGACAACTTGAAGCAAAGGCAGGAAGACTCAAAGTGGGGAAGGAGCTTCCAGGTCACACATAGGGTGAAACATAAGCGGTTGCATTCTTTTGAGTTTTTGATAAGTCTTTCCAAAGCAGGTAATCAGAATATGCATCTATCTCTGTGAGCAGAGGGATGTCTTTGAAGAGAATGGGAGGCAGATTTGCCCTGAGTGGTTCCCAGCTCGAAGGGGCCCAAGATACTTTCCTTTCACATTTCCCAACTTCTCTAAAATCTTTTCAAGAAAGCATTTTGCAAGAAAATGAGTCTCTGGTCTCAGGTTTCATCTGATCTCTCATGGCTGGGATGGTTTATTCCTAGACGAGCAGGTGCTGAAAGCTCATTTTTAGCAGATTGTGAAGTCTAGTGTCCTCTGAAGAGAAAATAGGAGGAGGAAGGGAGAAAAACAACAGCAAACAAAAGAACAATCCTGCAAAATTGATACAGGCCACATTCCTCTGAAGTCTATACATCAGTAGGCAGGTATGAAAGTGTCTTATGTATGTAAATAGGTTGCTGTTATTTTCTTCTGAAGTTTAAGTTCTCTAGTTTCAGTTCGCAGGGCTTTAAGAAAGCACAGCTTAGCTTTCAGTGATTCCCAATTAGGAAAAATGGGAAAAAAAGAAGGAAAAAAAGAAAAAATAATTGAAAACATTATTTTGAAGACTTGTAGCCAAGAAAAAGTTTAGAATTCAACCCAAACTGTAGAAATAATAAAAATTGAAAAACATTAGGCAGGATTAGAATCTAACAACAGGTGTACTATACTTTTTGAAACATAAGTTTTCTCTCTCCAGTTTCCCTTGCTGAAGACAAATCATGGTAGGACTGGTTTGCCTTATTATACTTGGCCTAATTATTTGTATACAGTGCAGCAAGAATAATTATTTTTTAATAGTTTTTTAATTGGCTTTGATGGAACTTTGTTCCACAGAAGGGATATCAGATAAGACTTTTTTAAAGCCAAGCCCAGTCGTGGATTTGCGCATCAAATATCAATGAGTTGGGTGAATTTCCTCTCCTGTTGAGGTTCCAAGATAAACCTGGGGCTTCTGGACTTGTTAGAAAGTGACATTCTTTACTTACCACTGGTCAGAAACCTTGTACAGGCACTGCGTACACAAAATATGAGGCCAGTTTTGCCACGGGCTTTATTTCCTCCATAAGCCAAGTTGATTCCTTAAAGGAAAGTACACTATTCCAGTCAAAGCCTTGGTAAAATAATCAGTTTCTCCAATTGTGTTCTGTTACAAATGAAAACAGATTTTTATTGCACTTATGCAAATAACTGTATTGCCATAAGTTACGAATACTCATAGTTTCCAAATTCTGTGGATATCAAGTAGAGAGAAACAAATATGCTCCAAATTTTGTTCATGAGAATATACTAAATTGTTAAAAGCTGTCGATAGCTCAAAAGAAAAGTTTTAGACTCAGAAAAAACAAAGGATCAGCTAACTTTTTTTTTTAATACTTTAAGTTCTAGGGTACATGTGCACAACGTGCAGGTTTGTTACATAGGTATACATGTGCCATGTTGGTTTGCTGCACCCATCAACTCGTCATTTACATTAGGTGTTTCTCCTAATGCTATCTATCCCTCCCCCAGCCCCCCAAACCCCAACAGGCCCCAATGTGTGATGTTCCCCACCCTGTGTCCAAATGTTCTCATTGTTCAATTCCTACCTATGAGTGAGAACAAGTGGTGTTTGGTTTTCTGTCCTTGTGACAGTTTGCTGGGAATGATGGTTTCCAGCTCCATCCGTGTCCATTCAGAGGACATGAACTCATCCTTTTTTATGGCTGCATAGTATTCCCTGGTGTATATGTGCCACATTTTCTTAATCCAGTCTATCATTGATGGACATTTGGGTTGGTTCCAAGTCTTAGCTATTGTGAATAGTGCCGCAATAAACATATGTGTGCATGTGTTTTTACTGTAGCATGATTTATAATCCTTTGGGTATATACCCAGTAATGGGATCGCTGGGTCAAATGGTATTTCTAGTTCTAGATCCTTGAGGAATCACCCCACTGTCCTCCACAATGGTTGAACTAATTTACACTCTCACCAACAGTGTAAAAGCATTCCTATTTTGCCACATCCTCTCCAGCATCTGTCATTTCCTGACTTTTTAATGATCGCCATTCTAACTGGCATGAGATGGTTTTTCATTGTGGTTTTGATTTGCATTTCTCTGATGACCAGTGATGATGAGCATTTTTTCATGTGTCTGTTGGCTACATAAATGTCTTCTTTTGAGAAGTGTCTGTTCATATCCTTTGCCCACTTTTTGCTGGGGTTGTTTGTTTTTTTCTTATAAATTTGTTTAAGTTCTTTGTAGATTCTGGATATTAGCCCTTTGTCAGATGGGTAGATCGCAAACATTTTCCCTCATTCTGTAGGTTGCCTGTTCACTCTGATGGTAGTTTCTTTTGCCGTGCAGAAGCTCTTTCGTTTAATTAGATTCCATTTGTCTATTTTGGCTTTTGTTGCCACTGCTCTTGGTGTTTTAATCATGAAGTCCTTGCCCATGCCTATGTCCTGAATGGTATTGCCTAGGTTTTCTTTTAGAGTTTTTATGGTTTTAGGTTTAACATTTAAGTCTTTAATCCATCTTGAATTAATTTTTGTATAAGGTGTAAGGAAGGAATCCAGTTTCAGCTTTCCACATATGGCTAGCCAGTTTTCCCAGCACCATTTATTAAATAGGGAACCCTTTCCCCATTTCTTGTTTTTGTCAGATTTGTCAAAGATCAGATGCTTGTGGATGTGTGGTGTTATTTCTGAGGCCTCTGTTCTGTTCCATTGGTCTATATCTCTGTTTTGGTACCAGTACCATGCTGCTTTGGTTACTGTAGCCTTGTAGTATAGTTTGAAGTTAGGTAGCATGATGCCTCCAGCTTTGTTCTTTTTGCTTAGAATTGTCTTGGCAATGCAGCCTGTTTTTTGGTTCCATATGAACTTTAAAGTAGTTTTTTCCAATTCTGTGAAGAAAGTCATTGGTAGCTTGATGGGGATGGCATTGAATCTATAAATTACCTTGGGCAGTATGGCCATTTTCAGGATATTGATTCTTCCTATCCATAAGCATGGAATGTCCTTCCATTTGTTTGTGTCCTCTTTTTTTTCGTTGAGCAGTGGTTTGTAATTCTCCTTGAAGAGGTCCTTCACATCCCTTGTAAGTTGGATTCCTAGGTATTTTTTTCTCTTTGTAGCAATTGTGAATGGGAGTTCACTAATGATTTGGCTCTCTGTTTATCTGTTATTGGTGTATAGGAATGCTTGTGATTTTAGGATCAGCAAACATTTTAAGCAAAAAGTCAAAAAGATTAGTTCAGACCATGCTGTTAATTCCTGTTCTGCTTGATACTCGTAAACATTTTAGCTCTCCATGAGTCCTGAAAGTTTTTCCTCTATTCTGATGTCACAATCTCCAAAGTTATCAGAAATGTGCATTCAAGAGCACTTGTTAGAATTGTATAGCTGATTATAAAACTACCTTCTAAAGAGGACCAAAACAGGACAATTGTCCATGGATGATGAAAGTTTTAGGGTAGCCACAATCAAAGACACAATTAGTGAGGAAATTTGTTACCTCTGTGGCACACAATAATTTTAACATAACAATTATGATTATTACTGATAATATATACTGCTATGTCAGAATTACAGGAGTTTCCCATAATTTTAGAACATATACCAATAACATATTTATACAAATATAACCCAAAGAAAACCCAACACAATTTCATATTTGATAATGCTTCTTGTATAATTTTTGTACCAAATAAGCCAAATTTTGGACTTCTATTTTCTGGACTTTAGGGAGCCTAATATCTTAAAAGATTAATTAGGTCAGAAAAAGATATAATTTATAATTTGATTTTGGAGAATTTGTCAAATATCAAAGGTTTTAAACATTTGATATCACAAAATAGGTTCACAGGTCATTGTAAAATAAGTCATTTATTTTTAACCAAAGTGATACCTCAAGGATTTCAAAAAAAAGCAAAAACCTTTATCTTTGAGAGAGGAGACTTAATTTTCCAAATAATAAGCCCTAATAAAAACAGCATGAAGCCAATTAAATTTGTTTTTCAAAATTTTATAAATAATCTATAAAATTTTAATCTTGACCATATGATATAGCTTCCATAAGCCTTTTATAACCTTTACAACCTTTATTAAGGAGTTGGTTAATACTTCAAGAAAACCTCGTTAGGGCAGGCGCGGTGGCTCATGCCTGTAATCCCAGCACTTTGGGAGGCCAAGGCAGGCGGATCACCTGAGGTCAGGAGTTCGAGACAAGCCTGGCCAACATGGTGAAACCCCATCTCTACTAAAAATATAAAAATTAGCCAGGTGTGGTGGCATGTACCTGTAATCCCAGCTACTCAGGAGGCTGAGGCAGAAGAACCGCTTGAACCCAGGAGGCAGAGGTTGCAGTGAGCTGAGATGAGGCCATTGCACTCCATCCAGCCTGGGAGACAAAGCAAGACTCCATCTCAAAAAAAAAAAAAAAAAAAAAACCCTGTTAATCTGACACAGGGGACCATATGCTGGTTTTGCATCTGTGTGCCTTTAACATTAATGATTAATTTACAGAAAACCTGAACTTATTTTACCTTTCAAAATCAGCCCTCACAATCATACGTGCCCACCTCTTCCGCGATAGTCCCTGGGCCTTGAGGAGTTGAATAGCTTTAATTTCTTGCCCTGTGTCTCAAGAATGCAGTTTATTTTGATTGGCATCTTCTACAGGGCCTGAAGATGGGGCTTTAATTGGCTGTCAGTGTTTAAGATTTAGCAGGACTTGGTGTCGTTTTTAGACCAGGAGTTGAATCCCTGTTACTCAATGTCACAAGGACTTTAAAAGCACATACAAGGAGGTACATGGATATAATAACCTTAATTTAGAAAAATTTTTTTCTCAGTTTTTTTCTAAGCAAACCGAAACTTGATAATAATATGACAATTTGATCCATATTAACATTTTTTTAAAAAATAAATCATCTTGTGATTTACACTGACTGTTCATGACATACTTGGGTTACAGGAAAGGAGTCCCAATCCAGACCTCAAGAGAAGGTACTTGGATCTCATGCAAGAAAGAATTCAGGGCGAATCCGTAGAGTAAAGTGAAAGCAAGTTTATTAAGAAAGTAAAGGAACAAAAGAATGGCTACTCCATAGACTTAGCAGCCCCAAGGGGTGCTGGTTGCCCATTCTTATGGTTATTTCTTGATGATATGCTAAACAAGGGTGGATTATTCATGTCTCCCATTTTTAGACCATATAGGGTAACTTCCTGATGTTGCCATGGCATTTGTAAACTGTCATGGCGCTGGTCAGAGTGTAGCAAGATAGCATGGCTATCTTGTTTTTGGTGGGTTTTGGCCAGCTTCTTTACTGCAACCTGTTTTATCAGCAAGGTCTTTATGTCCTGTATCTTGTGCTGACCTCCTATCTCATCCTGTGACTTAGAATGCCTTAACCATCTGGGAATGCAGCCCAGTAGGTTTCTGCCTCATTTTATCCAGCTCTTATTCAAGATGGAGTTGCTCTGGTTCACATGCCTCTGACACTTATACTTCCTGATTTATCCTGAATATCCCTCCTTCTTAAACAACCAGTCATTTTATTTTAGGACTAAATTTACCATACAAGATTCTTTCTCATATAAAATTATTTCTCTTTAAGGTTTCTAACCGCAAAAAATACCTCTTTATTTTTATAACTTTCTTTACATCTTTTTTTATTTCCTGGTTCCTTTTACCTTGTTTTATACATAACCTTTAAATAAACTGAATTAGACAAAACTTATTCACCTCTTTTTTTTTAAAGGACACATTTGGTTTTCCTACAGTATCTATTTATTAGAAAATACCCAAATAGGCCAGGCGCGGTGGCTCACCCCTGTAATTCCAAAACTTTGGGAGGCCGAGGCGGGCGGATCATGAGGTCAAGAGATTGAGACCATCCGGGCTAACACGGTGAAACCTGTCTCTACTAAAAATACAAAAAATTAGCCAGGCGTGGTGGCGGGCGCCTGTAGTCCCAGCTACTCGGGAGTCTGAGGCAGAAGAATGGCCTGAACCCCGGAGGCGGAGCTTGCAGTGAGCCGAGATCACGCCACTGCACTCCAGCCTGGGCGACAGAGCGAGACTTCCGTCTCAAAAAAAAAAAGAAAAGAAAAGAAAAGAAAATACCCAAATAATGAAATATCTATAATATATAATTTTATATTCTAAATTATGACAAGTTTGCCTACAAGTATTTATTCCATTACATTTACTTATTTTACTTTAATTGTTTACTTAGATTCTTTATGAAAACTGTGATAGTCATGAAACCACCACTGCAAAAATATAACTGAGGCAGTGAAAAAGATATGACCTATCTGACTCCATCTTGCTTCTAATCTCCAAGCTGTGCCTGTTCATTCCTGGACTTTGGGAGGAATTTGGTTTATAGTTTAGTTTTGAAACAAAGGCAATAACAGCCTTTTCCCAAAACAAACCTCCTTACTCCCTGTGTACTAGATTACCTAAAAGCCACAAGATTAGAAGGTATGGTAATCTTACTAAATTTAAGATGCAGCTATTTTCATTAAACCAATATCAATGTCTTATTTATTAAAAACTACACAATTAAAGATCATTTGTTTTGAGCTGGGTTTATAGTTTTGTAACCCCTATGCCAAATTTTAACACCTTTATGGTATTTGGCAGAAATAAGTATGAAATTGCCTGATTAATAAATGCAAACGAAAAATGTTTGGTGGCAATTCTTAAGAAATTTCTAATGTTACTTTACCAATAATTTTAAAGCTAGCTTATTAAAGATTTTACTTGTTACATAAACTTGAAAAAGCATTTGACTAGTCTTTTCTTTTTTAGTATCTGATTTAAGTGCTTTTATTTTTCTTTTAGCCAATTAATTAGAGCTCTCATGTATTTTTAGTAGTGAAACGTGTACACAACACATAAATACAATACATAAACATATTAGACATGCTGATGGAAGTACATTTTGTGATTTATAAACAGCCCCCCTTTCTTCCCCGCCATTTTAGACTTTCAGATCCTTGATAACCTATTTTACAACCCTAGGCAGTTGTCAGCTAAATAGCCTTAAATTTGCACATTAAAGGAAACAGCTCAGGTGAAAATCAAAGAGCAAAATGTACATCATAAGGTACAGAGAGAAAAAGTCTGGTGGTGCTAGAGGGAGATGCTTTTAATTTTTCTGAGCCAAATTAAACATAAAATTAAACTACACTCTTCCTTAAAAACCCAAGACTAGCCTCTGTTGCAATAGCTATTTTAGTCAAAAAATCAGGTGAAAACAGAATTCAGTCAACTGAGAAGAAAAGGAAAAAAAAAACTTGCACTCCAAAAAAAGGCAAGGTCTTAGAATAGAAAAACAAATGTTGAAACCAAAAACATGAAGGCCTTTCAAATACAAACATGCACACATGCACACATACATCTTGGATGTTAGCCTTTTAATTAAGCTGACTTTTTTTTTTTTTTTTTTTTTTTGAGACAGAGTTTCGCTATTGTTGCCCGGGCTGGAGTGCAATGCCGCGATCTCGGCTCACCGCAACCTCCGCCTCCCGGGTTCAAGCGATTCTCCTGCCTCAGCCTCCCGAGTAGCTGGGATTACAGGCATGCGTCACCATGCCCGGCTGATTTTGTATTTTTAGTAGAGACGAGATTCCTCCATGTTGGTAAGGCTGGTCTTGAACTCCCAACCTCAGGTGATCCGCCCGCCTCGGCCTTCCAAAGTGCTAGGATTATAGGCGTGAGCCACCGCGACCAGCCTAATTAAGCTGAGTTTTAACCACTGAGCTCCTTAACAAAATTTTTTAAAAATCTTATTACCATGTTTCAGCTAGGACAAAATGCTGCTATTTCAGAAGTACAACCATTGCTCTTTCAGTTTGGGCGGGCTGGCTGGCAAAAAGGTGGCCTTGTTATGTAAATAAAGCCCACTTAGTAGTCAAAATCAAAAATCTTTCCTCTTTTTTTTTTTTTTTGCTGGCCATTTTTTTCTCCCACTTTAAAAGTCTTGTTCCCCATAATTTAGAGTTCCCCTTCGGATTTGACCAAGACAGAAACAACAAAACCATGAAGTAAATCTAACAATGATCACACAAATGCTATGATTTCTGAGCGCTCTAAGTGTAAGCAGAAATTAACACCAGCTGGTTGTTAATGCTAACTTTAATTTTTTAAAAGGAATTTGCAAGACAGAATCCCAGACCAGTTTCTTACCTAGTGATGGGTCTCAGGCTGTAGACTGCTCTCTACCATCCTAGAAGCAGGAAAACAAAACAAAAAAACCTTATGTTCTCTGTTGGAAGCAAGCTCAAACTCCATAAAGGAGTTACCTGCCTTCCATCATCATGGAAGCAGGAAAAACTTGCCTTCCTTGTTTTGGAAGCAAGTAAAACTCCAAAAAAAAAAAAAAAAAGAGGAGCTGTACAACAAAATATGAAATAAACTTTAGATCTTGACCAAATTTTGGGAGCTCAGGGATTCTCTGGAGGAGATGCTCTCAGACCTCAGCAAATTGTCCTATTGGTTTGGGCCATAAAGTTAGCTCATGCTGGTACCAAGCACTGATAGGAGATTTGTCAAAGGTCAGGGGTATCTCCACTCAGAATCCCCCCATGGTGAACCCAGAAATGTGGGTTCAGCAAAATGTGAACCCAGAAAATCTGAGACAGGTCTCAGTTAATTCAGAAAGTTTATTTTGACAAGGTTGAGGACATGCCCTTGACACAGCCTCAGGAAGTCCTGACAACATGTGCCCAAGGTGGTCGGGGCACAGCTTGGTTTTATACATTTTAGGGAGACATGAGACATCAATCAATATATGTAAGATGTACATTGATTGGGCCTGGAAAGGCGGGACAACTTGAAACAAAGGCAGGAAGACTCAAAGTGGGGAAGGAGCTTCCAGGTCACAGATAGGTAAGATACAAATGGTTCATTCTTTTGAGTTTCTGATAAGTTTTTCCATGTGAGGTAATCAGACTATGCATCTATCTCTGTGAGCAGAGGGATGACTTTGAATAGAATGGGAGGCAGATTTGCCTTGAGTGGTTCCCAGCTTGAAGGGGCCTAAGATACTTTCCTTTTGTACATCCATCCCACATGCAAAAAACATTCACCCTGTCCCAACATCCCCCAAAGTCTCAACCCATTAACAGCATCAACTTAAGCCCAAAATCTTACCTAAGTGTCATCAGCTCAAAAGTTCTAAATCTCGTTGCCCATATAATCTAAATCAGGTGTGGAGGAGACTTTGGGCATGGTCCATCCTGGGCAAAATCTCTCTCCATCTGTGGAATTGTAAAACTAGAAAACAAATGGTTTGCTTCCAATACATAATTGCATGACAGGCACAGGATAACAGTTGTAGATATTCTCATTCCAAAAGGGAGAAAATGGAAGGAAAAGAGTCATCACTAGCCTCAAGCAATTTTGAATTCCAACTGAGCAAACTCCATTATGTCTCAAGACCTGGAAACAATTCTCTGTAGCTTGAGACTCCACTCTCTGGGCCCAAGGCACCCCACCTCAAAGTCATCTTTCTTTTTCTTGAAGGGTAGCATATGTTTGCAGCTGAGCAGTTTTATCAGCCTGTTTCCTGCCTGTAGAATTTGGGACTCTGACAGTCTTCTTTCATTTCATTCTCTGTCCATCCCTTTCAGTCCAAGCTGACAGTGCTGCTGTTATAATACTCTCAAAAACCTTAGTGGTCTCCTGTGTATGTCACAGAGATTTACTCCATTAAACAAAAGGCTCCTCCATAGATCATTCGATCTCTGTTCATGGCTTTTGCTAAAACGGTTGAGGGACTCCATGAATCACGTATGTGATCTCTTCAGCACTAGAAAAGGTTGTCTAGCCACACCTTTGGCCTTCAATCTAGAGCCCGCTTTCTTAACAGTGTATCTCTAGAAGTTTAACATCTTTTGCAATCTGGAGAGTCTGAGAATTTCCCAGATCATCAAGCCTTGCTTCCTTTTTGCTTAACATTTCTTCCCTCTTTTCTTTTTTTTTTTTTTTTTTTTTTGAGACAGAGTCTTGCTCTGTCTCTGTCGCCCAGGCTGGAGTGCAGTGGTACGATCTCGGCTCACTGCAACCTCCGCTTCCTGGATTCAAGTGGCTCTCCTGCCTCAGCCTCCTGAGTAGCTGGGACTACAGGCCCCGCCTGCCACCATGCCCAGCCAATTTTTTGTATTTTTAGTACAGACGGGGTTTCACTGTGTTAGCCAGGATGGTCTCCATCTCCTGAACTCGTGATCCACCCGCCTCGACCTCCCAAAGTGCTGGGATTACAGGTGTGAGCCACCATGCCCCGCCTCTTCCCTCATTTTATCTCTTACCTGTCAAAGTTTATTATAAGGTACAAGAAGAACCCCAGCCTATGCTTTCAACCCTTTGCTTGAAAATCTTAGCTAAATACCAAGTTCATTGCTTACAAGTTCTATTTTCCTAAAACTTCAGGACACAATTCAGCAAAGGTTTCTGCCGCTGCATAACAAGGACCCTCTTCCTTCCAAATTCCAGTAACGTGTTCCTCATTTCCTTCTGAACCTTCACCAGCAGCACCTTTAATGTTCACATGTTTACTAACAGTCTGTTTATGACAATATAGATATTCTCTGAGGTGATACAAGCTTTCTATACTGTGTTTCTCACTTCCTCCTGGCCCTCACTGGCAGAATCTTTCAAATCAATATTTCCGATAACAGTCTGTTTAAAGCAATCTAGGCTTTTTCTATTGTGCTTCTCAAAATTCTTCCAGCCCTATTACCCTATTCCAAAACTACTTCCATTTTTTTTTTTTTAAAGAGATAGGGGTCTTGCTTTCCAGGCTGGACTCAAACTCCTGAGCTCAAGTGAGCCTCCCACCTCAGCCTCCCAAATACTTGGCACTACAGGTACATTTCTGAGGTATTTTTACAGTAGCACCCCACTTCCAGATTTTTAGGTATTTGTTGCAGCAGCACCCCACTTTCAGATGCCAAAACATATGTTAGTTTCCTATGATTGCTATAACAAATGACTATAAACTGAGTGGCTCAAAACAACACACATATATTCCCTTACAGCTCTGGAGGTCAGAAGTCTGTAATCAGTTTCACTGGGCCAAACCAGGGCCTTGCTCATGTTGGAGGCTCTAGGGAAAAAAATCTACTTCCTTGCCATTTCCATTTTTTAGACGGGCTTCTTCCTTTCTTCCTTTCTTTCTTTCTTTCTTCCTTTCTTCCTTCCTGACTTCCCTCCTGACTGACCTTCCTTCCTTCCTTCCTTCCTTCCTTCCTTCCTTCCTTCCTTCCTTCCTTCCTTCCTGTCTTTCTTTCTTTCTTGATGGAGTTTTGCTCTTGTTGCCCATGCTGGAGTGCAGTGGCACGATCTCGGCTCACTGCAACCTCCACCTCCCGGGTTCAGGCAATTCTCCTGCCTCAGCCTCCTGAGTAGCTGGGATTACAGGCATACGCCACCACACCTGGCTAATTTTTGCACTTTTAGTAGAGACAGGGTTTCACCATGTTGGCCAGGCTGGTCTCGAACTCCTGACCTCAGGTGTTCCACCTGCCCCAGCCTCCCAAAGTGCTGGGATTACAAGCATGAACCACTGCACCTGGCCTTTTTTTTTTTTTTTTTTTTTTAAGATGGAGTCTCCCCCTCTGTTACCCAGGCTGGAGTGCAGTGGCACAATGTTGGCTCACTACAACCTCCACCTCCCAGGTTCAAGCGATTCTCCTGCCTCAGCCTCCCAAGCAGCCTGGACTACAGGTGCACACCACCACGCCTGGGTAATTTTTGTATTTTTAGTAGAGACGGGGTTTCCATGTTGGCCAGGCTGGTCTTCAACTCCTGACCTCAGGTGATCTGCCCACCTCAGCCTCCCAAAGTGCTGGGATTACAGGAATAAGTTTTAATCTTACAGAGTATGTTTTCTTATGACAACAATTGGTTCTTATTAAATCAATACTAGGATAACTAGAAAAGCCCCACATATTTGAAAATTAAACAGCATCCATGGAACAAGAAGGAAACCACAAGGGAAATTAGAAAATATTTCAAACTGAGTGAAAATCCACCATAGCAAATTTAAGGGCTGCAGCTAAGGCGGTGCTTAGAGTAAAATTTATAGCACTAAATGCTTACAGTGTTATAAAAGAATAACATTTTTAAAATGATGATCCAAATCTCACTTTAAGAACTAGAAAAGAAAAGCAAATTAAACCCATAATAAGTAGCAGAAAGGAAATAATAAAGATAAGAACAGAAGTTAACACAATACAAACAAGGAATTAACAAATCCAGAAGTTAGTTCTCTGAAAAGATTAATAAAATTGATAAACTCCAGTAAGGCCGATTATGAAGAAAAAGAGAAAATATCAATTATCAATATCAGCATGAAAGGGGGGATATCATCATAGATCTTACAGACATCAAAAAGATAAAAAATGAATATTATTATAATGGCATGCCATTAAATTCAGTAACCTAGATGAAATGAGAAAATTCCTTGAAAAATACAAATCATCAAAACTGACACAAGAGTATACAAAATCTAAATTGTCCCTTTTGATAGGTATTGCCTATTACAGATACTGACTTCCTAATTTAAAACCTTCCCACAGATAAAACTTCAGGCCCAGATGGTTCCACTGGTAAATTCTTTAAAACATTTAAGGACAAATTAATAATGCCAATCTTATACAAACTCTTTCAGAAAGTGAAACAGGAAGGAATAGTTTCCAATTTGTTTGATGAGAACAGCAAAAAACTGTCTTGAAATCAAAATAGAACAAAGATGCCAGAAGAAAAGAAAATTACATACCAATATTCCTCATGAACATGGACATACCAATCTTTAACAAAATATTAGCAACTTGAATCCAGCAATATATAAAAAGAACAATACCTCAAGTCCAAAAGGAGTTTATCCTAGGAGTGCAAGGTTGATTTCATACTGGAAATCAATCAATATAATTATGAATGGAATAATGAAAAACCATATGATAATCTCAGTAGATGTCAGAAAAACATTTGACAAAATTCAATATTCATTCATAATAATTCTCAGAAATGCAGGAATATAAGATAATTTTCTTATTCTGATAAAGGCTATGTATCATACTTACTGGTGAAATACTGAATGCTTTCCTCTTAGATCGGGAAAAATGCAAGAATGTCTATTCTTGCTCCTATTCAACACTGCCTGGCCAGAACCTGATTTTAAGATTTCTACAAGGCCTGGTGCAGTGGCTCACAGCTGTAATCCCAGCACTTTGGGAGGCCAGGGCTTGGGGAATCACAAGGTCAGGAGATCAAGACCATCCTGGCCAACATTGTAAAACCCCGTCTCTACTAAAAATACAAAAAATTAGCCGGGCATGGTGGCACGCACCTGTAGTCCCAGCTACTCGTGAGGCTGAGGCAGGAGAATTGCTTGAACCTGGGAGGTGGAGGTTGCAGTGAGCCAAGATCGTGCCACTGCACTCCAGCCTGGGCCACAAAGCAAGACTCTGTCTCAAAAAAGAAAAAAAAAAAAGAGGGTCCATAGATAGATGGTCACTTGAGTTCTGACAAAGATATCAAGATAATTCAATAGGGAGAGGAAGTCTCATTAACAAATATGGTGCTGGAACTATTGAATCAATGTACGGGAAAAAATAAACCTTGCCCCCCTATTTCATAAATCTAAATGCTAACACTATAAAGCTTCTAGAACAAATTTAGATGAATATTCTCATAACTTTGGAATAGGACAAATTTTCTCAGAGCAGTCACAAGAAAAGCAGTAAACATAAAATTAAAAATGGAAAAGTAGGCCGGGCATGGTGGCTCATACCTGTAATCCCAGCACTTTGGGAGGCTGAGGTGGGTGGATCCCTTGAGGTCAGGAGTTCGAGACCAGCCTGGCTGACATGATGAAACTCCGTCTCTTCTAAAAAATACAAAAATTAGCTGGGTGTGGTGGTGGGTGCCTGTAATCCCAGCTACTCAGGAGGCTAAGGCAGGAGAATTGCTTGAACCTAGGAAGCAGAGGATGCAGTGAGCTAGAATTGCACCATCACACTCCAGCCTGGGCAACAAAGTAAGACTGAGACTCATTTCAAAATAATAATAATTAAGAAAAAAATTAACCCAGTGTGGTGGCATGCGCCTGTGGTCCAGGTGCAGAGGTAGGAGGATCACTTGAGCCCAGTTGTTCAAGGTTACAATGAGCTGTGATCACTGGTGACAGAGTGAGACCCTGTCTCTTAAAAAAATATATATATATATATATGTGTGTGTGTGTATATGTATGTGTATATATGTGTGTATATGTGTATATATATGTGTGTATATGTGTATATACGTGTGTGTATATGTGTATATATGTGTATATGTGTATATATGTATATATGTGTATATATGTGTGTGTGTGTGTGTGTGTGTATATATATATATAAAAGACAGCCACAAAAGTATGTCTACTGTATGGTTTCATTTATATGAAGTTTAAGAACAGGGAAAGTTAATCTACAAGATAGAAATCAGAACAGTGGTTTCCTCTGGGGGGATAAAGATTAACTGAAAGGGAATACTGGGAAACTTTCCGGATGACAGAATATATTTTGTCTGGGTGGTGGTTATGTGGGTGTATACACTTATCCAAATCCAAATGTATCTTGTATATTCAACATACATCTGTGTGTTTCACTGCATGTAAATTTTAATTTACTGTATAATAATGCGTAAGTATACAGGTGCATACTTATATTTGTGATGGACATCCCAACAACTGAAAAGTAAGTTCTACTTAAAGATGAAAAAATACGATACATTTAACTACGTGTTTTATCTCCTCTTTTCTTGACCATTGTAAACATAGGATATCTTAAAATAAATAATAAAGATTTTAAAAATGTTTATGTTGTCTTTTCCTTGGTATTTTTCTCCGTGTAATTTAAGCCTAAAGAGATTTTGCCCAGCTAGAAATTTGGGGAAAAGGCCAGGTGCAGTGGCTCATGCCTGTAATCCCAGCACTTTGGGAGGCTGAGGCAGGTGGATCACCTGAGATCAAGAGTTTGACACCAGCCTGGCCAACATTGTGAAACACCGTTACTACTAAAAATACAAAAAATTAGCTGGAGCCTGTAATCCCAGCTACTCGGGGGGCTGAGGCAGGAGAATTGCTTGAACTCGGGAGGCAGAGGTTACAGTGAGCCGAGATCGCACCATTGCACTCCAGCCTGAGCAACAAGAGTGAGACTCCATCTCAAAAAAAAAAAAAAAAGGAAAAAAAAAAGTATATATATATATATATATATATATATATATATATATATTCTGTATTTCTCTGTATTCCATCCAGAATTTGTTTGGAGGAGAGAAGGCCTGCTTCTAGTCACACAGAGGAAAGGCTTTCTTTTCACATCTAAATTCCCTCCCTTGAGCTCCCTGCTCAGGTGACTGCTTCTTCTGGCCAAGGGAAAAGAATAGGTAGCAAAGCGTGAGACATCCCTTCTTGGTGGGAGTTATAGAGGGGGTCTATCTGCCCCCAGCAGAGTGCTTGTCCTTTTTCTGCATATGACTGTCTTTCTCTAAGTGGCCTCAATTTCAGATTAATACAGCTTGAAATTGGCCTGTTTCCTTGAAAAAAAAATTTCTTTTTGAGACAGGGTCTGGCTCTGTTGCCCAGGTTGGAGTGCGTAGTAGCACAATCATAGCTCACTGCAGCCTCAACTTCCTTGCTCAAGCGATCCTCCCACCTCCCAGCTCAGCCTCCTGAGTAGCTGGGACTACAGCTGCATGCCACCATGCCTGGCTAATTTTTTGATTTTTAAAATTTTTTTTGTAGAGACGAGGTCTGGAACTCCTGTGCCTCAAGTGATCCTCCTGCCTCAGACTCCTAAAGCACTGAGATTACAAGTGTGAGCCACTGCCCCCAGCCAGTTCCCTTGAAATTAAAGTTCTTGAAATATTCAAAAGAAGGTAAAGCAGAAATAGTCACCTGAAAGAATAGGAAATTGCTCTTGCTGGAATAGTATAACCATCCTGTGAGACATATGAAGTGTTATACATTTGACAAGTATTAACCCTGGGGGAAATGATTGTTGGGTGATTGGCTTTGGTCTCTGGTATCAGACATGTGGACCTGGGAGTAGTTGGAAATTTTTGCAATATGAAGTGGCTGACTTACGGGGTTAAGTGCCAGGCTTGGTGGTACCTCTGCTTTATCCTCCAGCTAAAGAACAGCTAGCCTTGGCACAAGTTGAAGAGAATATTGGTGTCTCAGAGTCTTCAAAGCCAGGCCTATATGACAATTCCCGTCAGCAACAGCAACATCTTCAAATTCAAAAAACTACCAGGGCCAGGCGCGGTGGCTCACTCCTGTAATTCCAGCACTTTGGGAGCCCGAGGCAGGCGGATCACCTGAGGTCGGGAGTTTGAGACCAGCCTGAACAGCATGGAGAAACCCCGTCTCTACTAAAAATACAAAAATTAGCCGGGCGTGGTGTCACATGCCTGTAATCCCAGCTACTTGGGAGGCTGAGTCAGGAGAATTGCTTGAACCCGGGAGGTGGAGGTTGTGGTGAGCCAAGATCGTGCCATTGCACTCCAGCCTGGGCAACAAGAGCGAAACTTGGTCTCAAAAAAAAAAAAAAAAAATGCCAGGCAGTTAGTTAGTCTTCCATAGAGCTGCATAGCACTTATCTGAGGGTGTTTAGAGCTGAGAAATGAGAATTACCTGGGCTTTGTAAATGCTGCATAGTGTGCCACTGAGATAAAACTGAAAGATCGTGACATGTAGCTACTTGCCTTTTTTTTTTTTTTTTGAGAAAGAGTCCCAGTCTGTCACCCAGTCTGGAATGCAGTGGCATAATCTCTGCTCACTACAACCTCCGCCTCCTGGGTTAAAGTGATTCTCAAGCCTCAGCCTCCCGAGTAGCTAGGATTACAGGCACTTGCCACCACACTTGGCTAATTTTTGTGGGTTTTTTTTAGTAGAGACAGGGCTTCACCATGTTGGCCAGGCTGATCTCAAACTCCTAACCTCAAGTGATCCACCATGGAATCACCATTTAATCACCATGGAAGACACTGCCCAGTGCCTTTCTTAGAACGCTTTTTGGATTTCTTCTGTTCAAATTGCTGTCAGAGTCAGCATATGATCCACATGAGGGAAATCAGCTCAGTTTTCTTAATTCAGAGCAGTTGGTTCTAAATAACTTTTGGCTGTTTCAAAACATCCACTCCACCCCAGAACAAAGATTTGCCACTAGTAAAGATATTGAAGAGAATGTGCTTTTGACATTTTTACCAGCAGGGTTGCAGATATATATCAGTTGGTAGTGACAAAGATTCTATGCTTGGCCAAATGTTAGACTCCTGAAACTTCTCCTAGGCCCATCTGTGCACCTTCTTGTAAAATCCAGTTTTAACAAGATGCTAAATCAGCTTAGCCAGAACCTCCCACCCTCCATATCCAGTCACTTTCAATATCTGATGGGATTCTTCATCCCCTGCTACCTGCCAGGTGATGTCTGATTGCCCTGGCTTGTTTTCAGCCAGAATGCTGTTAGGTTGGGGGTGGGAGGGATATTGTGAAATATATACAGTATTTTGTCTTTGTCTCTCTTTTCTAGCACACCACTCCTAAACTCCTTGGGATTCCCAAAAGTAAATGTCTTTTTGTGTGCTAATGAGTTGATTAATGGCTGGCAGTCCCTAGGTAGCTTTAGGATGGGGCTGGTCACCCATCCGAAAAGAGGCAGGATTAGAGGATTAGGACTTTCAGCCCCACTCCTCAACCTCCTGGGAGAGGGGAGGGACTGAAGATTAAGTCCATCCCCTGTAGCCAATGATATAACAATCATGCCTATGTAATGATGCCTCCATAGAACCCCAGAACGACAGAGTTGGGTGAGCTTCTGGATAACTGAACACATGGAGGTTCCCGGAGGTTGGCACATTCAGGGAGGGCATGGAAGCTCTGCGCCCTCCCACATCCCTTACCCCATGCATTGCTTCTGTCGGCTTCCCGGGTTTCAGCACCAAATGTTACATGCGTCCGTGTGAAGAGACCACCAAACAGGCTTTGTGTGAGCCATAAAGCTTTTTAATCACATGGGTGCAGGTGGACTGAGTCCGAGAAAGGAGTCAGCAAAGGGAGACAGGGGTGGGGCAGTTTTATAGGATTTGGGTAGGTAGTAGAAAATTACAGTTAAAAGTTTTTTCTTGTGGGCAGCAGCGGGGGTCACAAGGTGCTCAGTGGGGAGCTCCTGAGACTCATTGTCCAGGAGAAGGAATGTCACAAGGTCAATTGATCGGTTAGGGTGGGGCAGGAACAAATCACAATGGTGGAATGTCATCAGTTAAGGCAGGAACTTGCTATTTCTCATTTTGTGGTTCTTTAGTTGCTTCAGGCCATCTGGATGTATATGTGCAGGTCACAGGGGTTATGATGGCTTAGCTTGGGCTCAGAGGCCTGACATTCCTGTCTTCTTATATTAATAAGAAAAACAAAACAAAATAGTGGTGAAGTGTTGGGGCGGCGAAAATGTTTGGGGGTGGCATGGAGAGATAATGGGCCATGTTTCTCAGGGCTGCTTCAAGCAGGATCAGGGGCAGCGTGGAAACCTACAGTGGGAGAGATTAAACTAAAGAAAGATTTTGGGGTAGGGGGTGATATTGTGGGGTTATTAGAAGGAGCATTTGTCATATAGAATGATTGGTGATGGCCTGGATACGGTTTTGTATGAATTGAGAAACTAAACAGAAGACACAAGGTCCGAATAAGAGAAGGAGAAAAACAGGTATTAAAGGACTAAGAATTGGGAGGACCCATAACATCCAATTAGAGAGTGCCCAAGGGGGTTCAGCATAATTATTTGCTTGGTTGGCAAGTTTTTGGGCTCTATCCTTGAAATACAGTCATGTGGTTCAGGACTTGTGTTGGGTGCTAAGTGAGAAGCCGGGTTGAAATCGGGCCCATGGGTAATAGTTACTGTTGGAGTTTCAACAAAGAGTGAATAGAGCTGGAGGAGTCGAGCGGCAGGCAATAAGTGTGAAAGATGTGAGGAGGATATTAATGCTTGAAGGTTGTGAGACCTGTAAAGGCTAAGTGGAGCATAGCCTGTGATTTTGAAGGCCTCTAGAAGTATTAAAGCAGTGGCTGCCACCACACACAGACATGAGGGCCAGCCCAGAACTGTGAGGTCAAGTTGTTTTGATAGAAAGGCAACAGGTCGTGGGCCTGGCTCCTGTGTGAGGATTCCAGCAGCACAGGCTTGTATTTCAGCTGTGTGTAAGGAAAAAGAATGGGACAAGTCGGGGAATGCTAGTGTGGGAGCTGTCTCCAGGGCCTTTTTGAGAGAGCGAAAGGAAGAATAGGGAAAAAACTTAGGGTCTATGGGATCAGTTAAGTTACTCTTTGTGAGCTTGTAAAGTGGTTTGGTTAGGATAGCAAAGCCTGGTATCCAGAGTTGGAAATACCAAAAAATGCCTAAGAAGGAAAGGAGTTGTTGTTTGGTGGTGGGGATTGGGGTCTGGGAGATTAACTGAACACAGTCTGCAGGAATGGCACACGTATGTTGATGGAGGATTATACCAAGATAGGTAACGCTAGGGGAAGAAATTTGTGCCTTGGAGGGGATACTCAGTACCCCTTTGAGTAGAGATGTAGAAGAAGCAGGATAGTGTCCTGCTGGGAAAATTGGTAAGAGGGGCTGCAAAGAAGAGGATCATCAAACTATTGAATAAGGTGGGAGGCAGACGGGCGAAAAGAAAGCAGATCATGAGAAAGGGCCTGGCCAAAGTAGTGTGGGCTGTCCCTGAAGCCTTGGGGCAGAACAGTCCAGGTGAGTTGTTGGGATTGGTGGGTGTCAGGGTCAGTCTAAGTAAAGGCGGAAAGAGGCTGGGAGGAGGGATGCAAGGGGATAGTAAAGAAGCTGTCTTTGAGGTCGATAACAGAATACTGAGTTGTGAAAGGGGGTATTGAAGATAGGAGGGTTTGGCACTATAGGATGGATGGGAAGGACGATTTGATTAATAAAGTGAAGATCCTGAAACAACCTGTATGACTTGTCTGGTTTCTGGACTGGTAGGATAGGGGAGTTGTAAGGAGAATTTGTAGGCTTTAAGAGGCCATGTTGTAACAGGCGGGTGATTACAGGCTTCAACCCTTTTAAAGCATGCTGTGGGATGGGATATTGGCATTGAGCAGGGTAAGGGTGATTAAGTTTTAATGGGATGGTAAGGGGTGCATGATTGGTCACCAAGGAGGGAGTAGAGGTATCCCATACTTGTGGATTAAGGTAGGGAGACACAAGGGGAGGATGCGAAGGAGGCTTTGAACTGGGGAAAAGGGTGACAATGAGGTGTGGCTGTAGCCCAGGAATAGTCAGGGAAGCAGATAATTTCGTTAAAATGCCTCGACCTAATAAGGGAGCTGGGCAGGTGGGGATAACAAAAAGGAGTGCATAAAAGAATGTTGTCTAAGTTGGCACCAGAGTTGGGGAGTTTTAAGAGGTTTAGAAGCCTGGCCGTCAATACCCACAACAGTTATGGAGGCAAGGGAAACAGGCCCTTGAAAAGAAGGTAACGTGGAGTGGGTAGCCTCCGTATCGATTAAGAAGGGGACGGGCTTACGCTCCACTGTAAGAGTTACCTGAAGTGTCTGTGATGGTGCAGGAGGCTTCCAAGGTGATCGGGCAGCGTCAGTCTTCAGCCACTAAGCCAAGAAAATCTGGGAAGGAGTCAGTCAGAGAGCCTTGGGCCAGAGTTCCAGGGGCTCTGGGAGTGGCTGCCAGGTGAATTGGACAGTCCGATTTCCAGTGGGGCCTGCACAGATGGGACATGGCTTAGGAGGAATCCCCGGCTGCAGGCATTCTTTGGCCCAGTGGCCAGATTTCCGGCACTTGAAGCAAGATTCTGGGGCAGGAGGTCCTGGAGGAACGCCTGGCCATTGTGGTTTGGGTGTTTTGAAGTTCTTGTGTGCTGGAGATGTGGCTGGGGTTTCTTTCACAGCAGAGACAAGTAATTGCAACTCAGAAATATGTTGCTGCTTGGCTGCCTCTTCCCTATTATTGTACACCTTGAAGGCGAGGTTAATTAAGTCCTGTTATGGGGTTTGAGGGCCGGAATCTAATTTTTGCAGCTTTTTCTAATATCGGGAGCAGATTGGGTAATAAAATGCATATTGAGAATAAGACAGCCTTCTGGCCCCTCTGGGTCTAGGGCAGTAAAACATCTGAGGGTTGTTGCCAAATGGGCCATTAACTGTGCTGAGTTTTTATATTTGATGAAAAAGAGCCTAAACGCTAACTGATTTAGGAGAGGTCGGATAAAGAAAATGGAGCATTAACCTTGACTACGCCTTCAGCTCCAGCCATCTCTCTAAGAGGAAATTGTTGGGCAGGTGGGGGAGGGCTAGTCGTGGAACAAAACTGTAAGCCAGACCGGGTGTGAGGAGGGGAGGTGATAGAAGGATTATAGGGTGGGGGAGTGGAGGCTGAGGAAGAATTGGGACCTGGCTTGGCCTGGCGAGGAGCAGCCTCGGGAGGAGGGGAGAGGTCAGATGGGTCCATAGAAAAGGATTCAGAGGACTCAGAGCTTGGGGTGGAGACTGAAGGAACAGACAAGAGAGAGAAAGAAGAAAGATTTGGGACGAGTTGCATTGAGAGCAGAGACTAGGGAGGGACCGATGTGTAAAGAATCCCTGGACGTCAGGCACCTCAGACCACTTGCCCATTTTACGACAAAAATTATCTAGATCTCGTAGGATGGAGAAATTGAAAGTGTTGTTTTCCGGCCACTTGGAACTATTTTTGAGTTTGTACTGGGGCCAAGCGGTATTACAGAAGAAAATAGGACATTTAGGTTTTAGGTCAGGTGTTAGTCAAAGGGGTTTTAGGTTTTTAAGAAAACAGGCTAAGGGAGAAGAAGGGGGAATGGAGGGTGGAAGGTTGCCCATAGTGAAGGAGGTAAGTTTAAAGAGGAAGGTAGAGACATGGAGAAGTGGTGGGGGAGGTGGGGGATGAGCAGCCCTGGGCTGTAATGTGGGTGAGCAGCCAAAGCAGGCGTCCCTATAATTGACCTGCCACCAAGTGAGTGTGGGTGAATGATCAAGGCAGGTGTCCCCACGGAGATCAGACACCAATGGAATGTGGGTGAATGATCAAGGCAGGCATCCCCATGGAGATCAGACACCAAGGGAAGACTGTCTTCCCAAATCCGTGACTGACGTTGGAGTTTTTGAGTTCGCAGATAAAATGTGTCTCCTTTGTCTCTACTAGAGAGGAAAAAGAATTGGAATTGGAAGGATAGGGAGATTGAAGGGTAGCGAGAGAGGCTGGAGAAGAGAGTGAAGAGACCACTTAGCTGATTTGAAATTGGCAAGATATTCCTTGGGCTGGTCTGAGGACCCAAGGTCATACGTGGATCTCCTCACGGAGTGAGGGTGAGGACAGGGGGCCGGTCTCCCAAAGGAGTCCCCCGTCCCAGGTTTCGGCACCAAATGTTACACTTGTCTGTGTGAAGAGACCACCAAGCAGGCTTTGTGTGAGCAACAAGGCTGTTTATTTTCACTTGGGTGCAAGTGGGCTGAGTCCAAAAAGAGAGTCAGCAAAGGGAGATAGGGGTGGGGCAGGTTTATAGGATTTGGGTAGGTAGTGGAAAATTGCAGGTAAAGGGGATTTTCTCTTGCAGGCAGGGGCAGGGGTCACAAGGTGCTTGGTGGGGAGCCCCTGAGACTCACTGTCCAGGAGAAGGAATGTCACAAGGTCAATTGATCAGTTAGAGTGGGACAGGAACAAATCACAATGGTGGAATGTCATCAGTTAAGGCAGGAACTGGCTATTTCACTTCTTTTGTGGTTCTTTAGTTGTTTCAGGCCATCTGGATGTATACGTGCAGGTCACAGGGGTTATGATGGCTTAGCTTGGGCTCAGAGACCTGACAGTCATAAACCCATAAATGTAAATATAATGTTTCCCTGAGTTCTGTGAGCTGCTCCAGCAAATTAGTGGAACCTGAAGATGGAGCCATGGGAACCTCAGTTTATAGCTTAATTTAGAGCTGTTCATTGAAGGACAGGTTAAAGAACTTGGGGCTTCCAATTGGCTTTGAAAGTCAGGGGGCAGTCATGGAGACTGATCCCTCACCCTGCAGGATCTGACACTCAGGTGTATAATGTCAGAATTGAATTGGAGAATACCCAGTTGGAGGACCAAGTGGAGGTCCACTGCAGAATTGATTGTTCACTCGAGGTGTGGGGAAAATCCTCCCCACAGCTGGTGTCAGAAGTGTGTTATGAGGCTATAATGGGAGAAACTGAGTTTATTTCTATATTCTCAGAGTCGGTTGAACTAGGACCCCTTACCCCTGATGTAATTTTCCACCCACCCAGCCTCACCTTGCTCTTTGCCTGTAGAGTCCCAGTTGCTTATGCTGTATTCTGAATTGAGCCCACTTCTATACTGAGGACCTGTTTCCCCTACTGCAATGGTCCTGAATGAAGTCTCCTCTTACCATGTTAACTACCACCCGGCTCTGGCATTTCCTTGACAGCAGCACTGCCTGTGGAGGTTGCTCTGAGGGGGCTCCTCTGGTTTGGACATAGGGTTCCTGCCAGGCTGTCATTACGGCGGCCTCCCTAGTTCATGGCCCCGCTGCCCCTGAGCTAGGGGTTTGTGATTGGGACCACGCAAGGCACTGGACACTAGACATGAACGTCGCTCACAGGTTTCCCTGCTGCTGGAAAGTGAAAAACAAACGATGTCAAGCCTGTGTCTCCATTTCCACATTCTTTTTTTCCAAATTTGTTGTCCTCTCCTGCCTGTACCTGATGGTTTCAAGGATGAGTGGTGGTGACACTGTTTTTAGGGGTGGAAAGAACACACATTTATCTCATTCGTAGCTTCTTTCACCACAATTCCCAAGCCTGAAAAAAAAACAACAACACTTTAGGCCGGGCACAGGGCTCACACCTGTAATTCCAGAACTTTGGGGAGGCTGAGGCAGGCAAATCACCTGAGGTCAGGAGTTCAAGACTAGTCTGACCAATGGTGAAACTCCATCTCTACCAAGAAATACAAAAATTAGCCGAGCATGGTGGCACGTGACTGTAATCCCAGCTACTCGGGAGGCTTAGGCAGGAGGATTGCTTGAACCCGGGAGGCAGAGGCTGCAGTGGGCAGTGGAGTGGAGGTTGCCCTCCGGCCTGGGAGACAGAGTGGGACCCTGTCTCAAAACAACAACAACAACAAAATAACCACATTCCTGCCTGGATGATTCAGAACAGGAACAGTGATTCACCTGGATTCTAGGGGAGGGCTGAGTTCCCTCCTTCTTTGAACCATCTTCCTTCTGTCCCAACTTTCTCCTCTAGGCCCCCAGTAATAATCCCTTCAGAACAAAGGTCCTAAAATGTTTATTTGCCTTTGCTTTCCTCTTTCTGCCTGTGCCATCCTCCCTGACTTTGTCTGATAAGTATTCTTTCTTGTGTACTTTTATTTAAAATTGTTTTTGAAATTCCAAATGATTTCATGTTAATATAAAATACTTAAAAATATATATCCCCAAATGACTATAACTCCTATTGATGACATTTCTAAATGCGCAGTACTCTCTGGTTATTAAATTACAGTCCCTTTCTAGCCTATCTGTCCCTCCGCCTTTTGTTTTTTACTTTATTTATTTTAAAATTTTAATTGTGATAAAATACACATAAAATTTACTATCATAATCATTTTAAGTGTACAGTTTTAATAGTATTAAGGAAATTTACATTATTGTGCAGCCATCACCACCATCCATCTCTAGAACTTTTTAAAGAAAATTATTAAACATTTTTTTTTTTTTGAGACAGGGTTTTGCTCTTGTTGCCCAGACTAGAATGCAATGGTGCGATCTCAGCTCACCGCAACCTCCGCCTCCCGGGTTCAAGCAATTCTCCTGCCTCAGCCTCCCAAGTAGCTGGGATTACAGGCATGCGCCACCACTCCCTGCTAATTTTTTGTATTTTTAGTAGCGACAAGGTTTCTCCATGTTGGTCAGGCTGGTCTCGAACTCCTGATCTCAGGTAATCTGCCTGCGTCAGCCTCCCAAAGTGCTGAGATTACAGGTGTGAGCCACCACGCCCAGCCAAATTATTAAACTTTTTAAAGAGCAGTTTAGTGTCACAACTTTTAAAGGAACAGTTTTAGGTTCACAGAAAAATTGAGAGCAGAGTACTGAGTTCCCATGTACCCACTATCCCCACAGGTGCACAGATCCCCTGCTTGACATCTTCCACCAGAGTGCTGCACTCGTTATGATCAGTGAACCTACACTGACACATCATTATCACTCAGAGTTCTCCAGAACCTTTCATCTTGCATAACTGAAACTCCATCCCCATTGAACAATAACTCCCATTCTCTTCCCCCCAGCCCCTGGCAGCCATCATTCTGCTGTCTGTCTCTATGATTTTCATGACTAGGTATGTCATATAAGTGGGCTCACACAGTATTTATCTTTTTGTGTCTGACCTAAATTACTTAGTGTAATGTGTTCTCAAGGTTCATCTGTGTTGTAGGATTTGTCAGAATTTCCATCCTTTTTTTTTTTTCTTTTTGAGACAGAGTCTTGCTCTGTTGCCCAGACTGGAGTACAGTGACACAATCTTGGCTCACCACAGCCTCCACCTCCCAGATTCAAGCGATTATCCTGCCTCATGTCACCACGCCCGGCTAATTTTTGTATTTTGAGTAGAGACGGGCTTTCACCATGTTAGGCAGGCTGGTCTTGAACTCCTGACCTCATGATCCATTCACCTTGGCCTCCCAAAGTGTTGGGATTACAGATGTGAGCCACCGTGCCAGCAGAATTTCCATCTTTTTTTTTTTTGAGACAGAGTTTTGCTCTTGTCACCCAGGCTGGAGTGCAATGGCATGATCTCAGCTCACCATAACCTCCGCCTCCCAGATTCAAGCGATTCTCCTGCCTCAGCCTCCTGAGTAGCTGGGATTACAGGCGCCGCCACCATGCCCAGCTAAATTTTTATATTTTTAGTAGAGACAAGGTTTCACTATGTTGGCCAGGCTGGTCTCGAACTCCTGACCTCAGGGATCCACCCACCTCAGCCTCCCAAAGTGCTGGGATTACAGGCATAAGCCACCATGCCCGGCTCAATTTCCATCCTTTTAAAGGGCAAATCATATTCCTTTGTGGGTATACACCACATTTTGGTGATCTATTGTTCTGTTGAGGGACATTTGTGTTGCCTCCACCTTTTGGCTATTCGGAATGATGCTGCTATGAACAAAGGTGTGCAGCTATCTCTTTGAGACTGTGCTTTCAACTTTGGTAGTTACACACTCAGAAGTGGAATTGGGGCCGGGCGCAGTGGCTCACGCCTGTAATCCCAGTGCTTTGGGAGGCCGAGGCAGGCGGATCACATGAGGTCGGGAGTTTGAGACCAGCCTTGCCAACATGGTGAAACCCCGTCTCTACTAAAATACAAAAATTAGCTGGGCGTGGTGGCAGGTGCCTGTAATCCCACCTACTCAGGAGGCTGAGGCAGGAGAATCGTTTGAACCTGGTAGGCAGAGGTTGCAGTGAGCCAATATTGTGCTACTGCACTCCAGCCTGGGGAACAAAGCGAGACTCCGTCTCAAAAAAAAAAAAAAGAAAAAGAAAAAGAAGTGGAATTGCCGAATTGAATGGTCATTCCATTTTTAATTTTTTGAGGAACTGACATACTGCTTTCCACAGCAGCTGTACCATTCTACGTTTCCATTAACAGAGGACAAGAGTTCCAATTTCTCCATCCTCACCAACACTTATTTTCTTTCTTTCTTTAGTTTTTTAATAGTCACCATCCGCATGGGTGCGAGGTGGTATACACTTTTGCTTTTTAGCTTTTATTAAAAGCCTGGTGTCTTTCGGTCACAATCCTTTTCTTCAAAGCCTAACTGGGCACTTCAGTGTTCAGCTGTATATTTCCTTTCTCGAAATATGTACAGTAGGAGTATGTTTTCTCTCTGACTTAGGGAAAACTGAGTTGATGTCTTCAGGTGGGGGAACAATTAGCCAGCAGAGACATCTGCCCCCTCAGAGAGTGCCTGGAATGATTCAGCCAAATTTTCTGACTTGCAAGGGGTCCTTTTCTGCTATTAAGGCTCCTGAGCACCCGTCCCAAAGTTGTATGTTCCCCCAGAGAACAGCTTTCCCAGATGGAATCTTGGTGCAGCTGTCGGAGGTGCTTGGGTACCCTTCCATGTTATATGTTATGTGCATGTGAATTTAGTGACAGGAACCTTGGTCTCACTGAGAAGTAATGAAAAGCGTCTAAAGTCTGTGATGCTAGGCCAGGGGCAGTGGCTCACGCCTGTAATCTCAGCACTTTGGAAGGCCAAGGAGGGTGGATCACCTGAGGTCAAGAGTTTGAGACCAGCCTGGCCAACATGGTGAAATCCTATCTCTAATAAAAATACAAAAATTAGCCGGGCATGGTGGTGCGTGCCTGTAATCCCAGCTACTGGGGAGGCTGAGGCAGGAGAATCACTTGAACCCAGTAGGCAGAGGTTGCAGTGAGCTGAGATCACACCATTGCACTCCAGCCTGGGCGACAGAGCAAGACCCCATCTCAGAAAATAAATAAATAAGTAAATAAGTAAAGAAATAAAAGTCGGCCAGGCGCGGTGGCTGACGCCTGTAATCTCAGCACTTTGGGAGGCCGAGGCGGGTGGATCACGAGGTCAGGAATTCAAGAGCAGCCTGGCCAAGATGGTGAAACTCCGTCTCTACAAAAAATACAAAAATTAGCTGGGCATGGTGGCAGGCGCCTGTAATTCCAGCTACTCAGGAGGCTGAGGCAGAGAATTGCTTGAACCCGGGAGGCGGAGGTTGCAGTGAGCTGAGATCGTGCCACTGCACTCCAGACTGGGTGGCAGATCAAGACTCTGTCTCAAAAATAAATAAATAAATAAATATAAAAATCTGTGGTTATAGAAGGTAATCATTATTACAACATTATACATTACAGCAATGTATCCTACAATTACGTTGAAGTTCGTAAAACACAAGTGGCACAATTTTTCCTTTTGGAGCCTCAGTCAGGGGTCTTGAGGCGGTGTCCCCAGGGGCACACCCTTTGGTTTCCGCCTCGGAGTGCTCAGCCCCAGCCCAGTGCCTCTGACCGGAGACCAGGGCCGCGAAGCAGCTTCTCTCCCGCTAGAGGGCGCTGGGCTCCTTGGTTGAGATCGTCTTCGGGACTCCAGGGAGGCCTCTGGCTCTCTTCCGGTTTGACTGGGCCTCCCGGGCTCTATTTTTAGGCCTCTGTGTTGGCCTTGGGCGTTCAGACCTGGAGACCCCGCTGAATCAGGGAATAGCGTAGTCTCTCACAGGATATGAGTGGTGACCCCTCAGGAGTCAGGGTCCCTGTGAGGGTGGGGTCACCGTTCACAGAGCACCCAAGGACCACGCAGGGGAGGTGGAGGGGGGGAAGAAGGCTTTTTTCTCACGTTTCGAGATTCGTTCTCACATTCGTTCTCAGACTTTGTTCTCACATTCTTTTTCAAAAGGAAAATAAAATTTTAAAAGAAAAATGCTAGGGACCAAAGAAAAACGTATTCATCTACATTGACTTCTATGGTACTTCCTGAAAAGTTGAAAATTGTGTGGGAGGCGCAGGAAGCCATCCCTTCTGCTTCCTCACTTGCTGGTGCGACCTCCTCGCAGCGTTTGGGCTCCGCAAGCTTTCAGCGGCACCAGTTCTGAGAGCAGGCGCCCAGGCCCCACCCTCAGCGCTTCCCACTCCATAGAGCCGGGTGTGGCCCAAGAATCTGCCTTTTTTGGCAAACACCTCGTTGGAGTCTCAGGCGGGTAATCCTCAAACCACACTTTGAGGCACTTTCCACGGGGCTCATGTCCTCTGATGCTGTTTGCTTACTTCTTACAGTTCTCACAGAAATTTTACACTCCCAATAGGAAGCCTCCATGCAGGAATTCCACACGTTTTAGTATTTTAGACTACCGGTTCCTTCTCCTCTGTGCGAGTCCCCAGGCAGGCCCTATCCTGAGTTCTGAAACGTGGTGGTGTCTTCAGCAACCCCTCAGTTCTAACCCCTGCTTCCTCAGTTCTAACCCCTGCTTGCTTCCCATTCCCGACCCTCAGCCTCCTATTTCTGATGCTCCGGGGCTGCCCTGAGCCTGGCAGCCTTCTAAATTTCTTTCATTTATTGCACTGAGCTCTTGGAAGAAATCTTCCCTCCTGCGATAGAAGCCCTTAAGTAAGAGTCTGGCTTTCCCTCTCTTTCCCTAGTATCAGGGTCTCACTCAACTCCAACTCCAAACTCACAAACACACACATGCTGTGTAGCTGCAACAACTGTGACTGTTCCCCAGGCATACTCCGGCAGCTAGACAACAGCTAATGTTCAGGTTTGTGCAGTGCGTCCTGCTTTGATGGTGCTGGGTAAAAGCTGAGGTCACCGGGCCTGGCGGCTCATGCCTGTAAATCCCAGCATTTTGGGAGCCCAAGGCGGGAGGATCGCTTGAGCCCAGGAGTATGAGACCAGCCTGAGCAACATAGGGAGACCCCATCTCTACAAAATAAATTAATAATGTAGCTACGCATGGTGGTGCGGGCCTGCAGATCCAGCTATTCAGGAGGCTGAGCTGGGAGAATTGCTTGAGCCCAGGAGGTTGAGGCTGCAGTGAGATGTGATTGCACCACTGCACTCCAGCCTGGGCGACAGAGGGAAACCCTGTGTCAAAAAAAAAGCTGAGGTCAACGAATTTAGGAATCAGTCATTACCCCACCCATGTCTGAGACAGCTGGGAATAGAACATATTGAGCAAAAATCCACTTTGGAGGCCGGGCGCAGTGCCTCACGCCTGTAATCCCAGCACTTTGGGAGGGTGAGGCGGGTGGATCACGAGATCAGGAGTTCAAGACCAGCCTGGCCAAGATGGTGAAACCCTGTCTCTACTAAAAATACAAAAATTAGCCAGGCACGGTGGCGGGCGCCTGTAATCCCAGCTACTTGGGAGACTGAGGCAGGAGAATCACTTGAACCCGGGAGGCGGAAGTTGCAGTGAGCCGAGACCGCACCATTGCACTCCAGCCTCGGCGACAGAGCGAGACTCCATCTCAAAACAACAACAACAACAACCACAACAAAATCCACTTTGGAGAATTTGATGCAGAGATGACAGGTAATTGGGAGAGGGGCTCCTGGCACCTCTGAGACTGACACAGATGGTATCTTTAAGACACACAGCTGGACAAACTACTGCCTCTTCAGCATGTATGAGAATGCCGGCAGAAGCAGACATCTAATTTCCTCCACTTCCCAGCTTTGATCACCTTCTTGCTCAATTTGCATGCTAATTACTAAGTCTCTGGTTAGCAGCCCCTAGCTATCTGCCCTAGGTCTGCTGTCAAGCTCTCACATCAATTCTGTCACCAGTTTGACTCAACTATCAGGATCAGCCTCTTGGAAGGGCTACTCCCGAGCCTACAGTCTGAGAGGCCACCCCACCCGCCCCCATTCAAGTATCAACTCCCCAGTGCCAATGGCAGCCATCAAAGAGAGCTGTCTGTCAGCACAGAGAGGTCCAGGGTTGTAGGAAGGGGGCTCACAAGTTGGCCTGGCCCTAAAGAAGGTAGGTACCAGGGCCCAGGTTTCAGACCTTGGTCTTGCATGCCGAGAAACTCTATTTTGTCCATGGCTCTGTGGTGCGGGGACTCAAGAAGCTCACAAGAGAATGATGCATAAAGCCATCACTTAAAATGAGAAATAAGATCAGATATTTGTGTCCGCATGACCAACCAAACAGGCAGGGGCAGGGCGCCGGGGGCTTTCCTTGGTGGTCATGGGTCAGAACAAGTATGGCAAGAGGTAGATTCCAGTGGAAATGGCACGGCTCTCTGCCTGCATTCAGTCAGCCAATACTCAGCTGGAATCTTCCCCATGGCTACACCAGTTATTAATGGCTGGCATCTGTTCAAATTTGTCAGTGTCTTTGCCACATCAGACCAACTGTTGTAATATCAGTTACATATTATTGCCATCACCTTTAACAATAGGTGCACATACACCTGCTGGAAGAGTCGGTTTTTAGTAGGCTGACAGCACTGTCTCTCCCCTAGACTGACTACACAATTCCTTAGGTGAAGTCCTGATTAGATAAGTAAGCAACAAGAGGAAGGGGCCCCAGGTGGGGAAGAACAATGAACAATCGTTCTGAGAAACACAAATCAGAATCACAAACAATGGCCTGTTCTGGGGGCACAATGTCCTCATTCAGCACATAGCCCCCTCCAGCACGGCCCTGTAAAATTTCCCTCCAGGCCCCCACCTCTTGGCAGACAGACGCTTCTCTGCTGTGCTGCCCATTGCAACGTTGCAAGGTATTTTCATACTTCCTCTTATAATCCGCCTTTCTTTACCTACAACTGTCTTGGTAAATTCCTTTACCACCTGCGACCATGGCCCCAGATTCGTACCCGTGCCATATTATACTTTAAGAGGTTCTATTCATTGGTTAGCTACCAGCATCTAGCACATAGTAGATGCTCAACGGCACAAATCAGCGTTCATGATGTTGAGCTCAACCGACCGCTAATGCCTAGATGGACTCTGCCAGTTTGCCTCCATGCTTCCCTTTTCCGAGCCTCCATGGTTGACTACTCTCAAAACTGTGACATTCTTTCCTTGCATCTGCCAGACTCAGGTGACCTTGCTGGCTCAACAATGAATATTTCACTGAGCACTTATTATATGCCAGGCTTTGGGGATATGGCAGTGGATAAAATAGTCACAGTTCCTGCCTGCTAAAGTCTCACATCTGAGGACGGAGTTAGGCATTAAACACAGGAGATGAGGAGTGTGGATGGAGAAGGATCCAGGCTGTGGGAGCACGTGGGAGACGGATGGGGTAGTCTCCTGGAGGAAGTGATGTTTCAGCTGAAGTATCAGTGAGTTGGGGGAAGGGAAAGGGGACAGGGGAGGTGAGAAGATGAGTAATTCGGGCACAGCAAACAGCCTTTACAAAGACTCACATATGGGAAAGAGTAAGTTGGGGTGGCACAGCAGGAACGGAAGAGGTGGGCCAGAGATGAGATGAGGATCGGGAGCATGGTGGCCAGGGGAACACACCTTGTAGACCTCTAACTCTGGGCAGCAAAATTGACCAGGGGCTCCTGCCACTCACACCAAAGCCAGGCTTCCCCTAGGGACAGAAATCCTTTGTCGCTAGCTTTGGCTCAAAGATTCCATGGTGGTTTGCTGAACTTTCCTTAGACTTCAGGGTCGGCAGACTACGTCTACCCTCCACTCTCACCTTCCCCTTCCTGTGGGGCCAGACTCACATCACACTGGATGGGTCTCCCAGACTCCTGCAGCTCCCTTCCACATTTCTATCACAATTTCCCCAGAAAAAACCCTTGCATGCAGGCGTGGTGGCACACACCTGTAGTCCCAGCTACTGAGGATGCTAAGGCAGGAGAATCACTTGAACCCAGGAGGCAGAGGTTGCAGTGAGCCGAGATTGCACCACTGCACTCTGTGTCTGCTTCTGGGAGGATCTGAACTAACACAGGAGGCTTTACCCTAATGGTACTGTAAAGCCATTGAAGAGCTTTAAATGAGGAAGTGACATGATTAGATTAAAGCTCAGTCTGGCTGCTGGGTAGAGAATTTGACAGAGGGGACCAAAAGTAGGGGCGGGAAGGCCCATTTGGAGGCTGTTACAGTGATCCAGGTGAGACGGCTTGGAGTAGGGTGTGGGAGAGGTGATTTTAAGCTGTGGTTGAATATGGGAGATACTTAGGAAGAAAAGATGGCACTTGGTGTTGGACTGAATGTGGAGTGTGAGGGAGGAATTGAGGATGATTCTAGGATCCTGGCTCATGGGACAAGAGGGAAAAAGCTAGAGTTTGGGAGTTGTATCCAGCTCTGCTCAGGGAAAAATGCAGAATCTGGCCTGTAGAAAGGTGAGTTCTGTTGTCAGTCAGGATGGCTCACTGTCTTCCCTGCTACCTGGGTGAAACACCCCTTGGCAACACCCACCGCCAAGTTCATGTTCATGTTCATGTTCACCGAACAGCGTTCTGATTGTTCATTTGGCCACACAGGTGTTCGAACACCAGGCAGACCCTTCTGGAAAGGAATAGTGCCCGATAAAAAGGAATAAATGAATTCATTGGAATTCCAGTTTATCCGACAATGTCGCCGGTATCTAGTGGTTCCAAGCTAACATCTCCAAGTCTGAGATACTGGCAAGGATGAAGCCCAGACTCTGGTAAACTCACCAGAGGAACTCTGGTCTCAGGGCCTTTGTGTAGACAGCCAGCTGGCCTTCCTTAGAGACACACCAGGGCAGGCTGAATAATGGCCCCGAATATGTCCACACCCTGAATCTCTGGAACCTGTGACCATGTTACCATAAAGGGGACAGTGCAGGTGTGATTGAGTCAAAGACCTTGAGGTGAGGGGGCTCATCCTGAATTATCTGGGTGGGGCCAATGTAATCTCAAGGGTCCTTATAAGAGGGAGGCAGGAGGATCTGAGAGAGTAATAGGAGATGTGATGACTGAAACAAGAGGGGCCATGCAAGGAAGGGGCCAGGAGCCAAGGAATGCAGAAGGCCCCAAGGAGATGAAAAGACAAGGAAACATTCTCCTAGAACCTCCAGAAGGAATGCCAGCTTGCCCACACCTTGGATTTGGCCTAGCAAAACTGATTTTAAAATTCTGACCTCCAGAACTACAAGAGAATAAATCTGTGCTGTTTTAAGCTACTGAGTTTGTGATAAGCTGTTACATCAGCAGTAGGAAGCCAATACACTCCAGCTGCACCATCTCACCTTTTTAAAAGACAAGTAGCAGATTAAATATATATATCCCTATTATATTGTATATTATATATAATATATATGCCTATTTTTAGACCACAGTAACTAAAATGAGGGAGCCATGTAGAATAAGCATGTGTCATATTTGCGTATGCTTAATATCTTTTGAATAAATTCCTTTCCTATTTTTAGGCACTTCCAGGCCATGCTGCATTTCCCAGTATCTCTTGCAGCTAGGACACAAACACTTGACCCGGGCCCCCCCACCGTCATATGCACCTTAGTGAGAAGGCCCCTGGAGGATTCCTCTCCCAGGGGCTCTGTGGAGCAGTCACTGAGATCTCAGGGGCAGCAGGGGCAGAGGTCCTGGCTGTGGTGTCCCATCTCAGTATCTAAAGTGTGCACCTGCACTCAGCAGTGGTGGGAGGATGATCTGGGTATTGTTCCAGGCTGTAGAGCCTTCAGGCCTGATTTGCTGGCCTTTCTGGAAATCCTGTGAGCCACACAGTATCCTTCTATGAATCTGTTTGCTACTTAATCTTGTACTGTGGATTCTTTCATTTGCCACTAAGAACTCTGACTGATACATACCTTATGGCAAGGCTGTCAGTGTTAGTGCTGGAAGGTGAAGCATTTTGCTTTTCCAGACAGCCAGAATCATTCAGCAAGATCAGGAAATGGAAGCCAAAGTGCACATTAGTTTGTAATTACAGCTGCAGAGCATCCCAGCAACCACAGAACAGCTGGTGCTCCTTAGTCCTAGAGTGGCCATGGAGGGGGACCATGTCCAGAGAATAAGTGACTATGGGGTTTCCAGGTGGGCTTCAGAAGGGCCCATCTAGGAGAGGTGAGGGATGACTGGCATAGTTTCCTCAGATGCAGGTGAGGGAGGTGCTAGGAGCACTCTCTCAGAGCCACTTTCCCCCAGGGATAGCCAGTTGCTATTTCAGTTTGGGGAGAGGTGCCTGAAGTCCTCCTGGCTTTCCTCTCCCTCCCCTCCCTTCCCGTCCCCTGAGTCTGGGCCAAGAAGGCTCACAGATGAGGAGCCAGATGTGAGCAGAGCCTTGACACACAGCCGCTTCCAGGAGCTCATGCTCGTGTCATCAAGGAGATGACAGATGTGCCTTCCTCCTTGGGTCAGCTTCAGATGAAGTCATCCTTTCCCTCTGGACTCTATCAGGATTAGCCGTTGGTATTTCTGAGTCACTTCACAGTTCATACGCACTTTGGAAACCAGAAGTATCGTGTGAAAATCTCTGCAGATGAGATTTTTATCCTGGGCCTTTACTTTTGAGGATGCTCTTGAGACACTGAACCAAGAACATTGACCAGAACATTGAATGTTATTTTGAGGATTTTGAGAATTAAGAAGCATAAAAGGAGAAACACAATGGTGATGAATGTGTTCAGGAGGCCATAGGGGTTGCAGCTACTATAAAATCAAATCCGTGCCTCTGAAGTGCTCCCACGCCCTCCGGGGGATGCTGTTTATGAGTTTTCTTGGATCTTACAAGGGGCAAGTAAGATTGCCTCGTCTCACACAGAGCTTCCTTTGAAGAATGCTAATCCTGTGAGGACTTTTCCTTCCACGATATTGTTGAGGAGGAGTTTTCTGATTACCATTGCCTGAAATGGCTTAAGGCTAAAATATCCTAACCCAAAAGTCTTTAGAAAGGGAAAAGTTAAGACCTTGTCAATAATTTATAATCTAGTGGTAATCAATATGTTAGTATTCAATCGGATTGTTTTCAACATCCCTTCAGCAGAACAATTTCCCAAGAAATGTGTGTCCATAATTATGTTTTTATGGGGGAGAGGGGTAAGGACATTCATTGATGAGGAAATTACATTAGGGAGAAACAGACCATTCACAGGGAGCCCTTTGTCGAGCAGAGCAAAGCTGGAAAGCTGTCATAGCGAGGACCCGTCCTTCCTTCCTTGATGGTGTGTGTGTTTTATCTATTACACTGGAAAAT
This sequence comes from Pan troglodytes, assembly GCF_028858775.2. Taxonomy (NCBI): domain Eukaryota; kingdom Metazoa; phylum Chordata; class Mammalia; order Primates; family Hominidae; genus Pan; species Pan troglodytes. The sequence goes on from NC_072398.2 coordinate 22,471,280, forward strand.
GTAGCTCTACAGAGGGTTTGCTCTGAGCATGACTCTATCAATTGAGAGCTCAAGTAGAATTCTGATAGAAACTAAGATTACAATGTAATACAAAACCAGTGACCTGTGTTAATTGTGCGTTGCTGATATGGCTGCAATAAGTTGAATTCATTGCTGATGTGGGTCCAACAACTTGGTGTACATAGTGAACACAGGAGACCAAGGGCTGTCCTTCTCAACCAAGGGCTCCCTGAGTGATGCCCTCTTGTCCCCACAGCCACTCTTCTCTCCCGTGGGAAGATCCCTGTCCCTTCTCATTTCTTGGGCAAGTATATTGCTTTCCCAACATGGGCATTATTGGCCAGCTTCTGTACTCCTCAAGAAAATCTAAATATTATTATCTCTCCTGCCTTCCCAAGACAGTTTCTTTCCCCAGAACTGAATTTCAGAGCTCGGTAATCCCTGGCACGGTCTCCATGAGTCCAGATGGGATACACTTTACAGATAGACCTGCACACCCCCTTCTATGCACCTCACTCCCTTGACACTTCTTTTTTGTTTGTTTGTTTTTTTGAGATGGAGTTTCACTCTTGTCACCCGGGCTGGAGTATAATGGCGCAATCTCTGCTCACTAAAACCTCGCCTAAAACCTGAGGCAGGTTCAAGCGATTCTCCTGCCTCGGCCTTCTGAGTAGCTGGGATTACAGGTGCCCACCACCACGCCCAGCTAATTTTTGTATTTTTAGTACAGACAGGGTTTTCACCATGTTGGCCAGGCTGGTCTCAAACTCCTGACCTCCGGTGATCCGCCTGCCTCGGCCTCCCAAAGTGCTGGGATTACAGGCGTGAGCCACCACGCCCAGCCCCTTGACACTTCTTGACACTGTTCAGACCCCACATAACGTACATACTTGACTGGGATTACCTGCTTTGCAGGACCTTGACTCCTGAAGCTAGGAAATCCCTGGAGACATCTGTAAAGGTCACCAATTAGTTTTCTCCAATGTTGGCTCTAGTTTAATCCCAAATGGTCTAACACAAGTGACCCCCACATTTTTTGTTTGTGTCTGCTTTGAGGTGACCCCAGCTCTTCCCGCACCCAAGGAAGCAGGATGTAGCCACTCTTCAATAATCTATAAAATACCAAGAATACCAAAAATCACCTACTCAGCATTCTGAAAATGATAGCAAACGTTTTGTAAGTACAATTGCAGCAGGGGGACATGGTCACATTAACTCGCATCCTGCTTTGGTACTAACAAAACATCCCCTTTAGCTCTTTGCTTCCTTTCCCTCCCCAAAGGAATTTGCTATTGTTTGTAAATATAGTATACCCCTAACACCAGCTTTATTTAACTCCACTTCACATTTTTAGCCTTTCTGAAAATTCATACTAGGTAGGTTTTACTTTTTTTGAAACAATTCCATTGAGGTAGAATTTACATACAATAAATTGGACTGGTAGGGTCAGGCTCAGAGCACTGTTTTATTTTTTACTTTATTTTTTAAAATTTTTGTGGGTACATAGTAGGTGTATATATTTATGGGATACATGAGCTATTTTGGTACTGGCATGCAATGCATAATAATTAAACCATGGAAAACTGGGTATCCATCCCCTCAAGCATTTATCCTCTGTGTTACAAACAATCCAATTATATTCTTTTAGTTATTTTTTGAAATGTACAATTAAATTATTATTAACTGTAGTCTCCCTGTTGTGCTATCAGATACTAGGTTTTAATTCATTCATTCATTCTTTTTTTTTTTTTTGAGATGGAGTTTCACTCTTGTTGCCCAGGCTGCAGGGCAATGGCGTGATCTCGGCTCACCGCAACCTCCGCTTCCCAGGTTCAAGCGATTCTCCTGCCTCAGCCTCCTGAGTAGCTGGGATGACAGGCATGCACCACCATGCTCAGCTAATTTTGTATTTTTAGTAGAGACGGGGTTTCTCCATGTTGGTCAGGCTGGTCTTGAACTCCCGACCTCAGGTGATTCGCCCGCCTCTGCCTCCCAAAGTGCTGAGATTACAGGCATGAGCCACCGTGCCCGGCCTTAATTCATTCTTTCTATTTTTTTTGGTACCCATTTATTATCCCTACCTCTCCCCACCTTGCCCCCCGACCACCCTTCCCAGCCTCTGGTCACCATCTTCTACTCTTGCTCATGAATTAAATTGTTTTGATTTTTAGATCCCACAAATAAATGAGAACATTGAGCACTGTTTTAAGTGAACAATTCAGTGAGTTTTGACAAATGTATATGCCTATGTGACCACCATCATATTCAAGATATAGAATGTTTCTGTCATCCCAAAAAGTTCTCTCATGTCTCTTTGCTGTCAACCATCCTCTCCACCCTCAGCTCCAGGCAACTGCTGATCTGCTTTCTGTCATTATTGTTTCATTTTGATGGGCTTTAATTTTAAGGAGAATATACTGTAGCCAATAAAATGGAGTTCTGCTTGCTTCTGCTTGACACCCTGCAAGGATCCACATGAGAAAATGTTAACATTAAAAACATAGCAATTGTATGTCATCTGAGCCACACAACATTGATCCTTTGCTGAATTCTTTTCTTTCATTAGTGTAATAAATTGTTTTCAAAGATGGCGCCAACAATTCCTCCCTCATGCCACCCCTCCCATCAAGAGGTGGAGTCTGTCTCCCCTTTCTTTGAACCAGAAGTGATTTTGTTACTTGATTTGACTGAAAGAATGAGAAAGAAGGCCGGACGTGGTGGCTCTTGCCTATAATCCCAACACTTTGAGAGGCTGAGGCAGGTGAATCACTTGAACCTGGGAGTTCATGGCAAAACCTTGTCTCTACAAAACAAAAAATCCCCAAAACACAAATATTAGCCAGGCATCATGGCCTGCACCTGTAGTCCCAGCTACTCGGGAGGCTGAAGTGGGAGAATCGCTGGAACCCAAGAGGTGGAGGTTGCGGTGAGCCAAGATTGCACCACTGAACTCCAGCCTGGGTGACAGAGTGAGACCCTATCTCAAAAAAAAAAAAAAAAAAAAAAAAAAAAAGAAGTGATGCTCTGCCAGTTCCAGGCTCCTGCTTTACAAAGCTTGAGAATGTCTATTTGGCCTATTGGGATTCAGCCACCATGTAAGTAAGCTCAAGCCAGACTGCTAAATGATGAGAGACTCTGTGGAGAGGGAGCGCTCAACCAGCTCCCTGCTCCTCAAGCCACCCCAGCTGAGGTGCCAGACATGTAAATGAAGCCATCTTGTGCATTCCATCTAAATTCCAACTAAAGCTCCCAACTAAATGCAGCCACACAAGTGACCTTGAGCAACTCAGTACAGAGCAGAAGAACTGCTCAGCTGAGCCCAGCCAACCCCCAGAATTGTGAGAAATAATAAATCTTTGTTTTAAGCCACTGAGTTTTGGGGTAGTTTGTTATACAGCAGTAGATAACTGAAGCCATCGGGAATGTTGATGGAAGGTAATGCCCTCCTAGAAACACCTGAAACAACATCAGCAGAGGGAAGGAACATGCGGCCTCCATAATACTGTGAAGCAGTGACTGCCCCTTTGTGAAGTCCCAGAGGGCGGTCATTAAACCAGCTCCTTCCAAAGGAAGCAGAACCCAGGATGCAGTCACAGCCAAGAGAGGCTTCTTCAGGGGCTCTCAGGAGCTCAGTGTGGGGAGTTGGCTCAAGGGAAAAAGGGACTCCAGGTCCTCCTCCCTCTCTTTCTTTTTGTGGCTTTCCGAGGGAGAGTCTCACCCAGGTGGGGGGAGTCGTAGCTGAAGAATTTGAGTTTCTAGGGAGACCTAGGATGATTTAAGAGGTTAAGAGCTTCTTAGAGCCACGTCTTCTTAGGAAGACCCAGATGAGAAATGATTCAGGAATTCCCATGATCAAAGGCTAGCACAATCTGTGGCCTGCAAAAGCTACTCACAAAAGTGTTTGTTAAGTCAATAAATTTCTGCTTGAGTTATCTGGATATTCCACAGGCTAATTAGATTTAGGGAATCCAAGACTGGTGCTGAGGTGTCCACCAGGCATGAACAATTCACTTTGACAGTTCCTAGATCATCATGCACTCTGCAGACCAGAGAGAGCCGTAGAAACCTTAATTTGAAGATTAATTATTTAGCCTGTTGTAGACTTAGCCTTCACCTAGCATTTAACTATATTTAACTATATGGTGGGAGCAAGTTTGGGACATTCGTATGAACCCATCATCACTTGCCCTTTCTTTCCTGGAAGACTTGATAATCTTCAACCAAACCTTCAGCTCACGGGAAAAGGATCTCTAGCAGCAGCTTATTTGAATTGAGGAGGACTCCTAATGGGGTGTATGGAAATTGTTGCTCTAGATGTTTGAATAACCAGGTGGTAAAGCAAAGGGACCAGCATTTCCTGATAAATACAAGCAGTCTGCTGCTAGCTGAGGCTGTTTTGAATTGGATATGGTAACAAGAGCAACACCACTTCACCTCTGTCTCACCTGAATTATCCAGCAGTTGGTGAGCCCCTCAGAGGAAGGAAGATGGGGCAGGGGAACTTTTCTGGATCTGGGCCCGAAGGATGCTTCTGCACCCCCAGCTTAATTTTTTTTTTTTTTAAGACAGGGTCTCACTCTGTCTCCCAGGCTGGAGTGCAGTGGCGCAATCTTGGCTCACTGCAACCCCTGTCTCCCGGGTTCAAGTGATTCTCCAGAGTCAGATTCCTGAGTAGCTGGGACTACAGGTGTGTGCCACCATGCCTGGCTAATTTTTGTATTTTTAGTAGAGACAGGGTTTCACCATGTTGGCCAGGCTGGTCTTGAACTCCTGACTTCAAGTGATCTGCTCGTCTTGTCCTCCCAAAGTGCTTGGATTACAGGCGTGAGCCACTGCGCCCCGCCCCCAGCTTAATTTTTCTATGTTTGCAATGGTCATAGCACATCCTCTGCATCTTCGTTGTTCCCTGTGCATGCACTGAGATGAGTTTCCTTAGTGTCACCTGCAGAAAGCAGAGGAAGGAGAAAGAGGTGGGAATATGACAATTCCAGAAGTCTTCCTGCAAGAAGGGCCACAGCTAAGTGACAAAGACAAGGAGGGACAGGGACAGGCCAGCAGTAAATGTGGAGCAGCACCAAGTGCATGCCAAAAAGTCAGAGTTTTCACTTTCTAAGTTGGTTTGTGTCTTATTGAATAAATCAAAAGGACTTGACCCTGTGCTTATGCAAGATCTCTTAGTGGCGTGCAAGCATTTAGAAATGCTTGAAGTGCTGCACACATGAAAGGCAGAGTGACTTTGTTATTAGCTCCGTCTGTAACTGGATGACGGCCACACCCTCTGGCATCTGACTGAGTAGGAAAAAGGCCCCAGGGTGTCCTGTGCTGGGGACACCAGGTGACTGTACAGAGTCCATGCCAGCCAGGAGATCCCAGCAGGTGCGAGGCTGATGGGAAATGCGCAAGCTTGGACGGTTTTCCTGCCTGGATGGAGCGTCCGGCTTAGTCACTCTTCCCTCTGCCTGGGGGAGTGAAGTCACAAGCTCTCTGCTCTCACTGTCTTGCCAGCCCTTCTTCTCCCTTCCCTCGGCCCTCTTGCCTTCTCTAGGACCACAGACTAATTGTAACTAGAACCCTAAACACACTTACTGTAAGAGGCTTTCCCTTATAAACATAAGGTTTAAAAAAAAGAGGGTCAAATGGCAAACAAACACCCTCAAAAGCAAGAAACAGCTGCATTCTGCAAAGCCAAGCTACTCTCAAGGATTTTTTTTTCTTTTATAGAGACAGGATCTGTCGCCCAGGCTGGGGTGTAGTGGCTGGATCATAGCTCACTGTAGCCTTAAGCTCCTGGACTCAAGTGACTCTCCTGACTCAGCCTCCTGCGTAGCTGGGACTATAGGCCCATGCCACCATGCCCAGCTAATGTTTTAGACAAAATAAGGAGTAGGGTATAATCCAGGGTCAGGGCAGTTACAAAGAAATCCCTACTTGTAGTGCTTTTGTAGGCTGATAAATGATATTGATATTCTTAATGATAACTATAAAATACAGATCTTGAGACATATTTTTAAAACTATTTTTAAAATTTATTACTAATATCTACTGTGTATGCCACCCCCACATCCTTTTTGGAAAGAAATGAGGCAATATTAATAATAAATTCTCATGTTGATTTCAGGTGCTTTCACATACATTATTTATTTGGTTTTCCCACAGCCTGTTGAGCTGGCAGAGTCTTGAACATATCAGGGACAGCTGTCTCTCGGATTTGTCTGAATCTGTAAGCAGTGTTGGAGCAGTCACCGCCATCAAGGCAGTGGCAGGATGGGTGTGTCTGTCCTGCAGTGCAGGGGTCTTGAAGGCTTTCTTGGGTTTTGCTGACCCTGTTGGCAGATATTGGCAGTTTTTTTTTTTTTTTTTGAGACAGTTTTGCTCTGTCACCCAGGCTGGAGTGCAGTGGTGCAATCTGAGCTCACTGCAACCTCCTCCTCCTAGGCTCAAGCAATTCTCATGTGTTGGCAGACACTTTCTGACAATGTGTTAGGGACAGTATTTTAATCTCTGTGGCATGTCAGAATGCAGCCTCATTGGGATTCCTTCGATCATTATAAAGGTGAAGGTTACCTTTGGACTCTTCTAGTCACAAGATACAGAAACCTGTTTAAATTGGCTCCAGTAAAAAGGGGACATTTATATCAGGATGTGCTAATGTCTCAAGAACCCAAGGGCAGAAAGAGTCAGTAGTCTTGTGAGAGGCTGGAACCAGAACAAATGCACGTGTCACACAGATGTCGCATTTCTGCACCTGTGGGCAGAGAATGTGAGACTCTTCCACAACTAGGGCAAGGCTGGGCCTGATGCTCAAAGTCGAGATCTAGTCAAGCCTTGTTAGGATTTATTTACAAGGATCGCTCAGCATAACAGTGTAGATATTATTGACCTGTTCAGCCTAACAGTGTAGTCCCAACCCAGAAGGGGTCAGGGAGACAGATTTCAAAGACAGAAAAAACACTTTTATATTAATATATAAAAATTAAATTTGTGATAAAACATAACAAGTGGGAAAAATTATTCAACAAATTGTGCCAATCTCATTTAGAAGTTCACTTTATTTAATACTCCAAAATAAGTTCCAAACTAAAGGGTAAACATTTTTAAAAAGTATACCATAAAACCAAGATAAAATATAACAACGTTAATTAAGGGTTTAATGAAAAGAAGGGAATGACTCCTAAACCCAGAAACCACAGAGTAAAAATCATAAAGAAACACTGAGCTAGTTTGACATTTATTGAATACTTTATTGTAAATGGTCTCTATTTTTAAGTACTTTGCCCACATTATCTAATGTATCTTCCAACTTTATGAAGATGGTATTATTATTCTCCTTTTTAAAGCTGAATAAACTTAGGCACAGAGATGTTAAGTAACCTGCCCAAATCCCACAGTAAGTGGTAGAGCCCTGCTTTATACTGGAACTGTCTGCCTCCCAAGCGGTGCTCTGGCCCTCTATGCCCTACTGTCTCCTTATACAAATTCAAATAGATTAAAAGGGCAAAGTTAATTCTATATGTATTTCTCAAGCTGCCCCTAAGGGATGGCCACTCCAGACCATCAAGAAATAAATGAATGGCCAGGTGCAGGCTCACACCTGTAACCCCAGCACTTTGGGAGACCAAGGCAGGTGGATCACTTGAGCCCAGGAGTTGGAGACCAGCCTGGGCAACATAGAGAAACCCTGTCTCTACAAAAAATACAAAAATTAGCTGGGCGTGGTTGTGTGCGCTTGTAGTTACTGGGGAGGCTGAGGTGGGAGGATTGCTTGAGCCTGGCAGGTGGAGGTTGCAGTGAGCTGTGATCCTACCACTGCACTCCAGCCTGGGTGACAGAGTGAGACCCCATTTCAAAAAAAAAAAAAAAAAAGAAAGGAAGGGAGGGAGGGAGGGAAGAAGGAAGGAAGGAAAGAAGGAAGGAAAGAGAGTTTCTGATCCTAGCAGGTACTGCAAAGAAGAAAGGAGGCTATGTGATGAATGGTGACCTGGCATGAATTGGGTGGTCAGAGAAGGGTGGATGGGGGAGACTGGCTGGGAGATGGGATATATGGAGTATGGAAAAGGAGGGATCATGAAGGGCTCCTGGGTTTTGGGCAAAGGTGGATTACAGTGCCATTTATTAAGACAGGGAAGACCAGAGAAAGGACAGCAGGTTTAGGGAGGAAAACCTGGGGTTACATTTTGACATCTTAAATTTAAATGGCCCATTAGATATCCAAGTGGAGTGATAATACATGCTGAGCAAATATCACAAAGCAGTAACCTCAGATATATCTACAAAACCCACTGAACTCCCCACAGATGTGTGGGCAAAGGATGGAAACTGATACTTTAGGAAAGGGAAAATATAGTCAATAAACAGACATGGGAAAATGTTCAGTCTCACTAGTAATCCAAGAAATGCAACTTGAAACATTGATGAGGGAGTACATTCATCCCATGGTAGCCATGGCGGATTGGTTCCAGGACCCCTCAGAGAAACCAAAATTCGAGGATGCTCAAGTCTTTTACATAAAGTGACACTGTATTTGCACATCTTCCCATATACTTTAAGTCACCCAGATAACTTATAATACCTAATACAATATAAATGCTATTTAAATAGTTGTTATGCTAGATTGTTTTTAAATTTTGTATTATTTTTATGGACGTATTGTTATTTTTTATGGTTCTTTTCCCAAATATTTTCAGTCTCTGGCTGGTTGAATCTATGGATGTGCAACCCCTGGAAACAGAGGGCAGACTGTATATTTTTAACTACTAAGTTGGAAAAATATTCAACAAATAATAACACTAGCAGAGTCAGGGTGAAACTGGTGCTCTCACATGTTGATGGTGACATTTTACAGTGGTGCAAATACTTGAGAAGGAATTTGGCGAGAGTCATAAAGATTCTTATATTCTTTGACCAATTTTTTTTCACTTTGGGGATTCTATCTTAAGGGAAAGCTACCATGAGCCCATGATATTTATCATGAGGATATTCATAGTGAAAACTCAAAAAACAAAAAGTAGGGGAATGGTTGTTGTATAAATTATAGTAAACCTTCTCCATTCCAGTGTTGTGCAGCCATTGTCTATGTTGGTGGCTTTCCTTCAAGTAACTGACAGAGTGGGGGAAAGTTCCAGCCTCCTGGCAGCTAAGTTGATCCCAATGGAAGCTGAAGAGGCTAGGGAGGCCTCTTGTCACAGGCCTCTTGTAGGGCCTAGGCCTGGGTCAGGGAAGGCTTCAGGCTGGTCCCTACAGCCTGGGACACCTGGAGAGATGGGGCACTGGAGCTCCTGGGATTGGCTGGGATCTCTGAGATGCTGTTTTAGTCCATTCACACACTGCTATAAAGAAATACTTGAGACTGAGTAATGTATAAAGAAAAGAGGTTGAATTGGCTCACGGTTCTGCAGGCTGTACAGGAAGCATGGCGGCTTCTGCTTTGGAGGAGGCCTCAGGGAGCTTCCAGTCATGGTGGAAGGCAAATGGGAGCAGGCACATCACAACTGGAGAAGGAGGAGAAGAGAGAGGTGGGGTAGGTGCCACATACTTTTAAATGACCAGATCTCACGAGAATTCACCTATCATGAGAACAGCACCGAAGGGGAAATCCACCCCAATGATCAAATCACCTCCCACCAGGCCCCACCTCCAACATCGGGGATTACCATTTGACATGAGATATGGGTAGGGACACAGACCCAAACCACATCAGATGCCCAGAAGGCAAGTGGGGTAAGAACCCACCACCTGGAGGCCTGTGCCCAATTTCCACTTTACATTATGAAATTTCCAACAACAGCCGGCACAGCTGCACTGAACTTTCCCTGAGCTGGAGATGGAGCCCAATGACCCTGTGCTGCCCAGAGAGGGATGATGGGGAACTGGTCAGCTGATGGGAAGCTGATACCTACCCAAGTTACCCCATCACATTCTGCATTTCTCACACCGTCCTCCACTTGGCATGGGGTTCATCTTAAAAGCACCTGAAATCACAAACAAAGTGGGTCAAGGTCATTGCCCTTTTCAGCTACTCAGTAAGCTATTCAAATGTGTGCTGTTCAGCACAACATCACACCGCCAAGCTGCTGCCACCAGTTACCAGGCAATTTCTGTGGTGACTGCTAAAGCTGGCTTGGAATGCATTCTCCAGTCTTTAGTGGTTAGCTGGAAATCAGCAGTCTGCTTGGAGGGGTATTTTATGGGAATCAAATGACCTCCCCGTTTTTCCATTTGTGTAAGCAGGAGAAAACTCAGCCCCCACCTCCTGGAGAGCCTTTGTTCAGCCTCATGACCCCTCTGAGCTGCTTTGGCCAAGGGCCCTTCAAAAATGACCCGAGGAAGTAAAACCAACCAGGGAATGTGGCCAGGAGAATCAGGAGGCTCAGAGAAACACTCCTGTCATACCATAGAAAATCAGGAATCTGGAATCATTTCACGCTCCTTCCCGTGACTCCCTTGCAGAGACTACTGTGTCCAAGTCAAACAGCACTTGGGAGCCTCCCTGCACCCTGAGCTGGGCCTGGGTTGCATCCCAGGGGCAGCAGCACCACTTGCCAAACATGAATGACTGCAGATGGAGCTGCTGATGGACCAGTGGAGGCCACGGCAGGAGCTGGCGGAGATGTTCCAGGGCGAGTGCAAGCATCCTCTGCACTCTAACACACCACCACTGCTCCTGGTGGCCATATACCTGCACCCCGTGCCAGGCATAATGCCAACACCGGGAACCTGCCTTAAAGCACAAGGGAAGTCTCAGGTCGCCTCATAACAATGTCCACGGTGGAAATTCTGAATACTTGGTGTATTGCCTTCCTCAGTTCCCAGCTCACACAAATACTCAGGCTGCAGAGACCTCTTCAGAGCTGCCAATCACTGCTGCCACGCCCACTGCCCTGCTAAGGAGATCTGCCCTGAACCCCTCCTAAATGAATCCAGGGGGTCGAACCAGGCAGAGCATCTTACCTGAGGCCATCGACTGTTGATGTGAAAAAGCCTGCTTAGATTTCTCTCTTGGTTCATTCTGAATGGGATTCTGAATGTGGAAACTGAGGGACCAAAAGATGGTATTGCCAAAGCAGAGGATCAGTTAAGAAGGAATAGAAAGTATGGGTAAAGCAAGCTGGCTGGAGACAGAAAAGGGCAGATGAGCAGGGAGAGGCAGAGGTTCCAAGAAGTGATCGCAAGAATTGAGGGAGCCGGTGGAGAAAGAGAAAGAGATGAGACAGTGTGGTCTGGATGGATTTCTGTCCTTTTGAAGCTGAGCTATGCAGATCTTCCTTTGCTTAGATTCCATGAAATGTCCCTACAGTTGTTCCCTGTTTACTGGAACTGATCATGCTTGAGCGGGACTCTGTTCCCAACGGCCACCCACTCATGGGGTTCAGAACACATCTCAGTCCCTCTCCTGAGTCCCCATAGAGGCCTTCCCAGCACCCCTCCCTCATCTGCACCATCTGGAGAGCCAGGGTGTGCTTTTCCTGTTTGTTTGTGGTTCCGACTCTTCCCCACCTTCTATCAGGAGGGCATCAGCCTTCGGAGCCCTGTGGAAGCCCATAGGCACACAGCCAGACTGCTGCTTGCACAGCACATGCTGGCTGCACCCCCTCTCCCCCCAGAGGACCCTCATGCGCTGCACAGAGGCAGCCACACACAGCCCTATGGCACCATAGGGTCAGCAGAGGGGCTCTGAACATCCAGAGCCTCCTGAAAATCATGCAAAGGACCCCACCCCTGGAGCCAGGCTCTGCTAGGGTAGAGTCCAGGGGGCCAGGAAGAGTCTGCAGAAAGGACACAAGTGTCTCCTTAGGAAGCTGAAGGCAGCACCTGGCTCCCAGCCTCCGCAGGGGTCAGCCAGCAGGGAGAAGAACTCCTTCTTAGAAGACCTCTGGAGTGACCACCATCCTAAAACTTTACCCTGAGCTGTCTGCCAAGGCTCCAGACAAGGGGATCCCCGGCGACAGACTCTTTCCCCCCGGGGTAGCTGGGTCTGATGCGTCCTGGGGCTCTTTGAGAGTGCCGACCCGGGAGCATCCCCATGGGCAGGTCTGACATTTCCTCAGACCCCAGAAGCAGGAAGCCAGTGCTTCCCATTACCTCACTCCTGTTCTCTCTCAGGTGCTTGACTGCCCACTGGGCTTTCTCCAAGGTTGAAAGCCCCACAGCCATACTGATGCCCCTGCCGAAAACCACAGCCGAGTCCTCAGCCTCACTTGACAAGCCCAGGTCATCCCGGGGCTTGGTTGGGCTATTTTTGCCTGGGTTGGTCTGGATTCCAGGCTGTGCCAGAATCCCTGCAGGAGAAAGGCTATTGATAACACAGACCTCCAGCTCTGAGCCCAGACTTGGTGAAGCAGAATCTCCAGACGTGGAGCCCAGCGTCTGGGTTTTTCGACGCTCCCCAGGTGATTCAGATGCACAGCCAGGGACAGAGCTCCTGACCTAGGCCAGGCCCCTCTATTCCAGGTGTAGAAATAGGCCAAGGGAGGTGAGAGGTCTTATGGCCACTCAAGCTTTTAATGGTGGGAGCGGCCAAGGGCTTTTCTTTCCAAACAAGACAAATCCCCAAACAAGACTCTTTCAATGCAATTGTATGGGTGTGATGCCTCCTGTGCTCATCGGGGCACACAGGTGGGGAGAGAGGAAATGGACAAAGTGACATTTATTTAGCACTCACTAGGAGTTGGGCCCTGGACACACCCCCTTTATCTACGGTCTTACGGAGATTATATATAACATGTATGTAATAATAAATGTTTTAATTGAGCAAAAGGGAGATGGAAAGGACACTGCTTAGAATTTCCATTCCTGGCTAATTGGGCAAATTATTGTTGCTGGCTCTTGAGCTGGCTATTAGAGCATGCCCTGGTCCAGAGCTGACTGTGGGAAGAAATCTGCTTGCTCTCAGTATAAGCCACATTTTCTGACACCAGCCTGTAACAATAGGAAATCAACATACACAGATCTTCAGCATTGACAGGTGGGACAACGAGTTTATTCTACTCCCAACCCATACAAGGATCAACAAAAAAGACGAAGCTGGAGAAGCCTTCCTAAACACCCAAGGGCAGAGCCAGATCTCTTTTGCTCACCCCATGTGTATTCCCAGATCTGGGCACAGTATCCGACATATACTTGTGCTCACTAAATGTTTGTCAAATCAAACTTCAGGCTTTCATGGCTTCTATTAACCCAGCTTTATTGGTCTCTTGTATGTGGCACACTTCAGTGATCCTTCTGGCCTCTGGAATGAAGGGGTGTTCTGTAAGGCATGAGCAATACCTGCTTCTAGAGCCTTGCAGAATTTCTTTCCCTTTTACCTAGCCATGACAACTCCCTCATCCTTCTGCACTGCTGTGTCTCCCATCCCAGTGAATGGAACCTCCATCCATTCAGGTTCCCAAGCCGGGAGTATCAGGCCTCCTCCCACACAGTGACTTCACTCACTGTACCCAACCAGTTCTACCTCTTCAACAGGCCTCTCTTAGTTTTCCTGTTCTGTCTGTGGGCCTCAAGTCCTCCTCTGTTCCTCCCCCAAATGATTCTCCCTCTCCTCACTTCCTCCCAAAGAGCAAGTATGGTGGTCTGATGGGTTGGTTTCCCAGCTACCATTCCTTGTGGGCTCTAATGGGGCAAGTGAGTTTGCCCACTCTCCAGCTTCTGAGGCTGCCCTGAGGCCTTTCCTCATGTTGAAGCTTACCCCTTTAATTTGGGAGTTGGACTTAGGGACAATAAAATGCATTGATCTCAAACCCAGGCCAAAGCATAATGCACATGGTTCAACCCAGTTTAATAGAGGTTGGAGTTTGGGGCCAAAGCACCAGATAATGTTAAATTTAGGGTGTGAGGGGGCATAATAAATGACATGCTTGTTTTTGTCATCCAACTTCTGAACCAGTTAAGAGACAAAAAAGGAGAAATAAGGCATATGGATATCAAATTGTCATTTTTGCTGTAGATAAAGCTGGTGTTAGAAAATGTGGCTTATACTGAGAGCAAGCAGATTTCTTCCCATGGTCAGCTCTGGACCAGGGCAGCCTCCGGACTCGGAAACTGGGAGATCCAGCTCCCGTAAAACTGGAAGGATGGAGCAGCAGGCCGTGTGCTGTCAGCCCTGGGAGTCTGTGGAGGAGTGGAGGGAGACCAGGGTATCGCACTCCTTGATATCCCGACACTTGCAAGGAAACACGAGGAGAGGGGAGTTCATATGACAACTGAACAAAAGAAGCATTTTCTTTTCCTTGCTCTGCCTCTGTTTCCTGGATATTTCCTGAGGAGCTCTGTGGCTAAGCAGGTGGTTGGGCTGAGGCATGATTAGACATTTTGGGTTCTCTACGTGATAACCTCATGACAGGACCCTGTCCCACTGGCACCCCCAACCTCTCCATCCCTCAAACTGCTGCAGAATTGCAGGCCTTTCCAGGCGCAGTGGCTCACGTCTGTAATCCCAGCACTTGGGGAAGCTGAGGTGGGCAGATCACTTGAGGTCAGGAGTTCGAGACCAGCCTGGCTAATATGGTGAAACCCTGTCTCCACTTAAAAAAATACAAAAATTAGCCGGGCATGGTGGCATGCACCTGTTGTCCCAGCTACTCAAGAGGCTGAGGCAGGAGAATCACTTGAACCCAGGAGGCGGAGGTTGCAGTGAGCCGAGATCATGCCACTGCACTCCAGCCTGGGTGACAGAGCGAGACCCTATCCGAAAAAAAAAAAAAAAAAAGATTTGCAGGCCTTTGTCACCAACTTCCATCCAGGTTATGCCACTGGTTTTCCACTGGTGTCTGCAAGGCCAGTTTCCCCCTCAGAACCCACCACCCACACACACCCAGGGTGATCGTTGTGAAAATATACATCTGACCAGGTGATCCTGCTCCTCAAACCCTGAGCAGACTCTTCATTGGTTACATAATAAAGTTCTGATTAGCGTGCCTGTGCCTAGTAAGAGCTCAGACGTTCTGGTGGAGGGGACAGCGTGAAGACAGTGTCATTTCTGGTTGCCTAGACTGACATTTCCTCAATCTGAGTCTTCTGAAAATGTCACTCAAAAAATTGTGGTAAACTTTATCTAAGCTCACATGAACACTGAAGCTCTCAGATGCCTTAGCTCAGCATCAAGCTCAAAACCCAAATGTGTGATACCCATCTTTCAATGGCTGGATATCAGACCTGGTGTAAGCAAAATAGTTAGACAATCGATGCATCTTCCCATTTCCATCTGTACCTTTGGAGTCTACAGCAGCAACCTCAGCCTAGAGTCTCTGATTTAACTCCTCCCATATGAAGCTATGCGAAGGTTGAAATCTAATAACGAATAGTTATCAGCTCTGGCCCCGGTCTCTCTGGTCCCATAGGGACCCCATAGTCTCTAGGATGAAAAAAAAATCTCAATGTAAAGCATTTTTGTGCTAGCTGCCACCATATGTGATCCCTGCCCACCACGTCACAGATGAGATCTGCCGCCCACAAAGGCAGAGCTTCAGCTGCATTTCCACCCTACTGGGTGTCCTTACTCCCACACAGTGAGAAGAGACAGGGGACATGGATTTCCATCTGCCTGCCTTAAACACCTCACTGGCCCATGCACAGTGCAGACACAGCTGTGGGACTGCTCTTATCTCTCTTCTGCAGATGCTCAGTTCAGCTCTCTCCTGAGCACCCTTGTGGGGTGACACTCACTCACCTCCGGCATCTCCCAGCCCCCATGACGCGGGGCGTCCAGAGGTCACCATTGTCCTCCAACCAATCTTCTCTGAATGTGGAACTCAACCCGAGAAGTGTAAAGTAAACTGTTTTTAATGACAGATGGTTCTGGGGTGGAAAATAAAAGCAAGAAAAGAATAATGATACTAGTCATTCCAACTTTTTTCCCTTTAAGGGAAATGTCATACATAAAACAGAAGGAAGCAAGATTTTGCCACCAAATATATTTTCCCAGAATACTTCAACAGTGGCTCTGTTGAGTGTTCAAGGTCTGGTCTGGATGATCTAGACACTTACACAATCAAGGATGAGACAGAGACCCCAGCCCAGACTCCTGGAGTCACCTCCGCTTCCTGTGGGGATGCCCTGGGGTGGGACTCAGCTCCCCCAGACACAGCAGGTGGCCAGCAGCTGCTTCTGTCAGCAGGAAGTGCCACCTGGAAGGGCTGAAACCCATTGGCACTCACCTCTGATGGGCATGGGATGGTCAGTTAGTCTCACCTTGGAGCCCCTTCCCAAGGCTACCTAGGCCACTTTGGATCTCTGGGAAGAGCAGCTGAGGTCCCAGGTGAGAAGCTGGGCCTGGGCAGATGCTGGTACTCCTCACACAGGTGAGAAGCAGCCCTGCCAGCAGAGGGACAGACCTGGTTCCAAAACCCTGTACCACCTTAACCTCCCAAGTAGCTGGGACCACAGGTGTGCACCATCATCCATGGATATATATATATATATATATATTTTTTTTTTTTTTTTTAATTTTTAGAGACAGGGTCTTGCTATGTTGCCCAAGCTAATCTGGAACTCCTGGGCTCAAGCGATCCTCCCACTTCAGACTTCCGAAGCACTGGGATAACAGGCTGAGCCACCGCACCCAGCCTCATATTTACCTTTAAGAAGGAAGCAAAGGCTGCTTCAGGACAGGCCTTCTTCTCAACTAACAGATGCTGGCAGCTTTTGTTTTGTTGTTGTGCTAGTTCCACTAGTCAAAGTCTTCCTACTGGGTGAGACCACCAGCTGGATTTTATGTGGTTACCAGCCCCTGGAGGGTATCCGAGGGATGGTGCAGCTCTGCCCCTCCCTCTGGGGAGCCCTCCAGAGCGACTGTCCAGGAGCTGTCAGACCCCCTCAAGATTGTTGAAGTTCGGATCATGGAGGCCACTGAACATCCACCGGGTGTTGGGTGGATTCTCAAAGAGGGTTGATGGAGGTGTTTTAAAGTCTCCTCGAGGCTGGTTGTGGTGGCTCACACCTGCAATCCCAGCACTTTAAGAGGCTGAGGCAGATGGATTGCTTGAGAGCAGGAGTTCAAGACCAGCCTGGGCAACATGGCAAAACGCCAACTCTACAAAAATACAAAAATTAGCCGGGCATGGTGGCTCATGCCAGTGGTCCCAGCTACTCTGGGGGCTGAGGTGGGAGGATCGCTTGAGCCCAGGAGGTTGAGGCTGCAGTGAGCCATGATTGTGCCACTGCACTCCAGGCTGGGCAACAAAGTGAGACCCTGACTCAAATAATCATAAACAAATAATACATAAATAAAGTCTCCTCGAGCTGAGCGACTCTTCCCTGTGCTCTGCAGCATGAGCACATTTGTCCCCACCGACTACCCCCAGGCTGCCCTGTCCAACCCACATGGCAGCACCTTTTCCTTGGGTTCCTCTTGGTCCAGCCTCAGTTCCTCTGCAGGCATTTGCTCTGCCCACTCGGGTCTAGAGGAAGAAGGGTCTGTTCATGCCGCTTTAATGAAATACCTTAGACTGGGTGGCTCTTCAATAGCACAACCGTACTTCTCACAGTTCTGGAGGTCAGGAAGTCTGAAATCGACATACCAGAAGATTTGGTGTCTGGTGAGGGCCATTTCTTGGTTCACATGCTCTCTGGGATCTCTTTTACAAGGCACAGTTCCCTTGCGTGAGGGCTCCACCTTCTTGACTTCATCACTTCCCAAAGTTCTCACCTCCTAACACACATTGTAGGGGTAAGGGTCTCAACATAGGAACTGTGGGGGGAAGCAAACATCCCTAGCAAAGGGGTTCTCTTATCCAGTGCCACCTGGGGAAGTGCCACCTTCCACATATGCTCGCCACCTGCACATCGGCCCCCCTCACTCACGGGGCAGGGGGAAGGTATCCAAGGCCCTTTCCTCCCCGCTCAGCCCTGGGTGGCTTTCTCTACTGTCTTCTCTTCCCGATTGCCACTAATCCTAAACTTAACTACAATCGTGTTTAATCAGCATCGTATTCCATGCTCCCTAGAGAAGCCCTTTCTCACAGTCTAAGAAAATCAGAAATAAGTCCATAAGGACTGGTTTAGACTGTGGGCTCCAACTCCGGGATGTCCACAGGGCAGCTCCCAGGGACCACATCTTCCCACCTCCGCCAGGGACAGGACCCCAAGGCATCCGGTGATGGGAGAAGCCACAGAGGGATAATTAGCAACAAACCTGATCATCAAAAATACCTAAAGATACCACAATAGTCCAGCTAATAGAAATGCTTTTGGATTAATTCTTTAAGCACCTCACTTTTTTCAATTTTATCCATCATTAATAGAGACCTTTCAGAAATGTTTCACTGGGCCAGGCGTGGTGGCTCAGGCCTATAATCCTAGCACTTTGGGAGGCTGAAGTGGGCAGGTCACTTGAGTCTGGGAATTGGAGGCCAGCCTGGGCGACATGGCAAAACCTCATCTCTACAAAAAACTTAAAAATTAGCTGGGTGTTGATTGTGCTGCTGCTCTCCAGCCTGAGTGACAGAGGGAGACCCTGTCTCAAAAAAAAAAAAAAAAAAAAAAAGTGTTTTATTGACTTGCCTGTCGTCTTAGACAATTATGCCAAAATGAACTTCTTCTGCATTTCATGACTGGGTTATCATTTTGCATGTCAGTTAATGCTGTGTGTTCATGCTCCCCGGAACCAAGGCATTACTGAAAGCTGCTTATAGCTGCCACAGCTGGCCCTTGTCTACTGTGTGTTTTGAAGTCTTGTATCTACTTTTCCTTCTTCCTAAGTAATAAAGAAAACATATTTCTATAGGTAGAGTAAAAATTCTTTTCCTTTCTTCCAATTTTTTGTCTCCAGCGAAGATAGAATGAGATAATGGAATCTGATAGAACTGTTTGTAAACTGTCTTGAGTGAGAATATGAGGGTTCTCCTGGGAGTGAAGTTCAAGATATCTACGGCAGAAATTTTGTGGCACCTAAGCTGCTCTCAGGTCTTTTTCTCACTTATTTAATCATTCAACAAATCTTTATTGAGGACCTACCCATTGCTAGGGCCTTTTCTAGGGTTGAGGCTACCATAGTGAACAAGAGAACAAGCCCCTTCTGCACTAAGCAATTTGAATGCTAGTGGGTGGCTGTGGTCCCAAAGGTGAAATTGCTAAGTTACTAAGTTCCAGGGAGACAAAATGTGGCATGTTTGCCTTTTGTATGTGGTTCAGAGACATCTACTTAGTTCAGAAATGTGTTAGGACACACACATACTCCTCAGACACAATGTTCCCAAATCCCTCTAAATCTACCCCAATTTCCTCCTGCCTTAGGTGCCCAAGATACAACTGGAAGTGAAGAAACTCAATCATTTGCAGAAAATAGAATCCTGACTTTAATTGCTATCTGTGGACAAGTACTAGACACGTATTTTTGAGATAAATCTCAAAAAGAAAATTTCATATTTCCCAAAATGTCCTCCCCACTTCCCTTCTTTTCTTGTATTCATTCAGCAAAATTTATTGAGCATCTACTACATGCCAGGCCCTTGGCTAAGTACTGATAATACGAAGTTAAAGAAGACTTGCCTCTTACCCTGAGGTCCTGACAGTGTGAACTGATTATCGTAATGTGGTATGATGAATACCAGGACAGAGAGATGCACTACTGCACAGGAAAAGGTGGGGACACAGAGGAGAGGGATTTAATCCTGAATGGGAAGAGCAGTGGGAATGAGACAGAGAATCAAGGAAGGCTTCCTGGAGGAGGAGGCAGTGGAACTCAATTTTGAAAGATGAATGAGAATGGATATGCCTCTCACTTTGACATCTAACAACTGAGTCAGGTCCCCTAGGTCAGAGTGTTTAGGAGAGGTTGGCAAGAATGGAGCCAGTGGGGGATCAGACAGGGCCCCTAGAATCCTTGAAAGACCCATAATGTTCGCCTCCTTCCTGACTGGCCACTTCCAAGGTACAGGTAGAATAAGCTGACAGCTTATTATAGCAATCTATATGACCTCAAGTAAAACAAAATTGCCCAAACATGCCCTCAAGTCACCTGAACTATTTCAGGTTTCTTTAAAAAAAGAAAAAAAAAAAAGGCTATTGATTACCTTTTTTTTCTTCTTCTTTTGCAAAGATTTCTTAAGAGCTTGAGAGCCAAAATGAGTGTCTCTGCATCTTTGCTTACTTGCTAAAGTATGCAGTGTCTTAAAGTTTTCTTTTTCTTTTTCTTTTTAAAAAAAATTTTTTTTGAGACAAAGTCTCTGTCACCCAGGCTGGAGTGCAGTGGTGTGATCATAGCTCACAGCAGCCTCAACCTCCTGGGCTCAAAATAATCCTCCCACCTCAGCCTCTTGAGTAGCTGGGACCACAAACACGCAGCATCCTGCCCAGCTAATTTTTTAGTTTTTTTGTAGAGACAGAGTTTCACCATGTTGCCCAGGCTTGTCCCGAACTCCTGGGCTCAAGCGATCCACCCGCGTCGGCCTCTGAAAGTGCTGGGTTTGCAGGCCTGAGCCACTATGCCTGGTTTAATAAACAGTTTTCTTCCTGTGTTGCTTTTGTTAAGAAAAATGAGACACACACCCCTTTCCTTTCTTCTAACGATGAGGCAGAGAACAGAATATTTTCCACTTGACGTTCTCCCCCTTTCTTCTCAAACCAGTTTGGCATTTTTCCACTTTCCACCTTCAGGTTCAAAGCGTGTCTGGGTGATGAGAACCAGGACACAGCTGGAACTCCGGCCATGGCGGGAGCTCACGCCTACCCTGTAGGCATAACATTCTAGGTTTCCCTTTTTTTCAGCAATAATACCTGGGTATGGTGGGAAAGAAGCTGGAATCAATCCTGGCTCTAGCACTTACCAGCCACAACCTTGGACACGGACCTCTATGACTCTATTTTCTCCTCTGTAAAGTGGGTTCAGATGAACCACTGAGACCAGTTGTTGACTGTCTCAGGTTGCAAGGGACAGAGATCAATGCTGGTCCCCACAGGCCGGGGAGCACAATTGTAGGGATAAACTAGAAGTAAAGCAACACTGGAAATCAGTTTGGCATCAAGACAAACAGATCCTCAGGAGAACTGGAGTGTTGTTCAGGATCCCACAGCAGCAGGTGTGCCTTCAGAAGCAGTGCCCACGCTGTGCCCCACGGAGTGACTGTGCCCAAGGCGTGACTCAGTTTCCCAGGGACCCTGCAGCGTCTGCAGCTGCTCCTTGTGCCCTTGCGGCTCCGTCTGTCTTCACGCGCCTTCGCCCTGCCTCATGGCTTCTGCTTACTCACGAGTTTCCCCACTGCCCTTCTCCTGGCTGTCCCTCAGCCGCAGAAGTCCCCTCCATGTGTTTCTCCTCCTGCCAGCTCCCACAGGGCTGCCTCAGACAGAAGAGGCTCCCAGGCCTGGTCAGGGGTGGGGTCACAGGTACGCAGCGGGGTCACTGCGTTCAGGAAACTGCCAGGGGCTGGTGTTCTCGGAGAGGAGCCGCAGCTGGGCGGCCACTCAGCACACATCCTGTCCAGTTACGGGCCCTTTGTATAGATGAGGAAATGGCCCCCTTGGAAGATTCAGTATTGACGAGCCGCAGAGCAGCCATCACATCACACTGTGCTCTGGTGTCTCCAACCCCGTCACACTCCTCTGCTTCCTGTTTCTGTTCACCCACGCAGGATGCCGAGGGAAGCAGGGCTTCTCCTGCCTCTACCTGCCTTCAGCCCCTGTTCTGACATGACCTGAGTGCCACCCATCAAAAGACCCGTCCACCCCAAAACATCCCCAACCCACATCCCACTGCTAGTCCCTGATGAATTAGACAGTGAGGGCCTGATCTCCCCGAGACCCCAGTGAGCCCGCCATTGGCATGACGGTCAGATGAGTCCTGGGACAGTGGGAGGGCAGGCGCCAGGCTCAGGAAACGGAGGAGCAGCAGGAGAGGTGCTCCCATGTGGCACCTGGGGTGCCAGTGAGAAACAAGGCAAGGTCTCCACTTTAACCTCTCACCTAGGACTCCCAGTGTGCAGCTGATCAGGTTTTTGGGCCCTGAACTGGAACATACCATTTTTAGACAGTGAGATAAAGATTCAAAATCAGGACTGCCCTGGAAAATCCAAGACCTATTGTGGTGTTCAGGTTGGGTGTTGTGTGGTTGGGTCAAACTTCATTTGAGAGCTTCAGTCAACCACAGGTGGCTGGGGCCCAGGAAGGAGGCGGCTCTTGCAAACAGAAAAGGGCCACACTGGTGAGAGGCGCTCTCCCCAGAGCAGTAGGCCCCAACTGCTCACAGTTCCTGTGGTAAACTCGGTTCACTTGTGAAGATCAGGAGAGACAGGACCCATTACCTCCTCCTTGTGAAGATCAGGAGAGACAGGACCCATTACCTCCTCCTTCTCTCCACCACGCATCTTCCTCCTGTGTCCCCTCAGCCACTGAAGGTTTCAATGTGCCCTGATTTGTCCTCTCTTCCCAGTTGTCTGTATACAAAGTGCCCAGCTATTCCTCCCACTTTGCAGATGGAGAAATGGAGGCCTTAAGGCAGTGAGAAAGTTTTCCATGATGATGGTTAGACAGTGAGATTCAAAGAT
Source organism: Pan troglodytes (assembly GCF_028858775.2). Taxonomy (NCBI): domain Eukaryota; kingdom Metazoa; phylum Chordata; class Mammalia; order Primates; family Hominidae; genus Pan; species Pan troglodytes. Next base: position 22,493,749 of record NC_072398.2, read on the forward strand.
TCAAAATCAGGACTGCCCTGGAAACTCCAAGATGTCTTGTGGTGTTCTGGTTGGGTGAATACTTTCCAAGAGCACATGTGGAGGCTGAACAGGATTCCCCTGAAAGCTGCTGTCATTTAAGAATCAGTCAGGCTGGGAACGGTGGCTCACGCATGTAATCCCAGCACTTTGGGAAGCTGAGGTGCATGGATCACCTGACATCAGGAGTTCAAGACCAGCCTGGCCAACATGGCGAAACCCTGTCTCTATTAAAAATACAAAAATTGGCTGGGCGTGGTGGCTCACGCCTGTAATGCCAGCACTTTGGGAGGCTGAGGTGGGTGGATCATGAGGTCAGGAGATCGAGACCATCCTGGCTAACATGGTGAAACCCTGTCTCTACTAAAAATACAAAAAATTAGCCCAGCATGGTGGTGGGTGCCTGTAATCCCAGCTACCAGCGAGGCTGAGGCAGGAGAATTGCTTGGACACAGGTTACAGAGGTTGCAGTGAGCCGAAATCGTACCACTGTACTCTAGCCCAGGCAACAGAGTGAGACTCCATTTCAAAAAAAAAAAAGAATCAGTCAGTTGGTCATATCTATCCCCAGGAAGATACTGTGCCTTGTGTCCAGGGCTTAGTTGACAGCTGTGAGAATCAAAATACAAAAAAGATGAAAATTTCTGTTCCAGACGGATGTGGTCTACTTGCAGAGGTAAAACAGGAAAGCAGAGAATTAGGGACTGAAATTCAACCTGAACTCGGGTCCCCAAGCTGTATGACCTGGTCAAAGGCTGGAAGAGCCACCTTTTTTTTGGTTTTTTTTTTGTTTTTTTTTTCTGAGACAGAGTCTCCCTTATGTTGCCAGGCTGCAGTGCAGTGGAGCTATCTTGGCTCACAGTAACCTCCACCTCCCAGGTTCAAGCAATTCTCCTGCCTCAGCCTCCTGAGTAGCTGGGATTACAGGCACCTGCCACCACGCCTAGATAATTTTTGTATTTTTAGTAGAGACGGGGTTTCACCGTGTTGGCCAGGATGGTCTCGATCTCCTGACCTTGTGATCTACCTGCCTCAGCCTCCCAAAGTGCTAGGGTTACAGGTGTGAGCCACCACGCCCGGCAAGAGCCACCTTTTAAAAATCTGCACCAAAGGTGCCATATGGGCTAGTGGAGACCCTGGGAGAAGTGAGATCCCCCAGGAGGGCCAAGCTAGACAGAGTTCTTTAACCTTAAGACAATCGGCAATAGGAGCTGGGCATGATGGCTCATGCCTATAATCCTAGCACTTTAGGAGGCTGAGGCAGAAGGACTGCTTGAGCCCAGGAGCTTGAGACCAGCCTGGGCAACATAGCAAGACCCTGTCTCTACAAAAATTAAAAACAAAAAACAAAACTCAGCTGGGCATGGTGGTGTATCTGTTGTCCTAGCTACTCAGGTGGCAGAGGTGGGAGGATCGCTTAAGCCCAAGAGTTCGAGGATGCAGTGAGCTATGATCTTGCCACAGCATTCCAGACTAAGTGACACAGCCAGACCGTGTCTCAAAAAAAAAAGAAAAAAAAAAAGAAGGCCGGACGCGGTGGCTCACGCCTGTAATCCCAGCACTTTGGGAGGCCAAGGCAGGTGGATCACGAGGTCAGGAGATCGAGACCACCCTGGCTAACACGGTGAAACCCCGTGTCTGCTAAAAATACAAAAAATTAGCCGGGCGTGGTGGCGGGCACCTGTAGTCCCAGCTACTCGGGAGGCTGAGGCAGGAGAATGGCATGAACCCGGGAGGCGGAGCTTGCAGTGAGCCGAGATTGCTCCACTGCACTCCAGCCTGGGCAACTGAGGGAGACTCCGTCTCAAAAAAAAAAAAAAAAAAAAAAGAAAGTAAAAGACAATAGACAATACTGAGCAATCGTGTGTTACAGAGCTACCGAGTACAGAAAGCAGGGCTGTGGGAAGGTCGGCAGTAAAAGGAGCTGCAAGATGGACTGGAGAGGGAGAGGCAGGAAGGAGGCTCTGCTACAGTCCACAGCCAATGCAGTGATGGTGGAGACAGCACAGAGCTGGGAATGACAATGAGGTTACTTCTTTCCTCCAGCCCAGGCCATCACATACATTTATGGTGCAACGCTTAGCCTGGTTATAATTGAACATCCTTATGTGTGGTATCTGATAAATGCCTGTCCTCTGCTCACTCCACCCTCACCCCCCCCGGCAGACTGAATACTTCATGAGGGCAGGGGTTGTATCTAATTTGTTCTCTTGTGTCCCAAGCACCTAGTAGCCTCTCTATAAATGATTATTAAGCAAATGACGGAAAGAAAGACAGAATGAATGCATGAGTGAATAAATGACCAGTCACCATACAGAGTATTTTGATGAAGGGGTTTTATATTCCCTTCCAGTTTCCAGTTCCCACTTTCTTGCTGGCTGAAATGATACACTTTGCTTTTCTCTTTCTCTCAGATTTCAAAGGTAGAGTAATAGTAGATACCACTTTAGGAAAAAAGAGTGGTATTCCTCTGGGATATGTTTTCTTTTTTTCTTTCAGTTTCTGATCATGAGAATAAAACATGGTCATTATAGAAAATTTAAAATGTAGAAAAAAAAAACACAATGAAGCTGGAAAAAACCACTCAGGAAGAGGCTCCGCTGACCAGCTTGTTGGCATAGGACTCTCCAGGACTCTGACACACTCAGGGGTAAATAGGACTTCAAGGATGTCCATGTGAGGACTCCTCAGGCCTCTGTCCCAGCTGCCTTATTTCTCAAGGATACCAAGGAGCCAGTCCCCTACCCTTCTCCTCTCTCTCTGGCCTAGGGCTTTCCCAAGGCCTTGGAGAGCTTTGGAAAGGCTCGTTCTTCCACTTCATAATGAAATGATGAAATGCCTTTGGACTTGAGTCTTTCACCTGTAGCTTGGCAGCCATGTTTTCCTGCTAAATGGATATCAGGTGCATGGGTGTTTGGGATTATATTAATCCCTTTTCCAACATTTCGTAGTCCCCTGGTTTTCTTGAAACTTTCAAACAGTTGAATCAGCCATCAGCCTATCACTAAAATGAGCTATGAGATTTCTTCAAAACCTAAGCTGTCATAGGTTTTTATAACTTTGGCATTTTCAGGATTATGCTAGTTCCTTCTGAGTCTCTCCTGGGAATAACACTGGTACTTTGGAAACTATAGAGGTATAGGCAGGGATGGAAAGAGGTTTCATCTGCATGCCCAATCTGCAATTGGCAATATTATAGCAGCCCCAGGAGCTCTGTTAAGAAGGATTCTGAGACCATGTCCAAGCTCAGTGGGAAAAAGTGATGTGGTTGATTAGTGATGTCTGCTGGGGGGATAGCATGGGAATGGGGGAATGGAAGCTCTTATTGCCATCCCTGAATATAAGAAATCTAAGCCTTCAAGGAGCTGCATGATTTCTATGGGAAAGACCAGTTAAATTCAAAGTCAAATGACATATGCTAAGTGGTACATGTGAGTGGTACTATAGGAGTTCCACAAGAAGAAATCAAAATGGGCTGGAAGATTTTTGGAAAAAAGGGATATGAGCTGGTCCTGAGTGGAATCTAGACAATGGCTGAGCAGGGAGGAAATGAGAGCACACTCCAGACTAAGGAAAGAATTTAAGGAAAGAACAATCATGTCACGTTTCAGGGCACTGGGAAGAGGGCAGCCTCTTTAAAGTAGACATAACACTTTAGAATGTGTGTAGCTTGAATTTATTTGGTAAGTTAAATCATATCAAGGAGGGAGTAAAAATTCATTTAAACTTTTAAAAGTGATGATGACCATTTTTAAACTGGTGAAATGTTTAAAGATAGAGAGGAAAATCACAAAGAGTGATATAACAAACACCTATTCTTCACAGTTTACATTTTTTCATATTTGCCTCCAGCCTCTTTCTGTTTTTAAAGAAATAAAATATTACAGATAAAACTTCAGTCCTTCTAACTACTACCCGCTCATCTCTGCAGAAACACCCACTGTCAGAAATGTGAAGGTTTTCCTTCTATCTAATTTAATTCTATTTAATTTCATACTGACCTCTCTACATACAGAAATTTCTGGACTCATTTTCATCTGTTTATTTCCAATAACTAATAGTAATTCTCTACTTCAAATCAGCTCAACCACATGCTCCCCTTGCCAGCCACTTCTCTTAAGCCATTTTCTCTGGAACCCCTTAGGATCCTCCTGCCAATCCCATCTCCACCCCTTACATGCTCCTGCCCCCTCCCCAAAATATGCTGCCTCTCCTTCCTCTCCTTTCTTTCAGAATATTTTCTTTTCTTTTCTTTTTTTGTTTTTTAGACAGAGTTTCGCTCTTTTCTCCCAGGCTGGAGTGCAATGGCGCGATCTCGGCTCACTGCAGCCTCTGCCTCCCGGGTTCAAGCGATTCTCCTGCCTCAGCCTCCCGAGCAGCTGGGATTACAGGCACCAGCCACCATGCCTGGCTAATTTTTGTATTTTTAGTAGAGACAGGGTTTCACCATGTTGGCCAGGATGGTCTCGAACTCCTGACCACGTGATTCACCCACCTTGGCCTCCCAAAGTGTTGGGATTACAGGGGTGAACCACTGCACCTGCCCCAGAATAAATCCTATACTTTTCTTTCTTCCCTTCCTCCAAGGCCCACTCCATGTGATCTTTCCCTTATTTTGAACTCTCTAAATGCTGGTATATTAGATCTGGCCTATATGTCTACTCACCTTATGAGCTGAATATTTTCTCTTTTATTAATGATGTAGGTGAATTAGAGAATAACTGTCTGAGAGGAGAGCCCACCTCTTCTCTTGTATCCATCATAATCCACAGCACAGGGCTAGACTTAAAATAGGAGCTCAACAATTGCTGAATCATGAACAAAGCCATTCCGAAAGGTTTTTCTATGTCACATGTCAGAGACTGATAACTCTCTCCCTTTTTCTATACTGTAGAAGGGGTACTTCACTTGAGGTCTACAGATTTCAAAGGCTTTGTCAACAGCACCACTTATCAGTATAATTGGATTCCTTTGTAATCTTATGTATTTTATTTTATTCACTTAAAAATATTATTTTAAGAAGGAGTCCATAAGCTTCAGCAGACTGCCAAAGGGGTTCATGGTACCAAAAAAGGCGAAAAATCCCTGCACTCCAATATTTAACTGGGCACATTGCTGCCAAGGATAGAGATCACACTCCTCAGTCTAACGTGACAAGTGTGGTGTTATGCAATTTCCCTGAAGAGTCCTTATTTATTTATTTATTTATTTAGAGATGGCTTCTCACTCTGTCGCACAGGCTGGAGTGCAGTGGCATGATCTCAGCACACTGCAACCTCCGCTGCCCAGGTTCAAGCAATTCTCCCTGCCTCAGCCTCCTGAGTAGCTGGGATTACAGGTGTGCGCCACCATGCCTGGCTAATTTTTATATTTTTAGTAGAGATGGGGTTTCACCATGTTGGCCAGGCTGGTCTCTAACCCCTGACCTCAGGTGATCCACCCACCTCAGCCTCCCAAATTGCTGGGATTACAGGCATGAGCCACCGTGCCTGGCCTGAAGAGTCCTTCAGAAGGGAGGAGTATGCTGGGCTCGGTGGCTCATGCCTGTAATCCCAGCACTTTGGGAGGCTGAGGCAGGCAGATTATGAGGTCAGGAGATCGAGACCATCCTGGCTAACACGGTGAAACCCCGTCTCTACTAAAAATACAAAAAATTAGCCGGGCGTGGTGGCGGGCGCCTGTAGTCCCAGCTACTCAGGAGGCTGAGGTAGGAGAATGGCATGAACCCAGGAGGTGGAGCTTGCAGTGAGCCGAGATTGCGCCACTGCACTCCAGCCTGGGAGACAAAGCGAGACTCTATCTCAAGGGGGAAAAAAAAAAAAGAAGAAGAAGAAGGGAGGAGTATATCCTTCTTTCTCTCTTCATTCTCTCTGCCTTCTGGACTGCAGACATAATGGCTAGAGCTCCAGTAGCTATCCTGAGCCTTGGAAATGGAAGCCATAGAAAACAGTGCAACAAGATAGAAGACCTGGTTCCCTGACACCATGGAGGGCTGCACCAGCCCTGAGCTGGCTACCTCCAGATTACTTAAATCTGAGAAGGAAATAAACTCCTATTTCACTTTAGCTACTGTTACTCTGGGCTTCATTGTTACTTACCATCAGCTTGAAATCAAACGAATGCAACAAGCCTTTCTGAAGATACATTGAAAAGGGTCTTGTTTATCTAAAGAGTTTTCAGAAATCATCCCTCATTCTAGAGAAAGAATCATTTCCAACCTAGACGATGATTCTTTTCATGCCTTACCTTGTATTAAGCATTTAAACAAAACTGAATTGTGTGGGAACATATTTTATTCAGAGTTTCCATTTTTGATACAACTAATGAACTTAATAGTTTTATGAAACTCTCATTTTTTCAGCTACTTCTTCAGTCTACTTTCATGTCCCCTAAAGATAGAGAACGTTATGAGTGGCCTGGCTTTGTGCCCACCAGCTCTTAATTTATGACAGTGATTCTTTTAAAAATGCATCTTAAGCATTTTACAAACCAAATAGTAAAGATTATTCTGGCATGCCCATTGCATTATTATTATTGTTATTATTAATATTATTATTGTTATTATTATTTTCAGACAGGGTCTTGCTCTGTCACCCAGGCTGGAGTGCAGTGGCACAATCTCGGCTCACTGCAACCTCTGCCTCCTGGGCTCAAGCGATCCTCACACCTCAGCCTCCCTCCTCAGCCACCATGCCCAGCTAATTTTTTTATTTTTTGTAGAGATGATGTCTTGCTAGGTTGTCCAGGCTGGTCTCGAACTCCTAGGCTCAAGTGATCCTCCAGCCTCAACCTCCCAAAGTGCTGGGATGACAAGTGTGAGACACTGTGCCTAGTGCTATTATATTACTGATGGATTCAGAATATATGTATGACATAATAACCATCAATAACACACTTTTTTTAAAGGATGCTGTGGTTCCTGAAAGGTATAAAATAGCAGCTTCTGTCCTAAAAAGTATTATTATTTGTTGGGGCAATATGTACATGAAAAGATAAGTAGCATACAACGTGTTTATTAAGCATGATGCAATCAGCAAGTGATAGGTAATTCAGAAGTGGAGGAAGGACAGGGTATGATAAAAGCAAAGGAGGAAAGACAACCATGAAGACTAGAGAAATGAAGGGAATGGGTAGATCAGTTGGCTGGGACGGAAGTCTATTAAGTTCTTCCTGCCTCCTCTGGGTAGAATTACTGCATCTTCCCCACTGTGTTTCCACATTGCTTTCTGAATGCTTCTAATATCACACATAGTACAGGAGGGTGATGATACCATGAACTCTCTTATAGAGAGCCATTCTCATTTTTATAAGCCTCATACCTACCAGAGCTCCAGAAACATTTGTTATGTGGACTCCTAAAGGTCTAATGAGGCCAGGCGCAGTGGCTCACACCTGTAATCCCAGCACTTTGGGAGGCCAAGGTAGGCGGATCACTTGAGGTCAGGAGTTCAAGACCAGCCTGGCCATATGGTGAAACCCCATCTCTACTAAAATACAAGAATTAGCCAGGCATGGTGGTACTCAGGAGGCTGAGGCAGGAGAATCACTTGAACCTGGGAGGCGGAGATTGCAGTGAGCCAAGATCATACCACTGCACTCCAGCCTGGTGAGAGAGCAAGACTTCCTCTCAAAAAACGAAAATAAATAAGTAAAAGTCTGATGAATGAATATCATTTCTGATGAGTGCATATACTACATCTTTAAACAAATCATCCCCATCTATATTTTCCTTAAAATTACGTAAACAAATCCTGTTTATTGTAGAATGGTTCTAAAATACTTAGATAAACATAAAAACGGGAGTTAAAGCCCACATCTTAATATTTTCAGCATCCACAGATAAGACACAATCACCATGAATATTTTACTGCCCACCTTCCCCATCACACAGATAGTTTTCACTTTTTAAAGTCTGTCCTGGAAACCTGGATCTGCCTAATTTCTCTGAAATGGCTGTTCCAATATTTGTAGGATGTAGTGAATATATACATATAAATTTCAGAGTGTCCCGACTCAAGCTGGCTGAGCATGAACCCAGAAGCTAAGGCAGGCAGCAAGTTGGTGAAGTTAATCAAGTCCTGATTCAGCCCTTGTTGCATCAAAGACACGGTAACTCCAAGAGCAGTTAGTGCTTTACAGGTATGGTAAGTCCCCACTGAATGTCAGATGGGTTCTCAGAAACTACAACTTTCAGTGAAATGATGCATAATGAAAGCAATTTTCCCATAGGCTAATAAGAGTAAAGTTCCTCCGTTATATTTCTGGTCGTAAAAATGTCACCAAACTTGTAAATAGAGACCCAAAACACTTCTACTATTAACCACATGAAATAAATATGAGGTATATATGTATGTACATATGAAAAATTAATCAAAACGAGTACGATTTTTACCCAACTTTGGAAAATAAGTAATCAATGAGTGACAATGGTCGTGGTTGGTGGTGGGTTACACCAATGAATAAATGTTTGCAAAGGGAAAATTTTTGGGACCATCTCTGACCACCATGAAGTTCAAAAAGAAACAGTAACGAATACGGTGGCTTGTTGAGCATTTTTGTACTATGTTTTTTATTGTCTTGCATTTTTATGATTATTGTCTACTTTACAGATTTTTATTGGACAATAATTTGTATTCATTCATTCATTCATTCATTCATTTTCCAGCCTGCTTATTCCACTTCAAGGTCAGAGGTGACCAGAGTCCATCCCAGGAGCTCAGAGCACAAGGTGGGAATCAACCCTGGACAGGGCACCATTCCTTCCCTGGCACAATCACACTTAAACCCACTCTTACACTGGGACCACATAGACACACCAATGAACCTCGTGTGCACAGCTTTGGGATGTACAAGGAATCCGGAGTGCCTGGAGAAAACCTGCGCAGACATGCGGAGACAGTAAACTCACACAGACGGTTACCCCAGCTGGGAATCTATTTTTTCTCTTATCACTGTTGTAATGCAACAACATTGAATGAAACAACATTATTTGAGGATCTGCCAGAAGGGTTCTGAGTGGAGAGAATGGAGGAGAATCTCTTCAGAGAGCTTAAAGAATAACTCATCACAAGGTTCACAGGCAGCCACTCCTGAGGTTCCATTGTGAAACACTATCATTTCATTGGCTCCTTTTATTTAAAATAATTATAGGGGTGAAATTCAGATAACATAAAATTAAGCATTTTGAAGTGAACAATTCGGTAGCATTTAGTAATTCACAATGCTATGCCACCTCCTCCTCTATCTAGTTCCACATAAAATTTGGAACTAGATAAATTAGTTCCTCCGAAATAAAATTCCATACCCATCAGCAGTTTCTCCTCATTTTCCCCTTTCCGCATCCTCTGGCAACCCCAGCCTGTGTTCGGTCTCTATGGATTTAGCTATTCTAAATATTTCGGGTACATGGGACCAAACAATACGTGACCTTTTGTGTCTGGCTTCTTTCATGTAGCAGAATGCCTTCAAGGTTCGCCCACATCATAGTGTGTGTTAGTACTTCCATTTTATGGCTGAAATATATTCCATCGTATGTTTATAACACAATTTGTTTATTCTTTCATCCGTTGATGGACATCTGGACGATCCCTTTACTTTCACTAAGGCCTCTGTAAAAGGAAATATTTGCAGATCTGGAAATTTATAGACTGGGCCTCATAAATAGGGGGCAGTGGTTCATTTGGGGGTCACCATGTCAGATTGTATCATCCTCAATTTGGGGGTGTCTAGTGCACTTAAGTGCTCTTAGGGCTACAAATCATGGGACTCAGAAAAACTCATAAACTCCATACTTGCGTCTCAACTTTAAAACAACTAAGTGAGACAATCAGGACAGAAGAAATTGTCCCATTTTATAGATGTCAAACCTGAATTCCAGAGACTAGAAGTTAAATACCCTGGCTGGGAAGTGTTAAGAGTCAGGGGACGCCCCCAAGCCTTCTGACCAAACACAGCCCCTGCCTCCTTTAAACAGTTATCATTGACAATAACTGCATTGAAAGACACAGACTCGGGTAGGAGGGAGACTTGAGTGTCAGGAATAAATTTAGTGGTGAATAAATGGAAGTGAACAATTGCAAGTCTATGAGAGCAGGAATGAGACTGGTGCCCAAAGACAGAGAAGGCTTTTCTTGACCTAAACACTCCATCCTCATTGTCCTCCATCTACTGCCCACACAGCAAGGCATTTGACCAGCAATTCACATTTCTTCTCTATGGATCCTGTTTCCTGAAAACCTGGGAAGGTGGCTTCCTTGGATATGGTGGGCATAGGGTGGGCATAGGGTGGGCAGAGAATGTTTGGTATGGGAGGCAGGCAATATACTGCCTCCCTACATGTAGAGGTACTTTGGCAATCCCTGTGGAATGAATGAATGAAGATGGTTCAAAGCACTTTTGAAACCTTTGCATTGAAAACAAAAGCAAAAATCTCTATCAAACAGTGGCCATCAATAGTTCAATGTCTGTGCCTTTCCCCCTCCTCCAGGGAGGAAGAGGAGCAGAACTTTCTTATGTAAACTAGTTAGGGTGAGGCTATCCTGCTGTACCAAAGAGGCCCCAACATGCCAGTGACTTAGAACAGACAGTTTCAATCTCTCTCATGTGTAGTTCCAGGTGAGCGTTCCACGCTGGTATGAAGCTCTGCTCTGCCTGGTCATTCTGAGACCCTGCTTCTTTCCAAGTCACTGCTCTGTGATACCATTGTCACTTGCATGTCAAAGCTTGGTTGCAGCCAGGCATGGTGGCTAACGCCTGTAATCCAAACACTTTGGGAGGCTGAGGCAGGTGGATCGGCTGAGGCAGGTGGATCCCCTGAGGTCAGGAGTTTGAGTCCAGCCTGGCCAACATGGCGAAACCCCATCTCTACTAAAAATACAAAAATTCGCCAGGCGTGGTGGCATGTGCATGTAATCCCAGCTACTTGGGAGGCTGAGACAGGAGAATCACATGAACCCAGGAGGCAGAGGTTGCAGCGGGCTGAGATAGCACCACTGCACTCTAGCCTAGGCAACAGAGCAAGGATGCATCTCAAAAAAAAAAAAAAAAAAAAAAAAAAAAAAAAAGGCTTGGTTGCTGCAGGTTCCAACTGTCCAGCTGGAGAAAAGAGAACAAAAGCATGAAGGAGGAATGCTCATTCTTTTAATGCCAGTAAGAATTATGCATATAATTTCTGCTCATATTCTATTGGCAAGAACTTTGTCACATAACCATACTACTATTACTGCAATGAAGGCAGGACAATGTAGTCTACCTGTGTGCCCTAGAAGAAAGGGAGAATTGATTTTGCATTTCCCTCACCACCTACATGCTTGCAGTTTATTTTTAGAAAGTAGCATAGAAGCCTCACGTCCATGCCCAGATAGAAGGGCCTCTCTATTTAGCTGGCATTTTTTTCCCTGGCCTGCCCAGCCCCACATGGAAGGGAGTCAACTTTGAAGGGTAAAGATGAGCACAGACTTTTGCTTGGGAAGAAGGACCCCTCAGTCTGGAAAGGTGAAAGACGGAGGGAAAACCATTGAGACTGATGAAATCAAACACAGATGGCCTGTGTACAATGAACGCTCAATCCCTACAGGGTTATCTCCTCTGACATTTGAAAAAAATGTATTAATAAATTTAAGACAAGATGCTCAGCTTCACATAGCGGGCAATAAATGTGTGGAGTTTTTAGAAAAGTTTCTAACAACACAGGGATTGACCGTTCAACTTGACTTCAGGGAGTATACCAATGGCCCCTAACACACACACACAGACACACACAGACACATACCACCACCACTATCATCCACTATATCCCTTTGGGGTGGGTCCCTAGTAACAAATAGGGGATGGGGACGAGGCTGGCCCAACTTTTGCCTAGGTACCCATCAAGAACCTTGAACCAAGCCCAAGCCCTGACTGCCCAGGAGCAAGCCGGCCTTAAATGGCATTCATTGATGTCACAGCCACCTGCAACAAGAGCTCTTTCCTGGGTACTTAAAATGACACCAGGAAGCTTTTCGGGAAGAAAAAACTGTCAAGTGGCAAATGAAACCCGTCGATGGCTATCTTCATAATTTGGAGACTCTCAAACGGAAAACCATTTTTTTTTTTTTTGAGATGGAGTCTCGCTCTGTCGCCCAGTCTGGAATACAATGGCGCCATCTCGGCTCACTGCAAGCTCCGCCTCCTGGGTTCACTCCATTCTCCTGCCTCAGCCTCCCTAGTAGCTGGGACTACAGGCGCCCGCCACCACGCCTGGCTAATTTTTGTATTTTTAGTAGAGACGGGGTTTCACCTTGTTAGCCAGGATGGTCTCGATCTCCTGACCTCGTGATCCGCCCACCTCGGCCTCCCAGAGTGCTGGGATTACAGGCCTGAGCCACCGCGCCTGGTAGAAAACCATTTTTAAAATCTTTCTCCCTGGCAGGGCCGTGGCCCACGGAGGCTTCCTTCCCCAAGGCCAGCAGAAAGACAGCTTCACCTCTCTATTGTGATTAGGGCTCCCGCGATGCTAAGGACTCGCCCCGGATATCAGAGCCCCTCTCAGACCATGTGGGCCCGCAAGGCAAGGTCCAGATTACTTCCTTTGATTTTCCAGAAGCTTAGCTGCTGAGACACAGTGGAAATTTTGATTGCATTTTCCACACCTTCCGGTTCATCTCATCCCTAAGTAGGTGCTATGGATTATTTCAACAGTGTCAGATGGGAAATAAATTCTCATGCAAGCAAAAGGCCACAAACACGAGGGCTTGGGGGTGGGGTGGAGGGAGAGGAGAGGAGAGGGAAATGAGAAATTTGATGCTGACATATTGCAGGCTAAAGAAACATCTTTTGCTCTTTTCCTGCCCTAAGAATAAAAACTCCCTGATAGGGCTGCACTCCTCTTCCCTATTAAGGAGATGTGGTTTGGGCTAGAGGAACAACTGTTCCCAATAAACAGGTGGGCAGCCCGGCTTTCCCTTTCTTTTCCTTTGGAAGTCATATTCGCTCTTGTTTGTGGCCCTAGAAATCCTCCCTACCACGGATTACACTTTGTTTGAATTAATAAAGCCTCATGGGGTTTATTGCTGTTTTTAGGGCCCAGCCCCTTATTTGGCTTTGGCAAAGGACACTTCCCTGCTGATTCATAGCGCTCCTATTGTACAGGGCACATGGAGGAGAGAAGGACGTGAGGAGGCTGTGGACCAGGGGACAAAAGACTCAAACAATAACACAAAGGCATGGGATGAGTGTGTGTGTGATGATCTCTGTTCCTGTGTGATTAAGCACAGCCGCTTGTGTGAATATAGTTGGCTATTGTTTTGATGAGAAGGGCCTTTTGGAGCCTGTTTATCCCATTAGATGTCACTAATATAAAAAAAGACAGGGTGGTAATAATGGGAAACTTTGTGGTCAGATAAACTTGGGTTCAACTGTTGGCTCCCCCACCTATTGGCTGTGTGCCCCATTATTTAACCTCTTTGAGCCTCAGTTTCTTCACTTGCAAAATCAGATGAAGAACATTATAGGAGACCGGACGCGGTGGCTCACGCCTATAATCCCAGTGCTTTGGAAGGCCAAGCCAGGAGGATCACTTGAGGCCAGGAGTTTGAGACCAGCCTGGGCAACACAGAAAGACCCTGTCTCTACAAAAAATAAAAATAAATTAGCTGGGTGTGGTGGCACATGCTTATAGTCCTGGCTACTTGGGAGGTGGAGGTGGGAGGATTGCTTGAGCCCGGGAGTTTGAGGTTGCAGTGAGCTGTGATCACCCCACTGTTCTCCATCCTCAGTGACAGAGCAAGACCCTGTCTCAAAAAGCAAGAACAACAACAACAAAAACCTCACTATGGGAGGTAGATGGCTAATGGAACATGGCAGTGTGGAGAGGGGTCACTAGGGAGAGGCTGGTTTGGTAGCCAGCAGGAAGCCTCTCAGGGCCACAGTTAACTTGGCAAATTTGTCACGGTTGGGTTTAGTCATGCAGGCTCAGGAATCTGATGTCTCACACCATGAGGGTGACCATTTTTTTCAGGGTCCAATTAACATTAACCTGGCTTATAGAGACTGACGTACAAACCAAAGTGCCCAGTCACTGATTCAAAGCAAGAAACCAAGTCACTCAGAGGACCAGAGACTCCCTTCCCCAGTCAGGGCATTCCAAGTCAATGGGTGAGTATGTGGGAAGCTTGGCTAAGGAACAAGGGAAACTGATTAAATTGATTAAATAAATGGCCTATTATCTGCTTACTCCTTTAGCCCATCTCCCAGGATTCTCCTGTTCCTCACACCACAGTTGCACCAGGGAGCTTGCTTTTCTGAGAATGTGCCACATTCTCCATTATGCACATTTGTTGGGTCCCCACCCGGCATTCTTTCCTCTCCTAACAAACAATGCTCAACTTTTTCTCCTGGCATCTTACACACACACACACCATGAGCTTCAGGGACACTGATTTCACTCCCAGCTGCTGCTCCAGGGTGGCAAAAAAAAAAAAAAAAAAAAAAAAAAAGAGTCCATTACAAACTCCATGCCTCAGGTAAACCACCAATCAGGGCAGATATGTGACTTCATTTGACCCAGTCAGGGTGGCTCTCAGGGATCTTATTGGAACTATGGGGAGAGTGCTCTGTCTTCCTTTGACCTGTGCAGCATGTGGATTTTCTTCTGAAACAGCTGCAGCCAATTTGCCTCAGTGAGGGAAGATGAGGATGACACTGACACACAGAGGAAGGCCAAGCCCAGAAAATCATAAAATAGGTCTGAAGTCCTGATCAAGCCATGCCTGAAGCCTGCATGATTCCTCTGGAAACATTGTTCTCAATTTGGGGGTGGGGGTAGGTAGACAGTACTGCCCCTTGGGGCATTTTGGAAATGTAAGGGGTTCTTTTGTTTGTCATGGTGACTGGGAATGTTACTGCCATTTAGTCTACAGTCAGGAATGTTAGACGTTCTACAATGTGTGGCAGAGAACTGTCCACAGTCCTGCCAGACTTGTGTATGTCTTACCCAACAGCAATGTTGGTGTGCACACTGCATCAGGAACTGGAATCAAAGTCTGGTAGGCAGAATCGTGGCTCCCAGAGACGTCCACGTTCTCACCCAGAATCTGTGAATGGTACCTTTCCGTGGCAATGGGGACTTTGCACAGATGTGACTAGGGATCTTGAGAGCAGTCATTGTCCTGGATTATCTGTTTGGGCCTGATGTAATCACAGCACTCCTCAAAGAAGGGACACAGGAGAAATCAGAGTCAGAGGAGAAAGTGATATGGTGAGAGAAACAGAGATTGGAGTGATGTACTTTGAAGATGGAGGAAGGGGCCCCAAGCCAAGAAACGCAGGCGGCCACTAGAAGTTGAATAAGGTAAGATATAGGCCTCTCTCCTCAGAGCCTCTGTGAGGGACCAGCCGTGGCAACACCTTGACTTTAGCACAGAAACTGGATTTGGACTTCTGACCTCTAGAACTGTCTGGGAATAAATCTGTGTGGTTTTAAGCCACTAAACTTGTTGTAATTTGTTATAGCAACCACAGGAAACTAATACAAAGTTATGCCTGAAGGACTCAAGGCAGCCGGTTTTGTTTTGTTTTAATGGGAGATGTGTTTATGGGGATGTTTTCCCACTCATCTTGAGGCAGGGTGCATCCAGTGCTGCTTCCTCCTGAGGGATCAGGCTTCTGGAAGTCTTGCTTCTCCTCCTGTGGGCTGGCAGAGGACGGTGGAGAAGCCATCACACAAAACTACTGTTTGTGCATGGCTAACAAATGTGATTTTATAGCATTCTGGGCGTTTCACATCATGAAGTGGGAACTGGGGCTCCGCACTAGGCACTTCTTCTGTTTCCTCTTCTCCTCTTCTGGAAAGGGATGCAGGAGATCTTTTGCAAGGGGCATGTTTCTGTGGGTGGGTCATCACCTCCAGAAAGGCAGCTGATCCATTTGATTGCTATAATTAACTGAGGCTAGCCCCTGGCTCTGTTTTACGTATAGACCCAGCGTGCTTTTTTTCACAAATATAGACAATGTTTTCCAGGGAAGATGGGCTTTACTTTATTCCAAAGTTTACCAACAGTCATTCCCATTCCATGAGAAAATCACATGAACTATGGCCAAGGCTACTTGGGGCCCACCTCCCTGTACTGGCCTGCACTTGTCACAGTCATGCTTATGGGGATTCTGAGTATGGATGTGAACATCTCACCCCTTATGTTGTCTTCTGGAGTAGCTGTACTCAGACATTTACATATTAAAATACACATCATTTTGTTACAAATATGTTCCTTTCCTTCTTCCTCTGTGACCTCTATGACCTAGTTAGACCCTCATAGTGCTTCTTTTTTCTTTTTCTTTGTGGAAAATATGGATGCCTGTAGGTTGTATTATGCACTAATTCCATTTCAGGAGATACAAACTATTTTTTAGAGAGAAGGGACTTTAGGTCAGATAGGGCTGATAAATACAGCTCTCAGATGTGGTTGTTGCTGTGAGCACCTGCTATCTGAGTAACTATGTCTCCTCTGGTGACCCTCCTCACCTCTAGAGCTGGCATGATGAGCCCATGCAGTATGTCCTGCCAGTCCCCACTCCCTTGTCTATAACAGATGCCATTAGTTCAGTACAGCACCATTTTCCATTGCAATGGGATTTAGTCTAAAATTTCTTCTCATCAGAATGTTAGAAGCAGCCACCGCCCATAGACAGGAGTTAGTACAGGAGATCACTTACCTGTGAATCCAGAACAGGCAGATCCTTTTGCCTCAACATCCTTCTCTCCTGCCCCAGGGCCATTGCAGGCTTGGCTTAGAACTCTGCCCCTCACCCCCATCCATGAGGCGGGTGACAGGAGCCCCTTCTCCCCGCGCTTGCCTCTCTCGTTGCATGCATCTCACAGTTTGAAAAGTGGCTGTTTTTCGTTTTTCATTTTATTTCTTGAGACAGAGTCTTGTTCTGTCGCCCAGGCTGTAGTGCAGTAGCATGATCTTGGCTCACTGCAACCTTGACCTCCTTGGTTCAAGTGATCCTCCCAACTCAGACTCCTGAGTAGCTGGGACTATAAGTGTGCTACCACCACACCCAGCTAATTTTTATTTTTATTTTTTTTATAAAAATGGGCACCATGTTGGCTTGGCTGGTCTCGAATTCCTGGTCTCAAGTGGTTCTCCCACCTTGGCCTCCCAGAGTGCTGAGATTATAGGTGTGAGCCACTGTGCCCGGCCGAAAGTGACTGTTTATTTCTCTCCCCCTCCAAATGCAAGCTTTTTGAGCACAGAAGCTGTGATACATTCCTTGAGATGAACTCAGCGCCTGATAGGGAGTAGGAGCTCCGTAAATCTTTGATTAAATCGGGCAGGCAGCTGGACTCAGCCAACATGTGCCATCCAGGTCTCTAGCCCCTGTCCCCTACCAAGATTTATTGATTCCCTTCAACCTTCTGACGGCGATTTTTCATTGAGCTGTGCTCATCTAATTGAGTTGGTCCATTTGTACTGCTCTTAAGGGCCTGAGAGTGAACACATGTCATTCTTGGTTACCCAGCTGCCAAGAACCCCTCCTAGACAGGACAGGTGGGAGGGAAGACACTCCTCCCTTTCTGCGGGTAGAGGAAGTGTGTCACTCAGGACTTCGAACCTGAAAGGAGGGACACTAGAACGCAGAGCCAGTTAGAGACAATTAGCAGCAGCTGCAGTGGGACCTGCAGTCTAGTGGTGCGGTGGATGTGTCCAGGGCCACAGCGTCCAGTAGGACAGAGGTGAGCACATCCGGGGACAGGGGAGCAGGAATGAATGTGCAGTCGTGATGATTACAGCAGTGGCCTATGCAGGTGGCTCCTGAGAGGGGGTCTTGTCTAGCCCATGTCTAATTGGGTTCTGTTGGAGCCCAGTTCCCCAGCTCCTTGTCAATTACATGAGTTCCCAGATACCTTTCCAATCAATCCCTGCCCTCACTCCTGTCCCCGATTCCTGCTCCTTTCCCTACAGGCCCCTTCATCCCGTTTCACCCACTAGATCTTCATCCTCACTGCCCCATCCCTGAATGGAATCTACCTGGCTTCCCACCCTACCCCCAACACACATCAGATCAGTGCCCAGATCTGAGCAGTCACTGGGGCCCCAGTACCCCATCTTTGTAGCTGCACCACGAGGCTTCCCTCAGTTCCAGCAAGGGAGCAAGGGAAGCTGCCCAGCTTCGGGGAGAGCAGGATTGGGATTTCCCTGTTAGTGTTCCCATCCATGAAATCTAGAGAAGCTTTTGGAGTAAGACGCATGTTCATTTTTTACAGATACATATGTTTCATTTTTATTGTCCAAAACCATATTTAAAGAGGAATTATTTTCCAAGTTTAAAAAGGAGCCCAATCAGCTCTCCTAGCCAGTGAACCCACATGGCTGGTGAGAAGCAGCTTTGGTTTCTTCTTGCTCTGCCCAAGGGCCTATCTAGATCATAAAAGAGCAACATTAATCTTAAATGACTCCTTGCTTTGTTACCCTGGGAAGGGCTCCAAACTCAATGAAATCCTCCTGCCACGATAACAACAACAATGACCAGGAATGTGTGGTGAGCACTTGCCCAGCACTCAGCTCAGCCTCCCACACATTGCAGAGATGATTTCATTTGCTGTCACAACAATTCCATATGCCCGGCACAGTCATGCCCTGTCTGTCAACAGGGAAATGGAGGCACTGAGGGACTTTCCCAAGGTCACGTAGCTGGCAACGGCAGTCTTGGACACTAACCCCTAAAGGAAGAAAAAAACAAGGGAAAAGAAGTTGGAAGAACGAGGGAAATGTTATAGACTGGCAGAGTAACAACTCCTGGAAAAAAATTTGGGATTGCCTAACAATCCTGATTTAGAATCTGGAGCAAAGAGGCCATGCAAAGGATTGCATGCCAAACAAAGTACATTTTATGATAATAATTTTTAAAATACTGTGGGTTTTTTAATATAATGATTGGGTGACCAAATAGAACTATCTGTCATCCTTCCTCCAAAACAATAAGCAAACTTTCTCTTATGAAAAGGGGACTGCAATAACATTTTTTTTCTTCTTTTTGAGACAGGGTCTCATTCTGTTGCCCAGGCTGAAGTGCAGTGGTGCAATCTCAGTTCACTGCAACCTCTGCCTCCTGGCCTCAAGTGATCCTCCCTGCTCAGCCTCCTGAGTAGCGGGGACTACAGGCATGCACTACCCTACCCAGCTAATTTTTGTATTTTTTTGTAGAGGTGGGGTTTGGCCATGTTGCTCAGGCTGGTCTCAAATTCCTGGACTCAAGTGATCTGCCAGCCTCTGCCTCCCAAAGTGCTGGTTTTACAGGCGTGAGCCACCGCACCTAGCCTGCAATAACAATTTAATACAAACACACTATTCTGGAAAAGCACACACAATGTTTCAAAATCCTTCAGTGATGATGGAACTTCAGTGATGATGGAGTTAGATTATGATAAGAGCAGAGGAAGAACCATATTACTAGAGGATTTGGTTTGGAGGCCTCCCAGGCGGAGCTCAAGATTGCTGAGCTGTAGGCTGCCGTGGAGCACAACTCTTAGACAGTGCTCTATTCCACCCTGGGCCTGTGCTTTGGAGGGTTCTATATATTAAACATATGCACACCAAAATGCACATGTCAAATAACACAAAGAAGGCTTGGTCACTGGTATTTGGTGCTCAATGCTGGCATAGCCCAACTCGTAGCCCTAAAACATCTGCTCTATTGACTAACACTATTCAGGCCCCAGAGAAATGCTTCTCCATATCTCTTGCCCTATATTTTCAAAACAAAAAAATGACTATATCTGAAAGCCATGGTTTGTTGGTTGTATCACTGCCCAAACTGGGATGGACACTGTTTTTGGGGTGCAGGGAGATCTGAGTAGTGGAAGAAGTTAGATGAAAGACAAATCAGTTAACAAGTTCTTATTCTCAGTGTGAATGCAATGGATTCTTGTACAATGAAGCACCATTCCCCAGTACTGTCAAACATCCATTTTCTTACTTCTCCTTGGATTCCCATATGTGGCTCCAGAGGCCCTCCCTGGTGCAGTACTTGCCACTGCTGCACCACGGAGGGCCTCTGGCAGCCTTGGATTGTTCTTCAGTATTAAACATCACTCTTCAATTTGTACATACCATCAATTCTCATTATTAGAGGTAGTTATGTTCTAAAAAAAAGCCACCAAGAACACTGAATTAGCAAATAATGAACCATTGCTCCTAAGGGAAATACACGGCTAGGTTCCTGTGAGCATCTGGTCACATTTCATCAACTAATCAATACATAACCTCACTTTATGTGTTATGTATATATATATTAGTATATATATGTATATATTATATATACATATATATATAATAAATATATATCAGTATATTTATATTAGTAAATATATATTAGTATATTGTATATTTTAAAACAAGTAGAAGAGAGGAATTTCAATATTCTCACCACAAATAAATGATAAATGTTTGAAGTGCTGGGTTTGCTATTTAGCCTGATATGGTGATTACACAATGTGTATATGTATTAAAACATTACATTGTGCCTCATAAATACATACAATTATGTGTCAATTAAAAATAAAATAGGTCAGGCACAAGTGGCTCACACTTGTAATCCCAACACTTTAGGAGGCTGAGGTGAGAGGAATGCTCGAGGCCAGGAGTTTGAGAGCAGGCTGGGCAACATAGGGATACCCTGTCTCTTAAAAAAAAATAATCGAAAATTAGCCAGGCTTGGTAGTGTGCACCTGCAGTCCCAGCTTCTCCAGAGGCTAAGGCAGGAGGATCGCTTGAGCCTAGGAGGTCAAGGCTGCAGCAAGCCATGTCTTGTCACTGCACCCCATCCTGGGGGACAGAGGAAGACCTTATCTTTAAAAAATAAATAAAATAAAACTTAAAACAAATAAATAAAAAATATATATAGTCGATTCATTAACAGTGAGTTCACAGCCAATAGTACTGTAACTCATGCCTGAACGAAGCGTATCTAGTAGCCCGTATTCTCTCAGTAAAGCACATGAAAGCCCCTTGCACTTAATGACACTAGATAGCACTTCAGCACCACATTTGGGAGCCATTTCAAACAGTGAGTCAGTGAAAAAATACAAAAATTTAAAAATCATGACACTAAATAGACTGAGGAAAGGACACTTTACGTAGGAGAGCTGAAGCAGGAAGGCAGAGTGTCACGTTGTTTGACCTCAGCTTAGGAATGTTCGGTAGGGTGACACCTTTTTCACTGCTCTGCACATGCCAGCAAATGACCTCCAAAGCGCTGAGTGTTGATTATGAGGTGGCAAAGAAATTTTATCAAGGAAGATAATTCATAAATATGGAATCTGTGAATACTGAGGATAACCAGTATGTGGATCTAGATGCAACTTGTGTGAAATGATATCAACTTTTTATGTTACATTAATTAGTTGGGATTGGAACACTAAAATTGTAAATAGCTTTTTTTTTTTTTTTTTTTTTGAGACGAAGTCTCGCTCTGTCGCCCAGGCTGGAGTACAGTGGTGCCATCTCAGCTCACTGCAAGCTCTGCCTCCCAGGTTCATGCCATTCTCCTGCCTCAGGCTCCCAAGTAGCTGGGACTACAGGTGCCCGCCACCACTCCCAGCTAATTTTGTTTTGTATTTTTAGCAGAGACGAGGTTTCACCGTGTTAGCCAGGATGGTCTTGATCTCCTGACCTCGTGATCTGCCCGCCTTGGCATCCAAAAGTGCTGGGATTACAGGTGTGAGCCAGTGCTCCCGGCCCAAATAGCTTTTTTTAATAAAAAGATATAATAAGATTTAATTACATTTTCAATAAACAAATGAAAAATTTCATCTTTTTTTGAATAATTTTGGTCTAAAATGTTCATATTCACTAGTTATAATTTGGCTTTTACTTTTAATAGAAAAACTTAAATATTTTAGAAGAAATTCAAAAACATTTAATTTTTTACATTTCTTTATATTTTTGTGAAAATATATTAAAATTTTGTGTACTTTGAATATATTTTCTTTTTTTTTTTTTTGAGACAGAGTTTTGCTCTTGTTGCCCAGGCTAGAGTACAATGGTGAGATCTCAGCTCACCGCAACCTCTGCCTCCTGGGTTCAAGTGATTCTCCTGCCTCAGCCTCCTGAGTAGGTGGGATTACAGGTATACGCCACCACGCCCAGCTAATTTTGTATTTTTAGTAGAGATGGGGTTTCTCCGTGTTGGTCCGTGACCTCAGATGATTCGCCCGCCTCAGCCTCCCAAAGTGCTGGGATTAGAGGCGTGAGCCACCGCACCCGGCTATATTTGCCTTTTTTAAAAAACTCTAATCTCATGACAGATTACGCTTTCATTATTTAATTGTTTATATCATTGCTGTAAAGGAAAAGAAAATTAAGTGAATACTTTATTACAATAATATAATTAATAATGTTGCTAAAATCGAGGCAAGTAAATTAGTTTTATGGAACAAAGGCTGTGATAACATATGAATTATGTACGTCTTTATTTTGTTACTCAGCTAGATCTTGCCAGCCCATCAGCAGACCAGACATGTCCTATAATCATAAAATCGAGGCCGGGCATGAGGCTCACGCCTATAATCCCAGCATTTTGGGAGGCCAAGCTCAGTGGATTGCTTGAGCACAGGGGTTTGAAACCAGCCTGGCCAACATAGTGAAACCCCTAAAAATACAAAAATTATCTGGACATGGGAGACTGAGGGAGGAGAATCGCTTGAGCCTGGGAGGCGGAGGTTGCAGTGAGCTGAGATCATGCTATTGCACTCCAGCCTGGGCGACACAGCGAGACTGTGTCTCAAAAAAATAATAATAAAAATAAATAAATAAAATAATAAAATTCAGATGTCTTTAATAGTTTGTTGACATGCAGTCATATAAAAGTCAGAGCTTTATACATATTTAAAATTTTTGTTGTTACAAAGATAACTGTATCAAGGTAGAGGATAAAACATGTTTTATTTAACTTTTTGTTGTCGATGTTGTTGTTGTTTTGAGATGGAGTCTCACTCTGTCGCCCAGGTTGGAGTGCAGTGGTGTGATCTCAGCTCATTGCAACCTTCTCCTCTTGAGTTCAAGCAATTCTCCAGCCTCAGCCTTCCAAGTAGCTGGGATTAAAGGCGCCTGCCACCACGCCTGGCTAATTTTTTGTATTTTTAGTAGAGATGGGGTTTCATCATGTTGGCCAGGCTGGTCTCGAACTCCTGACCTCAAGTCATCCGCCCACCTTGGCCTCCTGAAGTGCTGGGATTATAGGTGTGAGCCACTGCACCTGGCTACTTAACAGTTTGTTGGCTTGATGTATTACCTCTTCACATTTAGACAAATGGTATGTGGAGTTCCATCCATGCCCTTGCACTAGGACCCATCCACATCTTGGTGGACCTGCCTCTGTGAAGATTGAGGGCATAGGCGGTATTCTGGGGTCTGTATCCCAGAAAATCAGCATCCCAGCTTAGCAGATATTCTGATATTCTGATTAGGTCTAGCCCCAAATTGCAGAAAAACAGATGGCAACAGCATCAAGTCAGTTAGAAATTCTCCAATAATAGTGCTAAACATTGTCATAGGGTTGGAAAAGGCCACCCTAGCAGACTGGTGGCTGGAAGTGGTGAGATTCAGAAAATGCACAGTGGCCGTGACAATCACCACAGGGAGAGAATCCTTGAGAAGCTGATGGGCTCAGAAGGCCACTTGTTTTGATGAACAGAACATGAAATCAACTCATTTTGCTGTCCTACTCTGGAGGAACTGCAGCAGACCTCTGCAATGGGTCTGCATCCAGGTCCCGGGCACCAGGGCCCATCCTGAGCATGGAGGGTTCCAGGCAACAGAAGCTGGGTCTGTCCTGAGGCTTCCACCTCTGATTACCCCCAAACCAAAGCTTCTCTAGAGCATATTTATAGGAAGCTAAAGATAAGATGTGGAGCCCACCTGCTCAGGTTAATGACATCACCTCCAAGTATTGAAGTTGGGTCCTTCAATCAGATTTAAGATTTATTTATGGCTGGGTGCAGTGGCTCATGGCTGTAATCCCAGCACTGTGGGAGGCTGAAGCTGGCAGATCACTTGAGGCCAGGAGTTCGAGGATAGCCTGGCCAACATGGTGAAACCCCGTCTCTACTAAAAATACAAAAATTAGCTGGGCATGGTGGCACATGCCTGTAATCCCAGCTACTCGGGAAGCTGAGGCAGGAGAATCGCTATTGCCTTGGAGGTGGAGGTTGCAGTGAGCAGAGATAGGTTACAGAGTGCTGCTGCAGGAGACTCCGTCTCAAAAAACAAACAAACAAAGACTTATTTATAATCATTTATAATCAATCATTCAGCATATGCAAAGTCTCAGGGTACTCAGAAAGTGATCTGGGTTCTACTTCCAGTTTCTAGTTTCTGTACTAACCACGGGACCTTGGACAATTCCTTTCACCTTTACAGGCCTCTGTTTCCTCATCTTGAAAACAAAAGCACAGTCTTAGATCATTTGTAAGGTCCCTCTTGCTGTGCAACTCTACGGTTTATCTGCCAGAGGGATTCCTTCTGTGTGCCTTGGACTACATGCAGTATCAGGATTACTTACTCCAAAAGGCAGTTGTTCCTTTGTTTGCTGGCCTCCGGGGAAACCCAGACATTTTATGATGTCCCTGCTATGGGGGTGGCAAGGAGTGCCTGGTGGCTGGTGCCCTCTGCCTCCGGCCTGCATCATTAGCATTGGCCCAGCCTCTTTGGTGGAGGTCATCCCACCCTTGTTATGTGGTCAGACATGCTACCTTCAGGGAAGTAGTCACAAGACAATAGTTCCCTTTGACAGAGAGAAGTCTTTTCAACTATGGTAGACAGCCCTTGAATTCTATCATGGGGTTCAGTGGGTAGCTTCTTTAAATCATGGCTTACTTTCATTAACTTAGTCAATAAATATTTAATGAAGGACAATAATATCTACCTCATCGTATTACTGTGAAGAGTAAACTAGTTCATATACAACTTTGAATAGTGCATGACAGGTAATAAATTCCAATAAATATTAGCTATGGAGTACCTACTGCATGCCAGGCACATGCTAGGTGCTGGAGTGCCACAGGAGCAAGACCAGCTCCTGGAGGAACTCATGGATGGATGGATCTGTGAGATGGATGTGCCTACAAGAGTGTGCTGTGAGAAGAAATACAACACAGGAAGAATCCAAAGCCATGGGCATGCAAGTGAGGGAGGTACTGATTCTTCGGGGAAGGAGAAAACAATGGAGGGTGAGGGGGACATCTGTCACTTCCCAGTACCCAGCATCACAGCCCTGCCTTCTTCACATAGAATCCATCTTTCTTATGAAGGATCTATTCCATGGAGTCAGGTAGGACTGATCCCAGAGGAGGGCAGGTGGTCCAAGGTTGGCCATGAGGGTATTCTGTCTTCCTGCTGACAGTCACGGGCTCAGGGATGTGCATGGGGCACATGCTGGGGCAATCCAAAAGCTCCTGGGGACTTTCACCAAACCTATTAGAGAAGCGTTCACTCTCTCTTTGTCTGGGATCATGAGACTTAAGGATAACACACATCTGGAGCTCCCAGTGTGACTAACTAGCTTTAGGTGGAGGAAAACTAAATCTAAGTCAGAGGAGAAACTGGAGAGAGAGAGAGAGAGAGAGGCCATGACACTCTGAACCTCTGGGTCCTCTTGTGCCTGAAGCTACAACCACTCCCAGTTACATGAATCAATAAAGTACCCCTTTGCCCACTGTATTAGATTTTTGGCATTTGCAACCATCAGCCTTGGCTAATACAGAAAGTTTTTTTTAAAGAAGATAGGACATGTGAGCTAGAGTTTGAAGAACATGCTCACCAGTCAAAAAAGTTCTATATTAATCTTTGGGATTCAGGAACAAATCATAGTTCCCAGGATTTTTTGGGATGTCTCAAAACTTATAAATTGTTCTGTATTTTTATAATACTATTATGCTGGGTGCAGTGGCTCATGCCTGTAATCCCAGCACTTTGGGAGGCTGAGGTGGGGGAGTTCAAGACCAGCCTGGGCAACATAGTGAGACTTTGTCTCTACTAAAAGTCAAAAAATTAGCCAAGTGTAGTGATGTGAACCCGTAGTCCCAGCTACTCAGGAGGCTGAGGTGGGAGGATCACTTGAGCCCAGGAGATCCAGGCTGCAGTGAGCTATGATTTCATCACTATGATTTCTTCAGCCTGGGCGACAGTGCAAGATCCTGTCTCAAAACAAAACAAAACAAAAAAAACCCCAATGATTTACATGTTTTTAAATGATAACAGAGTGACCATAATAAGAAATAATGAGGCTGGGCTTGGTGGCTCACGCCTATAATCCCAGCACTTTGGGAGGCCAAGGTGGGCAGATCACCTGAGGTTAGGAATTTGAGACCAGCCTAGCCAACATGGTGAAACCCTGTCTCTTGTAAAAATACAAAAAAATTAGCCGGGTGTGGTGGCGCACGTCTGTAATCCCAGCTACTTGGGAGACAGGCAGGAAGAATCGCTTGAACCTGGGAGGTGGAGGCTGCAGTGAGCAGAGATCGCGCAACTGCACTCCAGCCTGGGAAATGAGAGTAAAACTCCGTCTCAAAAAAAAAAAAAAACAAAGAAACAGTGAATCATGTTCCTGTGTCAGGGTTATCATATATGTTTCAAAAGTTTTCTGTTTCTATTTAAAATAATAATCATAATTGTTGTTATGAGAAAATGTATGGTACTTATAGATTATTTCAATAACATAAAAATAATCTCTACGTGATAAAGACATTTGATAACAGAAAACTAAAAGAGAAGATTAACACCAAATAAACACCAAATAAAAGTCATTAAAAGTTGAAAGACACTTTCACAAACACTAAAGCATTATTCTCAAAAGGAGACGTTTAAACACAGCATTAATTGCCCTACACGATAATCTTGATCTTTGTTTCATGAGGAATACTGTAGTGGGAGAAAAATGCCTTTCATTTTGTGTTGACACAGGTTGAATTAAGAGTGCATGTCTGAAAGCATCTTCCAGCTGGGCATTAGGGTACAAGTTGCTTCCTCTAAGTTGGTTTTTTATTTAATGATGAAACTGTTGTCTCCTTGCCCTGATTTTGGTTTTGTCCTGGAATCGATATAGGTTTTACTAGTTCCGACTTTAGACTGTTCCTGATTTCATGTCTGAGTGTCCCATGCCCACCTTATCCTCTCTTTAGGTTTCCTCCTTGCTGGGGTTGAGCTGGACACCCCGGGGGTTTAGCAAGGCCCGTCCACTCCACGTCATGGGAAGGCCAGCATCCTTCAGCCCCAGCAGGCTCCTGGGGTCTCCAGGCAGCTGTCAGCTGCACAGCGCTTCTCACTGCTGGGCCTTCTGAGTCTTGCCCTGTCCAACTCTCCCCCAGAAGACCCCCACCTACAGTCCTGGGCTCCTCTTCTGGGCAGCTTCTCCTCTCCAGTTCCCTGCCCCCGCAAATTCCAGTGACTTCAGCAGCCTCCATCTTCTCTGAGCTCTTCCTTCCCAGCTCAGCGAGACCACATCTCTTCATCTCCTTACTGGGGTCCAGAGAGTGCCCCCAGGGGTGGTTGTGGGGTCACCTGTGGGTTTCCCGGCTCTCAAGGATCAGCCCTGTGTCCCTTGGGGTCTAATTCCTGGAAACAGTTGTATTGTCTATTTTGCCCACTTTTACAGTTCTTTAAAGCAGGTGAGTACCCATTGAATATCAGTCGCTGCCACATGGCCAGATATGAAAACTCATCTCTTATTTTTCATTAAAAAAATGTTGTGGGCCAGGCGCAGTGGCTCACACCTGTAATCCCAGCACTTTGGGAGGCCGAGGTGGGTGGATCACCAGAGGTCAGGAGTTAGAGACCAGCCTGGCCAACATGGTGAAACCCAGTCTCTACTAAAAAAAATACAAAAATTAGCCGGGTGTGATGGCGAGCACCTGTAATCCCAGTTACTTGGGAGGCTGAGGCCAGAGAATCGCTTGAACCTGAGAGGGAGGGTTTGCAATGAGCTAAGATGGCGCCACTGCACTCCAGCCTGGGTGACAGAGGGAGACTGTCTCAAAAAAAAAAGAAAGAAAGAAAATGTTGTGATGATGAGGATATTGTTCAAGTTTATAACATGTATATTTTATTTTGAAGTCACAATTTCACTGTTTTCTCTCTTTAATGCCATAATTCTACATTTAAATGGATTCAGTATTCTAAGTCTTTCTACAGTGCTCTCTCCATTCTTGAGTTTTTCATGTGATTCATTCTCCTTACAGGTTAGATTTTAAAACAAGCAGGCTTTTTTCTCCCAAGAAGCACTCACGGGTGTTACATTCCTTGTCGTGTTTTCATGTTTGGGATTGTGCCTTGGCCTTTATACTGAAATGGCATCTTGTCTGGGTCTCATTTTCTCAGTCACATTTTTTTTTTTTTACAGACAATGTGCTATTGTCTTCCTTAATTATTTCCTAGTGATAAAAATATTTTTAAAAACGTTTAGGGTGGATGTAGTGGCTCATGCCTGTAATCCCAGCTCTTTGGGAGGTTGAGATGAGCAGATCTCTTGAGTCCAAGAGTTTGAGACCAGCCTAGGAAACGTGGTGGGACCCCATCTCTGTATTAAAAAAAAAAAAAAGCTGGGTGTGATGGTGCACACCTCTGGTCCCAGCTACTAAGGAGGCTGAGGCAGGAGGATTCCTTGAGCCTGGGAGGTGGAGGCTGTAGTGAGCGATGATTGAGCCAGTGCACTCCAGCCTGGGCAACAGAGTGAGACCCTGTATCAAAAAAAAAAAGTTTAGAATTTTGTTTCCTTTTTTCTTATGAAATACTGATACCTACAAAAAACATGTAGAACCAATATATTATACATTATCGAAATAAAATAAACACAAGTTCATTGCCCCCTTTAGAACTAGAACGTTGCCACTGCAGCTCCCTAAGCTCCTGCCCAAGCCCTCTCCCACCCCAACCCTCAGAGAGAATCATTATCCTGGCTTCTTTGTAGAATTACCATTAATTTTTTCTTTTATCTTTTTTTCTTGAGACAGAGTCTCTCTCTGTCGACCAGGCTGGAGTGCAGTGGCACAATCTCGGCTCACAGCAACCTCCACTTCCCAGGTTCAAGTGATTCTCCTGCCTCAGCCTCCAGAGTAGCTGGGATTACAGGCGCCCCCCACCATGCCAGTCTAATTTTTTTGTATTTTTAGTACAGATGGGGTTTTGCCATGTTGGCCAGGCTGGTGTTGAACTCCTGACCTCAGGTGATCCACCTACCTTGGCTTCCCAGAGTGCTGGGATTACAGGTGTGAGTCACCGCGCCCAGCCAATTTTTTCGTAAATAATATGTGATTTAATTGTTAGATGTTTAATTATTTTTTATTGTTTTTAAACACGATAAGTGCAGTATGTTCCTAAGATTCAGTCACCTTGATGTATATAGCTGTAGTTCATTTATTTTCAGTGTAGTTGAGAATTTTAATTTTATGAATATACTACAATGCATTTATCCATTCTCCTGTCAATTACAGCTCTTTCCAGTTTTTTCCTATCATGAGCAATGCTGTCATGAACATACCTCTGCTTGTCTCCTAGTATATGGAGCAATAAGTTTTGTAGGATATATATACACAGGTTAAATTGCTGGAGCTGTTGGATATGTGCATGGTCAGCTTTATAAGCTAATGCCAAGTATTTTTCTAGAGTTGTTAAACAAATGTAACTCCCATCGCTGGGGCATGAGTTTACCTGGCTGTGCTTTGTCTTCACTGTATCCTGGTCTTGAATGTTGCTGTGAAGAAGGCTGAATCCTCCCTGGGTTTTGCACCCCTGGCAAGATTCACTTTTTCTATTAAGATACTTGAAAAATTTTTTATCACTAAAGTTCGCTAATTTAATTAGAGTACATTTTTTCTTGTTTTGTTTTTTGTTTTTTGTTTGGGACAGGATCTCACTCTGTTGCCCAGGCTGGAGTGCAGTGGCATGATCACTGCTCACCTCAACCTCAATTTTCTGGGCTCAAGCAATCCTCCCACATCAGCCTCTGGAGTAGCTGGGTCCACAAGTTTGCACCACCATGCCTGGCTAGTTTTTGTATTTTTTGTAGAGATGGGATTTCACCACATTGCCCAGGCTGGTCTCAAATTCCTGGGCTCAAGCAATCTGCCCACCTTGGCCTTCCAAAGCACCAGAATTACAGGCATGAGCCATCGTGCCCAGCCTAGAGTACACTTTAGTATTTAACATTCTGTATTACATTTTTCTTGGAATACAGTCTATTCCATTTATTTGTATATTCAGTCCTTCATTTCATGGAAATTCCCTTGATTATACATTTGAATACATCTTTTGTTCCATGTGTTGGACTCTCTACTTAAGGGACACCAATTATCCTTATATTCAGTCACATTTTCCTCTCTTTCATACCCATTTCTTTATCATTTATATTCACTGTGATTGTCTTAAGCCTTTCCTCTACATCATAATTCAATTTTTAACAGTATTTTGTTTCTTATTTCTAGTTTATATTTTAACTCTATAATAATTCTGCCCTCTATTTGTTTCCCTATATCTGAAATCTCTCTTTTCATCTCATTTCAATTTTACTATCTCTTCTTTGAGTTCCTGTTTCACCTAATTCACTTTCTAATTAAGCAGTAGAGCGTGCAGAATTGGGAGGAATTGCCTTCATTGCTTGAGTCAGGTTTCCTCTCATTTGGGTTTCTGGTCATTTTCTTCATCCGTTGCCTTTTCCACCCTGCAGGATAGTTTTACAGTTGCCATGCTTTTTCTTTTCATTTGCTCATGTTTGGGGAATTTCAGCCATTCATTTTATTTGTTCTGATAGCGTGTGGGTGACTTCTTGACGATCTTCCTCTTCTATTTGTTTTCTTCTCTTGATTTCATTGGGAGAGTTGAGGGAACCAGGTGGGGAGGGCAGGGAAGGCTCAGAGGGCAGAGTGTCAGGAGCTAGCATGTCTGGGCTCCGCTCTGCCCACTGCAAGATTTAGGAGATGTGTCACGATCTACTCCTCCAGGCCAGGTAGTACACACCAGTCCCATGGAGGGTAGAACCTTAGGCTTTGCATCAGTGCTGAAATTCAGTTTGTAGCCCTGGAACCTTCACTATGGTCAGAATCAGCCCAGTTGTTCACTTCCTCCAGTTTACCTATTTCTCCCCAACAGGTATTTCTGCTGCTTTATTTACAGTCAGATAAGGAAATGGATAAATAAACCTTTGTGCTTGGCTTCTCTCGGCTTTGTGGGTATTCGTGAGAATTGTCAGGACTTTGTTGGGTCTCCACTGCAGATTCAGGGGACGTGGGAACCAGGTGAGGAGCCAAGTCCTGTCAGGCTTCTCCACTCTACCCCAGAATATTGCTTATTTTCATGGTTAACAATTTTCAAAGTTCATTGCTTCTTTCCTTATTTGATTGCTGTTGGTGAATTTCTCTTGTTTATTTTTACCTCTTTTTTTTTTTTTTTTAAGATGGAGTCTTGCTCTGTAGCCCACGCTGGAGTACAGTGGTGTGATCTTGGCTCACTGCAACCTCTGCCTCCCAGGTTCAAGCAATTCTCTTGCCTCAGCCTCCTGGGTAGCTGGGATTACAGGCTCATGCCACCATGCCCAGCTAATTTTTGTATTTTCAGTAGAGACAGGATTTCACCATGTTGGCCAGGCTGGCCACAAACTCCTGACCTCCAGTGATTCACCAGCCTTAGCCTCCCAAACTGTTGGGATTACAGGCATGAGCCACTGCACCCGGCCTTGTTTATTTTTACTTCTTTGGGCTATTTTTGAGGTATTGGCAGACCAAAACTCTGTATTGGTCCATTCTCACACTGCTATAAAGAACTACCTGAGACTGGGTAATTTATAAAGAAAAGAAGTTGAATTGACTCACAGTTCCACAGGCTGTACAGGAGGGATGGTTGGGGAAGTTTCAGGAAACATATAATCACGGCAGAAGGTGAAGGAGAAGCAAGTATGTCTTCACATGGCTGCAGGAGAGAGAGGGAGAGCAAAGTGGGAGGTGCTACACACTTTCAAACAACCAGATCTCATGAGAACTCTATCATGAGACAGGACATGGGGGATGGTGCTAAACCATTAGAAACCACCCTCATGATCCAATCACCTCCACCACCAGGCCCCACCTCTGACACTGGAAATTATAATTTAACACAAGATTTGGGTGGGGACACAGAGCCAAACCATATCAAAATCTGTGAGAAAATTTCAAACTGCCATCTTAGGTGGGAAGTTCTTTATTTATTGTATGTTATCTGGCTACCTCACTAGAATGTAAATTTCATGAGGGCAGGGGTCTTGTTGGTTTGTTTTATTCCTGTGTCTCTGGATGCTAAAACAGTACTTGGCATATTGCAGGTGCTCAATAAGTATGTGAAGGACAGATGAGTGGATGGATGAAGAAGCAAAGAAATTGATGAGGAGGCTTTCACCATAGTTCAAGCAGGGATAGTGTGGGCCTAAGCAGTGGGGCAGCAGTGGAGAGGAAGTGGTGACTTTGAGGCACATTGGAAGTTGGAGTAGAATGGAGAGAGCTTGCTAACTCAGGTGGAGTGAGGAACAGTGAGTAAGAAGGAAAGCCAGACTCTTAAGATAAACTGAAGATTCTGGGGTTTGTAGCTTGATGAACAGGTGTTGTGGTTAGGTCCTTCACTGAGAATCGAAACACCAAAGGGGCCAATCGTACTGGGTTTAATTTGGACTTGCTGGCTTTGGTAACATTGGGCTGTCTTAAACACAAAGCTGATGTTCAGGAAAGAAGAGAGCTGGGCAGTTTGGGGAGGCATCAGCAAAGGTAGAGGTTGAAGCAGTGGAATTAGAAGAGTAGAGAAGACAAGAGAATGGGGCAGAAAAGTGAGGTACTGATCCATATTTAAAGTAGAAGAGGGGTCACAGGCAAAGAAATCTGGTTGCATGAGGCTCCAGGTCCCAGAAAATGTTTTTAGAAATAAATCAAAAAAAGATCTGCAGATGCATGTCGCATTTGTGCGCAATGTAACTTCTGTTTCACCTTCTTCCCCATCCTGCCCTTACCCTCATTACTCCCCCATCAAATGTTTCTTTGCGAAGTTGCAAAAATAAAATGCAGATTTATATAATCTCAGTAAGCATAAAGACAACTGCCTTTAGCAGCGGGAATGGTTTACTTTTCTTTGCAGTCACTGAAATGCATGGGATGAGTCATGTGAAGTTCTGAAAATTCAGCAGAACCTACATAGGCATTTGAATAGCTCAACCAGTAGAGCCAAGGGGGATGGGGGCAGACAAGCACCAGCAGGAAATGCTGAGTGTCAGACAGTAGCCCGAAGGAAGAGCCTGGGAAGATTACCCTCTGTGATGACGCAGGGTCTGGAAACAATGACATCAACATAAATCATGAGATTTGAGATGGCGTCTGCTCTCTTCTTGGTTAGGAGGGGAGATTGCAGGCTGGGGAAACATTCCATGATCTCCCTTGGTACCCCTGTTCCCCACCTGCACCCCCTCTATCCAACATCCTTGGACTTATTGGGGGCTGGGGTGATTATTTCATTCTGAATCTCCCAGTTCATTCTCTAAGGGCGCACTGACCACCACAATCCCTAGGCATTGTCATAGGAATTAATTAAGGGCTTGCTTCAGTGGGTCATGCCTGCAATTCAGTGTTGTGGGAGGCCAAGATGGGAGGATCGCCTGAGGCCAGGAGTTTGATTCTAGCCTGGGCAACAGAGTGAGACCTTGTCTCTACAATTTATTTATTTATTTTTGAGATGGAGTCTTGCTCTCTTGCCAGGCTGGAGTGCAGTGAAGGCTGAGGCAGGCGAATCACTTGAACCCAGGAGGCAGAGGTTGCAGTGAGCCGAGATCATGCCACTGCACTCCAGCCAGGTGACAGAGCGAGACTCCATCTCAAAAAAAAAAAAAAAATTAGCTGGGTGTGGTGATACATGCCTATAATCTTAGCCATTCAGGAGGCTGAGGCAGGAAGAGCACTTGAGCTAGGAGTTCAAGGTTGCAGTGAGCCATGATTGCACCACTGTACTCCAGCCTAGATGACAGAGTGAGATCCTGTCTCAAAAAAAGAAAAAAAGAAAGAACATTGGAGAATTTAGGTTGAAGTGGACTTGCCTTGGATTCCAAGGGGCTTTAGTGACTGAATTGCCACATGCAGGTCTGAGCCAGAAAGGACTGCTCCCCTCAGGCAGACAGGAATTTGTGTTTTACAAATTTTCATCTTTCTTCAGTCAGCTAGCTGAGACTTCAGAATAAGGTTTATTGCCAATTGTCACAAAAATAAAATTATAATCGCTAATAGCATGAATGGATAATTACTGCTAAATTAATACTAATTTTTACTGTAGCTGATAATAATTTTTTAATTATGTGCTTAGAATGCGCTGGGCACTAAAATAAACAAGTTATACCCATTATCTCATTTCCTGTTCATAATGATCCCCTGAAACACATATTACCACTTCTATTACTGAGTAAACACGTATATTCATTGATTCATTCAGTCAGTGGCTGGGGATGCAATGTGAAAGCAATAGATTTTGTTGATGTCCCACCCATATCCCTTCCCACAGCGTGGACTCATCTCCAGTGGCCGTGACCATTGGCTGCTACTGTTCACAGCTGCCTCTCTTCTCCAGAGAATTGCCCTTGGCCAAATGGTAGCTGCTTCACATGGGAGGGTACTCTCCCTGCCCCACCTAGGGATATTCCGAAAAATAATGGAAAATGTCTGCAGCCCATAGCCAATGACTCACTGACACACAGAGGTACCGACTTGGCTCCCTTCTTGCCTCGAGGTGGGACAAACCCTGTGGTGTTGTCATGTTCTGGGACTCGGCTGAAGGGACTCGGCCCCATGGGACTCGGCTGAAGAAACCAGTCTCCAGCTAAGACGACAGCCTTTCCCTCACACCCTTCCCTTGTCCTATCTTCCCTCCCACACCCGTTTCTCTCCAGCATATCTTGTTCATAAATGAAGTGCTGCAGACCTTGTCTTACGTTCTGTTTCTTGTGAACTCCACCTACCACGTTGGAATGAGTATAGACTTTAGTTCCAGGCAGACCTGAGTTCGAATATGTTTCTGTGGCTGTGTGATCTTGAGTAAGTCAATTAACCTCTCTGAATTCTATTGTTCTGATCAATTTCTAAAAGTGAAAATAATATAACTGAGTTTCATTCATTCCTTCCTTCTTTCAATAAACTTTAACATTAGCCTCTGTGCTAAGGATATAGAGACAAAAAAGGCGCAGTTTCTGCCTCCAGAGGTACAAGATTTTCTAAAGATTGTAACTTCTCATTAGAGGGTGGTGAAAACAACTTTAATGGATCCGACCAGCATTATGAAAAAAAAAATCTAAAGGAATGAAACGAAAGTATCTGAGTGCCTCACACTTAGTAAGAGTAAGTTCCATGAAGAATTGATTCGAATTTATGATCCTGTCTATGCATAGATAGAATCTACAGAGTATCTATGTCATATCTATCGCTATAGATACTTCATGGTAGACCTGAGGATATACTGAAAAATAATGTAAAATGGATCTCTTTCTGGCCATCAGATTTAAAAGGTTTGAAAGCTTCTTATCTACAGAGTAACAGCCAGTGAGAAAAGGGGAGATTTTATTTCAAAATTTGTTTTTAATAATGAGGAGCTTACACACATGCATTTTGTGTTTGTACACATCTAAGTAACCTCATAATAAAAAGTAATTTGTCAGTACTGGGAGGCACTTTCTCAAGAATACTTTTCCTTTAAAGGTGGAACAGCGAATTGCTTAACCTTGTGTTCTAGTTGTAAATCCACTCTCTTAATCATTTTTAAATGCTGTGGTATTCATTTCAGAATATTACTCAGCAAAATGAATCAGTGTAGAAGATGGTGTGTATAGTTCAATTTTTTGCTAAGTGTGTAGATTTATGCAGAGAAAAGAAGACTGGAAGTCTCTATGACAATATTAAGTGTTACCTCTGTGTAGCAGGATTATTGGTTTTCTTCTTGCCTTGCTTTGTTTTTAAGCTTTAAGCAATATATTAAAGTTTTCTGCAACATATTAAAGCAGAATATATTAAATATATTCAAAGAGAATTAAAAGGTAATGTGTGCTCTCTAGATGCTAAAGCTGTTACATATTACATCATTTAATCATCACAACAATCCTACCCCATAAGTACTACCATTCTCTCCATGTTTACAGATGAGGAACTGAGACTTTAAGAGATTAAGTAGGCTAGGCACGGTGGCTCACGCCTGTAATTCCAGCACTTTGGGAGGCCGAGGCGGGTGGATCACCTGAAATCGGGAGTTTGAGGCCAGCCTGACCAACAGGGAGAAACCCCGTCTCTACTAAAAATACAAAACTAGCTAGCTGGGCATGGTGGCGCATGCCTGTAATCCCAGCTACTAGGGAAGCTGAGGCAGGAGAATTGCTTGAACCCGGGAGGTGGAGGTTGCAGTGAGCCGAGATCACACCGTTGCACTCCAGCCTGAGCAACAAGAGTGAAACTTCATCTCAAAAAAAAAAGATTGAGTAAATTGCCCAATGTCATAGAGCTATGAAGTAGAACAACTATGAATCAAATGTTGTGGAGACGTGCACTGACCACACTATTACAAATTATAAGCTTTTTCCTAACCTGCCCCTAATCTCCCTGTACAGGGAATTACCATTGCTTTTCTTTTTCTACATCAACATCTCTTATCCCTTTCTAACATACTATATAATTTACGTATTTATTATACTTATTCTTTTTTTGTATCCCTGAAATCACTGAGCTTCAAATTATGTTTATTATTTACTACACTCTTCCCCATCTAGAATGTAAACTTCAAGTGGACAGATTTTGAACTGGGCACGGTGGTATACACCTATAATCTCAGCTACTCGAGAGGCTGATGGGTGAGGATCTCTTGAGCCCAGGAGTTTGAGACCAGCCTGGGCAATATAGTGTCTTTTTAAAAAAACACAGAATTTAAATCTATTTTGTTCATGGATATATTCCTAGATGCTGAGATACAGGCCTGGCACATGCCTGACATTCATTTAAATAAATATTTGTTGAATGAATGCTTGATACCAAAGTCAATGATCTGAACTACTACAATGACCTGCGTCCTAGTGTATAATAAATATGAATGCTTTTCAAAGGTGGCCCCAGGATAACCAATGAGCATGGATCAGGGCCGTGGTGACAGATGCCTGTGGGTCCATGAAGATGACATGGGTTGTGAGAAAGAGCAGGTTCTGGACTCTTCCATCTCTTCCTCCAGCTCCCAGCCCACCCACCCTGGTTCTTCTACCTGGCTCCTTTTGCTGCAGGGAGCTGCCCAAGGTGTCCCTGACTATACCCCTGATGATGATAGCAATGAGCAGACGGGGGCTCTGCAGGAGTGGTGCAGCCATAGCAGGATGCTGGGTGTTGGGGTTCAAAGAGTTCAAAGGCGTGAAGAGCTGTCCCAGAAAGGTGACCCTGAGAGACATCATTTATTGAGAGTTTACTCCAAGCCAAGCATAGGGCTACATGGGCTTCATATGTGTTGTTTCCGATCCTTACAACAACACATCAAAGTGGGTATTATTGTCTCCGTTGTGCAGATGAGCAATCTAAGGATGAGAGAAGTTAAGTGCTTTGCCCAAAGTTACACAGAAGCCAAAGCTACAGCTGAGCCAGGATTTGAAACCAGGCATCCCTGACTTCAAAGTCCTTATGCTTTTATACCATCCAACATTGAGAATATTGCTGTCTCGTAACATCTTAACTTGCCACAATTTAACACATATTAGGAGCTCAATAAATATGTCTTTTAAGAATGAACAGATGGATGGATGGATGGGTGGGTAGATGAGTGGTTTATGTAGCTGTCCCTTGAACTATAGCACTCTTTGTTGACTTTTCATCCATTTCGAGGAATATTTGGCTCTGTATATGTGAAAGAATACAATTTTTCTTTTTTTTCTTTCTTTCTTTTTTTTTTTTTTTGAGATGGAGTTTCGCTCTTATTGCCCAGGCTGGAGTGCAATGGTGCGATCTCAGCTCACTGCAACCTCTGCCCCCTGGGTTCAAGCGATTCTCCTGCCTCAGCCTCCGAAGTAGCTGGGATTATAGGCGCCCACCACCACGCCCGGCTAATTTTTTGTGTTTTTAGTAGAGATGGGGTTTCACCATATTGGCCAGGTTGGTCTCGAACTCCAGACCTCAGGTGATCCACCCTCCTCGGCCTCCCAAAGTGCTGATATTACAGGCATGAGCCACCACTCCTGGCCAGAGTACAATTTTTCTAAACAAAGGAACACTTCATCAAACTAAATATTATCAATAACAATTATTTAAGCAACAACATAAGTACTTCATGAAATCAAGCTATTCTTTCAAGTAATCTTTAATTGCTCATTATAGGCATTTAGAAAACATGAATTGATTGTATTTATTGTTTATAATCAAAGGAGAAAAGGGGGACTATTTTCTCTGCTAGCAGTGAAGGAGTCACAGATAGTTATGGTAAAAGGACTTTCATAATCACCTTTCTAATGCCTTCATTTTATAGGTGACTTGTTTGATCCCAGTGAGAAATGCATATGTTTAGGTGGTTGTTTAATGATTACTGTTTTGTGTTGTTTTTTTTTTTTTGAGCCAGAGTCTTGCTCTGTCGCCCAGGCGGGAGTGCAGTAGCGCGACCTCTGCTCACTGCAACCTTCGCCTCCCGGGTTCAAGCAATTCTGCCTCAGCCTCTGGAGTAGCTGGGACTTACAGGCGTGTGACACCACACCCAGCTAATTTTTGTATTTTTGGTAGAGACAGGGTTTCACCATGTTGGCCAGGTTGGTCTCGAGCTCCTGACCTCAAGTGATCCACCTGCCTTGGCCTCCCAAAGTGCTGATATTATAGGTGTGAGCCACCGCAACCCGGCCTATTCCATTTTTTTTTTTTGATGCAGGGTTTTGCTATGTTGGCTAGGCTGGTCTCAAACTTCTGAGCTCAAGCAATCCTCCTACCTCAGCCTCCTGAGTAGCTGGGACTATAGGTGCATGCCACCATGCCTGGCTTATTTCATCTTTTACTATAGGCAAAACTTTATTTCTCTATAAATGGTTCTTATTTAACTTACATAAACTTTCCATACCTCAGTTTCATTTTATTTAAAGTGAGAACAGTAATATTACCTACCTCATGGCTTAGCTGTGATAATTAAATGATCAATACATGTAAATGACATAGGTAAAGTGTTCAGAACAGTACCCGGCACCTCATAAGCACTTATCTATCGTTATAATTATTATTAATTAATAGCAAGAAATTGGGGGATTGTGTAAATCAACTTATGGCTTAATAATGAAATTGACCTCACTCTTCTTTCTAATCTATGTTTATTTTACTATGTAATGATAACTTTTAAACAGCATTCTGGTTAGAATTACAGTTTTCTTGTTTTGCCCAAACATACACACAATGTGTATGTACAGGCATATCTTGGAGATATCATGGGTTTGTTTCCAGACCACTGCAATAAAATGAGTCACATGAGTATTTTGGCTTCCCAGTGCATATAAAAATTATGTTTACATGGCTGAGTGCAGTGGCTCATGCCTGTAATCCCAGCACTTTGGGAGGCGAGGCAGGCAGATCACCTGGTCAGGAGTTCAAAACCAGCTTGGCCAACATGGTGAAACCCTGTCTATACTAAAAATACAAAAATTAGCCAGGCGTGATGGTGCACGCCTGTAATCCCAGCTACTCAGAAGGCTGAGACAGGAGACTCACTTGAACCCAGGAGCCAGAGGTTGCAGTGAGCTGAGATCTCGCCACTGCACTCCAGCCTGGGTGACAGTGAGACTCTGTCTCCAAAAAAAAAAAAAAGTTATGTTTACACTGTCCTGTAGTCTATAGTCTATTAAGTGTGAAATAGCATTATGTCTAAAACATGTACATACCTTAATTTAAAAATACTTTATTGCTAAAAAGCGCTAACAATCATCTGAGCCTTCAGCAAGTCATAATCTTTTAGCTGGTGGAGGGTTTGCTTCAATGTTGATAGTTGCTGACTGATCAGGATGATTGTTGCTGAAGGTTAGGGTGGCTGTGGCAATTTCTCGAAATAAGACAATAGTGAAGTTTGCTTCACTGATTGACTGTTCCTTTCACAGAAGATATATCTACAGCACGCAATGCTGTTTGATAGCGTTTTACCCACAGTACAAGTTTTTTTTCAAAAATGAAGTCAATCCTCTCAAACCCTGCTGCAGCTTTATCAACTAAGTTTAGGTAATATTCTAAAGCCTTTGTTGTCATTTCAACAATGTTCACAGCATCTTCACCGGGAATAGATTCCATCTCAAGAAACCACTTTCTTTGCTCATCCATAAGAAGCAACTCCTCATCCATTCAAGTTTTTCGATCTTGAGATAGCAGCAATCCAGGCCCATCTTCAGGCTCCGTTTCTAACTGCAGTTCTCTTGCTATTTCTACTACATCTTCAGGCACTTCCTCCACTGAAGTCTTGAACCCCTCAGTTATCCATGAGGGTTGGAATCAACTTCTTCCAAACTTCTCTTTACATTGATATTTTGATTCCTTCCATAAATCATGAATGTCCTTAATGACATTTAGAATAATGAATCCTTTCCAGAATGTTTTCAATCTATTTTGCCAAGATCCATCAGAAAAATCACTACCCATGGCAGCTATTGCCTTACAAAATGTATGTCTTAAATAATAAGACTTACAAGTCAAAATTACTCCTTGATCC
This sequence comes from Pan troglodytes, assembly GCF_028858775.2. Lineage (NCBI taxonomy): Eukaryota > Metazoa > Chordata > Mammalia > Primates > Hominidae > Pan > Pan troglodytes. The sequence continues at coordinate 22,534,467 of NC_072398.2, forward strand.
ATGGGCTGCAGAATGAATAGTGTTTTAGCAGGCATGAAAACAATGTTAATCTCCTCGTTCATCTCCATTAGAGTTCTTGGGTGACCAGGTACATTGTCAATTAGCAGTAATATTTTGAAAGGAATCTTTTTTTCTGAGCAGTAGGTCCCAACAGCGGGCTTAAAATATTCAGTAAACCAGCTGGGCGTGGTGGCTCACACCTGTAATCCCACCACTTTGGGAGGACAAGGCAGGGGGATCATGAGGTCAGGAGATTGAGACCATCCTGGCTAACACGGTGAAACCTGGTCTCTACTAAAAATCCAAAAACAAAATTAGCCAGGCATGGTGGCAGGAGCTTGTAGTCCCTGCTACTCGGGAGGCTGAGGTGGAGAATGGCGTGAACCGGGAAGTGGAACTTGCAGTGAGCCACGATCTCGCCACTGAACTCCAGCCTGGGTGACAGAGCGAGACTCCATCTCAAAAAAAAAAAAAAAAAAAAATTTTCAGTAAACCATGTTGTAGACAAATGTGCTGACATCCGGACTTGGTTGTTTCATTGGCAGAGCACAGGCAGTAGATTTAGCATAGTTCTTAAGGGCCCTGGGACTTTTGGAATGGTAAATGAGCACTGGCTTCAACTTAAAGTCACCAGCTGCATTAGCTCCTGCCAAGAGAGTCAGCCTCTCCTTTGAAGCCTTGAAGCCAGGCATTGACTTTGCACCTCTAGCTATGAAAGTCTACTTATTAATTTCTTTCAATAGAGGCTGTTTCATCTACATTGAAAACCTGTTGTTTAGTGTATCCACCTTCATCACTTAGCTGGATCATCTGGATAACTTGCTGCTGCTTTTTCATCAGCACTTGCTGCTTCTCCTTGCACTTTTATGTTAGGAAGGTGGTTTCTTTCCTTAAAACTCATGAACCAACCTCTTTTAGTGTCTAACTTTTCTTCTGCAGCTTCCTCATCTCTCTCAGCATTCACAGAATTAAAGAGAGTTAGGGCCTTGCTCTGGATTAGGCTTTGGCTTACAAGGATGTTGTGGCTGGTTTGATCTTCTATCCCAGCCACTATACTTTTTCTGTGTCATCAGTAAGACTATTTTGCTTTCTTGTTATTTGTGTGTTCACTCAAGTAGCATTTTAAATTTTCATCAAGAACTTTTCCTGCATAGTCACAATTTGGCTAACCGTTTGGCACAAGAGGCCTAGCTTTTGGCCCATCTCATCTTTTTACCTGCCTTTCTCACTAAGCTTAATCATTTCTAGCTTTTGAGTTAAAGTGAGGGATGTGTGACTCTTCCTTTCACTTGAACACTTAGAGGCCATTGTAGGGTTGTTAATAGGCCTGATTTCAATATTATTGTTTCTCAGGGACTACAGAGGCCCAAGGAGAGGGAGAGAGATGGGGTATACTGGTTGGTGGAACAGTCAGGACACACGGCACTTATGGATTAAATTTGCTGACTTTTATGGGTGCCGTTCGTGGCACCCCCAAAACAATTACAGTAGGAACATCCAAGATCACTGATCACAGATCACCATCACAGATATAATATTAATGAAAAAGTTTGAAATATTGCAAGAATTATCAAAATGGGACACAGAGACACCAAGTGAGCACATGCTGTTGGAAAAATTGCAAAGATAGACTCGCTCGGCTGGGCGTGGTGGCTCCCGCCCTAACTCTTTTTAATTCTGTGAACGCTGAGAGAGATAAGGAAGCTGCAGAAGAAAAGTCAGACACTAAAAGAGGTTGGTTCATGAGGTTTAAGGAAGGAAGCCACCTTCCTAACATAAAAGTGCAAGGAGAAGCAGCAAGTGCTAATGAAAAAGCAGCAGGAAGTTATCCAGAAGATCCAGCTGAGATAAGTGATGAAGGTGGATACACTAAACAACAGGTAGCTCACGCCTGTAATCCCAGCATTATGGGAGCCCGAGGTGGGCAGATCACCTGAGGTCAGGAGTTCAAGACCAGCCTGGCTAACATGGTGAAACCCCATCTCTACTAAAAATACAAAAATAAGCCGGGCATGGTGGTATGTGCCTGTAATCCCACTTACTCAGGAGGCTGAGGCAGGAGAATCGCTTGAACCTGGGAGGCGGAGGTTGCAATGAGCCGAGATCACGCCATTGCACTCCAGCCTGGGCAACAGAGTGAGACTCCATCTCAAAAAAAAAAAAAAGACTCGCTTGAAGCAGGGTTGTCACAAACCTTCAATTTGTCAAAAACAATATCTGTGAAGTAGAATAAAAGTAGGTATTCCTGTATATGCATGCACGCATGCATGTGTGTGTATGAGAGAGAGAGAATGAGACAGAGCGAGAGAGAGCACAAGAGTATAAAACATCCGATGCATCAAACCTGGTGACTACCTTCAAATGCATCCAGAGCCTGCCTCCTTCTCAGCACCTCTGCTCTCCTGCCTGGCCTCACCCCTGCTCCTCCAGTCTGGCCTCCCACAGGAGCCCCCTGAATGCTTTTCCTGCCTGCTCTCTTGCCCCTCCACCCTCTGTTCTCCACCAGCAGCCAGAGGGCTTTTTCTAAAATGTGGGTCAGGTCATCTTACTTCCTTGTTCAAAACTTTGCAAAAGTGTCTCTTCTTGCCCTGGGAAAAGCCCTGACTATCTCCCTGACCTTATTCTCTCCAATGCTCCCTTCACTCACTCTGCCTCAGCCACAATGGCTGTTTGCTTCCTTGACCCCGCAGGTGTGCTCCTGCCTCAGGGCCTCTACTCTGGCTGTCCCCTCTGTGGGTAACACTCTTCCCTGGTGGCTGAATGACGTCCTCCCTCCCTCCATCCTTCAGATCTCTGCTCAGACATCATCTTAGGCAGAAAGTCTTCCCTGACCACCTCTACAAAATAACTTAGCACTCCCAAGGCCCTCTTACCCTGCCTGTATTGTTCTCCATGTTCTACACGGCTCTTATCAACATCACACACACCAGACACACACACACACACACACACACACATATACAGGCTTGTTACTCCCTATCTTCCATTACTGTGAAGCCTCTCTGAGGTCAGGACTTGTGTGTGACTCCCTGCTCTATCCTCACAGTCTAGAATACTGCCTGACATATAACTGCTCAGTAACATTTTTTGAATGAATTTGTCTTCTTCCCTTTTTACCTTTAATAACTTTTTTTTTTTTTTTGAGACAGAGTCTCACTCTGTCACCCTGGCTGGAGTGCACTGGCACAGTCTCAGCTCATTGCAAAACCTCCACCTCCTGGGTTCGAGTGATTCTCCTGCCTCAGCCTCCCAAGTAGCTGGGACTACAGGTGGCCGCCACGACGCCAGGCTAATTTTTGTATTTTTAGTAGAGATGGGGTTTTGCAATGTTGGCCAGGCTGCTCTTGAACTCCTGACCCCAGGTGATCTGCCCATCTCAGCCTCCCGAAGTGCTGGGATTACAAACATGAGCCACCATGCCCGGTTTTTAATCACTTTTTAATTCTTTAAAGAAAAAGATGGCTGGGCACGGTGGCTAACACCTGTAATTCCAGCACTTTGGTAGGCTGAGGCGGGCAGATCACTTGAGGTCAGGAGTTTGAGGCCAGCTCTGCCAACATGGCAAAACCCTGTCTCTATTAAACATACAAAAATTAGCCAGGCATGGTGGCGCATACTTGTAATCCCAGCTACTCGGTAGGCTAACGTAGGAGAATCGCTTGAACCTGGGAGGCGGAGGTTGCAGTGAGCCAAGATCGTGACACTGCGCTCCAGCCTGGGCAACAGAACGAGACTCCATCTCAAAAAAAAAAAAAAAAAAAAGAAAGAAAAAGAAAAAGAAAGAAAGAAAAAAGAAGAAAAAGATGCTGTGAGAACTCACTTGCTCACTTGCCTGGAAGTCAGCCCTGGGGCTCCAGTGGACCCTCTGGGCTCTTTAGCTGAGCAGCCTCCAAGCCTGAGATGCCTGCTTCCCCAGCCTCCAGGGGTGGGTATGGATACACATCTCAGCTCAGCCCATCAGACACACCCACTGGACATTGACACAGAGAAGCAGGGCCATGGAGAAACCATCTTTGTGGTAATGGTGCCAGCAGCATGGCCACGTCCAGGTTCCAGGAGTATCAGTGCTGCAGCAGGAGCTGTGTTGACAACACCTTATGTGCCACTGGACAAACTCTCAGGAGTGATTTGACCTGGGGAGCCTCCCCCATTCCTGCCCCATCTCCCAAGCTTGATTTTCTGGCATTCTTGATGATTTTATCATCAAGATATCCCCATATCTTTATTATAACTTTATCTTGTGCTTATAGAAGCAATACACAGTTTCTGTTGCTTGCCATTGAGCACCCTGACCACGGTCGGGCCGTGCTCTGTGATGCTTTATGGCAATAAGCACAGCAGGGTGGGGGCATGCAGGAACCACTGGAAAAGTGGTGGCCTCACAGATGCCTTCCTAACCTCCTACAACCTATTATACCTTACCTTAATGTGAGCAAGTTGGCATTCTTTGCATCTCATAATTTGAAGTCATTCATCTTTGTGCTTTTCACCGTGTCTGCTCTCTTTGGAGAAGATGTCTATTTTTGAAGCTGCTGGGCATTTGGGAATCCTGCACACAATGTGAGTTGGTTGGGTTGGCATTGTCACCAATGACGATGTGAGTCGGGCTGGCATTGTCAGCACTTGGAGACACAGTTTAGATGGGGAGCTTTCAACCTCAGCATTCATGCCTCAGGGCTCTTTGGGAGCTACTCTTCTAGCTGCATTTCCAGGAATTTTAATAGAAATTATGTAACAACAAGCACGGAGGCTGTACTCAGGAGAACAAGTGAAGGAAGAGCATCTCAGCCTATTCCCAGCTTCTCAGCTCCACCTTAGCAGGGAGCACATGGCCTCTAAGAAAAACAAAGCCTCAGTCCAAGATGAGCTCCTCCCCTCACCCCTGCTTCTGTTTAAAACACCTGTTTTAACACCTGTTTAAATCAGGTGTTTTAGTTTAGCACAGAGATGGGCACATAATAAATACCTTTAAAAGCAGTCTAGGCTGGGCACAGTGGCTCATTCCTGTAATACCAGCATTTTGGGAGGCTGAAGTGGGAGTATCACTTGAGTCCAGGAGTTTGAGACCAGCCTGGGCAACATAGGGAGACTCCATCTCTACAAAAAAGTGAAAAAATTATCTGGACATGGTGGTGCATGCCTGTAGTCCCAGCTACTCAGGAGGCTGAGGCGGCAGAATCACTGGAGCCCAGGAGTTCAAGTCTATAGTGAGGCACGATCACACTACTGTACTCCAGACTGAGCCACAGAGCAAGATCCTTTTTTTTTTTTTTTAAAAAAAAAAAAAAGCAATCGAGTGCTAAACCATTGGATGGATGATGGGGGAGAGCTCAGAAGAGGAGGAAACACTCCATTTCAGGGCCCTAGAGAGCTGCTAGAGATGGGTGATGTAGCCCTGGAACCCCAGTCCTGGCGGGTCAGCAAGTGTTTATCAGGTGGTCACTAAATAAAAGGAGGGTCCACAACATGGAGATGCAAGGTCCTCTTGCTTTTACCACTGAGCGGGCCTTGATGTGGGATGTGTCTGTGACAGTCTTGGCTGCCCTCTAAAGAGAAGCCTGAGGACCAGGCTCTTCCACAGCCGGTTTTGCCTGTAACTTCGATCCAGGTCCTTCTGCACTCGTGAGTCTTGCTTAGGATGTGGCCTAAGTTACTGGCTAAGTTCCAATGTGGCAGGGCCCATGCTAGGGTCTTTCATATACACCACGTCATTTAATCTTTCAAGATCCCTATAGGGTAAGCAGCAATATCCCCATCTTGAGGATTAGGAAATTGATGTGAAGAGAGGCTACCTAACTTCCAAGTTCACACAGCTCTAAGTGGCTGAACTGGGATTTAAACTCATGTCCAGGCCAGGTGCAGTGGCTCACACCTGTAATCCCAGCACTCTGGGAGACCGAGGCAGGTGGATCACCTGAGGTCAGGAGTTCAAGACCAGCCTGGCCCACATGGTGAAACCCCATCTCTACTAAAAATACAAAAATTATCCAGGCGTGGTGGCAGGTGCCTGTAGTCCTGGCTACTTGGGAGCCTAAGGCAGGAGAATCACTTGAACCCGGGAGGCAGAAGTTGCAGTGAGCTAAGATTGTGCCACTGCACTCCAGCCTGGGCATTGCAGCGAGACTGTCTCAAAAACAAAAATGAAAACAAACAAAAGACTAAATAAATAAACCTTTGTCCACCATGGACTTTTTAACCAAAGGACCCAATGGATAATAAGAATTAACTGATGAGGCCGGGCGTGGTGGCTCACGCCTGTAATCCCAACACTTTGGGAGGCTGAGGAGGGCAGATGACGAGGTCAGGAGATTGAGACCATCCTGGCCAACATGGTGAAACCCCATCTCTAATAAAAATACAAAGAATTAGCCAGGTGTGGTGACACACACCTGTAGTCCCAGCTACGAGGGACCATGAGTCAGGGGAATCGCTTGAACTCGGGAGGCGGAGGTTGCAGTGAGCCGATATGGTGCCACTGCACTCCAGCCTGGCGACAGAGCAAGACTCCATCTCAAAAAAAAAAAAAGAATTAACTGATGAATAGGGAAATTTCAGGTCTTCAACATCTTATTCCAGGACCACAGTAACGGCATTCTAATTGAGCCCCTTGAGGAAGTATTCCCTTAATCACAGATCAGTCCAGGTAACCTCTCTTTGACTGTATAGCCCCTGGAGAATACAGCTACCTTATTTTTGTCTTATTATTCTGAAAGAATTCAAGACCAGTCTCTATCCTTAGAGACAGACTCTAAGATGGGTTGAAGTATTTCTGCCTGCAGGCATTCACGGCCCTGTGTGTGAGTGGGCTCGGCGATTTGCTCCTAAGCAGCGGAGGTGATAGGATTATAATCTTCTAAGCAATGGAGGTGATTATGTTACATAAGATTGCAACTTCCGTCTTGTCAGCAGACGCTCTTTGTTGCCTTCTAAGCTTTCACGCTTTGATGAAGCAAGTAGCCATGTTGAGGAGGTTCACATGGCAAAGAAGTGAGAGAAGCTTCTGGCCAAAGCCAGCAAGTTGCTGAATCTCACCAACAACACTGTGATCTTGGAAGCAGATTCTTCCCCAGTTGAGGATCAGATAAAGCCCAGTCCTGGCCAACACCTTAAGTGTAGTCTGAAGCCGTGGACTGAGCTAAACCACACTGCATATTACAGAAACTGTGAGATAATAAATACATGTTGTTTCAAGCTGCTAAGTTTCTGGTAATTTGGGATAGCAACAGGTAATTAATATGCTCCCTCCGCAGTAGCGAGCTCCTGAAAGGTAGGGCTGTGTTGCAGTGTTTTACCCATCTCTGAGGGCCCGGTGCCCTGGAGCTCTGTAATAGAGACCACTGAACCTGGTCTCTATTTCCCCTACAATATATCCTCTGTATTGCCTCAGAGATATCTTTTTAAAATGCTAATTTAATTGTGTCACTCTGCCTAAAACTCCTCAGTGGCTGCCTATCATTTTTAATGAAAATCCAAGCTAATTAGCATAGTAATTAAGGAACTTCACCACATGTCCCCAAACTGTTATTCCAGGCTCTTCTCCCCACCATTGCCCCCCACTCACCACCACCATATACTCTGGCCACATGGACTCAACACTCCTCAAACCTGCTCTTCCATGGGTCAAGGGACTTGTGATTGCTGTGCCTCTGCCTAGAAGACTCTCTTCTTTTCCTGGTGAACTCCTACTCATCCTTTACAGTCCACCAAAAGATAACCATTTCCTGAAGCCTTCCCATCTCCTCCCCTAGCCCAAGGCCACCCCTACCACTGTTCTCTCTTGGTCATTTGAGTGCTATTATACCATATATCACATAAAAATAAAAATAATTATAACTATTTTAACACTTGGTTCCCCTTCTAGTCTGTGAGTACTTTAAAGATGAGTACAACTCCTCTTCATATCCTTCTCTTCCCTCTCCCCTTGCCTAGAAAACCCAGTTATAGTTTAAAGAGTAAATGAATGGCGTTAATGATACCCAAGGCTGAAATGAGATGCTCATGGGTTAAACAGCAGTGAGGTAGGCTGCGTTAGTGGGTACCAGCAGAAGCTCTGTAGACACCTGAAGCATGGACTGAGTGTGGTTTGCAACCAATATAGATATAATCTCTTGTTGCTGGCGCTGTCCCTTTGTTGTAAGGGAAAGGAGAAATGGGAGGCATGAGAAACTTCCCTTTTCTACCAAAGACAGCCGTCTATTCTGTGTTAGAACATTAGATGGTGACCTTTTCTGAGACTCTGTTCTTACACACCAAGCACGTAAACTTAACACTTTCTTTTCATTCCTAAAGTCTTAAATGATGGATCAAGGTTGACTCAAAGTCCTTCTCTGGCTCTCCTAAACTTCCTAATGGAGGCTATTCAAACACAAGGCCCACTGTATCAAAACCTCAGAGAAAACATTTTGTGAATGTCCTGTAACTTGCGCGTTTCCAATGCTCTTTCTCACCAATTATTTTTGTCCTAAGGGTCCGCAGATGTCATACAAATCCAGTTATCCAGAGAAAGGTGCTAAGGCCGCTCCTCACCTTTCACTCTTTATTTATTTATTTATTTATTTATTTTTTTGAAACAGAGTCTTGCTCTGTCACCCAGGCTGGAGTACAGTGGTGTGATCTCGCTCACTGCAAGCTCCGCCTCCCGGGTTCAAGCGATTCTCCTGCCTCAGCCTCCTGAGTATCTGGGATTACAGGCACCCGCCACTACGCCCAGCTAATTTTTGTATTGTTAGTAGAGACGGGGTTTCACAGTGTTAGCAAGGCTGGTCTCGAACTCCTGACCTCAGGTGATCTGCCCGCCTCAGCCTCCCAAAGTGCTGAGATTACAGGTGGGAGCCACTATGCCCGGCCCACCCTTCATTCTTTAGGATTTAAAGCAAAGGCAGCCTTTTCAGTGTGTAGGAGGGGATCCCTGGAGAAGAGGTTTAGTGCAAAGCCATATAGAGTCAGCATCTTAAACTGACAGCAAATGACTTGATTTCAATTAAAACAAGGTCTTGACACCACATTCCTTTTCTTTTCTTTTCTTTTGAGATAGAGTCTCGCTCTGTCACTCAGGCTGGAGTGCAGTGGTGCAATCATGGCTTTTCGCAGCCTCAACTCCTGGGCTCAAGTGTTCCTCCTGCCTCAGCCTCCCAAGTAGCTGAGACTACAGGTGCACACCATCATGCCTGGCTAATTTTTAAATTTTTGTACAGACAGGGTCTCGCTATGTTGCCTAGGCTGGTCTTGAACTCCTGGCGTCAAGCAAACTTCCTACTTTGGCCTCCCAAAGTGCTAATCCAGTGCACCTGGGCTTGACACAACATTTCAACATGAGTGTTTAAGTTAGCTAAGTCACATTTAGGTAGGAAAAGCAGGATCGCATTTTTTCAGTCCATCTCTTATCAGTTCATGGTTGTTTACAGACAATGAAAAAATGTATATATACATTTTTGATGCTGAGTGAATGCATATATTTATACCACCGGCTCAGATCATGGCTATTCTATGGATTTTGAGTCTCTGTGCATAACTTATTAATAGATTTGCAACAGAGCCAACCCAATCTGTTGTTTAGATGGCTGGAAAAGTCAGTTTGAAACTAGATAATTGTTTCAATGTCCACATGTAAATGGAATATACCTATAAGTATCTTACACTTTGCTGCAGAAATCATCCTAATCAGCTTGGTATTCTCTTTCCAGTTCCACCACAAAGCAGCCTCTGGATTTAGGAGAGGCAGAAAATGCTTTTGTTGCTCGTGCCTGAGTTGGGGACAATGACCTTTCAATAAATATGATCAAATACCTTCCCTACACCAGACATAGCAGATGCAAATGGGACTAAGTCCTCAAAGAGGAGGAGACAAAAGGTAGCACATTATAACATAGCATGGAGTGAGGGAAGGGTTTAGTAAGCATTTGATGAATGAATGAATACATGAAGAATAAGCTGTTATAATAGTGAAGTATACCCAGGAAGCCATGAAACTAGGGCTAAAGCTCAGGTGTATAGGGAACATAAAAATGGACTTTCTCTTTTCCATATCAGCCTAGAATCATAACATTTGCTGTTCTCATTTTGCTCTTCCAGACCATATGCCTCATGAGTAGTGGCAGAGGGTAGCAAGATTGTGTTTGTGTATGTATATGTTTACATAAATAAGTCTGTCTTTTAAAAAATAGTATTTTTAATGACTAAGGAATTAATCATGAATAAATATATGTAAGACAAGGTATTAAGTGGTCAGGGGAGGTGGGGGTTGTTCATAGAAAAGCCATAGCTGCTCTCTGCCTTCAAGGACCTTATGGGAGAGAGCGTGAAAAGCTTACTAACAGTGTGAGGCAGAAGGAGGGATGCTGAGTGAAGGGTGCTGATACAGAGTCTCCACATGTGAGGAGGAGGAGGTCATTTCAGGCTGGGCCATCAGAGGAGGATTCCTAAGAGGATGATATTGCAGGATAGATGCGACAGCTGGAACGATTGTGATAATTTAACAAAGTTATATTTGAAAAAAGGGGACACAGAGTTATTCCATGAAACATGTGAATGAACAAATGAACAATTTACCCAGAACGTTTCACCCAGAAGAGAGATTATATGTCAAGCACCATGCTTGACACTAGGAATGGGGCCCATAATATCCTCATCAAAGGCTATATCCATCCATAGCTATGTTTTTAAAAATATCTTTATTGGCTGAGCACAGTGGCTCATACCTGTAATCCCAGAACTTTGGGAGGCCGAGGCAGGCGGATCACCTGAGGTCAGGAGTTCAAGACCAGCCTGGCCAACTTGGTGAAACCCCGTCTCTACTAAAAATACAAAAATTAGCCAGGCATGATGGCGGTTGTCTGTGATCCCAGCTACTTGGGAGGCTGAGGTAGGAGAATCACTTGAACCCGGGAGGCAGAGGTTGCAGTGAGCTGAGATCGCACCATTGCACTCCAGCCTGGGCAACAAGGGCAAGACCGTGTCTCAAAAAAAAAAAAAAAAAAAAAAAAAATTCTGGCCTGTAATCCCAGCACTTTGGGAGGCCGAGGCGGGCGGATCACGAGGTCAGAAAATCGAGACCATCCTGGCTAACATGGTGAAACCCCATCTCTACTAAAAATAGAAAAAATTAGCCTGGCATGGTGGCGGGCGCCTGTAGTCCCAGCTACTCCGGAGGCTGAGGCAGGAGAATGGAGTGAATCCGGGAGGCGGAGCTTGCAGTGAGCCGAGATGGCGCCATTGTTGTACTCCAGCCTGGGCGACAGAGTGAGACTCCATATCAAAAAAAAAAAAAAAAAAAAAATTTATTACGTTATAAGTGATATACAACAAACTGCACATATTTAATGTTTTACAGTGTTGTATGTTTTCTTGTATGTATACACTCATAAAATCATCCTTGCAATTAAGACAGTGGACGTATCCATTACTTTCACAATGTCCTACATGTCCCTTCATCTTTCCTACTTCCTGCCCCTCTCCACAGCCTCCATGTTCAGGCAGCCACCCAGTCTTTTTTCTGTTACTATAGATGAGTTTGTGTTTTCTAGAATTTTCCATATTTGGAATCATACAGTAGATATTCTCTTTTTGATTTTTCTCAGGCAGCATAATTCTTTTGAAATTCATCCATGTTGTATGTACATCAATGTCTATTTCTTTTTTATTAATGAATAATATTCCATTGTATACCACAATTTGTTTATCCATTCACCTGATGGACTTTTGAGTTGTTTCCAATTTTTGGCTAATTCTAATAAAGCTGCTATGAACAGTATGCTTTGCATATATTTTCTCCCAGTCTATGCATTGTCTTTTCATTCTTTTCAGTATCTTTTGAAGAGAAGTGGGGTGTTTTGTTTTTTGGGGTTTTTTTTGTGGACACAAGGTCTCACTCTGTCACCTAGGCTGGAGTGCAGTGGCATGATCATGGCTCACTGCAGCCTTGGCCTCCCGGGCTTAATTGATCCTCCCACCTCACCCTCCTGAGTAGCTGGGAATACAGGCACGTGCTACCATGCCCAGCTAATTTTTGTATTTTTTTTGAGACAGTCTTACTCTGTCACCCAGGCTGGAGTGCAGTGGTGTGATCTCGGCTCACTGCAACCTCTGCCTCCCAGGTTCAAGTGATTCTCCTGCCTCAGCCTCCTGAGAAGCTGGTACTACAGGCGTTCACCACCACGCCCAGCTAATTTTTGTATTTTTAGTAGAGACTGGGTTTCACCATGTTGGCCAGGCTGGTCTCAAAATCCTGACCTCCAGTGATCTGCCTGCCTTGGCCTTCCAAAGTGCTGGGATTACAGGCGTGAGCCACGTTGCCTCCTAAAGTGCTGGGATTACTGGCATCAGCCACCATGCCTGGCCTAATTTTTTTTTTTTTTTTTTTTTTTTTTTTTTTGTAGAGATGGGGTTTTGCCATGTTGCCTAGGCTGGTCTCAAACTCCTGAGCTCAAGTGATCTGCCCGCCTCAGCCTCCCCAAAATGCTGGGATTACAGATGTGCACCACTGTGCCTGGCCTTGAAGAGACGTTTTAAATTTTGATGTAGTCCAATTAATTTTGGTATCATATCTAAGAAACAGGAACCCAAGTTCCCAGAGATTTTCTCTTATGTTTCTTATAAAAGTTTCTTGGTCTTAGGCTTTACATTAGGATCTGTGAGCCATTTTGAGTAATTTTTGTACAATATTGATAAGATATTCATTGAATTTCCTCTTTTTAGATATGGATGTTGAATTGTTATGGCACTATTTGTTAAAAGACTTCTCCACTTTTTCTGCACTTGTGTCAAAAATCAATTGTCCATATATACGTGGGTCTATTTCTGGACTATTTTGTCCTATTGATCTATTTTTTGAACTTTATGCCAATGCCACACTATCTTGATTACCGTAGCTTTATAATAAGTCTTGACATGAGATAGTGTTAGTCCTCCCACTGCATTCTTTTTCAAAGTTGTTTTGGTCATTCTAGATCTTTTGCATTTCCCTATGAAGTTTAGAAAATAAAAACAAAACAAAATAAACAAAAACAAAAACCTGCTGAAATACTGACTGTGATTGCATTGAATCTACAGATAAATTTGAGGAAGAACTGACATTGTAACAATATTGAGTCCTCCAATTCATGAACATGGTATATCTCTTCATTTACTTGGGTCTTTTTTTTTCCAGTAGTGATTTATAATTTTCTCATTATAGATCTTCAAATGTTTTGTCATGTTTATCTCTAAGTGTTTCATAGTTTTTGATGTTATTGTAAAGATATTATTATTTGATTTTTTAAAATTTCTGATTATTTATTGGTAGTATGTAGAAATACAATTGATTTTGGTATATTAATCATGTATTCTGCAACCTTGCTATTATGGGCTGAATTGTGTTTCCCCCCATATTTATATGTTGAAGTCCTAACCCATGATGTCACAGAATATGACTATTTGGAGGTAGGGTCTTTAAAAAGGTAATTAAGGTTAAATGAAGTCATTAGGATGGGCCATAATCCAATATGACTGGTGTCCTTATAGGAAGAGGAGATTAGGACATAAACCTATATAGAGAGAAGACCATATAAAGATACATAGAGATTTATCGGCTGGATGTGGTGGCTCACACCTGTAATCCCAGCACTTTGGGAGACCGAGGAAGGCAGATCACAAGGTCAGGAGTTTGAGACCAGCCTGGCCAATATGGTGAAACCCCGTTTCTACTAAAAATACAAAAATTAGCCAGGCATGGTGTCGGGTGCCTGTAGTCCCAGCTACTTGGGAGGCTGAGGCAGGAGAATTGCTTGAACCCGGGAGGCAGAGGTTGCAGTGAGCTGAGATCACGCCATAGCACTCCAGCCTGGGCGACAGAGTGAGACTCCGTCTCAAAAAAAAAAAAAAAAAAAAAAAAAAAAGAGAGAGAGATTTATCTACAAGCCAAAGAGAGAGGCCTCAGAAGAAACTGGCCCTGCAACAGCTTGATCTACAGACTGAAACTATTCTTAGTCACCAGAATTGTGAGAAGATAAATTTCTGTTGTAAACAGAATTTCTGTTGTAAGCCAACCAGTGTGAGGTACTTTATTATGGCAGCCTGGCAAACTAATACATTTACTAAACTCACTTATTAGTTCTAATAGCTTTTTCATAGACCCAGGATTTTCCACATAGACAATTATATAATCTAAATAAATAGTTTTACTTCTTCCTTTCCAATTTGATGCCTTTTTATTCCTTTTCCTTGTCTTATTGCACTGTCTAGGACTTCAAGTACAGTGTTAAATAAAAATGGTGACAGCAGGCATGCTAACCTTATTCCTAATTTTGTTTCATTTTATTATTATTTTTTGAGATGCAGTCTCACTCTGTTGCCCAGGCTGGAGAGCAGTGGTGCTATCTTGGCTCACTGCAACCTCTGCCTCCCGGGTTCAAGTGATTCTCCTGCCTCAGCCTCCTGAGTAGCTGGGACTACAGGTGCGTGCCACCACGCCTGGCTAATTGTTGTATTTTCAGTAGAGACAGGGTTTCACCATGTTGGCCAGGCTGGTCCTGAACTCCTGACCTCAAGTGATCCACTCTCCTCAGCCTCCCAAAGTGCTAGGATTACAAACATGAGCCACTGCGCCTGGCCATTTTTCCTAATTTTAGTGGTAAGTGTTTAGTACTTCATCATTAAGTATGATATTAACTTTAGGTTTTTCGCAGATGCTGTTTATCAAGTTGAGGAAGTTTCCTTTTATTCTTAGTTTCATAGCTTTGATTTTTTAACTTCAATTTCAAAAGCAGACAAATGGGTACTCTGAATAGTTAGGCAAATCTTCCCTACAGTTATAGAGAAAACTGAAAAGTTAGGCACACCTTCCCTATGGTTATAGATAATAACTATACAATATGCAGAAGTAGTGACAAGCATGGATTCTAGACCCAGATTACACAGGTTCAAATCCTGGTTTTGCCACTTACCAGCAATGGAATTTGGGGACAAACTACTCACCCATTTGCGCTTTCATTTTCTCATCTGTAGAATAAGGATAATAATGATGCCTGCCTCGTAGGGTTTTTAATGAGGATAAAAATGTATAAATATTTATAATGTGTCTAGAACAGTGTCTCGCAAATAAGTACTATGTAAAATATTCTTCTCATGTTCATTTACAATCATGGAAGACAACTAGATTCTCTCTCAGGATGCAAACCCACTATGCTAGCTTCCAGACATGGGTTTTATTCCATCTTTTCCCCAACCGCTGTTGCTCTTGGTGGCACAGTTAGAATTTTAGACTGGTAGAATCATCAGCTAGCCCCACCTCGAGCCCAAGGCAGAAACCCCTTCTGCATGTCACACCTGACAGCTGCTGGCTGCGTTCTGACCAATAATTCTTCAGGTTGACTGCACATTCAAGAAGTCTAAGTTTCTCAGCTACGGAAGCCTGATGATGTCAGGCTGTGAGGTGGCAGTGAGGTTTCCCAGGGATTGGGAAGCTAAGTGTCTGTGCTTAATGTATGCATTGCTAGGTCCTTCAGTTTCTTCCACCATGACACCTGACATGGGTATTGGCCTCTACTAGAACAAAGGCCCCTCAGACATGAACTCCAATGACTGGGTCTCCTGAAAACTGGCAACTCCTCTTTTTTGCCCCTAGAGAACCAAATTAGGGTCAAGGAGAGGGCTGGCTTCTCTTTCTTAGGAACTGCTCAGATCCTGAATAACTGCTCAGAGACCTGAATAACTCTGGGCTCTTTTTTTTTTTTTTTTTTTTTTTTTTTAGATGGAGTCTCACTCTGTCGCTCAGGCTGGAGTGCAGTGGTGCGATCTTGGCTCACTGCAACCTCCACCTCCTGGGTTCAAGCGATTCTCCTGCCTCAGCAGCCGCCCAAGTAGCTGGGATTACAGGAGCGCACCATCACGACCTACTAATTTTTGTATTTTTAGTAAAGACAGGGTTTCACCATGTTGGTTAGGCTGGTCTCGAACTCCTGACCTTGTGATCTGCCTGCCTTGGCCTCCCAAAGTTCTGGGATTGGGCTTTTTTTTTAAAAAGCCCCATTGAGGGTAGGAGGGTAATTAGGTTCAATTCTTCCATTTCTAATTTTTAAAAATTATAAAGTTTTCAACAGTGTGTGATTCTCAGGTATTCTTGGCTAGAAGATCTCTTGATTTCAGATTTAGCATGAGCCTCTTCCTGATGGAGCAGCAGGTTGCTTTGCTCACTTAACAGTATCGTTACATAAACAAGCAAGAGATCTGTGTGCTACAAGCAAAGTCAAAATTTCCATCTGAATTTCAGCTAATCATGATATAAGGACCAATTCAGGCTTTGGATGTTTCAGTCTCCTGAGCCGTGCAGCTGTGTTTTCCCTCCTTTCACTAAATGCTGTAGTTTAAGATTTAGAGAATTATGTAAAACACACTGGCAGTGCCAGGGCTTAGAAGGGGTAGGATCCCCTGCCCAGTAATGTTGGCTGATGTTCTTTCTCCCTTTTTTGCTGATAGTAGGGGAGAAAGTTTCTTGAAAATGATCCAGTCTACAGGAGACAGTCTACAAGGGTCTACAGGAGCAAGAGGGGTTTCAGATGTTACCTAAGCCTTCTTAGTTTCAGGACTATGCTTTTTCTTAAAATAATTCTGAGAATTAAGTGCAAAAATATGCGAATGTCACATGTGCCGTGTGCATTTATAAATAAATGTGACATGTAAAGGTGTATTTATATATCTACCAATTGCACTGCAAAACCATCCCCAGCTCATAGACCAACCAGTCTTCCAAAATACTACTGTGATGCACTTAAAACCTGCAACTCTGCAGGAAGGTGACCTCAATGTACCTTCTTTGAATTTGCAGAACTGTGTACAAGAACACAAACTGTTTATATAGGATTGTAGCCTTTTTTAAATGCTAAAAAGGTCCCCATGATTTGCTTTGTTTAAGACATACACTCAAAACTTTATTAAAAACATTTTTCAAAAATAGTTTCGTAAAGCTAGACACATCAGCAAGCCTCGATTGAGGGGTGGAAAATGAATTGTATATCTTTAAACCGCAGAAGTTAAAAGCCTTTTTTTTTGTTGTTAGCTAACAATGGAAACTTTTTTTTTAAGTGTTTCCCTCCCTCGTCTTGCCAAGCAATAGAAAAAAAAAAAAGAAGAAAAGAAAAACTTGTTCCGCTGAGTTCAACCCCAGACAGGCTCACAACTTCCTTCCTGCTTTCCTCCCCCAAGCCTCCGCCTTTCTCCCTCCTCCCTCCTCCACTACCCCCCCCCCACAACTTTTCTTTCTTTCTTTTTTTTTTTTAATCGTGCATTGAACAAACACTGAAGTAGCCCGGAGCAGACACTGACAGGGGCAGTATCTCCACGGTCGAAAAGGGCGTGCAGGGCCGGCTTGGCGTCGCCACTGACGGGATCGCCGGGCCCCTGAACCGAAGAGCTTTCCACCCTCTTTCGCACTCCTCTTTTTTGTCGTCCATAGCTTGTGAGAAAATAATTTCTGAGCATTTTTACTTTTAAAGCCATCTCGTCCCTACGAGGTTTGCGCCTCTGGGCATGTAGTCTACACAGGACCTGAGAATCTGAGAAACTGCAGGTAAGTTTGGCGGCCTTTTAATGGCTCTCGCCTCCGAACAACCCTCTTTTCCCTCACTTTCTGCTCTGGAGCGAATCTCGGCGTTCCTGGTTCCGAAACAGGGCAAAGGGGTGGGCTGGGGAGGCAGGGAAGGGGGTTTGATTTTGGAGGGTGACATGGAGTGGCGGTGGGGAGAAAATAGGGAGAGACGAGGTCTCCGCATTTCTCCTACCCGCCTTCCGGGCCGCTCACTCCGCGCCGCCTCCCCCAGCGCGCTCCAGGAGTCCCCAGGCTGGGGTCTCGGGGCGGCTCTGCTGGCGCCGGGCGAGGCTGCCCGGGATGCGGAGAAGCCCTGCGCTCCGCGGCGCTGCCCTGGGGTGTTAGAGCGCCGGCTCCAGGGAGGTTTGCAGAGCCAGAGGCTCTGTGCACCTAGGGCTGCTGCCCGGCTGCAGCCATGCACGCCCCTAAGTTCCTCCGAGTGGGCGCGGGTCCGGGAGCCCGCAGGGGCAGCCGCGTCCTCGGCAACAGGGCGCGCTGAGAGCGGACTCGCTCCGCGCGCGTGCGCGCGTATACACACACGCGTGTATACACACACACTCACAGACACCCCCCCATAGGGGACGACGGCAGGGGGGCAGCAAGTACTGGTTCCGGTAAAGAGAACGTGTAGAACCTCGGTGCGCCCACACTCACAAAACACTTGTCTAGGGATAGGCGACAAGGCTAGCACTGAAAAATGCTTCGGCTGCGGCCCCGCCGCCCGCCCAGGCCTTCGTAGGCCGAGAGGCACAGCCCCAAGGCTAGGGTCAGGAAGGTAAACGGCGGGCACGCGGGCGCCCTCCCAGATCCGGGCGCTGGCAGCGGCTCGGGCAAGGCAGGTCCCGCTTAGGTTCCCTCCGAGCCGGTCGGTCTCTGATGCCCCGAGAGGGTGGAGCAGGGAGACCCTGAAGCCCAGGGCGAGGGCTGCCGGGTTGCCCTGGATAGCCAATGTTTGCTCAGGCTGGGGAGACCCGGAGACGGTGGCTGGGGTGTCCTCAGCCCGGGAGAGCTGAGTCAGCCGCGCCCCGCACACAGCATACTTAGGAGCCAAGGACTTGGACCTCGCTTCTCGCCGGTCCGCGAGACGAGTATTAGGATTGGGATTTGAAGGGACCTCATAAAGCGCATCGCAGCCTGGGGCGGGGTGGGGGGCGGGGAAGCACACCCGTAACCGCGCTGGCGACCGAGGCAGCCGGGGCATGCCCTCGCCGAGCCTCGCCGTCCCCATAGGTGAGATGTCCGGTGGCGCTGGGTCCCGGATAGATTGTGTTCCCGGGGCTCCCTCTGGGTTCTGCAGGCGACCCCCAACTCCCCCCGCGCGCCCTCCAGGGTCCTGACTTTTCTCCTTGTATCTCCACAGCCGCACGGTTGTTTATGGAGCTTTGGGCGGGGGCTGAGCCCGCGGTCGTGCCCCCAGCCCGCTGCCCAGGCCATGCCGCCCCATTTGCGCGCGGAGCCGCGGCTGCCGGGCCTCCGGGGCTGAGCCGGGAGCGCCGGGAGGAGGAGGCGCCGGCGGCGGAGCAGGAGCGGGAGCCGCGGCGGCGGGCAGCGCGGGACCCAGTACTATGGCTGTGTACTGCTATGCGCTTAATAGCCTGGTGATCATGAATAGCGCCAACGAGATGAAGAGCGGCGGCGGCCCGGGGCCCAGTGGCAGCGAGACGCCCCCGCCCCCGGGGAGGGCAGTGCTGAGCCCCGGCAGCGTTTTCAGCCCCGGGAGAGGCGCCTCTTTCCTCTTTCCCCCAGCCGAGTCGCTGTCGCCCGAGGAGCCCCGGAGCCCCGGGGGCTGGCGGAGCGGCCGGCGCAGGCTGAATAGTAGCAGCGGCAGTGGCAGCGGCAGCAGCGGCAGTAGCGTGAGCAGCCCAAGTTGGGCTGGTCGCCTGCGAGGGGACCGGCAGCAGGTGGTGGCAGCCGGTACCCTCTCCCCGCCAGGGCCGGAGGAGGCCAAGAGGAAGCTGCGGATCTTGCAGCGCGAGTTGCAGAACGTGCAGGTGAACCAGAAAGTGGGCATGTTTGAGGCGCACATCCAGGCACAGAGCTCCGCCATTCAAGCGCCCCGCAGCCCGCGTTTGGGCAGGGCTCGCTCGCCCTCCCCGTGCCCGTTCCGCAGCAGCAGTCAGCCCCCTGGAAGGGTCCTGGTTCAGGGCGCCCGGAGCGAGGAACGGAGGACAAAGTCCTGGGGGGAGCAATGTCCAGAGACTTCAGGAACCGACTCCGGGAGGAAAGGAGGGCCCAGCCTATGCCCCTCGCAGGTGAAGAAAGGAATGCCACCTCTTCCCGGCCGGGCTGCCCCTACAGGATCAGAGGCTCAGGGTCCATCCGCTTTTGTAAGGATGGAGAAGGGTATCCCTGCCAGTCCCTGCTGTGGCTCACCCACAGCTATGGAAATTGACAAAAGGGGCTCTCCTACCCCGGGAACTCGGAGCTGCCTAGCTCCCTCATTGGGGCTGGTCGGAGCTAGCTTAACGATGGCCACGGAAGTGGCAGCGAGAGTTACATCCACTGGGCCACACCGTCCACAGGATCTTGCCCTCACTGAGCCGTCTGGGAGAGCCCGTGAGCTTGAGGACCTGCAGCCCCCAGAGGCCCTGGTGGAGAGGCAGGGGCAGTTTCTGGGCAGTGAGACAAGCCCAGCCCCAGAAAGGGGCGGGCCCCGCGATGGAGAACCCCCTGGGAAGATGGGGAAAGGAAATCTGCCCTGTGGCATGCCGGGCTCTGGGGCGCCTGAAGTGGGCAAAAGGCCAGAGGAGACGACTGTGAGCGTGCAAAGCGCAGAGTCCTCTGATGCCCTGAGCTGGTCCAGGCTGCCCAGAGCCCTGGCCTCCGTAGGCCCTGAGGAGGCCCGAAGTGGGGCCCCCGTGGGCGGGGGGCGTTGGCAGCTCTCCGACAGAGTGGAGGGAGGGTCCCCAACGCTGGGCTTGCTTGGGGGCAGCCCCTCAGCACAGCCGGGGACCGGGAATGTGGAGGCGGGAATTCCTTCTGGCAGAATGCTGGAGCCTTTGCCCCGTTGGGACGCTGCGAAAGATCTGAAAGAACCTCAGTGCCCTCCTGGGGACAGGGTGGGTGTGCAGCCTGGGAACTCCAGGGTTTGGCAGGGCACCATGGAGGAAGCCGGTTTGGCTTGGACGCGTGGCACAGGGGTGCAATCAGAGGGGACTTGGGAAAGCCAGCGGCAGGACAGTGATGCCCTCCCAAGTCCGGAGCTGCTACCCCAAGATCAGGACAAGCCTTTCCTGAGGGAGGCCTGCAGCCCCAGCAACATACCTGCTGTCATAATTACAGACATGGGCACCCAGGAGGATGGGGCCTTGGAGGAGACGCAGGGAAGCCCTCGGGGCAACCTGCCCCTGAGGAAACTGTCCTCTTCCTCGGCCTCCTCCACGGGCTTCTCCTCATCCTACGAAGACTCAGAGGAGGACATCTCCAGTGACCCTGAGCGCACCCTGGACCCCAACTCAGCCTTCCTGCATACCCTGGACCAGCAGAAACCTAGAGTGGTAAGTCTTGCTCTGAGATTTGCCCAGAACTCATGCTGATTTCAGCAGACTTTTGATGCCCTATGCATCCCTTTTTCTTACTTTCTACACAGTCATGAAAACTCAGACCAGGGCCCTGGGACAGTCACAGTGAATAATTCTGTCCAGGTGTGTTTGCTGAGGTGGAAGCAGAGGCACTGACCATGCACTTTAGCTTGGACAGTGAATCTGAGTCTTTCTACTATTTCCATGCATATCTTAAAAAACAAGTTTTAAAAGTATTTCATGTAGGTCACCACGCTTCTTGGGAAAATAATATTCATAAACGTCACCAAAAACTTCTGGACTAATCCCCAAAGATAGTGAACTGAGCTACTGAGTGTAGTTTTTGTCTGATCAGGTGAAACACCTAACTCTGTGTTTCATTCAGGCCAAAGAAAATTGACAAGGATATCATCAAATTAAGTTAGCCTCTACTAATAAGCCAGGAAAATGAGTGATGTGAATCTATGACAGGACCCTGAAACCTGTAGATGTGGTTGTGGCCAGTCAACTGGGTGAGGAATCACTGAGCCTCAGTAAGTTAAGCCAGACCATTGCAATGTTTGTGTGGTCAGTGTAACCAAGGTGCAGTTTGATGTATGAATTAAATGAAAACCATACTTTGAGCTAAGCAGATGGTTTCTTCAGTATCACAGGCACCTGAGTGTTATCTCCGGAGTAGGTACCTCCTAATGGATGTACATGTCAGTTGGTACAGGTTGACATTTCAGGTATGTTTTCACGTGCCTCTGGTTTGGGTCATCACACTGACATCTTGTTCTGGTTATGGCAGTAGACAGGAGTTTATTTCTATTACATGGTTAATCGAACTTGTAGGCTGCTTTTACTCTTAGGAGGATCAGAGTATCTTACAGAAGACATAGGAGTTGAAGCTAGCACTTCTGAAAAGGTCTGGGCTTTCTCTTAGCTTTTCCAGAGAGCATGGGGAATTTCCTAGTTCAGCGTGCCAGGGGTGGTTGTGCTATATTGGGGGAAAGTCTGCATTTTATTATAGTAGGTAGCCTTCCGATTTCATCTTGAATATCAAATACTCTTCACTGTACCTCAGTAACTTTCTCCACCACGACTGGGAGCTTTCTACTCTGCATTCTTCACTAAGGTATTTTGGACCACAAAACATACTCCTCTCTGATTCCCTATTCACGAATCACAGTCTGGATTTTTGAAGACCAGGCATTCCTTTTCATGAAACTCTGCTTTTTGCTGATGATCTGGAGGCAAATGTGTATGCAAAATCGCCCCAATCAGCCTGGCATTTTGTGGCTAGGACAGGGCCCCTGGGCATTATGCACCTGCTGTCAGGCATAGGCGCACCACCTTTAGAGGGGGAAGCGGTCCACCTGGAAGGGGATGGTGGTCAAGGGCAGGTGGGAAATACTTATTTCTGAAGGCATGGGCCAGATTTCTCTTTCTGCCCAGCAGTTAGAGGCCTACTGAATAAGAGATGGTCCCCCGTCCCATCCCTCCCAGTTGCTTTTGAACTCCTGAAGCATAGCTGGAACAGCCAAAGTCACTTTAACTTGTTCCCTGACTGTCCATTCACCCTTTCTAGTGGTAGATTAGCAACTTCTATTGGCTGGTTGTCAAAACAGTTTGTGTCCCGATGTTTGAAAACGGCTCTTGTCTAGAAGAGAATTAACGGGGAGATCAATAACGACAGGTGACTTTTTTTTCCATTTGCCAGAAGGATGCCATTTGAGAAACCAGAGGGTTAAGTGGTGTTTTTAAGTTAGTGAACATATCCAGAGGTAGAAACGAGGCCAGCCTGTTGTCCAGTCTACCTCCCACCTTTAAACAGGTTTTCAGACACCCGCAGAGCAGAGCCAGGGAAAAATTCCCTGCCGGCTTTGCTCTCTGAATCACATGAGACTGGTGGGAAGTGGGGTGTGTGTGTGTGTGTGTGTGTGTGTGTAGGGGGGTAAGGGTGGGTAACCAACTGGAAATTATGGGATCCTAGGGACTTTTGAGCTTTGGTTGAGTGCTTGCACGATAAGCAAAGTTTTCTTCTTGTACAGATTGTTACGCTGGAGCCTTATCTGTGACACCCAAACATCAGCTCATTGGGTCAAAAATCACTTGATTACCTGCAATAGATATTTTGTCTACAGAAGGCCAGACATCTTGATGCAGTGAGTCTTTTGGCTGGGCCTTTCTGTGTTTGATAGATAAAAGCCCCACCAGCTCTGTCTGAGGTTCTACCAAACTGATGTAGCATTCTCTTTTCTGGACTTTGCTGTGTCTGTCCAGCTACTGCACAACGCTATAGCTGCACACTCTCATGCTTGCTCACACTTGCTTACACTCGCCCTCACACATGCTCACACTTACCCTCCTATGCTCACACAGGCTCCCACTTGCTCACCCCACTCACACAGGTCTGAAATGGCATGTTCAGCGTTCCAGTCACATAACCAACCCCTGGCCCTCAGACCCACACTAGACACTGAGATTTTTTCTATGCTGCCCTACCTTCCCACAGAGTTAAGCCTTTCGGGCCTCCTGTGGCGCTTTCTTCATCCTTGCTGAGGAATGAGTGTGTATGATTTGGTGTGCAGGCAGCGGGTGACAGTATATCTGCTTAGTAGGGATCAGACACTTGAAATTTGCTCAGAAATAGTTGCATTACACGCCCAGTGTGCAATGGCTGAAATTCAGGCACATTCATGCTTACTGTTCTCCGAGATCTAAACAAAATCAAATTGCACTGAGCAAGGATAGTGCTCAATCTTTTGTTCTTTCTGACAACTAAAAATTAACCAGCGGTTGTTTACTTCCCTATATAATTCTGTTTAAGATAATCTGGACCATTGAGACACCAGGCTTAAAATGTTGTATTAAGATATAAAAGTACCTTACTTTAAAAATAGATTTTTATTGATTTATTTCAAAATTGTTCTGTCAGTTATATGTACAAAAAAAAAACAAAAAACAAAAGAAGGCTGGGCACGGTGGCTCATGCCTGTAATCCCAGCACTTTGGGAGGCCAAGGTGGGTGGATCACTTGAGGTCAGGAGTTCAAAACCAGCCTGGCCAACATGGTGAAACCCCGTCTCTACTAAAAATACAAAAATTAGCTGGCGTGGTCGCGGGCGCCTGTAATCCCAGCTACTTGGGAGGCTGAGGCAGGAGAATTGCTTGAACCCTGGAGGTAGAGGTTGCAATGAGGCGAGATTGTACCACTGCACTGCAGCCTGGGCTACAGAGTGAGACTCCGTTTCAAAAGAAAACAAAAAACAAAACCAAAAAACACTGGCCTAATTACCTGGGGGGGGTGTATAAAGAAGTGTAATACAAAACCCTTGGCTTCATGGTGCTTACTGTTTTTTAAAGGCCATTGGAATTTTGTTTCCTTAGCTTTTTTTTTTTTTTTTTTGATGTTGACTAGTTTTGTTGTCTTTTTTTTTTCTGAGTGAAAAACGAACTCATACAAATAGTAAAAAATCCAAACAGTTTAACATGGTTTTATGTGGTTTTGAAAAGTGTGTAAAAATTTTAGTTTGGGGTAAACCAAACTAAAATTTAAAAGCCTAGAGGGGTACTTTAAAAAATGCATCTATTGGTGAATACTTTTAAGTGGAAAATTCTTTTCTAGATGAGAATGTTGAAAGCTCAGATTTGTGGGGTTATGAGCTCAGGTTGCATATGCTGTTTTCTGAAGATGGGGTACCCTTCTTCTCTCAGGCACATGGAAAGGATCTTTCTGGCAAGGGCTCAGCAGCTTTGAGATCTGGGAGGACCCCGACTCATTTATGTTGGGTTCCGGGTATGACTCTGATCTGTTTGGGGATGAGGAAATAAACACTCAGAAATTCAAAGGGAACCAAGGACACACTCATGGGCTCTGCTTCTCTAGCTTAGTTTTCTCCTCTGAAAATGTGGGTATTGTATGGGAATGATCTCATGGGGTCATCTAGTTCTGTCTGTGACTATGTAATTGAAGACATCTGATTTAAAGCCTAGTGTTTGTATTAGGGTATCAGGAAATGCGACAAGACTTCTTAGGTGTGGGTTTCCGGCACTGAGGCCAAAACTGGGCACTTTTACTTTTGTGCTTTTGCTTGAGACCAATTGATTGATCTGCCTATCTTCTATCTCTTTGCCATAAGCAAGGCTCTTTGTAATTTCACACTGAAAAAGTATCATCAAAATAAATCATCAGTACCATACCTAAGATTAGCATTAATAATTAGTCTGGTGGTAGAGACAGCTGGTAGGATGCCAGAACATTAACCTGAACAGTAAAAGATTCATTCTGTTTAAAAACAAAAAGCAGGGCATTGTCCCCCCTCAGATACTGAAGTCTAGAAACTGAGGCCTTGCCCACACAGAGCCAAAACATCACTTCAAAGACCTTGTCTTATCAAAGATAAAAGTATTCAGCCAGCTTAAAACCTTTTCAAGTAAAGGTGAGGTATACAGACAAAGAGAGATTGATTCTAAGCATTGCTACTTATCATGCAAATGCTTAGACTTTGCAAAACATACAGCTCAAGACTCACCCGCTTTTAGGTACTACAAGAAAACATTAAACCAGTCAGTCGGTGTTTTTAGAGAAATATATT
Organism: Pan troglodytes; assembly: GCF_028858775.2. Classification (NCBI taxonomy): domain Eukaryota; kingdom Metazoa; phylum Chordata; class Mammalia; order Primates; family Hominidae; genus Pan; species Pan troglodytes. The sequence continues at coordinate 22,560,125 of NC_072398.2, forward strand.
TCAGGTGTTACATGAGTCATTTTCAGAATTTTTGTTTTTAAATGCTGAATTGCTACAGAGTCACTTTTCTGATTTTGTTGGCACATACCTGTTAAATGCAGTTCCAGATTAGATTAGTACTGGCTAGTTTATTTATATTCCTAGGAGTATTGATAACATTGTTTAGGCTTATTTTATTTTGTCAGGTCTCAATTTAGTTATCTAAAGGTAGAATTTTAAGGTATTTAATGGAAAGAATTTTATATCTTGGTGGAAAAAAAACTACAGACTTTGGATAATCAGGAGGTGGTTCAGAATTAACTTGGGAAGTCTTCTAAAGCACGTTGTGATCGCAGCCTCAGGGTAGAGGGTTCTGTGGATTTTGGTGGGAGAGGAGACCTTGGGATGGTAGGTTTATGCATATGGTACTCTCAACTCCATGACAAGGCCTTGCTGTGATTTTTCTTTTCCTCACTGGGTAGAATTGGCATCATGAAAGATGTATTTTTCAGCCATCAGGGGAGCTCATTGTTAACAAAAGTCACACCAAACCCAACTATGAACTCTTTGGTAATTTGAAAAGTGGAGTGGCAGCTGCCTGTTTGGGATTTTGTATTACCAGTTCTAAGATGGTTGCCCTTCCTGTGTTAACTTACCAAACCAAGTGACGATGGTGTTACAGGCAGTCCCAAACAACACGGAGCAGAAACAATCAGCATCTCCTTCAGACCCATGGGTCCGGTCCATCTGACTGTGGAGGGCTACCTTGGTGATCTGGAAGAATCTGCTGACCTGGTCCCTTGACCTTGTAGTCAAATTTGACTTGCTGAAGTTCTGCCAGACAGCTCTTCATTTTCTCACTGGGCCCCCTTCATTCACCCCAACTTTCTGGTGAAGACAGCAGCCCTGATCCATTTTTCCAGGAGTAAACTATTATCTTAAATACAGTTCAAGTCTCCTTGGTTGACAGACACCATAAATATATATGATCTCATTAGGAAGTTAGGCCTCTGTGCTTCCTATTAAAAAATAACAAAAACTAGGCCAGGTGTGGTGGTTCATGCCTGTAATCCCAGCACTTTGGGAGGCTGAGGTGGATGGATCACCTGAGGTCAGGAGTTCGAAACCAGCCTAGTCAACATGGTGAAACCTCGTCTACTAAAAATACTAAATCTACTAAAGATACAAAAATTAGCCGGGCATGGTGGCACACACCTGTAATCCCAGCTACTCAGGAGGCTGAGACAGGAGAACCACTTGAACCCAGGAGTTGGAGGTTGCAGTGAGCCGAGATTGCACCATTGCACTCCAGCCTGGGTGACAGAGCAAGACTCTGTCTCAAAAAAACAAAAACAAAAACAAAACAAAAACTTTTCGATAGCTTCCATAATTAACAGTATCGAAATCTGGGTCTGGGACAGGCTTTAGAGCTCATTTCCTTTTTTTTTTTTTTTTTTTTTTGAGATGGAGTCTCGCTCTGTCACCCAGGCTGGAGTGCAGTGGCATGATCTTGGCTCACTGCAACCTCTGCCTCCCGGATTCAAGCAATTCTCCCGCCTCAGCCTCCCGAGTAGCTGGGACTACAGGCGCATGCCACCATGCCCGGATAATTTTTGTATTTTTAGTAGAAATGGGTTTTCACCATGTTGGCCAGGATGGTCTCGATCTGTTGATCTTGTGATACTCCCATCTCGGCCTCCCAAAGTGCTGGGATTACAGGCGTGAGCCACCGCGCCTGGCCTCATTTCCTTTAATATCCACATTTTACAGAGGAGGAAAGCAAGGGTGGAAAATAGTCAATACCATTACAGGACCCATGGTTACACCCTTCAACTAACAAACTTCCTCAGTGGATAAGCTCCTTACTCGCCTTTGCAGATCCACCTCAGCTTTGAACGCAGTGCATGCTTTTAAAGCATTTGTTAAAGGAATGGGTGAATGAATGAAGGAGAGAAAAAATCCCTGCTGCATTATCTACCCATAAAAGAAATACAGAACCATCTGGAAGGTGAAGAACAAAGAAAGGGAATCAAGCCCTGGGAATGCAAGTTTGTTGCTTATTCCTGTGACTGCTGCCACAGGGATAAGGGTGCTAGGCTTGGGTTTAGGAGACTTGGGTGAAATTCCAGTGTACACATGGCTAGCAAGCTCTCTGAAAAATGGGGAGAGTAAGTGTGACCTCATGGAGTGGTGAGCGTTCAATTATGTCATGTTTATAAAAGTGCCTAGCACTGTACCTGGTACATAGTAGGGGTGTAGTAGTAGTGGTTTCCTTTTGTTCAGTTGCAGGGTTGGGGATTACTTTAAGGCTTAGACTCAAAGCGATAGGAATGAATTGCTTGGTCAGCAGAAGTGCACACTGCACACCGGCCTCAAGGGACAAGGTCAACCACGACACGTTTGCAAAGTGTTTGTGCAGGGAAGACCACTCTGATGTTTCTTACTTAAAGGCAGGGTCTTCCAACTTTGTCTGATACGGACTGACTTGTTACAATCATTTCACAGGCAAGCCAACACTCAGGCTTTTGACTAACTTGTCTGGCGTGTTTCTCAACAACTCCATTAAGAATTCACTGTTAGAAATCTGATCTTTTCTCCTCTGTTGAGCTTTACTTGGGCATTTTATTGATTTGATATCACTTAGTAGAAACCCATTCAACAAAAGGTATCTCTTCAGGTCACTAGTCAATACAGCATTTTTTATTTCCTGAGATTTTTACTTCTATTTTGCCCCACATCAGCTGGTAAGTTTTATAAGTAAGCAAAAAGTAGGAGCTATAGACAATAAGGAAGCAGAATGAACCTCTGCAATTCATATTTATGTATGATTTCACTTGGAGTGGGAGGAGATGTTTTTTTCCCCATCTTTGAATAAGTAGAAAAACATCTCATGTAACCTGGGGTGGTGTTGGTGAATTTTCAGCTGAAGGGAATCCTTCCTCGTGAAGCTCACTGCTATCCTGTTAATCTAGCATTTTACTTTTGTGGTAAGATTCTGGGTGGAAAGGGAAAATGAAATGATACAGCATCTCAAACATAGGCATCAAGATTATTTCCGTTGACCTGGTGACCAAGATTAGGGTTTGCCTAACCCAGAGATGATAATATGTATTAATGATGAAGGGTAAGGGCCGGCCCTTGGCCAAGGAGAACTCTTCTGAAGGGGTGGGCCATTTGCTCACATTTATAAAGTTGGTCTCAGGGCGTTGAGGGGTGGGGGTGCAAACGAGGTGCTTTTACCTCTGGCTTTTGGGGCAATGACAGCAGTTTTCTTTCTTGGCCCTTCTAAAGGGTTCTCTGCATTCTGTCCCCCTCCCCGCCCCCATCCATTAAAGGAGAACGAATAAACTGATTTTACTGTTTTCCAAGAAGAAGCCATAACACATTTTATATTACCAGTGCTTAATATTTTCATGAACTACAGGGAGCGTTCAGCCTGCCGCGAGAAGGATTTGATTCCCTGGTGACTGGCCATCCACCCAGCTCAATCTGCAATCTCTCTTGGTATGCTGCCGAGTTGGTGGGACCTGGGCAATTACAAGGGAGGTCACTGCACCCCCAGGCAGTTCCCAGCAAGTGTTTTTTCCAATTTCACTGACATTCTTTCCGGGCTCAACTCAATTTGTTTTCATCTTCTCTATGGCAATTGATGACTGACTGTGTAATTCAGCAGGATCTCCTGTGAAGTGCTTCTTCCCCAGTTGAATAGGAGCTGGTGTTTGTCTAAGCCTCTGCTTATGCATGAGGTATAATGCTTTTTATATGTTATATAATGCTCTTATGCGTTAGCTATCTGAATGATAGATTTAATAAAATATACCTCATAATATTATGGGGAAAGGATGACGGCTGGTACAGAGAGGAACTTGGGAGTATCACTTCTGTAATCCTTATCTAACCTGAATCTGTTAGCAGGAAACTGAAAAGGCCTGTGTATGACAATGAGATAAACAATTTTAATCTCTTAGCAATGTCAAGTGGAAAATCTAACTACCTGCCAGTAGCTTAAGAAATGGCTAAGAGATTTTGTTGGGCACAAATAATCCTGAGACCCAGATTGCTGAGCCAAGGGTAGGAAAATTGGTTTTGCTATGTGTTACAGCTTGGAAGTGAGAAGGTCACTGTTTGAGAAACTACTAAAAAAACCTTATGGATTAAACATTCGCCAGTGTAGGGGACATTTTGAATGTGTTATAATTGATATTTTAGTCTATATGCGGCCGCTGAACCCTTTTTCTTTTACAAAAAAAAAAAAAATTATTGAATTTGAGACGGAGTCTCACTCTGTCGCCCAGGCTGGAGTGCAGTTGTGTGATCACAGCTCACTGCAGCCTCGATCTCTCCAGCTCAAGAGATCCTCACACCTCAGCCTCCCGAGTAGCTAGGACTACAGGCTCGTACCATCATGCCTGGCTAATTTTTTATTTTTTAGTAGAGACATCTCTTGCTATGTTGCCCAGGCTGGTCTCGAATTCCTGAGCTCAAGCAATCCTTCCACCTTGGCCTCCCAATCCGCCTTGGCCTCCCAAAGTGTTGGGATTACAGCTGGGAGCCACTGAGCCTGGCCTTCTCTTTTTCTTAACCTTTCTCCTTCATCATCATCATAGTCATCACAGCATTAAACACTCATTAATATTGACCATCTGGCTAATTGCAAGTAGTTGAGGAGACTCAAGACCTCCTCTGAGAATGTTTTTTGTGCTTAACAAGTGAACGTGCTTGAAAGACTTGTGACTCTCAGATCCAGCACTTGACCTCATTGGGCCTCTTTGGACTTGGGTATCCTCAATCTGTAAAATGGGTATATTGATAGTCTTCCTACCTCATGTGGTCTTTGTGAGTCCAAATAAGACGTGTATACAGTCATTTGGGGACAGTGAATTATTTCCTGCCTAAATGAGTTTTTAATTATGAGTACGATGACTTTGCTTTTTTACAAAAAGAGAATGGACAAGGGCAAGCACTCACTCATGAAGAGTATTCTGACCTTGTTGCTTGAAAAGAAATTGCTAAGGACTATGTTAAAAGCAATCTCTGCGTCCACAGCAGAGCCAGTTCTGAGGTGGACGGAGCAGTGAGGTCGGGTTGGGATGAGGAGATATTCTGGATAACGCCCCGGTTTCACTTCAGCCGCAGCATCGTCTCCTCTTGCCTGTGTGACCATCTCGGCCGTTGTAGACTGTGGACGCAGCCTCCTCCAGCTGTGGTTTGCCCACTCGTCAGTGGGCATGCAGATGTAACAGATACCAGGGAAGGCTGGAGTGGGCAAGGAGGGGGCCCCAAAGCAGGGGTCTCTTGCTCCCTGAACAGGGCTGCCAGCTGCTGAATCATGATAGGGAGACTGCACTGCACTCTAGAGTTTGAGGGTACTTAATGGGGGCATGGACTTTTCCAGTACCTTGAGTGGTTTTCTCTTCTGTGTCATGGAAAGTGAAAGGGGGGAATTCAGCAAAGTCTTGAGCTTTTAATTACATCTTGAGCAGATATTACATTCAGTAGATATATACTGGGTGCCTCTTCTGTATGGCCAGGCCCTGGGCTAGGTCTGGCAACCACTGCCTCCTTTTTCACGGAGCTGGATCTCCCTTCGGGTGGCTGCCCACTTTGAGAAGTGCACTTTGTACCCAGTGGCAGCCCAAATAGCAGGCATTTATTTAATACCCTTGTCTGCAGACACCTGTGCTGAGAAGAACGGCTTAACGGATGCTGTCCCTGTCCTTGGGGATCTGCCTTCTAAGACAAAGTTAATGCCAATAGACATATTGGAAATTTGTGAAACTGAAGAACAAGTTGTATGGCCATTGAGCAAGCATGTTCATTAAATATGAGTTAATAAATAATGGGTTGGTGCTGGCATGCACAATGCAGAAAGCTTCAGTACATGTTGTGGAACAGGGAGTAAAGGAATTGGATTTGGGCAACAGCCTCTAGGGAAGGAGTCTGGGGTAAAGGTCTTGAGGAATTTGCTCCCTCTGTTAGAAGTGGTCGATCAAAGAGACTGTTCTGGATCCAGAGACTCACGGAGGCTGGAATGAAAGAGGGCACCCCTGCCCCAGGACTTGATTTGGAGCGTTGGATTCTACACAAATTGATGCTCAGCAGATGCACAGTGCAGAGCCCAGTCAGCTGCACTGTTGCTGTGCTCTCGGGAGGACCCTGATTGACTAGAAGGACATGGTCAGGAGAGCTCAGCAGGGGTTTTTCTGCTTAGTACACGTTATGGAGTCTTAGCTATGGAAGAGCTCTAGGGGGAGGGGAAGAACCCTGAGGTGTAGTCCTGGGTTGAGTCTAAACTCTGTTACTTCCTATCTGTGTGACCCTAGAGAAAACTTTCTGCCCCTCAGTTGCATCATCTGTGAAATGTGACTGATAATACCCACCTTAAGGCTGTGAGCCTTAAACAAGGTAATGTGGGAAATGCCTAGCACAGCGTCTGGACATACTAAATGCTCGATACAATAGCATGGACCTCAGAGGCAGCTGTGGTGTCATTTGTTAGTATTTTATGCCGAACCTGTGACCTCCACCATTCTCTTTGATTGGGTGAGAGTGAATAAGGGTGTCTGAGGCAGTGTTGCCGACTTCTTCCCTTGGAAGAGGAGAAGTCATGGGGTCTGGGAGCTCTTTGACATTGAGGTTTGTAGGAAGTGTGTGCTGGGGGAGGCTTGCTCTGCTGAGCACAGAAGCAAGATGGTCTGCTGGGGAGTGTGGAGCCCGAGCCAGCCAGACCTGAACCCACACCCTCACTCTGTCCTAGACCTTGGCGTGGGCCGAACATCTCTGAGTCTCAGTGTCCTCATCTCTAACATGAGGATAATGAGCCTCTCTCAGGGGCTGCTGTGAAGATGAAAGGAGATAATGCGGCTCAAGTACCGGGTGCAGAACAGGGGTGGAATAGAGGACACCCCTCCACCAGTTGTGAAGAGCGTTTTTAAGTGGATGCCCTAATCGCCTTCACCAATTGGCTCGAGTCACGTTGTCCCAAGTACAGCTAATTGTCGAAGATGATGACAAAACAGGCAGCAGGATTTATTTTTCCAAGGAGGTTCTTTAGTTGCAGGAGAGGCCTCACTTTGTTACTAGGGATTGGAACTTGAAGTTTAAAAAAACAATCCCCTGTATTCAGCTGCCGGCAAGAGGTGTCAGGTTACACACCCTGGGGACCAGCCTCTTTTTATTCGGTTTTGTAGGTGGAAACTGGCTGAGGTCATCCAGACACAAAATGCCCAGCATTTGGGGTGTGAAAGCCTCTGTCCCTTCCCTCCCTTCCCCTTGTTCCTCTGCTTTCTTGGTGCATCTTTTAGAGTCACTGTAGCTCATAAGAGAGCCAATGAAATATATACATATATATCTCTCTATACACACACACCCACACACACGTGTGTGTGTAGAACAACACTACTCTGTATCGGTGTGGCTTTTCTTACCAAGGAGGTCTCTGGACGTGTGTGATTTAATTAGTCTTCGTCTCTTCTCTGTGCCGCATCTGGTGCCAGGCCAGGCACGTGCTTATTAACACAGGCTCTCTCTGAGATTAAGGAGATGTTTTATTTTACTGCACACCCAGTGAGGCCCGTCACGTGTCCATTCACAGGGACTCAGGTCCAGGTGGCTCTGGGGTCTCTGAAGTACACTGTGCGTCACCCTGGCCTCCTCTTGAAGTGAGCCACAGAGAACCTACCCAGGACTTCCCAAGTCACAAGGCCATAGTGTGCCCTTGTCATCTGGGCTGGGATGGTGGAGTGGAAGGAAAAGCCAGTCAGGTGACTGGACGGAGCTGATGAACCCCAAGCACACCAGCTCACTTCCAAGTCCCAGGAGGGCCTACTGGAACCCATGCAGGATCCGGGCTGGATGGCTACAGGTTCCATCTGAGCAGCACGGACTGGCGTCACCACAGCCCTGGGCATCCTGCCTGCCAAACCCTGGTCTCTACTCTGCTACACACAGGATGTGTGAAATGGAACTCTCTCCTTCCTTTCAGCTGTAATGGGTCGGGGGCAGGGGGAGCAGGTAGCCTGCAGGGTTGACCCCTGGGGGTTTGCATCTTTTCTGTCCAGGATGATCTATTCAAGCCTTTTCTAGCCCCAGGACCCATTAGGCATCTGTACAGAGCTTCCAGGCTCTGAATGTGCAGTTTTGAGACGTTGCCCCTTTCTAGACATATGTGTCTCAGGCTCAGCCTGCCCTAACACCTCCCCAAGCCCCAGTTTCTTTCTGCCCTTTGCAGGATGAAGGGACTGATGTCTGGGAGGATTGAAACCACGAAAGGAGCTTGTTAGCATGTGGCAGTGTTGACCTCAGAGGTGGTCTGATGGCGAATGTGCTGGACAGTAACTCCCTTATTGCCCCAACCTGGAAATATACACAGAATGGTAATTAGTTTCGATCTCAGGGTAAAGCCATATGGAGCAGCGTCTGGGATGCTGTTTACCTTGCGGTATTACACTGTACATTAAAAATCAGCTGCTCTCTCCTGAGAGCCGAGCCGTCTCCCGCCTCTGCAGACTGCTGGTTAACCCCGAGAAGCTGAACAGAGCCCTGCAGGTTCTGGGTCCTTCCTGGCATCCTGTCTTTGGCATTTTGAACTGGCCTAGATTTTCTGGTCTGTCACCATTGGCCTCAAATACCACATTCCCAGGGGAAGGCAGGAGAGTCTCCTAGGAGTTGGAGTGGCAAGGAGCCCCAAGGATCCATGTTGTGCTTGAAGGGCGAGTGCCCTGAATGTACCAGGTGGCGGGTTGCTAGGAACCTTGAGCCTGGCCTCTGACTGTAGTTTGGGAACACTGACTTTGCAAAGAAGACTTGAGCAACTTCAGAAAATAGTTTATGGCTGGGTGCGGTGGCTCATGACTATAATCCCAGCACTTTGAGAGGCTGAGGTGGGTGGATTACCTGAGGTCAGGAGTTCGATTCCAGCCTGGCCAACATGGTGAAATCCCGTATCTACTAAAAATACAAAATCAGCTGGGTGTGGTGGTGCGCGCCTGTAATCCCAGCTAATCCTGAGGCTGAGGCAGGAGAATCGCTTGAACCCGGGAGGCAGGAGTTGCAATGAGCCCAGATCGTGCCACTGAACTCCAGCCTGGCCAACATGGTGAAATCCCGTATCTACTAAAAATACAAAATCAGCTGGGTGTGGTGGTGCGCGCCTGTAATCCCAGCTAATCCTGAGGCTGAGGCAGGAAAATCGCTTGAACCCGGGAGGCGGGAGTTGCAATGAGCCCAGATCTTGCCACTGCACTCCAGCCTGGGCCACAAGAACAAAACTCCATCTCAAAAAAAAAAAAAGAAAGAAAAGAAAAGAAAAAAAGGCCAGGTGCGGTGGCTCACGCCTGTAATCCCAGCACTTTGGGAGGCTGAGGCAGGTGGATCACCTGAGGTCAGGAGTTCCAGACCAGCCTGACCAACATGGTGAAAGCCCGTCTCTACTAAATACAAAATATTAGCCAGGCGTGTTGGCATACGCCTGTAATCCCAGCTACTTGGGAGGCTGAGGCAGGAGAATTGCTTGAACCTGGGAGGCAGAGGTTGCAGTGAGCTGAGATTGCACCACTGCACTCCAGCCTGTGCAACAAGAGCGAAACTCCGTCTCAAAAAAAAAAAAGAAAAGAAAATAGTTCAGTATGACCCCATGACCAGATGTCATAAAAGGGAACATAAGTTCCCCATAAAGGTATTTAAAAGTCAGTTGCCCAAAGGATAGGATGGAGGAGTCCTGGGTCATCAATATTTCTTTTATTTCTTTTTTTTTTTTTGAGACAGAGTTTTGTTCTTGTTGCCCAGGCTGGAGTGCAATGGCGAGATCTTGACTCACTGCAACCTCCGCCTCCTGGGTTCAAGCGATTCTCCTGCCTCAGCCTCCCGAGTAGCTGGGATTACAGGCATGTGCCACCACGCCTGGCTAATTTTGTATTTTTTTTTTAGTAGAGACAGGGTTTCTCCATGTTGGTCAGGTTGGGCTCGAACTCCCGACCTCAGGTGATCCACCCGCCTCGGCCTCCCAAAGTGCTGGGATTATAGGCGTGAACCACTGCGCCCGGCCAATATTTTATTTTATTTTTTGAGATGGAGTCTTGATCTGTCGCCCAGGCTGGGGTGCAGTGGCATGATCTCAGCTCATTGCAACCTCTGCTGCCTGGGTTCAAGCGATTCTTCTGCCTCAGCCTCCTGAGTAGCTGGGATTACAGACAGGTGCCACCATGCCTGGCTAATTTTTGTGTTTTTAGTAGAGATGGGGTTTCAGCATCTTGGCCAGGCTGATCTTGAACCGCGTGATCTGCCCGTCTCGGCCTCCCAAAGTGCTGGGATTATAGGCATGAGCCACCACGCCCGGCCGTGCCCGGCCACTATTTCTTTTGAAATTCACTGGGAGTTATAATTTTACTACCAGTTCAATATGAATTAACAGGTGGTGCGGCTGTAAAAAATACTAAACAGTCTTAGGATGCACAATAATAATAAAAATAATAGCAGCAATGATTTCAGAAGTGCCTATTATGTGCCAGGCATGTTCCGTCAAATACTTTATGTAATTTTTGCAGGGCATTCATTATTTTCCTCCTTTTAGAGATGAGGATGAGACATATAAACTGTTAGTCCCAAGCCCACAGCTGATCAATGGCAGGACTGGGATTTTAACTCATCTGAATCTCCCAAGTTCCTACCCTGTCCTCTCTGCCACCCATCAGCTGTCGCCTGGAGAACAGAGGAAGGTGGCTTTGAATTTAGTTCTGGGCCTTGTGCTTTAGGGGGATTGGGGACTAACTGAACTGAATGCAGAGGTGGATGGGTGGAGCAATGGGGGCTCTGAACCACAGCCCTGGGAGGTGGCTGAGGGAATTAGGATTGGTTGTTGCCGTGGAAATACTGGACCCCGGGGGAAAGAGAGTGTGTTCACATAGGTCCCCTGGAGTACCGTTTTAGTCTGGTTAAAAATTTCCTACTTGAGGAGGTGGAACTAAGAGTGGATTCTTTTCCTTATAAATGAATGGGCCTTTGTTTAAAAAAGGGATGTAATAGATGCAACTGCAGCAAAAGTGAGCTCCTGGAGCTGCCTCCTTAGGCTGATGAACTGGAAGAGAACTCTTAACCCTAAAGGGCAGGAAAAGGTTAAAGCTCCTCATTGCTGCAGACATAGCAGGGCAATAAGCCCCTGATAGCAGAAAAGGGGAGCACCCCAAGGCACTCACTCTGTAATCCGGGTCCCCAGGGACTCAGCCTGCCTCCCACAGGGAGAAGGGCAGATCTGCCCACGGAAAGAGGGTTTCAGCAGATACAGAGCATGGATCTGCACGTGTCCAGATGCCTCAGGCCACCCAGAGAGAGCATCGTGGGCCTCTTTGCTGCGTGGGGCTTGCTAGGTACTGCTATACTGTGAAGCACCCAGGCAGCCTGGAGCTGCACGGCCTGCGCATGAGTCCAACAGGTACAAGCTGTTGTGGGCTTATAATGTCAGCACCTAAGTAGGAATTGAATGCAATCAAGTTGAGTTACCTGCCTCCAGGTAAATTAAGTTAAATCCTCATTTAAATTAGGAGACATGGGTGAGGGCCTAAAGGGGCCAGGACACAGAATGCCCAGGCTTTCAATAGGTGATATTCTCAATAGGTGATAGAGGTGGGACTGAAGGGTGTGGCACCTCCCTGGAAAGGAGCACAGCTGCGGTCACCAAGTGAGGCTATGGCCTCCATCGTAAAGGCCATGTGGGGCGGCAAGTGACCGACCACAGGGCACGGTAAGTCAGCAGGGAGCGACCACCAGGATTCCTTACCAAAGTTGGATTCCTCAGTCTCTGCTATGCTACCCTCAGAGATTCAGATTCAATTTTTTGTTTCGTTTTGTCCCGCTCTATTGCCCAGGCTGGAGGGCAGTGGTGTGATCTTGGCTCACTGGAACCTCTGCCTCCTGGGTTCAAGTGATTCTAGTGCCTCAGCCTCCCGAGTAGCTGGGATTACAGGCGTACGCCACCACAACTGGCTACTTTTTTTGTGTTTTTTAGTAGAGACGGGGTTTCACCATGTTGCCCAGGCTGATCTCAAACTCCTGGCCTCTAAGTGATCTGCCTGCCTCGGCCTCCCAAAGTGCTGAGATTACAGGCACGAGCCATCGTGCCGGCCCCCAATTCACTTTTTAGGAGGGGACATCTGTGTCGTTTCCAGGTCTGGCTATTTTGAATAAAGCAGCTGTGAACATTCGTGTACACATTTTTGTGTGATGTAAGCCTTCATTTATTTGTGATAAATGCTCAGGAGTGCAGTTGCTGGGTCGTACAGTAGTTGCACATTCATTTCATTTTTTACGAAACTGCCACACTGCTCTCCAGAGTGGCTTCACCATTTTACATCCCACAGCAGTGTATGAGTGCTGCAGCTTCTCCACATCCTTGCCAGCGTTTTATTTAGTAGCTAAGTAGTTACTTTTATTTTAGCCACTCTGGTAGGTATGCAGGTATGCAAGGCCATCTCATTGTAGGTTCTTTCTGTGTCTTGTTTTGTTTTGTTTTTTTTGAGACAGGGTCTTGTTCTGTAGCTTGCCCGGGTTGGGGTGCAGGGGGCAATCATGGCTCACTGCAGCCCTGACTTCCTAGATTCAAGGGATCCTCCCGCCTTAGCCTCCCAAGTAGCGATTTATAGGACAACAGGTATGCAGCACCATGCCCAGCTAATTTTAAAATTATTTTGTAGAGATGGGGTCTTGCTGTGTCGCCAAGGCTGGTCTCAAGTCTCCTGGCCTCCCAAAGTGCTGAGATTATGGGAGTGAGCCACCACGGCAGCCTTCATTGCAGTTTTAACTTGCTTTTCTCTCTTTTTTTTTTTTTTTGAGAAGAAGTCTTGCTCTGTTGCTCAGGCTGGAGTGCAGTGGTGCAATCTCGGCTCACTGCAAGCTCCGCCTCCTGGTTTCAAGTGATTCTCCTGCCTCAGCCTCCCAAGTAGCTGGGACTACAGGTGCCCACCACCACACCTGGCTAATTTTTGTATTTTTAGTAGAGACGAGGTTTCACTATGTTGGCCAGGCTGGTCTTGAATTTCTGACCTTGTGATCCGCCTGCCTCGGCCTCCCAAAGTGTTGGGGATTACAGGCGTGAGCCACCACGCCCAGCCAACTTGCTTTTCTCTAATGGCTGGCGATGTTAATTTTTTCACTGGCTTATTTACCGTCTCCTTCTGTGGAATGATCTGGCTTAGAAAATGAAAAATTCCACAGAAGTGCTATAAAAACGGGCAGGGTGTCAAAAGCCTTGGCCTCCTGTTTGGGCTTTGCCTCTCAGGGCTTCAGGTGAAGGTGCTTGGTCATCTCTGAGGTCCCTTCCTGCTCCCAGTGTCCTCTGACTCCAGGATAGAGTCATGCCCCTTGGCGGGCAGCCCGGTGGGAGCTGTGGTGTGTAGGAGGCCTGGACGGCGGCCCCTGCCCACATGCCATCACCTCCCAGCCCCGTCTCCACAGGAGCTTACCCAGGCTGACTCACAGGTGCTGTATTATTTAAGGAAAGTTGTTTATTGATTGTTGGGGCCTGGAAATAAAAAGAAAAACAAAGAAGCAGATGCAGAGTGTCTCCTTGCCACCTCCCTCTGGGCGCCTCCGAGATGGTGGCTGAGGACCAGGCCCCACTCTGGGTGAGGCTTCCTTTCCGCCAGTGGTGCTTCCCTTTGTCTCTCTGCAGCCTGGGCCTGTGCTTTGGGTTTAGTTTTGCAACATAGTCATGCTGAAGGTCCCAGAGATGCTTCCCCTTTTTATTGTAATTAAGCCAAAAAAGAAACATGGGGTATGTAATTTAGAACTACTCATAACCACAGCGATGGAAGGAATTTTCTCTTTAAAGCTAGCACTAGATTTCACCTTGCACCCTAGGCCACTTGCCCATGTCCTTGTCATCTTTTAACTCCTGTCTCAGGAGGGGGCAGCAGAAAGTAGTCTTGAGAGTTAATGGGATTGCTACTAGTTTGAGTACCTGCGGGAGGATTTGGTCTCCATCGAGAAACAGGGGAAGATGTCATCTGCTTAAGAAGGTATTTATGGTTGTTTTTCTGCCCGGTGATATACATGAACCCGGTAGTGTGTGAAATAAAGCATCTTAGTCCTCATTTCAGTGAATCAGAAGAAACTAAAAGGCATGGTTGTTTCTCCCTCGATATGATGAAGTCTATATAATATTTGCAAAATCTCCTTTGGTGAATTTGTATAAACAATCTATCACAAAGAAAGTATTGCTTTCTATATGGGCTTAAAGGATTTTTGGAAAATGGGCAGAGGATTTTCCCATGTATTCCCTGAGCCTGGGGAATGGAAATCATCTCGTGGAGACAGATGAACACAGGCTTTCCACCCAGTCCCCGTGGCCCACTAGAATTGTCCAGCATGTTTCAGTGGTTATTTGATTGGGCTCAAGACCAAAGTTGGAACTGAATCAAATGATGGTTTGGTTCAGAATATTTTTCCGTTTTGGTACGTTTTGAAAACCTAGGTTTGATGCTGGTTGCAGTTGTTCAACAGATTTTTTTAAAAAAAACTTTGAGTACAACACACACTGAGGCCTTTTGCGGGTGGAGGTAGGGAAAGCATCAGGATAAATAGCTAATGCATGTGGGACTTAATACCTAGGTGATGGGTTATAGGTGCAGCAAACCACCATGGCACTTGTTTACCTATGTAACAAACCTGCACATCCTGCATATTTATCCTAGAACTTCAAATAAAATAAAAACATTTTAAAAAGAAAATAAAAAGAGAAGATTTTTAGAAAAAAAAAAAAAGAAAAAGATTTTAGAGCCATGGAATCTCTTTTTAGAGTATGGGAAGAACAGAAATACTTTGGGTAGAGCAATTTTTGACAGAAGATGATTTGGGTTTATATGAGATATACAAAACTATTCTTACGCATTTTTACTGCATGCCACAACTTGAGATTTCTTAGTATTTTCCACATCAACCACACTACTTTAAGTCGTCTGATTAGAAGTGTATGAACATGTTATAAGCTCAGAAAATGGCATGTAAAAGCAATAGAGGGCCGGGTGCGGTGGCTCACGCCTGTAGTGCCAGCACTTTGGGAGGCTGAGGTGGGCAGATTGCCTGAGGTCAGGAGTTTGAGACCAGCCTGGCCAACTTGGCAAAACCTCATCTCTACTAAAAATACAAAAATTAGCCGGGCATTATGACGGGCACCTGTAGTCCTAGCTACTCAGGAGGCTAAGGCAAGAGAATCACTTGAACCTGGGAGGCGGAGGTTTCAGTGAGCCGAGATCTTGTCACTGCACTCCAGTCTGAGCGACAGAGCGAGACTTCATCTCAAAAATAAATACATAAAAATAAAAGCAATAGAGTATTACAGTGTGAATCAGGAAATCTTGCACATTTTGAAGGTTTCAAATGACTTGGTTTAATAAAGAAAGAAAACTTGTAATACCTAGAAAATTGACGTTGAATGGGAAAAATAAAACAAAATATTGCTATACAAAAACCTCTTGTTACATTCCTGACTCAATCTGATATTTGTGTTTGGTTTATTTGAATACATAAAATATATTATGGCCATTGGTGAGTAGTTAGTTCATTTTGATTCAAGTTACTTCTCCAGATAGCATCATTGTTATAAAATTTAATTTCCGTGAACTTACATTCTTCCAGGATGGTTGTGTGTGTTGATCTTCTGGTTTCTTAAATCTTCTGGGTCAGAGTTACTATACTTGCATTTGTGCTTCGCAATGAACTAGAATAAATACTTTCTATTAAAACCAGCAGAGGTTTTGCTAAAGAGAATGCACGCACAGGCCTTGTCTTTTTGGTGCAAGGTAGAGGGTTTTATCTACTACCTGCGACTAACTAGCTTTCAGAAAAGAGTGAACTAACGCTTTACCCATGGAGTTCACAAACGTTCATGGTGTACTGGCAGTAGGGATACATGTACAAGCATAGCTTAGTTCCTACCTTCTAGGGATTCGAAGTTTAGTAGAGGAGGCAGATTGTAATACCTAATACCTATTATGCTTTTATTATGTGGTAGGCATTGAAGGAGAAGTTAAGTGACATGTCTAAAATCATAGTAATAGAAGAGTCAGGCTATGAACCAAGATATTCTTAGAGTTTCTCATCGTTGGCATTTAGGGACAGATACTTTTCAGTTGTGTGGGGCTGCTCTGTGTACTGTAGGATGTTTAGCAGTATCTCTGGTCAGTAGCACCTCCCCCCATTTGTGACAACCAGCTGTCTCCAGACATTGCCAAATGTCCCCCATGGGGAGAATCGCCCCTGATTGAAAAGCACTGCTTTAGAGCCTGCTCTTGTGCCCACCACTCTGTACTGTCTTCCCAGATGAGTGAATGCTATGGGAGAGAATAAGCATGTTTACAGTGTGAAGTCCCAATTCCTGCTGACAGCAGAGGACAGATGCCAACACTACCTAGGGTGGTGGAGAAGAGAAATATTCTCAGATATGGTGCCATTGGAGTTGAATTTTGAAGGGATTCACGTAGTCAGAGAAAAAGGAAGACTATCTGGTGTAAAGGGATGTGTGTGCACAAAAGCATGGCAGCAGGAGGAGGCAGGGCAACCTTAAGGATGACAGGTAGTTTTCTATAGATGCTTTAATTTCCTCTTCAGTGCTGTTCTCTTGTTTCCTCTGTTCAAACAGCAAGCCAGGGTCACAGCAGCTCTTCATGTCATTCTTACTTCAAATCAAAGGTGTTGTGTTAGTCAGGATGAGCTAGGTTATGTTGCAGTAACAAACAGCCCCAGAATTGGCAGCAGAAAACAAGAAAGGTTTATTTCCTGCTCATGCCACATACCTGATCTGGGTCAGCTGTGGTCTCATGGTGCTGGTTACTGTACAGAGGGAATGAGAACATGGTGAATCACATACTGACTTGTAAAGCTACATTCCAGACAAGCAACACTTACCACTTCTGCTCACATTTAATTGGCCAGGTAAGTCTGCTGTCCTCACCTAATTTTAAGGGGCCAAGAGAGTAGAGTACTACCATGTGCCCAGGAGAACTAGAAATATTTGGGGACAGCACTCAGGTGTACCATAGATGTCAGAGGCTCATACCTGAAATGTTCAAGCACACACAACTCATTGTCTGCTCTCTGAGAGCCTCCTAGCTTGGCTTTCAAGAAGGGCCCTTTGCCATAGACGGTCAAGATTTTTAAAAATATCAATTATCTGAGTAAGTCAAGGAAAGTCCTTGTGGGACCAGGTCACAAGCCCTCAGTTTTTAGAGTCAGGATGTTGGGGTGGGAGTGATAGAACTGATTGAAGTCAATATAGCCTGGATGTGGTAGATTGTTTTACGTGGAGGGGTAGTTGTTCAGGACACTGATTGTTATCTGAACACCCAGGATGCTTTCTTTGGCTGTCACTGTAGTAAAAAGAACAGTTTTAAAGCCTGAGCCAAGTGTCAAGCAGCAGGAGGGTGTCCTTCGTGAACTCTGAATTTATGGGGCTGAGTCTGAGAGCGAAGAGATGCCAGCAGTAGCGACTGAGAACATTCTGGATGATTTTAGTAAACCCCGAACAAATTCCTTATACACCAAGGAGCATTCTCCATGTTAGAAATTCCTCCAGACCACGACTCTGGCCCTGGCCCTGGGGTGAGGAGATAGGGTGCCTGGCCGTAGTGGATCTAAAACGGGATGACACCGGAAACCTGTGGGGAGGACGCCGTCCTTGTCGCCCCTTGACAGAGGGGGCACCGAGGCCTTAGAGAAACAAAAATAAAAATAGCAATTGTTTGCCACTTCCCTCCCCAATAAAGTGTTCTCTCCAAACCTGGTTTCCACTCTATTTCTGAACTGTTTCGCCCCATGGTGTGTAGGAAGCCAGGGTAAATGTGGGAGTGGGAGGAAGGGGACACAGGCAGCAACTCAAAGGAAGGCAGAATTAGTAGCCGTCTGGGAACCGGGGGCGGGGGCATTCTAGAAATGCGAAGAGGTCGAATAGCCAGCTGGGTCCGGAGTCTCCTCACCTCTGGTGTCTTAGCGGAGCATTTGTGTGTATGTATGTGTGTGTATATGTGTGTATATGTATTTGCGCATATGCACGTGTGTATGTGTGTGTGCATGCATGTGTGTATATGGGTAAGTGTGCAGTGTGTGTTTACGTGCATGCATGCATGTATGGGTGTAGATTTGTGGGTGTGTAGATAAGTGTGGGTGTGCACATGCGTACACCCACTGGAGGGGTGCGATGGAAGTTGTGTGCAGCTGCGTGAGCATTACTGACCATTCTGTGGTTTGCTGATAGCTGCTTAATCTGGGTTGTGTGTTTCCTCCCTCCCCAAGCAGACACTCAGGGTGCTCCGTGATGCACCGGGATGCTAATATTTTCACACCTGCAATCTGTATTGTTCTTTTCTCCTTCGGAGAGCAATATTGCCCTTCTGGTGCTTAAGCAGGAAACACAGGACCAGATAATTTAAGAGGAGCCTTAATGCTCAGGGCCAGAACAGACAGACGGGCCTGAACGAGGTCACAGGCCGTCCAGGGAGTGCAGGGCTAGGGCAATGCCAGCCCACTTCCTCCCAGCCGAGCGCTCCCTTCACGGTGACCACCTTCCCTTCAACGCCTTTGTTTCCCGGCTGTAAAATGGGCATGTTGCATACAGCTATGTAGGAAATGTTTGCAAGTGCCCAGGCTCTGGGAACTTGAGTAAAGAAGGCCCTTTGTCAGTGGCGCACACAGCCTCGGCTTTCTTCACCTTGTCAGTTGTCCATTCAGTTGGAGTAGCTATGAACACCCACTTACCCTTCACGTATCCTAGGATCAGGACTGTGCCTGCAGTGACCACGAAGGCTGGGGAGCCAGATGGCTATGGACCTCACAAGGGCCTGCCAGTTCCCGGGAAGGGGGTCTGGGCTGCCAGGACGGGGGGCAGCAGCAGGACTCAGAGAGAGGGGTTGCCTCGCAGTGAGCCCTGCCCATCTCTAGTGCGGTGGGAAGGTGGTTTAAACCCTGCCCTTACCCCATGCTCTGAGGTCTCCGGAAGACACAGGTGCTATATATAAAACTAAGACTATTATCTCACTCTTGCTAAGTTTCCACCCTCGCGGCTTACTGTACACCACCGGAGAGAACATTTCCTGAAGCCCTTCTCCCGGAGCTCTGAGGCCAGGGTGAGGGACGCCTTCTGAGAGAGAAAACCTTCCCCGCAGGGAGGCCTTTTGCAGAACATGGAGGAGAATAAAAATGTCCAGGCAAATGCCCAACCTCACCCTAGTGAGCTTCCCACTAGCTGAGCTGGGGACCAACATGGTACCAGCCTACAGGGAAGCCCCTCATCTTCCCCCTTTTGCCTTTTAACATGGAGTCTCTGGGTCAGGGATGGACGTGGTGGTGAGGGATGCTAAGTATGAGCAGACACCCTAGTGGGTTCAGCTCAAACTCCAGAGGGGATGGGGATGGGCAACACTCCTGAGGAACTTCTGTGCAGCACTCGTCATCGCCAGGACAAATGATGGGAGGTCCAGGTTGGGAGGTTTCCATTTAAGCGTTGGTTCCTTGCAATTTCCCTGGGTAGTTTTTTCAAACAACCCAAGATTGTCATTTTCGGTTGGATGATCCCCATTGTTTGGGACTGTCCAGCACACTGAAGGTCACTGAGCATCTGGGCATCTGGGCCTTGGAGCACTATTTGCCATTGTGCAACATACACAACACACGCACACACACACACACTCTCTCTCTCTCTCTCTCTCTCTCTCTCTCTCTCTTTCAAAACACCCTCTAGGGCTGGAGGCAGGTACTGCATCTGGTTAGGAACCACTGCAAGGAATTATTTACCTTGGCAACGTCTCAAGAGGATATCGAACTGGAGTCAAAGGATTTTGGGGAGGTGGAGTAGGAAGGAGGTAGAGGATGTTAGGCTGAGAAATGTCCTGTCAGCTTGGACATGGTGTTGGCCAAATTTTTTTAAGTGAAGAAGTTTCATTTTTTTTGTCCTATTTATGAGCACCCAATTGACTGAGCACCCTCAGTTAATTGGAGAATCTTGTGCATTTTGTTTGGCTTTGTTTTCATTCTTTCTTAATAAGAATGTCTTAATAAGATGTCTCTTAATAAGCACTATTACCTGTGGGGCCGGCTTCATGAATGCAGTTGCACAGGCCGCATGCTCAGAAGGGCCCTGCTTTTGGGGTTCAATGCCTGGCCATTGCTGCCTTGAAATTCATAGTAATTCTTTGAGTTGGTGTTTTGTAAGTGAAGTCCAGTGGGACAATGAAGCATGAATTCCCTGGGCTCCAGCCCCACCTGGCTTCCTCCTCCCCACCCCTGGCAACTACTGACTCTTCTGATCCCATCAGGGGCCTGGGTGAAGGTTCAGGGAGGGATAGGGTTGGCGTCACTGGTGTCCCAAGGTAGGGTGTGGTGGCCATCCCTACCCCAGGCTGGCAGGGCCAAAAAGTGGGCAACTGCATGAGAATCCAGCTCACTCCAGATCCAAATACCAAGCGTGTCCCAGCACAAGTGTGCAATCACTTTGGGTCTGCCCAGGCAGGTGTGTGGGAAGAGGGGACCTCTCTGCTCCTGGCCCAGCACCTGGTAGAGGAAGGCAGTAGACACTTAAGAGTGGCCAGAGTCAAGGGGCGGGATCCCAGCGTCTTGTGAGACTCTGCACTCATTAAACAGCAAATAAGAAACACTGTATCAAGTTGAGAGAAATCCTGCAGAAGAAAGGAAGGAAACGGTTTATTTTAGTACCGTTTATGGCACTTTTTTCCTGCTTTTTGAACAAGGGCGCTGCATTTTTACTTTGCACTGGGCCCTGAAACTTACGTTGCTGGCCCCTACTTGCTTACTACATTGCTATCTGCAATTTGTTTATTTTCTGTCTCCCGTTTCTAAAAAGAAATAACTAGTTAAAAGGGCTCACCATGAACACAGGTGCTTCCATTTGTTTCCCCCTTTCTGTTCTTCTGAGGGACATGATCACCAGCCAATCACCAGCTGCCCCACCCCAGACTTCTTTTCCAATGCTACCTGTTAGCACGGCACCTTCTGAAGGAGGCCGTGAGTCAGGGGAGAGGAGACAGGGGCAGGGAAGACAGATTTATCTGTCACTGGGATGTGGCTGAATTTTTTGGTGGGTGGGTTGTGAATCTTCCCATTGGGGAGTGATTTCTTCCCAGGTAGTTATGAGCTAGTGCTGGCCCCAGGCAGGATGCTGTCAGGATACTAGACAGGGAACCATAAAGCAAGGTTGCAAGAAATGAGGCTCTGCTCTCATCAGCAAGCTTTACTAAGGGACTCTTTTCAAGCAGGGAGATAGTGCTGCACCAAACAAGTTAAGCACTGTCCTTGGGCAGGAGTATCATGCCGTAAGACATGGCCCAAGGGAGAATGACAGTGAGGAAACCTAATTGCAGGTCAGGTGGGCCTGTAGACAGGGACAGGTGAGGGCTAGGCCCTGTCCACTGCCGCTTCTCACCGTTGGTCCCCAGTCATGGAAGTTTCATATTTAGACAAAGGAGGGTCAGGGAAGTATCACGTCTTCTGCTTTACCTAGGAAGTTCTTGTTTTGGGGAAGTTGGATGTCAGGAGCCACTGTGCCTGCCTCTACCCTAGTCCCCTTCACAGCCTGCTGCATAGTTTCCAAGTGTCCCAGGACCGCAGTGACACCCACTGCACCCATACATTTTAAGTGTTAGCCACTTCTTGTCTGTTACTATAAAATGCACATCAGACATTCCTAGACCCATCGGAGACCTGGAGAGGCCAGACACTGGACATCCTCCTACCACTGGGCCAGACACACCCACGGCAGCCCAAACAGGCAGCCCAGGGCAGGGGAGGCCATCTCTGTTTCTGGATGTTCCTAGCCTGGTGCCTCGCCAGGGAGGGGGTGCAGCCAGAATAAAGGCATGAGACATACTCATGCTAAAAAGTCACTCGTTGTTTATCTAAAATCCAAACGTAACTGGGCATCCTGTACTTTTTCTGGCAGCTCTAACCCAGAGGGCAGTTTTGTCACAGGCTTTGTGAAATGGGTGAATCCAGAAAGGAGACAGCTCGTGGCCCAGAGGCCTCTGGAGGTCCCCTACTGAGGGGCCAGACGTCTGGGGCTCTGCTGCCCACTGCTGCCACCTGCTTGCTGTACCATCTGGAGTTGTTCTGAGGCCTGGTGTAGCTCGTGTTCACCAGTGTCTTCTTCCGTCTCCCTTAGGCTCTCCCCCAGAATGGAATACAGTGAGGGGCCTGGCAGAATACTGGCCTAGGGCAGCATGGCCTGCCAGGCCTCCATCAGAAAGCTGCTCAGGCTCGCTGCCTCACGAGTTAAGATGCTGTCAGCTGCAAGTATCAGAAAACTGCAACCCAGTAGAGTTGAACAACAAAGAAAACACATTCTTTCACCTTGATCAGTAAGTCCCAGCACAGGCAGTTCCAGCATTGGCTAATTCATCAGCATAGCAGAGTTACTGAAAGACCTGTGTCCTCTGCATCTCTCTGCCCTGTCTCACAACGTGTTGACTCATCTTTCCTCGTGGTTGCCAGATGGGTGCTACAAGGCCTCGTGTCCTGTGTGGACATGATAATATCCCTTGGAGGAAAAAGAGGGGATGGCTCTTCATGGTGTCTAAGGCCGAGACATCTTTTTCAGAAGGCTCCCAGCAGATATCCCCTGTGTCTCATTGACCAGAATGTCTCGAGTTACTCGTGCCTAAGTCAGCCTCTGGCATGGGAGTGGCTTATAACAATTAGTACTGACTCTGGGAGTAGCTCCAAAGAGCATACATTTGGGTGGGTCTCAGTTAGGTCCCTTGAGCTGTTATTCTACCAACGGTTTGAGGCAGGTTTGATTTATTTTTTGTTCTTTTTGGTTTTTAACAAAAACTTAAACATTACAGAGAAAGAAGCTAATGATAACCATGACTAAATAATGATAACCACGACTAAATGAATGATTTAACTCATTCTAGGTATTTACAATCGTTGTAAATCCAATTTGGTCTTTGATCAATTGCCTAATTTTGTTTTACATAATTGCAATCTGATTGTACTAGTTTTATCTTTTATTGTTTTAACGTCATTTCATACAGTAATGAACTGTGTGGTCTGATTTCTGAGTGTGAACTTTCAGCTACTACATCATTTACATCATCTTACTCCTACCTTTGGTGGGTAGTTTCCATATTTTGTTGCAGTTATTGCCATATGCAGCCACGAGTATTTTTGTTAAAATGACCTCTTTTCTTCTCCCTTTAGTGACTTCCTTGGGAAGTGTTCCCCTCAGTGGTACTGCTGGGGCAACGTCCAATACCAAGAATGATGTATAGCATATTTCATCTTCCTACACTACTCTCTGGAAAGACTGAGCCAATTACGGGGTCCTGTGCAAAGTCTAAGTGCTGCAGTTTCCTTAGGACCATTGGGTTTTGTTTGTAGTTTGATATTGTCTTACTGTCCCTTAAAGTTGTAATTTGTAATTCTTTAGTTTTCAAGAGGGACTCTACATGTTTCCTTGTGATGATGGCCTTTAGTTACTCATGTGTACACTGCCTATTTATCCCCATTGAGCCACCACTGCCCGAACATGTTGATGGCATTTTTTATATAGTAAGCTGTCAGTTACTTAATGTACAAATATTCTTCCATTCCATGTTTTTCTCTTAAAATTTTACTTTATTGGCCAGGCGCAGTGGCTCACATCTGTAATCCCAGCACTTTAGGAGGCCAAGGCGGGTGGATCACCTGAGGTCAAGAGATTGAGACCAGCCTGGCCAACATGGTGAAACCCTGTCTCTACTAAAAAATACAAAAATTAGCCAGGTGTAGTGGCGGGCACCTGTAATCCCAGCTACTTGGGCGGCTGAGGCAGGAGAATTGCTTGAACCTGAGAGGCGGAGGTTGCGGTGAGCCGAGATAGCACCACTGCACTCCAGCCTGGGCGAAAGAGCTAAACTCCATCTCAAAAAAAATAAAAAATAAAAAATAATTGTACTTTATTTGGCAATAGTGTTTTTATTCTGAATTATTCTACTAGGTCCCTTTTTTTCCTTGTGAAATTGTTCTTAATTGCGCTGGCCTGGAAATAGAGCCCATATGGTACTGGAGGGTGATGGTTTTTCATAATTTTTCTTATGCAACCACCCTTAGTGATGAGTCCCTAGAGGATTGAACTGTGCCTCATTCTGTGGACTGGACTTTCTGGAAACCCCTTTTTGACCCCCCAGGAAGCAATTTGGCTGAGAGCTGATGCCTGGATGCTAGCCAGCTGGCTGCTGGCCATATCCAGCCACCCCAGTCCCCTGGCCATCTGTACACCTCGGCAACAGAGTGGCGACTGACACACCCAGGCCCAGAAAGCCAGACAGACTGGCGGCTGGAAACTTCATGGAATCCTTGTAATTAGAAATGGAAAAGACCTGTTAGCTCGAGTGGTATCCTCCTCCTCCTCCCACAGGCCCCAACCAGCTTTAGAAGGTGACATATAATTTGCCCTGTCACCTGGAGCACTCAACTGAATTTTCTGGGTCTTATCTGTGAAATCCAAGAGCTGGACCAAATCAGTGTTTTTTAACCCCTTTTGGGTCTTATGCCATTTTGGAAAGTGCTAGAAAGCCACACACCCTCTTTCCAGAGAGAGGCACATTTCACAGGCCATGTTGCCCTTTCAGGACATTGATAACAAGAAGCCTGTCTAGATCATAGCCCACAGTCTTCAGGTTTGGAACCCAAAGACTTGTTGATCTCTGAAGTCCCTTTCAGCTCAGAAAACCCACATTCTAGAAAGTTTTCTGTCAAGGACCCTAGGTATGGAAATGGGTAAAAGGGAGTCTCTTGTACTTAACTTGGAGGAAACCACTGTCCAGCCCAATGGGTTTCACTATCAAGTATTTTTATTATTTTATCATTTATTATTTTCCAGGATTGAGTTCGATTTGTGGTACCACGTTCTTTCCCATCATCTTAATCTTTCTAAGTTTCGTACTGCCTTTGATTTAAACAATTGAACTCTTACAGGTTTGTGGAGTGGAAATGGGATTTACGTGGTTTTGACCTTCACCTCACAGGAAGGGGGATCATCTTTCTGGCAATTCCCAGCAGATACTAGCCTCTGCCTGCTGACCCTCAGCCTCCTCTTCCAGCCCTTTAGCAGCTTGGAATAAGAGGCAACAAACTGGTTGGGTTGATGTTTATGTGAACATATGGGTGCTTGGGAGTTGGAAGATGTGGGGGGAATCCCTTCTGATGGCTCTACAAGTGCTTTCCCAGCACTCTGGGCTTGCATGGTTCCCAGGGACTTCAGAGTTTCTAATTCCTCAAATGACCTGCCTGACAGGGAGTCCTAAGAAATGATTCAGGCCTCAAAGATCTGTCCTCAGGGGTCAGGAGAAAACGTGCAGTATAAGTTGATATAGCTGGAGAGGGGATGCCTGCAACCTCCAGCTGTGGAATGGGGTGGAGGCAGTCACAGATACAAGTCTCCTTGGTGGGAAATTGAAGGTATTCAGGCCCGTATGTGCCCATAGGCACATCTGCATATTTGGATTTGACCCAGGAAGCTTGGGGAAGGAGGGAGAAAATCAGAAGCTTTAACATCTTTTTTTTTTTTTTTTTTTTTTTTTTGAGATGGCGTTTTGCTCTTGTTGCCCAGGCTGGAATGCAATGGCGCGATGTTGGCTCACCGCAACCTCTGCCTCCCAGGTTCAAGTGATTCTCCTGCTTCAGCCTCCCGAGTAGCTGGGTTTACAGGCACGCGTCACCACGCCCGGCTCATTTTGTATTTTTAGCAGAGATGAGGTTTCTCCATGTTGGTCAGGCTGGTCTCGAACTCCCGACCTCAGGTGACCTGCCTGCCTTGGCCTCCCAAAGTGCTGGGATTACAGGTGTGAGCCACTGTGCCTGACCGACATCAAGTTTTATGTTTCTGGACTCTCCTCTCTTCCTCTGGCCATCAGAATGTTTATGGAAAAATGTGAGATGAGGAATAAAGGAATTAGCACCTAAATGTTTTACATAATGTTAGGATGATTTTGCTCTGTGGGAGAGTGGCCTGAATGTGGGGAGCCTTTGAGTAACTGACCTATAACTTTTCTTAGGCCCTTCTGGTTTTATCCCAGTTACTGATGCTGTTCTTATCTCCTACCTATTCTGGAATTCATCTCTGAACATTTAATACATTTGGCCAAGCAAGAGCAATGCTGTGATTCTTTTAAAAAGTACAAGCTTTTGCCAGTACTTCTTTCAAGTTCTAAATTTTATGAGGAGTTTGTTCCACTGTGCAAAGGAGCCTCTGACTTTAAGAAAAGTCATTCCAGCTCAAGATTTCAAATGAAGTCGAGGCTGTGTGTAGTCACAGGTTTTCTCATGTCATCGGTAGAGACAAAAGCCTCTTAGTTTTAGACTGGGCACAGCATTGTTGAACGTCCATTACTTACTGTTTAAGTAACCAATGATCTCTGAAAAAAGCTTGGCTGTAAAGTTGGCAGAATGATGCACTGCTTTGTTTCAAGCCACTGTAAACCGTCTTTCCCAGTGTCACTTTTATCTCCAGTGCTTTTGTCACGTTTTTGCTCATTTCCCCAAAGCGGAAAAATATTGCATTCTCCAGAATGACAATTTTCATTGCTGCCCGCTCAATTCAGTTTTTCATAAATGCCCAGGAAATAAACTAGCTGAGTTCTCCATTCTCACACATCTTCATTAGCACACACGAGAAGCTTTTTTACAGGGAATTCTCGTGTTGACCAGGTATGATACCTGTTGCATTGTGGGTAGTCTTGGTTATATTAATGTTTTTAAAGATAAGTAGTGTTATTACTTTATTGGTCATGTATAATTACATCGGAGATCTAATTATTGAGAGTTAACAATGCTTTGTAATTGGTATTTTACGGCATGCTAAACATTTTTCTGAAGTGCTTGTACTATTAATGTTTATATTCTTTATTAGTTTCGTAGTCACTCTTTTTTCATACTGTAAAGGTAAACGGAATTCGGCTTAAGATTGAATTATCAAAAATTTTCAGGGGTCTAAACAAATAGTATTTAGAGTCCGACCCTCCCACTGTTTGAGATCTAGGAAAATAAAAGCCTTGGGCGGATGGGTTTCGGGCAGAATCGCTACGCTCTGCAAGCTGACCGTGGAGTTGGGCACAGTGTCATCCAAAGAAATGAAGATTTTTTTTTGTAATTAGCTCTTGAACAAAATTAATTAAAAGTTGTTACTCTTGGGGGTGAGGGGGACAAGGAAAGACAGGATTTGGGAGCCTGCTGACCTACAGTTCAACCCTACAAAAAGTATACCCATTTTACAAATGAGGAAACCCAGACTGAAACACATCCTTTCTCCCAAGCCGGGAGCTGGCGGCCAGCAGCGCTGAGATTCTGTTCGTAAGCAGCAACAGCAGCCCCCTTGTCTTTCCCGCCTGGGGGAGCGCAAGCCAGGCGTGCAGGTCAGCATTTCAAGCCCCGCTACTGCCTCTGCTGCGGGCCCGCTGGCGCTGGCGAAGGCGACAGGGGCGGCCGCCTCCCCGTCACGTGACCGGCACCGCCGCCGAGCATGCCGGGAGACGGCGCCCCCTCCCCGGCCGCGGGCTTCCGCGCGTGGGCGGCGGGCAGAGCGCGCGCGGGAGGAGAGAGGAGGTGGGGACCGGGCAGCGACAGGGGAAGAAACCGCGGCGAGGAAAAGCCCCCTGTAGAGCAGGCCCTGCTCCACCGCCCTGCCCGAAATCCCCGCTCCGCGCCCCCGCCTCGGCCAGCGAGCGTCGGGCGGTGGGAACCGGGCCTGAGCTGAGGGCGCAGGGACTCCGGCGCCGTCCGTTCATTGTAAACAAATCGAGTGAGAAATGGAGGCAGGCCTGGTTCCTGGGTCCCTTGGTGCAGGCTTTCACACCCCGGGTGCTAGCACTCGGTCTTTCTCCTGCGTAGGGGATAGGATTGTGTGTGCAGTCAGGTTTTTCTAGTAATATCTTGCACTTTTTTTTTCCTTCACCCACTCAGACATTCCCCATTTTTCCTCATAATCACTTTCTTTCGCTTCAGCATACACACTTAGCCCTTGGCAGGCGAAGTGGAATCTCGGGTTCTTGTCAGACCTCAGTGTTTAAGCTGCTGAAACACAGAGCATATTTGGTTTAGATATTTTACTGTTATGAAAATAAACCACCTCCTGCAGTTACACCAGCTCAGATTTTCCCTCGATAGGGTCAGTGTGGATTATCTATTGGAGGAAAAATATTTAATTAGAAAGGAATGAAATTCTCTATGTTCCTTGAGGTTGGAAGGAGCTTAGGCAAGGAACAGTTAGTTAAAGGTAAGCACAAAAAATGCCAGGGGACCAAGAAGCCACTATTGGAATGCAGTATCTGTTGGCTACTGGTTTAGCACACTGCCCCAGGCTTCCCGGTTGGGACTCCACTCAGGTCCTAGACTGACAAAATGGGAAGGCACCCTCCCAATGGGTCTTCATTACCATCTGCCGAATAAAGAGAATACCAGTAGTTGTATTTCGTGCATTTCTTGGAGCCGAATGATTGGATTAAATCTAGTCCCTTACTGTGCAAGCGTAGTCAACTTTGGCCATCTCTCTCTAGGCCTAGTGCCAGTTGTTGCCTGCCTTTGTAACCAGATAGCCACAGTGAGGTCATCAGAAGAGGATAGGCAGCGCTGCAGAAGGGAATCCTTTTTCTGTACCTCACCATGATGAAATAGGGGTAGCCATCAAGTTGAACTTTCCCTTTTTTTTTTTTTCGAGAGGGAGTCTCACTGTGTCGCCCAGGCTGGAGTGTAGTGGCGTGATGTCCGCTCACTGCAACTTCCGCCTCCCTGGTTCAAGCAATTCTCCCTGCCTCAGTCTCCCGAGTAGCTGGGATTATAGGCGCCCACCACCACACCCGGCTAATTTTTGTATTTTTTAGTAGAGACGGGGTTTTGCCATGTTGGCCAGGCTGGTCTTGAACTCTAGACCTCAAGTGATCCACCTACCTCGGCCTCCCAAAGTGCTGGGATTCCAGGCGTGAGCCACCGTGCCGGGCCAAGTTGAACTTTTCTCTTGGGGGAATCATTTCCCTGCTCAACATAGACCTGGTGGAATTTTCTTGTCTCTCTCTTCCCTGGCATTTTCTCTGGTCTTAGGCAAGCATTTCCTGCCTTTTCTGATTCCCTCTCTGTGTGTGCATGGGACTTAGGGGAGGAAGGAGGAGGGAGTTTTCTGTTAAGGGAGCCATGAATGAGCAGGAAATGGCTATTTGGTACCAGTTATTCTGCAGAATTAGGGAGTGCTGATGCTGACAAGGAGTCAGAAGGATTCAGTCATCATGACATCTGCAGTCACAACTGGGTGGGTTAGTGAGCGCCCCTGAAGTGTGTGTACTCATTTCAGGCGCAGCCAGCAGCAGAATTTGGGAAGACTGTCCCACCCCTCCTACTCCCTGTGTGCTGACAGTTTGCTGTGTGCGTCTCCATGGCTCTGTGGAGCTTAAGAGATTAAGTCCTTGGAGAAAATGGGTAAAGTGAAGTTGTTTTTTTTTTTTTTTTTTTGAGACGGAGTCTCACTCTTTCGCCCAAACTGGACTGCAGTGGCGCTATCCCGGCTCACTGCAAGCTCCACCTCCTGGGTTCATGCCATTCTCCTGCCTCAGCCTCCCGAGTAGCTGGGATTACAGGCGCCCACCACCACGCCTGGCTAATTTTTTGTATTTTTAGTAGAGACGGGGTTTCACCGTGTCAGCCATGATGGTCTCGATCTCCTGACCTCGTGATCCGCCCGCCTCAGCCTCCCAAAGTGCTGGGATTACAGGCGTGAGCCACCGCGCCCGGCCAAAGTGAAGTTTTTAAGTAGGACTGTTGTTAGGAAGATGTTAGCACAGTTAGAATTTGTAGGAATTCTACTGTTGGGGTGTCACTTTCTGTTCTGTTGAAATGATACTTCTTCCAAAAGCAGGAGTTCTGAGCTTATATAGCAGACAGCCTTGCTGCAGCTCACACAGACCCTGCGTGGCTAGCTTCTGGTCAGAGTGCCAAAAGCATTTGAAGTGCCTGGAGGTGTGTTAGCATTAGAATCAGTGTCATTGGGTAGCTGGGACATTGTGAGAAGTCTTGTCCACGTCTATAGAAACAGTTTCAGACTGACTGCTTGCTGGTTTCTCATTGAAGGCACCGTGTGCTCCATGTAGTGCTCTACGTAATCTAACATCCAGAGTCAAGGCAAAAGCTGCAAATGATGACAAACCCAGATCCAGAAAAAGACACAGGCCTTGACAAGGTGGTGAATTTCTTCTGAGCTTCCCAGCATCTCTTTTTGTGTTCTCTTCCTCTCTTGCTTGAATTTTGTTTGGGCCCCCACTCCCTTCTCATTCTGATAAAGGTAGAGGGGCTCAGAAGGTGGTGTTCTGCAGGCAGTGTAACCTTTGGGAAGAAGAAGCAGGCTCTGGAGTCAGAGCCTGAGTTTCAATCCTAGCCTGGCCAATCACTAATATCATTCTAGGCAAGGTATTTTCTGTGAAAACACTTTTGGCATTGGGTTTATGTGGGAACTCAGCAATGTGTGTAAAGCGCCTCGCATATATATTAAATCGTATTAATAGCTGTGATGATGGTTAATACTGAGTGTCAACTTGATTGGATTTAAGGTTGCAAAGTTCTGGGTTTTTTTGTTTTTTTTTTTTTTTGACGGAGTCTTGCTCCGTTGCCAGGCTGGAGTGCCGTGGCATGATCTGGGCTCACTGCAATCTCCGCCTCCCGGATTCAAGTGATTCCCCTGTCTCAGCCTCCCGAGTAGGTGGGACTACAAGCGTATGCCACCATGCCTGGCTAATTTTTTGTGTTTTAGTAGAGACGGGGTTTCACCATGTTGGCCAGGATGGTCTCGATCTCCTGACCTTGTGATCCGCCTGCCTGGGCCTACCAAAGTCCTGGGATTACAGGCATAAGCCACCGTGTCTGGCCAGTTGCAAAGTATTGATGCTGGGTGTGTCTATGAGGGTGTTACCAAAGGAGATTAGCATTTGAGTCAGTGCACTGGGAAAGGCAGACCCACCCTTAATCTGGGTGGGCACCATCTAATTAGCTGCAAGTGCAGATAGAAAATAAAGCAGGCAGAAAAACGTGAAAAGACTAGACTGGCCAAGCCTCCCAGCCTACATCTTTCTCCCTTGCTGGATCCTTCCTGCCCTTGAACATCAGACTCTAAAGTTCTTCAGTTTTGGGACTTGGACCAGCTCTCCTTGCTCCTCAGCTTGCAGACAGCCTATTGTGGGACCTGTGATCATGTGAGTTAATACTTAATAAACTCCCCTTTATATATTTATCTATCCTATTGGTTCTGTCCTTCTAGAGAACCCTGACTAATAGAATAGCTTAGTGTTTGTCTTTCTTTCTTTCTTTCTTTTTTAATTAATGAAGCTCTGCTGTACTGGGTGCTATGAAGAATATCCCAGAAAGGGCTATTCTCAAAAAGCTGACAGTAAAGATGATACTGACTAACGTTCATTGAATGCTTAATATGCTCCAGGCATTGTTCTAAGTGGTTTGAATATTTTGGCTTATTTACTCCTCCTAATGACCCTGTGAGGTAAGTGCTATTAATATATCTATTTTGCAGATGAGGAAACTGAGACCCCAGAGGTGTTAAATGACTTCTCAGTTGTCCAAGAAAATTCTAGTATGTGAACACAGTTCTTCAGAGCCCAGACCTGCCTGGCTGCACTGTCGGGCTCTTAACTGCTGTAGTCTACACTGCTGTAGTATAGGCTTACGCACTGGGGAATCTGACCGTGTCGTCAGCAACCCGGAGGGTGCTTGGCGGTGCAGAGATCCTCAGAGATCATCCTCCAGGTACACAGCCAGAGCAGTCTCTGTCCTGCTCTTGCACCTTTCCTTTCTCTATAGCATTGCTGCTGTGACCAGGAGGCATTGCCTTCAGCCTTCCTACAGAACAGATAGCGCACTGAGTACTTTCCTTCTAGATGAGACTTTTCTCAGTTGGCCTGAATAGGACCTTATTATCAGCATACTAGAAAGCCAGGGCTGCTTCCTTATGAGAGGTAGTGGGGGTGAGGGGAGGCCAGAGGGCCATGGAGAGTTCAAGGAACCTGGGGAAAACTTAAGGCATTGTTCCTGCCTGCCACCTCTTCCCTGTGTCCTTCATAGCAGTTGGTAGAGTTTCCAGGTGAGACTGGCTTTCTAGTTCTTTCTTGCACTGCCCAGCTCAGCCCTCTTAATTTTAAGCAAATAGGTGCAACAGGTTGGAGAGGGTACCAGCTTGAGATATGACCAGGGTAGCAGAGCTAGTCTTGTCTGGAGACTATCAGCAGATCTGTGACTATGCAGTCAGCAGGACAGGATGAGAAGCCAGTCCAGAGCTGAGCTCTAGCCCAGTGGCCTGGAGCAGGGAGGGCTGCTCCATCTGGGATGCTGCTTTCCATAACCTCCTGCAGATCATGCCTGTCCTCTTCCTAGTCTGACCTCTGCCAATAGTTACCTAACTTTGAGGTTGGCAACCTGGGAAAAAGAGTCTTCCATTTTTCTCCAGCCTCTGATGACTTAGCAACGCCTCATTCATATATAAATGAACAATTCCTGTCACCTTGGCCTCTGTCTTTTCCAGAGATGGTTTAGTTGGTTTAGTCTGGGGAGAGGCAAAATGAAACGTGAAGGCACACACTTTCCAGTCTTACGATTCTGAAAGATTGGTCCTCCTCTAATTGGCCCAGTGCCTCCATACTCTGATTTAAGAGAGGTTTCTCATCCCCCTAGCAGTCAGCATCCCTAGCCCTGCCCTTCTGGCCTCTAAGGTCAGCTCTGCTCAGTCCAGAAATGAGCTGTCGTAGCTGCTTTAGGGATCTTAAGGAGTCTGTGACCTTTCTCATCTTTCACATGAACAGAAATTTCCTGAATATCCACTCTATGCCAGGCAGTAGGCTAGGTGCTGTGGAAACAAAAGATAAATCAAACAGAGCTTCTGCCCTGAAGGTGCTGTCCAATTTGGGTGATTCCCCTTGGCCCCTTGACAGTTACACTGGTGACATTTAGGGGACAGAAAACAAGATTTGAACCGGTTGGGCAGACAGATTCAAAGCTGTCCTTCAGTCTACAGTGCTGTTCTGCCCCGGGGGGAGTGTCCTTCCATCTGTCTGGAGAGTGCAGTGCATAGGACTCTGCCTCTGAGTTGAGTGGCTCCCAGCCTGTGGGCAGCCAGTTGTGGCTGTGACCGGGCTGCCCCCAGGGGGTTTGGCTCCTCTTGGGGACCCCTTATCACCCAGATGTGAGGGCACATCTGCCAGGGCAGGCCACAGAACTGTGGTGTTCCTAGGGCAGCTCTTATGTGGAGAGTTCTGGGTTGGTGCAGAGGACCCTAGAGAATTGTCTATTTCACTAATGCCACCTGGGGCAGGTCCCCAGTGTCTTCACCACTAATCGCCTCCCTTCTCTAGCTCCCATAGTTGTGGTGAGGAAAAGTGGCTTCAGTGCTCAGCAGAGTGCTTGGGACTGCATCAAGCCCAGTTCGCCTATCAGGTATGTTTGATTTCAGCTTATTCCTCAGAAGAAATGGCCAGCTATTGTTTGCAGAGTTGGAGAATCACGCACAAAGAGATTCCCTCACCTGACCTCTGACACCCATCTCTCCAGGGATGATGAGAAGGGGAACCAGGGCCTTCCTTGCTGATGCCGGGGCTGTGTCTGCATCACAGTGCTCTCTTGTCTAAAGGGGGAAATTCTGTTTCTCATTTTGCAGCACTGTGTATTCGTGATCTTTTCAGATTTGCTTATTGGTGCAGAAAGGGGAAAGAGTCTAAAGTTTCTTGAATCTTTGCCAGACACTGTACTATGCCTCTGAATGCATCATGCCTTAATCACGCCTCACAGCAACTATTGCTACTTTCATCTTTCAGACAAGGAAACAGGTTCAGAAAGGTTAACCAAGTTGTGACAGGCACCTAGCCTGAATCAGTGGATTTCTTCCTGGACCCACCAACATTTAGTTGACGCTTGCCCAGGTTTCTGCTTTGGTGAACTATATTCTATTGCTCTCAGATAAGAATACCTCCAAATTAACATGAATCCGTTTGTTTGGTGGTTGTTGATATGATTTGTTCCCAAGAGGCCTGGATGAATGAACTTCGTGGTTGTGACCTCTTTTTAATTAGTGATGCTGTACCTGTCCTTCCTGTAGGAAGCTGACATCATTGAGTGTGATCTGTGTGCTGGGTTTTTTCCTGGGAATGGGGACAGGTTGTGCTAACCCCCCTGCCCCTAGTCGGGTGCTGCAGAGGACACTCAGGCCTCAGGGGACGGCTTGGGCTACATCACCTCTGCAGTGTCTCAGCTCTGAGATTCTCAGGCCTTAGTAAGTGTGATGAGACACTTAGGAAATACTCGGAGCCCTAACCAGATGTAAAGACTGTGTGTGTGTGTGTGCGTGTGTGCGTATTTCCTCATTGCTAGTGCTAGCTGTGAGTTCTATGGAGAAAGCCAGCCATCTTAGCGGTTGCTTGGTCTCCAAGGGGACCCTGAGAAATAGCAGCAGCTAGTAATGCTCCAAACTAGTAATTAATACTCCAACTAGAAATTATGTTCTCAGGAAACAGTAGAAAATACAGGGGCCGGGCATGTGCCATTTCGTCTCTAAGTTTTGGCCTTGTCAGAAGTGGAAGCCAGTGTCCAAGATAGTAAAATAAGTCGCTATCTACGTGCCAGGGATGTACATTATAACTAAAACTAGCTACCAGGGAGCACCTTTTATGGGCCAAGCATCTGTGTTGAGAGAGAGATACATACACACACACACACACGTAGATCTATATATGTGTATATATATGTGTGTATATATTTCAAATTAAGTCTCACTTAATCCCATACCAAAACTATGAGATGGATATTATTATCCCCATTTCACAGATGTGGAAACTAAGGCTTAGTGAGATTAAGTAATTGGTCTAAATTCACCCAGCTAGTGACTAGTAGAGCCAGGGTTTTAATCCAGCATAGTGAATTCCAGAGATTCCCAGGTAGGGGCATTAATGGGTGGGTAATGGGCCAAGCTGGGTGCCCCGGGCAAGTAGCAGGAAGGAACTGAATGGAAGAAGAAGCAGCATGTAAGTGAATATTGGAGGGCTGGGAGTAATTAGTCTTTTCCCTCTGCTCTGCCTTTTTCTTATCCTCTTCCCTTTGCTGGCCTTGCATCCGTTTCCTCCCCCTCCTCCCCCCTTCCCTCTCTTCCCTCATCTTACTGTCTTGCCCCCTGGGTTTGGGGGGCTCACAGTGACATTGTGGGCCCTGCCATAATTTCTCCACTTCCCTTCTTGTCTTCTCCCCCGTGTCCTCTCCCTCCTGTCCTTCCTCTCTTCCCTCTTGCCATCTGTCTTCCAATTCTGCTGCACACCGACTCTTGCTGCGGCTGCCAGAGGACAGAGTGAGGATGGAGCAGAGCCACGTTCTGTAGGGGAGGGGGAGGCCCCACAGGTAGTGTCAGGTCTGCGGCAGGTGTGTGAAGAGAGAGAGGATGGCGGGGTCAATGCTCGGGCAGCTGGCCTGGGTGGGAGTGTGAGAGATGCCTGGACTGCTTGCCCTGTCAGTGCAGCCAAGATTATGTTGGCATCTATGGAGTCATGCAGGACTGCCACTCTCTGGGCTGAAGGTTAACCGACCCCCTTCGCCAACCTTCCATACATTAACTGCCATAAAATGCCATGAGTGCCAGTCTCACTTTGCACAATTGATTTATTTAAAACCAAAATATGGACCTTCAGTCTTTTATTATTGGTTTTGGTCTAGAATGTCAATCAAGATAATTTTGACTCTTGATTTTTGTAATTTATCCTGTTCATTATCCCTCCCAGCTTTTATTTATTTATTTATTTATTTATTTATTTACTTATTTATTGAGACAGAGTCTCCCTCTGTCTCCCAGGCTGGAGTGCAGTGGCACAATCTCAGCTCACTACAACCTCCGCCTCCCGGGTTCAAGCAATTCTCTTGCCTCAGCCTTCTGAGTAGCTGAGACTACAGGCGTGCATCACCACACCCGGCTAATTTTTGTATTTTTGGTGGAGATGGGGTTTCACCGTGTTGCCCAGGCTGGTCTCAAACTCCTGACCCCAGGTGATCCACCCACCTTGGCTTCCCAGAGTGCTGGGATTACAGGCGTGAGCCACGGTGCCCAATACCGTCCAGCTTTTTGAAAGAGTTGGAAGAATGAGGAGACCTAAATTCAAATACTGCCCTGGTTAACTTTTTAACTGTGGACCTTGATCAAGCCAGATCAAAGTTTGATTTACCCAGTGGTTTTCAACAGGAGTGATTTTGGCCATTAGGGGATGTTTGGCAATGTCTGGAGACATTTTTGGTTGTCACAACTGTAAGGGTGGTGCTGCTCCTGGCACATAGTGGGTAGAGGCCAGGATGCTGCCGACATCCTCCAGTGCACAGGACAGCAGAGAATTACCCAGTTCAAAATGTTCATATTGCTGAGGTTGAGAAACACTGATGGCTAAGCCTGAGTTTCTTTACTATGAAATGAATATAATAATACCTAGCTCCTTGACTTGGAGGCTCAAATGAGATAAGATGTGTAAAAGTACCTGATAAAGCTGCAAAGTGCTCTGTGGGTGCCCAGTTCATCAGTTGATCAGTTGTTATTGAGGACACGCCATACCAATTGGTAATGTTGCTGTCACTAATTAAAGAAGTCATAGATAGAAAGGTTGACTAGGATCAGACTCAGAAAAGAACCTTCTAGGGTCCTAATAAAAGCAATTTCCAATGTTCTTAAGGGTCTGTTATCAGTAGCCTCTAGGGGTATAGTTGTTCTAACAGCTTCAAAACCGTTCAACCATACTTTGACACAGATTTTTCTTTTTCTGTCTTTTCATGCACCTTGGTGAAATCTGAACACATTCTTTATGGCATTCTTCCTGATTTTGTATCCTGCATCAAAAGAAGTAATGAGATTGGTTTGTTGAAACTTTTTCTTAATGAACACATGTATATTTTTAGTGATTTCTATCTTTCCCTGTAAATGCTCACAAATCACTTGTTCGGTAATCCAGCCCTATGTTTGCCAGTCTGAAGCTTCCAGAATCCAATTTGGCAAAATGTTAGGCAAATAGTTACCCATCTTTAGTCCTCTGACACCTCTTAAAGGTTATTAGCAATGGTTCTGTGAATGCAGAGTTGAGTTCTTTCAGAGCTATCCTTGAAGACAAGGTGTGCTGTGAGAACCCATTGTGGGTAGGGCGGCATGGATCATTTGAATTCTCTTTTAAAAGTGTTGATGTGGAGCTTTTTGAGTAAACTTGAGTTATCCAGGAAAGGGGAATAAGGTACAAATCACCTTCCCTCTGACCCATGGTGTCAGCACAGGCCTTTAATTCAAAAACGTGGGACTGGCTCCTATGACCACAGCAGTTTTAAAACTACAGATTGTGATCTTCAAATGGGGATCAATTTAGATGGTTACAACCAATAGATTTTAATAAAATAGAATATGATAGAGTAGAATAGAAAATAACAGCATTCATTGCACAAAGCAATGGTAAGTACTGTTGTGTGAAACTTTTGTTTTCAATTGTATGTGTCTGGGTATATGAAGAATATACTGAGCACACCATAAATTAGATTGCTTACAATAAAACATGTCAGTAGGGGGACAGGCAGTGATCTCTACGGACCCAGTAGGAAGTGGTTCTAAAGTCTAGAAATTAAATTCTAAAGCAGTGACTCTTAGGCAGGGGTTTTCCTAATATCTGTGTGCAAAGAGCTGCCCATCATCGCTCGACAGCAGTTTAGACCAGCTAGGGAAAGGAAGGGCATGGTGGAGGGTCTGACTGCTTCCAGAAGCCAGAAGAGATCTCAGCTCAGTGTCTTGTGTGTTCTGCTTCTGAGCTTTTGGCTGTCACTATTCCCAACAGAAACTGCAGTCCTGCTCCTGAGAAAGCAGAGCTGGGTGCTGTCTGCTCACCGAAGTTGACCAGAAGTGGCTCTTGTAATGTGCTACCTTCAAGGGCTTCTGGACCACCCTGGAGGACAGAAGCACCCAAGCCACGGCTCACATGCCTGCCTTGCTCCCTGAGCAGCCGAACCTTATTACCATCACACTTGAAGCAGCTCATCAGGGATTTGTTTGAGGCAAAAGTTCCCAGGCCCAGGAAAAAGCTGAAAGCTGTGGACTTAGGAGCCAGATGTTGAGATTTTGTTGTCTGCTGATTGTTGGCTCTTGTCAGGAAAGGAGGAGGAGGAGAAATGAGAGTATATTCACAGTTGCATGGGGGAGTTTTTTACCCTTTTCTTTTTTTAAAGAAGTTGGTATGTTCTTCAAACCTGAGTATTTATATTTTGAGCACTAACGATTCTACATTTGAAGAATAAATCCCCTGCGTGACATGCTACCTTCAGCTCTCATTCTTGGGACTAAACTGAGTGGTGATTTGGGGGTGGCTTTCCCTTTTAGTGGCCAGCTCAGAAATAGCCAGCACACTTATTACACAGACTGCCAGGCTCTCTGGAGGAAGACAGAGGCTTTGGAGCCCAAGTTTAGAGTCAGCTGTTCTGTGGCAGTGTAGGGTGAGAATTGGACCTGGTGGTTTATGTTAAGAAGTCCAGGGCTGCAGAATGGGAATGCTTTCTTTAGAAGCTTACCCCCTTAAAAATAATTTCCACTTTCCTATCTATTTAAAGGGGCTTTTGAACTTGTGTTTATGAAATGTCTTCCCGCCATTTCATGTGACTTGGGACATAGCAGCTGGGATGATCTTCCTTTTACCCAAATGGAAAGTTGGGTTGGGCTAGGGCCTATGGAAAAGCTGGAGAAGTTTAGAAGCCAGGCAAGCAAGATTATAAAAAACAAGAACCAGGGGGGAAAAAAAAACCCACATGATTTTGAGAGGCAGCCTAGTGTAATGGAAAGAGTGTAAGCTTTGGAGTCAGATGACTTAGAGTTGAATCCTAGCTCTGCTCCTTGGACATATTGCTGAATTTCTTCCATTTCCTCATGTATAAAACTTGAAAGTTACAGGGTTTCGAAGGCTCCAGGAAAAATAAATACATGGCACCTTGCATGTAGTAGGCCCTTGATAAATACTGATTCCCTCCCAGGCGTTTTATCTTTGTTTTTTCTGGGGCTCTTAACTTTTCTTCACTGGACCTTTGTAGGCACCCATTTGGGGTTCAGCAGGTACCTGGGAGCCCAGAGGAAAAAGAGTGCTACAGACTCCAGGTGGGCCCTGGGTGACCACTGAATCCACCTTCATGATTAGGGCCCACGCAACACAGAGCTGCTTCCAGAGCTCTGGGGGATTTGCTATTAGCTTGGGGTAGTTTAAAATTGAATCCATCACAATGACATGATGGGGAGACATAAACAGAACATTTGGGAGCAGAGCACAGCTGCTAAGGTGGCATGATAGACTGCTTGGCATTACAGCATTGTTATTTATTAGGGAAAGTTGAAATGGGTCAGAGAATGAAGTTTTCCTAAAGACCTCAGTCTTAGGACTAGCAGTCTCTTTTCATTGTTCCTCCATAAAAATGTTTTGCTCTGCTCTATATTGGGCCAAATGCACTAGCCAAAATACTGTTTTGCAAATTTCAGGGGAGGGGATGCGGCTGCTCATTCTGGGCCCTCCCCTTCCTGCTGTTGACTCAGGCCCGTCTAAGGCGTTCTGTGCTGTATTTGGGGGATTTTCTGGGGCCGATTTTAGAATGCTTGCTTACTGTGCGTGCAGAGCCCCCCCAGCCAGGCCCCACCCCAGCACGGCTCCTGCCTCTGTCATCTGAAGCCTCATGAGCTGAGGCTGGGAAGAGAATAGAAGACACTGGTCATATGCATGTGCCCAGAGTTTGTTTGAGGAAGAGATTATACATCCATATTTCCAAAGAGAAAGAAAAGAGGTTTTTTTTTTTTTAAATGTGGCAAAGCGTACATAACATAAAATTCACCATTTTAACCGTTTTAAGTGCACAGTTTAGTGGCATTACATCCATTCACACTGTCACGCAGCCATCACCACCATCCATCTCTAGAACTTTTTCATTTTCTCAAACTGAAACTCTACCCATTAAATAATCCCTCTCCCCTCTCTCCTAGGCCCCTACAACCATTAATCTACTTTTCTGTCTTTGTGAATTTGCCTATTTTCGGTACTTGGGATAAGTGGAGTCATACAACATTTGTCCTTTTGTGTCTGGCTTATTTCACGGAGCATAATGTGTTCAAGGGTCATCCCTGTTGTAGCATGTGTCAGAATTTCCTTCCCTTTTAAGGCTGAATGATAATCCATTGTGTGTCTAT
Source organism: Pan troglodytes (assembly GCF_028858775.2). Taxonomy (NCBI): domain Eukaryota; kingdom Metazoa; phylum Chordata; class Mammalia; order Primates; family Hominidae; genus Pan; species Pan troglodytes. The sequence continues at coordinate 22,600,326 of NC_072398.2, forward strand.
ATCACATTTTGTTTATCCAGTCATCTGCTGATGGCACTTGGCTTGCTTCCACCTTTTGGCTATCGCAGGAAACTAGTTTTGACGTGTTGAGATGCAGGCCTGATTTCCCTGCCTGCTTGTGAGGTAGGTGGACACGTTGAATTGACGGTCCTGTGTGTGAGTGAAGTGTGTGCGACTGTGTCTGAGTGTCTGTCCTTCTCAGTTGACGTAAATACTAGGGTTATGAAAAGTCCTGTTTTATATCTGAAGAAACTCTCCCTGCCCACTGGCTTGTCAGAGCCTCTTGATGAAAGGGTAAACAGGAGGTGAGTGCTTGACGTAGGAGGAGTGAGTTATCCTGCCTCAGCCTCCTGTCCTGGAGAGTGTGTTTACTGCAGGCTGCTGTGGGGATGAGAGGACCAGTTTGGGAGCCTGACAGCCCCAGATCAGGACCAGTCTCAGGATTTCTTTGTTGTGTGACTTTGGCTAGGTCACTTTAACTTTTCTGAGCCTGGTTGTCTACATCTAAGAGGATTTTGGGATCCATATTAAATGTAACATGTCAAAAGCTGTTGCCCGGTGCCTGGCTGATGGTATGTATTCAAAACACCTTCTCTTCCTTAAAGAAACGCTTATACACTGTTGGTGGGAGTGTAAATTAGTTCAACCACTATGGAAGACTGTGGCGATTCCTCAAAGACCTAAAGACAGAAATACCATTCAATCCAGCAATCTCACTACTGGGTATATACCCAAAAGAATATAAATCATTTTATTATAAAGACACATGCATGTTTATGTTCATTGCAGCACTGTTCCATAATGGCAAAGACATGGAATCAACCCAAATGCCCATCAGTGGTAGACTGGATAAAGAAAATGTGGTACATATACACCATTGAACACTACACAGCCATAGAAAGGAATGAGATCATGTCCTTTGCAGGAACATGGTTGGAGCTGGAGGCCATTCTCCTCAGCAAACCAACACAGGAACCGAAAACCAAATACAGCATGTTATTATAAGTGGGAGCTAAATGATGAGAACACATAGACACATAGAGGGGAACAACAGATACTGGGGCCTTTTGAAGGGTAGAGGGTAGGAGGAGAGAGAGGATCAGGAGAAATAACTAATGGGTACTAGGCTTAATACATGGGTGATGAAATAATCTGTAAAACAAACCCCCATGACAAAAGTTTACCTATGTGACCTGTACATGTACCTCTGAACTTAAAAGTACACAAACACATATGCATGCACACACACACACACACACACACACACACAAATAAAACCTTCCGACAAAGGAAAAAACCCCACAAAAACCTTGTCCTCCTTTCTCCACCCGGATAGTGAGCATCTTGCCAGGGAGACACCTTGTTGTATTTACCTATAGGATTCCCCTTCCCTGGGCCTACCACAGTACCTGGCCCGCAGCAGCGGCTGCTGGTTGGATGCTTATTAACTTTATCCTGGACACTCTCTGGGAAACAAAGGCTGCTCCACAATAGGACTTTCCAAAAATGTTGTGAGAAAACACAGCCCCAGTGGAATCAGCACAGAGCTTTCTAAGGGGGTAGGCTTTGAAGAGAATATTATTTATTTGGATGGGTAAATTCTGGCTTGTTTGAAAAACAAAAACATAATACTGGCCTCATTACTTTTTTCATCATTGCCCCTTTGTCTGTGGGTAGAGTGCTTTTGAGAGATTATTGGTTGGAACCTTAAAAATAGGCCAGTTGTCAGATGTCTTGGCACGAAAACATATCCCAGTGGCTTTCTTTAGGAATTTTCATAAAGCTAAATGTCTCTCCTTGGAGAGGGCTGTGTTGATCACCATCTGCTGAATACTCTAAAGAGGTCGGAGCAAACTTGCTCCCAAGCTAGTGGAACTAGCCAGTGGAATCCAGATGTCAGTAAAGTGGGGAAGCACTTGTTTGTTGGGGGGGAAAATGGAGTGGTTGGTAATGGGAGCAAAAAGAGTCCAAATCATTTTTTCTGGACCCTTCTCCCAATTCCCATCCCTATCCCTACCCATCTGTCTTTGACTTTATCAATGAGAGTCCTACCAGCGTCCTTGGGTGGTTTTGTGGGTCAGGCAGAGAGAAGGGTACAAAGATTGTTGGTGGGATTCCAAATGCCAGGTGAAAGGGGAAGGAGAAAGTGCTAGCATAAAAGCTCTGCCTGGGACCCAGCAGGCTGCTCTGGCACAGCTGACTGTGGCAGCAGCTCTGTGGTCTGGGCAGCCCCTGAGTAGCCTGCTAATTGTGACTGGCTTCATTAGCATTTTGGGCAGTGGCCCCGAGCAGCTGGGCTGCTGCTGTCAAGAGTTGCTTTGCAGATGGAGGACCTCCTTTTCTGTCCTCTCCTCTTGGCCCTCATTACTATCTAATGCCAAAGATACAGAGTGGGGGTGACTCTTGGCTTGGGTTCTGTGGGACCCTGAACACACGAGACAATCCTGATGGGGGGCGGTCAGGAGTGGGGGTGGTTACATTCTGAGTTTCCCGGAACAGCTCTGCAAAACAGCTCCCCGAGGGATGTTGTCTAATTCGTCTTTGCATTTCCAGTGCCAGCATGGTACCTGCCATATATAGGCAGCTGCAGTTTAAAAGGCTATGCTCTTTTCTGGAACCCTCCAGGGCTGCAGGGATCTCTTGTATGATAATGTCACTATTTGCCATTTCATAGGGGCTTAATCATTGCTGAACCCTATCAGAAGTGTGAACCCTATCAGAAGTGCTAAGCCCATTTGTTTATTCTTGCCAGAGGCTTGGGCCTGAGACTTGGTATGGCTTCTACTTTGGGTGTATTTATCCTAAGGAAAACGTAGGGCAATTGGGAGCTTTCTCCTGGTTTCTTTTTAAAAATAGTTGTTACAGACACTCCCTTGGCTGGTCCTGGCAAAGACTCTTGAGGTTGTAGGAGCTGCTCTTTCCTCCTCCCCAGACACCTGGGGAAGTTGGTGAGCTCCTTGAGGAAACTCGGAAGCAGTATCTTTTTAATCTTTTTACCTCCATCCCTATGGTCTTGAGTAGAGAGCCACACACAAAAGGCCCCTTGACAATGAGGAGCAATGGCGATGCTGCCCAGCTAGAGATCCTTCCCACAGTTGGTATCTGTGTGGCCCCTCTGTGCCAAGCAAGGCCACAGGAGGGCAGGAGGGCACTGTGTCTCTAGGTAAGTGCTCCCTACAGTGCTGGAACTGCTGGGGCTGCAGTTTCATGGAACCCCTCAGTTTTGCCAGCCTCAAGTTGACAAGTGCAAAAGCAGATGTGGTTTCTGAGCTCATTCATGTTCCTTTACAGCGGGCAGCACCCTTGGTCTCAGTGGAAAAAGCTGTTCCAGGGACAGAGGGTAGAGGCTGTTCCTATGTTGGCCTCTGAGCTGGAGGCTGGAAACAAGGGATCAGGGTGTGATGTGGCAGGGCAGATGGCACAGAAGACTCCAAACCCTAGTGTTCCCCTTTAAGGCCCACTTTTGGTTGTTTCACTGTGGACAGTGGGTTAGATTTTTGTTTTCATCCGAGGATGGAAGCCATAGACTCATGACTCTGAAGAGCTCTCTTATGAATAACTTACGGTTCTATATCTCATGGTGGAAATATTTGGCAGCATTCTGCACTATTTCTGCCTTCTCTTCTTGACCAGAGTTTATTTTGTTCCACTCTGATCTTATTTTGGCCCAAGTGTAAATGACGCTATAGAAAGATTCCTTTTTTAAATATTCCTTTTTGCTCACTGACTACAAATATACAGTACTAGAGACCCAAGGCAGCAAATGACTTGTGCCACATCAGTGAGGCAGGACGTTAGTCCCTGCCAGCACCTGGTGATGTTACTCCCTGGAGGTTCCAGATTATAGCATCCCAGCCTGAGGCTTGAAGACCCAGGGGACTTCTGTTGTCACAGCACAGTCAAATCCTCTTGGCAATAACTCACTCTCCCTGCACGTTTTTCTCTACCTCCAGTTCTGCTCTGTCCCCTCCCATTGCCAGATAAGTCAGCCATATTTGGCCCCCAGGGCACAGTGGCATGTGCACACTTGGCACCCCAGGACAAGCCTTAGGAAAAACGGACACACACCTAAACCCTTTGGGATGTCCTTTTTCGACATTGTGCACAGCTACACATGATCTTTCATGAAAGAATCCAGATGGGAGACATGTGGCAGGAGATCTCCTTTTAGTGCCAGATAGGTACGGAGTCCTCTGGTCTTTAATGAGTTTTACATTGTGTTATGTCTGTGCTGGGATGGAGGGCACATTACACCGCACGCTGACGCAGGTTCAGGGCCCCAGAGGATGCACAGAGGCAGGGCAGGAGCTTTGGGTTTTTCCCACTGAGCTAAAGGGAGTTTGGGGGCTTTGATCCTTTTGAATTTCCCCCATTTCCCCAAAGGTCAAACTCTGGACTTGACACTTAACAAGAAATGCTCCTGGGGACCCCAATCTAATAATGGTATCTCAGTGAACCCCAGGGAATTTTTCCACTTCCTTTTGAAACTGACTATGGCTTCCCTTTCAATCTATACTAGACATGTCCAGGAATGAAATTAGGCCCACTGGGTGACTAGGGAGTTGGAGACATTCTTCAGCCAGCCAGAGCCTCACTGTTGATTCAAGAGCAGATGCTTCTGTGATTTGCCCCCTGCCCACCCACCCCCATGGCCTCATTAGAGCAGACAGAACTGGTTCGGAAGCCTGCTGGCCCACATGGCTTTCCCTTGGGTTCTGCTGAAGTGCCCTGGTAAACCTTTTAGGGCGGCGGGGGGGGCTTTATCTGCCATTCCCTTTCCGTTAGCAACTTGCCTTGTTAACCTGGGGTTGCTTTCTGCAATAATGTCTCAGGTTGGAATCTTCATCATCCCCCTCCTCTTCTCCCTCACTCTTTCTCCTTTCCTCCCCCATCCTCAGTTTCTTGTCTTGCATCACATTCATTGGCTCAGAACCTTCCTCGTGCTGCCCCACAGCTCACCGCGGCACCCAGCAGCCAGCCGCTTCATTTCCCCAGCTCCAGAGCTTCATGGATGAGAAAGTGGAATTTTTTTTCCTTGTACAATGTTGTGGAGCTTTTAATTAGTTAACTCATGTGTCCATTTTATAAACAATGAACTAAACACCTGTTACATGCTGAACATTCCAGCCCAGCAAGCCCTGGTGCCTGCCCTTGAGGACGTGGAGGTGTCACTGGTCACAGAGACATGCAATCAGATCACAGAGTCGTTGGGTAGAGGCTGCAGGGAGGCCTGTGAGGGCAGGGCCATGCCGTGTGGGTGCAGACAGGGAGGAACAGCTACTCCCCTGGGGCCTGCTGGGAGGCCCAGAGCTCATCTGTGGAGGCTCTGTGGGAGAGGGGACAGTCAATAACATCTTTACTGTTGAGTTGGACTTCAGTGGCTGGACAGGGAGGGAAAGATGATTCCAAGTTGAAGGTCCACGTGAGCAATGGCCAGGAAACCCGAGAGAATGTGGCGGGACCGGGAAATGGTGAGTGGGTCAATGTCGCCAGGACTTAGGGGCAGGGGTGGGGCAGAGCGGGCATGCGTGGAGCCAGGGTGCTGAACACTGAACTCAGCACGAGCTGAATTTTGAAGTGCCACATTCTAAGGAAATTAAAACATCCTGTGGATGGCAAGAGGACAGGTTGAGTTTTGAAAGGGGCGTCCGCAGATGGAGGTGTAGGGAGGTAGCTCTGAAGACAGGGACTCTTGGATGAATCTCTTACTGTGTTGTTCCCATTGAAGGGCTGTTTCCCTCTTGGGGCAGAGGCCAACTCCTTCATTCCCCACCTTGGCTTCAATGTCTACTCAGGCATTCAAAGGGAAAAGGAAAGCAATGGTTTTTCCTAACCCCATTCCACTCTCCCCATGTAGGACCTGTGAGTCGGCTGATTGTGGGTTCAGCATCTGCCACCCTGGGAATGTTGACCCAGGGGTGTGAACGGTGGAGCGCTGGAGGCAGGCAGGGGCCCTCCATGATGGGCAGAGCAGCTCAGTGGCCTTGGCAGATCTGGACTCTGGTCCCACCTGTGTGCCTCTAGGCGCGTCTTTGGGGCCCTCTGTACTTGGGTTTTGTTACCTGTAAGTTATATATGAGTGACTGCTTAACCTTCTGGAGTCTCCATGCAGAGCAAATGAAAGAACATATGAGGATATCATTTGAAAAGCACAAGGCCTGAGATCTTTGCATGCATTCATCTGCATTTCGGTAGCTGACCTTTCCCAGGGCTGGTTCACCAGTGTTCTCTATTGTGGAAAGGACCCTGTGCCTGAGAAGAAGGGCTTTTAAGAGACCCCAGTTCTAGAACAAGTCTGATTTCAGGTTTGTATGTACTGCCTCTGTGGGTCCCCTTCCCTGGTTAAAGAAAAAAAAAGTGTTGCTCTATCCTGCTCTGCTATGCTCATTGAAAGAATAGCTGCTCTGTGAATCCAAATGCAGGCCTTCCATGCAGGCTTTCGAGGGAGGATGGTGGGGTGCACAGGTTGACTGCTCTGCTCCCTGGCTGGTGCTGGTCTCCTTCTGGAAGCATGCACTAGGCTGGCCAGCTGGAGAGTGAGTATCTGGTAACAGATGAGCAAGTGCTTCTCCTACTTTGAGTTTCTTGGGGGTGATTCTACACTTGCTTTCACATATCCTTCTGGTAACACCTGGACTGGTGCCATTTCCTTCCCCTTCGTTTTGTTCCTAATGGCCCCAACGTCAGTACTGCATGCGAAAGGTGAGAGAGAATTCTTGGTGGGAGAGAATCGGGTGCTGTGAAGAGGCTATTTTTCTACTTATGGAAGTTCATTTACTCTTTGGATTGGAAATTTCCCTGACACTCAGAAAGTCAGATGGTTTGTCAGTATGGAACATGCCTCAGGGAATTAGCAGGATATCCATGCCTTCTTTGACTGGAATTTAATATTTCCCACTTTGGCCCAGCAATTGAACAAAATCTCTTTGTAATGAAGGTAGCTTGTGGTACCTTCATTTCTTTAAAGTGAAGTTTGGTAAGATGAAAGCTGTGTTCTGAGGCACAGATGTTGTAAGATGTTTGGTGGTTGATTTTGAGTCCTCCTCCAGCCTGTCCTTGGGTAGCTGGCTTTGCCATTTTCTCAGATGAAGAAAGGAGAGAGGCATAGAAAAGAGGGAATGATGTGTTGCTCAAACTCAGTTTTAGAATGGAGCATGAAGTCGGGGGGACTCTGAGTTCAGCTAGAGCTTAGATTAGTTGCATGTCTACACTCCCCTTCCCCCGCCACCGTCTCCACTTCACAGATGTCTTATACTACACAGCAAGCAGGAGGGCCTTTGACATGGGTAGGGGGTCATGGGGCATAGCATGGTGGAGAAGAATGGGTTCTTGGTACATATACATGGGTTCAAATCCTGTTTCTGATGAGTCCTGTGACTGGAAGCAAGTCATGGCATCTGCCTGAGCCTCTGTTTTCTTACCGGTGAATCCAGGTCATCTTAGTTCCTGCAGTCAGCTGCCTCACAGGGCTGTTTTCAACATCATAAGAAATAATGGATGAGAAAGAGCTCCATCAATGCTACAGGTGTTAGGGGAGAAAGGAGAGAAAAGGAAAAGGAGAAAGAATCATGTAGGCAGTGGGTTCCTTTATGCTGGGCTGCTCAAAGCACGAAGGGGGAGGTGTTGCAGAGTTGGGATTCCCCAGCCCTCTCTGCCTTGGGACAGTTGTCACACATTCCCAGGGTCTGTGTCTTCCACCCAGGTTTATGCAAGCGTGGACAGCACAGTGACAGGTTGCAGTGCTGGCTGCCCCTCTAGGGCCTGGCTTCCCTCAGAGCATCATGGTGTAAAGTAGGAGGGAAAAGGCAGGTGTGAGTCTATGGGCAGACAGACCTGTCTTGGGCAGAGCTGCTTGGGATGACACAATCCAGGGTGACACAATCCAGTCTGATTGCTACCCACTTTGGTAGGTAGAACGTGGCCAAATACAGCTGGACTCTCCCTGTAAATATACACCTCCTCCTGAGGCTCAACTTGCAGAGAAAAAGGGACTAGAGATGGAGAACAAAGGCTGGAGGTGCCCCAGATGCTGGAGTGGCTGCCCTGCCTGTCTCCTATACCACTTTCAGCTTCTTTTATCTTCCACAGCTCCTCCCCAAGGAAGTCTGAATCTCATTCACTAAAGGGGTCCCCTCTGAAGGGTACTGTCAGCCCACAGCCTCTCTTCATACCAAACACCAGTCAATCCCAGGTGCAATTTGTTTATTAACAATCATAAGTGTCACTTATGGAAGACCTTGTATGTGCCAGGCAATGCCCTAGTGCAGCTAATTCCTAGCACAGCCCAGCAAGGGAAGCAGCCTCATTTTACAGGTGAGGAAACTAAGGCTCAGAATGAATGAGTGGCTTTACCCAGGTCACATGGTGGGCAAAATGCTGGAGCTAGGACTCAAATTTCTGCTTGCTTTGCTCCAAACCGTTTGCTCTATGTTGCTACCTTGCCTTTCACTGCCAGTACACAGAAGTCCCTTCGGTCATTCTCTGTTCTCAAGAACCCTGAATGACCTGCTGAATGTTATTTATATTTTCCTAGCTCTTTTGGGCCACTTTGACCAATGATGTCTAGTGGTTCTTGCCAAGACTGCACTTTGGAAACATGTGTGAGCTTAACAAATAAATCCCTGTGCTAGACTACACTCCACACCAACTAAGCCAGAATCTCGGGGCGGGGGGGACCCAGGCAACAATGGTTGTAAAACTCCCAGGTGATAACTGATGTGCAGCCAAGGTCAAGGACCACTGCATTGCCCTCCCAGCCTTCAGCTAGTGGTGGTCCTTTGACTACTGGAGATGAGATGGTGGCAGCTGCCTGGGGATCCTTTAGGAGGCTGAGAAATTCTTCAGCCAGGCCTTTAGGTGGACTGCTGACATTGCTTCTACACTGCTTCCACATAGCTCTGAGCCTTTTTATGTAATGCCCTCATTCAGCCTATGAGCTTATAAGCAGCGTCTGAACTCCCAGCTTGGACTCCTGAGTGACAGATGCTGGAGTACAGGCATTTGTTTTGGAGGAGGCAGGGGTATCATCTGGAGAGTTGGAAATTTTGTTTTGCAGGGTTGCCAAAAACATGGCCAGCTAGTAGACCTGCATTTGCTCCCTTTTTTAGTGCCCAGGCTGAGGCATTTAAATGTTGTTGCAGGTGGGAGAGGATGAAGCACAGATCCAAATCTGCACAATGCAAAAATATGCAAATTGGGCTTTAAAAGAAAATGTTTATATTTAATTTTTAAATCAAACCTTTTACCTCAATGTAGGTATTTTTCTGTATGCCCCAGGCGATTGCAGGAAAGCAGCCTGGCATAGGGAAGGCCTGGGTTGGATCTGGGCTCTGGATTTATCAAATTTTCTGCACTTACCAACTCTGTGCCCTTGCCAGGGTGGTTGTGAAGACCAACTTAGAGAATGGACACACAAGCTGTCTTGCATAATGGTAGGCTCAGAGAACACACTCAACACATATTAATTGCTTTCCCTGCCTTCTCTGCCCAATTTTACAGATGGAGGTGTCTGCAATGGTAAACTTTCTGGCTAAATCAAAGGGAAATGAAGTATAACCCCTTAAGAGCAAAAGAACTGGTTCTAGGTGGGAGTGTTATTCACAGGATAGGAAGAAAGGAACAATCTGGCCTCTGGGAACCAGCAACACTGTCTGTGGACTGAGAAGCACCCCACGTTAGGTCTTCTCACCAGACCACTGGGTTTGACATGGTGAGAAGAGGCAGGTGGTTAATTTTCTGACCAAGGCGCTCAGCTGAAAGGCTATCAAGGATGGCATGAATAATTTTTGCCAGGTGAGGGGAGGGGAGTTTCAGAGAGCATGCATCTCAAAGTCTTGTCAGGGCAATGACTGGACCTCAGAGGCTGACCACTTCATAGCTGCGGACTTTTTCTTAGCAACGTGAAAGAACACATCCACTTAGGGTAGTCACAGGGTGTGTGTGTTGGGGGTGGCAGAGGTCTTGCATTCACCCAGGATGGGGCTGAACATTTTCCCGTTTGTCCCAGGGACAGGGTAGCTCTCCTGTGCCCTATGAGCTTCAAGGCAAAAGGGCTTCATGAATCCTGGTGAGAAAACGCGTTTAAAATGTCTCTTGGCCAACAGTACCTTGGTTTAGTTCCCTCGATCTGACTTTCCTGAGTTGCATCCCAACTGGGCTGAGCCTGGTCTCAGAAAAGTCCCTATCATCAATATCCATCTCTTTCCAAATGCCCTTGCTGAAAAGCCTGGGGCCCCCTTTTCTTTCCTTCTTGTACTGTGGGATATTTGCTTTCCTTTTTCATAAGAATCGTGGATAACTTAATACAAGTAATCATTAGAGCCGACTCTTCACATCGGTTCACCAGCTGGTCCCGGAAAAGGACCCTACCTAACACATTCAGCATTGACTCTCTTGGGGAAAGAGCTGACACATTTCTATACCTCCTGCTGGTTCTGGGATGCCCTCAGGCTTCCCTACCTCCCCCCTCTCTGCCAAAAGGGACTTAGGATCTCTAAGCTGTCTTTCAAACCTCAAGGAATTTCAGGAACTCGCTTGCTCTTTTGGGGTCGCGCTGATTGGGGCAGCTGGGTGTGCCCCGCCCCCTCCCCGCCCCCTCCCCGCCCCAGCAGTCACGTCATGGAAAGGCTGGGGAGGTGGGTCCGTGCTCACGTGGTCGCGGGCGCTGCGCTGCCTGGAGGCTCAGTTCTGGGCTTTCAGGGTTGAAAACCCCGCCCCAAGCTTAGTTTGAGGCCATCTGAGGCCGCTGGAGAGTTGACCCTGCTCTCACAGGTGATGTGTTAGGATCGAGGTGTGGTTGGTTCCGTAAGCTGGTCGGAGGCGCAGACGCTGGGCCAAAGTGTCAGCAGCAGTAGGAAATCTACTGGGTGTTGAGGCTTTTTGCAGTTCCCTTTTCTCCCTGCCCTCTCCGCCTGGCCTGCGCTTTAACTCTTCCCGGGTTTGCTGCAGGGTTGGGAGTGAGGGCAGTTTCACTGGTGAAAAGGACGCTTTCAGAAGCCAGACTCCTAACCTTCTCCCCAGCAAAATCGAATTTAGAGCAATAACCTTTAAGTTGAGTTTTAAACTGTGACATGTCCATTGCAGATCATTGGGTAAATACAGAAAACTATAAAGAAATGAAAATCACCCGTAGTCACCCTTTTAGACTTTTTCCTAACATTAAAAGTACTGCTTTTATTTCTGCAAAATGTAATTTTAAGTATAGTCTTGAATGACTGATGAGGAAAACCTTTTATCGTCTTTCTCCTTTCAACATCAGTTCAAAAGGGAGGTAGAATATCGACTTAGGTTAGTCCCCACAACTCAGCTTTTTTGAGACTATCCCAAGAACACAGAATTTCAGAGCCAGATAGTATTTTTGAGTTTATGTGGTTAATCTTTCCACTTTCTGGACTGAGACAGAAGTGACACAACTTTCTTGGGGTTTCCAAATTAGCTGCAGAGCTGGAACCAGAAGAACTCAAAGAGTTCTGCTTCTGAAGTCAGGGTCCTCCCAAAACTCCAGGAGCATGGAATATCAGAGTTCACTTTTAGGTCAGAGATTTTAAATGAGATCAAAAGCAGAAAAGCGAAGAGGGGAGACAGGGAGCCACATTTGAAAAGGGGCAATTTTCTTTGGAATTTTGGTACATTTTAATTCCTTTTTACAAATGGAAACAAAGTGACATTTTCAAGAATTCTGAATAGACGCTGTCAGCCATTGGAACAAAACACCTGCAGGAAGAGATACTGGGAGGCAGGGAGCTCTATCTTAGAGAGGCACCCAGTTCTTTGGGATATGAGCGCCAATCTCTGCAGAAGTTGACCCCAGGACTCCCCTAGCATGAGTGCTGGCGTCAGTGCTTCCCCGCAGGCCTGCCTTCTAGGCAACCATGTGGTCTCTTCCTCATCAGTAGCCCTCCGCAGAGGCATGCTCCCTGAGATGCCCCTCCCCCTCTTTCTGACATCCACTCTGGGCCTGTGGTTCTCTTGCTGGGAGTATTGATACCTCTATTGTCACTTCCTGGGAGGCCTTCTCTTCACACAGGAAACCACCTTCCTGAGAGCAGAGAGCAGCCTAGAATAAGCCTATCATGAACACTGTTGTCAAGACCACGTAAAAAACTCACCAAAGCCTTATCCCAGTCCTGGCTCCTTTTGGAATAGATAATTCTCCCTTTTTCTCTCTGGCCAGGACTGATAATGATAATAATAATGAACACTTAGGTAGTGTTTAGTGCTAGACACTTTACATTTTAATCTACACAGTGTCCCAAATTCATTTCACAGATGAGGAAACCAATGGGGCACAGATAAGCTTGCCTGAAGTCACAGCTATGAAGAACAGAGCCAGAATTCACACTCAGCCTGGCTCCAGAGACCATGTTCCTAACCACTAGACTAGACTAATCAGCCTGCTCCAGGGGCTCGGCCTCTGCCCTCAGTGGCAGCACTCTATTTGAGGTCTGCAGCCATCTGCAGGGGATTTGATTTTCCTCCCCCTTTAGGGAAAGCAAGTCTGGGGTCACTGTGGCTCCTTTGCCCTCTCCTAAGTTTGCATGGCAGCCAGTTTTCATTTTGTGTCGTTTTATTTTCCATAGGCCACATTTATCATATTTAATAACCAAATGTTATTTGGTTATTGGTTATTTTGTAAAATTCTTCACATGAATAACATTAGAAAAATAGTCTTTGTTAGCGTCCATGTCCTGGTTTGGTATTTGGACAAATTGTGGAGGTGTGGCCAGAGAGTATATTCTGGAGTTGGACAAATCTATCCAAATCTAGACTCTACTATTGATTGGCAACATGTCTTTCTTTTTTTTAATTCCTTCGTTTCATGGTTTTCAATGTATTCAAGTAATGCCTATACAAGCTTGATATAGCACATTAAATAATGCACGCGAAATACCTGTACAAGTGAAATAATACAAGATGCATGAAGGTGAAGCTACTCGTCTCCTCCTTCAGTCCTGTCCCTCTCAATCAGCATTAGCCACATTCTCCAGGGCAGCCTGCTGAGCCTCCACATGGTTGTTTTCCTGTCTATAACAGGAGGCGAACGCCCTGTGATGTATGTAATGGGTGCTCTTTCAGTGGTAGTCATTGTTATGAGGAGGGAACACATGTGCATTAGGGCTGCAGTAAGTTGCATTTTTGCCATGGGAAGAGAAATTCTCCACCTTTCCCATCAGTTTCTCTTTGCTTCTCCATCTTGCAGCCTCTGGCACAGCCCAGAGTCCAGTGGTATCCGGCAGAGGCAGTGCTGTGCAGCTCTGAGCTGGGCCCTTAAGGGGAAGAGGGAGTACCTCCAGCAATATTCAGGGTGGATGTGGGTTCCAGGGCTTCTGATCCTGGGGCTGGGCTTGTCTGAGATTCACAGGAGGTTAGAGAACTAAGGAGGAAGGGGAGAAGGCTTTAACCCACCCCTCTGCTGTCTCTCTCTGGAGGAAACCTCAGGCAGCTCTGTGTACTTCCCCCTCTGCACACACACCTCTTCCTGCCTTCTCTACCCTGACACCAAGGTCTCTCCCCAGCCCTGGTGGCATCGTGCCTGGGTTGCTAATAATAGAGAAGGGTGAATCTGCCAGGCAGTGAATCAGAAGGCTGTCCCAGCTCTGTTCTTCTGCCCTGATCCTGGCAAATTCTTGTGGGCTGATTCGGTAAATATCCTTGTGAGCAGAATAAGTCTTTGTGTGTTCTGGAAACTCCTGCTGTCCCTGGGGGTAACACCCTCTTGGAAGGATGATGGGGATGCCTTTGGCCTCAAGATCTTAGGACGGCGTTTCAAATTGCTCCAGGCTTCCAAGCTAGCCTGGGCTCTGGGAGGAGGGTTTGCAGGTTTGGAGAAGGAGCTGCTTCCCAGGTGCTCAGGGGATGGAAGTGAGAATAGGGAGGGTGTGGAGGGTACAAAGAGACTGTTTAGTTCTTGCATAAAAGACAACACAATGTGGTCCTTCCAGTTCTTTTTAGAGCTCAAAAGGTGAAATAAGAATAAAGAACAGCGATCTGCAGTTTTCCTATTATCCAAAAGCCTACTACCCAATTCAGTGGATTGTTTTGGCAACTTGCTTGGATAAACTTATTTAGAAATTATTTCAGAATTCCTCCAGGCAGTTACCCTACGTCCTTTTTAAGTCAAGGTGTGGTATAAGTCCATTAACGAATTAAAATACTTCCAGATTTCTGTGTTATTCTCAAGGCACTTTTGCTAGATAACAATACCTCGCACTTGGACGGTGTTTTGTGGTTTGCAAAGCACTTTCACATCTGTTTTCTCACTTGGTTGCCATAATAACCCTGGGAGCCGGGAAGGGCATGTCTTGTTATTATCCCTATTTTGCAGATGAGGAAGCCAAGGTTTTTAGAAGGTTGGGTGGCCTAGTCAAGGTCACACCGGTAGGGGAATTGGGGGGATGGAGGAAACTAGAGCTGTTTTTCCTTAACCATCTTGCCTCTCACTGAGATGAAACAGCAGGATGGTTCCTGGGACCCAAGATCCCTTTGAACGCTTGGATTAAAATAATTTATGAGTTCTTTGTGAGTGTGTGTGGACCTGCTGGTAGTGGCTTTTCTTCATTAGAATTTGCATGCAAGATTGACACTAAGATGGCTGACTTTCACCATCCCAAACCAACCCTGTTTTTGCACCGTGCTGTAGTGGTATGAATTACCTTGCAGGTAATTGTGGCTTAGGTGACGGTACACAAAAGGCATCATACAGCAGCCAGATGTTCATTTTACTAAATGGAAAATATGACTCAGAACACGGGCCAATCTGAGCCTCCAAGCAGGCAAATTAGCCATTGAGGATGAAGTCTTCACCTCTGGAGAGGAGAGAATGTGGGAGCACAGAGCCCAGAGTCAAGTGATTTGGTTGAGATCCCCCCACTTCGGTTATTTAGACTTGCTTATACTCCTCTGACCAGACTATGGGATCTTCTACAGAAATTCTACAGAAGTGTGGGCAGAATTACAAGTAAGGTGGGTTGAGGAAGTGCACAGGTGGAAGTGTAGCCGAGAGGATGCGTTTGAGGAGCAAGAGGCTGGGACTCAAGAAAGCTTTATGCAGACTCAAATCTTACAGTGATAACAAGCATTTGCGTAGCACATATGAGTTTCATCCTATGAAGGATTCCATAGGATTCTCACAGCAGCCCAGGGATGTGAGCAGAGCAGTAAACAATATCCCTGTTTTATAGAGGAAGTAGAAATCGAGAAGCAGGAAGGTTGGGTAATTTGCCCAAAGTTCCACCACTAGTAAATCGCAGAACTGGGACTAAAGCCCAGGTCTTCCGACCCTCACTGGGCCCAGCGTTCTTTCCAATGTGTCATCCTGCCGTTTTCCCCTTCCTTCCTCCTCCCCACAGCTCCTTGCAAGTTCAGCCTGCTGGAGGTAAGGGAAGTGATCATGAGAGTTTTTCCAGTGCTGAGACGTTCTGGAAAAAACATGGACCTGTATCTGTGTCCTGATCTGTGCTTCGTGATTGGACTGTCTTGACACTCGTCTCAGGACTCTGGGGAGTGCTTGTGCAAGTGTTTCCCAGTGTGGCCGGCTTCTTGAACGCTGCTAATGGAAAGTTGTAAGAGTTCCATTTTCCTGTTTCAAGCGAGCATTTCCCCCTTGGGGTTATAGCAACCACTTCCTCCTCAGCACCCGGTGGGTCGTGGTAAACACCAGTTACAGCAGAGTATCCCCTTCTGACAACCTCATTGGTTCCTTTTTTTTTTTTTTTTTTGCCTGTAAGCACATACACACAGAGTTCTGAAGGCTAGGTCTCCTTTCCTTCTGGTTTAGAGTTTTCAGAGTACCCTGCTGTGGCCTTGGAAACAGAAAACCCACACAGAGGTCAAACGCAGTTCTCGTGGAGTCACCTTGTCATCCTGCTTTGTTTTGGAAGGAACTGGGTCGGAGGCAGCACAGTAGGACTACAGCATCTTTAACCCTTGGTAGGATGGCTGGATCCGCTGAACGCTTGTGGGTAAACAGGAAGCTCACAGCCTCAGTGGATCATTAAGGGTGATACAGAATAGACACGAAAATCTTAAGTGGGATGGGAGCAGAGCAGGACTTGGTGGGTAGATAGTGAGGAAAAGGAGGCAAATAGGGATGGTGAAGAAATCGAAAGGGAATGGGGGATACAAGGAAAGGGTCAGGAAAGGGTGAGTAAAAGGTTTAAAGAGAGGTGCTAATTTTAGATACTTAAAAATATTTTAAGTATCTAAAACTTGTGGCTGGGTGTGGTGGCTCACTCCTTTAATCCCAGCACTTTGGGAGGCCAAGGCGGGCAGATCACCTGAGGTCAGGAGTTCGAGACCAGCCTGGCCAACATAGTGAAACCCCGTCTCCAACTAAAAATACAAAAATTAGGCCAGGCACAGTGGCTCACGCCTGTAATTCCAGCACTTTGGGAGGCTGAGGCGGGTGGATCACGAGGTCAGGAGTTCAAAACCAGCCTGGCCAAGATGGTGAAACCCCATCTCTACTAAAACTACAAAAATCAGCCAAGTGTGGTGGCAGGTGCCTGTAATCCCAGCTACTCGGAGGCTGAGGCAGGAGATTGGTTTGAACCTGGGAGTTGGAGGTTGCAGTGAGCCGAGATGGCGCCACTGCACTCCAGCCTGGGCAACAGTGAGACTCTGTCTCAAAAAAAATGTGTATATATAAATACTTAAAAAATATTTGTAATTGCTGGTTTGGGGTTACTAGAATCTCTCTGAATCTGTCTCAGTTTTTCTTACAGCTTTTAAAATCCATGGAACTCTATCACCAGGAGATGATTGTGGTATGGAGCTGATCACCCCGGAGTTAGTGGGGTGGCAACTGAGATCGGGGGGAAATGGAGCAGTTTGAGGATATATGGGCCGTGAAAACCTCCCAGCTCTGCCCCCAGCCATGCCATGAAAGTCATGGGGAAGAAAGGCCCCCATTTGTGTGTTTGTGTTATTAAATAGAACAGTAACAGAGCAGGTCTCTGAGCCTGCCTGGCAGAAATCTTTCTGTAGCAGGAGTGTCCTGCAACTCTCTGGTGGATTTGCAAAACAGTACAGATAGAAAAACTTAAATGGGAAACAAGCTTGTCTTGTCCTACTTTGTGGAGATAGATAATAAAGCCGAAAGGCCAAGAAGTGTAAATATATAGCATATATCTAATGTATATGGTATATGTACATATCAATCTATAGCTATACAATAGCTACACTATTTATCTATGTTTATACGATGACTCTAGGCTTCAGAAGACCTGTCAAAGATTTCCATACATCTAGAGAATTTAGAAGGATCCCTTTATAGGTGAGAGTTGAGACTTTTTGGCTGCAGGTTGGGATTTGGTGGACTAGTTCCTGGTACCACCACCTAGTTGCCGTGATTATCTTTAGACTAACCAAGGCCCTTGTGTTAGCCTTCCTTAAATCATCCCCACCCCTAAGCAAGACAGCACCTATAACTTCACAGTTTCTCCAGTTCATCCCTGTTTTATTTTATTTATTGTTTTTTGAGACAGGGTCATGCTCTGTCACCCAGGCTGGAGTGCAGTGGCACGAACATGGCAGCCTCTACCCCTGTGTTCAAGCAATCCTCCTGCCTCGGCCTCCCGAGTAGCTGGGACCACAGGTGCGCGCCACCACACCTGGCTAATTTTTGTGTTTTTTATAGAGACAAGGGGTCTCATCATGTTGCCCAGGCTGGTCTTGAACTCCTGGCCTCAAGCAGTCCTCCTGCCTCAGCCTCCCAAAGTGTTGGGATTACAGGCATGAGCTACTGCATCCGGCCCATCCCTGTTTAAATGGGAATATCCAGAAGATTGTCCTTGTCATACACTCGGTGCAGTTTAGAGTGTCTTCACCACTTGTGAGAAACAGGATTCTGGTTGGGAAGCGCCATCATTCAGAGTGTGGCAGGTTTTTGCTTTGTTAATTACTGGAATTGGGGTACAGAAGCCAAATGCAGGTTCTCCACCTGGGACCTTCTTCCTGTTTGTCTGCCCACTTCACTCCTGTCTTAGCAGCTGCAGCCTGAAATAGTGAGATGGCTACATTGCCTGATCAAATCTGGGATTTATGTAGTGATAACATCTCCCAGGAGATAGATTTCTTCGCCCTACCCCAGTGCTTCCCACACATGCCCATGGACCAGCTCTTTATCTCTGGCATGAAGATTCCTCCCACTTCCCTGTTGCTGAGATCCTTAGGCCTTCAGAGGGCAATTCTTTCAGCAGGGATTGCAGCTCCAGGTTAGAGTGGGAGTGAGAAGAAGCCATGTGCCTCACACCGAAAGACAGCCATGGTCTTGTCGACCTAATATCTGAGCCAAGGTGGAGGACAGCGGCCCAGGACACACTTCCAAGTTGCCTTGGGGAGTGCTGTGTTTGGCCTTTGTTACAAGTAGGTTTTCAAAGGCAAAAGGAACAAGGAAGTGGGCTGATACAAAGTTGTTTGACAGGAATCCTCCCTGGTTTACAGAGATAACATTGGATAGTGATTGCTCTACACTGTTGAACTATGGAGTACAAGTGATGGTGTCCAGCATATGTCATTTTATGGCTACTTAGCATCAGTTAATCTTGAGCCCACATAGCAAGTGGCTTCAAGAGGTGATTATTTAGCTCAGGCGGGAAGTGAGACGTGATCGCTGTCACACGCTGTCACATCTGGGTTTGATAATTAAAGGGGGCTTGGATTCTCAGATAAAAAATTTTTCTTTCTCAGTCTAAAATGGAGAGTTTCTAAAAAAATCCATCTTCCTCTCTCACTTGGACAATTACAGCAGCTTCAAAATGGATCTTTCTTGTTTTCACCCTTTCTCGCCTGCTTTCTGTTCCCCAGGTGTACACACAGAAGCAGCGTGAGCCTTTTAGAACATAAGCCAGACTATGACACTCCTCACCCAAAACCCTCCAGCAGCTTCCTATCTCACTGACATAAAATCCGAAGTCCTAAGAACAGCCTAAAAAACTCTGCAAGAACTGACCTCATATGTGATATATTCTCCTCTTTGTTTACTCTGTTCCAGCCACTTTGCTGTTCCTGCTGGCCTTTGAAGCTGCCCACACGCCTGTCTCAAAGCCTGTGCACTTGGCCGCTCCCTCTGTCTGCAGTGCCGTACCCTCCGCCTGTGTATGGCTCAGCCCCTCACTTCCTGCAGAAAGACCATGGCCAGCTAAGCCAGCACACCCCTCTCCCCGCCTCCCTGGGGTCTCCCTTTTCCCCTACCTGGCTTTATTTATCTTCAGGATGCTCATAGCTGCCTGATGCAATATGTCTTTATTTGTTTATCATCTGCCTGTCCCCACTTAGAATGTAAGCTGTTTTAAGGATAGGGACTTCGTTGTGTTCACTGCTAAATCACCTGCGGCTAGAACAGTGGCACATCTGTAAATATTTGTCCAACAGTGAATGCATGTGTGCATGCATGCATGAATCCATTAGCAACAGCATTTATTGGGTTCTTTTACTTGGCATCACGTTTGCAGCAAGGAGTACAAAGATGGATACCACGGTCCCTGCCCTCAGGGGTTCACTCCTTTGATCTGTTCTTTGTGGAAGGGTTTCCCACATCAGTCTCTTTTCTGATCCTGTTCTTACCCATGTTGTTTGAATATTGGGAAGGCCCCTCCACCCTAGGAGTCTAGCTGCTGTCTGTCATCCAAATGGTCCTACACTAATGTTCCTGGGCTTCTAGAGATCCTTGGGGTCTTCACGGAGCAGTCAACCCATTCAGGGAACAGTTTTCAGTCCTGAGCTCACAGAACCTACAGGAAGAAAGCCCTATTTCTCCCTTAGCTGAAGGGACATTTTGGAGAGTGCTGTGTTCTCAGATCAAATATAGGAAGGAGCACTGAAGGTGTAAGATATGGTAGCAGTTGCTTTATGTTACTTGTTTATTTGGTGTTCTGTATACTTTTTACATTGTAAAAGCAAACTAACCAGGCTACAGAAATTTCGAAAATAAAGAAAAAGAACGGGTATCATCATAACCCTACGATCATAATGATGAAACAGCTTGATTCTATGCATTATTAATTAATTGGTTAATTTGTATTCTACCTTATTCAAAAGATTTGTGGATACTTACAAATATGCATGTAGTGCAATAGAATATAATAACTGAGAGATGAGAGCAAAGGGTTAAATTGTTTATCAAAGCCAGTATAAAGTTCATATGCAGAAATGCGTATTAGTACAACTACTCTTATAAATTGGTATATTTCTTCTTAGCCTAAGTCTGTATATTTTCCGTAGCTAATTCTGCTCCCCGCCCCTTAATCTTATAGCAACATTGTCCACGTTTCTTTCTTAACCCTTATAGTTAAGGACTGAACGATCCATCCCAAGGATGTGCCTCTAATGTGTTTAATCATCCTCTATTGTTGGAAGTTGGGCTATTTTCACTACTATTGTTATCAGAAACAATGGCATAATTAACATCTTTGTGCATGTAACTTTTTCCGTTTTTTGGAGTATTTCCTTAAGTAGATTTCCAGAGGTAAAATAAATAACTGAAAGGTTGAAACATTTTTATGGCCCTTGCAGCATATTCCTGGGCTGCTTTCCCAAAAGGTCATGTGTCTTGGGGATGCCTTCCAGCAGTGGGTTGGCATGTATCACACCTTACTCTCCTCCTCACCAACACTAGGGTTCACTATTTAATTTATTTATTTTTTTTTTTTGCGGCGGAGCTTGGTGGCTCACGCCTGTAATCCCAGCATTTTGGGAGGGCGAGACAGGCGGATCACTTGAGGTCAGGGGTTCGAGACCAGCTGAGGCAAATAGTGAAACCCCATCTCTACTAAAAATACAAAAATTAGCCAGGCAGGGTGGCGTGCATCTTCTAGTCCAGGCTACTCAGGAGGTTGAGGCAGGAGAATTGCTTGACTCCTGGAGGCGGAGGTTGCAGTGAGCTGGGATTGTGCCACTGCACTCCAGCCTGGGCGACAGTGCGAGACAACGTCTCAGAAAAACAAAAACAAGAAAACAAACATTTTTTTTTTTGTTGCTAATAGGCAAACATATATTATTATTTCATTATATGTATGTTGAATTATATGTGTGTTGCCAGGTTGTCTACTGGCACCTGAGATTGTTTTTACCCATTTGTTTGAGTTCTTTGTATATAAAACTTAACCCTTCAATCATACTTTATTTTGTAAAATATTTTCTCCAGTTTATTTGACTTCTGCTTTGGTTTGCAGGTGTCTTTGCTTTTGATACTTTGAGTTTTCACGTTTTGGATAGTCATAGTTCTTGGTAATTTTCTCTGTTATTTACCTAGAGACAGTAGTCCAAGTTCATTAGCCTGGCAGTTGAGGCCTGTGGCGATGTTGGCTTTGTTATTCCAGAAGACTCACCTTCTGTTCTCTTAGGACCTTCTTGTTGGGAAGCTGAATCAGTGCTGCATCTAGCATATTTTACACCAGGAGTACTTTTTTTTTTTTTTTTTTTTGAGACAGAGTTTTGCTCTTGTTGCCCAGGCTAGAATTCAATGGCGCGATCTCCGCTCACTGCAACCTCCGCCTCCTGGGTTCAAGCAATTCTCCAGCCTCAGCCCAGGGGCCCCCCACCACGACCGGCTAATTTTTGTATTTTTAGTAGAGACGGAGTTTCACCATGTTGGCCAGGCTAGTCTCGAACTCCTGACCTCAGGTGATCCACCCGCCTCGGCCTCCCAAAGTGTTGGGATTACAGGCATGAGCCACCATGCCCAGCTCAGGAGTAGATTTTTTAAAATACTCCCCTCTTCTATAGTAACAAAATTATTTCAATAATTAAGAAATAAATAATGATGATGATGATAATGGCCAGAAAATAATTTCAGACAGTTAAACATTTCTATTATTGAATTTTGTGTATATGATGCCAGCAATAAAAAAAGGGGGGCAGGGAGTAATGAATTTAATGACGCTAATGCTTATTTTGAAAAAAAGGAAAGGTTACACTTTCATAGTGGTCTGTAGCAGTAATGAATAAAAACTATAGTTTCTGGTTTTGAGTCTTCTGTAAATTGATCAGACTTCGTAAATACTGATCTTTGCCTATTCATCATGATCAATAGACAAAGCCGCATTTGTTGGTCTATCTTCCCTCAAAGCTGGTCGCAGAGCACTTTTTATTCCTGTTAATTTTGAAAAATTTCTTTTGGTTGAAACAGCAGATATACAAATAGGATAAATCTTAAACATAAAATTTGGCAGAAATTCACAACAATCCCATTTCACAGTAAATTCCAGACATTGCAACAAAGTCCTGTTCTTCAGTTCTTCAGGATTGATTAACATCTCATTGTTGAAAAGTCAGAAACATAAATAGAAACTCCCAAGTGGTCTGGTAGAATGAGAGGATGGAATAGCCCAGGTTCTTTTTCTTTGTCTTTACAATGACTATGCTTCCAGCCTTTATTTTTGGTCTGGTCTTCAAGCTTAGGAACACATCGTACCACAGGACTCGGGGGACGAGCCACCCCAAATTGAGTGCCACTGATACCGAATCCTGTGAACTCGCTCTTGAAACATGGGTAGCTGAGTCCACGGGTGTCAGGGGCTGGCTTTGCAACTATTAATATGAGTTATTTGAATTAACTTCCATAGAGAATGTAATGTTTATGAAAAGGTAATTAGTCTGTGTGAATTTGAAGCTTACATATATTATTAAAAGTCAAGAATAATGCAGCAATTGTTTAGAATTAGACAAAAGGTTGTTGGGGGAGGTGTTGGATTATGTTTAAATCAGAATCGCCAGCTCATGGTCATGGTAAAAAGCCCATCAGTTTCAGTATTGTTTTAAATTCCTTACAGACAATTTTCCCTCTTTTTGCCTCCCTCTGGGCCAAACTGCTCCGTGCCAGGCCCTTAGTGCTGAGCTGAGCCGAGCTGAGCCAAGCTGTTGGCTGTGCTGTTGGCTGTGCTGTTGGTGCTTTTTTGCTTCTAGGCTTTTGCTTATGCTTTTCTCAATCCTGAAATACCAACCTCCACTTCGCGTGTGTGTGCGCGCACACACACACACACACACACACATTTTCCTCATCTTTTTAAGACTTAGCTTAAATGTCACCTTTTCCATGAAGCTTCCTTAATTTTTTCCCTTTTTCTCCCAAAGTAATAGCTTCCTCTTCTGAATTCCTGTAGCCCTATCCCAGATCTGCAGGAGAAAGCACTCACAGCTGTGCCCAGTGCATCCAGGGACAGCACTGATGTCAGAAAATTTGGGTGGTCTGATTGGACAAAGGAGTCCAGGAGCCAGCCCAGGTTACCTGCCTGGGTCCTGGTTCCAGAGCTCCTCTTGTTTGCCTCTCTCCCTGATGGGCTGGCCCTGGTTGTGGGACCTCACTGAGTCTGGATGCTGCTGCCTCTGGTTCTTGGCCTCTGGGTGTGAGGCAACCCTTACTTAACTTACCTTTCTGCTTCAGAAACCCCACCCTTAAGCCAGACCCCACAATAAGGGCTAGGCATTCTGAGCACTCTTCCGCTTTCTCAACCAGACTCTTGGGTCTTGGCGGGGTTCCCACATGCTTATGTTAGCCTATATTTATCGATTCCCAACTCTGGGAAAGCAGTGTGCCAGGTAGGGCCTAGGGGTTCAGCAATGAACTGGCCATTTCCAATCCTTAAGGAATGCTCACTCTAGTGGGGGTAACACTCATGTCATCACCAGATCACGTGAATGTGCTCTCAGCAGAGAAGCAGATGCATGTGTGAGGTATAGGAGAGAAGTGATTAGCCTTTTTGAGTGCATTGGGCAAAAAGTGCAAAGAGGAGGTGATAATTGCGCATGGTAAAGAATGAAGAAGAGTTCTCTCGGTAGGTTAGGGGAAGGGTCTTCCAGCCAGAGGGGCCAGCACAAAAGGTTCAGGAGCATGAAGCAGTGTGGTGTGTGTTGGCAAACACAACCAGATCAGTTTTGCAACAGCCCAGGGAGTGAAGGGACGCATTGGTGGGGAGAGGCGAGAGCCCTTGAGAGTCCATGTGTGGTCTGTGGTCTTTGTCCTGCAGGCTTTAGGGAAGCCACAGAAGGTTTAAAGCAGGGGAGGGACATGATGAAATTGGCATGATCAGACTGATGTTTTAGAAAGGTCTGCAAGGCTGATGAGTGGAGAGTGGGTTGCAGGAAGGCACACCCAAGGCAGGACAGGCTGTTGTGATCCTGGAGAGATAGGAAGAGCAAGGGGTGCTAGCCGTAGGGAGAGTTGTCAGGGTGGTAAATTAGGAACTTTAATGATTGACTGGCTGTTTTGGCAGCCCTGTTCCAGAATCTCCTTAGCTGTCCCTGAGGGTAGATCTTAGGGTCTCCCATGGAATTTGTGATCCTCATATGTTCAGCATGGTCCCATTAGATCTGTGGGGTCAGTGTGCTGGGGCATGACGCTGCACATGCTCTATCTGCCCAGAGCCCCTGGAGCCCCTGGACACCAGGGAGCCATGTCCGTCACATATGATGCCTTGGTAAGGAGCTGGTAAGAAGCAAGATGACCTCTTGCTCCTGAGAGCAGCAAGCACTTACAGCTTCTCCCTCTGAGTGCATCTGGCTTGATGGGAGCTGGCAGACCTTGCTGAGTCTTGCCCTGATTGGGTGGCCTGAGTCATTGCTGCCACGACAGGCACCAGATCCCACCGTGCCATGTGCTCCCTTCTGGTATCACAGCTGCTCGCTCTCCACATGTGGCCTTAAGGAGGGCTTTGGGGCAGATACAGGACTGATGCCTTTATCATTTAAACCTCTCTTTATCTTCTGAGAAGCCCATTTGTAGCCCTCTGCGGTCATGTCTGTCATTTCTTTCATTTTTAGGCAGGCTGGTGGGGAAGACCGCAGATGGCCAGGAGCTTTTGGGTCACCCCTCAAAATGCAGTTGGCCGCTACACTGTGAAATCCCCAGAGGCCACAGTGCCCTGTGATTTACTCCTAGCATTTTAAGTGTTGAGTTTCATTGCCAGGATGCTAGGCTTCCTCCTGGCCCCACCACAGGTGCTTCCGTGAGTGTCTCCTCGCCTCACCTGGGCTGGGCCGTGGCTGCAAGTCCCAAACACCAACCATCCCCGGTTCTAAATTGTGTTCTAACTAATTAGAGGCAGAGGTTGGTCAGAGTCAGGTACTGCTCAGCCACGACCACAGTGATGTTCCGCTTCTCTGGGTGGGGAGGTGGTACCGCAGGCAGGGCCAGGTTGGTGGGGCTGGGTGGTTTAGAAATCCTGGCTTCCATCTCAGCCCCCGCCAGTGACCACCGAGGTAGCTTTTGTGTGATCTGTCGTTTCCTCCGCTACTCATCTCCTCAGAGAGGCCCGCTTTGTCTTGGTGTTCTATTTCATCTTTTAGACACATCTTACCTGCATGGTGTGTGTTCAGGTTTTCAAGCATGTCCCGTGTTTTCCTACCTAGTCCTCCCTACAGTTTTGGGGATGAGGCCTTGCTGTGCATTTTCATTTCTGTTTGCAGAGGGAGAAACAGCAGCTCAGCAAAGTAGGTGACTTGCCCGCGTTGACACGGCCAGTGAGTAGACTACAGTGGAGGTCTTTGGCTTTCCTCAGCACTTTCCCCTTTGTCTCTAAATCCAGCGGCTCAAACTCAAATGCCACCAGGGGCCGGGCAGGTGACCTGTGTCAGCGGGACCCAGTGACAGGGGAAGAGAAGGTCCCATCTTAAGTGGCTGCTGCTCAGCTCCAGGCAGGGGCCACTGTCCGGGATTACAGGCCCAGGATTTCAAAGAGAAGTTGGGAATTCGGATTTTTGTGTGGAATCTGATTTTTAAATGTTAGCAACTAATTTAGAAAAAAATATGTAGCCAAACAAGGTGAGTCTGCTGGCCTCTGCCCTATATCACCTGGCTGCTAGTCACTCACCCACGGCCTTTCCTCCTGACTCAGGTTTACAGGGAGCCTCTGCTGGCTGGCTATCCTGTTAAGGGAAAGGGGGAAAGGAAAGGGAAGAGGAAACAGTTCTAGGAGCTTCTGGTCCATTTGCGTCGTGCTGGCCACACACTGTGTAAATAGCTCAGCTGCCCACATTCCCAAGGCAAATACTTTCCATGCGCCTCTTTGGCCACCTTGAATCCCAGGGCTCTTTGGCAGTCTATCGGCTCGCTTCCTTTTCCGAAGATTCAAATGACGACTGCCTGAAAATATTTTCTTCAGCTGGGTTTTTCCTTGGTGACTTCACTCCGAGACAGATGTGCCCTAATAATAGCATTGAAAGTTAAGGGGAATAAGTCAGCCAGCTGGTTCTGTTCCCTAGAAATGATGTTAACAGTTCCTAAATGTGAGCTCTCCCCAGAGACCTTGGAGGGGCTGAGCCTGCAAGAGGGCCGTGGTCATTGTGAGAGTCTGGAGTCCTTCTCCCTGGGACAGAGTCCCCAAGGCTCTCCCCTCGTCCCACCAGGATACGTGTACTGCCCGGCACACAGCAGATGGACATTGCAAAGGAGGTTTGCTCTCTTTGGAGATGGTCAGGGGCTCTCGTTCAGCTCCTGCCTCCTGAGCCTAGAGGCCCCAAGCTTAGTGAGACCTAAATCCTGACTGCACAAAGCAGACCATTCCTCTAAGTGCCTCTCTCGTGCCTGTGTTCAGGCTCACTGACTGGAAGGACTCCCAGAAGTCATTTAAGCCAGTTCTTCAGCCTCTATCATTCCAGAATACATTTTTCAGATAACCGGCTTGCATTCCCTCAATAATGTTTCATTTCCTCTAACTCAGTAGGAAGGAGATGAAACAAGTCTAAGAGAACCAGGAGCCTTCTGTAAGCTGTGCAGGCAAGAGAGTGACTTTTGTGGGGGCCAAGCTTTAAGATCTTTTAGATAGAAAACTGGACCAGCCTCTGCGGATGTCGATGCTCTGTTTCTTGGTTTTGCTTCTCTGTAAATCTGAGGGAGAAGACAGGAAGGACCTGGGGTGCAGCCCTTCTTTGCCTGTCTCATAGGAGATCCTCACCTAACTTTGTGAAAACCCATGCTGTCTGTAATGATCCCAAAAGCTGCTGCAAAAGACCTCAATATAAAAGACATGTTAACCTGGACGTGGTCGCTCACGCCTGTAATCCCAGCACTTTGAGAGGCCGTGGGGGGTGGATCACTTCTTTGGTCACCTGAAGTCCAGGACTTCAAGACCAGCCTGGGTAACATGGCAAAACCCCATCTCTACCAAAAAATACAAAAATTATTCAGGCATGGTGGTATATGCATATAGTCCCAGCTACTAGGGAGGCTGAGGCAGGAGGATTGCTGGGTTGCTTGAGCCCAGAAAGTTAAGGCTGTAGTGAGCCGTGATTGCGCCACTGACTCCACTCCAGCCTGGGTGACAGAACAAGACCCTGTCTCATGAAAAAAAAAGAAAAGAAAGAAATGTTGAATCATTGTAGCCTAAAGCAAGAAGTGAAGGAAACAGTTTCAGGGTGTCCCTGCTCCCGGTGGGCGGGAGAACCTGGCTGCAGTAGGGCGTGCAGGCTTCCAGGGTAGGAGTTTGGGCAAGACCCCAAGGTCTGCCCCGATTGGGACACAAACCTAGGAGCGCACCTTTGCCCCTGTTTGCTGCTCTGGGAATAGGAGGCGAGACTGGTGCCTGCCTTTCTGGGGCCCTGGGAGGCTCCTGTCACGTGGGGAAAGTGCTAAGTAAGCACCCACTGCCACTAGCAGGGCCTGGTTGACAGAGATGCACGGGGAAGGGCGATGAGTCAATCTGTTTATGAAAATCACACATATCGTCACACATACCGTCAAGATGACCCGGGGGACAGCTGAGCCCTGAGAGCTGATGAGTCTTGCTCATACTTGGGGGTTCTCTGGTGTCCCTTTTTGGCAACCCGTTTCCTGTGCTTCCAGAGGTCTGCACGTGAACAGATGCATGACTGCTGAACCGAGACACAGGGTCTCTACCCTGAACAGCTCTGGTCAGGAGAGGGAAGCTGGGTGACTCATAGCAGAATTCAGAGCTGCACATTAGCCACTGCTGGGGCAGGGCTGCAGACGCTTCTTTGGAAAGCAGCTTGGGGTTTCTGGTTCTCTCTGCGAGTCTGCATTCTCACTCGCTGAGTGCCATTTAGCCACAGGCACATCAGCATAATCTGTCAGAAATATGAATTGCACCAGTGTAGCTTGATAACTGCTTATAAGCCGTCATGTGGTATTCAAGTCCTCCCTCAAAAGTTTCCTTGTTGGAAATTCCTTAAGTGGGAGTTCCCAAAACTCTGGCTTTGGAGTTAGACCAGGATGACCCTCTTAACCAAATCTCTTACAAGGTCTTTTTTGCATTCCCAGAAACTAATTAAAAGGCAGTATTTTGTCCATTAATGTTCTTGGCCTAGAGAGGTAAACTTTTAGCAATTGGAGGTTGAGGAAATCTTGTCCCTTCTACTATATCCAGTAGTATCCTAAGGTTTTAAAATGTATAACCTGAAGTTTTTTTCAATCTCAGGAATCTCTGAAAAAGTACCAGGGGTTACTAAAGAGCTGTTCACACAGAAGTAAGTGTGTTTCCTTTAGCAGGGCTGTGCCTGGGAGAGCTTTGGGGAGAGAAGATGGCATTTTAGATTCTTGAACTTTCTGCAGAAAACTTCCTTTTAGATTCCTGGCTTTGTAAATGTCATCCTCCAGCATGGGATGAAGAAGTCTGTTTCCACTTGTGGCCACCTGGCAGAGCTGCCTGTGTCCCTGTTGCTCAGCTCAGTCTCCCGGGGAACAGGCAGAGTTACTTATTTCAGATCCCAGGTCCCTGGGGGAGGCTTGGGTGGGGGGATTTTCAGGAAACACGAGAGCCTCTAGTGGCTCTCCTGCCAGGCTGCCTCATCGTCCGTGCACTCCCTCTCACACCCGACTAGAAAGTAGCTCCTGGGCATTTTGGAGTTCCAGAAAGACTCTGTTTCTGTCAAGGAATAGGACTTTTCATTGGGGATCCACTTCCTCCTGGCTATGGCCTACACCTTCTGCCCTTTCCTTGTGGAAAGGCGGGATTCAAGGCTGGGATTAGGGATAGAAGAGGAGGTGATCAGACCCTACTGCTAACATCTGCTGGGCTCACCCAGAGCTGTTTCCCATACAGTTCATCCGATCCATAGGCTCTTGACCTTGAGGGGGTCAGACCAGACAGTATACGTGAGAGGTATGCAATATGTATCTGCCTCTGTTGAGTGCTCTTGTGTATGTACCAGGCACTGCACACAGAGAATTTAATTTAACCCTGAAAACAATTCTTTAGGATACGTGGTATTTCCATTTTATAGATGAGGAAACTGAAGCTCAGAGAGGTTTGGTAACTTGCCTAGTGCCACCAGCCAGGAGTGGCAGGATCTAAATCTCAGTTTATCTGGCTATAATGTTACCTGTTCCACATGACAGGAAATGAGGCAGCCCAGCAGAGTGATGAAGAGCTTGGATCCGCAGCCAGCCTGCCTGACTACACATGTACAGAACCTTGGGCAAGTTGTCTCATGACTCTGTGCCTCAGTGTTCCCATCTGTGAAGTGGGACAGTGACAGCACCTCTGTGATGGGTTGAGAGACTCTTATCACACACACATAGCAAATACTCAGCCCTGTGTCTGGCTCTGGTAAGCACACGAGCTATTTCTTGAACTGGCACTAGAACAGCTCGCATGCTATGGGCTGCACTCCTGCCCTGCCTTACCTCTCTGTGGGCTATAAAGGAAGGATTAAGCAACTCTAGCTCCCCAGACCAGGGAGCTGTTCCCAAGAAGGTGTGTTGGGGGTGGAGATGGGGCTGAGTCCCCTGGCTGGCGCCTCTGAGAGAGCGGCCCAAGATGGACTCTGCGGGTGCTCGGAGGTTCCAGAACTTCAGTGCCAATTGTCTGCCGATCAGTGAAGGCCTTTGGTAAATTTCCACCCTCTGTAACTTGGCCTTGTTGTTTTGCATTTACCAAAGTAAAAATAAAATCTCTGGGGAGGAGTGGATGAGCGCAGGGCGGGAGAGGATCTGCTGCGTGTTGCAGGGGTGGCCCTTAACCAGCTGGGCAGAGCCCAGGCGCCCTTTCCCAGAGGAAAGGCTGAGCCCTTCTGTCCTCTGGGCTTTATCCATTAGGAAGTCAGCCTCGAAAGGCTGCCCACCCGCCTCGTGCTCTTCCCCAGCCCCCTTGGCCACTCCCTGTTTCCTCCTATTGTTGGTCCCCTCCTAGCCTCCAGGCCCAGCGGCCTTTGAGGCCTGGAGAGGCCCCTGGTGTGAGCTCTGCGAGGCCCCTGGTGTGAGCTCTGCGAGGCCTCTGTTCAGCACAGCACTTCCTGTGCCTTCTTCCTCTCTCGCCTCTCTCCTCTAGCCCTTCATTATTTTTAGTTCTTAAGAGGATGGAATCCAGGAGAGAGGAGGAGGGAAGAGCCAAGTTAATGACCTTCTCACCAGAGATGGAGCATTTGCTGGGCCCTGCCCAATAGGGAGGGTTAGGAACATTTCCATTTTGGGTGAAGGACACCTCGATTCTTGAGTAACCAAAAAAAGACTCTGGTTTAGCAAGATTGCAGGCCCCTTTGATGCCAGCTCCTATACAGTGTGGATGAGGGAAGGAGTGCGGACCTGAAAGAGTCACTAAGGAAGAGCATTCTTTGCTGGTGTCTCCAGTGTCCCTGGCTCCTGCAGGACACTGGGGATGCCCACAAAGAGATGTCCCCTGCCTGCCAGCAAGGGCATCACAGATTGAGGGATGGGAGAGTGAGCAAACAGTGACTAACCTGAGTGAAAGGTTGCCCTCCAAACCCTTGAGTGAAAAAGACCCCTGGGGCCTGGGGCCAGCCAGGCTGCCAGCCGTGGGGTCCTGGAGAGAAACCCAGGCAGACCAAACAGGAAATTCCCACAAATATGCCCCCTCTTGCTACTTGGAGAAGTCTCTAGAAAAATCCAGGTGTGAGCAGGTGAACATAAAGCAGTGTGAGCCTTGGTGTAGGTGTGCTTTATCTTCCAGGCCTGGGCCCTTAGCATGTGCTGGGTCCGCAGGGTCCTCTTATCAGCCAGATGCCGGGAGTATTGGATTCCTGCCGGCTGTCCAGCCTGGGGGACATAGAGAAGGTT
This sequence comes from Pan troglodytes, assembly GCF_028858775.2. Lineage (NCBI taxonomy): Eukaryota > Metazoa > Chordata > Mammalia > Primates > Hominidae > Pan > Pan troglodytes. The sequence continues at coordinate 22,631,290 of NC_072398.2, forward strand.
AGGACAGATCCCCAGTTCCCCAGGAGCCTTCCTGCCACTGGGAGACATGGTATGGCACACAAGAATCACGAAGCACCCCAGCTTCCTTTCCCTTCCCTGCCCCACCTGCAGGTCTGCTGTGCAGGTGCCTTGCTGGGAAGCTCTCCCTCCTCCCTTCTGCATATCCACATCCTGCATCTCCCTCCAGCTTCAGGGAGGATTCCAGGAGTGGCGTGGGGCTAGAGTGGCCTGAGAGACTTCAGGGACAAGGTAGGGCCAGCTTGCAGATTCCAGGGCATCTGCTGGAAGGAGAGGTAGGATGTGGATACACAGAAGGGAGGAGGGAGAGCTTTCTGGGCAGAGCACCTGCACAGCAGACCTGGAGGTGGGGCAGGTATGGGATGGCTTGCCCTGACGGATTGGAGTGGGCACGCCAGAGAGTGAGTGTGGGGCCGTATCTGGGGGTGGCTCTGTATCCCAGAGGGACCCTGCTCCCTCTTATGGGTGGTCAGGGAGCCTTGGTGAGGCCCTGGGCTGCTCCTGGAGCCCTGTCCTTGCCGGCTGGGCCTTGGGCAACCTCCTTTGGCAGGGTTTAGGGCTTATGGTGGAAGAGGAAGAGTGGCCATGATGGAGGCCCCCTGGGTGCCAGTCTGGGTGCTGCCCTTGGCCTAGAAACTAGGCCTCTAGTTGCAACAGGAAGAAGGCAGCTAATCAGGAGACAGCTGGGCAGTCACTCAGGGTTTTCCTGGCTTTGGCCAGAATGTGCTGCTAGGGGTCGATTGACCATGGTGGCGTCCCTCAAAAAGAGTCAGCCAGGTTGGGAGCTCCAGCCTTCAGCCCGACCAGGTCTACGCACTGCAAACCAGGGACCTGGCAGCCCTCGCAGCCTGATTGGGTGTGGAGGGGACAGAGCGCTCACCTGGAGCTAGTTTAGCTAGCTAGTTCACTGAGCTGGTTCGTGTAGCCCCTGCAGGGGGTCCCGGTCTGCAGGGGCTGGTAAGGACCCATCATCCTCGTTCTCCTGCCCCAGGCCCAGCAATTGCTTCTGAAGGAGGGACTTCACCAACCCGACAGCGCTCAGTAATCCTACCCTACGCTCATGGGTTCCATAAAGGGCGGGGGAGAAGAACCTCGTGCCTGGTGAGCAGCGCTGTGGAGGATGTTCTGTGCCATCCAGCCTGCGGGAACATCACACGGTGGGTGGAGACGGGGGATGAAATAAAGCCTTACTCGGGTCTTTTCTGAAAGTGCTTTTGCATTTGGCATTTAGGGGGATTTTCTTGTTTGTTAAAGGGGGAAAGGCAGTTAGTGTTAAATCCAGACTTTTATTTTTAGCCGGAGCTACCTGTCCTGCCAAGTCCTTAGGCTTAATTTTTCCGATCCTTGGTGTCTTGGTTTTGAAAGCCCTTCCCCTCCTTCCCTCCCAGCTCCTTTTTGGCAGGGGCAGGTTTCGCTTTTGGCCCCAGCCAGGTTTCTAACCAGGGCTACAGGAGGGAGCTATTGAGCCAGGGGCCCCTACCTGCCTGGGCTTGTACCCAGCTGCCGCCAACCCAGCTGGGCCCTGCCAGGGGGAATACAATGAACAAAGTTGGCCACCGCCTCCACTCTGCAGCCTAGGAGAAGCACCAGGCTTTTCCCCAGTGAAGGAAATAATGATCACTAGGGAAACCCTAACTGCTTTTTTAGAAAGACCAAATGAAGAAGGAAGGATAAAAGGATTTTTTCCAAACATGGAAAACTCAATGACTCTCACTCAGACTTTTGCAAGAGCAAAACAAAGGCTTTGACACAGAACAAATTCTCCCCGGGCAGGGGCGTTCTTCATCCACTTTCGACGCTTTGTTAAATGTGCCTTCCCTGAGCGTGTGTCAGTAAGGATGTTCTGGGAACAAACTTGGAGGGAGGGGAGAGTAGGCCTTTGTTCAGGCCTCCCCCATCTGAAAGGTCACTCTTCTGACAAAGCCTTTGCTGTTTATGTGAGGCTATTTTATAAATAGGGGGGAAGCAGATAGCCCCAGGTCCGAGAGAGATGATGGGAGCCCAGTAATCCTGTTGGCTGAGACAAAATCCTTGGAATTAAGTGGCACAAACCTGGAAGCTGTGTGACCTTTTGCAAGTTACTAAACTCCTCTCAACATGTTTCATCATTTGCAAAATGGAGACAACAATATCAGTGTTGTGAGAGTTACCTGAGCTATTAGCTTATTAGTATCTAACACTATGTTAGACATGTAACGTGATCTCTTTGCACACACGCAGCAGAGTTCGGCTGGCAATACCGTTTTCCGAGTGTTAGAGGGTCCAGGGATCATTTCCCATTTCTGATATTTTAGAGATTTCCCCTCATCTCTTTTACCCAACAACAACAACAAATGGAGACTCTTTCTTTATGATTATCTAAAGATAAAAGCCAAGTGATCAAACTATTTAAATAAAAAGAGAAGTGCTGGAGGAAAAAGCAGCAAATTGAGGGAACAAGTCAGGTGAGAAAGAGGCTAAGAAGAGAATGTAAACCCCCTCTAGAAAATGAAATTTGCCAAGCAATCTTATTATTCACCTTGAAAATATCTTTCTTTGGCAGTGCCTAGCAGAGTTCCACATACATGAAATAAGATGCTTTGGGAAATCATTCTTCTTTTTGCAACATCAGTGACTTGAACCAGAAACTGATATTGACTCACTTGGGCTCTGACTCTTTCCAAGTTACACATCTGGGGGCCTAAGGAACTGCCCCATGAGTTCCCGGAGCTGCCATGGGCATGGGACGGGAAGCTTTGTAAGCAATTAATCACACAGTTAGCCTCATCTGATCGCCACTGGCCACGATCAGGCCCTCTGAAAGTGCCTAGTTGGATGCTTGCCAATCTGCTATGCCTTGGAGGAAAATATCATTTCAATTTAAGAAAATAGACACAGAAGCAAAAAACCAAAGTGAGCCTGGAAGGTTTGTCTGTCTGTGACAGTCTACAGAGCAGCTGTTTGTGCCTGTCACCTGCTCAGGCTCTCACGGTGACTGCATGGGGAGTGCAGGGTGTGTGCATTGATACCTGCCGTGCCCAGTGTACACCGAGGTTTGCCCATGCTGCAGCTGGAAGGCCGCAGAACAAAGGTTCGTTCCAACCTCTACACTTGAATTGCATTCTGCGTCATCATCCTGCCTTCTAGAACAACATCCAACTCCATGGGCTGCCTTTTAAGATCTTGATGGAGGGGGAGAGGAGTATGTATGTTGCTTCAGCCCTTAATTTGCAAGGTGGTGAAAACCACTGTGGGCCTGGCCAAATCAGCAAGAAGGGGGCTGGAGGAAGGGCAGCTGTCTTGGGGTACGCTGGGACTGGAAGGAGCTGCCTTCCTGTAGTCCTCCTTGCTTCTCTGAAGTTGTCCCAGCACAGCTGTGGCTTCCGGGAGAGGAATGTCAGGGCCCTGATAAGGAAATGAAGTGGAGCCCGCACCTGCCCAGAATGTGAAATTTCTTCAGCAGCCTCTGACCGGGCTCCAGATGGGCAAGTGCAGCCCCTCCCACACCTGCTGAGTTTGATCTCCCTCCTCCTGGATGCTGTGAGACTTGGCACCTGCCCAGCCAGGCACTCAGGAAACCTGCTGGGGGTCTCTGAGGGCCCACCAGGGTAAACCAAGGTCCCTTTCTTGTGTTAAAGAGAAGAACTGGGATGGAAGCGTGCCCAGGGCTCTTTGGAAGCACCCAGGAGGGGCAACGGAAGGCTCCCTGGGAAGAGGGTTTCTGGGTTGCATTTTAAAATACACACAGGAGTTAGCTAAGTCCTGAGCATCCTCAGTCATTCTTCTGCAAAGTCCCTAATAGCGGAAGCTGACACCCTTGCGGGCCTAAGGTGGCGTGGGGACAGGTGTGTGGAGCAAGAAGTTGCCTGCAGAACTCCACAGGCCTGAGAGAATATGAGCCCAGGTGCGCTGCAGATGGTGCCATGTGTGGATGGGAGTGGGGGTCACCAGGGCTGCCAGTGACCTGCAGTCCTCACGACATACAAGTGTCTGCCCCCAGCGTCACAACCCTTTCTTCTACCCACCCCAAATTGCACTGAGAAATATAACATTGGTTTGGAGGGGCGGGAATTGGCTGGAAAGAAGACAGGAAGCAGACCCCAGGGGGCATGTGGGCTGAGCTGAGGATCAGACAGTGCTGGCCCTGGGTGACTTGGCCTCCTGTGGAGAAGGCTGGGCTGGGCAAGTGGCCACTGACTGGCTCAGACAGCACTGCAGGGACAGGAAGCAAGGCCAGACTCTGAAGAACATGCAGAAGGCTGAGGTCTGGTTGCATCCTCACCTCTCCTGCCAGGCCTTTCCAGGGGACTTCTCTGAGCCCCGAAAAGAGAGCCACAGGTGCCGGTGGCCTTGAGCCCTCCCCTGCCCTAGGATTGAGGAGCCTCTGGTCATTGGCTGTGAGCAGGCCACAGAGGCCTGCAGGCCTGGGGTCACCTGCTGTCTCCTAACGGGGGCCATTTCCTCCCCAGGAGGCAGGGCCCATTTCCTGGCTGAGCAGTCACAGGGCATGAGAAGGGCCCCGAGCTTGGTGAAGTTCTGCTTTCCCCATCATGACATTCTTACTGAATTTTGGACAAGGGACCCCTCATTTTCATTTTGCATGTTATGTAGATGATCCTGATGATAGCTAAAGCATTTTGTAAGTGGGGTGGCCAGAGGCCCACACATCCCCACAGCCTAGAGTAGGGTAGACCTGGGTCCCTCCTTCCCCTCCTTCCTCCCTCTTCTTCCTCCTCTTCCTCCTGCCCTCCTCTTCCTCCTCCCCTCCTCCCCACCTCCTCCTCTTCCTTCTTCTCTCCTCTTCCCTGTCCTCTTGCTCCTCCTCTTTCCTCTTCGTACCCTCCTCCTGCTCTCCCTTCTCTCTCCTCTTCTTCCTCCCTCCTCCCTCCTCTTCCTCCTCCCCCTCTTCACTCCTCTCCTCTTCTTCCTCTTCCTCCTCTTCCCCTGTCCCCAGCAGTCCTTTTTTCCTGCCTTATGAACGACAAAGGCTAGACCTGGAGGTTATGCCCGTTTGCCCTCTGATTTGTTGAAGGCAGTGTTTCCATACAGCATGACTGAGGATGCCTGATGGGATGGACCCGGGGAGGATGGCGTCACCCAGGAACCATTAGCATCACGGGAGGGTTGGGACTTGATCCAGAAAAACACACAGAATCAGACCCTCCCCAGGCAGCCCCACTGGCTCGGGGCAGCTCCAAGGATGGGCTGGAGGTGGGGAGGAGTAACTGCTTGCCCAGGAAGGCTCCACACCCCCCTGCCACAGAACCCTGGGTCTGTTTTATGGCTCTGTGTGTTGAGCAGGAGGAGATCATTCTGTGTAGGCCTTGGCCCCCAGGGAGTAGATTCCCATCTGCTCTTGACCAGGAACTTCTGGGAAAAGGGGAAGAGGAAAAGGGAGACAAAATGTGGCATGCCCTGAACTTCCCCAAGGCGAGGGCTTCCTACTCCCAGGAGCAGAATCGGGAGCTGGGGCAGGCTTCTCTCTGTTGCAGGGGAATGTGGCTGCTGTCTGCCGGCTCCTCAAGCTCCCTTCGCCTCTGACTTCCTGTCTCCTCCAATGCAAAGATGGTTGGGGTTTTGTTGTCAGATTTTTTCCCTCCCACTACAAATCTCTCTCCACATTCTCTGAATATTTTAGCTCTTTCAAGTCGGGTGCCAGTGGACAAAACCACACCAGAGGTCTCCAGGCCTCTCTGAGTTTCAAAGAATCACTCCCCTCCCCACCACCACCACCCCTCCCTCGCCCTGGTCTGGCTGTTTTCTGATCCTTTCTTTCCATATTTCTCTGAGTGAATTGAAGCTCCATCTTTCCCTGTGCTTCTGGAGTTCAGCACGAGACTCTCTTACAGAGCAGAGTCCAGGTTGCAACAGGCAGGGGTGGCAAATGTCAGCAGCAGGCACTGCCCACCCTGCCTGCAGAGGAGCAGCTAAGCAAAGCTCAGACCAGTGCTCTTGTAACCAGGAGTGCAGCCACCTAGGGAGTTCCCCAGCTGGTTCGCATCCAAGCCTGTGAGGCCGGGGGTTACCTGAAAGACCTCATGCCTGGTCTTCAGTTGGTTTAACCACCCCGCCCAGAATCAAAGTAAAAGCCGTGTGTCTCCAGCCCACTCCACTGCCCTTTACCTACCCAGGGGCACCCCTGCGTTGTGGTGCTTTCCTTTCCACCGAAGTGTCCCCAAGAACATCACAAGTGCAGAACTCCATCCGGAGTCTAGAAGTGTCTGGCTGCTCTGATCTGACACATGGGAGAGCTTAAACCTTGTGTCATCTGACAGCTGTACCGGAAGTGGCACCTGAGCAGCCCCAGGGAGGGATGTATGTGGGGTTTCAGTGGCCAGCTTTAGGGGCACCAGGGGCCCTGGGCTCCTCTGCTAACGGAGCAGCCAGAAAACTTCACTGGGCTGGCACCCTGGCTGTCCAGGGGAACCGCCCTGGAGGAATCTTGCTCTTGTCCTTCCTGCCCAGTCTTCTGCCTCTTGTCCCCTCATCCTGCTGTCTCGAGACTGGAAGGGGCACTCGGAGGTGGGCCCTCACTCGTTGATAGGCACGGAAGTGGGTGAACTGGCTAGAGGCTCCCCATGTGCATGGTACCTACTGGCAGGGCATAGAATGGGATGACTTTGGAGAAGTAACTTGCTGAGCCTCAGACTCTTTCATCTGTAAAATGGAGAAAATACTCCTAACTAGAACATAGGAACAAGGCCATAATTCTCTAACGCGGGCCTGTCACATAGCGAGAGCCCCATAAGTGGTAACAGGTATGAGTGCGCACACCATGCCATGGTACTGGTGCACGCCTGCAGAAATGGGCCCTCCTATCTCCCCGAGAGATGACAAAAGCAATGCCAGCCAGCAGCAAGTCCCCCTGCACAGTACTACTCAGCCAGCTTAGGAAGAAACCCAGCACATCCACTGGCTAGGCCGACCCCACATCTGTGTGTGAGGAAGTAAGGGTCACAGCAGAGCTGGCCACCTGCCCCAGGTCTGCCAAAGAGAGGCTCACAGCCCCAGGAGGCCAGCAGGGACCTGCCACACATAGGGAGCTTTGGGAGCACTCCGGGAGGGGTCCACAAGGGATGTCTCGATTCCCCTGATGACTGGGAGGAGATGCAGGAGCAGGTGGCCAGCTCTGCCTGGGCAGGGGACCAGGTACCCTTTGCCACACCACGTTCAAGGCATTTGAAGGCCACTTTTGTATTTCCTAGAGCTCGGCTTGAGAGGCTGGAGACCTGGGACGGGGTCTGATTTCAGACAGAGAAGAGACAGAGGCTGCTGTGGAGAGCTCACTCTTGAATATCTCCCACAGGGGAGGGCTGGAGGGGCATGGGATAAACCCCTCTGGGTGGGATTCTTCTGGGTTGTCCTCCTTTCTTGCCTTGTTACTTGTCTTATCTGGGAGATGAGGCCTGGAGTCCATTTCTGAGGACTGGGGCTTCCTCCAGCCAGTGCTTGGAGGGAGGGCTGTTAGCCTGTCCGCTCCTGGAAAGCGGCGTGTGCCTGGAGTGGATTTGGTTCCTGAGGCAGATGCTGTGGTCTCCCCGACCATCACAAGGACATTGATTCTCTGGAATCTCCTCCCATCCTTTAGTTCATCTCTGCTCCTAGGGGCTAGGCTGGAGTGGTTGGGGTCACCCTGCAGCCCTCCTTCCCTCCTTCCCCCAGCCTGGACCTGGAAATGGCTTTTTCTGTTTATTGCTTGGCAGTGACATTAGGCACTGCCTGGGTGCTGCTATTTAAAAACCACGGGGAAACCCTGTGTGCTGCTGCTGGCAGAGAGAAAAGAGGTCTCCAGTGCAAGTGCATGGCATTCTCACAAGTGGAATATTCCACGGCTCTCATCCAGGCAGAGCAGCCTTGGGATTGGGGGACTCTCAGGGCCTTGGCCACGTGGGACCTATTTTCATGGTGAAGAAATGGAGGAGGTGTGGGCAGAGGGGAGCCAAGCGGTAAAGGTGCCTGGTTTCGTCAGAGCTCAGCGATGTGAGAGGCTTGTGGATCCTTTGAACTGTCAGAAGACCCCCACCCTGGAGCACCCCCTCCTTTCTAGACCCCTGGTCTTTAGCCTCTGGGAGAGGTCCAAGAACTGGAAGTTTCTTAGCTTCAAATGGCCTTGCAGAGGCTAAGCCACACTGTCTCGCCCAGCATCTGTTCACCTTCCTGGGTCACAGGCTCCCTGCTCACTGTGTCTTGTGGGTCTCTGGAGAGCTGCACCCCAACAGGATGGGCATGACCCTGCCCCAGGCTCCGAGGTCTTTATTGTTCAGAACCTAGGCCAGCAACTCCACCTAGCACAGGACTGACCATTCTTGAAGTAACTTCAGAGACACCTGGGTCCCCTCCTTGAACACAGAGGGCTAAAGACCCTCCCACAGACACCCTGGTACCCACATCTCCTGACAGCTTTATCTCCTGGGAGAATGGGAATCTATGTGTCGCTCTTTTTACAAACAAGGACTAAGAACTTGTTCAAGGTCAGTCATTGAGGAGGAAAAGGGGAGCCGGGACTCGGGCCCAGGTTGGCCTGCCTCAACGCCCCACGCTCTCCCGAGGCCTCGCCTGCTCACCTATCTCCCTCTGCCTGCAGCCCCCATGCCCATAGCAGGTCTGGTTCCCAACCACTCCCAGTTCCGGTCCCTGGGCCTTTGTCCCCACACTCCCGCTGCCAGCTGTAGTCTTCTCTTTCTCTCCATTGAGTCTGGCCCCCAGCTGTCTCTGGTGGGTGCAGCCTCCGTAAGCTCCCTCCTTCTCCACAGTGAGCTGCCTTCTAGGGTCCTGGGACCCTTCCTCCATGCATGTTCATTTGCCTCCTCCTGTATACATAAAATATAAACTGGCACACTGCAGCTGGGAGAGTAGCCCTCTCTAGTCTTCCTCGGAGGGGCCATTGCTGTTGGGATGAGGGAAGGTCACTTTCCAGGGCCCTAGAGTGTCCATCCATCCAAGGAGCCTGGTATACCAGCTGTCTGTCCCTCACCGGACACAGGAAACTGAGGCCCCAGGAGGGACTGTGAAACAGTGCAATGTGTGTTCTCCCCTGATGGGGACATGGCATGGGTTAGGGCGAGCCCTGGATTGAGACACTCTGGGCTCCCCTCCTCCCACACCACCCCTGAAGCCTGTCAGCCCCTGTCCTCTCTGAGCTCTGCTGCAGGGATGTGACTCACGGGTGGTGACCGGCTGTGCACTCTCCCCCTGGACCCACCGTAATGGCCTCCCCCTGAGCAGGGGCGTCCCCACGAGCCACTACTGGGCTCATCTTGTGTAATGAGGTTTTTCCATTGTTGCCCTCATGCATTGTGTGCCCTGATTGTTTATGCAGCCTTCTGGGTGCTTAGATAAGAAATGCCTCCGCTGGCTCTAGCCTTCTTTGGCGATCTCCATCAGAAGGATCTAGGAAAAACACCCTTGTCAGTAAAGCCTCGGCCTTTTTGTCACATGGCCTCATGGGGCGCTGCCCTCTCTTAAGAATAGAATTGGTCTTGGCGGTGGGGTGAGAGTTTCTGGGATGGGGATAAAAATTACCAGGTTTAGTAAGGAAGAATTCCTCTCCTTAAATAGATTTTAACTTGAAAACCTGAAGACAGAAGCGGCTGAGTCTCAGCAAAGAGAGAAAAAACAAAGGAGGCTGATTTCACCTTGACTTCACCTTGGGGACCCAGCAGCCGCCACTGACCCCTGAGGGCTGCAGCTGGGCGCTTTGGGGCAAGGAGTGGGGACCACATCTTCAGTGTGTCCCCCTGTCAGGCGGGACCACCCTCATCTCCTCTGCAAGCCACGTGGCTTCTGCTCTCCGTGGTTTAGCTGGTCCAGGATCCACTTTCTCAGGAACTCACAATGCTTCTCATTCAGGTTCTCATCGCCCCCCTGAGGACGGGTGTATTTTGGGGACACTTGATCTTCATCTCTGCAGCCTGTTCTTATTAAAGTTCACTTAAGGATATTTTTTCTAAAAATACGGGTTTTTTTGTTTTTTGTTTTGTTTTGTTTTGTTTTGTTTTTGCTGGGGAAGAAAAGAATTTTATTAATTTTATTTATTTTCAAGTAGTTGTATAAATGAATGTTTAAATCCCAGCTTCGTCATTTACCTCTCTGAGGCTCAGGCTCCACCAGATGGAAATAGAAAGAATTGACTTGCATGCTCATTGAGAAAATAAAATAAGATGCTCAATATACCTTAGTTCTCCTTTCTGCCCAAAGGGCCTGCTCTCCCCAAACACACATGCACGCACACACATGCACACGCACACACTCATGCACACATATGCACGCACACTCATGCACATAGCACACACACATGCACACATCACACACATGCACATATCACATGCACACATGCACATACATGCACATATCACACACATGCACACTCATGCACACATCACACATGCACATACGCACACACACTCATGCACACATCACACACATGCACACGTGCACACATCACACATGCACATATGCACACAATCAGGCACACATGCACACACTCATGCACACATGCACACACACGCACACATCACATGCACACACTCATGCACATATATCACATATGCACACATACGTGCACACACTCATGCACACATGTGCACACACTCATGCACACATGCACGCACACGCACACGCACATGCACACACTCATGCACACATATGCACGCACACTCATGCACATAGCACACACACATGCACACATCACACACATGCACATATCACATGCACACATGCACATACATGCACATATCACACACATGCACACTCATGCACACATCACACATGCACATACGCACACACACTTATGCACACATCACACACATGCACACGTGCACACATCACACATGCACATATGCACACAATCAGGCACACATGCACACACTCATGCACACATGCACACACACGCACACATCACACATGCACACACTCATGCACATATATCACATATGCACACATACGTGCACACACTCATGCACACATGTGCACACACTCATGCACACATGCACGCACACGCACACGCACATGCACACTCCCAGTCCTGGCTGTTTTCACTGAAGAAACATCCTGAGAGGGCGGAGCGCGGTGCAGAGGAGAGAGCTGTGGGCTTGCTCCCTCCTGTGTGACCTGAAGCCATCGGTGCAGGTTCTGTTCTGAGGAATTTCTTTAAAGTCTCTCTTCAAACCACTCGCAGGCAAGAGGTGCCTCTGGTGCCTCCGCATCTACGAATTGAATATGAACTAATGTGGTGCAGCTGGGTGGTCGTGTCCTCTCCAGCCTTCCTTGGAGGGGTCGTTGCTCTTGGGACAGGGGAGTTCCCCTGAGCGTTTTGCTCAGGCTGTTTGTTAAATGGGGTAAAGCCACCTCCCACCATGTGCCACATAGGTGATGGTGGTGGCAAGGTCCTCAGAGCCCGCCAAGGGCCCTTCCCATCTTGTGGCCACAGGCAATGAGGGCCTTTGCTTTGAATTTGTCCTAACCAGAAATTAGTGGTTGTCTTTCTAATGTAGAGCTTTTTGTTTCTAGAGCAAATCATGGAGAAAAATAAAAAACATGGTGCACTGGTCTCCCTTCGTCATGTCCTTCAAGAAGAAGTACCCCTGGATCCAGCTGGCAGGACACGCAGGTAGACACAGCTCTCCCGGACTTTCCCAGCATGATGCTCAGCCCTCTGGGGAGGTGCCCTGGACGCTGCATTCTGGGGATCAAAACTCCAGAGCAAGTTCCCTCGAAGACTTTCTAGTCTGAAATCACAGCCACACTTGCAGGCTGCGGCCTTAGCAATGCCTTGTAAATGCCATAGACAACTGACCTCTCTGGAGTCTGTGTTACCCCCTTCCTCCAAAACATGCATCCTCCCCTCCCTCGGTCTCTGACTGTTATCTCTGTCTCTTCCAGTCTCTTTCTTTCTGTCTCTCTTCCCGTTGTATTCAGTAAGACAGATGAAGCCATCAGTCTTTATAGCTTACCTGCCATTTGTCACCCTGGACAAAGAGGCAAAGCTAACCCCTTCATTGAGCACCTACTGTGTGCCCAAATTGCCATGGTCCTGGGGGTTGCGGCATTAATGGAGATGTAGTTTCTGCCCCGAGGGAGCCTGAAGCTGGTGGAAGATGCGGCCAAGCCACCCCATAACCGCAGGGCGGTGTGCGGTGTTGGGCGGAAGGTGGCTAGGAGCTGAGTCCAGGCAGTGCCGGGGAGGAGGGACATCTGGAGCCAAGGCCCCAGAGCCATCTAGCCCACATGTAGGACCCTCTGGAAGCACTGTCATCTGGAGACATGTCAGGGGCTGCCTGTGGACTTGGCCTTCGTGACTTCACCAGCCTCCTCAGGCCAGCACAAGGTCCCGCATTTCGCTTACCTCCTTGGCCACACTGGCCCAACCCAAGGCACATGGATGGACAGCCTGTGTGAATACTTACTTGGTCTGGCTCAGAAGAAGTACCGCCCAGGTGGGCTGAGCCTTAGGCCCCCCAGCTTCTCAGCCTGCTATATCTCCCCACCTTGGCTCTGAATCCTGTCCAATCAGGGTTTCTCTACTGAGGCCAGGAGACACCTTCGTTGCCGAGAAGCAGGGCTGATGATGGAGGTGAGGATGAAAAATAGCAACACTAAGGAATAACTGGGTCGTGGCACCTCAGTCTCTCACCTAGCTCTGTACCCTTCCAGCAGGGAACACTGGTGAGGAGGAGTCTGGAGTCAAGGAAGCTGGGGAACCAGCTCAGAATTACAGTTAGTGAGTGGGGACTAGGTCTTGAACCCACTCCCCTTAAGGTGCTCAGTCCACAGCAGGGACATAGACACACCTTCAGCCCCAGGCTTAGCCATCCCCAGGGAGTCCCAGGCCCTCTGCTGGGGAGGGTGCCTCTGCCAGCTACCTGCAGCCGGAGACCAAGAACCTTCTACACTTGCTCTCCAGGGAGTTTCAAGGCAGCTGCCAATGGCAGGATCCTGAAGAAGCACTGTGAGTCAGAGCAGCGCTGCCTGGACCGGCTGATGGTGGATGTGCTGAGGCCCTTCGTACCTGCCTACCATGGGGATGTGGTGAAGGATGGGGAGCGCTACAACCAGATGGACGACCTGCTGGCCGACTTCGACTCGCCCTGTGTGATGGACTGCAAGATGGGAATCAGGTGAGCCAGGCTTCTCGCAGCCCACATGCCTGCCTCAGTGCAAGCCACATGGCAGGTGCACAGCGTGGCACTCAGGGCTTCCCAGAGGCCTCACAGGTGCAAGGGCAGGCTGAGGAGGCTGTTGGACCAATTAGAGCCTCCCCATCCCCAGGCATCTCCCATTATGTGCAGAGGGTTCCGGGACCTGGGCTTTGCCCATGATGGCCCCTTTCCTTCTCCAGTGAGCAGAAGCCAGGGGCTGGCGGAACCAGAAAAGGGGCACCAGCTGGGTTCTGAGGCTCCCTAGAGAGAAGGAAGAGAGAGCTGCCCTTGGTTCAGGTGGGATCGCTGGGGGTGCGGGGAGCACCAGGTAGGGAGGTCGCAGGATGGTGACTTCCTGCTGTGTGAGCTTCAGGGGAGATGGGAATCGAGGTCTTTCCATTTCCCCAGCCCTGGTGAGTGGGAAGAGAGAGTGGCTAGTAGAACATGCTGGTTTACCAAAAAAGACCTGTATCTGCCTAAGAGGAGGAGGAAGCCCCTGACGGAACTCAAGAAACCCACATGGCAGAGCACCGCAGGGCCCCAGGTGAGCCCGGAGCAGTCATTGGGCCTGTGTGCAGGACTGGCTCCCACCCCCAGGTTCCTGACAGGGGCTCAGGCTCACCCTGACACCTGCCCAGCGGATAAGCCTGGAGAGGACTCCAGGAAAGAGGAGAAAGGAAGAGGGGGCTTGAGGAGGCAGGGCAGAGAGCAGACAGGGATGCCTGAGGCCGGCTGCTGAGATCTCGGGGCTCAGTTTTAGGCAGCCGGGTTTTCTCATTACCTCTCAAACTGCTGCCCTTCCACCCTGAGTCATCCACAGCACGGCTCCTTCTCCCCTGTGCAGGCTTGGTGAACCTCCCTAAGGCTGTCGGCCCCCATGGTGTCCAGCGTGCGGTGCTCATGTTGTGGGGCTGGCCCTCACTGCGGCACCCGGGCTGGACGGCCAGATGCCAAGCTCCCCCATGCTTCCTTGCAGGGCTGTCTGGGAGGCCAGGCACGGAGACTCAGAGCTCAGAGCAGAAGGCTGTGTCCACTGTGACTGGTTTAACCGGATTATTTCTCATAAGAGCAGATTGAGAAAGAGGGGTGTGTGTGAGAGAGAGAGAGAGACAGAGACAGAGGCCAGGAGAGAAGTGAGCTAAGCCAGCCAGCATTTCTTTCCTTCTTTCCTTCCTTCTCTCTCCTCCTGGGAGTTCTGTCCTAAAATCACACCCTGCCACTGACTGTTGTGTTCTCTCGCCATCACTGACTGGGAAAGAATGGGGGATGGAGAAGCACAGGCCCCACTGTTTGCTCTTGAGCCATCCCTGGCCACCTCCCTCCCACCATCCAAGTTCCTTACTATCTTTAGCCCACAGGGACCTGGGATAGGGCAGGGAGGAGAAAGAACATGCCCCCAGCCAGCCCGAGGCCTTTGCTTTTCCCGAGTCTTGATTTCTGACCCAGGATGGCATCCACTGGTGCACCAGAATGTGTCCTCTCAGGGGAGGCCCAGCCCTTCCTTCCAACCCAGACAGCAGCAGGACTTCGCAGGTGACCACACGGAGAATAATCCAAGTGGTGTCCACTCAGACCTGGCCAAAAAAGTACGACCTGTGTGAAGAACACTGGCTAGGCATTTCTGGAAGTCGGCTGTCCCAAAGACACAGCCAGCCAAGCACAGGGCCAGGCTGCCCCAGAACCTGCCTGCTCCTGCTGGGGACAGGAGCCCCGCTTCCTGCCCCAGGGCTGCCCCCACCCAGCCGCTTGACTTCCGCAGCTTCTCTCTGATTGCGCCCTAGTGCTCTCAGGAGAGATCTAGAGTGACCGTGGCTGGTACCCATGTAACCCATCTTGGCAGGCAGAGGGAAGAGGATGAGAGAGGAGTATGTGTGGAGGGGAAGAGGAAGGTCTCCCCAGAAGCAGGGTGCACCCAGCCCGATCTTTCCTGCACACAAATCCTAAGGACCCTTCTTGTTCCAAGGGCTATGCTAGATGCTTCCATTATTTATCCCGTTGCGTTCTCACCGCCATTCTGGGAGATGGGTCATGTTCCAGTGTAAGCAGGATGGTTCTGTCACCAGGAGGTTCAGTGACTCATCAGGGCCACCCAGCCAGGCAGCAGCTTGGTGCAGTTCTGCACCAGGCTTGCTTGACTGCAAATCAGGCCCCCAGCTGCAGCCCAGCCCTTCCCAAGGGGGCTGTGTGGGACCCAGCTTCCATGGCATTTCCCTGGGGTGCCAGGCTAGTTCCATCTGGGCCATGGACTGTGCCTTCCCCCAAATGCATTCATCCAGAACCCTTGGCTGCAGGGCCTCTCCCAAGACTGGCTGCTCATGGTCACCTATAGAATGTGGCCTTTCCATGACAGAGTGAGGAGGCTGGAGCCCAGGGTTACCTCACATGCTGAGTCCCAGGGCAAGAGAGTTTGAGACATGTCACAGAGAAAGGGAAGGGCCGGTCACCAAACAATGCTGGGCATGGCGGGGGCAGAAGGGTGGCACTAAGGAGAATGTGATGCAGTTGCTGGTGGCGTCTGCACGTCGGGGCTTCTTGGGACTCTGGCTCCCACCGACATGTGCTCAGTGGCTCTGGGGCATGCTCTGAGGTTTGTGACTTGTCCTGGAGAGTCAACACTGTCTTCCTGACATCGGGACCAGGGGCCTGGGGAGTGCAGGTGAGAGCCCGCCCCTAGCACCTAGGAGCTCTGGGTGGCTTTCGCCTGCCACCTGTTGGCTCCCTGGGCTGGCCTGTCTCAAAGGAGCACTTCCTCCACCTGATCTTGAGTCCCCTCCTCCCCCAGCGTCCTGTGAGTGGGCGAGCAGGTCTCTGCTTCCCTGCATGGCTTGGAGCTTCGACTTTGTCTCGGGCAGGCAGGGGAGTGTGGGGAGGGGCTGAGCCTCACCTTCCTGTGGGCATCCCGCCCCGCCATCCAGCTGGCACCCCCTGTGGACATCTGCCCCCAGCCTCTTTCCTCTCCCGGGCAGTGAGTGACTGCCCGCTTTGAGCCACGGGGGCCCTTTTTGGAGAAAGGCCACGTGAAAAGGGATTTCACATTGAGGTCTGCTTCCTGTTTAAGGAGGTGCTGAGAGCTCTTTGCAGAAGTGCAGCCACCCACCATGCGGTCCCCTACAGCGCCCTCAGGAGTCCCTCCCACAGCCTGGCTGCCCCTTTTCTACACGGTACACACATGGATGCACACGCAGCCCCTGCCTCAGTGCCCGCGTCACCACTGACCTGGCTCTGCATGTGAGGGGTGTGCTCTGTGCATGTCCTGCATGGGTGCACCTGTGTGTGTGCAGTGGTGCACAGGAGTCTGCATATATGTGCATGTGTGTGCATGAGCACGTGTGTGTATATGTGCGCACATGGGTGTGTGTGCATGCAAGGGCCCAACCCAAAGCTACTGACTTCCCCCTCCAGCCCTCATCACCTCCTGGAAGGTCCTAACCAGCCAGGCCTAAGTTCACACCCAAAGGATTTGTTTTTTTCTTCCCTTTTCTTTCCGTGCAAATTTCAATTAATACAGTGGTTTCTAAAGCCTGTCATTTTTAAGACGCTGTAGTTTTTGTTTAGTCTGTTCTGGGTCCCAAACCAGCAACTTGGAGAAGTTGGTGGGCAGTGTTGGAACAAGGCCTGGGAGACAGATGTGGGAAGAGTGGAGGGCCAGGTGGAGGGCAGGCGGGCGGGGCCTCTGTGGGCAGCTCCCGCCCACACAGGGCAAAGGGGAGAAAACTTCCCCATCCTGCAACTGACACTGCTGATTTCTGCCTCCTCAAGGGCTGTGGGCAGCCTCTGAGCCTGTTGTGTAGGGAGACTGGGGCTCTAAAAGGAGAGCAGGGGAGCGGGGGTGGGATGACTCACCCCACCTCTGCTCTGGAGAAGGTAGAAGCACAGAGCTGTGTGCTGGGGGAGGTGGTGTGTCCCGGCAGCTCAGGGCCAGCGATTCAGCCCCCGGCTGCTCAAGTGCTCTGCTGTCCCTGCCCCTGTTACCTTCCCCAGTGTCTAGGTGGTCCCCGCCAGTTCAGCTGGAGCTGCTCGTGTGGAGGCCAGGGCCATGAGGCAGTTGAGTTGGAAGCATTTTCTCAGGCTTTTTGGGCTGGGGGCTCACCTATGAGGAGGCCTGGTGTCGATGGGGTGGGGTGCGCCAGGCATGTCTCTGGGATGAGCAGAGGCTGAGGGGAGCCCCCTGCCTTTCCCCCACAATACGGGCTTCTCCATCCACACTGGGACCCCTTCCAAGGCCACTTTCTGACCTGAACTTTGTGCTCCAGAAGATTTCCCCTCTTTGGAAAGAGCCAGAGACACTTATGGGCAGGCTCAGCCTTCAGGCTGCCTGAGAGCAGCAGAGATGGGGACTTGAGGACAGACCACTTCTCCCACCAGGACAGGTTCTGGCTTTGGAAGCCCTCGCTTTATGGAAGGGCCGAGGCAGCCAAGGGGATCTAGTGGGGCCCTGAGTAGACCCTGCCCCCAGTCTCCTCTCTCAGCTCCACCGTAGCAGCAGGATCAGGACAAGCCACCCCCGACACCCCCTGCTGCCCTGCCTCCGTCTTCCTTCTTCTGCTGGTTCCTGTGGGGGTCTCCCGAGGAGGAGCTCCTTGGGCTTTGTGAGGCCAGCCGATGGGCTTGGAGTGAAAGTGAAGGCAGTCCGATTCAGTGAGGCTGCCCCTTTTCTCCTGGATCAAGAGCCAACCCCAGGCTGGGTGGTGGTGCACACCTGTAATCCCAGCACTTTGGGAGGCCAAGGTGGGAGGACCACTTGAGGCTAGAAGTTTGAGACCAGCTGGGGCAACATAGCGAGACTCCCTTATCTACTAAAAAAATTGTCTAAAAAAAAAAGAAAAGAAAAATTAGAGCCAGCCCCAGCTGGAACAGAGTCTGCCGTCCCCTCGGAAAGACGTGCCTTGACTCAGGGCACTGAGCTGACTGCAGCTGTTGGGCAACACACGCCCCAAACCTTCATCCACCAGGCAGGAAAGGAGCTGCTGGTGAGCCCTGCCCCAGGCCTCGGCCCTCATGTCGCCTTCCCTCCCACGTAGGACCTACCTGGAGGAGGAGCTCACGAAGGCCCGGAAGAAGCCCAGCCTGCGGAAGGACATGTACCAGAAGATGATCGAGGTGGACCCCGAGGCCCCCACCGAGGAGGAAAAAGCACAGCGGGCTGTGACCAAGCCGCGGTACATGCAGTGGCGGGAGACCATCAGCTCCACGGCCACCCTGGGGTTCAGGATCGAGGGAATCAAGGTGAGGCCGGCGAGTGAGGGCAGCCTCGGGCCCCACCCGTGCCCACCTCAGGGGGCTTGGCTTCTCTCAGCGCCCTTTGGAAGTTGTAAGCTTCTCCAGGCACAGGCTCAGAATGTGGGTGGCCCACCCCAAGGCCAGACATTTGGAGACATCAGCCTATTCCTCAGGCGGGATGGCTGTGTAGGGGGCTCAGGCCTCAGAGCAGAGTGGCTTCTAGCCCTGCCCAGCTGTCAGCCCTCTGCCGAGGACTCTCCATTTAGCCCAGACGGTGCCTGGCACCGAAAGCCAGGCGAGAGGCACCTGCGGGATGCCTGTGGGGTAGCTGGTTCATTCTGCCATGGCTGCAAACCGGGACTGGCAGACAATTCGGGGAAGGGAGGAGCATGCTGTGACCGCCTTTGATGTTGGAGCCAGGGTCTCTCAGAAACTGCATTCTCTCTGCTTTGCTCTTCGATCTTTTTTTTTTTTTTTTTTTTTGAAATTTTAAATTATTTATTGGAACAGAAATAGAAACATAAGCTCCAAAGAAACAACATGACAAACTTTATAAGTAAATGTAATTTTCCCCTAATTAATATATTTACTTTGTGTTTGTGGTTTACAAAATGATGGCTCTTTCCCTTCTATCCCTTTGTACCTATGTGTATCTGGCAGAAAAGTTCTTAGCTCTGGCTATGGGCACACAGAAGCTTCCTATACATGATTATGTTCAAATGTTGATTTACTTTCCCAAGAATACATTGGGGAACTGGCACTGTCTGGATTGATGACTGTCTGGATTGATCTCCCTGTCCCTGGGCCCCTGTGTGCACCCTTGCTGTTAAATTTGCAAGAGCCGGGCTTTGGGGTGCCGGCCCCTCAGGGTCTCAGAAGCTGTCCCTCTTGAGCAGATGGCGGTCCCTGTGGGGTTGTCGGGTCTCCCATTCTCTGTCCAGTCATGGTCTGCATCATCTCCAGTGTCCAGCCTGGAGTCAGGGTTGGGCAGCCGATGGTCCTGATGGGAGGGTCCCCTGAGCCTCCTTTCAGATGGCATTTAGACGTAGCTTCCGCAGCTGTCAATGGCTCGCTGCCCACGGTGGCATGTGGGGAAGTTTTTACCTTCCCCCGGGACAGCTGCTTTGCGAGCTCTGGGCTGAGAAAGGCATTTGCCCCCTTCTTTGTCTTTTGAAACCAGCCCTTCCCTCTTTTTTGCATCCAGCTCTGAGACTGGATGCAAATTCCGTACCCATCCGCCTTCTCCTTAATGCTCGCTTTCCTTTCTTTATTAGAAACAATCCACTTTCCCTTCACCTCTCCCTCTCGAGCAGGCTGTGCTCCTGGTCTCTGTCTATTGTCCAGCCGTCAGAACAGCCGACAGCCTGTCTTCCCACTCAGAGAGAAGCCAGCTGTCTTCACCATCACCTGCCTGCCCCGCCCTTAGCCAAGAGGCTCTGCCTGGGGTGCACTGCCCACAGCCCCCCGGCTCTCGGCCCCTCCTGCACCCAGGGCTGCTCCCTCAGCCCCAGGTCCTGCCAGTCCTGTCGAAGGCAGCCACAGTGAGGACACAGCTGAAGTACTCTCCAGCCTGAGGGCAGACACGGCCCACTGTTGGGACTCCTGGCAGAGCATTCCCTTTGTCCCTAAAGAACAGACTTCCTCATAGGTCAGCAAAGCCCCACATGAGGGCCCAGGACAGCCTGAACAGAGATAGTGCTGGGGCCAAGAAGATGGGAGTGGGGTGGGCGAGGAAGCAGAGATGGGCAGGGCTGTATTGGATCCTGGCTTTCAGAAAACGTGAAAGAAGAGATGGTAGATTATAAAGGAAGTCAAGCTGAGCTCAGGGCGGGAGCAAGTCTCTCCTGCCTGTGCTGAGGGGAGGTGCCTCTGGCGGGCAGGGACCTCCGGGCACCGGTTCCAGGGCCCGGGCCCCGGAGTGGGAAGTCGAGGCCAACCCTCTCTCTTGGCCCTGCTGTTGCACGCAGGACGGGCCAGCCCCGGGTCATGCTCCTCCATCCTCAGCCTGGATGCCCTTCACACCTCCGGGCCTTTCCTACCACTGTTCACTCGCCTGGGGATGTCAGCGCCACCCTCTGCTTTCTCCTGTGTTTGGGCACAGGGCAGGCTCCCCTCTGCTGTGCACGCCGCCTCCATGCGCCATACGTGGACACCTGGGTGCCTCCACTGGCCCTGCCCCAGGTTCAGATGGGGCTCGCCTGCTCTGTGGTGTTGGGGGGGTGAGAACAGTTTCTGCCCGAGGGTCCCTGCTGACCCCCTCCTGGGTGGGGTGTTCTCTTTCTCAGAAAGAAGACGGCACCGTGAACCGGGACTTCAAGAAGACCAAAACGAGGGAGCAGGTCACCGAGGCCTTCAGAGAGTTCACTAAAGGAAACCATAACATCCTGGTGAGTCTGGCACCTCCAGAGAGGGTCTCTCCAGCCAGCCAGGGAGGGACAACTGTGTCTACTCTGGAGGTGCCCATGGGGAGGACAAGGCACCCCCAGGGACAGCACACCCCAGCCCGAGTTCGTAGGGCTCTGTAGAGAGGCCACTGGCAGAGACTTTTGTGGCTCTCTCACTCTGCCCTTTCAAAAGTCAAAGGCACGCCGGGCACAGTGGCTCACGCCTGTAATCCCAGCACTTTGGGAAGCTGGGGCAGGTGGATCACCTGAGGTCAGAAGTTTGAGACCAGCCTGGCCAACATGGTGAAACTCCATCTTTACTAAAAACACAAAAATTAGCCGGACATGGTGGCGCATGCCTGTAATTCCAGCTACTTGGGATGCTGAGGCAGGAGAGTCACTTGAACCTGGGAGGCGGAGGTTGCAGTGAGCTGAGATTTTGCCATTGCACTTCAACCTGGGCAACAAGAATGAAACTCTGTCTCAAAAAAAAAAAAAAAAAAAGTCAAGGGCACTGAAGTTAGTACCCAGGAAGGTTTGTATCCATCCTGGCCCCAGGCTTCTGCTTGGAAAGTAAAGAGGAAGGCGATGTGCTTGTCCCTGGCGTGCGGCGGGTAGGCGGGGAAGCTTGGCGGACACTCACTGACTCTCCCTTAGCCATCGGCCCCATAGCTCCAGAGAGCATTTCCCATGCCCTGAGAGAGAGAACAGTGCCCGCCGTCTGCCAGGTGTCATGCCAAGCGTGCAGCAAATCTTCACAGCAGACCTGCTGTGGGTAGACCTGCTTGTCCCCATTTTGTGTGCCCGAGGTCACACTGCTCCCTGCCAGCAAGAGCTGGCGAGCTGTCTCCGAGTCCAGGAGTGTGGGTTGTACAAGTTCATGACAAAGTTCTGTCTTGTGTGTTGCTGCTGCAGCGGCTCGCAGACTGGATAGATGCTCTGCCCACAGGGACCAGAGCACTGACCCTTCCAGCTGAGTCAGGGAATATTGTGCCACTGTGCCCCAAGTGCACGGCTCCCTGGGACAGTCAGAGATCCAGGCACATCTGGGACACGGGCCCTGGAGCCCCTGTGAATGGCACCTTCTGAACAGTCCACAGCAGCTGCAGAGCAAGTGGGGGCGGACCAGGCAGCCATTTCTCCAAGGAGACTCAGTACGGGCTGGAACTGGGAAATCTTCCTTTTCCAGCTGGGGAGGCTTCCGTTGGCTCCTGGCAAGCTCTGAGGCTGCAGGCAGGGGGAATGTGCCTGACTCTTTCGTAGCCCAAGTCCTCCAATTCCTGAGTCCCTTGCAGGGGAGGATCTCAGCCCCTAAGCAGTGACCACCATGGAACATGCCTCCTATGCCTGGGGTTTGTTCCTGGTGCTGAAGACTCCAGGGGGCTGCTCGGCTGGCCCTGCCAGCTGTCACTCTTTTCCAGCAGGCATTGAGGAACTCTGTGTACCTGTGTATGACGAGCTTCCCAAGGCAGCCCGGGGGTGAGACCCACAGAGCTGGCTTCTGGGGAAGATGGGGCACCCCCAAGGCCAGCAAAGCTTGACATGGGTTTATAGGGCTCCATGGAGAGGGCACTGGGAGAGATATTTGTGGTTCTGTCTCTTACCCTGTCCTTTCAAAAGTCAAAGGTACTGACATTTATGCTGAGAAAGACGCCACAGCAGCCCTGCTCGCAGGAAGCTGCCTCTAGATGTCCGGCGTTCAGGGTAAAGCACATTCACGGGAGGGACCACTAGAGGCCGCATGGGTGTTCTGACACTGCCCTTCCCGGCACCGCCTGCTCCTGGAGAAAGGGTGGTGGGAGAAAGGGCGGGAGTGGAGCCCAGCTGCAACCCCTCCTCTAGGCTGCAGTTTCTTCATTTGTAGATAAGGAGGTTGGAATAAGTGATCAGGGTAGGGTGTAAGGTCACTGTCATTTCTACAGTCCGTGACTCTAATGAGCTAAATGGGCTAAAATCCACCCCTTCCCCACGCGGTGCTTAAAAATCTGGTCCTCTTTCTATTCCCAGATCGCCTATCGGGACCGGCTGAAGGCCATTCGAACCACTCTAGAAGTTTCTCCCTTCTTCAAGTGCCACGAGGTAGATACTGGGCTTTTGCCCTCTTGAGCAGAATGCTGCGCGTGCCAACAGGCCTTCTCCTTCTCCTTCCAGAAGCCCGGGGCATCGGGCATTTTCAGGGTGGTGCAGCCAGAGGCAGGCCATCAGGGACCAGACCCTCGCTGCACGGGGGAGCTGCGTCTCAGTGCTTCCTGGGGTGACCACACGGGCTGTCCTGCCTGAGACCCCTGGCTATTGCCCCCTTTCTCCTCCCTTGTCCTTCCAGCTCCAGAGTCTTGTCCATTCTGGGCAGTGGTGGCAGGACTTATATCCCACACACCCCGTGGTCTCAGGGCAGAAGCTCTCTGAGCTGCTAGAGTAGCCAGGCACCCGCTGACCGCCACCTACATCTTCAGATGAGACCCTGAGGAGGGCAGGCAGGTCTTCAGGTGCCACTCTCGGGCAGGGCTGGAACCTCCCAACTTTGCATACGTTAGTTGGCAGGGGCAGCAGGCAGCAGGTGGGGAACTGAGACACCTGAGAGAGGCTCTGGGAGGTGTCAGCAGGTTCCCTGGAGGGGTGTGAGACCCTGACATGGGGAGTCCAGGTCCCCAGCCACATGACACATTCACACACACATTCACAGATCCCACACTCATCAATCCTATACCACACACATTCACAGATCACACTCATAAACTCTACATGCACACACCTTCACAGATCACACTCAAACCCTACATGCACACACATTCACAAATCACACACACATTCACACACATGCAGATCAATCACATGCATGCACACACATTCATACAACACATTAACACAAGTCATACGTATACAAACACACATATGTATTCATATATCCACACACATTTTTGTGTGCACACCCACTCATACACAAACATGCATGCCTTTACCAGTCTCACATACATACACACACACACACACACACACAGCTGCAGTCCTGGGGCTGGCTAATCCCATGGGTGGGTGGGTGTGAAGCGGGATCCTGCGGCTCCCTACAGCTGTGTAGGTGGTTCAGGAAAGCAGCCCCTCTCATAGGGACTGTCTTGTGGAGGCCCTCTTGTATGGGGTCTTATATGGAGGTGGCCTCAGCCTCAGCCTATGCCCACAGAGAAGGCTGCGGAGCCAGCAGGAGGAACTCATAGGGTCAGCCCTGGGGCAGCCAGCAGGGCGGTGCATCTTTCTGCAAACTACACCACCAGGCCTCCTCAGGCAGATGGTCTACCTTGCTCTGCATGTCATTCCCTGCGGGGCGCCTGGAGAGGATGGCTGCAAGGAGGGGGTGGCACACCCAGAGAGGAGACTCAGGCTTTGCTGTGCCCCTAGCAGGGAGCTCGGTCCTTCTCAGAATGTTCTTTGCTCTCCTTGTCCCCCAGACCCTCAGCTCCTCCTGTGGCCTCTCCTTTCCACTTGATGAAGCATCCTCCTGCCACCTGCCAGAGCCCCCTTTGCCCCAGCTGCCTCTCTGGACGATGGGGGTGCTGCCTGGCTGCCTGACCCCAGGGGCCAAGCCTGGGAGAACTTCAGGCCACAGAGCTCTGTCTCAAAGCCGTTCCCACCCTTCTTCAACACTTCTGCTTTTATTTCTTGGAAAAGCATTTTGTTCTACACTTTTTGGGGTCTCCCTTAAGGTCTAGAAAGAGGCCAAATCAGCTTGGGTCTGTTGTTTTCCACCTGCGAAGAGGAAGCCCCTTTTTTGGGCTCAGCCTCGCCAGGGGCCCCACCTGCCCTGCACTGCTGGAAGCTGGAATGTCACCTCAGCCCTTTCTGTGCCCCCGGCCTTCTGTGCCCCTGGCCTTCCTCTGGCCCCACTGAGGTGATGCAGGGGTATGTGTGGCCATATTTGGGAAAGCGCCTCGCTCCCATGCAGAGGCTCTGAGCTCACCCAGGAGGGGCAGGCTCTTTGGTGCCCACTATCCCTGGGCCAGGCTGGGAAGGCCCTATAGGGTCTGCCCACGCTGAATCTGCAGGGGATTGTGCTGCTGGGGTGGGGGTGCTGTGTGCATTTGAAACGGGTTCTTTACCACCCCCGCCCCAGGAGAGTTTGGACGCTCCTGGGCACCTTCCCCTTCACTGTGGTTCCCTGCAGAGTGTTTGGGAGGAGTCAGGTTCTAGGAGGCGGAAGGGCGAGGCCCCAGGTTGGGTTGTGGTCTAGAAAGAGTGGAAAGTTTGCCCAGGTGCAGTGTGATTCATGCCCGTAATCTCAGCACTTTCCGAGGCCAAGGCAGGAGAATGGCTTGAGCTTAGGAGTTTGGGACCAGCCTGGGTAACATAGTGAAACCCTGTCTCTACAAAAATAAAAAAACAAAAAGTTAGCCGGGCATGGTGGTGCATGCCTGTAGTCCCAACTACTCGGGAGGCTGTGGTGGGAGGATCGCTTGAGCCTAGGAGATCAAGGCTACAGTAAGCTGAGGTTGCACCACTGCACTCCAGCTGGGGCGACAGAGTAAGACCCTGTCTGGAAGGAAGGAAGGAAGGAAGGGAAGGAAGGAAGGAAAAGAAGGAAGGCAGGAAGGAAGGAAAGAAAGAGGGAGGGAAGGAGTGGAAAGTGTGCAGGCCAGAGTCAGGAGGTGAAGGGGTGCCTGCTGCTGCCCACACAGAAGGGTGGTCGCTGACCCTGGAACCCGATGCCCTCTGCCCAGGCATGGCCATTCTTGGGCCGGCTCTGCTGCCTGTCTGAAAATGGGGATTGGAATTGCAGGCACCCAACTGTCTGGCCTGAGCGAGCCTCCCCACCTGGTCACCCAGGCCCCAGGCCGCAGTGGGGAGGGCGAGGCCCGGGCTTCAGCTCACCCTTCACCCCCATGTTCTCCTCAGGTCATTGGCAGCTCCCTCCTCTTCATCCACGACAAGAAGGAACAGGCCAAAGTGTGGATGATCGACTTTGGGAAAACCACGCCCCTGCCTGAGGGCCAGACCCTGCAGCATGACGTCCCCTGGCAGGAGGGGAACCGGGAGGATGGCTACCTCTCGGGGCTAAATAACCTCATCGACATCCTGACCGAGATGTCCCAGGATGCCCCACTCGCCTGAGCTGCCCACGCCCTCCCTGGCCCCCGCCTGGGCCTCCTTTCCTCCTCCTGTGCTTCCTTTCTCGGTCCTAACTTTTCCTTCACTTACACCTGACTGACCCTCCTGAACTGCACTACAAGACACTTTGTAGAAGAGGAGATGAGAGTTTCTAGTCATTTTCCTAACTTCAGGGCTTGGAGGTGGTGTTTGCACTGCTTTTTGTAGAGAGGGTCACCTACTATAAGAGAAATGCCCAGTCTTAGAGGTGGGTCAGGTGTAGAACTGGAGGGGGTCCCTGGCTGCTGAGGGGACCCTACCAGATGAGCCCTGCCTCTGGAAGCCCCCTAGGAAGTGCCAGCCTGGACCTACCACCTGCGGAGGCCTGCTGCCCCCTGGCGGCCAGTGCTGTTAGAGTGCTGCCAAGCACAGCCTTATTTCTGCCGGGGCCTCCCCACCGGAGAGCCCAGGGGGCCCGCCGGGTTCCTGGTCCCTGGCTGGGAGCAGGGCTTTCTGGTAGTTGGGGCACAAAACCATTGGGGAACCACATGTTGACTGTGAGCAAAGTGTCTTCCGATTAGCAGCCTCAGGGATGCCCTGGTGGCCTCTCCAGGGCTGCTCAGGCAAGGCCCCCCACCCATCTGGTATGGAAACCTGCCGGCTCCAGGCCAGACCCAGGAGCCAAGAGAAGGCTGAAGCCAGCTTGGCTGTGTTCTCTGATCTAGGCCTTCCCAGAGGAGGCGAGCAGAAGCTGTGCCACTGGGAATTGCAACCCATGAGTTCAGAAGGCACACTCTGCCATGCTGAGGTCCAAGGGTGCTACCAGGGGAAGATGGGATCTATAGAGTCTCTGGGCCCTGGCCCCAGGGAGGAGCACATTTTTCTTGACCCTCACCTACCTGGTGCTAGTTGGTCAACCCTTCCTGCATACATGGGCTCCTGTCATGGGGCCCAGAGTCCCTTGCAGATATAGAAATAGGGGAGGAGCTCAGGTCTGCACCAGGCAGGAAGAAGGCAGGCTTCTGGCTTCCAGAGGTGCCGCGGTGGCCTCCTGGCATCATTTGTTATTGCCTCTGAAACAAGCCTTACCACCTGCAGGGCTTAGATTCCTGCTTCTCCAATGTAGTGTGGGTATCTTGCAGGGTATGTGGTGGATGCCAGGGTGTGCTCCAGGCACCTCTTCCTGAAGTCTCTGCATTTGGAGATTCGTGGAGAACCTATTTAAGCCCAATTTTAACTGAAAGCCAGTGAGTCTGTTATGGAAGGGAATGTAAAATTTGCATGACTTCTTAAGAACAAAACCCCCAGCTCTGTGCCCCAGGCTCCTTGGGGCTTGCCACCCACTCCTTCGCTGTCAGAGGTACAGGAGCTGGGAGAGTCCAGGAGCTAGGGACACAGAGGGAGACTATGGACCAAGGTGTGTGTGTCTGGAGGAACCACTGCCCACCCCACCACCCCGGGGTCTCTGGGGAACTGTCAACCTGCCCACGGGACATGTACATTTCCCCTTTTGTGCTGGAAGTGTGAGTGACACTTGCTGGGGGTGGAGGGTGGGACACGTGAGGATGTATAAGTACAGATTTTAAAAAAGGAAATCACTTACACTTCCTGGCTCTTGTTTAAAACAGTGGTGAGCTCCTGTGTGGGCCGACTTGCTAAAGGTCACACACGCGCCCGGTGGAGCACGAGAGACCTCGTGGCAGCATGTGATCTGGAAGGCAGGCAGGACGGGGGCGTTGGGCAGCCAAAGTCAACTCGGGGCCTCTGGAGCTATAGTGACTTTTGGGCTAGAAGGGACCCTGGTGGTCTGTGCTTCAGCCATTTGCAGGGCAGGGGCATCATTAATTCAGACGTAAAGATACTATGAATATGGACTGGCCAAAAGTTATCCTCATTCCATCTGTGAAAGAAGTTTGCTAAAGCAAATCATGATATGAACAAAAATTACAGGGGACCTGTTTAAGAGAACAAAATGTTCCAAGCACTTCAGGCAGACACCAGCTGTTTGCAAACAATGTGCTAATATGCAAATGATGTGCTTATTAAAGGAGGCCCATGGGGCCTCTTATTGGCAATACTTGGCTGTGGGTTACATTAAATATGTGAACGTAGTATGAAATAGCATCATTTTAGGGTTATTCTGTTACTTAGGGTTTTTGTTTTCTGGTTTTTTTTTCTTTTTTTGTATTTGCCGTGCTAGTTCTCTTCTACACCTACTCTGTCTCTCAAGCCATTTTGCCACTCGCTTCCCTGCCATCTGGCCCTTCCCTTTGTCTCAGTGGGATAGATGGATTGTGAAATGGAATCTCCCAGAACCCCTGCCCTGGCAGCCTGGAAGACCGTGCCTGCCCAGCCCTCGTCACCACAGGGACTCCTTGGGTCCTGGCAGTGCATGTGCCAGCAGGCAGGACAAACTCTGTGTACCTGTGCCCAGGTGAATGGGCGCAGGGTCCTCTTGCCCTGTCCTGCGGGGGGCCCCACGAGTTCCTGGCATTCAGCACTGCTTAGCATTCTCGGAAGGTTTCTTCAACTGCTTGCTTTTCCCAGGCTTGCCTTTAGTGTCACGTAAGACATTTTTAAGTTATATTTATTTTGTTGGGTTTTAAAATTGCACAGAACACTAAGACCGAAAGGCTGGACTCTTGTTTCTCCTTGAAAGCTTTGCCTTTGTTTTGAACTTCCTTTCCCACTTGGTAGAAAGAGCCCAGAAGCAGCCCTGGCCCCATAAGATGGACTCTTTCATCCTTCAGTTGTATTTAGCTTTGAGTTTCTCTGCATCTGTCCACCCCATGTGTATATAACCCAGCCCCTGGCTCTGGGGTGTTCACCTCGTCAGTGCCTTTTGTTCTGGAGGAGAGGACCCCCCCCCCCCGCCTGCCGAGAGGCCCTCTTCCTGTTCTGCACCCCTCTCCCCATGGGACCTTGGAGAAAACTGAACTGTTACAAACCCCTGCACAGTGCCTGTCAAACAGATGCAAACCTTCCTGAATAAAGCCTTGGAGACCAGCGCTGTCTGTGGTGTGATCCTTCTGGCCCCCAGCCCTGAGACCTGGCTGAGGGGCAGGCTGGGGAGTCTTAGGAAGCTAGAGGGCCCACATGGGGGCTGTTAGGGGAGTGGGTGTCAGACTGGGTAACATTTTAATTTGTAAAGAATATAAACCACTCTCCAAAGTGAGTCTTTTCAACCCTCATGAAACTTTGAAATAGTAGCTCAGAGACTAGAACATCAACCAAGAAGCACTGTCCCCAAGTAGGGGGGTCTCCGGTGCAGCGATCGCTTCTGGGGCCTTACTCTAAGCTAGACTGGGGCTGAACGTGCCCATCAGAGTTCCCGTTTCACCCAGATCAATTCCCTGAACAAAGATTTATAGTCTGTTTTACAGATGAGGAAACTGAGGTTTAGATGAAGCAACTTGTCCTAAGTGGGGAGCAGGGATTTGAATCTAGAATGTGCCTTGATTGAAAACCAATTTTGTCGTCCTCCTAACTGGCGGTGGGGGGGTGTGGGGAGCAGTGTCTGGAGGGCAGAAAGCTTGTCTTATTTTTGTCCCAGATCCCAGGCTCTAAGCCTCTGACTTGGCACACGGTAGCAGCCCAGGGAGGGTCTGGAGAACTAGTTCATGGCTACTTGGCTGGGGCATCCAGGAAAGAGCTTTGGGGGCGAAGCCCCTGCCACACATCATGATGGTTTCACCATCTGCTACCATGCACTTTCCTTTAGGCCTCTCCCTAGCTCTGGATTGCTGGGGCTTCATTTGCAGAACTCAGAGTTCTTTATTTGGAGGTGGAGGTCCTTCCTTTTTCTCCTTTCTCCTTTCTTGTTTCCTTTCCTCCCTTCCTCCTCCCTCCCTCTTTTCTTTTCTCTTCTCTTCTCTTTTTTCTTTTTCTTTTCTCTTTCTTTCTTCTTCTCTCTCTCTCCCTCCCTTCCTTCTTTCTTCTTTTTCCCTCCTCCTCCTCCTCCTTCTCTCTCTCTCTGTTTCTTTCTTTTTTTAACAGTCTTCCTCTGTTTCCCAGGCTGGAGTGCGGTGGCACGATCATGGCTCACTACAGCCTCCACCTCCTGGGCTCATGTGATCCTCCCAACTTAGCCTCCTGAGTAGCTGGGACCACAGGCATGCACCACCACGCCCAGCTAATTTTTTTGCATTTTTTGTAGAGATGGGGTTTCACCATGTTGCCTAGGCTGGTCTCAAACTCCTGGCCTCGACCAGTCCTCCTACCTCAGCCTCCCCAAGTGCTGGGATTACAGGTATAAGCCACCGCGCCCAGCTGCATCCTTTCTTTATCATCACTCTGAGAAGTGATAGGCTGTGAGTACAGATGATGAAAGCCACAGGGCCTTTGCACCTGCTCTCCGCAGGCTGGCATGTGGTAACTATGCTTCCTTCAGATTTTTGTGCCTTCACTTACATGGTATTGTTGGTGATGCTACAGCAACCAGCTCTGCAGGTGCCAAGCAATGTCCAGCAATGGAGCCCTTTATTGCCTTGAGAAGGGTGGGCCATCCAACTGCAGAATTCCACCCTGCGGTCTGTTTTCTAAGGAGACCAGCTGTCCCGTTTGTGTCCTTGCAAACCTGGATGGTCAGTCACCAGTTGCTTTCCAGGACCACTGCTGGCACCAATTGCCTTAGCCTGGGCCCCCTAGAAACAGGTCACTGTGGCCACTGCTTGGCAGCAAGTGTGATTGACTCCTTAGTCTCATGGGATGTCTTCAGAGACACTGTGTGAACTGCCATGTCTGGGGACAGTCCTCCTAGAGGAGGCAGGGATAGAAATATCTGTGCCAGCTCCCGCTGGCTCTGTCTCCCAGTGGTCAGTCTTCCCAGAGGGTGTGATTTCTGGGGTGGCACCGTCAGCCTTTCCAGTAACCATGGGGCCCCTGAGCCTGTGCACAGATGTCACATCTCCATAGCGTGTCCCTGCGGTGGTGGCAGCATTGGTGATGTGGCTCCAAGACCACAGGCACCGTACTGGCCATGGCTGGGTGGCTGCAGTCTGGCACGTTGTGTAAACTAAGTTTGGATGGGACCTTTTCCAGCAAACACCAACAAGGCAGCGTCCATCCAGCCCCCAGCCCCTGCTGGTCCTCTCTGCCCCTTTTATGTCCTCAACTGAGGGCTTCACCGTTTTATTCGATTGGGCAGGAGGCTGGGGTCACATGGGACTGCCCCCCAATTCTGGTCTGGGTAGGGGAGAGAAGCTGAGAATAAAGGAGCTCCGCAGGGTGCCACGGTAGGTTGACTGGGGAGTGCTCAGCAGTGTTGGTGAGAGGAGACCGTCTCCATACCAGGGCACACCAGAACAATACTCCTCAAACCAGTCTGAGAATTGGCGATGAGGGAAAGACCCTGCAAGAGGCACTGAGAGAGGCCTGCTTCTGAGCAGCTGTGGGCCGGGTCAGCCCTGTGACCTCTCCTCCCCACCTCTGCTAGGGCACCACAATCTCTGGGAGGTCTTCACTGACGTCCAGATGGTCGCTTGTGTTAACATGGTAGTTCTTCACCTTTTGGGTCACATATACCTTAGATAATTTAGAGGAAGCTGTAAATCTCTCCAGAACAACTCATATGCATGTACACAAATGATTCTATGTACAAATTTAGGGACCCACGGACACCCCCCCAGCCTCCAAAGTCCATTGGTAAATGCCCAGATGGTGTATGGGCCCAGGCTTGTAATAACCCTGCCCAGTAAGACATCATGGACGAGTGGCCCCTTCGCCTGCTGCCTCTAGTGTGTGACATTTCTGTGCATCAGAGACCTGCCTGGCCCCTGGCTCCCTCTTTTCCACTCCCTTAACCGCCCAGCTTCTGAACAGGTGTCACCTTAGAAATATGGCCCACCTGATTTCCTAAATAGTCTATTGGAAACAGCCATGCCATTAATTTATGTTTGGTCTGTAACTGCTTTAGTACTATAATAGCAGAGTTGAATTGTGTAGTTGTCACGGAGACCGCGCGGCTGCAAAGCCTAAAATATTTACCATCTGGCCCTATACAGAGAAAGTTTGCCAACTCCTGCCTGAGAATAATGGCAACCAGTAGCAATTAAGGATTGCTTTGTGCCAGGCACCATACCAGGTGATTAAAGCTAAGTAGTTTAATCTTTATAAAAAACTCTATGATCAGCTTCGTCGACCCCATTTTGTAGGTAAGAAAGCAGAGGCACAGAGAGGGTGAGTAACTCATCTAAGATCACACAGCTGGTAGGCAACAGATGCAGGCTTTGAATCAAGGTTCAAAACCTTTCCATGACTCTGCGCCCTATTCCTGAGGAGTCCAGGAGGTCTCCACAGCAGTGGGGTTTGCCCCGGCACCAGCACTATTCTGGGATTACTGAGACAGCCGTTGTCAAGCTGAGTCCTGGTTTGGGGACCTGGCCAGGCCCTGTGGAGTATGGATAGCTGAGTTGCAGCAACCCTTGGCTCTAGCCCCCAAGATCAACTGGCAGGACTTGCTCTCCAGCAGGACTGGGGGAGTTGGGGTGGGGTGGGGATATGGTTTGGCTCTGTGTCCCCCCCCTCAAATCTCATCTCGAATTGTAATCACCACATGTCGAGGGAGGGACCTGGTGGGAGGTGATTGGATCATAGAGGTGGTTTCCCCCATGCTGTTCTCATGATAATAAGTGAGTTCCCACAAGATCTGATGTGTTAAAAGTGTTTGGCAGTTCCCCGCCTCGCTCGCTCTCTCCTGCCACCACGTAAGACGTGCCTTGCTTCCTCTTTGCCTTCTGCCATGATTGTAAGTTTCCTGAGACTTCCCCAACCATGCAGAACTGTGAGTCAATGAAACCTTTTTTTTCTTCATAAATTACCCAGTCTTAGGTAGTTCTTTATAGCAGTGTGAAAATGGACTAATGCAGGTGGGGACCCTGGGTCTCTCTAAGGAGGCACTGTTTTTGTTCTGGGCTCTCTGAAACCCTTCAGGGGAGCACAACCTAGGCACCCCCCACACCCCAGTCCTCTCTCCTCACAGCAGACTGACTGTACAGAACCAAGTTTACTCTTTAGCTCACAGGCTGGCTCCCATGCCCTCCCACAGAAACACGGAATATTATCCTAGTTCCCACAAACACCTCGAAACAGTGGACAAGTCATTTCTCTTGCTGTTTTACTGCAACAGCTGTGGCCCGCTCCTGGCATTTCAAGTGCCATGCATGGGCCTGAGATGACAAATTCAACAAGCAAGTGAGAAAGGGAATGGCAAACCAGGAGTGAGAAGATGGATTTCATGCTTTAGCAAGACATGAGGGCTTGCAGGGTTTTTTTTAAACAAGAAAATAACGAGTTGATGTAATAATGACAACAATAATACAAGAGAGGGTCAAAGTGCCATCAGACACCTGTCTCAGTCTGTTTGGACTGCCATAAAAACACAGCACACACTGCATGGCTTAACTGAAATGTATTTTCTCACAGGTCTGGAGGGTGGAAAGTCCAAGATCAAGGCCAGGCTAGTTCAGTTTCTAAGGAGGGCTCTCTTCCTGGCTTGCAGACAGCCACCTTCTCACTACGTCCTCACACTGCAGAGAGCACACTCCTCTGCTTATAAGGCAACTAGCCCTATTGGGTTAAGGCCTCACCTTTATGACCCATTCAACCCTTACCATCTCCTCACACGCCCTATCTCCAAATACACATGAAGGGTTAGGGCTTCAACATTTGAATTTGGGGTAGGGGGCGGGCACAAACATTCGGTCGATAATGGTGCATCTGTTGCTAACTAACATCCTGGACGGTTTCTAACTTCCAACCTGTACCTTTTCAAACTTGTGAATGAGTAAAGCAGTTCTGGGGGGAAAAAGTGCAATGCTAATTTCTGTGGCTTTCAATGTGGCAACATGTGTTTGGGTTATTTTAAAAATAGCTTCTGCAAATTATGGACAAACAGTATCTTACAGAGCCAGTTTGCTGTCGACAGCAGCCCTGTTTTTATTTCAATGGAAAAAAAATGCCCAATTTTAGTCATGCTTTCTGAGAACACGTGCTGGAGTGAGATCAAGAGGGCCGCCTACAGAGGCGTCTGAAATAGCCTGGCGCCGCCTGCAGAGGCTGCCCCCTTCTGGACGGTCGGGTGCATTACAAGGTGCCCGAAGAAAAGGAAGACGGGTCAGGAGCTCAGCGACGTCCAGTCCTGTACCCCCAGGAATGCCCTGGAGAAGAGAAAGCTCCCTTTCTTTCATGGCTTCTCCCAGCCTGGCTACATCTTTGCCCTGGCAGAAAGGCAGTGACCATGGCAATGATGAAGGAATCACCAAAACCAAAGGTTAGGGAGGGCTTCCTGTGTGCTGGGCAGGGTGGTGCACACAGTACACCGGTTACTTTATTTCATCTGTACACTAATAGCACCCCTAGTTGAGGGGGGTGCTATTAGTGTTATCATAAATACGTGTATAAATTAGGAAACATGCTCAGAGAGATTGAATAATTTGACCAAGGTTGCATAGCTAGTGAATGCCAGAGCCAGGATTAGAACCCAGATATAGGGCATGGCGTGGCAGTGGTCAGGTTCGCAGGCACATGGCATGCAGTGTGAAGAGGGCCGTGGTGGGGCAAACATGGGGCTCCACGGAGTACAGAGGAGGCCTGACCCAGGAGAGGGACAAGAAGGTCACTGAAGGGAGGCTTTGCAGAGGACGTGGCACCAGGAGGTTGGAGGATGGAGCAGAACATGAAGGTCACAGAGGCACCTCCAGAGCATGCTTCGTCTGGAGTCGCTCCAGGCAGTGGGAGCAGAGGACCCTTGTGGAGCTGGTGAAGGGGTCAGGGCTGGATCACGACCTGGGGAGCCAGGGTGAGGCGCGTGGACTTTCCTGCAGTGACAAGCAGGTGTCCTTGGAGGCTGTCAAGGTGGGGCATGATGAGATCACATTTGCATGTGATGGGGTCACTCTGGCTGCCTGTGGCTTAGAAGAAGGGAAGACAATGCGAGGAGACTCATTAGGAGGAGGTCAGGTGAAGCAGAGGAGAGATGATGGGGTCCTGAAGTGAGGTCAAGGCCATGAGCAGGAGAGATGACGATGAGGTTGCATGGATGCCCTTCCACTGTGGCTGTAACATCGTGGGCCTGGGTGTCCCGAGAATGACTGGCTGGTAGGCCAGAAGCATGGGGATGGCCCACCCTGAGCTGGGAGCATGAGAGGACAGGCAGGACTGGAGGGCAGGGGAGCAGGGAATGAGTTTAGTTGAGACACATCTAGTTACAGGTGGCAGTGGGACATCCACATCTGAGGCCAGCTGGACACGTGGGCCTGGAGTTCAGGAACCAGACCTGGGCAGGAGTCATGGGGATAGCATCAGAGGATTGCTGGGGCGCAGCAGGCAGGCAGACACACACTGCCACGCTCAGTGAGAAATGCAGAATTGAGAAGTGGATGTGCCAGTGAGTCCTGAAGTTTCAGAATTAAAAGAAAAACATCAGATTATTAACAGAGATTGGTTTGAGTGATGGGATAATGAGTGGTTTCTCTTTTTTTTTTTTGGGGGGGGGGGGAGTTTTGTTCTTATTGCCCAGGCTGGAGAACAGTGGCGCGATCTTGGCTAACTGCAACCTCCGCCTCCCAGGTCCAAGCGATTCTCCTGCCTCAGCCTCCCAAGTAGCTAGGATTATAGGCATCCACCACCACACCTGGCTAATTTTTTGTAGTTTTATTAGAGATGGGGTTTCATCATGTTAGTCAGGCTGGTCTTGAACTCCTGACCTCCTGTGATCCACCCGCCTTGGCCTCCCAAAGGTTTTTCTTTTCTACCTTACAGTTTTTTGCTTACTTAAAAATTTCCCAACAAGCATAATTGGCTTTCATAATCAGAAGTATGTACATGCATAAGGATTTTGTTCTAGTCACTGTTTTGTGACTAAATCATCTGGAATCCTCCTGACAGAGATGGGCTCCCCTTCCGTGTCCCCGAGCCCTTCTCTTTTGGCCCTTATTCCACACTGTGAATTGTCATCATCCTGGCGTCCCCAGCTGCAGCCCGGGGCCTGGTACATAGTGGCAACTTGGAACCTGTTAGTTGAAGGAATGGAAAAATAGAACTTAGAGGGCCTACCACAGCCCATGCACCCCAGTGAGCAGGTGAGACCTTGGGACCACCCCCATCCCCCACCACCCAGGATCCATGACAGTGCCCTTGTCAGGATTAGAACAGCACCTGGGCTTGGGCAGGGGCAGTAACTTGCTGTTTATGGAGCTCACAAATTCTTAGTAGAATCTGTTTATAAAAAAACAAATCTAACTATTTGTAAATGCTAAAACTCATGAAATAAGGAGCAATAACAAATAATATATCAACACATACATCAATGAGCTTGTTAAAAAAGCTATGCTACTTTTTTAAAGGGACAATTTGGCAATAAGTGTTCCATTTTTTTTTTTTTTTTTTTTTTTTTTTTTTTTTTTGAGACAGAGTTTCGCTCATGTCGCCCAGGCTGGAGTGCAGTGGTGCGATCTCGGCTCACTGCAACCTCTGCCTCCCGGGTTCAAGCGATTCTCCTTCCTCAGCCTCCTGAGTAGCTTGGACTACAGGCGCCTGCCACCACGCCTGGCTAATTTTTTTGTGTTTTTAGTACAGACGTGTTTCACCATGTTGGCCAGGCTAGTCTTAAACTCCTGACCTCAGGTGATCCGCCCACCTTGGCCTCCCAAAGTACCGGGATTACAGGTGTGAGCCACCGCGCCCGGCCAGCATTCCAGATTTTTTTAAGCACATACTCACGGGCCGAGCAAAACTTTCCAGGTTTTTATTTACAGATACCATGGCCCACACATCAAATGACATTGGTACAAGAATGTTCCTTTCTGGGACAGTAAAAGATTGAAGATGACCTCTGTGTCATTGTGGGTGCTGGTTAAATACATACCTCCACCTTGTGCAGCTCTTACATGAATGAAGCAGCTATCAGCACTGAGAAGGAGCACTCCCCAGGTTGTACTGTTAACTGGAAAAAAGCTAGGTTGGTAACAGTTTGTGATGGCAAGGAATTCTCTAGTAAGGACCCTTGTATCTGGAAAGGAGACCCATTGGTAGACTGGGGAGGAAGGAGGTGGAGTTCCTCCCACCAAACTGGGTCTTTCTGTTACTTTAGTTTTGTACCAAAACTCTAGGTACTGCCTTTATGAAAAAATTAATAGAGTAAGATAAATAGTAGTGAGACACAACTTATCACAGGCTATAGCCAAAGATGTATAGTAAACCACTGTATATCAATGGTATGTTTTCCTCTTTCAAACAAAGTTCTGCTCAGAAGGAGTAACGTTTGAGAGGCCAAAGCAGGCCAAAGTGGGAGGATAATTTGAAGCCAGGAGTTCAAGACCAGCCTGGACAAATAGTGAGAGCCCCATCTCTAAAAAAGTTAAAAATATCTGAGCTTAGTGGTGAGCCTGTAGTAGAGGCTGCAGTGAGCCATGATTGTGCCACTGCACCCCAGACTGGGCAACAAAGTGAGACTGTCTCAAAAAAAAAAAGAAGTAACCTCTCTCATTCTCTAACAGCAACACAACTGTTTGTTGTATCTATCTTTTTTTTTCTGTCCAGGCTGGAGTGTAGTGGTGCAATCATGGCTCACTGCAGCCTCAGCCTCCCGGGCTCAAGCTGTTCTCCAGCCTCAGCCTCACAATAGCTGGTACTACAGAAGCGAGCCACCATGCCCGGCTATTTTTTAAAAATTATTTTCTGTTGAGATGGGGGGTATCACTATGTTGCCCAGGCTGGTGTTGAAGTCCTGGCTTCAAGTGATCCTCTCCTCTTAGCCTCTCAAAATGTTGGGATTACAGGTGTGAGCCACCGTGCCCAGCCTGTTTGTTGTATCTTAACCGATTCTCTTGAAAGTTAAGATGGGCTGGGCATGGTGGCTCACGCCTGTAATCCCAGCACTTTGGGAGGCCGAGGCGGGCAGATCAATTGGGCTGCCACCAACTGGAGTGCAGGTTACCAACTGGAGTGGGGGTTATCAGCCCCACTGATGTCCTCTGTGTGGCTGGGATAGAGCAATAGAGCAGGCAGAGTGGTGCTCAGGTCCACTTGGGAGCTGAGGAGTCTCCAGCTCTGCTCAGGTCTATGAGAAAACTCCAGAAGGAAAGAACAGGAGCAAAGATGAGAGTGAGCCAAGGGTCCTGTGGTCTGGATGAAGGGTCACTCTGCAGAGGGTGCTGGGTGGACCCTCTGACTTGGATAGACCATTATGGGCCCAAGGACAGCAGAGGCCAGTTCTTTCTTGCAGGAGGCAAGCATTTCTTCCTTTTGTATTTGTAGGAAGAATTTGTGATAAAATGGCATTAATTATTCTTTAAATGAAGCTGTTAGTTAGAACTAAATATAACAAAAGAGGTGCAAAACTTACCTTTGAAAACTATACAACATTATTGAAAGAAAGTAAAGAAGACCTAAATAATGAAAAGATATCCCATGTTCATGGATTGGAAGACATAATATTGTTAGAAAATGGCAATATATGTCAAATTGACTTACAAGTCTGATATATTCTCTATCAAAATCCCAGATGGCTTCACTGCAGAAATTGACAAACTGTTTTTAAAATTCACATGGAAACAAAAAGACCCAGAATGGCCAAGAAAATCTTGAAAAGAGAAGAAAGTTGGAGGACTTACATTTCCTGGTTCAAAACTTACTACAAAGCTACAGTAATCAAGTGGTACTGGCATAAGGATATACATATAGACCAATGTATATCCTTATGGGATAGAATTGAGGATCCAAAAATAATTCCTCACATTTATGTTCAATTGATTTTTGACAAGGGTGCCAAGACAATTCAATGCGTTGGCCAGGATGTGGAGAACTTGGAACTTTATACACTGCTGATGGGAATATAAAATGGTGCAGTCACTTTGGAAAACAGTTTTGCAGTTCCTGAAGAGGTTAAACACAGAATTACCATAAGAGCTTGCAATTCTACTATTAGATATATACCCAAGAGAAATGAAAATAGATGTTCAGACAAAAACTTGTATACAAATGTTCCTAGCAGCATTATTCATAATAGCCAAAAAGTGAAAACAACCCAAATATCTAACAATTAATGAATGGGTAGATATAGCTGGTATATGCATACAATTGAATATTATCTGGGAATTATAAGAAATGAAATGTTGATACATCCTACAATATGGATGAACTTAGAACTCATTACGCTAGTGAAAGAAGCCAGACACAACAGACCACATGTTGTATGATTCCATTTGTATTAAATGTCCAGAATAAGCAAATCCATAGAGGCAGAAGGCTGATTAGTGGTTGCCTAGGCCTGGGGGGTTATGAAGAAATGAGGAGTAACTGCTAATTGGCATGGGGTTTCTTTTTAGGGTGGTGAAATGTTCTAAAATTGATTATGGTGACTATCAATAAGAATAACAGTGCAACCCTAAAAAGAATGATAAAGATATATTAGACACAACTTTATGCTCACAAATTTAACAATTCAGATAAAATGGACAAAGACACAAACTACCAAAACTCACTCAAGAAGAAATCCATGAATTGAATAGTTCTGTATTTATTAAAGAAAATGAAGTTATGTCAAAAATCTTTCCACAGAAAAAACACCAGGGCCAGATGACTTCACTGATAAATTCTACTAATCACTGAAGGAAAAAATACTATAATTCTCTATATAATTCTATACCAATTTTTCCAGAAAGTAGAAGGTGGGAAACACTTTCCAATCCATTTTATGAGGTCAGCACTATCCTAATACCAAAACCAGACAAACACATTATAAGAAAATGACAGACCAATATCTTTCATGAATATAGAAATAAAAAATTTTAACAAAATATTAGCAAATCACATCCAGCAATATGTAATAAGGGTAATAACTTATGACCACATGGAGTTTATCCTAGGAATATAAAACTGGTTCCAGATTTGAAAATTAATCAGTGTAATTCATCATATCAACAGTTAAAAAAATACACATGATATTAATAAATGCAGAAAATGTGTTTTAAAAAATGCGGCTGGGCACGGTGGCTCATGCCTGTAATCCCAGCACTTTGGGAGGCCGAGGTGGGCGGATCACAAGGTCAGGAGATTGAGACCATCCTGGCTAACGCGGTGAAACCCCGTCTCTACGAAAAATACAAAAAAAATTAGCCGGGCATGGTGGCGTGCGTCTGTAATCCCAGCTAGCCGGAGGCTGAGACGAGAATGGTGTGAACCTGGGAGGCAGAGCTTGCAGTGAGCCGAGATAGTGCCACTGCACTCCAGCCTGGGTGACAGAGCAAGACTCTGTCTCAAAAAAAAAAAAAAGCAACATTCATGGTAATAATGCCAATAAACTAGGCATAGAAGGACATTCCTTAATGTGCTAAGAGTTTCTACAAAAAACAAAAGCAAGAACACTTGCATTTGCCATTATACTTAATGGTGAAAGAGTAACTCTTTTCCTCCTAATCTGAACAAGGAAAACGTATTTCCCCTCACCACTCCTATTCAACATTGTACTGGAAGTTCTATCCACTGAAATAAGACAAGAAAAAGAACTTTTTATGAAAAATACATATTGCAAAGGAAAAAGTAAAATTTTCTCTATTTTTAGATGGCATTATGGTCGACTTAGAAAATCCAAAAGAATTGTACAAAAAAAAAAAAAAAAAAGCAACTAAAACAAGCGAGCTTTGCAAGGTTGCAGGATACAAGGTAAATACACAAAAATCAATCATATTTCTATATACCAGCAATGAGCAAATGGATATTGATATTTTCAAGACAATATTATGTGTAATAAATAGCACCCCAAACCATAAAATACTTAGGTATACGTCTAACAAAATATGTGTAGAATCTGTATGCTGAAAACTATAATATGTTTATGAAAGAAATCAAAGGGGGGCTAAATATATGGGATGATAAATTATGGTCATGAATGAGGAGACTCAATCTTCTTCAGATGTCAGTTTTCAAAATTGTGGAGGGAGGAGCAGGTAGCTCATGCGATTAAACTCTGGGTGGAACAGGGCTAGCACTGGCCTTGGGGATGACAGCATGAGACATTCTCCCTCCATCTCTCATCTCTGCTCTCCTCTGCATGCTGGCCTCTTGCTGTATGAGGTGGGAACCTTGGTTATGGGTAGCTTCAGGAGGAAAAATCGTTTTCCCATAATACCAGTTAGAAAGATCTCATTGAAGACCCCGATCATTCCATATTAGCCCACGGAGAAGGACATGCTATTGGTCTGGCTGGGGCCACAGGCCCACCTTTGCTCAGGGAGGGGTGGACTCTGGGACCAGCAGCCTCCCCAAGAATCCCATGGGGCTCATGAGGGAGGAACTGGCTCTTGGATTACGGGGTGGAGGGAAGAGACCAGCCTTGTCTCACACCGGTGGACATGGTTCTCGGGCTGGACCCGGAAGCCGGGCAAGGTTTAGGTGGGGAAGTGTGAAGGGCTGTATCCCACTCAGGGGACAGCAGGTGCAGACTGTGGGGACACCGTCATGCTGGAGGACCGGGTGCTCAAAGCAACAACATGGATTTCTTTGTAATAAATTCCATACATCACCACCTCAGCTTTTTCAAAGGATTCTGGATGGGTTTCAAGTTTTCCCAGAGGCCAACAGCAGAGGTGGATCCTCTGTCCCCTGACTTCCGGGGCTCCCCTCCTGGTTTGGAACCTCAGAAGATGGGGTAGCTTCTGGGAGTCTGAAAGTGCTTATTTCCTCTATTAATGGCATTCTTAGTTTGAGAAGTTTCTTTGCTTTCTAGAGTTTTTTTGTTTTTTGTTTTTAGCATAGCTATTTTTGATGAAAATATAAATATCCACCCCTCTGACTGCGAGACAGCTGTAGGCTCCTGCTCTGAGCACAGATAGGCCTCCTCCTCCTCCTCTGAGAACTCTTCCAGACTGAGTCCCTTTTGGGGGCCCTGAACTCCAGGTCCAGCAGGCACAGGAGGCACCAGCCCAAGGGGCTATTCACAAGCCAGTCACGTCCCAGTGAGGACAATGCCTCCCCTGGCCACTCAGGTCTCCAGGTTATCCCAAGGATACTGGCAGGGGTGAGGGTCCCAGGAGCAGCTGCACAGCCATGCCTCCCAACAACCAGGAAGCAAGTGGGCCTTAGAAGTATCTGAGGCAACCCAGGGCACAGGAGATGCTGTCGCCCTGAGCCATGAAAGCGCCACCACACTCAGGTGACTTGCCATGCTGTGTCTTACCTTGCTTTGGGGATCCCCCTCTCCTCCTGCTGCCTGCCAAGTGAACATCTCAGCAATCCCTGTGTCACATCATTGTGTTAGTTAGCTAGGGCTGCCACAACACAGAATCACAGGCTGGGTGGCTTAAACAACAAAAATTTATTTTGTCACAGCTCTGGAGGACAAAAGTCCGAGATCAAGTTGTAGGCAGAGTCAGTTCCTTCTGAAGCCTCTCTCCTTGGCTTGTAGATGGCTGTTTTCTCTCTATGTCTCCACATGGTTTTTGTTTGTTTGTTTGTTTGTTTTTGTTTTTTGTTTTTTTAGACAGAGTCTTACTCTGTCTGTCACCCAGGCTGGAGTGCGGTGGTGTGATCATGGCTCACTGCAGCCTCGAACTCCTGGGCTCAAGAGATCCACCCACCTCAGCCTCCTAAGTAGTTGAGAACTTACAGGTGTGTGCCATCATGCCTGGATAATAAAAATATATATATATTTTAGAGATGGGATCTTGCTATGCTGCCCAGGCTGGTCTCAAACTCCTGGCCTCAAGTGATCTTCCTGCCTCAGCCTCCCAAAGTGCTAGAATTATAGGCATGAGCCACTGTACCTGGCCTGGTCTTTTATCTGTGTGCTGTGTATGTGTGTCCAAATCTCTTCTCTCTTTCTTTTTTTTTCAGAAACAGGGTCTCACTATGTTGCCCAGGCAGGACTCAAACTCCTGGACTCAAGTGATCCTCCCACCTCAGCCTCCCAAGTATCATCTCTTCCTATACGGACCAGTCATGCTGGATTAGGGCCATCCTAATGACCTTATTTTAACTTAATTATCTCTTTAGAGAGCCTGTCTCTAACTACAGCCACATTCTGTCCTGGGAATTAGGACTTCAACAATTAGGAGGGGGCATAATTCAGCTCCTAGCAGCCACTATGTGAGAAGGTCTGCATGACTCAGCTGACAGCAAACCTCCCCTGGGCAGTTTTTCATCCCAGCACCTCAGGATTTGCCTGCTGGCTGGGGGTGGGGGCTGGGGCCTGGGGAGGGGAGCCCCATGCAGGGAACGCGCCTACCCTGCTCAAAGAGCAGCCCAGCCTGCTGCTTCCTGGGCAAAGGCTCACCATTGCTTTGGTTGAGTGACATTGCGGTGGCTGAACTGACACTTTCAGCTCTGTGTTTCTCTAGCAGGGAGTGAGGAAACATGAGGGCTGCGCTGGGGGTGGCACTTCTGTCCTAGCTCCCCAGCTATGCGTACGTGGAGACAGTCTATCTCCTCTTGTCCCTCCTTCTGGTTCTTGATCATGGGCATGAAGGACTATCCAGGCCCCATGGCTCAGTGAATGTGCATGGTTTCCACTCTTGCTGTCGCCCTATTACCTCAAGCAGGTCCATCCACATGCCCAGAGTAGGTACTTAGGGCAGCAGGTGAAAGAGCCACCTAATCCTCTCCTCAAAGGGGGCCAAGAAACCTCAACTACCATTTCTGGAAGCATCTTTGGTCAGGGATTCAAGAAGGTGTCTTTCAAGAAGGGAGAGGAGGAAGAGTCCCTGACTGAGAAGCCCCATGGGACATAAGAGACTGGATGCCAGGAGGCAGGGGTGGGTTTGGAGTCGTGGCTCCACCACTACCCAGCTGTGAGTCTTTGGACAAGTTGCTTAACTTAACTTCTCTTAGCCTGTGTCTTCAGATATTAATGAGACAATCGTCTCAACCATCTTATCTATTTGGGAAGATAAAATAGCACAGATGAACATTCCTGGCATGTGGTAGACACTCAATAAATGCAGGTTCAGTTGGAATCTCTTCTTGATGGAGGAAAGTGCCTTGTAAACATATGTCATCACACAAATGGCAATGGTTATTGTTATTATTGAGACGGCCAGATGGGAGGGGGTTCCTGCAGAAACTCCAACCAGCCTGCTCACTGAAGTGGGGCCTCGGAGAGTTCAGGATGTCTGCAGAGGAGCCTGGCCCCTCTTCTTCCTGGGTGGAACCTGAGATTCAAGCTGCGACGCAAGCGGTCTAGCAGGGATTCGGCGTAACGCAATTCCGTTTCCCCCTTTTCTTCCTTTTCACCCAATAAAACCCTGTCTCACTCACCATTCAAATTGTCTGTGAGCCTGAATTTTCCTGGCCATGGGACAAAGAACCCCATCTTTAACTGAACTAAGGAAAAGTCCTGCAAAAGTTTTGGCGCCCCATTTGGGGGCTCGAGAAGTGGTGAGTGA
Organism: Pan troglodytes; assembly: GCF_028858775.2. Classification (NCBI taxonomy): domain Eukaryota; kingdom Metazoa; phylum Chordata; class Mammalia; order Primates; family Hominidae; genus Pan; species Pan troglodytes. The sequence goes on from NC_072398.2 coordinate 22,675,480, forward strand.
AATGGGGACTCAAAACCTCTCACTGTTGCTCCTAAGCATTTTAATCCTCGAACTTCTGAAGGTGGGCAAGACATGCCCCCAAATCCGGGGGCTCCGGAGATCAGAAGAAAGGTCCTTCCTTTTGGGGGAAGGACGGGCCAGCCGGGGCTCCTTGCTCCCTCTCCCCTCTGTGCAGAAGCTGGGATGCATGGCCCAAGGGTCTCATACAGCTGGCTGGCTTGTTTCAAGCCAGGCACCACCACAGCAGCCGTCCCCTTCCCCAGCCAAGGGGTTGAGCTTCATTAGGCAGTAAACTTTTCTCCCTGATGGAGGAACCACTTGTATAAGAATAAGAGGTTCTTCCCCAGGGATTTTTAAACCTTTTTTCTTTCCTCTTCTCCGCCCCATCAGCAGTTAAGTTTAAGCAAGTTTTGTTTTGTTTTTTTCTTTCTAGAAGACATTTTGCTAGGCTAGGAATGATAAGAATCCCTGTTTATATTCTCTGTAAAGCTTTAATTGTGAAAAAGGATTTGTGGGGCTAGTGTTGGGCTGTGGCCAATCTGGTGTGCTTTGCAGGTCTATATGGTTTGTGCTGCAAGCCTCCATCTTGTTTTACATCCTGGGGCATGGCCAGTAACCACTTGGCAAGGCTTTGTTTAACAATCCTGCCTTAGGGGATGACCGTCTCTGGTTGGATATCTTCCTCTTTCCTAGTCCTGTCCCTTAAAGGGCCCCACCCAGCAAATGGGTTTTCTTGTGCCTATCTGTGTATGTACTGTGTGTGATGTCTGCAAAAAGAGCTCTAATTAATTTTGCCTCAAGAAAAGCGCTTGGATCAAAAAAATTTTTATTTTTTAAGATGGAGTTTTGCTCTTGTTGCCCAGGCTGGAGTGCAGTGGCGCGATCTTGGCTCACCGCAACCTCCGCCTCCCGGGTTCAAGCGATTCTCCTGTCTCAGCCTCCTGAGTAGCTGGGATTACAGGCGCACGCCACCACGCCTGGCTCATTTTTTTGTATTTTTAGTAGAGATGGGGTTTTACCATGTTGGCCAGGCTGGTCTCGAACTCCTGACCTCAGGTGATCTGCCCACCTCAGCCTCCCAAAGTGCTGGGATTACAGGCGTGAGCCACCGCACCCGGCCTGGATCAAATATTTTTTAAAGGCAATATAAAATCCGTGGTACCTTTCAGTTCATGTGACTTTAATCTTTGAGAAATAAAAACAGCCGTGAAGATTATTAATGCAGGTCAGATGCAAAGTTTGCTAAGTGTTTTCAGGTTACAAACTGCTTTTTGGGTTTTGAGAACTATTTGACTTGCCGGCTTCATAATTGGTAGGGCTTGGGGACATGTGGAACTAACCAGGCCCTTAAGTAAGAAGGCAAACATTGGCTGCAGTTAGCACACAATTCAACTTACCAAGTTTTACCTTTAAGTTAAAATTTGCTAGGAGTTACAATTATGACATGTAATTGAAACTAGCAAAAATAGATTTACATGCAAGGGGTGTAAGAAGAATGAAATGTGATTTTTATGTAAAAGGTTATAAGAAGGCATGGAAATGTAAACTTTTGCCTAGGGTTAAAGAATTATTTTGAGTTAGGGAAAGCTGAAGTTTCAAACAAGTGGTGGAAAAGCTGTGGAAATTAATTTTGTAGAAGAGGTTCTCTGTGTGAACATATTAACTAAATGTAAAAGGGTTATAAAAAGCTTTTGCTTCTTCAAAATTTCTGAGTCATGATTTTGAGAAAATAAATAGTTTGTGGTAATCTGGAACTCGATTTCATAGTATCAGGTGCTTTAAACATTTAAAAGGCTTCTGGAAATCAAACTTAAGTTTCAAAATTGTCTTTTCTGATACCTGGCTTTTCAGATGTTTCAGAGGGTCCCTGAAACATCCCAAAAAAAGAGGTAAACAGGATTATTTGGCATGTTTAGGTACATGGAATTGCCAGAATGATCTTCAGTCTTCTTTAGGCTGTACTTTTGTGAATACGAACATATGTTCCAAAATTGTATGGGATCTCTAAGATTCTAATGTCTGAGTATATGCTATCAATCATAATTAAGGTTGGTATGTTAAGTTATTGTAAACCACGAAGATAACCAAACTTCGTCAATTGTGTTTCTAACTGTAACTATCCTGGACATTTTGCTATTCACAGACAATTGTTGTCTCGTTTTGATTCTTTTCAAAAGATGGTTTATAATAAGCTATAGAACTTTAACAGGTGCTCTCATATACAGGCTTCTGATAACTTTGGAGATTGTAACATTAGAATAAAGGAAAATATACAGGACTCGTGAAGAGTTGAAATGTTCACAAATATCAAACAAAAGAAGAGTTAACTAAATGAACTGAACTCAGAAAGCTGAAGCAATCTTTTTGACTTTTGATTGGAATATTGTTGATTCTTGTTTTGTTTTTCATAGTTAAGGAAACTTACTTGGAACTATTTACAGCCTTTAATAATTAAGTAAGGTTTACTCCTATGAACAAAAATTTGGAGCATGTTTGTTTCTCTCTGCCTGGTTCCTCTAGAATTTGGAAACTATCTGTGAGTATTCTTACGGTAATATGGTTGTTTGCATCCTATGTTACCCTGTACAGGTAAAGAACGTCACTTTCTAACAGGTCCGGGAGCTCCAAGTTTATCTTGGGACCTTAAGGTACACTCACAGTTGTTTGAGGATACAAACCCATGGTTGGGCTCAGCATTAAACGGTCTTATCTGAGATTCCTTGTGGAACAAACTTGCATCAAAGCCAATCCAAAAGGCCTATGTAGAAATAATTATTCTTGCTGCACTTTATGCAATTAATCAGGCCAAGTATAAGACTAAAGTCTATTTTGCAAACCATTCAGTCCTATGATGATTTTTTAACAAAAATGGGGACTGGAGAGAGAGAAATCATGTTTCAAAACTTATTATACATTGGTCATTAAATTCTAAATTCATTGGTTGTTTTTAAGTTTTCACCTACATTTTAGACTAACCCTGCTTGCTCTTGTGAACCAACCAGCAATCTCCAGCTGCAGCTCAGAAAGAACAAAAGGGATGGGTAATGTAGAAATCTGGATCAATATTCTAGCTCTGGGCAATTATCCTGCAAGTCCTGCTAGGTGATTTGAATAAATAGGATGCCCATCACTTGGAGGTTTCCTTTTTGGGAAAGTAAGACCAAGAAAGCTAATCAAAGTCAAGGACCATGCACCCAAACCCTCGCAAGCATAACTATAGCCACCAGTTATCTGGTTGTGTCACAAGACATCTTTTTCTCTCCCTTGTTGGAGGAGGACTCAATTCCACAGTTTCACCTTAGCATTTGGCTTATGATAAGGAGTCCATGCACCTCCCCCACCCCCCACCGAGACACATTTTTGTCCCAAACTCAATTCCAAGCTTTGGGTCAAAGTCCTAAGAAGGAAAACTGGATCTGAGGGATCCAGAGACAAATGACAACAGAGGTTAAAAGGCACGGTGCAGGTGAGCGTGGCTCATTCCTGCCAATTAAGCCAACCCAAGCTTCTTGTTTCATGGATAAACCCATGGCATAAATATCCATGGCATAAATGAGGTCTAGGGAACTCCAAGGCTACTGACAGTAGGAGATAGAGGCATAGATGAGAGCGGATAATTCCTATTCTCTAGGCCCTCCCTGCTTCATGGGTGCAAGCCACTTTGGCACTGATGGCGGCACCTGCCAAGGTCACCGGGACTCGGGGATGCAAGGATGGAAGAGGGAAAGAGGACACTCTTTCCTCTCTCCCTCATGTACCATGGGTATCTGCTAGGAAGAGAAGGGAACCAGGGACACCTGCTCCCCTCTTTCCAGATGGGTAGCCATTCATCTGCAGTCTGTACCCCTTTCAAATGCACCCTGAACCCCTGGGACTCCTTCAGACGGTATCTTCTTTTTTCCTTTCTTCTTCTCTGTCCTCTCTTCACTGATAGGTAATTGTGTCTCCATACTATGGGACGATTCCCTCAGATGCATCCTCCAAACTGGAAAGAGTTAATTTCCCAAACATTAAACTGGTTGGCTTAGGATTAGGCTCAGGGGAAGGGAACTCAGAAGCCCAACGTGCCAGCAAAAGGGTCCAGTTTTTGCCAGCTGGGCTTTTGGCCTCCCTCTCCCTGTGCAAACTGGTAAAAGGCCTCAGAATTTTTGAGCTGTCCTTACCCCTCCCCTTGTCTCCCTGTGTTTCCTTTTGGGTTTTTGTTTTTGTTGTTGTTGTTTTATTTTGAGACGGAGTTTCGCTTTTGTTGCCCAGGCTGGAGTGCAGTGGCATGGTCTCGGCTCACTGCAACCTCTGCCTCCCGGGTTCAAGTGATTCTCCTGCCTCAGCCTCCCTAGTAGCTGGGATTACAGGCGTGCACCACCATGCCTGGCTAATTTTTGCATTTTTAGTAGAGACGGGGTTTCGCCATGTTGGTCAGGCTGGTCTCAAACTCCTGACCTCAGGTGATCCATCCGCCTCGGCCTCCCAAAGTGCTGGATTACAGGCGTGAGCCACTGCGCCCGGCCTGTTTTGTTTTGCTACATGTTTTCTAATGACCCCGTTTGTCTGTTCTTGCCTTCAGGCCATCAAACTCTGAACAGTCATGCAACCGGAGCTTCTGATGATGGCCTCTTCTGCTGGGGACCCTTAGACAGGCATCTGAGGGAGCTCTGACTGCCATTTCCCAAAAACAGTGCCCCCTGTCAGCAGGAAGCAGTTAAGATCAGTCTTCATCCTTATCCTTAATCTAAGGGCAGTTAGATGGACTTCTTTAGAGGCGGGAATGAGACAGCCAGGTGGGAGGGGGTCACTGCAGAAACTCCAACCGGCCTGCACAGTGAGGTGGAGCCTTGGGAAGTTCATGACGTTTGCAGCAGGGAGGAGCCTCGCCCCCCCTTTCCTATGTGGAACCTGGGACTCAAGCTGTGAGCAGGAAGCGCTCTAGCAGGGTCTCTGGCCCAGCGAGACTCCCTGTTTCCCCCTTTTCTTCCTTTTCACCCAATAAAACCCTGTCTCACTCACCATTCAAATTGTCTGTGAGCCTGAATTTTCTTGGCTGAACTAAGGAAAAGTCCTGCAACTTTATCACCCCAAGTTGTTCCTGACGTGTTTTATGTAAACTGAATCTTGGGTCCCGTGACCCTTCCCTAAGGCTTTACTCAGAGGCTGACTTGGTATTAGGAGCCCAGAAATGTCCATCTTGGTCCTCTTGGGAATGAAGACCCATCCTCTGGGTTCGGTGGCCCAACATGCAGCCTGCACTGATGTGCCTCCCAGGGTCCCCCACCTGGGACTCTCACTGCACTAGGTTTGGGCTGTGCTCCTCCTCTGAGGAATGCATCGCCAACCCTGTCCTCAAACCCAAGCACTGCCTTCCCATCTCCTCGAGCCCCTCGTCCCCTGCACATCCTCATGTGTCCCTTCCTGTGACTGGCCACTGGCAAGCACGAGCCTCTCCCAGGGCCTAGGGTCTGGGGTGTAGGGAGTTGCGGGGAGCAGATGCCTTCATGTTTGTCACAGCCCTTTCCTTCTGGGTTTGAGGAGAACTCTGTCAAAGTTCTGTCACCCCCCCAGCAGAGAGGCAGTGGCTGGCTTAACCCACGTGACCCTTCCTGAGGTTAAGAGGCTTGGTGCTGGGAGAAGAGAGGGAATGTGAGTTAGTACATTCAAATGGTATCTTCCCTTCACTTGGCAGTGCTGGAAGGGGAGCTAACTTTATCTCCCATTGTGCCTTCTGATGAGCCCCTCTGAAACTGAGTGACTGCAGAAGAATCCTCCAGCCGGGGCATTCCAGTTTAATCTGAGCACATCGAGTGTTTGGACAATGCAAATGATCACAAAATGCTCCCTAGAGTGTCTGGGGGACTCTGAGAGTGCCTTAGGTCATTGTACTGCCTTGGGCTTTAGGTCCTGGTCTTAGCAGCAACTGAAATCAACCTCAGGCACAGATGCCATTTCTGGGGCCTTGGAGGGGCCATCGCAGTAGAGCTTCAAGTCTCACCAGAGGTTGTGCTTTGAAGATGATTCACTCTTTTGGACAACAGCAGCATCGAGGCCATTAAGACTGCAGCCTCTCCTGGGGTAAGTGGACCCTAAGGGTGCTGGGCTGGCCTGAGGAAATGGCAGGAGGCAGGGCGGGGCCCTTCCCTTGGGTGTGAGTGACAGGAATGACACCTGGACACTCGTTGTCAGAGCACTTGCTCCCCCATGGCACCCAGTACTGAATGCAACGCTGCAGATGCGGTTTCATTCCGGACCCCAGCCTGCAGCTCCTCGTGCATCTGAAACCAGATGGCCTGTGTAGTCAGCCCCAGCATGCCGTGATGAACACTGAGCTGCCTGTTGAGTAACTCCCCAGGGATGAAGGAAAGCACGGAGCTTTCTTCATGTCAAGCACAACTCTTTCATTGAATGCTATTAGATTTCATCGTGTTAGATTGCCTCTGCCCATCGGGAGATTTTGGGATTCTGATTTGTTCGTCTAATATACTTATTTCTCCTTATCCACAAATTTGGTCAGTTCTGTAGGTCTTCATCCCATTATGAGTGAAGGCATTGGCTGGGTTGTGGATGCAATTCTCTCCCAGGTGCAACCTGTCCTTCGTTGTAACTGAACAGGTAGGTATACATTCTCCTAACCACTCTTACCCAGACTCTCATTTATTCAGAAGTCTTTGTCAAATATGTATGATGCCCACATTTCCCTCATCAACCAGTCTAACAATTAACAGCAGGAAATGAGCTGCATCTGTACACTTATTCTTGGTAAACTCAATCTGGGGCCTGATGCTTGATTTAGCACGCAAATTCCTGGTTGCAAAGGGATCAGATTATCAAAGATGAGGCTGTCTGAAGAGTAACTTGCACAAGCCTTTCGGAAGAAGGGGAATTCGGGAAAAAGGTCTGAAAGAATGCAAGACCCGCCTTGGGGGAGGACAGCCTTCATAACGGAAAGCCAACCAATAGCAAAGGCTGCAGAGGTGGGGAGGAAGGCGCGTTGTCCCAGTCAGAGATCTGTCCGATTAGGAACACGGGAGGACACAGGGATTTGAGAAACTACCAGAAAGGTCACATGAATGTTTATTACAACATAGAAAAGAGGGAAAGGAAGAAAAAGGTTTCCAAAGCCGTATTTCCAAGGATTTAAAAAAACACAAACTTGGAATGCCAAAGAGATGTCATGCTTTATATATTTATAATAGGAAGGTGTGTGTATGTATAAATATGTACATGGAAATATGTACACAGGTTTTGACTGTCATATATAGTATTTTTCATTGCATGTACAGTAATGCTGCTTGAGTGAAGGGTTTTAAAGCTGGCAGAAGGCTGGAGAATCTAGAACCCTGCTTGGCCCCTAGAGGGCGCTGTGGAGACCCCCTAAGCAGCTCCCAGGGAAGGTCTGCCGGGGCTGGGGCTGGGTCCTGAGGGTGTTGGGGAAAGCTGAGCTGCAGGCGGGCTTGGGCCCCAGGCTGCAGGGTTTCGGCCAGGGCAAGTCTGGAAGCGTCCCTACGTCCCCGACATTAGACGTTTTCTTCCAAGAAGGGTTTCAGTCATTGGAATAGGCTGGAAATACCCTCATGGCTGGACTGGGGTGGGGTGGGCTCCCAGCAGGTCAGGGTAGAAGTGAGACAAGAAAACCCCAGGAGCTCAGGGTCTTCTCTAAGAACAGTGAAAACGCACAGCAGTTAATTTCACAGAAAGAAGAGAGACCCAAACAAAGCCAATCACGGTGTCAAAACACTGCAAATCACAACACAACACTCATTCATATGCAAATTAAGTTGATACACACAGAACCAGTTGTTTTGTTTTTATATATGTTGTTAAAAAAAAAAATGGCACCACGCACAACAGCAGGGAACTCAGCCAATGAAAAGGGCTGGCCACAGGTTCTCATGGGTGCCCAGGCCTTCTGGGGTGACGGTGCCCATGAGGAGCCTGTTACAGCCACCATCACCTTGTCCCTTGCTTGAAACATCCGATCAAGCGCTAACCCAGAAAACGGTGAATGGAACCTCCCTCTCCCTTCTTTCCTCCCTGGTTCCTGTGCTGGAGCAGGTGGGTGGGAACACTGCCCCTCTCCTCTGGGCAGGTCTGCCTTCTCCTTCCCACAGGAGGCCAAGCTGGGGTTGTGGGGAATGGGCACAGCCAGGTTTGGTGCTGAGCCCATTCACCCTAGGAGTGCATGGGAGGAAGAGATCCACAGGCTAGGGCCCTGGAGACAGGAAACAGCATGTGCATGTGGGCTGGGCAGGGGTCGGGGATGTGATGAGGGAAAAAAGTGCTGCCAGCCAGTGCCCATCCTGGAAGAGGGGGTGTGGGCTCCTTTGGAGATAAGTCCCAACCCTGAGGCTCCAGGCAGACCCTGGCCTGCATCCCCCAGCAGTCAAAGTGCTGGGAATGTGTGCGAGTGTGTGCCTCTGTCCATGTGGGGGTGAAATGCAATGGGGATGGACTGTGGCATCCACACCTGCCTGGATGGTTGGCATTTTGGCAAATTCAGGCAGAGAGGGAGAGGGTTTGAGGGCCGAATTTCCCTAGCTAAATGCAAATCCAGATGACTTGCACTGGAAACTCAGGACACACACATGGTGGACGCTACAGGGCACCTTTCTGCCCTCTGCGGTAGCATCAGGAGGGGAAAGTGGAATTGGGGGCCAGTGTTTCTGTTCTGCTAGAAAGAATCTTGCCAGCTGCAGCGAGGAGGTGAGGCCTGGGCAGGAGCGGACAGCCCTTGCCCGGATGGGGCTGGGCCTCCAAGCCCTTGGCTCTGACAGAAATGGGGAAACGATGGCTGCCTAAGCCCTTCTTTGTTCCTAACCTATAGATGGTTAAACTGAGGTGAGAGGCAGTCGGAGAGACACCGACAGTCATAACAGCACTCAGGCCGGAACTCACTCTTGGGCCACAAGGGAATGTTTGGGGAAGAATCCCTCTGGTTGGGATTCTTCCTATCTCTGCAGGGCCTGGGATTTAGGGTGGTGCATGACTGTCTGAGCGTGACCACCTCCATGCCCCATGATCCCGTGAACATCCAGCTCTAAGAATCTTGCAGGAAGAAAACTGATTGACGAAAAACACAGGACCCTGAGCCTTGCACCCACCTGCTCAGGCTGAGCTTTTTTGTGATTATTTTAAAGATCCAAGCTGCTCAGAAGGACCACAGTCACCTCCTCTGACCAGGCTGGCACCTCATCCCCAAATCCAGTGCACAGAGCTCTCAGGAGGGAAAAGGGGCAGTGCGGTCCTTGAAGAGTGTGTCCCCACGCCTGCCTCTGCTCACCTTGCAGCTTCACCTGCAGAGGCTGGAACAGCAGAAGCGTGGAGGTGACGGCATCATTTCCAAGCACAGGACTGCTGGGCCCACGTTAGCTCTCGATGAGCTTGCTGATGAGTTAATGCAAAGCAGGGAGGTGTCCCCCTGGTGAGGACTGCCCGAGGCCACTACCTGGCTGCTCATTGAGCCCTCTGGAGAGGAAACTCTGTTTTTCCTCAGCCTGAGGCCCGGCTTCTTTCCTGGGAGGGTTGGCAGCAAAGGCTTCAGGCTGCTCCCTAAGCCTGAGGCCTCCAGCCACATACAAGGTCATGGTCTCTGGGAAGCTTAGGTGCAGCTCGGGTGCAGGGGGTGGGGTGTGCTTTCAAAGTGCTCTCCCACCTCCAATCTCTCTGATAAAAGCCCTCCAACAAAGCCAGCAAGAGGGAGGGATAACAGTAAACTCTGCCTTCAGCCACTATTGGAGAACTTCCATTTAAATGACACGCCCCCAAGCATTTATGCAATGCTCAGGGCTTTCTTTGCAAAATTCACTAACACCATAAGAAACAGCCAATGCAATTAAAGCCTAAGGTGGGCTTGGGAGCCTAGAAGGGACCCTGAGGAGGCCTGGCTCTCCACCCTCAAGCCTAGGGGTTGGATCTGGCAAAACTGAAGTGAATTCTCAGAATTGCAGGCATCTGGGCAGGGAAGGGGTTAGCTAAAGAACATGTTTCAGGGTTTTTGGCTTTGTGGGTGTTTTGTATTTTAAAGAGCCACGCTGGTGCAGAAAGACCAGGGCCCTATCAGCTTCCCCTCCTCCTCAAGAACCTCGGGCCTTCGGAAGGCCTTTGACCCAGTCCTGGGGTTTCAGCCCCACTTTGCGCTGCCTTACACTTGGTGTTGGGATCTGTGCCTGGCTTTTCTTTTTGAGAGCTGGACCCCTTTGCCCTCCAGGGGAAAAGTTAACCATGTGGCTTTTTTTCTTTCTGCAGTTCCTTTCTGTAGCATCCGCCTTACTGCTGCCGAGCCCTGGGCATCCTGCATGAGGCGGAGTTCATCTCACACCTCTGAGATGCCTGTGCCAGCATGGCTGGAGCCCCTGGCTGGCAGAGCGGGCAACTTGGTCCTGCACATTAGGATGGGGAAGCTCCTAATACCAGCTGTCTCTCTGCCGTCATCCCCCGACACCCTCAGGAAGGGGCACCTTTCTGGGCCTGCCTAAAGGAGGGAGCATGGGTGTGAGGGCTGCCCAGGCAGGTGGGAGTACGGAGCCTTGTGGGGCAGGGTGGAGGCGTCCAGGACCTTCCTAGGAGGTTTTGCCCAACTCCCCCTAAGTGATGATAGGTCTCAGGAGGGGGCTGCCCCCACATATGGGAGGGAGAAGCTTATTTTCCCAGCTTGGGGTGGGGGTGGCTGCTGAGGGGATGGAGAAGAGATGGTAATTTATGTTGCATGTTTAGTGACACAATCCAGACACAGGTGGGATTGTGTCACTAAACATGTGACATAATCACCCTATTACTCCTGAGGGGTGAGGACCCCTCCACAGGACCTGCTCTGGGCTGCATGCGATTCTGCTCCTTCTTCTGGGAGTGCTGTAGTGAGTGTGTGGACGGCACAGGCTGTGGGGGCAGCCCAACCTGGCCACTTGCCTGTCCTGCCACTTAGGAGCTGAGTGTTTGGGGGCACATGGCTTACTCTCTCGGAGCTTCTCCTCTGACATCTGAAACTCACAAAGGCATCTCCCCTCCCAGGAGCTAAAATGCCCTGCACCGTGCCTGGGTGAGGCTGCTCTTGGGGCTGGATGTGTGGGTCTGGGGCAGCTGAGGGTGGGAACCATGCTGCCTGCCCCTTCCTTACCATGGGAAGGTCAGCGGCGTGGCAGGCTGGGGTAGGCTCCGGCAGCAGAGCCATCAGACTCCTGCCGTTCCCATGGGGACCTGGCCTTCTCAGCCTGAGATCCTTGGTTCTGAAACTGACTCAGAGCTCAACATCCAAATCAACAGTCTCCGCCGTCCACAGGACACACCCAGGCCACCCACAGCTCACTCTGGCTCTAGGGTCCCACTCTGACCCAAGGGAATGACCACCCTGATCCCAGTGTCACAGTTTGGTACTGGGAGCATCTCATTGCCTCTGACTTTCTCTGCAAGCCTGTAATTCCTGCCCTAAACACCCACAGCCAGGGAATGTCCTATTGAATTCCCACCGACAAAAGGCCCTAACCTGGAATGTGCCCTGCAGCCTCTGAACCAACAGCCCTGTCTGCACTATGCAGGCAAAGCCCAGCTTTGTCACCAAAGGGCTGTGTGTCAACCAAGCACTTGCCTGCACGAGAACCCTAATTTTCAGCTGTCTGGTGTTTGAGAAGTTAACTCTGGCCCTGGTCTGAGTGGCCAGCTGGAACTCTTTGGAGTAAATCAGCCACTGTCCCTTATCTACTGAAGATGATCATGCTGACACCACGGTCTAATTTAGAGGGGCGGGGGCGCTATTTTGAACCGGTCCCGCCCACATGGCAACCCTCACAGCCTCATTCAGGAGACAGGCAGGGGCCTCTTGGCTTCTCCCACACATCAGTTACCCGGAAAGGGGCCTCCTCCTGAGGCTGATGTTTTCCCAGGTTTAGAGACGCAGCCCTCGGGGGAGAGGAGGATCTGGGGGCGCAGTGGCCCTCCACACACACAAACACACAAACCCCTGTATTAAACCATCCCACACGGGACCCAGGGTGACACCTGCCACTCAAGAAAGTCCCACCTGCATCTGGATTGTGTCACTAAACATGCGACATAAATTGCTATCTCTTCTTCACCCCCTCAGCAGCCGCCCCCAGCCCAAGCGGGGAAAATAAGCTTCTGCCTCCCATTTGTGGGGGTGGCCCCCTCCTGAGACCTGTCATCACTCAGGGGGTGTCGGGCAAACTCTGGGGGCTGTGTGGGGTGAAGGGCTGTGGGCTGGTGGGCATGGGAGGGGGCGGCTTCCTGCAGCTGAAGCTATTTTATCTGAGTAGAGGGGCAGCTCCACTCTGACGCAGCTTCCTCGAGAGCAGCCAGCACCAGCCTGGAGGATGCCTGCTGCACACAGCAGAAAGTTCTAGCTTTTTAGAGAAAACCAAATCTGTTCCCACACCTTGAAGATACAGAGGCTTCCAAACAGGAGAGAAGAAGGCAAAGGCCTGGGTTGGGGTCTGTAAGAAGAGAGGACAGGACGCGACAAAGACACTGCCAGGTGTTCAAAAACGGCAGCCCAGCCCCAGGCAGCAATGGAAGACGGACAGTAGCTAAGGGATCCATGATAAGGGGTGGGCGGCAGGGCCCACTTCTCAGGCAGGACTGTGATTAGAAAGCCCAGTGGATGGGGTAGGTGGGCTGAAACCCCCAGAACGGTGGCCACTGCTTCCCAAGCACTTTCATCCTGCAAAATCCCTTCTCCTGCCCTCATGGAGTTCTGACAGTCTCTGATAGACAAACAAGCCCTTCAAAGAGGGACATGCCCAATGGCACTGTGTCAAGTGGAGTCAGAAGCTTGACTTTGGGCCAGCCCCATCTGTTAGCATTTCCTATGTTAGGATGAAAATGAAAGGAAAGGAAACAGACATGTAAATGTCCATCCTCTTAGTATCTAATTTCTCTTAATTTCAGATTGATACTTGATCCACAGTATCCTGGACAACTTCTGCTAGATTCTCCCCACCCCTAGCCCCCATTAGGGATCTAGCCCTGTCCCAATCACTTACAGAGGGGCTCCTTAAAGAGGCCCATGGTCTTTTGGCAACTGAAGGAGTCCCTGTGTAATGCCGACAATTTCACCCTCTAACACATCTGTTTGCAAGTAGGATTTTCAGATCAAGGTCCACAACCCCATACAATTGTTCTTGCAATTCTGAAACCCTAAAAGCTCTCAAATGGTAAGTTTTTCCCTAAGTTACTTAGTGGCAAAATTAGACTGAACTGAGGTGAGGCTATTTACAGTTTGTATAGCTCCCAATTAATGGGACTAGTCACATGTTTCTCTGCAGAAATATTCACGTGCCTGATGGTAGGCGAGATGTTCCACACTCTGCCGGGAAGTTAGAAAGTGTACGATAAATGGATCGCATTGTCTTTCTCAAATCTAAAATTTCTCAATTCGGAGACACATCTGGCCCCAATGACTTCAGAAAAAGGAATGTGGGCCAGAAATGCTGTTAAGTATTGGGTGAAAGCCTGCTAGTCTGCCCACTCCTGCTTCAGTCTAATAACTTTGTGTATAAACATCTGGCAGTTCTGGCAGTTTCACCCCAGGGAAGGAGCCACTCCTCTCCTTCCCAGGAAAACACAGGTCACGACACACCCAGCCCTCAGATTTCAGCTGCGAGGAGGCAGGGGGTGCGGTCAGGGAGGCAGGCCCAGGAGACGCCTGTGGGACTGGTCTTCTCCCCGAGGCCTCAGGCCAGCTGTGGGCACAGTGGGCCTTTCCACGCTAGGGTGGAGCCTGGCCATCCTCACCCACACCCTGGTGCTGCCCCCAGGAGACCACACAGTAAACACTCGGGGCACCAGATTTTGAGGCAGGTGGGGTCCCACAGGATGGGTCTACCACAGTCCTGTCCCCTTGGTGAGCCCCTGCTCACCCAGACAGGGCCCGGTGTGGCCCGGCCCAGCAGACGTGGCGTGCCTTTGCGGTGGGCAGTGGGTACAGCAAGGCCAGTTGGAGCCTGCCGGAGCATCCCAGCCTCTCTGTGGGCGTTCTCATCTCCACCCCACTCTCTGATGCTCTGGTGCCTGCGCCCACAGTGCTTTCCAGAGCAGGAGGGGCTGGCAGCCCTCACAACCTGCTGAGAAAAGCAGATGCGTTTTCAAAATAAATAATATTTTTAAAAATACCCCCTTTCCACCCCCAGTCCAGAAAATGGCAGAAAAGAACATGTAAAGGTCCTTGTGCCCAAAGCTGCCTGGTGCAGCCCTCACAGGGCCCCCCTGGATCTCCCCAGCGGCTCCCGTGGGCTCACAGCTGCTGTGGGATGCCCTGCTCCTTGTAGCCTGTGAGGAAGAAGCAAAGGAGAGATGGTTAGACACCTGCTTACTTCAGGATTTCTCCAGGAGGTGCCCCTAGCCCGGAATGCACACAGGAGGCATTGTTTATACTAAGGTGTAAATGACTGCTACCATCAGAGCACAACTTTTCCCAAGGGCTTTGACTTTCTAATGGGAAACAAAAGAATGAATCAGGAAATGTGGAGTACTGGGTCTACTGGGAATGTATGACGGGCGGGCATTTGGGATGGGAGCTAAAAGGCTATCGACATGCTCCTGAACCCACATCTGGAAGCCGCTTACAGACTGGTCTGGTGTGCTTTCCCAATGCAAAGCCTTGGGAGCAGGTGCCAGGCAGGCTTCCCCGAAGGTTGGGCATCTGGTATGGGTGGATGGAAGGAGGAAGAAAGGAGGAAGATGTCATACAGAGGGGAGCAGCCATCCCTGTGTGCGTCCAACCTGCTGGACGGTTACGGCAGGAAAGGGCGCCTGAAGGCTAAACCTTTAAAACATTGTTGATCATGAGTCCTTTGGGAAAAAGTGAGCTCTGTGGATAGTAAGGAATTGTTACTGCTTTATTTAGGTGGGAAAGGGTATTGTGTTTGTTTACTTAAGAAGATACCCTTTGGGAGGCCGAGGTGGGCAGATCACTATGTCAGGAGATTGAGACCATCCTGGCTAACACAGTGAAATCCCGTCTTACTAAAAATACAAAAAATTAACTGGGCGTGGAGGCATGTGCCTGTAGTCCCAGCTACTCGGGAGGCTGAGGCAGGAGAATCGCTTGAACCCAGGAGGCGGAGGCTGCAGTGAGCCGAGATTGCGCCACTGCACTCCAGCCTGGGAGGCACAGCAAGACTGTCTCAAAAGAAGAAAAAAAAAAAAAAAAAGATACCTACTGAAATATTCCCAGCTGCTATTACATGAGCAGAATTTGCCGAGCGGTTATTCCTATTAGCCAGTGAACTTAGTCTGAAGAGGAGCTTTGGTGTATTGAGCTGCTTTTTTCTCTTCATTTAGCAGAGTGTTTCTCAATTTTGGGTGCTAATAACCCATGCTGGGGTAGGGGAGATGTGGCGAATGACAGAGGAAAGGAGGCTGGCCATGAATTGATAGCAGTTGAGGCTGGTGTGGGCATTTGGGCCTCATTTTACTAGGGGCTCTACTTTTGTCTATGTTTAAGCATTTTCCAAACCAAAAGTTCAAGCTAAACATAAAAGCCCATTGACCCACTGGGAGAGTGGGTGGGGTGTTTGTGTGCAGGAGTGGGGGTCTCGGGGGAGGGGAGGGCCCCAAGCAGCAGCACGAGGCCCGCACGTCCATCCGCAGACTCACCTTGGGAAACTGCAGCAGCACAGAGTGGGAGGCAGCAGGAGGAAGAGGAGAGAGAGAAGAAGAGAAAACACAGCCTGAAAACAGAGCCACAGGGAACGCTTGGCACAGGAAACAAAGCAGATCCATGGTGAGGCCTGGGAGATGGGACAGGGGCCATGCCAGTGGCTTCTCAGACGCCATCCCCAGGCAGGGAGTGCTCAGTACTCATGGTGACAGCCACAGTGGCCAGTGGTCTGCCCACCAGGTGTGTGGGTGTGGCTAGGGGCACAGCGAGGGGCTCTCACACTGCCAGGGAGCTTGGTCCACTGCCTCCCCAGCCCTCCATATCCTGGCCATGCCCACACTGCTGCCTTCATTCTTTATTCTTGTCTTCTTTTGACACAGAATCTCACTCTGTTGCCCAGCTAGAGTATAGTGGTGTGATCATGTCTCACTGCAGCCTCAAACTCCTGGTCTCAAGTGATCCTCCTGCCTCAGTCTCCCAACATGCTGAGATACAGGCATGAGCCACAGCACCTGGCCTTTTTTTTTTCATCCTCAGCTCATGCCTTCCTCCAGATAAATTCCAGATGGACATGAGGAGTGGCAGCTCCTGGACAGCTAGAGCTTTGACTACAGCAATCTAAAGATGCTGATGTGCCCCATCCTGGCCCCACACTGGCTCTGTCTGAGCTATGTGCTTAGCCATTTCTATGGAGAGGAGCCACATATATAAAAATACTTTGGGGAAGACCCAGGCCAGAGGGTGGCAAACAGATTTTATCTTGCAGACCTCTTGGATCAATTAGTAGTGACTGCCTGAAGCCCTGTGCTGAGAACATGTGAGACTGGTCACCAGAAAGTGTCATGATTGATTAGCAATGTCTGCCATGGGCATGGCAGTAGAAAGAGCCCACCATAGAGCTACCAAGTATTTATTGACCCATGACCAAGACAGGGTGTTGTTGTTTGTTATTTGTTGTTATTCATATAAATCAAGCAACATGCTTGCAACTTCCTGATGTTAACTCCCACTTTCATCTAGATTTCTCTGACTCCCCTCTTAGGAGTTTTTCATGATAGTGTGTTTGCTGATGACACCCCAGGCAATGCCATGCGAAAAGCCAAAGTGTACTGTTACAACTGAAAAGTTTCCTCTGTTTTTATAGCAAGGGGCTGGACTGACACCAGAAAGAAGAGTCCCTTATCCAACTGTCTTCTAGGATAGAAAAGTCCATTGTGATAATTCCCTTCAAAGGAGTCACTCTCAGACACACAAGTTCCATGGTTGCTGGGAGTAATCCCACCTATAGCACCATCTCATGAGTAGCAACTGTTCACCCTTTGGGGGTGGGATTAGTTGTGGGAAAAAAATGCAAAGGCTTCCCTTGCTGAGTTGGGTGAAAGAGTCTGGCAGTCAGGCAGTGGGCAAGAACGAGGTGTGACTGGTTTTTGTATTCAGCCCTCAAGTCTATCCCCCTGATATGGTTTGGCTGTGTCCCCACCCAAATCTCATCTTGAATTGTAACTCCCACAATTCCTATGTGTTGTGGGAGGAACCTGGTGGGAGATGATTGAATTTTGGGGATGGGTGTTTCCTGCAGTGTTCTTGTGATAGTGAATGAGTCTCACGAGATCTGATGGTTTTAAAAATGGGAGTTTCCCGGCACAAACTCTCTTTGCCTGCTGCCATCCACAAAAGAAGTGACTTGCTCCTCCTTGCCTTTCGCCATGATTGTGAGGCATCCCCAGCCATGTAGAACTGTAAGTGCATTAAGCCTCTTTTTCTTCCCAGTCTTGGATATGTCTTTATCAGCAGTGTGAAAATGAACTAATACACCCCCCAAAAGCATTCTCAAAAGTTTGATGCAAAGACAGCATCCCTGGAAACAGTGTGCAGACAACCAAGGGGCTGACGCTGACCCCCAGTGAAGGCTGCATGGCAAAGGTGGGGGCTGCAGCTTCTTGCACTTGCTTATCCTGCAGACCAGTTAGTGCCCCACACCAGCCACAGCAGAGGAGTTTCTGGCCAAGTCAACAGCCTGGGGCAATGGAAAGTGAGGAAGTGACTGGATCCCCATCTGCACTTCTGGGGCCTCAATGCCTCATCTAGGCATGATGAAGGGAGTTCTTTATCTCTAAGGTTCCAACCTCTTCGTTCCTGGGTATTAAGGCGATCAAAGACAAGTGTACCAGAAAGCTCTAGAGATCAGATGAGGCATCAACATACATTATTGAGACCTACCCTGTGACACAGTCATGTTCCGCTTTAATGCAGAGGTTCCTTCCTCAGGTCCCCAGTGCCTGGCCAGATGCTCAGTTTGAGAGAAGACGAGCCAGTAAGAGGGGCTCATCTTGCACAAATTGGGCAGCCTTCAACCTTCTGAGGGCAGAAGCACCTCCCAGCTTCCACCTGGGAACAGGGTCAGGAGCCTGCAGAGCACAAGCCCCTGGGGAAGCAGCAAATTTCCTCTGTGGAATTGTCGGGACCAATTTTTAGGAGTCACCTGAGGGCTGGCAGCACTTCCTTCCTATCAGTCATGCTCTTCACCTCTCCAGACAAATGAAAGTCGCCCCTGGACATGCCCAGAGGATGAGATCCCATGAAGGAGATGCAAGGGCCTGCCTGCTGGGCTTACCTCACAATATTCCTCCGACAGGGCAGCCCCTGCCCTGAGCACACCCCTCCCAGGAGGAAGGAGCAGCTTCCCTGCCGCTTCCCAGCTCATCCCTCCCTGGGGCAGCTCGCTGCTCAGCCTCTGGTCCAGCCTGGGGTTCCCCTGCTCTGGCTGCCCCAGTAGCCAGCATCTGCCTGGTTTGCTCTGATTCTGGGAGACCCTGGCAGTGCAGCTGACCCACTTCCTCCCGTGATCTCTGCTGCCAGAGGAGCCACTTCCGGGCAGCCCATCTGACCACGCTCCACTGCATCTCCCTCAGGCTCTGCATCTACCTGCATCTCCTCTGGCCCGGTGGCCTAACTGGTCACTGACCCTGGTCCTGCCATTTGTGTGTGCCCTGGGTCTTGAATATTCACAGGATCCTGAACTCAGGCTGAGTTGACTATAGATCATTCTACATAATTCTAGGGCCCCTGAACCCTGAGTTTCCCCTTCTGCCTCTGCCTCTGCCACTCTTACCTGGCTCAGCTTACCTCTGACACTGACAATCCCAGCTATGAATGGTTTTGGGGGGTATAGGACACAATGAGGGGCATGGGGTACAGAGTGAAGGCAAAGTGCCTGAGAGGTGAGGTCAATTATTGAGGAACTGTGGCCTCACATGTAGATGGGCGTGGGAAAATACAGGGAACGTGGATGGTGGTATGGGAGACATGCACAGCTGCTTAAGACGGGTGGTGTCTGTTTTAAGATTTTGCTAGGTTATTTTAGAAAGGGTAACTGAGTTGTCTTTGGTAAACTTGATTTTGTAACTTTAAACCCTTTCAGAAAACCATTCTGTGTCTGAATCAAGTTTGCATTAAATGATGGAACTCTCCTGCCATCCACTCATAATTCCCTGCAGGTGTTGGGCCAGGCCTGGCGGGGAGGGTCCCCAGTGCCAAGCAGCCCAGGGAGTTGTGAAGAGGACACGGGCAAGCCCTCTCCAGAGCCCGTGCTTAGCGGGTGAGCAGGACCTCGGCCAGACATGAAGGTCTCCCAAGCCCTTCCTGTCCCTGGCCACTCCCCACCCCCAGGAGGCGCAGCACCAACAGCTACTCACTGGCAAGGATGACCATGTCCATGCCCCAGAAGATGCTCATGATCCAGCCCACCATGACGATGGCAGTGAGGATTTGGATGAGGGCTGCTGCAATGTTCAGCCAGAAGACGCAGCACACATGCCTGTCCGGGAGGTCGGTGCGGGCCCCGCACAGCACAGTGAAGGCCGAGACGAATGTCCCTGTGAGAGGCCAGAGGGGACAGCCTTCTGAGGGCGCTGGGAGACAAAGGGGTCTGTGTGCTCATTGCTGGCCTGGGGCCCAGCTGTCCACCCTCCGAGAACTCAGAGAAGAACCACCGATGTCTGGCACCCTGTCCTCTGAGTGGCACCCCTGCCCAGACCCTGGCCCACCTCTCATCTCCATACTGCAGAGTTCAGTGGGCCACCTGGAGGAGGTATTGCACGCGGCTGCCAGGGGCCCCATACAGTCTTGGAACCTCTGGGGGAGACAAGGAAGTCACAGGACAAGCAGTCCCTTCTGGGAAGGAGCAATCGGGAAGCCACTTGCAAGGACAACAGGCAGTTGGAAAAGGCAACTTTATGTGGCAAAGATTCCAAGAGCCAAAGAGTTCTGAGGTGGAAGCTGGTGTGTCTGAGTTAACACAGAAGCAACCTCAGAGGTAAATTCAGGAGAGGGGAAGGGCCAGGAAATGACCACCCAGCACACATGCTACTCGCTAAGGGACAGAAGCCAAGAGCCTACAGTGTAGTAGTAGTACACTGTGCAGTGTAGAGGGCGCAGACTAGGACAAGTGTCCCAGAGCCCCTCCCTGATGGGGTTCCCCTAGACACCCTGACCTGTAAGGGGAGGGACAGGGAGCCTAAGCTCTATTGAGCATCCACAAGGTGCCAAGCAACGTGGTGGGTGCGGTTACATTCTTCACCTTGTCTAAGACTCAGCCGCTATGGGTAACATCACTACCTTTACCGAGTTAGGCCCCTTTCCTACATGGGCTCTGAGCCCTCCTGACAACAACCGTGCAGAGAATTAGCATTCTCTATATCTGTCATAGTTCCCTACGGCGTCAGTAACAAGTTACCCAAACCTCATGGTTAAAAGCCACACAAATTTATTCTTTTATAGTTCTGGAGGTTAGAAGAGTCTGCAATGGGTCCTCAGGGATGAGTCCTTCTGGAGGCTCCAGGGGAAAATCTACTTCCTTGCCTTTTCCAGCTTCTAGAGGCCACCTACATTCCTTGGCTTGTGGCCCCTTCCTCCATCATCACCGCCAGCAGCGTAGCACCTTCTCCCTGACCTCTGCTTCTGTCTTTATATCTTCTCGCTGCCTCCCTGTAGTAAGGACCCTTGTGATAGCATTCAGGACCCACTTGGGTAATCCAGGATGCTCTCCCCATCCATTTAATTTAATCACATCTGCAAAGTGCATTTTACTACAAGTAGCATATTCACAGGTTTGGGGATATGGATGTGGACATCTTTAGGGGCCACTGTTTAGCTTACTACACTCTTACACACACAGAGAGAGATTCAGTGTGATGGTTAATTTTAGGTGTCAACTTGATGGGATTGAGGGGTTCCTAGACGGCTGGTGGAGCACTGTTTCTGAGTGTGTCTGTGAGACTGTTTCCAGAGGGGACTGATGTGTGAGCCAGTGGACCGAGAGAGGAAGACTCGCTCTCAGTGTAGGTGGGCGCCATCCAATTGGTCGGGGGCCTAGCAGGAACAAACAGGCAGAGGAAGGGGAATGTCCTCTTTGCTTCCTTTCCTCCTTCCAGGGTGAGACGCTTTATCTTCTCCTGCCTTTACACGTCACACTGCAGGTTCTTCAGCTTTTGAACTTTGGAACTTACACCAGCGGCCCCCTGGGGACCTCTCAGGACTAACTGGGGGCTGCACTGTCAGCTTCCCTGGTTCTGAGATTTCAGACTTGGACTGTGCCATGCTGCCTGCTCGAGCCAGCTACTAGCTTCTCCAGCTCTGCAGCTCGCAGTCAACCTATCGTGGGACTTCTCCACCTCTGTGATCACACGAGCCAACTTCCCCTCATAAGTCCCCTTCCAGGGCTCGGCGCAGTGGCTCATGCCTGTAATCCCAGCACTTTGGGAGGCCGAGGCGGGCAGATCACCTGAGGTTAGGAATTTGGGACCAGCCTGGCCAACATGGTGAAATCCTGTCTCTACTAAAAAATACAAAAATTAGCAGGATGTGGTGGCGGGCGCCTGTAATCCCAGCTTCTCAGGAGGCTGAGGCAGGAAAATCGCTTGAACCCAAGAGGCAGAGGTTGCAGTGAGCCAAGATCGTGCCATTGCACTCCAGCCTGGGCAACAAGAGTGAAACTCCGTCTCAAAAGAAAAAAAAAATCTCCTTCCATATATCCTACTTGTTCTGTCTCTCTAGAGAACCCTGACTAATAACTCTCAGGAACTAAGCATCTTGTCCAAGGTCATAATGACAGGTGAGCATTGAACCCACCAGAGTCAGATGCCAATGCCACGCCCCTCTGCACTGCCTCCCAGGTGTAGATGGCCTGTTAAAAGCGGGCCCAGACCAGAAAGCAGGGCATTTGGGAAATTGACCAAAAGACTGGTGACCATTGTCACATTCCTCACGTTCGATTCTCTCAGTTCCTGCTCTTTGAGGCTGCCTTGTTTTTTATTTTGCCTCCCACTCTGAACTGAGTCCATGTGCTGATTTCTGAAACTGACCCTGCCTTATTTTCCTCCTCTTCATCTTAACCACCGCCACCAGTGTGAGGTCCCAGGATGCAACTCATTGGTTTCTGGCCCTTCCCTGCCCAACTCGCTGGCTCCTACAGTTTCCAGGTGTGGCCTTTGCTCTCACCCACACCTTTGTGCTTCAGATCCAAGGCTGAAGCCTGAGTCCGCATGCTGATTTCTGAAACTGACCCTGCTTCGTTTTCCTCCTCCTCATCGTAACCACTGCCACCGATGTGAGGTCTCAGGGGGCATCTCATTCACCTTCATCCCTCCAGCCCCTTGCACAGTGCCTTGTACACAGTAGGTGGCCTGTGGCATTCAAAGAAGTACACCCAACATCAAGTGTCTCCTCCTACCACCTGCCTCACCGCCGGTGGCATTTGTTAAAAATGCGGGGTCCCACCTGAGATCTACGGAATTTCTAAAGGGTGACCTGGCATCTGCTTTTCTCAACAAGCTTCCCCCCTGCCCTCCAAGGAATAGGAATGATAAGGCTCACTAAAGTGTGAAAACCACGGATTCAAGATCAGACAACTCGCTAACTACCCCCACTGTGTTCCTGGCACAGAGCCCCAGAGGCCCTGTGGGAGATCCAGAGAGGCAAAGCTGTTCTTCTACTCTCGCCGGATGGACAGCCAGTTAGGGGCACAGAGTGTTGGCTGGAGCCTCCTTTCTGGGGGATGAGGTTGGGGTGCAACTCTGGAGTCTCTGTAGAGACTCATTCAGGAACCTAACTGAACCCCTGCCCTCAAGAACTCAAAGTGTACTGGGCAAACTCATCACCCCACCTGACAGAGGAGAAGGAGGCTGAGGGCTCCTGTAAGGGTAAAAGTGATGGAGCTGGGACTTCAGCTCTAGCCTCTTCCTGCTGGGAGGAGAAGGGTGAGGATGGTGCAGGGGGCAGGGTGGTGACAAGGGGAAGGTGATGGGGATGAAGAGGGAGGACTGACTCTGGCCATTTGTGGAAGGCTTTGAATGCATGGGTAAGAGTTTGCCCCCAACCTGCAGGAAACGGAGCTCTCACAGAGAGTTTTGAGCAGGAGAGCATTGCAATGGAAGCAGGGATTTAAGAAAATTAATTTGTCAGCAGGGTGGATTTTTTTTTTTTTTTTTGAGACGGAGTCTCACTCTGTCCCCCAGGCTGGGGTGCAGTGGCATGATCTCAGCTCACTGCAACCTCCACCTCCCAGGTTCAAGTGATTCTCCTGCTTCAGCCTCCCAAGTAGCTGGGATTACAGGCATGCACCATCATGCCCAGCTAATTTTTGTATTTTTAGTCGAGACGGGGTTTCCCCATGTTGGCCATGCTGGTCTCAAACTTCTGACCTCAAGTGGTCCGCTCACCTTGGCCTCCCAAAGTGCTGGGATTACAGGCACGAGCCACCGTGCCCAGGTGGCAGGGTGGATTTAAAGTGTCTGAGATGGGAAAAATGAACTGGGATGAGAAGGCCGCAGCTGAGGAATGGGGGAGATGTGGGCTCAGGGCTTGGTAGTGGACACAGGAAGATGCAGGGGACTTAGGGACTATTAGGAAGTGTGTGCCACCATTCTTTGCTTCTGCCAGTGCATCATGCATGTGAGACAGGAGATGCACACAAGTGGACACTATTACAAAAGAGAACGCTGCCAAAGTGGAAAGATGGTTGAAGATGAATAAGAATATGTGTGGAAAATGTGAAGTGAAAACAACATAGGTGCCATTTGCTGCAAACCTATAGCATGCTAAGCACTGTGCAGCCCTCTGTCTACCTACATTACCTCTTATTCTTAAAACCACTGGAGGTAGTTATTATTATCCCCATTTTACAGATACAGAAACTGAGGCTCAGACAGGCAAAATGACTTGCCCTCACAGCAGAACCCAGACTTAAAGTCAATCTGTCTAGTTTAGAAGGCTGAGTTCTTTTCAGTCTAGGTTGTTGCATCCTTACATTAAAAAATAAGGAAAAAGGCCGGGCGTGGTGGCTCACGCCTGTAATCCCAGCACTCTTGGGAGGCCAAGGCAGGTGGATCACCTGAGGTCAGGAGCTCAAGACCAGCCTGGCCAGCATGATGAAACCCTGTCTCTACCAAAAATACAAAAATTAGCTGGGTGTGGTGGTGCACGCCTGTAGTCCCAGCTACTCAGGAGGCTGAGGCAGAAGAATCGCTTGAAGCCGGGAGGCGGAGTTTGCAGTGAGCCAAGAATGCTCCACTGTACTCCAGCCTGGGTGACAGAGTGAGACTCCATCATAAAACAACAACAACAAAAAAATTAATAATAATAAGAAAAGAACCTTCATGCTTCATGGTTTTCAAATATCCTTGAACCCACTCCTTCCCATCCCTGTGTCCTTTATGGAAGGCCCTGAATTGGATGGTGTTCTGATCTCTGGACTGCAGTGTCCTGACTCGGTGGGAGCTGAGACCCAGTGACCCTCTTTGTGGCTGTGGCCTCACCTCACTCTTTCAGCCTAGGAAATGGGAACAGCGTTCCATGTTCTTTCATGTTTTTATTAGGCTGAACCATAGGAAATTGGCACTTCTGCAGGTCAAGAGTAGCTGAATAATAAAAGCCTAATGTGTATATGAAAGTTTTGAGCATAAGGAAACTTTGTCCTTGAACTCAGAGATTCTTAGAGTCAGAAGGTCATCAAGCCCATCTCTGGCCAAAAGATGAAATCTCACTGGAATTGCCAAAGTGATTAGAGGCCAGTGGACTGAGTACCTGCCTGTTCTTGGTGGAGCGGGGAAGGCCTGGTGAGCCCAGTGCTCTGCAGATGAGCAGGGCTGTGCAAACTGAATGATCCTTAGCAAAGGCTTTGGCTTATATGTTAGGAAAAGCTGGGCTGGCCCACACTTTATTTAAAGGAGGAGACAACCTTAGCATGTGTGTGGTGTCGGAGGGATTTTTGGTCTCTGCTCCTTCTTTTACTCATGTTGACACACTCATGATAACTCTAAGCCATGTAAAAATATAACCTTATACACATACTGACTTCTATCATGTGCACACATATTGTCCAGTTGTGTGAACTCAGATATCACTAATAAGGAAACTATGACAACAGGTCCCTTTTGCCGTATAAGGTACCACATGCCATAAAAGGTAGAGATTAAGTGAATGGATTTATAATATAAAAACTGTTTTAATCTCTTCAGCAGTAAATTTAAAAAATGGTTTTAGCACATTTTCCTACGAAGAGGTGTTAATTGTTTTAAATGAGTCTTACCAGTTAAATAAAACGCTCTACCCAACAGCAATGTGTTGGTTCTAATTTATTCTATTGAGCGCCAGCCATATGCCAATGCTGAGTCCTGGGAATGGGAGCCCAGACAGGTGATGGGAACTTGCCACCCCCGCCCGGGAGCTCACACTCTGGCAAGGACACTGGGTCACACCAGGAACAGTGATGAATTCTGTTTGGCCATAGCAGGAAAGACTTCACAGGAGAGCAGGCGATGGAGCAGGAAGCTGGGAAGCTGATGGGGACTCATGGAGGGAAGGAGGAGGGGAAAAGCATCTGCAGACAGGCCGTCCTGGCCATCCGGAGCTAAGCGGTGCACAGTCCGGAACTCAGTGGTACATAGACTGGACTCAGAGGAGGGAAGAGCATCTGGAGACAGGCTGGCCTGGCCGTTCACATGGAGATTAAAATGCCCACTGATTGAAGAGAGCTGAGTCAGAGACAAGGACTCTAGAGGTGTCAATTTCAAGTAGTGGTTGGAAGTGAATGAGGTCACCCCAGGAGGGCATGAAATTCAAGGAAAGACCCTAGGGGACACCAAGATTTTAGTGGTGAGCAAAAAGGGAAAAGAAGACCACAAAGGGGACAGGGGAGGTCCAATCAGAGTGGCTAGGAGAGGGCGTCCCAGAAACAGGAGAGAACTGTCTGGAGGAAGAGGTGCTGGGGCAGGTCACCTGCTTCAGCAAGGTTCAGTGAGAGGGGCCATGTGCAATCGCAGACTCGCTTAGGCCGAGAGTGGCTCTACAGGGAGTTGGGAGAATGGCAGGGCTCAGAGCAGGAGGTCAGGGGGCTTGGAGAGAATGGAGGTGTGGATTCCAGGGTGTGGGTGAGGACCACTTTTCCTTAAGTGGGAGAAACTTAAGCTTGTTTATCTGCTGAGGAGAAGCTGCCGGGAGGGGTCGGGGGACAGGGTGAAGACATAACCAGGTAGGGGATAAGTGGACATGAAGGTTCTCGGTAAAATGAGAAGGGGATGGTGGGGGGAAGGGATCCAAAGCAAAGTTTTCCGAAGCAGTGTGTGCATCAAACGTCTCAAACTGGGGTTCATATGCAGATACTAAGGTCCCACCTTTAGACTGCCACAGGCACAGGGATGGATCTAGGAATTGCTTGTTTAAAAAAAAAATAAACATTCCTCCAGCTGATACCAATCTTCGCTCTGATGGGTGGAGGAATTAGCCTGGCAGATACAGAACGAGAAAATCACACAACCTCATCAGAAACGAGTCCACGATTCTGGCCTTTCACTGTCCAACGGCTTCCCCCACATGACTCAGGGCTGGAGCGGGGAGATGGTCCTCTGCAGCAGGGACAGGGAGGCTGAGGCTGGCCCTGCGCATGCTGTTCCTGGAGGTCCCAGCTAACACTAACTGGCACAAGGAAAATGATGGTAATGGACTGTATTGTCAACCACCAAAATCAGTGTGTGGTAAGATACCTGGGACTTAGGCACAGACATGTGGTTTGCACGTCCTACCATGATCCTGGGAAGAAAGGCAGGCAGCAGAGGCCTGGGGAAGTCCTCCCACGGAGAGTGGCAGCAAAAACACAAGCAGAGCTGAGCCCTGGCTGCCATCACTGTGGTCTCTGTACTCTCAGCTTCCCCAAGGAGCTCTGGGCTCAGGCTCCGAGACAAGGCAGTAGGGAGGGAAAAGGGTCCCTCCACTTCCGTCCTGGAAGCCCCAAAGAGATTCTCTGGGCTTGTCCTCTGGGGAGAGTTCCTGGAGCTTGGCTGTCAGGCACGAGAAGAGAAGCAGCCAGGACTGGGCTGGTACAGTCTCCCATCAGGAAGGGGACGGCTCTGCTCCCACGAGATAGAGCCTGGGAGCTGGAAGTGTCCTTTGAGTTCTCACCGGGTTCAGCTTTTTGCGTGACTCACGTGGGAGCTTTGGGAGGTGCTGGGTCTGGAGAGGGGATCTTAAAGCCTCTTGGAACTCAGTGGGAGAAAGGCAGAGCTGTCTTCTGAAGCAGCTGCTTCAGAGTAAAAACTGCCCCCAGGACCTAGGCCAGCAAGTTGTTTGATCCCAGATGTCACCTCCAGCTGGCTCTGCAGTCATTATGATGTGCTGCTCCTCAGTGGCTGTGACTTACACCTGGACACCCTCCCTCACTTCTCCGGAGGAGTTGGTTGGGGAAGGCCTTTTTTCAAGGCCTTACCCTGAATGTGAGCTTTGGGGGTCAGGAAGGAAATGTACAGCTGATTTTGAAAGCCAAAGAAACAGGTTCTTCACACCCTAAGAAACAGGACCCATTGCCAAGGGCTGCCTAGTTCAAGGCCAGAATAAGCTAAATGGGAGATTATGTTCAGGGTCAAAATCAGAGATTGCTAAAAATACACCTTCCCGGGCCCCACCACCCTAAGAGTCTGATTCAGGAGGTCTAGTCATCATCTTTGCCTCATTGTGCAATTATTTCAACCAGAAAGAAAAGGAAAGGAAAGAGAACTGACTACAAGTTTCACAAATACTTCTGGACAAGTCCCAGGGACACAGAATCAGCGTAGCCTTGAATGTGAATGGGGCCTATATGGCTGTGGCCTGAGTAAACCAGAGGAGGCTGCAGAAAGCAAGGCCAGGGTCCTGGGCCACTCAAATGCTCTTCATGGCAACTCTTTTGGGTTCTGTTTTCTCAAGAAATGGAGCAGAAGATATGGGATATCGTGTGCTCACATGTGCTGAGGGAAGGCAGTGTCATCCTTTCAGCTCGGCCACTCCAGAACAGAGCACAAGAAGACCACACTAGGTGGGAGAGGAAGGTGTCAATCAAAGGGCGTATCAGTGCAGGGTTCGAGGCTGAGCAGGTCTGCGGAGGGGCTGTGTCTTCCCCTGGAACTGCACCGAGTCATTCCCCTAGAAAGTGTTTTGTAGACCCAGCACTGTGTGCAGCCTCACGTCCTGGCCAGCAAGGAATTTGCAAGGAGGACTCAGAACATAAAACTGATCTGGAATAGTGCAGAGTAAAACATGAACAGTTCTAGCATCCTCATCATCCTGAACATCCACACACTTTTGCAGAATGAATCTACCAGTGCCCTCGATGCCTCTATCCTGGAGCAGCAAAGGGTCTGTGAGTGGCTTTCAACATTAGAGAAAGCACAGACACCACAGTGAGGTCACACTGCCCATTGGAAAGCCGAACTTGCCAGCATTTCATTGTGATCCCATCACAATGCAGTAACTAAGGGGTCTTTCCTGCTAGCGGCAGTTCCCAGTGGCCAATAACCCACCTTTGATCAACTAGAGATGGGAGAGTGGATTTATTATGGCTTAAATCTTTCCATGCATGGGTTTCATGGAAGAGAATGAGGAAGAGTGGACAGGTGGCCTTCTGTCTCCCAGCAGAGAGAAGGTGTATGGCATCTTGAACCACTTCTCCCTTAGCCTCAGCTGCTCCCCCACATCCAGAGGCCATCTGTTCTCTCCCCAGTCAGAAAGTGCCAGCTTGGGACAAACCCTCTTCATTCCTCCCAGGGTCTCGGGGAAATGCTAAGGGGTCTCCGGCAAATGCATTGGGATTGTGAGGTTTGAGGGGGTCAGGGGAACACGGTGGGGTGCGAGTCTTCAGGCAGACAAGGGGTGTACAGGTGAGACCCTGGTAAGTCACAGTCTTCAGGTGTATTGCAGCATCAGGTGGGCTGCAGCTGTTAGTGTGTGCCTTTGATTTTCCAACTGGCATAAAGGAAAGACGACAGGAGCCTTCTTGGATGCCACACATCCATCTGGTGTCCTTCCTTCCGAGGACAGAAGGAAAATGAGACCAGCTCCCTCCTCCATCCCCCTCAGTCTCCTGACTGTGACATCAGTTCTCATCCTGCTGGGGGTGAAGGCGACTGGAGCTAATAATTAATTTTAGTGGCACTGGGTGTGCATCAGCTTCCCTGTGCTTATTAGCAAACCTCCTCTGCCCTCTGCCTGCCCCCTCCTAGACCTCTGATGTGCTCCCAGCCTGGGCACTCTGTGGCAGGGCTGGGGAGCTGCGCTACAGAACTGGACACCATAGGTCTCTTCAGGGGTCTTCCCAGGATGTTAAGCTGGAGCAGAAATTTAACCACATGGAATTTCTCAGTTCCCTAACTGCGAGCCTGCCATGACAGAGTCTAGGCTTCAGTGCTAGAGGGTGAACTGAGGAGACGGGGATGGGACGGGGAAGGGTGGTTGTGTCATGGCCAGGGCAGGGGAGCCCAGGACAATGCAGTGGCCCTTGAGGGCTTAGCCTCGTCCTTCCTACCTTCCAGCAGGTCGGTGTTAAAGGTGGCCAGTCTGGTGGAAAGATGGGTGAGGGCAGCGGTGGCAACATTTGTTATAGGAGACAACACGGCTACCATCTCCTTAGAATTTGCAACCTCACAAGATGACATTTCCATGGATGGGTAGACACGGAGATTAAAAACCGAGAGGGGTTCTGCCCAAGGCTGCAGCAGCCAGAGAGCCTCTCTGAGATCAAAGGCAGTGAGAGCCTACAACATGATGAGACCCAAAAGGAGCTCTTGTGGGGATGCACAGCAACTGAGAACAGGGATCCCTGAGCTGACCCCTTGCCATAATGGTGCCACTAATCCACAGGCTAAGACATGAGACATGAGACATGCAGGCTAATGCCCGGACCTCATCTGATTGCCCAAATAACAAATAACATGGATGTTGTGCCCACCACGTGCTCAGCATGGAGCTTGTTAAAGCTGAGGCACTCTCTCCTTACCAAACGCAAGCCTGGGAACAAGACTGCCCCGGGCGTTCGGCATCCCAGTGTGTGTGAGCTCAAGTGTTCCAGGCACCAGTGGGAGTTCATAGCCAGGCGTGGGTGACCCCTGGGAGTGCTGGGAAGAGCTGTCCCCAGGTCCCTGAGCTGTGGCTACACACACTGGGCATGTGGGAGAACAGTGCACACTGAACCCTGAAGTCCTTGAGCCCTCAGAAGCAAAGCCTCAGTGGGCCTCTGACATAGCAGGTAATAGCAGAACATCTCCAGTCACTAGGCCTGAAGACTGCATTCCATCGAGCAAAGGTTTGATGAGGTCATGGAGTTGGAGTCTCCATGATGGAACTGATGCCCTTATAATCCAAGCTCTTTCTCTCTCTCCCTCCCCACCATGTGAGAAAATCAGGAAGAGGTCCCTTCCCAGAACCCAACCACGGTGGTAAACTTGTCCCAGATTTCCCAGCTTCCAAAACTGTAAGAAATAAATCTCTGCTATTTAAGCTACCCTGTCTATGGTATTCTTGTTATAGCAGCCTGAACTAAGACATGTCCCCTCCTTAAAATCATACCCAATTCATCTGATTCATTCATTTTTCCATGTATTCAGCTGGCACTTACGAAGTACCTGCTGAGTGCTTCAGTGTCCTGGCCCTCAAGAATCCCACGGGGCGGTGAGAGAGGCAAATAACCCACAGAACACAATGCTGTGTGGTCAGTCCTCTGAGTGGGGACTGAGGCGGGGCAGGCAGGATAACACTGTGAATACAAAGGTGGGCTCTGGCATCAGAATGCCAGGGTCCGAATCCCAACTGCATCACAGATAAGCTGTGCAATCTTGACAAATGATGGCACTTCTCTAGACCTCATCTCCAGGTAACAGCACTTCTCATTTCCCCATCTACGAAACGCACAATGATAGCAGACAAGGGTAAACGTGAGGATTAAATTAATGCAGGTAAAGTACTTAGAACACAGCATGAAACCAATAAGGCCTAGCTGGGGCATGAGGAGGGCCCCACATCGAGTAGGAAGGAGGATGATGGGGACTGTCCTCTGAGGAGGCAGTGCTGGAACAGAATCTTGGCAGACAGGAGTTATTAATTATGACTAGGAAAATAAAATTGAAGATCTCAATGAATCCTGCTCTCACGTTGACTTGTGGCCAATGGCACTATTCTTCACTCCACCTTTTAAAAAAATTATTATCATCGTTAAGTTCACCATGTCAGCCTCATGAAGCCTGAGGCTAGGCACTCATCCCTATGCCGCAGTGTGGTACAGCCAGTAAAAATTATAATTGCGATGACTACACAGCAAGATGGGCAAGTGCTTCGAGTGAGCTTACACAAATAGAAAGTATATTGTGTGGGGGACTATTTTAAAATATTTATTTATGTGGACAAAGACTGGAGTGTATTAAGCAAAATATTGTAAAAATGGTTTTGCCATGGCTTTTCTCTTTTTTAAAAAACAAATTGTCATTTTGGTTAAAACAAAGTTTTAAGCAACCTGTTGAGATCTAACTCTTCAAGGATGTCTATAAGTTAGCTCCTCACTAGCTGCAGAGAAGGCAATGGAGTGGTTGAGTAAACTAGGGGACAGATGCACACAGACATCTAACACAAAAAAATTAAATGATGCCATGGGACTCTGCAAGGCTGTGACAGAAGCCCCTGGATTTCCAGGAACACCCCTGGAATGCAGCTCCCAATCCTACGGTGTTGTTCCCAGTTAACCAGGCAGAGTGGGGCTCTCAGTGAAATGGCAGGCTTGGGCTCACCTGCTGGAGATGAGATGAGAGGCCAGACTCTGAGGCTTATGGGTTGGAAGCCAGGAAAGGACTCCAGTCCCAAGAGACCTTCAGGAGCCACTGTAGACTCAGGTGGCCAATTCTTTGACACTCTTTCATCAAGAGATGGGCCCATATACTTTCCTCTTAAAACTGAACTCTAATAACCAACAGCATATAACAGAAGTGGCACTGTGCCAGTTTCCTGGCTCAGGCCTTAACAAACTGCTGGATTTCACTTCCTGCATCTTCAGCTGCATACTCTTGAACCCAGCCACCACGCTACAAAAAAAGTCCAAACTAGCTCAGGTGAGAAACTCCAGGGAGAAACCTCGTGTAGATGGTCCATTCAACAGCTCAGGTGAGGTTCCAGCTGAGGGCCAGTTTCAGCTACCAGACATGTGAGTAAAGATGCCTCCAGATGATTCCAGTCCTCAACCATCGAGTCACCCTGGTTTTGAGTCTTGCTAGCTGAGGCCCCACACATCATGGAGCAGAGACAAGATATCCCGAATGTGTCCTATCTAAATTCCTACCCACAGAAGACGAGCATAACACAATGGTTTTTTTTTCGCACCACTAAATTTTGAGATTGTTTTCTACACAACAATAGATAGTTGGAACAAGAGTGTCACTGGGCAACATGTCAATGGAGGGGGAAGAAGAATAGAAGAAGTGGGCGAGGATGTTTGGTTTTTACAGCAATCATTTAGCATCTAGAATCCTAAAGGCCTGTACTGCTTGGCTCTTGGGCAGAGGGGCAATTACTCCCATCCCCCGTCCCAGAGCCCTGCCTCACCAAGCCAGGACAACTGACAAAAGTCAGAGAATCTGTTAGGGTAACACCGCACTGCAGCCACGCTATAGGAAGTCCAGAAGATTATCAAAAGATAGCCAGTGACAGAGAGGAGGACTCTAGGGGACACAGAGCTGTGAGGAAAGAGAAAAAGGAAGAGGCCTGTGAGGAGGAGCTCCCTGAGGACCTTTCTAGGTGGACAGGAATGGACTAATAAGGCACTGAGGAGGAAAAACAGAATTGCTTTATGCTGTCCTGTAGGATAGACATGTGTGCTTGCTTGTCTAGCAAAAAGTACCTTCCCAGCCTTCCAACTGGCAAAGGTAAAACCATTATCATTATAATCAATCTGTAATGCACCGAGCACTCATTAGAAGTTAGCATTTTACCATAGTTCCTCACTTGATTTCTACAACAATCCCAAGTCTTTATTCTCTTTTAACAGACAAGAACAGGCCTAGAATGAATGGTACATTAACCAATGGCAGCAGATTTCAGAAATGGCCCCAGTTCTCCACTTCCTGTATCCATAGCCTTTGCAATGTGACTTTGCTGCTCCTCCCATTAAGAAGTAGAATCTGCTTCCCCATCCTTTGAATCCAGGCTGGCCCTGGGACTTTCCTTGGCCAATATAATGCAGGGGAAGTGGCACTGTGCCACTCCTGAGCTGAGGCCACACTCATAGAGCTCTGCACTGTCACCACATGGACAAACCCTGGCTAGCCTGTTGGAGGATGAGACACCACATGCGGATGGCCGCAGCCATCTAGCCATCCCAGCTAAGAATAACCAAGCCCAGCTTGACCAAAGAAATGCCCTCCTGAGCCCAGCCCACAGAATTGTGAACTCCATAAACACTATTGTTTTAAGCCACTAAGTTTTAGGGAGGTTTGTCATGCAGCAAAAGCTAACTGAGACAGCCCGTGCCTGTTTTCACAAACTTGTTGGTTACCAGGAAAGGAGAGGGAGAGGCCTGAGGTCTGTGGCCCCTCAGCTCCATCAGAGAACAAGAGGGAAAGCAGGTACTGGGGCTTCAGGAGACAGCCTACCCTGGGACTGTGGAAAACCTTTTCAGGACTTTGAGAGCCAAACAAAAGTGGCCTGGCTTCCTGTGCACTGGCTTTCAGATGAGATTGACTTTGGGGTGACCCTTCAGGATCCACATACTGATGTCTTTTTTTTTTTTTTGAGATGGCATGTTGCTCT
Source organism: Pan troglodytes (assembly GCF_028858775.2). Classification (NCBI taxonomy): domain Eukaryota; kingdom Metazoa; phylum Chordata; class Mammalia; order Primates; family Hominidae; genus Pan; species Pan troglodytes. The sequence goes on from NC_072398.2 coordinate 22,709,168, forward strand.
TGTTGCTCAGGCTGGAGTGCAATGGTGTGACCTCGGCTCACTGCAACCTCCACCTCCCAGGTTCAAGTGATTCTCCTGCTTCAGCCTCCCCAGTAGCTGGGATTACAGGTGCCCGCCACCACGCCCAGCTAATTTTTTGTACTTTTTAGTACAGATGGGGTCTTACCATGTTGGCCAGGCTAGTCTCGAACTCCTGACCTCAGGGGATCCACCTGCCTCGGCCTCCCAAAGTTCTGGGATTACGGGCATGAGCCACTGCGCCCAGCCCATATTGGTGTCTTAAAAGAGCAAAGAGCCAAATGGATTTGAGAAACCTACTTTTTAAAAGAAAACTGATTTCAGGAAAGAACCAAGGATTAAAACCAGTCATCCCAATGGTGAAGGATGGCACTGACATTTCCCGGGGCAGGGGCCGGCACAGCAGCAGCAGCGTCTGCCTCCGTATCAGTGGAGCTGTGGTCAGGCTCCCTGGGACCAGGGCTTCCAGGAGGAGGCTGGGGACAGCTCTGGTAGCAGCATGGCTGCAGGGTGACTAAGTGAGGGAGAGCTGGAAGGGGAGGGCCAGACGTGTCAATGAGGGGCAGGGCAGAAGGCTGCAGTTAGAAATGGAAGAAAGGAAGATTTTAGTCAAATCTCAGATAAACTGCAGCAGCTGCAGAGAGGACTTACAACACTCCACAGTGGATGGGTGCAGGATGTCCCTGGAATGGGTCCCCGTGAAGGATGAGAGCATCTCAGTGACACAAGCCGGCTAGGGCAGGCCTGGCTCAGGATGAAATCCACTAAGAGGATGGCGGTCCTTCACCACTGGCTCCTTCCTGATGTGCCCATCTTCTCATCCACTGACTCTTCTCAGCTCATTTTGCTGGTTTCCAGTTCTTCTCCCCACCCACTACCTGGCTGTCCATCCTCCCCCACCATCATCTCTGTGTATACTCCTGCCCACTGCACTCCAGCCTGGGCAACAGAGTGAGACTCCATCTCAAAAAAGAAAAATAAATAAATAAATAAATAAACAAGAGGAAGAGAGAGCTAAGCTCATACACTCTTGCCCTGTCACCAAGTGATGCCCTCTGCCACGTAATGATACAGCAAGAAGGCCCTCGCCAGATGCTGGCACAATACTCTTGGACTTTTCAGCCTCCAGAACTGTGAGCTAAATAAACTTCATTCTGTTATAAATTACCGAGTCTGTGGTATTCTGTTATAGCAACAGAAAATGGACTAAGACACCAACAAACCAACTGTCTGTCTGTCCATTCAATATTCATTGCCCAGTGAGTAGGAAGACTGCTAGCTGTCCCCCAAATCCCTTCCCTTTGACTCCTGGGCATTTAGCTACTCATCTAGAGTCTGCATGTCCCAGCCTCCTCTGCAACCAAGAGAGGCCATGAGACTGTTTGGGACAATGAGCTATGAGCAAAAGTGATACATGTGTGAAATTTCTGGGTCATCTCCAAACTAAATCCAGCTGCTTTCCCCAGACTTTGCTCTTTTCCTTTCCTATGGGCTGGAAAGAAGACATGGCGGTAACCCAACTTCAACCATGGGAACTAGGGCTGCACCCTGGGCCTTGGCAGAAGACTATTCACCAAGATGATTCCAATGAATGACCTCTAGAAGAGAGCTGCCCTGCCAGCCTGGCACAGCCTGATAGCTTGACATGAGAGAAAGGGCTTCTAATGCATTTAAGCCATTGTGTTTCTGGTCTCTTTGTCATAGCTGCTGAGCCTCTACTCTAACTACAGATCCACCAGACAATGTCCTTGGTGCTGGGGGCACAATGGTGACCCAGACATAGAACCCTTCGATTAGTGATGGATCCAGACACACAGCTGGGTATTTGCTGGTCAATGTGATAAAGGCTGTGAGGGGGCAGCATGGGGAGCAGCGGGGCAAGAGCAGCCCTTGACCCAGGCATAAGAGCACAGGAGGGCTTCTGAGAGGAAGGAGAGACCTCAGGGTGAGTGGGGAGTCTAGGAAGGGGGAAGAATGTTCCAAGTAGAAAAGATGGGATATATGCCAGGGAGAGTGGGGCACACTTAAGGTATGACTTGTCCCCCTCTGCCCTCCCCCTCATCAACCATGAAATGTTGAAGCCCTCAGGCTCAGCCCTAGACCTCTCCTCTCCCCAACACACAGCCTCTCCTAAGATCCTCTCCCCTCCACCCAGGGCACCTGATTGAAGACTTCATTCTCCAGCACAGACCTTGCCTCTGAGCTCCAGACCACTGACAATGGCTTACTTGACACCTCTTCTGGGATATTTCAAAACCCTCTCAAAAACAAGTACAAGAACAAATTCCTGACCTGTCCCTGCACTAAGCCTGGCCCTTTCTCATCTCAGAGATCCACACCCACTCCCATCACCTGCACCAGCCAGAACCCAGGATTCCCCATGGCTCCTCCTCCCACACAGCCCATCTGAGACCAAATCTGTCATTTTTTACTTCTAAATGTCTCTTACCTCCACCCACTTTGTCTCTGCTAACACCGCCTCCTAGTTCAAGTTCCCATCAACTCATGCCTGGACTGCCGCCTCCTAACAGGTCTCCCACAGCTGTGCTGCCTACAACAGCTACAGGGATGTTTTCAAGATGCAGATATGATTATCCTTTGGCTGCTCCCATTGCTCATAGAATAAAAACAAAGGGGCAGGGCAGGGTGGCTCACGCCTGTAATCTCAAATCCCAACACGTTGGGAGGCCGAGGCTGGAGGCTTGCTTGAGGCCCAAGCAACACAGGGAGGCTCCATCTCTACAAAAAAAAATTTTTTTTTTAATTAGCTGGGGGCAGTGGCATGTGCCTGTAGTTCCAGTTACTAGGGAGGATGGGTGGGAGGATGGATTGAACCCAGGAGTTCAAGGCTGCAGTGAACTATGATTGCACCACTGCACACCAGCCTGGGCGAAAAAGGCCCTGTCTCAAAAAAAAAAAAAAAAAAAAAAAAAAAAGATATAAGGCCTTCCCAAGTTGGTCTCCCTGATCCCCACTGAACTCTTTCTTGGCCAGTGAGGCTTCCTTGGGAGGCCCCCATGGCCCCTCACTCTCCTATCTCTGAATGCCTCTCCTTCACAGACCTCCTCATCTCACACTTGTGGGTGGGATTATCTGATGTAATGTCTATCTCCTCGAAGAGACAGGAAGCACCACATGGACAGGGACCAAGTAAATTTTGCTGATACCACTGTATTCCCAGCACGCAGCCCAGCACCTGGCACAGAACTGAATGAAGGCTGCACTCATGTGTTGGCAGTTGGCATCCCTTATCGTGATGGACTGGCATCCCCATGCCCCATCCTTCCCCCATCACTCAGCTAATGCCTCACAGTGGCTTCTCTCCACCATGCTGCCAAGATAAGATAGTTTCCTTCTATCATTTGCCAAAGGGACAGTGTGAGATTAGGACACCATGCTTCTCTCAAAGAATTAGTGCACATAGCCGGCTTCACAGCTGCAGACCCTAAGAAATTGCATTGGGATGGGCCAGGCGAGAACCCACCACCCATACAGGTCAAGTGCATCATGAACGTGATCAAATTTAGGGATGCACGGAGGTATGGGCCCCACTGGAAAAGGAAATTCCAGCCGCAGCACTCACTTCTTGCCATTATGAACTTTTAGCTCCCCAAGATTCTCCTTCAAAATGCAACTTTATCTTTGATTAAGTCCCTAATACTTCAGTGTGACTTTTTTTATTTCGTTGCTTGAGAGAGAAATCAGCAAGAGAAAACCCTGGGGTATGAGGGACAGCTGATCAAGACTCAGGGATGGGAGGGGAGAGGCCTTCCAAGGCCCAGCTGCACTCATTGTCTCTGCCCAGGGAAGCAGCCGCTGCAGGGGTGGCTGTGGGCTTTAAACTTGGCCTTCACCGAGTCAGACTCAGCCCAGTTATGGCTGCCTTTTAAAAAAGGGACTGGGGCTGGGTGCAGTGGCTCATGCCTGTAATCCCAGCACTTTGGGAGGCCAAGGTGGGAGGAGTGCTTGAGCCCAGGAGTTCAAGACCAGCCTGGGCAACATAAGACCTTGTCTCTACAAGTAATTTAAAAATTAGCCAGGCATGGTGGTGCATGCCTGTGGTCCCAGTTACTCTGGAGGCTGAGGTGGGAGGATCACTTGAGCCCAGACAGTCGAGGCTGCAAGTGACCTGTGATTGCGTCACTGCACTCCAGCCTGGGTGACAAAGAGAGATGCATTCTCAAAAAAAAAAAAAAAAAGGCCGGGCGCGGTGGCTCACGCCTGTAATCCCAGCACTTTGGGAGGCCGAGGCGGGTGGATCACGAGGTCAGGAGATCGAGACCATCCTGGCTAACACGGTGAAACCCCGTCTCTACTAAAAATACAAAAAAAAAAATTAGCCAGGTGCGGTGGTGAGCGCCTGTGGTCCCAGCTACTCGGGAGGCTGAGGCAGGAGAATGGCGTGAACCCGGGAGGCGGAGCTTGCAGTGAGCCGAGATCGCGCCACTGCACTCCAGCCTGGGCGACAGAGCGAGACTCCGTCTCAAAAAAAAAAAAAAAAAAAAAGCTGGGGGTTGGGGGGGTGGTGTGGGGGACTAAATGCAGGATGATCACTTGAGGGCCAGAGTTTGAGACCAGCCTGGGCAACATAGTGAGACCTTATCTCAGTTTTTTAAAAACATTTTTAAAATTAAAAATAAAGAAAAAATTGAAAAGAGACTACATGACCATGATGACGCGTAAAGACATTTTGAGAAAGCACACAGAAGCAAGATGGTGAGATATTGAGAAGGTGCAAACAGCAATGTCTTTTTGACGGCATCATCCTCCACCAAAGTCCAACAAGGTCCAGCATCCTGGGCCCACGGGGAGGGCAGTCTGGGGCCGCCTCTCATGATACTATCTCATTACAATGAAAAAGTAAGGCTGCGTGTCAGGGAAGAGGCCGAGGGGGCAGACCTCCCCCAAAGAAAAGGGTAGGCCAGGCCCTCCCACCTGCCTGGGCTAGTGGTGGAAGCAAGGCAGTGACTTTGGGTTTTTGCACTCACTCTGCCCCGCCCTACTGTCTCCTCTGTGCAGCCTCTGTCTCCTTCACCCCATAGAACAACTATCCCCCACAGAACAACCCATTTGTCTGGGGAGAAGACTGCAGGACAGCCCCTGAGTCGGAATCTGACTAAAGCCTCCAAAAGCAGTGCATGCTGTCACAGTAAGAGCGGCTGCTGCTGGCCCCCTCTCCCTTTCAGTTGCCCTTACTCCCATGAAGACAATGGCCCTGGGGCCCGAGGGGCTCTCAGCTTTCCCTCTGGCAGCGAAGGACACCATGGGTAAAGGACTTTCAGCCATCATCATCAGTCCCTGGCGTGCATGCGTGCACGAGTCTATGTGTGCCTGAGTGTGTGAGTGTGTGTGTGTGTGTGTGAGAGAGAAACTGTTTCGTGTGAAGAGCTGGCAGGGTGAGTGAGACAGCAGATAGCCTCCCACAGCCCTGGAGACTTCCCGAGGCTTCATTCCTGGTCTTCTCCATGGTCTCGAGCTGTACTAGATTTCTGGGTACAATTTCACTTTTTTTTTTAACCGGGTTTGCTTTGCTTTTTGCTTTCCTATTTACTGGAATCATGTCACCCAGACACAATGAGGACAATTCCTGAAGGGAGAGCAGTCCCAAGAAGGGACACTCTCTTCCCTGCACTGGCTGTGAGCCCTTCAAAGGCAGCACAGCCAAGAGGTTAAGAAGACCAACACCAATGCTGAAGCCAGACTGCTTGAGTTTGAGACTCAGCTCTGCCACTTCCTACCTGTGTGATGTTGGACAAGTCACCTAACCTTTCTGTGCCTTGGTTTCCTCACCTGAAAATAAGAGCAGTAATGCCTATCTCTGTATGTGGCTGTGAGCAGTAGAGGGGGTAACAGGTGCTTAGACCAGGAGGGAGCAGCGGTGGTCACTAAGAAAGTGTGTGTGTAGCTATTTTTGCTGTAGAAAGTAGGGTTGCATTTACTCCCCTTTATATTCTAGGCACCAGTGCAATGCCTGGCACATGGCAAGCCTTTCATAAGGGTTTATTAAATGAATAGATCTCCAGAGAGGCATCAGCCAAGGCCCAAAGAGCTGTGTGTCCACGGAACTAGACAAGCTGTGTTTGTGGGTTTCTGCTGCCCTGTACTCTGGTGGTTGCCAGGGCCTGGGAGGGGGGAGTGGGCAGCTCATGTTAATGGGCACAGAGTTTCCGTTTGGGAAGATGAAAATGTCCTGCAGATGGATGGTGGTGATGGTTGCACAGCATTGTGAATGTACTTACTGCCACAGGACTCTACACTTAAAAATGGCTGAAATGGTAAATATTACGTTATGCACATTTTACCACAATAAAAAAAAATGCCTTTTGGATGTCCACTAACTCACTAGTCATTGGCAACCTTGGCAAGAGATGGGTCTTTACCTGGGACACATACACTCCACACAGCAGCCACTCGGGAGCCTCAATCATGTAATCTCTCCACGAATGAATTTCATTTCATCATGGCTTTTGCAGAATGGGAGGAATTTCTTTTTCTTTTCTGCTGTGATTCAGGGCTACTGGCCTTGCAGGAGACTTTTGGCTGGGAACCCCAGAATACCCAGCCATCCCAGGCCCATAATACCAGTTCTGTCCCCCTAGCCCCTTGCCCAGCAACAGCCCCAGCCAGCAGCTCTGGGAGACTGTGTGTCACTCCCTCTAATGAGCTGCTCCTGCAACCTGGAGTAAGGACAGACCATCACTCCACCTGCCAGGGAGCGGCCGGAAGAGGAGTCGTGCTCCATTCTGGTGGTCCCCACCTGATTACTGAGCCAAGGAGAGAATCACAGGGTCAGACAGAGCCGCATCTGAGGCTGATGGATTTTCAAAGCAGAACTCATTAGGTGCAGGGAGACTTAACTGAGGCTTTGCAACCTAGGGCAGTACGTTCTCTTTCTAGCAGTCTAAACAAACAGGAAAATGACAGGGGTGGCAGCCCCTGAGATGAGGAGGGCAGGACTCAGCCCTTGGCCTGATGCCAATGCAGGCTCTGGGGAGAAAGTCACCAGCAGACATTTCCTATTAGGGAAAGAAGGCTCTGCGGATGTGAAAGGCTGACTTATCTATTGGCGTGCAGTTGCCTTTGATATTTTGGTGGTTCAGACTATCCACTGCAGGCTTCCACATGTCTAAAAGGAGCTGAAAAATGGGTGACCAGATATGACATGGTGTTAGTTATTTTTGTCCTCCCAGAAATGGCACTTTGGGAAATCTTGTCCTGTTGAACACCAAGAAACACCTTCATGTTTGCCCTGGCCTGGGCCTTTGCCCCGTCTTCTCCCCAACCGTGTTCAGAAAGTCCCACTGCCACTTAGCCACCCCCCACTCTGTTCCCCACAACCCAGAGCCCAGCCAGGCCTCGCGGCCCAGTCCATGGACCTGGCCAGCCACCATCACCTGCCTCCTGCCTCACCCACCCTGGGTGCCGGCCGGCAGGGATTGGAGGGCAGCCTGCTGGAGCGTCAGACCAGGCCAATCTGTCTTTCTGGGAACCTTCAGCTTCCAGCTGGAGCTGACTGTCAACTTTCGGTTGAGAAGTCACTTTTCTGCATTCCCACCACACTATCTATCTGTGCAATAGGGCAGCGTGACAGCACTCACCTTATTGAGGGCTTCTGCTGTCCTGGCCCGTTCTGTATAGGCCTGATCTAGTCCTCACAAATCACTGTGAGGTGCAGAGCAGTGGTCAGGCAACTGCTCCTGGTACCCGACTGCTTGAGCCCACCAGCTCTGCCCCTTCCTAACTTGGGCAGGTCCATCAGGCTCTCTGTGCCCAAGGCTCTCCTCCCGCTAGCACCTACTTCACAGGCCTGCTGTGTACTTCACATATGCAGAGTTCTGGGATGCAGCCAGCAGCCCGGACAGCAAGGAGCCCAGGCATGTGACCCCAGCCCTGCTCGGAACTGACCGCGGTCCACACCTGCGGTTTGCTTGTTCCCCATGAGTTGGGGTAGGCCTTTCCTCTGAGGGGTTGTGAGACCCAAAGCCCTGGGGCCCCGCTGACCTCAAGACACGCCCTCTGGGCTTCAGGAGTCCTATCACTTCTCTTGCAAAGCTGTCTCCACTCTGAGAGTTGGCAACGGTAACGTCCCCACCTCGGGCTCCCTGAGGTGCACTTGTTTATGTGAGGTCTCCACATCTCTCACAGGCCTGGTCACCCGTCACTTTGGCCTACTTCACATCAGTTCCTCTTCTGGAAACAGTGCGCATAGCTTCCTTTGGGGTCCTCCTCTCCCCCATGCTCAGGCCATGAATTTGGGTGGGACTGACCTTGGCCCCCAATTCCCAAGGTGGGCACATGATACAGGTCTGGCCGATCCAAGCGTCTCATTGCCCTGTCACAGTGATTACACAGGGAAGGGCACATAACTCAAGTTGGGCCAACGACATTCAACTCCAGGAGTTTTACAGGACAATTAGGGAAAAACAGCCCTCTTTTTGAAGGAAATACTGTCATTTGCAACAACGTGGGTGAACCTGGAAAACATTATGCTAAGTGAAATAAGCAAGATACAGAATAAAAACTACATGATCTCACTTATACGTGGAATCTAAAAAAGTCAAATACACAGAAACAGAGTAGAACAGTGGTTACCAGGGTCAGATAGCTGGTGAAATCAGCAGACAGAGGTCAAAGGGTACAAAGTTGCAGTTACATAAGATGAACAAGCCTAGAGATCTAATATATGGCATATGGACTAGAGTTATTAAAAGTATATTGTAGGCTGGGGGCTATGGCTCATGCCTGTAATCCCAGCACTTTGGGAGGCCGAGGCTGGAGGATCATTTGAGGTCAGGAGTTTGAGACCAGCCTGACCAACATGGTAAAACCCCATCTCTACTAAAAATACAAAAAATTAGCAGCACATGGTGGTGTGCACCTGTAGTCCCAGCTACTCGGGAGGCTCAGGCAGTAGAATTGCTTGAACCCAGGAGGTGGAGGCTGCAGTGAGCTGAGATTGCACCACTGCACCCCAGCCTGGCGACAGAGCAAGACTCCATCTCAAAAAAAAAAAAAAAAGTATATTGTACACTGGAAATTCACTAGGAGAGTAGATTTCAGGTGCTCTTACCACATACATACATAAAAAGGTAACTATGTGAGGAGATGGATATGTTCATTTGCTTGACTGTAGTATTCATTTCACTACGTATATCAAAACATCATGCTGTACACCTTCAATATACACAATTTTTATTTTAAAAATTAAAAATAAATAAAACCCCCTCTTTTTACTGGAATTGCTAGTTTAAAAGATATTGTCACTCTGGATCACTATGAGTCACCATGTAAAAAGAGTCCACTTAAACATCAAGCAATATAGAGGAATGCAAGTCAGGCCAAGAGCTGGAAAGAAAACCAGAGCCTTGAGGACATCTTTGAGCACCTGGATCCAGCAAGGCCTGAAATCCACTGTGCCCTGGATTTTACTGTTCTGTGAACCAATAAATCCCATCTTCTGTTTAAACCAGCTTGAGTTGGTTTTCTAACACTTTTAACTGAAAGAGTCGTGACTAACCCGCCACCATCTGTTACAAAAGCTCTATGTGCATTAACTCACTTATGGCAACAAGCCTGTGAAGTAGGTACTACTAACATCAGGTTCATCAAACCTGAAGCAAAAAATGCTTAATTGACTTGGCCAAGGTTAGAAAGGGCTGGTCAGGAATGGCAGGACTGATGTACCACTTTGGAAAATCTGCTGTATGTGGTAACTAACCTATGCAGGGATCCAGGTGCCCAGGTAACACTTCAGCAGGTGCTGGACTAACTCCAGAAAGTTGGATGAAAACAACAACAAACCAAACCCCAAACCTGCGGCAGGCCCAGGACTCAGACATGATCTTCATCCTACTACTTCCCATGTGACCTCCCTCTGGGGATCAGGGTCAGGAAGCCTGGGTTCTAGCCCTGGCTCTGCCACCATGGGACCTGGGAGAGTCCCTCTTGCCTCTGAGCCTCAGTGCCCATGTTTGTAAAATGAGAGGCTTGGACTGTGTGTTCCTCAAGGACCCTTCCAGCTCTAACTTTTCATGAGCCTGGTCCCGTGAAACAGAAGGAAGCCATTCCTGCAGAACTAGTACCGCGGACCCCGACTTTCCTGCTCAATGCCACGGCAGGACCACTTGAGGGGCTTCCAGGCATTTCCCCAGAGGTTGGGGCACTTTCCCTGGGGCAGAGCAGCCAGAGTACCTGAGTCCCAGGAATGCTGCCCAAAGGCCGACTCAGGGACTTGGGGAACTCAGGAGGCTTCCCTGGCCTGCTTAATCCACCGGGAGGCCCTGCCCTCTGGGAGTTCTTAGACAAAGTGTGCTCCCCTCTGCTCCGTCTGCTCATCGTAAAACTGTGACCAGCTCCACTTTCCCCTTTCCATCTCCCCGAGGCATCTAGCTGCACAGGGCTGTTAGCCTCTCCCACCTCGGGTTTCCTGGTTTCCACTGAAGCCCAGCTTCATGACAGTATCACTGTAGACCCAGGATTTGGCCAAGTGCCTACTTTCCACAATGCATACTTGTTGAAAGTTGTTAAATGAACATAGTAGGTATTAGAAAAACAGACTGAAAAAAGCCCTGAGAATCTCAGAGTCAATGGCTCTCACCTTTCCAAGGTCAAATTACGTTTCAATGACCTTGACCCAGAACACCTGTGCTGTGAATGCCCCTCTGTGGAGGAAGGTGATGGTGCCCATTTCTTTGATGACAAGGGTGGCAGGTTCTCACCGCAGCCGGTATCATCATCATGCCCTTTAATTCTTGTTTATTGGCTGTGCTTGTTCGACAGTGTCTTGCTGCCTCTCTGCTCTGACCACCTGTCCATGCCAGTGTAGCAGCTCTGACAACACAGGTTTCTAAGCAACTTTGCTCAAGAGGCCTCCAGGCACTCAGAATTGTGAAGTAGGAGAATAAAGAAGGGAGAAGGGGCCGGGTGTGGTGGCTCACGCCTGTAATCCAAGCACTTTTGGGAGGCCAAGGTGGGTGGATCACCTGAGGTCAGGAGTTCGAGACCAGACTAATCAACATGGAAAAACCCCATCTCTACTAAAAATACAAAAATTAGCCGAGGGTGGTGGTGCATGCCTGGAATCCCAGCTACTCACGAGGCTGAGGCAGGAGAATCCCTTGAACCCTGCAGGCAGAGGTTGCAGTGAGCCAAGATCACGCCATTGCACTCCAGCCTGGGCAACAAGAGTGAAACTCCATCTCAAAAAAAAAAAGAAGAAGAAGAAGAAGGGAGAAGGTTCCAAGGGGTAACCCTGGGGTCCACAAACCCCCTGGGGCATCCGTGAACTATAACTGCAAAAAAAAAATTTGCATCTTAATTTTCACTAACCTTGAACTCAATTTTAGCATTCCCTCTCATTATAAATGCAGACAATAACCACAGTAATATTAACACAACCTGGTCTTCATCACCAAATAGGTAGCAGGAAACCATAGATATTCCTGCTATGGTCAAGAAGTCGATTTCTCAAAATATCATTGGCACTTATCACTATTTCGAAGTTATGGTACTTCCTAGACCCTCCACTGGATCTTCTTATTTAATACATCAATACAGAAGCACAGTGTTTCTATATGCAAATTTTTTTCTATAGTTTTTGTTTTGTTTTGTTTTGTTTTTGAGACAGTCCCATTCACTCTGTCTCCCAGGCTGGAGGACGGTGATGTGATCTCGGCTCACTGCAACCTCCGTCTCCCGGGTTCAAGCAATTCTCCTGCCTCAGCCTCCCGAATAGATGGGATTACAGGTGCCCACCACCATGCCTGGCTAATCTTTGTATTTTTAGTAGAGACAGGGTTTCACCATTTTGACCAGGCTGGTCTCAAACTCCTTTCCTCAAGTGATCCTCCCGCCTCGGCCTCCAAAAGTGCTGAGATTATAGGTGTGAGCCACAGTGCCTGGCCTACAGATTTGCTTTTAAAAATATTTTAATAAGTCTTTTTCAATATCATTGGGGCTTTTAAAGTCTATGTATTAAATGCATTAAAAATGCATTTTTAAAAAACCATTATTCTGAGAAGGGGTCCAAGGCTTCATCAGAACGCTAAAGGGTCCAATGGCACAAAAACAAGGTTAAGAACCTCTGGATTTAGGTCTCTAATATCTTCTCCCAGGTTCAGCCCTCACCCTTCACATATGAAGGATAAATGATCATTTGTTTGGATGCTGCAGCTCCAGGTGCTGGGGAAGCGGGGAGCCCAAAGAGGCAAGAGCTCTCTGCATGATGCTCCTTGAAGAAAAGCCTGCTCTGGCCAGAAGGAAGCCAGGTGGAGGGAGGTGGCTTGGCCCCTGTGGGGTAGAAACTTCTCTCACCCTGGTGCTGTCTAGTCTAAAACAATGGCGACTGCATCTGTTCAGCCTTCTGAGTTTCTCCACCTGTTGGAGGAACTGTGCTTAGCTTCTTCCCTCCTACTCTGTAGATTTCTATTGTATTTTACAGGGTGGTTTCGGGCATCATTGGTTGCTCTGACACTGCCAATGTGCTTTGGATGATCCCTGTTGCTAAGAAACAAACCTCAGATGTATCTTTAAACACACAGCTCCATAAAAGCACACGCCTCCTGACTCAACTCCATTATGTCTTTTCTTGGGCTGCTGGGTTACACTAACAGCTGTTTTCCAAAGGCCACATTTTGAACCTCAAGGAAATCTCACTGACTGTTCTGCTTAACCAGAGGAGCCACCAGAGCTCCGGGTGACAGCCCTGAGCAGAAAGGAGGGCATCACTCCAGCCAGGCGCCCTGCAAACATCCAGCAGGGGGCTTGTGAAGGAGGGCCTCCAGGGAGGGGCGGGGCTCAGGTTGGGGGCTGAGCTGAGGATAGGAGGAGCCCTGATGTGTGGCAGTCACCCTGAGGGACCAGTGAGCTGTGGGCCTGTCTTGGAGGCTCTTTTTTAGTATTTCTAAGAACCACTGACCTCACCTTACTGCAGAGCAGCTTCAGATTAAAAATGCTTCAAACCAAATCTAACCCTAACTTATCTCCCTGCCAGGCTCTACCCCTCTTCAGTATTTCTACCAGACAGCGCAGATCCCACCATCCCCTCCCAGTCCTGAAGGCAGAAGAGGGTCACGCAGGCAGGCCACGGCTGGGAGTAGCCACTCCTGGCTCTCCCTCTTGTCCCTCAATCCCAGGCTTTGGGGGTACGTTACATTGAGCTTCCCCAGGAGTGTTTCTCAAATGGGGTGCTTTTCAAACAATGCAAGTTATCTGGCCCCACTCCATTTCTGCTAATATTGAGTCAGAATCTCTGAGGGTAGAAGCTGGGGTTTTACATTTTTACCAAGCTTCCCAAGGGATTCTGAGGTCTGAGAACTGCAGTGTGGGGCCGCACATCAGTCATGTCCCTGACGAGCTATTTGGCCCCAAAATTACTGAGCACCTGCTACAAGCCAGGTATTGTACCAGCCATGGAGGTGCGGAGCTGAGTGAAGACTCACCCTGTGCTCAACAGGCCCACAGCCTAGTGGCCCTGCTGGGTCACAGAGCATTGGGCCTCTCACAGCTGGAATGGGAGGGCTGGCTTCACCCCAGCACAAATTCTAAGGATAATAATAATAAGGACAACATGTAAGCCTCACTATTTTATGTGCAAAGTGCTATTCTAAGACTTTATATGTAATAACATTTAATCTTCAAGAGAGCCCTATGAGATAGGTATGATTATGATCCCATTTTACAGATGAAGAAACTGAGGCACGGAGAGGTTAAGTCACCTGCCTAAGGTCATACAGCCATCATGTGATACCGTTGGATCCAGGAGGTATTCCTTCAGAAAAAAAAGTTATCCCCAGAAACGAGACACCAAAACTTGGGGAAGCATGCACGTGTGGGCACATGCATGGGCACAGCAAGGTCCCCTTGTGTGTGGGCACAGCAAGGTCCCCTTGCTAGGGACCCTACAAGGACCTCTGTCTCCCACCCCACCTCCTCTTAACAGTGTGGTCGGCGTTTCTGCTTCTGCTTATCCTTACTTCTAGAGAATAAGAGAGGCCACCCTCATTCCTGGCACCAGGAGCAAGGTCTGTCCCTGGAGCAATGAGGTGTCCTCCAGAGAGCAACGTCGCAGGGGCGAAGCTCCTCACTGCATTTCATGCCTTGGGCCTCCTTTCAAAGCCAAAGTCAAGGGACAAGGGACATGCCCGCTCCTCCCCACAGCTGGGACAGTGGCCGCCAGAGGGGGCAGCAGGCAGCCAGGCACCAGACCTGGCTGTTCTTTGCTCAGCAGGCTCCTTCCCTCTCCTCCTGGCCACCCACCAGCCTCAGTCAAGCTGCCTGCTACTGATGCTTTAAAATTTTTTTTAAAAATTAAATTTTTAAAATAAATTAAAATTTATTAATTTAATTAATAAATTAAATTTAATTAATTAAATTTAATTAATTAAAATAAATTAAAAATTAAATGTGTGTTGAAGGAAGAGGCTGGAGCTGCCAGCGTTCTGGTTCCAATTCCCACTCTGGATGGGGCGATGAACCACATTCCTGAAGCTGTCCCTGCCAAATTCCTCTGGGCTATTTCAGGGCAAAGAAAAAATGCCTGGGAAGCCCTTGGAGCAGTGCTGATAGGCCCTGAACAACCCACCCCGCCTAGGGTTGATGGCAGCCCTGAACCCGCAGTGGGACTCACAGCCCTCAGCACCCTCGGAATGAGGCCCACCGAAACCTCACTACTCTAGAAGCACAAACTCTTTCTTTTTCAATAAACACACTTGACAAATCACAAATCAGCAGCAGCTGCCGGCCGTTGCCAGAGCCTGCAGAATGGACAGTCTCCTGACCTTTCCCACGGTGTGAAGTGTGAGACTGTGCATAGTGGAGCTGGTGCTCTGAGTTTTTCTGATTTGTGCAAACTTCTAGACGTGCACTTGTCTTAGGCACATGTGGGATGCCGGTGTGCAGGCTCCCGGGCACGCACATGACCTCTCCCGGGTGTCTCAGGTTTGGCTTCCAAGGAATGGAGATCAGTGCTCAGCCAGACAGGTAGTCTGTTACCTCCTCCTCGGGGTGCCCTGTTCGCATTTCTGACAATACATAAATAATAATGTCAACACAATAGCTTTCTAGTAATTCATAATTCTTTATGATTCATAATTCTATATGATTCAAGCCCCTCGGCTGTGTTCAGGTGCTCAATTAGGCAGCACCTGGTGCCAAATGCGTGACCTGCTCACTAGAGACCCCTCGGCAGAATCATCCATCTCACGCTGGCACGCTTCCACTTTTAACTGCTTTTATTTGTCATTTCTTCTCCAGTGTGTGTTTGGCTATTAGAGAATTCTCTGTCTTACCTGTTCATCTCCTCCCTCGATCTCTTTGTATAGCTCATTCTCTGGGAAATAAAGCTTACTGGCAAGCCCCTGTTTGTGAGCCATAACAAATGTCTGGCATCACTGAGAAAAATGATGCTGTTTAGGGCCATCGGGACCATCTACCTCTTCTCATTAAATCTGCTTTCCCTCAACCACTGGCATTCAGGATGAATATAAAACTATTTCTTATTCAATGTTTCCTTACTTTGTTTAATAGCTAATATTGTTGTGTTTCTATTTTCCGTTTTTTTCCACTGCAAATGTTCAGCATTTTAGCAGTGTAGTGTGGTAAATGGGCTTTTTGAATGAATCTGGTTTGAGAAAAGAGCCCGCGGGGCCGTCACCACCCGTTGGACAGCTCCAGGACGGACAGTCTTCAAAGGCTTTTTGAAAGCAAGTCTCGGGAAGAGATTTCAGGTCAATCTGGCCTGGACAGGACTGTTGATTAGCAGAGCAGGTGCCCCGGCCTCACCACCCTACTGGCTTCATCCTAGGAACAGGCTGGTCTCCTTCTCCCCCAACCAGATCTACTTCCAAGAAGCCCTTTGTGTCAAGTGTGTTGTTTAGAAATCCAGGTCTCTGTCCTAACATGGATTCTTGGAATCTTATTTGCAGCATTTGCGGGAAGCAGCAATGGGGTTGCTGCCAAATTCACCACCTACCTTCCCCCCAACACTGCATATCAACCTCAGCCTTCAATGTGCAAAAATCCCCACAAAAATCATGTTTATGGAAATTATATTGCCATGGCAACTGTAAAGGTCTCACAAGTATTTTTAAAATAGCAAATTAACAAAACCCACTTATAAAAATCTAAAATCTGTTCCTTCGTAGGAATTACTGATCATACAAGGTCCAGCAAATATAAGATGTGTTTTGTGACATGGTGGCAAAAAGTCAGTTAAAAGGGCTCTTGATCCTGGAATAATTGGGACAGAGGGTTGAATTAGTGAAAGCAAAGTTTGATTTTTTTCTATTAAGAGGTTGCACTTTGAATTTATTCTGGAAAAATGGCACCAAGACCTTCTGGTACAAAAAAAAATGTGGGTAAGAGACCTGAATTGCTGAAATACTAATTTATTACTTTCTATTTTCTCATCACTGATATTATTACCTTCCCCACTCTGCAAGACTATTCCATTTTTAACCCATAGGTTTTTAGCAGTTGCATAAGCTTCTGCCGCTGTGATTTAGCCTGGCTGAATCTCTATTATAAAACCTGCTTCTCAGAAGTCTGCACACAAATCACACAAGAGGGGGAAAAAAACCAGAAGAACCCTACTAGAACCTTTATGCCTTTTAAAAATGTAATTGGCATGGCTATCAAAAGGGATTCTTTCAAGTAGATGATGCACTAATTTTTGGTGTCTTTTGTAAAGACTTAAAACATAATAGGCGTATTTTGATGACTTCTCATAACAAGAAATCATTGGGGGCTTTGACATTTCAAACAGTGGAGGTTCTTTCTGTGAGTGGAGGAAGAGAAATCAAACCACGCAACTGAGGATTCCATTCCTAAGCAAGTGTCATTCTCCAAGGGAAGAGGAACAGAAGAAAGGGTGGTGGGGGACAAAAATGCAAAACGATAGGTCCTAGGGAGAGGGGAGTACACTGGACTGAGTAGCGATTTGCTTTCAATATCTTCTGTTTATCACAGAAAGAGTAAGGAGGAATCGCTGGTAAGCCCAGGCACAAGCAATGGGCTGGGCAGCTGTTGCACCTTCCAAAATGAAGGCTCCAGGTGAAAGAGGGAGATGACATTCCGGGAAGGCAGCGATGCTTCCAGCCATCTGGGTTTCTTGGGAGGAGAGCAGGCAGAACCAGGATTCTGCTGCTGGGGAATCCTCTGGGCAGGAGGTGCAGCCCAGAGATCTCTGAGCCAAGCGTGGGCGAGAGACGGGAGGATGGGGGGTATGCAGAACTACCCAGGCAGGAGCCGGGCAGGGAGTCACGCCTAGCACCTTCTCAAGTCTCCACCCCTCCCCCAGCTGAGGCATCTCCTGAGCACCAGAGCCATTTGCAAGCTGGACACCCACACTTTTCAGACGGCAGGAAGCCCTGGCTCCATGTACTGGCTGTTTCAGAGCTTCTAGGAGGAAGACTGTGTTAGAAACCAACATCTTTAGGAAAACCAGTTGGAGGTGGGTGGGATGAGAAGTGACGGTGGGGGAGCAGTAGTATGCCAAGGCTGGTGGTTCAGGACCCCACAGTCTAGTCAGGGGTGCTAAAAACAAACATCTCTGTGTGACCAGGGGGTCCCAGCAGGAAGCAAAGGCTCCCACCCCCAGGGTCTTCATGAAGGAACTATACACAGAGGTCTGGGCAGGATGGGAGGCTGAAATGCTGGTGCCCAGCAACAGCAGGAGGCCATTCCCACCCTTGGGCCTGAGGGGCAGGGAGAGGGAAGGCTGTTGTTGGGCAGAGAGGGCTGGGGTAGTAGAAGGGGGCTGTAGAATGGAATTCGTGGTCATACACAGGAAGTTGGAGGGAATGGGAAACCAATACCCCAAACTCTCCCTCCTTTCCTCCATGCCTACCAGTGCCTCCCATTGGCTAAGACACCTGGAAGCTCGAGGGCAAGGGGACTGGTGATGCAGGCTGTAGAGGTCGGCCTCCTCGGGTCCACAGCAGGATAGGGAAGAGCAGAAAATGCATGGGGGTGGGCAGGGGAGTGGGAGCCACTGGCCTACCTGTCAAGCCTCCTCCCCTGCCCACCTCTGCTAGGGCAAGGCTTCTTAGTCATTCAGAACCGGAATGCATGAGATGCATCAGGCTAAGCGCTGAGGCTCCCATCAACAGGATGAGCTGGAATGAGAAGCCAGGATTCCAGATCTCAGCCAGCAGAAGCCACACTCTCCTTGAGAAAGGGGCACGTTTCCCAGCTCATTATCACCCAGCAAGTAGGGCTGGGATTCTACTGGGTGCCCTGCAGTGGGCCCTCCACTAGAGGAAGTCACACAAAAAAGGTATAATCAAAGAGATAAGAGTAACCCACATGCTAAGTTAGAAAACTCAAAATTAGAGTGGCAGGTAGACCAGATAATCCAAGAGTAGATGCCTGGTTCTAATGCACGTTCTACCCATCACCCAACCACCAACCCCAGCCATTGCTGACTGTCTTCAGATGCATGTTAAGAATCACACTGTTTTCCCCCCATGATTGGTGGCAGTGCCACTCCCATGATGCTGGGCAGGGAACCCCATGAAGAATAAGAAACAATGAGATGGAAATAGGCCTGGGAGACAAAGCCACTCAGCCACTCCCTTCCCTGAGTCCTCCTTCAAGAAGTGCTTTGCTTGACCTCCAAGCATTTCATGAGGACCTACATCTTGAAACAGGGTAACCTAGCTCCTAAGTCCTCAGGGAAACTCACACAGAGAGATCTAGAACATCCTGGGCATGAGTTGTATTGGGCTCAGAAGGGAACCTAAAGGAGAAATAAACCACACAGTGGGCCCACCCAAGAGTGGGCCCAAGTAATTGGGTATCTCGCCAGACTCAAGACTTTCCTGAGTTTTCTTTCCCTTTAGCCCCAATCAATTCCCAAGCACTGAGGGACTTGTTCTCAGGATGTATCAGCCTCAGAGTTCAGCCATGGGCTGTCGCACCCAAGACCACCCGAGCCTTTTGGCCAAGCCTGACCTGTGAGTGAGGGTGCATCAGAGCTCACCACCCTTTCTGCCTTGAGCCTCAGAACCCCAGCGATTTGGGCCTAAGATGGTAATGTTTACTTTTTTCCCTTCTGAGTCAGGCCACAGGGCAATTCCTGGAAGGATTCCACTTGCACGTTCAACCCACATGACCTCTCAGAGCAGCCAAGGCAAAGGGGCAGTTCTCTCATGCCCTCTCGGCATGGCAGAGTCACTGGTTGTTGATTTGAGGTGGTTTCTTTGAGGTCCATGGACAACTTCTGGACTCCATGCTAAGTCAAAAAGAGGAATAACGAAGAAAATGAAGACTTCTCCAAAATAGCTCTGCAGCATTGGGATCTGCTCTGGCTGAAGCATTCAGATTCCTGATCAGCCCCAAAGGAAGCCTGCAAAGGCAGCCTGTTCAGATCCATGGGCCACTGAAGGGAATCGGGTGTGCACAATGACCCCGGCCTCCTGGAAAACTCACTTTAACTGAGTTAGTTCATCAAGCCTATGCTGATGGAGCAGAAAAACACCTCATACTCCCAAATGGCTGCAATAAACTTTTGTGTGCCCTTAGGGTTTTAATAGTAAGGATCTCTGGAAAAATCTCCTTTCGGGGCCTGGGCCTTGCAAATCAATGCCACCTTGTGCCCTGACTTTTTTCCTGTGGTCCCCAGATAGCCCCTGACTTACTTATGGCTGGTAGACCTTATGGAAGTGGTAAGAGAGAGGATGTGACTGGCGTAGAGTACAGTAGTTTGGATTTAGGTGCAATCACTATGTCTGAACCATATGAGTGTGTTTGGCTTTTTGCCAAATATTTTAACTTTTTATTTTAAAATAGTATCAAACTGGCAGAAAAGTTGCAAAAATAATGCAAAGAACTCTGGCCTATGCTTTACCCAGATTCCCAACTTTTAACATTTCACTCCATTTGTCTTGCCATTCTCTTTCTCTCCACATTCTTATTTGTTTCTTTCTGAACCATTTGTGAATAAGCTGCCGACATCATGGCTCTTTATTTCTTTATATTTCAATGTGTTTCCAAAGAACAAAGATATTCTCTTATATATTCATAGCACAGTTAAACTTAGGAAGCTAAATATTGATACAATATTTCATCTAATCTGCAATCTGTATTCTAATTTTTGTCAATTGTCTCAATAATGTCCTATTGTGATTCTCTTTTCTTCCAGTACAGGATGTAATTCAAGATTACGTTTTGTATATAGCTGTCATGTGTTTTAGACTCCCTTAATATTTTATGACAATGATGCTTTTGAAGAATACAGGCCAGGTACCTTGTAGAACACCCCTCAATTTGGGTTTGTCTGATGTTTCCCCATGAGCAGATCCAGTTTATGAACCCCTGGCTAGAAGACTACAAAAGTGATATTGTGTTCCTCTCAGGATATCATATCACGAGGTACATGATGTCTGTCCCTTGTTGATGATGTTAATTTTTAACAGCTTTATTGAGATACAATTTTCTTTTTTTTTTTTTTTTTTCAGAAGGAGTCTTGCTCTGTCGCCCAGGCTCGAGAGGGTGTGCAGTGGCACAATCTCGGCTCACTGCAACCTATGCCTCCTGGGTTCAAGTGATTCTCCTGCATCAGCCTCCCGAGTAACTGAGACTACAGGCATGCACCACCACACCTGGCTAATTTTTGTATTTTTAGTAGAGACAGGGTTTCATCAAGTTGGCCAGGCCAGTCTCAAACTCCTGACCTCAGGTGATCCACCCACCTCGGCCTCCCACTGTGCTAGGATTACAGAAGTGAGCCACTGCACCAGGCCAGAGATGCAATGTTCATATCACAAAATTCACCCACTGAATAATTCAGTGGCTTTTAGTATATTCACAGCTTTGTGGAACCATCACCACAATCAATTTTAGGACATTTAGAACATTTTCATCACCCCCAAAAGAAAGCTCATACCCATTAATGGTCACTCCCCACTTCCCCCCAACCTCACCCCCCACCCGACATACTGTCTCTACAGATTTGCCCACTGTGGAAATTTCATATCAGTGGAATCACACAATGCATGGCCTTTTGTGACTGAGTTCTTTCACCTAGCAATTTTTCAGGATTCAGATGATGTTAATTGCGTTCACTCAGTCAAGATGCTATCTGGTTCCTGCACTCTGTCATGTTCCCTGTGTAAGTTAGAAGGATTCCAAGGGTAGACACTTTACAATCATGCAAATAAATATCCTGCTCCTCATCCAACTTCCCCTTAGACTTAGATTTGATGGTTATTGACCAAACCAATCTTTATTAACAAGGTTTACTAAGATCGATCCCTTCCACCACTCCTCTGACACTCATCAGTGGTTAGCTTCACAACTGGAAAGTTCACAGGGTAATTAGAGTTGGTGGCCCCGCTCTCCTCAGTAACATCATAGCTGCTCCAACAAGTCCCCCACAGACCAGGCCATCTGTCCTAGCAACATCTCTCCTCTGCTCCAGTTCCTCCCTGAGTGGTCGGGGACCAAGGACTCCTCAGAGACACACACGCTGCAGGACAACACATCTGCCCTCATTCTGCATGCAGCCCTGAGAACTCTGAGCTAGGAAGGCCAAGAAGTGACAGGAAAGCCTGTGTCTCCTGGGGAAGGGTCCACTAGGTTAAAAGAACAAGGACCTGCTCTTGATTCCACCTTTCCTACCAGTAGTTAATATGCAAACATACCTTCACTTCAGCAAACACCTACTACAAAGGTGCTAGTTGCGATTGGAAATAGAAGATAAGTAAAGCACAGCCCCTACCCTCAAGGAGACGATTTCCCGTAGAAGGATTAAGACAACCAAAGAACCAGAATCTCAAGGAGAGCAAGAGGAACGTCCTACATGACCTGACCATTCTGAGGAAGGAAGAGCCGACCTCACTGGCATGGTCAGGAAAGGCTTTCGGAAGAGGGCATTTGAGTTGGGTCTTGAAGGCTGGTTAGGAGTTAGACAGTGATGATGGAGGAAGGTGTACCAGGCAGAGGGTATAGCAGGAGCAACGATGCTCCCAAATAAAGGCCTACATAAAGCGAGGGAAAGAATGGGTGAAGCTCGCTGGACCCTCGTGGGTCCAATGTGGAATGTGAACTTGGTTCAGTCGACAATGGGGAGCTCCTGAAGAATTTCAGGGGAGGAGAATCTAATGATCAGAGCTGAGACATGAATAGAAATGTGCTTAGTCTGCTAACAGAGAAAATCAAAATGGGAGCATTATACCACAGCCATTCTGAGATGTGACCCAGGGGACCCACTTCCATTTGATCTGCTGTCGGCGCTCCCTTCTGCAGCTTGGCCTAAGAGTGACACTTCTGAAACCAATGCAACATCCCCAACCAGGGCCACAACTTATCCATCCCAGAGAGAGTGATTCACTCCATCACACACATGCCCCACATTTCAACCTGTGCCACTGGCTCTGTGCTATTCCATTTTCATTGAGAATGTTTTCTGCTTGGTGACATGCTTCTTTTTCAAATGAAACAGAAAATAGAAGATGACAATCACCGAAACAACGTTCCATAGCCTGGAGGCTGCTCGCGTCTTGCCAACCAGCAACACTGATGTGAGCTTTGTCTTCTGAGACGTGGATTCCTGCACTGGCAGAACTTGGAGACAGCAACGGCAAAAAGGTTCCCAAACGATCACCCTTCCCCAAGAGCACCTGGATTAAGGTGTTCCTGTCACATTAAACTTCCAAGGTTCTGGAAGAACAGTGGTCAAGTAGTGAGGTTGGAAGCCAGGGCTGAGGAAGGAGCAAAAGGCTATAGCCAATTTCCTAAAAGCCACTGAATCATATACTTTGTGTGTTTTTTTGTCTTGTTTGTTTGTTTTGAGACAGAGTCTCACTCTGTCACCTAGGCTGGAGTGTGGTGGCGTGATCTCAGCTCACTGCAACCTCCACCTCCCAGGTTCAAGCGATTCTCCTGCCTCTGCCTCCCAAGTAGCTGGGATTACAGGCGCCCGCCATCATACCTGGCTAATTTTTTTTTTTTTTTGAGACGGAGTCTTGCTCTGTTGCCCAGGCTGGACTGCAGTGGTGCAATCTCGGCTCACTGCAAGCTCCGCCCCGCCGGGTTCACGCCATTCTCCTGCCTCAGCCTCCCAAGTAGCTGGGACTACAGGCACCCGCCACTGTGCCCGGCTAATTTTTTGTATTTTTAGTAGAGACGGGGTTTCACCATGTTAGCCAGGATGGTCTCGATCTCCTGACCTCGTGATCCTCCCACCTTGGCCTCCCAAAGTGCTAGGATTACAGGTGTGAGCCATCACGTCCGGGCTGAATCATACACTTTGAAAGAGTGACTTGTGTAGTATGTAAACACATCTCAATAACATTGTTCCGGAGGGACAAGGGTGGAGCAGTGAGGAGAGGGTCCTGGTGGCAGGCATTGATTGATGTGGTCACTGACAGGTCATGTGGCTGTGCAGTTGTCCTCCGCAGTCCTCACCAGGTCTTCATTAACAGCGGTGTGTTCAGTTAACTGGACAAATATGAATTAACCCTCCAGGACAAGCCAGGCACTGTGACAGGCAGGGAGGCCCCGAAGCCAGGGTAACTGATGGTGAAATTGTGGGTCAGAGCCTTCGACGTGGTAGGAGGCCTCCTTTCTTCCCTTGTCTGTAAATTGAAGGGGTTGCAGCCGCCCTAAAGTTCTTTGGCCCTTGGAAAGTTGAACCATTTTCATTGTTGAGGTTTCAAGGCAGGCTCTTCTCCACAAACAGCAAATTGCTCTTGGCCTCAGGGTCAAACTTCTCACACAACAGAGACCAGAGCTGGACTGAGTGCTCTGCTCAACAGGGGGCTCTGGCCATGGCCCCTACAAATTCCAGGTTCAAGGGCAGTCCTGGCCTTATCTCATTTTACTATTTTCAAGAAAAGTTACTTCATCAATGTAATTTATGGTCTGTCATAAAATAAATGCATGGTGAATCCCCGTGTCCTACCTTTTGATTAGGAAAATATGGTCTCCTTCCCATTGCCTCCGCTTTCCCCTAGGAATGTCATTTCTAGTATGTGCTGGGCCTGGGCCAATGAAACCCAGCACCCAGTTCTCACTGGGAAGTTCCCATGCCGAAGACACACCTGCTACCCTACCCTGCCCCAGATTGTGGGGCTTCAAGTGTGCTATAAACCACCACCAAGTATGTGCCTCAAAGGTATATGGACACAGAGATTTTCAAACCCAGACCTAGAAATTAATGATGCTCTAATTTTTATTGTAAAATAACTATAGGTAAAGTCTATGGAACATTTGTGCACACAAACACACAGGTGCACATCCACCCACCCACACACACATTCAGTCAACACTTTGATGTTCCCCACAGCCTTTTACCAAACTGTAAAGTTAGCCTCAGAGACGCATCCCTCACGCGGGCCCAGGGTTTGGGGAGTACAGTGGAGAAAGCTTCCAGTTGGTGTGTTGAACTAAGCCCTGGAGAACGTGTGCCCTTCCCCTTCAAGCCAGCACGTCACGTGTGGGAGGTCTGGTTGGGTGCCCAGTGGGAATTCCTAGGTCTCAGCTGCATGGAATTGAGCTACTGAAAAAAGGTGGAAGTGCTTGTTAGTCACCCTGTCCACCCCCAGTTGCCACTCAGAGAAATACCCCAGGAATGATCCTGGGAACAAAGGGGATTTTGCTAATGATTTTTGTGTGTTGATTTTGTATCGCACAACTTAATTGTATTATACTCTAACATATTCTAACAGTTTTTTGGTGGAGTCTGTAAGGTTTTCTATATATAGGATTATGTCATCAGCAATGACAATTTCACTTCTTCCTTTCCTATTTGGATGCCTTTTCTTTCCTTCTCTTGCCCAATTGCTCTGGCAAC
Source organism: Pan troglodytes (assembly GCF_028858775.2). Lineage (NCBI taxonomy): Eukaryota > Metazoa > Chordata > Mammalia > Primates > Hominidae > Pan > Pan troglodytes. The sequence goes on from NC_072398.2 coordinate 22,733,979, forward strand.
GACTTCCATTATGTTGAATAGAAGTGGCAAAAGTGGGCATCCTTGTCCTGTTCCAGATCTTAGAGGAAAGGCTTTCAACTTTTCACGTTGAGTATAATGTTAGCTGTGGGCTTCTCATATATGGCCTTTATTGTGTTGAGGTACGACGTTTCTACACCTAACTTTGGTGAGATTTTTTATCATGAAAGGATGTTGAATTTTGTCAAATGCTTTTTCAGAATCTAATGAGATGATCATATGGTTTTTGTCCTTTATTCTGTTAATGTGATGTATCACATTTATTGATTTGCATATGTTTAACCATTCTGGCATCCTAGGGATAAATCTTAATCATGGTGGATGATCCTTTTAATGCACTGTGGAATTTGGTTCACCAGTATTTTGTTGAGGATTTTTGCATCTATGTTCATTAGGGATATGGGCCTATAATTTTCTCTTCTTGGACATGTCAGAATGGCTTTTATTAAAAAGATGAAAGATAACAAGTGTTGGTGAGGATGTGGAGAAAAGGGGAACCCTTGTACACTGTTGGTGAGAATGCGAATTATAGGACCATTATGAAAAATAGTATGGAGATGCCTCAAAAAGCTAAAAATAGAATGACCATATGACCCACAATCCTACTTCTGGGTATTTACCCAAAAAATTTGAAATGTGTTTATCCAAGAAATGTCTGCACCCCATGTTTACTATAGCACTATTCACAATAGTTAAGTTATGGAATCAACCTAAGTGTCCATCAGCAGATGAATGGATAAAGAAAAGAGGGTATATATGCCTTAAAAGGCGGTATATATATATTCAGCCTTAAAAAAGGGAAGTCTATCATTTGCAACAACATGAATGGAACTGAAAAACATTATTGCTAAGTGAAATAAGTCAGGCACAGAAAGACAAATACTGCACGTTCTCACATGTGGAATCTAAAAGAATCAAAGTCATAGAAGAACAGAGTCGAATGGTAGTTGCCAGGCACTGAGGTGGGCGAGGGAAATGGAGAGATGGTGGTCAAAAGGTACAAAATCACGGGAGAAGTATGATTTTTTCCCTTTTTTGAGTTCTATTGCACAGTGTGGTACATATAGTTAATAATAGAGTATCGTACATTTCAAAGTTGCTAAGGGAGTAAACTTCAAATGTCCTCACCACAAAAAGTGTTAAGTATTTGAGATGATGGATACATTAACTAGCTTGATGTAATTATTCCACATTGTATTCATAAATTATAGCATCACTTTGTACCCCACAAATTTATATAATTAGAAATTGTCAATTTACAATTTAAAAGTGCAAAGGGGATTTTGCTAATATTAATTGGTAACAATAACCTGTTCTGACTGTGGAGTGCTTTACAGTTAACAGGGCATCATGACTTCGTCAGATGCCCAAGCAGAGATTATTGTTTTCATTTTATAAGTGAGAAAACTGAGGCTCAGAGAGGCTAAGTGACCTGCTCAAGGTTCCATGCTACTGAGGAGCCAGAATTAGGTCTGAAGCCTCCTGGCTTCTAGTTCATCTCCCTTTTCATGATGCTTTGTGGCATCATGAACCTAATGTTGAACTCGAAATGGCACTTAATTTAGACCATCCAGGTCATTCTGTTTAGCCTGTTGCTCATCTCCCAGATGGCCAAGTTTGCCAGGAAAGCATTGCCTAACCACTGCAGACTGGATGAAATGGGCCCCGGTGGCCCATCCTTTCCTCCATTAAAGCACACACTACTGTCTGTATTCATTAGTGCCTGCCTTCCCATTAGACTGTCAGCTTCTTGAGGGCAGGGACCACATCTTCTTTGACTTTGTGCCTCAGCTCTTAGCATAGACCTGGCACACAGTAGGAGCATGTTAAGAGTGAAATGCTGCTGAAGGCACTCAGAAGTAAGCCCTCCTCTGCTTAGCAAGCTATCTACACTTTATTGAGACACAAACTTCCTCTGTATCATCTGTTAACTGACCACTCCCATGGCAGCTGGGTCCCTTGCCATTTCTCAGAAGGAATTCGGATGCTGTTAACACATCCACTTGAAATTACCCTTGAAATGGGACAGGTCCAAATTGAGATGTGCTATAAGTGTAAAATATACACCAGATTTGAAAACTTAGTGTGCAAAAAAGAAAATATATCTTATGAATAATGTTTATATTGATTATATGTTGATAATATTTTGAATATATCGGGTTAAATGAAACATTATTAAGGTTAACTTTATCGATTCCTTTTTACTTTTTATGATATAGGTATGTACTAGAAAAATTTTAAATTCCCTATGTGACTTATATTATATTTCTGTTGGAAAGTTCTGGCTTAGGTCCTTACAGGTCATTATAAGGACTCGAGCTTTTACTCTGAGTGACATGGGAGCCATTAGAAAGTTTTGAGCTCAAAAGTGACACAATCCGACTCGCTCGTGTTTAAAAAGTAGCACTCTGGTTGCCATGTTGTGGACAGACTCTAAGGGACATGAGTACAGACAAGCAGACCATGTAGGAAGCTACTGCAGTAATACAGGAGAACGTGGAGGCTTGAATCAGAGAGTGGTAAGAAGTGGTCAGATACTGATCAGGCTTGGAAGGCAGACCAAGAGGACTTCCTAACAGATTGGGCATGGGGTTAAAAAGAAAAGAGTCAAAGTTGAGTCTCAGTTTTTGGCCTGAGCCACTGGGAGGCCGCCATTTGCTGAGATGGGGAAAGAGGAGGGAGAAGCAGGTCTGGGGAAGAAGACCAGGAGTTTGGTTTTGGATGCGTTATGTCTAGGATGCCTTTTGGTTTCCAAGTGGAGACACTGAGAAGGCAGTTGGATATATGACTCAGGAGTTCAGGGAAGAGGCCTGAGCTGGGGATCTAAATTGGGGAGTCATCATCATAAAAATGCAATTGAAAGCCCAGAGGCTAGGCAAGATCACTGCGGGAGTGAATACAGGCAGAAAAGAGAAGATCAGGGTCAAGAAGACCAAGTGCCCTGGGGAGCTCTAAAGTTTAGAGGTTGTCAAGAGAGGCAAAGGAAGCAAAGAGCCTTGAGGTAAAAAGAAAACTAGGAGGGAGTAGTGCTGTAGAAGCCAAGTAAAGAAAGCATTTCAGGAGGGGGAGTGAGCCCCTATGGCCGGTGCTGCTGATAGGTCCAGGATGAGGAAGACAGAGAACCAGCCACTGGATTTAGCAACCTGGAGGAGACTGGCGACCCTGACAAGTGCAGTGTAAGTGAGTGATGGAGGCAAAAACATGATTAAAGTGAGTTCACAAGAAAATGAGAGAGGAGGGATTGGAGATAGCAAATACAGACAGCTCTTTCAGGGAATTTTGCTGTGAAAGGGAGCAAAGAAATGGGCACAGGTCAGAGGGGATAATGGATCAGGAGAGGCTATTTTTAGAAGATAGACAATTTCAGCATGGATGTGTGCTGCTGGGAATAAGCCAGTAGACAGGAAAATTGATGATGCCAGAAAGACTGGGAATTCTGATGCTTCCCCAGTCTCCAAAGAGTATGCTTATATTGCTTTTTCATGTTTTATCAAATTTAGACATTACCTATCCACTTTCTGCTGTAATACACACAAGCCAGCTTGCTTATATCACCCCTCAATGCACTTTTACTCTTGTTCCCACATGATTCCAGCAGATCACTCTCATCCCACTGTCCCAACACATCAACTATTTCAGTTCATCTATTGGTCACCTTGGTGCCTTTTATTTCTTGGTCTATTAACTACAGACAGCATCTCTTGACTCCCGTTTTATATGATTGGGGTATTCACGCCTCTACCCTACCATCTGCTGTTAGTCAGCTTTGCATAGGTCATGCTGGGACAATAACGAGACCAACAACCACAAAATCTCAGCAACTCAGGCTTATTTCTGATTCACATGCCATGCCATGGCCTGCTTCTGATGCGCTGTTTATTCTGGGAACTAGTTGAAGGGCATCCCCCATCTGAGACCTGCCATTTTCATGAGAGAGGGAAAAGAACAATGTCAGAACTTCACACCACCTCTTAACGTGTCTGTTCGGCATGGAATATGTCATTTCCACTCACATTCAATTGGCCAAAGCGAGTCACATGGCCAAACCGGGTATCAGTGGACAGGGGAGGAAGTATTCTCCTACAAGGGCAGGCAAGCCATATGGCATCGGGTGGGGGTGTGAAATCCTCTTTCAGGGAGAACAGTGAATAATTGGGAACAATAATTTAATCTATCACAGTTCCTCTTCTCTCTTCTTCTACTTTCCAACTTCTTTTATGTTGTCAAGCCAGAAACTCTTTACATACTCCTTTATAGCTATTCTTAAGTAGTCTTCAGTGCTTTGTTGTTGATTTTAGAAGTTGAAAGCCACTAAGCAGCATTTACATTATTATGACTAAGCAAATATTCTTTACTGCAGAGCCAAACAGTCCATATCATGCACCACTGTTCCAATGACAGACCCTATGCGCTTAGAGCCTTTCTTACATTCCACCACATGCTCAAAATCAGGCCACATTTTGGACTGCTTCATATTTAGGCTATCCCTTTCATAAGAAATGTTTTGTTTTTCCAGAAGTTTCTGATTATGTTTCTTTTTTCTTGTTGATAGAAGAAACATTTGCCTTCTATATCATATCCCTAATAACCTCCAAATTTCTTCCCACTCCATTTATTGTTTGGACTCTTTTATTCTTTTTGAAGCCTGCTGACCTTCTGACCTGATTGGGCAAGCTGCTTCAATTTTGGATCTTAATGCTTTTGCATGGCTCTTTGTCTTTACTGCAATTACTAATTGCCTTCTGTTTTGTTTGGGTGGTTTTTTTGGCTTGCTTTCTGCTTTTCATTACAACCTTAATTTTTTGCAGTGTCCTAATAATACTCTCTACTCTCTAGAATGTCCTTCTCTCATGTCACCTTCAGAGACCTCTTTCCTTCCACTCTAATGAAAAGTAACTACTCTCTCGTTCTGTTGAACAATTTCATCCCGGGGTTGCTTTTCATGGCTACTCTGTATAGGATTCACTGTTTCCTGAATCTCATATCTCCTTTCTTGGTTTACTCCCTTACTTTGTTGAAAAACATCTTCAGGAACTTCCTTCAAAAGGTTTAGTAGGCTGTAAACTTCCTTGGTCCTTGCATCCTCAGGCCAACTTCACTTTTATATTGAATAAAGGCTTTGGACCAGATGATCTCTAATGCCTATTCCAGGAGCATAATTCTAGTCTATATGTATTTGTGGATAACATACTCTTTCAAGAAGACATTTAAAATAGTTGCTGCTCCCCAGGAGTTTAAGATCTACTTAGAGAGACAAAGAATAAAGTCTCAAAACAGCAACAAAAAAATCTATGATACGAAAGATGCCAGGAGGTAGGACATGATTAATCATCAGTTTGAGCCTTGGGTCTAGAGGAAAGAGAGAGAGAAGAAGCAGAGCCAGCCTGTGGTGCTTTTATTGAGCAAGCAAGACTTTAGCAGCATCAAAGAGTAGGCAGTGTGTTAGGGATAAATTGTCCCTATCTGATGTCCTGAGTCCAGTGGAGTGGTTAAAGGTCAATGGAGGTCCTCCTCCCTTCGACTTTCCCTGTCACTGAGATATCAACATTTTCGTTTCACCAAATCAAGATAGATATAATTTTTAAATATAAAAGTATAATTATACCCTTGACCACTAGACAAACTCTCTGGCCATGTTGGGGCATAACAATGAACTTTCATTACAGGTATGAATAATCGTGTATATACTTATAAACACCCTAATTGTTGGAACATGAAGGTACCAACGGTGGTCTTTATTAGTAGAGTTTCACTGAATAGGACTAGAGGTGACTCTCTTTACTAATGTCCATTTGTAAAAATTGTTTTTCATTGTTTCAGTGAGGAGTTGGAGTGATCATAAATCACTTCTCCTTTCCAGCCACTCCCTAGGAGACAGCACATCCCACTCATGATATGAGTGTTATCCCGAGAGCACTGTTGCTTGGGTGGAGAAGGCACTGGGGAATTTTAAGGATGGGGCTTCTCCACAGCTGGTCCTGCAGACTGGATGGACCTGAGACACCTACATCAGAGGGAAAAAATAAAAATAAAAAACGAGCCTTCATTCAGCAAAAACTGCCCTCTCATCCAATCTGCAATCCAGGAGAGGACTTGCAGGGAAGGAAGTTTCCAGAAAAAAAGAAAAGATCTTTGGGCCAGTGGTCTGAGCAGTTTCCAGAATGGGAGTTTAGTGAGGATGGCAAGTGCTGAGGACACGTGATAGATTTTCTCAGCAAGTTCTAACCTAACACTACTCCCTCAGGGAGGCTTTCTCTGAGCCCCCTTCCTTCGCCCCCAGGAAGAATTTCGGCTACAACACTCTGTTCCTGCTGCCATCCTAGCACTTATCAAATTCAGACAAAGTTGGCCTCAATTTTCCTCAACAGTCTATGACATCCTGACTGATTTATTCATCATCACAACCCCAGTCAATGCCTGGCATGTGGTAGGTGCCTGTGTTGGTCAAATGAATGAGTGAATTGAAAGAAGCTGCATTTCATCAAAGAGCAGAATCAGCCATGAATATTCAGTTGTCCCAGGAGCTTCAGATAAGCCAGGAGGCCTTGGAGAAGTGGATCTGGGCCAAGTGGTGGATTTCCAAGAGCTGGGGCCATTTAAACCACTCCTGGGGAAGGGGGGCAATAAAACCACCTGCAAGATTGGTCTGAGCTGCTTTGTTGCCTGGGACTCCACCGCAGGTGGAGAGGGGAGCAGAGGGATCAAAAGCACTCAAGGAGCCTTTGCTTCTGAGTGGTCCAGAGGGCAGTGCTGCCCTGGCTGCAGCGACCCCCACCCAGAGATGGGACCAGTGCTCAGCTCTGCAGAAGAGCAAGATGGACCCACCATCCCCAGAGAGCTTCCTATGCACCAGACCCTGGGCTTTATGTAATCACGTTTCATCCTCTCAGCAACGCCAAGAGACAGGTGTGCCTGACTTACAGATGAGAACCACCACCAAGGATCAGGAATCCCTCATTCCGTGTGGAGAGGAGCAGGAGCCTGTGCACCCAGTAAACTGTACAATAGCAACCAAAGCAAAATTAAAAAAAAAAAAGCCAGAATTATGTCACTGAAAATTCAGAAATCTGTGCACCTACAGCTCACCTGTTTTATTACTTTTGTGGTTTGCATATCTTCCCTTTATTTTCTCCTGGTTTCTTATAATGGTTTGTTTTGTTTGTTTGTTTATTTGTTTGTTTCACAAAAATCCCATAGGATTCTGATCTCACAAAGGGAAAAGCTGGATCCCCAGGGCAAGGAGCCAGGGGTCAGCGGAATGGACGATGCCCTGCAGCCGATGCTGTCAATGCAGCAGGGCTAAGGCTGGGAAAGCCACCTAGTGAAGGGAGACCAGGGAGGGTACACACAGGTACATGCGTGGGCAGCTGCTGTCTCCTGGGGCTGGTCTCCCACAAGGTGGTTTCCTCGTGCAGCAGTGACTTGGTGCAGCCCCTCTCACCTGGCGCCAATGCATTTGTTTCCTCAAAAGACCATAGGGTGGCATTTACCTCACCACTTAAAAAAAAAAAAAAAAAAAAAGGTGGATCAAGATGCATACTGGCTCAGGAGGATCTTCATATCCGCCAGAGGGAGGGGCAGGCAGTCTCTTTTTACTCCAGCAGGTGAGAATTTCTGATAAAACTAGATTAACACCAGCTGGCCTCCTTGCAGTGTCTAAATGTGCAAAGAGAGCTGATCTGATGACACCAGCCAGGGGGACAGGCTGCTGGAGGCACCCCAGAAGAGAGAAGCCCAACTAAAGGCCACCTAACTTACTGCTCAGATAGGCTGCTCTGGCCGCAGCAGCCCCTTAGGGTAGAAAGACAAGTAAGCTCGGAGGGGAAAGTGAACGGGTCCTGCGTGGGTGGCTGTGGCCTTGGCTATCACCGCAGCAGAGGCCCCTGCTAAGCAGGCGAAGAGCGATGAGACCGTGAGAAAGGCCAAAGTCAAACTGAAAACCCCTTCCAGCTGGCCTCTGCTCTTGGGAACTTGGAACCATACGTTGGCAACAGGCTCGCCGACAGGGGCACGCTTTCTCCCGGAGAGGGCACTGGGGCGCCTGGCTCTTCGGGCGGGCACGGGAGAGGGGGGCACCTCCCAGCACGCAGGAGCAGCCAGTGCCAAGCTGGAGGAGGGGAGGGGCGTGCAGGCAGAGACCTGGGGGTGGAGTTAAGGGAGGGAGGGTCAGGAAAACTTCTCATTCCCTGCCTCCATTCACCCTCCCGCACCATCTCTGTAAGGGGCCTCTGCTTTAAAACGTGGGACATAGATGCCACCAGAACCCCTGCCGGCTGCCGGAGTCCTGCACAGAATTACATCGGCGCACTCTCTACTTCTCAGGAACAGAAGGGATCCGAGGGAGCTATGGGTTCATCTCTGGCCACATGCATCCAAACTAATAAAATCATCCCCCATCCCCCTGGCGCCCTGCGGGGTGCTGGCGGAAGTGCAGGTACCCCTGAATGAGGCGGAGGAGACTCTGGCTAGAGTTCTCGTCCCCACACGGTCCGCACTCCGCGAACCAAAGGGGGCTGCAGGTATATCTAGCCCGGCTCGTCCCCTTTCCCCGGCTCAGCTGACTTCGACGCCCGGGAGTTTGATCCTCGCCGCCGAGGCCCTAGAGCTCATTCTGACCCGACCCCATTCCTCTCAGGGAAGTGGGCTCGCGGACGGATGCACACGACGGAGAGAAGGAGCAGAAATCGGGGCGCCGGGACGGGAGCCCTACTCCGAAGCCGGCAGAGCCATTCCGGCCGCCGCTGCGGGCTCCAACATTGGCCGCAAAGTTTCCGGCTCTTTGGGGCCCCGCCTGCGGGTCGGAGACCCCAGCGCAGCCTCTCCCCTCTGGGGTGCACACTCCACGCGCTTCTGCCACCTGCCAGGGGACGCCAGGAGCGGGCGGTCGCGCGTGGTCGCAGCACTTGGAGCGCGCGGCCCCGCCAGGAGGTCTCCGGCCGCGCCCTTCTCTCCCCCCACGCCCTCCCGCGGCGGGGTCGGGGTCGCAAGGGTCGCGGCAGCCGTGTCTTACCCAGTCCCGGCACGAAAGTGTTGAGGAAGAGGCAGATGACGGCCACGGGGAAGGGCATGTAGGGGATGGCGGCGCGCAGGGGGCCCTTCTTCTCGCGGACCTGCACCACCACCCCGCTGGACGAGGACGCCCCCCGGGGGTCCGCCGCCGCCACCGCTGCCGCCGCCGCCGCCGTCTCGGCGTCTTTGTGCGAGGGCTCCATGGCCGGGCGCGCTCTCAGGCAGCCGGGCAGCACGGCCGGAGCTGGCGCCCAGCGTACGGGAGCAGGAGACTGTCGGCTGCGGGCTCCGGGCTCCGCGCCGAGCTCAGGCGGCCGCCGTGCTCCGTGCGCCGCGCGGCTCGCGGAGACTCCCGCCCTCCGGCGTCCCCACACGCCCGGCGGAGGGGCGGGGAGGGCGGCGCGACACCCGGTGACAGCGCTCTGACGCCCCTCCTCGCCAGGCCCCTTCCCCGCCCCCTCCCCCCAACCAAAACCACCGCTCACAAGGAATGGAAAATCAGGGAGAAGGGAAAGCAGTGGAAGAGGACCGCAAAGGGGGCTGTTTGCCCAGGTGCTGGAAGGGGTGGACACACCTCGCCCTCCCAAACAGGTGAACTAGGAACCTTGACCACGAAGCCCTGCGAACTGGGAGTGTGTGCTTGGCTGACACCGTCGGGAAAGCCTCGAGGCTGAGTCCCCTGATCTAGAGCAAGCCTTTGGCCAGGGACATGGGGACAAGGGACGGACCGCGCGGCGCCTGACACCTAGTCGGCCTTCAGTGCATTGTGATTTAAATGATTTTGTTTGGGGCGAGCGCAGTGGCTCCCGTCTGTATTCCCAGCACTTTGGGAGGCCAAGGTGGGAGAATTGCTTGTGCCCAGGAGTTCGAAACCAGCCTGGGCAACGTAGCGAGACCCGCCCCCCCGCCCCCCCCCAGCTCTATTTTGTAAAAAAAAAAAAAAAAATTCACTTAAAAAAAAATATATGAGTGAATTTGTTTCAAGTGTCAGAGAAAAAGCAATCCAGAGATCGGATCGATAATAGAGGAAACAGATTTGCAAACACCAGGCCAGGTCTCCGCAAGACTAGTTAAAAGATGGGACACTTCCCTACACACACGCACCAAAAGCAGAAAGAAATGCGCCTGTTGCAGGCTTGTTGGGCAGCGTTCACCATCCCCTTAACTATACTGGAGGAAACCTGAGCCTTCTGTGAGCCCGACGTGGTGGTTAAAGAGCCAGTGAGGACACAGCGCCGTCTGGCGTTAATAATGGGGCAGTTGGTAGAAGCAACAGCCGGCAGCTTGAGGTCCTGTTTTGAATTCGATTTTCTGAATAAGGCTGCTTCGCCTCCGCACCTGGAAAAAGTAAACGGATGAAAGTTACCGCCTCTAACGTTAGGGAGGGGTTAAAGGCTTCGGAATTATCCAGACAGTCAGCAAATCGTCTGAATAATTGGAAGGGTGCAATAGCCTCCCTTCAGGAATAATAGTGATTATTATTATAAACAACCCAGGGTCTCAGAAGAGGCTAAAAGAACATGGGTTATTGTATACTTATACTTATTGTATAAGTCTCTGAATAAAATAATTTTAAAAGCAAATGGCCAGGGGTTAGTGATACTGGTGGACACACACATGCATGTATACACATACACAGATACACACACACACGAGTCATTAGCTTAGGTTTGGCAGTCAGAAGAACAGGGTTAAAAATTTTAGTCTTTGTTCAGCCACTAAAACCTGTATGGCTTAGAAGAACTCGCTTAGCCTTTTCTGGCCTGGAGTTACTATGTTTGTTAAAATCATAGCAAGCTTCCATTTAATACACACTTATTGAAGGCCTACTAAGACTTAGATTCCAGGGAGAGAGAAATGAGTAAAATCCAGCCTCTGCCTTCAAGAATCTAAGAAATGAGCTGAGAGATACTGACATCTACAAAGATAGACTTACAGAAACAGTGAGGAATGTTGCAGCTGTGATGTGCTGGAGGTGCTGCGACAACATGGACCTATCTGTGAAGCCAGCTAGCGTGGGGGAGGCCTCGGGGAGGTGTCCCAAAGAAGGCGATACTCAAAGGGACTTGAGCAATGACTACAGTTAACTATTTGCAGATTTGTTTTATTTTCAACAAACACTTATTTATCCAAGCACTCTCTGCCAGGCATCATTCTAAAAACCCTTTACACATTTTAACTCTTTTAATCCTTACCATAACTCTACAAAGTAAGGATTATTTATTACCCCATTTTACAGATGGGGCAATTGAAGCACAGAGAAGTTAAACAGGCTGCACAAAGTCCCCCACTAATCAGTGGTAGAGCTGGCAGCTGAATGCAGGCAATCTGGCTCCAGAATCAATTCTATATAACCAGTATTTTATTCAGAGACCTAGAAAATAACCCACATTCTGTGAATATTCTTTTGCAGAGCACTTGAACTGTCTTAGGGCCAGTCAATCATTCCTCCTGGAGAAAAAGGATTTCAGGGATGTCAGTGGATTTGCATCCCCCAGTTTTCCAGATGATTTGCTGAATATCTTGGATGTCAGAAAGACATCCAGGCAGAGCAACAAAATATACAAAGGCATGGGAGCCCAGGGAAGTAGGGATGATTCCAGGAATTGCAGTGTGGCTGGCACTAGGGCTTGTGTGGGCAGAGACAGGAGATGGATCTGGTGGGGTGGACAGGCATCTAGTACTGAATGGCAAAGGAATTTGGACTTCATCTTGGTGGTGGTGATGCAGAATCACTGGAACATTTTAAGCAGGGGTGTGGCATAACTGTTCCAGTTACTATCACTGTGTCACAGATTACCCCCAAATTTAGCAGCTTAACACAACCATTTTTTTCTGATCACAAATTCTGTGGTCAGGAGCTTGGACAGAGCACACCAAGATAATTCTTCTTTGCTCCTTGTATCTGGAGCCTCAGCTCGGGAGACTGAAATGGCTGATAGCTGGAACAGCTGGGGCTAGAGGATCCACTTCTGAGAAGATTCTCAGGAATCTCAGCCTGCCTGGACTGGGGTAACTTGAAAGCTGGGTCAACTAGGATGGGTCAGCAAAGCGTCTACACATGGCCTCTCCACGTGACTTGGACTTTTCACACTATGACAGCTGGCTTCTGAGAGGGAATTTCCTGAGAGGAGGCCCCCAGAGAATGAACATTGCAGGACCGGTGGAAGCTGTGTGGACTTGGACTTTTCTGCCCTAACTTTGGAAGTCACGCAGTGTCACTTCTGCAGGGCTTTACTGGTTGATGCAGCCACAAGCCTGCCCAGATTTCATGGGGGACACCCCGCCTCTCTATGGAGGGGTGTCAAAGACTTGGGCCTAGGCTTTAAAACCACCACCATTATGAGATATATTTGTTCACAGTGTGGAAGATGGGCTGGAGGGGATAAAATCAGGTCACATCCTTATGTAGAGGCTGAGGGGGAGGAGGACTCTTCCTGACTGAAAAGGACTGAGAATGGGGGAGGGACAGTTCCCAAATGAAAACTGGGTATTAATAGCAGACAAGGAGGAAATGAGTTTGAAGGGTCTGAACACATCCGAGAGGTAGCGGGGACTCATTGATAAATGGCCAGCATAGATAATTGTCTTGATAAAAGTTGGATATTGAGTCAAATCGAGAATCAAGGAAGCCATTGGGGCTGCAGATTTGGGAGCCATCAGCGCACAAATGGTAGTTAGAGCCCTGTATGCAGATATGGAATTTAGAAAGTCATAGAGGCTGGGCGCAGTGGCTCATGCCTGTAATCCCAACACTGGGAGGCTGAGGCAAGAGGATCACTTGAGCCCAGGAGTTCAAGACCAGCCTGGGCAACATGGCAAAACTCCATCTGTACGAAAAATACAAAAATTAGCTGGGCGTGGTGGTGCACACTTCTAGTCCCAGCTACTCAGGAGGCTGAGGTGGGAGGATCACCTGAGCATGGGGAGGTCGAAGCTGCAGTGAGCCGTGTCGCACCACTGCACTTCAGCCTAGGCAACAGAGTGAGACTCTGTCTCAAAAAAAAAAAAAAGTTACAGAATTTCTGTAATTAAGCAGAAAGGAAAAAGGAGGGAAATGAGGTTTACATGGAGAAACACTACTAACAGTGTTTCATGGAAGCCAAAACAGGAAGATTTTAAGGAGGATGCAGTCAGCAGTGTCAAATTCACTGAAGGATAAGGTAAAACCCCAAAAGTGCCCTTAGATTTGGCAGTTGGGAGATTTAACTCTCTGAGATCCTAGCTAAAATGTCTCACATGCTATGTATCCCTTTTCTAAGAACGTGTCCATTTCGTGGAAGTTATGGAATTTCTTGGCATAAAACTTTTTCTACTTTCCTCTTATCTTTTTAATGTCTGTGAAAGCTGTAATGATGTCTCCTCTTTCATTTCTTATATTGTTCATCTGTACATTCCTTTTTTCCTTACCGCTCTTGCAGGAGGTTTATACAGCATCTACTTGACATTGTGATTGCAGCTGATGTTTGTAGGAGAGTTTAAGATCTAAGGTATTTCAGGGAGGAAGAGGCTTCCGAATAAAAGTTAAAACCTTAAATGATCATCTCAAAAAATCAGACACAAACGCAACAGGGGAAACAGACCAAACAGTTCATTACATCAGCCAAATAATACATCTGGGCCAAGCATTGGGTCATGAAGATAAAAATATATTTCTTGGCCTTGTTCTGTCATCAGATAATAAAGTACATCAAGTTTTGGACATTTTTTAGCTAAAATAAAAATTTGCTGAAGTCAGCTTCCAAACTGCATGAGGAATTCCTATTCCAACCTGGAAGAGAGCTTCCAGGTGGATCCTTTTTGGCAAAGACTGGTATCATAGCATCAGCATTGGAAAGACAAACTTTGTTTGAAGCTCTGAGCCTTTGAAAAAGTTTTTTAACCTCTCTGAGCTTCGGTCTTCAAAATTGTAAATAATACCTAGCTCATTTGTGTATAAGAGGATTAAGTGAGATAATACGTATAAGGCACTCAATAAGTAAATGGCAACTGAATCAGAAGGTTTTTCATGCCAAGTGATGGAACACAACTCAAATTTAGTTTATGGGGAAAAAAGTATGGATGTAATGTCTTTTTGATGTATCAACTTGGCTAGGCTCAACTCTAGCCCACAGAATTCCCTTTCTAGTTAGTTTCCATTTATGTTGGGCCAATGGGAATATTCTTGCTCAAGAGTTGGAAGGCAGAAGGGAGGCAGCAGCCATTTTGTAGTTTTCACACACTTCCCTGAGGTATCTAATCAAATACAAATCTGGGTGTTTCAGTGAAGGAATTCTGCAGATGTGATTTAAAGTTCCCAATCAGGGTGGGCATGGTGGCTCACACCTGTAATCCTAGCACTTTGGGAGGCTGAGGCGGGTGGATTGCTTGAGCTCATGAGTTCAAGACCAGCCTGGGCAACATGGCAAAATCCTGTCTCTTCAAAAAATAAAAAAAAAATTAGCTGGGTGTGGTGATGTGTGCCTGTAGTCCCAGCTACTTGGGAGGTTGAGGTGAGAGGGTGGTTTGAGCCCAGGAGGCAGAGGTTGCAGTGAGCTGAGATCACGCCACTGCACTCCAGCCTGGGTAATAGAGCCAGACCTTGTCTCAAAAAAATGAATAAATAAAACAAAGTTCCCAATCAGTTGACTTTAAGTTAATCAATGGAACCTGGGCAACATGGCAAGACCTCATCTCTGCCAAAAAAAAAAAAATTTTTTTTTAATTAGCTGGGTGTGGTAGCACATGCCTGAAGTCTCAGCTACTCAGGAGGCTGAGGCAAGAGGATCACTTGAGTTCAGGAAATGGAGGCTGCAATGAGCCATGATTGTGGCTCTGCACTCCAGCCTGGGAACAGAGCATGACCCTGTCTTAAAAAGAAAAAAAATTAAAAAGTTAATTAATGGGAGATTATCATGGGTGGGCCTGACTTGAGCTCCTTAAAAATGGGCCTTCTCTGAGGGAGATCCTCCAAGTAGCTGCTGGGTCAACAATTGCTCTCCTTTCCCCTTAGAACTTTCTTCCTGACTGCAGCTGAAGGACATCATCAAGCTTCAGCTCTTGCCATGGGCTTCCAGCCTACCTGTGACCTTCCCTTGCGGCTGCCTGCTGCAGAGGAAAAGTTAAATATTAAATTTGAACTCAATTGAACGTGGACACAAACAATGGTCACTAAGCCCCAGAACAGATTGCATGAGCCCCTTGAGGCATTCATCCAGCAATGTTTCGGAGAAATCTGCTCCTGTACGTTAGTTATTGAAAAACAACGGACAGCTGCAAAAACAAGTTGATCTTTTTGTGTTCCTGGAGCCCAGTCATGAAGGGCCCTCATGACTAGGCCTCATGCCAAACAACTCGTTACAAAAGAGCTAGGGTCCCAGGCCGTGCTGAAGCTCCATGAGACCTTTCCTCGTCTGTGCACAGACTGGCGGCCGACTCTGGAACCCAGATTGTTGCTTCCCGGTCTAGTGATCCTTCCTCCATAGTCTGGTGAGTGTAAATATATATATACATATTTTTTCCCTTCTCCCCTTCCCGCTGCAATTTGCATTTTATATCATTTGCTTGTTATATCTGTATTGCTATATATGTGGGATAAAGGTTGCTTACTCTTAAAAGGTATTGTATGTCTTTTCTTTTCCCCTCGTGCGTTTCCTGCACAGAACATTTTTTGGCATCACGAACAGGATTCGAAAACAAAAGTATGCCGCTTTTTGGCTGCAAGGACAGGAATGGAAGCTCGGGGACTTCCCATATCCCAGGATGGGAACTCCCCCAGTTTTCCCCCTTGGCAATTGAATGGTCCAGGGGAACTGGCCTTTGTGAGAACTGGGAGTCTAAATTAGTGCAATTTGAACCTTTGGCTGTGCGTGAAGTGCTGCAGGGGATTCCAGTGGGCAAAGGAGATGCCAAGGAGATCTGGCGTGGATGGTGCTTGCTTACTGCTTATAAGTTAATGTGTCAAGATAGGATCCCTATCTTGCTTGCTACAATAAAAAAGTAAGCTGGAAAAGGAAAATGCTGACTTAACTTCTAGGCTGGCTTTGGCCCAATGCCAGGCCTATGTCCTGACTGATCAAGCCCAAAGCTACCAGGCTATTGCTGACAAAACAGCTGTCTGGGTGGCCTGGTACAAGTATAAGAACAGGCAAGGCAAGGTGGATAGGCAGAAGGTACAGGTAGCTCTTGCTCGAGTAGGCCCTGAGTGGGACCCAGACACATGGGATGGAGATATGTGGGATGATGATGAAGAAGGGACCACTTACTCCCCTGATGAATAAAGGGAACCTGCTGAGGCCAGACCCCGGAGGCGGCCACGGGCCATATAGCGGGGGCGGGACGGACAGATGGTCTGGAGAGACGCTGTAGAAGACTTTACCCAGCAGGAAATAACGGACATTTTGCAAACCTTTCAACAAAAGGGAGGGGAAAGTGTAATTACTTGGTTGGTTCGAGTTAATGAACAGGGTGCCAATGGCATTAGAGTGGACTCAGGGAATGTTTTAAAGTTTGTTACCCTCTCATGGGTACCCAAAATTCAGCTGGCTCTTCGAAATTGGGCTACTGCACCCCACCCTACTAATGATGAGGGAAATGTTTTAGATGAAATATCTTTGTGGCAATTGGCCATCAATGCGGCCAGACAGAAATATTCCACAGAGGATGCCTGGCCAGATGGGGGAAAGCCCTGGCATACGCTTAAGGAGTATGCTATGTGGTTAAAGGAGGAGGCAATGGAAACAGCTGTGGTGCTGGGAATGGCTGATAACATAAAGGCAACACCTTTAAGTCCTACAATCCGCAATAAGATTTTAAAGATTGCTCCACCTGCTTATAGAATGGTGTTAACATCTTTATTATTTTCCCATAGAGATACTCCCACACGGGAGATACTGGAACAACTAGGTCAGCTACAGGACTTGGGGGATCGGATGCCCTGTGGGGAGGAGAGGATTAAGGAGTGGGGCAGACAATTTGTTCCCAGAGAACAAATTGATGGCAAGGAAGCTAAAGAGTTATGGAAACTATATCAACAAAAAGTGAGGAATGTGCGCCAAATGACAACAGGTGGGCCCTCTAGTTTTGGGCCGGGAGTCACCCCTGGCATGCCTCCATTGAGTACCCCTGTAACCCAGCCATCGGGAGGCTCTTACCAAGAATTATTGGATTCTTTAGCTGGACTATGACAGGAAGGCTAGGCCCCTTTGCAAATAAAGTGCATAGATATGCACCCATATGTGAAGCTTAACATCTATTGGAAAAACAATACTATTACTACTCTAAAAGCCCTAATTGATACAGGGGCTGAGGCCACTCTAATATATGGAAACCCTAGTACATTTCATGGACCCAAAGTGGTCATTTCTGGTCTCAGAGGAAAAGAGATTCCTGCCTGCTATTCTGCTATACAAATGAAAATAGGAAATAGCCATGGAAAAAAAACATAAAGTTATGATTGTACCCATCCCCAAATATGTTATTGGCATTGACATCCTAAAAGGGAGAACTCTCTACTTGCCAGACGGCCAAGACTCCTTCGAAGTCAGGTCCTTAAAGTTAGTCTGCCCAGTTACCACAGACAAATTGCATTACGAGGTAGATATTCCTGCTGCCACTCAAATAATAAATTTGAAGCAATATTATATTCCAGGAGGACACAAGGAAATTACTGAAACCATTCAGAATTATGTAGCAGCGGGTGTCTTAGTGCCCACCACCAACCAGTAGAATAATCCTATTTGGCCCGTTAGGAAATCTGATGGGAGTTGGCATATGACCATGGATTATCAGGCCTTAAATAAAGTCTCTGCCTCTAACTGCTGCTGTCCCGATGTAATAACCATTGTTGAACTGGTCCAGCAGCATCCCGGAACATGGTATGCTGTAATTGATCTAGCCAATGCCTTCTTTACCATCCCTTTAAACCCCCAGATATGGGACCAATTTGCTTTCACATGGGACAGGAGACAATATAGTTTACTTGCTTGCCTCAAGGGTACGTACATAGCCCCACCATTTGCCATCGGCAAGTTGCTGAGCATTTAGATGCTACAAGGCCAGAACTAAATTATTAGGGACTTCAAATCAGTCATTATATTGATGATATTTTAATTCAGGGGGAAACTGAAGAACGAGTCAGCCGGGGTTTGGAGCAGGTAAAAACCCAGCTCCTATCTCAAGGATGGGAAATTAACTCTAGTAAGATTCAAGGACCTGCACAAACTGTAAAGTTCCTTGGTGTCCTATGGAATGCAGAGAAATAGTCCATTTTACCAAAGGTTAAGGCTAAAATACTAGAATTTGCCACCCCTACCACTAAAAAAGAGGCCCAGAAATTTATTGGCTTGTTTGGATTCTGGAGACATCATATTCCCCACTTGGGTAACATTTTACAACCTCCGCATGCAGTCACTAGAAAACGCTATGACTTTCACATGCGAAACAAGCAGTGCAACTGGCTCTGGATCTATGGCCCATACAGGATGGGCCAGAAGAACTGCAAGTAACTGTCCTAGATCAACATGCTAATTGAAGTCTTTGGCAGAAACAAGATGGGAAGAGGGTACCTTCGGGGTTTTGGACGGGGAAACTGTCAGAGGCCGGCAAAACTTATACCCCTTTCAAGAAGCAATTGTTAGCTTGTTGTTGGGCTTTGCCGGAAACAGAGTGCCCCTGCTTCAATCATGATGTCATTATGAGGCCCAAAATTCCTATTATGACTTGGGTCATGAGCTCCCCAAAAATCACCAAATAGGGCACACCCAAAAAAGTTGCATCATCAAATGGAAATGGTACATACAAGGTGGGGCTAAGCCGGGGCCAAAGGGGCTATCGTTTTTACATGAGGATGTACAAAATTTGCCAACCCAGGACACCACCAAGCAAGTCCTGCAGATAAGGAAAGAGCCACCGTCCCCCGCCACTCCCGCCACCTACAATGGGGCAAATCCTTTAAAGAACTAAACCCAGAGAATCAGAAACACATTTGGTTTACTGAAGGATCCGCCAAATACATTGGTGGGACCCGATGCTGGAAGGCTGTGGCTCATAATCCTGTTAAAAACATGAGCATTTCTGTTGAAGGAAGGGGTGGGAGCAGCCAGCTGGCTGAACTGGTGGCTGTCCTCCGAGCTATTCAGGAGGAGGCTGGAGCTATTCAGGATTTGTCACTTGTATACCGACTCCTGGTCAGTAGAAAATGGTCTCACTACTTGGATGCCCCAGTGGCAACAAAACAAATGGTTAATTGGGAATAAAGATGTTTGGGGAAAACAATACTGGGAAGATATCTGGATCCTGGTGCACACTACCATTATCACCGTTTTCCATGTTGATGCTCATGCGTCTCTGCTTTCTCTTGACAGACTAATCAGCAGGCTGACCAACAAGCTAAAACTTCCACTATTACTGCAGACTCAGGCCCAGAAGAACCGGATTGGCTGCGCTCATGCAGTGGGTGCATCTCCAGTGAGGACATCTAGGCATCCAGGGAACCATGGCTTGGGGAGAGCAAAGAGGGATATCATTACCGCAGGATGTGGTTCACACAACTTTATCCCAACGCACTACACGCCAACAGTTAAAAACTAAGCCAGTTCCTCAGAGGGTTTTGGGGCACACTCATAGGGGAAAAATGCCAGGACAAATTTGGCAAATGGACTATACTTGTCCTTTGCCACTTCTAAAGGGTGCCAATATATATGTACTTCTGTAGACACCGGCTCAGGGTTCCTAGTAGCCTGCGCTTATGCTAATGCTAACCAAACTAACACTATTAAAACCTTAAACATCCTAATTCTATATTATGGTGTGCCCATACAAATTCAAATGGACAGTGGCTCCCATTTCAAAGGTAAGGCTGTACAAACCTTTGCAGCCCAACATGGCATAGAATGGATTTTCCACATCCCATGCCACCCACAGGCAGCTGGCCTAATCGAAAGAATGAATGGGTTATTGAAAAAACAGCTAAAGGTGTTAGGGCAAGGTAAGTTAGAAAAATGGAACGATCTCCTGTCTGAGATACTACAAATTTTAAATAATCGGCCATTAACAACATCTGAAACCCCACTGAGCCAAATGCTTATCCTACACTTACAAATTGCTAAGTGTGCAGGTGTAGTCCAACCTGTCTTGCTAAAATGCTGGAAAATCCACCCACTCCCATGGAGGAGTACAAGAGGAGCCGCCAGTTTGGACTTATATAGTTTAAAGCCTGGGATAATTCCTGCCCAAAGTACATACACGGTAGCCACCGGCTTAGGAGTTATTATAGGTATTATACCTTGCAAACATTATGGGTGGATTACATTCCAATCAGGTCTTGCAATGCGGGGTATTAGAGTACACGGGGGTATAACTGACAGTGATTACCGGGGAGAGTTAAAGGTCATTTTATACAATACCACTCCAGATTCTTATGCTATAAAACTGCAGATACCAGTTGCTCAATTGTTAGTGGTACCTTGTCAGCAATTAACCCTGTAGGAAATCTCTGCCCCAACAGAGGCTACATACAGAACCAGGTTATTCAGATCCACTGGTACTAGTGGCTTAAATCCTGGAGCCAAAATATAGGTACAGCGTCCATCAGATCCCACCCCTCAGGCTGGTGACCTTGTAGCTATGGGAGCAGAAAATGAAGGCATAGTACAATTTCCTAAATATGAAAAAACAATATCATGTTCCCCTCCACTTTTGCTATTACAGGGAATGACCTATCTACTGATGTGTCTTGTGTCTTTGTGTCTGAGGCCTAGAATGAATTTATTACCTGGTAGCCACCGCTGCAAAAGAGCTCAACCGCAGTCAGTGCTGGTATGTGTCGAGTTGCCAGAGGCTGCAGGGAATGGATTATCTTAGAATATTATCTCTGCTAATATTTCCAAGTGGCTATGTCGCTACCAATGGGGTTGGGAGAATAGCACCTGTAGTACAACCTGAACTTCTTTTAACCAAACTAAACAGTCTATTCTTGCCCAAATTCAACAAAAGGCGACATCCACCCTTGCAATGAGTCAAAAGCTTTTGTATCCTACCTGATATGCCTGGAACAGTGTATACTGGGAAACTGTCATACTGGTAGCTGGACTCCTTATGGCCCCCCCTTTGTTTGGGGGCCTTAAATAGCTTCCCCAATGACACTCTGGGGTTTCTTCCACCAGACAGTTGTCAGCACATATTCCAAATCAATAACAGTGCCCCCAGTGAAACACAGCACCTTTGTTACTTAAATTACACATTACAGCAATACGATTGTAGTAGAACTCTTCCCCTTCCCTGGGGGGCCCTCTGGGTATGCGGATCCTATGGGTGGTGATACCTGCCCCCGAACTGAACGGGGAGATGCACTTGGGGGTGGCCATTAATTCCATTCACTATCTGGGATAATATTCCCCTCCCCAGTAATCTAGTTACTTACAAATATTGCTGGTTACAAATGCGCCGGACTCCCTGGTGGTGGTACCATATCACTGCTGGTACAATCCTGCTTCAACAACAAATTAAAATATTAAGCTTGCATGTAGAAAAAGCTCTTAATGCTAGTAGCACTGGACTTATGTTGTTATCAGACGAATTTGCTCAGGGGCGTACTGTTGTGTTGCAAAATCAAATGGCATTACACATCCTTACAGCAGCCCAAGGAAGGGTTTGCGCCTTACTGCATGCTGAATGTTGTGTGTATATCCCTGACAATTCTCACAATATTACTCTCCTTGCCCAAGACATGCAAAAACAAAGCAGTTAGAATATAACCATGGGCACCCCATCGTGAATTGGCTGTCCAACTGGCATTGGCGTTGGCTGTGGTGGGTGTGGTTTTTATTAATTGTGCTTTTAATTCTCCTGTGTTTACCCTGTATCTGTAATCTATATCAACTATGCCTTCCCCATGTATCTTTACACGTTTTATCCACAACTGAGTATCAAATTGAGGCCGAATGTGGAGGAAAAGTTAAATATTTAATTTGAACTCAATTGAACATGGACATAAACAATGGTCACCAAGTCCCGGAAGAGGTTGCATGAGCCCCTTGAGGCATTCATCCAGCAATGTTTTAGAGAAATCTGCTCCTGTACGTTAGTTACTGAGAAACAACAGACAATCACAAAAACAAGTAGACCTTTTTGTGTCCCTTGAGCCCAGTCTCGAAGGGCCCTCGTGACTGGGCCTCATGCCAAACAATTCATTACAAAAGAGCTAGGGTCCCAGACCACACTGAAGCTCCATGAGACCTCTCCTCGTCTGTGCACGGACCGGCGGCCCACTCTGGAGCCCAGGCTGTTGCTTCCCAGTCTGGTGATGCTTCCTCCATAATCTGGTGGTGTAAATATATATGGACATATCTTTTCCCTTCACTCCTTTCCACTGCAATTTGCTTGTTATATCATTTGCTTATTATATCTATATTGCCATATACGTGGGATAAAGGTTGTTCACCCTTAAAAGGTCTTGTGTGTGTGCCAGGCGTGGTGGCTCATGCCTGTAATTCCAGCATTCTGGGAGGCCAAGGCGGGTGGATCCCCTGAGGTCGGGAGTTCGAGACCAGCCTGACCAACATGGTGAAACCCTGTCTCTACTAAAATACAAAAAATTAGCCGGACATGGTGGCATGCGCCTATAGTCCCAGCTACTTGTGAGGCTGAGGCAGGAGAATCACTTGAACCCGGGAGGCGGAGGTTGCACTAAGCTGACATCGCACCACTGAGCTCCAGCCTGGTGACAGAGTAAGACTCCGTCTAAAAAATAGAAATAAAAATAAAAAAGTCTTGTGTGTGTGTCTTTTTTTTCCCCCATGCATTTCCAGCACAGAACACCTGCCCTACAGACTTCAGACTTGTTTAGCCACAATTGTGCCAGCCAATTCCTTATAAGTCCATCTCTCTCTCTCTCTCCTTCTCTCTCTCTCTCCTCCTCTCCTATCTATATTATTCTACTGGTTCTGCTTCTCTGGTTTAACCCTAGACTTACATGGCTGGGAAGTCCATAGAAGGGCTCAAATTATGTCTATAAATATTCTAATTTCTATATGTATATCTCCATCTCCACCCTTCCCCACTTCCCCGCCCCCATCTCTCAGCTCTCAGCTCTGCTCCTCTCTGTGTGTGGCTTCAGTCTGCAGACACTGGCTCGCTCCTTGTGGTGAGAAAGATGGCCTCTGAAAACCCCAAAATCACACCCTTCCAAACAAGGCCAGCAGAAAGAGACTTCTTTCTCACAGGAAGTGGTTCTCATCATTCCATCTTTGGTAATGGGCCCAGCTCTTGAATCAGTCACTGTTGCCAGGGTACCATGATTGAGTACTGAGTTTGACATGGCCTGTAATGGGTGGCATTCTGTGACTGACACCCTCCATCAAACCTAAAGGAGTGGATAGAAGTACTCCCAAAGAAATAGGTGGTACTGCAACCAGAAAAGGGGTGTAGGGATGCATGCTAGACAGACATAACTGTAATGACCAAGGTCTACTAGAAGAAGCTAGTGAACCTCTTGGCAATGAAACTTCTAAGTCACTGGTCTTGAACTACATGAGCTTCATGTTTGGGCTTCCCTCTACGTGTTGACTTCCAGAGCCAATCTTCTGGTTGCCTTTTCTGGATGCAACGTACTTGTGCAAAATGTGATCTTAAAGACAGAACCTCAGCTTGGTGTCTACTCACACCTCCACTTCCACCCAGCTGCGTGACTGTGGTCAGAGCAAGTCATTTCTCTGTGCCTCTATTCTCCATTTGTTTAATACAAATTTCACACCCACGCTTCCCACTCCAAAAGACCAGGAGTGTGGAATTAGATCATAAATTAGAATAGTACTTTTATTTCAGCTCTTTGGATCAGGTGGTTTATTTCCTGCTTCTTCTGTGGATAGAGCTTCCCCTCCTCCTTCCTAAAGTAACATTTGTCCTCCCCACTGGTCCCCTGAAGCCATAATGGTATCATGTTTGCAGAAGAACATGATGAGGGAGAAGAATGCTTCTAAAGCCAAGATTGATAAGAGAAGTGAAGGCATGAGTCCCCCCTCCTCCCATCTTCCCACTGAGAGGACTGCTGGAGCCAGGGTGCCCTGCTGGACTTAGGGTGGGTCTCTGTTCTAATGGAAGGGACCTCTCCTCTTTAAGTCTTCTTTAAAAAAAAAAAAAAAAAGGGAAAGCAACTTTGTCAGTAGAGCAATACTCAGGACAGGCAGTCTAGATTTAGATGCCAGCTGTTTACAGAAGTATTTGGAAAACTTAGTGCTTCTGGGAAGTCAGAAGAGAGGGATGAAGGGTAGCAGAAACTATCCAACCTGTGGGAAGGTGAGCTTGGGCACAGCATTCCGAGTGGGAGAAGATGGGGCCTAGGACCCAGAGTAACAACAAGGGTCACTGTCAGACAACCTTATACAGCCTTTAATGACCCAAGGACGAATCTTTGCCACACTGAATTTAAAGTGCTGATGATCTGAGAAAAACAGGCTGAGAGGAGCTCTAGCAAGGCTGAGGAGGAGATTACTGTCTAGGATCTAAGGAGTCCCGCAGTAGACACTCAGAGCTAGCACTTTACCTTGGCAAGTCACATTTCTTATGCCAACAGTTTTATTTACATTTTTCCAAAGTGGATAAGGCTGGGGCTGATGACCAGGTTACTGAGAAGAATGTGGAAGGCTGTTAAGAGAGAGAACACGAGAGCCAGCAGAGGCCTCTCTGGTCTAAAAGCAGCTGAACTTGGACAGACTTTCATTCTCTTAAGAACCAAGGACTCCTAGACTGTGCACTACTGAAACGTGGGCAGAATTCTGAACCACACCTGGAAGCCGAGGGGACACGCCCCCAGAGGCGTCTTCCCTTCATGGAGAAGCCGCTTAAAGGGCAAGAGGGTTGATTCCAGAGAAGAACAAGTAGCCTCTCAGTTAGTAGTTATTAACATGTGGCTACTTAAATTTAAAGTTAAATTAATCAACATTGATTAAAACTTAAAATTCATTTCCTCAGTCGCACTGGTCATATTTCAGATGTTCAATGTCCACATGTAGAGGCTGGTGGCTGCCATACTGGACAATGTAAATAGAGAATATTTTCATCATCTCAGTAAGTTTGATTGGACAGCTCTGAGTTAGAATCAAGGTGGGGATGCATATTAAAAAGATGCAACATCAAAGTGGCTTAAACAAGATAATGATTGTTTTTTGTTTTTTTTTTCCTAAAATTTTAGGTCAGTAAAGTAGCTTAATTCCCCAGAGTCATTAGGACTGCCTATGCTCCTGTGGTGGCTACAGAGTCACAGACCCAGGATCCTTTTATCTAGACACTCTGACATTCCTAGGATGCCAGGAAGGGCTGTCTGCATGGCTCAAGTGGTGCACCAGCCAGTGGGAAGAGGGAAGGAGAGAGTGCATCTTTTCCTTTCAAACGCATCCCCTAGACCTGCATAGATCTCTTCCACTTATATCCGCTGGCCTCATCTAACTACAAAAGAGGCTAGGAAACTTTACTCTAAATTAAAGGTTAAATAAACGATCTAAATCACACTTTGGGAGCCTGAGGCAGGAGGATTGCTTGAGCCCAGGAATTCTAGACCTGCCTGAGCAACATAATGAGATCCTGTTTCTACAAAATAAATAAATTAATTAATTAAAACATTAGCCAGGCATGGTGGCACATAGCTGTAGTCTCAGCTACTCAGGAGGCTGAGGCAGAAGGATCACTTGAGTCCTGGAGGTTAAGGCTGCAGTGAGCCGAGACCGCACAACTACACTCCAGCCTGGGTGACAGAGCGAGATTCTGTCTCAAAGAAAAAAATCTAAATCAAATATTTAAAGCTCATTACTATGGAGGAAGGAGGGAATGGTTGGGGAGGGCGTGTAGCAGTTTCTTCCATGGCAGTTATGTATAGTATATGAATCCGTTTCTGCCAATATTCTCTTTTTTGTCATCTTTCTCTTTGCTGTCTCTCCTATTTCCTCCCTCTTCCTTTTATCCCACTGACCCCTGCACACACACCCCCACCCCAGGTATCAGGAACCATACCTAGTTCTTTCGCATGCACAGTCTCATGTTATCATCACAAGCACCCTATGAGGTAGGTATTCATTACGCCCATTTTACAGATAAAGACACTGAGGCTTAGAAAAGTTAAATAATGAGGCCTGCCTAGTTCCTAAGAATTGCTGGAGAGATTGGTCCCAAAGGCTTTCTTCCCACATTCACTCAGTTCCCCTTGCTTCTTCCCCTCTGCTTGTCTGAGGCCCATCTCTTCTCTTTGGATTCTCTCCCCAACCTCTCCCTCTGCTCACCTCCTGACTCCCTCCCCTTTCTCCCTGGCTTTTGGCTTTCATTCTTCTTTTCTGTCTCCCAGTGCAACAGGCCAGTCTCACTCAGCCCACTACACGCTGGCCCCACTCAGCTCCTAATAAATCTATGAAGTTGTAATCAATCTATAAATCAGCTCTCCTGATTAAACCTGGTGAGGATTAGGGTTGGGTTTCCCTGTAATTACAGCTGAAGATCTGAACAATAAACCAAATTGACTGGCAGAAAAAACATGAGGTTACCTCCAAACACCCTATCTGTTCTCTCCCATGGTTCATGTGGCCAGGCCCTGACCTCAGATGTCTGGCTCCCTGCAGTCCCCTCCCCAGCCCCAAGACAGAGCGTGTGAGGACCAGAACAGACCTCTAATCTTGGGCTAGAGAACGGGGTCTGTAAGTGGGCAAGGAACCTCCAGAGCTCTAATCGTCCCACTCATGAAAACCCCGTCTCCTCTGGGTCCTGGGTAATGAGGCTCCCTCCTTCAGCTTCATGAGGTTTCTCTCCTTCCACTTGGGTACAGAAGTGGGTGAGGACAGGACTTTCTGAGAGGTGTCAGTCCCCTCACTTGTCTGGAGACTGCCTTTGATTTGGGCTATTTCTGACAGAAACAGAAGGGGACCGCAGGCAGCAGTGAACATGACAGAGGGGACTAAAGATGGTCGGGGAGGCGTTTGCTAAGAAGGACAGAGGATGACAGTGCCCTGGAAACTGAAAATCAATCTCCTCTGCTTCCCCCTCTCCAGAGACTGTGGTGGAGTTGGGACAAGCACCCCTGGTTGAGGCAGGGAGGCTGACTCTTCCTCCCACCCTCCTAAGAATCCTTACTGCCAGGGTTAGGCTTCTGTAGCTTCCTCCCCCAGCCCCCAACTCCACTTCCCTGCAACACACGCCCACACCCAGGGCTGAGCACAGAGGCTGGCACATCCCGGGAGTTCGATCAATGTGAATTGAATTCGCCCACTCATTCAGGCACCAATCAATCTCTGTCTCTCCACGTGCAATTTTTATTATTCAGCTGTCCCAGACATCCCCCAATTCACTGATGTCTTTTTGGAAGCAGTGGGAGTCCCAGAACTGATGACTCTCTAGAGGATGGAGAAGCCAGGAGGAATCCAGAGAGAAACAGGAAAGGGGAGAGAAAAAAGGAGAGAAGTGGACTTGGGGAGAGAAGGAGAGAGACAGCGAGACAGAGAGGCAGAGACATCATGCCTTTTTCCTTGAAGGTCATCTTTACTAGGCCTCCGAGGTGAGTCATGTGCCATTATACTCCCTACTCTGCAGTTTAACTAAACAAGTCATGAACTAAAAAACAAAACAACAGCAAAAACAAAGCCAATCAAGAAAGCAGGTGCTCTCAGTCCTGGACATCCTCAAATCAGCAAAGATGGGTCCCAAGCAAAGACCCAGTGTCTTCTTAGTGTTCTGTTTCCAAGTCCTTCAGTGACACTTCCTCTGGCTCTAAAAGCGGGAGGCCCAGCCCTGGGACCCCTGACCCAGCTAGCCTGGCTCCAGCTCCCCAGCTCCTCTGTCCCCGCTTCACGAGGCAGCACGCTGGGCCCAGGCTGCTTTGGCATCCATTAGTTGCGTGGTCTCATGTTTCCTGTGATGACACATGGGGACATGAAGCTCTGTTATTCTGGCAGGCACCACAGACTGGTCTCTGTTGGCATTTGGTTCCTGGGCGTAGGTTGGTTTCTCACTTATGGCAGTACCTCTGAGGCTTCAGGGGAGGCTCTGGGCTGCCATGTGGCAAAGGGCTCCCTGAAGGCCCTCAGCCTGTATCCAGGGCAATTCTTTTCGCTCCATGCTCAGCCCCTCCCAGGCCAGTCAGGGGCCGACTCAGAGAGCCCCAGCCATGGCTGTACCCAGGGAGGTGTGCAGGGCATGGAAACCAAACAACTGAGGACAGGAAGTGTTCGGATCAGGAGTGGCAGTATCACACGGGCTTGGACTCTGACATTCCAGGGAGGGGACCATCCTACTTCTGCCACTCATCAACTTGTGACCTTGGGCAAGAGGCTTAGACTCTCAGAGACTCAGCTTCCACATTTCTAAAATAGGACCTTCTTCGTAAAGTTGATATGAGGACTACATAGAGTGCTTAACACGGTGCCCAACACATGGTAAGTGCTCGATAAATGGGACTATTACCATGATCATTATTATTAACACTTTACAGAAGAGACTGGGACAATTCTTTTGGTACTGAGCCCCTGCAAAATGCAAACACACGAAGCGTAGGTGGTTTATCAGATAAGTTATGTTCTGGGGTGGTGGGAGGAGCAGACATAACCCCCAAAAGATGGCCCTATTGGGTGGCAAAGTAAGCGGTGATCTAAGCAGAGTGATTAAGAGCCACCTTCCCAGCATCCAAATAGTGAGGACTCACAGCATAATGGTGTTTCAGTCAACAACATACCACACAGAGTAGTACACTGGTCCCTTAAGATTACAATGCCATATTTTTACTGTACCTTTTCTATGTTTAGGTATGTTTAAGTACAAAAATACTTGCCATCATGTTACAATTACCTACAGTATTCAGTACAGTAACATGCTGTACAGGTTAGTAGCCTAGGGGCAATAGGCTATATGCCATATAGCCTAGGTGGCAAACTCAATGATGTTTGCACAAGGACAAAATCACCCAATGGCACATCTCTCAGAACATAATCCCTGTCATTAAGCAACACTTAACTGTAAACCATTTTTATGATTCACTAGTCATGGACCCCTAACATGTCTCCCCCGGTCACTTCTTTGGAATAAGGCAGAAGCCCCAAAGACCATGCAGAGTCCCCTTTGGGGACTTCTTTGATCCAATTATGTCTATCTTGTCTGACAGCTGGGAGAAAATTTGTGTTAGGATAAGACAGAAAACTGAGTTGCTATGAGCACGTCTGGACTGGAAGAGCTGTGCATGGTAGGGGCAGGTGGCAGGGGTGGCAGGGTGTGAGTCCTCACAAGCGAAGGAAGGGATTAGGGTACTGGATCCTGAGGTCTCCAAAAGAGGAGTGTGGGAGACACCCCCCAGGATTCCCGTCCCCTGGCCGTTCACACCCTGTATATCCCCCTCCCCTTGAGCTTAGGTGGGACCTGAGACTTGCTTCTAGCCAATGCACTATGGGAAAAATGAAGGGACTTTCAGAGGTAATTGAGGTCCCAGATTGGTTGATTTTGAGTTCATCTAAAGGGAGACTGTCCTGGGTGCGCCCGACTTAATCAGGCAGGCGGCCCTTAAAGAGAAGGGCCTCCTGAGGGCAGAGACTGTCAGTGGTATTATAATACCATATTTTTACTGTACCTTTTCTATGTTTAAGTACAAAAATACCATACTGCCTCATCTCCTGAGGGCAGATGAAATCAGTGGCCAGGCCTTTGTGGCAGGAAGCTGGCAGCCTAGGACCTGAGGGCAAGCCTCCAGTCAAAGCCAGTAAACAGGGGGACCCTCCCCGACCCCATCCCTTGGTACAGTTGCAAGGAAGTGAATGCTGCCAACAGCCTGAGTGAATCTGGGAGTGGGTTCTTCCCCAGGTGAGCCTCCAGAGGGGAATACAGCCCAGGGGACTCTGAGCAAGGGATGCAGTGAAGCCGTACAGACTCTTGACCCAAAAACTGCCATAGAATAATGGGTGTCTTTTCAAGTTGCTAAACTTGTGGCAATCTGTTACAAAGCAATAGAAGACTAATATACGTGTTGAGGGGAGGGTGTCCTGGAACAGGAGGTGGGAGGTGCCGAAGACAGGCTCCAGCTGCGGTACACTGGTCTGCTTCTCACTCCAGGGGGCACTGGTTTTGTCCAAAAGATTCCATCCTGACCACCTTGCTGGCCCCACTCTGTTTTTGTCTGGAGGTGGAAAGGGGTCGTGTTTTGGACCTGAAGCCCTAAGAATGCTTGCCTGAAGCTGAGATGGGAGGGTATCCTCCTTCAGCACACCACCAGGATGCCTCACCCTGAGGACGTGCCAGGCGCTCTGGAGCAAAAGGATCCGGGCTCCCAGGCTTGTCCAGAGAGGGTGCTGCCGGGAGTGTAGGGTGAGCTCCAAATCTAGGGGAGCTCTAGATCTTCCAGTCAGACCTGGAGCTGGACTGGTGCCCTCACATTCCCGCAGTGCCCCCAGGAGTGGTCGTCCCAGCGTCCCTGGCTCTGGCTCTGTCATCTGTGGGTGTCTTAGTGCCTTTAGATAGACTGGGGCCACCCCCAGGTAAGAAGGGCCAAGCCCCCTGAAACTGTACCCCGAGACCGCACCTCGGTGCAGGAGCTGACTCTGGCCCCGGCCCCAGCCCTGCCCCACCCTGAGCACCTCCACTGCCCTCCCTCAATACCAAAGGCCTGGAGGGCTGCCTCCCTACTCCCGTCCTCCACCGCTACACAGGGTCCCCCCTGCAGCAGGGCACTTCGGCTGACTTAATGTCTCTCACGGATAAAATCGCTCTGAGTAGTTTTAAAGCTTTCAATTTTAGCCCTGGAAGCTTTTCCTTAAACAAAAATCTCACAAGAAAACTCAGTCTGCAAGAACGAAAGTGGAGCTGCTCTGATGGAGTGCAAGGTCAGTGGCATCTCCCCAGACAGCCTCCCTTACCCTTCCCCGCCCCTGCCTCCTCTTTCCCTGGCAGCCCCTGAAGGGCTGTGTGGAGCTGAAGTACTTGTGGCAAGCTTGTTTGGACGGTGCTGACCAGGACCCAGTCACCTTTTCCTGTTTGTTTCCCTCAGGGCTGGTTGGGACAGGAAGTCCCGCCCTCTCAACCCCAGTGCAGCTGTCAATCAACGAGAGCACAAAGAATGTTCCCAATCCGCAGACAGAGTCACTTCCACAGCTGGGATCTTCTCCACCTGGAGGACTATGTTCCCCGCCCCACCTTGCAAGTGGCTTGACATGAATTTGTTATCTGTGAGACAAATGTTCTTGGCCTGCCTAGGAGAGCTTTAAATAGACTCCGAGTTAAAAGAAAGCTTATCCATTATTTAGTCCAGCTCTTAGCTCGGGCAAGAATTCCTTACACATTCCCACCAAGAGGCAATCTAGATTCTCTCTGAATACTCCCCACAATGGGTGGCTCACTAACTCACAAAGCAGGTGTCTCACTGTTAGGCAGCTCCTATTAAAATCCAAACCTGCTACCTTACAGCCCTCATCCACTGGCTGTGCCTCTGGAGCTCAAAGAATGAGTCATGAAGTCGTGGAACTTATACTAAAAGGAATGCAGCTCACCCCAGGCTAGTCTTCTCCTCTCCTGTTCCATTCTCCTTAGAGGGCACTTGTGTAGATTATTATATTGGTGGTCAAGGAAACATGTCACTTAGTATTTGTGGACTGTGTATTCCCCTCTCTCATTGACTCTTGGATTATCCTCATGACTTGCTTTGGCCAATGGGATATTAGCAGGCATGAAGCCTTGGAAGCACTTGCAAATTTGGGCTTGCCCCCTTAGGAAGTTCCTCCTTGGAAGCCAGCTGCCATTGCTGAAGGAAGATCAAGTTTGGCTACTGAATGGTGCAAGGCCATGTGGAGAGAGGCCCTGGAGAAGGGTAGTCCATTTTTTCCTTATTTTTTTATGTTTAATGTTTGTGGGTACATACATAGTAGGTGTGTGTATCTTTGGGGTACATGAGATGTTTTGATACCGGCATGCAATGTGGAATAATCACACCATGGAAAATGGGGTATGAAGAGAGGCCATTTTGGATGTTCCGATCACAAGCAAGCTCCCAGCTGAAGGCAACCACAGGAGTGACCTAAGCAATACACAAGGAACAGAAGAGCTGCGCTGCTAAGCTCAGCCAAACCACAGGATCTTGAGAAATAATAAAGTGTTGTTTTAAGCAACTAAATTTTGGAATAGGTTGGTAAACAATGATAGAGAATTGAAAACTACTGATAGAGTTTTTCTAGGAGCACATTTCTAGGATAATACGGCCAAAATTTTTCATCTCAGATCAGCCACTTACAAAGAGTACAGACAACCTGCCTAAGCCAAGAGATAGCAAACATCTTTACTGGAGATACTGGGAGCTCAGCCACTTAGAATTAAATCAGAAGGAGTCAGTCAGAGATGGGAAGGAGTTAGGAGCCTTTGGCTTGAGCAAGTCAGAGAGCCCCGTTTGAATGACAAATTATATGGAACAGCTTGGCTTTCCTCACAAAATAACATTATGCTTCAGTTCAAATTTCTTGCCACTTATAAATTACTTTTTATTTTATTGCCCTACAGACCACGTCCAGATAGGTTTGGATGCTATGCTGTTTTTTATATGCCATTCTCCAAAGCTGTGAAGGTACAAATCATGGGCCATCCCAGGTGGTTTGGGGAAGAGATGTTTTTTCTTTCAAAAACAAGGTTTGGGTACATATTTGTGGTAATGACATAGAAATGAAAACATAGCAAGATCAATTGGAGTTTATAATAGCATTCTGAACAGGGAGAAATAGTGTGACATGCTCCTGGATGAGGCTGCCCCAGCCTTCTCCCAGCATTCACTCCATAAGCCTTTATTGAGCACCTACAGTCCCTGCCTTCCAGGCACTCATGTTCAAGGGAGGAGACTGACAGGTGGAGCAGCAGGAGCAATACAGTGTGATAACGAGGAAGTCTGGGACAAGGAAAGTACCTACAAGAGGCCTGTCTCCTAAAAGAAGCTCTATCTAGGCTGAGAGCAAAAGGGTCAATAGAGCAAGTTGAACAAAGAGAAGGGACATTCATTGATTGCAGAGATTACTAGCTCCTACCCAATATCTATCTATCTCTTTTTCCTGATGATTAGAACATCATTTATCCTGCTAGACAATATTTCTAGCTAAAGGGCTACATTTCCCAGACTCCCTTGTAGCTAGCAATGAATAATGGGATATAAATACAAGTTTATAGGGTTTCTTGGAAGGAGTTCTGACTCAACTAGGAGATACAACCAAGTTCCTCTATTTTTCTGCCTGGAATGTGGACTTGATGGCTGCAGCGCCAGCAGCTATTTTGTATCATAAAGCAAATTTGAGATAGAAACCAACTATTAAGTATGGTAGAGCAGAAAGTTAAGAAGAGCTTGCATCCTGACAACTGTGAAGCTGCTATATCAGCCCTGGAGAGCCACCCTTCTGGCTTCTTTCACATGCCAAATAAATAAATGTCAGATTTAAACTACTTATTTGTTTTGTTGTTGTTGTAATTTGCAGCTGAACCTAATCCTAACTGATATACCTGCATGTGCCAAGGCCCAGAGGTAAGAGAGCACATGACATATTCCTCAGTCTGCAAATGGTTCCGAGTGGATGGAGCTCAATAAACTGTGTGACAGAGGAGGGGGTGGTGAGTGGGACAAGAAAGGGAAGCAGAGGTGAGCCTGGAGTTCTTGGGCAATGGGGCATAGAGGGAAATCATAATTGCTAGCATTTATGGAGGGCTTTAAACAGCAGATTCTTCTCTCCCTATCCTCCACATCTGGAGAAAGGACAGCCTCCTGTTCCCCAGAGACCTAGGACTAGGGAACAAAATGTCCTAAGTTAAAGGGTGTGTCTCAAAATTGGGGACATGGCCACAGACAACTGTCCTTGGATATGAGAACTGCCTCATGACTTCGCTTAAACTAAATTAAACCTTCTCTGGGTCCCATTTTCCAGCGTGATATCAAAGTCAGCTTCCCTCTCCCAAGGGCTGTGCAAGATTAGAGAGCTGAACTTGTAGAAAACCAGGAAAGGCCTCCAGCCTTCCATCATGGAATTGTTTCTAAGTTGCCTGTTGCCAAGACTGGGATGGTCCACGGGCAGCCCAGATAACCGTGAGAATAGGGATCCCCTTGAGGAGCCCAGGTCCACAGCTCGCTGAGACTAGCCTCCTCCTGCATCCGCAGGCCACCCCAGCAGAGGTCTGGCAGCTCCCAGATTCCACCAGGAAACATGGCTTATTCTCTGCCACCCTTGGAAACCCCCAAACCTAACCCTTCACCTTTGCTGGGGAAACCCCTCTTTGCCCCCCTTTTGGGTCGGAGCCTTGTCATTTTCCCCAGTCGAAAGGAATCCAGCTCAATCCTCCCGGGTAAGCCTGAAACGCGGAAGAGATTTGCCTCCCACCTTTCCACACTTTCTGCCTGCCCTGGGGAAAGGGATAATGTAAGGAACTTTAAAAAATACTCGTCATCCAACCATCCAACCATCACTGGCAGCAGAGCCCCTGAAAATCATATAGCCTGGAGCAGCTTGTCACAGAAGATAGTGAGGAAACAGTCAAAGACAAATTTGATTTGATAGAGTCGTAAAGTGGTCTCAGGAGCCAGGGTGAAGAGGCTCCCGCTGGCCAGAGATGTGAAAATGTGAGTACCAGTAAGGACAGTAACAGCAGTGTATTGAAACAGGTCAAATATATATAAATCCATGAGTCTATAATGATACTTTTTTTAAAAGAACCTAACTGGCTATCCGTTGAGGCTATCAATTCATACTAATGAATTAATTCATTGTTTTGATAACTAACATATATAGAAGTAAAAGATCAAGCAAGAGATAAAGACAAAAAGAAACTACTCTGGCCCATGTAAATATATCTCAAGATGTTAAAAAAAAATTAGAAGAGTTCAGCCTGTAATGACTGTAGCAGGAAAAGCCGTGCTTTTTAATGATGCACAAGGTAATGAGAAGTCCTTGCTCTGAGCCTTGGTGGTCCACGGGAGGGTCTACGTGGGCTTGAGCCAGCAGGGTTTCCTAGGACACGGTTCTCCAGAGAAAACGCCCTGGTGAAAACCACAGGCAGAAAAGAATGGGATGAGCCTGGGATGGAATAGCAACAAGAATATCCCAGAAATCTTTTTTTTTTTTTTTTGAGACAGAGTCTAGTTCTGTCACCCAGGCTGGAGTGCAGTGGCATGATCTCAGCTCACTGCAACCTCCGCCACCCAGGTCCAAGCAATTCTCCTGCCTCAGCCTCCCAAGTAGCTGGGATTATAGACATGAACCATCACGCCCAGCTAATTTTTGTATTTTTAGTAGAAATAGTGTTTCACCATGTTGGCCAGGCTGGTCTCAAACCCCTGACGTCAGGTGATCTACCTGCCTTGGCCTCCCGAAGTGCTGGGATGACAGATGTGAGCCACCGTGCCTGGCCCCACAAAGCATTTGGGCACTTTCCCAGCATTCAGTGAACTATGTGACACAATGTTCCGTGATGAAAACAAGATGCCACCCGCATGGGAAGGATGAGAACTGAGTCAAGTGATTGAGTTTGGCAGTTTGTAGACTTCGAATCTCCTTCAAAGGACTCAGTTCAGGGCAGTTGTGGGTTGTCCATCAAATCGCAGTCTTAAGGAGTGAAAGGTGGAGCTAGACTGCTGGGAGGGAGAGCCAGGACAGAAAGGTGGGAGAAGGAAAGTTAGCTTGAGGAGGAAGCAGAGGCAAAGAGCTTGTTATGGAAATGATAAGGAAAAGGCCTAGTAGATGAGTCCCAGAAGGCAAGAGAAAGAGGCATGGCTGAGCTGGGCTGGGTGCGGGGGGCACCTGGAGAACAGACCCAGAGATCTCTGCTTCATAATGTGGGGGCAAGCATGCCACATAGCAGCCTGGTCTGCCACTTTCTCTCCCTACTCCCATCTCTATTCAGGGATGGACTAGGGCAGGGTTCAAAGGCCCAGGAGAAAGTCAAGGAGGCTCCCAGGACCTTGCTCCAGAGAAACCAAGAGGCCATCAGGCAGAGCAACGGGGTCTGGGTCACCAGGAACCAGGTGAAGACAGGTAAGAAGGATGGGGAGGAGATATGGAGGATGAGGAGGGAGATGAGGAGGAAGGGGGTGGAGAGACAGAGGAGGAGAGAGGTAAGTGGAGAGGGGGTATGAAGAGAAGGTGGTAGGAGCTGGCAGACACAGAAACGCAGTGTATTTAAGACCTGCTGTTTTTGTTTTCCTTTTTTCTTTCCCTTTCTTTTTTTTTTTTTTTTGAGACAGGGTCTCGCTCTGTTGCCCAGGCTGCAGTGTGGTGGCATGATCTCGGCTCACTGCAACCTCCTCCTCCCGGGTTCAAGCGATTCTCCTGCCTCAACCTCCCAAGTACCTGGGACTACAGGTGCATGCCACCACACCCAGCTAATTTTTGTATTTTTAGTAGAGACAGGGTTTCACCATGTTGGCCAGGCTGCTCTCGAACTCCTGACTTCAGGTGATCTGCCCCCTTCAGCCTCCCAAAGTGCTAGGATTACAGGCGTGAGCCACCACGCCTGGCCAGGACCTGCTAACATTGAGTGTGGCCCTTTCATTGTGCAGATGAGGAAACTGAGACCCAGAAGAGCAAGTTCTTGGTCATAAAGCCCAGTGATATCGCAGAGGGGCAGGAGAGTGGTGAGAAACACACAAAAATTGTCTTCACACAACTCCCTCAAACCCCCACTCCCAGAAGAAAGAGGCGGAATGATTCCCAGTCCACCCAGGTCAAGTGACTTTGGATGGTGGCACCTGTGGGTGGGCTGAGGAGTCCAGGGTGTGTGGGTGCAGCTCAGTCCTTCAGGGTTAGTCTGTCCTGCCCCGCTTTCCCAAGCTCTCAACTCTGCAGGAAGTTCATGGCTCCACTGCTGCTCGGGGTGTGTGAATCGGGAGAGAAAAGACTTGGAAAACCATGTACACCTGCCCGATGCAGAAAGGACGAGGGTGCCCTTCTTCTACACACAGGTGGGACTTGGGCCTGGCCTCAGGAGGCACAGCTGCCCCTACCCAGGCCTTGGCCACAGTCGCCATGGAAACTGCACTGTAAAGGACGGAATGACCTCAGATTTTATGTTTCATCTCCCAACATAGGATTTTAGAATGCAGAGAGCAGTTACTGGTCTTCTCTTATTTCAATGCCAGCTGAGCAGCATAGAGGTCCCTGGAGGCCCTTTGAGCTCCTCCTAGCTCACAGGAACAGTGTGTGGGTCATCTCTCTGAGCCAGCCTCTGCTGTGAGCCTGTGCCTTGACCCCTTGATCTATTCTTATTCACTTGGCAACAGTGATTAAGCCACAGGAGGTTGCAGGTGCTGGGTCAGGCAACAGGGAAAGGAAGAGGAATAGGAGACAGATCCTGACCCAAAGAAGGATGCAGTCGAGTTGGGGAAACAAATACATAAATAAATCATTATAAACCCATGTGGCAAGTACATGGGGCACCCAACGCACAGCAATTTGCTCACTAAAGTAGGTGACAGAGGGGGAAACATTGGGGCGAAGAGCTTGAAGAAAGTGGTGAAGGTGTGGATGGTTATTAAGGGGAATCATTCAGAGGACCAGGTCAAGTGGTTGTTGAGTGACACCAAATGCCCCGCTGAGGCTGGGCCCCAGGCCAATCTACAGGCCACATGATTTTTCTCCAGCAGGGCTCAGCTATGAAGGCATATTGTGGGACTGTGGTCAGAAAGTGAAGCATTGCAAGTGAAGATTTCAGAAGAGGAGCTGCTCTGGGAACAAACACAGGGTCCAGCATGTGCCCTGGGAATGGACAGCAGACCAGGAGCCAAGGCAGGAGTCACAGGAATTACAGAGGCACAGGGACTCCCCCTGTGGTAGGACAGTGGTTCCTGCAGACACTGCTGTCCTGGGACTGAAGTGGTTACGGCAGGAGTGGAAAGAAGGTAAGCCACGTTCCAGCCTCTGAGGAATGGGTTCCCTTCTCTCAGTCCAGGTCTCCTCATAATGCAGCAGAGATGATAATACCCAGGACACACTGTGTCCCCTTCCTTCCTCCCACACTGTCCCTGGCTTACCTCTCAAGATCACTCCAGAGAGAGTCAAGCATTGCATGGGACGCACGTACACCTGGCTCGGGAGTCTCGCCAGCTCAGGGATAAATTTGGACATTGAGCCGTGATTGAATGCTGGTTCTAGTAAGAATTCAGTGTGTGTTATTGCATTAAATAAAATAATGAGAGCTCTTAAAGCAAATCGTAAGGCAGAAAGGCACACTGTGAAGGGGTTGAGTTGAAAGACTTTGCCCTTCCCTTCTCCTTGGGTGAACATGGCAAAGTGCTGTCTCCTTGTGCACAGCTGTCAGCCTTTTCAGATGCTGAGCAGGCATCTAGTCAAGCCATTTCCTGCCAGGACAAATGACAAGCACCCCAAAAGGAGAACTTAGGGGCGCTCCAAGGCTCCTCTTTATAGAGAGCTATGTTGAGTCCTTCTCAATATGGCTCTCCCCAACCACATGACTGCAGCTGAAAGAATAGCCTCAACCCAGCCCTCCCTCTTTACCTCGGCCCCTCCCCAGGCAGGCAGAGTCCCAGGAGGATGAAAGCAGGACTAGCTGTGTCCTTGTGTCCTCCTTAGCAGTGGAGAGGCAAGACTGGTGGGATCTGCTTCAGCTTTGGCACCAGGAGACCTGAATTTAATTCTCAGCCCTACTACTTCCTGCTGTGTGACCTTGAGCAACTCACTCAGCCCCTCTGAGCTTCAGTTTCCTTTTCAGTAAGGCAGGCAATGTGGCATTGTTGTTGAGGGCCAGTGTGGCTTTGTGGTTGAGGGCCAAGCACCAGAGTTATTCTTCTGGATCCCAGATTCTGGTTTTGCCACTTCCTAGCTGATAGCCATGTCCTCCCCAGTTCCAAAGCCCAGCCTTGCAGGCACACACCACAACTACATGGCTGAATGACTGTGGTTGCCAGCAGTCTCCTCTCTCCACAGCCACTCTGGGCCCATCCTGGACCAACTGGTCACTAGGTGCCTGGGTGCCGTATCTGGTCCCCCCACCGCCCTTTTCCAATGTTCAGTGGAACTGCGCATGGGCCGCACAGCCTTCCTTTTTCTGTCTTTAGCCACTCACAGATTCTGCCTCGATTTTCATCTTCGTTTGGATCTCATCAAGCTCTCCTAAATTCCTCCTCCTGATTCTGATTTTTCTTTCTTTGGTGCCATTTAACCACATGCTTTCATGCGATAGAGCAATTTGTATTCATGCCCCTCTCCACACTGGGCTAATTTAACAGCTCTGTAGAAACACAGGAGTGTAGTTTGCTCATCATCGCCTCCTCCAGAATGCCTTCCACAAAGTGAGGTATCTGTAAGGCAACCACCATGATATGGGATCTTTTTCTCCAGCATTTATAATCATCTTAACTGCTTTATTGAGATATAATTTACATAGCATCCAATGGTTTTTAATAAATTTACAGAGTTGTGCAATCATCACCACAATCCAGTTTTAGAACATTTCCATCACCCCAAAAAGATCCCTTGTGCCCATTTGCAGTCGCTCCCCATTCCAAGTCCCAGCCACAGGCAATTTTTAATCATTTTTACTAAAAAAAAAAACACATAAGCCCTTATTTCCCCCCAAATGTTTTGCTCTTAGAAGTAAAGCTGCATGAACATTCTTGTAGGGAAACCGTAACACGTATCTGTGCTCATTTCTCCCAAACTCACTGAAGATTCAGGGAAGGACCGAGTATCTGACCTGAGCCCCACATTCCACAGGTGACAAGTGCATGGATGAGTGCCACCCCTAAGACCACATAGCCCATAGCAGGGCTGGGACTGGAACCCACCTGCTTCCACTCCCAGCAATGGTCATTTCCGTCACTCTGTCCCTCTACTCAGAGATAAATTCATTAACTGACCTTAATTAATTTAATTTGTTTTTTCTAGCCACTGCTTCTCCCTTCTCACAGCCCTTCCTCAGTGGAAGTGCTAACTGGAATTGAGTGGCTCAGAAACAAATGGCAAAGAAGGAGGTGGAAAAGAAAGAGTTATGAAACTGTGCGTCAGGCTCGGAATGGTGGCTTATGCCTGGAATCCCAGCATTGTGGGAGGCTGAGGAGGGAGGATCGCTTAAGCCTAGGAGTTTGAGACCAGTTTGGGCACCATAGTAAGACCCCCATCTCAACAAAAACTAAAATTAAAAATTAACCTGGTGTGGTGCTGCACACCTATAGTCCCAGCTACGAAGAAGGATGAAGTGGGAGGATTGCTTGGACCCGGGAGTTCAAGGCTGCAGTGAGCTATGATCACACCACTGCATTTCAGCCTGAGTGATAGACTGAGACCTTGTCTCAAAAAAAAAAGTAGATGGGGATCATAAGTCATTCCCCCAACTTCTCATGCAAGGAAGGAGCAGTCTCCTCGGCTTCTCTGACTCCACAGGGAAGGTGGGGGCATCTCCTAGGGTCCAGGAACTCACTGTTTGAAACTATTCCTGTCTTTCTTTTCTGGGTCCAGTCAGCCCTTTTCCTCCAACGCATCCTCCAGTGCCATGAACACGTTCTTCCGGATGCAGTTATTTGTAAGTAGGAGACTCGGGGGCCAGAAAGCTCAGGGGTGGGATGGGAGTGGGGGATTCTAACACCACCATTCACTAGCTGTGTGACCTTGTACCTTCCTAACCTCTCTGGGCCTTGGTGTACTCATCTGTAAAGTGGAACCAGAATTGCCTACCTCAAAAAATTATTGTGAGAATTCAATAAAATGGTATAGGCAAGATCAGGTTCAAAGTATGCGATCAATAAATGGTAGGGTTTTAATTAACCTCCTTCTTAAATTGTGGTCCCAATAACGACTCCCTGAATACACATATAGGATGCACACAGCACGCACACGATACTACAGAACTCTTTCCTTCTGTCGTGAACCATAGTGTTGGACCACCTCGCATGTTTTCCTATCCCTTTTAGGAAACTTGCCCTACTCCATAGAAGCAGCAAGTCATACGTTTTTAAAAAGAAACTCCGGTGGCAACGCAAGGAATAGATTGTAAATGTGGAAACTAGGGCCCAGGAAGCTGAGCGAGAGATCATGCAACATTCCAGGCAAACCATGAGAAGGGCCCGATAGGAGGGGCAATGAGGAGAAGCTGCAGAGACCAGACCTGAGAGGTACTGAGGAAGCAGAATCAGTGGAGCATGGTGAGTGATGGTCATGGGAAGGGCACACGCTTACTATTCCTCTCTCTCAAGAATAATACCTGCCTCACGACACTGCTGGGAGGCGGGGTGGCCATTCATTGAAATATTAACTAAGTGCATGCAATGTACTAGGCTCTGATCCAGATGCCCAGAACAAGACAGAAGCCCTGTCCTCTTACTGCTTATAGTCAAGATAGAGAGTAATGTCTTTGAAGAGACTGACCCATGGTAGGCACTTCATAAAGGGTAGGTGTTGTTATTACCACTAATACTATAATGTTTAAATTATATGTTAGGTGCTTCGGCCACCTAACGTCTCTTCTCCTTTCCCATGGTGTGACGTCGTGGTAATACAGTAAATGTCTCCATCTGTGCTTTCACTATAGATGCCGAAGTGATTCCTGGAGACTCTGCCAGCAAGGCTCTTCCTCTAGCCCCTGCAGTACCAAAGTAAAGGAGCACCATGCTTGAACATATGGGTGCTCTCTCTCTCTAGGGACTTTAGATCCTGAGCAAGCGACCACATGGGTAGAAGCAACAGAGTTAATTCATCCAAGCATGAAGAACCTGACCCAGACTATTTCTGCCACAAGATTCTCCCTTCCAGCTTGGCTATCTGTAAGTTTGAGAAGTCAACCTACCAAATGACTATTGACATCTCCCTCCAGGAGAATTTCAGTCCATTGTTACTGATTGGCAGAGTGCTTTGGGATATAACAGACATGGTAAATGAACTGAAATGACATCAATTGAAAAAAAATGATACAATTTCATCTAACTTTTGTCCAGCTTCCATTTCTACTTTTTGTTCTTTCCATTGGAACTCAAGTACACAGAACTGGCCTGAGTATTGTCCT
This sequence comes from Pan troglodytes, assembly GCF_028858775.2. NCBI lineage: Eukaryota > Metazoa > Chordata > Mammalia > Primates > Hominidae > Pan > Pan troglodytes. The sequence goes on from NC_072398.2 coordinate 22,775,961, forward strand.
TGGTTTATGACACACCCTCACTATTGGTCTATAAACGGCTTGTTTTTACTTAGTTATTTTAAATAATATAAGCACCTGTGAATGCACCAGATCCAAACAAAAACGAGGATCCTGACAATAACCTTGACATACGGTCCCGCCCCATCACATCCTCTTGACTCCACCTGACCAAGATAATCATTCTTAATCCTCTGTCCATCAGCTCTGTGCCTTCCTTTCAAAATAAGTTCTATTGCATCTATGTGTGCTTCTAAAAGATGTGTTTTCATAAAACTTGAGTTACTTTAGAAATTATAAAAAGGAAATGAGGCCAGGCGTGGTGGCTCATGCTGTAATCTCAGCACTTTGGGAGGCTGAGGTGGGCGGAGGGCTTGAGCCCAGGAGTTTTAGACCAGCCTTGGTAACACGGCAAAATCCCGTCTCCACAAAAAATACAAAAAAAAAAAAAAAAAAAATTGCCAGGCATGGTGTAGTGCCTGTAGTCCCAGCTACTCAGAAGACTGAGTTAAGAGGACCACTAGAGCCCAGGAAAGTTGAGGCTGCAGTGAGCCATGATCATGCCATTGCACTCCAGCCTGGGCAACAGAGTGAGACCACCCCACCCCAAAAAAAGGATATGATATTGTATGTAAGTTTTTCAGACTTACTTTTTTCCACCAAGTATTATATTGTTAAAGTTATTCATATTATTGTTTATGGTTGAGTTCATTTATTTTTATTGCTGGATAATATTTCGCTGTGTAAACAGACCACAATTATCCATTCACTTTTCCATTAATGGACATTGAGTTATTTTCAGGTTTTGCTAATGTGAAAAATGCTGCTAGGAGTGCTTTTATTCAAATCTCCTGTTTTATGTGCATGAGAGTTTCTTTTGAATATAAACCTAATGGTGGAATTGCTGGGTAATAGGGTATGTGGATGTCCAATTTTAGGGGAGAAGGCCAAGCCGTTTTCCAATGTGTTTCACAAACATACATCCCTATGAGTATAAGAGGGTTTTTTTAGTTTTTTTTTTTAGACAGAGTCTTGCTCTGTTGCCCAGGCAATGGTGCCATCTTGGCTCACTGCAATCTCCACCTGCCGGGTTCAAGCGATTCTCATGCCTCAGCCTCCCGAGTAGCTGGGATTACAGGCACACACCACCACACCCAGCTAATTTTTGTATTTTTAGCAGAGACAGTGTTTTACCATGTTGGCCAGGATGGTCTCGAACTCCTGACCTCATGATCCGCCCACCTCGGCCTCCCAAAGTGCTGGGATTACAGATGTGAGCCACCACACCCAGCCAAGAGGTTCTGTGGCTCTATAATCTTGTTAAAGCTTCACATTGTCAGATTTTTAATTGCCAATTAAACAGAGGTAAAAACAAATTTTAGAGATTATAATGTGTTTCTCTGATCATTAAAGATGTTGAAAATCTTCTCTTGTGTTTATTGGCCATACATGTTTCTCTCTCTCTCTCTTTTTTTTTTTTTTTTTTTGAGACAGAGTTTTGCTCTCGTTGCCCAGGCTAAAGTGCAGTGGCATGATCTCGGCTCACTGCAATCTCCACCTCCCGATTTCAAGCAATTCTTCTGCCTCAGCCTCCCAAGTAGCTGGGATTACAGGCATGCACCACCACACCTGGCTAATTTTGTATTTGTAGTAGAGACAGGGTTACACATCTTGGTCAGGCTGGTCTTTAACTCCTGACCTCCAGTGATCCACCCGCCTCAGCCTCCTAAAGTGCTGGGATTACAGGAGTGAGCCACCATGCCTGGCCCATTTATGTCTTTTGATCATTTTTCCATAGGGTTGTTTTTTTTTTAATTGGTTTGTGGAATTTTTTTATGTATTCTTGACACTGATCTATTGTTGTTGACTATCTCTTCTCAGTTTGTGATTAGTTTCTTTACTTTTGCTTTCCCTAAGGTAGCTTTTGAAGAACACATGTTCTTAAGTTTATTACAGTCAAATGTATTTATCTCTTACATTATTGTCATTTTTTTGTCTCTTGTTTAAGCAACCTTTCGCTGTTCAGTCTTAAACATATCTGGATGGATAGATAGATAGATAGATAGATAGATAGATAGATAGATGATAGATAGACAGACAGATAGATATAAAGAGATAGATATAGATATAGTTTGGTGTTTTTTTAGTTTTTTTGTTTTTTGAGATGGAGTCTCGCTCTTGTCGCCCACGCTGGAGTGCAGTGGCATGATCTTGGCTCACTGCAACCTCTGCCTCCCAGGCTCAAGTGATTCTCCTGCCTCAGCCTCCCAAGTAGCTGGGATTACAGGCATGAGCCACCACACCCAGCTAGTTTTTGTATTTTTAGTAGAGATGGCGTTTCACCATGTTGGCCAGGCTGGTCTCATGCCTGTAATCCCAGCATTTTGGAAGGCCAAGGCAGGCAGACCACTTGAGGTCAGGAGTTCGAGACCAGCCTGGCCAACATGGCAAAACCCGTCTCTACTAATAATACAAAAATTAGCCCAGCATGGTGGTGTGCGCCTATAGTCCCAGCTACTCAGGAGGCTGAGGCAGGAGAATCGCTGGAACCCAGGAGGCGGAGGTTGCAGTGAGCCTAGATCATGCCACTGCATTCCAGCCTGGGTGACAGAAAAAGATTCCAAAAAAAAAAAAAAAAAGATAGTGTATTATTTTTAATGCCATGTTGGTATTTTAATTGCTAATATTTTATTTAATGTTTTTGCATCAATATTTATGAGTAAAATAGGCCTAAAATTTTTTTCTCATAAATCCTTTGTCTGGTTATGGTATCGATTTTGGGAACGGAAGATGCTGTAATCCAGTTTTAATATGTTATCTTTGCAAAGAAATCCCTGGGAGCTCATTTTTAAAAAACAACCAATAGCACCTAGTAAAGACTGCTTTTTACCTCGATATTTTAAAATTAATAATTTTTGTAGCATTTCTTATAGGTTGACATATTCACCAGAAGGTAGATGTTAAAATCTGTCTTGTTCACTTTATAAAGATCTGAGTAAGTTTGCCCAGCTCCAATCCTCCAGCACCTTTCCTGTTCACCGTAATTCCTCAGAGTTGACCAACAACGGTGCTTCTAACACATCTGCACATCTCTGACAACACCTGATAACCTGGGAAGTGGCTCCTAAGAAACCCAAGAGCTGGCTGGTGTCTGATGCATGGATTTGTGCACAGTATGTGGGGCTCTGAGCTTCTCAGAAAAAAATAATTGTACATCAAAGGCATCACTAGTTATGAGCTCCTGGGTGAAGCAGCTATTGTTATCATTTAAACAGAACTTTCTAGCTTTGCTTCTGGGCAGGCGACCTAATGTGAGAGCATTTGGAGGCCAGGAAGCACCAGTTAGGAACCAGGCATCATTGTCATTTTCTGCAGGAGTGCCCTGTGGCTAGCTTTCCCACTGCAGCAGAGCCTTGCCTCCATCAATGTGCTCTGCTCATGCCCCCAGCCCCACTCTCCCCTGGTGAGTAGTGAGCTCCAGAACCCTTCAGGGCAGAGAGAAGTCCAGCTGTGGAGTTTAGAAGCTGAAAAACACCTCCGCCCAGTGCCCTCCCAGCACAGCATCCCGGCTGCACAGGCCTGAGCCAGACAGGCTGCCTAATCACCAGATAGGGACCCTCCTGGCTCCATCATGGAAAGACAATTAGGTCCCTTTTGCTGGCAAAGCCAAACCAGGCAATCCTTTGAATTAAACACAGTGACTCTCTACAAGACCCAAGGAATTTCTGAGGCCTAAGTCAGAGGGATCATAAGATAAGGTGGCTGGTTACCTAAAGAGAAAGGGTTAGTGCTTTTTTTCTCCTGCCTCTTCTTGTCCTACCTGTGATGATTAATTTGATGTGTCAACTTGACTGGGCCACAGAGTGCCCAGATACTTGGTTAAACATTATTCTGAATGTGTCTGTGAGGATGTTTCTGATTATCATTTGAATTGGTGGACTGAGTAACACAGATGCCCTCCCAGCGTGGATGGGCTTGATCCAGTCCAGTTAAGGCCTGAATAGAACCAAAAAGGTGAGCAAGGGAGAGTTTGCTCTCTGTCTGACTATCTTCAAGCTGGGACATCAATCTTTTCCTGCCTTTGGACTTGGACTCAGACTCAGACTGGAACTATAGCACCATCTCTCCTTGGTCACCAGATTGCCACCTGCAGATCTTGGAGCTTCTCAGCTTCTATAATCATATAGGCCAGTTTGTTAATACACACACACACACATGCACACACACACACACACATGCACACACACACACATTCTATTGGTTCTCTTTCTCATGAGAACCCTAATACATCCCCTTACCCTCCTTCCCTACTAGAAGGAAGGAAGAAAGAAAGGAAAGACAGAAGGGAGGGAAGAAGAAAGGCAAGGAGAGAGAAGAGAGAGAGGGAGTGGGAGGGAGCCACACATCTTTCAATTTCCTTGAAAATAGGAAATGGATTCAGTAATTGACCAGGTTAACATGAGGAAACGGGGGCAGCCCTGAGAGCCAGGCAAACTGAGCATGTGGGTTGAAGCCAGTAACAGTCAGCAGCTAACTGGGAGCACTCCACCCCAGAGATGGGAGCTGCACCAAGCCGCTGCCAAGCCATGGGCCCCATACACACATCCCAGGGATGGCTGAATGCACGGTCCCCATGGTTGTTTCGTGTTTGATGAGCTGGAAGAGTTTTTTCTATGGAAGTTTTTTTTATGGGCCCTGGTTTCCTGGATAGACCCTGGCTGATGCTCTGTCCTGTTACCCCAACCACCCTACGCCCTTGGATTTTATTTTGCCCCTGAGGATCTCTGTTTCCTTTCAGGGTGCTGTTTTGTGTTCTCTTTGACCTGACTTCATCAGAACAAAAACAAAGGGTGGGAAAGAGAATGACCCAGTATATCCCTAAACATTTCTATAATGTTTCTCTTTTCCATGATAAAAGTAATAAATACTTAGAGAAAGCATAGAAAAGTATAGACAAGTTTTTAAAAGAAAGACATTACCCATAGTTTCACTACTCAGCGACAACTGATGTTAATATTTTGGCAAACACCTATGCCCTCACTTAACATATTTTAATTTTTCCCAATTTAGGAAGATAGGGTAAAAAGCTGTTAAACAAAGCATTCTTGGTAAAAACAACTGTCCTTCTGATCCTCCAGCAAAGTTTCCTCTAAAAATTATTCTCCTGAACTATTGTAATGTTGGGGAGTCAGTTCTCACTCTCTCTTCCTATGCTTTTAAAATCAGTTCTTAATTTGTTGTTTGAATTCTTATCCATCACATAACATGCTGCTGCAGTCAAATGGTGGCTGGTCTGAACCATCCAAGATGACTCACTTGTATGTCTGGTGCCTTGGCAGGCATGGCTGAGAGACAAGGACCGCTCTGTCTCCATATGGCTTGGGCTTTATTTTTTGGCAAATGAATCCTGAATCTCAAGGGTGAGCATAACAAGGAGGAAACAAAAGCTGCCAGTCCTCTTAGGCCTAGAACTGGCAGAGCACTGTTTCTGTTGCATTCTAGTGGTTAAAACAGTTGGGACCCACCCAGTTTAAGGGGAGGAGAAAGAAACTTCATCTCTAGCTCAGTGGCTCATGCCTATAATCCCAGCACTTTGGGAGGCTGAGGCAAGACTACTGCTTGGGGCCAGGAGTTTGAGACCTGGGCAACATAGTGAGACCCCATCTCTACAAATTTTTTTTTTATTAGCTGGGCATGGTGCCAGGCACCTGTAGTTCCAGCTACTCTGGAGGCTGAGGTGGGAAGATCACTTGAGGCCAGGAGGTCAAGACTGCAGTGAGCTGTCATTGTGCCACTGCACTCCAAACTGGGTGACAGATGGAGAGTCTGTCAAAAGAAAAGAAAAAAAGAAAAGAAGAAGGGAGGGGAGGGGAGGAGAGGAGAGGGGAGGGAAGGGGAGGGGAGGGGAGGGAAGGGAAAAAGGAAAAGAAAAGAAGGAAGAAACTGCATCTCTAACTGGAAAGAATGACAAAAAAATTGTTACCATCATTAACTACAAAATAGGAGGAAAGAATAGGAATATATACAAATTTGCTTACATTTTTAAAAATTGCTGAATGAATAAGCCAAAAACTCATAAAAACGGCCACCTATTAAGAGAGCGAGAACAGGATGGAGAAGATATGAATAGGAGCTAGACTTCTCTGAGTATATCTTGTTAGATAGTTTTGACTTTGAATACAAATTTTTTAAAAATCAAAAAGGCAGAAAAGCAAGTCTTAAAAATTGAAAGTAAGAGGAAAGAAATGTACCTAACTGCCCATGAAGTCAATGGCACAACAACATGAAGAAACTAATCACTTCACATGACTTTAAAATTAAACATTTCGATTACACAGTCCTAGCAGGATATGTTCTATGGACAAAATGAGCCACAAAGAAATCTTACACTGTGTTCAGTAATCTTACTGTTAGCAGCAATATTCACTTAGCTATTTTGAAACTATTATAGTTATATTATAGAATAAGGTAAATAAGTAATTATGTCAAAATTGTTAAAAACCAGGCTTTTCAGCAAAGAAAAAAAATGAAAATGTAAACCCAACCAAGTTGAGTAAAAACCCTGTAATCTTAAATTTGAATCGGAAGCATTGGTACGAACCCATAATTTTTTTCACTTTAAAAAATGTGAGAGTACCTATAGCATAATCAAACATAAAAATCTGTGTGCCCAATGATATTAAAAGCAATACAATGCATTGGTCAATATTTTAGGTTGCTATGGTACCAACTCCTTCTCTGAAAGCTATTGTCTGGTGTCTCAGGCCTGTAATCCTAGCATTTTGGGAGGCCAAGGTGAGAGGATTGCTTAAGACCAGGAGTTCAAGACAAATCTGGTCAACATAGTGAGACCCCATCTCAAAAGAAAGAAAGAGGAAAGGAAAGGAAAGGAAAGGAAAGGAGGGAACGAAGCAAGGAAGAGAGAGAGAGAAAGAGAGTGAAAGAAAGAAAGAAAGAGAAAGAAAGAAAGAAAGAAAAAAAAAAGAGAGAGAGAGAAAGCAAGCAAGCTAATGCCTGCAAGGAGATAAAATTATTCTTTTTTTTTTTTTTTTTTTTGAGACAGAGACTTGCTCTGTCACCCAGGCTGGAGTGCAGTGGTGTGATCTCAGCTCACTGCAACCTCTGCCTCCCGGGTTCACACCATTCTCCTGCCTCAGCCTCCTGAGTAGCTGGGACTACAGGCGCCCACCACCACGCCCGGCTAATTTTTTGTATTTTTAGTAGAGATGGGGTTTCACTGTGTTAGCCAGGATGGTCTTGATCTCCTGACTTCGTGATCTGCCCACCTCGGCCTCCCAAAGTGCTGGGATTACAGGCGTGAGCCACCACACCCAGCAGAGAAACTTATTCTTTATAGAAAAAATGGTCAGGTAAAAAGTAGGAAGTATGATGGCTCATGCCTGTAATCCTAGCATTTTGGGAGGCTGAGGCAGGAGGATTGCTTGAAGCCAGGAATTTGAGACCAGACTGGACAACACAGCAAGACACCATCTCTACAAAAAAATCAAAAAATTAGCCAGGTGTAGTGGTATGCACCTGTGGTCCCAGCTACCTGAGAGGCTGAGGCAAGAGGATCTCTTGAGCCCAGGAGTTTGAGGCTGCAGTGAGCCGTGTTTGCACCATTGCACACCAGCCTGCGCAACAGAGAAAAACCTTGTCTTAAAAGAAAAAAAATTTTTAAAGAATTGAAATATCACTACCTTGCAACCACTAAGAAAATAATGAACCAGAGCTGCTAAAACCATCAGGTTGGCAGGACCTGAACCTACCTGATCACAAAAAGAGAGACAAAGCAGACATCCTGTGCCTCATGCAGTAATGCAATAAGAGGTACACAGCACCCCCTATACGGGATTCTTGCCTAAAAATGGAGCCTGAATCCAGCGGCCTACCAAGGAGGGTTTGGGGGAGATACTGATCCACTTGTGTATAGGCAATAGCAGGGTATTTTGTAGAGAATTCTACAGAAATAATGAAACCAATTCAATGTCAGTCTGCTTTTTATCATTGCCATGCACCAGCAGCTCTAGACAATGTCAGTGATAAAATACCCCTTCCCTCCAGGATGTCAGTTTCCAGTGCCTCTCCATCCTTGATACAACTGCCTGGATCTGATCAAGTTTCTTGACCTAAATAACAGCTAAAAAGAAGCTACAGAATATGGAAGAACAAGTTAAATGACATCACAAGAAAGCATTTATCCCAATCCAGAATGTGGAGCATTCTACTGGACAAGTCACTCAGGTTCTCTAACAAAGTACAGGCATGAAAAAGAAGAGAGCAGGCTACTACAGACTGAAAGAATGGAAGAGTCTTAAGAGACTTAATTAAATGGACCTGTAGGCTTTGACACCTGATTTGGACAAACTGACTGATAAAAGATAATTCCATAAAGACAATCGAATTAGTTTATGCTAGGTGTGATCACAACTTGGTGGTTTATATATATGTGTGTTTATTATCAATTCAAAATGACCTGAAGATATTTGTGCATTTATAACTGAAATATGAGATATCTAGGATTTGCTTTAAAATGCTCCAGTAAACAAATGAATGAGCAACAAAAATGGATAGAATAGAGAAAACAAGATGGGCTAAAAGTTGATAATTGTTGAAGTTGGGTGATGGATAGATACATGAGGGTTCCTTACTATTCTCCCTTTTTTTTTTTTTTTTTGGTATATGTTTGAGATTTTTTCATCACAAAAAGTTAAAAAAGAAAAGTGAATAAAGGCAATGTGTGTCAAGTGGTAGCTATCATTGTCATCATTATCATCATCATCATGATCAGACCCTGGTTGAGGGCTCAGGAGTGAGGCAGGTGGCATCCTATTCTCCAAAAGCCAGGTCAGGTGCCAGCCAAGAGGGCCAGGCTCTAGGCCCAGTGGCTGGACACAGACAGAGAAAGGAGGAACAGCTCAGCGGCTGGCCACAGATAGAAGCCCAGCCTAGCAGGTGGATCCCAAGAAGCCGAAGGCAATGTCACTGCAAACAGGTGGTAGGTAATCCAGTCACGGGATTGGCATCAGGAGGTAAGGGGGGTTCTGGCAAGAGACAGAGCCTAATGCCAAGCAATACTTGGACATCCTTGGGAAAGAGAAGCTGTCCTCCACTGGCCAAGGATCTCAGCTCTGAGGGGAGAGGGGAGGGTGTGATGGTTAATACTGAGTGTCAGCTTGATTGGATTGAAGGATGCAAAGTATTGATCCTGGGTGTGTCTGTGAGGGTGCTGCCAAAGGAGATTAACATTTGAGTCAGTGGGCTGGGAAAGGGAGACCCATCCTTAATCTGGGTGGGCACCATCTAATCAGCTGCCAGTGTGGCCAGAATATAAAGCAGGCAGAAAAATGTGAAAAGGCTAGACTGGCTTAGCCTTCAAGCCTACATCTTTCTCTCATGCTGGATGCTTCCTGCCCTCAAATATTGGACTCCAGGTTCTTCAGCTTTGGGACTTGGACTGGCTTCCTTGCTCCTCAGATTGCAGATGGCCTATTGTGGGACCTTGTGATCATGTGAGTTAATACTACTTAATAAACTTCCCTTCATATATATATATATATATATATATATATATATATATATATATTCCCTTCATATATATATCATATATGTGTGTATATATATATATATACATGTACACACACATACACTATTAGTTCTGTCCCTCTAGAGAACCCTGACTAATATAGAGGGGAAGGGGGGTTCGAGACAAAATAGGAAGCTGGCAATAGTGAGGAAAGTCCTCCTCCCTAGAACGACTGATATTCAACAGGTCATAAAGATTTCATCACTAAATCAGGTTGCAAGAGGAGCCCTGGGCTCAGGAACAGCAGGAGCAGGCTCCAGACTCTAGATTCAGGTTGAAGGGGCCCCTACTGCACTGGCACCCCAAAGGCTGGGCTATGCTCTGGACATCCCTGAACCCAGGACAGGACCAACTAATTCCAGAGGGCAGGGCATGGCAGGAGCCTATGACGGGGACAGAGCAATATGCAGGGTAAGGGTTAAAGCACTGAAGACTAGCCACTTGTGTGAACTTTCTTATTCACAATATTTTACACGATGTTTTAAATGACTTCCTGTGTCATTGAATATGTATTCGAATAAATTTGTTATATATGGGTCTTAAAGTTCCATTAGTAATCTCTGTTCCCTTAACAATCTGTTTGCATAGCTTCTTGCAACATGATATGCTCGCAGCTTTTTAAAAGTAGAAATGCCTCCAGCCAGGAAAAGAGGCACATGGCTCAGCACCCCACATCTTCTGAGCAGCAAGGCTGGTGGTCTAAGTGTTGGGGACGAGAATGTGTTGCATAAGAAGCTGGTTTGGACGTGCCTCACATGCTGACAATATTGTAAGAGATGAAATAATGTGGGGACTTAATTGCCCAGCTGCAAGATGAGACAGCCTAGGTCACTCTAAATGAAGTGGTTCCCTTTGCCTGTTCAAACTTCGGGGCTACTATGAACCCTAAAGGTGGTGACAGGGAATGCTCACACCAACCCTCTCCAGTTCTTGGCTTGGGGCAGTTGCCATGTCATGATGGATGGGGAAATGACCCAGTTCCTTCCAGCCCAACAAAACTAACTAAACCTAAACCTTTTTTCAGACTTCAATTGGAAAATAGAGCTCTATTTTTTTAAAATGCCAAAATATTGTAATACAGACAAGTCATTTATCATCATGAAAGTCATGTTCTTGGCTGGCTAATTTGTCCCTTGTGCGGCTCTCACCATGGATGTGGACTCACTTGAACACAGTTCTCTCCCAAAGAGATGGCCAATATGCCCAAGGCAGCTTTTGCTTCTGCAGCACTTAGCAGAACAGCCAGCAGAGAGGACTCTCAATGTTTGCTGATGATCATGGTATTTAAAAAACGGTGATAAGAGGCCACAATTTGCTTTGTGGTTCAAGCTTGAGTGATTATTAAGGAATGCGTGTTTATCCCAATATGCATCCTTCCATCCTCTTCCAGTATCCCTCTCTCCTTCCTTTCCCTCTGTCTGTATCTATGTGTGGTGGTAGGAGTCAGGAGAGGAAGGATGTCTACCTCACACACCCTTTTTTTCACTGCCCTTACCTTTTCTTCTTTCCTATTCCCACTTCTATCTCCTTAAACTATAGTAAAAGACACCCCTGCCCAGGCATAGCTGAACAAAAGGCAGCAGAAACTTCTGCAGACTTAAACGTCCCTGCCTGACAGCTTTGAAGAGAGCAGTGGCTCTCCCAGCACGGAGTTTGAGATCTGAGAACAGACAGACTGACTCCTCAAGTGGGTCCCTGACCCCCGAGTAGCCTAACTGGGAGACACCTCCCAGTAGGAGCTAACTGACACCTCATACAGCTGGGTGCCCCTCTGAGACAAAGCTTTGGGGATCAGGCAGCAACATTTGCTGTTCTGCAATATTTGCTGTTCTGCAGCCTCCGGTGGTGATACTCAGGCAAAAAGAGTCTGAGAAAACTCCAACAGACCTGCAGCTAAGGGTCCTGACTGTTAGAAGGAAAACTAACAAACAGAAAGGAATAGCAGCAACATCAACAAAAAGGACATCCACACCAAAACCCCATCTGTAGGTCACCAACATCAAACACCAAAGGTAGATAAAACCACAAAGATGGGGAGAAACCAGAGCAGAAAAGCTGAAATTTCCAAAAAACAGAGCACCTCTTCTCCTCCAACGGATCGCAGCTCCTCACCAGCAACGGAACAAAGCTGGATGGAGAATGACTTTGATGAGTTGTCAGAAGTAGGCTTCAGAAGATCGGTAATAACAAACTTCTCTGAGCTAAAGGAGGATGTTCAAACCCATCGCAAGGAAGCTAAAAACTTTGAAAAAAGATTAGAAGAATGGCTAACTAGAATAAACAGCATACAGAAGACCTTAAATGACCAGATGGAACTGAAAACCATGGCAGGAGAACTACGTGAGGCATGCATAAGCTTCAGTAGCCAACTTGATCAAGTGGAAGAAAGGGTATCAGTGAGTGGAGATCAAATGAATGAAATGAAGCGAGAAGAGAAGTTTAGAGAAAAAAGAGTAAAAAGAAATGAACAAAGCCTCCAAGAAATCTGGGACTATGTGAAAAGACCAAATCTACGTTTGATTGGTGTACCTGAAAGTGACAGGGAGAATAGAACCAAGTTGGAAAACACTCTTCAGGATATTATCCAGGAGAACTTCCCCAACCTAGCAAGGCAGGCCAACATTCAAATTCAGGAAATACAGAGAACACCCAAAGATACTCCTTGAGAAGAGCAACCCCAAGACACATAATTGTCAGATTCACCAAGGTTGAAATGAATGAAAAAATGTTAAGGGCAGCCAGAGAAAAAGGTCGGGTTACCCACAAAGGGAAGCCCATCAGACTAACAGCAGATCTCTCAGCAGAAACTCTACAAGCCAGAAGAGAGTGGGGGCCAATATTCAATATTCTTAAAGAAAAGAATTTTCAACCCAGAATTCCATATCCAGCCAAACTAAGCTTCATAAGGGAAGGAGAAATAAAATCCTTTACAGACAAGCAAATGCTGAGAGATTTTGTCACCACCAGGCCTGCCTTACAAGAGCTCCTGAAGGAAGCACTAAACATGGAAAGGAACAACAGGTACCAGCCACTGCAAAAACATGCCAAATTGTAAAGACCATCAATGCTAAGAAGAAACTGCATCAACTAATGAGCAAAATAACCAGCTAACATCATAATGACAGGATTAAATTCACACAAAACAGTATTTACCTTAAATGTAAATGGGCTAAATGCTCCAATTAAAAGACACAGACTGGCAAATTGGATAAAGAGTCAAGACCCATCAGTGTGCTGTATTCAAGAGACCCATCTCATGTGCAGAGACACACATAGACTCAAAATAAAGGGATGGAGGAAGATCTACCAAGCAAATGGAAAACAAAAAAAAGCAGGGATTGCAATCCTAGTCTCTGATAAAACAGGATTTAAACCAACAAAGATGAAAAGAGACAAAGAAGGCCATTACATAATGGTAAAGGGATCAATTCAACAAGAAGAGCTAACTATCCTAAATATATATGCACCCAATACAGGAGCACCCAGATTCATAAAGCAAGTCCTTAGAGTTCTACAAAGAGACTTAGACTCCCACACAATAATAATAGGAGACTTTAACACCCCACTGTCAACATTAGACAGATCAACGAGACAGAAAGTTAACAAGGATATCCAGGACTTGAACTCAGCTCTGCACCAAGCAGACCTAATAGACATCTACAGAACTCTCCACCCCAAATCAACAGAATATACATTCTTCTCAGCACCACATCCCACTTATACCAAAATTGACCACATAGTTGGAAGTAAAGCACTCCTCAGCAAATGTAAAAGAACAGAAATCTTAACAAACTGTCTCTCAGACCGCAGTGCAATCAAATTAGAACTCAGGATTAAGAAACTCACTCAAAACCACACAACTGCATGGAAACTGAAAAACCTGCTCCTGAATGACTACTGGGTAAATAACGAAATGAAGGCAGAAATAAAGATGTTCTTTGAAACCAATGAGAACAAAGACACAACATACCAGAATATCTGGGACTTTTGAAGCAGTGTGTAGAGGGAAATTTATAGCACTAAATGCCCAAAAGAGAAAGCAGGAAAGATCTAAAATCGACACCCTAACATCACAATTAAAATAACTAGACAAGCAAGAGCAAACACATTCAAAAGCTAGCAGAAGGCAAGAAATAACTAAGATCAGAGCAGAACTGAAGGAGATAGAGACACAAAAAACCTTCAAAAAATAAATGAATCCAGGAGCTGGTTTTTTGAAAAAATCAACAAAATAGATAGACCGGCTAGCAAGACTAATAAAGAAGAAAAGAGAGAAGAATCAAATAGATGCAATAAAAAATGATAAAGGGGATATCACCACCATTTCCACAGAAATACAAACTACCATCCGAGAATACTAGAAATACCTCTACGCAAATAAACTAGAAAATCTAGAAGAAATGGATAAATTTCTGGACATACACCCTCCCAAGACTAAACCAGGAAGAAGTTGAATCTCTGAATAGACCAATAACAGGCTCCGAAACTGAGGCAATAAGTAATAGCCTACCAACCAAAAAAAAGTCCAGGACCAGACGGATTCACAGCCAAATTCTACCAGAGGTAAAAAGAGGAGCTGGTACCATTCCTTCTGAAACTATTCCAATCAATAGAAAAAGAGGGAATCCTCCCTAACATATTTTTTGAGGCCAGCATCATCATTTGATATCAGCAACCTGATACCAAAGCCTGGCAGAGACACAACAAAAAAAGCGAATTTTAGACCAATATCCTTGATGAACATCGATGCAGAAATCCTCAATAAAATACTGGCTAACTGAATCCAGCAGCACATCAAAAAGCTTATCCACCACAATCAAGTTGGCTTCATCCCTGGGATGCAAGGCTGGTTCAACATATGCAAATCAATAAATGCATCATATAAACAGAACCAAAGACAAAAACCACATGATTATCTCAATAGATGCAGAAAAGGCCTTCGACAAAATTCAACAGCTCTTCATGCTAAAATAAGCATAAGCTAGGTATTGATGGGACATATCTCAAAATAATAAGAACTATTTATGACAAACCCACAGCCAATATCATACTAAATGGGCAAAACTGGAAACATTCCCTTTGAAAACTGGCACAAGACAGAGATGCCCTCTCTCACCACTCCTATTCAACATAGTGTTGGAATTTCTGGCCAGGGCAATCAGGCAGGAGAAAGAAATAAAGGGTATTCAATTAGGAAAAGAGTAAGTCAAATTGTCCCTGTTTGCAGATGACATGATTGTATATTTAGAAAACTCAGTTGTCTCAGCCCAAAATCTCCTTAAACTGATAAGCAACTTCAGCAAAGTCTCAGGATACCAAATCAATGTGTAAAAATAACAAGCATTCCTATACACCAATAACAGACAGAGAGCCAAATCATGAGTGGACTCCCATTCACAATTGCTTCAAAGAGAATAAAATACCTAGGAATCCAACTTGCAAGGGATGTGAAGGACCTCTTCAAGAAGAACTACAAACCACTGCTCAACAAAATAAAAGAGGACACAAACAAATGGAAGAACATTCTATGCTCATGGATAGGAAGAATCAACATCGTGAAAATGGCCATACTGCCCAAGGTAATTTATAGATTCACTGCTATCCCCGTCAAGCTACCAATGACTTTCTTCACAGAACTAGAAAAAACTACTTTAAAGTTCATATGGAACCAAAAAAGAGCCTACATTGCCAAGACAATCCTAAGCCAAAAGAACAAAGCTGGAGGCATCATGCTACCTGACTTCAAACTATACTACAAGGCTACAGTAACCAAAACAGCATGGTACTGGTACCAAAACAGAGATATAGACCAATGGAACAGAACAGAGCCCTCAGAAATAATACCACACATCTACAACCATCTGATCTTTGACAAACCTGACAAAAACAAGAAATGGGGAAAGGATTCCCTATTTAATAAATGGTGCTGGGATAACTGGCTAGCCATATGTAGAAAGCTGAAACTGGATCCCTTCCTTACACCTTGTACAAAAATTAATTCAGGATGGATTAAAGACTTAAATGTTAGACCTTAAACCATAAAAACCGTAGAAGAAAACCTAGGCAATACCATTCAGGACATAGGCATGGGCAGGGACTTCATGACTAAAACACCGAAAGCAATGGCAGCAAAAGCCAAAATAGACAAATGGGATCTAATTAAACTAAAGAGCTTCTGCACAGCAAAAGAAACTGCCATCAGAGTGAACCGGCAACCTACAGAATGGGAGAAAATTTTTGCAAGCTACCCATCTGACAAAGGGCTAATATCCAGAATCTACAAAGAACTTAAATAAATTTACAAGAAAAAATCAAACAACCTCATCAAAAAGTGGGCAAAGGACATGAACAGACACTCCTCAAAAGAAGACATTTATGCAGCCAACAGACACATGAAAAAATGCTCATCATCACTGGCCATCAGAGAAATGCAAATCAAAACCACAATGAGATACTATCTCATACCAGTTAGAATGGCAACCATTAAAAAGTCAGGAAACAACAGGTGCTGGAGAGGATATGGAGAAATAGGAACACTTTTACACTGTTGGTGCGACTGTAAACTACTTCAACCATTGTGGGAGACAGTGTGGCAATTCCTCAAGGATCTAGAACTAGAAATACCATTTGCCACAGTGATCCCATTACTGGGTATATACCCAAAGGATTATAAATCATGGTACTATAAAGACACATGCACACGTATGTTTATTGCGGCACTATTCTATTCACAATAGCAAAGACTTGGAACCAACACAAATGTCCATCAATGATATACTGGATTAAGAAAATGTGGCACATATACACCATGGAATACTATGCAGCCATAAAAAAAGATGAGTTCATGTCCTTTGTAGGGACATGGATGAAGCTGGAAACCATCATTCTGAGCAATCTATCGCAGGGACAGAAAACCAAACACCACATGTTCTCACTCATAGGTGGGAATTGAACAATGAGAACACTTGGACACAGGGTGGGGAACATCACACACCGGGGCCTGTCGTGGGGTAGGGGGAGCGGGGAGGGATAGCATTAGGAGAAATACCTAATGTAAATGACCAGTTAATGCATGCAGCACACTAACATGGCACATGAATACACATGTAACAAACCTGCACGTTGTGCACATGTACTCTAGAACTTAAAGTATAATTTTTAAAAAATAATAAAATAAAAAGATACGCCTGCCCTGCCCTGCCCTACTCAAGAGAATCTTCCTGGTCTGGGGTTTGCTGGGGCGGAATGCATGGGACACCCATCAGCTCACACCATCTGCCCATGATGCGGAGGGCCCCTTGCCCCTGCTCCTCTTCCCTGGACAGACCCTGGGATACTGGCCTCCTGAGAGCGCGTGCCTGGGGCTGAAATAAAGAAAAGGAGGGCTAAGTGATCTGGCCAATGTCCAGCTTTCCTCCTGGGGCAGAGGCAGCCTGCGGCTCAGCTGTGGTTCTCTGCCTGTGGTGTGAAGGGCTGGCCGCCATCCTCTGCTGTGAGCCTTAGGACCAGGCGCATGCCTTACACACCATTTCATCCTTGAAGTGCTCGGGCAGTAGGTGTGGGTGTCTGGGAGCTGCCTGTGGCATGACACCCACACTCACTGAACCACATCTAGCTTTCCTCTCCTGCCTCTCTTTGCTCTTCCCCCAACCCCCACTCAAACCCCCGCTGCCTGAACAATAAGGTCCTCTTCTTGGGGACAGAGGGATGGAGGGGTCACCATAACAGCATCACACACCTCAGAAACCCTGGCACAGCCTGCTGAGAAAACGTCTTAGGGAAACCTTGGCATCTCATTGATGGAGGCACTCTCTTGAGCGTTCCAAAGCTGCAGATCAGAGCCAAGATGCTCTTGAGTGAGTTTTCTGGGCACTGCAATTAGGCCATGGTGAGGAGTGGGAGAGAGCCAGAGATACAGCTGGGGATGCCGGACTGGGGACAGTCCTCAATGACAGGCCAAGGAAATCAGCAAACCTCCAAAGACCCTGTAATTTCCACATCGAGCTGTTTCATTGCTTTGATAAGAAAAGACCGAAGACTCTTCATGGTTTGCTGGGCAATTTGCAGATAAATGGGCGGCAGCCTCCAGAGCTGGAGCTGATCCTGCTCTCTATCCAGGTGAGCTTCTGCCCAGCGTTAATTGGGGGCTAATTAATGTCTCTAAGGAGAGGCTTTCAGGCTTTCATGTGGATTGAAGGATCACTCTGGCAGGCAGCTACAATGCCAGTGTTGGCCTGGCTCGGGCCTGTGATGAAATGAGTAGGCCCTTCATGACGCGGGCAGTTGCCACCAGAGCCGGGCCTTGGCTCAATGAGCAGAGAAAGTCAAATCACCCACCAGCCTGGAAAATGCACAACCTCTGGCCTCAGGAGTGCCCCTTGCAGCACCGATGCATGCGGGGCCCGCAGACTTGCCCCCGCAGGGTCAGTCTCCTCCTTGCCCTAGGCTGAGGCTGGCATTTCCTGGCAGACGAGCTCTCAGGGAAGTCATAGAATCTTGGAGTTTCCATCAGAGGCGGCCTAGGGAGCCCAGTCCTGTGTCTGAGCTCCTGCATCACACCTGTATTGCCCTGCATGGAAAATACAGGAAGAGCTTTGGAGAAAAGAGAGAGGCAACAATAGAGGAAGGCAATGGGAGGTGGGGAGGGAACCAGGGCAGCACCTCTGCTTTCTGGTCAGGTGGCAATGCCACACCATGCCTCCGTGGGAGGCTCCAGGGCCGGCCCATTCCCCTCACCTTCTACCTTCTCAAGCAAGGCCAGCCAGGCCAGCACTACCCTTCCCTCCCACTCCCTGGGCAGAGAAAATTCTGTCAGGATACCTGAGTTCCTGCCTCCACTCTGGCTGAGTGACCTTGGGTGAGTCACATCCCTGCTCTGGGCTTGGTTCCCATCTCTGTTAAATGGTGGTGGGATCACTGGTTGCTCCCACATACTGACACCTCCGCACTGGCTTGAAGGATTTGCGTGGAGAAGGTAATGAATTCCTTCACAGAGCAGAGGGCTTAGCCCAAACATCTAGCAGTCCCCCTCCCCGCTCCTGTGGGTATCAAGGATGACTGTCCATCAGGTTCCACCAAAACTCTTTAGCCTACATCAAGGTCCCCAAGCCCGCATCTCGCCAACCACTCCCTTGCCTGGTCCTCCAAATGCCCTGCTGGTCTGGTTAACTCTGCCCCACCTGCCCCATCCAAACCAACCCCCTGTTCCCTTCCTTACCCTTTACCTTGCACCGTTTCTCTTCAGAGCACATTTCACTGCAGATACTATCAAACCTTGTCATTTGCTTGTTGTCTGCCTCTCTCTCCCTGACAGCAGGAACAGGGTCTGCCTTGATTGCTGCTGCACACAGTAAGTGCTCAATAAATACTATTGAACAAGTGAATGCACTAGTGTGCTACCACCCTGTCTTTGCTCCCACAGCTCCCCTGCCTGCCCTCCCTTCTTCCCTTCCATCCATGCTCTTCACCCCTTCATGTTCCACCTCCCTTGCCTCTGGAAGCTTCCCCGCCTCCCTGCTTGGAACCCTCTTGCTCTGACACCAGCAGTGCCGGGGATTCAGCTGGCCTCCTGTGCATCGTGGTGGGAGCAGAGTGCCCGGGACACAGGCATGCTCAGAATGTCAGCCCTGGGGCCAAAGGTTGGGACACACAAAGAAAACCAAATCCCACACACATAATTGGCATGGAGGAAAGAATCTGCTCTTTCTCAAAGCCTCCAGCCCACAGAACTCCATTTGTCCCTTCCGGGTACCACAGATGCTTAGTGACAGCCAAGATCTGTCTTGCAGAAGCAGGAACCAGAGAGTATTTCTGGCCCAATTAAGCTTGAGTGCTTGACAAGTAGGAAATGCAGCCTCACCTCTTTGTGTTGCTAATGTGAGAAACATATGGGCTCTGTGCATCTGCACTGTCTTGCTTGCCTTCCTGCAGGTGCGTCACACCAAGGGCACGGCAAATGTGCAGGTACAGGGAACAGTACTGGGCATGATGAGGGGTGTCTCTAAAGCGATGTGGCCGACTATCATGTTGACTTGTGGCATCGGTCTAGGGCAATATATATGAGTATTTTGCAAATGATCAATATTAGAAAATCAATCAATTATCTCCATTTCAAAAGCGTGAGGACTCTTCTCTTCACCATTCCTACTCATAGCATTGGGTTTATAAGTGCAAACAATGATGCCAGTAATAAGGTTTCTATTCTTTCTTCTTCCAGGCTTGGCAGATTGTATGCTGTCAGTTTTAGCTGGGAGACCAGATTTGAGACATGATCTCTGATTCAACACAAGATAGGTAGTTTGATGGAAACTCAGATTAGCTGGATAGTCTATTAAGCTACATATATCTGAAGAACTCTTAAATAAAGCATATCTACTCTAACATAGGTGGCCCATTTGAAACAAGCCCTGTTCAGTGCAGTAAATGTCTGACTCACCTTGAGAAAGAAACTACAAGTAAGCACCTTGCGCCCAGGGCCCAGAGAGACTGCCCTCCCATCCTCCCTGTCTGGACTGGATCCTGCCCTGCCCTGGTCACTGGGAGGCCTGTTCCAGGTCCTGGCTCAGGGAACCCCGCTGTCCCACCCCACACTGTTTGCTGCCTCTGTCCGAAAGGCCCCTCCCTGTGCCAGCAGCCCCTTGCCTTCGTGTGGGCACAGGCCTGGTGTGGCACAGGCCCTCCTTTCTCTTGGGTTCTCTATGGAAATATAGGAAATGGGTCATTATAGTTAGGAGTGTCTGCATGTAAGACAGATGAGGTGTTGGTATGTGAGGGGGAGAAGGGGTGGTAATCTACAAATACCTTGTGCATTTATTTAAGCTCCAGGTAGCACTTAGCGTGTAGCTGGTGGTATTCATTTCCCAATCTGTGTCTAGCACAATGTGTGGCATAGGATAAGTCCCAGGAGGAGCTGGGGCTGAATATGAGCATGGTCAGGTAGGTGAGGGAAAAAAAAAAACAACAGTCAGGTTGGGCCATCAGAGTCAAACTAATTACAATATTATTAGTTACCATTAATTAAGGGCATCCTTTAGGCCAGGTGTTTTACAGACTTTGAACAGCTGAACCCTTATAGGCCCCCAGTGAAAGAAGCATTATCAGCGCCACATTTCAGATGGGAAAACCAAGGCTCAGAGGGGTTCAGCAGCATTCCCAAGGTCACGCAGCTTGTGACACAGCCAGCTGTCAAACTCAGAATAGTCTGACCCCAGCACCTGAGTTCTTGACCATCGTATACTTCTCTTCCTTCCCTTCCCTTCCCTTCCCCTCCACTTAGAAAGAGCACATAGGGGCTGGGCGCCGTGGCTCATGCCTGTAATCCCAGCACTTTGGGAGGCCGAGGCAGGCAAATCATGAAGTCAGGAGTTCGAGACCAACCTGGCCAACATGGCAAAACCCCGTCTCTACTAAAAATACAAAAATTAGCCGGGCGTGGTGGTGCATGCCTGTAATTCCGGCTACTTAGGAAGCTGAGCCAGGAGAATCACTTGAATCTGGGAGGCGGAGGTTGCAGTGAACCGGAATCGTGCCATTGCACTCCAGCCTGGGCAACAGAGTGAGACTATGTCTCAAAAAAAAAAAAAAAAAAGAAAAGAAAGAAATGAAAAGAAAGAGCAAATTCGGGGGGGTTCTCTCTGCTTTGGAGCCCCCCTCCCTCTGTCTGTGTATGAGGGAGCTTCTATCTTCTGCCTTCTCCCATCTTTCTTGCCTATTAAACTCTCCACTCCTTAAAACCACTCCATGTGTGTCCGTGTCGTTTTTTCCAATTCAATGTGAGACAAGAGCCCTGGTGTTCCTCCACTCATCGGAGCGGTATCATTTTGGTGCATTGGCTGGGAAAGGAAATTCAGTCATCAGACTGGTGAATATGGAGCAGATTTCAACATTAAATCTCTCCCTTAATCTCAAGGCTCTCTGCCAGCTACCCTGTCACCAAACTTTCTTTCTCTTTTTATCCACGGTCTCTTACTCTCTCTCTCTGTATGTCTAATGCGCAGGAATCTTTACAGTTCAGGGAAATAGGTCTGCTAGAAAAGATCGCGAATCACAGCAGGCAGTAACTCAATAACTCTCTCTACGGTTTCTCTGGCAAGCACATGGTATTTTTAAGCCACCTAGTAGAAATCAGGATCTAGGCCTCTTTTGAGAACGGGAAGTTTCTGCTTTTAACAGTTAGGAGTAAAATGTGTTTGGCAGCCAGATTTTAGTCCCCGTATTGTCCCATCAGTGGGAAAACGGCCATTCGATTCCTACGTTCTTTTAAGGCATCTATTTTGTCTCCGATTAAGATAGTACTTAATTAGTAAGGGAATTTTAAGTTCGGAAGTTAACCAGAACTGTTTTAAGAGTAAGTGCTTTAGCACGGGCTATAATAGCAGGCAATCTAGCACACTGCCTCCGTTAAAAGAGCCTTGCCCAAAGGCAACACAGTGTCTCCAGACGGAGTCAGGCAAATCACGCAGGTTCTAGGAAGTCAAAGGGAAATCACATAAGGCGGATAAACTAAGGCTGCGTGGGACGCATGGTTAGCCCCATCACTTAGTTCATCCGGTTCCATGGCTTGGAGGACCACGCCTACAACCATGGCGGGGAGGGGTGGGGGGCGCATATTTTAAAAAGTTCCGGAATCCAGAAACCAAGGAGGTAAGACATTTGGAAGACGCTTCCTGTCTTCTCCTCTACTCTGGGTCATATGGAAAGGAAGGGGAGTAAGAGGATGGTTTTATTCTCGCTTCTTTTTCTAAATGGGTAATAAATTATCTCCATCTTGCACCCACCCCTCTGGAGTGCTGGAACTTCCTTAACCTCAGAACTTTAAAGAAAACAACTCATTTTATTTTGCACAAGAGCATGGCATTTCTACTAAACCTCTGCAAGCGTTGTGAGATCAACCCAGCTCTTTTAGCAACCACTTCGGGCAGGCAGGCAGCCGAGTTCGCGGAGCAGTTTCGCTCCTACTTACTGAGTGAGAAGCAATGGAAGGTCCTCATGGAATTCATCCTGCGCCACCTGCCCGACTACCATGACCTGCCCAATGGCGGTGGCTGCCTGGACCAACTGCTGTCCCTCTCCATGGTCTGGGCCAACTACCTCTTCCTGGGCTGCAGTTACAATAAAGCCCTTTTAGACAAGGTGATGGAAATGGCTGATGGGAATGAAGTGGAGGATCTGCCACAATTTACTACCAGAAGTGAATTAATGAAAAAGCATCAAAGCTAAGCCAGAGGATTTATCACATTTTCATCATCAGCTACAGGATTAGAAAGGAGGCTGGGATGAATGTGACATAGACCACAGCAGCTCTCTTAAGACTCCTGGTATTACCAACATAAAGAGGCAGGTGGAATGAGAAGGACTCTGTCTAGATTGGCTTTTTTAACATTCTCATTTTTCCAGTAGTTATCACTGTAAAAGTATACATGGATATTTGTGTATTTATAAATCATGCACTCTAAGATGACATCATCAACATTGTAAAAGCCCTCTTTTCTATTTTCAGTACTGACAAGTCTCACTCTGTCACCCAGGAGAGAGTACAAATGTGTAGTCTTGGCTCATTGCGCCTTGAACTCCTGGGCTCATGTTTTCAGTTTTTAAATATCAGAATTTTTGTTTAAAATGCCTTTTTGGGCTGGGCGCAGTGGCTTACACCCGTAATAATCCCAGCACTTCAGGAGGCCAAAGTGGGTAGATCACCCAAGTTTGGGAGTTCAAGACCAGCCTGGCCAGCATGGTGAAATCCTGTCTCTACTAAAAACACAGAAAAGATTAGCTGGGCATGGTGGCAAACATCTGTGGTCCCAGCTGCTCAGGAGGCCGGGGTAGGAAAATCACTTGAACCTGGGAGGCGGAGGTTGCAGTGAGCCGAAATCGCTCCATTGCCCTCCATCCTGGGTGACAAAAGTGAAGCACCGTCTCAAAAAAATAAAAATTTAAATTTAAATTTAAAAAAAGAATCATTTTTCTTTGTCAACAGGACACAATTGGAAAAACTGGCTATTTTACCAAGGCTTTGACTGAAAGTGTGTGTTTCCCTTTAAGGAACAAAGCTTGACATGCAGAGCCAATAAAAGCCCCTTGGGGAGAACTGGCCTCATACCTTGTCTACACAGTCCCCACACAGGGTTCCTAACCTGTGGTCAGTGAAGAATGTCACTTTCTAACAGGTCTGGAAGCTGTGAGTTTATCTTGGAACCTCGAGAGGAGAGGATCACCCAACTCACAGAAGCAATCAAACTCCAAATAGTGCTGCAAACTGAACCACACATGGACACGCCATTCTTCTGAGGACCCTTAGATCCAGCCCAGGAGAAGCCCTAGCTGCTGTTCCCCATTCAACACCCCTTTTCAGCAGGAAGTAGCCAGAAAGAGTCATCATCCAAAACCCTGTAACAGCAGTCAGTGTGATATCGCCACAGGGAGGAATGTGGTAGGAGTTATTAAGAAATTATTTTAAGCAGATAGAGAGAAAGGAGTCCTTGGGAAGTTTTCATTTTTTAAAGCATCTGCAGAAAAGTTTCTTGTAAAGCCGCAGCTCTGAGAGCCAGGCCGGCAACCTTTGATATACAAATGAAGTCCATTAGAAACTGAGTCCACCCAACATGGCGATTCCCTCGGCCTTCTTGCCCTTGCCCCACATGTTCCTGGCAACATGGCCACCCCCACATAGCCCCATGTGTGTAGAATATCTTGGTGCCCTGCATTTGCATATTAAAAGGCTAGGGTGGGAGGGCCAGCTTTTTTGCAGGCTACGTGAATGATATGCCTGGTCAAACCAATCCCCTGGGCCCTATGCAAATCAGACACCACCTCCTCCAGCCTCTATATATACACTGCCTCCTCCAGCCTCTATATATACACACCTGGCTGGTTTCTGCCCCACTTGGGGTTTCCTCTCTTGGCTTTGGAGCCCCCCTCCCTCTGTCTCTGTATGGGGGAGCTTCTATCTTCTGCCTTCCCCCATCTTTCTTGCCTATTAAACTCTCTGCTCCTTATAACCACAAAAAAAGAAAGAAAGAAAGAAAGAGCAAATAGGGACAGGAATCTGAGGTCAGCAACCTGACAAGCCCCTGGGGAAGCCTCAAGAGGATGCAGTTCCAATGAGAAAGCAGCTCTAGAAATGAGACCTGTTTTTCTACCCAACAAATGCTCAGCAGAACCAACCAGGACTGCCAATCAGCTGGTGTGCACCTGTACAGCGGACCTGTGGATAAAATGTTGAAGTATATTCCCACAAGTTAGCAAGTAGCTGCTACCCTGACATCTCCCCTCCTAGGCCCCATCAACCTGACCACTCAGGACCCTCCAGTGGAATCCAGGAGCTTCCCCAGTCCCACATTCAAGGGTTAATGCCTGGCCCTGCAAGGGGCTCTAGGACCCTGTTCCAGGGAGATGGCCCAGAACTTGGTCCATTCCCAGGCACACCAGTTTCTCATTGTTTTGAAATTCCCTTTGGGTCCAGCCCTCTCATGGAAACTTCTGGTCTGAAAGCAGCTCCTGGGACCCTGGATGAGGCAGTCCTCCTTAAGCAGACCTCAGAGGAAAGTTGCATCTGGGCTAGGCTGTGGGGTCAGGCTGTACAGGCACAGAAGGAGTGGTCCCCAAAGCAAGGGGTTCACTGGGGCAGCCTTCTCTCTTTCAGTGATTCCTGTAACCAGGCCAGGCAACACCACTCGTGCCTACAGCAAGTTATGGTACTCTGGTGAGCCAGACTGGCTGGAAGAATGGTCCAGGGGAGAGTTCTACAGTGGCTGGAAGGGATCAGAAGACAAAAAGTCAGAAGTCAAAGCTGTCTGTGGCATGGAGAGAGGGAAGTGAGCCTCAAAGGCAGAAGCTAGGAGAGTAAGAACAATCTGGCTTTTGGGAGGTGGGTCAGAGCCTGTGATTCCAGTTTAAAGATGTGAATACTGTAAGGGTGCCTGGTACACAGCCAGCAGCCCCTAAGACACAGGTGGGTGGAGGCCTAGGACCCGGCACACTCTGTAAAGCTACAAGGAGAGTAGCTGTGTCTGAGGAAAAGGGCAAATCTTTACTATCAGCAAGGACAGCACAGGTCTCTCCTCCCACCCACAAAGCCCCCAGCTTACACCAAATATGTCTCCTATCCCCACATTCTGAGTCAAAATGCGATCAGATTTTATGTAGCAGACCTCATAAAAAGGACAAAGCCCTGTAGACTCCCCTCTGCTCAGCTCCACCCTCCCAGGCCTGCTGTTTGCTTCCCAGCCTCATATTGCATTAGTGCACGGTTCAATGGATTTTTTATTACAGTTGGAATTAAATAACTCAAAGATGGATCCAGTGGGTTGAGGGAAAACAGAAGTTTAATCAAAGGAAGTAACAGAGCCGATCTGGTTCCAGAATTGCAGGATGTACTGAAGCTCCCAGCAGGGCCTGGTGATGATGTCCCTCTCATGTTTTCTCTTTGCGCTTTTCTCCCCACAAGGCTTGTGCCCACGAGGGGGCTTCAGGTGACTCACCCCTCAGTGTGGGCAGCTCACAGGTAGCAGAGGCAGTGGACTGAGTCACAGCTGAGTCTCTGGGCCACCCAAAACTCAGGGAAGATCAAACCCAGAATTTCCGTCCCTATCATTGAAGCATAGCTGAAGGGGATTGCCCTTTTTTGCTTTTTGGTTTTTTTCTCTTGTCCTGAGGTTCTAAGGGCAAGCAGCTGACCCTCCTAAAAGAGATTCTAAATTATAGCCTGGGATCCTGCAGTGTTGAGTGTGGCCAAGATTTGTGTGGCAACAGGAAGGGGTCTATGAGGAGGGAGAGATAAGATGTGAGAACTTGGGACCCAGCTAGGC
Organism: Pan troglodytes; assembly: GCF_028858775.2. Taxonomy (NCBI): domain Eukaryota; kingdom Metazoa; phylum Chordata; class Mammalia; order Primates; family Hominidae; genus Pan; species Pan troglodytes. Next base: position 22,802,349 of record NC_072398.2, read on the forward strand.
ATGGCCCCGTACCTGTGGGCGGCTGGAAGTGGCAAGACCTGGATAGGATCTACCTGGGTGTGCAGGGGCAAGGCTCAGGCCCACACCAGGGGGAGGCCCGGAGAAGCATGCTCCGTGGGCCATCAGAAGACCCCGCCCAGGTTCCAGCCTTACCATGCACCCTTCTTCCTCTCATTGATTGTGCTCAAACTCTCAGGTTTTCTGCCACCCACCTTCCTGCCTCAGAACCTTGCCCATTCCATTACCTCTCCTGAGAACACTCTCCCCTTCCACCTAGAGCCTCTGCTCTTCCTTCAGACCTCAACTTTCACATCGTTTCCTCCGAGAAGCCTTCCCTGACCTCCTCAGACCTGCCCAGGTTCCCCTATAAAACACTCTCACCATACAAAGCAGCCTTGCTATGCTCTGGTTACCACTTCAGCCCACCACGTTTTGGGCCGCAATTTCTACCACTTGCACGAATCAAGTGAAATAGACCACTCACACAGCAAGTTAAATAAAGCAACTTTATCACTCACAGGCAGCAAGGGACAGTAGGAACCTAGGATTTGTGGTGAACCAGTCCCCTGAGGCTCAGGAAAGTTGCCCGGGGTGGATAGAATCTTGTCTACAAGTCCCCACTTGCACCACAGCTAAGGGACCTCAGAAAGCAGACCACCTGGATTTAAACTCCACCAGCAACCTGGTTTGCTGGGTTAAAGTTTTGTAGGGCATCCTGTTCTAGGAAGGACAGGAACAGATCCCGGGCTGTTCTGGCCAGTTCTTCCTTATCTCAGGATGTTGCATTCCCAGCACTTTCTACAGTTATTCTCGAGAAATACAAGCAAGAAAGGAAGAGGAACTGGTTCTGGCCAAGGCTACCTGAAGAGTGCTCATGCACACAGCCCTCAGGATTTTCATGGCACTGACCACCATACAGCATAATGTTTAATATAGTTCTGCACTGTGGTCTATAAGCTCCCCAGGGGCTGGGACCACCTTGTCTTATTCTCTACTATATCACCAGTGCCCACAGAAGTTCCTGGTATGTAGAAATGACTCAGCTACATTAATAAATGAAGGGTTTAAGTTAAAATACTGGTGTTAGAAAGGCCCCAAGAGAAGGACAGAGCCAGATGCCAGGGAGTCCAGGGCAGGCAGGGCTTCCAGGGGGCAGCAGGACTCCATTCCCAAGGGAGTAGGACCTGCCAGGAACAAGGAAGGAACAAATCGCAGAGGCCTCCCAGCCTAGGCCACTCACCCTGGTGGGACTCAGGTCCCAAGAACAAGACAGGAGTCCAGTGCTCCAAAATGGGACTCTGCTGGAGGAGGGTTTGAGTCTTGGAAACAAGGTGAAGCCCACATGTCAGAAGTGGGGCCCCAAATTAGGACTGATTGCCACCAATAATGGCTCGATACTGAGTTACAGAATATTGGGACAGGTCTACTTAAATTCTTTCAGCCTGAGGTCAATAGTTGGCAAAGGGGCACAGGGCAGGGCCGAGTAGGGCTGAGTCAACACAGGAAGGCAAGGGAGAAGAGAAAATGCAGTCAGTGGCCCCAAGTGGGGAAAAGGGGGAATAAAGAGCTGGGGACTGGAAGTCCCAGCCAGAGCAATTAGGCAAGAGATAGAAATAAAGGGGATTCATATCAGAGAGGAAGAAGTAAAATTATTCTTGTTCACAGGTGATATGATCTTTTATTTAGAAAAACCTAAAGACTCCACCAAAAAACCTTCAGAGTGCATCAACAAATTCAGTATGGGATACAAGTCAACATATTAAATCAGTAGCATTTATATATGCCAACAGCAACAGTCTGGAAAAAAGTCAAGATGTAACCCCATTTACAAAAGCTACAACAAATATAAAATACACAGAACTCTCTCTATATATATACATATTTTTTGAGGCAGAGTCTCACTCCGTCACTCAGGGTGGAGGGCAGTGGCGCGATCTCAGCCCACTGCAACCTCTGCCTCCCAGGTTCAAGCAATTCTCGTGCCTCAGCCTCCCAAGTAGCTGGGATTACAGGTGTTAGCCACCACACCTGGCTAATTTTTGTATTTTTAGTCGAGACAGGGTTTTGCCATGTTGGCCAGGCTGGTCTCCAACTCCTGGCCTCAAGTGATCCGCTGACCTTGGCCTCCCAAAGTGCTGGGATTACAGGCATGAGCTACCACACCTGGCTCATAGAAATAAATTTAACCAAAGAAGTGAGAGGTCTCTATAAGGAAAATGACAGAACACCGATGAAAGAAATTGAAAAGGACACAAAAAAAGAGAAAGAGATTCCATGATCATGAAGTGGAAGAATTAATATTGTTAAATGTCAATACCCAAAGTGATCTACAGATTCAATGCAATCCCAATCAAAATACCAATGCTATTCTTCATGGAAATAGAAAAAACAATTCCAAAATAAGCACAGAAACACAAATACCCCCTAATAGCCTGAGCAATCCTGAGCAAAAAGAACAAAGCTGGCGGCATCATATTGCCTGACCTCAAAATATGCTACAAAGATATAGTAACAAAAACAGCCTAATCCCGGCATAAAAACAGACATGAATGGAATAGAATAGAGGAAACAGAAATAAATCCATGCATTTACAGCCAACTCATTTTTGACAAAAGCATCAAGAATATACATTAAGGAAATAACAGTCTCTTTAATAAATGGTGCTGGGAAAACTGAATATCCATATGCAGAATAATAAAACTAAACCCCTATCTCTCACCATATACAAAAATCAAATCAAAATCGATTAAAGACGTAAATTTAAGACCTGAAGCTATAAAACTACTAGAAGAAAACTTTGGGGAAACACTTCAGGACACTGGTCTGGGCAAAGATATTTTGGGTAAGACTTCAAAAAGCACAGGCAAGGAAAGCAAAAATAGACAAATGAGATGATATCAAACTAAAAAGCTTCTGCACAGCAAGGGAAACAATCAACAAAGTGAAGAGACAAACTACAGAATGGGAGAAAATATTCGCAAACTATCCATCCAACAAGAGATTAATAACCAGAAAATATAAGGAACTCAAACAACTTAACAGCAAAAAACCACAAATAATCTGATTTTTAAATGTGCAAAAGATCTGAATAGACATTTCTTGAAACATACAAATGAACCACAAGTACATGAAAGAATGCTCAACATCACTAATGATCAGAGAAATGTAAATCAAAACCACAATGAGATATCATCTCACCCCAGTTAAAATGGCTTTTATCTAAAAGACAAAAAACAACAGATGCTGGCAGGGATGCAGAGAAAGGGGAAGTCTTACACACTGTTGGTAGGAATGTTAAATTGGTACAGACAGTGTGGAAAACAGCATGGAGGTTCCTCAAAAAACTGAAAATAGAACTACCATATGATCCAGCAATCCTACTGCTGGGTATAAATTCAAAAGAAAGGAAATTAATATATCAAAAAGATAACTGCATCCTCATGTTTTTGCCAGCACTATTCACAATAGCCAGGACACGGAATCAACCTAAGTGTCCATCAGCAGATGAATGGATAAAGACAATGTGGTACCTATTCACAATGGCATATTTTTCAGCCATAAAAAAGAGTGAAATTCTGTCATTGGCAGCAATATGAATGGAACCGGAGGTCATTATGTTAAGTAAAATAAACCAGGTACAGAAAGACGGGTATCACATGTTCTCACTCATGTGGGAGCTAAAAACGTGGATCTCATGGAGATAGAGAGTAGACTGGTGGTTACCAGAGGCTGGGAAGGGTAGGGGGAAGGTGGGGTTGAAGAGAAGTTGATTAAAGGGCACAAAAATACAGTTGGATCAAATGAATAAGATCTAGTGTTTGATAGTACAGGAGGGTGGCTATAATTAATAATAATTTATTATCTTCTTCAAAATAGCTAGAAGAAAATAATTCAAATGTTCCTAACAAAGAAAAGTTAAAATTTTGAAGCAATGGCTATCCCAGTTACCCTGATTTGCTCACCACACATTGTATGCATGTAGCGAAAGTCCCGCTAGTATAGGCTTCCCGCCCCACAGATTGAATCCCAGGTTCCACCCTACAACAGGAGAGGCCAGGCTCCTCCCTCTGCAAATAGCGGAACTTCCCGAGGCTCCATCACAGTGTGCACTCCTCCCAGTGCACAGGCCAGTTGGAGGTTCTCCAGTGACACCTTTCTACTTGGCTGCCTCACATTCACTCATTTATTCAACAGATAACCACCAAACACACACCCTGTGCCAGGCACAGCTCAGGCACCAGCTAAGGGACAGCAGCAAGGAGCACGGAGCTCAGTCCTAAGCTGGCCGGCTTCCTCACAGGCTTCCTGCCCAGAGCCAGGGCAGGTTTTAGAGGGCCAGCAGATTGGCCACTGAGAGGCAGCCATAGGTATACCCGGGATCAGGCAGTGGCTGATGGAGTTTGAGCACCCCTTGCTTCTGGCTGCCCCTCCTGCATCTTCACAGCACACTCTGGCTTTCCCAAATTAAAACTAACCGTTTTTCTGCTTCCTACCCAACTCTACCCACCTTGAACACATTCATTTAGCCTACAAAGTAGAGAAGATCTGAAACAGACAAATTTGAAATTTAGAGGATAACAATGGGACCTCTGTAACGAGGGATGTCAGCTTTAGTGAAAGGAATTAAACAGTTTGAATATTAGGATTCGTTTGGTTGACTGTGCCAGAAAACCCAGAGGCTTCAGCAAGGTAGGATTGTATTGTCTCTCATGCAAACAGGCAGCCTGGAGCAGTATGGCCACCGCACCATCACCAGGGGCCCAGGCCCCTCCTCTCTTATTGCTCTGCCCTCCTCAACACATGGCTTCCACGGCTGCTTGAGCACCAGCCATCATATCCACATGCCAGGCAGCTAAAAGAACAAAGAGGCAGAAAAAGACACTTCCCTTTAAGGATACTTCCTAGAATTTGCCCAAACTACTGCAACTTACACCCCATCAACCAAAACTCAGTCACAACACAGCTAGCAAGGCTGGGAAATGCCATTATCTTGAATGCTCCTGCACCTGGCTGAAAATCAGAGTTCTATTACCAAAGAATAAGGGGAGACAGGGACAGGGGTGACAAGCAGAACTGGGCTAGGACGTGCTCTCCTTTGGGAACTCTTTTCCCCATGGTTCACTTTGCTCATTCTCCCTTGGACCTCATTTCTTCCCTCACTGAGGCTACATAGAGGATGGAGTCTGGGCTGCCTCTCTGCTGCCCTGGAAGGCTAAGCAAGGCTGGCAGGGCTGACAGCAGGAGGTCTGGGGGCAGTGGAGGCTACGGCCATGGCTGAGGCTTTCACGCAAGGACATCTGGACCCATCAGGACCCCCCCTCCTAATCTTCATCCCTATGTGATTTCAGCAAGTCACTCAACCTCTGGGAGCCGTAGCTCCTCATCCGAAGAAAAGGGGATAAAAATTCCTACCTGGCCAGGCATGGTGGCTCACACCTGTAGTCCCAACAATTTGCAGAACCAAGGTGGAGGATCACTTGAGGCCAGAAGTTCGAGACCAGCCTGGGCAATATAGTGAGATCCCCTCTCTACCAAAACAAACAAACAAACAAAACAAAACAAATTCCTACTTCACAGGGTTGCTATGAGGATTAAGTGAGCTCAGTAAGTGGTAGCTATTTTCAAAGTGTGCCTTTGCCTGGGCTGTCTTTGGTGATCTCTATGTATCTATATCTGTATCTATGTCTACATGTATATCTATAACTACATCTACATCCACATTTCTGTATCTATATCTATGTCTATGTCTATATCTGTCTCTGTGTCTATACCTACATCTACATCCATATATCTATTTCTATTTCTACATCTATATCATCATCTCCCTATATAGCTTTTCCCTCTATCTGAATTTCCCTCACAGCCTGAGCAGACGTGGTTCCAGGCAACAGCTGGAGATAGATTTGAGTTTGGGGCTTTGGACATATTAACAGGACTGGCAGGACCAGCCTTCCCTGCACGATGTAGACACTTCATCACAGCTCACAGATGCCCAAGACCCAATTAACTCGGCAGACGCAAGAGAGCTCAGGACAGGCTTGCAAATTAAATCCTGTTACTGGCTCCAAAGAACTGAGGGCACTTCCCACATCCTCAGGCAGACACAGCACTTGTGCTTAGCTGCCTGTGACACACCAGGGTTCCAGGGTGAGCTGTGTCATCAGAGAAGTGGACCCCTCCCCCAGCTGATCCCAGGCCTTGTGCAATGTCAACGGCTGCTTTGGGTCTTTCTACAGGAGATCCTGAAACCAAGGTTTGGACCCTGCTCATATCTTGAAGGAACGTGAGTCACTTCTCGGGAGGCAGTAAAGTGGATCGAGAAGAGATTGTGTTTGGCTTCAGGCAGACACAGTTTGAATCCTGGCTCTGCCACTCTCAAGCTGTGTGATCCTGATCAACCTGCTCCACCTCTCTGAGCCCTGGTTCCTCATCTGTATAACAGGGGTGACAAGACCATCTCAGAGACCTGATGTGAGGACTCCATGAGATTATGCCTGTAAAGTGCCTGCTCCACAAAACTCATTCCCTGAGTTCAACTCATCGACGCCATCAGCGTCACCACCAAACAGATCAGGTTCCCAGCACAGGGTGGTGCATCTTCCTCCTGCCCACCCTGCCAGAGTTAGTGAGATGTCATAGTTGGTTCTCTTCCCAGCCTCCACCTTGTGAGATGCAAGTTTGCTCAAGTTCAGGTACTGGTGGAGGAGGAGGCTCCTCTGCAATCACCCGCCTCCATGTCCTTGTGTCCACCTGACATCAGCTCCAGGACGGTGCTCTGACCCGAGCTTGGGAATCAACCCTGTCCCAAGGCCCTCCCGGGGGCCTGCTTTTCCAACTTGCTGTTATTCCAGCTCAGATGCCAAGGCCCTTGCCTGTCCCTTTGTCCCTCTTTGCTCCTGTATCTCAGTCCCCAGAATTGTCCCCTGTATTACCACAATCTGTCTATGTATCCCTGCCTTGAGTCATCCCCTGGGAATGGGCATCCTCCCTTCCCCCAGACTCAGACCCCAGTCCTTGAGCTGAATCCCCCCACCAGAGGCTGGACTTCCTCGAGGCCAACTGCCTGTCAGCCCAGCCCGCCAGCCCCATCTGCTGCCATATGTGCCTGACCCAGTGCTCAGTGCCTGCTGTCTGCGCCTCTATCTCCATGACAGCTGCGTGTTTGAGGGCCACCAGCCCTGCCTCCCCAGCCTCTGCTGTCATCAGATGCCAGGATCCTTCATGTCACCTGCTCTGGGGGCAGCTTCTGTTGTCTGGTTCCTCCAGGCCAGACCAAGTCCAGGCAAAGACACTCATGAACAGCCTCATCATCACTCTGGAAGTGGCCCTGACAGGCAAAGGCTGCTGGCTTCTGCTCATCACTGTCACAATGTCCCCAGGGTGGGAGAAGAGGTGGCGTTTTATTTCTTACAAGTTCTAACTTTCTGATATGAGACTCCAAAGACACAACACCATCAGGAGTGCCGGGAGGGCTCCAGGATTGGGACTGCAGCTGTCTTAACCCTTAAGAGCACAACCTCCGCTCAGAGCCATCAGGAGATGGGGGAGAAGCCTGGAGCAATAAGAAACACAGATTCCTACTAAACGTAACTACCTGTGTTTATCCTTTCTCCCAAAACCCCACTAAAATGAAAGCAAATGCATTTTTGACAGCATAAACCCAAAGACTAGGAGAATGTAAGAGGAGGCAATTATAGAGATTTCAGCAAAGTCTGGAAGACAGAAAGCAGAGGGAGGAGGAACATTAGCAGAGGAAGATATGAGCTAAAGTGCCTAGAAAGGGGGATCCGGATGAGCAGGAACTGATTTGCCCCACAGAAAGCCCAAGGAGAGGCTTGGAACTCAGAGGCAACAGGTACAGGGGGAAGTTAAGGTCAAGTGTAGGGCTGAGAAGAGGGGCTAAAGTGCAATTCTGTATGCTGAGCTAGACACCCCCCCCCGCCAGTTCCCTCCTTCACCCACACAGCTAGGCAGCTTGCATCTCTCTTCCCCGTGCCCCAGACAAGAGCCCACGGCTTGCTCTGCAGTGAAGCAGATGAGAGAACTCCCAACTTCAGGACACCTGGCAAAGTGAGGCAGGGGGCGGGGGGAGGTTAGGTTCAGGACAGCAGTCTAAACATTTCACAGTGGATTCCAAAGTCCCGTGTTTTGCTCCTGCTGCCTGCAACCTTCCCCAAGGCAAGAGATAACAGGGTTCTTCTCTTGAGTAGGTGAACGCCTCAGAGAGCAAGATCTCTACCTACTAACATTTGGCAATTTCCAGTGTCAAAAGCCCCATGAGTTCTCATGCTCTGTGAAAGCATTCAGAGCTGCCGATCAGCTTTGAGGGCCTCTCTGAAATATGAACAGTCAAGGATCAACAAATATTTGAGGAAGGACTCCAACATGAAAAAGATCCAAACAAAGCCAGGAGTGGGGTGAGTGTCAAAGGATGTCAGAAGCAGTGCAAGGACCAGAAGAAAATTTCAAAAGGAACTCTAGTGAGAACTGTTCAGAGAAATAAAAGAAAGCTTTGCCCTTTACAGAAAAGGAAATAATCTGAGAACAAGAAAGGACTCTTGGACATTTAAAAAATCATAACCATTGAAATAAACATTCAATAAAAGGAAATCTGCCAGAAAAGAGAAGTAAAAGACAAGGAGGAAAAAGAAAACAGATGAGAGGTATATTAGTTAGGATTCTCCAGAGATACCCAATAGGATAAAGAGAGAGAGAGAGAGAGACAGGAGAGGGGATTTATTAGAGGGATTGGCTCATGCAGTTACAGAGGCTGAGAAATCCCACTCAGGCCATCCGCAAGCTGGAGACCCTGGGATGTTGGTATCGTGGTTCAGTCCAAGTCCAAAGGCCTCAGAACCAGGGAGGCTGATGGTGCAACTCTCAGCCTGAGGCCAAAGGCCTGAGAACCAGGGTGAGGTGGGGGAGTGGAGGTGCTGGTTTAAGTCCTGGAGTCCAAAGGCCAGGGAGCCTGGAAGTGTTGTCCAAGGACAGGAGAGGAAGAGTGCATCCCAGCTCCAGCAGGCAGCTCCACACACTCACCTTCTGTCTGTTTTTGTTCTCTCTGACCCACAGCAGACTGAGTGGTGCCTACCCACGTCAAGGGCAGATCTCCCACTTCGTCCACTCAGACTCCCAAGCTAATCTCTGGAAGCACCCTCACAGACACACCCCAAAATAATACCTTACCAGACTTCTAGGTATTCCATAATCCAGTCAAGTTGACACCTAAAATTAGCCATCACAGGAGGAAATAATTTTTAAATATATATATAAAATATCCCTAGAACAGAAATGAATTTCCAGATTGGAAATTGGGCCCATCACTACAAATTTTAAAAAGACCTACACCAATTTTGAAATTTCAGAACACCAAGGATGAAGAAAAGATCCAAAAAGCTTCTGGGGAGCTGAAATAGGGCACAAGAAGAAAACCAGGAATCAGAATGGCATTGGGTTTTCTAGAAGCCAGGAGTCTAGGGAACAATGCCTTCAACATTCTAAAGGGAGGGAACGTTATTTTCAACCTGAGATTCTACATTCAGCCACTATCAGTAAGTGCAAGGATAGAATAAAGATGTTTTTCAGATGTGCAGGGACTCACAACAAATCGACCAGCCTCCCATGCACTCTGTCTTAAGAAACTGCTGGAGATTGTACACCACTAAAACTAGGCTGTAAACCAAGAAAGAAGAGATGGGGCTCAGGAAACAGGAGGTGGGATTCAGCAGAGCATTGAATTCAAGACCTCGGATGACAGCTGTGCTCAGAACTCAAATGCAAGCCGCTCAGTTTGGGGCAGGAGGAAGATCACGGGGGGAATATGGGATCAGTACATGAAGCGACAGGTCTTGCCATGCAGAAACAAGATCAAAAGGCATTTGCCCAAGCTACAGGAGCAACTGGGGAAAAGATAAGGCAAGGTTCAGAGAACACTAAATAAACTTTTAGATGAGGCCATTCTTAATCCTAGGACAAACAAAGGAAGAAAGGAAATATAATCACTGCACAGGAATTGCTCTGTCAGAAACAATATGTACACTGTTGTAATAGTTAAACACTGACTACTGATTTAATTAAGATATTAAAGTCACTATCCTGGGAGGGTAGGAGGAGGTGAAACCAGGCCCAAAGAGTTAAGGAAACCAATGACCAGCAGAAATTCTTGAGTTTGCAGGATGGCAGGTAAGAAAAAGAAACAACTTGCTGAGACGCTGAAACTCCCCCTACTTGTGAGATTAAAAAACTGGCTGAAATTGGCTGGGCGCGGTGGCTCATGCCTGTAATCCCAGCACTTTGGGAGGCCGAGGCGGGTGGATCACGAGGTCAGGAGATCAAGACCATCCTGGCTAACACAGTGAAACCCCGTCTCTACTAAAAATATAAAAAATTACCCAGGAGTGGTGGTGGGCGCCTGTAGTCCCAGCTACTCGGGAGGCTGAGGCAGGAGAATGGCGTGAACCCAGAAGGTGGAGGTTGCAGTGAGCCGAGATCACACCACTGCACTCCAGCCTGGGTGACAGAGCGAGACTCCATCTCAAAAAAAAGAAAAAAAAAAAACTGGCTGAAATTGATGGGCACTAATACGGCCAACTGGAGTTTGCACAGAATGAACTTGCTGATGTCACAGCCTGAACATTCACTATGTTTCATAGCAACGCTCCCCAAATTCACACATGCAATCCACGAAGTAGCAGGAAGAGATAACTGTGCACACCCAAGGACCTCCCCCTTCCTTGCATAGGTAGGGATTGGTGGAATGGAGGAAAGGGGAGATGGCTTATCTAAAGCGTGCATGCCTTTCTAGACCTCCCCTTTCCTTGCATAGGTAGGGATTGGTGGAATGGAGGAAAGGGGAGATGGCTTATCTAAAGCGTGCATGCTTTCTAGACCTCCCCTTTCCTTCCATCAAATCACTGCTAATCCCAGAACCCACCCATACACCTTTTTGAATAAAATTCCTGCCTTAGAGCCAGCATAGGGAGACAGATTTGAGCTGGACTCCTGTCTCCTTGTTAGTCAACTTGCTGTAAGAAGCTTTTCTTAAAAACCTGGTGTCGGCCGGGCACAGTGGCTCACGCCTGTAATCCCAGCACTTTGGGAGGCCAAGGCGGGTGGATCATGAGGTCACAAGTTCAAGACCAGCCTGGCCAAGATGGTGAAACCCCGTCTCTACTAAAACCTCAAAACTTAGCTGGGCCCGGTGGCAGGCACCTGTAATCCCAGCTACTCGGGAGGCTGAGGCAGGAGAATCGCTTGAACCCGGGTGGCGGAGGTTGTGGTGAGCCAAGATCGTGCCACTGCACTCCAGCCTGGGTGACAGAGTGAGACTCCATCTCAAACAACAAAACAAAACAAAACAGACAAACAAAAAAAACCTGGTGTCATCGCATTGGTTTCTAGCACCTCGGGCAGCTAGCCTCTTTTGCTCAGTAGCAGAGGGAATGGGATGGGAAGAGAACACACCCTTCTCTGCCATAACAGGACAGCAGTAGATAATTTCTAAACGTGATAAATCAAGAAAAGCAATATAAACACATTATTTAGAAATACAGAGGTAAATACCAGAAGAAACAGCTCAAAGAGGGTATCTGTTTTCTATTACTACATAACAAATCACCACAAACTTAGCAACTTACAGCACATAATTAGCGTCTCACAGTTTCTGTGGGTCAGGAGTCTGGGCACAGCTCAAGTGAGGTCCTCCGCAGGTCCTCCCCCAGCTGAAATCAAGGCATCAGCCTGGCCACTTTCTGATCTGGAGCTCAGCTGAGGAAGAATCGTATTCCAAGCTCAGCAGATTGTTGGCAGAATTCTTTTTTTGAATATTAAATAATAACGGCAAAAAATGCAATTACTTTTGCACCAACCTAATATTTTTTAGAGATGGTGTCTCACAATGATGCACAAGCTGAATTCAAACTCCTGGGCTCAAGCAATCCTCCTGTCTCAGCCTCCCGAGTAGCTGGGACTACAGGTGTGTGCCACCATGTCCAGCTGAAAATTCATTTTTTAGTAGTTGCTTGACTGAGGGTACCTGCTTTTTCCTGGCGGTGGGCTAGAGGCCTCCCTCAGGCCTATGGGCCACCCAAAGTCCCTGAAGGCCACCCCCAGTTCCTTGCTTCTCCAACATGGCTACTGACTTTATCATGCTGCCTCCCGCCCTCACCCCAGGGAGCCTCCAGTCTGCTTCTGCTAAGATGGAGTTGTGTAAAACATCAGGGAAGTACTATTCCATCACCTTTACCATATAAATCCTGACCTCACCCAAGGAGTGTAAACACCAGGATAGGGGGATCTTTGGGGCCACCCTAAAATCTATTGGCCACAATGAGATTATTAACCTTTTTATTTTTTATAATTAAGTAATCCGAAATACATAGAAGAGTATAATGAGTCCCTCCTACCCTTGTTTCCTAGCCAGTTCTCTTGCCTGGGAGGCAACAGATATCATGGGTTTCTTTCATAATCTAACAAAATGATTTAATGTATATAATGCATACGCCCATAGACATGAGTCACTCTGCACTCTTTCAGCTCGTTGCTCAAGTGTGACATTGCCGCCTGGGCCTCCCATGAGTGCTCTATACAAATGGCAACACACATATCTTTCTCCCCCTTTTTCCCATGACTGGTAGCACACTTTGCAAACTCGTCTGCATCTTGCTTTTTGCAGGTAATATATAGTGAGATCACTTTCCATCGGTACATAGATTCTTTATTGTTTTTCTGCTGCTGCATAGCATTCATTGACCTTTTTGTGGACATCTAGTTCATTTCAACCCTCTTCTGTTACAAACGACGCAGCAATAAATATCTTTGAGGGGAGTCATAATAGTGTCATCTCTGGGAAGTAGGACAGGAAAGTGCAAGGATCTACTGCTTTCGTTTTAAGCCTTTCAGGACCCTGTGATTTAAAAAAAAAACATGTGAACATCATAGTTTGATAGCTATAAAAAAGGGTTTTGTGATCTCTGCAGGGGATGATGCTGGCTGCGTGAGAACCCCGCTTGTCCTCACCACCATCAGAACAGGCTTTCAAGTCCCTTTTGAGCTGCCACCCCTACTTCCATTCTAGGCTTCATTCTTTCCTTTGCTCAACATTTAACCAGCGTCTACTATGTGCCAGGTGCTTAAAGGTTGGGGCTTCTGAGAAAAAGAACACTTCTCTTTTCAGGCAAAATAGTCCACCTGTCCTTCTTCATGTATGAGTTCAAACATGAGCACAGTTCTCCCAGACACTCAGCAGAGAAATGGGCTGCTGGCCCCCTCAGAGAACAGGCAGCTCAGCAGCAGAGGCACCCTCCAAGTTTGGGGATTTGGGAATTCATCCGGTGTTCAAGTCCTACTTTCCAGTGGATCTGAGTGAGAGGCAGCCCTGGCAGCTGTGCACCCACCTTATCACAGTCACCCACCCCTCCTAGAACCTCATCAGGGCCAGGTGCGGTGGCTCATGCCTATAATCCTAGCACTTTGGGAGGCTGAGGTAGGTGGATCGCTTGAGGCCAGGAGTTTGAGACCAGCCTGGACATAGTGAAACCCTGCCTTTACTAAAAATACAAAAAATTAGCAGTGGTGCGTGTCTGTGGTCCTAGCTACTCAGGAGGCTGAGGTGGGAGAATTACTTGAAAGCGGGAGTTCCAGGCTGCAGTGGGCCATGTTCATGCCACTGCACTCCAGCCTGGGTGACAGAGCAAGACTCTATCTCAAAAAATAATAATAAAATTAAAAAGTAAAAAAAAAAAAAAGTAGAACCTCATCAATCCCTTCTGAGACACTGCCAAGCCCTCTCAAGGTCATCGTTTGTCAAACCGTAAGACCTTCCCCCATGAACAGACAAAGTTAGGAGGCCCCTCTGTGTCTCTCTCCCTTGCTCTCACTCATCTTTCTCTGTCCCCTTTCTCCTAGCTTCCATTTTATTCTTAGTTACAATCTGTTTTCTCCCTCTCACCCAGTGACATCTGGGCTTCAGTCATGTCCCTGTGTGCCCAACAGGGGCTAAGACCTGTGAGTATCCTTCCCATTTACCTTTGTCCCAGGTGGACAACAGAGTTTAGTGTTTGCAACAGTGAGGTAGGCACATATCTACCTAACTTAACTGGGGGAAAAATTAGGACTCAGAGCCTAGTTCTCTGTCTCAGTTTCTCCATAGCAACCTGTCATTGTGAACGTGATCACTACCACAGTGACACTTTCTGAAGGTCCCCTGGGCATTAAACCATTTAATCCTCACAGCACCCCTTGGAGATAGTATTGCTATTATCCTTATTGAATAGATGAGGAAACCAACCCCCAGGAGGCAGAGGAAGTCTGCCCGCAACCACACAGCCAGTGTGTGGCAGAGCTGGTATTTCAAGGGGGTTTTGCTGTCTCTGGATGGAGACTCTCCACCTCGGTGTTTCAAGGCTTGTCCTCTAAACATGTGGCAAACATATTTTCTGTTTTCTTTCCAGTGAGCCACACTGACATGCATCCAATCATCTCATCTGTCTGGGTGCAGTTTTTCTACTAGTTAAAAATCCACTTAAATCCTGCTACCAGCTGGCTCACATTTATTCAGCTTGGCTGTAGGACTTGAGACATTTCATCAAATGCCTTGCTAAAATCAAGGCTACATCCCCGCATGAGATTTCATCAAGGATTTGCCTCCCAAGGTCCCTAAGTAATAAACCAACATGAGTCCAGCAAGCTCACTCCCGAAGTCCTGCCTAAGCCGTCACATGTGGTGAATGGGTCTGGCCCCAATCAAGGAGCTCCTCTGCCCTCCTGAAAGCCAGATCAAAAGGCTGATGGTGTTTGGAAGTGACAAGAAGCAGTGGTAGCAGGCAGGGAGTAAAGTATGATGGCAGCTGCCAAGCGGCAGAAGTGAGAAGATTAAAATGAATCTGAAAAGTGGCTGGCACAGCGTTAAGAAGATCTGCTCTTTCAGCCCAGGGCAGCAGCCTGGAGGCTGACTGGGGCCCAGGGCTTCCCCTTCCAGGGTTTCCCTCCTCCTCTGGAGCAAGGGTTAACACCTGGAGCCTCCTACAGGCTCAGGCTGAGACCTAAATAGGGGAAGTGGGCCCTAGGAGGCCATGGTAAGTGAATTGCATGGGAAGCGTGCCTGGCACATTGTCTGAGCTCTGTGTTAGCTCTTGTCATCCTTATTATTCTTACTATTAGCAGGGCAGCTGTTACTCTGTCCCAGACAACTATTATCATTCAGCTAGCTGGGCACAGTGATGTCAGATCTTCCAATCATCAAAAGAAGCTGAGAATCTGAGTTTTATTAGTAGTCCTCCAATTTTCCCATATTAGTAACTGTGATGGTTAATTTTAGGTGTTAACTTGCCTGGATTGAGGGATGCCTGGATGGCTGGTGAAGCACTGTTTCTGGGTGTATCTGCAAGGGTGCTTCCAGAGGAGACTGGCGTGTGAGTGGGTGGACTGAGAGGGAAGATCCTCCCTCAACGTGGGTGGCCATCACCCAATCAGCAGGGGACCTGGAAGAAACAAAAAGGCAGAAGAAGGGTGAATGCTCTCTCTCTCTTCCAGAGTGGCGTGCCTTTTTCCTCCTGCCTTTGGACATCAGAACTCCCAGTCTTTGGCCTCTGAACTCTGGGACTTACCCCAGCAGCTTTCCAGGGTCTCTCAGGCCTTCAGCCTTGGGCTGAGAGTGACACCATTGGCTTCTTTGGTTCTGGGGCCTTCTGACTTGGATTGAGCCATACTCCCAGCTTCTCTGATTCTCCAGCTTGCAGATGGCCTATGGTGCGTGGCACTCAGCCTCCACCATTGCAGGAGTCAATTCACCTAGCAAATCCTCTCTCATCCATCCACCTACCTATTCCAGTGCTTCTGTTTCTCTGGTGAACCCTGATTAATGCAGCAGCTAAAGCAATTAGAACAAAAACAAACACATGTGTGGACCAGACCCAATCAGTCTGTATCAGCCTGCGGGCCTCTCACCAGTCTGCACCCTCTGCCTGGGGCCTGGCATAGTTCTGAGACCAGGATCCCACCACCTGCAGGGATTAGGAACTTGGCCATGGCAGAGTCTTCCAGGTCTCCTTGTGTCCCACCACCCCTTCTGAACACACACAGGCTCAGGAAGCACCCCAGGGATATTGCGTCCCTGAGTCCTTGAACCTGACAATGGGCTGGCTGCCCTTCCAGCCTGGCAAGGAGAGTGGCAAGCACGAGCTAGGCAGCCGGGAGAGAGGAGCTCCACGCAGATGTCTGCCAGGGAGAAGCCAGTGTCCAAGCACAGTGCCTGACATTGGGCAGCTCAGCCTCTACACAGGGGAGGAGCAGGAGGAGATGGCCATGAGACTTAGAGTCTCCTGGCTTCCTTGGGGCTCTGTCTCCCCTGAGCAAAAATGGGCTTGGTTGGGCACGTTGGCTCCCAGCACTTTGGGAGGCTGAGGCAAGAGGATTACTTGAGCTCAGGAGTTCAAGATCAGCCTGGGCAACATAGGGAGACCCCATCTCTACTAAAAATCAAAAACATTAGCCAGGCATCATGGTGTACACCTGTAGTCCCAGCTACTCTGGAGGCTGAGCGGGGAGGACCATGTAAGTCGGGGAGATAGAGGATGCAGTGAGCTATGATCGTGCCACTGCATGCTAGCCTGGGCAATAGAGTGAGACTCTCTCAAAAAAAGGTTGGGGGTGTGGCACTTGAATTGAATCACGTCCTTCCACTTCACACCTTTTCTGATGAGAACCAATGATCCTCCACTTTCTGAGGTTCAGCCCCAGACTTAGAACCATGGCCATAGTGGGCCACTATTATCTAACAAATATGTAGAGCACAAACAACAGAAGAGACGCACAGCTCTAAAGGGGCCCAGGGAGCTTCCAGAGCTGTCATCTGTGGGTCCATGACCCCGAGTTAAAGGGTAGAAGTGCCCCGCTTGCATCCCCCCAACAGCCTCTTGCCCATAAACTGATGGGTGAGCTCCCAAGAGGTGCAGGAGCCCCTGCTCATGGCTCCTCCTGCCCGTAGTTCTCAGTGAAAGGGGGTCACATCCCAGAAACCCATAGAACTTTCCCTGGGGCTCTTTCTCTCCAAATCTCTTCCCTGCTAGGAATCTGGAGGAGTTCTGCTGATGTTTCTATGTCAGCCCCTCCACTCAGGAGAAGTTCTGTGATTTTTGAGAATGGTGATCCTCTGGGTACGGAGGGTGGAGAGGGTGGGGGTGGGGAAGGACAAC
Organism: Pan troglodytes; assembly: GCF_028858775.2. Taxonomy (NCBI): domain Eukaryota; kingdom Metazoa; phylum Chordata; class Mammalia; order Primates; family Hominidae; genus Pan; species Pan troglodytes. Next base: position 22,819,541 of record NC_072398.2, read on the forward strand.
TCAATAAGATCATCACCCTCATCATTACATTTTAGTTGATTTTAAAATTTTTATTGAGATATAATTTGCATACAATAAACCACACATATTTAAGGTCTTCTATTTTATAAGTTTTGACACATGTATGCACCATGAAACCATCAATACAATCGAGATAATGAACATAGCCATCACCCCCAAGAGCTTCCCAAGGACCCTTTGTAATCCTCCCCAGGCCTGTGTTCCCATCCTCAGGTAACCACTGATCTGCCTTCTGTCACTAGAGCTGTTTGCATTTTCTAGAGTTTCATATGAATGGAATCAGGCAGTTTGTATTCTTTCTTGGTCTGGCTTCTTTCACTAATCATAATTATTTTGAGATTCATCGACATTGCTGCATGTATCAGCAATTCAGTCCTTCTTATTATTGAGTGGTATCCCATTATATGAACATAAATATTTTTTATTAAGTGCTAACCTACATGCCAGGCACTATACCAACTACTTTACATATATTACCTCTTTTCATTTTCAAATTGATCTGCAGAGGACTGTGATCTCCACTTTATAGTTGAGGCAAGAAAGACTCAGAGAAGTTAAGTAACTTTCCAGAGGTCACACAGTTGAGAGGTGGAAGAGCTAGGATTTGAACTTAAGTCTGGCTGCAAAATCAGCTCCACCAAGTGATGCTGCGGTGTGCGGCTTTCCCTTAGAAGTCCTGGCCATTCCAGGTGTCCTGGGTTCCTCAACACCGAGACACCTTTGACCTTCCCTTCCCTTCCAGCTCCACCCCACAGGCTCTGGAGCACAGTGGAAAAGGGCCTGAACCTTGGACTCCCTGTGGGATTCCCAGCACATTGGTCATAGAAGAGAAAAGGTTAAAGGAAAAGGGCAGGAACCCCAAGGCATGAGCCCTTCCTACCCCACAGCTCCCCATTCACAGCACACAGAGGATGTTTTAATGATCTCCAATTTGTTTTTTTCATGAAGTAGAACACGTGCCCTGGGCCTATCAATAGAACCAGGCAGAAGGTGACCGCCGTGGCAGATTGCAGGGGGTGGTGGAGCAGTTCTCAATCGTGCTTTGGGTGGTTGTGAGAGACTTTGCTGCTGTCAGCACCCCACTTCCCCTTCCCTCCTCCCAACCCCTCAGCCCACTTGAACAGAGTTGCTTCATTCAGAATCTGGCTTTTCCATGTTCCTGCATAGGCCTGTGGGAGTGAGGCTATGGGGTGAATGAGCACAGGGAGCTTGTCCCTTGAGGCCTTAGAATCAGTGTCTCTGGGAGGCGACCTCTCCAACCCCTCTAAGAGCCCTGCAGAAAGGTGGCGGCCGGCCATGTGGTCAGTGACTTACATTCCACCTGCCTGTCTCCTCTGGGCCTGGGCAACACAAGGGCTTGTTCACGCTCCCCTTCTCTTGTTCTTTTCGGCATATTTCCTCTTCCAAAAACAAAAACCTCTTGATCCGGCCTCCCCTCCACACAGCTGTTCTCTATTCAGTTCCTATTATTTATCATCAAACTTAACGTGATTCCTTCCAAAGCCCTATCTGACCCCATGAACTAAGTTAAACCCCCAGCAACTCTCTCCTGCAAACCCCCTTTGGAACTGCATCCTTCTTGTAATTCCCTATAGGAACAGCACTGTCCTCACCAGGCCACCAGCCCCATGGGGCAGGGCCTTGCTCACCCATCCTATTCACTGCCATTGCCTTCACCCAGCAGACGCTCTGTGAATATTTGTTGAATTGATTTCTTGGAATAAAGTTCAAAAACTTGTGAAATTAAACAATGTATTATTTAGAGGTACATACATTTAGTAAAACCACGAAGAAAAACAAAGGAACTGTATACTCAAAATCAAGATGGCAGTCACACCCATTAGGATGAGTAGTATTTTAAAGAACACTCATTGAAAATAAAAGTGTTGGTGAGAATGTGGAGGAATTGGAACGCTCGTGCATTGCTGGTGGGAATGCAAGATAGTGCAGCCATATGGAAAACTGAATGGCAGTTCCTTAAAATATTAAACGTAGAATTACATTTGCTCCAGCAATTCCACTTCTGAATATATACACACAAAAACTTGAAGCCTGGCATGGTGGTGTACACCTGTAGTCTTTGGGAAGCTGAGGTGGGAGGGTCACTGGAGACCAGGAGTTTGAGACCAGCCTGGTCAACATGGCAATACCCTGTCTCTGTAAAAAACAATAATTTTTAAAAATTGAAAGCAGGAACTTAAACAGTTATTTGTATACCAATGTCTTTTTTTGTTTGTTTGTTATTGTTGTTTGGTTGTTTTTTTTTTTTTTTTAGATGGAGTCTCGCTCTGTCACCCAGGCTAGAGTGCAGTGGCATGATCTCAGCTCACTGCAACCTCCGCCTCCTGGGTTCAAGCAATCCTCCTGCCTTAGCCTCCCAAGTAGCTGGAATTACAGGCGCCTGCTGGGATTATCACATCTGGCTAACTTTTGTATTTTTAGTAGAGATGGGGTTCCACCATGTTGGCCAAGCTGGTTTCAAACTCCTGACCTCAAATGGTCCACCTACCTTGGCCTCCCAAAGTGCAGGGATTACAGGCATGAGCCACCATGCCTGGCTTTACACCAATGTCATAGCAGGCAAAAGGTAGAAGCAACCCAGATGTCCATCACCATATGAATGGATAAACAAAATGTGGTCTATACATACAATGGAATATTATTCAGCCTTAAAAAGGGAGGACATTCTGTCACATACTGTGACATGGATAAACCGTGGTGAAGACATTACACTAAGTGAAGTAAGGCAGACACAGAAGGACAAATACAGGTGTTATATGACTCCACTTATCTGAGGTATCTAGAATAGTCAAATTCATAGAAACTGTATTACTTCGTGTTGCTATTAAAAAATACCTGAAACTTGGTAATTTATAAAGAAAAGAGGTTTATTTGGCTCACAGTTCTGCAGGCTGTACAAGCAGTATGATGCTGGCATCTGCTTCTGGTGAGACCTCAGAAAACTTACAATCATGGTAGAAGGCAAAAGAGGAGCCTGCATATGACACAGTGAGAACCAGCAACAGAGAAGGAGCAAGACAGAGGGCAAGGAGGTACCAGCCTCTTTAAACAACTGGATCTCACATGAACTCATAGGACAGCACCAAGCTATTCATGAGGGATTCACCTCCATGACCAAAACACTCCCCACCAGGCCCCACCTCCAACATTGGAGGTCACATTTCAAAATGAGATTTGGAGGGGACAAAACATTCAAACCATATCAGAGAAAGAAAGTAGAATGGTGGTTGTCAGGGGCTGGAGGAAGGGGAAGTTACTATTTAATGGGTCCAGAGTTTTGGTTTGGGAAGGTAAAAAAGTTCTGGAAATGGATGAGAGTGATGCTTGTACAACGATATGAATAGACTTAATGCCACTGAGCTATACAATTAAAAATGGTTAAAATGGCAAATTTTCTCTTATGTATACTTATGCCACATTTAAGGAAACAAAATCAAGAATGGTGGCCACCACAGGGGAGGGACAGAACTGGGAAGGACACATAAAGGGCTACAGCTGTACTGCTGCACATTCTATTGGTGTCCTGGGTGCTCATTCTTTGATATTTGTTTAGTTCACTGCCTATATCCAACCCCACCTTCTCCTCCACAACCACACATACATGCTATGCACCTTATTTCATCGATTCTAAGGCACACATTTTTAAAATTTAACCTCTCTGAAATTGGGATGCATCTCACATCAACGTGATAAGAAAAAAATAGCCTTAGTTTATTTGGTAGAGTGTTATCTCTTTTTGTGGTACATAAAATAATGATGCTTCTGACAGTCAATGGTAGCTTAGAGAAGACTAAATACAGGGTATATATTCATATATACAAAGTACTTCATAATTAATTTTTAAATAAAAGCTTTATTGAGGTTAATATACCATGCAATTCACCCATTTAAAGTGTACAATTTGATGGTTTTTAGTATATTCACCGAGTTGTACAACCATCCCGCAATCAATTTTAGAACATTTTCATCACCCCAACAAGAAACCCTTTGCCCATTAGCAGTCACTCCCCATTTCCTCCCACCCCACGCTCCCAGCTCTGGGCAACCACTCCTCTACTCCCTGTCTCTTTAGATTTGCGTATTCTGGAAATGTCATGTAAATAAAATCATACAATATGTGATCTTTCTTGTCTGCTCCTCACACTCAGCATCATGTTTTTGCAAGCAGTCCATTCACTCCTCAGCTCACTCGACTCGTGCTTCTGAACCCACTTGATTGAAATGACCCTGTCTACAGCCATACCACCCTGAACACACCCAAGCTCATCTGAAATGACCCTGGTGTGGGCCACAAGTCATTGTACAGTCTAGTGGCCATTTCTCAAGCTTCATTTCAACCTCATTCAGCACAAACAGCCGAGTGTTGACTAAATGCCAATTCCCATTGGCATCACTCACCTCCTCTCCCTGAGATGTTCCTTCCTTAACTTCTGCATCTCATCCTCATTCTCCTTTTTCTCTGTCTGCTGCCTTGGGTCTTCTCCTCCTGCTCCCTCCTAGGTATAGGAATTCTTGAAGTCTCTATCCTTGTCATTTGTCTCCTCTTCCAACAGTCCCTTCGTCTAGGAGGACTGGCGTCCTCCACGATCAGCTGCTCAAGCTTGCATCTTCAGCCCCAATCTCTGCATTTCCAACTGTCTGCTAGACATTTCTCTCTAGGTGTTCCACGGGAACCTCACACTCCACACTGCAGGGAATCTCTCCCCCACATAACCCAGCACTTCCAATTTTGCTTAAGCCATTCAACAAATTCTGCCTTGTAGTCTTCCATTCAACAGGTTACTGAGCATCTGCTAGCTGTCAGACACTGCTCCAAGTGCCAGAGACACCTTAGAGAAGAAAACAAATCCCTTCTCTCATGGAGCTTCCACTCTAGTGAGGAAGACAGATGGTAAACAATTAACTCTGCAATATGGCGGGAGGTGATAAGTTCCTAAAAAAAAATTAAAGCAGAGCAAGAAAATAAAAAAGTGTCAATGGGGTGTGTTGGTTTTTCTCCATATGCTGCCTCTCCTTCCCATCCATCCTCCTCCCTCAGAGCTCTGTGACCCCAAGTGCTGACCCATAATGACTTTCCCTCAAGCTCCCCTGCCCTCTGACTTCCTGTTGGATTCAGCCAATGAGAGGCAGGACGAGGAGATGAGTGAATTGGAGGCAGTGGTGCGCTAGTCAATGTTTATCAGCCAGCTCTCCAGGGAAAAAAATGTCCTGATTTGTAGTATTTGCCCATTTCTGTGGTGCAAATACTCCCACCATGAGAGATTCCAAACTGCCATCTTGACACTGGAGTTAGAATGCACTGCATACAATCAGTCCTCATAAACCGGTATGGGCCAGTTCCAATACACCACTGGTGAGAGGGGAGGGAGATCCAGGAGCGTCTTCCTTACTTCCTCCCACCCTCAGTTCAGGCAGGGCTGCATCCCTCTAGGATTACAGCTCTATCCAGAAGAGCCTCTTCCATCATCCACTTGCAACTAGATGCACATACACCATTCCCTTCTCCTACCCCTCCAGCCCAGGATTGGGAATGGCTTCTCAATGACGCTGGTCCCTGGGAGCCTCAGTGTCCCTAGTTAGTTCCCTTTTCCTGCTCCCACCTTTTCCTGAATGCTCTTCAAAATCCCTATGGAACGTACTTTCTGTTTCCTGTGGGACCATGACTCAGGCAGCACGGTTGTCATTTTTTATCAAGTGCACAAGATGGCCTTTCTTGTACTGTAACATTGAGGCAGAGAACTGAGGGAGTGAGACATGGTTTGTGCGGGTCTTGCTTCCCCTCCCCACGTTCCCCACGCCCCATGCCTAATAACAATCTTTCCTGTGTTTGATTTCCTGCAGTGCCAATCCCAGTGCCTCGCACGGCAACATTTGTTGCATTGTATAGAATCAAGAACATCTACTGCTTTTCTTCTGCTCTCTAAAAAGTGTTCCTTGTTCCTATGAATTTCGCTAATGCTCTTTCATGCTTCCTTTGAATCTTCAGCTGGCCCCATGCCCAGCTAGTCAGTGCTAGTAGGAGGTGGCGTAAAGCCCTCCTACAAAAATTACAGTCCTCTTATAAAAATTGCTGGATTCTGGGCCAGAGTGGATAATTTACACACATTTAGATGATGAATTCAAAAGCCACTAAATCCAAGCCTGTGAAATACAAATCAGCACAATTTGCTGCAATTATATTTAAACTCAATGGAAAGGCCAAATTGGTGAAACGGCATTCCATGGTTTTGCCATCTTACAGAGCAATTCCCACCAGAATTCACGCCTCAGACTTGGGTCTGAGATGATAACATTCCAATATGATTCCTGCATGTCCAATGTTGTTAACCCCAGTGAGCCGAGGTAGGGTGGCTGGATGAGGCCCAAGGTCTATGCTCTCTCCACTACCCAGCTGGGCCCTTTTAGACACCCCATCTGCGGAGGTAAAGTTGACTTGGGAGGGAGAATGGGCTCTTTTTGGAGATTAGGATCAGTGTTGGAATTTCGGCTGAATTTGGAGTTGTGATTGCATTTAGGGTTAAATTTAGGGAAGGGGTTACAGTTAGCAATGAAATTAGAGTTAAGATTCAAAAAAGGATAAGAAGGTTAAAATTGAGGTTAGAGATGGTATCAAGGTTAAGGTCAGCATTTGGGTTACAGTCTGGGTGAGGATTAGGATTGGAGTCAGTTACAGTTAATGTTAGGGTTAGTGTTGGGGTTAGGGTTACGGTTAGGGTTAAGGTTAGGATACCAATTGGATTGAAGGATCCTCGCCTTGGCACAATGGGGAGGAGTGCGCAAAACCACATCAGGGATGTTATCTTTACAGGCCCAAGGGCAGCATGAACATCAGGTTAAGATTAGGGTTGGTGTGCTGGGCACAGTGGCTCATGCCTATAAGCCCAGCACTTTGGGAGGCTGAGGCAGGTGGCTCATCTGAAGTTGGGAGTTCGAGACCAGCCTGACCAACATGGAGAAATCCCATCTCTACTAAAAATACAAAATTAGCCAGGCATGGTGGCGCATGCCTATAATCCCAGCTATTCGGGAGGCTGAGACAGAAGAATCACCTGAACCCAGGAGGTGGAAGTTGTGGTGAGCTGAGATCACACCATTGCACTCCAGCCTTGGCAACAGGAGCAAAACTCCGTCAAAAAAAAAAAAGAAGAGTTTAGGGTTGGTATGAGATTGCGGTAGGGTTAGTGTTAAGGAAGGGATGCTTGGATAGGGTATTAATTTGATATTGGTCTGAGGTTATGTATCCGAAATTGGTGGGTTCTTGGTCTCACTGACTTCAAGAATGAAGCCGCGGACTCTTGCAGTGAGTGTTACAGTTTTTAAAGATGGTGTCTCCGGAGTTTCTTCCTTCTGATGTTCGGACATGTTCGGAATTTCTTCCTTCTGGTGGGTTCATGGTCTCGTTGGCCTCAGGAGTGAAGCTGCAGACCTTCATATGAGTGTTACAGCTCATAGAGACAGTGAGAACCCAAAGAGTGAGCAGCAGCAAGATTCAGTACAAACAGCAAAAAAACAAAGCTTATACAGTGCCCAAACAGATCCTGGCGAGTTGCCACTGGGGGCTCCGGCAGCCTGAGTTTATTCCCTTGTCTGACCCCACCCACATCCTGCTGATTGGTCCATTTTACAGAGAGCTGATTGGCCCATTTTACAGAGAGCTGATTGGTCCACTTTGACAGGGTGCTGATTGGTGCGTTTACAAACCTTGAGCTAGACACAGATTGGTGCATTTACAATCCTTTAGCTAGACACAAAAGTTCTCCAAGTACCCACTAGATTAGGTAGAAACAGAGCACTGATTGGTGCATTTACAAACCTTGAGCTAGGCACAGAGTGCTGATTGGTGCATTTACAATCCTTTACCTAGACAGCGGGGCTGGAGCATGGCTGGAGCATGGCCGGGGCATGGCCGGGGCATGGCCACGGACTGCAGGTCCCGAGCCCTGCCCCACAGGGATGCAGCTGAGGCCCAGTGAGAATTCCAGCGAGGCGCTGGGGGACCCAGGGCAGTGCTGGGGGACCCGGGGCACCATCCACAGCTGCTGTCCCAGGTGATAAGCCTCTCACTGCCCAAGGCCGGCGGTGCCAGCCGGCTGCTCAGAGTGCAGGGCCCACCAAGCCCACGCCCACCTGGAACTCGCACTGGTCCACGAGGGCCGCATGCAGCCCTGGTTCCCATCCGCGCCTCTCCCTCCACACCTCCCCGCAAGCAGAGGGAGCCGGTTCCGGCCTCGGCCAGCCCAGAGAGGGGCTCCCACAATGCAGCTGCGGGCTGGAAGGGCTCCTCAAGCATGGCCATAGTGGACGCCAAGGCCCAGGAGGTGCCAAGAGCAAGCGAGGGCTGCTAGCCGTTGTCACCTCTCAGTTAGACAGGGGAAATGTCGATTTCTAATGGCTAGCTGGAGAGTATATGGACAGCTTGATAGCCTCACTTACTCTCCTTCTACCATCTGCTCCCCAGTTATCTCCTAGATGTACCTCCTCTGGTTTACAACTTTGGACTTCAAAATTCTTCTGTAAAATCACAATATTTAGCAGTAGAAACTGCCCCTCTCTTGGAAAACTTACTCAACCCTCTATGACAAGATCTGCTGATTGCCTTTCCCAGCACCCATGCTCCCCTTCTTCTCAGTAACATAATCCAGATTTTTTTTTTTTTTTTGAGACTGAGTCTCACTCTGTTGCCCAGGCTGGAGTGCAGTGGCATGATCTAGGCTCACTGCAACCTCCGCCTCCCAGGTTCTAGTGATTCTTGTGCCTCAGCCTCCTGGATAGCTGGGATTACAAGCATGCACCACCACACCCAGCTAATTTTTGTATTTTTAGTAGAGAGGGGGTTTTACCATGTTGGCCAGGCTGGTTTTCAACTCCTGACCTCAAATGATCCACCCGCCTCAGCCTCCCAAAGCTTTGGGATTACAGGTGTGAGCCACTGCACCCAGCCAATATGGCAGATTCTATTATAAATGCTTTATCTGAATCATCTCATCTAATCCTTACAATAACCCTATGAAGTACCTCTTATTATATTTCCTTTTTGCAGACCAGTAATTGAGGCACAGAGATGTTAAATAACACAACTGAGGTCACAGGGTTGGTAAGCGGTAGAGATTGGATTAGAATCCAGGGAGTCGGAGGCCCAAGCACAAGTTCCTAAGCACCATACTCTACTGCCTCCCATTCATTCAGTAAAGAATAATTGTTACTATCTGCTGAGCACTTTCTAAGAGCCAAACTCTGTACCAGTCCTTCTCAATCAAAGTGATGTTGCCCCCAGGGAACAGGTGGCAATGTCTGAAGACATTTTCCTACCATCAGCACTATAGTGAGGAACCCTACTGGCATTGAGTATGTAAAGGCTAAGGAGACTATTAAGCAGCCTACGATGCCCAGCACAGCCCCCTACAATAAAGAATCATCCAGCCCAAAATGTCAATAGTGCCAAGGTTGGCAAATCCTGCTCTATCCTAGGCACTTTACATTTTCTCATTTAACCCTCACAACAATCCTATGAAACAGTTGCTGTTACTCTTTTACAGTGAAAAACCTAATGCTTAGACTGAGATTAAGTAATTTACCCAAAGCACAGAGCAATAGATGAAGTGGTAATTCAAATCAAGATCGGTCAGATTCCTAAAAACTTTTTGGGTCCAGGCACTGTGTCCGTTAATTTGCATATCATATAGAGTTCCCTATGGCTGCTGCAACAAATTAACCCAAACTTGATGGTTTAAAACAACAGAAATGTAGGCCGGGCACAGTGGCTCACACCTGTAATCCCAGCACTTTGGGAGGCCGAGGAGGGCAGATCATTTGAGGCCAGGAATTCGAGACCAGCCTGGCCAACATGGCAAAACCCCATCTCTACTAAAAATACAAAAATTAGCCAGGCATGGTGGCGCACACCTGTGATCCCAGCTATGCGGGAAGCTGAGGCACAAGAAACACTTGAACCTGGGTGGCAGAGGTTTGCAATCCAGCCTAGGCAACAGAGACAGACTCTGTCTCAAAACAACAACAACATTCTCTTTTTAAAAATAAAGCAAAACAACAGAAATGTATTCTCTCATACTTCCGGAGGCCACACACTTGAAATCAGTATCCCTCAGCCAAAATCACAGTCTCAGCAGGGCCATGCTTCCTCCAGAGCTGCTAGGAAAGAATCCACAAGCCAGCATTCCTTGGCTTGTGGCTACATCATTCCCATCTTCAAGACCAGAGTCTTCAAATCTTGTCTGCTCCGTCTTCACGTCACCTTCTTCTCTGCGTGTGGCCAAATCTCCCTCTGCCTCCCTCTTATGAAGATTCATGTGATTGCGTGAAGGCTTACCCAGATAATCCAGGATAATCGCCCCATTTTGACATCTTTAACTTAATCACATTTGCAAAGATCCTTTTTCCAAATAAAGTAAAACTTACAAGTTACAGGTATTAGATCAGATCTGGTATCAGATCCTAATCCCTGCAACCTGCACATTTTGGAGGCCATTATTCAGCATACTACACATATGTCTTCCCAAGAACGCTGCAAGATCATTCTGTTATGCACATTTTACAGATACACCAGCTGTGTGGGAGATGATCCACGCTCTAGATGTGTAAGACCGAGTCTATAACCCCTAGAAGCTTGTCAGGTGAGGCAAAAGCCTTTGCAGGAACACCTACCACACACACACACACACACACCCACACACACACACACACACACAACTATCAATTGACCTGACGAGATTTGGCCTTACAACCATTTCTAAATTTGGAAAAGATTTTTCATTGTACTATTTTTAATTGCACTGCATTTTTTAAGTGCTCAAAATTACTTTTAAATCACCTCTGTTGACTTTATTTGCAAAGTGAAGACATTCTTGTGATGCAAACAACTGTTCCCTGGTCTATCTGTACCTTAACTCGGATTTTTTTTTAAATATGAGCTTTCTTAAGTCGGGGACTGCACCATAACTTAATATATCAATACCTTATATGTGTTCCACTTTTTGTTTAACACTTCATATTGACCAAAGGGCTTCGGTCAGCGTGAGTTCCTATGCTCTACGTGCTCAACCAGGGGAAGGGGAAGTGACTTTCTTTTTTCATCTCCATTTGCCAGATGTGATAAGTGAAACATCAGTAGCTATTCCACTTTATCATGCAGCTCCCAGACAGCTCCAAGGGAGAGTCCTTAGAACATTTCTTCTTGTTCTACCTTCTACCTTCAGGGGATGTAGATCTGGACTTATTAAAACACAGCTAACCCAGGAACTTCTCTGATGTTCACAAGACTCTTTCATGTATTCATTCACTGGGTCAATGGTAGTTGAGAGCCTCCTACGTGCCAGGCACTATGGAGATGCAATGGGGAGCAAACACATATGAAAATAGTTTCGCTTATGGTTGTGTAACATCAACATTACAATCCCAGATCTGACCTCCTTTAACACGAAGTCTACATACCATTGATTTCCCAGGCTCCCATTCACCTCCCTCTCTGAAGTCCAGTGATTCAGTAGATCAGCACCCCATCATCCCATAACTGTGGTGAGTGGAGCTCTCATATCTATCACAACCATATACAGAAATTGGTATGTTAATCAAAACAGTCGAAGAGTGAATTCACTAAAAATTATATATGTGTGTGTCATATGTATATATCCATTAAACATTTTATTTTTTGCTGGGTGCAGTGGCTCACCCCTGTACTCCCAGCACTTTGGGAGGCCAAGGCAGGAGGATCATATGAGGTCAGGAGTTCAAGACCAGCTGGCCAATATGGTGAAACCCAGTCTCTACTAAAAATACAAAAAGTAGCCGGGCATGGTGGCTTGTGCCTGTAATCCCAGCTACTCGAGAGGCTGAGGCAGGAGAATCGCTTGAACCCGGGAGGTTGAGGTTGCAGTGAGGTGAGATTTGCACCATGCACTCTAGCCTGGGTGACAGCAAGACTCTGTCTCAAAAAAAAAAAATATTTTTTGTGTAAATATTCCTGCAATCTTTCAGAGTGGAGTTAAGGGTATCTTCCTTGCTCATAGATCTGCGGCGTGGAGTTACGAGTCCTCTTTCTCATGGGTAGCAGACCTACTATTTATCCCTGAGGATTTCCAGTCTCTGCTTCTTTAAAGTAAAGGGAGATGGTGAAACCCAGGGCTAACCTGGTTGGGTCTGCAGAACTTAAAAACGCGCCTCCTTTGTTTTTAGTCACTTGCTTTTAGTTGATTTAAAAACCCATATAACTAAAAGTCATGTAGCTAAACAATATATATCTAAACCCCCACTAGCTTCCTTATAGATAACCTCTCTGACATATGTGTCGCCACAGTAATTAAGTTGTTTTTCAGAAACTTGGGGTCAGCTCTTGTCCAGTTCGAACCAGCTAAGACCACTGACCCTTCAGCTGGGCCTGTGTGAGTGGCCGGTGGGTGACCTTTTAACATCAGAAGACCAAAAACCCTCCCTCAGATCATGTTAATCATGCCATTTGTGAACACGCAACCTATGAAGAGCCACAAAGCCCACTAAGCTTGCGAAGATCACCGATTACCTCACTTTGCCTTACCCCCATCACCATTTCTGATGCCTCAGAGGGCCTAGGTGCTCCATCCCATAAATATCTCTAAAACCCCATCTTTGGAGAGGTGGATTTGAGACCTGTTCTCCCACCTCCTTGCTTGGACGCTGTATTAGTCAGGGTTCTCCAGAGGGACAGAGCTAACAGGATAGATGTATATATGAAGGGGAGTTTATCAAGGAGATTGACTCACACAATCACAAGTTGAATTCCCACAGCAAGCCATCTGCAAGCTGAGGAGCAAGAAAGCCAGCAGTGGCTCAGCCCAAGTTCCAAAGCCTCAAAAGTAGGGAAGGCTTCAGTCTATAGCCGAAGGCCCAAGAGCCCTTGGAAAACCACTGGTGTAAGTCCAAGAGTCCAAAGGTCAAAGAACCTGGAGTCTGATGTTCAAGGGCAGGAAGCATCCAGCACAGGAGAAAGATGAAGGCCAGGAGACTCAGCAAGCCAGCTCATCTCACCTTCTTTTTCCTGCTTTTTCTAGCTGGGCTGGCAGCCAATTAGATGGTGCCCATCCACGTTGAGGATGGGTCTTTTTCTGCCAGTCCACGAACTCAAATGTTAATCTCCTCTGGTAACACCCAGAAACACCCAGATACACGCAGAAACAATACTTTGCATCCTTCAATCCAATCAAGTTGACACTTAATATTAGCCATCACAGATGCCTTGTGAATAAACCCTTTCTCTGCTGCAAAACTCACAGTCTCAGTGATTGGCACACTGAGCAATGAGCAGAATAAGCCCTTTTCGCTATCAATGGTGAAGACACTTGTGAGGCAATCCCAGTTCAGAAGCCTAGTTTTTCAGTATCTTTTCCCCAATCTTTTCGATTCTCTCATCCACATCTAATTTGTGTGTGTGTGATTTGACTTGCCTTTATTAAATCCTCTGAAAGCTTTTAGGTTAGTTTTCCAAGAAAATTTTTTGCACTCACGTTATACATATTAATTCAATTAAATTATCTAAGTGTAGTAACAAGTCCAACTGGCATAATCAGGTTTGGGAACAATGAATTCTTGGTAAGAAATAATTCATATCAACTATGGAAGCAAAAGCATACCAGGTGCCAGTAGGCTGTGGGCAGTTATCTTTTACAGTGGGCCTGGGAGTGAAGGTCAGTTAGGTGACTGTGCTAAGCAGAGGTTGAGTAAAAGGGCCTCCACCAAACATTTGCCTTGAACGTGTTAAACAAAAACTCCTATCAGCCAGCCATGATGGCACCGCCTATAGTCCCAGCTGCTCTGGAGGCTGAGATGGGAGAATCACTTGAGCCCAGCAGTTTGAGGCTGCAGTGAGCTACGATTGTACCACTGCACTCCAGCCTGGAAGACAGAGCAAGACGCTGTCTCTAGAAGTAAATTTAAAAATTAAAAATTAAAAAACTCCCAAGAGGACATCAGTTTTTACCAAGCTCCTGCACTTTGCCCCAACAGACCAGACTAAAAATCAAAATAGAGTCACCTATGCTAAAGTTTCATGTCACCAAACCTAAACTAAGTTGTCATCTAACCTTTCAAGAAACGAGGAGAGAGAGAGAACAGCCAATTTCCCAAGCAGGCCAGTTTCAATCTTCAGTGGGCAAAACGAAGTTCCCTCTGCGCTAGTCCTTAACCTGCTATTAACTAGACAGTTCTTTCTCTATTGTTCTGTCTGGCTCTGCCCCTTACAAGGAAAATAACCTTGAAACAGCCAATCCACTTTTTGTTATCTGTTTCTGCTTCCTTCAGTCCTTCCTCTGTCCATAAAAACCAACCCCCTCTGCTCAACTCATTGGGGCATTTATTCTATTTTATGGATTCTACAATCGCAAATAAAGCCAGCTGAGATCTTTAAACTAACTTTGCTGTAGTGTTGCCTTTTGACAAAAGCACACCTGAAGCAGTTGTTGGGCCCAGCCAGCAGCTGGTGAACCAGCACCTGGGACTGTTTATGTGGCTGAGGGTTGTTGACTGCAGAGGATAAGGTCAGGCGGCCAGAGCCATGGGGGGAAAGTGAGGCAGGCTCCATTCTACGGCTGCCACTCAAGCTTCTGGAAGCCCATTGGCAGCTCCTGAGATGATCAAAACCAAATGGCTGAGGGCTTTTTATCTTTGCAAATGTACCTTACCACGGAAGAAAAAGTCACTGACTCCCCGTTACTCAGCGAAAGAATATGCCCTGCTCAACTTCCTGTGTTAGACAGAGGAAAAAAGAGCCCTCTTCCATGGCAGCCCTGGCAGCGCCCCCTACAGACCTTACATTAAAGCTCTTCTTGGTTAGTTACACCCACCGAGACCAGAGCTGTGGCTCCCTGCCCATCAGGCTGGGTGGCACGTGCAAAGAGCCTTCTACCAGAAGACCTGGACTGAACGGCCAGCCCCATCCCCTTTGAGCCAGGGGAACTGAGCTGGTCTCTTCGCTCTGCGAACTAGTTGTCTTGTTTACATGGGAGGAGTCATCCTTTACCCAGGGAGTCGTTGGGCGATCACGTGCATCTCAAACAGTAGTAAGCATCCGCCCTGGGCTGAGGTTAGCTAGGGTATCTTCCTGTCTCAAACTAAAGGATCAGCAGGAACCTCAGTTTTACTCCAAGGAAAACAATTTAGCACATTATTATTATATTTATGCCAACACAGGTTCAGCATGGAGTAGAACAAGAAATCCCCACGAGTATTTAAGACAACAGCAGACTTTAAAGAGATTTGAAACCTGCACACAAGCTGCACTGGGTGATACCACCTCAGAGAAAAATCACCATCCTCTGCCATCCTGTGCCTGGGCTACTAGGGACTGCTCCTGGGGAATGGCTGAGAAAAACAGAACTCTGTTAAAATACTCTGTAGACTGTGGAGTGCTAGACAAATAGAGGAGATTATTTTTATTTATATTCGCATCAGTGTTAGCCTTGGGTTCCCAACTAGATGGGAAATTCTTGAGAACAGAAACAACGTCTTGGCCAGGTGTGGTGGCTCATGCCTGTAATCCCAGCATTTTGGGAGGCTGAGGCAGGACGTTTACTTGAGCCTAGGAGTTTGAGACTAGCCTGGACAACACAATGAGACCCCATCTCTTAAAAAAAAAATTAATTAGCCGGTTGTGATGGTGTGCACCTGTGGTCCCATGAGCCCAGGAGGTCGAGGCTGCAGTGAGCTGCGAAGCCGTGATTATGCCACTGCACTCCAGCCTGGGTGACAGAGCAAGACCCTGTCTCAAAAAAAAGAAAAAAGAAAGAAAGAAAGAAAAGAAAAGAAACAATGTCCTTCTAATGTCCTTCTTGCGGCTTGCTTTCTCCGTTTTCTTCCTTCCCAGGCCTGCACTGAGCATACCACAGCTGCTCCATAAATACAGGGGTCCTGAGGACAATGAGGAGACCCTAAGTGTTAAGTCAAAGACATCTGGATTTGAATGAATCTCTCAACTGAAATTGATGAGGGAAATCCTCACAGAGGCCCCCTCCTCTAAGCCCCAGAGAGCCTGTAATTGCCAGCAGAATCTGCCATTCTCTGTGACAGTCCCTGAGGCTAGCAATGAGGTTTCCTGTGCTGCAGAAGGAATCTGAGGAGGTACCCAGAAAGTCTAGACAAGCCCTGGGAGATGGGGACAGAGGGCGAGAGAGAGGCTAAGTCAATCTGCAGAAAGAGAAGGAAAAGGTGACCTCCAAAGGTAGGCTTGGCTCTTGGGGTGGAGGCCGTGTGTGCGTGCACGCGCATATGTGTAGTAGGGGGAGATCCACGGCCCTGCCTGGAGGGGCAGCTGTTGGAGGTGAGGAATGAGGGATGTGTCTCAGCAACAGGTCAGCAGAGGATACGTGTGGCCCTCTTACACTATCCATAGCAGGCGCACAGTTGGTATGTTCAACACCTCCATGAAGACACCGCAGCTGGCCGGGTGCAGTGGTTCACACATGTAATCCCAGCACTTTGGGAGGCCAAGGCAGGTGGATCACCTGAGGTCAGGAGTTGAAGACCAGCCTGGTCAACATGGTGAAACCCTGTGTCTACTAAAAATACAAAAATTGGTCGGGCATGGTGGCATGTGCCTGTAGTCCCAGGTACTTGGGAGACTGAGGCAGGAGAATCGCTTGAACCCGGAAGCAGAGGTTTCAGTGAGCCAAGATTGCACCACTAAACTCCAGCCTGGGCAACAGAATGAGACTCTGTCTAAAAAAATTAAATAAATAAATAAATATTTTAAAAAGAAGAATACAAAAGAGAAAAGAAAAAAGGGGGAGTAAAAGGTGGCTGGGCCAGAGGAGGGTAGCAGTTTTGGGGTGAAAGTGGAGTTCCAGAGAGTATCAGGGGACTGGAATTAGAGGGTGAAACGGGAGTGACTAGAGATACAGCTGGGAATTAGAAATTGGATACTCCTACACGTTCTTCAGAAGATTCAAGGCTGAAAATTACTCTTCAATTATTTACTCTGTTTCTGTAAGTGCGTCTTCAGATGCGACCCAGCTCCAAGTCAGAACTGTGGGGGTCGAGGATTCTACAAGGTTGCCTTGGGTGAGTGGCTTTTATTTGTATTGATTAATTATATCTGCCACTTTGCAAAAAAGTGACTTGAGGTGAGGCAAGAACATTTAATCTCTCTGAATCTCATTTTCTACCTCTGACAAATTGGGCTCCTGACACCAGGTGAGAGGTGTCCAGGTATCCTGGTAACCAGGTCTGAGGCTGTGGAAATTAAATAAGAACACGTGTGAAGCGCCAGCACAGTGCCTGGGACCCAGTAAACCTCCAGAACTGCTGGCCCTTCCCCAAAACAACTTGCCATTGTTCCCAGCACAAAGAAATGATAAAGGCTTGAGATGATGTATATGCTAATTACCCTGATTTGATCATTACACATTGTGTACATGTATCAAAATATCACACTGTACCTCATCAATATGTACAATTATTATGTATCAATTAAAATAATAATAAAAGAAAGAAAAAATTGGAAACAACCCAAATGTTCTTCAATTGCTGAATAGATCAACTGTGGGTTTAAAAAAATCCCAAAACTTGGTCATCTAGTGGAATCCTGTGACTGTTTAAAATGCAATAATAGGGTAGAGGTTCCCTGAAAGCAGAAGCCCTCTATAAGTACAAGTTGTTATTGCTGTCTTTATTATTATCTTAAAGTGCTTTGCAGACATGGAAGTTGACAAAGGAAATGTAATAACAGCTTCTCCAAGAACTTCAAGTATTCTTATGCATTACCCAAATCTCTCTAACGTCTGGGGAAAAGGGTTGGAGAGGAAAGGGAGGCAGTTTTAGTCTTTATCCCTTAAAGACGCTGTCAAGGGAAGGAATGACTCATTATGTCTACTTCTACCTGAAACACTCAGGCTCATGATAGAAAGGCCAGGCTCATGATAGAAAGGCCAGCCCCAGTCTGGCTCAGAAGTGATGGGACTGCGGCTTCAGCCCACCTATTTGGACTCCTAAGTAAGAGCTTTTTGCACCATTCAGCACAGCCTAACAAGCAGGGCACAGAGCTGTATAGACCAGGCTGTAACCATAAATAGCCACACACGCGTGTGCAGCACACACACACACACGAGCTTTATTGTCCATTTGGCCTGGGGCCTCCCCTGCCACGGCTGCTCTGCCAAATGGGGAACCAGAACAGAACACGAATGGGCCTTTATTAACCCAACAATGAAATTTTCCGAGAAAACATCCCAGCCCAGCCGATGGCCCAGTTGTAGCTGACCAGTGACAGGAGCCACTTGGGCAGACCACAGAGGTACCCACCACCCCTTAATCACCCTCTCCCCTCCCTGCCAGCCTCTGCTCCAGAGAAAATCTTGATCTCATTTAAGACTTTTCCCCAGGGTCAAAGATGTGTGTGAAATGAGGTCTCGAGTTCATTTGTACCTGATTTGCATATGACTAGCGTATTTCTTCACAGGCTTTGAGACAGTCACTTCTATCTCTTCCCCACCCACCCTCAAATCCTGCCCCTCCTCCTGGGCCAGGAAAAGCCTGCTTTTGTCCCCATGTGCCTGACAGCCACTTTTGTGATCCCTGTGCATGAATCCTGGCCATCACCCAGCAAGTACAGCCTCATCTGAACCTGTCACTGTCTCCCAGTGCACTTGCCTCCCTAGCCACCTACTTTCAAAAATGAGAAAAAAAAAAAAAACAACCCTACCTGCTTTCAAAAATGCCCTTAAAGAATTCTTTGTTTTCTCCATCGATTTCTTCAACACCTTCTACTTGAACTTGCTCATTTGGCTTTCCCTTAGGAGCCTGACAGGGCCCAGAGTCAGGGCCTGGCCCAGGCCTGTCTCATCACTATTCCAATCGGGTGCTCCTGTGCCCACCGTCAGCAGTGAGTATGCAGGGGTGGGCAGGTGGGCAGTCCTGCCCCGGCCCCTCACCCTCTCTTCCCCTGCAGCCCAAGGTCTTAGCGACATTGTCCTGGTGGGCCCTGCACAGCTAGCCTCACATGGTAACAGACACTCAGCCCCCAGAATAGATACATCATCTACCAAACCATGAGGCAGGAGCCTCACAACCCCTACCCTGAAGGATTTAAGAACATAAGAAGAAAGATATGTCTTGGCTTGTTAAGCTGCCAACACTCAGCCAGAGGCCCTGTGCTGGGCTGGAGCAGAGAACTCTAGGGAAGAATCTGCTCTTGTCAAATTACAAATTACATATCCCCCACCCTGGCCCAGGCCCTGCCTCCTGGGCCTCAAAGAGCCCCAGAAGTGCTGGCTGTAGATCCCCTAGAGAGGCTTCAGAGAGGATTACCAGGATTGTTCAAATGAGACGATGAATGTGAGGCTGCTCTAAAAGAAAAGGCACCCCGCACAGGCAAACTGATGGCATTAGGATTATTATGACTATTACGAAGGTAAAATGTTCTGCAAGCTTAAAATCTAACAAGGGAGAAGTAAAAATAGCCAATCCAACAAGCCCTGAAGTGTGCTATCCTCTTTTCTAAGTCCTAATACTATTAAAAACAGAAAAGGGGTTCTACAGTGCTAGAATCTATAAACCTCTTTCCTTCCACAGTATGCTGTCTGTAATTTGCTCTCGGTAAGAGAGCGTGAGCTAATAGGGTACAGTGCAGGGAAGTGCTGATAAAGCGCCCAGGGAGACTCCCCCAAGTCAGCCCACCCTGGGCCACTGTCCTGAGAGCAGGTCTTGACCAAGTCCAGAAGGCTATTTTCTGCTATTCAGAAACTTCCTTCGGCAACAAAGAGCTTTCTGTAAAAGACTGCCCACTGGAAATGGGAGCTCTCCCTCTCTCTTTGTTGGGTGGTGGGTGATGAGGTTTAGATGGCTCAGCGATTCGGTTCAGCCATCACCACCACCTGACTGTGACCATGGCCCAGCTCCTCCCCTTCAGTGCCTCAGTGCCCTCAGATCTGAAATGATGGCCCCTTTACCCTGCTCTACGGCCTGGAGAGAAAGACAAATGGGACAGATAGCCTAAATGCTTCCATCTCTTCTGAGCAACATCTGAGAAGAGTAGTAAAAACTGTGAGGCTGGTGTGCCATGGTTCATGCCGGTAATCCCAGCACTTTGGGAGGACAAGGTGGGAGGATTGAGGCCAAGAGTTCAAGAACAGCCTGACCAACGTAACAAGACCTCATCTCTACAAAATGTTTTTTAAATTAGTCAGGCACTGTAGCATTCCTATAGTCCCAGCTGCTTGAGAGGCTGAGGCAGGAGGACTGCTTGAGCCTGAGAGTTGGAGGCTGCGGTGAGTTATGATCACGCTACTACACTCCAGCCTGTGTGACACAGCAAGACCCTGTCTCTACAATAAAAACAAACAAACAGAAAAACTGTAGGAGGTACAGACCTTCATTATCCAGGTGTGTGGAAGCAGGTAGGGAAGTCAAGCTTTGCCCTCAGCCCCCAGGAACACTGGGGGAAATAAATGACCTTGAACTTGGCATTGCTGGGCGTCCCGCGCAGGGAACGTGTGGACTCTAGGGTAGTGCTGAGGGTGAACTAGCCAGCCCCTACCTAACAGCCTTTGTTCTCCCCAGGGAGTGCTGATGAAGTTCAAGAATCCTCCTCTTCACTCCCTCACTGGGCCAAGTGGATGTAGCATGGGGCCCCAACTGGGGGTTGTCAAATCAGAGGGGCCTGATGCAGGTGAACCTTCAGGAGCCCTGGCTACAATCACTGGCTTTAACATAGTAATTAGTGGAGCCCAGCAAGAGGCAGGCTTTTCAAATGACTGTACTTATATTTGTTATAGGATTGTTCAACATAAAGATTTCCAGTATAAAATTATCTAAATGAACTCTTTATTTAAAATGCATACACATTCCTTTGAGGAATAAAAGTGAAAGGTCACTCAGAACCTTAACTTCCAGGGGGGTGTCTGCAAGGGTTCCTTTTGGTCACTTGTAACACAGCTGTTCTCCCTACCCCACAGCTGTGTAGGCTAACCTGTGCATTGGATCCGGTATGAAGACTTTCTTCAGAGAATGTCCAGAACCTTCAGGTGTTAGTTTAGCTAATTTAGCAGAGGATGGCATGCATCTTGCAGTGAGAGCAAGTGCCACCAACCTATGAGAGTTGCACATTCTTATATGCTATGGTGGGATTCCCTCTCTGAGATTGGTGTCTGTAGGGGTCCTGCTGTTCACACCCTTGCTATGATGGGTTGTATGTGAAAGTTAATTACAATGATCCTAGATTTGATCATTGTGCTTGCTGCCTCTGTCACCCCCACACATCTGGTGGTGGGTTTTGCAGACATGCAAATTAGGCCACCCTAATATATTGATGTAGCTGAGATACCCTTCCTTAGGATGCAGACAGCTCTCATGGGTTGGTATTGTCAACTGAAGAATGTTGAGGTTCATGCAATTAGAAAGGAGAGCCTTATTTCTCATAAAGGGCTGTAACCTGCAGGGTAGTCATTCTGACAGATTGGGAAGCATAGCCTCCAGTCAGAAGCCAGAAACAGATACTCCAAGGGAGGGGCAGAGGGCTCAGGAATTTATGCTGAGCAGGGTGGCTGATTATACATATTCAGTAAGCTAGAGGAGAAGTCATGAATATTTATGAAAGGAAAAAACGTGCTCATGCACAATTGAGCTCCATACCCTTTCGTAGGACCCATGTACAAAAAAATGGCTGTGTTAGCATGATCTGGGGGTGGAGTTTTCTACCCTCTGACATCAAAAGGTGAAGCAGAGGACATGAAGACCCTCACTGAGCATTCTCCGTAGACTGGCCAAGACCACTCTGTGGTTGGTGGTCTCTTATCAGGCAAAAAAAGAGGGGCAGCATCAGGTGGTTGGTTGATATCAGTGTGGAATCTTTTGAAAGGGCTGGTTTCTGTTCAGCCCTCGGAAGAAAGCCTAATGGTGATTAACAAGGGAGGGAGTATAACAAGGTGTTGAGTCCCCCATTCCAGCATGGCTGAGAACTCAGTTTTCAAGGTTACTCTGGGGTTCCTTGGCCAAGAGGAGGTCCCTTCAGTCAGTTGAGGGGCTTAGGATTTTATTTCTCAACGTTGTGTCATAGTTCTTATTTTTCCTCTACACAAACATACTTTAGTGTCCCTTAGAACACAACCAAACCTCTAAGAGCAATGCCATGTCTCTCAGTGCTTTTCAAACTCCCCCTTCTCAACAAGCCCCTTCACGAGTGGGGAATAAACCAGACCCTAATCGCATAGTCCCCCAGCCAAAGACAGAGCTTGTAAACATGTGGAGTACAGGGACCATGATCTGGCTTCCTACATCACTAGCATGAGATCTTCCGCAGGCAACTGCACAGGGATTCAAATGATCTGGATGATAATGGCAGAACATGCCCTCTAGCACAATCCTATATGGTCTGGGTAGGGCTGACCCAGAATGGGCCAATCGTGGTACCTCATGCTCCTGCTATAGTGATTGGTTTAGAAAAAGACATGTGACCTAATTATAGCCAATCATAGGCTTCTCTGGAATTAATTTATAAACATTGGGTAAGACTAAGACTTGTTTTCTTTCAACTGGAGTTGTCAAGCCAGGAGAATGTGAGTCCAGGTGGCAGCCATAGCACCTGCATACGAGCAGGGGTGGGATAGACCAGATGGAAAGAGGGAGAGGACACCTTGAGAACCTTATCGGAGCAACTGAATCTAGCTGTGCCTAAAGTAACAACAGACCTGTTAAATAAGCAAATAGGAATTCTATTTCTAAAGGAATTAGTGTGGTTTTTCTGTCAAACCCAGAAGTTCTGATAATATGATGTTTGTATATTCATGCTATTTCCATATTTTCTCATGTTCACACAGGCAATGATTAATAAATGCTCATTTACTTACTAAGCAAAGGTGGTATACAGTAGCTCACATTTTCCTATACCCACAGTTGCCCTCACAAGGCAGCTAAGCTAATTCGAATGGGTCCAGGCCATAGGACAGAGTTCCAAGGACTGTAGTTTACACCAGCTTCCACACCACCTCCCCACTTTGCAACGTGTCCCTAGAAAATGTCCAAATGTCTCTCACACAGTCTTCTTACCTGTTAATTTATTAATTGTCACCTTGGCCAACCAGGTTAGTATAGATTAAAAAAAGGAAACAGGCCCAGTGCCATGGCTCATGCCAACATTTTGAGAAACAAGGCAGGGGAACTGCTTGAGCCCAGGAGTTTGAAACCAGCCTAGGCAACGTGGTGAAACCTTGTCTCTACAAAAAACACAAAAATTAGCTGGGTGTGGTGGCGCAAGCTTATAGTCCCAGCTACTTGGGAGGCTGAGGTGAGAGGATCGCTTGAGCCCAGGAGGTTGAGGCTGCAGTGAGCAGAGATCACTGCACTCCAGCCTGGGCGACAGAGCAAGACCCTGTCCCCCGCCAAAAAAAAAAAGAAAAAAGAAAAGAAAAAGCGGAAACGGTTTT
This sequence comes from Pan troglodytes, assembly GCF_028858775.2. Taxonomy (NCBI): domain Eukaryota; kingdom Metazoa; phylum Chordata; class Mammalia; order Primates; family Hominidae; genus Pan; species Pan troglodytes. The sequence continues at coordinate 22,842,979 of NC_072398.2, forward strand.
TAGAATGAGTCCACCCAGCTTGTTGTCACTCTGTTACAGTCACCAAGAACCTAATGCCAACAGTCACAATCATGATAATAGCATGCATTTATCCTTCTTTAGATATGCTAAGGCATGTTACTTCCTCCTCTAGTTCTTTAGTTCAGGAGATTAACATGTCCTCAATTCACCAGGGGCGATCAGGCCACAAACTGATTAAACCAAAATTCCAAAGAAATTGCTTAAGGAGCAAAAAGGACTAGTTATTAATTTAGAATGAGAAATATGACATTTACTATCTAATTGACAAGAGGGTTAGAGAATTTACTTTGGCCAGTCTGAATATTGTCTTCACAATAAGAAAATCTACTGTAGAAATTTAATTAAGAAGACCATTGGGTAAATATGAAACAAGATGAATGAACTTGGATAGTCATGTTGCTTATTTTCATCAAGCTGGAAAAGTGAGATGAATCATGCTTGTCTAGTGGTCAGATAGTCATTTCTGCAGGTCAGAGCACCCTCTCCAACAGGGCTACAGACTTCTTAAGAAATTCTTGCATATTCACACAATAGGTCCCTTCTCTACCTCCTTCTCTGTGTATTCAAGTTGCGGCCATCATTCAAGGCTGATTTTAACAAAAGATGCAGAAGAGGGTGTCAACCTGAAGTAATCAAAAGGATCAGAATCCTTTTTTTTTCTTTTTTTTTTCATTCTGTCACCCATGCTGGAGTGCAGTGGTGAAATCATAGCTGCCTGCAGCCTTGACCTCCTGGGCTTGGCCTCCCAGATAGCTAGGATTACAGGTGTGCATCACCGCATCTGGCTGATTTTTAAATTTTTTTAGGGACAGGATCTCACTATGTTGCCCTGGCTGGTTGTGAACTCCTGGCCTCAAATCATCCTCCCACCTCAGCCTTCGAAAATGTTGGGAATACAGGCATGAGGCACCCCACCTGGCCTTAGACTCCAATTTTAAAGGGTTTATTCAAGGGAAAAACTGGAAATGGCTCTTCAGGAGACACAGACTCCAGAGAAACAGGGTCACTGTTCCAAATTTAAAAGTTACATGGTTGCTTGTATAGGCAGAAAACAAAGAAATTTAACAGGATTACATTTTCTATTCAAGGTTGGTTTATGAATTACAACAATTTAATTAGTTTCAGTCTGTTTTCTTTTCCCTACATCTGGTTTTCATTTCTTTTCCAATTTAAAAGGGTATGTCTAACAGGTGGCTCATACCTGTAATCCCAGCACTTTGGGAGGCCGAGGTAGGCAGATCACTTGAGGTCAGGAGTTTGAGACCAGCCTGGCCAATATGGTGAAACCCCATCTCTACCCAAAATACAAAAAATCAGCCAGGCATGGCGGCAGGCGCCTGTAATCCCAGCTACTGGGGAGGTTGAGGCAGGAGAATTGCTTGAACCTGGGACACGGAGGTTGCAGTGAGCTGAGATTGCACCACTGCACTCCAGCCTGGATGGCAGATCGAGACTTTGTCTCAAAAAAAAAAAAAAGAAAAGAAAAGCAAGGTAATATGGAAGTGAATCTATAATGAAGATCGATAGTGAAGAGGAAAGGGGATCTTCCCTGGTGCTTTTTAGTCATTCAGTACATTTTACAAAATAATGCAGCTAAGGAAGCCGGCTCATCTATAAACAGAGAAACAAAGGTTACAGCTGCTTGTCACATGACTCAGGCTCCATAATTACATTCCTTTTTTTTTCTGAGACCGAGTTTCCCTCTGTCGCCCATACTGGAGTGCAGTGGGTCAATCTTGCTCACTGCAACCTCCGCCTCCTGGGTTCAAGCAATTCGTGCCTCAGCCTCCCGAGTAGCTGGGATTACAGCCGTGTGCCACCACGCTTAGCTAATTTTTTGAATTTTTAGTAGAGATGGGGCTTCACTATGTTGGCTGGGCTAGTCTCAAACTCCTGTCATCAAGTGATCTCCCTGCCTCGGCCTCCCAAAGTGCTGGAATCACAGCCACCATGTCCAGCCAGATTTCTTTAAGGCTCAAAATAATTTAGAGTTCCAACAGCTTAGATTTTGAACTACTTATTTTCGCAAGGGCAACCAAGAATGAGAAGGATCTGGAGCCCATCTCTGGTGGACATTGCTGGTCGCCTACCCAACACCCATTTTGCATTCCCCACTCCTGACAGAACTCCAATTTAGTTCAGCTATCATGCTCATACAAGCCAATGAGGTGCATGGCTCTTAGGAAGTTAGCCTCAATTTTATCAACTGAAAAAAATCCTGAGATTTATACATTTAGAAAAGGAGCCTTTATTTCTTATAATAGGGGTCACAACCTGTAGACTGGCCATCCCACAGGCTGGGAACTGTAGCCTCCAGCAGACCCTGAAAGTAGGCACTTCAAGAGGGGAGGGTGAAATAGGAATTTATGTTGAATGGGTTGGCCAAGTATATATATTCAACAGATGATAGGAGGAGCTATGAATATTCATGAAGGTGGTTCATGAACACCTGCATACTGAATAAACATGCATGTTACATATGACCCATGTTCATTTAGAGGCAGAGACTTAACACGTAAATGTATTACAGTTGGGCCCTATATATCAAAAGGTGAAGCAGAGATATGGGGGCACTCAAGTGCACAGGCTCTGTAAACCAGCTAGAACCAGATCATGGTCAGTGGTCTCTTATCAAGAGAAAGTCACAGCCATCAGTTTCTTGTCCAGTCAAAGCTGTAGTTATGGCTGGAGGAAGAGGGTCAGTCAGCATCTGGTGGGGAGCTATGATTATTTTCATCTTGCTTATCTTGAGGCCATTGCTTGTTCAGCTGCTAGAAAAAAAGAAAAACCTTGTGACAGAACATAGCTTATTCTTGAGAGCTTGTTTGGAGGTTCTAGCAGGGGAGCATGGCTACTCATACATCCTTGACCAAAGCTGGGTCCTCCTCCATCGGGGATGGTCATCCTCTTTGAGTGTGCAGCTTTGGGAGGGACGTACTTGGAGAGAGAGGGAGGAAGGGGATACCCACCTAGCCAGCCGGATCAGCCGAATCAACCCTGACGATCCATGGGGTGACAGGTGTCGCAGCCAGATCACCCGCACATCTGAGAACATAGTTTATTCTTTAATAAACTGTGCACGCTTAACCCTTACCTGGCATGGCCTTAGGTCCTATGTATAATTTGGTATCTTATTGCCAAAAAAGCCTCTTCTGTCCGTCTTGTAATCTCTATTTTATCATTAATGCTGGTCAGTTGTTGCGTCTAAACCGCAAAAGGGAGGGGATGTAATGAGGCTTGTCTGACCTCCTGTCCTGTCACAGCTGGGCACTGTTTTTAAGGTTTATCTGGGATCCCCTTGGCCAAAATGGGGTCTGTTCATTTGGTTGAGGGCCTTAGGATTTTATTTTCTACTTGCACTTTTTTCCTGTGAACATTCCCCTTCTCACTGAGGCTGAACTGGGGCTGCCATCTTGCACCAGCCCTGAAGATGAAGTGTGTGCCCAGAGGAGGCTGAGGGAGAGGCTGACAGAGAAAGAGAGGCAGAGGCCTGTGTGGTGTCCATCCTGCCGTCCACCTCCCCTCAGGACTTGAGTATGCAGGTGAAGGAAATCAAAATATTAATACTTTACCCCAAAACAGATTTCTTTGACATATTCTGAAGTGGCCTGCAAGGTTGTCTTTTGCGGGAGAAATTTGCACCTGTAGATCTGTAGAGACTCTGCATTAATGCAGCCAGCCCTTCCCTTGTCTGGAAAGATTAACTGAGATTCTGACACCTGCAGGTCTGAAAAGAAGCATCCGCCATCTGCTCTTTCTGAGGGTTGCTCCCCGTGAGGTTTCATCTACACAACAGGACTGCCTCTGCTAGCCAAGCCACTTCCTTTCTTCCTCCCACAACCTGTGTTGCCACTGAAACCTGTCTGGGGCCATGCTCTGAGCCCACATTCTCTCTGCAACCTCAAGGTGGTGCATAAGCTTCTGCACCCCACTAGGGGATTGGGTCTTCATTCTGAAGCTTCCTGTGTATACATGTTAAACAAATTCATATGTCTTCTCTCCTATTAGTCAATCTGCCTCATGTCAGTGATTTAGGGGGCCAAGCACCTTGACTGCCTCACAGGACAATAGCTGTCTTTATCGTTTAAGTGAGCAGAGCTGTATTTTTCATTGCTTGCAGCCACGGGCAACCTAACTGAAGCACTACCTCATTTGAGGAACATTTGAAGAGACAGACATGTTGGTTTGGTATCCTAAGGCGGAACACAACAAGCTTATCTTCTTTAATAAAGTTATTTGACTAGACTCTGAACCAAAATAGTTGGAACAAGGTCCCTCAAAACCAAATAAATCTCTAGTTAGCTAACTCACTTCAGTCCTTCCCATCCATAAAGCCTCTCCAACCACAAGAGAAAGGAGAAAGAGAGAAAAGGTGAGCTAATAAGACTGGTGCTTTGAATGTGGCTTTTGGTGTGAGTTTAAAAAAAAAAAGAAAAGAAAAAGGTAATAAAATAAGACTGGTGCTGGGAAGAGTTTAAGAGTTTTGCACAGAATGGCTTGGCCATTGGGATTAGATTGTCCCTCCAGTAAATGTGCTGGTGAGACGGGGACAGGCATTGGGTTGAAGAGAGGGGGCAAGAATTACGTTCTTCTAAAAAACTGGCCAAAGCCAGCTCCAGAGGCACCCAGAACCTCATCTCTCCCTCCCTCCTGGATTCCTGCCTCATCTTTCCCAGATAAGACTCTTTAACTTTCTCTGAAGAACAAAGTCATAAGATGCGAATATTCCCTGAAATACCTTTGAAATACTTGAATAAATAAAACAGAGGAGGCCTGGACAGTGGCTCACACCTGTAATCCCAGCACATTTGGGAGGCCAAGGCGGGAGGATCTCTTGAGCCCAGGAGGTCGAGTCTGTAATGAGCTGTGATTGAGCCACTGCGCTCCAGCCTGGGTGACAGAGGAAGACCCTATCTCAAAAAAAATTAAAAAAATAAAACGGGGAAAGACAGGGAAAAGCAAAGCTGACTCAACAGTGTGTGTAAGCCAATTATAGAAAGAAACTTTGATCTCATTTCTTAAATGCATTGAATGAAACACTTTCCGTGACATTCGGCCAGATGTCTTCTGCTAAAGAAGCAGAGAGGCTGGAGAAGAGAAGACACAGACAGAGGACACATGGAAAGGAAGGCAACTTGCTGTGTGACCCCAGGGCAAAACTAACACCTAGAAAACCTCCCAAGTTTCCTCTCCTTGCCTTTGTCCCCCAGATCGCCACCCAGAACTCTGGCTGGGAAAAGCGGTTTCTTTGTGATTGATGCTCAGCAGGCAAAGTCATTGACTCACATAGTGATACATAGGTAATAAAAATAGATTCCAGAGCAAGTCTGATGCCAGCTCCCAGCCTATGACTTCCTGGCATCAAAAGAAAGAAATTTAGTTGAGCAAGGAGGTTCTTAGAGTGAGAGAGTGACTGAGTGCAGTGACTCATGCCTGTAATCCCAACACTTTGGGAAGTCGAGGTCAGGAGTTTGAGACCATCCTGGGCAGCATAATGAGACACCCTTCTCTACAAAAAAAAAAAGAAAGAAAAAATTAAAAATAAAGAGTAAGTGAGAAAGCAAGTGTGTTTATTCTTCAGTTGGGAGAGGCATTTTACCAAAGATGAGGGCAGTGGGTAAAGTAGATTCTGTGGCCCTGGGAATAGCCTCGGACTAATGTGGACTCCCACATTAGCCGAGCAAAAGCAACAACCTCTCATCCGTTCCACCCTCCCCTGCCAGATTGTGAGCTCTCAGGGCCCCTCAGAGCTCCTGGGTCAAACCCAGTCAATGGCTGAGTCAGCATTTTCAGGCTACCAGAACTCAGCCTCACCAGACCGGAGAAAGTACAATGTTGGTTTGGGGCCAGGCATGCTAGCTCATGCCTGTAATCTCAGCACTTTGGGAGGCTGAGACAGGATGGATCACCTAAGCCCAGAAGTATGAGACCAGCCTGGGCAACTTAGTAGGACCCCATCTCTAAAACAAACAAACACACAAACAAAAAAAAAACACACACAAAACTTTGGTTTTGGTGTTTGTTCTCGTTTTATAATTTTTATTTATTTCTAAATTTATTTTATCTTATTTTTTAATTGACATACAATAATTGTACTTATTTATGAGGTACATAGTATGTTCTTATTTTTTTTAAAAACTATCCTTTCTCCCCTATATTTTACCATTTAAAAATTAATTATTTATTGTTTTAATTTAAAAGTATACAGATTCAATTATTTTTCTAAATTCAAGCAAAGAAAATTGGGGGAAAAAGTCAATCCTACCACCTGCTAACACGAGGAATGACTATAACAAGAATCAGGTAAAGCCTTAAAACGCCTTGAAACGACTGAGGAACGCAAAGGAAGGCTGGAACAAAGGGAATAAATATACCATGTTTTTGGAGAGGAAGACTCAACATACTAAAAGCTTCAGTTCTCCATAATTTAATTTATAAAGGCGATGCAGTCTGTTAAAAACACCATTTTTTTAACCAGACAAACTGTTTATAAAGTTTATGAAAAAATGAATAAGAATACCTAAGAAAATACTGATAAAGAAGATGAGGAACGAGGCGTACCAGATACTAAAACATATTCCAAAATTTCAATAATTAAAACAGCTTGGGGTCTGGCACAGTGGCTCACGCCTGTAATCCCAGCATTTTGGGAGGCCAAGACAGGCGGATCACTTGAGGTCAGGAGTTCAAGACCAGCCTGGCCAACATAGTGAAACCCCATCTCTACCCAAAATACAAAAATTAGCCGGGTATGGTGGCAGAAACCTGTAGTCCCAGCTACTCAGGAGGCTGAGGCAGGAGAATCGCTTGAATCCAGGAGGTGGAGGTTGCAGTGTGCTGAGATCATGCCACTGCACTCCAGCCTGGGCAACAGAGCAAGACTCCATTTCAATAAATAAATAAATAAATAAATAAATAAATAAATAAATAAATAAAACAGCTTGAAGAGAAAGACCAATGGAATAGAAAAGAAAATTTTAAATAGAAAATTAAAAAATAGAAATGTTGTGTATAACAAAAGAGACCTTTCAAATCAATGGAGAAGAGGAACTTGTCAGTAAATGGAACTGGGAAACACGCCCATATCTGAAGGGCAGAGCAGTAGCAGCCTCAGGACAAGCTCGGACCAATGGTAGAAAAGAGATAGAAGGAAACAATGGATAACGCCCCTCCTTTCCTCCCCCTGTGGCCAAAGAACTGTTTGGAAGCATCCTGCTGTTTCTTGTGAAGCCTGGCCAGCCACCTTGCATGTGCCTTCCTGCCTCGCCTTCTCCGTCCCCTTTTACTCTCTCTTGCTTCACTGTAATTTCATCTCTCTATTGCTTTGCTTTAAGATCTGTTCCCCGGCTGGGCGTGGTGGCTCACACATGCAATCTCCGCACTTTGGGAGGTCGAGGTGGGTGGATCACCTGAGCTCAGGAGTTAGAGACCAGCCTGGCCAACATGTGAAACCCCATCTCTACCAAAAATACAAAAAACTAGCCTGGCGTGGTGTCATGCAACTGTAATCCCAGCTACTCAGGAGGCTGAGGCAGGAGAATCGCTTGAACCCGCGAGGCGGAGGTTGCAGTGAGCTGAGATCACACCACTGCACTCCAGCCTAGGCCACAGAACAAGACTCCATCTCAAAAAAAAAAAACAAAAAAACAAAAAAAAAAAGATCTGTTTTCTAGGTAATCTGGGCTAAGACATGAGAGAAGACATGATAGAATAAAGCATGATAGAATCTCTTTGAATCCTGGAATAAGGAAGACCCATACTCAGAAATTCAGGAGCCACAGAAGATTGATAAGTTCAAATACATAAAAATTAAAACCTCTGCATGGCAAAGAGCATCAATAAGCTAAGTCAAAAGTGAACAAGCAACTGGGGAAAATAATTGCAATTCCTATCTCAGACAAAGGGTTAACCTTTCTAATGTATAAAGACTTTCTAGAAATCAGTAAGACAAAGACTAACAACTCAATAGAAATAGAGGCAAAGGATATGAATAGACAGTTCACAGGAAGGAAAATACAAACGGCTCTTAGGCATGTGAAAAGATGCTCAATGTCATACATCACAAAAGAAGGCAAATTAAAACTTCACTGAGAGTTATATAAGGAACTCCAATAACCCAGTATTAAAAAGACAAATAACTCAATACAAAATGGGGAAGAGATTTGAAAAGACACTCCGCAAAAGATTAGGAAGAGAGCTGGGTGCAGTGGCTCACGTCTGTAACCCCAGCACTTTGGGAGGTTAAGATGGGAGAATCACTTGAGGCCAAGAGTCCAAGACCAGCCTGGGCAATGTAGCAAGACCCTGTCTCTACAAAAAATTAAAAAACTAGTCAGGCATGGTGGCAGTCACCTGTAGTTCTAGCTACTTGGGAGGCCGAGGTGGGAGGATCATTTGAGCCCAGAAGTTCCAGGCTGCAGTGAGCTATGATTGCACCAGTCTCTGCACTCCAGCCTGGAAGAGAGACCTTGTCTCATAAAGAAAACAAACAAACAAACCATCCAAAGATTAGGAATAGCCAATAAGTACTTGAAAATATGTTCAACATCATTAATCATCACAGAAATGCAAATTAAATCTATGATTAGATACCACCACATATTTTCTACAATGACCAAAATATAAAATAATAACAATATCAAGTATTGATAAGGATATGTGACTATTGAACTTTTGTACTTTGCTGATGGGAGGATAAAATGGTACAACCACTTTGGAAAGCAGATGGCTAGTTTCTTACCAAGTTAAACATACATTGTATCATATTACTCAGAAATTTCACTTCTTGGAAATTACTGAAGACACATGAAAGCATATAAACACAAAAATATTTGTACATTATTGTTCATAACTGCTTTATCCATAATAGTCCCAAGCTGGAAATTATATATCCATCAAATTTGTATTTTTGTAAAAATACAAAAATTATCTGGGCATGGTGGTGTGCTCCTGCAGCCCCAGCTACTTGGGAGGCTGAGGCAGGAGAGTCACCTGACCCCAGGAGGTGGAAGTTGCAGTGAGCTGAGATCACGTCACTGCACTCCAGCCTGAGAGAAAGAGCAAGATTCCATCTCAAAAAATAAAATAAAATAAAATAAAAAATAAAAGTATACATATTCCATTTTTTTCCTCAATTTAAGCAAGAAAAATTGGGGAAAAAAGCCAAACCTGCCACCTGCTAACAATTAGGAATGACTATAACCAGAATTGGGTAAAGCTTTAAAACACACTGAGGAACATAAAGGAAGGCTGGAACAAAGGGAATAAATATACCATGTTTTTGGAGAGGAAGACTCAACATAATAAAAACTTCAGTTCTCCATAATTTACTTGATAAAGGGGATGCAGTCTATTACAAACACCATTTTTTTAACCAGACAAACTGATTATAAAGTTTATAGGAAAAAATGAACATCAACATATGAATGAAAAACAAACCCAAAAGGTGTGGTATATTTGAATATTCAATGGAATACTACTCTGCAATAAAAAGGAATGCAACATCATGGGTGAATCTCAAAAACATGCTGAGCAAAAGAAGCTGGTCAGAAAAGAGTACACATTATTTGATTCCATTTCTGTGAATTCTGAAACAGGCAAAACTAATTTTCTTTCACAAATAAGACTTTTTTATTTGCCACTATTGTAAGTCTTAACTTCAAACAGATTCAAGGACCGTGGTTCATATCCATCAGCTCGTTCAACTTTAGCACCTGTCTCGTCCCCAGTGGCTTTTCCAGAACTGCTACCTTCACCATGAAGCTCCATGAGTTTTCCCAGTTCAGACTTGGGCTTCTTCAGCATTTTTACTTTGCCAATGAAGACATCATGGAGAGGATAAACAGATTGGCAAGCCTTTTTATGTCTTTTCCAATGCTGTCTGCAATCAATTTATTGACCACTTCTTTCAGGTCATTTGTCTGCGCCTCTCAGGTCATGATTTCCAAAATCTTCTTCCGGATTTGGCGGACTTGTTGATGCTGAGCATAAGAGGTCTTCCATATCGGATTGTTGTGTTTCTTAGTAAAACCAACACAGAACAGACGAAGCACGTAACCGTTGGTAGTCTTGACATTGACAGGAGCTTCAATCACTGTCTGCCATTTTTTGACCATGGAGCACATTTTGTCACGGGTCAGATCCACGCCATGGAAGTTAGTCAGGCAGTTTTTGCCCTGAACATCTTCAGTAATCAGCTTGAATTTTCTAAATACAACATCATCATTCTGCAAATCAGCAAGACTCACTTCAAACACACGACCCTTGAGGCTATCTGATACATTTGGGTTCCTTCAGTCCTGGTGACTAGCATCTCTCCAATATTTCTTGTGAACATAGCAGGTGCTTTCACATCATACCAATCTTTCTTAGAAAATGGATCAACCACTTTCTTCCTGGCCCCCCGTTTGCCACCTTTCTTAAGGTGCTTATTCTTGCCAACTGCCATGGTGCTGCTCAGAGAGCCAAAAGAGCTGAGAGAGCCAAAAGCAAAACTAATTTATAGTGATAAAAATCACAGTAGTGGTTTCTCCCGACAGGATGGGAAGGGTGTTGATTGGGCAGGGGCACAAGTCAATCTTTTGGGGTGATGGAAATGTTCTATACCTTGATTGATTCAAAACTCTTTGAACTGTATGACTAAAATGAGTCCATTCTGTTGTATTAAAATCATAGCCCAGTAAAGATGATTTTAAAACCACACCGAGATAACCTTCACCTATCAGACTGGCAAAATTCCAAAAATTTGATAACACTCTCTGTTGGCAAAGCTGTGGGGAAAAGACACTCTTAGATACTCCTGGTGGTGGTATAAATTAGTGCAACACTTATAGAGGGCAATTTGCCAAATCAGTCAATATCACAACCACGTACTCCCTTTGACTTAGCAATTACACTTTTGGGAGTTTATCCCACAGGAATACTTACATATATGCAAAATAATGTATGCACAAGTTTTTCTGATGCAACATCATTTGGATTAGCAAAAGTTTGAAAACAAACTGAAGGCCCATCAATAGCAGACGATTTTTAAAAATTGTGCTATTATCATGCCCTATCACAAAGGGCAGCTATACAAGAAAGTGAGGATTTTTTATGTACTGATAAAGATCTCCAAGGTATGTTGTTAGGTGAAAAAGGTAAGGTATACAGCAGTATATATGTGCAAAAAAGGGGGAGAAAATAAAAATATATTTTCACCTGTTTGTATATGCATAAAGAAACTCTGCAAGCATACACGTTATTATAGGATAAACCAAAGAATATAATGGAAAAGAGGAGGGCTGAAGGGAAACTGGGCAGATAGAGATGTAAAGAAGATTCTTCACTGTTTGTTTGCTTGTTTGTTTCATTTACAAGCCCTACATGTGGCTTCTGATTCATTGATTACTTTCTAAATGTAATTTTTTAGTTTTGAACCATGAGATGTAGAATCTATTCAGAAAAGTTTAATAAAACATTTTTTTAATTTAGTAGTACAGAAAATTACCAAAAAAAAAAAAAAAGAAAGAAAGAAAGAAAAGAAGGGGAGAGGAGGAAAGGGAAAAATCAATGAGGAAAAAAGGGAAGGAAAAGGAAAAGAAAAAAAGTAATCTAATCACACCACCCAGGAACAACCAGCATTAACATTACGTGACCATTGGCACACTCAAAGAGAAGAGTTTGGCCCGGGTTTCCCCTGGAATTGTGTCCAAGCTGTGATAACTCCCACCCAGGGAGGGAGCAGAGCTGACGGGAGCCTTACGCTGGAGGCTCTCTCACCCAGCTCTCTCAGGCATTGTACACATAACCAGTGTCTGGGGCTGACAGAGTTCCTTTAGCAAGAAAAGCCAAGCTTCGCTAGCTCACCTTGCCCCATCTGTTATGCTCGGATGCCAGCCACCTGCAGGAACTTCAATTATTTCTGCAGTTCCCCAGGGGCATCTCAGATGTGTTAACAGTCAAGTCCTGGGTGTCATGTGCCAACTACCACTCTTCCTCCTACTGCTGCTGTCTAGGTGCAGCCTCCTTTGGTGATGGCTGCTGTTGGGACCTTGGCTGACTACCGAGCCTTGTGAAAGTACACTGCAGCTTCCTCTGGGATCAAGCACCACCAGCACCCAGTTAGCTCTGCTGGTACAACCAGTACTGCCACCACTGGTGTGACTGATATGCTAGACCCCTCGGGCTGCCTGGGCTGGGCAGTGGTCTGTGGCAATGTAGGATGGACAGTTTCTTCCTGGGATGTTTTCCAGTGAGGTCCTGAAGCAGGGCTGCTTGTGCACTGATGATGTGGTGACATTGTAGTTGATCCTCAACATCCATTCCGCCCCAGATGAATAGTCTAGCCCAGTCCCAATAACTTCCTCTAGATGTCACGTCTGCAGCTGCCAACACTGAGGATGAAACATTAAGAGATGGCAAGAGCCTGGGTCCTTGGTGAGCCCTGGAATCAACTCACCTGGAGTCTGATTAGCTCTGGAATTTCCTCTTTTCTTTTTTTTTTTTTTTTTGAGACAGGGTCTTGTTCTGTCACCCAGGCTAGAGTGAGGTGGCACAATCATGGCTCACTGCAACATCAACCTCCTGGGCTCAAGTGATCCTCATGCCTCAGCCTCCTGAGTAGCTGGGACTACAGGCGCATGCTGCCGTGCCCAGATAATTTTTTTTTGTTTTTTTTTTTTAGTAGAGATGGGGTCAAGTTCTGTTACCCAGGCTTGGACTTTTCCGTTACATGAAATAAGATTAAATAGTTTTAGCTCATTTTGGGTTGAGATTTTCAATTTGAGCAACTGGAAAGTCCTAATTGAGTCAGTTGAATTAGAGGATTTTCATGAATATATCTCTTTAGTCCTCTCTTTTCCTTGGACTGAGACATGGTCCATGAAGAGCAGAACCAGTGAAAATCCAAATCACAAATCTCTTACTGGGCTCAGAATCCCTCTCCTCCTCGGACATCCAGGGACAACCAGGAAACCACTCCTAGGAGAAGCTCTGACTTGGTGGCGATTGGACAGTTGGTGGGTCAGTACTGGCATCATTGGCCAAATCCTGGCCCAGCAGCCAGTGTGCTTAAGCCATGTCTTTAGACTTGTGACATAGAAAGGGCAAAGGCTTTGGAATTCTGACCTGCATTTAAATCTTATTTCTGTCATTTACTGATTTTAGACCTCCAGCAGGTTGTTTAGCCTCCTTAACCCTTAATTTCTAATCTGTAAAATGGAAGAAATATAAATCGACCTCAAAGAGTTTCTCCATGTATTCATTCCTTCCCTGAGTGTTTTTGAGCACTGCCCACATGCCAATGTCCTAGGCACTAGGATATATCAGCGAAAAGCAAATGAGTCTTAGAGAGGAGTGTGCGTTCAATCAATGCCAGCTTCCTTCCTCTCCATTTACGTCAGTTGTAACCTCCTAGAGGTCAGGAAGCCAGGCCTGGGGAAGTCCAGGCAGGCATATGCCTCTCCCGCTGACCCATTGCTCCAACCTGGCAGAGAGGAGACCCCTAGGATGTGTAGATCTGCACACCAGAACACATCAGTACCTGGGGCCAGGGGTGGTAGGCTGGCCAGCTGCCACCATGGCCCGCTCTAAGACACCATGGGGTACCCATGCCAAACACTGGCTCTTCCTGCCTGGGCCCAGACTCCTGCTGGGAAGGCTGGTGGCTGCGATCTTGGGATGGGCTGAGAACAGTGAGGCTAAGAACCCACAGGCCAGAGGCAACGGTTGTGAGGCCCAGGCACCAAGACCCCTCATATGCTCCACTGTCCCATTAGACTTCACTTACAAAAGCACAGATCCAGTCAGGCATCATGGCTCACACCTATAATCCCAGCACTTTGGGAGGCTGAAGCGGGAGGCTGAAGCAGGAGGATCATGTGAGTCCAAAAGTTTGAGACCAGCCTGAGCAACACGGCAGGACCATATCTCAACAAAAAAATGTAAAAATTAGCCAAGCAGGCCTACAGTCCCAGTTACTCGGGAGGGAAGGTGGGAGGATTGCTTGGACCCAGGAAGTCAAGGCTGCTAGTCATGATCTCGCCACTGCACTCCAGCCTGGGCAGTAGAGTGAGACTGTCTCAAAAAGCACAGACGCAAAGAGTAAATCATGGAGAATTTCAAGGACAGCCACCACAGAGCACTAAACCTCAAGCGTGGGGCCTTGTGCAATGCGCTCACCCATGAAGCAGGCCCTAATAATTTGGGGACATAATTATAGGCTCTCAGAAAATGCTTGTTAATTAATTTAAGCCTCTTGGTGAATTTAAAGCAACTGCAGATCTTTGTGGATATCTGTTAGTTTTACTGGACTGAGAATGCTTCTCCAATTATGGTTTCATCTGCCCCCTTCCGTTAAAAGGCAGATCCCTGAACCCTACCCTAGACCTTCTTAATCAGAAGAGTGAGTGAGGCCTAGGAATTTCATTTTTACATCTCATGATCCTTCTAGGCTCTAAAGATTGAGAACAAGCCAAGCATGGTGGCTCACACCTGTAATCCCAGGTCTTCAGGAAGCTGAGGTGGGAAGATTGCTTGAGCCCAGGAGGTCAAGGATGTAATGAGCCATGATCATGCCACTGCACTCCAGCTGGGCAACAGAATGAGATGTGAGAACCTGTCTCTTTTTTTCTTTTTTTTTTTTAATTAATGAATTTATTTATTTAGAGATAGGATCTCACCCTGTCACCCAGGCTGGAGTGCAGTGGTGTGATCATAGCTCACTATAACCTGGAACTCCCAGAGACCCCCATCTCTTTAAAAAGTAATAAATAAGAATAAGATTGAGAACCACTGGAATCAGGCAACATGTGTAGGAAGCATGGGGTTTCATGATGGACTCCCCTTTCCTGTCCCTATTCTGCCATGACTTCATTGGCAGCAACCCTTCTGCTTCGTGGAGGTGATGCCTGACCAGCTTGGCCAGCAGGGGTTCTGTGAAGGGCGCAGGAGATCACGTATGTGGAGGCCACTGACCCCATGCCTGTGGACACATATGGCTCCACTCAGGAGCCTCCATGCTGGAGCCAACGGGACATGGCCCCTCTGCCCATCTCACATGCTGTGCATGCAGGTCCCAGGCCTTGGCTCTTTAGCCCCAAGTCTTCACTGAAGAAGTATTATTTCAGTTCTGTCCTGCATTTCCCCCTTCCTCCCATAATCCCCTTGTGTAGTGCTGGACATGCTCAGCACACAGGAGGCTGATGGGGGTCCCAAGGTGGAGACCCCGACGCTGAGCATGGGGTCAGAATGAGCCGCGTGCCTGCCCCTCTGCTAGGTCGCAGCCCATCAAGGCACCTGGTTGTTTCCGCCTTCCTGAGAATCCATGGCAAGAAGGCAAAGGGCTGGTCCTGACCCTCGGTCCACCATGAGGGAGCTCAGAATGGTCTTTCTCCATATCTCAGACCCCTCCCAGAAGCCGGAGGAGAAGGGGGAGGAAAGAACGAGCACACAAGCTCCCCAGAGAAATGCTTTACTGCCCACTGTAATTCTTCTCAGCAGATGTTTCCTTGGATTCTATGAAAGCCTGTTTGCATCTGACAGACTAGGGCAAATCAATAAGGAAACCTGGTATTCCCAGGGCACTGCCTGTGAAGAAGGGAGCGCAGCTGCTCCTACAGACTCCCCAGCAACAGCTCTGAAGCCTGCTGCCACCCTTCAGCCTGCCGACTAGAGAATGAAGGTCTCTGGCCTCTCCTTTCCTGCCACTGCAAACAGGCCCCGTCCTGTCGGTGCACCTAGGGCCTGAAGTTTAGTCAGCTCCCCATGATGGAGTCTGGGCTACCCCCGTCACTCCGAAGGAGAAGCCATTCCCAGTTCCCCTCACCTCATCTGCCCATGGACAGATGATGCAGCCCCCCTCTAGGCGTTTCCCCCAGGCTCAGGGACCCCAGTGTTTCTTCTTGCTACAAGTCCAAGGCAACAGACAATGCCACAGCTCTGTCCTCAGCTTTGCCTGCCCCCTCTGGAAGGAAGACACAGAGCCTTGAGGCTCACTCACCTCTCACTCCCAGCACCCCAGCCCAGAGGAAGATGTTGGGTCGAGTTCACCCTACGAGTCCAGAGAAATTCCCCTCCCTCCAGAGGTAAGCCAGCGGCCCCAAAACAAAGACTGGATATCCCTCCATAGGAATAACCTAATTTGACTTCCATCCTCGTTCAGCGCTGTCTCCAGCAGGGGCCCCGCCTTCCTTAGTATGATGGAGTCTGGAGCCTGAAGCTGCCCGCCAAGCTTCCAGCTAATTGGAAATTGATGACAACCTCTTTGTGAGGGATAAACAGGCTCTGCCGGCAGCCTGTGGGACTTGGATCCTCAAGCAGGGCCGTGTGTCCAGTTGCCCAAACTGGGAGCAACACCAAACATACCCTCTAGGCCCCCACCATGATTCCTGTGCAATTCCAGCTTGTGCAGAGCAGCATGACATTCTTAACCAGGAGATATGGACAGCCCACTTACTTCCCATTTATAGTTGGATTTAAATGTTTTATTTTCATATATATATATTTTTTAATATTGCTTAATAGTCTGTTTTTATTTTATTTTATTTTTAAATTATACTTTAAGTTCTAGGGTACATGTGCACAACATGCAGGTTTGTTACACATGTATGCAAGTGCCATGTTGGTGTGCTGCACCCACTAACTCGTCATTTACATTAGGTATATCTCCCAATGCTATCCCCCCCACCACCCCACAACAGGCCCCGGTGTGTGATGTTCCCCCTCCTGTGTCCAAGTGTTCTCATTGTTCAATTCCCACCTATGAGTGAGAACATGCGGTGTTTGGTTTTTTGTCCTTGTGATAGTTTGCTGAGAATGATGGTTTCCAGATTCATCCATGTCCCTATAAAGGACATGAACTCATCCTTTTTTATGGCTGCATAGTATTCCACGGTGTGTATGTGCCACATTTACTTAATCCAGTCTATCATTGATGGACATTTGGGTTGGTTCCAAGTCTTTGCTATTGTGAATAGCGCCGCAATAAACATATGTGTGATGTGTGTTTATAGCAGCATGATTTATAATCTCTTGGGTATATACCCAGTAATGGGATCACTGGGTCAAACGGTATTTCTAGTTCTAGATCCTTTAGGAATTGCCACACTGTCTTCCACAATGGTTGAACTAGTTTACAGTCCCACCAACAGTGTAAAAGTGTTCCTATTTCTCCACATCCTCTCCAGCACCTGTTGTTTCCTGACTTTTTAATGATTGCCATTCTAACTGGTATGAGATGGTATCTCATTGTGGTTTCGATTTGCATTTATCTGATGGCCAGTGATGATGAGCATTTTTTTGTGTGTCTGTTGGCTGCATAAATGTCTTATTTTGAGAAGTGTCTGTTCATATCCTTCGCCCACTTTTTGATGGGATTGTTTTTTTCTTGTAAATTTGTTTGTGTTCTTTGTAGATACATATGTATATTTAAACTCAAACATGGTCCAAGCAAAGTATTGACTTAATTTAACAATTAGCCAATCCAAACTTAGGCATATATGCCATGAAATTCTTTGTTTGCTTGTTTTTAAAAATATATATATATATTTTGGCCAGGCACAGTGACTCATTCCTATAATCCCAGCACTTTTCAAGGCCGAGGTGGGAGGATCACTTGAGCTGAGGAGTTCAAGACCAGCCAGCAAGACCTCATTTCTACTTAAAAAAAAAAAAAAAATCAGCCAGGCCTAGTGGTACATGGCTGTAGTCCCAGCGACTTGGGAGGCTGAGGTGGGAGGATTGCTGAAGCCTGGGAGATCGAGGCTGCTGTGAGCTGTGATTGTGCCACTGCACTCCAGCCTGGGTGACGGTGACAGAGCCAGAGCCAGACACTGTCTCAAAAAATAAAAAATAAAAAGTTTTGTTGAGGTAGAATTGGCAAATAAAAGTTACACATGTTTAAAGTGAATTGTAGAATGTTAATATATACATTTTGGGGGGTAAAAGTGCAGGTTTCTTACTTGCATATATGTCATAGTGGTAAAGTCTAGGCTTTTAGTGAACCCGTCACTATGGTGAACATTGTACCCAATAGGTAATTTTTCAGCCCTTACCCACTTCTTATACTCCCATCTTTTGGAGTCTCCAGTGTTTATTATTCCATTCTCTGTGTCCACATGTACCCATTGTTTAGCTCGCAAATACTCCATGAAACATTTGTTTTCTTTTTTGAGACGAAGTGTCACTCTGTTGCCCAGGCTGGAGTGCAGTGGCGCAATCTCAGCTCACTGCAACCTCCGCCTCCCGGGTTCAAGCAATTCTCCCTGCCCCAGCCTCCCGAGTAGCTGGGATTACAGGCGTCCACCACCATGATCATCTAATTTTTGTAACCATGAAACTTTAAGAGTGCCACCCACCAGCCACCTAACCGAGCAGCTGGTCTATCAGTGACTTCACAGAACTCTCCCCCACTAGGATGCAATTCCTGTTCGTGCTGGGGTTACCACTGCCTGCTGAGGGCCTTCCAGAACCAGAACCAAGCTGCCCTTAGAGTGTTACAATGAAGCTCCTGGCCTGCAACGGTGTGTTTGGGCATCTGATTGTCTGGTGAGTGGAAAAGGCTTGGCTCAGCACCCCACCACGACCACCAAGGGCATAGATGATGAATTGCCAGCCAAGGTACCATCTATGGTCAAGGAACAGAGCCAGCACTGCTCCGGGGCACCCATCCCAAGGTCACCATGCCTCGCCAGCTCTCTCACCACACTGCCCGGCAGAGTCTGCAGACAGGACAGCCTTGTGGAACAGATCTATGGCCAGTAGCTGACTCCCTGATGACAGTTCCTGGACAAAGGCCCCAGATACTTGCTGACAGAGAAAGACAGCCATGCTGTAATGATGTGTTGCAGTGAGTGCAAATGTGCCACCACCACTTCTGCTCTCCCTGTGCCCCGCGGGGATCCCCAGGCCTCTATCATGAGGCCGTGATTCCTCAAGGTCAAGGCATCAGCATTGAGCCCCCAGTGCCTGGTGCATGGGTGTCAGGCTGAGGAGCCAATCCCGTCTGATCATGTCCCAGTCCTCTGCTCAAAGCCAGTGCTGCTGTTGGGGGTGTCACTTAGCAGTGCATTAAACGAGAGTGGGTTGTGAGGTCCCAGGAGCCCCTGCCCCTAGAAGTCCTATTGGCCTGTGTCCTAGGCCTGGAGAGGCAGGATCCTTGTTCCTCAGGAAAGAAACCTCTGGCTCAGGCCCCGAATGGCTGCAGAGAATAGACAGGCTGCCTGGCAAGGAGGGCGGCATTCCAGACATCCACTTTTTTTTTGAGATGGGGTCTCGCTCTATGGCCCAGGCTGGTCTAGAACTCCTGGACTCAAGTGATCCTCCTGCCTCAGCCTCCCATGTAGCTGGGACTACAGGTAAGCACCACCACAACTGGCCAATTTTTGTATTATTTGTGGAGACGGGGTCTCATATGTTGCCCGGGCTGGTCTCAAACTCCAGGTCTCGAGCAATCCCCCTGCCTCAGCCTCCCAAAGTGCTGAGAGCCACCATACTCAGTCCAGACACCCCACTGTTAATTGGCTAACAGCACATTGCCCACCTGGAGAAGTGACTGTGCCCAGTTAGTCCATCCCCCAAGCAGTGGGCACACCGGCGGCTGCCTGCCTGGGCCTCCCTCCCTGTCCCAGACATGTGTCATTCATCCCAGCCTTCCAAAGAGGTGACTCAAGGGAGGGAGGACCCTTTTGGCTCGCTGTGACATGTGCCCCCAGCACACTTCCTGCACTCCTCCCTCCCCCGACCCCTGTGGCTTCTCTCAGTGAGACAGCCTCTCACTCCCTCTCCCCTTCCCCCACGCTCTCTCCCCAGCTCCCTTCTCTCTAGGGGCTCAGCGTCTCTCTGCCTTGGCTCTTGGCTGAATGATTGAACGCTTTAATTTATTTGCCAGGAGATGTCTTTACAGCTCTGCCCTCAGTAATTCACACAGCAGTTGTCTGCTGGGATGTGTATAATTCAGTGCTGAGAGGGCTCTGGGATGTGCGGACACGAAGGAGCCCAGGGAGACACTGCTTGAGATGAAACTACTGGAAAGGAGGCTTGGAGAGATCAAAGAGTGCTGGCGGAGAGGTGCGGGTAGGAAGAGTCCTGCCCCAGGCCGGCGCTAGCCTAGTGCTTCTCCACACTGGCTGCACATTGGAGTCACCTGGGGAGCTTTAAAAATTAATGATGCCGAGGAGAATCACTTGAACCCGGGAGGCGGATGTTGCAGTGAGCCGAGATCGTGTCATTGAACTCCAGCCTGGGCGACAAGAATGAAACTTAAAAAAAAAAAAATAGATGGGGTGGATCACCTGAGATCAGGAGTTCGAAACCAGCCTGACCAACATGGTGAAACCCAGTCTCTACTAAAAATAGAAAATTAGCCGGGCGTGATGGCGCATGCCTGTAATCCCAGCTACTAGGGAGGCTGAGGCAGGAGAATCGTTTGAACCCGGGAGGTGGAGGTTGCGGTGAGCCGAGATCATGCCACTGCACTCCAGCCTAGGCAACAAGACTGAAACTCCGTCTCAAAAAAAAAAAAAAGAAAGAAGGAGGCGGCGATGAGAGGCTCGCACGCCTCCAGCCCGGCCCCGGCCCCCCGGGACGGAGAGCCGAGCAGCCCCGGCTCTGGGCTACGGACTATGGGCGAATAGCTCTGACCACCCGGCGAAGCATGCCGCCTGCCTTGGCCTCCCAAAGTTCCGAGATTGCAGCCTCTGCCGGGCCGCCACCCCGTCTGGGAAGTGAGGAGCGTCTCTGCCTGGCCGCCCATCATCTGGGACGTGAGGAGCCCCTCTGCCTGCCTACCCAGTCTGGAAAGTGAGGAGCGTCTCTGCCCGGCCGCCATCCCATCTAGGAAGTGAGGAGCGCCTCTTCCCGGCCACCATCCCATCTAGGAAGTGAGGAGCGTCTCTGCCCAGCCGCCCATCGTCTGAGATGTGGGGAGCGCCTCTGCCCCGCCGCCCCGTCTGGGAAGTGAGGAGCGCCTCTACCCGGCCGCGACCCCGTCTGGGAGGTGAGGAGCGTCTCTGCCCAGCCGCCCCGTCTGAGAAGTGAGGAGACCCTCCGCCTGGCAACCACCCCATATGAGAAGTGAGGAGCCCCTCCGCCAGGCAGCCACCCCGTCTGGGAAGTGAGGAGCGTCTCTGCCCGGCAGCCACCCCATCCAGGAGGGAGGTGGGGGTCAGCCCCCACCAGGCCAGCCGCCCCATCCGGGAGGGAGGTGGGGGGTCAGCCCCCCGCCCGGCCAGCCGCCCCGTCCGGGAGGGAGGTGGGGGGGTCAGCCCCCCACCCGGCCAGCCGCCCCGTCCGGGAGGGAGGTGGGGGGGTCAGCCCCCCGCCTGGCCAGCCACCCCGTCTGGGAGGGAGGTGGGGGGGGTCAGCCCCCTGCCTGGCCAGCCGCCCCGTCTGGGAGGTGAGGGGCGCCTCTGCCTGGCCGCCCCTACTGGGAAGTGAGGAGCCCCTCTGCCCAGCCAGCCGCCCCGTCCGGGAAGGAGGTGGGGGGGTTCAGCCCCCCGCCCGGCCAGCCACCCCATCCGGGAGGGAGGTGGGGGGGTCAGCCCCCTGCCAGGCCAGCCGCCCCGACCGGGAGGGAGGTGGGGGGGTCAGCCCCCCGCCCGGCCAGCCGCCCCGTCCGGGAGGTGAGGGGCGCCTCTGCCCGGCCGCCCCTACTGGGAAGTGAGGAGCCCCTCTGCCCGGCCAGCCGCCCCGTCCGGGAAGGAGGTGGGGGGGTCAGCCCCCCGCCCAGCCAGCCGCCCCATCCAGGAGGGAGGTTGGGGGGTCAGCCCCCCGCCCGGCCGGCCGCCCCGTCCGGGAGGTGAGGGGCGCCTCTGCCCGGCCGCCCCTACTGGGAAGTGAGGAGCCCCTCTGCCCGGCCAGCCGCCCCGTCCGGGAGGGAGGTGGGGGGGTCAGCCCCCTGCCCGGCCAGCCGCCCCGTCCGGGAGGTGAGGGGCGCCTCTGCCTGGCCGCCCCTACTGGGAAGTGAGGAGCCCCTCTGCCCGGCCAGCCACCCCGTCCGGGAGGGAGGTGGGGGGGTCAGCCCCCCTGCCCGGCCAGCCGCCCCGTCCGGGAGGTGAGGGGCGCCTCTGCCCGGCCGTCCCTACTGGGAAGTGAGGAGCCCCTCTGCCCGGCCAGCCGCCCAGTCCGGGAAGGAGGTGGGGGGGTCAGCCCCCCGCCAGGCCAGCCGCCCCATCCGGGAGGGAGGTGGGGGGGTCAGCCCCCCGCCCGGCCAGCTGCCCCGTCCGGGAGGTGAGGGGCGCCTCTGCCTGGCCGCCCCTACTGGGAAGTGAGGAGCCCCTCTGCCCGGCCAGCCGCCCCGTCCGGGAGGGAGGTGGGGGGGTCAGCCCCCCTGCCCGGCCAGCCGCCCCGTCCGGGAGGTGAGGGGCGCCTCTGCCCGGCCGTCCCTACTGGGAAGTGAGGAGCCCCTCTGCCCGGCCAGCCGCCCGGTCCGGGAAGGAGGTGGGGGGGTCAGCCCCCCGCCAGGCCAGCCGCCCCATCCGGGAGGGAGGTGGGGGGGTCAGCCCCCCGCCCGGCCAGCCGCCCCGTCCGGGAGGTGAGGGGCGCCTCTGCCCGGCCGCCCCTACTGGGAAGTGAGGAGCCCCTCTGCCTGGCCAGCCGCCCCGTCTGGGAGGGAGGTGGGGGGTCAGCCCCCCGCCCGGCCAGCCGCCCGGTCCGGGAGATGAGGGGCGCCTCTGCCCGGCCGCCCCTACTGGGAAGTGAGGAGCCCCTCTGCCCGGCCAGCCGCCCAGTCCGGGAAGGAGGTGGGGGGGTCAGCCCCCCGCCAGGCCAGCCGCCCCATCCGGGAGGGAGGTGGGGGGGTCAGCCCCCCGCCCGGCCAGCCGCCCCGTCCGGGAGGTGAGGGGCGCCTCTGCCTGGCCGCCCCTACTGGGAAGTGAGGAGCCCCTCTGCCCGGCCAGCCGCCCCGTCCGGGAGGGAGGTGGGGGGGTCAGCCCCCCTGCCCGGCCAGCCGCCCCGTCCGGGAGGTGAGGGGCGCCTCTGCCCGGCCGTCCCTACTGGGAAGTGAGGAGCCCCTCTGCCCGGCCAGCCGCCCGGTCCGGGAAGGAGGTGGGGGGGTCAGCCCCCCGCCAGGCCAGCCGCCCCGTCCGGGAGGTGAGGGGCGCCTCTGCCCGGCCGCCCCTACTGGGAAGTGAGGAGCCCCTCTGCCTGGCCAGCCGCCCCGTCTGGGAGGGAGGTGGGGGGTCAGCCCCCCGCCCGGCCAGCCGCCCGGTCCGGGAGATGAGGGGCGCCTCTGCCCGGCCGCCCCTACTGGGAAGTGAGGAGCCCCTCTGCCCGGCCACCGCCCCGTCTGGGAGGTGTACCCGGCAGCTCATTGGGAATGGGCCATGATGACAATGGCGGTTTTGTGGAATAGAAGTGGGGGAAAGGCGGGGAAGGGATTGAGAGATCGGATGGTGGCCATGTCTGTGTAGAGGGAGGTAGACACGGGAGACTTTTCGTTTTGTTCTGTACTAGGAAAAATTCTTCTGCCTTGTGATCCTGTTGATCGGTGACCTTACCCCCAACTCTGTGCTCTCTGAAACATGTGCTGTGTCCACTCAGGGTTAAATGGATTAAGGGTGGTGCAAGATGTGCTTTGTTATACAGATGCTTGAAGGCAGCATGCTCATTAAGAGTCATCACCACTCCCTAATCTCAAATACCCAGGGACACAAACACTACGGAAGGCCGCAGGGTCCTCTGCATAGGAAAACCAGAGACCTTTGTTCACTTGTTTATCTGCTGACCCTCCCTCCACTATTGTCCTATGACCCTGTCAAATCCCCCTCTGTGAGAAACACCCAAGAATGATCAATAAAAATAAATAAATTAATAAAAAAAAAAAAAAAAAGAAAGAAAAAAAAAAAAAAAAATTAATGATGCCTGAGCCCCACCCCAGACCAATTAAATAAAGCATCTGTATTTTCAAAAAGCTCCCCTGGTGATTCTAAAGTTCACACAGGGATGAGACCAACAGGCTCAGCTACAGCTGCTGGGGAGGGAGAGAAAGGATGGGAACACACTTAGGCAAAGCAATGTTAGGTTGACCACACACCTGCCCTTCAAGGCCATGCAAACGTCCAGCAGCAGAGAGCCAGGGCACAGTGGCGTAAACCGTGGGCGTGTGCACCTGGCTCTAAGTGAGAAGGGTGTCCCTGAAAACTCAGCATTCTGGAGGCAGAGTGGGGGTCCCTCCTGCTCAGATGCCCCAGAGAATAAGGCAGGGAGGGGACACCAAAACAGCCCAGGCCTCATGCCTTTGCCTCTGTCCTTCTTAATCTCACCCTGCTCCCTGCACCGCTACCACTGTCTTCACCTTCTAAATCCTCCCTGTTCACAAAGACTCCTCTTAAATGGCACCTCCTTTTCACTCCACAAGCAAAGACAGAGTACCAACTATGCGCCATGCCCTGGTTTCTGGGAAGGGAAAGATGGAGACATCTGGGGCCTACCCGAAGCTGCTCACAGACAGGTGACCCCCGGGAACCATGCACTCCTTACAGTGCAGTAAATGCTCTCAGGGCCTGGGAGCCCAATGTTGGGGCTCTTCATCAACCCTGGGCTCTGCCTATGGGGCTTTAAGGTTTTCTGGGAGGAGATGACATTTGAGCTGAGTTTTCTTTTTTTTTTTTTTTTTAAGACAGAGTCTCGCTCTGTCGGCCAGGCTAGAGAGCAGTGGCATGATCCCGGCTCACTGCAACCTCCGTCTCCCCGGCTCGAGCAATTCTCCTGCTCAGCCTCCCGAGTAACTGGGATTACAGGTGTGTTCCATCACGCCTGGCTAATTTTTGTATTTTTAGTAGAGACGGGGTTTCAGTATGTTGGCCAGGCTGGTCTCAAACACCTGACTTCAGGTGATCAACCCGCCTCAGCCTCCCAATGTGCTGGGATTACAGGCGTGAGCCACTGCGTCCAGCCTGAGCTGAGTTTTAAAGGACCATGGAGCTCCCCAGATTAATCAATATCTTCCTTCTCCCTGTACATGCTGCACCTTTTCTCTAGCAGGTGCCTTGTAACAGTTAGATGCCTATGTGGCTGCACCTGCAGAGGTGAGGTGCTTGGGTGCAAACCAGGTATCTTATTCACTTTGGTAATAGGTGATGGGCCTACTACTATGCCTGGTGCACTGTAGGTACTTGATGAATGACTGTTGAACTGAACTAAATGCAATTACGGTTTGCACTTTTGTTGGAGAGGGAACAGCAAGAGCTAAGGCCTTGCCAGTGGCTCTATATGTGGGCCCCTGTGGGCCCAGGTCCCTGCACCGCTCTGCTGTCTGGACTTTGTGTGCTCCGACCACTGGTAGGAGAGCACATGGTAGCTGAAATGAGGCCCAAAGGGACTGAAGTTGGGGCCGCTGTGGACGCTGAAGAAAGTGAACTGCAAGAAGGTACAAGGAAGGCCAGGATGTGCAACAGTGGGCCTGAGGACTAAGTGTAGGGGTAAGGTCAGAGGCCAGGTACCCACCCTGCAAGGAGAGTCAGGAGCCAGGGTGCCAAGGACAGCCTCCCTGGAGGCCACCTAGTGGGCAGGGCTTCTGTGCATGAGGGACCAGGGCTGACTCCATGATGGGCACAATTCCCAGGAGGGATAGGAATGAGGAGACTTGTGTGGGGCTTGCAGTGTTCCGTGAAGAAAGGGAGAAAGGACACAAGAGAACACGGGCAGCAGTCTGAAGGATTTCCGGGCTGCCTGTGGAGCCAGGCACAGAAGCGTGTACCTGTAGTCCCAGCTACTTGGGAGGCTGTGGCAAGAGGACTGCTTGAGCCCAGAGGGTGGATTGAGCCCAGGAGTTCTGGGCTGTAGTGTGCTATGCCAGTGGGGTGTCCACACTAAGTCTGGCATCAATATGGTGACCTCCTGGTGAGAGGTGACAGCGTGCTGGCAGTCCTCACAGCCCTCGCTCGCTCTCGGCGCCTCCTCTGCCTGGGCTCCCACTTTGGCGGCACTTGAGGAGCCCTTCAGCCCACCGCTGCACTGTCGGAGCCCCTTTCTGGGCTGGCCAAGGCCAGAGCCGGCTCCCTCAGCTTGCAGGGAGGTGTGGAGGGAGAGGCGCGAGCGGGAACCAGGGCTGCGCGCGGCGCTTGCGGGCCAGCTAGAGTTCCGGTGGGCGTGGGCTTGGCGGCCCCGCACTCGGAGCAGCCAGCTGGCCCTGCCAGCCCCAGGCGATGAGGGACTTAGCACCCGGGCCAGCGGCTGCGGAGGGTGTACTGGGTCCCCCAGCAGTGCCGGCCCACAGGCACTGTGCTCGATTTCTCCCAGGCCTTAGCTGCCTTCCCGCGGGGCAGGGCTCGGGACCTGCAGCCCGCCATGCCTGAGCCTCCCACCCCCTCCATGGGCTCCTGTGCAGCCCGAGCCTACCTGACGAGCGCCACCCCTGCTCCATGGCGCCCAGTCCCATCGACCACCCAAAGGCTGAGGAGCGCGGCCGCACGGCGCGGGACTGGCAGGCAGCTCCACCTGCAGCCCCGGTGCGTGATCCACTGGGTGAAGCCAGCTGGGCTCCTGAGTCTGGTGGTGACGTGGAGAACCTTTATGTCTAGCTCAGGGATTGTAAATACACCAATCGGCACTCTGTCTCTAGCTCAAGGTTTGTAAACACACCAATCAGCACACTGTGTCTAGCTCAGGGTTTGTGAGTGCACCAATCGACACTCTGTATCTAGCTACTCTGGTGGGGCCTTGGACAACCTTTGTGTCTAGCTCAGGGATTGTAAACGCACCAATCAGCGCCCTGTCAAAACAGACCACTGGGCTCTACCAGTCAGCAGGACGTGGGTGGGGCCAGATAAGAGAATAAACGCAGGCTGCCGGAGCCAGCAGTGGCAATCCTCCTGGGGTACTCTTCTGCAGTATGGAAGCTTTGTTCTTTCGCTCTTTGCAATAAATCTTGCTACTGCTCACTCTTTGGGTCCACACTGCTTTTATGAGCTGTAACACTCACCGCCAAGGTCTGCAGCTTTACTTCTGAGCCAGCGAAACCACGAACCCACCAGAAAGAAGAAACTCCTAACACATCCGGACATCAGAAGGAACAAACTCCAGATGTGCCACCTTAAGAGCTGTAACACTCACCACGAGGGTCCGCAGCTTCATTCTTGAAGTCAGTGAGACCAAGAACCCACCAATTCCGGACACACTGGGAGCAAGGGGCCACCAGGTTGCTTAAGGAGGGGTGAACTGACTCAGGTCAAAAACGGAGCAGTTCAAAACTCCCGTTCTGATCAGTAGTGGAACCGCACCTGTGAATAATCACCGTACTGCAGAATGGGCAACATAGTGAGACCCCCATGTCTAAAAATAATAATTAAAAATTTAAAAAGAAAAGGATTTCCTGTGGAGGATTTTCAAAATACACTGGCCTAGGTTTATCTGTCCCAGAGATTTGGATCTGGGCCAGGGCCCAAGTGTGTATTTGAGGGGTAATAAATGAAATTAATACATGTAAGTGCTTAGAAGGGCTCACATTATCATGCAAAAAATGTTAGCTCTGTTATTGTCATCCAAAAAGTCTATTGAGCATCTACTCTGTGTAGCAGCGGAAATACACTGATAAGCCCACATCTCTGCTCTTTCAGAGCTTACAACTTGCAGCGGAAAAAACAAACAACAAAAAATTAAAAAAAAAAAAAATGAAACTAGCAAATTCAAAGAGTGCTATATCCAGTCTGCCCTCAAACCCCTGCCTTTTCTGCCTCCTAGGACTATCCTTTTCTCTCCTCCCACTGCCACTGTCCTGTTCCAGGCCACCATCACCTCTCACCAGGATGGCTCCAACAGCTCCCAATTTTCTCTGCCTGCAGACTTGCAGCTTTCCTCACAATGCAACCAGAGGGATTGTCTAAAAGGCGCATCTTCCTCCTCTCCTGCCAGTTTCCAAATCTCTTCTCCAAGTGTGCTGCCGGCAAATTAAACAAGACAACCAACCCAGGCTGGAGTAGATCTTGCGGGTTTCTTTCATCAACATCACACCTCATTAGGTTGATTTGTGTGTTTCCAGAGATGCCTGTGCTGGGTGTGTGTGTGTATTTTGAACACCATCTAGTGGACAATAGGGCAATTTATTTCCAGGCTATGGAATGAACTCCCCAAGCCCTAGTCAATCTTTCGAACTTCAAAGATTTAATAAGTAGCCAGATTTTAAAAGCAAAGATTGTTCTTGACCCCATAACAAGATCAGAGTCAAAGGCAACTTGCAGCCTGCTTCAGAAGCTCCACTCTGCCAATAGGCCAGAGGGAAAGGAGGAGTGGGGTGGTGCTAAATAGAGGTAACTTTGGCCGTTAAGATCCTTTTGTCCACACCCCAGATGCTGGTTCCTTGCTCTCCCTGTAGCTTCAGATTCTCAGCTGGTTTCCCATCCCTTTTCCTAAAAGGACAACAGCCCTGCCTAGCAGATTTCAAATTTCAGTCTACCAAGTGCTGCTATTTCTCTCTCTCTCTTTTGTCTTTTTTTTAAGAGACGGAGTCTCACTCTGTCACCCAGGCTGGAGTGCAGTGGCACAATCACAACTCATTGCAGCCCTGAGCTCAAGCCATCCTCCCACCTCAACCTCTGGGACTACAGGCCCATGCCACCATGACTACCTAACTTTTTAAAACTTTTTGTAGAATGGTTGGGTGTGGTAGCCCACATCTGTAATCTCAGCACTTTGGGAGGGCAAGCCAAGGGGATTGCTTGACCTCAGGAGTTCAAGACCAGCCTGGGCAACATGGTGAAACCCCATCTATACAAAAAATTCAAAAATTATCCTGGCATGCTTGCAGCATCCTGCGCATGCCTGTAGCCTCAACTACTTGGGAGGCTGAGGTGGGAGGATCAGTTGAGCCTGACAGGAGGAGGCTGCAGTCAGCCAAGATCATGCCACTGCACTCCAGCCTGGGCAACAGGGCGAGACCCTGCCTCAGAAAAAAAAAATTGTTTTTGTCGAGACAGGGTCTCTCTGTGTTTCCCATGCTGGTCTCGAATGCCTGGCCTCAAGCAATCCCCCTGCCTCGGCCTCCCAAAGTGTTGGGATGACATCTGTGAACCACCACACTTGGCCCCCAAGCACTGCTATTTCCCATGGTAAATTAATAAATTGGTGTCCTGATTTTCATATCAATCTCCCAATGGGTTCCCAACGGATTCCTTCTGGATACGTGTACAAATTTGAGTTACGAGACTAAGAAAGCTCAGTGTCAGACCCTAGAACATGGTGAGCCCATCAAGGTCAGGCCACCTGGTCATTCCTTGAGCACCAGTCAACTGGCCTCCCTGTGGAATGGCCATCTTGTCACCATCACAATTACATCTCAAGAATGTGAGTGCTCAGAGCATGGCCTCTTCTCAGGCTGGCAAGTCTTGACCAGAGGGCATTCATTTAATATCAAATATTTATGGAGCTTCCTCTGTGGGCCTCACTAGAGGCTTAACATGCATTATCTTTCTTAATCTTCACATTGGCCTCCTAGGTACATACTACTATTATCTCCATTTTACAGGTGAGCAGATGGGCCCAGAGAGATGAAGAACTTTGCTTATAGACACAGAGCTAGCAAGAGGCAGGTCCTCCTGGGATTTCACAACCTGGGCAATTTAACTAGCATGCCTTGTGTGACTCTGGAATGAGGACCTAGATTATCTGTCAGGGACCTAGTCAAAAGCTTTCTTCCTCCCTTACTTTCTGAGAAAACTATAAGCTGGACTTGTTGAATGGCTGGCTCTGTAATCTCCCAGAGGCTCAACCCTTACTTTTAACAAGGTCCTGTTGATGAGTGGCCCCAAAGAAGCTGTCTGTTAATGGGCACTAGCACCCACTGGGCACAGACCCTTGGGAAACCATAGTTTGCGGTTACAGGGTAGGGCTGTTAATTTATTTCCCCTTTAAGGATGCCCAGAAAGAAGTGATCCTATGGAGAGACACTGTTCCCTGGACCAAGGACACCTGCCCTTCCATGGCCCTTGCTTACACTATAGGCAGACCCCTCAAGCAGATGGGCACAGTGCAATGGATCCTGCTTCATACTCCAGCAGACTCACTCACTGCAAGGACAATCAGACTGCCCGAGAGCCCTGCGCTTCACAACATGTTGCTTCCCACCACCAAAGACAGACCCAGGGCAGAAGTGCTGCGGAGAGCTTCCGCTGGGTTTGTCTGCTCTTGGTTTGTTGTTTGAAACTTTTTATTGTGAAATTGGGCCAAGCACAGTGGCTCGTGCCTGTAATACCAGCACTTTGGGAGGCCGAGATGGGTGGATTGCTTCAGCCCGGGGGTTTGAGACCAGCCTGGGCAACATGGTGTAACCCCGTCTCTACAAAAAAAAAAATACAAAAATTAGCCTGGTGTGTTGGTGGGTGCGTGTAGTCCCAGCTACTCAGGAGGCTGCGGTGGAAGAATCAGTTGAGCCCAGGAAGTTGAGGCTGCAGTGAGCTGAGATCCCGCCACTGCTCTCTAGCCTGGGCAACAGAGTGAGGCCCTGTCTCAAAAAAACAAACAAACAAAAAACCCTTTTATTATTAAATATATGAATGTGAATATTATATATAACCCTTTTAAAGCTTAGTAATAATATAGTCATGTACTCATCATCAAGTTTAAGAAATGGAATAGTACCAATAAGTTTGGAGCTCCCTGAATTTTCTTCTCCAGTTGTATTTCCCTCCATCACCCCAGAAATAACCGCTATTTGAAAATGTATGTTAATCATTTCCTTGCTTTTCTTTAATGTATTACAATATATGTATGCAACTTTAAACAGAGTATTGTTTCATTTTTCCTGACTTTGAATTTTGTATAAGTGGAGCCACACTAAATGAATTATTTTCTGAATTACTCATTTCACTTAGGCTTGTGTTTTGAGATTCACATGTATTGACATGTGGGCTGTAATTCATTCATTTACATTGACATATGGTATTCTATTGAATGACTATACTACAATACACTTATCTGTTCTACTGTTTGTAGGTATTTGGGTTGTTTCCATTTGGGGCTCTTATAAACAATCCTACTATAAACATTTTGGCAATCTTCCTGTCTTCCTGGTGCCCCTGGAAAAGCCTTCCTAGGATAAACCTAGAGCTGGAATTACAGTTCAGAAAGGACGATCAAGTTCGCATTTATTTAGCAATGGCTGGCTATGATTTTATGCTCCCCTGGGCTCTACATGGGGTAGTTGCCACTGCTCATTTATTTTGCAAGCATTTATTGAGTTATTTTTGTGCCAATCACTGTGTTAGGTATTAGGGTTTGAAAGATGAGCAAGATACTGCCTTTGTCATAAAGGAATTCACAGGTTAGAGGGTACAATGGACTGAATGTTTATGTTACCCCCAAATTCATAAGTTGAAATTCTAACCCCCAAGTGACAGTTTGGAGATGGGGCTTTTGGGAGGTGATTTGGCCATGAGGACATAGCCCTTCTGAATAGGATTAATGCCCATATATAAAAGAGACCTGAGGACTTTGGGAGGCCGAGATGGGCAGATTGCTTCAGCCTGGGAGCTCCAGACCAGCCTGGGCAACATGGCAAAACCCCATCTCTACAAGAAAAATACAAGTTTTTTTCCCTTTCATCATGTGAGGTTACAGTGAGAAGGCGCCATCTATGAGGAAGTGGCCCTCACCAGACACTGAATGTGCCAGCACGTTGATCTTGGACTTCCCAGACTCCAGATTGTGCGGAATAAATTTCTGTTGTTTGTAAGCCACCTGTTCTATGGTATTGTGTTATTACAGCCCAAACAGACCAAGACAGATGGGAAAGCCAGATATATGAGCAGATTATTGTAAAAAAAAAAAAAAAAAAAAAAAGGATTCAGTGCATGGCAGGGGAAAATCTGTGAGTTTAGATTAGGCGGCTCTGCGCAAATGCCAATGCACTGTCTTGGGTTCTTAACTATAGCTGGCTGGTCAGCTTTGAGAGAAGGGCCTCTTGGGTCATGTCCACTGGACACAGTCCCATTGCTGATTCTGAATAGGGGCCTTGTGCTTTGTGCCTGTCTGTGGTATCATCAAGGTGACCAACCCTGTCTTGGGTCAACCCTGCTTCCTGAGCTGGAATCATCACAGGCTTGCTCGTGGCTACCTCCTTAGATCCCTACCCATTTACCGTCTCACGATTATGGAATGCCTCTTTCCAGAACACTAGCCCTCAACTCATAAATTAATTGTCTCTGCTGGGCCAGTGTGAGGAAGGCATAGGCCTTGGGTGACCTTTGGAAAAGCAATTACCTCTGGCCTCAGCTGTAAATCTAGCAGACCAGGCGTGTCTCCACAAACCCTCACTGTTTTAAAAGTCTGGGGGTTTTGGGCCAGGAGCAGTGGCTCATGCCTGTAATCTCAGCGCCTTGGGAGGCCAAGGTAGGAGTATCACTTAAGCCCAGGAGTTAGAGGCTACAGTGAGCTATTGACCACACCACTGCACTTCAGCATGGGCAACAGAGCAATACCGTCTCAAAAAAAAAAAAAAAAAGTCTGAGGATTTTGGCACATGTAATTGTATACTAGAGAACTAAATTCAACTCAATTATTTTTCAATATGTCAGATAACAAATCCTACCACAATAGGGTTCTACTGTAATTCAAAAAAAATCAAATCTTAAAACATTAAATTATTTGTGTTTAGTTCTAGCTGAATTTTCTGCCCCCTGAAATTGTAGAGAAAGAAGAATCACGGAATTTTGATGCTATTTTTTTTAAAGAAGAGTTATTGAAAAATAAATCATAACAATTGAAAAAAGTTTCTGTGTAAATATGGTCAGGAAATCTGCACTCTGGTTAGAATTATGTAACAATTTCCAAAGCAGCTCTGTTTCATAAAAGCAAAGATGCCCAGCTGGGTCATAATGCAAATGTGGTTTCTTGATGCTATTTCCCTCTTGGATTGGTAAACTATCTATAGCTTTATTTTCTTTCCTTTCCTCCTTTATGGTGTGTTTAAAAGAAGAAAGGAGTAAAATAAGATCCACTCAGTCATTAAGAAAACAAGGACAAAGGTTCTCAAACTATAATCAAGGAAATTTAAAAATCTACATTTCTCATGGCTTTGCTGTCATTTGAGAAGTCAGCTGGCTGTGGCCGCTGAGGCTCCCGCATCAGCCCCAGCCCCAGCCCTACAGATCAAGCTGTGGTCTCCTGGCATTTATTTCCAGGGTGTCTCATTCCATCACAACAAAGCCCCATTCTTGACAGAAAATCAGCATCCAGGACAATTGCGTGGGCTTGGAGGGAACATAATTTTTGGAGGCAATTGCAAGTTTCTGTATGCTGGCCTCATGTTTTAAAATAACTGGGCTTATTTGCTCGGTGAGAAATGTACTCAGTAGAACTGGTCTACGTGGGCAGAATTGCGGCGGTGGTGCCAGGCAGAGCGCTCTGCATGTGGCAAAGTCAACCAGCATCAGCTGAACTGAATTAACTCAATGCCACCCAGTGGGCTCTGCCTTTCATCATGCCCTAATGGACTTGCCCTGACTTTTTTAAAGGCAAGTCCAAAAAATTGGTTTGACATATTTATATACATATTCAATCATTCATTCATTCACTCAACAAATGTTTACTAAGTACCAACCTAGTACCTGTGCCAGGTACTAGGCTAAGTGTTAAGAATACAAAAGACTTCACATGTTAAAACTTAACCTATATTGCCAAGTAGGAGGGCTGTGCTGTTCATTCATTTTCTCATTTATACATTCATTCACCAGGCAGTGAGGATATAAAATGAGTAAGACTCTCGAGCAGAAAGTGTCAGTCCTCAAAGAATTTCTAATGGAATAAGGAAATGTAATTGTCATGGTAAGGACTGTTACAGAGGGTTGCCTTTAATTAATGTATTGTTTATTTCTTCTCTGGAGAGGCTGTTTTTTCTAAGAAGCCTGTCCCAGCTGTCCCTTTGGAATAGATCTATGTTCAAGTATTGTCAATCACTTAAAAAGAGCCAGGCATGGTGGCTCACACCTGTAATCCCAGCACTTTGGGAGGCCAAGGTGGGCTGATCATCTGAGGTCAGGAGTTTGAGACAGCCTGGCCAATGTGGTGAAACCTCATCTCTCCACTAAAAATACAAAAATTCACTGGGCGTGGTGGCGGGCGCCTGTAGTCCCAGCTGCTCTGGAGGCTGAGGCAAGAGAATCGCTTGAACCAGGAGGCAGAGGTTGCAGTGAGCCAAGATCACGCCATTGCACTCCAGCTTGGGTGACAAGAGTAAAACTCCGTCTCAAAAAAAAAAAAAAAAAAAAAAGAATCTCATGGCTATACCCTTTCCTCCACCCTGAGCCCCAGGAGGGCTTTGTGCCCAAGATGCTCCTTTAGTGCAAACCATACATCTCTCCCTTGCAGAGGCTTGGGAAGCAGTCATCAAAGCAAGGGGAGACCCCTGGGGTCATCCATGCGGTCATGTTTATGCCAAGCTCTGCTCCTGGCTTGAGGGTTACAGTAAAGAATGAGAATGAGACCCAGGGCTCCTGCCTGCAGGATGCCTGCCTTCTGGGGTAGTCACCAAAGCGTTAACGGCGTCGGATTGCAGGTGTTAGATGTTCTTCTTTATACTTCAAAAGAGTGTGGTTTTGTCTTATTTTCACAGACTTTGTGCATTATTTATATAATCAGAAAAATAGACAAGGCTGTTTACATTGTGGTTTTTTTTAAAAAGGAAAAAAAGAAAAGAAGAGGAGGCGGTATGTGGTAGAGGCAGCCATGGAAACCAAGCCCCCTCTGCCTCTCACACCTCACAGGCCTCTGGCTTCAATCCACCCACCACAGGCTCCCTTAAGCATTTCTTTCTTCCTTCATCGTGCGAGAACATCTTTTTTCTCTAGTCTCACTCTTTTAATAAACCAGGCAACATAATGCATGTTAAAGAGCATTTGGAAGTTAAGAGCAAACAAGGGAAATAAAGTAAGACATGTTTATATCACTTTTTTAAAAAGACTGTGAAGCTTAAAGTAAACAACATTGGGAATTATTTTTAATGGGCACAAGGTGATACAGGAAATTCACAGCAGAAGAAATTGCAACAGCCAATGAAACATAAAAAGATATTCAACCTTATTGCCAACCAAAATCTACATAAATAAAAATATCATGGTGGCTTATGCCTGTAATTCCAGAACTTCAGGAGGCCAAGGAGGGGGGATTGCTTGAGTCCAGAAGGTCTACCTGGCCAACATGGAGAAAAAATTAGCCAAGCATGGTGGCACGAGCCTGTAGTCCCAGCTACTCTGGAGGCTAAGGTGGGAGGATCACTTGAGCCCAGGAGGCTGAGGTTGCAGTGAGCTGAGATCACGCCACTGCACTCTAGCCTGGGGGGCAGAGTAAGACACTGTCCTTCCCAAAAAAAAAATAATTGAGGGAAGGAGACGCTGCAAATTCCCCCCATCCAAAAACCACACCCTGAGGATGTTTGTCTAAAAAACATCTCAAAAAAGAAAACACACATTAAAAACTGATAATACAGCCCAGGCATGGTGGCTCACACCTGTAATCCCACTGCTTTGGGAGGCCAAGACAGGAGGATTGCCTGAGGCCAGAAGATTGAGACCAACCCAGGCAACAGAGTAAGACCTCATCTCTAGAGTAAAAAAAAAAAACTAGCTGGGTATGATAGTGTGCACCTGTAGTCCCAGCTCCTCAGGAGCCTGGGGCAGGAGAATCACTTGAACCCAGGAATTTGAGGCTGCAGTGAGCTATGACTGCACTACTGCATTCAGCCTAGGTGACAGACTGAGACCTTGTCTCTAAATAAATAAATAATTGATAATACAACAATATTAAGTATCAATTGTGGAACAACTAGAACTCTCATATATTGCTCTTGAAGGTGTGACTTGATACAACCATCTTGGAAAACTCTTTGGCAGAATCTACCAAAGCTAAACATATGCAAACCCTATGACTTTGTAATCCCACTCCCAAATAAACATCTAACCGAAACTGATATGAAAGTGAACCAAAAGGTATGTACCTTCAAGTGGATAGCAAAAAAACTTGAAATGGCCCCCAAAAAATAAAAACAGCCCAAACCTCCATCAGCAAAAGAATGGAAAGTAAACTGATGACTGGTCAGCCAATGAAATAGTACATAGCAATGAGAATGAACAAAGTGCACCCACACGAAACCATATGGGTGACCCTCACATTCATAATGTTGAGTAAAAGCAGTCAAGTACAAAAGATCACATAGTATATAATTCCATTTATAAAAAGCTCAAAAGCAAAACTATAACAATGGAAGTCAGAACTGTGGCTGGGGAAGAGCTGGGAGTGTTCAACACTCTGACCTGGCTTGTGGTCATAGAGGTGAATCCCTCAGTAAAAAATTCATCAAACTGTACACTCCAGGTACACACATGTCACTGTATGTATGTTATTCTTCAAAAACATCATTACAAATAAAATTAGAAAATCGGCCAGACACAGTGGCTCATGCCTGTAATATCAGCACTTTTAGAGGCCAAGGTGGGCGGATCCCTTGAGTCAAGGAGTTCCAGACCAGCTGGGCAACATGGCGAAGTCTCATCTCTACAAAAAATACAAAAATTAGTCCCAGCTATCTTGGGGGCTGAGGCGGGAGGATCGCTTGAGTCCTCAAGGTCAAGGCTGCAGTGAGCCACCACGGCACCACTGCACTCCAGGCTGAGCGACAAAGTGAGAACCTGTCTCAAAAAAAATAAAACAGGCCGGGCGTAGTGGCACACACCTGTAATTCCAGCTACGCAGGAGGCTGAGGCAGGAGAATTGCTTGTATGTGGGAGGTGGAGGTTGCAGTGAGCCGAGATCACACCGCTGCACTTCAGCCTGGGCGACAGAGTGAGACTCTGTCTAAATAAAATGAAATAAAATAAAATAAAAGCAGAAAACCATTTACTTCTCAAAATTCAAAGGATTGTGCATTTCCACATATGTTCACAGCTGTGGATATTGTTAGTCTCACACCTATAATCCCAGGTGTGTTGCTGGTGGATGTATAAACGGGTACAGCGTTTCCAAAGGGCAATTTGCCAGAATCTCTAAAGATTTTAAATGTACACACCTCATCAGCAACCCAGCTTCTAGGAATCCATCTCAAAGAAATCATAGTAAAGGTATACAAAGACAAATGTAGAAGGGTGAAAATGACAGCATTATTTTTCACTTTTTTTTTTTTTTTTTTTTTTTTTGTGAGACAGAGTCTCGCTCTGTCACCCAGGCTGGAATGCAGTGGTGTGATCTCAGCTCACTGCAACCTCCACCTCCCAGGTTCAAGCAATTCTCCTGCCTCAGCCTCTAGAGTAGTTGGGAATACAGGGGTGGGCCACTACGTCTGGCTAATTTTTGTATTTTTAGTAGAGACGGGGTTTTACCATGTTGGCCAGGCTGGTCTCCAACTCCTGATCTCAGGTGATCTTCCCACCTCGGCCTCCCAAAGTGCTGGGATTACAGGCGTGAGTCACTGTGCCCGGCCTATTTTTCACGTTTTTTAACAGAAAAAAAAGAAAAAAAAAAGGAAACAACCGAAACAATCTAATTTTTTTTTAAAACCAAGTAACTTATGGGAAGATAGACTGAGCACATGTCATTTAACACCCCTCATGTCCCAAATCCCATGAAGTCAGAGAAGAAATATCTTAAAGTAAACTAATGTATCCCTAATAGTACAGGAAAAGCATACAGCAGTGTGCCATCAGTGCTTTTGGATCACTTCCTATTCACCCCATTGATGGAGGAGGGATCTCCCGCCCTCAATAGCATGTGATGGTCAAGGACATGGTACCTGACACTGGACAGAAGAGGCTGGCAGCAGCTTATTGCTCAGAGTCTGGGGGAGAAGGACACCGCCCACCCTGCAGGGCCACATAGGGGCTGCCGTGGGGAGCAGAGTGAGCCAGCAGGGACTGTGGGAGGCAGGCTTTGTAGTGACAAGATGGTGGGGTGACCCTTGGATCCCACATGAGGATGCGATTGGCTTGTTTGAATCTTTTGCCCAGCTGGCAGGAAGGTGAAATCCATTAAGTTGGGGTCTAGGTAGGTAGGGTACAGCTGATCCAGTTGACTGGGGAACCGGCTGGCGGGGAGCCTTTCCTGCTGGGTGGGGAAATATCTAGTTAGTGCCTGGGAATTCATGTTAGGCCCTGTGAGGCCCAAGGATGGAATCACAGGCCTCACAATCTGCAGTGGACCTATATATCAGGAAGCCCTGCAGGATGGACAGCACACAGGATTAGGTGTATGTGGGAGACTCCCAGATAGCAGCCGAGGAGGGGCCTGCTGCCGAGTCAGGAGCGAGTAAGGAAACTGCAAACCCAGGCAAGGAGGAGGGGGTCCTGGCATCTGTCAAGGTGGTGTGGGCACAGCCAGTGTGGGGATGAGGGAGGCTCTGTGGCTCCAGGCTGCTACCAACCCCTGGGGAAGATGGAACTCCCACAGCCAGAGACAACCCACTGGCACCCCCATCGCAGGGGCACACACCCACCCTCACCTCCCCACACACAAAGTCACCAGACGTAGCTGTGGAAAGAAAGCAGGAGATAGGTATCAAGATCGTCTCAAATACACAAATGAGCAGATAAGCAAGAACCACTGAATGGTTGAAGACCGTCAACACTGTGAAAGACACCTACAATAAACGCAGTGAGCTCGGATTCAGTGTTACGGTGACTGGTGATGGCGTCCTTCTTCCCCCACACCTCATTTTCAAATAGGAGCAAGATAAATCGTGTCATGCGATAAGGGGATAACGGAGGAGAGCATGGAAGAGAGCACATCCAGGTAGGGAAATAGCACGTGACCCTCTTCAGAAGTGGGAGGAAGTGGTACGGTCCTTCTTGTCCCAAAGATTCTCCAGATCTACTCTCCCTGGATCAGGCCACAAACAGGGGAGACTCCTGAAAACGCTGCTGCTCTCCATAAGTCCCAGGAAGCCACAAGACCCCAAACTGAACCCATCAATATGTAAGCTGGGGTGGAAAATTGCTACCCGGGAGTATCAAACCACAGCCATGACCAGGATGAATTTGGACCCACAGCCACATCCTGAGAACCAGCTATAGTTGGAGGCTCAGAGCAATCCTCTCACTAACCTCACAATTACACAACCCCACATCTTACCATTTGTGTTTTGGAACACGACATTATGGAAGGGTCTTACTATACCAAACTCAGCAGAACTGACAAAACCTAAAAATTAAAGACATATCATTAAGAGAGCAATAACTTCTAGACTATATTACATTCATTAAACATCAGCTCAAGATACTGGAAAGTAAAACATGTAATGGCTAAAATTTGTTAATCTAATGAAAGATGGACACAGCAGAAGCTTTTGTCAGTGACCCGAGAAATTAAGCTGAGACAGCTTCTCATTAACTCGCAAAAAGTTAAAGAGATAAACAGAACATTATGAAATTGGGAGGGTATTTCTAAAAATGAAGCAAAGCAAATAGTCAAATCAATGATAGAAAAAAAAAAAGTGTCCCCACATCTGAAGATCTGATTTTTTGGATTGCAGGGCCATTTAGTCCTGAGGAAGAAGAATAATGTAAGATACAACTGTGGCAGACACTGCTAGTTGTCCACGGAAATGTGTCCCTGCCTTCTTCCCAGACATAGGCTAGCCTGCACTCCCATCTCCCTTGTCTCTAGGTGTGAAATGGGAGCCCAGCTCCTTTGTGCAATTTCTGCCTCACCTGCTTAACAGGAAATCCCTGGTGTGGGGCTTTAGACATCCCCCCCGCCCCGCACCACCACACACACATACACCAGCAGTCAGAATTGTGTGTCTCTCTTCTTTCTTTTTTTTCTTTTTGAGACAGAGTCTTGGTCTGTTGACCAGGCTGGAGTGCAGTGGCGCAATCTCGGCTCACTGCAACCTCCGCCTCCCAGGATCAAGGGATTCTCCTGCCTCAGCCTCCTGAGTAGCTGGGATTATAGGCATGCACCACCATGCCCAGCTAATTGTTTTGTATTTTTAGTAGAGACAGGGTTTCACCGTGTTAGTCAGGCTGGTCTCAAACTCCTGACCTTGTGATCCGCCCGCCTTGGCCTCCCAAAGTGCTGGGATTACAGGCACGAGCCACCATCTCTTCTTTCCACTCCTGATCAATCTTGACAAAATATAAAACCAAACCAAGACAAATCAACTTTGTAAAATAAAGTTGGAGGTCTCACACTTTCTGATTTCAAAACTTACTATGATGTGGTGTTGGAATAAAGACAAACATATAGACCAATGGAACAGAATAGAGAGCCCAAAAATAAACCCTCAACATATATGGTTAAATGATTTCAACAAAGGTGCCAAGATCATTCAGTGGGAAAAGGACAGTCTCTTCCACAGATGGTGGATCTCCACATGCAGAAGAATGTAGCTGGACCCATACCTTACACCAAATGTTTGTTGTGAGTTTATTTACTTTTTTGTGTGTGTGGAGACAGGGTCGTGCTATGTTGTCCAGGCTGATCTAGAACTCCTTACCTAGAGACACTGCCAAGGTAAGTGAGGGCCAAGTGGACACTGAGTGATTCTGTGCCTCACTGAGCAAAAATAACTAAACATGGGCGAAGGAGAGCCCAATGATCCCAGGGACAAAATGTCATCACGGGCATTCTGCGCACACTTGCCAGGATACAGGAGAAGCAACCAGATACTTCATTCATCTTCTCAGAATGTTCATTAACATGTTCAGAAAGGTGGAAAACCTTACTTGCTAAAGAGAAGGAAATTGGAGGCATGGCCAAGAGTATTCAAGGCCCTTTATGAAAAAGAAATGAAAACTGATATCCCTCCTAAAAGAGAAGTAAATCAGAAATTCAGAGATTCTAATGCACCCAAAAGGCCTCCTTTGGGCTTTCACTTTGTGTTCTGAGTACTGCCCTCAAATCAAAGGAGATCCCGGTCTGTCCACTGGCAGTGATGCCAAGAACCTGGGAGGGACATGAGTGACCATGCTGCAGATGGCAAGCAGCCCAAAAAGAAGGCTTCTCGACTGAAGGAAAAGTACCAAGAGCAGAATGCTGCATATCCAGCCAAAGGAAAGCTGATGTGGCAAAAATGATGCTGTCAAGGCCGAAAAAGGCAAGAAAAAAAAACAAAGCGGAGAAAGACAGAGAAGGTAAGGAAAATAAAAAATGAAGTCGATGATAATGACAAATAAGGTGGTTCTATGGCAGCTTTTTTTTTTTTTTTCTCTTGTCTATAAAGCATTTAACCTACCTGGACACAGCTCATTCCTTTTAAAGAAAAAAATTGAAATGTAAAGCCACCTAAGATTTATTTGTAAACTGCATGATGACATTCTTTTTCCGTTTTTGTATTATTAA
This sequence comes from Pan troglodytes, assembly GCF_028858775.2. Lineage (NCBI taxonomy): Eukaryota > Metazoa > Chordata > Mammalia > Primates > Hominidae > Pan > Pan troglodytes. Next base: position 22,884,232 of record NC_072398.2, read on the forward strand.
CAAGAATTATCAAGTAATTCTTCAGACAACCCTGTCCTGGTGGTATTTTGTATAGCCACCAACTTTGCCTGGTATACTATAGGGGTTATAAATCAGCATGGGAATTTCAAATTTAAAGCACAGTATAAGTTAGTTATATACAAATGTGAAGTAACATTATTAATTAAACTGTTGGGCTGTGCGGAGGGAGGGCCAACTGTGGGATTCAGTCATTCATTCAACAAATATTGGTGAGTGCCTGACACTGTTCCAGGCACTGAGGCTATTGCAACAAAACAGACACAAGCTCCTGCCCTCATGGAGCTTACATTCTGGTGAGGGATACAGAGCCACCAAAAAGGATGGCAGCTGGGCCATGAGAAAGGATCAAAGTCAGGAAGTTAGAATTCGGGGATGGATTGAACATGGGACAAAAGAGAAGAGTCAAGTTGACTACAAAGCATTTGGCCTAAGTAATGCAAAGAATGGTGGGCCATTTCCTGAGATGGGAAGCACTAGGGCAGTTTTGGACATAAATGGAGATGCATATAAGCCATCCAAACTGAAATATTGAGAAGGCAGTAGGTGATAGTTGGCTTTCCTTAGGTTCTAGGGCAGGAATTCTTAACCTTTTGTGTGTGTGCCTAGGACCCCTTTGGTGGTCCATGAAGCCCTTTCCAGAATAAATATTGTGGAGGAACCTACCTTAATGCAATAGTAGCTTCTAGGTACATTATCAGGCAAACTATCCCACAAGTTACAAAACAGAAAGCCTCACAGACCAAATTATGATGCTTGAATTGCAGGGTTTATTGAATCAGTTTAAAACCACTTACAGCAAGAACTCGATGGAGTGCATAACATACACAGGATAGGGTACAGGCGAGGCAGATGGACCACACCACCAGAACCTAGAATTAGGAAATCCTCCCCTCCCCTCCCCTCCCACCCCCTCCCCCCTCCCCCTCCCCTCCCCTCCCACCCCCTCCCCCCCTTCCCCCTCCCCTCCCCTCCCATCCTCCCCTCCCCTCCCATCCTCCCCTCCCCTCCCCTTTTCTCTTCTTTTCTTTTTTTGAGACAGTCTCACTATGTTGCCCAGGCTGGAGTGCAATGGCGTGATCTCAGCTCACTGCAACTTCCGCCTCCTGGGTTCAAGCGATTCTCATGCCTCAGCCTCCCGAGTAGCTGGGATTACAGGCACGCACCACAATGCCCAGCTAATTTTTGTATTCTTAGTAGAGACGGGGTTTCACCATGTTGACCAGGCTGGTTTTGAACTCCTGACCTTAGGTGATCCACCCACCTCAGCCTCCCAAAGCGCTGGGATTACAGGCATGAGCCACTGCACCTGGCTAATATTGATATGTTTTCCCTCTCTCTGCCGCATCAGCCTGTCCCACTGACAGAGTTGAGGATGCTCAAGGCGGCTCAACAGAGGGTACCTGGAGCAACTCACACTGCACTATCAGAGAGACACAAGTGCAAGCACACTCAGCCACAGCTGCAGCTCACCAATCAGCCTGCTGAACAGACCTGAACTTTACCTGCATTTTTGGGGCAGAGCATATGGGTGCCAGAATGGGACCATAATCTTATCACCAATGAGTGGCCATTTAGGGATGATATAGTTGTCAACCCAGAGATGGCATGATCATGCCTTTTGACTTGGTCATTCTCTAAGTAAAACTTTTATTTGTTCCATCATATTTTCCACTTATTCTGTTTACCTTCAAAATATCTTTTTTTTTTTTTTTTTTGAGACAGGGTCACACTGTCACCCAGGCTGGAGTCCAGTGGCACTATCATGGCTCACCACAGCCTCAACCTTCAGGGCTCAGGTGATCCTCCCACCTCAGCCTCCCAAGTAGATGGGACTACAGGCACCTGCCACCACCCCCAGCTAATTTTTGTAGAGACAAGGTTTTGCCATGTTGTCCAGGCTGGTCTTGAACTCCTGGGCTCAAGGGATCCGCCCACCTCAGCCTCCCAAAGTGCTAGGATTATAGGCATGAGCCACTGTGCCCAGCCTACCTTCAACGTATCTAACTGGTTACTAACTTTTAGGATTCGGCCTATGTCTCACAACCTTCTTGCTTACTCAACATCCTTGTCTCTTAAGCCGCTAGCTTCTTCTCTATGGTTAACACTTTTTATGAGTTTTATTCATCTGCTTATTTTTCTTATCCTCTATACCAGAATTGAATATTTTCAAATACAGCACACTCATGTTACAATCTTTGAAATGAAAAAAAAAAATGCATAGGATTAGAAAAGAAACCAATTTTAATAAACTATATTTTAAAGTATAGTTCTATATTAAACAACAAGATCTAGGCCAGGTGCAGTGGCTCATGCCTGTAATCCCAGCACTTTGGGAGGTCGAGGTGGGAGGATTGCTTGAGGCCAGGGGTTCAAGACCAGCCTGGGCAACATGGAGAGATTCCCCATCTCTTTCTTTACACACACACACAAAAAATATCTGATAGCAACAGGTCCAGTCATTACCACAATTTCGAGTAGTGATGAGCTTAATAATATTTCGAGTTATCACCAACAACTGTAAAGTAACATGAAAACCTCTGTGATGACTATTGCCCACAAAGTCACAGGTACTGCTAATACTCCTGGGATTTGTAGTCAAATTCATAATAAAGGAAATGCTAGGTTTCAGTTGGTATTTTGTCCCGACGGTCTGTGGACGGCAGGTTAGAACGCCCGTCCAAGCCAGGGGGGTGGACCTAGCACTGCAGGGTCCACCTCGGGCCAATCAACTATATTCCCGAGGCGGGGGCCTGCGCTTCCCGGACCCAGCTGCCCTCAGGGGAGAGAGGACACACTTAAGAGTTTGGGGCCGGCGTGGTAGCTCATGCCCCTGATCCCAGCACTTCGGGAGGCTGAGGCGTGAAGATCACTTGTAGCAGGAGTTTGAGACCAGTCTAGCCAACTTGGCGAGACCCTGTCCCTAAAAAAAAATTTTTTTTTAATTAGCCAGTTGTGGTGAGCGCCTGTAGTCCCAGCTACTCGGGAGGCTGAGGTGGGAGGATCGCTGGGCTCAGGAGTTCCAGACTGCAGTGATCCATGATGGCGGCACTGCACTCCAGCGCAGTGAGACTCAGTCTCAAAAATAAAAGGGGGAGGGGTTGGGGGTAAAATTAGTTGTGAAAACAAGTAAGACTTCCTGGGACAGAACAATCAAAGGGGTGGCGCCGAGTCCTCCAAAGAGCTACTAGCTCAGCCCAAGCCCCGCCTCGGCCCCCAGGGCAGCGGCCTGCAGAACTCCACCCGCAGGCGCCCGGGAAACTCCGCCCCCCGGCCGGCAGGGGGCGCGCGCGCCGCCGGCCCCGCCCCGTGGACGTGGGCTCCGTGGGCGTTCCCGCGGCCAGGCATCAGCAATCTATCGGGGAACGGCGGTGGCTGGTGCGGCGTGTTCGGTGGCGGCTCTGGCCGCTCAGGCGCCTGCGGCTGGGTGAGCGCACGCGGGGCGGCGAGGCGGCAGCGTGTTTCTAGGTCGTGGCGTCGGGCTCCCGGAGCTTTGGCGGCAGCTAGGGGAGGATGGCGGAGTCTTCGGATAAGCTCTATCGAGTCGAGTACGCCAAGAGCGGGCGCGCCTCTTGCAAGAAATGCAGCGAGAGCATCCCCAAGGACTCGCTCCGGATGGCCATCATGGTGCAGGTGCGGGCCGCTGTGCGGGCGGCGGGGCGGGGACGCGGCGCCCCGGGTTAACTGTGTCCGGGAAGGCTGGGGGAGGGCGGGCCCAGGGAGCGAGCGGGCCCGGGCCCTCGGAGCGGCACTTGGGGCCTATGGGGCCGCGGCCGCCCCTCCTCCCGAGCGGCCTGGCCGACCCTTCCGGAAGGTTTTGCTGATGTTGCAGGAAAAGCCCGGGAAATAAAGTCTGCAGCTGGTGTTGCCTTTCGCTTTGTGAAAACGAGGAGCCTCTTCTCTTCTCCTTTCTGGGTGGTGGTGTTTTATTACTGCCGTTCGCCTCAGGGGTTGGGGGGGAATTGTACGTGGTCTCTTTAAGCTAATCTGATTTTGACCTATCTTGTTCTGGAGGGTTTTTGTTCTACATGGATGGTGGCGACTGACATGTGGGGTTTTTTTTTTTTTGTTAAACCTATTTTTGGCAGTCATTTCAACACGTCATTTAAACGCTCACCCTCATTTTTTATTTTAATTAGGCAGAACTATGCAGAAAGGTGTCATTTCTGTACAGTACATTCACTTTGAGCCTAATTTGTGCTTTAAAGTAACATTTTCCCCAAATTTTCCAGATTCACAGACGCGTTCTCTTGGTGCATTTGCAGCTGTCTGGTTTGAGTAAGAGTGGCTCCAGGGGGGTTTCTCATGTGGGCTTTTTGATAGATTGAATCCCCTTCTGAGGTTTCCTGAGCCTTCTGTGAGGTGGTGGGCTTGAAGGCCCCTGTCATTTCCCAGGGGCTCCTGCCTCCAGCTTCCAGTTTGCCGATGTCTACCTTTGTATTAATAATTCTGGTTCTCACCTGCCCTGTTCCTCCTCGCTTCCAAAATATTACCCAAGCTTAGTGCTCATGGTCAAGGTAGCTTGATTTTCCTCCCTTCCATGAGCTGTAATGTGTTTTAGGAATGACCAGATATCCCTCAGTGGATTTTCAGTACTTAGTACAAGGGAGGGCGACATTTACCGAGTGGATACCCAAGTGCCAGGTGTACTTCCGTTATCTTATTTCACAATATGCCTGTCATCTTGGTGTCCTCGGGGCATACCTAAGTCAGTACGTGGCACACAGTGCTTATTTGGTAGGCATTTTTTAAGTTCTAAGCACTCTGTTAGGTTTTAAGGACACAGAATCCACCTTTGGGAATTTCCAGTTTGGTTAAACGGGAATTGACAGGTAAACAAACATTACCGTAAGAGGGGATGGATGCCACCTGATGGAGCTGTGCTCTAGGCATTGTGTGCCTAGGAGTCCGCGATGACCCAGCTAAGGGTGGAAGCTTGATTAGGAGTCGTTAATTCACAGAAGTGGAGCAGAAAGATGAGGATAGGGAAGTAGACAGGGCCTACAATTTGAAGAGCCTTGTTGCCCACTAAGGAACCTAGAACTTACTTTGAATATACAAGGCAGCCTGTTATGAAGTTCTCACTCCTGGTGGAGGAGCTCTTAACCCAGGGTCTGTGGGATGGTAGGTAGAAGGCAAGAGGTCCATGAGTTTAGATAAGAAAAAATTGATATCTCCATCTCCACTAACCTCTAGATAAAATTATTTCCTCTAATCATAAATGTAAGCAGCAAAGCAAAGGCATATTAGCAGTCCCTATTTTTTTTTCACCAGTGATAATTACAGATATTTTCATATCACTTTACAGTTGGAAGTTTTTCAAAATATAATTTACTCTCATTGCTACAAAAATCACAGTTATTAGAGGCTGTACTAGATCTTGTTATTTAATGCTTAAAAGCTCACGGGTTACTGTACCCAAATTACCTTTCAAATGTTTTGATAATTATCTCAGTGTTTCCTTTTCGAGCCTTTTTGTTTGTTTTGTTTTTTGAGATGGGGTCTCACTATGTTGCCCAGGCTGGTCTCAAACTCCTGAGCTCAAGCGATCCATGCACCTCGGCCCCACAAAGTGCTAGGGTTACAGGCATGAGCCACCGTGACTGGCTATTTGCGAGCCTTTTTATTACGCATTTTTAAATGTTATTCTGAGAAAGGGACATCCAGGCGCCTTAACAGGTGGGCAGAGTACCGTGTTCTGGTGGAAAGACAAACAAAACCCAAGTCCAGACTGTGTTGAGGCTAGAACAACACCGCTGTGGAGGAAGTTAGAGGAGGCTTAACTGTGGGGGAGGCCAGATGGAGGAAACTGAACCTGATCAAGTTTAACATTCTGGGGCCGGGCTTGGTGGCGCATGCTTGTAATCTCAGCACTTTGGGAGGCTGGGGTGGGCAGATCACTTAAGCTCAGCAGTTTGAGACCAGCCTGGCCAACATGGTGAAACCTGTCTCTACCAAAAAATGCAATGATTAGCGGGTCGTGGTGGTGCATGCCTGTTAAGTCCCAGCTACTCCGGAGGCTGAAGCTGGAAGATTGCTTGAGCCTGGGAGGTGGAGGTTGCAGTGAGCTGAGATAGTGCCACTGCACTCCAGCCTGGGCGACAGACCCAGACCCAGACCCTGTCTGAAAAAAAAAATAGTAATAACAACATTCTGGGCTTTCCTTTGGTATACTTGATAGTGAAAGAAACTCTTTATTATTAAAAGTAACTGTGATTTTTATGTAATGGTGATTAAGGGTGGATTCAGAGTTTTAATTCAGAATTTAAAGTTGGTCTGGTAGGCTGAGCTGGTGAAGGCCAAAAAGAAAGAAGCCTTTTCACTTGCTTGAATTTAAATACCTTCTTTTACATTTACATGGGAGTATTGTTCTCTGAGTATCTGATACCTGATACTTTAGCCCTCATGCCTGGGGCATCTTGGGAGGGATGAGCTGGGCCCTCCAGCATTTTGGTGGGAGGAGGATGGCGGTAGACCTTTGAGTTGCTCTGTCCTGGGAGGGTTTGAGCACCTGGAGGCATGCAGTGAGGTCAGTTCATTCTCTCTGTGGCGTAGGTGGACAGGTAGCATGGCCTGTTCTGCACAGAAGGGAACCCAGTTCACCAGCTGCTGGTTGGGTGAGGACCCTGGTATGTTAGGTGCTCAGTTTTTGCTTGGGTGCACAGCCAAAGATTCTGCGCCTTGCCTCAGCTGGGCAGCTAACAAATGGAGTCGATAGTCTTGTGACCTTGGTTTGGTGCCTTTCTGCCACATCATTCTCAGTCCTGAGTTTAGGGCAAAGCATTGCTTTGGTCAGGGGTGCTTCTGCTGAGGCTCTTGTCCTCTAAGCTTGTGCTGTGATTGCACCATTGGGCAGCACCTCCAGGGTGTCCAGCACTGTGCCGGTGGTTGGGGGAGACAGCACCCAGACCAAAGGGCAGCAGGTCTGGGGCCCCTGGCAGAGCCAGGAAGAAGTGCCACAGCCATTACCTGTGCTCTTTATACAAGGGTAACTGGAACATTGCACAGGAAGGGTAGACAAGGGGTAGACAAGCAGGCAGAGCCAGGTCGAGGCCATTGCAAATATTCCATGATAGCCAGATGCTTAGGGATCTGTATCAGCAGCCTAATTGAGATCTGGTGGAACGTTTGAGAGTTGGAACATGAGTATGCTCTCAGAAATGCCATTTGTTGTCTCTTCTACAGCAGGAATTTCCCCATCCTTCCTTTTTTGTTCCATCTGACTTGGAGCCCTAAGCAAACACTGCGTGCCCTCTGTGACAGATGTTGCTAGAGAATAGCAAGATAGGCCCTTATGAAATAATCACCAAATGCACAGTTCTTAGTGAGGGGAGCTGTGGAAGGAGCATTGGAAGATCTGAGGGAGTGCTCTGAACAGGGCTTGAGAGCATTCCAGACCCAGGGGAAAGCTGATGTTGAGGAGTCCTTGTGCTGCCATAGTCTTAGCTGTGCATTTTAATACATCACATCCAGAAAGAGGCCACTCACAGTGGAGAGAGATAGTGGGGCACCTTATCATTGCTTTTCCAGAGTATTTTCCCTGTCCCCACAACTCCATCCTAAAAATTCAGCACATTTACTTTTAATGCTGTTTTAATAGTCTTATTGCATCTGTGTGACATTTAGCTTTATGTTCTATAAAAGCAGATGTTTGGGACTTCCCTTACTTTAGTCAGATCACAGTTGGTGTATTTTTAAGTAGCTCTTCCTGCCGGGCAGTGGAGTGTGGTGGGAGGAATCATGGTGTCAAATCATTCATTTGCTGCCTCTGTGACTCCCAACCCCCCAGGCAAGGATTTCCAGCCCCACTGTCTCCATCTGTGAATGAAAGGGCTGGTTCCCACCCAGAGGCAGATTGTGGGATTACACAGGATGGCTTATGAAAGGAGCAGGGACCCACACTACATACTGTGTCTTCCCCTTCTTCCCAATCGCTGTCACCATCCACTCTGTAAAGCCAGGACTGGGTGCAGTGGTTCATGCCTGTAATCCCAGCACTTCGGGAAGCCGAGGCGGGCGGGTCACGAGGTCAGAAGTTTGAGACCAGCCTGGCCAACATGGTGAAGCCCCATTGCTACTAACAATACAAAAATTAGCCAGGCACGGGTGGCACGTGCCCGTAGTCCCAGCTACTCAGGAGGCCGAGGCGGGAGAATCGCTTGAACCCGGGAGACAGAGGTTGCAGTGAGCTGAGATCGCACCACTGCACTCAGTGCAAGACTCGGTCTCAAAAACAAAGCCAGACAGTGCTCGAGGCCTGGGAGCAGAACCTGACCCTGTCACAATGAAAGGCCTAGTGGGAAGCAAACCACCTGGAGAGGGGAACTGTGTTCCCTGTGGCCAGATTTCTCAGGTCCTACGCCTGGGAAACTGCGCCCCAGAAGGCCAGTGAGCAGCTGACTCCAGCTCCAGGCATGCTGCCCCGAACCATCCGCTGTCACAGTTGCCTCAAAGACCTCCATTCATTCCACTCCCATCTGTGTGGCTGCTGCAAGCTTGACACTTTTTTCTGACACACTTTCTCTGCTTTGCTCATTATCTGGGTCTTGTTCCTTGTTATTCTTAACTGCAGAGGCACTTAAAGAGCCCTTTTCTGGGGCACACAGGCCCTTTGAGTCCAGGCAAGCCTGGAGCAGTTGTCTGGCCGTTCCCAGCAGATGCTGCAGGATTGTGACTCTGCACAAGTGTCTTCTGTGCGTTTCACTAGGCCATGAGGCAGCTCACCACTAAATGTAGCAGTGTGTGGTCAAAAGGGACGTGGGGCAGAGCTCAGTGGTGAAAGGCCACCTTTCTCGTGGCTGTGTTTGGTGTCCTAAGAGAATGAGCTCAAGAACAGTGGGCTACAGTCTTCTGACCCTTGGGGAAGATCGTGAGAAGGATGCTGCAGCTCTTCATGTGAGGGCGGAGGCTGTCCTCCTTTCACAGATAGGAGAACAAAGGTTTCATGTGCTATCCCACTGCTGGGGCTGGGACTGGGGTCGAGGTCGAGGTCAAGGTCTAGTGGGTCTAAGCCAAAAGTTAACTGCTTACTTACTTCCCTCTGTTTCTCTTCCTTCTAGTCGCCCATGTTTGATGGAAAAGTCCCACACTGGTACCACTTCTCCTGCTTCTGGAAGGTGGGCCACTCCATCCGGCACCCTGACGTTGAGGTGGATGGGTTCTCTGAGCTTCGGTGGGATGACCAGCAGAAAGTCAAGAAGACAGCGGAAGCTGGAGGAGTGACAGGTGTGTACATACTGGGGCAGCATGGGCATTCAGCCCCCACCCTGAAGCTCCCAGGAGGGCCTCGTCTCAGAGAGCAAAGCAAACCTCCCCCAGCTTGCCCTCTCCCACATGTGCAGATCAAGCGTATGGTGCCCATGTTATTTCAGCAACACCTCCTGGACTCAGCATCATCTGTTGCATGATATTTGGTATTTTGTTTTTCCAGATGCTTGGAATGTAGCCTTTAAAGTTGTTTTGTTTTTAATAGACTTTATTTTTGTTCATGGCAAAAGTAAGCCAAGAACAAAGAGTTTCCAGTACCCCCTCCCCGTCCCACCACACAGGCTCTTCCTTGTCAACACCTCCCACCAGAGTAGTACATTTGTTATAATTGAGGAACCTACACTGACACATCATTATTGCCCAAAGTCCAGAAACTCCTGATGCTCTACATTCTATAGGTTTGGACAAATGTATGATGACATGCATCTGCCATTATAGTATCATACAGAGTAGTTTCAGACCTGCACCCTTCTGCAGCCCCCTTAAGATTAAGGAAGAATAGCTCATCTCTGAGAGGGGAATGAGGTAGGAGGTGGGGCTCAGACACCAAACCAAACCGAGGACTAACTAAAGCAGGGACAGGGACGAAGCAGCTTTCCATAAAACACCCACCAGTGTGCCATATCAGTTTACCATTGCCATGGCAATACCCGGAAGTTACCACCCCTTTCTGTGACAACAATCTGATGACCTAAAAGTTACCACCCCGTTTCTTAACATGTCTGCATAGTCTGCCCCTTAATTTGCATATAATTAAAAGTGGGTGTAAATATGACTTCAGAACTGCCTTTGAGCTGCTGCTCTCAGCACAGTGCCTGTGGGGTAGCCCTGCTCTGCAGGAGCAGTCACAGAGCCATAACACTGCTGCCTCAATAAAGCTGCTTTCTTCTACCACCAGCTCGCTCTTAAATGCTTTCCAGAGCGAAGCCAAGGACCCGCCCAGGCCAATCCCCAATTTAGGGCTGGCCTGCCCTGCATCAGTTTCACTGCTCTAAAAATCCCCTGTTTATCCCTCCTAATTCCTGACAACCACTGCTCTTTTTACTGTCTCCACAGTTTTCTCCTTTTATGTCTTCTCCCATGTCTTAGTACAGGTCACGTCAGGTGACATAGCAGAGCAGAAAGCAAAGCTATTAAAAGCTTTATTAGGAGATGTAATCCTAGGGCAGCAAGAGAGAGGGAGGAAGGGGAGGCAGGAGGGCAAGCACAGTGCCATACGTTGTCAAGCTGGCCATGGCTTCATGAGAAACAGCCAATGGCTTGGTCATGCAGGATGCCCTCACGCAAGTCTTTTGCCACTAAGCTTCAGAAAAGTCCCTCGGAGCAGGAGAAAGGGAGCAGCATTATCCGTTGGTTCTTTCTGCCTCTTGTTTCTCATTGGTTTTAGCTCGCCGGAGGTGCTGTGGTTCTCTGCACTTCCAGACTGTGTTCCTGGCCTCTGCACAGTCACGCCCTGCAGCCGGAGCTGCCTCTAGATCTGGAAGTGGCGGGAGGACTCTCAGTCCCTGGTTTTGAAAGAGTTGGCCTGTTGGTGACAGTGCTGTGTTTGTTACTGTGGTGGTCACTACAGGGTGGGTATGCCAGGGTGTGGCCCTTACCCTGAGGCAGTGACAGTGCTAGGGAACAAGGCTGTGGCACCAGCAGCCACTGTCAGGTAGCCCACCCTGGGGATACAGATGAACTACATCCAGTACGTGTAATTTTATGGTTCCTTATTTCTTTTAACATCTAAATGTTTACTCTATTTGAAAGTTATCCCGGTGTGTGCTGATGTGTGGTGTGAGGCGTGACTCCAGTTTTATTTTTTTCCAGATGATGATCTAGTTTCCCTACTTTGTTTTTTTGTTGTTGTTTTTGTTTTTGTTTTGTTTTCCAGATGGAGTCTCACTCTGTTGCCCAGGCTGGAGTGCTGTGGCATGGTCTTGGCTCACTGCCACCTCCGCCTCCCGGGTTCAGGCGATTCTCCTGCCTCAGCCTCCCGAGTAGCGTGGTGCCTGCCACCATGCCCAGCTAATTTTTTGTACTTTGTTTATTGGCTTATTCATCTCCCCCATTGAGAGGTGTCTTGTATCATGCACAAAATCTCTGTATTTTGGGGTCCTTTTAAAAATTTCTGTTCCATTGTCTGTTTAACCTTTTTTTATATGTAAACTTTTTTCGTTGTTGTTGGAGACGGAGTCTCGCTCTGTCACCCAAGCTGGGGTGCAGTGGTGCGATCTCGGCTCACCGTAAGCTCCGCCTCCCAGGTTCATGACATTCTTCTGTATGTAGACTTTTTTTCTTATAGCAGTTTTAGGTTCACAGCAAAATTGAGTAAAGTACAGAGTTTCCATATACCCGCTAGCCCTACCCACCCCACACATACACAGACTTTTGTCCACAATCAACATCGCCACCAGAGTGGTCCATGGTTATAGCTGATGAGCTACATTGACACATCGTTATCGGAGTGGTCCATGGTTATAACTGATGAGCCACATTGACACATCGTTATCCCTCGAGGTCTGTAGTTTACATGAGGGCTCACTCTTTGCATTGTACATTCTGTCAGTTTTAACAAACATACATTGACATGCATGTACCTTTATGGTAGCCTCCAGAGTCCTTTCACTGCCTAGGAAATCTCTGTGCTTTGCCTAGTCATTCCTCCCTCCCCTCTAACCTCCAGTAACCACTGATCTTTTTGCTTTCTCCATAGTTTTTCCTTTTCCAGAATATAATATAGTTGGAATCATACAGAAGGTAGCCTTTTCAGATTGGCTTCTCTCACTAGCAGTGTGCTCTTAAGATTCCTCCATGTCGAGCCGGGCACGGTGGCTCACATCTGTAATCCCAGCACTTTGGGAGGCCGAGCCCAGCAGATTAAGAGGTCAGGAGTTCGAGACCAGCCTGACCAATATGGTGAAACCCTATCTCTATTAAAAATACTAAAATTAGCCGGGTGTGGTGGTGTGCACCTGTAGTCCCAGCTACTCGGGAGGCCGAGACAGGAGAATTGGTTGTATTGGGAGGTGGAGGTTGCAGTGAGCCGAGATCATGCCACTGCACTCCAGCCTGGCAACAGAGCGAAACTCCCTCTCAAAAAAAAAAAAAAAAAAAAAAAAAGATTCCTCCATGTCTTGTCGTATTGATAGCTCATTTCTTTTTATTACTGAATAATATTCCATTGTCTGGATTACCACAGTTTGTTTATTCATTGACCTGCTGAAGGACATCTTGATTGCTTCCAAGTTTTGGTGATTATGAACAAAGCTGCTAGAAACATCCACCATGTGCAGGTTTTTATGGGGACATAAGTTTTCAACTCCTTTGGGTAATCAAGGAGTACAATTGCTGGATCATGTGGTAAGAGTATATTTAGTTTTGTAAGAAACTGCCAAGCTGTCTTTCAAAAAGCTGAATCATTTTCCATTCCCACCAGCAATAGATGAGAGTTCGTATCATCGTACATCTTTGCCAGCATTTGGTGTTATCATTGTTTTGGATTTTGGCCATTCTAATAGATATATAGTATTTTATTATTGTTTTAATTTGCATTTCCCTAAGACTGTAATTATCTTGAACATCTTCTCATATGTTTATTTACCATCTGTATATCTTTGGTGAAATGTCTTTTGCCTGCCCCTACCCCCACTTTTTTTTTTTTTTTTAAGACTCTCTTGCTCCGTCGCCCAGGCTAGAGTGCAGTGGTGTGATCACAGTTCGCTGCAGCCTTGACCTCTGTCTCCCACCTCAGCCTCTTGAGTGCTGGGACTACAGGTGCGCACCACCGTGCCTGGCTAATTTTTTAAAATTTTTTGTAGAGACAGGGCCCCACCTTGTTGCCCAGACTGGTCTCAAACTCCTGGTTTTGCTCTTTTTAAAATCACATTGTTTGTTTTCTTACTGTTGAGTCCTAAGAGTTCTTGGTATATTTTGGATAACAGCCCTTTGTCATATGTCTTTTGAAAATATTTTTTCTCAGTGTGTGGCTGGTCTTCCGCAGAGCAGAAGTTTTTAATTTTGTGAAGTCTAGTTAATCAGTTACTTCTTTAGTGGATTGGGCTTTTGGTGTTGTTTGTAAAAAGTCATCACCAGACCCAAGGTCATCTAGATTTTCTTCTAGAAGTTTAACAGTTTTGTGTCTTACATTTAGGTCTGTTATCCATTTTGGTTACTTTTTGTGAAGGGTGTAAGGTCTGTGTCTAGATTCCTTTATTTTTTTTATTTTTTTTTTTTTTCGCATGTGGATGTCCAGTTGTTACAGCTCCGTTTGTTGAAAAGACTATCTTTTCTCCATTTTTTGCCTTTACTTTTTTGTCAAAGATCAGTGGACTGTGCTTGTGTGGCTCTGTTTCTGGGCTCCCTGTTCTGTCCCACTGATCTACTTATCCTTTTGCCAGTACCACACTGTGTTGACTGCTGTGGCTTCATAGTAAGTCTTTAGGTTGGGTAGTGTCAGTCCTCCAACCTTGTTACTGTCATGGCAGAAGGCAGAGGAGAAGCCGGCAGTTGACATGGCCGGAGCAGGAGGAAGAGAGTGAAAGGGGAGGTGCTACACATTTTTCAACAACCAGATCTCAGGAGAACTCACAAGTATCGTGACACAGCACCAAGGGAGAAATCTGTCCCCGTGATCCAGTGACCTCCCACCAGGCCCCACCTCCAACATTCGGGATTATAATTTGATAGGAGATTTAGTGGGGACACAGATCCAAACCATATCACTGTCTGCCCTTCTTGCAGCAGCTGGTCCTTGCAGCTGTTGGTATGTCTGACTAGCTGCTTGCTGCAAACAGATTAGTAACGGCTCAGAATTGGGAATTTTAAAAAGTAAATAAATTTGCCAAGAAAGGGTTCAGAGGGTGAGTATGTCAGATTTAACAGAGGACAGCTCTCATTCTGTTGCCTAGGCTGGAATGTACCGGCATGATCTTAGCTCACTGCAGTTTCTAACTCCTGGGCTCAAGCAATCCTCCCACCTCAGCCTCTGGAGAAGCTAGGACTACAGTTGCCCAACTAATTTTTTAACTTTTTTTTTTTTTTTTTTTAAGATAGAGACAGAGTCTCACTGTGTTGCCCAAGGGATCTTGCTTGGCAAGACCCCAGGCTGGTCTCAAACTCTTGGCTTCAAACAATCTCACCTCTGCCTCCCAAAGCACAGGGTTTATAGGCATGAGCAAATACACCTGGCTGACATTTTTGTTGTTCTGTGGCTGTTTTCTCTTTTGTATTCAGGATAGGGGAAGTTGTAGGTTTAGGGGCATAGATATGTTATATCTAGTTATAATTTAAATATACCTAAGTACATAGATAATCTCTGTCACCCAGGCTGGAGTGCAGTGGTGCCATCTCAGCTCACTGCAACCTCTGCCTCCCGGGTTGCTGGGATTACAGGTGTGTGCCACCACACCTGGCTGGGTATTTTTAGTAGAGATGGAGTTTTGCCATATTGGCCAGGCTGACCTAAGTATAATTTTATAATATGAAAAGGCATAATGATTTTACTGAAAATGTGTCTTTTTGTGAAACCATCATAACCGTACAGTTAGGATACTACCTACTAATTGTCCAGGGATTTTTCATCCAGAGAGCCTAACTTACTATTTTTAGATATATGAAAAGTTTAATTCATCCGAAATCCTCTAATTCAGAAATGAGTTATTAACATGTGGGATATCTCCATAGAAAATACTAATTTGCTTGTGAGTGTGCTTGATTTTCTTTCTTTCCTGCAGAATTGAGATCCTACTCTAAGTATCACTTTTCTTACTTGATTTTTTTTTTTTTTTTTGGCAAAATAAGCATAACATAAAATTTACCTCAACCCTTTTCTTTTTAAAAAAAAAAATTTTTTTGAGACAGGGTCTTGCTCTGTTGCCCAGGTTGGAGTACAGTGGCGCAATCATGGCTCACTGCATCCTCTGTCTCCCGGGTTCAGGCGATTCTTCTGCCTCGGCCTCCCAAGTAGCTGGGATTACAGGTGTGCGCCACCACGTCTGGCTAATTTTTGTATTTTTAGTAGAGATGGGGTTTCACTGTGTTGGCCAGGCTGGTCTTGAACTCCTGACCTCAGGTGATCTACCTGCCTCAGCCTCCCAAAGTGCTGGGATTATAGGCGTGAGCCACTGCGCCTGGCCTGTCTTAACCATTTTTAAGTGTAGAGTTCAGTGGCATGAAGTAGATTCACATTGTTAGGCAAACATTACCATCATCCAGCTCCAGAACTTTTCCATCTTCCCAAACTGAAACTCCCAATCCATTAAGCAATAACTGCCTGTTCTCCCTGCCCCTCATGACCGCTGTTGCTTCTGTCTCTGTGAAGTTGACAACTCTAGCACCTCATGTAAGTGGAGTTAGACAGTATTTGTCCTTTTGTGTCTGGCTTACTTCACTCAGCATAGTTCTTCTGGGTTCATCCGTGTTGCAGCATGTGTCTGAATTTCCTTCTTTTTAAAGACATAATAAACATTAATTGCATGAATATACCATATTTCATTTGCCCATTTGTATGTCTGTGGAAATTTAGGTGGTTTCTGCACTTTGTTTTTTGTTTTTTTGAGACAGAGTCTCACTCTGTTGCCCAGGCTGGAGTGCAGTGGTGCAATCTCAGCTCACTGCAACCTCCACCTCCTGGGTTCAGGTAATTCTCCTGCCTCAGCCTCCCGAGTAGCTGGGATTATAGGCATGCACCACCACATCCACCTAAATTTTTTGTATTTTTAGTGGAGACAGGGTTTCACCACATGGGCCAGGCTGGGATTACAGGCGTGAGCCACTGCACACGGCCAGGTTTCTGCATTTTGGCTATTATGAATGGTATTCATAATATTCATAATAATGATAATGAATATTATTAATAATGCTATAATGAACATCGGTATACAGATATATGTTAGAGACCTTGCTTTCACTTCTCTGCTGTATATACCCAGAAGTGAAATCACTGAATCATGGTAATTCCATGTTTAATTTTTTGAGTAGCCTCCATCCTGTTTTCTACAACAGCTCTTCCATTTCCACCAGCAAGACAAGGGGGTTCCAATTTGTCCTCATTCTTATGAACACTTTTTTTTTTTTTAAAATAATAGCCATCCTAATGTGTGTGAAGTAGTATCTCACTGTGGTTTTTGATTTTCATTTCCCTAATGACTAGTGATGTTGACCTGTTAGTACTTTTACAACTTGATATTTACTCTTCTCATGTTAAAAGTTACAGATTCAAGTGCACAGTAGTCATTTAGTGAGGTTTTGCTAAATTTCATCCAGTATTCCAAGTACTTGACATATTAATTTAATCGTGTCGTCTGTCAGTTTTTACAGGTGAGGAAGTTCAGGCACAGAGAAGTTAGGTAACTGACCCAAGATTATACTGGTAGTAAATTCCTGAGCCAGGATTCAAATCCAGTCTGTCTTTTTTTCTTTTTTTTCAAGACAACATCTTGCTCTGTCACCCAGGCTGGAGTGCAGTGGAACGATCGCAGCCTACACTCCAGCCTTGGCCTCCTGGGCTTAAGCAATCCTCCAGTCTGCTGAGCAGCTGGGACTACAAGCGTGAGCTACCGCACCCAGCCCTGTCTTGCTTTGAGACTAGAATTTTAACCTTTTAGTTATATTACACATAGAGCTGCTGCAAACTTCTTGTACATCCCATGCACCTGTACAGTTATTTCTTTAATTCTAAGATGTGCAGTTACTGTTCAAAGAGATGAACAATTTTAAGGCTTTCTGTGTATGTGCCAAATTGCCTTCCAGAAAAGGTTGCTTCAATTGCACATACTATACCAGCAGTATATAATATACCCATTTCTCTACTAACATACTATTCCTAAGTGTTTCCTTTTTTTGGAGTCAGGGTCTCACTCTGTCACCCAAGGCTAGAGTGGAGTTGCACGATCCTAGCTCACTGTAGCCTTGAACTCCTAGACTTAAGCAATCTTCTTACCTTAGCTTCCTAAGTAGCTAGGAGTACAGGCGTGCACCACCATGCTGGGGTTTGGTTGTTTTGTTTGTTTCTTCCTTAAATGGAGGAGGTCTCTATGTTGCCCAGGCTGGTCTTGAACTCCTGGGCTCGAGTGATCCTCCTGCCTCATCCTCGCAAAGTGCTGGGATTACAGGTGTGAGGTGGGATTACCATGCCTGGCCTTGTGTTTTTCTTAAGGAAATGTAAAAGATACTGATTCTTTGTCATAACATTTTACAAATATTTTTCCAAGTTTGACATTTTCTTTTAGTTTTGTCTGTTGTATTTTTTTGCCTCATTAAAGTTTCATCTTTCACTAACGTTTGTGTAGTCATGTCTGTCTTCTCATTTGTGGTGTGTCTTTGGTATTATATCTGGAATATTAAAAATGATTTACATAGTTACATGCACAGATCTTACGTATACAGTTCAGTGAGTTTTGACAAATGCTTATACATATCTAGCATATACCCCGTTGAGTTATAGACATTTCTGTCACCCCGTGAAGTTCCCTTGTAGTTTTTCTAGTCTTTTTTCCCTGACTCAGGTAACCACTGTTCTGATTTCTATCCCCATAGATTAATTTTGCCTGATTTAGAATTTCAGGAAGAAAAGGAATTGTATACCCTCTTACACGCTTTCTTCACTCAGAGCAATGCCTGTGAGATTCTTCCAGGTCATCTTGTGTGTCATTAGTTCTTTTTATTTCTGGGGAGTAGTCCTTTGTTTGGATATATCCATTTGTTTATCCATTTTTCTGTAGGTGACTTTGGGGTTGTTGCCAGTTTGGGGCTATTACAAATACAGCTGCTAGGAATTTGATTGGCATCTCACTGGATCCATGGATCAAATTGCAGATAATTGACATCTTAACAGTCCATGAACATGATGCATCTCTTCATTTATTTAGGTCTTCTTTGATTTCAGCAAAGTCTTACAGCTTTTAGTGTAGAGATCTTGCACATCTTTTGTTAAATTTATCTAAGTGTTTTATGTATCTTAACGCTGTTTAAATACCAGTGTCCTTGCCTTTTCCAGTATGTTTATTGCTAGTATTAGACATTTTTGTATGTTTGTATATTGACAGTGTGCCCTGTGTATTTGCTAAATTCACTTAATTTAGTAGGTTTTAAAATAGATTTCTTAAGATATCTCTTAGGAATATCAAATGGAATCATCTACAAGTAGAGATGGCTTTACTTACTATTTTCCAAACTTACACCTTGTGTTTCTTTTTCTTTCCTTAATGCACTTACTAGAACCTCCAATACCATGTGGAATAGAAGTGATGGGAAGATAGCTTCGTCTTATTCCTAATCTTAGGCAAGAAACATTCAACCTGGGAATTTATTTTTATAATAAGAGAAGAATCCAGTTTTTGTCCCAAATGGCTAGCCAGTGATCCCCAGAACTCTTTATTGAATAATTCAACCTTTTCCCACTAATTTGAAATGATACCTTTAGTACATATTTAATTCTTACATATACTTGTGTCTGACTTATATCAAAATATTTCCTTTAATTCAACACTTTGGTAAATAGAAGTATAATGGAAATTAGAAGCCTTAGTGAGACGTCAGTATGCTTCCAGGCTCTTAAGGTGAGCACCTAATAAGTGCTTTCTAAAGTGTGGGACGGGCCTCCAAAGAAAGGGGAGGAGATGGAATGTCAGACAGCTGACCACCCCCTGATATGCTGCTCTTTCAAGGAGCTCAGTCTGAGAAGGGTCATTTATCTCCAGAAAAGAAGCTCTATTAGCTGACCACGGTTGTTACAAACAGACAGATGAGATGGACCAATCGTAGTCTCCCAAGGCATAAGGTGTCCTAGTGGAAGGATCCTGGGGAGGTAGAAGAGGACAGGGGGCTCCTCTGAGCTGCATTTTGGGGCTGTTGAGATGAGCATTGCTGTCTGTTTGATTCTCCAGGCAAAGGCCAGGATGGAATTGGTAGCAAGGCAGAGAAGACTCTGGGTGACTTTGCAGCAGAGTATGCCAAGTCCAACAGAAGTACGTGCAAGGGGTGTATGGAGAAGATAGAAAAGGTAAGATCTTGGGGGCCCAGATCCCTGAACTTTATGGATTGCTTGCATTGATGTTATTGGCTATCTCAAGAGAAAAGAAGAAATGGGGGCTTTAGGGTGCTAGCTCAACGTAAGTGATTAAAAATAAAGTGACGACATTAGTATTGACCAGATACGTCAGTGACTTCCAGACAGGTCTGGTCCTCCTTATCACGGTCCAGTTCTCATGTATGTGTGCATCTGCTCTTGGAAAGTGTTAATAAAAGGAGTCTCTTTTGGACCCAGCAGTGGCTGGGGAGAGACTGTTTGTCTGTGTTTTATGGTAGAATTAGGTATAAGGAGTGTGTTTACCCTGTTATGAGCCTCCAGCCTTCTGTTTAATCAAAGGAACTTCATTAACCAGGCTTTCTCACCAGTTCTAGCCCCTGAAGGCTGACAGCCAGTCAGAGAAAATGGATGGAGACACAGGTAGAAGGGAAGGCTTGTGCCCCGCAGCCTTCTCACCCTTCTCTAATGTGACATGCACATATGAATTGATTCATTTAAGGCATTAATTGAAAGTCTCTGCCTCCCGGAGGTATTGTACAGAAAACTGAGGTGAGCCAATGGGTATTTAGAAAAGAAAAACATGGAATTGCTATATCTTCTCCAGCTACCTTCAACCACCAAAAATTTAAGGCAAACATTAAGATCCTCTTTACCTCAAGGGGAATGCCGGATGGTATGTGCTGCTGGGTTACTGGTTTTATGTAATGCCAGGAACCCCTCCTGCTGCATTCTCTGGATTGAGCCTCCCAGGCCTGGAATTCTCCTGGGAATATCAGGCCTGGGGACTGGGGACCTGGGCAGGCTGGCAGGACTGGATTCTTGCCTGTGGGTTTATTACTCCTTAGGGGGTGTCATCTGTAAAGAGACTAAGGAGGCCATAGGAGGGTGGGAGTGGACAGAAAGTCCCTGCTAGTACAAAAGTGCTGCATTGGGGGCTGGGCACGGTGGGGTGGTAGGCTGAGGCAGGAGTATTGCTTGAGTCCAGGAGTTCTGGACCAGCCCGGGCAACATAGTGAGACCTCATCTCTGCAAAAAAATTAGCCAGGCAAGGCCGAGGTAGGAGGGTCACTTAAGCCTGGGAGGCAGAAGTTGCAGTGAGCTCAGATCAAGTCACTGCACTCCAGCCTAGGCAACAAGACAAGACCCTGTCTCAAAAAAAAAAAAAAAAAAAAAAGTGCTGCATTGGAAGCCCACGCAGGTGTGCAAGGCTCTAGCTCTGCCCAGCACACCATACCATGTGTTTTTATGCCTGCCCCAGGTCAGCAGAAACATCTTAAGGGGAATGTTAGCAATTCTTCACATGTCCAGGCAGGTAGCTAGGTCGCCAGCCATTTGGAATTTAAGGAACCCTGAGTCTTGAGGGTGGGTAACACACAATCCTTGATGACCTGAGAGAGCTAAACCTCTCAAAAGCTCATGAGTCTTCAAGTTGGCGGGCAGGCCTTGGCTTGGACCCTCAGCTCCTCACTGGCTGGAGCACAGGCTGCCCATATCATGTTCACTATCCTTGCTTGTCGCTCCCTTGGTACCACATATGGTTTTTCCTGCAGGGCCAGGTGCGCCTGTCCAAGAAGATGCTGGACCCGGAGAAGCCACAGCTAGGCATGATTGACCGCTGGTACCACCCAGGCTGCTTTGTCAAGAACAGGGAGGAGCTGGGTTTCCGGCCCGAGTACAGTGCGAGTCAGCTCAAGGGCTTCAGCCTCCTTGCTACAGAGGATAAAGAAGCCCTGAAGAAGCAGCTCCCAGGAGTCAAGAGTGAAGGGTGGGTGGAGCGCTGCGGGGTTGCCCTGGGGGTTCAGTGAGGGGTTCGAGGGAGGCCCAAAGGCTCTACAGGTTCCATACCACTCCTCTGTTTCCCTTCGCTGACTGTCAGTAAGCCAGGGAGATGCAAACTGAGGAATGGTGACAGCAGAAATGTGGGGGCAAAGGACAGGGTAGGGAAAGACAGCCAGGGGTTCCCATGGCCTCTGCTGAGAGCCCTCTCCCCTGTGAGACCTGCTTCCTGGTGGTCTATTCCCCTTCCAACATCTGAGCTCCACGGACAGGCTAACTACACTTTTCCCACCACAACCCTTTAGATACTTAAAAGACCACCGTCCTTCCCTGGGTATTTGTTGTGCCTGGGTTGATCACTATTCGGAACAATGCTGGGAGAATCGTGACCATTTTTAGTTAGGGGATGGGCAGTGGATAATTTTCCTGGCTTAGAGTTGAGAATGATAAGGGTTTTGCATGGTGTTAAAATTTAGAATGGGAAGGACCATCAGTGACTGTCTTGAATCCATGGACACCTCTTGGTCTCTCCAGTTTACCCTCTGCTGGTCCCTCAGCCTCAGTCTGGAGAACTGCTTGTTAACAAGCACACCAGGGGTGGTGTGGCAGAGCCTGGTATGCACCCTGCTCCTTGGACGGTGACTGGGCAACCATCGAGCAGCCATCACACATTATCTCAGTTCATAACGCCTGTTCATTGCAGCAGCACATGGGGCTCTAGAATGTGGAAGAAAACTGAAAAATCAGGCCATGGGTCAAAAAGCCCACAGGGCATTGCAGCACGTGATATAGGTGTTGGAGTTCATCAGCTCCCACTTATGCCATGATAACTGCCAGAATGTGTTGAGCACATTTCGTATGCCAGACACTATATGAAGCCCTGTATTTGGACTGTTTCATTTGCCCATCACCAGAGTTCTGTGAGGCAGATGGTATTCTTTTCCCTATTTTATGGATGAGGAAAGTGCAAGGGTTTGTGCTCAGGTCTATGTGATAGCTGAGACTGACAGACCACTGCGGCTGTCCTGCCCCTGTATTTTGGGGGCAGGTGATAGCCTCAGAGCTGTGTTTGCTGAGCCAGCTGGGGCAGGCTGGTTAGCACTGCTTTGACTGTCACTTCTTGTCAGGGCTTTATATGGCAGTACAGCCCCACCTCTGTGAGCAGCCTCTTTCCCTTGCTCTGTGTTTTAGCTCGAAAGGCCTAGCTCCCTGGACTTGTGCTTTGTCTTTCTGCAATCCCTACCCCCTAGCCATGGGCTTACCTCTAGCCTAGTCCCTGCTAGAACCTTCCAGGCCAGGAGATACATGGGTTTCTTTTTTTTTTTAACCTCAGACGGGGCCTGAGCCCTGGATTCTTGTAATGGGTTGTTCTGAGTCCCTGGAACAACCCTAGCCCCTCTCCCTGGCTGGGAGAGTATGTTCTGAATTGGATGATGTCTTCTGCCATCTTGGCTGCAAGTACTCCCTGAGTAGACAGTGATCGCCTAAGGGCACTGAGTGGGGCAGGGGTTAGGGAGTGACAAGTGTGAGTAGGCCCTACAGGGAGTTGATAGAATGACATTAAGATACTGCATCACCACAAGTCATTGGGTGTCAGACTTTTAATGGCTCTGGCTGTCTCTCATATCCTGTGTCTCCTTCAGAAAGAGAAAAGGCGATGAGGTGGATGGAGTGGATGAAGTGGCGAAGAAGAAATCTAAAAAAGAAAAAGACAAGGATAGTAAGCTTGAAAAAGCCCTAAAGGTGAGTTCTCAGCTCTGTGTCTCCTTTCGACATTCTGCTGTCTGGATTCTCTTTCTCATTCTGGGAAGACAATTCAAGGAATTGTGTCCCACTTATTAAGACCTTTAGCAAATTGATGGCAGTTATTAAATAGCATGGCTTTTCCCCAGATTGTTTTCCCTCCTCCAAAAGAAACCATTTTTATTTGGAAGAGAATCCACATTAGGCTGTAGGTGTCTGACCTGCCGCCAGGCTTGAGCAAGGACTGAGTGCTCTGTTTCCGCTCACCAGCCTCATACTGGGATGACAGAGATTCATGCTTTGGCCAAATTATGCACTACTGTACACCCTGCACCTTTGTGGTCACTTGCAAACTTTGGAAACTGAATACTTAGAGGATGCTAAAGATTCTTAGCATAGACAAATGGCTTGAAGAGATCAAGTGTCTCCACATTTTTTAAATGAAGATCTTCATTTTTAAAAAAGGAATAGACTGATAATGACAGAAGAAAACTATCCGTTAAATCAGTGGTCCTTGACCAGAAAGATTCATCCCTGTGTTGATTATGTACGTGTTGAAGCAAAGCAAAAATTATTAATCAGAAAATGCTGGATGTCTGGGAAATTGGGGGAGAACAGTTGGTCTCTCTTGAGAACATGATTTCCATGAGCCATCTGCTTGTGTCTCTTCTATGAGTATTCAGTTTTTACTAGTGGTACTAAAATTAAAAGCAGTTTCTGATATGGTTCTAGTTGCTAAATAAGAATCACACATTTTGTTCAATTGTCTTATGGTAAAAAAGTGTCTGTCATGCACCAAAACTGGCTGCAAGAGAACTGTGGTGCCACTTCACATTGGCCATTTGGTGAGATTAGTGTCCTTCTCTCTTCCCTAGTGGTATCAGAGATGTATAGAGAGTCAGAAAATTAAAATGCCTCTCAGCGTTCCCACTGTGGCACATCTGTGTCTGTTGGCTCTCCCCCCTTGGTCACCTAGGTGACATTGTTGTACTTCTTCCATTTAACCCTGTATCACTAGACCTTTTCCTCATCCTCTCATGTCTCCATTCCTGGTGTCCCAGTGTATGCTGTGTGTGATGGAGAGGAGATGTCGAGAGACCCCTTAAAAATGAAGCTGGGAAACAGGTGCAGACGTGTGTGCCTGTACCTTTGCCAGTGGAGTTAAAATCCTCTTTTGATACTAATAGCAACCCTATAGGATATGATAGGGCTGGCATTTTTGTCTCCATTTTGCAGAGGTGGAATCTGAGCAGAGATGGCGAATAACTTGCCCATTTTCCTGGGGAAGGAGGAGACTCACCTCAGCCTTTAAAATGGAGAGGCTGATAGCTTCCTCAGCAAGCTTGATTGTTATGAGAATAAATGAGATGAGGCCGGGTGCAGTGGCTTGAGCGCCTGTAATCCCAGCACTTTGGAAGGCCGAGGCAGGCGGATCACTTGAGGCCAGGAGTTTGAGACTAGCCTGGCCAACGTGGTGAAACACCGTTTCTATTAAAAATATAAAAATTAGCTGGGCGTGGTGGTGCACACCTGTAATCCCAGCTACTCAGGAGACTGAAGCAGGAGAATTGCTTGAACCCAGAAGGTGGAGGTTGCAGTGAGCTGAGATCGCATCATTGCACTCCAGTCTGGGTGACAGAGTGAGACTCCATCTCAAAAAAAAAGAAAAAATAAGTGAGATGACACGTAAAAGCATCCAACCAAGAGTAGGCACTTAATAAAGATTAAAACTTCCATTTTCAGAAGAGCTTAAATACATTCCTGCATGATACTGAATATAATATACCATCAAGGAAATTGGTGTTTGCGAATCATTCCTACTCTAAGATTGGTGGAGAATGGCCATACCCTGCCTCCTCTAGTTGCTGATAAACGTGGGCCGTGGGCTCAGCCTACCACTTCCAGGCTCTTACCTGGTGTTTCTGGGGATTGATTTCTGAGGGTTGGTTCCAGGAGCCTTGGTGCAGTCTCCCCCACACCCTTAGGGCTTCCTCATCACCTTCCACAGTATTCTCTGAGAGACCACACAGCAGGTTTAATTTGGTGTCCACAGGAGCATGACTGGGAGTCAAATCCTGTGCTAATCACCCAGATTTGCAGGGGCGGCTCGCTGGTGCACAAGGGTATATAACTGGAGGCTCAGCATGACCAGGGCTCCTCCTCCAGTTGGATTCTTCCTTTGAAAAGAGCTAGCCTCTCAGCCACTGGGTCTTGTCCATAGGCTCAGAACGACCTGATCTGGAACATCAAGGACGAGCTAAAGAAAGTGTGTTCAACTAATGACCTGAAGGAGCTACTCATCTTCAACAAGCAGCAAGTGCCTTCTGGGGAGTCGGCGGTGAGCTGCCTTTGTGTTAAGTGGGACACGCATGTGAGGCCGACCCCGTCGTTGTGGAGTGACTGTCCCAATGGAGTGTGGGAGGCCCTCCGTGTGAACACCTGCTGGTATTAATTGCAAGGAGTATAAATCGTGGTTGTGTTGCACGGTCATCACCACCATCGTGGTCACCATTTTTCCGGGGTGGATGGGGCCGGCATTCACACGCCCCACCAGACATCTTCCACATGTTAGTGCTTGCTCTAGAGTGCCAGGCCTGTGAAGAGAGGAGAGCCCCCTCCTGAGGGGTGGCATGATGGTTTCCCATCAGTGTCCCCAGCTGGCCCTTCTCTGCTGTCATTCTTGGGAGTTGGCTTGGCACTGTACCTTCTGCAATGCCAGTGGTTGCTTTCCCTTCATTTCTAAATCACTGAGGGATGGGGGCGCTGCAGGAACACTTGGAAATAAGGTCTCCTACAAGAATCCAAGCTCCATTGTAAACCAAGGAGGGGTGGGGTGTTAAGAGCCCCATAGCAAGCCCACAGCAAGAAGCCTCTCTTCTTTGTAGTGAGTGGAATCTGTGCAAGTTCCTCCATCCCACATTAGTAAGTGTCCTTTTTTGTAGTCCCGCATTTGCCCTCTGACGTGTTTCTCCACTGGCTGCAGATCTTGGACCGAGTAGCCGATGGCATGATGTTCGGTGCCCTCCTTCCCTGCGAGGAATGCTCGGGTCAGCTGGTCTTCAAGAGCGATGCTTATTACTGCACTGGGGACGTCACTGCCTGGACCAAGTGTATGGTCAAGACACAGACACCCAACCGGAAGGAGTGGGTAACCCCAAAGGTAAGGGGTAGGGGAAGATCCTGGGATCTGTTGGGAGAAAAACCTGGCCCCACTTTCTGCGCTTGTTTATACTTCAGGTCCCTGAGATTGCAGGGCCATGTTCCTCAGACTTCTTTACAGCTGTGTCATCCTGTTTACCAGAATATAAAATTATATGTTTGCAAACTACGCAAATGTAGAACCAAAGCTCCTCTAAGTATGGAGTAGAGGTCCATTTGGTGTAAAATGTTGCTTGCAAAGACCATGAATAGTTTTTATCTATTGAATGCCTCCTATGTGCCAGGCACAGTTCTAGGCTTGAGGGACATATGGTGAAGAAATGGATAGTAATTCCTGCTTTCTGACACAAGGTTTTTTCAAGGACATTTCCTTGCCTTAGTGCTAGCAGGAGAATTGGATCCAGGGTTCACATATCTCCTAGTATCGCACGTTCTCTCTTTTTTTAATGGAACTGCTTATGGAATTCTCAACGCAAAATACCTCCATGGGGAGCCTCCTTTGGAGCCGGCTGGTGGGGTTCTAGCAGTATCTTTGTGGGGCTGGCTGCTCCGAGGCCTTTGCCTGTGCTCCCTCAGACTCAGCAGGATCCAGGCCCAGCAGCCTGGGTAGGTGCAGAGCTCTGCCACTCACCAAGCTGCTTCCCTCGCTGTTGCACTTGGAACAGCGGCACACAGTACACACTCAGGAATCGTTACCTGAGTAATAATCGACATTACTCGCTCTGCACCTACAACTGAACTCCATTTCCACTGGCCCCTGGCTCACCTGTTCACTGCCATGATTGCATGATCCCTCCTAATTTTCTCTCTGTGCGTTTGAGTGCTTCCTCTAAAATAAATCTGACCTTGTCACTTCCCCCACCCTTAAAATCTTAGACTGATTCCCTGATTTTTCTGGGTATGCAAATCTTACAGACCCTTACGTGGTATTTGTATTTCTTTTACTATCTTTGATGGGGAAATAGTAAGATGGCAATAAGCAATGTGCCATTCCTTGTATTTTATATATCAATTGTAGAGCATCTATATACATTTTTAAAGGTTATGTGCATGTGTGAGACAAGTTTTCGGTCTGGCAGTGCTTGCTGCCCAGGCAGTGACACTGTTGCCCCCAGGCACTTGTCCCACAGAATCAAGGCCAGCTCCGTAGCTTGTCCTCAGAGCCCTCTGTGATGCGGCTTTGCTGGCCTTCTGCAGCCTTTTTCTGCCACCCTTTTCTTCCTTCTCACATACCCCTCTCCCCACCCCACCGACAGTCTTGCTCATTCTTTTTAGGAGTACCTAGCAATAGGGCGCCTAGCCAGGGCACCCCGCATGCCACCGTGTGCTACTCAGATGGCTGTGCTTAGGCAGTCCCCTGTGTTTTCAGCTCCCAGTGGGCTTAGCAGATCACTGCCTCCAAGTGCATGCTAGCATCCCCTGTCTCACATCACCTTGGCACACCTCTGGCATAGCTTAGCTCCTTTGTTAAAGTTCACCTTCCTATAGCTGATGCTCAGTCACGAATGAGATACTTTCTGAAGAGCAGAAACTGTCTTTTTAACCAGACTATGGTTGGTAGCACATATTAGGTGGTCTGTGTGTGTTGGAAGCAATCTGTGACCTCTTGTATCTAACTGACACCCTGAACACAGGCATAGCTGGAAAGGGCAGTTTCTTGATTGGATGAAGACCTGGGAGCACAGTGTCTTTCCCTGAGCTTCATGTATTTGGTACTTATTGAGTGACCATTTAGAGCAAGGCCCCTTGTAAATCAGTCAGAGTGAAGAGTGAATTGTGCTGATGGAAGAATTTATAGTGAATACCATAGGGCTCTCTGCATTCATTTTTCCTTCTTCTAAAAAGGAAAGCAAATACTGTGATTTCCTTTTGGGTAATAATCTCCCAGTGTGTATATAGTATTCGGGCTCTTAGAGTTCTGGAGTAGGCATGTGATCCCACAGAGGCCTATTAACTCTCGAAGGGAGCAACTCAAGAATGAGGCCAGGGAGATTGTAGTCATACAGCAGTTCCAGTGGTGGTTCCCTGACCGAATTGGCCACTGGTTTCTGTTTTTGTTTTTTTTAGGGAAAGATTTTTCTCTTAAAGCAGCCACAATATTAGCCCTATTATAAATGTAAAAGTACCAGAAATAAGTACTGTAGCAGCAATAATACTGTCTTTCATCCTTAAAGCCTCACATTTTTCTATTTTTTGTTACTCTTTATTGTAAGAAGAAAAAAAGAGATTATTTAATTTGGACAAGCCAAATCCTCTTTGGTCTATGGGGTGGTTACCTCAAGGGAGAGCTGGCTTCTTAACTAAAACTTAATATTTTTTAGGAATTCCGAGAAATCTCTTACCTCAAGAAATTGAAGGTTAAAAAGCAGGACCGTATATTCCCCCCAGAAACCAGCGCCTCCGTGGCGGCCACGCCTCCGCCCTCCACAGCCTCGGCTCCTGCTGCTGTGAACTCCTCTGCTTCAGCAGGTACAGCATTTGGGACCCCGGTCTTAGAGCTGCTTTGCAGGAATTGTTTGCCCACTACTTGCTGGTGGTGTGGAGCTGGTGAAGAAAGTATCCGTCAAGGGTCTCTCTTTGCTGACCCCACCATGGGGAAGCCTTGCCCTGCAGGGGATAGGCCTCTTCTCTTGGCTTGTTACACCCCTGACCACAGCAAGGTGGGAGAGTGTTAAGAACATAGCATAGGCTGGGAGCAGTGACTCACACCTGTAATCCCAGCACTTTAGGAAGCTGAGGCAAAAGAATTGCTGAGGCCAGGAGTTTGAGACCAACCTGGGCAATGTAGTGAGACCCCATTTCTACAAAAATGTTTAAAATTAATCCGAGTATGTTCCTTTAGCCCTAGATACTCAAGAGGCTGAGGTGGAGGATCCCTTGAGCCTGGGAGGTCAAGGCTGCACTGAGCTGTGATCACGCTACTGCACACCAGCTTGGGCGACGGAGTGATACCCTATCTCTAAAAATAAAATAAACATTGTAAAAGAACAAGCAACTCTTACTCTGGGAGGCTAGGAGAGGGGCTCCTAAGAAAGGCTAGGTCGACAGCCTTACCTGGAGTTGGGCGCAGGGTCTCCTGCCTGACTGCACTGCAGAGGAGCATCCCAGGCCTCACTCTCCAGGCCGCCCTGCGCCCACCAGTCATCCGGGCCCTGGTGTGATGCTCAGGTCTCTGTTGTATGCAGAGGGAGTTACTAATCAGCACTAGTGAGAAATGCCCCAAGCCAACCAAGACAGTGAGAGCAATGTATTTTTTTGGCAGGAGAAGTGACCCGCTGCTTATTTACTCAGAGACGTGGCATAGTCTGTTGGTGAAGGTCACAGTTTGGTGGGTGGAGGATGAGGGTTCCTTCCTTGAACATAAACCTGTTATTGACTTCCTTTTCATATCCTGAGAGGGGACCAGTGGTCACTGCAGTGTGTGCTGGTGGTCATCCCAAGTCCACTGTGCTGCTGGCAGCCTGGGTCCAGGTGCCCACATGAAGGGCCAGTTGGGGGCTGGCATTCTGACCCCTCCATGGAGTGTTCCCTCCTCTGCTTTCCCCTGACTTGCAGTTCAGCATGAGTCAATAATTTTGTTCTCTGGAGACCTCAGCAGTTTCAGTTAAACTGTCAGTGTTTCCTAGTTGTTTGCCCTCACAGGGAAGGCAGGAAGGACTTTTCCTTGCAGCAACTCCAGTTCTGGAAGGGTGTCACCTGCACTGTGTTGTTTGCTGTGAACAGAAGGCACACCCCTGTCTAGGCCTTTCTGGCCTGGGTCAGTGCACACCAGGCTGCTGCTTTTCTCCTAGAATCAGTTAGCTCAGCTCCGTGTGATTGTGCTGGCCACTGCTTTGAGGGACTATCATGGACATGTCTCATTTTAAAATGGGGTTAATTCATAAGAATTGCAGTTTGTTTGGGAGAATAACAGAAGGAATTGGGGGTTCATGTGACCTTACCCCTCTTCCCATCCGACTCCAGCCTCCTGGTCCCTCGTCCACAGATGCAGCCTTCCTAGCCTGACCTTGGCGCGGACCTAGGGTAACCCACAGCTGCCTGGCTCACGCCGCAAGGCTGGGCTGGCCATGGAGTGGCATTCTGTGGCTTGCTCCCTGCCCAGTCCTTTCTGTGCTGAGGGACATCTGTAGGTACTCAGGTGGCAGCTTGCTGTCCTGTCCTGTTTTCTCGCGAGTGTATTTTCATAGGCTTTTCCCAGGAGCTCGCTGCTTGGCTCACCTGCTCCTCCACCTCCCCTTACTGGGGAGCAGCACCAGAGCTGGCCTTGCTGAATGATTCTCTCCTTTCATCCCAGATAAGCCATTATCCAACATGAAGATCCTGACTCTCGGGAAGCTGTCCCGGAACAAGGATGAAGTGAAGGCCATGATTGAGAAACTCGGGGGGAAGTTGACGGGGACGGCCAACAAGGCTTCCCTGTGCATCAGCACCAAAAGTGAGTTGAATCTGAATTTGTGCAACAGGGACAGTGCTTCTGTATCTTATGATTGTGATGATGAGTCAGTGAGGAAGAGTCGAACACAGCGCTGAAAAACTGGATCTTAACATCATCATCGCTGTGGTTCTTTATGAAGGGAAACCAGTATTTGCTCTCAGTGTTGCTGCTTTGTACTGTAGATTCATGTGCGTTGCATGTTCTCAACTAAAGACGGTAAGCTCCTATAGGTTGAGTCTCCCTAGTCCTGAAGTCCAAACAAATTGCCTCAAAATTCAACACTTTTTGAGTGACAGCATGATGCTCAAAGGAAATGTTCATTGGAGCATTTCAGATTTCAGAGTTTTGGATTAGATGCTCAGTCAGTAAATATGAAGCAAGTATTTTAAGGTCTGAAAGGTTTCTGGTCTCAAGCATCTCGGATAAGGGAAGCTGCTCAACCTGTATTCTCATCACTTTGCACTGCTCTGTAAGATGTGCATAGATATCTGCCAAAACAGAAGTTCACGGTTCAAGTATGTTTGGAAAAGGTAGGGTAAAACAAAGCTAAACAGGTTTCTGTGTGGGTTTATTATGCTGATTACCACTGTAGGTCTTCAGGAACCAGAGAAATAGAATACAGGATTTCCCATACATATTTGACATCAGGGTGTTTTTTCTTTGG
Organism: Pan troglodytes; assembly: GCF_028858775.2. NCBI lineage: Eukaryota > Metazoa > Chordata > Mammalia > Primates > Hominidae > Pan > Pan troglodytes. The sequence goes on from NC_072398.2 coordinate 22,915,306, forward strand.
AGTGTCTGTTAACATCGTGCTGTAGAATGGTTTGGAGAAGGCTGCCCTGGCTCGTCATACCTTAGAAAAGGGGGAATGTTGCTGATAAAAACACTCTTGGGAGCATTAGACTTGGAAGCAAAGGAGAGCTGTGAATGCTGAGGGTTTGGAAGTACACACTAAATATAACTATAGTAATTTGAGGTTTTAGTTTTGTTGGTTTTTTTTCCTTTCAATTTGAACAGAGGAGGTGGAAAAGATGAATAAGAAGATGGAGGAAGTAAAGGAAGCCAACATCCGAGTTGTGTCTGAGGACTTCCTCCAGGACGTCTCTGCCTCCACCAAGAGCCTTCAGGAGTTGTTCTTAGCGCACATCTTGTCCCCTTGGGGGGCAGAGGTGAAGGCAGAGCCTGTTGAAGTTGTGGCCCCAAGAGGGAAGTCAGGGGCTGCGCTCTCCAAAAAAAGCAAGGGCCAGGTCAAGGAGGAAGGTGAGGGCCCCAAGCTGCCCCCTCCAGGGCCAAAAGCCAGGGACATTGGTGGCCAGGTTGTTGTGCACGGAACCTCTCCCTTTGTGTCCCTGACATGGCCTATTGAGTGCTGCAGAGCAGGACACAGAATGGCAGGTGCTTTGGGGGTGGCGGGAGGAGTGTGTATATAGATGCCGAGTTGACAGATGATGGGAATGAGAACAACTCATTTGCCTTCTACCTTCCCCTTACTTTTTAGTTACATTTAACTTCATGTTTACATTTTTCTGTTCCCTTCCAAGGTATCAACAAATCTGAAAAGAGAATGAAATTAACTCTTAAAGGAGGAGCAGCTGTGGATCCTGATTCTGGTAAGCAAACAGGACTGCCAGCCAAGTGGGCTGTGCCGCCCCCCAACCCCCAGCTGACTAGGAGCACACATCCGAATGCCTGCAGCATACCTGGGGCAGTGTGGTCGTGCCTTTGTCCTCACTCAGGCCTCCTTCACCAACTCCCCCAGTCCTAAGAACACACATTTGTGGGGAGCCTCCCGAGGGTGGTGGTAGTGTATCCAAGAGGCGTGAACCTCAGGCCCGCAGATCCCTTCTCCGTGAGAGCGCTAGCGCCTCAAAAGGAGAGAAAACTGTAGGTGCTTTTCCTCCGGGACAGGACTGGAACACTCTGCGCATGTCCTGGAGAAAGGCGGGAAGGTCTTCAGTGCCACCCTTGGCCTGGTGGACATCGTTAAAGGAACCAACTCCTATTACAAGCTGCAGCTTCTGGAGGACGACAAGGAAAACAGGTGAGTTCTGCAGGTGTAGCCTGGTTGTGCAGAGACATGGGCCCGTCCTGCATTGGTTAGTGCTGTGCCATCAGCCTTGTGAAACCCGTTAGGCCCAGTGCCTGGGGAATGAAATCTAATCACAGAGATCAAAAACAAATTATAAGGCCTTTGCTTAAAGGGGAGAAAGAAGCCACTTACTAACCAGTAGCGTTGCTGTCCTTGTACAGTTGTCCCAAGGTATGGTTTCACGTATTCTTCTGCTGGCTTTTCTTTTTGTTTGGTGTTTTGTTTTTTGTTGTTGTTTTGCAACTATTTGTTTTGTTTTTTGAAATAGTCTCGCTCTGTTACCCAGGCTGGAGTGCAGTGGCGTAATCACAGCTCAGCGGAGCCTTGACCTCCCAGGCTCAAGCAATCCTCCCACCTCAGCCTCCTGAGTAACTGGGACTATAGGTGCGCACCACCATGCCTTATTTTTTATGGAGACAGGGGCCTCGCTGTGTTGCCCAGACTGGTCTCAAACTCCTGGACTCAAGTGATCCTCCCGCCTCAGCCTCTCAAGGTGCTGGGATTACAGGCATGAGCCTCTGCACCCAGCCCCAGCTGGCTTTTCTGTCAGCTACTTGAATCAAGATTTTCTGATTTTACATATGTTTTAAAACTTTGAAGCAAATAAAGGTTGGCAAGCGTTGAACTTACTCTTTAATGTTCAAACTCCCTAGTAACTAAAGAGGTTGGATTTGCCTTTTTTTTTTTTTAACATGGTGAGACAGGCAAGGTTGGAGTCTGGATGGTGGGGTACAGCAGCTGGGAGGTGGTGAGAGGGTGGGCTGGCTTTTGTCCTTATGTTTCTAGGCAGAGTGGTCCTTATCTAGTGAGTTCATTGCCCCTCAGTACAGCCACCACAAAATAGGATTTATGTGTCAGTGTAAAGGCATGTGGAAGGAACTCTTACTAAATTCTAACGTTGATTGTGGATGTGGACATTTTTCTGGTGGCTTAGATTTCCTGATGTTAAGTGAAAGGGTGGTGTAGGCTGTTAGGGTCAGAAAAAACTTTCGACGTAGATCAAGGTAGTGCTTCTCAAAAATTTTCACAGGAAAAACCAAGCAGAGAATGAATTTTTATACCCCTGTTCAGTAGCCCAGAGAATGGCCAGGGAGTCCCAAATTTTCTTTGAAATCTGTGGTTCTGTCTTTTAAATGTACACACATCTTGTATGTGGGTTTATGATATATATATATATATTTATTATGAAATGATAATTAAGTTTTGCATTACCTCTGCTTTGAGTTAATCAAAAATTAGCTCATCCAAAGCTGAGCAGCACAGCAGCTGGGTATGTGTGATGTGTACCCTCAATTGAGATGGAATTTGAACATGACAGCCTGCATCTCTAGGTCACTGGACCTGAGGAGCCATTGCCACTGCCCCCCTCATTTCATCATGTCTTGGCCGTGGATCTGAGTTGAAAGTTTCATTATTTTTAGGGTACAGCTATAAGGGTTGACTCCTTGAACACATGACTTCCAGATAGTACTTTGTATTTCTTTGGGGAGAGGACTAGAATCATTTTTATGCAAAGGTCTACAGACTCCAGGATTCAGTCCTCAGGCTTGGCTGCCAGAACCAAGTTTAAACTATTCTTTGGCATTTTTTGTAGTCAATATGATTTGAAAGTTTAATGAGAAGTAAAATAAAGACCCTTTATTGTTATAGCAGTTCTGTTTGTTCTGTTAATCACCATCCTTTTGGGGTGTGTAAAATTCTTCCCCACCTGAATGTAATGGCAGGAAAGGGGAACTCCTGAAATGGGACAGCTGACCCACACATGTGTATCTGACACCCTCCTTCCCACTGCAGGTATTGGATATTCAGGTCCTGGGGCCGTGTGGGTACGGTGATCGGTAGCAACAAACTGGAACAGATGCCGTCCAAGGAGGATGCCATTGAGCACTTCATGAAATTATATGAAGAAAAAACCGGGAACGCTTGGCACTCCAAAAATTTCACGAAATATCCCAAAAAGTTCTACCCCCTGGAGATTGACTACGGCCAGGTAACCACATAATGCCCTTACACTGTCTGCTTCTAGGAAAAGGAAGGGACACCTTATTCTAGAAAATCCACATCGTGGATCAGATGGCATCATAGTAAACATACTACCAAATGTTGAAAGGAGAATAATAGTCCTTCACAAATTCTCCGCCAAAAATAGAAGAAAATACTTCCCAGCTCATTGCATGAAGGCCAGTACCACCCTGATACCAGAGCCAAAGCAGCACAGGAGAACTACAGAGCAGTTTCCTGTGAATAGACATGCAGAAACCCTATGAATAGAGATACAAAATCCTGACAAACCGAATCCAGCAGCATAGACGGATCTATACACCACTCCCAAGTGGGATTTATCCCAGGAATGTAAGGTTGGTTCGACATTTAAAAATCAATGTAATATATGAATAGAATGAAGGACAAACCACATGATCATCTCAGTAGATGGCAGAAAAAGCATTTAATACAGTCAACACCTTGAAGTATGAGATAGAGCTTAAATGAGAATTGTGGTAGCATCTTTGAGATATCGAGGAGGAACAGTCTTTTCAGTTACTCCTGAAACAATAGGACGTAATTCAGAGATTCCAGATAAGGCTTTTTATCTGAACCCATGGTCACCCTTGATCATGTGACTGGTCTGTCATGACAGAATTATAGTAACTTGACCTGCTCTGCTAGGTCACACTTTATTAGTCCCAAATTATTTCCTAGTGCTATCTCTGTAGTTTTGGGCATCTCCTTACATCTGTTAGCACACAGCATTCATTTGTCTATTGGTTGACATTTTTAACTTTTCTGTTTTGTCTTTTTTCTTTGCAAAATGCTTGCCTTTTTAAAAATGAAAATTTATCGCTTTTTTAATCAGATAAAAGAAAACATTTATTTTACAAAAAGATCTGTAGGTGAGTAGAGATTTTAATTCTAAATCTTTGAGGCCTAGCATGTCTCATAGGGGGAATTCTTTAGTTTACAGAGGGCCTCATGAACTCTCCATATTAAAAATAGGATTTACATCTTGCTTATACAATGATGAGGCTCAGACAGTAGACTTTCAGGACAGATTTGGCCTGACTCGGTAGCGCCCCTTACTGAGTTAAATATTTTAAAAATTTTTGAGAAATATTAATACTAAGGCACAAAAAACTAAGATTGCCCGGAATTAACCACAGTTAAAGTAATGGTAGATATCTTTTTAAGTCAGCTTTCACTGCATATGTACGTTTCCCACCACCATATGTACCATGTTACAACCATCTGCTTTTTGCCCTAATGTACCAGGAGCATTTCCTTATGTCTTCTAGAGCAGTGCTGTCCAATAGAATTGTAATTCAAGCCATTTCAATACATTTAAAGTTTTTTATAGCCACATTTTAAAAAGCAAGAAGCCAATGAAATTAATCTTGGTATTATTTAACCCCATATATCCAAAATATTCTAATTTCAACAGCTGATCAATACCAACAAAATTATTAATGAGAAAATTTCCCTTTTAGTTTTTTCTCTACTAAGTCTTTGAAATCTGGTGTATATTTTGCACCTACAGCACACCTCAGTTTGGCCAGTGGCTACTGTATTGGCCACTGGCTGCACCAATCCAGAGTATTATTTAAGGCTGCATTGAATCCCATCCTGTGCGTGGGCTGGAATTCATCATTAATCAGAACAGCTTCCTGCCTCCTGTTAGTCATTTAGATTGATTCTGGGCATTTACTATAATGATGCTGATATACATTTAAATATTTGTGTGCCTCTGTGATTGTTGTCATTACAAGTAGTTACTGGGTCGTAAGGTAGATGCACTTAAATAAGGGTTTTGAACACATAGATACTTTGCCCTCCAATGAAGTTATACCCAGAAGATAACAGAGTACATTTAAGATGGTGTTTCAACACTGAGAGTAGGTCTACTATGAAGGTGACAGCAGCAGCCATGAACACTGACAACACAAGTTAGCTCTTGGGTAAGCCAGTCTGGTTCCAGGTTCAAAGCCCAATGCCAATTCCCTTCACTCCAAATACCAAATTCCGTTTTAGTTGCTAGGGACACTGTGCTGGACAGAGCACAGTCTATGCCCTCATACAGTTCAAGTCTAAAGAGTTAAAGCAGTTTCAGTACAGTGTGATCTTGATATAACCTGGGTTCTTCAGACAGTGGGGGGTGGAGTCTCAATAGTCTATTAGGCAGTGTAGGAAGAGGACGGACAGCTAATGCTACGATGTGCTTTAACACTGTCAGGCTGGCTGGCAGCGCATGGGACTGGTTGCTTGGTACTTTGGGAATTTAGAGAAGGCTATATAAACTTAGTCTTGCAACTGGCCCTTGTGTGAGGAAGTGTAAGAGAAAAGAGAAAGAATTTGTCCATCAGTTTCATGTCCCATTGCTCCAAAGTTTGCTTCTACAGCTGCCGAGCACTTCCAGGTTGGGCATGAGTGGGCACTAGGCAGGTTCCCAGGCAGGGACCAGCAACCCCAGGGTGGGTCAGCCCATGCAGATGCTGCAGTGGCAACTAGAATAAGAATCTGGAGCAGCCAAGAGAACTTCAGGGCAGGCACAGGAAGAGTCTGACCCATGTGCAGCATCAGGCACACTCATCCTGGCCACTGTTTTCCACACTTTTTTGATTAACACTCAGCTTTTTTTGCTGGTGGCACTCTAGCCTGTGTCCTTTGTCTGCAGTCCAGCCCCACAGACGCAGATAACTTGCTTGAGTTGTTGATTTGGGTCTCTTAGCAATGTGCTTTTTTCCTGAAGGATGAAGAGGCAGTGAAGAAGCTGACAGTAAATCCTGGCACCAAGTCCAAGCTCCCCAAGCCAGTTCAGGACCTCATCAAGATGATCTTTGATGTGGAAAGTATGAAGAAAGCCATGGTGGAGTATGAGGTTATTGCGCTTTATCATTTTATCTGTGAGCATTTGCTGTGGATGATTATTTGCTGAGCTAGTGAAGAGCTGTCTGCCTGTTCTTGTTTCTGTTTCAAAAACAATACATTGGCTGTCAGCTTCTTGTACCTGTCCTTCAATCTTAAATTGTGTGAGTGTTGGGGCCTGGAGTGGTTGCACTTTTGTGGAGGTTGTTTGATTTGCAGTGAAGCATGTGTTGTCTTGGAGAGAGTTGTTCCCTGGTCCCTAGTCCCCTTTGTACTTTTTTTTTGAGACAGAGTCTCACCATGTTGTTGCCCAAGCTGGTCTCCAACTGCTGAGCTCAAGTGATCCACCCACCTTGGTCTCCCCAAATGCTAGGAATATAGGTGTGAGCCACCGTGCCCGGCCCACCCTTTGTATTTTTCCCCTTCTTCATGCTGTGGCAAGGTGTATTAGCCATGCTTCCTTTGTGGCCCAACCAACCAACCAACTGGAGTTACCATGGGAAGTGCAAGACAGCCCACTTAGAGTAAAAGAAAATTGCTGTGACGCTTGATTCGTAAGATAAAATTCATACCAGTTTTTAAAAGGTTGGCAGTGGGGTGGGGGTGGTGGTTGTTGGATTAGTCATGCTTCTGTCCAGGGCAGAATGGCAGAGACTACAGGCAGAGGCTCCGTGTTTCCTGTCTGTCCTCCTTCTCATCTCCGCTCTCCGCCCGGGAGATGAGTGCAAAAGGGCGGCCCCCTTGTTCTTGCTGCTCCTAGCATCAGAGCTCTTAAGTACTGACCCTGGGGGCCTTCAGAGCAGAGATGGTCCCACCTGGCCAGCAAACACCCTCTCCTCTCTACCCTAGCTGCTGAACCCAGAAGCTTCAGGCTGCTCTGAAAAACAAGCAGCTGTGATGCATTTGGTTATTCCCTTTGTTCTAGGCTCCTAGGAACCAGTGGAGGTTGAGAGTCTCAGATCAGCCTTAAGCATTCCACCCTTCTCCATGGGGTTGCTCCCTTCACGCTCACGTTCTGCTGTCTTCCCAAGTCCTTCCTCCTAGAACCTCCTGGCCTGCCTTAGAGCTGGGAGGACAGGGGGTCAAAACTGGGCAGTATAAACCACTGGCAGCCTAAGCCCCATGGACATCAGGGCCAACCCAGTATCTCCCTGCCAAGAGCTCAGCCTGGCAGGAATGCTCACGCCTGTGCTGTTGTAGAGTGGAGTGTTGAGTTACATCCTCTAACGGGTTTTAAAAATGGCCAGGGCTTGTTCGCTGTGCTTGTTGAAATCGCTGTGTAATCTGACTTTTGTTTATGAGGTCACTAGTGTGAACAACTTATGGGTGGGCTCACTGAGAATGAGGGACGGAGGTGGAGGGAAAGGTTGAGAGGTGCTACGGTAAGGGAGAAGAGGGGCTCGTTTCATTCACGTTTTGAAGTCCTGAACATCATTTCCAGTCTCCCACACCTTGGTCTATCTGTGATTCATAGAAGTTCTCAGCTATTCTCAAACCCAAGTCCTTTCCTGTGAAATGTTGTTTTTGTTGTTGTTTTGTGTTTGGTTTGGTTTAGTTTGGTTTGAGACGGAGTTTCACTCTCTTCGCCTGGGCTGGAGTGCAGTGCACGATCTCGGCTCATTGTAACCTGCCTCCTGGGTTCAAGCGATTCTCCTGCCTCAGCCTCCTGAATAGCTGGGACTACAGGCGTGCACCACTGTGCCTGGCTAATTGTTTTTTTATTTTTAGTAGAGATGGGGTTTCACCATTTTGGCCAGGCTGGTCTTGAACTCCTAACCTCAGGTGATCCACCTGCCTCAGCCTCCCAAAGTGCTGGGATTACAGGCATGAGCCATGGCACCCAGCCTGAAATGACATTTTAATGTTTTTCACTGGACAGGTAACTAGTGTAGCAGGAAGAAAAGGGACAGGGGCGCTGCTTGCTGAAACAAGCTAAAAGGCAGCTAGCTGGAAGTGTGTGGAAAGCGGGGTGCCCACTCCTCAGCTCAGCGGGGTCCATGTGGGATTGGGGTAACCATGTGGAGAAGTAGACACAGTGGCCCTCGGGGCTTCATCCCCAGCACCAGGGGAACCTGACTCTCCCTGTGAGGAGGGCACATCCTGAGTCCAGAAGGGAATGGGTTCCGGGCAGTCAGGACACATGGCGGGGGGCAGGGTTCCAGGCTGCAGCCCTAGGAGCCTCCTCCTGGCTGCAGCTGGGGCTCGTGGGTCCCCAGTGCCAAGGTGTTTCTCCCACTTTTCTGTTTCTCTCTCAACTGGGCAGCTGTGGAGCCACTGCTCCCAGCCCGCTGTCCAGCGCTGTGCCTGAGTTTCTTTTCCAGTAGTGAGGGCGGCCTGTGTGGATGGAGACCACCTCTTATTTTTAGTCTGTGCGTATGTTTTGAGGGGTGTACAATTAGGGAAACTAGGTATTTTCTTTTTTCTACATAAACACCAGAATTATACAGCGTGGAAAATGTCGCGCCCTTCAGAGCTCTGCCCTCACTCTGGCCATGCTCTGCCTACAGAACTTCTTTTGGGATTCCTTCTTGAGAATTGCTTTCAGAGCTGATTGAGGGTCCATACCAAAGTCACTCTGTTCTTTTATTGTACCTTGTTCTTGGCTTGAAATAGATTATCCACCTTCTTCCCCAGATGTGGCTCCGGCTACTTAATTCTTGCCAGAAATCAGATCTTCCCTTAGGATGGAGTTTGCAGTGTTGAGGGTACAGGGAAGCCCATGCCAGGGCTTGTGGATGTTATTAGAAGCTGTTGGCTCCTGGTAGATATCTGATGAGCTGTGAGCACTTTTCACATCCTTTTATTTAATTTTATCACCATAGCACTTCCATTTCTAAGATTCTTTTTCAATTCTTTGTTCCAAGCACTGCAGGAAGTGCTGGACATGCAGAAATGGAAAGGCGCAGTCGCGGCCCCCAGGTAGCTCAGAAGGGTCTATTGGCAAAGCCCCAGAGACGATGTCTCAGGATACAGAGTGTGGGGCCCATTGGTACACAGGTGTCTCCACGCGGGGGCTGAGCCAAATAGGCAGGGCTGCTCGCAAAAGGAAGTGAGTGCCTTTTAAGGAAGGTGGCCCCACTTAACAAATGGAAAATGAAGGCTGCAGATCTCATGCTTCTTCCACTGCAGCTTCTCTTGATGGCAGGCAGTTCCCAAGATATGAGCAGTAGCAATATTTGTTGGAGGTGACTGATCTGAAAGGGACAGCATTGATTTGAATGTAAGTCCGTAAGTTCAGGAGTGTGTCCTTTTTAAAAATAGTGTTCAACACTTGAAAACTCTTGGTTCTTTTCCAGCTGGGAACCCAGGGGTGCACTTAACTAACTGCCTTGGCTCTGGGACCCCAGGGAAGGCCGCTGGGTGGGGTGGTCAGCATGATTTATGAGCCCTCATCTGCACAACAGAATTGGATGGGAATTATGCCGTATCTTCGTCCAGACGTGCTGGGCTGTTTGAAACTGGGCATAGGGGCAGAGGAGACATGGTTGGCTAAGCCCAGCCGTAAAGGAAGTGAGCAAGAATCTTCAGACACACTGCCATCCCTCATGGTGGGGTGGGGCTACAGACTCTGGATTTGGGTCACTGGTGTCCTCAGGAAATCCCAGCAGGCTCCTGACTGCTCCTGTTGGGGGCCTGAGGGTGGGCTGCCTGGTCCAGCTCTCCTGCAATCACACTGCACAGTGCCCAGCTTTCAGAGCGAAATCCCCTGTCTCCTCAGATCGACCTTCAGAAGATGCCCTTGGGAAAGCTGAGCAAAAGGCAGATCCAGACCGCATACTCCATCCTCAGTGAGGTCCAGCAGGTAAGCACAGGGCCACCAGGGGCCCCCTGGAACCCTCCTCTGGCCGACTTAGGGGGTGAGACCTGGGGGTGGCAGGGGTAACATTTACTCAAGGTTAAGAAACTGGAAGTACTGAACTGCACTTCACAAGGGTTTCGATTTTTTTCAGTTCAATAAATGACAAGTGCCTGCTACTTACAAAAGTTTATCACAAAACTAATGAAGAGCAACATTTTTCAGTTGTCAGATACTTAGTAAACTGACCATAAACTTGAAGACGTTGGTTACCCTCTCTGTTAAAAGTGAAGTCATCCCTCTGTATCCTCGGGGATTGGTTCCAGTACTCCCTCAGGGTCACTAAAATGCACTCATGCTCAAGTCCTAGAGTGCCCTGCAGAACCCATGGAGGAGAAAAGTTGGCCCTGCACATCTGTGGGTCTCGCATCCTGAGATTTTTTTTTTTTTTTTTTTTTTTTTGGTGGGATTTTTCTTTTCTTTTTCTTTTTTGAGACAGAGTCTTGCTCTGTCCCCCAGGCTGGAGTGCAGTGGCACAATCTCAGCTCACTGCAACCTCCACCCCCAGGTTCAAGTGGTTCTCGTGCCTCAGACTCCCAAGTAGCTGGGTTGCAAGCATGGGCCACCACACCCGGCTAATTTTTTTGTATTTTTAGTAGAGGTGGGGTTTCACTATGTTGGCCAGACTGGTCTCAAACTCCTGGGTTCAAGTGATCCGCCCGCCTCAGCCTCCCAAAGTGCTGGGATTACAGGCATGAGCCACCATACCTGGCCTGAGAATAATATATTTTTTATCTGAGTTTGGTTGAATTCTCAACTGCAGAGCCCACAGGTGTAGAGAGCTAACTGTATTTATTGAAAACATCTGTGTATAAGTGGACCCGCATACTTCAAATCGATTGTTCAAGGGTCACCTGTGTTGTGGTTTTTATTTTATGTGTCCTTAAGAGTTAGGCAGAGTTTATTTTGCAGTTACTAGGAAGTCATCAAATGGAAGCCTCTTTCATTCATGTTATTTCGACATTCTTTGAGCATCTTTCAAGGTCTCCCAGTCCCGGAGCCTTCCAGCTACATCCTGGAGAGGCTGGAGGGTTCCGCTTATATTTGTGGGTGGGTGCAGGCCTGGCCTATAGAAAGAAGGAAAGCACACGGGAAGCAGAAGTGGGCCCAGGCAGCGGGCTTTCTGGCTGGTGCTGGAGAAAAGGCCCTGAACCGGATCTGTCAACTTCAGTTACAGCTGGCTCTGAGCAGTGAACCTCTCTCCTTGTTCCTTACTGACTGAGAACTTACAAGGCTTTCCTCGGCCCCAGCTTCTTCCCATGCAATAGTCTTCAGGAAGAAGAGCTGGAATAGCATCCTTACCCATTGCCAGAGCCACCTGGGCAGCACAGATGGAAGTTGTACAACTTGGTGAAGTCCATGTCACAGCGAGAAGCAGGCATGGGGCTTCGGACCTGCTGGGTGCCACTTCATATTCCCTTGACCTTCCTGTGGTCACCTAGGCTGTCTGCCAAATTCCTGGAATCCCAGTGGCCCTGCTCTTCCATCTCTGTGCATTTTTTGTGCACCCTTTGCATATAGAGCACCAAGTGACACTGGCAGTGAGTGTAAGGATTGCTGAGCCTTTCTGTGCCTGGCCACTTCAACCTCCAGGTACAGTAAAAACTAATTCCAATGAAGGTCAGTGGAGGCAGGGAGCCTGACTGAATTTTATAGCGATGGGCAACCTCCTCCCAACATTTTATTATGAAAATGTTTCAAACATACAAAAAGTTGAAGGAATTTTACAGCAATAGTCATTAGCCCACCACCTAGATTTTACAGTTAACATTTTGCATAGTTGTGGCGGGGTTTCAAATGTCTGTAACTGCACAGTTCTTTGTACAAATGAAACTTCATGGGAGAAGCCCATCACGTGTTGAGCAGTGCTTTTAGAGGATGGGGGTCCTGCCCTGCTCTTTAACAGGAAGGTGGTCTTCTGGTCGTTTCCCATGTGTCCTGGCATGTGCACATACCACGCTACTTCTGGACCTGCTGCAGCACCCACCTGCTAGAAGAGAAAGCCTGGCCGGGGGCTTGGAGCTGCTCCCTCAGTCTTGCGTTCCTTCTGTCCCCTCCTCTCCAGGCGGTGTCTCAGGGCAGCAGCGACTCTCAGATTCTGGATCTCTCAAATCGCTTTTACACCCTGATCCCCCACGACTTTGGGATGAAGAAGCCTCCGGTCCTGAACAATGCAGACAGTGTGCAGGTAGCGCAAAGGTTCAGAAGGGACTGCAGGTCTGCTGGGCTGGGGTGTGACTACCTTGCAACCGTCCCTCCCCATCATGATCCCTGAGGGCAGCACCAATGCTGGGAGGGCCACCCTCTTGCCCTTGTTTTGAAGTTGGGTTTCTACCCACATTGACGGAGGCAGAGCTGTTTTTCCTGCCCCTGTTCTACCAAATCCATTGGGGAAAGAGCTGTTGGAGAGGGACAGCCTCTCCCTCATAACAGCGTCTTCCTCCCCATTTTCCCTCCCTGCCTTTTAAGAGAGCTCCTGGCTCAGGACCCATTTGTCTAAAGTACCTTCACTGTAGGTCCCAAATGTCAGCATACATGAGAGGAAAGACAGTTCTTCCACCTCTCAACTCCCCCAGGCCACAAGGCCTTGTTAACATTCCAGAAAGTCCTTATGAGCTCTCAATATGTGCAGCAGGTAACAGGCTTGCCCTGACCAGCAGGAGGGTTTGCCCTTCACTGTGTTGGGCCTTCTCTGCATGTAGGTTTTCTCTGCCACCTGGGTGAGTCTGTCTCATGCACCATGATACCTAAGTCGGGGGCTTTCTTTTGCTCCTCCAGGCCAAGGTGGAAATGCTTGACAACCTGCTGGACATCGAGGTGGCCTACAGTCTGCTCAGGGGAGGGTCTGATGATAGCAGCAAGGACCCCATCGATGTCAACTATGAGAAGCTCAAAACTGACATTAAGGTAACAGGGTCAGGCCTTCCTCAAGCGTCTTAACCTCTCATCCTGAGAGCAGTGGTCCCAAACTTCCATGTGTGTTAGGATCTCCTGGAAAGCTTGTTAAAACACAGGCGGCTGGCGCCCAATAATTCACTTTTCTAACAAGTTCCCGGACATTGCTGCTCGTGGTCCTTTGAGAACCTTTGGGCGTTTCACATGTAGATAATGCACCTTGTTTGCAAGGCAGCCTTCCAAGCCAGCACCTCAGCTTGGCGTACAAATTGATTTTTGAGGGTCTTACCTAAAGTTCTTTTTTGTTTGTTTGTTTGTTTGTTTGTTTGTTTCCTCTCCTTAATCTAGAGAGGAGCTCTGTTTTTCTAAACTCTTGTAGCGTGAACTTTTAGAAGGCTTATTACCGGTGTCCATTTCAGAAATGGAAATGCTTGGTGGCAGCTGTAATAAAAACACAATGCTTGGGTTCATTTTTCTCTGGTGCTGAAGTGGCCTGTGTTGGCACACACAGTCTCTGAACACCCCGCTTAGACCAACTAGAGGAGGGATTTTTGCCTCAGCTTCTCGATGGCCCGGTCCTTGAGCCTATCTCCACACTCATGTGCCCCATTGTCCTCAGCCCATTCCCTGCAGTGTTGCAGGGGTTTGGGTGGGCGAGAGTATGTTGAGTCTGGTACCAGGTGTTTACATCGCTAAAGAAAGAGCCTTGGCTTCTTTCCTAGGACAAAGTATAGACCTATGGGTCCAAGCAGGGTAAGACACCACATGTCATTTGTTTTGTCCCTAGAGCACCTTCCTGATGGGAAAACTGTAGGTGTGGTTCTTCGTGAAGGGATTCTTATTCTCTTTTTACAATTCTGAAGCCTTTTAATTAAAAGACAGGGAGGTAGACCAGCATTCTAGGTTTTCTGAACTTTGAATATAAATATGAAAATAAAACAACTAGTCTCCTCCGTAATACTCAGGCTTACTGAGCATAGATTACATCAGCTATTTGACAGATGCTTGTTAGGCCTGTGCTCTGAGCCAGGGATAATTTTCATTGCACATCATAGCTGTGACTTCCTCTGGCCCATTGTGTTTTAACTCATGCTGAGCTGGACTCTCTTCCAGGAGCCAATTGCTTGTTCTGGAGATGCCCTGTTCACTGACAGTGAACCCCACATTCTAGCTTCCCTGATATCCCAAAACATAGAATTTTAAGACAAAAAGGAACCCTGACATTCTCTAGCGGCCCAAGTAGATGAAGAGGTGGAGGCTTAGGGAAGTAGAGCCACTGGCCCAGGATCTGCCCAGCCCACAGGCCTGGGACACAGGCTCTCGGTCATGCCCGGCTTCCTTTGAGGAGTGTGGTGTTGAGCTATGCATTGACTGAGCCTGAGCATTCCTCCTCTGTAGCTCTCCTGGGTCTCTTTTGTGCTAATCCCAAGATTCTGTTTATCCAGGTGGTTGACAGAGATTCTGAAGAAGCCGAGATCATCAGGAAGTATGTTAAGAACACTCATGCAACCACACACAATGCGTATGACTTGGAAGTCATTGATGTAAGAATCCCTTCTTCCCCCACTTCCTTCTGTGTCCTACCAGCTCTTCCCTGCCCACTCCTCCATCCTGGGCCTGGGTAGAAAAGAGCAGTTTATTTACTTTAAATAACCCAAAGAAGTGACTCATTTGTTCAGCAGAAAAATTAGTAGTCTTTTTTTTTTTGACATGGAGTCTCACTCTATCACCCAGGCTGGAGTGCAGTGGTGCAATTCCGGCCCGCTGCAGCCTCTGCCTCCCGGGTTCAAGTGATTCTCCTGTCTCAGCCTCCAGAATAGCTGGGATTACAGGCGTGAGCCACCACACTCTGCTAATTTTTGTATTTTTAGTAGAGATAGGGATTCACTATGTTGGCCAGGCTGGTCTTGAACTCCTGACCTCAGATGATCCGCCTGCATTGGCCTCCCAAAGTGCTGGGATTATAAAATTAGCAGTCTTATACAGTAGTTTGGGGATGGCTTTTTATTCTGTTTTAAAGGACATTTCCTGTCCCCAAACCTGGTCTCAGAACATAGATTATCAGAGGTCCAAGATAAAGTTCCTCAAGTGCACATCTGCTGCACAGTAATACTAACCAGCAATGGCTGGGCGCTGCTGGGCAGGACCTGGACCTTCCATCCCAGCCTTGTGGAAAACATTTTTTACATTGCAGCAGACCTCAAGTCTTCTAGCCTTAGGGACAGCCAGTCATTTCTCCTGTATCCAGTCGTGTCTTTCAGTCAACCAGAGTAACAAATGGCTTATTTTGTCCTTCCCTTTGTTTACTACTCCAACCAGATCTTTAAGATAGAGCGTGAAGGCGAATGCCAGCGTTACAAGCCCTTTAAGCAGTTTCATAACCGAAGATTGCTGTGGCACGGGTCCAGGACCACCAACTTCGCTGGGATCCTGTCCCAGGGTCTTCGGATAGCCCCACCTGAAGCGCCCGTGGTATGTGCCTGGCCTGGCAAGGGGTGGACAACGCCTGTCTCTGCAGGTGTCTCCATAAAGAACTTTGAGTAAGAGGCCTAGTTGGTTTAGGGGGATTCTGCCAGACATCCTTTCTTTGGGCCTTCACCCTTTTATCCTCCTGACCCTAACCCTGTCAGGGGTTTCAAACACAGTTTCTGGAACAAAGGAGGCAGAGCATCCAGGCCAGGGCCTGCTGCAGATGCTAATCGGGTGTGTTGACAAGCAAAGAACAGACACGTGGCTACAGGCCAAGCTGAGTCCAGGCTTACCTCTACCACTTCCCAGCCGGGCCACCTCTGAGTGTCAGTGTCTTCAGCAGGAAAACGTAGCGATGAATGAGTAAGGCTTTACCTAGACACGAGGGATTGTGATGCCACCTGCTGGATTCTAGATGGGTCCACCTGGACAGGGCCTTCTAAGCCTCTTGTTTCACAGTTGTAGAATGAGGAGGAGAGAAGTTTAAATGACTCTCTCTGGGGCTGTGCAGTAGTGTATAACGGGCAAATGGCCTACCCTTTGTGAACCTCGTGTTTCATTTACAAAAGGGAATAAAAATACCAGCCTGAATTCCTTGGGTGTTGACAGGCGCTAGTTTAAGTAACATTGATGAGCTCATTCCGTCCTCATGGCAGCTCCATGAGATTATGTTCCCCATTTGAGAAAAGAGGCAAGTAGAGTCCAGAGAGGTTACGTAGCTTCTTGCAGCTCCTTGGCACCTGGCAGAGCTAGGATCTGACAGCCTGGCGTGTGAGCTAAAACTTTGGTATTTCCTCACCATGGGCATTGTGAGAATTAGAAGTGATGGATTGCAGCACTTAGCTGGGTGGCTTGCTCAAGTTGGCACTCAGTGAACAGCTGCTCCTAATTTCCCATCAGAAGATTCTCAGCTCTCCCTTTTCCAACCTTCCAGACAGGCTACATGTTTGGTAAAGGGATCTATTTCGCTGACATGGTCTCCAAGAGTGCCAACTACTGCCATACGTCTCAGGGAGACCCAATAGGCTTAATCCTGTTGGGAGAAGTTGCCCTTGGAAACATGTGAGTAAACCTGGCTCTGGGACTGATGGCATTTCATGGGGACAGGTGGAATGGGCTATAGGCAGAACTCCCCTTGGCTGGGAGAGTAGAAATTCCGCACTGCAGTTACTGGACCCACCAATTAGGATTCTTTTCTTATAAGTAGCAGAATCCAATTCAAGTTAAGGGAACAAGGGAGATACAAGGATACTTCAGGAAATGCAAGGGCAGGAACGCAGCCAGGCCTCCAGAGCTGGCAGTGTCTTCTCTCCATGGACTGGGAAGCAGAGAGATTGAGTTGCACAAAGGATGATCCCCCAGGCCACCTCCTCCACTCACCAGTGTTTCAGTTTTCTTAGACCAACCCAAATGGAACTGGAATTTTAATTCCACTTCCAGATTCTCCATAGAGAAAGATCTGATTAGTCCAGCTTGATTTGGACATCCACCCTAGTCCTGTGAACTGTAACCAAAAGCACAAGGTCATGTAAAAGGCCAGGGGTCTGGGGACTGTGGAATGTGGACGGAAACCCAGAGCTGCTGACCACCACTCCAAATAGGGCCTTGCCTTGAAAATGGCCCCATAGCAGTGATCGCTGGGCACAAACTATGTTCAGCCGCAACTGCAGTTTCAGGTTCTGGAACAGTTCCAGAAACTCAGGAGGGAGCCTGAGCGGTTAAGATGGTCTGGGTTTTGTGGACTTTTATCTCATCTCTGTATCTGATCTTATTCTCCTAATCAAACTGTTGGTTTCGAGAGCCCAGTGTGAAGGCCTCTTCTGAGACTGTCCTCTTTTGAATAGGTATGAACTGAAGCACGCTTCACATATCAGCAAGTTACCCAAGGGCAAGCACAGTGTCAAAGGTAAAGTGTTTCCAAAGCTGTTGCTACAGCCCGAGGCACCCTGGACAGCACAGAAGCGGGGGGCTTGCTGTCCTGAGAAGGCTGCCTTGTGGCTGGCTGTCAAACAGCTGGAGATTCATTTTATCTTTTCGAGGGGTATGTGTGCGTTGTTGTTGTTGTTTGGGGGGTGGTGGTGGTGGTTAATATGCTGCAACTGACCATGATTGGAGATTCATTTTATTTATTTTTGTAAAAAAAAATAGGGAAGCTCTATAGCAGGAGGTTCATTTTTAAAAACAGTTCACTCTCTGTGGCTGCAGCTGGTATCACAGATGCCACAGGAGAATCTTGGTGCAGGCACCAGTAACCAGGTGCATGGGTTTCTGCTTTAACCTAACTTGTAGCTACAGCAGTGAGGGACCTCTCGTGACATAGTAGTGCCTGGAGCATCTTGGGTTGCTAGAATTTGCAGCATACGATTTAGAACCTTCCACTGCCTGGTTGAAGTGGCCGCTTTGAAATTCTATTGAGCCGAAATGTGATCCTGTAGGGAGGGTACTGCCACTGTTCTCATTAAACTCAGTGAAGGTTGATGCCCTGGGAACTTTGGTTTATTGCGTTAGTTTTATATCTGAAGAAAGATAGAGCATGTCTTTAAAATGAGCACATGAGGCTGGGTGTGGTGGATCACCTGAGGTCAGGAGTTCGAGACCATCCTGGCCAACATGGTGAAACCCTGTCTCTACTAAAATACAGAAAATTAGCTGGGTGTGGTGGCGCGCACCTGTAATCCCAGCTACTCAGGAGGCTGAGGCACGAGAATTGCTTGAATCCGGGAGGCGGAGGTTGCACTGAGCTGAAGTCACACCATTGCACTCCAGCCTGGGCGACAGTGAGACTCCATCTCAAAAAGGAAAAAAAAAAAAGAAAGACCACATGGACTCAACATCAAATAGAGCTCATCTCCCTGGAAGCTTTGCCACATCTGTTCTCACAGTTCATGTCACTTGTGACTTCTGTTTTTCAGGTTTGGGCAAAACTACCCCTGATCCTTCAGCTAACATTAGTCTGGATGGTGTAGACATTCCTCTTGGGACCGGGATTTCATCTGGTGTGAATGACACCTCTCTACTATATAACGAGTATCCTTTCTTGAGTATGCTGTGTGAGCACAAAGGGATGTTCTCGAGCTACAGAGTCACTTATGTGCTGTCAGATTACCCGGGGCAGACAAGGATTAGAGGCTGTCCTGTAGTGTGTCCCATGGTGACTGTTTCCCTTCTGTGGTCCCTCCCTGTGCATAGCCTGGCTTACAGGGTATGAGCCTTCCCCCAGTTTCCAGAAGATGATCTCCTCTCCTCAGTCTGCCTGAAGAAGACTTAGAGTAACTTTCAGGCTGGCACTGAGCGTCCTGCCAGCCTGGGGGAGATGAGGCACATGTACCCTCTGTTGTATGGCTGTTGGCTCCTTAATAAGCTTCCCCTCAGGTACATTGTCTATGATATTGCTCAGGTAAATCTGAAGTATCTGCTGAAACTGAAATTCAATTTTAAGACCTCCCTGTGGTAATTGGGAGAGGTAGCCGAGTCACACCCAGTGGCTCTGGTATGAATTCACCCGAAGCGCTTCTGCACCAACTCACCTGGCCGCTAAGTTGCTGATGGGTAGTACCTGTACTAAACCTCCTCAGAAAGGATTTTACAGAAACGTGTTAAAGGTTTTCTCTAACTTCTCAAGTCCCTTGTTTTGTGTTGTGTCTGTGGGGAGGGGTTGTTTTGGGGTTGTTTTTGTTTTTTCTTGCCAGGTAGATAAAACTGACATAGAGAAAAGGCTGGAGAGAGATTCTGTTGCATAGACTAGTCCTGTGGAAAAAACCAAGCTTCGTTAGAATGTCTGCCTTACTGGTTTCCCCAGGGAAGGAAAAATACGCTTCCACCCTTTTTTCTAAGTGTTCGTCTTTAGTTTTGATTTTGGAAAGATGTTAAGCATTTATTTTTAGTTAAAAATAAAAACTAATTTCATACTATTTAGATTTTCTTTTTTATCTTGCACTTATTGTCCACTTTTTAGTTTTTTTGTTTGCCTCTTGTGGTGAGGGGTGTGGGAAGACCAAAGGAAGGAACGCTAACAATTTCTCATACTTAGAAACAAAAAGAGCTTTCCTTCTCCAGGAATACTGAACATGGGAGCTCTTGAAATATGTAGTATTAAAAGTTGCATTTGAAATTCTTGACTTTCTTATGGGCACTTTTGTCTTCCAAATTAAAACTCTACCGCAAGTATACTTACCCAAGGGCTAATAGTAATACTCGATTAAAAATGCAGATGCCTTCTCTATTTGTGTATTGCGTGTCTGGTCTCATTCTAACTACAGATATGGTTAATCTTCACAGTGCAAGGTCCCAAGAGACTTTGGGGGGATTGTTTCTACCCTTATCTGTGAAACCCCAGAACGTGCCAGGCAGCAAATAGCATTGCTTAATGGGAATGCCCCACCTAAGGGTGGGCCAAGCACCAGGCATAGGAGACACTTTTTTTTTTTTTTTTTTTTTTGGCTTATCAGATGCACTGTGGTGATCAACTCATCCTGCTCTCTGGAGGACTGCCTTTCATACACCACATTGCCTTGTACAACTACTCTACATTTGAGAATCATACTTAAAATGTTTACGTTTCAATTGCCTGAAAGCAGGGCCAGTGTCTTATGTCACCTCTGACCTTTTACAGAAGGGGACAAGTGAGGTAGTAGCTCACACCTGTAATCCCAGTGCTTTGGGAGGCTGAGGTGGGAGGATCATTTGAGGCCAGGAGTTCAAGACCAGCACCTTTGACCTGGAGACCCTCTCCTGATCGTCCAGCAATCCAGGCTGTTCGGCTCTTGGGCTCCTGAGTATTCTGCACTCTTTACCTTTTTTTTTTATCAGCACAGAAAAAGGCAATTACCCTCACAGTACCTGATTAAATAAGTATTTTTAGGTTGGAGTGATTACTTAGTGAGTTCCCTGTAATCAAAACTGGTTTCTTTTTTTAAGGAAGATTCACATTTCTCAATCTATTTTCCTTTCAAAAGAGAGAAATTAGCACTTTATGTTTTAGTATACACATTCTGCTTTTCTCCCTTCACTTTAAAAAAATTCAAGTCCTGGCCGGGTGCAGTGGCTCACGCCTGTAATCCCAACATTTTGGGAGGCCAAGGCGGGCGGTTCACGAGGTCAGGAGATGGAGACCATCTTCGCCAACTGGTAAAATTCCATCTCTACTAAAAATACAAAAGTTAGCTAGACATGGTGGTGTGCACCTGGAATCCCAGCTACTCAGGAGGCTGAGGCAGGAGAATCGCTTGAACCCGGGAGTCAGAGGTTGCAGTGAGCTGAGATCATGTGTGGCAACAGAGCAAGACTCCAGTCTCAAAAAAAAAAAAATTCAAGTCCTATCTCAGGGTAGCAACTAAAATGTGAGAATTTAATTTAAAAATTAAAGCCAACCGTGAACCCGGGGTTGGAGCCTGCAGTGAGCCGAGATCGTGCCACTGCACTCCAGCCTGGGCAACACAGCGAGACTCCGTCTCAAAAAAAAAAAAAAATTAAAGCCAACCTTGCATAGAAACTCGGGGTGCTCCATGAGAGAAGAGAGAGGTACAGCCCTCTGCCCCTCCTGGTGAGCTGCCCTCCTCCTGCCTTTGTGCCTGGAAGTGCCCTTGGCCAACAGTAGTTGCCCAAGGCAGTACTGGGCTCACATGTCAGAGCACACTGTTGCACACAGTGGTGCATGCATACATCTATAAAAGATGCGCTACGTACACAGTGGTGTTTTAGCCAATGTGCTAGCCAATGAATTCTGCATCGGTGGTTATCTCTCGCTACACAAGAGGTGAAGAACCATTCCTTCAAGCGTCCCAGAGCTCTAAGGCGAAGCTGCTATAGAATGATTTGCCTAGAACTTTGCCTTAGGGCAAACCTCAAGTACTGCTTTTAGGAATGAAATTTAATGGTGGCCTTGTCCCTGGTGCGGGCATCGTATGTACTCAGTGTTAATTGTTTACACCAAAAGCCTGGAAGCTGCATTGTCTTTTGGCCTTCAGAAACCTTGTATCTTAACTGTTAAGATCTGAACATTGGGAATCATTCACCTCTGACCTGTTGGGCTGGTTTTATTCCGCTCTATGAAGTACACCCAGGTGCTTTAGGAGTTCACATTTCTCAAAGTGGTGTCATTGTCTTTCCCTTAAATTCTGTTTTGACTCCTCAAAGATTGGTGGTTGCTTTTTTGAGGCAGTGTTTCCACCATTTCATGAGGCAGTGTTTCCACCATTTCATCAGGCAGGGCCTTCCAAACTGAGTCTAAGTTGAGGCCATTGAGGTTTAGGGAGGTCTGATACAGTGCTTAGCATCCCACTGCCCCCTCACTTCTGCCATTCAGCCTCAGCATGGAAGGTTAGATGGCAGCTTCCCTTTGGCATGTGCCAAATATGCCCATTTGTATGGCTTAAGAGGTCAGTGTTGGTTTTCTCATTTCTCTTTACTGTTCTCTAGAGTAGGTCATCTAGGTTATAAGATATATTTTGGAGACTTCAAAAGTAAAGAAAATGTGGCCTGTAAACACCTTCCTCCTCAGCGAATTAGCCCTTATGTGAAAAATGTTGCCCACTGGACTAGGGAACAGTGCTGGTAATAGGGACAGCTGGTGTGTGTCCTATGGGCCATGTGTACTCAGAGCACTCAATGCTACCCACCACTGTGGCATTCTGTATAGCTTTGCTTCTGATCAGTGACCTCATTCTACAGCACAGAGTTCAGCATCAGGCTTGTACTTAGAATTAACTGGTTTTGCCACATGCCCCATCACCCAGAAATGACCTAAATGAAGAGTAGAATGGCTCACGATGGTGCCAGTTGTGAGACAGCGTCCTGAAGGGATGGGGTTTCATCTTACGGATGCAGTAGAGGCTTGAAATCAGAGACCAACTTGGTGTCTCCCCCCCAGCCAAAGCACATGGGTTTGGGAACCAGTGGGTGAGGTGGGAGTAGTTCCTCTTGCTGTCACCACATCTGATACCCCCTCACAGGGCTTGTGTTTGGAGGTCTTAGTCCCTAAGGGAGAGATGCTTCTAGCAGACAACACAATTATGGTTTCATCGACTTAGAAGATGAGGCTACCATATGGCTGTTTGGGGCTCCTTCTACCACTGCAGCAATGTGCAGAGGAGGGGGTGACCTTGCTGGCAGAAGTGACTGATCCTGATTACCAAGGGGAAAGTGGGATGCTGCACAGGGAGGCAAGCAGGACTATGTCTAGAGCCCAGGAGATTCTCGGGAGGGCTTTAGTGCCACCATGTCCAGTGGTAAAGGCAAGGGGAAGTACAGCAACCAAAAACACTGCAACTCCAAAAAATGACAGCACTGTGGAAAATTCAGACCCTTCAGGAACGAAGGCTTGGGTCACTAGTCAACAGGTTCTGGCTGAGGGCAAAGGAAATAAAGAATGGGTACTAGAAGGAACGTCACAGATGTCAACTATGGCTTCATGACCAATTACAGAAAAAAAGACCAAAGCAGCCAGTTAGAGGGGCAGAGACATTGCAGGTTTTAGGGGGTTTTGTTGTTGTGTTTTGGGGTTTTTTGAAACAGTCTCACTCTGTTGCCCAGACCAAATTGGAGTGCAGTGGCGCCACCTCCCTGCAACCTCTGCCTCCCGGGTTCAGGGGATTCTCCCGCCACAGCCTCCCTAGTAGCTGGGATTACAGGCACACACCACCACGCCCGGCTAACTTTTGTGTTTTTAGTAGAGATGGGGTTTCACCATGTTGGCCAGGCTGGCCTCAAACTCCTGGCCTCAAGTGATCCACCTGCCTCGGCCTCTCAAAGTGCTGGGATTATAGGTATGAGCCACTCCACCCGGCTGAGACGCTGCAGTTTTAAGCCACAGAACAAGTCTAGCCTGAGTGTAGGGTTTCTGATGGTGAGTTACAATGGCTATGCGTACACTCAAATTGAGTTCTTTATTATAGGGTACCTATAAATGTGTTCATCACATTTGTACCCCTAAAAGTCCTGCCCTTTAGTTCAGTGGATTCTGGATTCTGAGGATACTCTTGGTCCTTTCCAGAGATGAAGGCAGGCAGGGGTCAGGGCCCACAGAAGGGAATCCCTATATTCTTGGGGTTGTCTGAGCCAGGGCTCATGCCTGTCTGGTGCTTTCAACCAAACCTCTTTCTCATGGGCTCTGTAAAAGGAACAATCAGGCCATGATGAATCCCCCAGATCTTGTACCTACCTTTTAGAATTGTCTTGAGAGTGTGTGTGCTGATTCTCCTAAAGTACTTCGTGTGGTTCCTGACCTATAATAAGTGCTCCATAAATCTTAGTCATTATTGTTAAAATCCCAAAGAGTGGTTTTGCTCAAGTCTGAATCCAAAAAGGAAGCTCCAGGTAAGAGGAGAAACTAGAGAACAGGACACAGAAACCATCCTATGTTTTTTCTATCCTGTGAAACCATCACCATGACACTGGCCTTCCCTCTCAGTGTGGCCTCATCCTCCATGTCCCTCCCTGTAGTCCCCTTAACTGTGAAGTGTCCAGCCTCTCCAGCACTTACTCCCAGGCCCAGTTCCACTTCAGGCAGGCCTGCTGGGGCTCAGAATAGCCCAGCTGCTGTCTCAGCAGATGGCCAGGCTAATTTTAGCCATGTGGTACTCACCCAGGGACCAGGCTGGGCTTTTTAGATTTGAATAAGCCAGTGTGCAACTTTGGTTTAGAGCCAATAACAAAGTTTGGAGTTGTTGTGATCTCTGTGTCTGCCTAGCACTTTATAAGATTCCAGAAATATAATTTTAAAGGATTTTGTTTCTGTGAACCAACAAGAACCCAAGCTATGGAGCCAGCAGGCAGTCAAGCCAGCAGGGTGTTGATGGAGGGTGGTGAGAAGCAGATGGTGGCACCAGCTCCTGCCTCTTCTCCCTGATGACAAGCGGGTGGCAGGGCCTCAGTATCCCGGGTGCACTGTGCTCTCACTGCTCTCCTGGCCAAAGTGAAAGAAGGCAGCAGCCAACTCAGCCTCCTGGATCATCCTCTGAACCACTCGTGGGTGGCAGGCTGCATCTTCATGCTGTGGAACGACTGTGGTCCGGAAGAAGTCAGCCAGATGCCAGCAAGAACCTACTCTGGCACTTTCATGTGCAGTCCCTCGAGACAACCTAATGTGAAGTAGGCAGATGTGGAAACAGGCTCAGAGAGGTAAGAGGTCCCAAGAGAGGCTGAGATTGAGCCAGATTGAGAACGTGTCTTTTCCATTGTGATGTTTCTACCTTATTGTTCTTCATATGTGAAGGCTGCCTTTCATCCCAGTTCTTCCAGAGAGTTCAGAGACAACACACAGTGACTCGGAAAGCCACATTCCAGCCTGCCTTCACCTTTCCATGATTAATTTCTAGTTGCAGAAGCAAGTTGACCAGAGAAGACAGTAGAATGAGGAGACCAGACTAGTCATGCTTCCTAAACTGGGTCCATGAACTCTTAAAAGATGGTTTGGGTGGTCTTTGGGGAATCTGTTTGTCAGTTGAGCTGCTTTCAGCTTAAAAAATAAAAAGGAAAGCCACATTTCAAGAAGTGGGAGCCTGACACTGTGGCTCACACCCGTAATCCCAACTCTCGGGAAGGCCAAGGCAGGAGGATCTCCAGAGGCCAGGAGTTTTAAGACCAGCCCAGCAGCATAATGAAACCCTGTCTCTACAAAAAATTTAAAAACTTGGCCAGGCATGGTGGCTTGTGCTTGTAGTCCCAGCTGCTAGGGAGGCTGTGGTGGGAGGATCACGATCACTTGAGCCCCGGAGTTCTGGCCTGCAGTGAACTGTGATCACATCGCTGCACCAGTCTGGATGACAGCGAGACCTGACTAAAAAAACAAGGTTGGGTGCGGTGGCTTATGCCTGTAATCCCAGTACTTCGGGAGGCTGAAGTGGGAGGATCACCTGAGGTCAGGAGTTGGCCAGCCTGGCCAACATAGTGAAACCCCATCTCTAGTAAAAATACAAAAATTTAGCCAGGCAGGGTGGCACGTGCCTGTAGTCCCCGCTACTTGAGAGGCTGAGGTGGGAGAATTGCTTGAACCCAGGAGGCAGAGGTTGCAGAGAGCTGAGATGGCGCCACTGTGCTCCAGCCTGGGTGAGGCAACATAGTGAGATTCTGTCTCAATTTTTTTTTAATAAAAATTTTTAAAAATTGATGTTTGCAGTGTTGGTTAATTCTGCTTCTCTGTTTCTCTTGGCTTTTCATGGTTGCCAGATGGCAGTTGGACACCTAGCACCACCATCCAGAGGCAGGAAAGGAGAGTTACCCCCTCATCTTTTACCAGAGAGAAAAACTTTTCTCCATTGTTCCCAATAGTCCTGTCTTCTCATCTCATTGCCTAGGGGTTGGGGCACATGCCTGTGCCCCACAGCTGCAGGAAGGCTGGAGTTAGAGTATCAGGCATGGTGCAGGATGTCAGCAAGGACAAAGGGAGTGAAGAATGTGGCCTGAGAGCGTGTCATGCCCTAGAAATTGTGCACAGAAGCTGAGACACAGGCACTTTTGTGGGTAGTGGGTCCATAAGCCCATCAGATTCTCAGCGGCCCATGAGCTCAAGGTCTTTAGAACTTCAGGTGCAGATCATCACTAAGGTTCCCTCAGCTGCTTAACGTTCTTTGATTTTGTGAAAAAAAGATGTAAACCATCACAGAAATAGAAACAGTTGCCCAGAATAGTTTAAGTGGCGGTACTTAGTGCTAATCTCACAGGCTCAGCCAGGCTTTGATGACACTGCGGAGGTCATTGTCAACCAAACGTCTTTTCCTCCCTAGCTTGTCTTTTTGCTGTGAACTCATGTTTCTGCCCAGGGGATGGTCCTGCTTTCCTTGACTGGGGCCACAGTCTTTTGCCTGAGCAGTTACTGGATTCCAGTTATACTGGTGGCAGTTCCACTCCCTCTTAGGATGGGCAACCACAGTGGTGCCCAGGACACCAGGACCAGCCCGAGGGCCTGTGAGGACCTCTGAGATCTCCGGGGCAGGGTTAGCAACTCCCTAAGAACAAGCCCAGTGAACTGCAGTGTGGTCGTCTTGGGCATCTCCCGCATTGGTCCCCAGGGCAGGGATCATCTCCAGGCAGGCCCTGGCTTGTGACAGCACTGATGAAATGCAGGACACCTCTGATAAACTAACGGACACTCAACAAAACACGTCTTAACTACCTTATGTTGAACAAACACAACGTGTGAACAAACCATTTATTTTTCTCCCACTGGCCCTTTAAAATTGTTCAGAGGAGACGCCTTCCCCTGCCACTGGAAGGAAATTCTGCAGGCCTTCCCTTCTGTAAAAGACAGTTTCCCCTGGTGACTCTCAGATTCAGACACTTCCAGCTCAGTAATTGGGATGTCTAGTCCACGGTAACAGTCAAATCTCTGAACTTGATTTAGCATTAACGTTTCTCTCTCCCTGGGCTGGAGGCCTGCGGTAGGAAAGAAAAAAGTTGCTTTCTCCTCCATTTCTCAGCCTCTCCTCTTCTTGTCCTACTTTCTAGGCAGTTTCAGGGAAGGTGAAGGGAGGGAGCCACTGGGGGATAGGAAAGGACTTCCCTGCACTGGCACCCGGTTAATCCAGCTCTGGCAGGCATGTGTCACTGGCTCTTCCTTAGGGTACGTTCATCAGCTTTTCAGGGGGTACCTGCTGGGTCTCTCAGAGGGCACTCCCTTAAACCAGGCAGGTGCCTATTGCAGTAGCCCCCTGTGCAGTTCCTAGTGATTAGGCACTTACTCCAGCTCCCTGCTGCTGGGGTCTCCACTGGACAAGACCCTGCTCTCTCCCACTGGACACCCACACCTGGTCCACAGGACTCACTCACACATCCCCTGGCCCTGACCATCTCCGGGAGCTTGGCCAGTCCCCACATAGCTCTCCAGTTGCTCCCCAAAAAGCAGTTAGTCCTGTGTCTCCCAGAGGACGGGACTGACCCTGGACCACCACACCTGCCGCTGAGGAGTTACCAATAAACTCCAAGGAGATAATCACTCCCTTCTGCTTAGTGGGGGGAGCATGGGCTCTTGGCCTAGGACAGCCTTCTTAGGAAATGCTCCCTCCCTCTGCATGCTCTGGGCCCTTTTATATCTCCCACCTAGCTGAAGCTCCCAAAAATCACGGAGCTCTTCGCAGACTGTTTCTTTTCACGTATTTTATCTCGAAGTCTCCATTAAAACTTCAATTTTTTTTTTCTTTTTTTTGAGACAGGGTCTTTCTGTGTTGCCCAGGCTGGAGTGCAGTGGTACAATCTTGGCTCACTGCAACCTCTGCCTCCCGGCTTCAAGTGATCCTCCTGCCTCAGCCTCCCCAGTAGCTGGGACTACAGGTGCATGCCACCACACCAGGCTAATTTTTATTTTTATTGTTTATAGACATGGGGTCTGACTATGTTGACTGGCTGGCTTTGAACTCCTGGGTTCAAGCAATCCTCCTTCTCAGCCTCCCAAAGTTCTGGGATTACAGGCATAGCCACTGTGCCTGGCCACAATTTTGATTTTATCATTCTGTTGCACATTTTTAAATTTGATCCTCACACCAACCCCATGAGGGATATTATGATTGAGTCTACATATGGGAACCTGAGGCACAGCGGGACTAACCTGCCCAAGGTCATACAGTAGATGACTGTTTAGATGGGCCTTTCCTTGCCTGGCCTCTACACAAATCCTGCTTATTGAGTGGACCAAGTGACAACTCCCTTCACATAACCCAAAGCCAGCAGTCAATACGCTCAGCAATTTGTACAAAGAAAAATTGTTGCACCTCCAGGGACTCTTTTCGGGGGTGATGGAAATGTGCGTGTCGATTATGATGTCAAATCCATTTAGTCGCACACTTTAGATAGTTTACTGAAGATAAATCACACCTTAATAAATAAAAGTTGATTTTAAATGGCATTCAAAAAACAACATCAACTCCTGCCCCTCAGTGGTAAAAAAAATTAGAGCTAAGATGTCATAGGTGGACCAAGTTAGACTCTGCATAGTGAGTTGGTAGAAGTCATCAAAGGGAAGAGGGAGCCCAGCAGCTCTCCAGAGGCCATGCCCCTCCCACCTCAGGGGAGAGAAGATGGGACTTTCTGCTTCCACTTCCTGTTTCCCACAGACCTGATCCTCTGCTTCTTTCTTTTGGATACCCAGAGTCTTCGTCACTTTCTCATAAAGTTTCCTCTTTACTTGAGTCAGCCCAGCTGGGGGCCTTCTCCATCCAAGAGCCTTGACCGTGTGTGCAGCATGCAGGGGCCGGGGGCCGGGGGGGGTCTCACTATTTTGCCCACACTGTTCTCTCCTGGACTGAAGGGATCCTCCCACCTCAGCCTTCCAAACTGCTATGAGCCACCACGCCCAGCCCTCATTCTATTTTATTTTTTTTTGAGAAGAGTCTCGTCCCGTTGCCCAGGCTGGAGTGCAGTAGCACAATCTTGGCTCACTGCAACATCCGCCTCCCAGGTTGAAGCGATTCTCCTGCCTCAGCCTCCCAAGTAGCTGGGACTACAGGTGCATGCCACCACACCCAGCTTATTTTTGTATTTTTGGTAGAAACAGGGT
The DNA here is from genome assembly GCF_028858775.2 of Pan troglodytes. Taxonomy (NCBI): domain Eukaryota; kingdom Metazoa; phylum Chordata; class Mammalia; order Primates; family Hominidae; genus Pan; species Pan troglodytes. The sequence continues at coordinate 22,944,165 of NC_072398.2, forward strand.
TTCACCATGTTGGCCAGGCTGATCTCCAACTCCTGACCTCAGGTAATCTGCCTGCCTCGGCCTCCCAAAGTGCTGGGATTACAGGCGTGAGCCACAGCACCCGGCCCCTTGTTCTATTTTAAACCTTTCAACTACTGCACTTGCTTATCACACTATATGTACATACATTAATTTGATAAAATTTGGAAATTAGGCCAGGTGCTGTGGCTCACTCCTGTAATCCCAGCAGGAGTTCAAGACCAGCCTGGCCAACATGGTGAAACCCCATCTCCACTAAAAAGATATAAAAATTGGCGAGGCACATCATTGCCTGATGCATGATGCAATTTTGTGAGAAAAAAAAAAATATATATATATATATATATATATGCATTTTAGAAAAAAGGATTGAGAAGAAAACCCCAAAATGGAAAAGTAGTAGTCTGTATGTGGTAAACATAAGAGTAATTTTAATCTTTGGGGTTTTTCACATTTTTTTACAATAAGCCTGTAAAATCAGATAATAAAAACCATCAACCTTTTAAATAGGATTGGGAAGTCTCTATTTTCCTGTCACACTCTCATTATCCCTACTGTTTAGCACACATAAGCACTGGGCTTGGGTTCCCCAAGTCCCTTCACTTTCCCCTTGTTAACTGTGGTGCCCTCAGCCCTGGATGGAAGGCACTGTGGCTGGGGACGTGGGCACCAGGGGTGGCTTCTGCTGGTGCCTCCTCTCCACAGCAAGCTTCTCCTGGTTCTTCCGGCTCCGTAGCACTGGCCAGATCGAGGTTGCCAAGCTCGTTGCCAGTGCCGGTTACCTCCAAGAAGCTCCTGGCCTTTACTCCCAGAACGCACACCTGAAAGACTGCTGCTGGCCTCGGTTTCTAAGGAAACTTTCTTCAGGCCTCATCCCCTGGCGGAGCATAATTACCCGCTGGAGAGAAACAAAGCGGCACTTATTTTTCTGCTTGAATCACTTCCAAAGGGCTTATTGTCATTTCTGACTGGGACGTTGGGTTTTGTGGAGGAGAAGGTCCCCTTGGCCAAAGGTAGGCTCTGAGATAAGGAAATCAGGAAACCTGCCGGCTGACTGAAGATAAGGGAGCAGCGGCCTGCGGAGCAGGGCTCCCCATAAGAACGCTGTACAGTTCTGGCACCTCAGGAACTTGCCCACATTTGCTGATTGCTAACAGCTGCCTGCTCCCCGTAACAACAGGCAGGAAACCTCTAGAGTTGTAAAAGGGTCTGTTTATTTGCCTTTAATAGCCACGAGAAGGGGAAGCAGGGGAGTCTGAGCCCCATGCTGCAGCCCTGGAGGCGAAGCGTGGGTGGAGGCCTGGGTCAGGGCCTCCGGCAGAGGAGAGAAGGAGGCAGGATGGGCCTAAGGAGTGCAAAGTTCAGGGTGGAGTTCCCAGCACAACCCCACACCCTCAATGAACCCCGAGAAGTCTTCCTTAGAACCCAGGATCTCGCCAGGTGCAGTGGCTCATGCCTTAATCTCAACACTGGGAGGCTGAGGCAGGAAGATGGCTCGAGGCCAAGAATTTGAGACCAGCTTGGGTAACATAGCGAGACCTTGTCTCTACAAAAAATAAAAACATTAAAAAAATTAGCCGGAGGCCGGGCGCGGAGACTCACTTCTGTAATCCTAGCACTTTGGGAGGCCGAGGCAGGTGGATCACTTGAGCTCAGGAGTTCAAGACCAGCCTGGGCAACATAAGGAAACCCTGTCTCTACTAAAAATACCAAAAATTAGCTGGACGTAGTGGCAAGCATCTGTAATCCCAGCTACTTGGGAGGCTGAGGCACGAGAATCGCTTGAACCCGGGAGGCAGAGGTTGCAGTGAGCTGAGATCGCACCACTGCACTCCAGCCTGGGCAACAGAGCGAGACTCCATCTAAAAAAAAAAAAAATTAGCCGGGCATGATGGTACAGGCCTTTAAGTTCCAGCTACTCGGGGGGCTGAGGCAGGAGAACTGCTTGAGCCCAGGAGGTCAAGTCTCCAGTGAGCAGTGTTTGCACCACTGCCTGGGTGACAGAGCGAGACCCTGACTGATAAATAAACCCCGGGACCTCTCCGTTTTGGGTCCTGTTTGTGCAATGAACCCACCTGGCCATGCTGTGCTCTGTCCTTTCTTTCACTCTCGGGTGATGAATGGGGCCTGCAGCAGGTGAGCCCCAGGGGCGAGGACACACAGAGGTTTCGTTGCCCATGTGTGACAGACCCACAGGTCGTATCTGCTTCCCAAGGAGTAGGCTCGTTGTTCCCCTTCCGCAGTGCCTTCACGCCACAAAGCACTGTCCTCTCCCATCCTGAGAGGCCCCAGGAAGGGAGGCCCCCCCACCACCCCAACACACAGACGCCATTTGGTCAGCACCTCCCAGTAACACTCAGACTTCTAAGGCAAGGGATGGTGGTGCCTGAGCCTGACTGTTCTCTTCACAGCCCCTGCTTGTTCCAAAGGTGATCAAAGGGGTGGCAAGAAGTAAAACTGGCAGCATTTCCAGGCCAGGAAAAACACCTGGGCCCTGTTTTTAAAAACCCTCTGCTCCATCAGTACTTTTCCCCAAGTGCTCAGCTGAGCTCGCCTGACGCTTCAAGGGCGGGTCACGGAATAGTCTATTACTGTCTCCCTTTGATCCATCAAAGCGCTGGATTGAGGAAGCCATTTTACACCCAGAAGCCTATAAGCATCTCCTTCTCCATTCTGAAAACAGAAAATCATTACCAAGAAATGATTCTCTAGAAAATCTTGAGAACTAAGTTAAAAAATCAAATGGACTTTGCTTTCTTTTTCCAAGAACCGTCTTAGGACCACCATTCCTGGGGGATATTGCTCATGATTAATGGAAAGCAAGTAAATGAATGGACTGAAATTAAATAAAGCCTCAGGGAATCAACCCATGACATCCATGAATGGGTCCATTGCTGAACCTGGCTGTACCTCATTTCCTCTAACCAGACAATAAGAACTACCTTTACTTGCAACATTGTCAGTCCTACTTGCATTAAGTCTAAAAGGTGGGAGTGGGCGGGGGGGTCTTGAAACCTCAGCTAATCTTTCTCTTGGAGTCTCAAGGTTCATGCGTAAACGTCAGCCCCTCAGTCCTGCTTTGGAATGAAATACAGTGACACAGTAAGTTGCAAGGACCTTGGATGGAGAGCCAGGAGGAGGAGGAAAGGAAGGGTATAATGTGAACACAGGGGCTGGGGATAGAATCCTGAGGTTTTTGCTGCTTTGTTAGTTTTTACCTGTCTTTGAAGATGTCTTGATCGGAAGTTATTAGATTTTATCTGTTGGAGCTGGAAGGAACCTTGAGTTATTTAATTTAGGGATTCCATGGGCAGGCTCTGGAATCTGTGACACTGAACTTAATGTGTAGAATTGTGTTGTGGATAGGGTTGCTGGTTTTCAAATGTCCACAAATTCTTTGATGATTCCCTCTTCAAATGGTGGAAGCCAAGGGAGAGGGGTTGAAAAACAAAACAAAAACAAAAAAACTGGTGGAAGCCAGGTCCTGTCCCTTCAGTGAAGGCTGTACTCAGTAACTTGCTTCTAATAAACTCATCATAAAAGGCTTCCTCGTTGCCCTCTTTATATATATATATTTTTGTTGTTGTTGTTTGTTTGTTTGTTTTTGTTTTTGTTTTTTTGGGGTAGAGACAGGTGTCTCACTATGTTCCGCGGGCTGGTCTTGACCTCCCGGCCTCAGGCAATCTGCCCTCCTTAGCCTACCAAAGTGCTAGGATTATAGGTGTGAGCCACCACGCCCCCTGGCCCTTGCCCTTTTTTTTTTTTTTTTGAGATGGAGTTTCATTCTCGTCACCCAGGCTGGAGTGCAATGGCGCAATCTCAGCTCACTGCAACCTCCGTCTCCTGGGTTCAAGTGATTCTCCAACCTCAGCCTCCCCAGTAGCATGCGCCACCATACCCGGCTAATTTTTGTATTTTGAATAGAGACAGGGTTTCGCCATGTTGGCCAGGCTGGTCTCAAACTCCTGACCTCAGGTGATCCGCCCACCTTGGCCTCCCAAAGTGCTGGGATTACAGGCGTGAGGCACTGCGCCCAGCCCCCTTGCCCTCTTTCTTAGCTGACTTGCTCAGGGGAAAGCCAGCTGCCATGTTGGGAGCACACCAGCAGCCCTTACCTGCCGTGTGAGTGAGCCTTCTCAGAAGGGGATCCTTCAGCCCTATTTGAGCCTTTGGATCAGGGTGCCTCTATTGACATTTGGGGCTGGATAATTTTTGTTGCGGGGAGTTGTGCTGTATGCTGTAGGAGCCATCACAGCATCCCTGGCCCCCATCCACTAGATGCCAGTAGCATACTCCCCCAACTTAGTGACTATAAAAAATGTTTCCAGATGTTGCCAAATGTCCCCTGAGGGGCAAAATCACCCCCCTACCCCAGCTGACAGCTGCTGTGTTAGATGACTGCAGCCCTGGTCGACATTCACTTCAATCTCATGAGCCAGGATCACCCACCTAAGCTGCGTCCAAATTCCTGACCCACAGAAGCTGTGAGATAAGAAACTACTATGTTCTTGGGGTGATTTATTATGCAGCAATGAATTATCAATTCAATAAGTATGTGAATTTTTCAGAGGAAAAGAAGGGTCCTCACCTTTGTTTTTCTTTTTCTTTTCTTTCTTTTTTTTTTTTGTTGAGACGGAGTCTCGTTGTGTCACCCAGGCTGGAGAGCAGTGATGCAATCTTGGCTCACTGCAACCTCAGCCTCCTGGGTTCAAGCAATGCTCATGCCTCAACCTTCTGAGTAGCTGGGACTACAGGCGTGTGCCACCACACCCAGCTAATTTTTTGTATTTTCAGCAGAGATGGGGTTTCACTATGTTGGCCAGGCTGGTCTTAACCTCCAGGCCTCAAGTGATCCACCCGCCTTGGCCTCCCAAAGTGCTGGGATTACAGGCTGAGCCACTGCATCCAGCTGGGACTTTACCTTTCTTTGGGGTCTCAGGGGTAAGAACCCTGGATATAGGCCAGCCTTCTAGCCAGTGTGTGACTCCTTTGCATGGCTTCCTTGAGTGTTGGTCAAACCAACACTGCTTGAATAATTCTAATAATCATACCTTATAAGGTCAGTTATAATTGAATAATTCTAATAATCATACCTTATAAGGCTCCGTTTGTTGTTAAACAGAAAGATTTATTTTATTTTATTTTATTTATTTATTTTTTTGAGACGAAGTCACACTTGTCCCCCAGGCTGGAGTGCAATGGCACGATCTCGGCTCACTGCAACCTCTGCCTCAAGCGACCTCCTGCCTCAGCCTCCCGAGTAGCTGGGATTACAGGCGCCTGCCACCATACCTGGCTAATTTTTATATTTTTAGTAGAGACGGGGTTTTACCACGTTGGCCAGGCTGGTCTCGAACGCCTGACCTCAGGTGATCCACCCGCCTCGGCCTCCCAAAGTGCTGGGATTACAGGAGTGAGCCACCGTACCTGGCCAGAAAAATTTATTTTATATGGAGACCAAATCTACTACCTCAGCTCCCATCTGTGTGGCAGGTGACCTGTGTTTTTTTCAAATTTCCTTCCCAGCTCCCCAGTCCCTATCAAGACTTAGCTTTTCTATGGCTTACTCTTTTTTTGTTTTTTGTTTTTTGTTTTTTCTGAGATGGAGTCTTGCTCTGTTGCCCAGGCTGGAGTGCAGTGGCATGGCCTCGGCTCACTGCAACCTTCTCCTCCCAGGTTCAAGCAATTCCCCTGCTTCAGCTTCCCAAGTAGCTGGTACTACATGTGTGCACCACCATGCCTGGCTAGTTTTTGTATTTGTAGTAAAGATAAGGTTTCACCATGTTGGCCAGGCTGGTCTTGAACTCCTGGCCTCAGGTGATCCCCCGGCCTCAGCCTCCCAAAGTGCTAGGATTACAGGCTTGAGCCACCATGCCAGCCCCTTGCTTTTTTTTTTTAAACCCATGTTAACTGAGTGAACTAATTCTTGCTACTAGGAAAGTATTAGCTGGCAAAAGCTAGAGCATTTTCTGTTTAGCACTTCTGGAAATAGGAGCATTAAGCAAATCACTTCTGAGTAGTCCCTGCTGGTGCAGGCCTCTGCTGGTGTTCTGGGCATTAGCCACTGCCAATTGCTCGTCCTTTCTCTCCAAATCTCCTGAGGTCATGGACATGCTTTGTATTAGTCCGTTTTCACACTGATGATAAAGGAATACTCGAGACTGGGAAGAAAAAGAGGTTTAATTGGACTTACAGTTCCACATGGCTGGGGAGGCCTCAGAATCATGGCAGGAGGTGAAAGACACTTCTTACATGGCAGTGGCAAGAGAAAATGAGGAAGATGCAAAGTGGAAACCCCTGATAAAACCATCAGATCTTGTGAGACTTATTCACTACCACAAGAACAGTACAGAGGAAATTTCCCCCAAGATTCAAATTATCTCCCACCAGGTACCTCCTACAACATGTGAGAATTATGGGAGTACAATTCAACATGAGATTTGAGTGGGGACACAGAGTCAAACCATATCATACTTGAAGCCATAATTCTTCCTGTCAGTTCTCTTGAGGGGCAGTGACATCTCTATTTCCTTCATGAAGTCAGAGCACTCTCACAATCCTCACTCACCTGCCTATCTGTCTTCCTGGACTGTTTCTTTGCAAGCCCCTTCAGTCTCTGTTAAAATCCAACATATTTTCCCTTAGCTTCTCTGAAATAGTTCCAGCCCTATTACTTCTACAGCCAGCCTTCGTGGGTTAGAACTACTTGCCAGAGACAAAACAAATGCAAAAAGAGAAGCTAGAGAGCCGCAGAACTCACTCAACCAGGCAGAATGCACAGGGGACTGGCTGAGAGCTGTGCCATCGCCGCACTTGTTTAGGCTCAATGGCTCTGGGTGGGCGACACCACCAGCTCTCCTTGGCTGAGATGCATCCATGCTCAGTACCCTCAGAACAGGGAGAAGAAAGACTTTTAAAAAATACTGTGAAAAGTTTTGGTTTTCATTTTTTTAACATTTAAATTTTTAAAAATTATTTTATTTTTTAAGACTGGGGCTGGGTGCAGTGGCTCACGCCTGTAATCCCAGTACTTTGGGAGGCTGAGGTGGGTGGATCACCTGAGGTCAGGAGTTCAAGACCAGCCTGGCCAACATGGCGAAACCCCACCTCTACCAAAAATACAAAAGTTAGCGAAGCGTGGTGACACGCACCTGTAATCCCAGCTACTCAGGAGGCCGAGGCAGGAGAATTGCTTGAACCCGGGAGACAGAGGTTGCAGTGAGCTGAGATCACACCACTGCACTGCAGCCTGGGTGACAGAGTGAGACCCTGTCTCAAAAACACAAAAAACCTTCTAATGAATTAGTGCTGTGCAGGATGTCATTACATAAGGATATGCAAGGCCGGGTACAGTGGCTCCTACCTGTAATCCCAGCACTCTGAGAGGCCAAGGCAGAAGGATCACTTGAGCCCAGGAGTTCAAGACCAGCCTGGGCAACACAGTGAGACCCCATCTCTACAAAACAAAACAAAACAAAAGTTAAAACATTATCCAGGTGTGGTGGTGAGCACCTGTAGTCCAAGTTACTCAAAAGGCTGAGGTGGGAGGATCTCTTGCATCCAGGAAGTTGAGGCTGCAAGGAGCCATGATCGCCCCACTACATCACTGAACTTCAGCCCGGGCGACAGAGTGAGAACCTGTTTCCTAAAATATATATGCGTATATAATCACTCTTCTGTTAGAAAATTGGCTAAAAAAATTAAAAGCATTTGTCTCCTGAAAAACCACAAGATGTAATCTAACAATATAACTTTCAGATGCCTTCTACTTTCTATGGCTACCCCTAGGATGGATCTTAAACTATCAAAAGCAGTTGGTATGTTTACCTGTTGTTTCCCCGGTTCAGATGATGAGGTCTTGACAAGCAGGGCCTGTGTCTTGTTTATCTTTGGATGCTTTTGGCTTCCTTGCACAGCTGAGTTTGCACACTGCATGAGGATGCCTAGTCAAAGGAGGGAATGAGGGCTGAAATCCAGCCTTTTCTTCCCTAGTCGAGTCCCTTGCCTTGGGGTTGTGTTTGCCTGGGGGCAGTATACTTTTTCTATTTTATTTGACCTATATAACTTCTTCTAATTTCCTAACAGTGTCCTTTGATTTCTCATCTCCCGAACATTGTAGAAGCCCAAAAAATACTGAAAGAGGAAAGGAATCAATGAAAAAATGTATGAAGCATACTTTACTTTTGAAAAAGATGCATGAGAGAAGCAGACACTATTTTTCATCTGTCCCAACAATCATTTCTCTCCTTCCTGGTCTCATTTCTTTCCTGATATTTACTCCTCACCCCTCTCAACTCAGGGTAAATCCTGAGGAATCTAAGCCAATGATTCTCAACCTTGGCTATACATTAGAATCACCTGGGGAGATTTTTAAATCCCTCCCCCCCAATCCAGGCACATCCCAAACCAATTGTATTAGTCAATTTTCATGCTACCAATAAAGATATACCCAAGACCAGGCAATTTACAAAAGAAAGAGTTTCAATTGGACTTACAGTTCCATGTGGTTGGGGAAGCCTCATAATCATGGTGGAAGGCAAGGAGGAGCAAATCATGTCTTACATGGATGGTAGCAGGCAAAGAGAGCTTCTGCAGGAAACCTCCCCCTTATAGTAACCATCACATCTCATGAGACTTACTATCACCAGAGCAGCACAGGAAAGATTTGCCCCCATGGTTCAATTACCTCCCACCAGGTTCCTCTCACAACACGTGGGAATTCATTATGAGATTTGGGTGGGGAACACAGCCAAACCATATCATTCTGCCCCTGGCCCCTCCCAAATCTCATCTCCTTACATTTCAAAACCAATCATGCCTCCCCAACAGTCCTCCAAAATCTTTTTTTTTTTTTTGAGATAGAGTCTAGCTCTGTCGCCCAGGCTGGAGTGCAGTGGTGTGATCTCGGCTCACTCCAAGCTCCATCTCCTGGGTTGACACCATTCTTCTGCCTCAGCCTGTAGAGTAGCTGGGACTACAGGCATCTGCCACGCCTGGCTAATTTTTTTGTACTTTTAGGAGAGACGGGGTTTCACTGTGTTAGCCAGGATGGTCTCAATCTCCTGACCTCGTGATCCACCCGCCTCAGCCTCCCAAAGTGCTGGGATTACAGGCATGAGCCACCACGCCCAGCCACAGTCCTCCAAAATCTTAACTCATTATAGCATCAACTCAAAAGTCCACACTCCAAAGTCTCACCCAAGACAAGGCAAGTCCCTTCCACCTATGAGCCTGTAAAATCAAAAGCAAGTTAGTTCCTTCCTAGATGCAATGAGGGTACAGGGATTGAGTAAATACAGCCATTCCAAATGGGAGAAATTGGCCAGAACAAAGGGGCTGCAGGCCCCATGCAAGTCCAAAATCCACTGGGACAGTCAAATCTTTTTTTTTTTTTTGAGATGGAGTCTTGCACTGTCGCCCAGGCTGGAGTGAATGGCATGATCTTGGCTCACTGCAACATCCACCTTCTGGCTTCAAGCAATTCTTTTGCCTCAGCCTCCCGAGTAGATGGGATTACAGGTGCCCGACACCCCGCCTGGCTAATTTTTGTATTTTTAGTAGAGACAGGGATTCAGTATGTTGGGCAGGCTGGTCTCAAACTCCTGACCTCATGAGCTGCCCACCTCAGCCTCCCAAAGTGCTGGGATTACAGGCGTGAGCCACCACACCCAGCGCAGTCAAATCTTAAAGCTCTAAAATGATCTCTTTGACTCCAGGTCTCACATCCAGGTCACACTGATGCAGGAGGTAGGTCCCCTTGGTCTTGGGCAGCTCTGCCCCTGTGGCTTTGCAGGGTATAGCCCCCCTCCTGGCTGCTTTCATGTGCTGTTGTTGACCATCTGCGACTTGTCCAAGCACATGGTGCAAGCTGTAGATACACCATTCTGGGGTCTGAAGAATGGTGGCCCTCTTCTAACAACTCCACTAGGTAGTGCCCCAGTAGGGACTCTGTGTGGGGGTTCCGACCCCACATTTCGCTTTCACACTGCCCTAGAAGAGGTTCTCCATGAGCGCTCTGCCCCTGCAGCAAACTTCTGCCTGGACATCCAGGTGTTTCCATACATCCTCTGAAATCTAGGTGGAGGCTCCCAAACCTCAATTCTTGACTTATATGCACCCACTGGCTCAACACCACATGGAAACTGCCAAGGCTTGGGGCTTCCACCCTCTGAAGCAACAGCCCAAGCTGTACCTTGGCCCCTTTTAGCCATGGCTAGAGTGGCTGGAATGCAGGGCACCAAGTCCCTAGGCTGCACACAGCATGGGGACCTTGGGCCCAACCCATGAAACCATTTTTTCCTCATAGGTCTCTGGGCCTGTGATGGGAGGGGCTGCTGTGAAGACCTCTGACATGCCCTGGGGCCATTTTCCCCATTGTCTTGCAGGTTAACATTCGGCCCCCCATTACTTTTGCAAATTTTTATAGCCAACTTGAATTTCTCCTCAGAAAATGGGATTTTCTTTTCTATCACATTGTCAGGCTGCAAATTTTCTGAACTTTTATGCTCTGCTTCCCTTATAAAACTTTAACAGCACCCTTTAACAGCACCCAAGTCACCTCTTGAATGTTTTGCTGCTTAGAAATTTCTTCCACCAGCTACCCTAAATCATCTCTCTCAAGTTCAAACTTCCACAAATCTCTAGGGCAGGGGCAAAATGCTGCCAGCCTCTTTGCTAAAACATAACAAGAGTCACCTTTGTTCCAGTCCCCAGCAAGTTCTTCATCTTTATCTGAGACCACCTCAGCCTAGATTTCATTGTCCATATCATTATCGGTATTTTGGTCAAAGTCATTCAACAAGTCTAAACTAAAGGGAGTTCTAAACTTTCCCACATTTTCCTGTCTTCTGAGCTCTCCAACTGTTCCAACCTCTGCCTGTTGCCCATTTCCAAAGTCACTTCCACATTTTCAGATATCTTTCCAGCAGCACCCCTACTCTACAGGTACCAATTTACTGTATTAGTCCATGTTCATGCTGCTGATAAAGACATACTCAAGACTGGACAATTTACAAAAGAAAGAGGTTTAATTGGACTTAGAGTTCTATGTGTCTGGGGAAGCCTCACAATCATGGTGGAAGGCAAGGAGGAGCAAGTCACGTCTTACATGGATGGCAGTAAGCGAAGAGAGAGCTTGTGCAGAGAAACTCCCATTTTTTAAACCATCAGATCTTGTGAGACTTATTCACTATTACGAGAACAGCACAGGAAAGACCTGCCCCGATGGTTCAATTACCTCCCACCAAGTTCCTCCCACAACATGTGGGAATTCAAGATGAGATTTGGGTGGGGACACAGCCAAACCATATCACCAATGAAAATGGATGATGAGGGCATGGACACTCAGGCACCAGTGGTTTTTAAAGCTACCCAGGTGATTCCACATACCCCCGGCACTTGGTTGCTAACTTGACCCCTCTGGTCTAAATCAATCATGGTTGTCCCATCGCCCTTACTAGTGCATTAGTTAAAAAAGTGCATGTGGCCAGGTGTGGTGGCTCATCATGCCTGTAATCCCAGCAGTTTGGAAGGCTGTGGCAGGAGAATTACTTGAGCCCAGGCATTCAAAACCAGCCTGAGCAATCTAGTGAGACCTTGTCTCTACAAAAAAAAAAAAAATTAAAAAATTAGCCGAGCATGGTGGCATGTGCCCGTGACCCCAGCTACTTGGGAGGCTGAGATGGGAGGATCGCTTGAGCCCAGGAGGTCTAGGCTCCAGTGAGCTGAGATGGTTCAATAAGGGCATGCTGATGTCGGGATTCCTAGATGTGTCATTACCATCAGTGCCTTGAGAAGAGCTTTCCCGAGGACAAGCTGATGTGCTGGGGGAAGGGAGAGTAAGGAGAGAGTACACCTAGGTCCCTGGTAGCCTCCCCAAACTGCACATCCACCAACCTGAAGACGTCCTCCTCCAGGATTCTCATTACCTGAAACCAAATCCATTCAAGTGAGGGGATTCTGTTATTTACAACACAAGGTATAACTGATACAGTGAAGAATTCTCAATACATAAAGGACTTTAGAAAGATTTCCCAGCTGGGTGCAGTGATTCATGCCTGTATGATTGCATGAACCCAGAAGTTCAAGACCAGCCTAGGCAACATGGCAAGACCCCATCTCTACAAAAAATTAAAAATTAGCCAGGCATAGTTTCATGCACCTGTGATCCCAGCACTTAGGGAGGCTGAGGCAGTGGATCACTTGAGCCCAGGAGTTCAAGACCAGCCAGGGCAACATGATGAAACCCCATCTCTACAAAAAATAGTCAGTGTGGTGGCAGTTACCTGTAGTCCCAGCTACTTGGAATGCTGAAGAGGGAGGATCACTTGAGCCCAGGAGGTTGAGGCTGCAGTGAGCCATGATTGCGTCACTGCACTCCAGCCTGGGTGACAGAACAAGACCCTGTCTCAAAAAAAAAAAAAAAAAAAAAAAAAAAAGCCAGGCGTGGTGGTGTGAGCACTCTTGGAGGCTGAGGCAGGTGGATCACTTGAGGTCAGGAGTTCAAGACGAGCCTGGCCAACATGGTGAAAGCCCGTCTCTACTAAAAATACAAAATTTAGCCAGACATGGTGGCATGCACCTGTAATCCCAGCTATTCAAGAGGCTGAGGCACAAGAATCACTTGAGCCTGGGAGGCAGAGGTTGCAGTGAGCCTAGATCATGCCACTGCACTCCAGCCTGGGTGACAGAGCAAGACTCTGTCTCAAAAAAAAAAAAAAAAGGGCCAAGCACGGTGGCTCACACCTGTAATCCCAGCACTTTGGGAGGCCGAGGTGGGCGGATCATGAGGTCAGGAGATCAAGACCATCGTGGCCAACATGGTGAAACCCATCTCTACTAAAAATACAAAAATTAGCTGGGCATGGTGGGGCGTGCCTGTAATCCCAGCTACTCGGGAGGCTGAGGCAGGACAATTGCTTGAACCCAGGAGACGGAGGTTGCAGTGAGCCGAGATCCCACCACTGCACTCCAGCCTGGGTGACAGAGCAAGACTCTGTCTCAGAAGAAAAAAAAAAAATCCCTACTGGAGGGAGGCCTCAGTGAGTGTGTATGTGTGTCAGTTTTCTCCCTAAAGGAACAGGAATGGGAATGTGTGAGGAGCAAACGAAGCAAAACATGAGGGGAAGGGAGGGGGAGGGGATTAGAAAAACCAAGAGCTAAATATAGAGAAAAATCCATATAGTTTGAGAGGAAATTATGCTTTAGAAGTAGAATGAGAATGATACAGGAACAAATTAAGAGGAGGTACTAAATAACTGAGAACTTAAGGACACTGATGGTTAATGGAGATGTAATATGGTTTCCTCAACACAGAGGCCCAGGGGAAGGATTAGAATTAAAGAACTAAGGTAGTAGGAGAAAGAACAAGTTCCAGGACTAGGGGTGGGAGTCAGTGAATGCACAGATAGTTACTAAATACCTAGTCTGTATTTACTAAATACTAAATACACTTGCTCATGCAGGTGACACAATAAATTTAAGAACGCTTGCAACCAAAGTACAAGATTTGCTTTCAAAACAGAAAAAAAAAAAAAACAACAACAACAACCGGAGAGTACTTATCCTGCATGCAAGATGCATGCAATCAATATTTCATGAATCAACTAGGGACAGAGGATTTATCTGGGCATAGGAAATGCAATGAGACTTAAAGACAACATGGTGGGTGAATTCTTAATTGTAGATCCCTGGCAGCCGTGGCAGGCCAAGTAATTCCTAGTAGTATGCTCGTGAGACAGTGTATTAGTGATGCAGTAGAATTTGATGTGTGACTAATTGTTTTCCATTTCAAAAAATGCAAATTATTCCATTCAAACAGAAAAATGTATGAAAAAGCTCGAGAGTGACTAATACAATTCTTATATCACTCATTTCAATGTTAGGGACTTTTACATTTTTAAATTAATAAACGGGCACCATGTAGAAGCTTCGCTGAAAGAGGGAGCCTTTGTAAAGCTTAGTGCCCATGTTGTAGAGACAGTGGAGCTGTCACAGCCATGCCGTGGTGAGGAACATGAGCCACCTGACTGCTGCTTGCTGGCCGTGTGACCCTGGAAAGTTGCTTCAACTCTTGGTACATTTGTAAAATGGAGATAATAAGGCTGGCCCTCTCAAAAGGTTGTGAGGATAACTGAGAAACGTGTAGGTAAAGTGTGAACTAGTGACTGGTGTGTGGTGGGTAGTCTGTAAATGTTAACTACTACTATTATCGTCTTCATCCGTCTGGACTGCTATAACAGAATACCGTGGACTTGGTAGCTGATAAACAACAGACCTTTATTTCTCACAGTTCTGGAGCTGGGAAGACCAAGATTAAGATGCAGCGGGTTCAGTATCTAGTGAGGGCCTGTCTCCTGGTTCATAGATGCCACCTTCTTGTTATGTCCTCAAACGGTGGAAGGGGATAGGGGTCTATCTCAATCTGAAGTCTGTCTTTTATTTTATTTATTTTTATTTTATTTTATTTTATTTTTTTGAGACAGGCTCTCGCTGTCACCCAGCCTGGAGTGCAGTGGCATGATCATGGCTCAACGCAGCCCCCACCTCCTGGGCTCAACTGATCTTCCCAGTTCAGCGTCCCAAGTAGCTGGGACTACAGGTACAAACACCATCCCTGGCTAATTTTTGTAGAGACAAAGTCTCACTTTGTTGCCCAGGCTGGTCTCAAACTTCTGGATGCGAGTGATCCTCTTGCCTCAGCCTCCTAAAGTGCTGGGATTACAGGTGGGAGCCATCACACCTGGCTAATCATTTTCCTGGCCCATCATTTTCCTATATCAATGAACAGAGGACCATTCTGCTTACCTCTAATTTGAAATGCAAGTGTATCTGCCTTGGGTACAGCGAATAATGGATATGGTCAGTATTTACCCAAGGATGAATGTGATTGCCCAAAAGCAAAATAGAGATCTGACGCATTTTAGAAAACGTAATCTCAAAGAAAACAAAGTAGCATTTACTCAAAATGTCTTTCTTGGCCTACTCAGTAATTATGTGTTTAGAAAAGATAAGTAGTAAAGAGTGACAGGAAGGAAGACCAACATCAACAGGGCATGTTAGTAGATGAAATGTTTAAAAATGTAATTATTGAGGGAGACTTCTGTTTCTAGCCCTGACAGAGTAACAAGTACCAAACATGCCCTCCTGCTATAAGGAAACTGGGCAAAGTATATGAAACAAATGTTCATACACGTACTATAAATGTGCATACATGTACTATAGGCAATTCAAGACTGTGAGAAGGAAAATAAATGGAATGAGTCCAAAAATGACCTAGGCTGTCTGCCTGGAGATACTTCCCAGACTGCTGTGGTGCAAGAAGAGGGAACCTAAACAGAATATAGTCGTTTCACCAAGTTGAAGGACAGAGATTGGTTTCAGGAGGCTAAGGTGGCTGGAATTTGCAAGGCAAAGTAACACAGAGAAAAGAGTCCAGAAAAGAGCCCAGGAAATCTGCATAACAGTGCCCTGGAGTCTTGTGCTAAATATTAAGCTGTATCTCTAACAGGAAACTCCACAAAGCCAAGCAAAAAATCACTATGGGGAAATGTAAGTTGGACAGTTCCCAGAGCCCACACACTACTGGGGTATGTTTGAGTTCCAACTCTGAGTGAAGAGACCTGATTAAACACTCAGGATATGTGGTAAAGATCCGTGAAGGGTTACACCTTAGGAGTAGAACTGAAATAGACCTAGAACAGCAGTTCTCAACCAGGGGTAAGTTTACTCCCCAGAGGATATTTTGCTATATCTGGAGACAATTTATATTGTCATGACTGGGAAGATGCTACCATTGTCTAGAAGGTAGAGGCCAGGTGTCTTAGTCCATTTGTGTGGCTATAACAAAACACTGGGTGGTTTATAAATAACAGAAATGTATTTCTCACAGTTCTGGAGGCTGGGAGGACCTAGATCAAGGCACTGGCAGATTTGGTGTCTGATGAGAGCCCGCTTCCTGGTTTAGAGAATGTGTCCTCGCTGCTTTCTCACATGGCGAAAGGGGACAAGGCAGCTCTCTGGGGCCTCTTTCATAAGGACACCAATCCCAAATGCCCCACCTCCTCTAATACTATTAGTGTTAGACTTCAACATATTAATTTGGGAGAGACACAAACATTCAGACCATAGCAGCAGGGATGCTGTTAAACATCCTACAGTGCACAGGAAAGGCCTCCACAACAAGGACATGTCAACAAGTGCCAAGCCTTTGTCAATCCAAATGTCAAAAGTTGCGACCTGAGTCTGTGAGTGTGAAGGAAAAAAAAAGGACAAATATCAAAAGTACCAATGTTGTGGCCAGGTGCAGTGGCTCACGCCTGTAATCCCAGCACTTTTGGAGGCCAAGGTGGGCGGATTGCTTGAGGTCAGGAGTTTGAGACCGGCCTGGCCAACAATGGTGAAACCCTGTCTCTACTAAAAATACAAAAATTAGCCAGGCATGGTGGCATGCGCCTGTAATCCCAGCTACTGGGGAGGCTGAGGCAGGAGAATAGAATCACTTGAACCTGGGAGGCAGAGGTTGCGGTGAGTTGAGATCATGCCACTGCACTCCAGCCTGGATGACAGAGCAAGACTCCATCTCAAAAAAAAAAAAGAAGAAAAGAAAGACATTTTCAGATAAATAAAAGCTGTGAGGTCATTTCCAGAGAATGGCATTATAAGAAATATTTTTTTGGCTGGGCACGGTGGCTCATGCATGTAATCCCAGCACTTTGGGCTTTTTGTTGTTGCCTTGTTTTTTCAATATTTTTTATATTAATAGAGATGGGGTTTCGCCATGTTGGCCAGGCTGGTCTTGAACTCCTGACCTCAAGTGATCTGCCCCCGTCGGCCTTCCAAAGTGCTGGGATTACAGGCATGAGCCACTGCACCCAGCCAATCCCAGCATTTTGGGAGGCAGTAGGGAGAGGATTGCCTCAGGCCAGGAGTTCAAGACAAGCCTGGGCAACTAGCGAGACACAATCTCTACCAAAAATAGAGAAAAATTAGCTGGTTATGATGGCACACACCTTTAGTCCCAGCTACTCAGGAGGCTAAAGATAGAGGGATTGCTTGAGCCCAGGAGTTTGGGGTTTCAGTGAGCCGTGATTGTGTCACTGCACTCCAGCATGGGTGACAGATAGAAAAATGAGATCTACACAAAGAAATAACGAGATGTGGCCTGGCGCAGTGGCTCATGCCTGTAATCCCAGCACTTTGGGAGGCCAAAGCGGGCGGATCACGAGATCAGGAGATCGAGACCATCCTGGCTAACACAGTGAAACCCCATCTCTACTATAAATACAAAAAATTAGCTGGGTGTGGTGGCGGGCGCCTGTAGTCCCAGCTACCCGGGAGGCTGAGGCAGGAGAATGGCATGAACCCAGGAGGCAGAGCTTGCAGTGAGCCGAGATTGTGCCACTGCACTCCAGCCTGGGCGACAGAGCAAGACTCCAACTCAAAAAAAAAAAAAAAGAAAAAGAAAGAAAGAGATGTAAATACATTGTAAATATAAAATACTTTTTTCATTTAAAAGAATTTCTCTAAAAAGATAATTGACCATTTAAAGCAAATATAAAAATATATTTTGGACTTTCTAATGGAAATGGAAATGAAATGTCTTAAAACAATAGCACAAAGGTTCCAAAGGGAAAATGGAGTTGCATTATTAAAAGGTTCTCACATGATATGTAAAGTAGCATAACAATATTTAAAGATATGTGATACACTCCTGAAACAGGAGCCCAAGCGTGCATGTGGACACAGGGTCGTGGGAGATGAATGCGGTGGTGTCGCAGGTGAACTCTCTGCCGCTTCTCAGCCTGATGGTGGCGCTCATATTTAGCTGCTTTCACCATCACCACTGCCTTCAAAGACGGAAGCATCCCGGTGTGGTGGCAATGACTCGCCGATCAAGCTGAAAAACGTAGATGACTTCAACGGACCGAGAGAAAGAAGTGATTTGGGATTCATTACATTTGATGTAACTGCTGATTAACTCAGCTCGTTTCCCAGTAGTGGCACCAGTCTTGTAGTTAATTGTGAGAATACATTTGATTGGAATGTTAAGCAGTTGTTTATTTATCAGCAGAATATTCAACAAAAGATAATCTACGATTAGAGACCTAATGGCAATATATTTGCAACAAAATTTGAGACCTGTGATTAAAATTATCATTATGAAGATATGTAATCAAAAGCTGTAAAGATTATTAATAATTTTTCTATTTTCTGAGATTATTTTAAAATCCATCTCAGTACAGCTTTTTTTTTCTCATATTTTTTTTCTGTTTTTAAGAGATAGTATCTCACTCTGTCACCCAGGCTGGGGCAATCACAGCTCACTGCAGCCGCAATCTCCTTGCCTCAGGCATGTTTTGTTTTTGTTTTTGTTTTTAAAT
The DNA here is from genome assembly GCF_028858775.2 of Pan troglodytes. NCBI lineage: Eukaryota > Metazoa > Chordata > Mammalia > Primates > Hominidae > Pan > Pan troglodytes. Next base: position 22,962,563 of record NC_072398.2, read on the forward strand.
ACATGGCATGAGCTGTTTTAGTAGTCTTACTAAGCCATGTATCTGCAGTTAATTATATTGAAAATAATTTTCCTTTGTTTTGGCGTTGTATGGGATTCATCAACGTAAGTACTTGAACTAGTCTTTTTAACTGTAAATTACATGCCAGGTGCAGTGGCTAATGCCCGTAACACCAGCACTTTGGGAGACTGAGGTGGGAGGATCACTTGAGCCCAGAAGTTCAAGGCCAGCCTGGGCAACATAGTGAGACCTTGTCTCTACAAAAAAATTTAAAAAATTAGTCAGGTATGATGACATACAATTGTAGTCTCAGCTACTGGCGAGGCTGAGGTGGGAGAATTGATTGAGCCCAGGAGGTTGAGGCTGCAGTAAGTTGTGATGGTGCCATTGCACTCCAACCTGGGTGACAGAGCAAGACCCTGTCTCAAAAAAAAATTAAATTTAAAAAATTATAAATTATAATTGAGAATAAGTTTTATAATTAAAAGCTGTTTATTAGATTAAAAATCTATTAAAGTTATCAGTTATTATAATTGAAAGCAAATTAATCTAGTCTGATTGCAAGTGGGGTAGAGGTGGAGATACTTATATAGAATGTTGCTCAAACAGAAATCTTCTTAGGTTCTATTTTAATGTTGATGCTGAAGGTATAAAGTGATAGACTTAAAATATGAAAGTGAAATCCATAGAACTGAAATGTGCCTATATGTTATTTACCTTATGTTGGTCGTCAGTGTCGCCTGGAAATTATTTGCAGTTAAAGGCTCTAAACCAAGTTGGCCTTTAGGACGAGATTGTTCTGAGAGGTATTAATCTGAAGCTACTCTTGAAATATATGAAAACAAATTTTTTTTTGACAATGAAAATGGTTGCAAGAGGAAAGTCACTTTGACTCTATCTGGGAACCGTGTACCAGTTGCTGGAACGCTGCCTCGGGACAGGATGAGAACAGGTATCTATTCCATTTCCAGATACATGTGAAATAATAAAGAGAATATTAAATTATTCTAAGTTTGAAACGATGTATTTTTATTGATTATTATTATTATTTTTTTGTTGAGGCAGAATCTCGCTCTGTCACCCAGGCTGGATGCAGTGCCCTCTTGGCTCTCTGCAGCCTCTACTTCCCAGGTTCGAGCGGTTCTCCTGCCTCAGTCTCCCGAGTAGCTGGGATTACAGGCACAGGCCACCACACTGGCTAATTTTTTTTTTTTTTGAAACTGTGTCTTGCTGTGTCACCCAGGCTGGAGTGCAGTGGCGCAATCTCGACTCACTGCAACCTCCGCCTCCCAGGCTTAAGCGATTCTCGTGCCTCAGCCTCCTGAGTAGCTGGGACTACAGGCATGCACCACCACACCCAGCTAATTTTTGTATTTTTAGTAGAGATGGGGTTTCCCCATGTTGGGCAGGCTGGTCTCAAACTCCTGGATTCAAATGATGCACCACCTCGGCCTCCCAAAGTGCCAAGATTACAGGCATGAGCCACTGCACCTGGTGAAACAATATATTTTTATTCTTAACGAATTGTATCTCATTGACCTTTAAAAAAAAATGAGTCTGGGCACGGTGGCTAACGCCTGTAATCCCAGCACTTTGGGAGACTGAGGCAGGCGTATCACGAGGTCAAGAGATTGAGACCATCCTGACCAACATGGTGAAACCCATCTCTACTAAAAAATACAAAAATTAGCCGGGTGTGGTGGCACATGCCTGTAATCCCAGCTACTCGGGAGGCTGAGGCATGAGAATCAATTGAACCCGGGAGGCGGAGGTTGCAGTGAGCCAAGATCACATCACTGCACTCCAGCCTGGGCGACACAGGAAGACCCTTAAAAAAAAAAAGAGACAAAACTATATACTCTATAAAGAAATCTAATTTGAATATAAAGACAACAGATTAAGAATAAATGGACCAGGCAAGGTGGCTCACACCTGTAATCCCAGCACTTTGGGAGGCCGAGGCGGGCAGATCACCAGAAGTCAGGAGTTCGAGACCAGCCTGACCAACATGGAGAAACCCCATCTCTACTAAAAATACAAAATTAGCCGGACATGGTGGCACATGCCTGTTACCCCAGCTACTTAGGATGCTTAGGCAGGAGAATCACTTGAACCCAGGAGGTGGAGGTTGCGATGAGCCGAGATGGCGCCATTGCACTCCAGCCCGGGCAACAAGAGCAAAACTCCTTCTCAAAAAAAAAAAAAAAAAAAAAAAAAGAATAAATGGATGGAAGCCTGGGCAACATGGAGAAACCCCATCTCTACAAAACAAAACAAAACAAAAACAAAAAATTAGCCAAGCATGGCAGCACATGCCATAGTCCCAGCTACTCAGGAGGCTGAGGCAGGAGAATCACTTGAACCTGGGAGGCGGAGGTTGCATTGAGCCGAGATCGTGCCACTGCACTCCAGCCTGGGCAACAGAGTGAGAATCCGTCTCAAAAAAAAAAAAAAGGCAAAAACACATTTTTTTTTCAAGTGCAAATGTAACATTCACCAAGACAGTCCATGTCCTGGGCATGAAACAATCTTACAGTGAAAAAGACTGTCACAATATAGCGTTCTGTTTTGTTTTTGTTTTGGTTTTGGTTTTTGAGATGGAGTCTTGCTCTGTTGCCTAGGCTGGAATGCAGTGGCGCGATCTCAGCTCACTGCAACCTTAGCCTCCCGGCTCAAGTGATTCTCCTGCCTCAGACTCCCAAGTAGTTGGGACTACAGGTGTGCATCACAACGCCCAGCTAATTTCTTTGTATTTTTAGTAGAGAGGAAGTTTCACCATGTTGGTCAGGCTGGTCTCAAACTCCTGACCTCAAATCATCTGCCCGCCTCAGCCTTGCAAAGTGCTGGGATTATAGCTGTGAACCACTTCTCCTGGCCCACAATATAGAATATTTTATTTGACCACAAAAGAATCTAGAAATCAATATCATTACATACCTATCAGAAGGGCACACACATTTAAAAAAGTCAAAAATCTGACATTACCAACCGCTGAAGAGAATATAGAGCGGCCAGAATTGATAGGGATGTCAAATGGCACAGCCACCTTGGAAATCCATTTGGCAGGTTCTTATAAAGTTAAATATGTACCCACCATATGACCCAACCATTCCATTCCTAGGTATTTACCCAAGAGAATGAAATCCCATGAGCCCCAAAAGACTTGTACATGCATACTCATGGCAGCTTTATTAATAATAGTTTTATTAATAATAGCTGCCATGAATATTTGTGGATGGGTATTAAAACCAAATACACATCTAGCCGGGCAAGGTGGCTCATGCCTGTAATTCCAGCACTTTGGGAAGCTAAGGTGGGCGGATCACCTGAGGTTGGGGGTTCAAGACCAGCCTGGCCAACATGGTGAAACCCCGTCTCTACTAAAAATACAAAAATTAGCTGGGCATGGTGGTGGGCACCTGTAATGTCAGCTACTTGGGAGGCTGAGGCAGCAGAATCCCTTGAACCCTGGAGGCAGAGGTTGCAGTGAGCCAAGATCATGCCAATGCACTCCAGCCTGGGCGACAAGAATGAAACTCCATCTCAAAAAATATATATCCATCTATAGGCAAATAGATAAGCAAATTGGTTTGTCCATACAAGGGAATACTACTCAGCAATAAAAAGGAGCAAACTTCTGATAGACACAGTACACAACAACATGAATGGATCTTGAAAACTTTATTGATGAGCTAAAGAATCCAGATCCGAAAAAGTGTGTGTGTGTGTGTGTGTGTATAATACATGTATATAGTAGGATTTTTTAATATAAAGTCCTAGAACAGGAAAAAGTACTATATAGTGACAAAAAGCAGACCAGTGTTTGCCTAGTACTGGGAGGGGTAGGACTGACTACAAAGGAGTATGAGGAAAATTTTGTTGGTGATGGAGATGTTATATATCTTAATTATGATGATATATACATAGATGTCAAAATTCATCAAACCATACACTAAAAATAGGTACATTTTATTATATATAACCTTTATCTCAATAATAGTTGATTTTAAAAAGAAACAAATTGTCAAGATGTTATACACTAAAGATTTGTGCACTTTACTGAATTGTATGTTTCAATTTTTTTGTTTGTTTTTTTTTTGAGACGGAGTCTCTGTCTCCCAGGCTGGAGTGCAGTGGCACGATCTCGGCTCACTGCAAGCTCCGCCTTCCGGATTCACGCCATTCTCCTGCCTCAGCCTCCCCAGTAGCTGGGACTACAGGTGCCCGCCACTACGCCCGGCTAATTTTTTGTATTTTTCATAGAGACGGGGCTTCACCGTGTTAGCCAGGATGGTCTCGATCTCCTGACCTTGTGATCCACCCGCCTCGGCCTCCCAAAGTGCTGGGATTACAGTGTGAGCCAGCGCGCCGGGCCGGGGAGGAGGCTGGATACCTCTGTATGTGACCTTTGAGTCTGCAGAGACGAATCCTTTAGGGCACATCCCAGATGTCTCCATCCTGTGTGTCTGGGTCCCAGGCTTCCTCAACCAGGGCTCTGAGGTTGTGTAAACAACTTGTCTTGGCTAAGCATTTATTTTTTATTCTTATTTACTTATTTTTTTTTTGAGATGGAATCTCGCTCTGTTGCCCAGGTTGGAGTGCAGTGGTGTGATCTCAGCTCAGTGCAACTTCTGCCTCCCCAGTTTAAGTGATTCTCGTGCCTCAGCCTGCCCAGTAGCTAGGATTACAGGCACGCACCACCACGCCCAGCTAATTTTTGTATTTTTTATAGAGACTGGGTTTTACCATGTTGGCCAGGCTGGTCTCGAACTCCTGACCTCAAGTGATCTGCCTGCCTTGGCCTCCCAAAGTGCTGGGATTACAGGTGTGAGCCACCGTGCCCAGCCTTGGCTGACCATTTAAATGCCTCTGGAACTCAATGACTTTAACTATTAATGAGAGGGAGCAGGGACCCCCCCCTTTTTGAGCCTTCAGGCACCTCGAGCATGGAAATAAAGGAAAATGGTGAATTCCTTCAAGGGAAATTCCAGGCTCCTAGCTACTCCTGAGAAGTAAATAAGCAACTTGATAAGCAAGAAGGTAATGGTAGTTTAAAACAGTAGTTAGAATCACAGGATGTTTGGTTCCCCTACAGAAACTAAAGATAACATCTTAACATATGTCACTGGGTTATTTTTCAGGAACTCAAACCCCTATCAAATGGATCTGCTGGCACTTTAGACCTCAGAGAACAGGGAGCTGAGGACTGGACTTCTTTGTTCTCAATTTCTTCCTGAGGGGCCTGGAGGAGGTCATGCCCACAAGCCAGAGCTAACATTCTTTGCTGCTGACCCCAAATTTTTAAACAAAACTTCTCATCCTCAACCAATTGCAAATCAGAAAATCTTGAGTCTATCAGTGACCTGTAAGCCCCCACTTCAAGATATCCCACCCTTTTAGGCCAAAACAGTGTATAATCTCCATGTATTGATTTATGATTTTGCCTGTAACTTCTGCTTTCCTAAAATCTACCCCTGCCTTTAAAAATTCTTTCTTTCAGGCCAGGCACAGTGGCTCATGTCTGTAATCCCAGCACCTTGGGAGGCTGAGGCAGGAGGATTTCTTGAGGCCAAGTGTTCGAGATCAGCCTGGGCAAAATAGCAAGACCCCACCCCGCTACACACCTGCCCCGGATCTCTACAAAAAATTTTAAACTAGCCAGTTATAGTGGCACATGCCTATAGCCCTAGCTACTTGGGAAGCTGAGATGGGAGGATCGCTTGACCCTGGGAGTTTGAGGTTGCAGTGAGCTATGATTGCACCACCACACTCCAGTGTGGGTGACAGAGCGAGATCCTGTCTCAAAGAACAAAACAAAACGTCCTTACTTTCAACCCATCAGGGAGGTCAAGATTTAAGCAAGAGCTGCTTGATTCTCACTTGGCACCCTGCAAATAAACTCCCTCCTTTCTCCTGCTGCAAACCTCAGTGTGGTTGTTTTGGCCTTATTGCACCAGGTAAGCGGACCCCAATTCTGTTCAGTAACATTAAGACCTGAGTTTGCTTCTTAGCTGTGTTCACTCTTCGTAAAGGCAATGATGGCCTCTTTGTAAGCTACCAATGAGGGCTCTGGCTCTCCACTTAGCTGGTATGTGTTTAACTCTCGCTTTTCATTATTCCTATACAGGGCACTAATAACCAGCCAACTCCACTGTGTTTTTAAGCAGTGTCTTTCCCCTGTCTTTCAATGCCTGAATCATCTCACCAGCAAAGGTGTTCCCCTCCACTCGGATATTTTGGGCCACCTTGAATCAGGCATTATCCGTGCCCCACATTCCACTTGGGATGGGATACTCCTTGCCAGCCAGGTGAGAAATTAGTCAATCCTAAACTGTGTGCTTTTCCAGCCACTCTTGATACCCTGTTCCTGTTCAAGTTTTCTGAGAAACAGAGGCTAGGACACAATCAGATGTATAGATTTATTTATTTGGGGAAATGCTTTTGAGGGATAAAGCAGAGAGACAGCTAGGCCAATGGGAGGCTGTGTTCATCATGCTCTGATTACCTTCCATGTTTGCTTGCTGAAAGGACTCACAGGACTCCAACAGTTTCTATACTCATACAGACCAGTTTTGTTTTGTTTTGTTTTGTTTTTTGAGACAGTCTCACTCTGTCACCCGGGCTGGAGTGCAGTGGCAGATCTCGACTCACCCCAATCTCTACCTCTCGGGTTCAAGCAATTCTCCCACCTCAGCCTCTCGAGTAGCTGGGATTACAGGTGTGCACCACCATGCCCAGCTAATTTTTGTATTTTTAGTAGAGACAGGGTTTCACCATCTTGGCCAGGCTGGTCTTGAACTCCAGACTTCACATGATCCACCTTCCTCAGCCTCCCAAAGTGCTGGGATTACAGGCGTGAGCCACCCAGCCCAGCCCTCACATATCAGTTTTTAACAGGCAAAGGATACAGTATGGTAATAGCAGGCAACGTTATGCAAAGAAGGGGCTAGAGATCTCAGGCACAGGCTTCTTTGTTCTGTCTCTGCTGACTCCCACTGCCTGTGCTACACGTTCAGGTCTTGAACCGTCATGTGTGTACATACCAGGAAGTCCAAAGCTCGCTCATGGTGGGATCTCTTGGAGTGAACTGGTCACATAGGCATGTTTTAGCTCCATGACCAGCCTTAATATTGAAATCCTCCAGGCTCCATCAAAGAAACAATTATTAAACAGTGCTGATGGGCTGGTATGTCCTGTTCCCCAAACAATCCACAGACCGATGGTTACAGAACATCATTTGATATATTCCATAGTGTTGGCCAAGGGTCACCATCAGGCTCCAGGCAGCTCTACAGGTAAGCGTGCGGCCTATCCTGACCAGACCACACAGGAGCCCCCGCAGCCAAGAAAGCCCATTAGAGGAGGCATGGAATGGCCTGGTTTGAGCAGCTCTGCCATGCGCAGTTATTGGCTAGGAGCAGCTTGGGGAGAGCATGGTGTTGATATGAATACTGTGGCAGAGCTTAGCGACAGCAGTTGGAGGCTGGAGATCTCAGTGGCTGTGATGGTTAAGGTAAGGTGTCAACTGGATTGGATTAAGGAACACCTACAGAGACAGTAAAACATTCCTTCTGGGTGTGTCTGTCTGGGTTTCCAGAGCAGACTGGCGTGTGAGTCAGTGGACTAAGAGGGGAAGATCTTCCCTCAATGTGGCTGGGCACCAACCAATTGGCTGGGGGCCAAGATAGAACAAAAAAAGAAGAGAAAAGGATTTCCTCTCTCTCCTGGAGCTGGGACCTACTCTTCTCCTCCTGTCCTTGGATATCAGGACCCCAGGCTCTCCAGCCTTGAGACTCTAGGGCTTACATGAGCACCACCCACCCCACCAGGTTCTCAGGCTTTGGGGCTTGGGCTGAGAATTACACCATTGGCATCCCTGGTTCTAAGACTTTTTGACTTGGATTGAGCCACAATACCAGCATCCCAGGGTCTCCAGCTTGCAGATGGCCTGTCATGGGACTTCTCAGCTTCCAGAATCATGTGAGCCAATTCCCTAATAAATTCCTTCTCCTCTGTCTGTATATGTATCTATCTGTCTATCTAATCATCCCCTGTTGGTTCTCTCTCTAGAGAACCCTGACTAGCAGTGGTGCACCTCCATAGGTATCAAAACCCACTTCAGGAAAGGTTTCAAAAGCCCTCTACACTTGTGAGGCCCCTGTTTATCTCTTGAGTCTTAGCTTTTGCCACATCTAATTTTAGACTCTTCAACTATCCTCAACTACTTAAAGTTCCTGGGATAAAAGCTCTGTTCTTTCTTTCCCCTGGGCCTTTGCACATGACTTTCTGCCAATCACAGTACTTTCTTCTTCCACTTCCTCTCTCTAACTTCTACTCAGCCTTCAGGTCTCAGTTCAAAGACTGGGAAACATTTCCTACCTCACCCCCTATCAACCTCTGATTGAGTTCAGGACATGCTACCCACAAATACAGCACTTTGGTATTTGAGAAAACAGCAGAAGCAGGTAGGTCATTCTCATCTTCCTCTCAGCCTTCTCCCTTGAAGCAGGTCATGAGACCTCATTGGAGAGGTCCCTCCCTATACCTAGAGGAAAGGGACATCCTTATCTCTGAACACACAGAGACACAAAGACAAATCGGAACAAATAGGTCTTGCTAAGTGGTCCCCTCACACTTTATTAACATTAGAGCATACTTTTTATCCAATTATATTTTTCCAGGACCCTCCACTTCTCCATCAAACCTAGCATAAAATATACACAGATTTACCTGTTTCTTTGGGCCATTTCCTTTTTTTGTTTTTTTGAGACGGAGGTTTGCTCTGTTGTCTGGGCTGGAGTGCAGTGGCTTGCTCTTGAATCACTGCAAGCTCTGCCTCCCGGGTTCAAGTGATTCTCCTACCTCAGCCTCCCAAGTAGCTGGGATTACAGGCGCATGCCACCACAGCCGGCTAATTTTTGTAATTTTAGTAGAGACTGGGTTTCGCCATCTTGGCCAGGCTGGTCTCAAACTCCTGGCCTCAGGTGATCAGCCCACTTCAGTCTCCCTAGGCATTACAGGCGCGAGCCACTGCACCCGGCCATTTCCTTTTAAAGTCTCCCATGTCACATGAAACTTAAATAAATAAATGTGTATACTTTTCTTGTTAAACTACCTTTTGTTATAGGGGCTTCAGCCACAAACCCTGTGATGATCAAGGAAAAAATATTTCTTTTCCTCCCCTACATCCCGCACTCCACTATGCTCCTACAGTATCTTGACTTCAGCCCTAGGACAGCTACTGTCAAACTATTACAATTGCTTATGGAATGTATCTGTGTCTTCCCTTAGACTGAAAGCTCTGCAAGGCACTATGTCACATTGAATTTTGCAACCTTAGTTCCTGCCACATAGTAGGTGCTTAATTAATAAGTATTTGCTGGCCAATTACTGGATAATCGTACCCTATTAAATTGCCTAGAATACTAGGGGTTATGAAAAGACAGCAGAATTGATGACTATAAACCTTTTTCTTTTCTTTTCTTTTCTTTTTTTTTGAGACAGGGTCTTGCTCTGTTTCCCAGGCTGGACTGCAGTGGTGCAAATCATAGCTCACTGGAGCTTCAACCTCCCCAGCCCAACTGATACTCACACCTCAGCCTCCTGTGTAGCTGGACTACAGGGGCACACCACCTCACCCAGCTAATTTTTGTGGAGGCAGAGTTTGACTATGTTGCCCAGGCTATTAAACTCGTAATGTTTCCTTGGACACATACAGGTCCTGAAGGGGCAATCTTTCTGGGTTAGAATTCACAAATCTGCACTGTGTTGAGTCATCCAATCTTTCTGGTTTGGGCAGTTCTGATGACAAGGTATTCCTCCTTGGGTAGCCTGGGCTGGTGGGCTCCTCTAGCTTATATGTGCTAATTCATTTAAGAAATTCTGAACAGGCCAAGTGCCGGTAATCCCATCACTTTGGGAGACTGAGGGCGGATTGCTTGAGCTCAGGAGTTCTAGACCAGCCTGGGCAACATGGCAAAACCCTGTCTCTACAAAAAATAGTGTGCCCCTGTAGTAGCGTGCCTCTGCAGTCCCAGCTATTTGGCAGTCCGAGGTGGGAGGATGTGGCTTGAGCCTGGGAGGTTGAGGCTGCAGGAGCTGTGATTGCGCCACTGCAGTCCAGCCTGAGCAACAGAGTGAGACCCCGTCTCAAAAAATAAATAAATAAATAAATAAATAAAATTGCCTAGTAGAGTGCCTCTTTGACTTCACATCTTCATTAAGTGCCTAGGAATGGGTCTAGCACAAAAAGACTACCAAAGATTTTAAGACTGGGATAAAACCTAGTCTGAAAACAAGATTTTCCTTGTAACACATTTATTGAGTTATACTTCACAGACCACAATTCACCTATTTAAAATACACAATTCTATAGTTTTTAGTATATACTAGTTCACACTTAACCCTGGGGGATACATTCCAGGACCCCCATTGGATGCCTGAAACTGACGATAGTACTGAATCCTATATATACTGTTTTCTCTATACATACATACCTACGATAAAGTTTAATTTGTAAATTAGCAGAGTAAGAGATTAACAACAATAACTAATAATAAAATAGAACAGGCTGGGCACAGTGGCTTACGCATGTAACCCCAGCACTTTGGGAGGCCAGGGCAAGCAGACTGCTTGAGCCCAGGAGTTCAAGACCAGCCTGGGCAACATGGCAAAACCCCATCTCTATAAAATATACAAAAATTGCTGGGTGTGGTGATGCATGCCTGTGGTCCCAGCTACTATGGAGGCTGAGGTAGCAAAATCACCCGAGCCTGGGGAGGTCCAGGCTATGGTGAGCCGTCATTGCACCCCTGCACTCCAGCCTGGATGACAGACCTTGTCTCAAAAATAATAATAAAACAGAGCAATCACAGCAATATACTGTAACAAATGTATACTGTAATAAAAGTTACTGTATATTGTAACTGTGTCTCTAAATATCTTATACTGTACTCATCTCTTTTCGGACCTCAGTTGTTCATGGGTAAATGAAACCACGGCAAGAGAAACTCTGGAGAAGTGGGGACTACTGTATGCACAGAGTTGTGCAACCACCACGGTTGATTTCAGGACTTTTTTTTTGAGACGGAGTCTTGCTGTCACCCGGGCTGGAATGCAGTGGCACGATCTCAACTCACTGAGCCTCTGCCTCCCAGGTTCAAGTGATTCTCCAGCCTCAGCCTCCCGAGTATCTGAATTACCGCTGCCCACCACCACACCCAGTTAATTTTTGTATTTTTAAAACAGACAGGGTTTCACCGTATTGGTCAGGCCGGTCTTGAACTCCTCTCCCCAAGTGATCTACCCTCCTCAGCCTCCCAGAGTGCTGGGATCACAGGCGTGAGCCACCACACCCGGCCAATTACAAGACATTTTCATCACCCCAAAATGAAACCCTGTACAGTGGACTGAACATGGTGGCTCCAGCACTTTGGGAGACTGAGGCAGAAGGATCCCTTGAGGCCAGCGGGTCCGGAGTCAGTTCTTTCCGGTGGGTTCTTGGTCTCACTGACTTCAAGAATGAAGCTGCGGACGTTGGTGTTGAGTGTTAAAAAGTCACAAAAACGGTGTGTCCAGAGTTTGTTCCTTCAGATATATCCACAGTGTCTTCCTTCCGGTGGGTTCGTGGTCTTGCTGACTTCAAGAACGAACCCACAGACCTCTGTAGCGAGTGTTACAGCTCTTAAAAGTAGGGCAGACCCAAACAGTAAGCAACAGCAAGAATCATTCTGAAGAGCAAAATAACAAGGCAGAACACACGTTACCACTTCTGACTCGGGTGGCCAGCTTTTATTCCCTTATTTGGCCCCTCCCATGTCCTGTTGATTGGTCTATTTCACAGAGTGCTGATTGGTCCATTTTACAGAGTGCTGATTGGTCAATTTTTATGGAACGTTGATTGGTGCATTTACAATCCTCTAGCTAGACACAGAGTGCTGATTGGTGCATTTACAATCCTCTAGCTAGATAGAAAGGTTCTCCAAGTGCCCACCCCATCCGGAAGGCGTGCTGGCTTCACCTCTCGCCAGGAATTTAAGACCAGCGTAAGCAACATGATGAGATCCCTGTCTCTACAAAAAAAAAAATTTAGCCAGGCATGGTGGCACACACTAGTCCCAGCCACTCCAGAGGCTGAGGCAGGAGGATTTCTTGAGCTCCAAGAGTTCTAGGCTGCAGTGAGCTATGATAAGGCCACTATACTTCAGCTTGGGCAACAGCAAGCAAGACCTTGTCTCTAAAAAAGAAAGAGAGAAGAAGAGAGAAAGAAACCCTGTACTCATTAGTAGTCACTCCCCATCCCCCACCCCTGCCCCTATTCCCATCAGCCCTAAGCAATCACTAATCTGTCCTTTATCTCCATGGATTTACCTATTCTGCACATTTCACATGAGTGGAATCATACAATATGTGATCTTCTATGACTGGCTTCTTTCACTTAGCATATGATGTTTTCAAGGTTCATTCATGTTGTAACATTTACTGGTACTTCATTCCTTTTTATGGCTGAATAATATTTCATTGTATGGTATACCACTTTTTTCTTTTTGTTTAACTTTTATTTTAGGTTCGGGGTACATGTGCAGGTTGTTATATAGGTAAACTCATGTCATGGGGGTTTGTTGTACAGATTATTTCATCACCCAGTTACTAAGCCTAATAGCCAACAGTTATTTTTTCTGATCTGCTCCCTCCTCCCACTCTCCACCCTCAAGTGTCTGTTGTTTCCCTCTTTTACCACATTTTTCAATGCCTGCTTTTATTATAAAAGTAATACAAGGCCAGGCACGGTGGCTCACGCCTGTAATACCAGCACTTTGGGAGGCCAAGGTGAGCGGATCACCTGAGGTCAGGAGTTGGAGACCAGCCTGTCCAACATGGCGAAATCCTATGTCTACCAAAGATATAAAAATTAGCCAGTGTGGTGGCAGGTGCCTATAATCCCAGCTACTCGGGAGGCTGAAGTGAAATTGCTTGAACCTTGAATCTGGGAGGCAGAGGTTGCAGTGAGCCAAGATTGTGCCATTGCAATACAGCCTGGGTGACAAGAGAGAAACTCTGTCTCAAAAAAAAAAAAAAAAAAGATAATACAAAATATTTTGGACTTGCAATACTGGCAAAAGTAATAAAAAACATTTTACTGCTCATAATTTTATATAATTTACTACTTATAATTTCTCTATTATAAATACAGATTCAGAGAAAATTAAAAGCACCCATAACCCTATCACTCAGAGATAACCACCATAAACATTGGATATCTTTTGTTCTGAGCTTAATCTATGCAAATATATTTAGTAATTGGAATCATACTTGTAATGTTTGTGTAATATGAATTTTTTTCTTGTGGTAAAATGCACATAATATCATATTTACCATTTTAGCCATTTTAAAGCGTACAGTTCAGTGGCACTAAGTACACTAAGTACATTCACATTGTTGTGAAACCATCACCACCATCCACCTCCAGAACTTTTTTATCATCCAAAACTGAAACTCTGTACCCATTAAACAATAACTCCTCACTCCTCTCCCCTTCAACCCCTGGCAAGCACCATTCTGCTTTTTCTCTATGAATTCGAGAACTCCAGGTTCCTCACCTAAGTGGAATCCTACAGTATTTCTCCTTATGTGTTATTTCGCTGGCTTATTCGGCTAAGCATAAAGTCTTCAAGATTGATCTATGCTGTAGTACGAGCGGACTTCAAGAAGTTAGTGGAAAAATTGAATTAAATGATTTTTTTTAGGACTGGGTGCAGTGACTTACACCTGTAATCGCAGCACTTTGGGAGGCCAAGGTAGGAGGATCACTTGAGCTCAGGAGTTTGATTCCAGCCTGGCCAACATGGTGAAACCCCATGTCTACTAAAAATACAAAAATTAGCTGGGTGTGGTGGCACGTGCCTGTAATTCCAGCTACTCGGGAGGCTGAGGCAGGAGAATCGCTTGAACCTGGTAAGTGGAGGTTGCAGTGAACCAAAATTGTGCCATTGCTCTCCAACCTGGGCGTCACAGCAAGACTTTGTCTCAAAAAATAAAAAATTAGCTGGGTGTGGTGGTGCGTATCTGTATTCCCAGCTACTTGGGAGGCTGAAGTGGGAGGATTCCTTGAGCCAGGGAGGTTGAGGCTGCAGTAAGCTATGATTGTACCACTGCACTTCAGCTTAAGCAACAGAGTGAGACCCTGTCTCAAAAAATAAAAATAAAAAAATAAAGTTTGATCAGGAGCTGAGATACCCCAGAAAGCCCTGAAAGTAGCCACACCTCTACCACCAGCTTTGGCTGCCCAGGGAGTAGTGGCCTCGGCGGCCTCACATCCATGGTTCTGTGGGTAGGGACAAGAAGGTCATGGCGAAGATTTTTGGGAAAAGGAAAATGATTCAATGTAAGAAACAGATCTGCCATTAAAAAAGAACCCCAGGGAGTACCTTGGCTGTGTAGGAACTGGAGAGACTGTGGAGTCTGACGCTGAAGGAGAAAAGGGTGCGGAAGCAGCAGATGTCACAGCCCTGGTTGAATTCCACTGCAAGGCAGTAAACGTGGAGCAGGCCGTAACCATTATGGAAGCAATCCACGTCCTGGGGGTCCTCCACACAATTACCAGCAGAATTACCAGAATAGTGAGCGTGGGGAAAAGGAGGAAGGATAGGAGAGTGCTCCCAAAGGCCAGGCCCAACAAGACTGGCCCTTCCTCAGGAGAAGGTTCCTGGAGAAGGTTCCTGCCCTACTACCTGAAGAGACCCTATGGGCGTGGACCACAGTGTTCCAGCCCTCCAGCGCAGGGAGCGGAGATGGAGGATGCTGACAGCCAGGGTGCAGGAGCACCAGGTAGACCAGTGAGGCAAGATGTGTATGTGGCTATAGGCCATGATTCCGCTGGGGCCCTCTTAGCCAAAGACAGCCTAGAGAGGATGGTGATGAAGAGGATAAAAAGAAATCAAGGAGATGAGACCCCAGGTCAGCAGCAAGGTCGGTGCCCAGGTGGAGACCCAGAAAATATGGCAAAGAGACAAAAGCAGCTGAAAATTTGCCCATGGCCAAGGCTGAGCAGGGTAGGGCTGAGTAAATACCAGCTTACCATCTCTACCATCATCCCCTTTAGTCGTACAACAAGAAGAAATGAATGTGAAACTGCAGCAATAAGAAATGAACAAAAGATTGGCACTGAAGACATTGTTTGCTCTTTGCTGCTGACCAATTATTAGAACTATCTGCATTATCTGTGCAGCATGGGTTTTTAAAATCACTTTTTTCCTAAAGACAACTCTTTTTGGTGATAACAAATGTGGTTTTCTTAAAAAAAAAAAAAAGTCTGGCTTTTCTCAATATGCCTCTAAAGATTTTTAAATTGTTTCATATCTGTCAAGTTGAGACTTAAGAACTTCATTTTAAATTTGTAATAAAAGTTTACAACTTGGTGTTTTTTCAAAATAGTCAATGAACTGCAAGCACTTGTCAATAAAGATCTTAAATAATTGTCAAAAAAGTTAAAATAAAAAATATAAACTTTATTTCTCAACATAGACTTCACCAAGTTCGGGACACTTTCTTTTGTAAGCAATGATACCAGCCATTTAGTCCATCCCTAAAGAACTGAGGGTCCTGGGAATGTAACCATGTCAGTGCAGTCTCTTTTATGATACTAACTGAAGAAAAATAGGTGTAGTTTTATGGGTTTTTTTAAAGATTAGGAAATGAAGGCAGAAGGAGGCAAATCAGGACTGTAAGGTGGATGCCTAATGATTTCCTTTTGAAACTCTATTTATTTATTTATTTGTTTGTTTGTTTGTTTTTTGAGGCAGGGCCTCACTCTGTAGCCCAGACTGGAGTGGAGTGACACAATCACGGCTTACCACAACCTCTACCTCCTGGGCCCAAGCAATTCTCCCACCTCAGCCTTCCGAGCAGCTGGGACTACAGGCATGCACAACCACGCCTGGCTAATTTTTGTATTTTTTGTAGAGACAGGGTTTCACCATGTTGCCCAGGCTGGTCTCTAATTCCTGGGCTCAAGCAATTCACGTGCCTTGGCCTCCCAAAGTGCTGGATTACAGGCATGAGCCACCGTGTCCAGCCTGGTGAAACTCTTGCTTGCACCCATTTTGATGAGAGGAATGAACAGTAGCATTGGCGTGGCAGAGAAAGACTCCCTAGTGAAGATTTCTTAGGGATTTTCTGCTAAAGCTTTGACTAACTTTCTCAAAACACTCCTGTAATAAGCAGATGTTATCATTCTTTGGCCCTCCGGACAGTTAACAAGTAAAATACCTCAAGCATCCCAAAAAGCTATTGCCATGACCTTTGCTCTTGACTGGTCCACTTTTGCTGTGACTGGACCACTTCCACCTCTTGGTTGCCATTGTTTAGATTGTGCTTTGTCTTCAGGATCATACTGGTAAAGCCACGTCTCATCTCCTGTTATAATTCTTCAAGGAAGTGCTTCAGGATCCTGACCCCACTCGTTTAAAATTTCCATTGAAAGCTCTGCTCAATCCTTTTGTAGCTCCTGAGCACGATGATTGTGTGTTCATGCTCATGTGTGAGATGTCCCACCCTTGAACCTTGTTACAACATCGGCACATTACCTGTCTGACATGGAAGGAAAAAAAAATGCTGTACTCTCTGCTTTTGTCTGCAGCTGATCTGAATGCAACTGTTTTGGCATCCATCAAATGAAAAGTTTGCTCACCTTTAATTTTTCTATTAGAATTGTGTAAACTGAGCCAATTGAGATATCTATGGTGTTGGGTATTGTTTCTGCTGTTAATAATCAGTCTTCTTCAATTAGGGTACAAATAAGGTTAACTTTTTCCTTGAAAATTGAAGTGGATGCTCTGTTGCTTCAGGTTTCATCTTCAATATCGTCTTGTCCTCTCTTAAAATGAGTTATCTATTTGTAAACTGCTGAATTCTTTGGTGCATCATCCTCATAAACTTTTTGCAAAGCATTGTTAAAAGAAAAACTTCAGCCTAATTAAAGGAGTTTAATTGAGCAATGGACAATTCCCAAATTGGGCAGCCCCTAGAATTACAGCAGATTCAGAGAGACTCCAGGGGTGCCTCATGGTCAGAACAAATTTATAGGCAAAAAAAGTAAAGTGATGTACAGAAATCAGAAGTGAGGTACAGAAACAGCTGGATTGGTTACAGGTTGACATTTGCCTTATTTGAACACAGTTTGAACACTCAGCAGTCTAAGAGTGCTTGAAGTATGGCTGCTGGGATTGGCCAAGACTCAGTAATTTTTAGTTATAGGCACATACTCCTAAGTTAAGTTTTTAATCTTGTCTGCCTATTACACTAGGTTACAGTTAGTCCACAAGGACTCAAATACAGAAGTATGGACTTTCTTCTCAGGCTATATTTAGTTTGCTTTAAGAGCATCAATAATTTCATCATTCTTTCACCCAAGCTTCACCGTAAAGCTTCCATTTGTCCACCATCAAGCTTCACCATTGATTTTTGTTCTTGCTTCAATTTTAGCAGAATTTATGTTGCTCTGAAAGGTACTCTGTTCAAACTGATGTCTTATCCTTCTTAGTGTTTCAGACTAGATCCCATTCAGGCATGTTATAACAAGTAAGTACAAGTTTATTTTGGTGCAAAAAATTTTGAAATCCATGCATACCTTTTTTCTTTTTTCCGTTTTTTTGAGACGGAATCTCACTCTGTTGCCCAGGCTGGAGTGCAGTGGTGCGATCTCGGCTCACTGCAACCTCCACCACCCGGGTTCAAGCAATTTTCCTGCCTCAGCCTCCCGAATAGCTGGGATTACAGGTGCCCACCACCACGCCCGGCTAATTTTTGTATTTTCAATAGAGACAGGGTTTTGCCATTTTGGCCAGTCTGGTCTCGAACTCCCGACCTCAGGTGATCTGCTTGCCTTGGCCTCCCAAAGTGCTGGGGTTACAGACACGAGCCACCATGCATGACCAGTTTTTTCATAATATGCATTTTCCATGAACTTTCTTAAGACCCCTCATATATGACAGAATTTTCTTCCTTTTTTAGACTAAATAATTTTCTATTGTATTTATGTACCACATTTTCTTTTTCCATTCATCCATCAATAAATACTTAGGTTGCATCCAACTCTTGGCTATTGTGAAGTAATACTGCTAAGAACATGGGTGTACAAATATTTGTTTGAGTCCTTGCTTTTCATTATTTTGGGTATTTATATTCAGAGTAGAATTGCTGGATCATATAGCATAGTACTTTTATGTATAAATCTTTGAAGAACCACCATATTGTTTTCCATAGCAGCTGCACCATTTTACATTCCCAATAGCAGTACACAGTGTTCTGATTTCTTCACATCCTTGCCAACACTTGTTATTATCTGTCTTTTTTATCATAGCTATCCCAGTGGGTGTGAATTGGTATCTCATTGTGGTTTTGATTTGTAGCTCCCCAATGATAATGATCTTGAACAGCCTTTTGTGTGCTTATTGACTTATCTACTGTGGAGAAATGTCTATTCAGATCCTTCGCACATTTTTGAATTGGGTTGTCTTTTTATTACCAAGTTATAAGTGTTTAAATGTTTTGGATACAAGTGCTTTATCAGATATAAGATTTGCAAATATTTTCTCCCATTCTAAGGGTTGTCTTTTCACTTTCTTGATAGTGCCCTTTGAAACACACAAATTTTTAATTTTGATGAGGTCCAATTTATACTTTCTTTGGTTGATTGTGCTTTTGTGTCATAGCTGAGAAACTGTTGCTTAATCTAAGGTCATGAAGATTTACACCTATGTTTTCTTTTAGGAATTTTTATGGTTTAGCTTTTACATTTAGGTCTTTGGTTCATTATGAGTTTCACATTTGTATTGTATATGATTTTTTAAAAAGCTTTGTTATAGTTTTCATTAGAGTAGTGTAACATACTAAACTCCACTAAACTTGGATGTTATCCATAATATCTAGCACATGTAGAGAATTTTATCTTTTATTATCTCAATTTTATGGACATGCATCCTCACATTGTGATCTAGGTAGGGCAGTGTAGTTATATTCACTCCCCAAATGGGAAAGACGAAGGCAGAAAGGTTCAATGACTTGTCCGAGATCATGGTGCTCACAAGAGGTAAAGCAAGGCTTAGAACCCATGTCTTCTGCTCTCACTCCTCATGCCTGTTTCCACTGCTCTGAACATGTTCAGGGAGAGGATTCTGAAGGGAATTACCAGGATGGCCACTGGGCACATTTTTGAGAATATTTATGTTGTAAAAGAGGGATTCTCATCAAGGAAGGATACCAACAGTCACTGGAGATCTTGGTAGGCACTTAATTTACAATATGTAATTTAATCTTCATGATAACCCTTCAAGAAAGGGAGAAGAAAACTAAAAACTACTACTGAGAGTAATTTGTTCAAGAATACACACAAGGGAAGTAGGTGAACTGCAATTTGAACCTAGATCCTGGGGCCATCAGTACTCCTGGTGTACTTGGATGCTGGAAGAGGAAATGCTGAGTGTGGAGTCCTACCAGCAACATAACTTAAAAATATATATATTTATAGGCTGGAGAGCCTTTTTACCTCATTACGGCTGAGATACTCAAGCAAGGCAAACTGAATTGGCTTTGTTTTTTCATTACTAACTCAAATTCCCAACTTTATCAAAAGTATTTATAAAAACATTCACACACATACTATACACACACACACTTTTTTTTTTTTTTTTTTTTTGAGACGGAGTCTCACCCTGTCACCCAGGCTGGAGTGCAGTGGTGTGATCTCAGCTCACTGCAGTCTTCACCTCCTAGGTTCAAGCAATTCTCCTGCCTCAGCCTTCCAAGTAGCTTGAATTACAGGCGCAAGCCACCACGCCTGGCTAGTTTTGTATTTTTAGTAGAGACTGGGTTTCACCATGTTGGTCAGGCTGGTCTCAAACCCCTGATCTCAGGTGCTCAGGCGATCCACCTGCCTCAGCCTCCCAAAGTGCTGGGATTACAGGTGTGAGCCACTGCACCAGGCCCCCAACACACACGTTTTATCTTTAGTCATTGCAACTGTTTTCACAAAAATAATCCAACCCAATAATTGATAAATAGGCCACAGGACTAGAAATGGTCAAACCTGGTATTTCTAAAACGTGGCCATGTTTATTTTTCTTATGGTATTTTTAAAATTTTTTAGAATTTTTGTGGGTACATAGTAGGTGGATATATTTATGAGGTACATGAGATGTTTCTTATGGTGTATTTTTATTTAGGTTTTTCATGACTTAATGACCTTATCCATACCGTGGTTTGTTTTTTTTAAAAAGCAAACACCACACACAGTCATGTCATTTAAAATTGGAATAAGTGATTGCAGGAATTTAATACCCCTGTGTTGCATGTTGCTATGGTTTGAATGATGGTATTCCCTCCAAAATTCAGTTGTAACATAATCCCCAATGCAACAGTATTAAGTGGTGTGGCCTCTGGGAGGTGATTAAGTCATGAGGGTTCTGCTCTCGTGAATGGGGTTAGCACCCTTATGAAAGGGCTCAAGACTGAAGGAGGTGTTCTCTTGCCTTTCTGTCCCTTCTACCATGTGAGGACACAGCATGCATCCCCTCCAGAGGATGGAGCAACGAGCCACCATCTTGGAAACAGAGAGCTGCCCTCACCAGACACCAACGTTGGCACCTTGATCTTGGACTTCCCAGCGTTTGAAACTGTGAGAAATAAATTCTTGTTGTCGGCTGGGCACGGTGGCTCATGCCTGTAATCCCAGCACTTTGGGAGGCTGAGGCAGGTAGATCACTTGAGATCAGGAGTTCAAGACCAGCCTGGCCAACCTGGTGAAACCCTGTCTCTACTAAGAACACAAAAATTAGCCAGGAGTGGTGGCAGGCGCCTGTAATCCCAGCTACTCTGGAGGCAGAGGCAGGAGAATCGCTTGAACCCAGGAGGCAGAGGTTGCAGTGAGCCGAGATCACACCATTGTACTCCAGCGTGGGTGACAAGAGCTAAACTCCGTCTCAAAAAAAAAAAAAAAAAAAAAATTCTTGTTGTCTATAAATTACCCAGTCTCAGATGTTTTGTTATAGCAGCACAAATGGACAAAGGCATACGTGTAATCCTCCCATCACAGAGGGAGTCACTGAGGCACCAAAAAGTGGGCTAGATTCCTGATTCCAGCACTTGCTTGCCATTGTCTTTGGACAAATTACCAGGTTGTTGGGAGAATCAAGTAAGCCAATCATTGTAAAACCTGTCATAAATATTCAATAACGAAACTTATTGAAGAGTTAGGTGTGCCTTGGCTTCGATCACACAGCTAAGCGCTAGATCTGGGGCTAGGATACAGCTTCAGGCTTTGGATTTATGAGAAGAGTCAAAGTTTTTGTTTAAAATGCAGATTATCAGGCAAGGGCCTAAAAACATTGATTTAAACAGTAGTTGTGTTGTTGCGTGTACATGAAAACTGCCTCAGAATAAAACCAGGTTTGCCTTGGTCTAATGACACCTTGACTATCATGACATTCACAAAGCTTTTGCTTCTCCCACTCTGGTAACCTCTCATGTTTTTTAAATTTCTATTCTTCCATTCTTAAAGGGCTGACCTTTTCTTGATCTCATCTCCAAATTGATACTGAAGTGCAAGCTGCTGAAGCACCCCCCAGGTGCTGACAACAAGGACCAGTGTTTTAATCTTCTTAGGGAGCAGATCAGAGTGTGTTTAGAAGGCAAAGGAGAGGTTAAGCTAGCTCTGAAGGAAGGATTACTTTGTAAAATTGAACTTTCACCCTCCCTGCTCACTCCCTGCTCTCCCTCCTACCTTAGCATGGCAGCACCCAGTTACCCAAGGCACAAAGCTGGCATCAGCAATGAGACTTCCTTCTCCTCACACCCAGTGACTCACCCAATTCTTTATTTCCCACGTCTTGAAAGGTGGAGTGCATGCTGCCACCTCTCTCTAATACTGCCTATGCTGTGGTGATGGTGGTAATAGTAGCTAGCTGATGGGTGCTAGCAGCTAGTATAAGGTCCTTACATCTATCAAATCATTTAGCCCTCAGAATAACCCTGTTATTTGCATTTTACAGATAAGAAACTGAGGCACAGAGAATTGGGTTAAGAAACCAACGTGCCTGAGATTATACAACTAGCAGCCCATCTGGATTCTTCCCATCGAGGCCCTGGGGCTCCAGAGCCCACCCGCTGCACCTCTCTAGCTACCAGTGCAGGCATCTCTCTTCTGTCCTTTGCATGCCCCAAATAAGCTTCTTCCTGACTGGTTTCTAGGCTCTCATCTTGTCCCCCACCAATCCATTTCCCATATTTTTGTTCTAAAACACAAATAGAAACATGCCCCTCTTACACCCGACTTTTCCACTGCTCCAGTGGACTAAGCAAGTTCAACTCCTTAGCCTGGGCGGGCCTCTGTGTACCACTCTGTCATCTTAGTCTACTGCCTTTTAACTTTGTAGTTCCTGGAATTCACCCATGTTGTCTTTTGACTGCTTAACGGTCTCATTCCTCCAACCCCCATAAATTCCTGGAGAAAAGGATTGGAGCTCAATGACATTTGTTAAATGAATTTTTGAAAAGCAACAGTGTTTTATTACTGGAAAGTGTTACAGACAGATATTGTGAAATTTTTCCTTGGGCTTCTTTCAATTTCGTTCAATTCTCGTCCAGTATTCTCATAACATTTGGATCAGGTACTTTATCACCTTGTAGTGTCACTGTTCCTTTCTGTATCCTCTCGAAGCCTCCTGTTACTCGTTTTCTAATTCTCTTCCAGCCCACTGCACGATCTAGTGTCGAATGGATGAAACAGCTGAGCAGAACAGTTCTTTAGCTGTCGGCCTAAATGACCAACTTCATGACCTCTCAAGGTCTCGCTCCCCGGCTGCACGCAGCTCAGCTTCCAACATTCGGGAAAGGCGTGCCCGGATCGCGAGGGGCCGCTGGGACCGAGTCCCGGACGTCGCGACGCGCAGGGGGCTGCTGCGGCCGGCGGTCTCGGGACGGAGGCGCCCAAGCAACGTGGGTTTCGGGAACTGTGAATATTTCACTTTGCGTAGAGCCCCCTCGGGCAATGCGACCCAGAACCGAGGGCTTCTTTCCCCCCGCCGGGGCCTCCCTCCCGTTCTCCACTCGGAACAAACAGCCTGCAGTTCCCGCAGCTGCAGCGCGGGCCGCGGAACATGCGCCGGGAGCGGGGCCCGGGCGGGACTCCGGAGCTGGTACTGCTCCCCCCGCGCTCCGGCGCCGGGCCTCGCCGCGCGGCCTCCTTCCTCCCTTCCTCCCGCCCGGCTCGGCCGGAGGCGGCGGCGGAGGGGCGAGGCGCGGCCCCCCCTCGGCGGCACCTCCTCCCCGGGCAGGCGCGGGCGGAGCCGGGCCCGCCTCAGCCAGCCGCGGCGGGAGCAGCGCAGCGCGGCGCCGCGGGCATCGAGCTCCGCATTCGAACCTCCCTCGCAAAGACAGTCTCCGCCCCACAATGCACCGCGGCGGGCAGCCTTTGAAAAAGCGGCGCGGCTCGTTCAAGATGGCGGAGCTCGACCAGTTGCCTGACGAGAGTGAGTAGCACCTCAAAGCACCCCCCCTTTTCCCGCCTGCCGCTTGCCCAGCGGTTGCACCGGCCGGGACGGACGGCCGTGCCCTCCGCTGGGCAGGTGGGCTGACTGCCAGCCCCACTGTGGTCCCCTAGTCCTCCCACTCCGGTGTTGCCGCCGCGTCGCCGCCTTTGTTATGGTGTCTGTGTGTTGGTTTCTGGGGTTGTGTGAGCGCCAGGGCCGGAAACCGAGAGCCCGGGAGTCCAGCCTGTGCCAGGCGGAGGCGGTGGCTGCTCCCCTGGCGCCACTCCGGCCCCCAGCCGAGGTTGGGGGAAGAGCGGCCCCCAGGCGCGGGGGCTGTCCTCGCCGCCTGCACCACTCGCCCGGCGCCGAGAGACGCCCGCCGGGGTTATGTAACTCGCCTGTCCCGGGGCCGGGGGAGGGCTCGGGCTGGGCACGGGGTGGTCCACGGCCCCTTCTTCTTGCCCCAGCCTCTGATCTTGTCCTGTCACAGCTCCTGCCTCTACGGGCACTTGTGATCTTCACTGTCCTCCCCACCCCCCACCGGTGTGTCCACCCCTGGAAGTGTTTCCGTGTCAGAGGGTTGGCCCCTTCCCCTGGGACCACAGGTGGCTGTGGACCTTTCCTGAGATCATCCAGCCCGGATACTCAGTGTTCAGGTAGACCCCGTCCCGCAGACTTTATTCTATATGTGTCTTAAGAGCCATAAAGGTACCTTTATGCATGGATGTGACCAACACAGCGTAAGTGTGCAGTACCCTGCCTGACACCCACCCTAGGGCATTGCCTCCCCTAACCATGTTTACTCACCCTGACATCTAAGACATGTATGCTCACTTGTGTTGAGTAAGTAAAAGCACCAATTCCATAGTTTAAGGGCAATGGAACTTAATTTTGTAATTTACAATATTGCATAAATTATATGAAAAGACAAATATGTTAATTACAAAAAAAAAGTCCTGAATCCACATTCACTATTCAGTTTATACATATTTGTGAAAGGCTCAACTACTATTGAATCTATCTATGCACAAGGCAAATGGACTTAAAAATGAGGACTCAACATACTACCGATTCCATTTTCTTTGTGAGGTCATGTGTTCTTAGTAAGTTATAAAGTTAAAAATTCAAGTTGCCAAGCTGGTGAAAAGTCGTATTAAAAGTGTGTTTTAAATTTGATAGAGAGCAGCACTAAGTCCCCAAGGAACTTTGTCCATGATGGAACTGTTCTCTTTTGTGATGTCCAGTAGGGTAGCCAAGCTACTAGCCATATGTGGCCATGGAACATTTCAAATGTGGCTAGAGTGATGGAGGAACTGAATTTTGAATTTTATTTAATTTTAACTTGCATAGTCACATGTAGCTAGTAGTCACTGTATTGGGTAGGGCACAGCTATTGACCAGTCATGAGCTGTATTGTTTATTTGTAGAATACAATTGATTGTGATTTATTTTATTTATTTATTTATTTTGAGATGGAGTTTCACTCATTGCCCAGGCTGGGGTGCAATGGTACTATCTCGGCTCATTGCAACCTCTGCCTCCCAGGTTCAAGCGATTCTCCTACCTCAGCCTCCCGAGTAGCTGGGGTTACAGGCATGTGCCTCCACGCCTGCCTAATTTTTTTGTATTTTTAGTAGAGACGGGGTTTCTCCATGTTGGTCAGGCTGGTCTCGAACTCCCGACCTCCGGTGATCCACCCGCCTCGGCCTCCCAAAGTGCTGGGATTACAGGCGTGAGCCACTGCAGCTGGCCTTGATTGTGACTTAGAATGCTCCCAAATGAGTGTGGACCTACTAAGCACAGTGTATTTGTCATCCGAAAATGTTTTTCATCATCCTTGGTATCTTTATCATAAACATGTCTTATCACCTCTTGGATGTCACAATCACTGGAGCTAGTGTTTTGGTTACTGTAGTCATTCTGTTGTAATGAGAGGCGTTTTAAGTGGCTTTCTTACAACTGCCATTAGGAATATTTGCTTCATATCATCCAGCATTTATTGAGAATTTACTGTGGTTCTTTGTAGGGACTTGGGATTTATATTAGGGTTCAAATTCCAGCTCCACTTTCAAATTATATAACCTAATCATTTATATTACTTTGTGACATCTCTGGTGCATTGGTGTGTATTTGTGAAGCGTATGTCTTGTTTAGGCAGACTTCAGCTTTGTTGAAACCAGGGATTTTCTTTCTTTCTTTGTCATACAGTGCCACAAATCAAGTATACATAAATAATTTTTATGGAATTTAGTGCAAAGTAACAGGTATTATTACTGAAACTAGAGCAGGGTCTTGAAAAGGAAAAGCGATTTCAATTTGATACTGGAAATAGCGGTATGTTTTTTGGCCACATTTAGTCAAGGAGGTTAGCTAATATATTGTTCAGGAGTCGATATAACATTATCAATAATGTAAGCTACCATTTATTGAGTATTTACTATGAACCAGATGCCATGCAAAGGATATTACACGTATTTGCTCATTTAATCTTCATTTCAGTTGATGTAAGTGCTCACATTTTATATAAGGAAATTAAGGCTATCTTCAGCCCAGATCTTTCCTGAGCTCCCTTTCTTGATATCTCTTGCCTGTTTCACATTTCTTCTTAGATGCTTCAAAGGCCCCTCAAACTGCACAGGTTTAAAATCCACCTCAGTCCTACCCCAGGACAGATACTTCTAGTGATTCGAATGGTTCCGCTGTGCATTCAGCTGGCAGGGCAGAAACCTAGAGATTTTCTTTGGCACTTCCCTCTCTTTCTTTTCTTTTGTTTTTTTTTTTGAGACAGAGTCTTGCTGTGTCACCTAGGCTGGAGTGCAGTGTGCAATCTCAGCCCACTGCAGCCTCCGCCTCCTGGGTTCAAGCCATTCTCCTGCCTCGGCCTCCTGAGTAGCTGGGTTTACAGGCGCCCGCCACCACACCTGGCTAATTCTTGTATTTTTAGTAGAGGCTGGGTTTCACCATGTTGGCTAGGCTGGTCTCAAACTCCTGACCTCAGGTGATGCACCCGCCTCAACCTCCCAAAGTGCTGGGATTACAGGGGTGAGCCACCGCGCCCCCAGCCACTTTCCTCTCTTTCACTTCCCATATTTAAGCCTTTACTAAGTCTGTAAATTTTACCTTCTAAATATCTATCAATTCTACCCATTTCTTACCATCACCAGAGCCCAAACTGTTACCATTTCTTCTCTTTACCAATTACCTCAGCCTCTCATTAATTCAGCCCCCTTCCCACAAACACACAGCGAGAGGGATCCTTTCAAAATGAGTTTATGTCATCCTCCTGTTACAAACCCTTTAGTAGCTATAAGACCCTTTGTGGTCTGGCTGCTCCCTACCTCTCAGCTTTATGTTTTACCACTTGTCCCCTCATTCTATCCCTTGGGGTAAATTGGACCTTTTTCATTCCCTATACTCGCCAGTCTCCCCTTTTCTCCAGGGTCTTTGCACATGCTGTTCTCTCAACCTGGAATGCTACCCCCCACACCCCCCTTACTTTCAGTTAACTTCTAATTGTCTTTTAGATCCCATTTTATGCTTCTTCAGAGAGCCATTTCCCATCCTCCCTGACTAAATTATGTCTTCTTTAAATCTGTTTTTTGTTTTTTAAAGAGACAGGGTCTCCCTCTGTTGTGTAGACTGGAGTGCAGAGGCATGATCGTGGCTCACTGCAGCCTTGATCTTCTGGGCTAAGGAGATCCTCCGGCATCAGTCTCCCCAGTAGCTGGGACCACAGGCATGTACCACCATGCCCAACTAAGGTTTTTTTTTTTTTTTTTTTTTTTTTTCTATTTTTTGTAGAGACGAGGTCTCCCTATGTTGCTCAGGCTGGTCTCAAACTCCTGGCCTCAGGTGATCCTCCTGCCTTAGCCTTCCAAAGTGCTGGGATTACAGGCTTCAGCCACCATGCAGGGCCTATCTTTATTTTTTTTTAAAGATGGAGTCTTGCTCTGTCACCCAGGCTGGAGTGCAGCGGTGCAGTCTTTGCTCACTGCAACCTCCGCCTCTAGAGTTCAAGCAATTCTCCTGCCTCAGCCTCCTGAGTAGCTGTGATTACAGATGTGTGCCACCAAGCCTGGCTAATTTTTGTATTTTTAGTAGAACCTGGCTGGTCTCGAACTCCTGCCCTCAAGTCATTTAGCCCCCCCAAAGTGCTGGGATTACAGGTGTGAGCCACTGTGCCAGGCCAGGCCCATATTCTTTAAATCTTTTTGTATTACTATGTAACTTCCTAGTGGCAGCTATTACAGTTGCAGTTTTGTATTTGTTTATGTGATTGGTTAGTAGCCCCATCAGAGCAGGTACTGTCTTCTTAATTGCATTCCCAGTTCCATGCATAACACCTGGCTTACCTCTGTCCTTTCATACCATTCTTCCCTATGCAAGCACAGTCACCCCTCCTCCCTTCTTAGGACTTAACCTGTTTCTTCTGCCCAGACTCATTGCTTTGATTTCCTGCTCTCTCACAGCTAGTTTTTTAGATGTTACCTCCTCAGAGAAACCGTCTGTACTCAAAAGTAAGGTAGCTAGTACTTAGAGTAATTCCCCCGTCCCCACCAATATCACCCTGTTTATTTCCTTTATCATGAGCTATAATTATTATGTACGTGTTTTATATATATATGTCTCTTTCCACTAGAGTTTAAGCTTCCTGAGAGCAGAGGCTTTGTTTGTCTTGTTCTTTGGGGTAACCCTCGCCCCTAACAGTGCTTATGGTAGGCATTCAATACAATTTTTTTTTCCACATCAGATGGGTCATGTGCTGACTTTTCACAAAGTTTGAGAGAGACACATCTCACACATGAGTATGAAAACCCAATCATCATGCTTATGAACTAAGAAGGGTAGAATCTTTGGATTAATGAACA
The DNA here is from genome assembly GCF_028858775.2 of Pan troglodytes. Lineage (NCBI taxonomy): Eukaryota > Metazoa > Chordata > Mammalia > Primates > Hominidae > Pan > Pan troglodytes. The sequence continues at coordinate 22,990,953 of NC_072398.2, forward strand.
CCTCGTTAGAGCAAGATTCTAATTTAATCAGATTCGCCTGACTGAAAAATCCATGTTCTTAACCTATTATTTTTTGATTGCTCAAAATAATACTAACAGCATTATATCAAAATTAACAGTGTAATATATGCATTGTTCTATGCACTTTTACATGTATTAACTCATTTAATCCTCATTTTACACATGAAGAAACAATAGCACAGAGAGGTAAAGTAACTTGCTTAAGGTAGCATGCAAGAAAGTGTCAGGACCAAGATTCAAACATAGCTAGTCTCAATCTAGAACCTGTTTTCTTAACCACTATGGTATCCTGCATCTAGAAAAAGGAAAAAAGGACCGGTTGCGGTGGCTCACGCCTGTAAAGCGGTTGCGGTGGCTCACGCCTGTAATCCCAGCACTTTGGGAGGCCGAGCCGGGTGGTCACCTGAGGTCAGGAGTTCGAGACCAGCCTGGCCAACATGGCGAAACCCTGTCTCTACTAAAAATACAAAAATTAGCTGCGTATGGTGGCATGCATCTGTAATCCTAGCTACCTGGAAGGCTGAGGTGGGGAGAATTTCTTGAACCCGGGAGGTGGAGGTTGCAGTGAGCTGAGATTGCGCCACCACACTCCAACCTGGGTGACAGAGTGAGACTCCATTTCAAAAAAAGAAAGAAAGAAAGAAAGAAAACGAAAAAGGAAAAAAAAGGTTAAAGGTGATTGGTCAGAATCCCCAAGATATGGTTCCTGCCTTCGTGGAGCAGGATATTCTTATGGCCTGTACCTCTTCCTTCAGATCTCTGCTTAAGCATCACCTTTCATAGAAGCTCATCATGAACACCTTATATACAAATAGTTTTCCTTCCCTCCATCCCCACCCTGCGTATTCTTCTTATTCTGCTTTATTTTTTTCCAGAGTGCTTATCATTAGTCGATAGCTGTTTTTGTTTGCCTCCCATCACTAGAATGTACATTCCATGAGAGCAGGGACTTTGACTATTTTGCTTGCTGTTGTATTCCCATTGCCTAGAGCAGGTACGGACTGGCATGCCATCAGTACTCTACATATTCAGTGAGTGAATGGTTACTACTTTTTCTCAAATGCACTGCATATCTTTTGGTACACAGATGTGTGTATTGTCTACTATTGCTGCTTTACAGTTGTGTTTCATTGTTTGAGACTTTTTAGCAAGATTTTATGTCATTCACCCCCATGACTTTACTGCCTTTTGTCACTAAGCTTCATTTGCCATGCAGAAGCTTTTATGGTGTCCTGTTAACTATTCTTCACATCTGGGCAAGAGAGTAGAGTGAAAGTAAGTGTCTTTAATGCTAATAGGTGTCTGTTTCACAAGTCTCTTACACAGACCTGTGGAGGAAAAAGTCAGTTGAGGTTTAGTGATCAGAGATGCATAGTGTTTAAGGATCTGAGATGAAGTGTTTCATAACTGCCATACTTTATCTGTTGCTTCTCATTTTAAGTCTGTTATCCATTTATATGAGATGTAAATCATAGCTGCTTTTGTTAAATAGCAAGGAGGATTAATCCGTCCTCTCTGATTTTTGTTCCTAGTTCATGTTCTTTTTTATTTAATCCCCTGAGATCATCCTTAATTATTATTTTTCAGATGACTTGGACTTTGCAATGTATACATCCAAGTCTGAGATTTTTAAATTTAGTGCTTTCTCACTCTCAAAAAGCTTCTTTCTCTATTTTTTTTTTTTTTTTTTTTTTTGACATGGAGTCTCACTCTGTCACCCAGGCTGGATGGAGTGCAGTGGTGCGATCTTTGCTCACTGCAAGCTCTGCCTTGCGGGCTCACGCCATTCTCCCACCTCAGCCTCCCGAGTAGCTGGGACTACAGGTGCTCGCCACCACACCCAGTTAATTTTTTGTGTTTTTAGTAGAGACGGGTTTTCACCGTGTTAGCCAAGATGGTCTTGATCTCCTGACCTTGTGATCTGCCCACCTCGGCCTCCCAAAGTGCTGGGATTACAGGCGTGAGCCACCGCGCCCGGCCTCTCTGTTGATTTTTCTACTTTCCCTACCCATAGATCCTATAATTCATTCACACCGGAACCTGTAGCCTGATGTTTCTCAGAGTGGGTTACCTGCAACAGAATCCCCTGTTGTTTATTAATAATATAGATTCAGTCTAGATTTTGCATGTATGAGGAGCTTCCTTGTTATTCTAATGTCTTTTTTATTTTTTTGAGGCAGAGTCTTACTCTGTCTGTCAGGCTGAAGTGCAGTGGCACGGTCACAGCTCACTGCCACCTCAACCTCCCAGGCTCCAGCAGGCCTCTCACATCAGCCCCCTGAGTAGCTGAGACTGGAGGCACGTGCCCCCATACCCAGTGAATTAAAAAAATTTTTTTAGAGACAGGATCTCCCTATGTTGCCCAGGCTGGTCTCAGACTCCTGGCCTCAAGCTATCCTTCCCACCTTGGCCTTCCAAAGCACTGGGATTACAGGTGTCAGCCATCATACCTGGCCTCTAGTGTACACTGGAGTTTGTTTTATCCAGTGGACCCCTCCAACTTTATTCTAGCCCCTCTTGGTCATTCTGTATTCCCTTTTCCAGCTTAGATCTTGAAGTATCACATATACCTGCATTCTAGACTTTCAAGGGACTTATTGCTTGCTCTGACAGTCCCTGAATCATTTCCATTGCCTGTTTTTTTCCACTCCATTACTACATCAGTCTTTGCCTCAATGGATGTCAGTTCCCTTTCTCTTTTCTTCCAGCACCACAGCACGCCTGGATGAGGATCCAAAATTACCTCTGTCCCCACTCTTCCTCTTTCTTCTGTTTCTTTACTTTCTTCTCCTGGAATGGTCTCCAGTTCTCACAACTTCAGCAAGACTCTCATATGTCTCTCTCCAGTTCTTTCTTTATCTGAGTTCTGGTTTATAGTTTGAATTGTCTGCCAGATATTTCGAATTGCACATTCCACCATCTCTTCAAACTCAACATTACTAAAACTAAATGGATCACTTTTACCCCCAAACCAAGGTCTTTTTCTCTCACTTTGGTTATGAAATAATTATTTATTTGTTTTATTTTTAATTGCAGGCTCTTCAGCAAAAGCCCTTGTCAGTTTAAAAGGTAAGAAGTATAGCATTTTTAGGTATACCATAGCTAAAAGTCTAATTCGTTAAATTAATCTGGATATAGTGTTTCCATTTTCCTTCTAAGTTATGATTCATTGTAGCTTTTCAGTATTGGTTTTCACTGATGACCTTAAATTAATATGCTTTTATAGGAGACTTGATCCTCAGTTGTTAGAAATTATTTTTTAAAATTTCTAAAATTATTGATTAAAAACCTTTCTAATTAAACATTCCATAAATATTTAGATTAAAAGCATTTGTTAAACGACTGTGCCGAGCTATATGTTAGCATAATTGTTTGTTTGTTTGTTTTTGAGACAGTCTCTCTCTTGCCCAGGCTGGAGTACAACGGTGCAATCTTGGCTCACTGCAACCTCTGCCTCCCAGGCTCAAGCGATTCTCCTGCCTCAGCCCCCTGAGTAGCTGGGATTACAGGCATGTGCCACCATGCCTGGCTAATTTTTGTAATTTCAGTAGAGATGAGATTTCACCATGTTGGCCAGGCTGGCCTCAAACTCCTGGCCTCAAGTGATCTACCCACCTTGGCCTCCCAAAGTGCTGGGATTACAGGCGTGAGCCACTGCGCCCAGCAGATTTTTTGTTTATTTATTTTTTGAGACAGGGTCTCGCTTTGTCACACAGGCTAGAGTGTGGTGACGTGATTACAGTTCACTATAGCCTCGACCTCCTGGGCTCAAGTGATCCTCTTGCCTCAGCCTCCCATGTAGCTGGGACCACAGGCACATGCTACCGTGCCCAGCTAATTTCTTTATTTTTTGTAGAGAGGAGGCCTCACTTTGTTGCCCAGGCTGGTCTCGAACTCCTGGGCTCAAGGGATCCTGCTGCCTCAGCTTTGCAAAGTGCTGAGATTACAGGCGTGAGCCACCACACCTGGCCCGTAATAGCTTATTTTTAAGAGTCTTGCTTTCACTGGGCACGGTGGCTCACGCCTGTAATCCCGGCACTTTGGGAGGCTGAGGCAAGCGGACCACTTGAGCTCAGGAGTTTGTGATCAGCCTGGCTAACAAGGTGAAACCCCATCTCTATTAAAAATACAAAATTATCCGGGAGTGGTGGCAGGTGCCTATAATCCCAGCTACTTGAGAGGCTGAGGCAGGAGAATTGTTTGAACCTGGGAGGCGGAGATTGCCGTAAGCCAAGATCGCGCCACCACACTCCAGTCTGGGAGTCTGGGTGACAGAGTAAGACTCTGTCTCAAATTCCAAAAAAAAAAAAAAAAAAGAATCTTGCTTTCTAAGTAATAATGCCCTGAAATAAAAATAAAAGAATAATAGTACTTTTCTCATTCTAAGAAAAAGTTTGACATGTTCCTTGGTCTCACTATTTCTTTTGGCAGGTACATTAGACTAACCTTTTTAACATAGTTTCTTTAAAATTTTACCTCTTGATTAAGATTCTGGTAGGTCAATAAATTTGGAACCAAGCTAAATATTCTCAAAGTACTTTTAGTCTTTAAAGCTACTATATTGTGCTTTGGATTGGTGATTTACCAAATTAAATCCTTCTAGCTTGAGAAGACAATTTGTCTTCCAGAACACCCCAGTTTGTTTGTCTTTTGTGATTCTTAAAAAGTATTCCATTATTCTTTTTCTCCCAATATTAAACTCATTTCTCTCCCCCCGGCTTTTTTTTTTTTTTTTTTTTTTTGAGACTGAGTCTCGGTTTGTCGCCCAGGCTGGAGTGCAGTGGCACAATATCTTGGCTCACTGCAACCTCTGCCTCCTGGGTCAAGTGATTCTTGTGCCTCAGCCTCCTGAGTAGCTGGGACTGCAGGCATGCATCACCACACCTGGCTAATTTTTGTATTTTTAATAGAGATGGGTTTTCATCATGTTGGCCAGGCTGGTTTTGAACTCCTGACCTCAGGTGATCCTCCCACTTTGGCCTCCCAATGTGCTGGGATTACAGATGTGAGCCACTGCACCCGGCACTCATTCGTCTTGATAAATCATTTATATAAGTAATGTACATTTCTTATGGAAAAAATGAGAAAATGCTGATGAGCCACTAGAAGAAAATAAAAATAACCAGCTTGTTTATTCATCCCAGTTTTCTATGCCTCTATATAAACATCTTTTTTACAAAAATTAAACTTACCCCTCTTTATTTTCACAATATGTCTAATCATTATAATATGTGTAAATCATAATATGTCTATTCGATAGAATTTTTTTCTGGTTGTGTACAACTCTGAAGACATTTCTCTGAATTAAGGAAAACAGAAATAACCACGCTGATTTACTTTTTCTTTTTTTGTGAGGGGACAGAGACTTGCCATGTTGCCCAGACTGAAGTGCAGTGGTGCTATCTCGGCTTGCTTCGACCCTGGCTCGCTTTGACCCTGGCTCACTTCGACCTTCGCCTCCCAGGTTCCAGCGATTCTCTGCCTCAGCCTCCTGAATAGCTGGGACTACAGGTGCGCGCCACCATGCCCAGCTAATTTTTGTATTTTTTGTAGAGGTGGCATTTCACCATGTTGGGCAGGTTGGTCTCGAACTCATGGCCTCAAATGATCCACCCGCCTCGGCCTCCCAAAGTCCTGGAATTATAGGCATGAGCCATTGCACCTGGCCTAATTTCCTTTTTATATATCAAGTGATTCACATATTAAAGCAGAAAACATTTAGAAATGTGCTCTAAATACAGGCTGGCCTGGTGGCTCATGCCTGTAATCTCAACACTTCGAGACACTGAGGCGGGTAGATCACCTGAAGTCAGGAGTTTGAGACCAGCCTGGCCAACATGGAGAAACCCTGTCTCTACTAAAAATACAAAAATTAGCTAGGCGTGGTGGCACACACCTGTAATCCCACTACTGGGGAGGCTGAGGCAGGAGAACCACTTTAACCTGGGAGGCAGAGGTTGTAGTGAGCCAAGATTGTGCCACTGCACTCCAGCCTGGGCGATGGAGCAAGTACTCTGTCTCACACACAAAGAAAAAGTAAAAAAAGAAATGTGCTCTAAATTCAAGGTTAGAAAAGGCTTTTTCCATTTTTGATTCCCCTGCTTTCAGAATTGTACCAAAAGTTATGAGATAGTTCTTGGCAAGTTGGAATGGAGAAATTATTAAAAATCCAAAAACAAAGAAAAAGAAGCACATGTTTCAGTATGGACATTTAATACTTTCAAGATGCATTGCTTTATCAAATTATTTAGAGAGTTTGACAGAAAAATACGGAAGAGCTTTTTCATTTATAATAATCTAAAATTATTATAGTCAGTATATTTTTTCCATATTAAATATTTTAGATATATGGCTGTTATGAAAAAGGCAGTATTCATGGTATGAAATCCTTTGAACTAAGCCAAAATTCCATTAGTATTAACTATTTATTACAGAAGGAAGCTTATCTAACACGTGGAATGAAAAGTACAGTTCTTTACAGAAAACACCTGTTTGGAAAGGCAGGAATACAAGCTCTGCTGTGGAAATGGTAAGGAGTGAGTTTTTCTTACATTTTAGAATAATTCTAGCTAAGTTGTCTGTATTATTGTCATGTGTAAATTCTTGCAGCACAGTAAAAAATTTACAAGTTTTTTTCCCAACCTCAAGTGTCATTAAGCACTGTTTGATCTTATTTAGGTAAATTAACCTGTACCCAGTGATAATCTGGTCATCAGTAAGCATTTGTTCAGTAATTGTGTAATAGTTTCTTTAAATAGGAAAAACAAAAAAACTACAACTTATACTTTTATTAGATACGCAAAAAATTTTACATGGCTTTGATACCTGCAAAAATATATATATGTGGTAAGGTATTAAAATCTTGTATAGACAAAAAGAAAAAAAAAGAAATCATTGTGTAGCTCAAAGGTAAGTGCATTTAGAGGTGGGAAGTAGAGATGAGCATATAATTGACATGACTAACAGTTTTAGGAACTCTCTTTCTCTCCTGCCCTGCCAGGTAGCCAGGAGGTTTTAAGGGTCTGTCATGAAACAATCCTGGAGTTGGGATAGACAGCAGCAGTCACAGTAGCCTGGGCAGCTGACCACAGTGAATGTGAGGGGCTTTCCTCACTGTGTCAATTCCATCATCTTCATTCCCTTCCTCTTCTCTGCTTGTGGTCAGGGAAGGGGGGCAGTGTAGAATGGAATTCCTGTCAGGGCTATAGAGTATCAAGACTCTGAGTGGGTTTAATTTCTTTTTGTTTTTCTTTTTTTGAGACGAGGTCTCGCTCTGTCGCCCAGGCTGGTCAGGAACTCCCAGGCTCAAGCGATCCTGCCCGCTCAGCCTCCCTAGTAGCTGGGACTACAGGTGTGTGCCACCACGCCCAGCTAATAAAAAAATTTTTTTTTGTAGAGATGGGGTCTCCTTGTGTTGCCCAGGCTGGTTTCCAGCTCCTGGGCTCAAGTGATCCTCCTGCCTCGGCCTTCCAAAGTGCTGGGATTATAGGCATGAGCCACTGTGCCCAGCCAGAGTGGGTTTAATTTCAAGGGTTCATAGACCCGAGTGGATGTTGCCCATATGTTGTTAGCCGCCTGCACCTGTTTCTCTTCCAAATAGCCATGAGGGGTGGGAGAAGGCTTTGAAAAGGATGTAGGTCTTATTGGGATATTATTTCTTTTTCTCTCTGTTAATGAAACCTCTGAACCTAGGGTGAACTGTAAAATCTTTACTATTACAGACCCTTAAGTGTATGATGTACTTTTGGTACTTAAACAATTTTTTTAGTTCTATGGGTAATTATCAGATATCTATCATGTGTATCTTTTATTTACAAGTGAAAATTCAGTTAACAATTTTTGACAGCAGATATAGTATAATAGTATACACATTTAGGCTTACTCTTCTAGAGTGATTTAGAACCTTTGGCCCAGCCCAGCCCTATGCAGCAGACATATCATGTCACACACCCAATTGGTATTAACCCAAGCAACAACATAATTTGAACTGGAATTTCTGGAACTTATTTTCCTATCATCACTGTCGAAGGCTGCCAGTGTACTAAGGAGACTTGGGGTTCAAGTTTTACTTTATTCATCAGCTAGGTATTTCATTCATAAGCACCTTGTATAAATACATCTTACTGCTTTCTAAATCTGAGATTATTTATATTTGGCTTTGTGTGCTTTGTGTTGCCCATACTTTATCCTTCCATACTGCTGATAATCCAGAGTTAGCTCAGTTTTCCAACTATAGAATTGTATTTTGGAACAAAAATGGGAGGGTTCAGCTTTTTCATTAAATGAAAACATTTCTATCATAGCCTTTCAGAAATTCAAAACGAAGTCGACTTTTTTCTGATGAAGATGATAGGCAAATAAATACAAGGTCACCTAAAAGAAACCAGAGGGTTGCAATGGTTCCACAGGTATGTGTGTGCTAAAATTTTGTTTCATTGGAAAGGAAGTAAGCAAATGCTCAGCCTAATAAAGTTTATATTTCTGTTACATTTTGAGTAACAAGTTCTTTTCTTTAAATTCGTACGGCTACTCTGGTCCTGTTTTAGTTACCTAGAAAATGTTATTTTTTTGATCAACTTTAAAACAGGATAGAAAGCCAGTCATTAGTCCTACAAATGCACACTTTTCTTTTGAGCATGGAGATAGTGGAAGAATTTGGCAACATGGCATCAATTTGTAGGTTTGCACAGATATAAGAGGGAAAAAATGTTTTACTTGATCACCAAGAGAAGTACATTGAAGACTTCCTTTATCCAAGAGAGGAAAAAAAAAATATATATATATATATGTTTATTTATATATATATATTTTGAGACGGAGTCTCACTCTGTCGCCCAGGCTGGAGTACAGTGGCGTGATCTCAGCTTACTGCTACTTTTGCCTCCCGGGTTCAAATGATTCTCCTGCCTCAGCCTCCCGAGTACCTGGGATTACAGGATCACACCACCACGCCCAGCTGATTTTTATATTTTAGTAGAGACGGGGTTTCACCATGTTGGCCAGGCTGGTCTTGAACTCCTGACCTCAAGTGATCTACCCGCCTCGGCCTCCCAAAGTGCTGGGATTACAGTCGTGAGCCACTGCACCCTGCTGAGAGGAAAATATTTAGCATGAAATCGTATCTCCTTATTTATTTTTGGCATTTAAAAACTCATAGTGGGCTGGGCATGGTGGCTCATGACTATAATCACAGCACTTTGGAAAGCCAAGGTGAGTGCATCACTTGAGGCCAGGAGTTCGAGATCAGCCTGGCCAACATGGCGAAACCCTGTCTCTACTAAACATACAAAAAAACTAGCTAGCATAGTGGCACACGCCTGTAATCTCAGCTACTTGAGAGGCTGAGGCATGAGAATTGTTTGAACCCAGGAGGCTGAGGTTGCAGTGAGCCGAGATCATGCCACTGCACTCCAGCCTGGGCAAAAGAGCAAGGCTCTATCTCAAAAAAAAAAAAGTAGACATGTAAAAATTAAAGGAATGAAAATTAGATACAGAAATATTAACTTTAAGGGTAATGTAATTTTTGTCTTATTCAATTTAAAACTTCTGATATAATCATTCCCTATTTCTCTTTCATTATTTTCCAAAGCCTTATAAAACAAGATTTTCTAGTATAATGGATGGTAGAGGTGATATTCTCAACCAAGAATTTAGCATTAGGTTTTTTTTTTTTTTTTTTTTTTTGAGACAGAGTTTTGCTCTTGTTGCCCAGGTGGAGTGCAGTGGTGTGATCTCAGCTCACTGCAATCTCCAGCTCCTTGGTTCAAGTGATTCTCCTGCCTTAGCCTCCCGAGTAGCTGGGATTACAGGCATGCGCCACCACGCCTGGCTAATTTTGTATTTTTAGTAGAGATGGGGTTTCTGCATGTTAGGCCGATCTTGAACTCCCGACCTCAGGTGATCTGCCCACCTCGGCCTCCCAAAGTGCTGGGATTACAGGCGTGAGCCACTGCGCCCAGCCAGGTTTTTTTTTTTTTTTTTTTTTTGGACTGCATTGGCACGATCTTGGCTCACTGCAATCTCTGCATCCCATACTGAAGTGATTCTTGTCCCTCAGCCTCCCAAGTAGCTGGGACTATAGGCACGCACCACCAGACCTGGCTAATTTTTGTATTTTCAGTAGAGACAGGGTTTTGCCACGTTGGCCAGGCTGGTCTCAAACTCCTGACCTCAAGCGATCCACTCACCTCAGCCTCCTAAACTGCTGGGATTACAGGCGTGAGCCACCACACCCGACCCAAGGACTTAGCATTAAATAAATTAAAAGCATGACCAGCAATCTACCCTACCAATAAAAACTCTTAAATGCCTTATGATAAATTTAAACAGGAAAATATGTTCATGTTCTGTAGAATGAAAAATGTATCTTGAACTTCAAAAAAAAAAGTTGTCAAGGACAAGTGCACATAAGCATCTAATAATTTGATCTTGTAATCCCAGCACTTTGGGAGGCCAAGGCAGGCAGATCACTTGATGTCAGGAGTTTGAGACGAGTCTGGCCAACATGGCAAAATGCCATCTCTACAGTAAATACAAAAATTAGTTGGGCGTGGTGGCACACACCTGTAATCCCAGCTACTTATTTGAACCTGGGAGGCAGAGGTTGCAGTGAGCCGAGATCACAGCTGTACACTCCAGCAAGGGTGACAGAACAAGAGTCTGTCTCAAAAAATAAAATAAATTTAAAAATAATAATAGTTTGATCTTGTTGAAACTAAAATGCAGTGTGCATTTCTTGGCTAAGTTAGCGGTTGTATACAAGGTTGAATGAACAAGAAATAGTTAAATAACAATTTTGTTAGCTAGACTTTGGAATAGCTATGTTACTAGGATAATCTAGATGATTCACAAACATACAGAAAACTGATCTTTATGACTGTGACACTGTCCTGTCGCAACTCTATCCACTGCCTTCCTTCCTGAGCACATCACTCCTTCTGGACTATTTTACAGAGCCCTTTTTAGCAATACAGAGAATTCTGAGCAATACAGAACAAATATAATGTAGGATAAACATGATATGAGACTTCTTCAAGTATGTGAAAAGTTTTTATATCCTCTGAGTTTTCTCTTTACTAGTTGTAGCATCTCTAGTTCTTTCCATCTTCATTTACCTGACATGGCTTGTTCCCTTACCCTCCTTAGTCATATCTTCTAAATCTCTTGTATTTTGTCTGTATGTTTATTTAAAGAACACCACCCAGAGCTGAAAAATTATGAAAACTAACTTTTACTGATTACTTATGTGTTGAGTCCTGTTCTAAGCACTTCATAGGTATTACTTTGATTTAATCTTCAACAACTCCTATGAGATAGGTTACTGTTACATTATTTCCCATTTTGTAGATGAGAAAACAGACACAGATAAGTATCTTGCCCAAGAACTCAAAGCTAGGAAGTAAAGGCTAGTAACAGTCAGGCAGCCTGTCTCCAGAGTCCTACTTTAAAAAGAAAAAAAAACCAGCTTTGTTGAGATAGACTTTACATATACAAATCATATATTTAAAGCATTTAGTTTGGCTGGGCAGTGGCTCATTTTGAGAGGCCAAGGTGGGAGGATCGCTTGAGCTCAGGAGTTTGAGACCAGCTTGGGCAACAGAGTGAGACCCTGTCTCTACAAAAAAAATTTTTTTAAAAATTAGCCAGGCATGGTGGTGGGCACCTGTGGTACCAGCTCTTTGGGAGGCCAAAGTAGGATCACTTCAGCCCAGGAGATTGAGGCTGTAGTGAGCTATGATCAGACCACTGCAGTCCAGCCTGGGCAATAGAACAGAGACCCTGTCAGTTTTAATAATTTATGTTTCTGGTCTGGTGCAGTGGTGCCCGCCTGTAGCACTTTGGGAGGCTAAGGCAGGTGGATGGCTTAAGCTCAGGAGTTCCAGACTGGCCTGGGCAACATGGTGAAACCCCGTCTCTACCAAAAATACAAAAATTAGCTGGGTGTGGTGCACACGCCTGTAGTCCCAGCTACTCAGGAGGCTGAGACAGGAGAATCACTTGAATCTGGGAGGTGGAAGCTGCAGTGAGCCGAAATTGCGCCACTACACTCCAGCCTGGGTGACAGAGTGAGACCCTGTCTCAATCAGTCAATAGAAGATTCCATATAACAATTTGAATCTATTTTCCCATACCCAACAGGCGGGTCCTTAATATAGTTTTATATTCGATGAGCTGCTAATACCCTATATACCCTATTTAAAAATCTGGGTCAATAATGTAGTAGAAAGAAATAACACTTTTTGTGATAAGAATATTTTATAGTAATTTGGTTATTTATGCTAAACATCTCCTCACTTATAAATTTTTTCTTTTTTCTTCTTTTTACATTTAATTTTTTTTTTCTCCTGAGAATGGTCACTGAGGGAAAACAAAGAAAAACAAAGTTATTTTTCTAAATGCAGTGTGGTATCCTGAATTGGTTTCTGGAACAGAAAAAGGATGTTAGTGAAAAAACTGGTAAAATCCAAATAAAGCCTGTAGTTTAGTTAATAGTATTGCACTAGTTTTGACAAATATACCAAAGTTACTATAAGATATTGATGTTAGGGAAAGCCAGGTGAAGGGCATGTGGGAATATGTACTATCTTTGCAACTTGCCTGTAAATCTACAACTTTTCCAAAATACAAAGTTTATAATAAAAATTTTAAAATTTTGACCCTAACTTACCATTCCAATATGTACTTCCCTCATACAGTGGCAGCCACTATAATTAGATTATCCTTTTGAGACCTTTTAAATATACTTTTAATGTATTCATAGAAAATATTTAATATTGTTAAATATATGTATATTTTTTCTTTTTCTAAATGTATTCTAAAAATTACATTTGTAGTATCATTTTCATGGTATTGTGCCATGTGTCATTCTGTAATTTTTTCACTGTCTTTTTTTGAGATCTGGCCATGTTGATTGATTGAGATAGATAAATCGGATTCAGTGTTTCATTTCTTTTTACTGTTGAATAGTATTCAATTTTATATCATTATTTATTAATTCTCCCATTTGGGAGCATTTAAATTGTTTGTAAATTTTTACTTTGACAAATAATGCTGCAGTGAACATCCTGAGCATGTTTATATAAATTTGCAAGTTTTTTTCTAGGACAGATGCCTAAGATGTGGAATTGCTGGATCATAAATTATGTACATTTAAAGTTTTTAAAGCAGTAACAAATACTCTCCGAATAAATTGAACTGGGACCATGCACAGTGGCTCACACCTGTAATAGCAGCACTTTGGGAGGCCGAGGTGGGCAGATCACCTGAGGTCAGGAGTTCAAGACCAGCCTGGCCAACATGGCAAAACTGCATCTCTACTAAAAATAGAAAAATTAGCCAGGTGTGGTGGCACGTGCCTGTAGTCCCAGCTACTCCGGAGGCTGAGGCATGAGAATAGGTTGAACCTGGGAGGCGAAGGCTGCAGTGAGCCACGATCGTGTCAGTATGCTGCAGCCTAGGTGACAGAGCAAGATGCTGTGTTAAAAAATTTTTTTAAAAAAAGGAAAGAAATTGTACTAGTTTATATATGTTAGAGTTCCTATTTTCCAAATGCCTCCAACTCAGTACAGAACCAAGCATCTAGATTTTTGCTAATCTGATATATAGAAATAGCCTTGGCCGGGTGCGGTGGCTTATGCCTGTAATCCCAGCACTTTGGGAGGCCGAGGTGGGCGGATCACGAGGTCAGGAGATCAAGACCACCCTGGCTAACACGGTGAAACCCCGTCTCTACAAAAAATACAAAAAATTAGCTGGGCGTGGTGGCGGGCGCCTGTAGTCCCAGCTACTCGGGAGGCTGAGACAGGAGAATGGCATGAACCCGGGAGGTGGAGCTTGCAGTGAGCCAAGATCGTGCCACTGCACTCCAGCTTGGGCAACAGAGTGAGACTCCATCTCAAAAAGAAGAAAAAAAAAAAAAAAAAGAAATAGCCTCTCACTTGTTTTAGTTGGCATTTTATATAAGAGCAAAGTTGAGACACTTTTCATATGTTTAAAAATTATTTCTTTTCTGTAAACTGTTTATGCCTTTTTCCTATTTTTCTATTGGATTGTGGGTCATTGTGTTACTAGTTTATAAGAATTTTGTATATATTAAAAATATTGGCCCTTTGGATGTTTATAATGGCTGTAATTTTTTTTAGAGTTTATAGTTTGTCTTTTGATTTGTTTCTGTATTTTTTAACATATGGGATTTTAAAATATTTTAAGGATCAAAAGTAACTTTCTTACCTTTTAATGACTTCTTGAGTTTGTCATGCTCAGAAAGACCTTTTCTACACTAAAATTTATCGTTTTAGAATTCTCTCATATTATTTCATTTTTTTGGTTTGAATCTTCAGTACATCTGGAATTTATTTTGCAGTAAGGGATGAAGTAAAATTGCAACCTAGCTTTTTTTTTCCCACCCCGGAGGACTACTTAGTTATCCTAGTAACATTTATTGGGTAATCCATCTTTTTAAACATTGATTTAAAATGCTGCCTTCATCAAAGCTAAATTCGTATAAGTATTTGGGATTACTTTTAGGCTTTCTATCTCTACATCTAGCATATCTCTATATGTGCTAGTATCAAATTACTTTGGCTGGGCATGGCAGCTCATACCTGTAATCCTAGCTCTTTGGGAGGCTGAGGCAGGAAGATCGCTTGAGCCCAGGAGTTTGGGACCAACCTGGTAACATAGCGAGAGCCCGTCTCCACAAAAAATGCATGAATTAGCCCAGTGTGGTGGCACATGCCTGCAGTCCCAGCTACTTGGGAGGTTCAGGTGGGAGGATGGCTTGAGCCCAGGAGGTCAAGGCTGTAGTGAGCAATGTTTGCACCACTGCACTTCAGCCTAAGTGACAGAGAGAGAGACCCTGTCTCAAAAGAACAAACAAAACCAAAACACACACACACACACACACACACACACACACACACACACACACAATTGGTTTAACATGACTTTATACTGTGTTTTAATGCCTGGTAAGATATTATCACATATTCTTTTTTTAAGATTTTTTTCCTTTTCTTTTTTTTTTTTTTTGACACGGAGTCTCACTCTGTCGCCCAGGCTGGAGTGCAGTGGTGCGATCTCTGCTCACTGCAACCTCCGCCTCCCAGGTTCAAGCTAGTCTTCTGCCTCAGCCTCCCGAGTAGCTGGGACTACAGGCACAGCCACCACGCCCGGCTAATTTTTGTATTTTTAGTAGAGATGGGGTTTCACTATATTGGCCAGGCTGTCTGGAACTCCTGACCTTGTGATCCGCCCGTCTCGGTCTCCCAAAGTGCTGGGATTACAGGCGTGAGCCACTGCGCCCAGCCTAATATTTTTTCCTAAATATTTTTGTGCATTTATTTTTCCATGTAGACTTTAGAATCAACTTGACTAGGAAAAAAAAATCCTGTTGGCATTTTGACTGGGATTGGACTAATATTATAATTTATGGGAAATGATATATATAGGTAACATTGATACTACCTAAGAACTGATTGTAGTTCCACTTAGTTCTTAGTATTCCACAGTAGACTTAAACATTTTTTTCCATATCAGTCTTGCATGTTTCTTGAGTATATTCCTACATATTTAATTTTTTTGTTTATGTCCATTTTTGTGCTGTTATAAACAGGATATAAACTCTTATGGCCTGTCCAGTTATTATTTACATATAGTGATTTTTTTGAATCATGGTTTTTGTATATCAACTTTGTATTTACCCATTTCATTAAATTTTCTTACTGTTTTTAATTGTTACAGTTGATTTTCTTGAGTTTTCACCTACAAGGAAATGGTAGTTTTATCTTTCTAAATTTTATTCTTCTTACCTGATTGGCCAACTCCTTCAAAACAGTGTTATGAAATAGTGGTGGTAGTTGAAATCTTTGTCATACTAGGTTAGTGGTGGTAGTTGAAATATTTGTCATTCTCATCGTCTTTTAATATTACGATACTGGTTTTTGGGTTGGAGTGGGGAGAAATATTTTATTAGGTTTAAAAAGTATCCATCTAAGCTGGGCGCTGTGGCTCACACCTGTAATCCCAGCACTTTGGGAGGCTGAGGCAGGCGGATTACCTGAGGTCAGGAGTTTGAGACCAGCCTGGCCAACATGGTGAAACCCCATCTCTACTAAAAATACAAAAATTAGCTGGGTGTGGTGGCGTGCGCCTGTAGTCCCAGCTACTTGGGAGGTTGAGGCAAGAGAATAGCTTGAACCCGGGAGGCAGAGGTTGCAGTGAGCCGAGATTGTGCCACTGCATTCCAGCCTGGGCAACAGAGCAAGACTGTCAAAAAAAAAAAAAAAAAAAAAAGGCAATAATCAAAAATAATCAGAGTGTTTAAAACAGCAACAAAATTCCATGCTGAATATCAGTGAATCTTTTTGAGTACTTAAACATAATTTACCTTTTGCAAATTTATTCAGGGTTATAAATGTTCATTTTTACTTAATGGAGCCATAAATTAATCTCTTTTTTTTTATTGTATAGAAATTTACAGCAACAATGTCAACACCAGATAAGAAAGCTTCACAGAAGATTGGTTTTCGATTACGTAATCTGCTCAAGCTTCCTAAAGCACATAAATGGTGTATATACGAATGGTTCTATTCAAATATAGATAAGTATGTATCATGGCTTATATTATGAATATTACTTGAATCAGAAATTTAAGGTTTTCAAGTGTTTTAAGCTACAACATTTTCTATAGGTCTACTTTGATCTTATTTTTCCCTAAATTCATTTTTCTATTCCACATTCCAGTTGGATCTATTCTATTTGTCATAGTTTTCTTCCCTGTTATCCTTTTTGGGGAAGAAAACTGTATATTTTTGTGAAGAATTGATTACAGTATAATTTCTGTGTTAGAATTCTTAAAGACTATGGAGTAGAGATACCTCAAAACACCATTATTTGCAGTGAATGAGATTCATTTTATAATTGAGATGTTAAGTGCTGGTATAATCATAGAGAAACCATTACTAATGGTAAAAATGGCTTAAGATTTTTAGAAGGGTAGTCTTTCTAGTTTGGATGTGGTACTTAAGCACGCTAGGTATACACATATGCTTAAGTATGACGTAGTATGAGATTTGGCTGAAATACAATTATTCAACAATGGAATTTACTGAGGAAAAGTTCTTATTTATAATCCTTCCTCATATGCCAGTCATTGCTGCTTGCTCTGCTGGATATTTATATTTACTTCCCTTCTCTGTTTTCTATACCAATTGCCTACTCTGGAGCTTGTGAATCTCATGAATGTTCATATTTGAGCCCAAGGCATTTATGTATCATTGCCAACACTGGTTCCTGGTTTCCCAGACTCATGAATAGAATTGTTTTATTTTTGTCCATAGGCTTAAGAGAGTTTTCAGGGTGTCTCAGTGTGATCCGAGTTCTTCTGGGATCCCCCAAGCTGATCTAACCCTCTGGAGTCCTCCAGTGTCCCAAGACTGGTTTAATTCCAAAGAGGACTCCTTGGTGATGGTATTCCTTTGGGACAAAGATACTTTGTAGCTAACTTGGTTTATCTTCACCTGATACAAGGCCAGGGCCACGATAGCCTCCCAAAGGATATACCTGTATAAGAGATTGAACAAAAATCAGTGTCTCTTGGAATCACAACACAAATAATATTTCCTGAGCAACTTTTACACGACATTAGATGTTTCACAAATGCCAAGGATTTAGTTTTAGCACTTTGAATTTGTGCCAGTTTATATATATATATGGGGTAGAAGTGAAAGTTTAGCATTTTGTGATTTTATGTGTTTTAAGAAAGTAACACATTGTATGTAACCATTAAAATACTATATCTGTTTTACAGACCACTTTTTGAAGGTGATAATGACTTCTGTGTATGTCTAAAGGAATCTTTTCCTAATTTGAAAACAAGAAAGTTAACAAGAGTAGAATGGGGAAAAATTCGGCGGCTTATGGGAAAACCACGGAGGTAAAAATAATGTTTTTGTTTTTGTTTAAAATAAAATCAAGCCAGGAGCAGTGCATGTACTTATAATCCCAGTTACTTGGAAGGCTAAGATGGGGTATTTGCTTAAGACCAGGGGTTCAGGGCTGTAGTATGCTGTGATTACACCTGTGAATAGTCACTGCACTCTAGCCTGGGCAACACAGTGAGACCGTTCCTCTAAAAAAGAATTAAAAAATAAAATCAATAAATAATAGTTGTTAGTATCATTAGTACATTGATTTTTTTAATCTTTAAAATGACTAGTACCAAAACATAACTTTTCAGAATAATTGATTATATGTTAAATATATCCTGTTAACCAACTTTAATGTAGGTGCTGTTTATACGTATGCATCTTATAATTAAATGCACAATTTCATTTTTGTTAGGATCACAGGTTTTCAACATAATTTTTTAGTTTTACATTATCTATGTCCCTCTGTGTTCCAAAAAATATTTAAGAATGTCCTAAAAAGTATTTAAGGATGCTGTAAAGTTTTGTGTACATTTTTGTTATCTTTTGTGAAATCCTTTATAATCTCAGGAGCCTTCCCAGAAGTGCCTATTTTATTTTATATAAAAGTAGAAAACAAATTAATCTATCTAATATGTTACTTCCTGAGAATTGCTCTTCATGTGAAATGATTTTTTCTTTTCCAGTGTTATCCTGGTAACACATTGGAAAACCTTATATTACTTTTGAGTGAAAATTGGAAATATGTTAGAAGAATAATTAGATCATTAGTTCTCACATTATGTCTATCTGCCTGGTAAAAAGTATGTGCAAGACTTTTTCATTTTAAATGGTGGGAAAGTTCAAGGAAGGTCTGTAAATATAAAGTGATTTGGACAAATAGAAATGGAATTTAGATTTAATGATTTCTTTAGATGGTGATGAAATACAGAGAGAACTTTTAATTAAACTGCCAATTTTTTTGTATTAAAAGATGACCTTGATGATGATGTTTTTAATATTTCTTATAATAACAATTAAAATTTGATATGTTATTTAGTGTGTTTCATACTCATAATTTATGGCCTTTGGTAATTACAGTAGCCATTTGGTGACTTTTTGCTATCATTTTGCGTGTTTGAGCAAATTGAGTTACACTGTTTCTAATTATTGTCCATCAGAGTGGGATATTGGTCACTATTTACTGTTTTGTCATAGTTCTGTAGTTTGAGTGTCATAATATTTCTTGTTAATTGATCTTCTATTCTCTTACCATAACATTATTTAATCTTATAGTCCTTTAATTCATCAAGGTTAATTAATAGTTGAAGTCTTTTTCAATAAAATGTGTAGTTTTTCTTTCTTTGAGGAAGTCCAGGTATAATACAAATTATTGATACAATAAACCTTAAAATATCTTAATTTTAAAAATCAATTGGTGAAACTCCATCCACTTGGAAGATAAAAAGGAAGAAACAAAGAAAGATAAACTACCAGGAAAGAACCTAAGAGGAAATATGCAAGATACATATGAAGAAATGTTAAGACATACAGGATCTTGGAAAAGAAGACTCAACATCCTAAATTAGTCTATAAGTTAAAATCAGTCCCAATAAAAATATTAACAGGCCTTTTTTGTTGTTTTGTTGAGACAGAGTCTTGCTCTGTCACCCAGGCTGGAGTGCAGTGGCATGATCTCGGCTTACTGCAGCCTCTGCCTCCTGGGTTCAAGTGATTCTCCTGCCTCAGCCTCCTGAGTAGCTGGGATTATAGGTGCTCGCCACCATGCCCAGCTAATTTTTGTATTTTTAGTAGAGACAAGGTTTTGCCATGTTGGCCAGGCTGGTTTTGAACTCCTGACCTCAGGTGATCCACCCGCCTCAGCCTCCCAAAGTGCTAGGATTACAGGTGTGAGCCACTACACCTGGCCTCTTTTTTTAATTAGATGAGTTAATTCTAAAATTCACATATAAGAGGGGAGAAATCAAGCAGGAAAATTCTGAAAAAGCAAAGTAATGAAGAGAGATTCCACTTTAAAGAGCACTTTAAAATAGATTATAAAGTGATCATAATTAAAGCAGAGTGGTAGTGGTGCATAAATAGAAAAATGAATGAAAAAGAAAAGAAAATCTAGATACAGTCACAGATGTCTCTGGGAGTTTAGTATAATAGTTGCAATGGTTGACTCTCAAGTACATGGTGAAGAAGAGGGTGGATTGTTTGTTTAATGGAAACTGAGACTACTGTTTAGTAGTCTATAGAAAAAAACAAGTTGTTCTCATGCCTTACAACTAGGAAATATTTGAAAAGGATTGAAGATTTAAATATTTTTTTAAATGAAAGAATAAAACCACAAGAGGAAAACATAGGAGAGTTTTACTTAATCTTGAATTGGAAAAGGCCTTTCTCTCTTTTTTTTTTTTTTGAGATGGGAGTCTTGCTCTGTCACCCAGGCTGACATGTGGTTGCACAATCTCAGCTCACTGCAACCTCTGCCTCCTAAGCTCCTACCTCAGCCTCCTGAGTAGAGTAGCTGGGACTACAGGTGCCCGCCACCATGCCTGGCTAACTTTTGTATTTTTAGTAGAGACGGGGTTTCACCATGTTGGTCAGACTGGTCTCAAACATCTGACCTCAGGCAATCCGCCTGCCCCGGCCTCCCAGAGTGCTGGGATTATGGGTATGAGCTACCATGCCTGGCCTGGAAAAGCAGGCTTCAAACCTAGGAGCCATAAAAGAAAACATTAATAAATTTGACTATACAAAAATAAGAACATTTTACATGGCCAAAAACAAAAGCCTGTAAACAGAGTTGAAAGATAGTACAGAAATATCCATCACATCTTATTACAGAGAGCTAATTCCCTACTATATAAAGAACTCCTATCAATAAGAAAATGTCAGGTAACGCATAATAAAAATGATTATAAGTAGATGATTCAGGCTGGGTGTGGTGGCTCACACCTGTAATCCCAGCACTTTGGGAGGCTCAGGCAGGAAGATCACTTGAGCTCAGGAACTCAAGACCAGCCTGGGCACCATGGTGAGACCCCATCTCCACCAAAAAAAAAAAAAAAAAAAAAAAAAATTCAAAAATTACCCAGGCATGCTACTCAGGAGGCTGAGGTGGGAGTATCGCTTGAGCTCTGGATGTTGAGGCTGCAGTGAGCCATGCTCACGCCACTGCACTCAAGCCTGGGCAACAGAACAAGACCCTGCCTCAAAAATAAGTAAATAAAATAAACTTAGCCAGTTGAGTGACACATGACTGTGATCCTAGCTACTCACAAGGCCAAGGTGGGAGGATCACTTGAACCCAGGACTTGAGACTGCAGTGAGCTGTGATTGCCCCCTTGCACTCCAGCCTGGGCAACAAAGGGAGACCCTGTCTGTTTAAAAGCAAGAACAACAACAGGTAATTGATAGGAAAAGAAAAAGAAATGGCTCTTGTAAACATGAAAAAAATTCCATTTTACTCATAATGGGAAATGCAAAATCAAAGTATGCTGAGATACAGTTTTTTTTGTTTTTTGTTTTTTGTTTTTTGAGACAGAGTCTCACTCTGTTGCCCAGGCTGGAGTGCAGTGGCACGATCTTGGCTCACTGCAACCTCTGCCTCCCAGGTTCAAGTGATTCTCCTGCCTCAGGCTCCTGAGTAGCTGGGATTACAGGCGCCTGCCACCACGCCTGGCTAATTTTTGTATTTTTAGTAGAGATGGGGTTTCACCCTCTTGGCCAGGCTGGTCTTGAACTCCTGACCTCAGGTGATCTGCCCGCCTCGGCCTCCCAAAG
The DNA here is from genome assembly GCF_028858775.2 of Pan troglodytes. Taxonomy (NCBI): domain Eukaryota; kingdom Metazoa; phylum Chordata; class Mammalia; order Primates; family Hominidae; genus Pan; species Pan troglodytes. The sequence goes on from NC_072398.2 coordinate 23,012,672, forward strand.
TGCTGGGATCACAGGCGTGAGCCACCGTGCCCGGCCGAGATACTGCTTTTAACTATCAGATGGGCAGAGTTCATAAAGGTTTTAATGTATTGGGTTGGTAATGGCATGGTTAGTCATTCATACATATTACTGGTGAGAGACTAATTTTATATAATCTCTGTGGAGGACAATTTGGTAATATCTATAAAATTTACAAATTTCCATTGCCTTCATGTAGCACTTTCAAGAATGTACAACACAGAGCTACTTGCACACAGATGAAATTACATGTACAAAGGTATTTATTGCAGTATTGTTTGTAGTAGTAAAAGATTGGCAACAGCCTAAAAGTCCATAAATGGGGGAATGATTATAGTATTGGCACTCCATATAATAGAAAACCCTGAAACCATTTAACATAAAACAAAAACAGAAGATGGTTTCTATGTACTAATATGGAAATGATTGCTATGCTGTGTCAAGAAAAGAAAGCAAAATACACAACAGTGCATACTGTAGCTATTTGAGAAAAATAGAGGAACATATGCATTTTTTGATTGTATATGTCTAAGGTGTCAACAAAGGATCTGTAAGAAAAGTATAATGGCTGGGCACCAGTGGCTAACACTATAATCCCAGCACTTTGGGAGGCCAGGGCAGGTGAATCATGAGGTCAGGAGTTCGAGAGCAGCCTGGCCAATATGGTGAAACCCCGTCTCTACTAAAAACACAAAAATTAGCTGGGCGTGGTGGCACATACCTGTAGTCCCAGCTACTCAGGGGGCTGAGGCAGGAGAATTGCTTGAGCCCGGGTAGTGGAGGTTGCAGTGAGCTGAGATCACACCACTGCACTCTAGCCTGGGCAACAGAGCGAGACTCCATCTCAAAAAAAAAAAAAAGAAAAAGAAAAAAAATTGTCAACTATAGGGAAATAGTATGGGTCCTGGGTTCTTATGTCAAGAATACTTTTTTTGGTATATTTTTTAAATTGATATATAATAGTTGTACATATTTTGGGAGTACATGTGTACAGTGTGTAATGATCAAATCAGGGTAATTGGGATATCCATTACCTCAAACATTTTTCTTTGTGTTGGGAACATTATAATTTTCCTCTTCTAATTATGTGGAAATAGTCAATAAAAAACAAAGTAAAAACAAAAAATAGTCAATAAATTATTCACTATAATTTTCCTACCATACTGTCAAATACTAGAACTTATTCCTTCTATCTCACTATATTTTTGTACCCCTTAGCTAACTTCTCTTCATCCTCCCCTCCCTTTTCCCTTCCCAGCCTCTGGTAACCACCATTCTATTAATAATTTCTACCTCCATGAGATCCACATTTTTAGTTTCCATGTATGAATGAGAACATCTTATACTTGTTTTTCTGTGCCTGGCGTATTACACTTAGCATAATGACTTCCAATATCATCTATGTTGCTGCAAATGACAGGATTTCATTATATTTTGTGGCTGAATAAGATTCCATTGTGCATATATACCATATTTTAAAATTCCATTCATCTGTTGATGGACGCTTAGGGTGATTCCATATCTTGGCTATTGTAAATAGTGCTACAATAAACATGGGAGTACAGATATCTCTTTGATATACTGATTTCCTTTTTTTGAATATACACCTAACCATGGGATTGCTGGATTTTTAGTTTTTTTGAGGAACCTCCATACTAATTTCCATAATGGTTATATACCAGGAAGATTTCTAAAAGATGTTGTTTACACCAGAAGCAAGTCTGGTTTTTTTGTTTATGTGTTTGTTTTTGAGATGGAGTCTCGCTCTGTTGCCAGGCTGGAGTGCAGTGGTGTGATTTCGGCTCACTGCAATCTCTGTCTCCCAGGTTCAAGCGATTCTCCTGCCTCAGCCTCTCAAGTAGCTGGGATTACAGGCACACACTGCCACGCCTAGCTAATTTTTGTGTTTTTGGTAGAGATGGGTTTCACCATATTGGCCAGGATGGTCTCGATCTCCTGACCTCATGATCCGCCCACCTCGGCCTCCCAAAGTGCTGGGATTACAGGTGTGAGCCACTGCGCCCGGCCGCAAGTCTGTTTTTATAGTACTACTTAGCTTACTAGTAACTCATTATCCTTTGCTTTATCTTCTCATATTCTTCCCATATATACTGCTTGAATCAATATTCAACAAGTTCAGAAATCATAACAAAAAAATCATTATTATCAGCTAAGCTCTTTCTGTGTATTTCCAGTCCTTATTCATCATTGCTTACAACAATTCACTTTATACAGTGCTGGTCTTTATATCCTTTTTTCTCATTGTTTTTATTTAGTTTTTGAGACAAATGACAATAGAGCTCATAATGTACCTTTGAAAGTGAAAGCCATAACATGGCATGAAAGTGATGTTTAAATACTTTGCTTCATCCTGGGATTTGAAAACGGAAGGAAGATAGGCTCTAGAAATAAGAGGGAATTCAGCATTTATACTTTTAAGGCAAAAATTATGATTAAAAGTTTACATAGTAGGAAGTCTCATCTTTAACTGCTATATTGGTGTGTTTACTGGGTCACAGAGAAAATGTCATGTTCTTTTGGGTAGAATATTGAAATTGAACTTGGTCCCTATGAGATCTAGATTCCAGGCACAATTTCATCAAAGGATGGTGAAAAAATTATTTTGCTTTGTAGGAAGGAATAACCTGCAAAATCTTTGAGTCTTGGAAGGTCCTGTTTTTTAAAAAATGAAAGGTAATTTACTGTGAAAAGAAACAGTTCCTTTTTCTTTCCTTTCTTTTTTTTTTTTTTTTTGAGACTGGGTCTTGCTCTGTTGCCCAGGCTGGAGTGGTGCAATCTCGGCTCACTACAACTTCTGTCTCCCAGGCTCAAACAATCCTCCCACCTCAGCCTCCCGACTAGCTGGGACTACAGGCTCATTCTGCCACACCCAGCTTTTTTTTTTTTTTTTTTTTTTTTTTGTATTTTTGGCAGAAATGGAGTTTCACCATGTTGCCCAGGCTGGTCTCAAACTCCTGAGCTCAGGCAGTCCATCCGCCTCAGCCTCCCAAAGTGCTGAGATTACCAGTTTGCCCAGCTCTTTTTTTTGGGGGGGGGGCGGGAACAGTCTCCCTCTGTTGTGCAGGCTGGAGTGCAGTGGTACAATCACAGCTTAGCTCATTGCAGCCTCAACTTCCTGGGCTCAAATGATCCTCTGGCCTCAGCCTCCCAAGTAGCTGGATGCACACCATTATGCCTAGCTAATTTTTTTATTTTTAGCAGAAACAAAGTCTCACTATGTTGCCCAGGCTGGTCTCAAACTCCTGGGCTCAAGCAATTCTTCCACCTCGGACTACAAAGTGCCAGGATTAAAACATGAGCCACCATGCTTGGCCAAAAAGAAACAATTTTTTTTTTGCCCCCAAGACGGAGTCTCGCTCTGTTGCCCAGGCTGGAGCGCAGTGGCACGATCTCGGCTCACTGCAAGCTCAGCCTCCCGGGTTCACGCCATTCTCCTGCCTCAGCCTCCCAAGTACCAGGGACTACAGGCGCCCGCCGCCATGCCCTGCTAATTTTTTGTGTTTTTTTTGTTTGTTTGTTTGTTTTTTGTTTTTTTGTTTTTTTTAGTAGAGACGGGGTTTCACCGTGTTAGCCAGGATGGTCTGGATCTCCTGACCTCGATATCCACCCACCTCGGCCTCCCAAAGTGCTGGGATTACAGGCGTGAGCCACCGCGCCCGGCCTTTCTTTTTTTTTTTTTTGAGACGGAGTTTTACTCTGTCACCCAGGCTGGAGTGAAGTGGCTCAATCTTGGCCCACTGTAGCCTCTGCCCTCTGGGTTCAAGCGATTCCCCTGCCTCAGCCTCCTGAGTAGCTGGGATTATAGGCGCCTGCCACCACGCCTGTCTAATTTTTGCATTTTTAGTAGAGACGGGGTTTTGCCACGTTGGCCAGGTTAGTCTCGAACTCCTGACCTCAGGTGATCCACCCGCCTTGGCCTCCCATACTGCTAGGATTACAGGCATGAGCCACCACGCCCGGCCAGAAACAATCTAAGAACCTATTTTTGAATACAGTATACTTAATGAGAAGAAAAAAAGGAGTGGTGAGATGAATAGATGTTAAGGTTTTTTTGTTTTTGTTTTTGTTTTTTTTAAGATGGAGTCTCACTCTTGTCGCCCAGGCTGGAGTGCAGTGGCGCAATCTCGGCTCACTGCAACCTCCGCCTCCCAGATTCAAGCGATTCTCCTGCCTCAGCCCCCTGAGTAGCTGGGATTACAGGCACCTGCCACCACGCCCGGCTAATTTTTGTAGTTTTAGTAGAGACGGGGTTTGGCCATGTTGGCCAGGCTGGTCTCAAACTCCTGACCTCAATTGATCTGTCCGCCTCGGCCTCCCAAAGTGCTGGGATAACAGGCGTGAGCCACCACGTCCAGCTGATTTTAAGTTTTTAATCTCAGCACTTGAGTCCAGGAGGTGGAGCCCAGAATCGCTTGAGCCGGAGATGGAGGTTGCAGTGAGCCAAGATTGTGCCACTGCACTCCAGCCTGGATGACAGAGCCAGACTCTATCTCAAAAAAAGAAAAAAAAAAAAGATTTTAAGTTTTTATATGGGGTAGTTATCAGTTTGTATGTTTTTTATAATTTATTCTAGATGTTCTTCTGCATTTTTTGAGGAAGAGAGATCAGCATTAAAACAGAAACGGCAGAAAATAAGGCTCTTACAACAAAGGAAAGTTGCAGATGTTTCACAATTCAAAGATCTCCCAGATGAAATTCCTTTGCCTCTGGTTATTGGAACGAAAGTTACAGGTAAGTGAAAACAAGCTAATTACTCTTTTGACTTGTAATTTTTAATCAAGGTAATCTTTTTTGTTTCTTTGGTTCTTATTTTATTTCATTTTTAATTACCAAGAAATATTTACAATAGACATCGTTAACCCTCACCCTATCCCTATCCCTCAACTCTCTCTGAGCCTGGTTGATGCTCAGGGATGGAGTAGGGGTTCTGTAGTACACATCACTTGATATTTTTTTTCCTTAGTGACTTTGATTTTTCACTAGAATGTGTTTACACATACACATGGGACAAAATTCTGAAGGTGTAAATAACCCAGATAATCTCTATTCGAGAAATGGCTTTTAAATTTAGAAAGCTTAAACTGTAGCTCTGTGCAGTTTACTATAGAAGTTACTCTTTCTTCATGCATGAAATCTATTTTTTAAAGTAATTGGGAAAAAGTGTATTGGTTCAAAGTAACATCTACTACAATATAAACTAAAGCCAACTGCTACAAAGATGAAATTTAATAATCTATTGGAGTAAGTATAGCTATGTATTATTTTAAAGTTTTTTTTTTTTTTTTTCTTTTTGAGACTGAGTCTCCCTCTGTCACCTAGGCTGGAGTGCACCTAGGCTGGATCTTGGCTCACTGTGGCCTCGACCTCCCGGGCTCAAGCAATCCTCCTGCCTCAGTTTCCCAAAGTGCGGGATTACAGGCATGAATCACCACACCTGGCCGTAAATTTTTTTTATTTTTAATTATTCTATATTTTCCTTCTACATTATTTGTTTTCCTTTCCTAACTAGCCTTGTCTGGTTAGTTCACAAATACCATTGTTCTCGTGGACTTTGGGTCTAGAAATAGTCCATTTCTAATGATGGAATAAAACTAAATTATTCACTAGTCTGCTCAACATTTTATAGGGGTGTAAATTTTGTCCATTTTATAGATGTGATTCTGTGTACTCATGGAGAGAAAGTGCAAAATCTCAGGTTTAAGTTAATCCTTAATTACTTGGTGAAGGCAAATTACAATATATGTAATACAAGAAATAAGGTGTTAAGTGGATAGAATAGGCTAGTAATTGTACTGAGTAATTGTAATTGTACTTCAACCATTGAAAAATGGTTGGAGTAATTCGAGAATAGTTTTTGGAGGGAAGGGAACCTGGAGTTATATATTTATATCATTTTTCCTGGCTATAAAAATGGTACTTGTTTCCATTATATTGTAAAAACGATTAAGATGAAAGGTAGAAAATAGAGAAGAGACTGAATCATGCATATGAAATGCAAACACAGTTTATCTAGGAGAGACTAGATTTGGTAATAAATGAGTGTATATTGACAACTCACTGTAATCAACAGATTATAGATGATATGATCTCTGTCTTAAAACTAGTCTGGAAGTAGAGGTGGAAATGGGATGAGATGGGTAGACAGCATATTTGAAAAATATTTAGTTGTAAAAACTCCATATAAATAACTACAGCAATAAAGTCTAGTATAAGTACTAATGCTGACATACTGATTTATGCCAGAGAAATGCTGACATGAAGAGTGACTCTCAGACTCATTAGGAAATCCTTAGAAATTCATTGTTTTAGAATTTTAAGAACTGGTGATATTATTTGACAAGACTGAAAATCTTAGATAGTGTTTTTATATAAGTACTCTTGTTACAGTGGAGAATAGGTTAGACAGGCTATAGCAAAATGTGAGAAAACTACTAGAGCTGTTTTGTGTGTTGTGTTTTTTATTTTTGTTTTTGTTTTTTGAGACAAAGTCTTGCTCTGTTGCCCAGGCTGGAGTGCAGTGGTGTGATCTCGGCTCACTACAACCTCCACCTCCAGGGTTCAAGCAATTCTCCTGCCTCAGCTTCCTGAGTAACTGGGATTACCGGCACCCGCCACCACGCCTGGCTAATTTTTGTAATTTTTTTAGTAGAGATGAGATTCCACCAAGTTGGCCAGGCTGGTTGGTCTCAAACTCCCAACCTCAAGTGATCTTCTGTCCACCTCGGCCTCCCAAAGTGTTGGGATTACAGGCGTGAGCCGCTGCACCCAGCCTAGAGCTATTTTTTCTTTTTTCTTTTTTTTTTTTTTTTTTTTGAGACGGAGTCTTGCTCTGTCGCCAGGCTGGAGTGCAGTGCCTCAGTCTCGGCTCACTGCAGCCTCTGCCTCCCAGGTTCAAGCGATTCTCCTGCCTCAGCCTCCCGAGTAGCTGTGACTGCAGGTGCACGCCACCACACCCGACATATTTTGTATTTTTAGTAGAGACGGGGTTTCACCATATTGGTCAGGCTGGTCTCGAACTCCTGACCTCGTAATCCACCCGCCTCGGCCTCCCAAAGTGCTGGGATTACAGGTGTGAGCCACCGCACCCAGCCTAGCCTAGAGCTTTTGTAAAGCAATGTTTTACATTTTCTCTTTGGGCTAGTGCAGGGGTCAGCAAACTTACGGCCTATAGGCCAAATCTAGGCTGCCACCTATTTATGCATAGTTTGTGAGCTAAGAATACTTTTTATATTTGTAAGTCGTTGAAAAAAATCAAAAGAATAATGATATGTTGTGACTTATGGAAATTATATCAAGTTCACAGGGCCTCCTTAAGGAGTAAACATGCTCTAAATAAGTTCATAACTGAAACAGACCAGCCCCTACAAAATATAAAAGCAAGTGTGATGGGATCAAAAAGATCTGCCAGTAATTTTTTTTTGTCTGCAAGAAAAAAATTCAACACCCTGTGTAGCATACAATAAAAAAGTTGCTGTACTTGTGGGGAAAAAAAGACTATTCCATAGTCAATAAAAAAGCCATCAATAGAGATAGACTCTGAGATGACTCAGATGTTGGGATTAGCAGACAGTGACTTCAAAATAGCTATCATAAGACATGTTCATGAACTTAAATGTAAATATAAATATAATGAACAGAGGAAATCTGAGTGAATAAATGGACATTTTTTCAGATAAAGAAAATGAATTTAGAACTGAAAAGTATAATATTTGAAAAGAAAAACTTCTGAATGAACTTAAAAGCAAATTGGAAACACTAAAAGAATGGGTCGGTGAACTTGAGAATGTTATCAGTAGAAATTATCCAAGTATGAAAACAGGTAGGAAAAAAATGAAAAAAAAAAAATAGACCCTCAGATCCCTCTGAGACAATATTAAGCAAGATAACATATGTGCAATTGTAGTCCCCGTAAAAACAGGAGAGAGGGGACATTATTTTATGTGCCGATGCACATAAAAAATATTAGACGAAACAAAAGCGGAAATTTTTCCAAAAATATAGATCTAAGGTACTCTGAACCCCAAGCAGGATACCCACATATACACAAAACCCATCATTAGACACAATACAGAAAATCTTCAGAGAAACTCTTAAAAGCCGTCACAGAAAAACAGCATATTATGTAAGAGGAGCACTGATATGGATGGCAGCCAACTTCATATCAGAAAAAATGCTAGAAGTAATGCCAAAAAAGTTCTTCATACTGAAAGGAACTTTTTTGCATTACGTGATATCATATGTAAACTGGAATCTACGGAAAGGACCATAGAGCACCAGAAATGAATAAATGAATAAAATGAAATTATTGTGTTGCCAAGTTCTTAAATTTTATGTAAGAACACACAGTATTAATTTAGTAGAAAGTAATGTTAAGGCCAGGCGTAGTGGGTCATGCCTGTAATCCCAGCATTTTGGGAGGCCAAGGCAAGTGGATCACTTGAGGCCAGGAGTTGCAGCCTGACCAACATGGTGAAACCCTGTCTCTACTAAAAATACAAAAATTAGCTGGGAATAGTGATGTATGCCTGTAATCCTAGCTACTTGGGAGGCTGAGGCATGAGAATCACTTGAACCCAGGAGGCGGAGGTTGCAGTGAGCCGAGATTGCGCCACTGCACTCCAGCCTGGGTGACAGAGTGAGACTCCGTCTCAAAGAAAAAAAAAAAAAAAAAAAAAGTAATGTTGAGAGGGAGCATTGTAGTTCCTAGCCCATTGTGGCTCAAAAACTTTAGTATGCATCAGAATTACCTGGAGGGCTTGATAAACCATATTGTTGGGCTCTACCTCTGAGTTTCTGATTCAGAAGGTCTGGGATAGGGCCTGGGAATTTGCATGTCTGACAAGTTTCAAAGTAATGCTGCTGGTTTGGGAACTGCCTTTTTTAAAAAAAGAAAAAAGAAAAAAACAAATGCAAAGAGGTATAGTTAAAAAGTCAAAAGAGAATTTGGTTTTTTAAATATTGAATTTGGCCAGGTGCAGTGGCTCATGCCTATAATCCCAGCACTTTGGGAGGCTGAGGCAAGCCACTCACCTGAGCCCAGGAGTTTGAGACCAGCCTGGCAACGTGGTGAAACACTGTTTCTACAAAAAATACAAAAATTGGTCAGGTGTGGTGGTGTGCTCCTGTAGTTCCAGTTCCTTGGAAGGCTGAGATGGGAGGATTACCTTAGTCTCAACTGCAGTGAGCAGTGATTATACCACAGCACTCCAGCCTGGACAGAGTGAGACCTTGTCTCAAAAAAAAAAAAAAAAAAAAAAAAAAAAAAAATTACCTAATTAAAAAAAAAGATGGCAAGAAAGAAGGGACAGAGAACAACAAAAAACCCAAATGGGATAAATAGAAAATAGCAAGGTGGTGGACTTAAGTCTGGCCATCCTATTGTTGTATTAAATGCCAATGAACTATAAACACTTCTGCCAAGCACACTGGCTCACACCTCTAATCCCAGCACTTTGGGGAGGCCAAGGCACGAGGATCACTTAAGCACAGGAGTTTGAGACTAGCCTGGGCTACATAGTGTGTTGGGGTGATCAGACCCAACACCAGGTCGTCGGGGTGATGATGTCCAGCTGAATCAAAGGATTGAGAAAAAGACAGTTTGAGAAAGAAAGTGGGACCAGGGACCCATCGCGATTGTGGAGGCTGTGAAGGCCCCAAGCTCTGGGACCCTACGCTGTTTATTGGTAATCCAACAAAGAAACAGGTGGTGAGAATGTGGGGGTCAAAAAGGCAGGCACATGATCTACAGCTGTGACGGCTTAGCCTTTATATAGAACATGTTCTGCTACTTGAGATAATGGGAATACAATCAATCTAGGAGCCTAGGAGGGCTAGAAGCAAGGAGCCAGCAAGTCTAACACATTCCAGGGGACATTATATCAGACATGCAAGCCCTGCCTCAGCTTTTTCCCAACATAGTGAGACCCTGTCTCTACAAAAATTTAAAAAAAAAAAAAAAAAAAAAAAGGTCAAGCATGGTAGTGGGCACCTGTAGTCCCAGCTACTCAGGACGCTGAGAGGATCGCTTGAGCACAGGAGTTCAAGGCTACAGTGAGCTATGATCATGCCACTGCACTCCAGTTTGGGTGACACAGCTAGACTCTGTCTCAAAAAAAAAAAAAAAAAAAGCCACTTCAATTAAAAAGTAATGATTGGCTGGGCATGGTGGCTCATGCCTGTAATCCCAGCACTTTGGGAGGCCGAGGCAGGCAGATCACTTGAGGTCAGGAGTTCAAGACCAGCCTGGCCAACATGGTGAAACCCTGTCTCCACTAAAAACACAAAACTAGCCAGACATGGTGGCACGTGCCTGTAATCCCAGCTACTCAGGAGGCTGAGGCAGGAGAATCACTTGAACCTGGGAGGTAGAAGTTGCAGCGAGCCAAGATCGCACCCACTGCACTCTGCACTCTAGTCTGTGCAACAGTGAGACTCTGTCTCAAAAAAAAAAAAAGATAATGAGACCGGATTAAAAAAAAGTAAGACTCATCTATATGCTGTCTTCAAGAGTTATACTTAAATATAAAATCATAGACAGGTTGAAAGCAAAAAGATGAAAAAGATATGCAGTGCAAATAGTAACTGTAAGAAAGCTAAAGTGGCTATTTTAACATCAGAGAAAAATAGGCATCAAGACAGTATTGTCAGAGAGAAGTATTTCATAATGATAAAAATGGCCAGTTCAGAAAGGTATACCAATCCTAATATTATGTATGTATATTACTATATACTTAACGATAGAGCTTCAAAATACATGAAAGCAACAGTTGAGATAACTAAAGAAAGAAATAGACAAATCCACAATCATAGTTGTAGATTTTAACACCTCACTTCCAGTAATTAATAGGTAGAAGAAGCCAAAAAATGTTAATACACATATAGAGGATCTCAACAACACTATCAGTCATCTTGATCTAAATAATATGTTTAGAACAATACACTCAACTGCAGAATACATATTATTTACATAGGCAAATGGCTTGTTTATTGACATATACCATATACTGGCCCATTAAAAATGTCAATAAATTTTGAAAGATTGAAATCATATAGAGAATTTCTCTGACCACAATAGAATTTAATTAAACATATTCCTTCTTTAGAAAATATTTTAGTAAACAAAGAGTAGTAGATTTTTCCTCAAAAACAAGAGCAAAAAGAATTAAAAAGTCACTCTATTAGGGATTTTGCTGTAGGAACAAAGAATCTGGCAGGTAAAAAGTGACTGGACTTTGTGATTGTCAGATACAGAGTTAGAAGCACAAGAGTTTTGACAGATGCACTGGGTATTCAAAGTAATGGAAAATTTGAATAGTAGAGAAGTTTGGAAAAATGTCTAGACATGATACTTTAGCTACAGTATATAGAAAGTTGTTTGAGACGTGATACTTAAGCCACAGTTGTTTACCCCTGGAGAAATGAGAGTGTTAAAAAAGATATTAAAATCATTGATTTGTTAAGAAATTATAAGAATCTGAACTATCCTAAAAGTAATCTTTGTAAAATGAACGATAATTCCAGGTTATCTGGGATTTTCTGTAGGCTATCTAAAGGAGTAAATGGAAAAGAAATAAAAAAGATTTTATTTATCAAATAAATTTTTCAAAAAACAAATGAAGAGAATAGGAAAAAAGTACATACATACACAAACTTTTTTTTTTTTTTTTTTTTGAGACAGTCTTGCTCTGTCTTCCAGGCTGGAGTGCAGTGGTACTATCCTGGCTCACTGCAATCTCTACCTCTTGGGCTCAAGCAGTCCTCCCACCTCAGCCTCCAGGGACTACAGGCACATGCCACCATGCCTGGCTAATTTTTTTGTATGTTTTTGTAGAGATGGGGTTTCACCATGTTGCACAGACTGGTCTTGAACTCCTGAGCTCCAGCGATCCACCCTCTTGGGCCTCCCAAAGTGAGCCACCACGCCCAGCCTACTTTAATTCTTTGCACATATTTATAACAGCTGCTTTTTTAAGTCTTTGCTAAATATCTCTCAATTTCTTACTGTACTTTTAGAGCCATGCTTTCCTACTTCTTTACATGTCTAGTAATTTTTGGTGGAAAACTTGATATTTCAGATAATATATTGCAGCAACTATGTATTCTAATTTTTTGGAGAGTTGTTGGATTTGCTTTAATAACTTGGCCATGCAAATACTGATGTCTCTGCTTCATTTTTTTATTCTTATATTTATTATTATTATTAAACTTGGTTTCCAAAGAGTTACCCGTGTCTGCATATAATTTAGTGGTCAGGGCTGGGTGCGGTGGCTCACGCCTGTAATCCCAACACTTTGGGAGTCTGAGGCGGGCGGATCACCTGATGTCAGGAGTTTGTGACCAGCCTGGCCAGCATGTGAAACCCTGTCTCTACTAAAAATACAAAAAAAAATTAGCCGGGTGTGGTGGCGGGCACTTGTAATCCCAGCTACTCAGGAGGCTGAGGCAGGAGAATCACTTGAACCCAGGAGGTGGAGGTTGCAGTGAGCCGAGATCGTGCCACTGCATTCCATCCTGGGCAACGGAGCAAGACTCCCATCTCAAAATAATAATAATAATTTAGTGGTCACCTAATGATTTGAACAGAGTTTATGCTCAAACATCTTGATCGGGAAAAGCCTCACATTGATTTATATGTGAGTTGGGGAATGTAAATACAAAGTTGCTGCTAGTTTTCAAGTCATCCTTAGCTTTTACTTTTTGCCAGACTATTGGATCTTCCCCGTCCATTTGCATAGTAACCCAGTTAGCCAGGGATGGTAGAGAGCTTATTTCCGCCCTTTTATGGCTCTCTAGTTTCCATGATCTCCCTGTTAAATTTCTGGCTGTCTTTCATGACCAGTCAAAATTCTGGCTGGTTTTCGTGACCAACCCTGAACTAATAAAACCATTCTCATCGACCACGTTGGTGGTAGTAGTGGGTGTGTGAATAACCTCGTGCAAAGAGGCCACTGAGTCCCCCTGCCCTAACCTGAAGCTCTAGCACTTCTTCAACAATAAACGTTTCTTGTTTTCTACATTTGATCCATTTCCAGTACCCTGGAATGGTTGTTTTTCACAATCTCTTTCAGGTTTGTACTTGTTTTTTATGGAGAGGAATTACCAGCCTCTTCATGCCACCATAACTAGTAGTCCTTTTCTATGCTTATATTTGTTTATTCAGCTTCATTATTTACATCTTCTGTATCCATGTTTACTTTTCCCTTAAAGGATCTGTCAGAAACTGAGAGAGATTTTAGTCCTCTACAGTTGTGTTTTTATCAATTGATCCTTTTATTTTAAACAGTCTTGCATTGTGTATTTCTGTGTTCTATTAAAATGTTGTGTATTATACTTTTTGGTTAGTATAAAATGTATTACTTTGCCCAGTTTAAAAAGCCATCAATGCTGTTGTTCTTAAATTTTTTACTCATGCTGGATGTTTGTTTGGATTTCTCTGATGTTATTTTAGGCTGGACTTAAATAATAGTGACACAGTTCATCTGTGTCATCAGTTCCAAGACTACTAGTTTTGGTGATTCACTAGAAAGACTCAGAATACTCAGCACATGTACTCATGGGTAAGATTTGTTACAGTGAAGGACACAAAACAAAATTGGCAAAAGAATAAGGTGCCTGGGGCAAAGTCCAGAGGAAACCACGTGCAAGTTTTCAAAAGTCCTCTCCCAATAGAGTCATGCAAGACTTTTAATTCTCCCAGAAACAAGTTGTCACAATGCTTATAAGTGTTGTCTACCAGGGAAGCTCATTAGAGACTCAGTGACCAGAGTTCTACTGGGGGCTGAGTATGTAGGCGTCTTTTGCCTAGTACATACTAAAATTTCAGTCTTCCAGAGGGAAAGCAGGTGTCCAGCATTAACCACATCGTTTGCACAATCTAGACACAGTAAAACCACCATTATTAATTAGGGAACAGTGGGAACACTTCCGAAATCCAAGTTCCCAGATACCAGACAAAGGCCAACCTTGCAAGGAGGTTTTCCTAAGTATAGCAGCATCAGGCCTGCAGTATTAACTTCCTTAATTATTTTCTACACAACATCTTTGTCTTTTTTTTAAAATTGAACTACTCCTGGTGCTTCACTCATGAGTATAATGACCAAAGTTCTTTTGTTGGTTTTTTTGCAGTTAAATGATTTAAAATATTTTTCTCTTAATTTGGGAGTAATATAATTTTATTCAAATATGAAAGTAGGGATCATCATTTATAGTTTTTGTTTTTGTTTCAAAAATTCTTTGTTGTTTCTCTAAGCCAAAAATAAAGTGTGTGCTTGTTTTGAAACTCTAATAGACAAAATACTGTACTATGATTTAAATTACATGCTTGGAACAGTTTTATATTTGACTATTCTTTGTATCTCCCACACATCATAATGCCTTTGTTCTTTTCTCAGCACGATTACGTGGTGTTCATGATGGTTTGTTCACTGGACAAATAGATGCTGTGGATACTCTTAATGCTACTTATAGAGTAACTTTTGATAGGACAGGGCTTGGAACCCATACCATCCCTGACTATGAAGTTCTCGTAAGTAGTATTTCATAATACATTTGTGTTTTATGCCTGTTAAATGTGTTATATAGAGTTTTTTTAGAAATCGTATTTTATGATAGAATCAAGACTTTATCTCACAGAGGAAGAGATCCTTAGGGGACCCCAGTCCTATCTGCTAGACCCCTGGTTCGGATCTATACTTAAGTCTTCCATTTTCCAGGAACTAGAATTTCTCTGTTGGACCTTAACGACACAGCACTTTAGTATAACCAAACTGATGAGTCCTGACTAAACAACCTTGGAGAAGAAGCTACATAACATTTTCATTGCAGCTGTTAGGTTAAAGTATAGTCCTCTTGCAAAATTGTTTTTAAAGTATAGTAACATCTTGTACTTATTTGTTCTCCTTTTTTATCTTCAGAGGCATGCAGGGTGGGTGTTAATTACCTTCACTTTTGCATGATGAAACTCAGACATAAGTACAGTTGTGTAATTTATTCAAGGCTCTAGATCTGGTTTCCTATTAGGCTGAGACCAGAATTGAGATCTTTTTTTTTTTTTTTTGAGACGGAGTCTTGCTCTGTCGCCCAGGCTGGAGTGCAGTGGTGTGATCTCGGCTCACTGCAACCTCTGCCTAGAATATACATACATACATACATACATACATACATACATACATACATACATAATATATATACACACATATATGTATGTCTTTGTAAATGTATTTCTTAAAAGAAATATATATATATATATATATCCTTAGTGCAGAAATACAATATTGCTTGATATCTCTCCGCAATAGGAGAGAAAGAAAATTAGAACTAAATGTAGAATAGAGTACACTGCTCTTAAGTTTTTACATTAAAGGATGAAAGCTTTAAACTCTCCTTTCAAAAAAAGTAAATTGGCCGGGCGCGGTTGCTCACACCTATAATCCCAGCACTTTGGGAGGCTGAGATGGGCGGATCACCTGAGGTCAGGAGTTCAAGACCAGCCTGGCCAACATGGTGAAACCCCATCTCTACTAAAAATACAAAAATTAGCTGGGTGGGGTAGCACATGTCTGTAATCCCAGCTACTTGGGAGGCTGAGGCAGGAGAATTGCTTGAACCCAGGAGGTGGAGGCTGCAGTGAGCCGAGATCGCGCCATTGCACTCCAGTTTGGTCAACAAGAGTAAAACTCGGTCTCAAAAAAAACAAAAAGTAAATTGCTTCTCTGTTTCATTAATTTAACTGTTTTTATGAGATCACCCAAATATTTCTCCCTGGCTAAATAAGAGTTGATTTTTAATTGTAGGGTATATTCAGACAGTCTAAATGCAGATAACCAAATGTGGCCATAGAAAACTTTAATATTAATCTTTGATTCTCTGAACTATTTTGACCCCCCCCCTTTTTTTTTATTTCTTTTTTTCTTCTGGAGGTTCATCCTTTTGGCAGCAAAGTAGTGTTTTCATACTCTGTTTCAAGTTCTAGCCTTTGATCTGTATAGACTAATATGCTACTCTATAAATAATTAAATATATAAGTAATAAATTCTATATGAATCATAGAATATGCGTGAATATATATCTCAAGCTGAAATACAATGATTATAAAGCTTAAATGATTGGTAACTTTCTTTAAGTTTTGTGAATTATTCTGTTTTCTCAGAGTAATGAACCTCATGAGACAATGCCAATTGCTGCCTTTGGACAAAAACAGCGGCCTTCTCGATTTTTTATGACCCCACCACGGTTACATTATACTCCTCCTCTCCAGTCACCAATTATAGTAAGTATATTTTAGAAATATCAATAATTTAATTGATTATTATGAAGGTGAACTATGTTCTTAAGAAATACACATCTATTACAGCAACTTCAAAGTATGCACACTATTTTGAATTGAAAATATTAAATAAAATAGTTGCTTCATCTCCAGAAATAATTTCCTTTTTATTGGATTTTAATATAATATTAATTATAACAGAATTTCCTCTTTTTCTAAAAATAAGATACTTCCTGGCCGGGCGCAGTGGCTCACGCCTGTAATCCCAGCACTTTGGGAGGCCGAGGCAGGCGGATCACGAGGTCAGGAGTTCGAGACCAACCTGACCAACATGGTGAAACGCCGTCTCTGCTAAAAATACAAAAATTAGCTGGGCGTGGTGGCGCGCGCCTGTAATCCCAGCTGCTCGGGAGGCTGAGGCAGGAGAATCGCTTGAACCCAGGAGTCAGAGATTGCAGTGAGCCGAGATCACAAGTGGCAACAGAGTGAGACTCCGTCTAAAAAAAAATAAAAATAAAAAAATAAGATACTTCCTCTGAATAGTCAATGATTAAATAATTCCTTTTTATTCCCATAGGATAATGATCCTTTATTAGGACAGTCGCCGTGGAGAAGTAAAATTTCTGGCTCTGACACTGAAACATTAGGTGGTTTTCCAGTAGAATTTCTTATCCAAGTGGTAAGAATTGTTCTGAATATCTTGGCTGTTTGTTTAAAAACTCAATGCCTTTTATGTTATTAAAGTTGAAAATTTTTCTAGGGCCATGTAGGTTTATCACCATGTAGGTTTTAAGAGCTGCTATTTCCAACAAAGCCTGAAAATAAAAGTTATAAAAACCAAAAAAGACTTAAAGATCTTTCTTCTTGAGCTTTGTCTTGTGTCTGAGTTCTTATTATTCTGCTATTTTAAGGGCTCAAACATTCTTGCATATGTTCTGTGAAATTCTGAATGTTTGGCTGTTAATAACTTGGGTAACTATGAAGGCTTTTATTTAGTAACCTCAGCATATTCTGCCATCATCAGTCAGTTCAACAGTTATGATGTCCTGGCTAGCTTATATGGTTAGAAGAAATTTTATTTCTTTTCAGAGACTAGAAACAGGTATTCACCTGCTAAGTACTTAGTGATTAGACACTAAGAAATCTAAGCCTAAACTGAACTAAGTGTAGAAGTATTATATTGGAAATTTTCCTTATAGCTGGACTCTTAAAAATGTAGTGAGTTTGAAAATTAGATTAAATAAATTTTTTAGTTTGAATCATAGTCTAATAATGTTTCATTTCATTTTTGGAAAATGAAAACTACTTTGTCTTGGGATAGAAATGATCTTTATTTTCATTTGTTTATTTATTTATTCATTTTGAGACTGAGTCTTGCTCTGTTGCCCAGGCTGGAGTGCAGTGGGTCAGTCTTGGCTCACTGCAACCTCCACCTCCCGGATTCAAGCTTTTCTCCTGCTTCAGCCTCCTGAGTAGCTGGGATTACAGGCATGCACCACTATGCCCGGCTAATTTTTTTTGTAATTTTAATAGAGATGGGGTTTCACTGTGCTGGCCAGGCTGGTCTCCAGTTCCTAACTTCAAGTGATCCCCCAACCTTGGCCTCCCAAAGTGCTGGGATTAGAGGCGTGAGCTACCGCACCTGGCTGATATGATCTTTATAAATAAAAATGTTTATAACATAATCCATGAAAATATTCACAGTGTTCTTTTGCAGTTGATGTTATTTTGAGGAAAAGTCTTGTCAGTTGTGTGTCTGTATATAGCATTCTGTGTTCCTCAATCACATTTTTTTATTTAATATTTATTTATTTATTTATTTATTTGTTTATTTATTTTATTTGAGACAGAGTCTCACTCTGTCTCCCAGGCTGGAGTGCAGTGGCACGATCTCAGCTCACTGTAGCCTCTACCTCCCGGGTTCCAGTGGAATCACCTCAGCCTCCCAAGTTGCTGGGATTACAGGCGCATGCCACCACACCCAGCTAATTTTTTGTATTTTTAGTAGAGACGGGGTTTCACCATGTTGGCCAGGCTGGTCTCAAACTCCTGACCTCACATGATTGCCCTCGGCCTCCCAAAGTGCTGGAATTGCAGGCATGAGCGACTGCACCTGGCCTATTTATTTATTTGTTTGTTTGAGACAAAGTCTTGCTCTATTGTCCAGGCTGGAGTACAGGGGTGCCATTATGGCTCACTGCAGCCTTAACCTCCAATCTCAGGCAGTCCTCCCACCTCAGCCTCCCAAGTAGCTGAGACTGCAGGCATGTACCACCACTCCCAGCTAATATATTTTTTATTGGTTTTGTAGAGATGGAGTCTCACTATGTTACCTAGGCTGGTCTTGAACTCCTGGGCTCAAATGTTCCTCCCACCTTGGCTTTCCAAAGTGCTAAGATTACAGGCTTGAGTCACCATGCCCAGCCAATGATATATTGTTAGTTATCCTTGCAATATAAAATTTCTTATACCTTTGGCTTCTCAAGGCAGATGGATATTTTATATGAAAGATTGAAAATGTGATAAGAGCAAAGACTTATTCTTTTCACAAAGAAGACACTTGTTTTTAATTCTTTCTTTTAAATAGTAGAAGTAAAAACAAAGCTAATATGTTATATTTGAACAGGTGTTGTGTGTGTGAGAGAGTTTGAGAGAGATCAATAAGCAAAGGGAGCCAGAAGCTAAGTACTACTACACTATGTCTAAATATCACTATGTGATATTTTTATCGATCCTTGTTATATTTGATTTTTAATTCAATACACTTTATTTTTTTAGACCAATTTTAGGTTCATAGCAAAATTGAGAAGAAGATACAGATATTTCCCATATACTTCCTGACCCCACACCTGTGTAGTCTCCCCCTATTATCTCCCAGCAGATGGTACATTTGTTACAGTCAGTGAACTTTCATTAACACATCATTTCACCTAAAGACCATAGTTCACATTAATGTATTTAAAGATGTGGAACATTTTAAGAGTTTTGACAAATGTATAATATCATGTATCCACCATTATGTATCATATAGAGTAGTTTTGCTGCCCTAAAAATCTTCTGTGTTTCACCTTTTTATCTCTTCCCCTGAGCCCCTGGAAATCACTGATCTTTTTACTGTTTCCATAGTTTTATCTTTTGCAGACTGTCATATATTTGAAGTCATACAGTATATAGCCTTTTTATATTGGTTTCTTTCACTTACTAGTATACATTTAAGTTTCTTTCATGTCTATTCGTGGCTTGATAGCTCATTTCTTTTTAGCATTGAGTAATATTACATTGTCGGGATGTACCACAGTTTATTTACTCATTGACAAACTGAAAGACATCTTGGTTGCTTTCAAATTTTGGCAATTATGAATAAAGGTGCCATAAACATCTGTGTGCAGGTTTTTGTGTAGCCGTAAGTTTTCAGCTCCTTTGGGTAAATACCAAGGAGTGTAATTGCTGGTTCATATGGTAAGAGTATGCTTAGTTATATAAGAAACTGACAAGCTGTGTTCTAAAGTGGCTGTACCATTTTGCATTCCCAGCAGCAGTGAATAGGATTTCCTGTTGCTCCACATCCTCGTTAGCATTTGGTGTTGTCAGTGTTCTGGATTTTGGCCATTCTAATAGGTTTGTTGTGGTATCTTATTATTTAAATTTGCATTTCCCTGATGACATATACATTTCCTCATTGACCATCTTTTCATATGCTTATCTGCCATCTGTATATCTTCTTTGGTGAGGTGTCTGTTAAGTTCTTTGGCTCATTTTTTAATCCAATTGTTTGTTTTCTTATTGTTGGGTTTTAAGAGTTCTTTGTATATTTTGGAAAGCAGTTCCTTATCGGATGTATATTTTACAAATATTTTCTCCCAGTCTGTGGCTTGTCTTTTCATTCTCTTTACAATGTCTTTAACCAAACAGAAGTTTTTAATTTTAATGAAGTTCAGCTCATCATTTCATTCTTACATGGATCATGCCTTTGATGTCATATCTAAAGTTGGTTGTCACAAAACCAAAGTCATCTAGATTTTTTTTCCTGTGTTACTTTCTAGGAGTTTTATAGTTTTGGATTTTACATCTATGTTTGTGATTCCCTTTGTGAAAGGTGTAAAGTTTTTGTCTAGATTCATTTTTTTGTTGTTTGTGGATGTCCAGTTGTTGCAGCACCATTTGTTGAAGACTGACTTTTCTCCACTGTTGCCCATTTGTTGGGCAACTGCCTTTGCCCATTTGTTGAAGATAATTGACTATGTGGATTTATTTCTGGGCTCTCTATTCTGTTTCATTGATCTATTTTATTTTATTCTTTGCCACTACCACACTGTCTTGATTACTGTAGGTTTATAGTATGTTTTGAAGTTGAATAGTGTCAGTCCTTCAGCTTTGTTCTTCTACTTCAATATTGTGTTGGCTATAGTAGGTCTTTTGCCTTTCAATATAGACTTTAGAATCATTTTGTCAATATCCATAAAACAACTCGCTGGGATTTTGACTTGTATTGCATTGAATTTATAGATCAAGTTGAGAAGAACTGGTATCTTGACAGTGTTGTGTCTTCTTATCCATGAACATGAAATATCTCTTATTTATTTAGTTCTTTGATTTCTTTCATCAGAGTTTTGCTCACATAGGTCTTGTACATATTTGTTGGATTTATACTTAAGTATTTCATTTTGGGGGGTGTTAAGGTAAATGATACTGTGTTTTTAATTTCACATCATAATTGTTTATTGTTTGACAAAGCAATTGACTTTTGTATGTTAACTTTGTATCCTGCAACTTTGCTGTAGTCACTTATTAGTTCCAGGGATTTTTTTTTTTCTCATTTCTTTCAGATTGTCTACGTAGACAGTCATGTCACCCGCCTAAAACAGATAGTTGTTTTTTTCCTCCCCAATTCTACCTTTTATTTCTCTTTCTTATCTTATTGCATTAGCTAGGACTTCCAGTATGATGTTGAAAAGAGTGATAAGAGAGGACATTGTTGCCTTTGTCCTGATCTTAGTGGGAAAACTTCTAGTTTCTCACCATTAAGTATGATATTAAACATGCGGTTTTTTTGTAGATTTTTTTTTTTTATCAGGTTGGGGACGTTGTCTATTCCTAGTTTACTGAGAGTTTTTATCATGAATGAGTGTTGAATTTTGTCAAATACTTTGCCTCTATCAATCTGATCATATTTTTCTTCTTTAGCCTACTGATGTGATGGATTATATTAATTAATTTTCAAACATTGAATCAGCCTTGCATACTTCAGGTAAATCTCACTTGGGGCTGGGTGTGGTGGCTCACGCCTGTAATCCCAGCACTTTGGGAGGCCGAGGCAGGCAGATCACGAGGTCAGGAGATCGAGACCATCCTGGCTAACATGGTGAAACCCCGTCTCTACTAAAAATACAAAAAAATTAGCCAGGCATGGTGGCCAGTGCCTGTAGTCCCAGTTACTCGGGAGGCTGAGACAGGAGACTGGCGTGAACCTGGGAGGCAGAGCTTGCAGTGAGCCGAGTTCGCACCACTGCACTCCAGCCTGGGTGACAGAGCAAGACTCTGTCTCAAAACAAAACAAAAAACAAAAAACTCACTTGGCTGTGATCTTAAATTCTTTTATACATCATTGGATTCAATTTGCTAATATTTTATTGAGGATTTTTGCATCTGTGTTTATGAAAGATACTGCTCTATAGTTTTTTTCTTTTCATGTTTGGACAGGGGATCTATGTTGCCCAGGCTAGGCGCAAACTCCTGGGTTCAAGTGATCCTCCCACTTCAGCCTCCCAGTAGCTAGGACTATGAGTACATTCCATTGTGCCTGGCTTATAGTTTTCTTTCACCGTGTCTTTGTCAGATTTTGGTATTAAGGTAATGCTAACCTTGGAGAATGAGTTAGGAAGTATTTCCTCTGCTTCTATCCTCTAAAACATAACAGAGGTTGGGTATAATTTCTTCCTCAAATGTTTAGTAGAATTCCTTAGTGAACCCATCTGGGCCTGGTGCTATCTGTTTTGGAAGGTTAATTATTGACTCAATTTATTTAGTAGATATAAGCCTATTCAGAGCCTTCCATTTTTTTCTTGTGCAAATTTAGAAATTTCAAGGAGTTTATCTTTTTAAAGTCCATAGGATCTGTAGTGATGCCCCTTTTTCATTTCTGAAATTAATAATTTGTGTCCTCTCTCTTTTTTCTTAGCCTAGCTAGAGGCTTATCAGTATCATTGATCTTTTTAAAGAACCAGCTTTTGGTTTTGTTGATTTTTTTCTATTAATTTCCTGTTTTCAATTTTATTGATTTCTGCTCTAGTTTATATTATTCTGATTACTTTGTATTTAATTTCCTATTTTTTTTTTTAGTTTCCTAAGGTGGAAGCTTAAATTACTGATTTTAAGTCTTCTTTACTAATATATGCATTTGATACTACAAGTTTCCCACTAAGCACTGCTTTGGCTGCATCACACAAATTTTGACAAGTTGTCTTTTTATTTTTATCTAGTTCAGAATATTTTTTCATTTCTTCTTTTAGATTGCTTTTTTGACTCGTATTATTTAGACATATCTTCGGATTTTACAGCTTTCTTTGTTATTGATTTCTAGTAGAAGTTCATTGTGGTGTAAGAGCATATATTGTATGATTTCTATTGTTTTAATTTTGTTAAGGTATGTTTTGTGGCCCAGAATGAGATCTTCATGAATTTTCCACACGACCTTGAGTAGAAAGTATATTCTGTGGTTGTTGGATGAAGTAGTCTATAGATACCAATTATATCCAGTTAATTGATGGTATTGTTGAGTTTATGTCCTTGCTGATTTTCTGCCCATTGAATCTGTTCATTTCTGATAGAGGGGTATCAAAATCTCCAACTCTAATGGTGGATTGATCTATTTGTCAATAGTTAATCATTTTGCCTCATGTTTTGATGTTCTGTTATTAGGCATATAAATATTAAGTATTGTTGGCCGGGTGTGGTGGCTCACCCCTGTAATCCCAGCCCTTTGGGAAGCTTAGGCGGGCAGATCACTTGAGGTCAGGAATTCGAGACCAGCCTGGCCAACGTGGTGAAACCCTGTCTCTACTAAAAATACAAAATTAGCTAGGTGTGGTGGCAGACACCTGTAATCCCAGCTACTTGGGAGGCTGAGACAGGAGAATTGCTTGAACCCAGGAGGCGTGAGCTGACATTGCAACACTGCCCTCTGGCCTGGGTGACAGAGCAAGACTCTGTCTCAAAAAAAAAAAAAAAAAAAATTATTATGTCTTCTTGGAACATTGACCCCTTTCTCATTATGTAATGCCTTTTTTTTTTTTTTTTTTTTTTTTGAGACAGAGTCTTGCTCTGTCACCCTTGGCTGGAGTGCAGTGGCGTGATCTCGGCTCACTGCAAGCTCCGCGTCCCAGGTTCATGCCATTCTCCTGCCTCAGTCTCCTGAGTAGCTGGGACTACAGGTGCCCGCCACCATGCCCGGCTAATTTTTTTGTATTTTTAGTAGAGACGGGGTTTCACCGTGTTAGCCAGGACAGTCTCGCATCAGCCTCCCAAAGTGCTGGGATTACAGGCGTGAGCCACCACACCCGGCCATAATGCCCCTTTTTATTCCTGACACCTTTTCTTGCTCTGGAGTCAGCTTTGTCTGAAATTGATATAACTGCTCCTGCTTTCTTTTGATTAGTGTTAGCATGGCATATTCTTTATCCATTTACTTTTTTTTTTTTTTTTTTTGAGACAAAGTGTTGCTCTGTCACCCAGGCAGCCTCTGCCTCATGGGTTCAAATGATTCTCATGCCTCAGCCTCCCAAGTAGCTAGGATTACATGTGTCCTCCACCACATCTGGCTAATATTTGTATTTTTAGTAGAGACAGGTTTTCACCATGTTGGCCAGGCTGGTCTGGAACTCCTGACCACAAGAAATCTGCCTGCCTCAGCCTCCCAAAGTGCTGGAATTACAAGTGTCAGCCACTGAGACTAGCCCGGTTTTTTTTGTTTGTTTGTTTGTTTGTTTGTTTGTTTTTGAGAACAGGGTCTCCCTCTGTAGCCTAGGCTGGAGTGCGGTGGCTCACTACAGCCTCAACCTCCTGGACTTAAGCAATCCTCCCACCTCAGCCTCCCAAGTAGCTGGGAGTACAGGCACAAGACACCACACCTGCTAATTTTTGTATTTTTTGTATAGACATGGGGTGTCAGTGTACCCCAGGCTGGTCTTGAACTCCTTGGCTCAAGCGATGGGACCCACCTCGGCCTCCCAAAGTACTGGGATTATAGGCATGAGCCACCACACCTGGCCTTCATGCATTTACTTTTAATCTATCTGTGTCTTTATGTTTAAAGTAGATTTCAAAGTGATTGTTGATGTAGTTGGATTATCATATAGTAATAAATATCTACCGTGTTTATTACTATGTTCTATTTGTTGCTCATATTCTTTATTTCTATTTTTATATTCCACTCTTTTTTTGTGTTTTATGATTTACTTTATATAATTCCATTTTTCTCTGCTTTCTTAGCATATAGGTTATACTTTTTTTCTTTTAGCTTTCTTTAATGGTTGCCCTAGAGTTTACATTATATACTTTTACAACTAATCCATATCCACTTTCAAATAACACTGTACAGCTTCATGGGTAGTGCTAGTACCTGATAATAACAAAATAATCCTAATTCATCCCTCCTTTCCTTTGTATCATTGCTGTCATTATTTTATTTATACCTAAGCATGCATAAGCATATATACACATAATCATATATAATCAAATATGCTGTTGCTGTTATTATTTTGAACAAACTGTTATCTGTTGGAACAATTAGGAATAAGGAAAATAAAAGTTTGTATTTTACCTTCAACGTATTCTTTCTTTGATACATTTCCTTTATTTATATCTGAGTTTCTGACATGTAAAATTTTCTTTTTCTTTAAAGAACATCATTTAACATTTCTGGCCGGGTGTGGTGGCTCACGCCTGTGATCCTAGCACTTTGGGAGGCTGAGGTGGGTAGATCACTTGAGGTCAGGAGTTCGAGACCAGCCTGGCCAACATGGTGAAACCCCGTCTCTACTAAAAATACAAAAATTAGCCGGGCCTGGTGGCACTTATAGTCCCAGCTACTTGGGAGGCTGAGGCACGAGAATCGCTTGGACCTGGGAGGTGGAGGCTGCAGGGAGCCAAAATCGCTCCACTGCACTCCAGCCTGGGCAACAGAGCAAGATTCCGTCTCAAAAAAAAAGAAAAAAATCATTTCTTACAAGGCAGTCCTACTGGCGACAGATTTTCTCAAGTTTTTTTCTCTGAGAAAGTATTTTTCTTTCACTTAAAAAAAATTTTATTTTATTGGCCGGGTGCGGTGGCTCATGCCTGTAATCCCAGCACTTTGGGAGGCCAGGCGGGCGGATCACGAGGTCAGGAGATCCAGACCATCCTGACTAACATGGTGAAACCCCGTCTCTACTAAAAATACAAAAAATTAGCTGGGCATGGTGGTGGGCGCCTGTAGTCCTAGCTACTCAGGAGGCTGAGGCAGGAGACTGGTGTGAACCCAGGAGGCGGAGCTTGCAGTGAGCCAAGATCGCACCACTGCACTCCAGCCTGGGCGACAGAGCGAGACTCTGTCTCAAAAAATATATATGTATATATTTATTTTATTTATTATTGTAGAGATAAGGTCTGGCGGTGTTTCTCAGGCTGCTGCACAACTCCTGGGCTTAAGCAGTCCTCCCTCTTGGCCTTCCAAAGTGCTGAGATTAGAGGCGTGAGCTATGATGCCCAGTCCTGTTTTACTTTTGAATGATAATTTCATAGGGTGCAGAGGTTTAGATTGCCAGATTTTTTTTCTCAACGCAAGATATTTCACTCCAGTCTCCTCTTGCTTGCCTGGTTTCTAAGAAGAAGTCAGATGAAATTCTTATCTTTGCTCCTCTATCGGTAAAGTGTTTTCTTTCAGGATTTTTTTTTCCTTTTTTTTAGTATGTAGAGATGGGGTTTTGCCATGTTGTCCAGGCTGGTCTCGAGCTGCTAGGCTCAAGCAGTCTGCCCGCCTTAGCCTCCCAAAGTGCTGGGATTAGAGGTGTGAGCCACCATAGCTGGACCAGAATTTTTCTTTATCTTGGATTTTCTGTAGTTTGAATATGATATGTGTAAATCTAGAGGTTTTTGTGGTGTTTCTTCTGCTTGGTATTCTCTGAGATTCTTAGATCTTTGGTTTGGTATTTGACATTAAATTGGGGAAATTCTCATTCATTATATTTCAGATAGTTCTTCCTTTTTTTCTCTCTTTCCTCTCCTTCTTGTATTTCCATTAATGCATAAGTTATACCTTTTGTAGTTGTCCCACAATCCTTGGACATTCTGTGCTGATTTTTTCAGTCTTTGTTCTCTTTGTTTTTTAGTTTTGGAAGTTCCTATTAATATATCCTCTTCTGAGATAACTGTTGTGGAAGAAAAAAAAGAAAAATAAATAATATATCCTCAAGCTCGAGAAATTTTCATCTCTCTGCTTGCATTGCCCATCTGTTCTTGCATGCTATTTTATCCATTAGAGGCCTTAGCTTATTACTCATAGTTCTTTCAAATTTCAACATCCCTGCCATATCTAAGGCTGGTTTTTATGCTTGCTTTGTCTCTTCAAACTGTTTTTTTTGCCTCCTGGCGTACCTTGTAATTTTTTCTTAATTGCCAAACATGATGTACTATGTAAAAGGAACTGTGTCCGCCTGAGCCTCTGGACTGTGAACTTCACAAATGCACCTCAGTTTTTCCTCCTCTTATGTGGTACAGGGTGGCTAGAGTGGGCTGGGGTTGGGTTTTTCTCTTCCCCCAGGTCAGTAAGCCTCTGATAAAACCCTAGCATGTTAGCTTCTGGTTAAATAGTTTTTCCTGAGGGCAGGCCTTGCTAAGAACAGAATGCTCCATCTTAATTCAAAATCGTTAGTTTTCCTTCCCCTTGCAGGAAGCAAGAGGGAGTATTTCTGCAGTATTCACAAAGAACCAGATTAAGCCCCTGGAAGTAAAACTCACAAAGTATGCTTTTCAAAAAAAGCCTCCTAACTGGGTCCCGTAGAGTAAATGCTTAATGCACCTACCACATAAATTACAGTTCAGTTTTCCCTACCCCAGCACTGGTTCCTAGAGGTTTTTGCTCATGGGTTTCTGCTCCAGTAAATTGTGATTCTACATACTTGCCTTTCATTCTTTCCAATTTTGTGAACAGTTTGCCTTGGCCCTCAATTTTCTTAGAGATCTAAGAAGTGTCGTTGACTTTTTTTTTTTTTTTTTTTTTTTTTTTGAGACAGAGTCTCGCTTTGTTGCCCAGGCAAGAGTGTAGTGGCACGATCTCAGCTCACTGCAAGCTCCGCCTTCTGGGTTCACGCCATTCTTCTGCCTCAGCCTCCCGAGTAGCTGGGACTACAGTCACCCTCCACTACGCCCGGCTAATTTTTTGTATTTTTAGTAGAGATGGGGTTTCACCGTGTTAGCCAGGATGGTCTCGATCTCCTGACCTCGTGGTCCGCCCGTCTCGTCCTCCCAAAGTGCTGGGATTACAGGCGTGAGCCACCGCGCCCGGCCAAGTGTCATTGATTTTTTTAAGTATGTCAGCTTTTTACCTGGTGTTAGGATGGAGTAGCACCTTCCAAGCTTCTTATATCCCAGACTGTAAACTGAAAGTCTATGTATTTGATTTTAGTACTTAATTTAAAATTTATAATCTATATGTAAAGCCTAGTTAAAATACTACTTCCACTATTATTTTAAGATATTTAAGAGGTAAAAATAAAAGTTATTTTATGTCCCTACCTTTTATAGTATGTGAGGTTTTATAAAACTCTCAGTTTTGCTCTTAAGTGAAGTTGATATTTTGATTTTTTTGCTATTCCAAATGTATTTTTTCTTATGACAAAATAAACATTAAAAATGTTTTGCCGCCAGGCACAGTGGTTCACACCTACAATCCCAGCACTTTAGGTGGCCAAGCTGGGAGGATTGGAAGTCTAGGAGTTCAAGACAACCCTGGGCAACATAGACAAGGATTGAGTCTAGGAGTTGAAGACAAGCCTGGGCAACATAGTGAGACCCCATCTGTACAAAAAAATACAAAAATTAGCCAGGTGTGGTGATACGCCCCTGTAGTCCCAACTACTCAGGAGTCTGAGGTGGGAAGATTACTTGAGCCCAGGAGGTTGAGGCTGCAGTGAGCCATGATCACGCTACTACACTCAGCCTGGGTAGCTATAAGCTACCACACCCGGCCTTATTATTTCTTTCTTTCTTTTTTTTTCTTTTTTGAAACAGAATCTTACTCTGTTGCCCAGGCTGGAGTGCAGTGGCGTGATCTTGGCTCATTGCAGACTCCGCTTCCTGGGTTCATGTGATTCTCCTGCCTCAGCCTTCTGAGTAGCCAGGATTACAGGTGCCTGCCATCATGCCGGCTAAATTTTGTATTTTTAGTAGAGATGGGGTTTTACCATGTTGGCCAGGTTGGTCTCAAACTCCTGACCTCAGGTGATCCACCCACCTTGGCCTCCCAAAGTGCTGGGATTACAGGCGTGAGCCACCGTACCCGGCCCTTTTTATTTATTTCTAAGAGATAACCCTTTTTTTGGCCAGGCATGATGGCTTATGCCTGTATGTAATCCCAGCACTTTGGGAGGCTGAGGCTAACGGATCACCTGAGGTCAGGAAGTTCAAGACCAGCCTGGCCAACATGGTAAAACCTCATCTCTACTAAAAATACAAAAATTATCCAGGCGTGGTGGTGCGAGCCTGTAGTCCCAGCTACTCGGGAGCCTGAGCCATGAGGATTCCTTGAACCTGGGAGGTGAAGCCAAGATCATGCAGTTGCGTTCTAGCCTGGGCGACAGAGCAAGATTCCATCTCCAAAAAAAAAGAGAGAGAAATTTTTTTCTTTCTTTCTTTCTCTTTTTTTTTTTTTTTTTTGAGACAGGGTTTCAGTCACTTTGTCACCCAGGCTGAGTGCAGTGGCATGATCACAGATCACTACAGCCTCAAACCCCTGGGCTCAAGCAATCCTCCCGCCTCAGCCTCCTGAGTAGCTGGGACTACAGGTGGGCGCCACCACACCTGGCTAATTTTTTACTTTTTCATAGAGATGGGGTCTTGCTATGTTGCCCAGGCTGGTCTCAAACTCCTGGACTCAAGTGATCCTCCCACCTCTGCCTCCCAAAGTCCTGGGATTATAGGTGTGAGCCACTGTGCCCAGCTGGGATTTCTTTTTTGAGAGGGTGTTTCGCTCTTGTCCCCCAGGCTGGAGTTCAGTGGCGCCACTTTGCTCACTGCAGCCTCTGCCTCCCGGGTTCAAGCGATTCTCCTGCCTCAGCCTCCCGAGTAGCTGGAACTACAGGTGTCCACCACCACGCACTGCTAATTTTTGTATTTTTAGTAGAGACGGGGTTTTACTATGTTGGCCAGGTTGGTCTCAAACCCCTGACCTCAGGTGATCCACCCGCCTCCCAAAGTGCTGGGATTATAGGCGTGAGCTACCACACCTGGCCTGGATTTCTTTTTTTTAAGCAACGTAACTACAATACCATCATTACATCTATAAAAATTTAAATGTCAATATCAAATATTCAGTTGGTATTCAGATTTTTCAGTTGTTTTTTAAATGTTGAGTGCCTTTTTTCTCCATTCAACTTATTGAAGAAACTGGATTATTTATCCATACGGTCTCCCACAGTCTCGATTTTTTGACTAAATCCTTGTGGGATTATTTAACATGTTCTTTGTATCTTACGTAAATTGAAAATTATTTCTAGAGGTTTGACTGGATTTAGGTTTTTTGGTTGGCTGATTATTTGTTTTTATGTGACTACTTTTACGGGTGGTTTTGTGTTCTTTTGATAGGAGACATTTATTTATTTATTTATTTATTTATTTATTTATTTATTTATTTATTATGAGATGGGGTCTTGCTCTGTTGCCCAGGCTGGAGTGCGGTGGCATGATTTCAGCTCACTGCATCCTCCACCTCCCAGGCTCAAAGTTCTCCCACCTCAGCCTCCTGAGTAACTGGGACTACAGATGCAAGCCACCAAACCCAGCTAATTTTGTTTATTTTTTGTGGAGATGAGGTCTCAAACTCCTAGACTCACGATCCCAGCTACTTGGGAAGCTGAGGCTGGTCACAAACTCTTGGGCTTAAGTGATCTTCCCGCCTTGGCCTCCCAAAGTACTGGGATTACAGGTGTGAGCCACTGCATCTCTGACCTAATTATTTTTTAATGTTAGCTGCCATTGATTATCAATGCTTAGATCCATTCATTCAATAAGATTTCAGACTTGCTCTCACTGTGTCATTTCTTCTTCCTAAGTATCACTGTAACTCATGGATTTTAACATTTGGCTTTAGTTCATTTCAGTTATTGTTCTTACTGGTCTGCAAATTGCCCTATTTTGGACCAGTGAAAGCTTGTTCAGATTGACTCCTTAGTCCTTTTGACATGTCCTAGTTACAATGGATTTTTAAAATAATAGTTGCTTGTCGGTTTAATCAGATATATAAAATACAGTGCTATGACGCTGAGCGTGGTGACTCATGTCTGTAATCCCAGCAGTTTGGGAGGCCAAGGTGGGCAGATCACTTGAGGTCAGGAGTTCGAGACCAGTCTGGCCAGCATGGTGAAACCCTGTCTCTACTAAAAATATAAAAATGGTTGGGTGCCCTGGCTCATACCTGTAATCCCAGCACTTTGGGAGGCCAAGGTGAGTGGATCATCTGAGGTCAGGAGTTCAAGACCAGCCTGGCCAACATGGCAAAACCCCATCTCTACTAAAGATACAAAAATTAGTCGGGCATGGTGGCAGGTGCCTGTAATCCCAGCTACTTGGGAGGCTGAGGCAGGAGAATTGCTTGAGCCTGGGAGGCGGAGGTTGCAGTGAGCCAAGATCACGCCATTGCACTCCAGCCTGGGCAGCAGAGCAAGACTCCGTCTCCAAAAAAAAAAAAAAAGTTACAAAAATTAGCCAGGCATGGTTGCGTGTGCCTGTAATCCCTGCTACTTGGGAGGCTGAGTTGAGAATTGCTTGAACTGGGAGGCAGAGGTTGCAGTGAGCCAAGACTGTGCCACTGCACTCCAGCCTGGGTGACAGAGTGAGACTCTGTCTCAGAAAAACAAAACAAAACAATGCTATGCTATATATATATGTTGAAACACTAAAATCTGTTGCTGAAATATCTTACTAAAATATTGGAAATTTAATGTCTAACCAATATACCTAAATGCCTCTGTTTATTCTAAAATATTTCTTCTTTGTCTGTAGACCAGATTATCAAAAATTCTCATGATTAAAAAGGAACATATCAAGAAATTAAGGGAAATGAACACAGAAGCAGAAAAATTGGTAAGAATTTCTTTTTTTTTCTTCATTTGCTTGTCTAATTTTAAAATAGTGAGACCATCTATATCTAATGATTTAAAAATATCTATGGGAGGAAACCTTCAGATAAATATTATTTTTAAATCCTCATTTGCATGAGGTCCACACCTGTAGTCCACCTTCTTGGGAGGCTGAAGCAAAAGGATTGCTTGAGTCTAGAGTCAGAGACTGCAGTGAGCTATGATTCTACCACTACAGTCTAGCCTGGGTGATAGCGAGACCCTGTCTCAGTAAATGAATGAATACAGGAATACATACATACATACATACATACATACATACATACATACATACAACAGTAAATCTTCATTGCTATCACTATCTCTTGTTATACAGAACATATGCTAAGTAAATTGGCAGTGCATTGCCCCAGACCTCATTATGCCATTGACTGTACAGTTGAATAGGATTAATGGATATATTAGGTTCTTTCAGCAGTTTGCATGAGTCTAGAATTGCTCAGATACCTGTGACCAAGGAAGTTGTAATGTCAGGTTATAAAAAATGTTTCAGAATAAGTAAGTCAGGAAATATCTATGTTGTCATCTTTAGGTTATCTTGACAACGTTTATATCCTAATTTATTATCTAATGAGTTCAAAAAATGAGAGCCAATTTTATTCATAAGATAATTACCAGAAGTCTTTTTTTTTTTTTTTTCTAAGATGGAATTTTGCTCATCGCCCAGGCTGGAGTGCAATGGTGCAATCTTGGCTCACTGCAACCTCCACCTCCCGGGTTCAAGTGATTCGCCTGCCTCAGCCTCTCAAGTAGCTAGGATTACAGGCGCACACCACCACGACCAGCTAATTTTTGTATTTTTAGTAGAGACAGGGTTTCGCCATGTTGGCCAGGCTGCTCTGGAACTCCTGACCTCAGGTGATCCACCCACCTCGGGATTACAGGTGTGAGCCACAGCACCCAGCCAGCCACAGCACCCGGCCCAGAGTTTTTTAAAAAGCTGTTTATGTAGACACTATTCACTAAGAAAGTCTTTGAATTGTAATGAAATTCACATCTTGCTTAAGGATATGTAGGATGGCAAATAGGTTTTATCTCATGTACTATCTCCAGTTTATTGAAAATGACTGTATAGAAGTCTGAAAGGGAGGGCTCTGACTGTGCTCAGGGGGCAAAGTGCTGTGACTGATGATCAGTGTCTGTTGTAAGTGCAGGAATGGGAATAGTAGCACTGGGAATCTCTGGAATGAAATGTTATAAGGGTATAGGTGTGGATACAGTTAGGTATCTACAGCTGCAAAAGTAGATACCTAAGTGAACAAAGAACAATCCTTTTTTAGGATTATAGAATTTTTTTTATCCGAAAATTACTGAATTTTTAAGACCAAAAATGTCAGGTGATTTCAGCGTAAGATCATACTGCTCTCTTTAGCAGTACAGGTATTAAAACTTGGGTTTATTTCCCAGTTTAACTCATTTAAGCATAACATGAAATTAGTATTATCAGATACACAAGCCATCCGAAAATGAAAAGGATTAGCTATAGCATATTGCCATTACATATCTTAAACATAGAAATGTATGTGCGTGCTTCTTTCCTACTGGACTCTAATTCTTGGTTTCCATCAGTTCTACTTCTGCCCTTTATATTCGATGCCTTTTCAGTGCTCCTCCACCCCACTTCTGTTTTTCTCTGGTCACCTTATCATCTCTTCTATCTTTATGTATAAATGAATTATTTCCCTTTAATATCACTAGTTAGGACTGTTTTCTTCTAAGTTCCATGCTTTAAAGCAGTGGGCTTGCCTTTGCCCAGTTAATCTTATCTGCTTTCAAATAGAGACCTATTTTGGGTTGTTTCGCAAACCAAGGAGATGTAGGCTTCAGTGTAAAACGAATTTGTATTCCCAGAGACCGTTTTGATGTTGGCTTGGCTTCTTAGCATATGAGAACTCTGTAGAAGTAATCTAGTTGGCTTGATATGTTTTATTATTTGTTTTATTTATGTAAAAATGGTTTCCCTATAAAAATTCAAATATTACGAAATGATTTAATGAGTCAAACTGTAGTTCTTTATAATGCCTTCTCCATAAATAGTATTAAGTTAGCATATGTTATAAATATGTTTATTTATATGTTTACCATATGGATTTCTTTTTCTGTGCATATACTAAAAATTATTTTCATGCAAAATGGAATTAAATTATGATATATTGGCTTATCTTTTAAAATGATTGTATTGTACCATAATTTAAACAACTTCCTGTTAACATATTTATTTCCAGCATTTTATTAATATAATGCTAATATTTTTGTGCATTTGTTTGTGTCTATCTGTAGGATAAATTTTAGAAAGTAAAATGAAAGATTTAATGAAAGTTTAAAGATGGTAGGCTGAACATATTTTTTTCATATCCTTTATAATTGCACATAGAATATGAAGTACAAAAAGAAGTAAACAGAAAAAATGAAGCAGTCTGCTTAACAATGTCTATGAGATTTCAAAATTTTTTCTGGCATGTTTTTAAATGAAACAGAAACCATAGCTACAAGAGGCCCTAGATCCAGAGTTGGCAAATATGATGAAGTGCAGAAGTGAGATTAGTATTTTAAGAGGCAATTAATTCAAGGTCTTTCTCCTTGTTCCCCTTCTTCATCTCAGTGACAGAACTCAAACGTGGCATTTACTCAAGTTAAATGGAGAGAAAGAAGCACTTCTCTAAAGAATTTGAATGTACTATTTGGGGAAAGTTAAGGTTTTTTTCTGCTTTTGGTAAGAGTAGACTAGGTAATTTGGATTAACCTTCCTGCTGTAAATAACTGTTTCCTCTGGAATAAAATATTAAAATAACCTGCTTGAAGAACACTGGAGCATTAACAAGGCATTAAGGAGGCCGGGTGCAGTGGCTCATACCTGTAATCCCAGCACTTTGGGAGGCCAAGGCGAGTGGATCACTTGAGGTCACGAGTTCAAGACAAGCCTGGCCAACATGGCAAAACCCTGTCTCTACTGAAAATAAAAAAATTAGCTGGGTGTGATAGGTGTGCACCTGTAATCCCAGCTACTTGGGAGGCTGAGGCAGGAGAGTCACTTGAACCCACGAAGCAGACATTGCAGTGAGCCAAGATTGTGCCACTGTACTCTAGCCTGGGCAACAGAGCGAGACTCTGTCTCAAAAAAAAAAAAAAAAAAGAAAGAAAACAAACAACAAGGCATTAAGGAATTATAGGATCTGGGAAAAGAAGGAAAGAAGTAAGGGGGAACCTGATGTTCAGGGTTGCTTTTTCCTTGGGGACTTCTGCAACTTCCAGAAAAGCTAGCTGAGAAGCTAAGTGGCATTCTTGAAAGGCTTAAGTGGGTTGGAGGCCAAAATTAGAGTCCAGAGACCCACCAAGGGTTGGGGGAAGTTGGCAAACTTTAAGTCCTCTTTGGAGGAATATAGCATTTTTATAGGCCTCAAATTATTTCTATAAATTTTTATATATAGTATCTAAAACTCAATTTAAATTCAAGACACAATAGGAGACACAATAACCCTAAGGAAAAAAGAAAATCAACTGTAGACAGTAGGTAGACCAGACAATGGAGTTTTTAGAAATATATTTTAAATGCTTAATTTGTTAAAAGAGATGAGACAAAATTGAGAATTTTAGAAGAGAACTGGAAACAACAATAAAAAAGACCAAATGAAAACTATAAACTCTAGCAATCAAAATTAAGAACTCGGTGGATACAACCACAGCAGATTAGAAACAGCTAAAGAGAGAGCTAGTAATTTAAAATAGATCAGAAGAAAATATCCCGAATGAAACATGAAGATAAAAATGAGTGGAAAATTTAGAAGAGAAGAGTCGATAAATAGGAAATACAGTGAGGAAGGTCTAATGTGTAACGGAGTAGCAGAAGGAAAAAGAAAGAATGGGACAAAAGCAGTATTTTAAAAGATAATGACTAAAGGCGTTCCAAAACCGTCAAAAGGCAACAAGCCACAGATAAATTCCTATCAACCCCAATGAGATAAGTAAATTGATAGTGACTTTTAGACACATTATCTTTTTTTTTTTTTTTTTTTTTTTTGAGACAGAGTCTCGCTCTGTCGCCCAGGCTGGAGTGCAGTGGCACAATCTCAGCTCACTGCAAGCTCCGACTCCCAGATTCATGCCATTCTCCTGCCTTAGCCTCCCAAGTAGCTGGGACTACAGGCGCCTGCCACCACACCCAGCTAATTTTTTGTATTTTTTTTTTTTTTTAGTAGAGATGGGGTTTCACCATGTTGGCCAGGATGGTCTCGATCTCCTGACCTCATGATCCACCAGCCTTGGCCTCCCAAAGTGCTGGGATTACAGGCGTGAGCCACCGCGCCCGACCTAGGCACATTATCTTAAAACTGCTGAAACTAAACACAAAGTGAAAAAATGTTAGAGTACCCAGGGCAGGATGGGAGTGGGGAGTATGTACAAACGAGCAACCAACAATTTGTCTGAGAGCTACCATCTCCACAGAAACAATAGAAGACAGAAGATAATGGAATGACATCTTCACAGGGTTGAAACAAAGTAACTACCAACCTAGATTTCCATAACCAGTGAAAATGCCTTCAAGGATAAAGTTACAAGGACAGTTGTAGGCAAATTTATGGACTTTCCTACCAGAATACCTACATTAAAGGAAATACTAAAGTTTTTGTTTAAGCAGAAGAAAAAACTTGAAGTTTGTAAAAGAAACATGAAGATTCAGGGAATGAAGAAACAACAAAAAGAGTAAATATGTGGATTAATCTAAGTGAC
This sequence comes from Pan troglodytes, assembly GCF_028858775.2. Classification (NCBI taxonomy): domain Eukaryota; kingdom Metazoa; phylum Chordata; class Mammalia; order Primates; family Hominidae; genus Pan; species Pan troglodytes. Next base: position 23,049,092 of record NC_072398.2, read on the forward strand.
ACATTAAATAACTCTTGTGGCACTTAAAGTATAGAGAGAATTATACAATTGTCTGTTGGTCAGGGTAGGGGTGTATATACATATAGGCCTAGATAAATCAAAGATGGATGACATTTTAATCTCTAACCTATTAAAATAATAGTAAAAGATGAATATTTATCAAGCTAATTAGGGGGAAGTAGGTGGGAAATGGAACAATAAAAATGTTTAATTGGGGCTGGGTATAATGGCTCATGCCATTGGATTGCTTGAGGCCAGGAGTTTGAGACTAGCCTGGCCAACGTAGCCAAACCCCGTTTCTAGTAAAAATACAAAAATTAGCCAGGCGTGGTGGCACACAGCTATAATCCCAGCTACGCAGGAGGCTGAGGCAGGAGAATCACTTGAACCCAGGAAGCAGAGGTTGCAGTGAGAGCCAAGACCACGCCACTGCACTCCAGCCTGGCCAGCAGAGCAAGACTGAGTCTCAAAAAAAAAAAAAAAAAAATTTGTTTTTTAGAAAAATTAGCCAGGCATGGTATAGTTCCAGCTACTCAGGAGACTGATGGGGGAGGATTGCTTGAGCCCAGAAGTTTGAGGCTGTGGTGAGCTAGGATGGTACCACTGAACTCCAGTCTGGGTGACAGAGTGAGACCCTGTTTCTTGTGGGGGAAAAAAAGACAAGTATGTGACTGGCAGAACTAAGAAACTTTAACAAAACACTGTATTGGTGAGGATGTAGACAAGTAGGCATTCTTACCCATAAATTAGTACATCTTTTATGAAGGGTGTACAGGGTCTCAGAAAATGATACCCCGAAATGAAGGCCTCAGAAGCAGCTCTCTCTGACCTTTTTCTGCCCATCTATCTTTGATCTCTCATTTTCTTCTGAGGCTAACCATAGAAACCAGAATCCCTCTTCCCCAAAGCAAGTCATAGAAACCAGAACTCCTTTTCCCAGAAGCCAGCCTTATATAAAACCTGAGAATATTACTCCAGCTTGCCCGTCACATTTCTGTGTAAAAATTGGTCATAAAGAAATGATTTGACCTACTTTGACTATAGGTCATAAGACCCCCATTCCAGACAGGATTCTGCCTCATACCCGTAGGAAGGATTGCCGCAGAGACAGGCCAAGCGACATCTAGATAGGCCTTGCTGGATTTCCCTACTTTGTCTGTTAGCATTAGATCATACCGTTTGTCCAGTCATATTTCTTTTTTGTTTTTTCTTTTCTTTTTTTCTTTTTTTTTTTTTTTTTTGGAGACAGAGTCTTACTCTGTTGCCTAGGCTGGAGTGCAGTGGTATAACCTTGGCTCACTGCAGCCTCCGCCTCCTGGGCTCAAGCAATTCTTATGCCTCAGTCTCCTGTGTCCAATCATATTTCTATACCACTGTCCATATGCTTTGTGAACCTAAGCACAAAAATTGACAGTTTATTTTGTATTCTTCATTCTGAAGACTCTGGCGTCACATAAAATTATAACCAAATAAATGTGTATGCCTTTTTTCCTATTAATCTCTCTTTTGTCAGTGATTTTCAGTGAGCCTTCAGATGGTGAAGGGGAGTTCCCTCTGGCCTCTACAGGTGCTTTGGCAATATCTATCAAGATTTAAAATGCTCAAATCCTTTGATTTAGCAGTTGCACTCCTGGAAACTTCTACACTTATGTTTGCCTTTGTCCAAAATGACTACATGTTCATTGCAGCATGTTTGCAAGATCCGAAGGTTAGAAACAACCTGAATGTTCATCAAGAAGGAGCATGTTTATACACTTTAGGTGGGAATATAAGTTAATTGAAGTCTTTTTGGAAGGTAGCTTGGCCATACTGATGGGCCAGAAATTTTACTTCTAGAGTATCATTCAGAAGATGCGCATACAAGGATGTTCATCACAGCATTGTTGTAATAGCAAAAAATTGTAAATGGTTAAATGAATATCTGTAGAGGACTAGTCAAATAAATCCATACCCTTGATCATGAACTGCTAAATCTGGTATTTTCCATCTTGTCCCTTATAAGCTCATATTTTTACAGACTGTTTGCCTTCAACATGAACCTGTAAGCCACACAAGAAAATCTTTCATTACTTTGTGATCATACCTGGTTTTTTATCAGAATGTATTAGTTATTTCTAATGGTTCAAATGCCTCACCTTATTCATACAAGCCTAATTGAATGTCATATTTTTGACTTGTTTTTATTTTATTTATTTATTTTTTGAGACGGAGTCTTGCTTTGTCACCCAGGCTGGAGTGGAGAGGCACGATCTGGGCTCACTGCAACGTCTGCCTCCCAGGTTCAAGCGATTCTCCTGCCTCAGCCTCCCGAGTAGCTGGGATTACAGGCATGCGCCACCGCGCCCGGCTAATTTTTTATATTTTTGGTAGAGACGGGGTTTCACCATGCTGGCCAGGCTAGTCTTTAACTCCTGGCCTCAAGTAATCTACCCTCCTCAACCTCCAAAAGTAATTTTTAGGCCAGGCACGGTGGCTCACGCCTGTAATCCCAGCACTTTGGGAGGCTGAGGTGGGTGGATCACTTGAGGTCAGGAGTTCGAGATCTGCCTGGCCAACATGGTGAAACCCCACCTCTAGTAAAAATACAAAACTCAGCCCGGCGCAGGTAGCCCGCACCTGTAATCCCAGCTATTCGGGAGGCTGAGGCAGGAGAATCACTTGAACCTTGGAGGTGGAGGTTGCAGTAAGCCGAGATTGTGCCACTGCACTCCAGCCTGGGCGACAGAGCAAGACTCCATCTCAAAAAATAATAATAATAATTTTTAATTGTATGTGTATATGTGTAAAATGAATATACTTTTCTTAAAAAAATTACCATTCTTATTGAGTTTCATGTGTGTTTTTCTTTCTTTGTATTTATTTTTTAATGTATAAATACCTATACAATATATACTATTGGGTTTTTTTGAGGAGGGGACCTTTTTTTTTTTTTTGAGACGGAGTCTCGCTCTGTTGCCCAGGCTGGAGTGCAGTGCTGTAATCTTGGCTTACTGCAATCTCTACCTCCTGGGTTTAAGCGATTCTCCTGCCTCAACCTCCCAAGTAGCTGGGATTACAGGCACGCACCACCACGCCCAGCTAATTTTGTGTATTTTTAGTAGAGATGGGGTTTCACCATGTTGGCCAGGCTGGTCTCGAACTCCTGACCTCAAGTGATCTGCCTGCCTTGGCCTCCCAAAGTGCAGGGATTACAGGCCTGAACCACCATGCCCGGCCAAGGGCAGACATTTTTAAATAAATTTTATACTATGTAACACTCTGCTTTTCACTGTATAATATCAGTAAATATAGATCACTGTCTTCAATCCTAGTGTTAGAAGATCTTTAAATTGTTAGCAGTCTGATAGGTGAAATATAAATCTCATTGTTTTATTTTGTATTTCTAAGGCTACTAGTGGAATTAAGCATCTTTTTGTATTTTAATTGGCCATTTATATTAACAAAATTATTTGTTTCGCATGTTACCATAGTACAGAAAATTTAAATTTTGATGTAGTCAAATACAGTTGACCCTCAAACAACATGGGGGTTAGGGGTGCAACCCCCGCCAGCAGTCAAAAATCCGCATACAGCTTTTAACTCCCCTAAAACTTAACTACTAATAGCCTACTGTTGACCAGGAGCTTTACTGATAACCTAAATAGTAGATGAACACATATCTTCTATATGCATTATATACTGTATCCTTACATAAAGTAAGCTAGAGAAAAGGAAATGTTATTAAGAAAATCATAAGGTAAAGAAAACATATTCATTATTCATTAAGCGGGAGTAGATCATAAAGGTTTTCATCCTTGTCATCTTCACGTTGAGTAGGCTGAGGAGAAGGAGGAAGTGGAGCGGTTGGTTTTGCTGTCTCAGGTGGCAGAGGCAGAAGAGGTAGAGGAGATGGAAGGGAAGGCAGGAGAAGCAGGCACACTGGTGTAACTTTTGAAAAAGTCTGCATCTATACGATCTGGTAGGCTGTTGCAAAAATTAATTTTAAAAAAAGTCTGCATATAAGTAATGTAAGTGGACCTGCACCATTCAAACCTGTGTTGTCTGAGGGTCAGCTCTATATCAGCCTGTTCCTTTTTCTGGTATTTGTAACTTGTTTAAAATAGCTTCTTTACCTCTTATTCATAAACATATTCTCCTGTCTTCTCATGATACTTTTATAGTTTCTTTTAATATTTAGACCTTCAGTACATCCTAAAATTTTGTGAATGATTTGAGTACAGAGAGCTTTTTTCCTCAAATAGATAATTGTTCCAATTTATTAATAGTTCATCCTTTCCCACTGATTTGAAAGGCCAGCTTTACTATATACAAAATTTCCAAACAATATACATATATTCATACACACACAAACATATGTGCCAGGCATACATATACATATGTGTTGGAATTTAGTATAGACTGGCCACCATTCTCTCCCATTGGTGTATTTGTCTCCCATGTCAATACCATACTGTTTGATAACTACCAGTACAAGTCCCTCCATTTGTCTTTCTCTTTCAAAATTGGTTTGGTCATTCTTGTACATTTATTCTTCTATATTAACCCTTTATTATTTAGATGTTTAAGAAGATAAGGGAAATTTTTTCCATCATTGGGAGATACTCAAAAAGATAAAGACTTTGAGAACAGCTTCAAAAAAGGGGGCTCAAAATATTTTTAGAAGTTGGAGATATAACCAGATGATAATTTTGACAGGAAGTATATATCTGTTTAGTGTTGGAATTTTTTTTATGGTTCATTAGTTACATCACCCCCTTTTTTTTTTTTTTTTTGAAACAGAGTCTCGCTCTGTCGCCCAGGCTGGAGTGCAGTGGCGCGATCTCAGTTCACTGCAAGCTCCGCCTCCCGGGTTCACGCCATTCTCCTGCCTCAGCCTCCTGAGTAGCTGGGACTGCAGGCACCTGCCACCACACCCAGCTAATTTTTTGTATTTTTAGTAGAGACGGGGTTTCACCGTGTTAGCCAGGATGGTCTCGATCTCCTGACCTTGTGATCCACCCGCCTCAGCCTCCCAAAGTGCTGGGATTACAGGCGTGAGCCACCGCACCCGGCCTATATCACCCCATTTTGTAATGCATTAGCCATCTCCCAATTTCATACATTTTGATGTATACTGTATATGTAAATCCTTTGTACATCTTTAATTCATTAAAATGTTGAACACAAAAGATGAAGATAGAGACTTTTGACACCCTCAAATTCGCTGTAAGAGATAGAACTTTTAATGATTTTGATTTTGATTAACTAGTTCTGAGTCTGCAAAAGTATACACTTTTCCCCGAGAAGAGGCTTGATCAAATACTTAGTTATAATTTATGTTACACTATATCCTCAGTAATCCCCAATTCCCAACAAGGAAATGAAATTAAATTCAGCATGTCCTGCATTATCCCTGCATTCTTATAGAAAATCTTTCGGATGATCCAATGGTTTTAACTTCACAAAAACTGAGGTTTACGAATAGGAAGCAATTCAGGAAGCACCAATGGTAAACTAAAAGTAGGATGTCCTGGATATGATTCCAGGCCTATGTGGAAATTATCCCTTCCCTACTCCCACTGTGGCATTCCCTCCCCTCTTTCTCTTTCACTGCTTCAGATCTATAGTAGCAGAGGAATTCTGATGCAAACTGGCTTCACATCCCACAAGGTTACCACTTACTGGCTGCAGTACATGGGCCTCATATGTAAAATGGAGACAAGCAATAATATCTTCTTTCTCATGGGGTTATTGTGAGGATTCAATGAAATCCTTTAAAAACACTTAGAACATTAGCCAGGCATAGTGGCACATGCCTGTAGTCCAAGCTACTTGGGAGGCTGAGACAGGGGATCCTTTGAGTCCAGGAGTTTGAGGCTGCACTGAGTTATGATCATGCCACTGCAGTCCTGCCTGGGCAACAGAGTGAGACCCTGTCTCTAAAAAACAAAACAGGCCAGGCGCGGTGGCTCACACCTGTAATCCCAGCACTTAGGGAGGCCAAGGCAGGCGGATCACTTGAGGTCAGGAGTTTGAGACCAGCCTGGCCAACATGATGAAACCCCATCTCCACTAAAAATACAAAAATTAGCCAGGTGTGATGGCACGCACCTGTAGTCCCACCTACTTGAGAGGCTGAGGCAGAAGGATTGCTTGAGCTTAGGAGGCAGAGGTTGTAGTGAGCGGAGATCACGTCATTGCACTCCAGCCTGGGTGACGGGAGTGAAACCCTGTCTCAAAAAAAAAAAAAAAAAACTTAGAACAAGCTGGGTGTGGTGGCACATGCTATAGTCACAGCTACTTGGGAGGCTGAGGCAGGAGGATGGCTTCAGGCCGGGAGTTCGAGTCTAGCCTGGGCAACATAGCAAGACGCCATCCCAAAAACAACAACAACAAAACCACTCTTAGTGCATGGCACGTTAGTCAGCTCTATTTAGTACATCTGTTGTCATCATTAAGTAATCAGCACATCATTAATAGTGTGTGCTGTTAAGTCATTTAACTTTTCTAGGCCTCAGTTTTCTCCTCTGTAAAATGGTATGGCTTAACTAGATGACCTCTGAGGTTTCTGTTAGCTCAGTCTATAATTCCGTGATTTGGAACCTATATAAGTAGTTCCTCCCTAGGTCTAGGAAAGTTTTCTTTCCCTACCTATACTTACTAGAAGGAGCGATTTTGCTTCCTTAGTGCATAACAACGTGCTTTCTCAGAAATCCTCTGAAAAAAGAAATGTTAAATTTTCCTTGACTAGAGAGGTTTCATTGCCAGCATTTTTAGCAGGAATGAAATGGAGAGTATAATTTATTGGAAGTACTGTGAAGAGAGGGAAGGAAATGGCATCAAAGTCCATTAACACTTGTTGGTAAGGAGCATATATGGAATGATGACACAATAAAAAGTTAATATCCATTGAGCATCTTCTATGTGGGAAGCACTGTGCTAGCATGTATTATCTCATTTAATCTTTGCAACAACCCTACTAGATAGATATTCTTATAATCCCCATTTTGCAGTTGAGGAACATGAGGCACAGAGAGATTAAGAAACTTCCTTAACATCACACAGCTAGATGGTGATAGAGGTGGAATTTGAACATATATAATCTGATTCTAATACCCACGCTCTTAAACCATTATGCTATACTGAATTGATTCCAGGTACAGCGTCAATTGATTTAAATAACTAGAATGCTTTAAATGAGAACATACGGTTTAACAACTAACAATCCTATGAAAAAGTTGAAAGACGAATATAACAAACATTGCTTACACATTTATCAATTAACATTTTGCTCCATTTAATTTATCTCTATAGAAGATCTCCTTTTCAAAAAAGCAAATGGCAGACATCATGATGCTCCAATAAACAAGGACAATCTCCTAAATAACAATGCCATTATCACAGACAAGACTATAACAATTAAGAGACAAATTTAATAACCTTTAGTTTGCTTTTTAGATAAGTCAAATCTCCTTTTAGATCATTGAAATTGCATTGCTAAAAAACAAACTCTTACCAAGATCTGATTTTTTTCTCTTCTCAGAAATCATATTCCATGCCCATCAGCATTGAATTTCAGCGGAGATATGCAACAATTGTTCTGGAGCTTGAACAGCTGAACAAGGACCTAAACAAAGTTTTGCATAAAGTTCAACAGTATTGCTATGAGGTAAGTGATATGTATAGATTTCCCTCCATATTTGTATTTGAAGCTTAATCCTTTTACTTTCACACTTTAGAAAATCCATACCAAGCCAATATCTTCATAAAGTCCTTTAGCAGAACTGTATTATATAAAGTTTCTTACTCCTCCCAGCGTCAGTGTTGAAGAGTGCTTTATACACAGAAAGCTGTCAATTCTGAGTTTTTTGGTTCAAGATACAAATGATAAGGCCCTCCAAAAAAATTTGGAAAAATCCAGAAAACTAATTACTCTTAATTCTACTACCCCAGAAACCAAATTTTGTTGTTGTCATTGTTTTTTCTTCTTATTTATTTATTTATTTATTTATTTATTTTGAGACAGGGTCTAGCTCTGTTGACCAGGCTGGAGTACAGTGATACAATCTTGCAATCTTGGCGAACTACAGCCTCAACTTCCCAGGCTCAAGCTATCCCCCAACCTCAGCCTCCTGAGTAGCTGGAACCACAGGTGCACGACATGCCCAGTTTATTTTTTATAGAGATGAAGTCTCGCTATGTTGCTCAGGCTGGTCTCAAACTCGTGGGCTCAAGCGATCCTCCTACCTTGGCCTTCCAAAGTACTGAGATATAGGCGTGAGCCACTGTGCCCAGCCCCAAAGACCAAATTTTGCTTTATTTCTTCTTAGTCTTTTTTGGGTTTTTTTTTGTTTTTGTTTTTTAAACAATACCTGCTTTTTCTCATAAAGTTCTGATCATGCTGGCCATACAATTTTGTTGCCTTCTCTTTTAAACCTTAAATTAGCATTAGAACTATGAATTCTTGAATTTCAAATACATAGATAACAGGGTTATTTGTGAATTTTCATTCACATGTGATCATATGAGAGTGGTTCAACAGTTTCATCCAAAATTTGAGTTTCCTACTACAGGGTAAGAATTAAAATGATTCAGTTGAGTTTAAAATGCTCCTGAATTTGCATACTTTGAGGTTGTGTGTTTCCAGGAAAGCCACCTCTATTTGTGATATCAGATTTTTTTTTTTTTTTGAGACAGAGTCTTGCTCTGTTGCCCAGGCTGGAGTGCAATGGCACAATCTCGGCTCACTGGAACCTCTGCCTCCCAGGTTCAAGCAATTCTTCTGCCTCAGCCTTCTGAGTAGCTAGGATTACAGCTGTGCACCACCATGCCCGGCTAATTTTTTTGTATTTTTAGTAGAGATGGGGTTTCACCATATTATAGGCCAGGCTGGTCTCGAACTCCTGACCTCAAGTGATCCGCCCTCCTCGGCCTCCCAAAGTGCTTGGATTAGAGACATGAGCCACTGTGCCCAGCCGTGATACCAGATTTTTTTTTTTTTTTTTTGAGACAGAGTTTCGCCCTTGTTGCCCAGGCTGGAGTGCAGTGGCATCATCTCGGCCCACTGCAACCTCTCCCTCCCAGGTTCAAGTGATTCTCCTGCCTCAGCCTCCCGAGTAGCTGGGATTACAGGCATGCATTACCACGCCCAGCTAATTTTGTATTTTTAGTAGAGACGGGGTTTCTCCATGTTGATGAGGCTGGTCTCAAACTCCCGACCTCAGGTGATCCGCCTGCCTCAGCCTCCCAAAGTGCTGGGATTACAGGCATGAGTCACCACGCCCAGCAATATCAGATTTTTAAACAGTTGGCTTATTTTCCTGATAGTTGTCAGTCATCCACATAACAATATGCATTGTATTAGTAAATAGATTTTCTCCCCTGGACTAGCAATTATTCACAAGACATGCAGACTATGCAGTCCAGGATGACACATAACAAAGCTGATGGTACATGCAGAAACGGGTTGCTCATCAATCTTTTTGTAGTACCCAAGGCCATTTGTGATAGGCTCCTTTCCTAATGAAGTAAAGTGATTTAATCTTCTCAAAGCTCTTATGGAACTACAATATAGATTTTAAAATAAGAACATATCAGAGAGAACACCATGACTAAGCAATTCTACTTCTCAATATATACCAAAAAGATACATCAACATGTATTTACCAAAATACATATACTAGAATGTTCATAGCATCACTGTTCCTTATAGCCAGAAATCACAAAGTACCCAAATACCCATCAGTACTACAATCAACTAATAAACATGGTATAATTACACAATGGAAATGCTACCCAGCAATGAGAATGAATGAACTCGACTACAACTCAGTGCCATAGATGGATCTCACAAATACAATGTTGAACAAATAAAGTCAGACACGCCGGGTGCGGTGGCTCACGCCTGTAATCCCAGCACTTTGGGAGGCCAAGGCAGGCGGATCACGAGGTCAGGAGATCGAGACCATCCTGGCTAACATGGTGAAAACCTGTCTCTACTAAAAATACAAAAAAAATTAGCTGGGCGTGGTGGCGGGCGCCTGTAGTCCCAGCTACTCGGGAGGCTGAGGCAGGAGAATGGCGTGAACCCAGGAGGTGGAGCTTGCAGTGAGCCGAGATCGCGCCACTGCACTCCAGCCTGGGCAACAGAGCGAGACTCAGTCTCAAGAAAAAATAAATAAATAAATAAATAAATAAAGTCAGACACAAGAGAATATATAATGTATGATTACATTTTTATAAAGCTCAAAAGCTAACCTCTGATGCTAGAAGTCAGGATGGTGATTACCCTGAGGGAGGTGGTACTGGAAGATGGCATTATCAGGGGGTCTGGGGCATTGGTAATATTCTGGTTCTTAATCTAGTTGCTGACTTCTCAGGCATGTTTGATTTGTGAAAACTCATTAACCTGTACACTTTACGATTTGTGTACTTTTATGTATTTATGTATGCTTCAATTTAAATTTTAGAAAAGTATTAAAGGATACAGTTATTCATTGAAGCATTATTGGTAATTAAAAAATATTAGAAATAAACATAAATGCCCACACATAGGGAACTGACTATTTATGGTACATCCACACAGTTGAATACTATGCTGCTGTAAGAGAGGAAGTTCTCTATTTACTGACACGGAGTGATTTCCAGGATATGTTATTAGATGCAAAAAGCAAATACAAAAATACACATACATATTCCAAAGTATATTACGAGTAGGAAATAAGTGGAAATACAATGTATATGTATCAGCTTAATTTTTCAAAAGGAAACAGAAAGGATACATTAGAAACTAATTTGGGAATGGGGTAGGAGTTGGTGAGCAAGAAGGAATGACATTTTTCTGAGTGTTTGTTTCCCCAACAAATACAAGTAAATGCAAACAGAAATAAATGAACCTAACTATATTTCAAAGGAGTGACATAAACTTACTGAAGGGGATAAAAACTGATTCAGATAGCTTGAACATAGCATAGGTTGAGCATCCCAAGTCTGAAATGCTCCAAAGTCCAAAATTTTTTGAGTGCCAAAGTGAAACTCAAAGGAAATGCTCCCTGGAGCAGTTTGGATTTTGGAGTTTTGTATTTGGGATTCTCAACCGGTAAGTATAATGCAAATATTCTAAAATTTTAAAAAATCCTAAATCCAAAACACTTCCGGTCCCAAGCATTTTGGATAAGGGATACTCAACTTGTATTTTGACTGTATACCTTTAGTCTGAACCAAAATTTAAATAAACATTGAACTCTAGTTAGTAGAATTTTTTCTCTTGGTGGCATGCATAGCAGTCCTGAAACTCTTTTTTTTTTTTTTTTTTTTTTTTTTGAGACGGATTTTCGCTCTTGTCCACCAGGCTGGAGTACAGTGGCGCAATCTCGGTTCACTGCAACCTCTGCCTCCGGGGTTCAAGCGATTCTCCTGCCTCAGCCTCCCCAGTAGCTATGATTACAGGCATGTACCACCATGCCCAGCTAATTTTTATATTTTTAGTAGAGACATGTTGGCCAGGCTGATCTTGAACTCCTGACCTCAGGTGATCCACCCACCTCGGCCTCCCAAAGTACTGGGATTACAGGCATGAGCCACCACACCTGGCAGCAGTTCTGAAACTCTTACTGTGTACTCTAGGACTGAGCAAAGAAGCAAATAAGTATATTGAACCTGGGAGGCAGAGGTTGCAGTGAGCTGAGATCGCACCACTGCACTCCAGCCTGGGCAACAGAGTGAGACTGTCTCAAAAAAAAAAAAAAAATTTAGGATAACGCAAGCCAGGTTTCTCACTGTTGAAGAAGGCAGTTATGAAGAGGGGGAAGACTAGAGTGAACCCTGTGGCATTAGATGGGAATAGGGGGAATCAGTATGAATTCATGGTTTATTTTATCTTTATGCTATATGTATAAGTGAGTGTATATGTCTGCTGAGAGATCCAAAAGCAAAGACACCCTAATAGCAAAGAACACACTAGACCCAGATCTTGGTCTCTTAACTCTGTTCTCCAATTTAAAAAAGCAGGACTCCTTGAAAAAGAGACTGATTCCAGACCTGAGGCAGAGAAAGAAGATGAGCCCAGCCCACCTTATTATGCCAAGGAAGTAAAATGTGCCCCCAAATTACGGGGACGTGTCAAAAAGGGCCAGCTTGACAGGGTTCCCACTGGCCAAATCTGGGACAATTTGAGCTTCAGAATAAATAAATATAGTAAGAGATTATAACCCATAGAATAAAAGTCATGTCAGTATGGGTTCATACTGATACTAATTCATTTTTTAAGGGAAACTACTTTGTAGTAAAATGCCAACTAATAAATACAGAAGCAGTGTTAAGAGTGAGAAAAACACCGTTTTGCAACCATCATAGTAATAATTGATATAGACAAGAATCATCAACAGATGCTAAAATTGGTAGGTAAAAGTTTGATGACAAATAGGATGTTTACATAGCCTCAAAGTATCTCTTCACAACTACTTAGTACTTACAAAAAGGAAATCCTTTACTGTAGGGAAATCTGGCAGACACTTAACTTACCAATTGATCAAAGAGAACATCACCAGTAATGGGACAGGTCAACATCACGTGCCTTCTAATAAAGATGCCAGAGAACTCAGCACCACATTTGTAGTATTTCTGCCCAAAAATGCATAACTTCAGTCTAATCATAAGGAAACAGACAAACCCACATTGGGGGATATTACACAAAATAATTGGCTCGTACTCTTCAAAAATACCAAGGAAATACAAACTGGAATGATTAGAGGTAATGAGGCACAGTGTTTGCAACTTATTCTTAAATTAGTAACGGGAAGAATTATACATTCACAGAGATCAAATGGCAGATCAAATGTAGTAAAACATAAACAGTAAATCTGAGTAAATGTTACCAAGAGTTCTTTGTTTTATTCTTTTAACTTTTTTTAGAAGTTTGAAATTATATCAAAATTAAAAATTACAAAAAATAGAAAATAAATCAGAAACTGTTAAAGGAAAAAAAACTTCTAAGGTAAGAGTACCACTTTAGTTTTAAATGCTAGTTTTATAAAAATTAAAATCTGAAAAGAGGGCACAAACACATACAGAAATAATCATGGCTTCTCGAACATGCGTCTCATGCTTCAATCATCTGTATTCAGCTTGCTCCAGACCAGGGGCTCCAGCCTGCAGATCAGCCAACAGATATGAGACGCAGGTGTGAGGAAGAAGCACAGGAAATTGTTCGGCATGCAAATTCCTCAACAGGACAGCCCTGCGTTGAAAATGAAAATCTGACAGACTTAATTTCCAGGCTTACAGCTATTTTGTTACAAATTAAGGTAAATCTTAGAGAAAATATTTTCTTAATTTGACACAAAGCACCCCACGCTAATTTGTTGCTAAGAAATTAATTCATTGATTATATCAGGTATTTTATGACTATATTTGAGCTATAATACAATTAAATTTTGAAATTTTTTTCCCTTTAGTGTCTAGCAGAAGGAGGAGACCTGAATTCCTTTGAATTCAAATCACTTACAGACTCATTAAATGATATCAAGAGTACAATAGACGCTTCTAATATCAGGTAATTCGTTAGGTACACTCTAATCATTTTAATGTGAAGTTCATAGTAATTTTCAGTCCAAGTTTTAAGAATTATGCATATTTGTGAAGTACTCATATATTATTATCCGTTAAATATATTTGTAAGAGCTTTTCACTTATATCCAGCCTATGGACAGAATAGAAATTTCACATGGATTTTGTATATAAAGAAATCAGGACATATATTTAGGTTTGGGGTCAGCATGGAGGTTGAGCTTAGAGGTAGAGCTTCCCCAGTCAGTGAGAGACTCATCTTCTCTTTCCAGCCCCCCGTGTGGCTCCTTTACTTCTTTAGAGCATATTTGTTCAACTACTACTGAAGTAGAATTATGGCTATTAGAGGAGATTTATTCCTTCCCTAAGATTTATCATAGCTGTTTCCTAACTAAAATTCAGGTCTTCTTTTAAAAATTTTTTTCTTAATTTTTTGAAATAAAGTAGTTAACCATGTTTCTTCTTTCTTTAGTTGCTTTCAGAATAATGTAGAAATCCATGTTGCACATATTCAGAGTGGCCTGAGCCAGATGGGAAACTTACATGCCTTTGCAGCAAATAACACCAACAGAGACTGAGTAAAGATTTCATTATTCCAACTGCACGGGACATTGTTTTTGAGAAGTTCTTTTCCTTTATATAGGCTTCCAACACCAAATAACCTAACTGCTGGAAAACAAGGGAAATTTAAATCTCCAAATAAGGCATTTTAATAGACTGTACTGCTTCTTAAACCAGCATTGCTGACCAGCATTATATTTATTTTTCTTTTATTATTCAGATGCAGTAGCATTGCTTATGTTACATATGTTTATATTCACAAATATTTTTAAACTGAAATATCTGAACATAATATAATTTCGTGGAAGAATACATTGACCATTTTTTTTAATGTGCATGAATTCACCGAAACACATGCAGACAACTGCTGCAATGGAGAGTATGAAGAAACCTGGTCTTTTTATTCATGTCGGTGGCAGTGTGGAAATTCCATCCAGAAAATTACAACTCCACTTGATTTAGTTGATCACCATCTCAATCTTCAAAAGATAACATCATGAGGTGTGGGAAGTCCTAGTTTTAAGGAAACCACTGAAATATAGATGGGAAATGTGGACTTTACAAGTATATGTTATATATACTTGCAATGTGACATGGTTCTGTAGATCATTTTATAATAATAAATATTTTAATTTATCATAACTTATATAAAAGAAACCTTTGTTGTTTGTTGAAAGAAAATGAAGGAACGGGGGAAAAAAGGTGCAAAATGCTAAATTTCTAAAAATGGATTTGGCATGTCTTCCCATCAGTTCAGGTCAAAAGTGCATTGTTATGAGATTTATTTTAAAAAAAAATGATAACACACTATTTTCATATTTTTTTGTTTATTTGCACAACTTTTAAACCAGATTACTGGTTAAAATCCAACAGTACACAATTTATAAAGTAAAAAGATTTTATAAGGAAAACAAATATAATAACCAGTGCTGTGAAATGCAGAAGAAAGGCTTGTTTTGGTTGTTTTTCTTTTTTAGGAAAACCCTGCCTAAAATGTTAATCTTGTAAAAAGTATGTATTTGGAATTTTCTTCATTTTAATAGAATATTATAAAGTCAAAATATAAATTTTTTTCAAATTTGGAGTTTAAGATATAGCTGTAGAGGTGGTTTTAATTCCTTTAGATGTCTCATAAAATGAGACTTTTTATATGTTAATGTATAATAAAACTGAAACAAGATTATTTTCCATTTGAAATTTTTGTATAGTTTAAAAAGGCTTCCGTATTCTTTGTTGGTATTGTGCCACTGCAGAACTTTAGTGCAGAGTTTATATTTAGCTAAACTGTTATGTTAATTAAGAAATGCATAAATCTTCTATTCTTAATATTTGTAATTCTAAATAAATTGATCTATGAAAATTATTATTTTCTATATTTTCATTTAATTCAAGTCAATATGCATTCCTTCTGTTTAAAAAGTTTTGAAGAATTGTAATTTCCATTAAGTTATATTTTTTAGGGGAAACAGTACAGATTACCGAGTCTCTCTGAAGTACCATACCATCCAATGGTATGGATTTTATTTATTACCATACCATACCATCCAGTGATACGGATTTTATTTATTACCATACCATCCAGTGGTATGGTATTAAGCAGGTAAGTTATTTGGCCTGGTATAGACCTAGTGAAAGGTTGATTTTAATATATTCTGCCTAGAATTGGGTATTTTGTGCATTTTTTCTATTTCTTTTTTTTTTTTTTCTCTGTCGCCCAGGCTGGAATGCAGTGATGCAATCTCAGCTCACCACAACCTCCAGGTCTTGGGTTCAAGGGATTCTTCCACCTCAGCCTCCTGAGTAGCTGGGATTACAGGCACGCGCCACCACGCCTGGCTAATTTTTGTATTTTTAGTAGAAACAGAGTTTCACCGTATTGGTCAGGCTGGTCTCAAACTCCCAACCTCAAGTGATCCACCTGCCTCAGCCTCCCAAAGTGCTGGGATTACAGGTGTGAGCCACCATACCCGGCCTGTCTTACATTTCTTAAGGCTTACTTGTCACACTTAAATAGTGCCTCATTTTACACATATTTAATTGAGCACTGTTTATCTTTCAGTGCCTTAATGGGTTGACAGCAGGGACTGTGCTGGAGAATACAGTTGAATTTTATTTCTGTTTTGGGAGGAAGAAATCTATATTTCCAAGTAGTCATGTTGGGTCAGCCATACATTGATTTGAATGATATGCCACTGCTTAACACACTTTCGGAGCTCTAAAGAAAGCTATCAAAGCCAGATTGAGCAAACATGCAAGCACATACATGGCTTTTATTTATATAGATTTGGTTCTGAGTTACTTTAAGCTAGTTCCAAAAGTCACATTCACTCGTAACCATTGAGAATCTACAAAAATATTTGCCCATTAGCATTTTTGAATCAATGCACCTCTCTCCATCTTCATTATCACCACTACTTGCAGCCCAGCTGCCATCATCACTGGCCTGGAACACTGCACTTGTCTCCTAACTTACCTCCCAGCATCTACTCAGCCCTCTTCAAATGCAGTCAGAGGGATCATCTTAAAATGCAGAATGGATCATGTTATCCCTCTGTCTATAAATGCTTTTAAAGTCTTCATTTGGCTTTCAGGACAAATTCAAAACTCTTTTACAAGACCTATAAAGCCATGCATGATCTGGCCCCCCCCCCCCTTCTTTATCTGCTCGTTACTTCACAGGGTCTTTGCACATGCAGTGTGTTCCCTCTCCTCTCCTTGTAACTCTTGATCATCTTCCAGATCTCACCTTCAGCATCACTTTTTCAAGGAAGCTTTGATTAACCACAGCACATCTATTACAATGTCTCCAGATCATATATCTCTCCTTCCAGCACTTGGCACATTTGCAATTTAATATTAATATTTCTTGGAGGTCTTTTGTCTCCTACTAGCCTCTGCTCCATGAGGGGAGGGACTGTTTCTGTTTTTGTTCACCATTTATTTCCAGGTCCTGGTAAAGGGCCTGTTCATGGGCAACAAATAAATATTTGTGTAATGAGTGGGCAAATGAGAGTTTCAAAAAAGCTCTAAGCAACATTAATGTCATCAGAATAAGAGTATGGTCTTCCATGGTGATTTCCTTGAAAGATGAGACAGTAATGACTGGCATGTAGAAATTCTGACTTGGTGATTGCTTTTAAACCTATCACATTACTTTATCATTAGTCCTGACTAACAAGACCACTGCAATATAGGAGGCACTGTATGGTGGTAGACTAATGGGTAGGCTGAGTTTGAGTCCTGGCCATGCCATTTATAAGCTGTATAATTGTGAGACACTACTTAGATTCAGTTTCTTGATCTTTAAAGTAGGAAGATTAGTCCCTGTCTTACATGGTAGGTGTGAGGATAAAATAGATAATGTCTGTAACACATTTAGCAGTTAGGGCCTCTTAGAGTTTGAGAGAGCTGCAGGCTGCTTCTTAGAGGATCCCACAATTTAAAATGTGACAACAGGATTTACATATTTATAGATTTTTACAGTTCACTGGGGAAACAACATGAGACAATATAAAAGCAATAATAAAATAATTACCAGATTTTTTCGTAAGTGCGATTCTTAGTGGACCATAATTTAAAGTGTTATATGTCTTTCAGTTTTGTGGATGTATTTGCAGTATCTCATTTGGCCATGTCACAAGTTTAAATGTAAGTCACAAGTTTAAATGTAAAGCTCTGTGATTGTGAGACCTCCTGAGCACCTCCAGGATGGGCCCTGAGCACAGTGTTAATAGCTAATGTTTATCAGCTCATTTTTGGTTTCAAACAGTTTTCAAAGAATTGGTAAGTACACTTTGCTGCTAAGGCCTCAACTATGTTCTCTTGGCTGCTTTTTGCTGGGGGAATGGCAGGGACAAGGTCTCACTCTGTCACTCAGGCTGAGTGCAGTGGCACGCTCATAGGTCACTGCAGCCTTGAACTCCTGAACTCAAGCAGTCCTCCCACATCAGCCTCCCAATTAGCTGGGACCACAGGCACATGCCACCATGCCCAGCTAATTTTTGTATTTTTAGTAGAGAGAGGGTTTCACCATGTTGGCCAGGCTGGTCTTGAACTCCTGACCTCAAGTGATCTGCCCGCCTTAGCCTCCCAAAGTCCTGGGATTACAGCGTGAGCCACCGTGCCTGGCTTTTTTTTTTTTTTTTTTTTTTCTTCAAGAGACAGGGTCTTGCTATGTTGTCCAGACTGGTCTCAAACTCCTGGGGTCAGGCAAACCTCCCACTTCAGCCTCCCAAACTGCTGGAATTACAGGCATGAGCTACTGTGCCCAACCTCCTGGTTGGTTGCTTGCTTGCTTGCTTTTTTCCTCAACTCCTAAGTGCTTGGAAACTCTTGGTTGGTTTTTGTTGTTTTTGTTTTTTGAGATGGATTCTTGCTCTGTTGCCCAGGCTGGAGTGCAGTGGCACGATCTTGGCTCACTGCAACCTCCACCTCCCAGGTTCAAGCAGTTCTCCTGCCTCCACCTCCTGAGTAGCTGGGATTACAGGCATGTGCCACCATGCCCAGCTAATTTTTGTATGTGGTGGTGTTTTTTGACACAGTCTTGCTCTGTTGCCCAGCTCTTGGTTGCTTTAAATGGTGGATTTGCTACCCTGAAAAGTAAAGTAAAGGCCAGGCGTGGTGGCTCACACCTGTAATCCCAGCACTTTGGGAGGCCAAGGCAGGCAGATGACCTGAGGTCAGGAACTCGAGACCAGCCTGGCCAACATGGTGAAACCCTGTCTCTACTAAAAATACAAAATTAGCTGGGCGTGGTGACGGGCGCCTGTAATCCCAGCTACTCGGGAGGCTGAGGCAGGAGAATCGCTTGAACCCGGGAGGCAGAGGTTGCAGTGAGCCAAGATCATGCCACTACACTCCAGCCTGGGTGACAGAGCAAAACTCCATCTCAGAAAAAGAAAAGTACAAACCACTTGAATAACATCTCTGAAAATTAGGGCATCTGGCATGTATAATCTCATGCTCTTCTAGTAACCATCAAGACATGATGTCCTGGCCCTAGCCAGCTATGGCATCCCATGAGCCTACTTTAAAGCACAGTTTACAAGGAAACCTCACCTGTGGTTGCCTCATACACAGACCATTTCCTTTGACTCTAAAGGAGTTTGAAAACTCTCAAAATATCAAAATATTTTAATTGATCTTAGACTGACTTAGAAACGGTTATTTACATACATTTAGAATTATAAATTGCAAAGAGAAATTTCCCAAAACCAACATACTCATAAAATATTATTAAACATTCAAGCAAAAATGTTTTTAACCAAATTAAATTTCTCAGCTCAGTGGCCTGCTGATATAATATTGATTACTGGCTAAAAACTACATTTGCAGAAACTTTTAGAAATGTCTTTCATGGCCACATAGTATGTACTGAGCAATTGTGGAGTGAAGCACTGTACTAGGAGTTATCTAGAAGAATTCATTTAAATAGAAATTACATTGGAACATTTGTGAAAGACATTTAATCACAAAACTTGCACAGGAAGTACAATAACAAGTGCTAAGGGTAATGGAGTGATCGAAGTAACAGGTGCAAAATCAGGATTACTTAGAGAAAATTTCAGACTTCAGAAGGCAGGTGGGGAGTCCTCGAGTGTTTTGAAAGCAAAAGGTATGAATTTGGTTCAAAACTGAAAGGAGTGACTTTAAGACCAAAGCATATATTGTGGATAGTTGACCTTCAGATTTGCATAGCTGTCCTGCAGGCTAAGGATGATATCAGTTATCTGGGAGGGTAACTGAAAGCTTTTTATAATTTGGTAGCAACTGGAGGCTACCACAGAACCATAGAGTTAATTTTTTTTTTTTTTTTTTTTTTTTTTTGAGAGCCTCCCTCTGTCTCCCAGGCTGAAGTGCAGTGGCACGATCTTAGATCACTGCAACCTCCACCTCCCAGGCTCAAGTGATTCTCCTGCCTCAGCCTCCTGAGTAGCTGGGACTACAGGCTCCCGCCACCGTGCCCAGCTAAGTTTTATATTTTTAGCAGAGATGGGGTTTCGCCATATTGGCCAGGCTGGTCTTGAACTCCTGACTTCAGGTGATCCACCCACTCGGCCTCCCAAAGTGCTGAGATTGCAGGAGTGAGCCACTGCACCTGGCCCACAGAGGGTAATTTTTTTTTAAGTAGTTGAGAAGCTAGAGGCAAGGGGGCTGTCGAAATAATCTGCATGCAGAGTCATTGGAGCTATGATTGAACGTGAAGATGACAGGCCCAATTTTAAAAAGTAATAAACCTAGGATGAGGGTTGAAGAGACGGGGTAGAGTGAGTTTAAGATTATAAGCCTTGGAGGGACCAGGAGAAAATGGCAGCTGTCAAACACAAGGGGAAACTGAGTCAAGCTGAGGCATTCTTGTGAAGAAAATAATGAGTTCTGAACAACCAGTCCAAAAACTAAAAACAGGCCTGGCAAGAAGGCATAGGGATGCAGACCAATGGAATGTGCAGGCTTGGAGAGAACACAGGTAAAAACGAATGAGGGAACTCTGGGGTGGGAGTGTGGGCTTAAAACATCATTGACAAAGTGGCGGGGTACCTTCAAATGTGAGAGGTGCTGTCAAAACCATCATCAAGGTTAACAAGGACATGTCCTTAGCATGGAAGTCAGAAAGGACAGTATGCTGATGTGTCTCTCCCAGGCTGTCAGTCATGGCTCCTCAGAGCTTATCCCGAATTCTCCCAGAATCCTCAAAAGTTACCAAAGGCAGAAAAGATGTGTTCCTCCCATGAGTCCAGCTTTGAACCAATGTCTTCAGAGAGAGGGGAACAGGTTTCAAAATTCTGACCTTGGGAGCTAGAGTCAGAGATGCCCCCTCCAACCCCGTTTGGTTCGGGCAGGCAGTTCACATCTACCTCAGGAGGCAGCTGGGGCTTCAGACATTTCGTTTCAGTTCCAGGAGCACAGTGGTTGAGGATAATCCCCGGCCTAGCCAAAGGTTGGAAGGATTTCCCACTCTGACGCCGAGACTTGGCACGCCTGTTCTGGAACCATACCTGGAAGAGGGGAGAAAATAAAAGCTGCTTTTGGTTGGAGTTTTTTATGCTAACATTATGTTCACAGTTCATACTAGTAAGTTCCAGTTTAACATCCCCTGGCTTCCTCTCCAGAGCCTTGTCTTCAGAAAGCACTTGGGTTGACGATTATAAGTTCAGAGCACCTGGCTTTCCTTGCCTCCCCATTCCCAGATGGAAACATTGGAATAATGCCTAGTTCTATCTACTCTTTAGTTAGAAAAATTTTCATGAAAAATGGGGTCACAAAAACGGAAGCACTTAGAATTCTTAGAAAAAAACTGCATTAAATTATGAAGAAAACCTGTTTTTTAAGGTCTGCACTCCCTTGTCAAACTAATCAAGGAGGTATTTTGCTCATGCCAGCTGTTGAGACTGACAGCTGTATGACCGCCAGGGGTGCAGAGAAAACAAGTCCACTCTCCCAGTGTTTAAATGAGGGCTGCTACTTAAAACTGCGCTTGGACACCGACCACGGGGCTACAGACAGACAAAAAGGCAGGCTTCTCCTTACCAACTCTAAGATTCTGATCTAAATTACTTTAGATAATAAACACGGCCGGGCGCGGTGGCTCACGCCTGTAATCCCAGCGCTTTGAGGCGGGTGGATCACCTGAGGTCAGGAGTTCGAAACCAGCCTGACCAACATGGTAAAACCCCGTCTCTACTAAAAATACAAAAATTAGCTGGGCGTGGTGGCTGGCGCCTGTAATCTCAGCTACTCGGGAGGCTGAGGCAGGAGAATCACTTGAACCTGGGAGGCGGAGGTTGCAGTGAGCCCAGATCGCGCCATTGCACTCCAGCCTGGGCAACAAGAGTAAAACTCCGTCTCAAATAAAAAATAAATAAATAAAAATAAACACACCTTGCACTAGATTTTTCAAACTGAAAACAAGCTCCAGGTGCTTCTCGCTTTACCTCAATTCGCTACATCCTTTCAAATCTAATCCCAAAACGTAACACTTGCCAAGAAAGTAGCATGGGGGTAACTTGGCGAGCCAGCCTTCCCCGCTTTCAGCTACCATTCTCACACTCAAAGCCAGAGGAAAACCCCAACTGCCCCTCATCTGTGTCTTCTTCCTGGATAAAGAAAAAGTGTAAAACTTCTTATCTTCCTGCTGGGAATTACTTTCTGGCCATTTCAGGGGACCGGCTAGCCTCCTAGGAGCCCTTATTATATTAAATAATGAGAGTTAGAAATCGTTCAGTGCAGGCCTAAATTATTTCACACAAGCCTCACAACCACCCTGTGCAGCAGGTGCCGATATCACCCCCTATTTCAGTCTAGTACACAGAGCCTCAGGGGAAGCACCGTGCCTGCAACGTCCCGGGTGTGGCCTCAGGAGCCCGCAGTCCAGACCTTGACTCCGCAGCGCCTCCGCTCCAGCGCGCACTTGCGAACGCAGCGGGCCCTCACCTGGATCCTGGACTCGGGGAGCAGGGTGAGCGCGGCCAGGCGCTCGCGCAAGTGGATGTCGGGGTACCGGGTCCGGCGGAAGACGAGCTCCAGCAGCTGCAGCTGTTCGGCGCTGAAAGACGTGCGCTTGCGGCGCTGCGACGCCGACGGGGCGGCCGCGCCTTTGGGGGGCGCAGGCGAGCCCAGGCTGGCGGGGGGCGGCGGGGCCGGCCCGGGGTCCCGGCCGAGGAAGCCCGCAAAGGTCGCTGGGCCGGGGCCCGCGGGCGGCGCAGGGAGCAGGGCTGCCGCAGGGCTCGGGGGCGGCAGGAGCGCCCCGCCGGCTTGGGGGGCCCGGTACGCTGGGAACGCGGCGCCCTCGGCAAACTGGAGCGCACGGGACTCGGCTGCGGCCATCGCTCCGGAGCCCAGCGCGCCGCTCGGAGGGGCGCGGGCCGCACTTATACCCTCCCGGGCCAGGGGCGGGGAAGGCGGGGCGGCGCGATCAAAGGTGGGCTCGGGGAGACCCGTGTCTCCTCCGGGTGCGAGCCCGCCCCCGGCCCCGCCAGACGCCGGGGAATAATCGCTTCCGCCGGCTGCGGGATGCAGGAGGGAGGCGTGAACTTGGGTCCCGGCCCCCTCCGTGTCCTTCCCCGCCCACCCGCCCGGACGGCGCAATCCACATCCCCGAAGGACTATTTGCCTGGGAGGGGCAGCCCGGAGGGGCCCGGGTGCGCGGGCCGCAGGCGACAGAACTCTCTTCTCCGGGTCAAATCCCCGTTAAGAGCGGCGGAAGCACCTTGCCTGGCCTGTGCCTTACATGGCCTGGGCCTTGAGCCTTGCCCTAGTCCCGTCTGTCCTCATCAAAGCTATTTATTTACCACCCCTGCTATGTGCTAGACCCTGTACCAGGTTGGTCAAACAGCCCGGCCCCTGTCTTCTGCAAGCCTCCCTAACACATCCTGAATCCAAGCGGGGAGGGGGGTGAAGATAAAGGATCCAGGGGGCAGCGCATTCCTCCTGATTAAATGGGTAGGGGGGGTGGGGGGGTCTGGCTGGAATGTCCATGGGCCCACCAATAAAGATACCCTAGGTAGGGCGGGGTTGGCAACGTGCCCCATTAGCAGAGGAGACGGCGCAGTTTGGCCTTTCTGGAGATACTCAACAATGCTTAAGACCCGTCTATTGGATGGGAGGAGATGAAAGCCACCTCATGAAGTTTCCACGCGCCCTGAATCATCATTCTTTCCTCTGCCCCTTGGGGCTCTGAAAGCTCCCATTTTCTCTACTTTGTGCTATGGTTATGGTTTCTCTATCTGCTAGATATAAAGTCTTAGCAAGCAGGAACCCACCTCTCCCTTTCTGAGTTTATTGAGTGTCTGCTTTGTACACCTATTCTGCGTGAGGC
This sequence comes from Pan troglodytes, assembly GCF_028858775.2. Classification (NCBI taxonomy): domain Eukaryota; kingdom Metazoa; phylum Chordata; class Mammalia; order Primates; family Hominidae; genus Pan; species Pan troglodytes. Next base: position 23,073,012 of record NC_072398.2, read on the forward strand.
GCGGTGCTAGGCCCCTTAGTGAATGTCTGTCGAATTGGATGTCACTGAGCTCTCCTTATTGAAAGAGAAACCCATGGTCCACTATGGGAACTGCCCCACCACAGTGCAAGAACTCAAGAGAGGAACATAGAGGCCCAGGTCTTTTTGCTCCCAGCACCTGAGCGCTGATTTCACGGGGATCACTCACTGTGGTCGACTCAAAGGGAGATCTTTATTGGGAGGATCTTTCAGGGCACAATCCCCGTCCTGTCTCTGCATTCTAGAAGGTCAAAAGACAGTCTCAGAAGAGCTTGGATCTTTTTATCCTGGGTGGACATTCCAGGTGGCAAAGCGGAAAGTTTTCTTGGAGCTGCTGCAGAGAAGAATTTTGGGCTTGATTCTCTCCTGGCTGTGGTAAGGGGTGGGGTTGGCAGGGACTGTGTCCTGTGTAGCCCCTGAGGCTCTTCTGGGCAGCTGATATACTTACCGCCTGCCCTTCCATCTTCCTTCCACCCCTTCTCCTTTCTTTCCCCCTCTTCTCTTGGTTGCAGTGAGCCAAGATTGTGCCATTGCACTCCAGCCTGGGCAACAAGAGTGAAACTCTGACTCAGAAAAAAAAAAAAAAGTTAATTCCCCGGCATCTCCAAAACAGCCAACATCCGTTGGCCAGGTGCAGTGGCTCATGCCTGTAATCCCAGCACTTTGGGAGGCTGAGGCGGGCGGATCACCAGGTCAGGAGATCGAGACTATCCTGGCTAACACGGTGTAACCCCGTCTCTACTAAAAATACAAAAAAAAAATTAGCCGGGCATGGTGGTGGGCACCTGTAGTCCCAGCTACTCAGGAGGCTGAGGCAGGAGAATGGCGTGAACCTGGGAGGTGGAGTTTGCAGTGAGCTGAGATCACGCCACTGCACTCCAGCCTGGGTGACAGAGCGAGACTCCGTCTCAAAATAAATAAATAAATAAATAAACAATTATTAGCCGGGCGTGGTGGCACAAGCCTGTAATCCCAGCTACTCAGGAGGCTGAGGCAGGAGAATTGCTTGAACCCGGGAGGCAGAGGTTGCAGTGAGCCAAGATCACGCCACTGCACTCCAGCCTGGGTGACTGAGTGAGACTCCATCTCAAAAAAAAAAAAAAAAAAAAGAAAAGAAAAAGAAAAAAGAAATTACTTCTCCATGCGAGTGGATTTCCCATTTCACTTGGGATTTTCATTGACTAGGGTTGGAAAGATAGAAGTCATATTGAGTTTCTACAAAAGCACTTGAAATTAAAATGATTTGCTACTTCTCTTCTTTGACAGGCACTTATAAACATATAAATGGTTTTCACTATATCCAAGTTCTAGGTTCCCGACTCAGTTACCCTGCTGCAGGCATACAATGGATATGTATATCACATATCCATTTGCTAATTCTTCTATATTCAATTTTTCAATAGGAAAATGGGAAGAGCCCTATCCTTGACAATATAATTTTTAAAATAATTATTGCAAGTTATTTTCCCAAAACAGATACCCTGTGATGTATAAAGCTCCATAAAGTGCTTTTTTTCTACAGAAGCACATCAGCTGACCAGCTCCAGCATAGCAAACTTAAGTTCAGGGTTAGCTGAAGACAGCAGTCACTGAGATTAGGATCTGGATTCCTCCCTCTCCAGCACCTGGGCGAGCTCACCACTTGATTCGCTGAGAGATTTTGGCCATTATTTACATTTAGTCTGTCAGTAACTTGAAATAGACACAAGGGAAGGCAAGGTGAAATAGAAGACAATCCTCAAGGATGCTTCCTGTATAATGGGGGAAGACCAGTAAATACAAGAGGCAGTAGGGAAAAAAAAACCCAAGATTATCTGGATCCGGGGCCGGTTCTACAGCAGCCCAGTCTGGGCAGGATGGGGCCACTTGGGGTCACTGTCCCGTTCTGCGTCCTCAACATTTCCCACCACGGTTCCTGTCACTGAATCACCCAAATATCACAGAGGCCTGTCTTTCCTCCCCAAGTGCTAAGTACTCTCTTCCCCGGGCTCTCTTTGTTGTTCAAGTCAGGCCCTCCACTGCCTAAGACCTGGCCGAGATCCTGGGTATTTATTAAAGGGAAAACCAGGAAAAGACAGCCGAGGGGAGTCGACGGCTCTGCTTCCACCTTGAGATCCGCAGCGCTGTTTGCCCCTTTGATCCTGGCCTCACTTTGATTTCCTCTCCTCTGGCTGCCCAGGCCTCCACAATTCCTGAAGTTTATTTCAGAACCAGTGGTTACAACAGACTGAAAGACAACACCCCCCAAAAGGTATTAATGTGCCAGGAAAGTGATTAAATCCCCTCGTTAAGAAGCCTTGTTTGTTGTTGTGTATTTGGCACCATATACATTCAAAAACCAAGCACACAATAGATGCTGAACCCAACGTGTATTTTAAAATAGTGATTCCTTTTCTTCCTCCCACTATTTTTGCCTGAAGCCTCGTCTCACACAGAGGAGTCTTTTGCAACCCCAATCCACACAGTTAACCAATAAAGTTAAAATAACATTTCAACCTCAGAGAACAGAATCCAGAAGTTTTCCAAACTTATATCTGCATACTTGAAACGAAGAACTGAAACAACTAGCAGAATATTCTCAAACCTGACATTTGACTGATATTCCTTTCTTCAGTGTATGCACTGAGCACTTGAAATGGGGCTACTGTGACGGAAGAACTGAATTTTTCATTTCATTTTAGCAGATTTGAATTTACCCATAGGTGGCTAGTAGCTTCCATATCTATCAGCACAGCTCTAAACCGTCATCCAGCAAATCACCCTTTTTGTTTGTTTGTTTGTTTGTTTGTTTTGAGATGAAGTCTCTCTCTGTCACCCAGGCTGGAGTGCAGTGGTGCGATCTCAGCTCACTGCAAGCTCCACCCCCCAGATTCATGCCATTCTCCTGCCTCAGCCTCCTGAGTAGGTGGGACTACAGGCGCCTGCTACCATGCCCAGCTAATTTTTTGTATTTTTAGTAGAGACGGGGTTTCACCATGTTAGCCAGGATGGTCTCGATCTCCTGACCTCGTGATCCACCTGCCTCGGCCTCCCAAAGTGCTGGGATTACAGGCGTGAGCCACCGCACCCGGCCAATCACCCTTTTTTGATAATTTTATTTTATTTACTTTTTTCGAGACAGGGTCTTGCTCTGTCACCCAGGCTGGAGTGCAGTGGATCACAGCTCACCGCAGCCTCTACCTCCTCAGGCTCAGGTGATTCTCCCACCTCAGCCTCCCAAATAGCTGGGACTACAAGTGCGCACCACTATGCCCAGCTAATTTTTGTATTTTTTGTAGAGATGAGGGTTTCGCCATGTTGCTCAGACTGGTCTGAAACTTCTGGGTTCAAGCGATCCACCCATCTTAGCCTCCCAAAGTGCTGGGATTACAGGTGTGAGCCACCGTGCCCGGCTCTGATAACCTTTTATGTGTATATACAGAGAGGTATCCAGTTGGTACAAAATAATACACTAGACTTGAATTCTAGACTCTCATTTTTATTGTTTAATCACAACTCTAGATCATCAAAGTTGTTATTTTATTATTTTATTTTATTGAGACAGAGTCTCACTCTGTTACCCAGGTGGGAATGCAGTGGCATGATCTCAGCTCACTGCAACCTCTGCCTCCCAGGTTCAAGCAATTCTCCTGCCTCAGCCTCCCAAGTAGCTGGGATTACAGACGTGTGCTACCCCGCCCAGCTAATTTTTGTATTTTTAGTAGAGATGGGGTTTCACCATGTTGGCCAGGCTGGTCTTGAACTCCTGACCTCTGGTGATCCGCCCATCTCAGCCTCCCAAAGTGCCGGGATTATAGGCGTTAGCCACCGCGCCCAGCCCGTTACTTCATTTTATACCTGACACACTCCTATAGATTTGGCAAAAAGCGTGTTAAATATTATTGTAATTAGTCGGGTATGGAGGTGCACACGTATAGTCCCAGCTACTCAGGAGGCTGAGGTGGGAAGATTGCTTGAGCCCAGGAGGAGTTTGAAGCTGCAGTGAGCTATAATTACACCACTGCACTCCAGCCTGGACACCAGAGCAAGACCCTGTCTTTAAAAAACAAAAACACGTTACTGTAGCATTCGTAAATTATCTTTCTTCAAAAGTGACAATTTGAGGTCACTTGCTGGCTAAAGAATTATGATACTACTAAGGAATAATAATATAAGTTTCTTTAACATTCTCATTTGACTTAAACCTCATTTAATTATTTTCTAACCATACAGTGAAACTCTGCTGTCATTCACTGACTCTGTGGGATATAACATGATATTGAATTCATGTGTATCACATATCTTGCATGAAGTCATACTGGACAAGGACAAGTAAAGAGAGAGGCATTAGGAGAACATAGAATCTGCCAATATTTGTCTTTTCTGCTCCCAAATAATTTATTTTTTTAATTTTTATTTATTCATTTTTTGAGACGGAGTTTTGCTCTTGTCGCCCAGACTCAAGTGCAATGGCACAATCTCGGCTCACTGCAACCTCTACTTCCCAGATTCAGGCAATTCTCCTGCCTCAGCCTCCCGAGTAGCTGGAATTACAGGTGCGCACCACCATGCCCAGCTATTTTTTTGTATTTTTAGTAGAGATGGGGTTTTGCCATGTTGGCCAGGCTGGTCTCAAACACCTGACCTCAAGTGATCTGCCCGCCTCAGCCTCCAGTGTTTTGGGATTACAGGCGTGAGCCACTGCACCCTGCCCCAAATAATTTATTAAAGTGTTAGCAGACACCCAGAGTAACCTAAGATCAATTCTGGACTCTGTCCCAGCCTGCACACATTGGGTGTGTATTTCCCAAACATTGTCTCTTTGGATTGCCTGTAATCGCTGGAAGACATCCTGCAGGTAAAATGCCACTCTGTTATCTAATCAAACACAGATTCTTGGAGGATCTGGGATATAATAAGACACTTTCAAATAGATCCTCATTCATTTCAGTGTGCACTAGGAAGATGTGGTTTGAAATCAACAGTTCTACTCTCTCAGGCGATTTGGCATTTAGCCTTCATAGTAACCTGCTTTCTGTACTCATGTAGATGGAAGAGGAAATAATTTTGACCTCTTCTTTTACATTGAACTCACGTGCTCCAAGCACCAACTCGTGTCAGGCCAGGCCCCGAGTTGCAGTACGTAAGAAGAATCTCTTCTGTTCAGCAGCCTGGCTGCTTGGGTGAGTGGCTGGCCTGCACTGAGGAAGTCCATCTGGCTCAGCCGACTCACCCCTCTCGGGAATCTCCCTTAGACCTACACTCAGCTCATTCTCATATATTGCCCCAAATCTGCATTCACTTTGGGTTTATCACTTGTACAAATAGTGCCAAAGAGAGCTGTGTTTATAACGTGGTTGCCCATTGTGCGATCATTGAAAGCCATTAGCACTCAGACTCTCGTCTCTCCATACCATTTCCCACAAGAGAAAAAAACACTCCACTGAGAAATGGCTCATTCTAGGCCTGGGAGAAAAAATACACAAACCTGGGCCAGGTGCAGTGGCTCATGCCTGTAATCCCAGCACTTTGGGAGGCCAAGGTGTGCTGATCGCTTGAGGTCAGGAGTTCGAGACCAGCCTGGCCAACATGGCAAAATCCTGTCTCTACCAAAAATACAAAAATTAGCTGGGCATGGTGGCGCACACCTATAGTCCCAGCTACTTGGGAGGCTAAGGCAGGAGGATCGCTTGAACCCGGGAGGCAGAGGTTACAGTGAGCTGAGATCGCACCACTGCACTCCAGCCTGGGCATCAGAGCAAGAATCTGCCTCAAAAACAAAAACAAAAACAAAAACAAAAAAAACACCACAGGCCTGGAATAGTCATAGCTGAAGACAAGAAAACTGTAACCATCTACCAAGGTAGCAAACACTCTCAATAAATAATATGAGGAGGCTCCCACTAGCCAAACATATGAGAGTGTGAGCATCAATAAGAAAAATAACAGCAGTAGACTGAAACACATTAAATGTGTTAAAATCTATTATTTTGTGATGATCCTGGGGAAACAAAACTGATCCCCTTGGAAGGTTCTAGGGAAAAAATGCTTAATTCTGCAAACTGGTTAGCCAAGAGAAGGAGGCAAGCATTTGTCCTGCCTTTTCTGTATTACTGCAACACAAGGTAAACAGACTGCTGACGAAGAAAAGTTCCTCCTTATGGAAGTATTCTGCTAGTAAATAAAGAAGGGATGCTACAGTTAGAATAGCCCCATTTGGCAACCTCTGATCCAATAATGGGCCTAAGCAATGACCTTCGTGGCTACTGATAACTATTTTCCTGTAGAAATACACACTACCACCTATGAATCATTCTTGCCAAAATATAAAACCAGAATAGAATCCAGCATTGGAACTCACTGCCTATTCGAAAGAACTGCGGGGAACAAGAACTCTCCCCACATCGCTACAGGAAGACAATCAACAAAAACCAGACTGCTGCGGGGTCTACAGGATAAACAGCCAGCTGCTTCATCAGATAATCAAAGCAACTGCAAAAGATAGAGATAGAAAAAGAACCTATAGATTCAAAGAGACCTAAAAGACATATGAACCAAATGCAATGATTGGATCCTGATTGAAGCAAACTATCTGTAAATATTTATTTCTAGGAAAAGTTGGGACATTTTAAGCATTAGATGTGAGATAATGGAATTGTGGTTAATTTTCTTTTAGTTTATACGGTGATTTTGGGGTCATATTTTTAAAAGCCTCCTCATCTTTTAGAGATATATGCAGAAATTTTGGCAGATGAAATAATAAAATGTCTGGGATTTGCTTCAAAATAATCTAGTTTGAGGCTAAGGGAAGGAGAGGGAAATGGAGAAGAAGCAAGGTTGCCGGCTGGAAACTGGTAACAGTTGAAGCTAGGTCATGAGGATTCATTCTACGACTCTCTCTACTTTTGTGTATATTTGAGATTTTCCAGAATAAAAAGCTTAAAAAAAAAGCGTCTTTGAGAGAGGTAGAAGATAGTGAGCATGAGAACAAAAGTACCATTTTGGGAAGGCAAGGTCTTCTGGTCTGAGGTGGCTCTCGCTTTGTGAACCCAGAGGAGACTCGACAGCCCCAGTCCCTCCCTGTGGAGCCAGGGGCTGGAGGAGTGCAGTGCCGGATGTGAGCATGACTTTTCCTCTGGGAAATCCTCCCCAGGGCAGGCTGCACAAGCCACAGCCACCAAGCCCTAGTTCCTACACCCCCCACAGAACACCTGGCTGTGCTCAGTGTCTGGGGAATATGGGCTTGGTGGAGAGGTAGGGGCGGGTTTGAGTGTGGGGAGGAGGCTTTCTGGATGAAGGGGGCCAGGGCCGAGCCTGAAAGGAGGCAGGGTTTAGGTAGGTCGTGAGAAGGACCCTGGGAGCAGAGGTGTGAACAAAAGTACAAATGCAGAATGTGCCAGGCCTGCAGAGAGCCAGCACAGCAGGCAGGCTGGGGCCCAGGCTTGGAAGACCGCACTCTACCCCCAGCACAGGCATGAGGCTGTGGGGCATGGACCCTGAGGACCCAGCGGCCCCAGAGGAAGATCTGGGACACACAGACAAGGAAAATCAAGGGGGATGCTTTTCCTTCCACCAACAACCCTTTACCCGGGAGGCCCATCTCTTCTCCCCTGTTGTCCTGTGCAAGTTTCTGGGGCCTCTGGGTTGAGTTCTGGATGTCTCCAGGAATTTTTTCTTATCTGTTAAATTTACTCCAAATGAGGCACTGGAGGCTATATCAGCACAGGTGGCAAGATGGCCACACAGTGGATCAGCTTACAACTGTTCATTTAGAAGTCTGGGAGAAGGGACTTCCCTAACCACAGCCCCTAACAGTGACCCTCAGTGAGGCATCAGAAACACACCCAGCATCGGGCCACACAGAGGGTGCATCCTTTCTGGTAGCTCTAGCAGGGATGGGGTGCATAGGCCCAGGCCTCATCTTGGGGAAGCAGCTGGGGATAGGGAGCCCACTCTGGAAGGCCACTCCCACCTCCTGCACACTCAGTCCTGGGTTCCTGGGCTGGAGGCACAGACTGGGGCAAGCAGGTACTTGTCTGGGCAGTGCTGAGCCCAGGAGCCCAGCCTGGGAAATTTCCAGTTGGGTAGCCCACTCTTGGTCCACTGTAGCAGGAGAACCTGCTTTAAATTCTCCACATTGCCGGCCGGGCGCGGTGGCTCACGCCTGTAATCCCAGCACTTTGGGAGGCCGAGACGGGCGGATCACGAGGTCAGGAGATCGAGATCATCCTGACTAACACGGTGAAACCCTGTCTCTACTAAAAATTCAAAAAAAAAAAAAAAAAAAAAATTAGCCGGGCATGGTGGTGGGCGCCTGTAGTCCCAGCTACTCGGGAGGCTGAGGCAGGAGAATGGCGTGAATGCGGGGGCGGAGCTTGCAGTGAGCCGAGATCGCACCACTGCACTCCAGCCTGGGCGATAGAGCAAGACTCCGTCTCAAAAAAATAATAAATAAATAAATAAATTAATTAATTAATTATCCACATTGCCTCCTGCAGGCCTAACGGAGGATTTGCCAGGCGCTGCCCAGCTTGGAAGTCCCTGAGTGGCTCTCAGAGGCAACAAAGACAGGCCTTTTATGTATGATTTCATAGATGTGGCCTTTCATCCCTGCACCCCATGGGGTGGAGGATGACCCAGGCGGAGGGAACGGGCTCAATAGGCACCAGGTTGTTGGAATGAGAACAAGGTGGACCAAATCCAGGGCCTAGCCATCTGGCCCTGCTTTAGGCCATCCTTCCTCACCTCGCATACCCCACTCTCCACTCCCTGTTCCTTCTCTAGCCTAAGACGGTTCCTCCTCCTGCTGCAAGTCCCACCCACCCACCTTGCTGCACAGCTGGTTCAAGTCCTCCTTCCCTTGGAAACCAAGGTTTCTCTGCCCGGAGCTGCCCACATCACAGTGTTTCTGTTAATTATGTGCTGTTCTCTATCACCTTATGCTAGTCCTATTTTTTGTAAAATTTTCTCTTATTATTATATATATAATATATATATTATATTAGTGTAATATTTTTATATATTATATGCTAGGCTAGGCTTGGTGGCTCACACCTGTGATCCCACACTTTGGGAGGCTGAGGCAAGAGGATCGCTTGAGTCCAGGAGTTCAAGACCGCCTGAGCAACAAAGGGAGACCCTGTCTCTACAAAGAACAAAGTATTCTATGCTTACTACAGATACATCAAACATAAACCATAAAAAAAAAACCATAAATAAATCTATGTTGGGGTAGCCATTATCAACCCTTTCAAATAAAGCCTTCTCTGTGTGTGCATATACATATGTAAATTTATGTAAATTTCATGTATAGTTTTTATGTAAACTAATCTTGTTCCCCTAAGCAGAATATAATTTCTTTGAGGGCACAAATATTTGGTATTACTGTGTCTGCTGTACAACTCGGATGCTACAAAATCTGTAATAATCTCTGCCTTGACCAGGGCCAGGCCTGCTCAGTCTGGGGGTGGGAGAGGAACATAGTTACATTTACTCCAGGAGGGCCTTGAGAGAGATCTGTCTTGAGCGAGGAACTTTGCGACAGCCTTTGTTTAGACTCAAAGATGTTTTGAAAGCCGCTAAGTCAGAAGATCAGGAACGTGAGCAGGCCTCTGCTTCCTAGAAAGAGAATGAGGCGTGGTGGAGAGCATGGTGTGAGGACAAGCTCGCGTCTCTTACTTGGGCCTCCATGAGGCACCCTAAGTCTGAGGGGTGAAGGGGTTGAGCCAGCCAGGGCCTGGGGAAGGAAGGGCTGGTGGAGGCTGTTGGGCGAGCATCCATCTCAGACCCTAAAATTAGTCTCCCTGGTTTAGCCCCACAGCTTTTCCTCGCAGCAGGCATCCATTCAGGCCTAATACTAAACTGTGGCTGGGTGTCATTCCACAGCCAGGATCCAGACAGGGGCACCCCCTCACACACAGCTCCGTCCAAGTGACTCCCCCTTCCACCCACACAGCCATCAAAGTTCCTGACCTGAGCTAGGTAGATGGCTTGAGGTCTGTCCCACGTAGAAATGTGGGTGAGGACACCCTAAAAGAGCCCAGACCCCAAGACCAGGTCAAGGTCTTCTGCAGGGCACCGTCAGCCCTCCCATGTGCACTCTTCATCTCCGTGGACCGGGATTCCCTGTGTGATGGGCTGTCATCCCTGGGAGACTGTCGGAAGCCGGGTCTGCCTTGTTCACCACACTTCCAACCCCAGCCCAGAATGTGGTACTGGATAATGCCCAATGAACACTTCAGAAATGAATAAATATGCAGGGGCGAAGGTGCCTCTGTTGCTGGCCTCCTGTATGAGCTCTGACAGGTCCTGCCCTTGCTGGGTCAAGACTCTAACACTACAAATAGTGCAGGTTCTTGAATTTGTCTTCGCCCTATTTTTTATTTTATTATTATTATTATTATTATTATTATTATTATTTTGAGATGGAGTCTTGCTCTGTTACCTAGGCTGGAGTGCAGTGGCGTGATCTCAGCCTCCCAAGTAGCTGGGACTACAGGAACCTGCCACCACACCCGGCTAATTTTTGTATTTTTAGTAGAGACAGGGTTTTGCCATGTTGCGCAGGCTGGTCTTGAACCCCTAACCTCAGGTGATCCACCCGCCTCGGCCTCCCAAAGTGCTGGGATTACAGGCATGAGCCACCATGCCCGACTGTCTTCACTTTAGTTCCTCATCAGTTGCTGGCCCTCAGGCAAGTCCCTTAACCTCTCTGAGCATCGGTTTTTTCTTTTGCAAAATGTGCCAGCAGTGAACACATGAGCTTACCTAGTTACTTTTTTTTTGAGACACTGTCTCACTCTATTGCCCAGGCTGGAGTGCAGTGGTGCAATCATAGCTCACTGCAGCCTCCAACTCCTGGGTTCAAGCTATCCTCACACCTCAGCCTCCCAAGTAGCTAGGACTATAGGTGGTGCATGCCACCATGCCTGATTAATTTTGAATTTTTTTTTTTTAATAGAGATGAGGTCTCGCTATATTGCCCAGGCTCGCCTCCAACTCCTGGCCTCAAGCGATCCTCCCAAGTGCTGGGATGACAAGTGTGAGCCACTGTGCCTGGCATATTTACATTTTTTAAGCTGTACAGCCCTGCCCATACAAGCCAAAACCAACGTGTGCATAGTAATGAACACATTACAAACCACTGCTCATGGAGTATCTTGGTGATTCTTCCTACACTAATGTTGGTGCTGATGTTATTGATGCTGCAGATTTCATGAGGTGGAGACACTCACTTTAGCTCAGTCGACAGCCCCTCCTGCCGTCCATGGCCTCCACCTGGCCAGGCCCCTGGCAGGCACTCACACTGCCAGTCTGTCACATCTCACCACACTGCTCTGCAAAGTCAGTGTTTTTTCAGGTGTGCTCATCTTGGATCCCATCTGGTCTGTGAGCTCCTGGTGGGCAGGACTCCATGTTAATGGCAAACTCAGTGACCAGCTCAAATGGTGGTCGCTCAGGCAGTGGTTGTAGGAAATGCTGGAACCCCAACTCCTGAGGGTGCAGAGGTAAGGAACCCATTCAAGTTGCTGAGATTCAAGAGGATAAGGACAAGGACAAGGGACAGTGTCCACCCAAGAGCAACTGTCTGGTTCACTATCTCTTTCTGGAAGACTCAGCAGGGGTTCTTTCAGCCCCTACAGGTTTCTGTCAACTGATTTATCTCAAAAACGAACCAGAGGGCAGAGCTGAAGATTTGCAGCTTTACAGCCTGGAGCAACTGTCAGCTTCTCCCAGAGCCTCAGTTTTGCCAGCATTGAAATGGGGAAGTGGTCCTTGCCTGCTGCCTTCTTCCTGGGGGTTCTTTGATAGTTGAAACTTTTCACGGCACTTTCAAAGGTTCAGATGAAAGGCAGCCATGGGATGAAAGGGTCTTGGGGCCATATTAAGTTTCTCCTGGGTTTTTGAAGCCTTGGAGGAGCAGCAAGAGGAAGTGGTCAGCTGACAGGTACTTGTGAAGCCCCCCAGAGGGTGATGCCGGTGGGGAATTAGCATGCCAATCAGTCACACCTAGGGCGTGAGGGGGGATGGGATGCAGGAGGACAGCGCTTATCAGGAATGAGAATCTGTGATTTCCCTGAGGAGGGGACTTGTGACAACATGCTGAGGAAACTGGGCCCAAGGGATGGAGGCCCACAAGGCTGCCTTGGTAACTTCAGGCGAGGCCTTTCCTCTCTGAGCCTCAGTTTCCAGATGTGTCAAAGGAGAAGATGGGGTGCTTCCCAAACTTAGCTGCATATCAGAATCTCCTGGGGGCATTTTTAAAATTTGGATACCGGGCTGCACCCCAGATGGAAGAAATCTGGGTCTCTTGGGGCGGGTGGGACCCCAATATTAGGAGTTTTTAAAGCTCCCCGGGTGATTCCAATATGCGGCCTGATTCGAAGACTGGAATAGAGGATTTCTAGAATTCTGTGACTCCATAATCATAACTCACTTTCCTACCACATGAGCAGGCTCTGGGGGCTTTGGTAGGGGATCTGGAAATTTAACTGCTCTGTCTGAGTCTTTGGAACACCCTATGTGTACAGTACTTAAGTATTAACTTATTTTCAACGATTTCTCAATTGTACATCAGAAGGTAAAATATGGCAGAATTGAAATCAACCTATAATCTTTCCAGTACTCTTTTTGGTCAGGTTTTATTCTCCCCATTGGCCAATTTTTTTTTTAAACTTAGAGTTGCAAGTAGATAATCTCATTAAACGATTTGGTATTTTTTATCTCTTTTCTTTTCTCCTGGCACTCTTTGGTAGAAACCTCAGTGAACAGTGAAATATGATCTGAAAGCCAGCAGCCGGGAGAGGGAAGCAGCACAAGGATTATTCACCAACCTCAAATCACCAGAAGGAGAAGGGTTTGGAAAGCCTGAGGCCTGGCTCCTCTCCCTCTCTCTGCCTCAGAGACTCCAATCAACTTTCCTCATCCCTGTCCAGAGTGGCCCCGGAAGAGCACCAGCTCCAGATTCTCACCAAGTCCCATGATGGGGCTCTGGACCTGTCCTGGGACCCTGGGTGCAGAGAGGGAACCTGCAGTGCCTGAGCATCAAGGACACTCTGAGAACAGAGTTGTCATCTCAGGAGAGGAAATGACTCCAGAGAGGAGATGACCTTGGGAGTCCGACCACTTCCCGCACGTAGCGCAGGTGCCTCCTGGCTCAGAGGGGCATTTCAGCCATCTGCCGGAGGCAGCTTCAGAGAACGGAAAAAGAGCGGTGCCGTGTTGAGTTGCAGGAACAGCGCGGACAGACGGAGACGGCCAAATGCCTGGTGGGCTTTTCACTGGTGCCACCTGGACCCTCCTGTGCTGGGATTGGATGTGTGTCCCCTCAATGATCCAGACTCTCCCCGCACCCCCAGTGTCTGAGGCTCTGTAGAAGGCCCTGGGGCAGGCCCTCACTGTCCATCATATCGCACCAGGTCTGGCAGACAGAAGGTGGCCCCAAACTGCCCAGGCAGCTCCCCTCGTTTCCCCGGCTCCGCTGGAGATGGAGTCGTGTGTTCATCTGACCACCGATAAAAACCCTTAGGAATGAATATGTTGGGCTTTTATTACAAGACCTTCTCGTGGACTCTGATCAACAGTGCGCTGCATGGAGGTTCCAGTTGCAAACCTGCTGAGGCTTTGCTCTCAAACACACCCACCTAGAAATGAGCAGTGACTCTACAATCCAGTGAAGCCCTACAGCCCACTGCGGCCTATGGCAAGAAGGAGAAAGCAGTGTCTGTGCTAGGCTCGGCACTTTTCTAGGTGTTCTGTGCATTATTACCTCGACAAATTCCCCGACAATCCACTCTTTATGCACTGTTTCTCCCATTTGACAGGTTGGGAAACTGAGGTTCTGAGAATGTAGATGAAGTGCCCAAGCTTCCATAGCTTGTATGTGGTATAGATGGGTCTGCTCACCCCCTCCAAACCCCACTGCATTTCTGCCACTACCCTGTGGACTCCTGGCACTCCATTGGAGACCATGGGAAAGCCAGAGTCACCTGTCTCAGAGCTTTCCTACTCCCTTCCAGCCATTGAGGAGCATCCAGGAATGAAGCTATTTCTTCCACGGGAACCCCAGAGGGACTGGACCTTGAGATGACAACTGTGTACTCAGACAATCCGTTTGGGGAAAAACAGTTATGCCCTGGCTCTGCTGGAACCTACCATCTGGTCAGTGTGCCCTCCTTCCCAACCTCTCTCAGAACAATCAGAAAATCAACCAGAAGTTTAGTATTTCTTTTTTTTTTTTTTTTGAGACAGAGTCACTCTGTCACCCAGGCTGGAGTGCAGTGGCATGATCTCGGCTCACTGCAAACTCTGCCTCCCAGGTTCAAGTGATTATCCTGCCTCAGCCTTCTGAGTAGCTAGGATTACAGGCAGGTACCACCAAGCCTGGCTAATTTTTGTATTTTTTGTGGAGACAGGGTTCCTGGCCTCAAGCGATCCGCCCATCTTGGCCTCCGAAAAAGCTGGGATTACAGGCATGAGCCACCACGCCTGGCCAGAAGTTTAGGATTTCTGAGCCCCTAAGGTCCCTCACTCAGCCCCAGACCTTCTCTCTGGCCCCGGCCCCTCCATTCCATGCATCTCCTGGAAGACGTCCTGGCCTCCGGGAACTGACACATTCACAAGGTATTCATGGAGCACCTCGCTTGAGCTTACCTGTTCTAGGCCCTGTGAACACAGCAGGGAACAAAACAGCAAAATCTCAGCCATCTTGGGGACAATAAACAAAATCAATACATGATTATACAATAATTTAGTGTGGTATAATTATGTTTTTTGTTAGAAGTGGTAGGGTCTTTTCCGTCAACTGGTGGTGACTTGGGCCAACACTTAACCCCTGATTTCTTGTCCATATAGTCTGGGAAGGAGGATAGGGAATAGGGTGGAGATTACACTTTTAAATAGGATGGTTAGAGTTGCACGCAGTGGCTCATGCCTGTAATCCCAGCACTTTGGGAGGCTGACACAGGAGAATCAGTTGAGCCCAGTAATTTGAGGCTGCAATGAGCTATGATGACACCATTGCACTCCAGCCTGGGTGAGAGAGAGAGACCCTGTCTCTTTTTTTTTCCCGAGACAGGGTCTTGCTCTGTCGCCCAGGCTGGAGTGCAGTGGCATGATCTTGGCTCACTGCAGCCTCCGCCTCCCAGGTTCAAGCGATTCTCATGCCTCAGCCTCCCGAATAGCTGGGACTATAGGCGTGTGCCACCACGCCCAGCTGTTTTGTATTTTTAGTAGAGACGGGGTTTCACCATGTTGCTCGGGCTAGTCTCCAACTACTGACCTCAAGTGATCCGCCCACCTCAGCCTCCCAAAGTGCTGGATTACAGGCGTGAGCCACCATGCCCAGCTGACCTTGTCTCTTAAAAAAATAAAACGGAGTCATACAAGATGTGATCTTTTGTGCCTGGTTTCTTTCACTTAGTGTAGTGTTTTTGAGGTTCATCTAATGTTATTGCATGTATCAGAACTTTACTCCTTTTTATGGCTGAATAATATTCCATTGTATAGATACCTCAATTTATTTTACAAATGAAGTTGCTGGGGCTTTGGGACAGGACCAAGTAACTTACCCAAAACCTGGTTACTCAAGTTGTTTGGCAGCCAAGCCTGGACTCAAACCCAGGTCTGCCTGATACCACAGTCTAACCTCACCACGGCAACCCTCCAATGCTCCATCACTCACTTCTTCAACTCCAGCACATTCATAACCTCCCAAGTTAGCAACACACAGTCTCGTGTCATTCCTGGAGCTGTGTTTGTGGATGGTTGGCTTCCTGAAGACAGGGCCGTGACCTGCCCTTCTCTCCTCCCCTCAGCACACACTGAACACAGAAGAGGTGCACAGGGAATACGTGTTGCTGGTCACTTGACCTCTCCACATCTGATCTGATAAAGCAGCACCAATAGAGGATTGCTTGGGTGAATTATGGTACATCCATAAGACAGAATGCTGTTCAACTATTAAAAATTGTGTTGTGGCCAAGCACGGTGGTCCACGCCTAGGTAATCCTAGCACTTTGGGAGGCAAGGTGGGCAGATTGCTTGTGGCCAGGAGTTCTAGACCAGCCTGGGCAACATGGAGAAACCCCATCTCTACAAAAAATACAAAAACTTAGCCAGGTGTGGTGGTGTGTACCTGTAGTCCCAGCTACTCAGGAGGCTGAGGCAGGAGGATCACTGGAGCCCAGAAAGTCAAGGCTGCAGTGAGCCAAGATCAAGCCACTGTACTCCAGCCTAAACATCAAAGTGAGATCCTGTCTCAAAAAAAAAAAAATTAATTAAAATTGTGTTGTGAAATAACACTGATTGTCATGGGATAATGATATATTGCTGAGGGGGGAGCAAGCTACACAATAAAACAATATGGAAAAGATACAGTTTCTTTTCTCTCTCTCTTTTTTTTTTGAGATGGAGTCTTGCTTTGTCACCCAGACTATATTGCAGTGGCACGATCTTGGCTCACTGCAACCTCTGCCTCCCGGGTTCAAGTGATTCTCCTGCCTCAGCCTCCCAAATAGCTGGGATTATAGGCATATGCCACCATGCCCAGCTAATTTTTGTATTTTCAGTAGAGACAGGATTTTCCCATGTTGGCCAGGCTAGTCTGGAACTCCTGCGCTCAGGTGATCCATCTGCCTTAGACTCCCAAAGTGTTGGGATTACAGGCGTGAGCCACCACACCCAGCCAAGATACCATTTTCTTTTTCTTTTTTTTTGAGATGGAGTCTCACTCTGTCACCCAGGCTGGAGTGCAATGGCTCGATTTTGGCTCACTGCAATCTCCACCTCCTGGGTTCAAGCGATTCTCCTGCCTCCTGAGTAACTGGGATTACAGGCATGTGCCACCACACCTGGCTAATTTTTTTTTTTTTTTTTTGAGACGGAGTCTCGCTCTGTCGCCCAGGCTGGAGTGCAGTGGCATGATCTCAGCTCACTGCAACCTCTGCCTCCTGGGTTCAAGCGATTCTGCTGCTCAGCCTCCTGAGTAGCTGGGAGGACAGACACACACCACCGCACCTGGATATTTTGTTTGTATTTTTAGTAGAGACAAGGTTTCACCATGTTGGTCAGGCTGGTCTCAAACTCCTGACCTCGTGCTCTGCCCATCTCAGCCTCCCAAAGTGCTGGGATTATAGGCATGAGCCACTGTGCTCGGCCTTTTTTTTTTTTTTTAAGACAGAAGCTTGCTCTGTTGCCCAGGCTGGAGTGCAATGGTGCAATTTCAGCTCACTGCAGCCTCCGCCTCCTGGATTCAAGCAATTTTCCTGCCTCAGCCTCCTGAGTTGCTGGGATTACAGGGACCCACCACCATGCCCAGATAGTTTTTGTATTTTTAGCAGAGACGGGGTTTCACCACGTCGGCCAGGCTGGTCTTGAACTCCTGACCTCAGGTGATCCACCCGCCTTGGCTTCCCAAAGTGCTGGGATTATAGGTGTGAGCCACCACGCCCAGCCGACTAATTTTTTTACTTTTTTTTGTAGAGATGGGGTCTCACTGTGTTGCCAGGCTGGTTGGGAGACCCTGTCTCTACAAAAAAAAAAAAAATTTTTTTATTAGCCAGGTGTGGTGGTACACCCCTGTAGTCCAGCTACTGGGGAGGCTGAGGCAGGAGGATTGCTTGAGCCTGGGAGGTTGAGGTGGCAGTGAGCCATGATCATGCCTGGGTGACAGAACAAGACCCTGCCTTGAAAAATAAATAAATACATAAATAAATAAATAAGTAGAAACTCAATCCTGGGAAGTGGGACTGGGAAGTTAGGGTAGGGAAGAGGAATTTTACTTTTCACCCTTATACCCTTCAGTGCTGTGTTAATCTTTTATTTTTTTCCCACAAATATCTATTATTTTGTGATAATTAAAAAGTAAATATATTATTAGAAAATAAGTTAATAAGAAATAAAGGATTTTTTTTTGAGACGGAGTCTCGCTCTGTCACCCAGGCTGGAGTGTAGTGGCATGATCTCGGCTTACTGCAACCTCTGCCTCCCAGGCTCAAGCGATCCTCTCACCTCAGCCTCTTGAGTAGCTGGAGCTAGAGACATGAGCCACCATAGCTGGCTAATTTTTGTATTTTTTTTTTTTTTTTGGTAAGGACAAGGTTTCACTATGTTGCCCAAGCTGGTTTCAAACTCCTGAGTTCAAGTGATCCTCCTTCCAACCTTCCAACATGCTGGGATTACAGGCATCAGCCACCAAGCCTGACTGGATATTTCTTTATTAATGATTAATATTAATCATTAATATTTATATGATTATATTATTTGATTATAGTTGTAGAATATATTTTATATTTATTAAAATACATGATATATTAAAATATATTGAGTATAAAATATACTAAGTATAATTAATATTAAGGATTAATAAATTACATAAGGAATAAAAATTATATAAGAAAATATTGCCTTATCCCCTGCCTGTCTGCCTTTTGACTGATGTGTGCTGTATGTACTATGAGCCTCTCACCTGTTCTGCACCTAATACAACAGCCACCATAGCCCTGCTTCCCAGACACCTTAAAAAGTTGTTTTGTTTTAAATAGATTGTAGCCTGGCACACATGCCTGTGTCATGAGGGAGAGCATGGCTGGCCTGCTCTCTTGGTACTTATTATAAGGTCCTTCTTACTGGGGGTTTTATTCGATTATCACCTTTATGTCTGCTCCAGCCAGAATCCTGCTGTGTGACACCTGGGAATCCATCACCCTAGTCCCTGCTCTGGGGTTTGCACACCACATTTTCCTGGGTGTCAGGACTTCCTGGTGCTTGAAGATATGCAGTGAGACAGGGCTGCTTCTGACTTTTCAGAGTTCCTGCCTCTGACGCCTCACATAGCAGCCCCTGGACCCAATGTTCTCAACAGTGGGGGATCTCTTCTCAGAGGAGAAAAGGCTCAGGCCTGGAGAGGAGGGGCCTGGTGATTGCTGGGTGGGGCAGGGGATGCCAGATGTCCTGCAATGCACAGGTCAGTTCACTCAACATCCCTCGTCCCTGGACAGTTATGGCGACAAAAACACAATCTATAATTATCTGAGCCTAGAACCTGCGTTTTTACAAATAAACACGGTGAATTTGTGCATGGTTTTAACATATGCTAAATTTTTCAAGAAAGCATCTATTATTGAAACTAATTTGTTTCTCAAGGGTTGTTTGAAATTGAAAAGATCACATCACCCACAGAGAAGCTGGTATCCATCTGCATTTGCAGCAGATGTATTCAGGGTGGTTCCATGGATAGGTTCAAACCTCTGACCACTTCATGATCATCCTAGGAGTCATGTACAAACATTCACAGTTTTGTTATTAGTCACTTTCCCTGTATGTCTCCTTTATATTACAATTAAGACATTTACAAATTCATTGGGTAGATATGTTGTTTTATTTATGAATTTCTTTCACATGGTAAAAGGGATATTAAAAACTGTCTGTTTAACAAAGAGGCTTTGGGTCTGATAGGGCTGAGATCCATGGTGCTCAGGCCTCAGGGTACATTAGAACAGAGACCACCCCAATCGTCCTGCGCCAGGAATATATGGTAGGTGCTCAATTAATGTTTGTTAAATGAATAACTTCACTAGGAAAATCTTTCCAAGAAATTAGCAGCAGCCCTTTGTTCTGTCCTTTGCAGTAAGTGACCAATACATATTTCTTTTTTTTTTTTTTTTTTTTTAAGACAGAGTCTCTCTCTGTCACCCAAGCTGAAGTGCAGTTGTGCGATCATGGTTCACTGCAGCCTCAACTTCCTGGACTCAAGCGATCCTCCCACCTCAGGCTCCTGAGTAGCTGAGACTACAGGTGCATGCCACCACGCGCAGCTCATTTTTTGTATTTTTTGTAGAGATAGGGTTTCACCATATTGCCCAGGTTGGTCTCAAATTCCTGGGCTCAAGTGATCCGCCCACCTCAGCCTCCCAAAGTGCTAGGATTACAGGTGTGAGCCATTGTGCCCAGCTACATAATTTTGCAATGAATGTGTCAGATGGTTGAGCTTTTGGCAGAAGAGGAAAGCTGCAAAAGGTGGGTTTAAGATAACCTTGTCACCTAACCTGCCCTTCAGGGACTGTAGGAACACTAGAGGGGAAGATGCAGTAAATTTAATTCAGGAAATATTCTCTGAAGGGAAATAAAGCTAAAAAGAAATGCTTCTGACCTTTATATTAGATTTATTCACCCATTGAACAAATGTTTGCTCAATATTTATTATGTGTCAGGCACTAGGAGGCATAGCAGCTATGGTAGCAACAGGTGCTGTAGCTCAAAAAAATCCTACAATAGGCTTTGAGAAAAAGATCATTTTTAAAAAATACAAGTATGGGCCAGGTGTGGTGGCCCAGGCCTGTAATCCCAGCACATTGGGAGGCTGAGGCAGGTGGATAAACTGAGGCGGGTGGATAAACTGAGGTGGGTGGATGACCTGAGGTCAGGAGTTCGAGGCCAGCTTGGCCAACATGGTGAAACCCCCGTCTCTACTGAAAATACAATAATTAGCTGGGCGTGGTGGTGGGCACCTACAGTCCCAGCTACCTGGGAGGCTGAGGCAGGAGAATTGCTTGAACCCAAGAGGCGGAGATTGCAGTGAGCCAAGATCGCGCCATTGCACTCCAGCCAGGGCAACAGAGCAAGACTCCGTCTAAAAAAAATACAAGTATGTACACAATAGAAAGATTTTTGAAATAAGCCATAATCTTCCTTCCCAGTTAATTCTCAGTGGCATTTAAAAAATAATGCATGTGGAAGATTGGAAAATTCAAACAGTACAGAAAGTAGGAAATGAAAGGTTAAATCTCACCCATATATATCCCATATATTTTTATTTTTTAATCTACATACATATTTCAATCCAAAAGAACCCTACTATATGGCTGGGCATGGTGTCTCATGTCTGTAATCTTAGCACTTTGGGAGGCTGAGTGGGGAGGATCTCTCAAGCCCAGGAGTTGGAGATCAACCTGAGTAACATAGTGAGACCTTGTCTCTACTAAAAATTTAAAAATTAGCCAGGCATGGTGGCGCACATCTATGGTCCCAGCTACTCCAAAGGCTGAAGGAGAAGGATTACTTGAGGCTGGGAGGTCAAGGCTGCAGTGAGCTGTGATTGCACCACTGCATATTAGCCTGGGTGACAGACAGAGAGAGAGCCTGTCTCAAACAAAAAAAAGAAAGAAAAAAGAACCATACTATAAACACGGTTCTGCACCTTGCTTTTGTAACATAGTAATATATTTTTGAGATCTTTCCATTTTAGGGCATGCTTGTTAACAACTACTAGAACTCCACTGAATGGATGTACCATAATGTATGTCACTTGTCCCTTATTGATGGGCACTCGACACTGTCTCTATCCTGTGCACACTTTTGAGAGCTCTCTGCACCCCTTGCCATGAGACTGGATTTAAATCTTGCTTTCCCCTGGCCAGCCCCAAGCAAAGAGATGGGAGGAGGGCTTTGTTTCTCAAACAGCAACCTCTGCTGGGCCAGGCCAGGAAAGCACCCCACTAGGAAACAATCGTGTTAACAGAACCTGTGTTAATAGAAGCTTTCTGGTGGCAGAATTCTATCTAAATTTTTCTCTTTATATTATTCTGTTAACAAAATTTTCTACAACAAACGTGTACTTTTACAGTAAAAAAGAAAAACACCTAGATTTTATCTTGAATAGTTTTCTGACAGCTGGGAATGCCTTTTCCTTCTTGTGTAGTGTTCCCTTGAGTGGTTTACCTACAGCAGCCTGGATGTGGAGTAGGAGCTGGGATTTCTGCCTGTGTTCTGGCATCTGGTGACAGGATCTTTCTTATCCCCTTGTTGACTCAGGACTCTGGGAGGGTTTTATAAAAATAGCAATAATTAAATAGCTGAAACTTATGGAGAATTAACTGTGCCAGTCACTATTCTAAGTGTGGTTATATGTGTTAACATACACAACATCCTGATTAGGTACTATTACTATTGTTCCATTTTGCAGACATAGCAACTGAGGCATGGGGTGGTTATGCAACATGCCCAAGATCACACAGCTAGGATAGTGTATAACTGGCTCCAAAATTGTGCAAACCAGCTCTAGAGTCTACTCTGCTTAGCACTGCCCTCTCTCACCTCTCTGTTGAGTAATGTTCTGTTATTATAGATCTCCCTGACCCTTTGTTTCCTCACCTATAAACATCTACTTCAAGAAAAATTTGAGAAATAATACCAAATAGATAAAGCGTGTAGGGCATAGTATATGTGAAATACATTAACTAACTTTGGGAGGCCAAGATGGGAGGATCGCTTGAGCCCAGAAGTTGGAGACCAGTCTGGGCATCATAGGGAGACCCCACCACTACAAAAAATTTAAAATTTTTCTGAGTATGGTGGCACATGCCTGTGGTCCCAGCTTCTTGGGAAGCTGAGGCAGGAAGATGGCTTGAACCCAGGAGATGGGGGCTGCAGTAAGCCATGATAGTGCCACTGCACTCCAGCCTGAACAATAAAACAAGACCCTGTCCGAGGAGAAGGAGAAGAATGAGAAGAAGGAGGAGAAGAAGGAGAGAGGAGAAGAAGGAGAAGGAGGAGGAGGAGGAAGAAGAAGAGGAAGAAGAGGAGGAGGAGGAAAGAAAAGAGGAAATAAAAAGAGGAAGGTGAAGAGGAAGCAGGAGAAGGAGAAAGAGGAAGAGGAGAAGAAAGAAGAAAGAAGAAGAACAAAGAAAAAAAGAAAAAATTAACTAACCGTTATTAATATCCTGGGAGATCCCACTGAGGGGGATGGGGGTTTGGGAGGTAAGCTGTATACGGACCTTGATCTTCCAAGGATATACGCTTGAGGAATGCTCTTGATCAGATCTGTGGAGGGAAAATGATGGATTTCACCCCACATGTGAGCAAGATGCATGAGGCAAAAACCAGCCAGGGCTGGAGGCACTGCTAGACCTTCAGGATGGGATTTGGACACACATCAGGTTCTAGAGGAATGAAATCATGTCTATGCAAAGATTTGTATCTAAATGTTCATAGCAGTTTAATTTGTATTAGCCCAGAATTTGAAGAAATCCAAAAGTCTATCTACAGGTAAATAGATAACATGCACCCTATGCACGTTGCTTAACCTCTGTAATTTATTTATTTATTTATTTATCTATCTATCTATTTTGAGACAGAGTCTCGCTCTGTCTCCCAGGCTGGAGTGCATTGGCACGATCTCTGCTCACTGCAAGCTCCGCCTCCCGGGTTCCAGCCATTCTCCTGCCTCAGCCTCCGAGTAGCTGGAACTACAGGCGCCTGCCACTGCGCCCGGCTAATTTATTTATTTATTTATTTTGTATTTTTTAGTAGAGATGGGATTTCATTGTGTTAGCCAGGATGGTCTCGATCTCCTGACCTCGTGATCCGCCTGCCTCGGCCTCCCAAAGTGCTGGGATTACAGGTGTGAGCCACCGCCCCCGGCCACCTCTGTAATTTAGTTTCCTTTTTTTTTTTTTGGTACAGACAAGGTTTCACTATGTTGCCCAAGCTGGTCTCGAACTCTTGGCCTCAAGCCATCATCCATCTCAGAACCCCAAGTGCTGAGATTACAGGTGTGAGCCACCATGCCTGGATAGTTTCCTAATTTTTCTTTTATATTTTAATTGAACTGAACCTGGAATTTCCTTATTTTTAAATGGGGACAAGCCGGGTACGGTGGCTCATGCCTGTAATCCCAACACTTTGGGAAGCTGAGGCAGGCAGATCACCAGAGGTCAGGAGTTCGAGACCAGCCTGGCCAACACAGTGAAACCTCATCTCTACTAAAAAAAATACAAAAATTAGCCGGGCGTGGTGGCAGACACCTGTAATTCCAGCTACTTGGGAGGTTGAGGCAGGAGAATCGCTTGAACCTGGGAGGTGGAGATTGCAGTGAGCCGAGACTACGCCACTGCACTCCAGGCTGGGCAACAGAGCAAGACTCCATCTCAAAATAAATAAATAAATAAATAGGGACAATGATTCTTCAACAGCTATTGCAAGCTAACATGAGACAATGTATATAAAGAGTTTAGCCTAGCTCCTGGCATTTTTGAGGCGTTTGGTAGCTATTACTGGCACTCTTTAATGGTCAGTTCTAATAGTTAGAAAGCTATTGAGATGATATTGGTCCCCTATAACTTCCTGGTATTGCCATGCCAGGAATTCTGCATACAGTTTCAGTTGTTCCGCAAACTTTTTTTTTTTTTGAGATGGAGTCTTGCTCTGTTGTCCAGGCTGGAGTGCAGTGGCATGATCTCAGCCCACTGCAACCTCCACTTCCTGAGTTGAAGTGATTCTCCTGCCTCAGCCTCCCTAGTAGCTGGGATTGCAGGCGCATGCCATCATACCCAGCTAATTTTTGTAATTTTTTTAGTAGAGATGAGGTTTTGCCATGTTGGCCACGGTGGTCTTGAACTCCTGACCTTAAATGATCCACCTGCCTCGGCCTCCTGAAGTGCTGGGATTACAGGTGTGAGCCCCCGTGCCCAGCCGGTTCAACAAACACTGATTGGGCATCTCCTGTGTGCCAGGAACTGGGCCAGGTTTGTGAGCACAACTGAATATAAAAGAAGACCAGCTTCTGTTTACATGAGAGTCACTGGGATAACGATAGTCATCATGGATTCCTTGACATATCTCATTCTTAGGTTCAACCTCCTTCTCCCAGATCCTTTTACTGCACCTCTCACATATTTTTGTTTGTTGATTTTAATTAAGTCTCAAAAATACCCCTCCTCCAGGAAGCCTTCGCAAACTGCACTAAGCAATTATTATGGCCCCTTTCTGATCATCCTTTCAGCACTTGGGGACCCAGTTCCCACTCTTCCTATTTGTTTGCACTTGCCAATTTTATTTTCTTTTTTGAGACAGAGTCTCACTCTGTTGCCCAGGCTAGAGTGTAGTGGCACAATCTTGGCTCACTGCAGCCTCCACCTCCCGGGTTCAAGCAATTCTCCTGCCTCGGCCTCCTGAGTAGCTGCGATTATAGGTGTGTGCCACCCCAACTGGCTAATTTTGTATTTTTAGTAGAGGTGGGGTTTCACCGTGTTGCCCAGGCTGGTCTCAAACTCCTGACCTCAAGTGATCTGCCTGCCTTGGCCTCCCAAAGTGCTGGGATTACAGGTGTGAGCCACCGCGCCTGGCCTATTATATTATTATTGCTAGTATTATTTAACTTCGTGACACAGCTCTGTACTCATTTTTCTTGCATTTTTTGACTGCATACTCCTTGGTCTCCATATGGTAAGTTCATAATTTGTCTATAGAGAGAATAGAAAGATAATTCAGTCTTTCCTTCAGCACAGCTGACTCCACTTTGGCTTTTTTATTGATCATTTAGAAAAGTTTCATTCTCCACAGTATACTGCCTGGGGCAGACCTGCCCAGAGCCCCAGGTTTGCCCCAGCTCTGCAGCTCCCAGGCGGGGCCTCAGCGACCTCCTCTTCCCAGCCAGCCCCATCCCATCCCTCTGCCAGCCCCATAAGCACTGAGCGGCTGGGGCAGCGCTACCGACTCCGGCCAGCAGGTGGGGCCGAGGTGCCCTGAAGCTTAAGCCTCGGTCTCAGCATCTTTTGAACGAGTCCTTGGAATCAGAGGTCTCCTTTCCCAACCTTTCACGTCTTCTTGCTGTAACTGGAGGATATTATTTCATAATAATTATCATTATTATTACTATGTGAATGTTAGTTTGCAAGACAAGTGGAAGAACGTTCCCAACATTGTCAATGTTATGGGATTTGGGGAGACTTGTTTTTTAAAAAACAAATTTCTGGCTGGGCGCGGTGGCTCATGCCTGTAATCCCAGCACTTTGGGAGGCCGAGATGGGCAGATCACAAGGTCAGGAGATCGAGACCATCCTGGCTAACACGGTGAAACCTCGTCTCTACCAAAAATACAAAAAAATTAGCCGGGCGTGGTGGCGAGTGCCTGTAGTCCCAGCTACTTGGGAGGCTGAGACGGAGAATGGCGTGAACCCGGGAGGCGGAGCTTGCAGTGAGCCGAGATCACGCCACTGCACTCCAGCCTGGGCGACAGAGCAAGACTCTGTCTCAAAAAAAAAAAAAAAAAAAAAAAAAATCTGTAAGTGTTTGATTTCTCTTTTTTTGAGACGGAGACTTGCTCTGTCGCCCAGGCTGGAGTGCAGTGGCATGATCTCGGCTCACTGCAACCTCCGCCTCCCGGGTTCAAGCAATTCTCCTGCCTCAGCCACCCGAGTAGCTGGGACTACAAGCGTGTACCACCACGCCAGGCTAATTTTTGTATTTTTAGTAGAGACAGGGTTTCGCCATGTTGGCCAGGCTGGTCTCGAACTCCTGACCTCAAGTGATCTGCCCACCGGTATTTGATTTTTTTTTGTTAGAATCATCTTTACTTTTGAATCTGAAAAAAAATATGTATAATTTCATAATGGACAGTGGCCCTTAAGAGTGTTTTGGGGCTGTGCACAGTGGCTCATGCCTGTAATCCCAGCACTTTGGGAGTCCGAGGTGGGTGGATTGCTTGAGCCCAGGAGTTCGAGCCCAGCCTGAGCGACATAGCAAAATCCTGTCTCTACAAAAAATACAAAAAAATTTAGCCAGGCATGTATGCCTGTGATCCCAGTTACTTAGAAGGCTGAGGTGGGAGAATCACCTGAGCCCAGGGAGGTCGAGGTTGCAATGAGCTGTGATTGCACCACTGTACTCCAGCCTGGGCAACAGAATGAGACCTTGTCTCAAAGCAAAAAAAAAAAAAAAAAAAAAAAAAAAAAAAGAGTGTTTTGGACATGAAGTCCAGAGAGAAATGATTACAGCGACTATAAAAACCATATCTTATCTATTTATCATATTTTAAAGTTTCTAGAGCACTTTCACAGAGATAAGTTAACTTAGACCTATCAACATCATGTGATGAAACCAGGGCAGAAACAGTTTCTACTTTTTACAGATAAAGAGACAGAGGTCCAAAAAGTGGGTCTCAGATTGCCACAGTTAAATGTAATGGACTCCCATTCCCTCACCTACTCTGGTTAGCTCTGCTGGCTCTATTGACTGTGCTACTAATCTCCTCTTTCTTGTCATCTCCCTACCCTGCTTCTCTTCCAGATCTCATTATTTTCACCTGGACTGTAAGGGGAACCTCCATTCTGAGCTCCCTGCTGCCAGCCTCTCCTGCAGCCTCTCCTTCATGACATTCCCTTGCATAAAATCCTTCACTGGCTCCCCACCACCTACAGGACCACCGCAGGCCAATCTTTCTAGGCCCTGCACACCTGGCCCCTGCTGGCCTCCCCAGGCTCATCTCCTATCTCTCCACCCTTGCAGTAAATGCTCCAGCCAGGGATAACTAAACATGCCAGGCTCTCTTAGCCCTCAGGGCATTAGCAGATGGTATTCCTTCTGCCTATCTGATTGTTTCCACATCCTTCAGATGTAAAGGAGCACAGGGACCAATCAGATAATTCTATCCTGTGTGGAAGCCATCCACAAACCTTCCAGACATTGTGTATTCCTCTTTCTTCTATCTTAGGGAGTTACGAATGCCTACAGTGGTGCTGTAGACAGAATGTTTACCTCTTCCTAAAATGTGTATGTTGAAACCTAATCCCCTAAGTGTTGGTATAGGAGGTGGGGCCCTTGGGAGGTTATGAGGTCATGAGGGGAGAGCCCTCATGAATGGGATTAGAGCCCTTATAAAAGAGACCCCAGGCCAGGTATGGTGGCTCACACCTGTAATCCCAACACTTTGGGAGGCTGAGGCAGGTGGATTACTTGAGTCCAGGAGTTCAAGACGAGCTTGAGAAACCCCATCTCTACAAAAAAAATACAAAAATTAGCCAGGTGTGGTGCAGTGTGTCTGTAGTCTCAGCTAATTGGGAGGTTGAGGTGGGAGGATCACCTGAGCCTGGGAGGCAGAGGTTGCAGTGAGATTACGCCACTGCACTCCAGCCTGGGTGACAGAGTGAGACCCTGTCTCAAAAATAAAATAAAAGAGACTCCAGAGAGCTCCCTTGTCCCTTCTACCATGTGAGGACTCAGCCAGAGGATGGCCATCTATAAACTAGGAAGCAGGACTTCACCAGACACTGAATCTGCTGGAGCCTTGATCTGGGACTTCTCAGCCTCTAGAATGGTGAGCAATAAATTTTTGTTGTTTTTAAGCTACCCAGTAAATGGTATTTTGTTATAGCAATTCAAGCAGACTAAGACAGTGGTCAGGCAAGTAACAATATAAATTGATAGAGAGCTGTATAAGATGATAAACCGATTTTTTTTTTTTTTTTTTGAGACAGAGCTTTGCTCTTGTCGCCCAGGTTGGAATGCGGTGGCGCGATCTCGGCTCACTCCAATCTCCACCTCCCATGTTCAAGTGATTCTCCTGCCTCAGCATCCTGAGTAGCTGGGACTACAGGCACACACCACCACGCCTGGCTAATTTTTGTATTTTTAGTAGAGACAGGATTTCGCCATGTTGGCCAGGCTGGTCTCGAACTCCTGATCTCAGGTGATCCACCCACCTTGGCCTCCCAAAGTGCTGGGATTATAGGTGTGAGCCACTGCGCCCAGCTGATAAACTGATTTTTATCATTTTCTACAAAACCAAATATAGGTCCATGATAGATAGCATGGACAGTGTCTGTCACCATGGGCTGGGGGACTGTTGAGAACTTGAGAGCACATGTCTCTCCTGAAGAAGGCATTCTCTACACAACTGCACCTCATTGTTGTCAAGCACCAATGTCAGGCCCATAGTTGCCAGATTTCTTAGTTTTTTAAGGTAAGTCATAAATCTGGATTTTTACATTAAAATTCCAGATTTAAAAATGCTAGCAACCAATTCAAATTTAAAGCATTATAGGGGCTAATTCTTCCAAGCCACATAAAAGATACTAGTGGGTAGGCTTTATCTTGGGAGCCCCGAGTGTGCAAACTCTCTTTTACATTGTAAGGGAGCATTGTATATAATAGTGGACAAAATTTACTAAAGGCCCAGTATGTGTCAGGCTAGTCCTTTTTGCTATGTTGCCCAGGCTGGAGTATAGTGGCACGATCATAGTTCACTATAACCTCAAATATCCGCTTACCTCAGCCTCCTGAATAGCTAGGACTACAGGTGTGCACCACCACACCTGGCCAATGTTTGAAATTTTTTGTAAAGACAGGGTCTCGCTGTGTTGCCCAGGCTGGTCTTGAACTCCTGGCCTCAAGTGATCCTCCCACCTTGGCCTCCCAAAGTGCTGGGTTTACAGGTGTGAGCCACTGTGCCTAGTCTCAAACAGGTCCTTTTCTATGTGCTTTACATGTACAGTATTCATAGATTCAGTCCTCTCAACAGCCTAAGAGGGGGATAGTACTATTATTCCCATTTTATAAAGGAGGAAACAGAAGTAAAGTAACTGACTCAACGTCACGAGTTGGTAAAATTCCAGCACTGGAAGCCTGGCCCTAATTTGGTGCTTTTGCCACAGTCTCACCTACTGGACCATAAACACCTTGGGTGTAGATACCACAGCACTCACCTTTGTATCCTAAAATACCTGGTATATGGCCAGGCATGGTGGCTCATGCCTGTAATCCCAGCGCTTTGGGAGGCCAAGGTGGGCGGATCACGAGGTCAAGTTCGAGACCAGCCTGGCCAAGATAGTGAAACACTGTCTTTACTAAAAATACAAAAATTAGCTGAGCATGGTGGTGCGCACCTATAGTCCCAGCTACTCAGGAGGCTGAGGCAGGAGAATTGCTTGAACCCGGGAGGCAGAGGTTGTGATGAGCCTAGATCATCCCACTGCACTCCAGCCTGGACAACAGAGCGAGACTCCATCTCAAAAAAAATAATAATAATAAATAAAATAAAATAAAATACCTGGTATACAAGGCACTCCTTACATGTATGTTGAGCTGAACTGATATCATACATAATAGTGTAATTACACCTTCATTCATTCACTCAGTAAGACATTCTGAACGCCTACCATGTTTCCTATCCTGTGCTAGGGACTGTGGAAGTCCAGGGAAATGCCCCCTTGCTCTCTAAGTGCTTGCAGTCAAGGAATACAAAATAATTTTCACTACTAAAGGGTACTGCATTACTAAATAAGACTAACTGCAAAACTTTACTGAGTACTGATTATTAGTTCACCAGAAAAAGCAGGAAACAAAAAGTTGAACTCAGTCTCTGTCTAGTGATCCACGATATTTACAGAAAAGATGAAAATATGTGGAGAGAACAAATGGAAAGTCTAAATTTCAGAAAGCATTTCAGAAATGGTAAACACTTCATGTGGAAAATTATTGAATGGAATGGAGCTTAAGAAATTCACACAGTAAAGTTTGCGGATTGGAAATTATCCTTTTTTGGCTGGGCGCAGTGGCTCATGCCTGGAATCCCAGCACTTTGGGAGGCCAAGGCAGGCAGATCACCTGAGATCAGAGGTTCGAGACCAGCCTGGGCAACATGGTGAAACCCCATCTCTACTAAAAATACAAAAATTAGCTGGGCATGGCGGTGCATTCTTCTTCTTTTTTTTTTTTTTTTGAGATGGAGTCTCACTCTGTCACCCAGGCTGGAGTGCAGTGGCGCGATCTCGGCTCACTGCAAGTTCCGCCTCCCGGGTTTGCGCCATTCTCCTGCCTCAGCCTCCCGAGTAGCTGGGACTACAGGCGCCCGCCACCACGCGCAGCTAATTTTTTGTATTTTTAGTAGAGACGAGGTTTCACTGTGTTAGCCAGGATGGTCTCGATCTCCTGACCTCACGTTCTGCCCGCCTCGGCCTCCCAAAGTGCTGGGATTACAGGCGTGAGCTACCGGGCCTGGCTGGTGGTGCATTCTTGTAATCCCAGCTACTCAGGAGGCTGAGTCAGGAGAATTGCTTGAACTCGGGAGGCGGAGGCTGCAGTGAGCCGAGATCGCGCCACTGCACTCCGGCCTGGGCAACAGAGTGAGATTCCATCCCAAAAAAAAAAAAAAAAAAGATCCTTTTTTTTTTTTTTTTTAACGAAAGCAAGTTTATTAAGAAAGTAAAGGAATAAAAGAATGGGTACACCATAGGCAGAACACCCAAAAGTATCCTCTTTTATAAAAGAACAGACATGGAGAAGATATTTGAAAGGTTTCAAAAATACACCTTTTTGATCAATCTGTGTGCCTCCTCACATATAAAAGACAGGGTTATAGAAAAACAGGTAGTTGGCCGGGCACGGTGGCTCACGCCTGTAATCCCAGCACTTGGGGAGGCCAAGGCAGGCGCATCACGAGGTCAGGAGATTGAGACCATCCTGGCTAACACGGTGAAACCCCGTCTCTACTAAAAATACAAAAAAATTAGCCAGGTGTGGTGGCGGGCGCCTGTAGTCCCAGCTACTCAGGAGACTGAGGCAGGAGAATGGCGTGAACCCGGGAGGCGGAGCTTGCAGCGAGCCAAGATCGCGCCACTGCACTCCAGCCTGGGTGACAGAACAAGACTCCGTCTCAAAAAAAAAGGAAAAGAAAAACATAGTTGCGCTGAACTGTTTATATAAGTTAGATTCTACTGTGACAAGTGCATTATAACAAAGATCTATTGAAAAATCTTGGGGGAAGAAGGAATTACAAAACAGTAATGGATGTTTGTTATTTTATGGTAATGGTTATACAGGTATATGCCTGTGCCAAAACTCATCATATTGTAAACTTTAATATTTGCAGTTTATTATACAACAATTATACTCAATAAAGCATGGGAAAAACATGTTTCCTAGACTTGCTATTCAAAGTGTGGTCTGTAGACAGCAGCATTGGCATCACCAGAAAGCTTATGAGAAATGTATACTCTCAGGCCTCCCTCTATACCTACTGAGTCAGAATCTGCAGTTTAAATAAGACATTCAGGTGAGCCTGTCTGGAACTCATCTCCCACAGTGAACTGTTAAAGCGAAGTTATATTCTCTAATTTTTTAATTTTATTTTTTAGAAACAGGGTCTCATTCTGTCGCCCAGGCTGGAATGCAGTGACGCCATCATGGCTTACTGGAGCCTTGACCTCCCAGGCTCAAGTGATCCTTCCACCTCAGCCTCCCAAGTAGCTGGACCCTAGGCACATGCCACCATGCCCAGCTAATTTTTTATTTTTTTGTAGAGACAGGGTCTTCCTATGCTGCCCAGGCTGTTCGCAAACTCCTGGGCTCGAACAATCCTCCTGCCTCAGCCTCCCAAAGTGCTGGGATTACAGGCATGACGCACTGTGCCAACCCCTAATGTTTTTAGTCATTAAGGGCAACCACCTACACAATGGCCCTTGATGTTTCTATTAGCAAGAGGTTCAGATGCTTGGTCTAGAGGATGTTTGGGTTTTCCAACCATATTCAATATGTTAAATTACAAAACAATAAAAAAGTCCATATAATTTTTTTTAATGTATGTCTTTTTTTGAGACAGAGTCTCTCTCCATCACCTAGGCTGGAGCGCAGTGGTGTGATCTTGGCTCACTGCAACATCCACCTCTCAGGTTCAAGCAATTCTCCTGCCTCAGCCTCCTGAGTAGCTGGGATTACAGGTGCCTACCACCACGCCCAGCTAATTTTTGTATAAAAAGTCCATGTAATTAATTAATTACCATATTTTACCTACCTTCCTAGGTATATTCTATAGGTTTTAATAATTATTGTATACTTTTTTAAAAAATAACATTTTTTTCTGATTACAAAAGAAATGCTTATCGTGAAAACTTGGAAAACAGAATCTAGCATTTCATGAAGAAGGGTTATATTTACCCTACTCATTATCATCCCAACAGTTATTGAATGTTAAAGGTAGAACACTGAGCAAAACACAGGGGAATATATATGTATATATAACATTTTGAAGGTTAGGCACATAATATGCATATTTTTAAGCTAATGAAGCTAAATATAAAGATCCAAGCTAAGTGGGAAGAACACAGACCTTAGAGCAGTAGAATTAGAGTTTTTAGTCCTCTACAACTAGAAGTGGGTTTACCATAAAGTTAATGAAGCTCAAGCTTCAGGGCCCCTTGCTTACACAGGCCCCTCCCAAGGCCCTTAGAGCGGCCTTAGCAGTATACGCTTCTGTAACAGTTTTGAGAGTAAGATATGTAAGACCTCTGTCTTCGTTTCTAACTTCCCTTCGTCATCCTCCTCTGGTTAGGAGGTATTGAAATGGCTATAGGCTTTGTGGGGGATTTGGCTAAGGGGACAATGAATAGGGATACATTTAATTTGGGGTCAGTGGCATGCATTTAAGTGGTTTGCAGTCACTTCTGCATGTTTTTAAATTATTGCTCACCATGGGTGTAGGAATGGCTTTCTGGAATATACCTACTGCCCATTATGTCAATTCAGCCAGCACCATGTCACAAAAGTGCAAGGCCAAAGGGCGAAGGAACCCTATGTTGCCTGACACAGGAAGTACTTGGGTAGTGGAGGAGCAACAAGGTTTGAAAGAAAAGAAAGAGCTAGTAAAATTCTTCCATTCTTTTTCCTCTTCTGGGGATGTTGTCTATAGGCACACAGAATGGTCCAGCGTTTGACATACTGTTGTAGGCTTTCCTACAATACAGCTTCTAATAAAACTAGGCTGTCCTGAACCCCTGGTAATAGAATTGCTTACCTTTATACCAAGAAGGCTGGGAAAGCACCAAAATCTACTGTGGTGTGTACCCACGCAGACTTCAAGGGGTTCGTGCTATAAGACCCGAAGTCTTATGAGATTGTCCAAAACACAAAAAACCATGTCAGCAGGGCCTATGGTGGTTCCATGTGTGCTATATGTGTTTGTGACAGGATCAAGCATGTTTTCCTTATCGAGGAAAAGAAAATCATTGTGAGAGTGTTGAAGGCACAAGCACAGGGTCAGAAAGCTAAATAAAAAATGAAGCTTTTTTGAGTAATTAAAATTAAAAGACTTAAAAATATGCTTCCAA
Organism: Pan troglodytes; assembly: GCF_028858775.2. Taxonomy (NCBI): domain Eukaryota; kingdom Metazoa; phylum Chordata; class Mammalia; order Primates; family Hominidae; genus Pan; species Pan troglodytes. The sequence goes on from NC_072398.2 coordinate 23,106,884, forward strand.
CCATCAGAAGTGGAAGATTATAAGGAGAGGGATCAATTCTCTCAATGCCTAATCAAAATGAAGGTTCTCACTCACTGAGAATCTAAGTCATATCTGCAATTATAACTGCACCATACTTCATGTTTTTATGTGAAGCATGCAAAAGGGAATAGATTAGAAACCCTATGTTTATGGGACAAAAACTTATAGTTGTACTACAGTGAGTCTGTCTGTATGTGAAGTTATATGTCTTATCCACCGTAATGAATGAGATCCTGTCTGAATGCAGCATACAAATCTTGTCCTGAAAAAACCCTCGGCCAGGCGCGGTGGCTCACGCCTGTAATCCCAGCACTTTGGGAGGCCGAGGCGGGCATATCACAAGGTCAGGAGATTGAGACCATCCTGGCTAAAACGGTGAAACCTCGTCTCTACTAAAAATACAAAAAAATTAGCCGGGCATGGTGGTGGGCACCTGTAGTCCCAGCTACTCAGGAGGCTGAGGCAGGAGAATGGCGTGAACCCGGGAGGCGGAGCTTGCAGTGAGCCGAGATCGCGCCACTGCACTCCAGCCTGGGCGACAGAGAGAGACTCCGTCTCAAAAAAAAAAAAAAAGAAAAAAGAAAAAAACTCTCTAGGGCTTCAGTAAAAACCACACACAAAATTGTCACTGAAGCAGCCAAACGGCCATAAAAATCTCATAGCATATCCATGAAACTTGAGAGAGGTTTCCCAAACTGAACAATAACCCTAAAAAAGTACGTTAACAATATCAGTAATGAGTTGTGATGCTGAAATAAATTTATAAACAATTATTAAGAAACAAATTTAATCAGCCATGCTGGAGAAAAGACTGATCTTTCTCTTTTCTTTATAGAGAATTACAAAATACGCCGGGCGCGGTGGCTCTCACCTGTAATCCCAGCACTTTGGGGAGGCTGAGGGGGGCAGATCACATGAGGTCAGGAGTTTGAGACCAGCCTGGCCAACATGGGGAAACTCTGACTCTACTAAGTTTACAAAAATTAGCCGGGCGTGGTGGTGGGCACCTGTAATCCCAACTACTTGGGAGGCTGAGGCAGGAGAGTTGCTTGAACCCGGGAGGCAGAGGTTGCAGTGAACCGAAATTGCACCACTACACTCCAGCCTGGGTGGCACAGCAAGACTGTCTGCAAAAAAAAAAAAAAAAAGTTACAAAATAATTGTTATAGGAAAAGGCAATCAGAAGTACGCAGCCAAAACAAAGGTGGGAAAAATGATCATAAATGGTGCTCCCAAAGTCTGGAAACACAGGTGAATATACATAATGTCGGGGGCGACTTCAATCTTTTAGAAAAAAATAGGTTTCTGGGCTCTCAGACGCCCTGTAGAAGAATATCAGGCAGTCAATGAAAATATTACGGTTATGTGTGTGATGTTTGTGGGTTTTATTAACTTTTAAAATATCATTTGTTTTTTCTTTCTCTTTCTAAATATACATTCACTTTCCTACCCTTCTGCGCGTAACTTTTCGTACTCCTTCCTAATGAGGGTCCCCACAAATTGTATGAGCTGCGCTTCCTGCAAAACCAGGATTAGCCCCGTCTGCAACCTCAAAGTCACTGAATTTCTCTGCAGTCTCAGTTTCCCCTTTTAAAAAAATTGGGAATTTGCCCTGCATTTCCTTAGAGTTGCTGTGAAGGCCAAACGAGATGGTGGTGGGCAAAAGAGCTCTGCCAACCACGCAGGCCCCTGCAAATGTGAAGGGCCTCTGACCTGGAGGGTTGGGTGCTGGCCGACCTCGTCAATCCTCCCTACTCCGACCCCCGCGCGGGGCTCCACTGACCCCGCCCCTGCTGGGCACTGACAGCCGCAGCACCGAACCGAGCGGTGGGGGTGGTAGCACCCGCCCACCTGGAGCAACTGGGATCCGAAAGGATGGGGTGGGGGGGAGGGGAGTTCGGGACCAACGGGAGTTGGGGAGCCTGAAGGGTGGTCGCTGAGCCAGGGCAACTGACGATTCCGGAGGGGGTGGGGCACCAGGCCTCAGCCCCTCTCCCGGAGCCCTCCAGCCTCCTCAGCAGCGGAAGTTCCGGTGTCGGTAAGCGGAGGTCAGAGGTCAGCAGGAAGTCGATACGTGGCCGCCGTCTGTCCCCGCTGAGGAGGTGCAGCAGCCGGAGATGGCGGCGGTGCTGAACGCAGAGCGACTGGAGGTGTCCGTCGACGGCCTCACGCTCAGCCCGGACCCGGAGGAGCGGCCTGGGGCGGAGGGCGCCCCGCTGCTGCTGCCACCGCTGCCACCGCCCTCGCCACCTGGATCCGGTCGCGGCCCGGGCGCCTCAGGGGAGCAGCCCGAGCCCGGGGAGGCGGCGGCTGGGGGCGCGGCAGAGGAGGCGCGGCGGCTGGAGCAGCGCTGGGGTTTCGGCCTGGAGGAGTTGTACGGCCTGGCACTGCGCTTCTTCAAAGGTGAGCCGGGCCAGCCCCACCCCCGCCGCTTCTGCCCGGCCCCGGGAGCCCGGCGTGGGCTGTGGTCCCCAGGGTGACTGGACCAGACTTGCCCTCACCCACTCATACTGGGCTGTGGTGACTCAAGCGGGGTTCCCTCCTTGGGGGTACCCGAAGTTTGTCACTACCCGCTTGGCCACTAGGTCACACCCCTGACGGGCCTGCAACCTTGGTTTAGCAGTCATGTCCCGCCTCCCAGAGGTTACCGGGACATTTTACCTGATTTAGCTTCTGGGATTTCCAGGAGCCCAGGTGGAAGAATGAGCCCACTTTCTTCCAAAGGATCCCATTCTTGGATTGCCTTTTATTATTATTATTTTTTTAACTGACGCTTTTCTTTTCCTATTTCCCATGGCTTGTCACATCAGAACCCGCCGATTTTTACCCTTAGTGGAAGAAATCTGTCAAGAGGTTCCATACATAGCTTTTCCAGCCATTCTTGGGAACCATAAACTGGAACAGGACTTGATCCCCTGGCAGATTGATGTGGCAGAGAGGAGGAAGTAAAGTGTTAAGCTCATCATCCTCTCCGGCTTGTCAAACTCTTGAGGAGAGATGTCCACTATGTTCTAGTAACTTCTAGGTGGTTAAAATTTTACATTGTAAGCAATGTGCAAGAGTGAATTCTCAGAGTAAGGCCTAACAGTACCTTCTGTGCTTTTCGCATAATTAATTGTTAAATGTCTCTTGTCTTAGAGCAAGATTGTAGTGTGCGGATTTTTTTTTTTAATTGGGTGATTCACTTAGTCAAATGGTGGAGAGACCAATCACATGATTTTTGTCAGTGGGAAAAACTGATGAAAGCCCGTTAGTTTGATTCTTAAAGATACTTAGTCTTGTAGGGCGAATGGACAGGGAGGGACATCAGCAAATGCAACTTTAAAAGTGGTTGCTAGGTTCCACGTACATTCCAGAACAGCATATTTATGACACTTTCCCCAGAGGGAGTACCTTTTGGAGTACATATTTTACTAGCCAAAGTTGAGTAGTTCAATGTAATGATACACACGGAAGTTGTTTTCTCTCAAAATAACTTTAATTGTGCAAACTAGTGAAAGTTTTATAAATTTTCCAGAACATTTGATCATTTCACATTCAATGACATATCCGTGGTCATTGCACAATGAGTTGAGCCCTCTGTGTACTAACTAGCTTGGGGAATTGGTAATGGCTAATGGGTTTTGGATCATTTGACTTTTAGATCACCGGCTTGAATTTAGAGTTTGCTGTAGTGATGATATATTACCACTTGATAAAAATCAGGTGGTTTCTGTACAATTCATATAGCTACATTCCATCTTAAATTTTTATTCTTGGAACTTATTTTTCAGTAAAGTATATTGTAGCAGAGAGTAAGAGTAGAAATGAACTAATTCCTTTTTTTTTTTTTTTTTTGAGCTGGAGTCCTGCTCTGTTGCAGGACTGAGGGAGGCTGAGGCAGGAGAATCACTTGAACCCGGGAGGCGGAGGTTGCAGTGAGCCAAGATGGCACCATTGTACTCCAGCCTGGGCGACAAGAGCAAAACTCCGTCTAAAAAAAAAAAAAGAATCGCTTCAATATGGGAGGCAGAGGTTGAGGTTGCAGTGAGCCGAAATCATGCCACTGCACTCCATCCTGGGCGACAAAGTGAAATTCTGTCTCAAAACAAAGAAAAAGATTAAAACACTGTAACGTGTAGTATACTTAGCATTGTTTGGAGAGTCAGGAAGCTCTGGATTCTAGTTACCTTGTAAACTAGACAATTAACTTTTCCAGAATCAGTTTCATATGTATAAAGGGAGCTGGATTCGATAAAATATGGTGTCTCAGATTTAAGATTCAGTGGTCTTAACCTAACAGATTATTTTAACATGTGTCTTGAGTGGTAGGAATCCTGGGGAAACTTATAACATGGGGCCTAGGTGTTAGTCACCTTAGAGAATAAAGCTACACTGATAGGTGTGGTTCACTCACTTCCTAAATGAAGTTCTCAAAGCAATATCCAGGTACTAAAAAGGAGAAATAGCTGTGTAGCGATTAAAAGCTACCTTTCTGCATGTATCATTGGAGACTGTTAGTATATGAGACACTAACTGACGAAAGGGAAGGATGTAAAAGCAGTCAGAAGAATTATGGAATGTGGAGTGAGCCAAGTAATGCTGCCTTTGTTTTGTTTTTTGTTTTTGAGATAGAGACTCACTCTGTCGCCCAGGCTGGAGTGCAGTGGTGCCATCTCGGGGCTCACTGCAAGCTCCACCTCCCGGATTCACGCCATTCTCCTGCCTCAGCCTCCCGAGTAGCTGGGACTACAGGTGCCCACCACCACGCCCGGCTAATTTTTTGTATTTTTCGTAGAGATGAGGTTTCACCGTGTTAGCCAGGATGGTCTCGATCTCCTGACCTCGTGATCCTCCTGCGTCAGCCTCCCAAAGTGCTGGGATTACAGGTGTGAGCCACTGTGCCCAGCCTGGTTTTTTTTTTTTTTTTTTTTTTTTTGGCAGAGTTTGATTCTTGTTGCTCAGGCTAGAGTGCAATGGTGCGATCTCAGCTCACTGCAACCTCTGCCTCGAGGGTTCAAGTGATTCTCCTGCCTCTGCCTCCCGAGTAGCTGAGATTACAGGCATGTGCCACCACGCCCAGCTAATTTTGTATTTCTAGTAGAGACGGGGTTTCTCCATGCTGGTCTCGAACTGCCGACCTCAGGTAATCTGCCCGCCTTGGCCTCCCAAAGTGTTGGGATTACAGGCGTGAGCCACCGTGCCCGGCACCTTTGTTTTAATGTGTGGATTTTTCTGGTGGAACACTTGGTGTTTTGTCAGTCTTGCTGGGACTTTCAATCGCTATTCTATGGTTTTATACCAGTATCTCACGAGAATTAGAAATAACATTACATTTTCGGCTGGGTGTGGTAGCTTTTGCCTGTAATCCCAGCACTTTGGGAGGCCGAGGCGGGTGGATCACAAGGTCAGGAGATCGAGACCACCCTGGCTAACACCGTGAAACCTCATCTGTACTAAAAATAAAAAAATTAGCCGGGCGCGGTGGCAGGCGCCTATAGTCCCAGCTACTTGGGAGGCTGAGGCAGGAGAATCACTTGAACCCTCAAGGCGGAGCTTGCAGTGAGCCAAGATTTCGTCCCTGCCCTCCAGCCTGGGCAACAGAGCAAGACTCCATCTCAAAAAAATAAATAAATAAAGGAAAGAACATTACATTTTCTCTTCCACTGTGGAATAAATACGAATCTTGAAAGCATGGATATATTTTTCCATTGCAAATAGCTTGGGTTGGAAATGACAAGCCCTATTTCTTATTCCATCCTTGTCAGGGTGGTAATAGGCCAGTGACTGAATCAATTATGTCAACTATTCTTAATTTTTTATGACAGTAAAAGTAAAATAGATGAAGATGTGGGTAAATGTAAGTTAGCATTTTACCATCTAAATTTCAGACATTATTGACTTTTCAGTATGGATAGTTTTATATTAGGTTACAACTATAAATGAATAGTACGTTATCTTTTGCTTAGAGTCCAAAAGAGGAGTTAAGGACCCAGTGACAACTGCAATACAGTGTGGAGGACTGAGGGAGCAGATGCCATTCCAGAGGGGGGAAGGCCAAGAGCCATGAAAGCCATGAGAAGTCAAAGCATGTGTGTTTGCAAAATGGAAAATAGAAAGCAGTTTGATGGAGAGACCTGGGAAGGTAACTGAGTTCAATTCTTGGAAGGACTTGCATGCCATTGTCATTTTTTTTTTTCTGAGACGGAGTCTTGCTCTGTCACCCAGGCTGGAATGCAGTGGCATGATCTCCGCTCCCTGCAACCTCTGCCTCCTGGGTTCATGTGATTCTCCTGCCTCAGCCTCGTGAGTAGCTGAGCTTACAGGCTTGTGCCACCACACCCAGCTAATTTTTGTATTATTAATAGAGATGGGGTTTCACCATGTTGGCCAGTCTGGTCTTGGACTGACCCCAAATGATCTCCCCGCCTCGGCCTTCCAAAGCGCTGGGATTACAGGCGTGAACCACCGCGCCTGGCCATGTAAGTATTAATAGTTCGGCCTTTTTGTCAGTAAATTAGAAGATGAGGAACCACTGGAGGTTTTTAAAGGGAGGAACAAAGTTGCTCAATTTTTTTTTTTTTTTTTTTTTGACAGTCTGGTTTTGTTATGCAGGCTAGAGGGCAGTAGTGCGATCTTGGCTCACTGCAGCCTATGCCTCCCAGGCTCAAGCCATCCTCCCACCTCATCCTCCTGTGTGACTGGGACCACAGGCACGAGTCACCATGCCCGTCTAATTTTTGTATTTTTGTAGAGACAGAGGTCTCGCTTTGTTGCCCAGCTGGTCTTTAGCTCCTGAGCTCAAGCGATTCACCCGCCTTGGCCTCTCAAAGTGCTGGGATTACAGGCATGAGCTACCACGCCCGGCCAGAGTTGCCCAGTTCTATTTTAGCAATGTTAAGCTAGGTTTTCTTATCTCCATGGGTTAAGGACCCACAGGAATCCAGTGGGTTCATTTTATTATGGCCTTTATACTTCTTGGATGGAGTTGACCTGGGGAATTGTATTTTGGTTTTTAGAGTTCTTTGGGGTGGACTTTTCCTTCTCTAATACTTTATTACTGTATTACATTAAGCTGGTAGATTGTTTACATCAATTTAAAATTTCAGAGTAATAATTGTCAATAGTTATTGAGTAGATGTTTACTAAATCTCAGGTACTATGCCAAAAACTGTATGTACATTATTTTGTTTAATCCTCCAAGAGGCCTTCTGTAAGGGTATTAATCCCATTTCTGAGTTAAGGATCCTGCCTCAGGCCCCTCAGTTATTTGGAAGGTAAGTCTTGGACTCATTTTCTTTATGGAATAGTTCTACTAGCATTGCTATTGATTATACCCAATTATGTTACTGATAGCAGAGTATTATATGTTGGGAGAGTTATATTAATGATAGCAAGCAAATGGACAACTGAAATGGTTCCATTTCCTCTTGTCTTCTTTAAACATAGGCAACTACAAGAGCATTTATAAATGGCTTCCTTAATGTTTTAAAATACTGTACAGCTGTAATTTATTCATTAGAAACATATATAATTAGTGTGCCTCCTGGACTTCAGTGGTCTATCCTCAGATAATTTCAAGTTTGTTACTATGGAACATCTATTAGAGTTCTTTTTCCCTTTTATTATCTTTACCTTTAGACATAAGTATGTAATACTGTAGGAGGATATATAGACCTAAGAGAGACAGATGTAAGACAGAAAAACAATTATAGCCACCAAGTTCATGTTAAATTTGAGCTGAACCAAAACTTTCCTTTGACTGGATTCAGGAATGTGTATGTGTTGTTGTTGTCATTGTTTTTTTTTTTTTTTTTTTTTTTTGAGATGGAGTCTCATTCTGTCACCCAGGCTGGAGTGCAATGGCGCGATCTCAGCTCACTGCAACCTCCGCCTCCTGGGTTCAAGCAATTCTCCTGCCTCAGCCTCCCAAGTAGCTGGGATTACAGGCACATGCCACTACGCCCAGCTAATTTTTGTATTTTTAGTACAGACAGGGTTTCACCATGTTAGGCTGGTCTCGAGCTCCTGACCTCAGGTAATCCACCTGCCTTGGCCTCCCAAAGTGCTAGAATTACAGGCGTGAGCCACTGTGCCCAGTGTGTATATGTTTTTAATGTAAGTGATTTTAACATTTTCCCGAGGCTTCCCTTTATCACACATGCAGTGCACTAAAGTACACAAATACTAAGTGTGTAGCTTGATGAGTTTTCACAAAGTGGACAGTGTAGCCAATGCCCAGGAGCAGATGTTTTATCAGTTAACTAACACAAGAGCTACTGTGAATCAGTATTTAGAAAGGTAAGCTCTGGAGTCAACACTCTTTAGGGTGTGTTTTCCTTGCTCTGCCACTTAATTTTGTTAACTTTTTGTGCTTTCCTGTACTCAAAGGGTTGTTTTAGGAATTATAAGAAATTATATATATAAACTCTTAGCAGAATGCCTGGCTATTGGTATTTTTGTGGCTGCTTATGTTGTTGAAAAGGAGGTACTTCTGAGAATTGATTATGGATGTTTTGAGTTAATGGAGGGGAAGTCTTAAAACTTTTACTAAGCAGTTAGTATATGCTAGGCAATTCCCAGAGTGTTTCCTACTCATTGATTTAGGAATACTGCATTGTTTTATCCTTTTTTCTTTTTTTGGAGACAGAGTCCTGCTCTGTTGCCCAGGCTGGAGTGGAATGGCCCAGTCTTGGCTTACTGCAACCTCCGCCTCCTAGGTTCAGACGATTCTCTTGCCTCAGCCTCCCGAGTAGCTGGGACTACAGGCACGTGCCACCCCACCCAGCTAATCTTTGTATTTTTAGTAGAGACAGGGTTTCACTATGTTGGCTAGGCTGGTCTTGAACTCCTGACCTTGTGATCCACCCACCTCGGCCTCCCAAAGTGCTGGGATTACAGGCGTGAGCTGCTGCACCCAGTTGGTTTTTCAGTTTTAATATTTGGTTTTTTTTTTGGAGATGGAGTTTCACTCTTGGTGCCCAGGCTAGGGTGCAGTGGTGCGATCTCAGCTCACTGCAACCTCCGCCTCCTGGGTTCAAGCGATTCTCCTGCCTCAGCCTCCCAAGTAGCTGGGATTACAGGCGTGCACCACCACACCCGGCTAATTTTTGTATTTTTAGTAGAGATGGGGTTTCTCCATGTTGGGTCAGGCTGGTCCCAAACTCCCAACATCAGGTGATCCGCCCACCCGGCCTCTCAAAGTACTGGGATTACAGGCGTGAACCACCACGCCTGGCCCAGTTTCAATATTTCTAAAAGATGGATTTTAATCAAAGTGTATTCTCTGTGAGGCAACAGTGTGATGTGGCCATGAAATAAAACAGATTTGATCTTAAGCTGCTTTGGTGGAAATATGGTAACTAGGATGAGGGAAAGAGAGAGATAGTCCTGCTCTCCTCTGCACCAAGGAGTACACCTCAAACAAGCCATGGATACTGCTTGTTTGAGGCATCATCCTTTAGGGTTAAAAACAAAATGGAGCTCATTCAGAAGAGAGCAACTTGTACCTAGTGGGAATTCAAATCCCTGCCATTATTATCATAATGGCTGCTGTTTAGTCAGTGTCTGCTCTATGCAGGCACTATACGAAGATTTTGGGACACATTTCTAACACTCATATGAACCCTAAGGAGCAGTATTTATTTTATTGATAACAAAACAGATTTCAAAAGATTAAATAACTTGTCCATGTTATATACTTAATAGCAGAGCTGGGAATTAAATTTAAATTTGAAGTATGATTGACTAAGCTGGGAATGTGTAGCCAAGAGAATAGAGAACTCAGGGCAAACACAATACATATTTTGTGACTTTCTTGAGGTCTAATTAGTTAGATGTGTTTTAGTTAATGCTGAGGACAGGAAATAAACCCTGTGGATGGAGTTGAGAGATACCACCTCAGAATAAAGAGCTAAGAATCACAGCTATTCAAAGATGGATTAGACTGCTTTGGGACAGTGAGTTCTTATCACCAGGAAGTATTCAAGCATAGGTTAGCAATTGCTGGGTGGATATTGTAGAGAGGATTTGAGATTTAGTTTGCAGTTCAATCACCTATCTTTAACATCCTTTCCACGCCGTAGATTTTATGGCCTTCTTTCATTAAATGAAGGCTAGAAGGGACATTGAAATAATTTGGTACTTTCCTTTGCCTCCAGAGAGAAGAGAAAAAATATGATTTCTCCTATAAAATAGCAATTGAGGTGTGAGCCTAATAGTCTTTTTTTTTTTTTTTTTTTGAGACGGAGTCTTGCTCTGTCGCCCAGGATGGAGTGCAGTGGCGCAATCTCGGCTCACTGCAAGCTCCGCCTCCCGGGTTCACGCCATTCTCCTGCCTCAGCCTCCCGAGTAGCTGGGACTACAGGCGCCCGCCACCATGCCCGGCTAATTTTTTTTTTTTTGTACTTTTAGTAGAGACGGGGTTTTACCATGTTAGCCAGGATGGTCTCGAACTCCTGACCTGATGATCCGCCCACCTTGGCCTCCCAAAGTGCTGGGATTACAGGTGTGAGCCACTGCGCCCGGCCCCTAATAGTCTTTTGTATACTTAATTTCAGGTGGGAGGGACTTAATTGTAATCTTTCAGAGCTTTGGATTTGGTATCAAATTATGCTGTCCTATTTGAACTGTAAAGTTAAATACTTGTGAGTTTAGTAAGAACATAATGTAGATCCCATTATCTGTTTTTAATTGCCTGAAAAATGTGTTTTGTGTATCATGTTAGTTTCCTATTGCTCTTGTAACAAATTACCACAAATTTATTGGCTTGGGCTGGGTGTAGTGGCTCACGTCTGTAATCCCAGCACTTTGGGAGGTTGAGGCAGGTGGATCACTGAGCTCAGGAGTTCCAGACCAGCCTGCGCAATATGGGAAAACTCCATCTCTGCAAAAAAAACCCACAAAAATTAGCCAGGCTTGGTGGCTTGTACCTGTAGCCCCAGCTACTCAGGAGGCTGAGGTGGGAGAATCACATGAACCTGGGAGGCAGAGGTTGCAGTGAGTGAGATCGTGCCACTGCACTCCAGCCTGGGCTACAGAGCAAGACCCTGTCTAAAAAAAAAAAAAAAAAAATAGTGGCTCAAAACAACTCATACTAAAAATCCATCTGCACTTTAGATTTTCCTGCAAGCCCTAACGTGTACCGGACAACCTGTTCAGACTCTCATGGTTGGGAATATCCTCTGATGATCTGACTCCCCTAGTCTATGGATTAAATTGATAGAAGATCTGATTTGTATAGTAAACTCCTCTGTTCATACGGGTATTGACTGTTCCTGATTCAAGATGACAGCTACAATGGTACTGTCAAAAACAGCTATGTGGGGCTGGGCACGGTGGCTCATACCTGTAATCCCAGCACTCTGGGAGGCTGAGGCAGGCGGATCTACGAGTTCAGGAGATGGAGACCATCCTGGCTAATGCGGTGAAACCCGTCTCTACTTAAAAAAAAAAAAAAAAGCCAGGAGTGGTGGTGGCCACCTGTAGTCCCAGCTACTTGGGAGGCTGAGGCAGGAGAATGGCGTAAACCTGGGAGGTGGAGCTTGCAGTGAGCTGAGATCACACCACTGCACTCCAGCATCAACTGGGACCACTTGAACCCGTCTCGGTTCAAGCGACAAAAGCAAGACTCCGTCTAAAAAAAAAAAAAAAAAAAACAGCTACATGGGAATTTGTTCCTCTGCCGCATTGTGCAGTGACTGGTTTCACCCAGTACTTTGATGTGAGAATAAGCACTTTCCTCATATCAGGAATATTGTGGGTGTTTCCTGTTACTCACGGCTGAATGTAATCTTCGGTACATTACCAATTATGTTTGATTGTATGTGATTAAAAATAATGTGCACATTTTTTCCTCAAAGTTGCTGGACATGTTTCTTCGAAAGCAGTTAATAAATTCTAACAATTTATCTACTAACAAATACTGTTTTTTTAAATTTACTGAGAAGAAATATTAAAATATCTCATTGACAGTCATGGATCAGATAAACTTTATAATTAGCCTTATAATTTTGCTGATTATTTGACATTGTGAGTTCACAAAAGTTGAGGCATTTTTTTCTTCATGTATATTTTACTTTTCATATTCAAATAGTCATAGTTTTTATGATAATAATTTCTCATTCACTCATAATACCAAAAGTTAAGTCGTGCTTTTCTGAGTGCCCTCTTGCCAAAGACCACCAGGATCACAACTATTGTTAAAGAAGGTGTAAAAAATTGTAGTAATAAATATGACCACAAGCAAAGCAAACAAAAACCACACACACACTCTTAACGTTCTGTAGGTTAGAGATAGGTCCTGTTGGGGTAAAATCAAGGTGTCAGCAGGGCTTTGTTTCTTCTGGAGAGCACCTGAAAGCTTTTTTTTTTTTTTGAGACGGAGTCTCGCTCTGTAGCCCAGGCTGGAGTGCAGTGGTGCGATCTTGAGTCACTGCAACCTCTGCCTCCTGGTCCCGGTTCAAGCAGTTCTCCAGCCTCAGCCCCCCGAATAGCTGGGAATACAGGCACGTGCACCATGCCCAGCTAATTTGTGTATTTTTAGTAGAAACAGGGCTTCACCATGTTGGCCAGGCTGGTCTTGAACTCCTGACATCATGATCCACCTGCCTCGGCTTCCCAAAGTGTTGGGATTACAGGCGTGAGCCACCACGCCCAGCCGCAAGCTTTTGTTTATGCCCCTTCCTCCATCTTCAGAGCCACCATAGCCTCTTCAGATCTCTGACTCTTCTTTCTCCCCTTCCATTTATAAGGACCCTTATGATTACATTGGGCCCACATGAGTAGTTCAGGAAAAGGCCAACTGCAACCTTAATTCTGCCTTTGCAAGTAACCTAACATATTCACAGGTTCCAGAAGTTAAACATCTTTGAGGAGCCATTATTCTGCCCACCACTTGTGTCATAGTAGCTTATGAACTGATTACTGAAATTGTGCATGAGTTTATTCGTTTTACCTTTTTATTAAAAATGGAAACCAGAGCAATTGAAAAGGTGAAATTGGACTACAACATTTATAATGAATAATAGTCATCCTGTTTTCTGGTGTTTTTCCCATTTCCTAGGCCCTCTCCCCAGAGGCAGCTGCTTTCCATTATTTTAACTGTTTCTTCTGGTATTTGCTTCCATTTTCCTACTGCTGCTTTAATTTAAAAAAAAAAAAATTCTAATGTATGTCTGTATCTCTCTTTCTCCTTTCCTCTTCTCAGACTCTTAATTTTGTTTTGTGGTTAAATTGTTGTCTGCTGTTTGTTTTTATGTTATTCATTGCTGAAACAGATGATACACTTTGATTACATTTTTGTTCTTGTGCAAACCTTTTTATAAAGACATCTATCTTAAATGTCCTTAAATTCTTGAATCAGTCTCAGTGTTTGTGGTAAGACTTAGTTAAGTCGGCTGCCCAACTGTCATCCTGGAAATTACCTTCGTCTTTTCCTATTGTGGTTAGATTTTGTTTTCCCTGAATCACTTATTTTCCTTTGTTGTTGTTTTTATTTATTCCATTACTTTGGAAATGCACACCCCTTAATATCTTCTTGTGAAAAGAGTGCATGAGACCATGCCTTTCCAAAAATGTGTTTGTTTTACTGTCACTTTTGATTTATTTGATTGGGCATAAAAGTCTAGATTGGAAATAATTTCCCTCCGGAATTTTGAAGGCATTATTCCATTCATTGCTTTCTTTTTTCTTTTTCTTTTTTTTTTTTTTTTTTTTTTTTTGAGATGGAGTCTCACTCTTTTGTCAGGCTGGAGCACAGTGGCAATTTCGGCTCACTGCAACCTCCGCCTCCCAGGTTCAAGCGATTCTCCTGTCTCAGCCTCCTGAGTAGCTGGGATTACAGGTGCATGCCACCATGCCGGGCTAATTTTTTTTTTATTTTTAGTAGAGATGGGGTTTCACCATGTTGGTCAGGCTGGTCTCCAACTCCTGACCTCAGGTGATCCGCCTGCCTTGGCCTCCCAAAGTGCTGGGATTACAGGCCTGAGCCACTGTGCCCACCTTCCCATTCATTGTTTTCTAGCATTCAGTATTCTTTTTTTGTTTGTTTGTTTTTGAGACGGAGTCTGGCTCTGTCACCCAGGCTGGAGTACAGTGGCACGATCTTGGCTCACTGCAACGTCTGCCTCCCGGGTTCAGGCGATTCTCCTGCCTCAGCCTCCCAGGTAGCTAGGATTCCAGGGCGTGCACCACCACTCCCAGCTAATTTTTGCATTTTTAGTAGAGACTGGGTTTCACCATGTTGGTCAGGGCTGGTCTCGAACTCCTGACCTCAGGTGATCCACTCGCCCTGGCCTCCCAAAGTGCTGGGATTACAGGCGTGAGCCACCACACCTGGCTTTTTCCAGGGTTCTCTAAATTGGCTTCCTTATTCCTTTTAGTGGGATTTCATTAAGGATCAGAGGTAATTGTCTGTGTTCAATCCATCATGTTTAATTAGAGGTTTATCTGCATGTTTTCTTTTCCAAGCAGAATTTGTGTTTGGTTTTGTTTGCCATAGAAAGCAGAATTCCAAAATTGATTGAATTAAATAACTTTGTAATATTAATAATTAATGAGTGCAAGAGCCGAGGATGATGCTTGTGTTCCCTTCTGGGAGGACTGAAATAGAACTTTCCTTTAGGAATAGGGCCCTGGTTAAAGATTTTTGAGTTTCTACAAGGCTTTTTGTGTTTGTGCAGTTAGTGGTACTTATTATTTTCCTGCTAACTACATTTAACGTTTATGGTACCAGAAATAATTTAGAAGAAAATTATTCTTGGTCGGGTGCGGTGGCTCACACTGTAATCCCAGGTCTTCGGGGCTCTGAGGCAGGCGGATTACCTGATGTCAGGAGTTTTGAGACTAGCCTGGTCAACATGGTGAAACCCCTTCTGTACTAAAAATAAAAAAATTAGCTAGGTGTGGTAGTGCACACTTCTGTAATCCCAGCTACTGGGGAGGCTGAGGCAGGAGAATCACTTGAACCTGGGAGGTGGAAGTTGCAGTGAGTCGAGATCGTCCCACTGCACTCCAGCCTGGGCAACAGAGTGAGACTCTGTCTCAAAAAAAAAAAAAAAAAAAAGAAAAGAAAAAAAAAGAAGAAAATTATTCTCACCTGATTTAAAATACTAAACTCTTGTGATGTGTCAACCGGAGCCACCTGAAGAGTAAGAGAGCTGTAACCTTTTGTGTAATACTAATAGTCTGCATAGCAATATAGATTGTGAAGGATTTTTATTTTTCTGTGTGTGTGTTTTTTTTTTTTTTTTTTTTTTTTGAAGCTTAGAACTTCAGTATTGTGTGAACTGTGCTATACCAAAAGTGGTTGGGGTTAGCACAGCCTCCTGGGTTTTGTATATTCCTTGGGAGAATAATCTCTTAACCTCATCCCAAAGGCTGAAAATACATTGCTTCGACTTTAAAAATGTGTGTTAAAAAAGATAATGTGTATGTGTGTTTGATTACAAAGTACATATGCTTACTGAAAATTTGGGGAAATAAAAAATGAATAAATAAAATAAAATTAATTTGTAATACAGTCTTTCAAAAATAATTATTAGTATTAACATTTTGAGTTTTGTTTCGAGACAGGGTCTCACTCTGTCACTCAGGCTGGAGTGCAGTGGCACCATCATGGCTCACCACAGTCTCAATGCCCAAGATCAAGGGATCCTCTCTTCTTGGCCACCCTAGTAGCTGGGACTGTGGTACACGCCACCATGCCCAGCTAAATTTTGGTTTTTTGTATGTGTGTGGAGACAGGATTTCACTTTGTTTCGCAGGCTGGTCTCAAACTCCTGGGCTCAAGCAATCCACCTGCCCTAGCTTTCCAAAGTGCCAGGATTATAGGCATGAGCCACCAGGCCCAGCTGGGTTTGTTTGTTTGTTTGTTGCTTAGACAGGGTCTTCATCTGTCACCCAGGCTGGAGTTCGGTGGTGCTTTCACAGTCTATTGGAGCCTCGACCTTCAGGCTCAGGCAATCCTGAGCCTCCAGAGAAGCCTGGACTTCAGGCGCATGCCGCCACACCCAGCTGTATGCCACCACACCCAGCTGTATGCCACCACACCCAGCTGTTTTTTAGTTTTTTGTAGAGATGGGGTCTTGCAGTGTTGCCCAGGCTGGTCTCAAACTCCTGGACTCAAGTGATCCTCCCCCTTCAGCCTCCCGAAGTGTTGGGATTACAGGTGTGAGCCACTGCACCTGGCTGTTTGTTTTCTTGATTTTTTTTTGAGACAAATTTGGCTCTCATCTAGAAAAATTATTAATTTGGAGATTCAGTAGTAAGATTTAAAGAAAGGATTATAGAGCAATTATTTTTATTTTCTTCAGAGTCAGAATCTTAATGGATTGCCCAGGCTAGATTCTAACTTGTGGATTCAAATGATCTTCCTGTCTCAGCCTCCCAAGTAGGTAGGACTACAGGTGCATGCCACTGCAGCTGGCGATAGAGCAATTCTTAAAACTAGTAAGTGCATAAAAGAGTAAATGGGAATGCAAGGACAGTTCACAAGAATGGATATACTGTTTTGTTCATTCTCATAGTAGTTGACCCATAAAGTCAATTTCTTTTGTGAGATTTGCTGGGCGTGTTTTTTGATGAGGGCCTGTGAACAAAAATGTAGGCTTAAGCACTGAAGTTCACAGAGGTCAGCGAATCTGTTTGCCTGACCAGGACTAGCACTGAAAACGTATTCCTCTTTTTTTTTTTTTTTTTTTTTTGAGATGGAGTTTTGCTCTTGTTTCCCAGGCTGGAGTACAGTGGCACGATCTCGGCTCACTGCAACCTTCGCCTCCCAGGTTCAAGCAACTCTCCTGCTTTAGCGTCCCAAGTAGCTGGGATTATAGGTGTGCGCCAGCATGCCTGGCTAATTTTTGTATTTTCATTAGAGACGGGGTTTCTCATGTTAGTCAGGCTGATCTCAAACTCCTGACCTCAGGTGATCCACCCACCCCAGCCTCCCAAAGTGCCGGGATTACAGGCATGAGCCACCGTGTGTGGCCACATATTCCTCTTTTTAAAAACACATTTATTGGCCAGGCACGGTGGCTCACGTCTGTAATCCCAGCATTTTGGGAAGCTGAGGCGGGCAGATCACCTGAGGTCAGGAGTTCAGGACCAGCCTGGCCAACCCAACATGGTGAAACCCCGTCTCTATGAAAAATACAAAAATTAGCCAGGCACGGTGGCGCACACCTGTAGTCCCAGCTACTCAGGAGGCTGAGGCACGAGAATCGCTTGAGCCCGGGAGGCAGAAGTTGCAGTGAGCCAAGATCACGCCACTGTGCTCCATCGTGGGTAACAGAGCAAGACTCCATCTCAAAATAATAAATAAATAAATATACTTTTTAAGTTTGCACTGTATTTTTAATTCTGTCAGGTGTAAAAAGGGCAGACGTTAAAATAACATCCAAAAGTAC
Source organism: Pan troglodytes (assembly GCF_028858775.2). Taxonomy (NCBI): domain Eukaryota; kingdom Metazoa; phylum Chordata; class Mammalia; order Primates; family Hominidae; genus Pan; species Pan troglodytes. The sequence continues at coordinate 23,124,286 of NC_072398.2, forward strand.
TGAAACTCAACCAGGCACAGTGGCTCACACCTGTAATCCCAGCATTTTGGGAGGCCAAGGCGGGTGGATCACCTGAGATCAGGAGTTCGAGACCAGCCTGGCCAACGTGGTGAAACCTCGTCCCTACTAAAAAGTACAAAAAGTAGCCAGGCGTGGTGGTGCATGCCTGTAATTCCAGCTACTTGGGAGGCTGAGGCAGGAGAATCCCTTGAACCAGGGAGATGGAGGTTGCAGTGAGCCGAGATTGTGCCACCACACTCCAGCCTGGGTGACAGAGCGAGACTCTGTCTCAGAGAAAAAAAAAAAAAATTTGTTTACTTACCATCCCTCAAAGCCCCTGCACCTAGTTCACATTATCAAATGCTTGAATAAAGAAACAAGTTGGCCAGGCATGGTGGCTCATGTCTATAATCCCAGCACTTTGGAAGCCTAGGGCGATTGATTACTTGAAGCCAGGAGCTCGAGACCAACCTGGGTAACATGGCAAAACCCTCTGTCTACAAAAACACAAAAATTAACTGGGCATAGTGGCACTCACCAGTAGTTCCAGCTACTCAGGAGGCTGAGGTGGGAGAATCCCTTGAGCCCAGGAGTTCAAGGCTGCAGTGAGCTGTGATCGTGCCACTGCCCTCCAGCCTGGGTGACAGAGTGAGAACCTGTCTCAAAAAGAAGCAAACGTATCATCTGGTAGGAAATGAACCCTCCCTCCATTAGTAGAAAACCCAAATAGCAGTATTTTACAGATAACTTTATAGCAATAGTCAGGGATTTCAAAAAATTTTTTTCATATCCACTTGCCCCATCTATTAGTTCAAATCATCTTCCTGCAGCAAAAAAAAATTTTGTGTGTGTGTATGTTCGAAATTGCTATTTTGCATGACTAATCAGAAAAGTTGTCTTCAGGTGAATAGTTTCCATGTGATTTTATCTTTACTGACATTTATTTAGATAAAACTACTTAATTGAATTTATTCTTAAAAAAAGAAAGGCCAGGCACGGTGGCTCACGTCTGTAATCTCAGCACTTTGGGAGGCCCAGGTGGGCAGATCACGAGGTCAGGAGATCGAGACCGTCCTGGGTAACATGGTGAAACCCCGTCTCTACTAAAAAAAAAAAAAAAAAAAAAAAATACAAAAAATTAGCTGGGTGTGGTGGCGGGCACCTGCAGTCCCAGCTACTCGGGAGGCTGAGGCAGGAGAATGGCGTGAACCCAGGAGGCGGAGCTTGCAGTGAACCGAGATCATGCCACTGCACTCCAGCCTGGGTGACAGAGTGAGACTCCGTCTCAAAAAAAAAAAGGAAAGGAAAAATGCACTCTCAGTCTCAGGCCCACCACATCTTTTTTTCTTGAATCATTGGCAGCATATGTTCTTTTATAGGCTCAAGATAAAATGACACAGGTTAATGTCTTTTTTTTTTTGAGATGGAATCTCGCTCTGTTTCTTAGGCTGGAGTGCAGTGGTATGATTTAGGCTCGCTGCAACCTCCATCTCATTCAAGCGATTCTCCTGCCTCAGCTCCCTGAGTAGCTGGGATTACAGATGTGCTGCACCACCACACCCAGCTAGTTTTTGTATTTTTAGTAGAGAGAGGGTTTTGCCATGTTGGCCAGACTGATCTCGAACTCTTGACCTCAGGTGATCCATCTGCCTTGGCCTCCCAAAGTGCTGGGATTACAGGTGTGAGCCACTGTGCCCAGCTGCTTAATGCCCTTTTTTTTTGTTTTAAAAAACAAAAACTCGGCTCACGCCTGTAATCCCAGCACTTTGGGAGGCCGAGGCAGGCCGATCACGAGGTCAGGAGATCAAGACCATCCTGGCTAAAGCAGTGAAACCCCGTCTCTACCAAAAATACCAAAAAAAAAAAAAAAAAAAAAATTAGCCAGGCAGTCCAGGCGCGGTGGCTCATGCCTGTAATCCCAGCACTTTGGGAGGCCGAGGCGGGCAGATCACGAGGTCAGGAGATCGAGACCATCCTGGCTAACACAGTGAAACCCCGTCTCTACTAAAAATACAAAAAAAATTAGCCGAGCATGGTGGCGGGCGCTTGTAGTCCCAGCTACTCGGGAGGCTGAGGCAGGAGAATGGCGTGAACCCGGGAGGCAGAGCTTGCAGTGAGCCGAGATCGCACCACGGCACTCCAGCCTGGGTGACAGAGCGAGACTCTGTCTCGAGAAAAAAAATAAAAATAAAAAAAACCTCTCTAAATCACAAGGCTAAGATCAGGAGCTGGAGCTATTTTTCAAATTATCGCCATTTGTTAAAAGCGAGAAGGGGGTGGGCACAGTGGCTCACGCCTGTAATCTCAATACTTTGGGAGGCTGAGATGGGTGGATCACCTGAGGTCAGAAGTTGGAGACCAGCCTGGCTAACATGGTGAAACCCCATCTCTGCTAAAAATATAAAAACTAGCCGGGTATGGTGGTGCACACCTGTAGTCCTAGCTACTTGGGAGGCTGAGGCAGGAGAATCACTTGAACCCAGGAGACGGAAGCTGCAGTGAGTCGAGATTGTGCCACTCACTGCACTCCAGCCTGGGCAACAGAGCGAGACTCCGTCTCAAATAAAAAGTGAGAAGGAAGTTGTTCTGGGCTGTGTTTCTCTAATAATTACCTGTGACATAGTAGTGTAAGAAAACTTTTGGTGATTAATATCCTTATCAAATATTTGATGATTAATGTCATCAAGTATTATGTGTTGTATGTGCTATATATACTTTTATACAGCTGGCAGCACAGTAGGTTAGTTTACGCCAGCATCATCGTAAATACTTGAGTTATATGTTGCATCATGTTATGGTGGCTACCACACCACTAGGCCATAGGAAAATTTCAGCTCCATTATAATAATCTTATGGGACTACACTCATATAAACAATCTGTCCTTTACTGAAATGCAATTATGCAGAGCATGACTGTACCACATTGTTTCGACTTTCCCTTATTGATAACCTTTTAAGTTATTTCCAGTAACAAGAAAACAGTGCTGCAATGAATGTCCTTGTATCTGCCTCCTTTTATATATTTGGGAGTGCTTGTCAAGCATATGTAATGAGAACTGGAATGACTGGATCATAGGGCATACACATTTATAGTTTTGAAATACAGGAGTCTCTCCTTGTCCATGGTTTTGCTTTCCCTTCTTTCAGATACCCGGGGTTAATCAAGGTCTGAAAATAGGTGAGTAGAATACATTCAGATATTTTGAGAGAGACAGAGATCCCACATTCACATAACTTGTTGTTGTATATTGTTATATAATTACAATATACAAATATAATACAGTATTTTATTGTTAATCTCTTATTGTATCTAATTTATAAATTACAGGTATGTACATTTAGGAAAAACATAATATATGTAGGGTTCAATATTATCTGCAGTCTTAAACATCCACTGGGGGATAAGGTAAGGACTATTGTGTATTGCCAAATTGACCTTCAAGGTAACTATAACAGTTTATACTTTCAGCATTCATATATGAGAATGGGTATCTGTTTGTAGGATCTTAATAACTTTAGATGTTATCTAACTTTTTTGTTTATCTGATGGGAGGTGGGGGTCTTGGTATCTAATGCTTTTAATTTGTATTTCTTGACTAGTGGGGTTGAATATCTTTTTGGGTGTTTATTGGCAGCTTCTATATTTTTTCTTCTCTGAGTTTCCTGCTGTTCTTTAACCCATATTCTTCTCACTCATTAGTGATTTTATTTCACCACTATATACATGAATGAGACATATAAGTAGCATATACTACTTTCAAGGGCCCTCCCCGTTTTCTTTAAATTTGGTAGTCTGTTGTCATTGGAATCAACCAGTAGTTAATGCTACCATTTATCAAAGAAGTGGAACTGTTCTCTGAATATTTCCCATTTTACCAGAACCCAATTTCATACGGCTTTTAAATGTTGGTAGCAGTTAGTCTTTATTGGTCAAACTGGTTGCACTCTTAATTGCCTATATGGAAACCTACCAGAGCCAATCAGGTGAAGGAAAGAAAAGCATTAATAAGTTAGTAATAATAATAATCCTATTACCTCTGAAGTAGCAACCTCTGAAGGGTAACCCTTTCTTTATTGATGAATAAACTGAGAGGTTAAATAGTCACATAGCTAGGAAGTGTCTCAGCTGAGATTTAAACCCAGGCCATCCAATTCCAAAGCCTTTTCCACCACATCATACTGCCTTAGTGGGATGGATATATTTTTTAATACAGCCTTTCAAAGTGTACATAATCTTCTATGCATGATCATGTTAAAAGGGACTAATATAAAATTATTTTAAGTTTTTCTTTTCTCTTTTGGCTAAAAATTATTTTTAAAAGCTATTTTAAAAACCGATTGTTGGGCTGGGCATGGTGGCTCACACCTGTAATCCCAGCACTTTGGGAGGCTGAGGCAGGAGGATTGCTTGAGCCCAGGGTTCAAGACCAGTCTGGGCAACATTGTAAGACATTGTCTCTGCAAAAAGTAAAAAATTAACCAGATGTGGTGGCACATGCCTGTAGTCCCAGCTTCTCGGGAGGCTGAGGCAGAAGGATTGCTTAAGCCTGGGAGGTCAAGGCTGTAGCCTGACTGCAGCTTGACAGATGGGTTTTTCTGTAGTAGCTTTAGCATAAGTATTGATAGTTGGCTTATTTTTACAACCTAATTCAGGGTAGGCATGGTGGTCCACACTTGTAATGCCAGCACTTTGGGATACTGAGACGGGAGAATCACTTGAGCTCAGGAGTACGAGACCAGCCTGGGCAACATAGTGAGACCTTGTCTCTACAAAAATAAAAACATTTTCCACGTATGATGGCGCATGCTCCTGTAGTCCCAGGTAGTTGGGTGACTGAGGTGGGAGGATCACTTAAGCTCAGCAGGTTGAGGCTGCAGTGGGCTGTGATTGTGCCACTGCATTCCAGCCTGGGCAATAGAGCGAGACCTTGTCTCAAAAAAAAAAAAAAAAAAAAAATCAGCATACCGGATTTCCGTCTTAGGTTCTGTTATTAATAAAATGTAGTAATTGGGCTGGGCATGCTGGCTCAAATCCCAGCACTTTTGAAAAGGAGGCCAAGACGAGAGGCTTGCTTGAGCCCAAAAGTTCGAGACCAGCCTGGGCAGCCCTGTCTCTGCCAAAAGACAGGTTTGGTGGCACGCACGTGTAGTCCAGCTACTTGGGGGGCTGAGGTGGGAGGGTCATTTGAGTCCAGGAGGTCAAGGCTTCAGTGAGCCGTCGTCACACCATTGCACTCCAGCCTGGGCAACAGAGTGAGACTCTGTCTAAAAATAAAAAAATTTTTTTAAAGTAGTAATTGAAATAAAAATTTCACTATTAGTGTTTGTGTCTATTACAGGCAGTTTGTGACATGCTTTGTAGCAAAGCTTTAGTATATAATGCTGAAAATTATGTATTTTGCCTATGCTAATTGTTTTCGTGTTTCTTTTTCTTATAGAAAAAGATGGCAAAGCATTTCATCCAACTTATGAAGAAAAATTGAAGCTTGTGGCACTGCATAAGCAAGTTCTTATGGGCCCATATAATCCAGACACTTGTCCTGAGGTTGGATTCTTTGATGTGTTGGGGAATGACAGGAGGTAACAGTGTTTTTCTGTATAGTGAATTTAATGAGGATAATGTTGGCAAAGGGTACAATGTGTATTGGTTAAGGTGTGAATAGCTCGTTCATTAACTTAGGATAAGAACTGAACATTTTTGCTTGCAGCTTCTGGAGTCTTCAGATATTTATCTGTTTTTAGCTTAGAGATGTTTATGGTTAAATATTGTGGAAGAACTGTATTCATCTGATTATGAACATAAGACAAGTAGAGCTTCATTTGATTCTTCCCAAATAATATTAAAAGTAGCCATTTAAAATATATAGTAATTGATTCCCTTATTGAGGCATAAAAAAAATTGTGACAAAAAAAGAATACATTGAGTATTTTTGTTTAATTAAGGCTCAAATATTATATAAGAAAAATAGGCCAGGTGCGGCAGTTCATGCCTGTAATCCCGGCACTTTGGGAGGCCGAGGTGGGTAGATCATTTGAGGTCAGGAGTTCAAGACCAGCCTGGCCAACATAGTAAAACCCCATCTCTACTAAAAATTAAAAAATTAGCCGGCGATAGTGGCACATGCCTGTAATCCTACCTACTCGGGAGGCTGAAGCAGGAGAATCGCTTGAGCCTGGGAGGCAGAGGTTCCGCTGAGCCAAGATCACACCAGTGCACTCCAGTCTGGGCAACAGAGTGAGATCCTATCTCAAAAAAAAAAAGAAAAAAGAAAAATTGATACTCTTTTGCTATATGGGAATCATCAGCAATGCAGTTGTTTGGATTGTATGTGGCGTATCTAATTTAGTAAATCAATACATACTTGTTAAAACTTGAAGTTTTGAGCCTTTTGCTCCCAATAGAATCATTCATTTTACTTACAATTGAGAATTATTCATATTTAGGTTTAAATTTAAAAGTTCTCATTCTACTAAGAAGGGGAGGTAACTTTTCTTGTTATTCCTTACAGGAGAGAATGGGCAGCCCTGGGAAACATGTCTAAAGAGGATGCCATGGTGGAGTTTGTCAAGCTCTTAAATAGGTGTTGCCATCTCTTTTCAACATATGTTGCGTCCCACAAAATAGAGAAGGAAGAGCAAGAAAAAAAAAGGTGAAGTTTGAGGGCATGGAATACTTTATTGCTGCGCAGCCCAGTGTACTGATGCTTTTGTTTTGTAGAGTGTCTGTTCTAGTTCTAGATCAGGTGTCTTGCTTTCCTTGGATCCCCACTTCTTGTGGCAATTGTTCAAACTTCCTGATGTGAACAGGTATTTGTATTATAAGTTTTGGGGGGAGGGAGGACTGCTTCCTACTGGCCGTGCCTTTAAAAGGAACCTCCCATCCATCATGGCAGCCTTCCTTTTCTTTTATTACACTAAGTTTCTGAATAAGCCCCACCATAAACTCAACCACTCCCTCCTCCCTATCCTCTGGTCTGACATACCCTTTGTTGCAGTCTCCCTCGAGCTTCTAGAATCCTCATGCTCCATTTCATGGTTTGCAACTATGCTACCTTATATAGACATTCATGTTGGCTTTGGCTTCCAGCTGGCTTATTGATTATTTTCAAGTTTTGGAGGAGGAGCTACTGAATGTGCTGTTTATGCTTATGGGATTCTCTATTGTAGTTGTGAATTAGAATTATAGTTACACCTTATTTTTTTAGTGGCTATATTTTCATCAGTTTTGACTATCTAAAATTTTAGGTGATGAAAATGATGCTACAAAACCAATTTTTCTTCAGGTTATGTTATACTTTTTTTTTTTTTTTTTTTTTTTTAAGATGGAGTCTTGCTCTGTTGCTGTTGTTCAGGCCGGAGTGCAGTGACACAATCCTCTGCCTCCTGGGTTCAAGCAGTTCTCCTGCCTCAGCTTCCCGAGTAGCTGGGAGAGGGATTACAGGTGCCTGCCACCAACCCAGCTAATTTTTGTGTTTTTAGTAGAGATGAGGTTTTACTATGTTGGCCAGGCTGGTCTCAAACTCCTGACCTCAGGTGATCCACCCGCCTGGTCCTCCCAAAGTGCTGGGATTACAGGCATGAGCCACCTTGCCCAGCCGATGTTATTCTTTAAAAACAATTGATTCTCTGGTTTCCTACCTTAACCTGGATTAGAAATAACAGATTAGAAGAGAAAATAGCTTGATAATTAGGGACATAATAGAAAGCATGAAAAATAGACACGAGAATTATAAAAGCATGGCAGTCAGGGGTCATTTAATATGAAGGTAAACTTCTCCATTACAGTAGTATGGTGTACAATTTTTATGTTTACAGCTGTAACCCCTGAGTTATCAAGAGATGGAACATTAGATATGATTTATTCCTGTTTAAGATAATAGGAAATTGCTTGATTACATTTTCAGAAGATATTTATCCAAAGAAATTTTTTTTTTAATCTAAAGGAAAGGTTTTGATTCTTATGAGAAAAGAATGAGATTTCTTTAACTGGAAAATTGATTTATGTCCTACAGTCCATTGTGTAGTGATGTTGGATCAATCAGGTATTGCTAGGATGTCTGTAGAAGTATCTATATATTGCTTTTTAAGTTCTTATTTTAATGATATATATGCATATTTCTCTTAAGCATTGTCAAAAGTTACTACTCAACATATAGAGCTGCATTTTCTTTTTAAAAATATACTTTTGTCATGGGATAAAGTCCACATAGAATTATTTTAAAGTGTTTAAGAGTAGACTTCATCTATCCTGAAGCTTAAGCTCTGGCTTGTGAACCTTCTTGCTCTGTACCAGCTGTGACACATTAAAAGTAGGTCATGGCCGGGTGCAGTGGCTCACGCCTGTGGTGGCTCACATCTGTAATCTCAGCACTTGGGGAGAACGAGGCGGGCAGATCACTTGAGTCCAAGAGTTCAGGACCAGCCTGGGCAACGTGGCAAAACCCCATCTCTACAAAAAAAAAAACACAAAAATTAGCCGGGTGTGGTTACAGGTCCCTGTAATTCCAGCTACTCAGGAGGCTAAGGTGGGAGGATCATTTGAGCCTGGGAGGCAGAGGTTGCAGTGAGCCAAGAACGTGCCACTGCACTCCAGTCTGGGTGACAGAGTGAGACCCTGTCTCAAAAAAAAAAAAAAAAAAAATAGGTCATGTTATTACAATATTTTGAGACTTGGCTGTGGCTCAGGTAGTTGTTAATCACTTATAGGAGTTAGAGGGGAGAAAGGTGAGGTAGCCCAGACAATTCTCGTGGTAGGTTCATGAAATAGTGTCTTATCTGATACTCCTTAGAAATCTTCCCTTTCATCCTGTCTGCAGGCTCCCTGAACACCATACCACTCTCAGACCCGGAAGATGTCCATTCCTAGCACAATAGGATCTGTTCTTTTTGGAAGGGTCTTGTGGGGTGGGTGAAAGCTGGGCAAGGGCTGCCCTGAGAGGTTAACCGTTCTTTTTTAAATTAAAAGCTTTATAAAAAATTTTAATTTCAGAAATAATACACAAATATATGCAATATAAAATTTTCATTTATGGCAGTATATGAAACACAAACTGAAAAAAATCTTTTTTCCCACATTTCTTTTAATTCCACTCTCCTCTGCATAGATAATAACTGATAAATTAAGGGTATGTCCTTCCAGATCTTTTCCTTTGTATTCACCTTTTTTTTTTTTTCATTAAGCAAGTGTATTAAATGTCTTTACATATTAGGCAATGTATTTGTATCCTTTGGCTCTGCGATGTTTCAGGGTGGATTTTTTACTTCTGTACACGTTTGTCGAGTGCTTGTTCTTTCCAGCACTGTGCTAAGCCCTGAGGATGTCGTGGTGTGAGATAGGCAGTCTCTTCCCCTATGGAGCATCTAGTTTAATGGGTAATGCAGATCTATTGCTGAATGTATCACACAAATTTAATTATAATGACAGCAGGTATTATGAAGGAAAAGCTTTTAGTGCTGTGAGCATATATTAGAGGGGATCCTTCAGGGTATAGGAATATCATAATGATTTAAGTAGTTTCTTATGATGGACACATTTCTGTTGCTGTGCAACAATAATTATTCTTGATGTGATTTGTATATTGTGAGATTGATTCCCTATAAGTTTCTGCTAGTAAAGTGTATGTATTTTAAATTTTGATGTATATATCCACATTGTTCTCTAAAAAGGTCATGTCAGTTTTCCCTGGGAGCTAAAGTTTTATTTTTAAACAGGATTCAACGTATAGGGTTCATTCTCTATCTTTGCCTTGTAGGAAGGAGGAAGAGGAGCGAAGGCGGCGTGAAGAGGAAGAAAGAGAACGTCTGCAAAAGGAGGAAGAGAAACGTAGGAGAGAAGAAGAGGAAAGGCTTCGACGGGAGGAAGAGGAAAGGAGACGGATAGAAGAAGAAAGGCTTCGGTTGGAGCAGCAAAAGTAAGTTTATTATGTGGCTTATGTTTTAAAATGAGAAATGGAAAAAAAATAGAATAAAAATAAGAAATGAGCGGGCCAGGTGTGGTGGTTCACGCCTGTAATCCCAGCACTTTGGGAGGCGGAGGCGGGCAGATCACCTGAGGTTGGGAGATCACCTGAGGTTGGGAGATGGAGACTATCCTGGCTAACACGGTGAAACCCTGTTTCTATTAAAAATACAAAAAATTAGCTGGGCGCAATGGCATATGCCTGTAATCCCACCTACTCAGGAGGCTGAGGCAGGAGAATCTCTTGAACCCAGGAGGTGGAGGTTGCAGTGAGCCGAGATCGCGCCATTGCACTCCAGCCTGGGTAATGAGTGAAACTCCGTCTCAAAAAAAAGGAATGTATTAGAAGGTTTGGGGGTTCACTTGCAGAACCCAGAGATTGGAAGCAGGAGCTGAGGTTGCTTGGTTGCGCTCTCTGTTTCTTGTCTCTGCTTCTCTCAGCTTATGTCTCTGCTTCATCCTTGCTCTCTGCAAATTGTCAGCTGTCTGCTTTGGCATATGCAAGGCTGTCCGAGGATTTATTTGGTCTATGTTTCCATGCATCTGACAGAGACTGGCTGGAATCTGTGAGACCCAGTTGCAGTTTCCCAGGACGGAGAATCTTGTTGGTCCAGTGTATGTCAGATATCCATTTATAGTCCTTAGTACAAGATTTGGAAGCTTCAACTATTGCTTACTCAGTAAGGGCTTTGAGACTCAGAGACTGACAGGTTCTTCAAGAGGGAGCTGTGGGTACAAGGAGGCAGTGATTAACACCCATAAAACACTGGGAAGTAAGTCTGAGTTTGTAGGGGTGGCATGGCTTGTAGGTTAAACCAGAGAACATGAGAGTCCATTGATTTCTTCTCATTATTTCTGGGTAGTTCCTCAGAAAAAGGTTTAGTGCTAGCCTCAAACTAATCCAGGCCCTCATTCAACTTTGGAGAAAGACTATGAATGCAGCTCTTTTTTGGGGGAGGTTGTCCTAGGTGGATCGAGTGTTGTGCTGTATGTAGGAGTTTGTGAGGCTTTGCTTTGTTATCTATTAATAGATGGCTTTGAGGTCTCTGTTAAGTTGGTCACATAAGTAAGTTAAGAAGCATGTGGTTGCTGGCCGTGGTGGCTCATGCCTGTAATCCCAGCACTTTGGGAGGCTGAGGCGGGCGGATCACTTGAGGTCAGGGGTTTGAAACCAGCCTGGCCAACATGGTGAAACCGTCTCTACTAAAAATATAAAGATTAGCCAGGTGTGGTAGCAGGTGCCTGTAATCCCAGCTACTTGGGAGGCTGAGGCAGGAGAATCGCTTGAACCTAGGAAGTGGAGGTTGCAGTGAGCTGAGATCACGCCACTGCACTCCAGCATGGGTGACAGAGTGAAACTCCGTCTCAAAAAAAAAAAAAAAGCAGCAGCATGTGGTTTATCTATAAAAGAATATGAGTATCTCTAAACTAAGCATGCCAAGATATTTTCAGTATTTCCTCTATTAAGACAGGCTTTAAATTAAATGCTGTGGACCCTTAATTTTTCACTGGCTTTATTTATACTTACCAGGGCCACCTGTAACATCTTCCAGCTATTCTTCTGCCTCTTACTGTTTTTTATGTATTTAGGTACAGAAGCCATAGCCAACAGTTAAATACCTCATCTATGTCAGAGATGACAATCCATCATCTTAAAGCATCATGGTAAATTAGTGTAGCTCTAGAGCCAAACTGCCTGGATTTGCATCAGGCTGTAGCATCTGCTAGCAGTATAGTCTTGGGCAAGTTACTGAACCCTCTGTCATAGGGTTGTTGTGAGGACTAAATGGGTTAGTATGTGTGAGTACTTTCAACACTGCATGGCACATAGTAAGGGCACAATAAGTGTTAATAATTATGATGGTGGTCATGATGATGATGATCATATGCTTATCTTCCATCCCGAATTTTCCTGGAAAATCCTAAGTAAAAAATTAGAGGCCAGGCTTATTTTCTTAAATCTTTCTTCTGGACCCAGAACACATACTAATTGGTGTACATTACTAGCTTAGTTGTTTTTAAGAGTTACAGACTATAAAAGTAAGTAATAAGGACATTTTATTTTGTCATGAACAATCTCCTGTAGCCAGACTAGTATATATATTTTTAATGTTTTTAGGCAGCAGATAATGGCAGCTTTAAACTCCCAGACTGCCGTGCAGTTCCAGCAGTATGCAGCCCAACAGTATCCAGGGAACTACGAACAGCAGCAAATTCTCATCCGCCAGTTGCAGGAGCAACACTATCAGCAGTATATGCAGCAGTTGTATCAAGTCCAACTTGCACAGCAACAGGTACGATAGACAACCCTAGAATTCAGCCTTAGAGAGAGTTTTTAGTTTCATTGGAACCCAAGTTCTTTTTTAACAGTCGCAAGTGAATTTTGCATTAGTTAGCCTCTAAGGTGTAAAGTAACTTTTGGGTGATCTTTTAGGCAGACTTGAGAATTGCACGGGCAATTGTGAGAGAAAATATGTGTTATCGAAGCAACCGATGATGTTATATTGTCATAAGGGTATTTGGGAGTTGTATGGGTTGAGTGTCTTTACTGTGAGTCTGGCATAGACCCTAATAGTGGTCCTGGAACATGAGGACCTGAGTAACTAGCCATAGTTCAGAGATGTCCTTCAGGCAGTGCATTGTCAGAGGCTTGGACAGCCTCCAGTGGGAGGACTCCCCTGCCCTAAGACCATGGGCTGGTTCTGCAGAGCTAGATTGGGTCCATTTGACTTTGTGTTAGGCACCATAGTTAGGCAGTGCTCATAACAGCACATTGCTATTCCTCCTCCAACTGCCTGCCCCCAAGTATTTTGCTTCCACATAGGAGAGGTTGGTTTAGGTGAAAGAACATGGGACTGGGAGTCTCATAACACTTGGATTCTCTTTGGGCTTTGACATTACCTTGTTTGATCTCAGACAAGTTATTACTGTTCTGATTGTTCTGCCCTTTCTTTCAGTCCGTAACAATAGGATATAAAATCAAAGCACCTGTCCTGTTAACCTCACAGGACTATCAGAGGAGTCAAATGAGAAAAGAGTTACCCTGTGAACGATTTTTGTACTTGTAGAAGACACTAATTTTACATTCATTTTTTACATCTTGTGCAGGCATAAAATACCTCCTTAAACTTAACGTAGCTTAGTTTAACTTACTTAATTTTCACTTATAAAGCAGTTACCACCTGTCAAAAAATCTGAGTGAAGAAAAGTGTTATATTATAGTTGCTCAGCATTTCTTACTGCATGAAATAATCTTTGTTGTTTTTGCCAAACTCTTTAAATTCCTTGAAAATGTGTATTCTTACTAAACAACCTTTTCTCCTGAGTCTTTGGCATCAGTTAGAAGTTAAAAAGCACTGCAAGTTTTTTGTAATCCTGAAGAGGAGGAAAAGATGCCAAACCAGAGTTTATTCGAGATAATAAGTGGTATTTTTGAGAGACTTATTCTCTCTCCTCTGAAGCCTGTTTCTACTTTAGTTTCACTTCCATTTTCCTGCTTCTTTGATAGGCAGTGAGATCATTTTTAATAGCACATACACTCTGTCCTGTTTATAGGTTGCTATCATTTAATGAGAAGAAAGTCAAATAGGACAAAACCACAAATCTTTGAAACAAAACTAGAAAGCCATAATGGAGGCTGGGCATAGTGGCTCATGCCTTTAATCCCAGCACTTGGGGAAGCCAAGGCCAAAATGGTTACTTGAGGCCAGGAATTTGAGACCAGCCTGGGCAACATACGGAGACCCCATCTCTTAAAAAAAGAAAAAAAAAATTAGCTGGGCATGGTGGTGCATGCCTGTAGTCCCAGTTACTTGGGAGGCTGAGGCGAGAGGATCACTTGAGCTCAGGAGTTTGAGGCTGTAGTGAGCTGTGATGGCGCCACTACATTCCAGCCTGGGTGACAGAGTGAGACCCTGTCTCGAAAAAAAAAAAAAAGCCATAGGCCAGGTGTGGTGGCACATGCCTGTAATCCCAGCACTTTGGGAGGCTGAGGTGGGTGGATCACTTGAGGTTGGGAGTTCGAGAACAGCCTGACCAATATAGAGAAACCCCATCTCTATTAAAAATACAAAATTAGCCTGGCATGTTGGTACACATCTGTAATCTCAGCTACTCGTGAGGCTGAAGCAGGAGAATCACTTGAACCCAGGAGGGGGAGGTTTCGGTGAGCCAAGATTGTGCCATAGCACTCCAGCCTGGGCAACAAAAGCGAAACTCCGTCTCAAAAAAAAAAAAAAAAAAAATCCATAATTGAGATTAGAGTGATCAAACTCAGTTTATCAAATTTATTGGTTGCTTCTGAGAAGAGAAAAGGAAAGAGACTGGGGAAGGAACAAAGGGAACTTTACTCCTATAAAATACTAATTTTTATATAAATAGCAAAATGAACACATTTGTTAATTTTGGGGTGTAGATACATTTGTGGGTGTTTGTTACATTGCTTTTATACCTTTCTGTGCTTTTTTAAACTTCCTAATAACAGGAAGAGAGTATGGAAATATATCATTACAATCTATTACATGTAGTACAATAGATTCATGGTCGGGGGTTCCCAGAGAAAGTTGTTTTTCTGCTAGAGCCTTTCAAGAAAGGATTAGTGGAGATGAGGGACCATTTGAGCTGGGCCTATTGATCATCAAAAATGCTCTTTTGCTTTCCTGTCATGCAGTGAATGTTCTGAGCGTGCTGACTTGTTTTGATTTTAGGTACTTTCTCTGGAAGCTAGTATCCCTTCTAGAAAATTGATGTGGAAATTACTGAAAATCCAGACCTTGGAAGAAGATATCTTAAAATCTTAATTGTGTTATTAACCTATATTAGCAGCAAAGAGAGGCATTGCTATTCATTTAAGTAATTGGCTTGTAAATGATACATTCAATGAAATGTGTGTAGAGATATGCCAAAATATATCATTATCCCTACCCCATGGGATCATAAAGGCTTTTTCCGTGTGTGTGTGTATGTGTGCGTGTGTGTATTTTTTTTCCTGCAGTGAACATATACGTACTTGCTTATTTGTGACAGTGTTTTAGTTTAAAACATTGCTTACATGCCCAAATGCTCATCAACAGTAGAATGGATAGATTTTATCTTTTCATGATGGAATAACTTAAAAGTAATGCAAACAACAAAATACAATTACTTGTGACTCTATAGATGTAGCTTATAAAAGTAATGTTGAGTGAAGGTAGCCAGACATAAAAAAGAATGTATACTACACAACCCATTTCTTTAAAGTTTTAAAATAGGCAAAGCAAATCTATAGTGTTATAAGTCAAATAGTTGTTACCCTTCAGGGCAGGTGCCCAGAAAGGGGTACCAGGGAATATTCTGGATGCAGATACTGTCTTGATCTGAGTATTAGTTACATGGATGTGTTTGATTTATGAAAATTGATCAAGCTGTGTAATTTATCATTTGTACACTTTCTACATGTATGTTGTAATTCAATTTATAGTTCCCCACCAAAGTTACCTAAGTAATACTCAGATATTTGAAGTAGTATCTGTCCATATTGATTTAGAAGAGGAATGTCCCAAAATAGTCCTTTGGATTTAAGATGTTTTTACTGCCATTTTGACTCAGAGGACATTTTGATTTTATATTTATGAATACACATTTCAATCATAACTATATAAACAGTGACAAATTTTCATTGAGAAAATATTTTTAACCTCAAATTGCATCCTGTAAGTCTGTTTGATTCTTAGGTCAGCATTTTACAACACGATTAACAATTTTCAATTTCATTGTGATCATAATTTTTCCCTGAAGTTTTAATTTATTGACTTTTTGGGGTCAATTATGTTAGAATAAATTGTCCATATTTGATTTTTTTATTGGTTTGGGGGCCCATACCAGATTTTGCCAATTATAGCTTCTGCCTTTGTGAATTTTCTTCTGTGACTATTCCCACCAAGTTTAATTTTTCTAATTCAAATTTTGTGTATTTAAAGTTTATCAAGATTTTTTTCTTCCATCAATTTCAAGAGCACGTTACTGTGTTCAATTTTTGCCTTTAATAGTTTTATTTTGGGTTGATTATTTCTACTTTTTTTTTTTTTTTTGAGATGGAGTTTCGCTTTTGTTGCTCAGGCTGGAATGCAATGGCACGATCTCAGGTCACTGCAACCTCCGCCTCCCGAGTTCAAGCGATTCTCCTGCCTCAGCCTCCCAAGTAGCTGGGATTACAGGCGTGTGCTGCCATGCCCAGCTAATTTTGTATTTTTAGTAGAGACGGGGTTTCACCATGTTGGTCAGGCTGGTCTTGAGCTCCTGACCTCAAATGATCCACCCACCTCCGCCTCTCAAAGTGCTGGGATTACAGGTGTGAGCCACTTTGCCTGGCCTTACTTTCGTTTTTCCTGGTTAGTTTTTATGGTGATTCTCAGATCACAGAAATTATGAGCCTTAGTTGCAGGTTTTTGTCCACATTAATTTTTATTGATTTTTTATTATTTTTAGCTGTCAGTTTGATATTGTACTAATAATATTCATTATAGACAGGATAAAAACTGATAAAAATTTATTAGTAATTTCTTGAGCATAGCACTTTGGTAGGGCAAAAGCATGGTATCAGATGTACTCCAGGGCAGATGTCTTATTTGCTAGCCTTCCTGGTCAGTGTGTCTTCACTTTCTCTTGGTTTGTAGGCAGCATTACAGAAACAACAGGAAGTAGTAGTGGCTGGGTCTTCCTTGCCTACATCATCAAAAGTGAATGCAACTGTACCAAGTAATATGATGTCAGTTAATGGACAGGCCAAAACACACACTGACAGCTCCGAAAAAGAACTGGAACCAGAAGCTGCAGAAGAAGCCCTGGAGAATGGACCAAAGGGTAGGTTTTGCATATGTGTTTGTCCAGATGTCATAATTCCGAATCTGTGAAAGGCAAAAGTCATGAAGTCAGGTTATAATTAGCTTTTGAGAACAATTACATATTTGTGAGAGTTGAACATTTTTTTACTCTTTTTAGTCTGAATCTAATGCTCTGGTGACTCATAGACCAGTGTAGAAGAGCAAATCAGATGTCTTTGGACACTTTTAAGACAAAAGTTATGTTTTGTCATATATATATATATATAAATTATCTATTGCTGCATAACAGATTACAGGCTGGGCGCAGTGGCTCATACCTGTAATCCCAGCACTCTGGGAGGCTGAGGCAGGAAGATCACTTGAGCCCAAGAGTTTGAGGCTGCAGTGAACTATGATTCCGCCTGCCTGGGTGACAAAGCAAGACTGTCTCTCAAAAAAAAAACAAACAAAAATTAATTACACCTAAATTTAGTAGCTTGAAATAACAATAAACATTTATTACTATCTTGCACAGCTTCAGTGGGTCAGGGTTTCAGGAGCAGTTTAGCTGAATGGCTCTGACTTAGGCTCCCTCATGAGATTGCAGTCAAGATGTTGATGCCAGGACTAGAAGGTCTGCTTCCAAAATGGTTCCCTCACATGGCTGGCTTTTGGCTGGAAGCTCAATTCCTGGCCCCATGAAGCCTCTCCATAGGGCTTCTTGAGGGTCCTCAAAACAGTTATTGGCTTCCCCTAGCAGAAGTGGCAGTGTCTTTTATGCCTTGACTTTGGAACTCCCACCATATTCTGTTGGTCACACATACCAATCCTAATATATTGTGGGTGGTGACCTCACAAGTGCATGAAGACCCAGAGGTGAGAATCCCTGGGGACCATCTTGGAGGCTGGCTACCATATAAATAGATATATTTTTGAGACTAATGTATCATGTTGCCTAGAAAATAACTGCATTTTCAAAGCTCTACTAGCTTTCCATGGGCAGCTCATTTGTTCATTCAGCAATTAGTTGAAGGTTTCCTGAGTGCTAGGAGTACAGTGGTGAGGCAAAATAACACACAGAATATGTAGATTGTAGCTGTGATAAGTACGGTGATGGAGAGAGAGGTACATTATCTTTGAGAGAATGTAAAACAGGGAAGTATGACCTAGTCAGAGAGGCCACCAGAGGCTTCCCAGAGGAAGGGACAATTGACCTGAGATATCTGAAGCAAGAGGAGTTAACTAAGTAAGGAGGAAGAGGAGAGCATTTCAGTGACAGTGGTCAGGGATGGTGGTATGGTTCATAAGAAATTTGGTTTTAGAGATCTTCCTTGTCTGTTTAGAACAAGTAATAATTGCTTCAGAAAAGGCTTTGAAATCCCTTGGTTTACTGCCCCCTTCCCTTTTTTTTTCTTATCAAGGGATTATACTAGCATCTTCAAATGAGAGAAAATATTTCAAAGGCTCTGTGACTAACTTTGAAAAACTTATTGCATAGTCAAGTGCACATAGGTACTGCTCAGTAACAAGACTTTACCCCTTTTTCTCAGTCCCTAGTGGTTCTAATCCTGTCCGAGTTTTTGTTTCTTTGAGCTCCTTTAGAATAGCCCCTAGAACTTTGGGATAGTTGGAGGTGAAGAATTTTTCAACAGACAGGCTGAAGTCAAAGTCCAGCTTTCTTTGTTCACATCCACAAGAGTAATTTATTCCTAAAGCCAGAATCTCTCTTCCTTGCTAGAATATTTCCCTCACTCCAGCTGGGGCCTTCCCAAGGTCATTCTTGAATCCCCATAGAGGGAGTGTTGAAAAAAATTCGTTTCTAAAATTGTGGGCTGCCGTTGTTACTTGAAGAAGTACGATGACCTCTAAGTGCCTGCAACATTGTTAAACATAGTAATCTGGAGAGACTCCCATGGGGAGGCTTTTTTATTCCTCCAAGTCCTTGATCTAAGCTAGACCATATTGTACTTGGTGCCTGAGTACAACTGATCAGGTAGTGCTATGAAAATGTGGCTACCTGCAGGGTGAAGGCTCTTTTTCTTTAGCTTTTTAATTCCTATTGCCTTTAGAATCTCTTCCAGTAATAGCAGCTCCATCCATGTGGACACGACCTCAGATCAAAGACTTCAAAGAGAAGATTCAGCAGGATGCAGATTCCGTGATTACAGTGGGCCGAGGAGAAGTGGTCACTGTTCGAGTACCCACCCATGAAGAAGGATCATATCTCTTTTGGGAATTTGCCACAGACAATTATGACATTGGGTTTGGGGTGTATTTTGAATGGACAGACTCTCCAAACACTGCTGTCAGCGTGCATGTCAGTGAGTCCAGCGATGACGACGAGGAGGAAGAAGGTAGATCCCTTGGTCCATATTCAGTAGCTGCTGGGTTGTGTGTTGGCAGAAATGGTACATAGTTCAGGTGTCACCCAGCCTTATGCTTCCTGACTAACACTTCATGGTTAGGGAACACTTTCTTCATTAGTGGGACCTTGGGCTGAAAACGTTGTGAGGCCAGGCTCCTGTAGGGGACTGGGGCCTAAACCTGAATTTTTCTGAATGCCAGGAAAATCTATTTGGCAATTTGCTATTTTACTCCTTTCTGAATACTATTTTACTTCTAACCTTGTGTGTTGAAAAGCCAAATATGCAAGATTACTTCAAAAAAAAAATTTTTTTTTTTGAGACAGAGGCTCACTCTGTCACCCAGGCTGGAGTGCAGTGGCGTGATCTCTGCTCACAGTAGTCTCGGCCTCTTAGGTTCAAGCGATTCTCCTGCCTCAGCCTCCTGAGTAGCTGGGATTACAGGCACGCACCACTGTGCCCGGCTAATTTTTTGTATTTTTAGTAGAGACGAGGTTTCACCATGTTGGTCAGGCTGGTCTCGAACTCCTGACCTTGTGATCCACCCGCCTCGGCCTCCCAAAGTGCTGGGATTACAGGTGTGAGCCACAGCGCCCGACCCACTTTGAAAAATTTTAAAGGAGCAAGTAAGAATTCCTGTCAACCCTGGCATTTATTTAAATTTATATTGTTGATATTAGCATTTTAGGTCATTATTCTAAAATTTTTTATGTAAATACAGAAACTCACCAGAATAGTCCACTTAAAAAAATTTCAATTATTTTTCCATTTGGAAATCCCTATTTTGCTAGAGTGGAATTTTTTTACTTCCTCTGAATAAGTAGACAAAATTGGGTGTTTTAAAGGACAGTCTAAAATATCTTGGTCTAAGAAATAGGTTATAAATGTATTGCTTTTTGAGAAGAGGGTCTCTTTATTTCTGTTACCCAGGAAAGTTAGAATGTAGGGTTTGTTTATATACACAATAAGCACTTAATTTATTTGTTGACTTGATTGAAAGTGATATGGAATGCATGCCCTGTGAGAATGGAAAAGCACCATGTCTCAGTTCTTCCAGACTAACTGACCTTTCAGGTGGCTTGTAAACAGACTGCTTGTTCTTGAAGAGGGTTGGCAATGTTGCTTTACAGATTACAGTGGGATAAAGTTAAAAAGATATTATTGAAAGTACATGGAATAAGCCTGAAAGTTCTATCAACTTGTGAAGTACAGAGTTGTCCAATCATATTACCATACCATGCAACACCCTGGGGCCTCTGGGGCTATCTACAGAAACATACACTGCAGGTGTGCCATAACATTTCTTGAAATTAAGTTTAATATTCAATTTAACAGTTAATATTTAATGCTAATCAAAAGATAATCCAAAGATAATTCCGTATCATTATCTACATGAACCATCAGAGTATCCCAGAAATTTCAGTACATCTTGCAGATTGACTTTTACCCCAGAAGCAGATTTAAAATCCTTCATTATACCACAGGTCCAGATTCTAGCTGGTAAATATGGAAGCATGAGCTGCTTTGTCTTACACGGCATTTTGTTTTCATCAGTCTTTATTCCTGAGTACCACCAGCAAGGCAAAGCATTGCTCATAAATAATACTGACTGAGACAGAAAGAAAAAATGTAAGATTGAAAAAGCCTGGGCCGGACGCGGTGGCTCACGCCTGTAATCCCAACACTTTGGGAGGCCGAGGTGGGTGCATCACAAGGTCAGGAGTTCGAGACCAGTCTGGCCAACATGGTGAAGCCCTGTCTCTACTAAAAATATAAAAATTAGCCGAGCGTGGTGGTGGGTGCCTGTAATCCCAGCTACTCGGGAGGCTGAGGCAGGAGAATCACTTGAACCTGGGAGGCAGAGGTTGCAGTGAGCCGAGATCACATCACTGCACTCCAGCCTGGGCAACAGAGCGAGACTCCGTCTCAAAAATAAAAAAAAGAAAAAGCCTGTCTGGGCATGGTATCTCAGGACTGTAATCTCAGCTTTTGGGGAGGCCAAGTAAGGAAGATCTCTTGAGGCCAGAAGTTTAAGACCAGTCTGGGCAACCCGTTTTGTAGAGTGACACCACATCTCGAAAAAAAAAATTTTTTTTTAGTTAGATGGGTGTGGTGGCATGTACCTGTAGTCCCAGGTACATGGGAGGCTGAGGCAAGAGGATTGCTTGAGTCCAGGAATTCGAGGCTGTAGTGAGCTATATGATCACACCACTGCATTCCAGCCCGAGCGACAGAGCTAGGCCCTCCCTCTAAAAAAAAAAAAAAAAAAAAAAAATTAAAAAAAAAAAAAAAGCAGTTAGAGAGCAGGACTGTAGCAGATTAGCCAGGGGGCACTACTGTTTTCTCATGTGACCTTCAACAACAGAACCTGTTGTGTCCTTTCTGTTACATCACAGGGACTCATTAAAGTCAGACTCTCTGCAGATGTCTGGGAAGGAAAGTTTTTTGTATGCATACAAATTACTGTACTTACAAAGAGCTTTGTGAGGCCAGGCACGGTGGCCCCTGCCTGTAATCTCAGCACTTTGGGAGGCCAAAGCGGATGGATTGCTAGAGCTCAGGAGTTCAAGACCAGCCTGGGCAACATGATGAAACCCTGTCTACCAAAAATACAAAAAACTAGCTGGGTGTGGTGGTGTGCACCTGTAGTCCCAGCTACTTGGGAGGCTGAGGTGGAAAAATTGCTTGAGCCCAGGAGGTAGAGGTTGCAGTGAGCTGAGATCAAGTCACTTCACTCCAGCCTGGGCCACAGAGCCAGACCCCATCTCAAAAAAAAAAAAAGATGGCTGGGCGCAGTGGCTGACACCTGCAATCCCAGCACTTTGGGAGCCTGAGGCGGGTGGATCACCTGAGGTCAGGAGTTCAAGACCAGCCTGGCCAACATGGTGAAACCCCATCTCTACTAAAAGTACAAAAATTAGCCAGGCATGGTGGCACATGCCTGTAATCCCAGCTACTTGGGAGACTGAGGCAGGAGAATCGCTTGAACCCGGGAGTTGGAGATTGCAGTGAGCTGAGATCGTGCCATTGCACTCCAGCCTGGGCGACAGAGCCAGACTCCGTCTCAAAAAAAAAAAAAAAAAAAAAACGAAAGAGCTTTGTGAATAAGAATTCTCTGTTCAGAAGTTGGTTGAGGTAATGTATTTCTCCTGGCTTGCCTATTAGAGAGCTTCTAAAAGGTAGTTACTGCCTAGTCTGAACCCTCAGCTGATGATAGTTTTGGGGTTATATTGGTGTTGGGAAGATCACTAGTGAAAATGGCAGGGGTTCATTTCTAGAGGTAAGAACCTTAATATCCTTGATCTTAGTTCTAATATGTCCCTCAAATGAAAGATGGCATTCCCTGTACTTGTACCATTCCTAATCATAAAATGATTTGCAGCTAAAACATTTTAGCCTCACAGCAGTGAAGCTTTATCATTCCTAAGAATTGTTCATTACGTGAGCGTCACTTCATCCCATTTAAAGATTTAGCTCACAAATTGTATTTGTCCATATGCCTTAGAAGCTACTGTCCTGCCGTATCTTGTATTTCATATGGTAGAAGAGTCTGAGTTTTTTGGGTTTTGGTTTGGTTTTTCTTCCTTAGGTCTTGAAAGGTAGACAGAGGAGTTTGCTTTCTCTGAAGAAGCATGGGTGGTAACACATCCTCCTGTTTTAATTCTCCATTTTCTTCATTGTTTACAGGTCCTAAACCTTGGCTTAAATTCATAAAAGATGTCTTTTCATCTATCCCAGTAATCTTTAGTTTTATAGATTTAGAACAAAATTTGAGTCTTGAATCAATGGACCAG
The DNA here is from genome assembly GCF_028858775.2 of Pan troglodytes. Classification (NCBI taxonomy): domain Eukaryota; kingdom Metazoa; phylum Chordata; class Mammalia; order Primates; family Hominidae; genus Pan; species Pan troglodytes. The sequence continues at coordinate 23,147,201 of NC_072398.2, forward strand.
TCTATTTCTTGGGTGTCAACAATAGTGTACATTTTGGATGGTTCTGTATTTCTCATTTGCACGTGAAACATGCTTAATTATAGGTATTTCTGTGGTTAAGTAAATCTGGTTTTGACCTACCTTTATAAGAGTGCCATCTGCTTTTTAAAAATAAACTTTTAATTTTAGAATAGTTTTAGATTTACAGAAAAGTTACAAAGATAGCACAAAGAGTACCCATATACCCTGCACCAAGTTCCCTCTGTTGTTAGCATCTTACATTGTACTGTGGTGCACTCTTCACAGCTAATGAAACAATATTGATACATTGATTCATTAATTAACTAAAATCCATATTTATTCAGATGTTTTTTGTTTTTACCTAATGTTCCAAGATCCTTTCCAGGATGCCACATTATAGTCAGTCATCATATCTCCTTAATCTGCTATAGACGGTGAGAATTTCTCCAACTTACCTTGTTTTAAATTCCTGATAGTGGCCATTGACAAGCATCACTCAGTGTGTTGCCAGAATTCACTCTGCCATGTTATAAACCTGAAAATCCATGCCTGTAGTCCCAGTCTCTTAAACAAACAAACAAACAAACAAAACAACCATAAACCCGAAAGTCTTGTCTTCTGTGCTGAATACTCCCTTGACCTCTTTGAGCCGGTTTGTATTAAATATGTTAAACTGTGACTTCGAAGCTGGTTCATAATTTTCTCATTCCTGTAGGTTTCTAGAGGCATTTTTTTTCCTAACCTCATAGCATTACAGTTCAAAAAACTATTAACCGGGGCAAACCTTTCAGAGCCCATTTTTTGCCACTTAGATCATCTCTGGGTTAAATTGGCCTAGTGAAAATAATTGAATTTTCAGAGTATCTCTGAATGCCTATCTCTCTACTATGGTTTTTTCATTTTACTGCTTATATTTAAGATATACAGAAAGCAATAGTCCTCACAAATCATCTTCCATCTTTCTAAAATGGGGAGGACTCATATTGGTCAGAAGGAGGATGATGAGAGCAACATTTTCATGTTACTCAGATGAGTGAAATTCCTGAGGATGAATTAGGAATTGAATGGCTATGGAAAGGGGAAAATGGGACCTTGAAATAGGAATGGTAGTAAGCACAGAAAGAGATAGGATGCTGACCACTGCTACCACTAGATGTTCATCACTGGGCTCCCAGGGCTCAGAACAGGGTTTGATGTATAGCACATACTTAGGTATTTGAATGAATGAGTGAATGAATGAATGAATGAACAAACTAATAAATGCTCACATGCACATAACTTGTTAAATGGTTCAACAGAATTCCCAACAAGAGCAGTTTCTCAAAGAAAGGATAGGCTGGGCACGGTGGCTCATGCCTGTAATCCCAGCACTTTGGGAGGCCGAGGCAGGTGGATCACAAGGTCAGGAGATTGAGACAATCCTGGCCAACATGGTGAAAGTCCATGTCTACTAAAAATACAAAAATTACCTGGGTGTAGTGGTGCACGCCTGTAATCCCAGCTACTTGGGAAGCTGAGGCAGGAGAATCGCTTGCACCCAGGAGGTGGAGGTTGCAATGAGCTGAGATCACGCCGCTGCACTCCATCCTGGGTGACAGAGCAAGACTCTGTCTCCAGAAAAAAAAGAAAGGATAGATTTTAATTGCTTCATGCAAGTGTGGTTTTCCTGAATCTGTTCATTGACTTGTCTCTGTTCTTACAGAAAACATCGGTTGTGAAGAGAAAGCCAAAAAGAATGCCAACAAGCCTTTGCTGGATGAGATTGTGCCTGTGTACCGACGGGACTGTCATGAGGAGGTGTATGCTGGCAGCCATCAATATCCAGGGAGAGGAGTCTATCTCCTCAAGTTTGACAACTCCTACTCTTTGTGGAGGTCAAAATCAGTCTACTACAGAGTCTATTATACTAGATAAAAATGTTGTTAACAAAGTCTGGAGTCTAGGGTTGGGCAGAAGATGACATTTAATTTGGAAATTTCTTTTTACTTTTGTGGAGCATTAGAGTCACAGTTTACCTTATTGATATTGGTCTGATGGTTTGTGAACTCTTGCTGGGAATCAAAATTTCCTTGAGACTGTTTAGCATTCATACTTTGGGGGTTAAAGGAGATTCCTCAGACTCATCCAGCCCTTGGGTGCTGACCAGCAGAGTCACTAGTGGATGCTGAAGTTACATGAGCTACATGTTAAATATTTAAAGTCTCCAAAATAAAACACCCCAACGTTGACCTTACCCGGCTGATGGTTAGCCCCTTGCTGCCTGCTCCATGTGTCTTATGAGAGCCCGTAGTTACAGTGTCCTCTAATTTGAAATCCATAAGTTAACAAGTCTATATCAGGTGCAGCTGGCTTTGATTAAAGGTCATTTTTAAAACTTAAAAACTCAACACCTCACAGATTATAATAGAAAAAGAAATGGCCTCAGTTTGATCTCGTTCGGAATGACCCAGATTGTTTCTGCTTTGGGTGCAGCTGTTTAGTTCAGAGTTATATTACAGAGAATTATTTTCTGAGATAATCTTAAACTAGAATGTTCAAAACTAATTGATAATTGAAGTATCAAGATATGTAGAACACCTCAGAGATTTTTCTTCAGGAACTTCCACAAACTTTGAATCCTTGTGTCTTTATTTGGTATTCATACTACTAGTAGCAAAATACAGGTTTTTTATTTTGTTTTGTTTTGTTTTGGCTTCATAGAGTATCTCAAATTGAAACTTTTCTGCACAAAGAATAAAATTAAGGATTTTGTAAACTCAAATTGGCACCTACTGAATTAAAATACATAAAATCATTTAAATATAATTCAGCATATGGGAAGTAACATTGCACTAATATGGAAATCACTGCCAGAGACAGTCTATTTTCTTTTAATTTGTTACTACTTAGTCACAAACCCCACATTATTCCAGTTTGGAATTACTTATTAAGGAGAATTGGAAATACATATGCCCATGCTTAAATTTTATAGCTTTAATTTGTGTTATTTCTTTATTGACGGGAAGAGGTACATCTTTTTTTCCTTACTGAAAACAAATATGGATTAATTGCCTCAAATTTGTATAAGTGATTGGCTAGTGATTCTTGTTTTCAGAAGGGAGAGTGGTATAGATAGAAAATGACAAAGATGGCAATATACACTTAATGTTGTTATTATATGTTGTTACTGAAGTACTTAGATTTTTAAAATTTCAAATCCTAAATCACTTCTTGTAGGAGGGTTTTCATTAACTGCAGTATATACAGTTCACTACATATGGGTTGTTTGAGTTTTTTGTGTGCTGTATTTCTTTCTGTTTTTTAATACCTGGTTTTGTACATATCTAACTCTGTTCTCTTTTGGTTGTTCAGAAACTGGATTTTTTTTTCTTAAGCAGTGCTTAATTTGTGTTTTTAAATTTTGATTCAGAAGTAGTCCCAGCTCATAGGTGTTCATACTGTTACATCCAGAACATTTGTCAGGCTCTCTGTCAGCTTTCATGTACATATGGTATAGAAACCATGGAGTTAGGCACTTCCTGGATTTTTTTTAATGAGAAAAAATACTGTATTTAAAATGTAAAATAAACTTTTAAAAAGCAGGCACTAATATATATTTCTTCCAGCCTTTGATTACAAATTTGTCCTCGCACATGTTAAGATGAATTATCTCCTAAAAATATCATTGTTCTTGGGAGCAGTGTATGTTACTTTACATAGCAGCGGTTCCTGTCATGTGTTCATGTCAGAATATTTTTGGTTTTAAACTTTTTTATTGCCTTTGGCTGTTGATTAGTACAGTACAAGTGCGATTTCAAAAAGATCTTGAAAGTAATATATTTAATCAATTAAAATGTTTATCTGTAACTTGTTGATGTTTCATTAATATAGTTACTCTCTGAAGCGTTAGTACAGTATTTCAACATTTGGGTAGGAGAAAAAGAAATGTTTCAAACATCTTTTTTGTTTTAAAAGGCTCTAGTTGAAAAACAACTCTTTCTGGCCGATTATTTAGTTTTACTATTAATTACCTTAGTGAGTTAAAATAGATTTAAATTTTTCCACACTTTTAAATGCAAAGGCTAGCACTGATTTTTCTTATTGAAAATGACTAGGTTATAAAGTTGTTTCTCTACACTACCATGTATGTAGTGTGTTCCATTAAATATGTGGACCCCGCACACTTTAATGGATCTCCAGAGGCAGAGCCCTCGCTTGCTCAGGGTGGATGATTGCAGAGCACTTGTGGGGAAGTGCGCGATCAGTGTGATGTGGAGTCCCAGAATGAGGTTGCTACATCCAGATGACCCCACTGATAGGCAGGGTGACTGGCATAATTTTTTTCTTTTGAAATCTGGGGAGACAGATGAGGTGACCATCTTGGTTATTTTTGCTGTGTGGGATACCATAAAGCCAGACTGAAGACGCATTAAGGAGAGCAGTTGAGGTAAGCACATCTTGGAAAGTATGCTACTGAGTCTTGACCACCTATCTTTTGGAGCAGGAGAAGCAACCGGTTCAAAATAATAAATAATTGCTAATAATTCATTAGGGCTTAAAGTTCAACAGTCAGGGGCCGGGCGCGGTGGCTCACGCCTGTAATCCCAACACTTTGGGAGGCCGAGGCGGGCGGATCACGAGGTCAGGAGATTGAGACCATCCTGGCTAACACGGTGAAACCCCGTCTCTACTAAAAATACAAAAAATTAGCCAGGTGTGGTGGCGGGCACCTGTAGTCCCAGCTACTCGGGAGGCTGAGGCAGGAGAATGGCGTGAACCTGGGAGGCGGAGCTTGCAGTGAGCCAAGATCACGCCACTACACTCCAGCCTGGCTGACTGAGCGAGACTCTGTCTCAAAAAAATAAATAAAAGTTCAACAGTCAGTAGCTGTGCATGGGGATGCACACCTGTAGTCCCAGCTACTCGGGAGGCTGAGGCATGAGAATCACTTGAACCTGGAAGGCATAGGTTGCAGTGAGCCCAGATCACACCACTACACTCCAGCCTGGGCGACAGAGCAAGACTCTGTCTTGGGGAAAAAAAAATAAAGTTCAACAATCTACAACCAAAACCATCTTTGCTTCTCTCCCTGGCTTTTTCTCAGTTCAGTACTTCCATCTGCAACCTAAAAACGTGTGCCTGTGTATCTACTTGGGGTAGAGCAGATCTTCATTTCTATTCATTAGCTTTTCAAATTACATGTGAATCAGTATTGGACTTTTGTCTCACATATATCTCAGTTCTTCAGTTTTCTTAAAATGTATTTTCTTTTTTCTTTTTTTTTTTTGAGACAGGGTCTCTGTCACCTAGGGTGAAGTGCAGTGGTACAATCACAGATCACTGCAGCCTCGACCTGAGCTCAAGCGATCCTCCCACCTCAGCCTCCCCAGTAGCTGGGACTATAGGTGCATACACTACCATGCCTGGCTAATTTTTGTATTTTTTGTAGAGATGAGGTTTTACCATGTTGTCCAGGCTGGTCTCAAACTCCTGGATTCAAGTGATCCACCCGCTTCAGCCTCCCAAAGTGCTGGTATTACAGGCATAAGCCACAGCACCCTACCCTAATTTTTTTTTTTTTTTTTTTTTTGGTGAGACGGAGATTTACTCTTGTTGCCGAAGCTGGAGTGCAATGGCGCGATCTCGGCTCACTGCATCCTCCGCCTCCCAGGTTCAAGCGATTCTCCTGCCTCAGCCTCCCAAGTAGCTGGGACTACAGGCATGTGTCACCACGCCCGGCTAATTTTGTATTTTTAGTAGAGACGGGGTTTCACCGTGTTGCCCAGGCTGATATCGAACTCCTGACCTCAGGTAATCTGCCCGCCTCGGCCTCCCAAAGTGCTGGGATTACAGGTGTGAGCCACCCGGCCACCCCACCCTAATTTTTATATTCTTAGTAGAGATGGGGAGTTCACCATGTTGGCCAGGCTGGTCTCGAACTCCAGACCTCAGGTGATCTGCCTGTTGTAGGCCTCCTAAAGTGCTGGGATTATAGGCGTGAGCCACCGTGCCAGGCCAATAAAAATGATTTTTATCTTTTTCCAAGGTCATTAACTTAAATGTCTCCAGTTAAAGGTAACACCTTTTTTGGGCATGGCACAGTATGGAAATGTGAACATGTTTTTCATAAGGTCTACATTTTGCAACTTATAATTCCAGGTTGTGTTTTGGAGAACTTTATTTTTATTTTTATTTTTTTAATTTTTTTGAGACGGAGTCTCGCTCTGTCACCCAGGCTGGAGTGCAGTGGCACGATCTCGGCTCACTGCAAGTTCTGCCTCCTGGGTTCACACCATTCTCCTGCCTCAGCTTCCCGAGTAGCTGGGACTACAGGCACCCACCACCACGCCCGGCTAATTTTTTGTATTTTTAGTAGAGACGGGGTTTCACCGTGTTAGCCAGGATGGTCTCAATCTCCTGACCTCGTGATCCGCCCGCCTCGGCCTCCCAAAGTGCTGGGATTACAGGCGTGAGCCACTGCACCAGGCCCGGAGAACTTTCAAGTATTGTTCTATCGTGTTCTTTTAATCAACTGTGTGTTCTTCCATAGAATGTCTTTTTGGCTGGTTTTCTGTTACTGAACATTTAGGTTACTTCTGATTTTTTTTGTTATCATTGTTAGTAGAAGTGATGTTCCAATTATTTGTCTCTCCACAAATCTGCATGAGGTTTTCAAAAGTATATACCAAGAAGTGGATACTGGGCCAGGTGTGGTGGCTCACACCTGTAATCCCAGCACTTAGGGCGGCTGAGGTGGGTAGATCAATTGAGGCCAGGAGTTCAAGACCAGCCTGGCCAACATGGCAGAACCCTATCTCTACTAAAAATACAAAAAATTAGCCGAGCGTGGTGGCAGGCACTTGTAATCTCAGCTAGTTGGGAGGCTGAGGCACAAGAATCGCTTGAACTCAGGAGGCGGATGTTGCAGTGAGATGAGATCGTGCCACTGCACTCCAGCCTGGGTGACAGAGTGAGACTCTGCCTCAAAAAAAGAAAAAAAAAAGTGGATACTGGATCATAAATTCTTGGCATTTTTATTTATTTTATAAATAAATAAATTTATTCCTTCCTGAACTACTAGGGAGGCAGAGGCCAGAGGATCACTTAAGCACAGGAGTTGAAGGCTGCAGTGAGCTGATGGCACCACTGCACTCCAGCCTCAGTGACAGAGCAAGACTCTGTCTCAGAAACAGAATTCTGAAAAGAAAAAAAATTCTTATACATGTCTGCTTATGCTCATGTGCAAGTTTCTCCAGTGTTTATACCAAGAAGCAGAATTGTTAAGCCGTAACTATGTAGGTCTATTTTAGACAATACAAAACTGCTCTTCAAAGGTGGTGCCAATTTAAACTGCCAGTAGTAAAAGAGTTCCTGTCTTCCATATCTTTGCTGAATTGTCAGATTTTGTAATTGTACCAGTTTGGTGGGGTGTAAAACAGAATCTCATCTGTGGTTTCAATTTATATTTTCTTAATAACCAGTGGAGCTGGGCGCAGTGGCTCACTCCTGTAATCCCAGCACTTTGGGAGGCCGAGGTGGGCGGATCACTTGAGGTCAGGAGTTCAAGACCAGCCCGACCAACATGGTGAAATCCCGTCTTTACTAAAAATACAAAAATTAGCTGGGCCTGGTGGTGTGTGCCTGTAATTCCAGCTACTCAGGAGTCTGAGACAGGAGAATCGCTTGAACCCAGGAGGCGGAGGTTGCAAGAGCCGAGATCATGCCATTGCACCCCAGCCTGGGCAACAGAGTGCCACTCCATCTCAAAAAAAATAAAATAAATAAAAAATAATAAGCATGGATAACCATCTTTTCATATGTTACTGGCCTTCTGTGAGTTGTATGTTTATATCCTTTGTTCATTATTCTGTTGTACATGTCTTGATTTGTAGGCGTACTTTAAATATTCTGGATACTACAGTCTTTTTGGTTGTGTGCATCATAAATAATTGGTGCCACACTTTGGGTTTTTGGTCTCGAACTCCTGACCTCAAGTGATCTGCCCGCTTCAGCCTCCCAAAGTGCTGGGATTACAGATGTGAGCCACCACACCCAGCCTTTTTTTTTTTTTTTTTTTTTTGAGACAGAGTCTCACTCTGTCGCCCAGGCTAGAGTACAGTGGCACCATCTCGGCTCACCGGAACCTCCACCTCCCAGGTTCAAGCTGTTCTCCTGCCTCAGCCTCTCAAGTAGCTGGGATTACAGGCACCCACCCCCATGCCAGGCTAATTTTTTGTATTTTTTAGTAGAGACGAGGTTTCACCATGTTGGCCAGGCTGGTCTGGAACTTCTGACCTCAGGTGATCCACCTGCCTCAGCCTCCCAAAGTGCTGGGATTACAGGCATGAGCCACTGCACCCAGTCCTCATTTAGATGTATTAAACTTTCATGGTTCGAGCTTTCCATATGTTTTGTTTGTGACATGGTTTCTCTGGAGTACACTGGTACAAGCCTTGAACTCCTGGGCTTAAATGACCCTCCCACCCCAGCCTCCCAAAGTACTAGGATTACAGGTGTGAGCCACTGTGCTTGGCTTCCCCTGCTCCTCAAATTCTTCAGGTAGAAACTTAAGTTATTGATTTGAGCCTCCCTTTTTCTTAATCCAAAGCTAAAAACTTTTGAGTGTTGCTTTTTTACATCTCATAAATTTGGGGTTTCGTTTGCATTTAGTTTAAAATTCTTTTTTTTTTTTTTTTTTTTTTTTTTTGAGACGGAGTCTCACTCTGTTGCTCAGGCTGGAGTGCAGTGGCGTGATCCTGGCTCACTGCAACCTCCGCCTCCCAAGTTCAAGCGATTCTCCTACCTCAGCCTCCCGAGTAGCTGGGATTACAGGCACATGCCACCATGCCCAGCTAATTTTGTATTTTTAGTAGAGACAGGGTTTCACATGTTGGCCAGGCTGGTCTCCAACTCCTGACCTCAGGTGATCCACCCACCTAGACCTCCCAAAGTGCCAGGATTGCAGGCGTGAGCCACCGAGCCTGGCCCAGTTTAAAATATTTTCTAATTTCCTTTGTGATTTCTTCCTTGTTACATGGGTTATTTAGAAGTGTATTAGGCTCCATGTATTTGAGGATTTCCCAAGTCTTTTTCTGTTGTTGATTTCTAATTTAATTTCATTATTTCATTTTTTTTTTATTTACCAAGGCTTGTTTTATGTCCCAGAATGGTGTCTTTTAGTGGATGTTCCATGTTCACTTGAGTAGAATGTGTAGTCTGCTGTCATTGGGTGGAATGTTCTGTAAATGTCAGCCAAGTTAAGTTGGTTGGTAGTGATGGTAAGGTTTGCTTGTTCTGTCAGTTACCAAAAGAGGAGTTTTGAATTATTCAACTAAATTGTAGATTTGTTCCTCCCCCGCGCTCCCCACTTTTTTTTGGCCATTTTTGCTTTATTTATTTCGAAGTTTTCTATTGGTGTATACACGTTTATGATTGTATGGCTTCTTGATGAACTGACCTCTTTATTATTATGTAACATATCTCTTCATGTCTAGTTATATTCCTTGTTCTGAAGTCCATTTCATCTGGTATTAGTGTTGCCACTCGTGCTTTCTTTTGATTAAAGTTCACATGATATATCTTATTCCATCTTTTTATTTTTTTATTTTATTTTATTTTTATTTTCTTGAGACAGGGTTTTGCTCTGTACCCCGGGCTGGGGGACAGCTTAGAGCACAGGAGGTCAAGGCTGCGGTGAGTTATAACCGGTGGTGCAGTTATAACTCACCGCAGCCATGGCCTCCTAGGTTCTAAGCTGTTCTTCTGCCTTAGCCTCTCATGTAGTTGAGACTACAGGTTTGCACCACAACACCTGGCTAATTTTTTTTTACTTTTTGTATAGACAGGGTCTCACTTTGTTGCCCAGGCTGGTCTCTAACTCCTGGATTCAAGCCATCAACCCACCTTGGCCTCCCAAAGTGCTAGGATTACAGGCATGAGCCACCGTGCCCAACCTATCCATCTTTTTACTTTTTAACTTATCTATGTCTTTATATTTAAAGTGGGTTCCTTGTTGACAGCATATAATTTGAGTCTTTTTAAAATCCAATCTGACAGTCATTTTCTCTTAATTGGCATGTTTAGACAATTTACATTTAATGTAATTATCAATGTGATTGGATTTAAATATACAGTTTTGCTATTTTCTCTTTGTCCCATCTGTTTTTTTTTTTTTTTTTTTTTTTTTTTTTGAGACAGAGTTTTGCTCTTGTTGCCCAGGCTGGAGTGCAATGGCGTGATCTCGGCTCACCGCAACCTCTGCCTGCTTGGTTCAAGCGATTCTCCTGCCTCAGCCTCTCAAGTAGCTGGGATTACAGGAATGTGCCACCACGCCCGGCTAATTTTGTATTTTTAGTAGAGACAGAGTTTCTCCATGTTGGTCAGGCTGGTCTCAAACTCCTTACCTCAGGTGATCCACCCGCCTCGGCCTCCCAAAGTGCTGGGATTACAGGCATGAGCCACCGCACCCAGCCCCTATCTGTTCTTGGGATTATTTTTTCCCTTTTGTATGGCCTTCTTTTGGATTGAGTATTTTTTATAGATCTGTTTTCTCCTCTTATTGACTTATTACATTAGTTCTTCTGTTTTATTTTTAGTTTTGTTGTTTTTTAGTGTGCTTGGATCCAAAATATATATCTTTAACACAGCACAGACTACTTTCAAATATATTACACTACTTCACATACAGCATAAGAACAATACAACAGGCCGGATGTGGTGGCTTACACCTGTAATCCCAGCACTTTGGGAAGCTGAGGTGGGCGGACGGCTTGAGGCCAGGAGTTCGAGACCAGTCTGACCAACATGGTGAAACCCTGTCTGTACCAAAAATACAAAAAATTAGCCGGGGGTGGTGGCAGGCACCTGTAATCTCTGCTACTCGGGAGCTTGAGGCAAGAGAATCGCTTGAACCCAGGAGGCGGAGGTTGCAGTGAGCCGAGATCGTGCCGCTGCACCCCAGCCTGGGCGTCAGAGTAAGACTCAGTCTCAAAAAAATAACATTACAGCAATATATTTCCATTTCCTCCCTAGTAGTTTAAGAGTAGATTCTTGCCTGATTTTTTTTGGAGACAGAGTCTCGCTCATTCTCCCAGGCTGGAGTGCAGTGGCGCGATCTCAGCTCACTGCAAAGCACCACCTTCCGGTTCACGCTATTCTCCTGCCTCTGCCTCCCGAGTAGCTGGGACTACAGGCGCCCGCCACTACGCCCGGCTAATTTTTTTGTATTTTTAGTAGAGACGGGGTTTCACCGTGTTAACCAGGATAGTCTCGATCTCCTGACCTCGTCCCGTCGTGGCCTCCCAAAGTGCTGGGATTACAGGAGTGAGCCACCGCACCCGGCCCTTTTGCCTGATCTTTTATGTGAGGGGTTTGCTTCCCTTCCCCGGTGGTTTAAAGTTTTTGTTTCATAGAAAAGAAGGGTTCCGGGAAAGGGTTTTCCTGCCTGTCCTTGGGATCAGCTGATCATTTCTACTTGTCTGTGCTGCCAAGGGTGACTCTCCCCAGCTTCCTGCTCTGTACCACTGGAGGCCCATCCTGGGAAAGTGTGTAGGTGACTGTGATTCCTCTTGTCAGGGTCTCCGCTGTTCAAAATTGATGCCCCAACACTTGACCTTTAAGAACTGTTAAAATTGGCCGGGCACAGTGGCTCACCCCTGTAATCCTAGCACTTTGAGAGGCTGAGGCGGGCGGATTGCCTGAGGTCAGGAGTTTGAGACCAACCTGGGCAACATGGTGAACCTCGTCTCTACTAAAATACAAAAGAAAAATTAGCTGGGTGTGGCGGCGTGCACCTGTAGTCCCAGCTACTCAGGGGGCTGAGGCAGGAGAATTGCTTGCACCCGGGAGGCGGAGGTAGCAGTGATCCAAGATCGCGCCACTACACCTCGGCCTCCCAAAGTGCTGGGATTACAGGTGTGAGCCACTGCACCCGGCCCTCTTTCTGGGTTTTTAAGCTTCACTGCATGAGGATAGGTGGGGAGTAGGTACCATCCCATGAGAGGCCAAGCGGTCCCTGCAGAGTGAGGGCAGGTGGTCAGCCAGGCCAGCGGAGGGGATACTGGAGGGAGCTGTCGATGCGGGGTGAGGGGGCAGGGGACTATGTTGCCCAGGCTGGTCTCAAACGCCTGGGCTCAAGCAATCCGCCCGCCTCAGCCTCCCAAGGTGTTGGGATTACAGGTGTGAGCCACCACGCTACACCCAGACTTCAAGTTTCATTTTAGGAGGAAAAAAGCTAATGTGCCCGGAGCCTGGCCCCCGCTAGCTTTTGCTGCATCTCCTTTCTGTCACACAGACGCAGGCTGCTCAGCAACGTCTTACACCCCTCATCTGTCCTGTCAACCCAGTAGGCTGGCTTCTGCCCTCACCAAAGATCACCAGCAGTTTCTGTGGATAAAACCTTTGACACCTTTGTATCCTGGACTGCTTTGCAATATTTCACCCTCTTTCCTGCCCCTTCCTCCTTGAAAGTCGGCTCCACCCGGTGCTCTCCATTGCCTGCTGCCTCCCTGGGCACTCTCCCGCCCTCTCCCTGGCTCCCGCCTGCCCCCGAAATGCAGGTCCCTGGGATTCTGGCTGCAGCCCTCCTCCCTCCCCTGTGCGCTCCCACCCGGCCTGCTGGTTTGGGAGCCTCCTCTCTTGTAGTCCGGGAAACATAAGCACCCCCTGCAAAGCATTGTTTGAGGGTTTTGAGCAGTCTTGTGTGTAAAACGCCTTTGGTAGCCCGTGTTAGCAGCTTAGACACTGGGGGAGGGAGGGCTCCTCGGTCCTTCCTGGAACCCTGTGGATCGGCTGTGGTGATGTGTGAACCCCCTGGAAACCTCAGTGCAAGATGTGGACACCTAGGCCTTTTCTCAGTTTCTACCCTGTTCTCAAAGGACACTGACCACGGAAGTGAGTGTCCACTGCTCTGCACGCTCCGGCTGGTCTCTCTCCCCTCCTGCAGCTCTCACTGGCTCCTAAGCCCAGCTCCAAGCTGAGTGGGGAGTGGGTGTTTCCCCTAAAAGGAGTGCCATTTTCCCCACAGCAGGAAGGAGAGTGGACTTTGGCACTGGGAGAGGAGAGAGGTGCTGGTGGAAGGCCAGGCCTAGCACGGAGGCTGTGAGGGCGCCCTGCCCTGGGCCCGGCCTGCGCAGGAGAAGGGCCGAGTGCACGGAGGGCAGCAGCATCGGAGCCAGGGCCACGTGGGCTCACTCCTCAGCCTGACATTGTCCCTAGGTGCGGCCTTCACAGGCAGGGCCGTCATCAGGCTCCCAAACGCCAGGGCGAGGAAGCAGCGTGGAGCAGGGTTCTGCAGCATTCAGTAACAATTCATTGAACACACACTCTTGGAGCACCTGCGCTCCCGGCGCCAGACGCTGGCGAAGCCGGGCATGGAGCCCAGCACGGGCCCTGCTGTCAAGTAACTGACATCCTGTTGGCCAGAGGCAGACCAAATAAGGAAAGGAAAGAACAGATAACGAAAAGCAGTGAGAAAAGTGAAGGGATGATACGGGGACCACTACCTTAGCTTGAGAGGTCAGGAAAGGCTCTATGAGGAGAGGGCTGTTTGAGAACTTAACGATGTTAGCCCCGTGAAGATGTGGACAGAGCCTTCCAGGAGGGAACAGCCAGTGCAGAGGCCCTGAGGTAGGAACACGTTTGTGTGTGTGGAGGACAACGGCCAGTGAAGCGCGAAGTGAGAGGCGGGGGGAATAGCAGGGGATGAGATCAGAGAAAGCGATGGGGCACATCATTCCTTTGCAGGTGTGGTGGGGACCGTGGGGGAGGCATGAAGCCCAGGAAGGGCATGATCTGGCTTCTATTTGAAAACATTTCTCTGGTTGCTGTATAGAGAGTGGGGAAGCAGAAGTAGATGTAGGGAGATGAGTTAGGAGGTGAGGGCAGTGGTCCAGGTGGGGCTCTGGTGGCTTGAACTAGGCTGGAGCAGTGAAGACACGGGAGTCGAATGCAGGATACATTTTGGAGACAGCTGACAGGTGACAGGACCTGTCTGGCATGGCAATGTTTGGGGTGCTGCTGGGCCACCGTTTATGCTGAAAGTCACCCCACCTGGTGTCCTAAGCAGTGTTCAAAAGTCCTTTGGGATCCTCTGCCTGAGACCATGGCCACCACACCTGTACACAGTCTCACCCTGTGCACTGAGTGGGCCTCATCCTGTCCACTGAGTGGGCCTCACCCTGCACACTGAGCGGGCCTCATCCTGTCCACTGAGCGGGTCTCTCCCTGTCCACTGAGTGGGTCTCACCTGCACACTGAGCGGGTCTCACCCTGCACACTGAGCGGGTCTCACCTGCACACTGAGCGGGCCTCACCCTGCACACTGAGCGGGCCTCACCCTGCACACTGAGCGGGCCTCACCCTGCACACTGAGCGGGTCTCACCTGCACACTGAGCGGGCCTCACCCTGCACACTGAGCGGGCCTCACCCTGCACACTGAGCGGGTCTCACCTGCACACTGAGCGGGCCTCACCCTGCACACTGAGCGGGTCTCACCCTGCACACTGAGCGGGCCTCACCCTGCACACTGAGCGGGTCTCACCCTGCACACTGAGCGGGTCTCACCTGCACACTGAGCGGGTCTCACCCTGCACACTGAGTGGGTCTCACCCTGCACACTGAGTCGGTCTCTCCCTGTCCACTGAGTGGGTCTCTTCCTGCACAGAGTGGGTCTCACCCTGCACACTGAGCGGGTCTCACCCTGCACACTGAGCGGGCCTCACCCTGCACACTGAGCGGGTCTCACCCTGCACACTGAGCGGGTCTCACCCTGCACACTGAGTGGGTCTCTCCCTGTCCACTGAGTGGGTCTCTTCCTGCACAGAGTGGGTCTCACCCTGCACACTGAGTGGGCCTCACCCTGTCAGAGTGGGTCTCACCCTGCACACTGAGTGGGTCTCTCCCTGTCCACTGAGTGGGTCTCACCCTGCACACTGAGTGGGTCTCTCCCTGTCCACTGAGTGGGTCTCACCCTGCACACTGAGTGAGTGGGTCTCACCCTGCACACTGAGTGGGTCTCTCCCTGCACACTGAGTGGGTCTCTCCCTGTCCACTGAGTGGGTCTCTTCCTGCACAGAGTGGGTCTCACCCTGCACACTGAGTGGGCCTCACCCTGTCAGAGTGGGTCTCACCCTGTACGCTGAGTGGGTTTGGTGTCACCTGGGAGAAGACACATGGGGAAGGGAAGGGGAATCTCCTGTCGGTGCTGGAGGGAGGGCTGTGATGTATCTGGAAACGTAATGGAGGCTGCTCCCTTTATTCATGATGGGAACCGAGATGGCCAGGTTACGCTGAGCTGTCCTGGATTCCACCGTGGGGTCCCACTGACATCTCAACTTTGTCCAAAACTGCCCCCAAATCCACCCTCCTGGATCCCTGTGTTTGTGAGTGGTGTCCTCTTTCCATCCTCCCTCCTCATCAGCGCCCAAGTCCTATCGCTTCCACTTCCCAAAGACTCAAGCCAGCTCCTCTCCCTCCCCAGGCTCTCACTAGTTCTCGGCTGAGTTGCTGCCCAGCCTTCTCATCCATCCAGTCTCTGCAACACAGCCAGGGAGCTTTCCAAAAGGCAGATCTAATGTCCCTCCCCAGCTTAAAACTCTTCGGTCCCCAAAAAATTCTAGACAAAAGCCATACTTCTAAGCAGAGGTCACTCCAAAACGCAGCATCAGCTCCACCTCCTCCTCCCAGGCCCCCTCCCTGCTCCCCATTTGCCTCCAGGACATGGCCCCAAATTCATCAGTCACCCTTCTGGGCCTTGCCCTTCCTACTAACTTGACCTTCAGGACTCTGTCCTGCCTCCTCAGAGGTCCAGGGACCCCCTCTGCACACAGCACAGGGCCCCTGTCCTCACACAGCTTCTCACCATAGCCCTGACCTTGGACCACACTGGCTCTTACCTGCCCCTCTCTTCCACGACAGGAACCAAGGATCTAGCGAGCCCTGGAAGGCAGGGCCGTCTTTCGTGTGTGTCTCATGCGGTTCCTGTCATAGCAACAGGACATTAATAATACAGTGAACACCAGCCCCTTCCCAGGAAGGGAGGAGGTGGAGGGCCACTAAGAGAACAGAGGAACAAGTCTTTCCAGAAAACTTGCCAGGCTGGGGAAGGTTGTGATGGGTTCATTTGGTGGCACTGGAAGAGCTGAAGGGTGCTGCGTGGGCAGAGGCACCGGCAGAGGCTGCCCGGAACAGCATTGCCCGCTCACAGCAGCCTGCACACTGGTGGCACGCAGGGTCAGTGGCCCTCAGCTCACGCCCACACAGCTGTTCTGTAAGCATGAATTTGAAGACGGTGGCAAGGAAAGAAGGTGCACAGGTGGCTCTTCCATCCCCTCAAGCCAGTGTCCTAGGCAGTGTCCCAGCCTGGCCTTTGTTCCTTGGTCTCCATTCCCACCTAGGGAGGCCCTGGGAGCTGCCAGGGCGGCAGCCTGCGGGTGGAACTGGAACGAGACCCGGGATTGGTGTCGGCGGGCTGCATGCTCAGGAAGCTTTCCTGAGGGTCAGCTATGTGAGCAAACAGGATCAAATTTGCTTTCTGGAGGCCCCACAGGAGTCTCCCCGGGGGACCTTCCTGCCCCAGGGCCATGCCCTTCCCCAGCTGGCTCACTCTCCTGTCCCTATACCCCAACTCCACCCAGTCTCTCCCCAGAATCCCATAGTTCTTTCTAGGTTTTTTTGTTTTGTTTTGTTTGAGACAGAGTCTCGCTCTGTTGCCCAGGCTGGCGTGCAGTGATGTGATCTCGGCTCACTGCAACTTCTGCCTCCTGGGGCCTCGCTAGGCTAATTTTTGTATTTTTAGTAGAGATGGGGTTTCACCATATTGGCCAGACTGGTCTCAAACTCCTGACCTCGTGATCCACCCACCTTGGCCTCCCAAAGTGCTGGGATTACAGGCGTGAGCCACCACGCCCAGCCCTCTTTCTGGGTTTCTAAGCTTCACTGCATGAGGATACGTTGGAAGTAGGGGCCAAGCGGTCCCTGCAAAGTGAGGGCAGGTGGTCAGCCAGGCCAGTGAAGGGAGACTGAAGGGAGCTGTCAATGCGGGGTGAGGGGGCGGGGGGCTATTGTCTTATGTTCATTTCCACCCTCTGGAATAATCACAGAGGCGCACATTGAGCATTTACTTCCTACCAACTGCAGTGCTAAGTGCTTTCAACACGCTTTCACTTTTTATTCCCGTTTTACAGAGCGGGACACTGAGCCTTAAAGAGATCAAGCCATTTACCCAATATAGATTATAGAGAGCAAATAATTGGCAGACCTGAGAGTCAATTTCAGGGCTGTCTGGCTCCAGATCTCCAACTGAAATTAAGATGAAGGTTTCCAGAGTCAAACTGCCTGAGGTCAAATCCTGACTCCATAACTCACTCTGAAAACTTGGGCAAGTGACTTAGCTCTCTAAACTTCTGTTTCCTCATCTGTGAAATGGTGTTGGTAACAGAACCTATCTCACAAGTTGTTCTGAAGAGTGGAGAGTGAATGCATGGAAGGTGCCAGGCAGAGGGCCTGATGATAAGCATTCGACAGGCGTGGTCGTCACGATGCATGATGGTGATCATGGTCATCGTGGCCCTGGAACTGGCCTGCTGAGGTTTAGCTGCAAGGAAACTGAGCTAGGTGGACCCCTCCACTCAGCACCCTTCTTATCCTGCTACACAGGGCCCACAGCTGAACCCCTAGGTCTGAGGCACTACTGGATTTGCCTTTTTTTTTTTTTTTTGAGACAGAGTCTTGCGCTGCCACCCAGGCTGGAGTGCAGTGGCGCAATCTCAGCTCACTGCAACCTCCGCCTCCTGGGTTCAAGCGATTCTCCTGCCTCAGCCTCCCGAGTAGGTGGGACTACAGGCATGTGCTGCCATGCCTGGCTAATTTTTGTATTTTTAGAAGAGACCGGGATTTCACCATGTTGCCCAGGCTGGTCTGGAACTCCTGACCTCAGGTGATCCACCTCCCTTGGCCTCCCAAAGTGCTGGGATTACAGACATGAGCCACCGCACCTGGCCCCGGGTTTGCCTTCTTACTGGAGCCAGGAGAACACGTGTGCATTCTTCTCCATGTCCAGTCACCTCTTAAGGGAGTAAGTCTTCAGTCCTGGGACCATGACCTCCCAAACTCCTGGTGGGTTCCTATACCTGCTTTCAGGACCAGCATCACTGATTTTTCCTATTGGTCAGGCTCCAATACAGCTCAACATGGTACTGTTATTGAGACCATCTTTAAGTAAAGTTTCAATATTTTTTCATCATAGATTTGTTTTTTCATTTTTAAAATATTGCATTATCTATCTTGATTACTGACTTTTTTGGCATCCTGTTACATTTTGTGCCTGAGGCAAGTGCCTCACTCACCTCACTCTGGTCCCAGCCCTGCTGCATAGCGCTGCTTGAGTGTCCTCACAATATGGCAGCTGGCTTCCCCCACAGCCAGTGGTCCAAGAGAGCCAGGAAGCAGCGGCAATGTCTTTTATGGTCTAGCCTTGGAAGACACACTCTGTCACTTCTGCAATATCCTATTCATTACACAGGTCATCCCTGCTCAATGTAGGAGGCACTACATAGGAATGTGAATAGCAGGAGACAAGAATTATGGGGTCACCTTAGAGACTAGCTACCACACCGAGTCTCCAGCCCAGGCTCTTAGTGGTAGAGAGCAGCCTCCACAGAAGGAAACCAATAATCTGGTAAGGGAGTTTAGGGGTAGTGGGGAAATGTTGGTCACAGGATACAAAGTTTCAGTTAGGAGGAACAAGTTCTGGAGATGGAATGGATATGTTAACTATCTTGATTTAGTCATTCCACAGTGTATACATATATCAAAACATCATGTTGTACACTATAAATATATACAAGTTTTATGTGTCAATTTTTTTTTTTTTTTTTTTTTGAGACGGAGTCTCACTCTGTTGCCCAGGCCAGAGTGCAGTGGCAAGATCTTGGCTCACTGCAACCTCCACCTCCCAGGCTTATGCAATTCTCCTGCCTCAGCCCCCCGAGTAGCTGGGAATACAGCCGCGTGCTACCATGCCCAGCTAATTTTTGTATTTTTAGTAGAGACAGGGTTTCCCTATGTTGGCCAGGCTGATCTTGAACTCCTGACCTCATGATCCACCCACCTCGGCCTCCCAAAGTGCTGGGATTACAGGTGTGAGCCACTGTGCCTGGCCAACTGTTTTTAAAAAACAATAAAACTGGTGAGGCTTTATCCCTTCTCCACCACCCTTCCCTGCCTTAGACCCTGAGTGGTACTGACCCAGAGCTGGCCCATGTGGGGCCCACTCACCTGATCACAGTTCATTGGTCCAGGAAGAAGCACCTAACCCAATTGGCTGTCTCCCAGGGTTTTTAAATTTGGCAGCGAGTGAGTTCCTCTGGTGGAAGATGGACCCTGTGGGTGATTGTTCCCAGCTGGGTGGGGAAATTAGCCTGCAGAGACCGGAGAACCCAGGCCTCAGTTCCCATTGTGCATGAAGCCGAGTGACATCTCTGTACTGCTTTTTAGTCCATTTCCTGCTGCCATACAGAATTCCACAGAGTGGGCCAGACACGGTGGCTCACACACTTTGGGAGGCTGAGGCTGGCAGATCACTTAAGCCCAGGAGTTGGAGACCAGCCTGGGCAACGTGGTGAAACCCCGTCTCTACTAAAAATACAAAAATTAGCAGAGCATGGTGGCGCACACCTGTGATCCCAGCTGCTCGGGAGGCTGAGGCAGGAGAATTGCTTGAACCCAGGAGGCGGAGGTTGCAGTGAGCAGAGATTGCACCACTGCACTCCAGTCTGGGTGACTGACAGAGCAAGATTCCATCTCAAATAATAATAGTAATAATAGTATAAAAAATTTAAAAAAGAATTCCACAGACTGGGTGGAAAAGAAATTGATTTCCCACAGTCCTGGAGGCTGGAAAGTCCAAGAACATGGCACCAGCATCTTGTGAGGGCCCCACCATGGCAGAAGGATGGAAGGCAGAGGTAAGCATGTGAGACATGAGAGGGAAGTGGTCCAGAATCATCCTTTTTATCAAGAACCCACTCCAGAGATGATGGCATGGATCCATTCCTGAGGGCAGAGCCCTCATAACCTAATTACCTTGCAAAGGCCCCACCTGCCAATGCCACCATAACAACAGCAATTACATTTCAACATGAACATTGCTGGGGACATTTGAACCACAGCACTCTGTTTTGTCCATGGTCTGGGCTTAGAACCAATAAATTACCCCTTCCTCCCAAGCCTTCTTGAGTTGGGTGATGAAGTTCTGTCACCTCATCATCTCTTCCTGGGTGGCCTTCTGTGGAAGATGATGCTATCGGCAGTGTTTCTCAGCATGTAGCCAGTGCTATCGGCATCCACATCACTCAGGGCTCTTGAAAATATCAGTGCCTGGGCCCCACCTCCAACCTGCTGAATCAGATTCTCTAGGGTGGGCCCCAGGCTTCTGCAATTTTAACATTGGAATTTGGGCAGGACTATGACATAGTGACTCACTGCCCCTCTCCAGCTGTCCTGTGTGTCCTGCAGTTCATGCTGCTTAGTGTTGACAGTGTCTGAGAAACCCAAAGTGTTGTAGCCCTGGGAGGTGGTATGTGGGCTCATAACTTTGGGGAACCAAGTGGAGTTAAGAGCTGTGATAAAAGCACTGTGGGCGTTCCAGGCTGGGGTGGGGGCTGGAATCTGAGGAATGGAGGAGTATCTAGGAAAGTGGCTGGAAGCAGACAACCTTGTGCTGGCTGCAGCTCATTCTTAGTGGGCAGGTCTTAGCAAGTCGTGTCATTCACAGCCCAGTTAAAAGATGTACTGGGCCGGGCACGGTGGCTCACACCTGTAATCCCAGCACTTTGGAAGGCAGAGGTGGGCGGATCACCTGAGGTCAGGAGTTCGAGACCAGCCTGGCCAACATGGTGAAACCCCCATCTCTACTAAAAATACAAAATTTAGCCAACCGTGGTGGCAGGCACCTGTGATCCCATCTACTCAGGAGGCTGAGGCAGGATCATCGCTGGAACACGGGAGGCGGAGGTTGCAGTGAGCCGAGATTGCGCCACTGCACCCCACCCTGGGCAACAGAGCGAGGATTCATCTTAGAAAATAAAACAAAAAGTTGAACCAAGATTGCAAAGTTCCCTTCCAGCTCCAAAACTCAAGCCAGGGGCCCTGTGAGACTTTCCCGGAAGCCTGGGCCCTGAGGTTGCTGAGGGCGCTTCCATGCAGGTGCCGCTTCCATCCAGGAACTGAGCTCTGCCCTTCCGTTTGTTTGTTCACTTCACTCCTCCCCTAGAGGCTGAAGTTGCTTCTGGGAAGGAGGCTGGGCACTTCTGGGCTGAGCCTTGTTTCCATAGCACCCAGCCACCCTGCCAGGAAGACACAGGTTTCTCCTGGTTGACTGTGAGAGGACTTTGACCCGCGCTCCGTTTCCTGCTGGGCCAGACTTAGGAGGAGGTACCAGGGCAAGCAGCACAGTGGGACTTGCAGGTCCCGGACCCAGCCCTTTATTCAGACCAGTTGTTCTGGAAGTTTGGGCCCCAACCAAGAGCAACAGCAGCAGTATCAGGACACTTGTTAGAAATGCAAATTACTGGACCCCACCCTTGACCTACTAAATTAGAAACTCTAGGGTGGGGCCAGCCATCTGTGTTTTTGTAAGTCCCCAGGTGTCTCTCATGCACACCAAAGTTTCAGAAACACTTTATGCATTGTGTGTATGTGTGTGTGTGTGTGTGTGTGTGTGTGTTTTCTTTTTCTTTTTTTTTTTTTTTTTGGATTTGACAGAGTCTTTATCTGGCTTCTGTTACATCTGATTCTGACTCAGGTTTACGGACACAATGCTGGAAAACCAATTCCTGCTCTACCCACGCCTCAACTTGTTAAGAAGAAACACCGAGGCACGTCACATCTTCGCCATTCCCACTTCCTTTCTGCCCTAGGCATTCAATGTATGCCACCAGGGGCCATCAGGACTAGGGCTCTGCAACCACGGCAGCAGACAGGTGTGAAGCTCAGAGTCCCTCCTAACAGCCTCCCTCCAGCGTCTTCTTGGCCGCGGCGGCGAAGCAGCTCCGCAGGGCCTCGAAATCCCGCGCGCAGAAGTCCTTACTCGGCCCCGCAGGCGGCCAGCCGCTCGGGGAAGGCGCGGAGGCAGCTTCGCATGCGGCCCCATACCGCTCCGTCAGCCGACATGAGCGGCTATTCCCAGCGCCCCTCATGTGTGTGTTTTCAAAATGAGGTTTTGCTCTGTCACTGAGGCTGGAGTGCAGAGGTGCCATCATAGCCCATTGCAACCTCCACCTCCTGGCCTTAAGCAGTCCTCCTGCCTCAGCCTCCCAAGTAGCTGGGACTACAAGTGTGTGCTTGTTTTTTCTTTTGTAGAGATAGGGTCTTGCTATGTTGTCCAGGCTGGTCTTGAAGCCCTGGGCTCAAGCAATCCTTCCACCTTGGCCTCCCAAAGCACTGAGATTATAAGCATGAGCCTCCATACCCAGCCCAAGAACCCCCACTTTATTGTGTGATCAATTGTTCCAGTTTGCCCAGGACTCTCAGTTTTAGCACTGGGACTCTCTTTTTTTTTTTTAGACGGAGTCTTGCTCTGTCGCCCAGGCTGGAGTGCAGTGGCGCGATCTCAGCTCACTGCAACCTCCACCTCCCGGGTTCATGCCATTCTTCTGCCTCAGCCTCCCGAGCAGCTGGGACTACAGGTGCCCGCCACCATGCCCAGCTATTTTTTTGTATTTTTAGTAGAGACGGGGTTTCACTGTGTTAGCCAGGATGGTCTCGATCTCGTGACCTCGTGACCCACCCGCCTTGGCCTCCCAAAGTCCTGGGATTACAGGCATAAGCCACCATGCCCGGCTTTTTTTTTTCTTTTTTCTTTTTTTTTTTTTTGAGACAATCTCGCTCTGTCATCCAGGCTGGAGTAAAGTGGCACAATCTTGGCTCACTGCGACCTCTGTCTCCCGTGGTTCAAGCAATCCTCCTACCTCAGCCTCCCAGGTAGCTGGGACTACAGGTGTGTGCCACCATGTCCAGCTAATTTTTGTATTTTTTTGTAAAGACAGAGTTTCACCATGTCGCCCAGGCTGGTCTTGAACTCCTGAGCTCAAGCAATTCACCCACCTCAATCTCCCAAAATGCTGGGAGTACAGGCATAAGCCACCGCTCTCACCCATTCATTCAGTTTTTCAAAATCAGATCTGAGCTCCAGTCCTGGGAGCCTGGGGCAGCTTCTGATGCTAGGAGAGGCACAGGCCTGGCTACCACCATGGGTAGCAGAGGAGTGGGGTCAGCTCTGAACTTAGGAGAGTGATAGGAGGAAGAGGAGGCTGGGAGAGTGACAGGAGGGAAGGAGGGAAATTCTGCTGCCGCCGCCACCGCCGCTGCTGCTTTGAAGCTTTCCTGGGTAAATGGTGACAAGGACCACAAACCTCCTTACCTGGGCGAGAGCTTTGGGAGGTTTCAAAGCACCTTCACTTACATCACCCTACTGGATTCCAAATTACTCCTTAGAGCAGTGCCCATAAGAAATACTGCATTTGTCCAGTTTCTATTTCCTCTGCCTGAGCTTGAGCTGCTTTGGTGGCAGGGACCATCCCAGTGTCCTCATCAAACCTTCAGTGCCCAGTAGACAGAACCCTTGCCCAATCTTCCCGTCCAAATCCTGCATCTTCTGCAGGAGCTAGTTCCTCTGCAGGTCCTGGCAATATGGAGCACGGGGTCCATAGTTTTCCTCCCACCTATGGATTTCCTCTGGGCCATCACAGCCTGTTCCACAGACTGAATTTCAGCTCCCTGTCTTGGCCAGGGCACATCCTGTCTAATCACTCATGTTCACCCAGCTTTGCACCCTCTTCAGCCTCCCCACGTTTAAGCGAGGCAGCTGGCGGTGCAGGAAGAATATTCATCCATCTCCTAGGAGCTCAGGAGTCAGACCCTGGGCCCAGACTCCTGCAGCAAGTCGGGGCTTCTGTCACAAGCGCCTCACCTTACTGGCTTTGGCGCCATCTAGTGGACGCATATGGGTCTGCGGGGACCGCAGCCCTTCCTGTGACCCAGAAGCAAAACCAGCGATTTACCTGGCCGTACATTATTTTTGAGTCCCGAATCGCAAGAGTCCACTCCCAACCCAGCTCAGCATGTATTGTCCACTGCCTGCTTAGTGCCGGACCAACACACCTTCACCTCACATCAACAGGGACTCAAACAGAGCCTCTTCCCCTCAAATCCCAGCCCCATACTCAACTGTGTGCACAAAAGCAGGCATTCGTCCTAACAAAGCAGAATGAAACAACCCAAACTTCCCTCAAGATGGGGAGCATGCATTCTACGGAATATTATGAAATGGATAAAAGGGTTTGCTGGATTGGAAACGTCTCCAAAAGCACATTAAAGAACAATACATACAGCATGATGCCGTTTATTAGAAGAAACAAACCCAAGCCTGATCCACTGTTCGCATATTGGTGTGAAATGCAGAGGGAGGGCTGGACACACACCAAGCTAATCACAGGGACCTTTAGGGAGGGATGGGGGTGGGGTAAGGGTGAAAGAGGCCTTTCCTTTTACACACCTTTACTGTGTATCTTTTTATATTTCTAAGGCAAAAGGTAAATTAAACAACCCCTGTGTTAAAGGTGGAGAGTGTCCAGGTTCTTGGCATCTTGAACAAAGAATTGGAAGAGACACACAAACAAAGCAAGGAAGGAATGAAGATTTTATTGAAAATGAAAGTACACTCCACTGTGTGGGAATGGGCCTGAGTGTAGGATTCAAAAGGCCCTGTTACAGAATTTGGGGGAGTTTAAATACCCCCTAGAGGATTCATTGGTTACTTCGGGTATGCCCTATATAAACAGAGAGGATGAAGTAAAGTTACAAAGTCATTTACCTGATATGCCCTATGGAGAGGATATTTCCTGTTAGAGCTGAAGTGTGAATCAGCCTTATGTTCCCTGCCTGCAGACCCTATTTTCCTGCCTCACCTGGTGCCAGGAGCTGAGTCGCTGCTGCTCTCCCAGGTGCTCCATGATGAGCAGTGCTGGCCTTCTGATCCGACTCTCCCACACCCACACCAGCTGCCTTCCTGAGCCACCAGGCTCCCCAGTGGTGGCTCCTCTCCTTTGACGGCCTTGTCACCTCTCTGCAGTCTCTTCCCCTCACACCTGGCCGCTGCAGCCCCTCAGTGGTGAGCATTCGGTGGGCTGATCAGCATCCACACACCCCTCCTAGTAAGTGGCAATCCCCATTTTGTGAGCTGTCATGGGAGCCAGGGCCCCTCCTCCCACCTCAAAGGCTAAAGGGGGCAGCATTCCTTCTCCCTTCCTGGGCATCTAGCTAACCCAGGCAAAGATGCAGGGACAGGAGCCATCCCTCCCCGCTGTGGTGCCCAGCACCCCTGCCCATCATTACAGCCGATGCCTGTGGAGTTGTGGCAGGGGCTGCATTCAGCGATGCTGCAGCCCAGTAGTGGTGGTGACCACAGTCACCTCCCAAGACTGTCCCCGGCTGTGGCTGTGGCCATCCAGACTCCTGGTCAGCTCCCTGAGCTCCCCACAATACTCCCAAGGACTCCTTTTCTACTTAGTCATCAGGGTTGATTTCGATTGCTGGCCACCTCCCTTTGGGCCCTGGCCAGGCCTGTGGAGCTAGTCCTTTCCAAGTGTCACAGGTGAGTGATTGTGTGTGACGGACAGCGGGTCAGTGTGATAGATAACCTGTGGTCCACATAGGGAGATGGTGCCATACCAAGAAACTGCCAGGACCGAGATGTTAAAGAGTCAGGGGATGTGAATTGCTAAAGGCAACCATGGGAGATGACTGTTTCAAGAAAACTGGGAACCTAGGAAGCTTGGTGAGCACCCACTTGGATCTTCCCTGGCCTGGCAGGGCCTCCCCTTGGAGGGATAGCCCTGCAGCTTCCCCATCAGTGGGCAGGCTTGGGGAGGGCCTGGAGAGGAGAGGGGTCCCCTAAACACACCCAGCCCCAGGGCCTTAGCAGACAAGTGCTGGTGACCTATTATTTGTACTTATTGTAGTAAACAGTCACTTTTAGGCTGGGGGCTCACGCATGTAATCCCAGCACTTTGGGAGGCCAAGAGGGGCGGATCACTTGAGCTCAGGAGTTTGAGACCAGCCTGGCCAACATGGCAAAACCCCGTCTCTACTAAAACTACAAAAAAATTAGCCGGGCGTGGTGGCGGGCGCCTTGTAATCTTAGCTACTGGGGAGGCCGAGGCAGGAGAATGGCGTGAACCCGGGAGGCGGAGGTTGCAGTGAGCCGAGGTTGCGCCCCTGCACTCCAGCCTGGGCGACAGAGCGAGACTCCATCTCATAAAAAATCACAACAGTCACTTCTATGAGCAGTGCTCATTTCACCCCGCCTCTACCACACACTCGGCAGGGCGGCTTCACAGGTGCCCTTCCTGCTGTCTGGGACCCTTTGCCAGACTCCTCCCCACCTGGCCACCCTTCTTTCCAACCAACAACGTGGCTCCTCGGTTCCTCCAGGTTCCTTCCTGCCCTGTAAAACCCCTGGCCTCCTGCCAGGCTCAAGAAATGCCCTCGGATCTCTTCCGTGCTTTCGCCCCGCAGGAGACACAGCCTAGGTCCCGCCTCCGTCACGCGACAGAGACTCAGAGAGCGCCCACGCGGGCAGGGCCCGGGCAAGGCTACCTCACCGCCGCCCACCCATCCCCGGAGCCTTCAGCAGCACGGAGCTCAGGCTTCCCTGTCTCCCCTCTGCCCCCGCGCCGGCCGTGCGTGCAGTGCTTCGGCCCCTAGGCTGCTCCCACGCCCCGTCCTCCCTCCCGGGGTTGGTGCGGGTCTCCCAGGCCGGGCCGGGGCACTGGACCGACGCCCAGGAAGCGGCCGCCGCCGCAGCGAATTGCCCGCTCTCGCTTCGGCTTTCACCGCCCAGACAGCGGCGCCTCCGACCCGGCTCTTAAACAAGGGCGACTTTTATTATAAAGCCCGGGGGTGGTGCGGAGGAGCCCGCCACTCGCTGCCCCTCACTGCGGCCCCTGGCCTTCGCCTGGAGGGCGCGCGAGCCGGCGGCCCCGAGAGGCCGGGGGTGGGAGGCGCGGGGGCGACCCCGCCGCGTGGAGCCGCCCGGGACGCACGCGGGCCCCAGCAGCCCCGAGTGCAGTCCTGGCTGCGTTGTGGGAGCCGCGGCCACGCCAGCGCCGGGGCCCCTCCAGCCCGAGACTGGTGAGGCGGCGGGAAACCGCGGGACTGGGCACTGCCCGGCCGCGGGACGGCCAGGCTGGGGCTCTTCAGTGCGGCTTTCGGCGGGACTGCGGTCGCGGAACAAAGGGGCGCGGAGGTGGGCGGGGGGTGCATCGCCGGCGGGGCGGGGCCTCGGCGTCCGGGGCTGAGGTCTCCTCACCTCCGGGCCGGGCGGGGTCTGGCGGCCGCGCCCCTCCGCGGGCTCCCCAGGCGCC
Organism: Pan troglodytes; assembly: GCF_028858775.2. Classification (NCBI taxonomy): domain Eukaryota; kingdom Metazoa; phylum Chordata; class Mammalia; order Primates; family Hominidae; genus Pan; species Pan troglodytes. The sequence goes on from NC_072398.2 coordinate 23,174,603, forward strand.
CAGCCGCGCGGCAACAACCACAGCCACCATTTCCGCTCCCCGCCCGCCCCTGCTCAGCGCTGGGGGCGCGAGGGCGCTGCTCGCCCGATTCAGAGGCCAGGTGTAACTACTGGTGTCACAGAAGTTCGGTGTTTCCAAGATGTGCTTCCTTTTTGTAGCGAAGGAAGCGCGGCCACCAGGCCAGGTCGTCCCAAAGTGCAGGGTCCCCGGCCCCCGTCATCCCCGCCCGGTTGCAGGCCCCGACGCTCCGCGCTCCCTCCTGCTGCGCGCGGCGGCCACCAGAGGGCGCCCGGCTGCCGTCACCCCGCGGAGCGCGGGACCCAGGCCGGGCGGGGGAGGTCAGCGGCGGGCCCGCCACCCCCGGCCCCTGCGCGGGGGGCCTGGCGCTGCTGGCGGCCGGGGGGACGATTGCGGGGTCCCTTTCCCAGACCGGAACCAACAGAGGCCGCCGGCCAGAGAACCGAGTTGGGTCGCCGTGTGACCTCGGGGCTGGTGCTAGCCTTCGTTGTGCCTCTGTTTCCCGCCTGTGAAGAGAGAGCGAGCACTGCCCGTCTGTGCATTGGGTCGCGATTCCCAAGCTCCCTAGGCTGGCCGTGGGGGAAGGCGGCCCCGCCGCCCCTGAGGCCCCGCGTGGGAACTCTCTTAGCAAGGGCACTGACGATGTCCTACTAACTGCCTTACGACTGTATTTTAAAGGAAGGTGGGAGGCAGGGCCCCTCATTTCCAAGTGCACCACCCACCAAAGCTGTGATCTTGTCACTGCTCAATACGAGCCTGGAAAATGATGTACAGCCCTTCCTTTAAGCGTGCTCGGTAAAAGGAGATCCATCCCAACAAGCAGAAGCTGATAATCTGCTTGAAAAGGGATTCCTCCACTTACAAAATTATTTGCAACGGGATTTTTCTCATTGAGTAAATTGTAGGCAAATCACCTGTGTAAATGAATATTTGTAACAGGCCAGCGGATTTGGAAATGAGTCTTACTGTAAAATAAGTACTTCCGTGGTAAAAATGGCTCCAGGGCCAAGGATGGGCCTGTGGTTCAGCTGGAGCATGCTGCCGGCTCACCTGATGGGCGCCTAGGACGTTCTCTAACGGGCCTCTGAGCCTGGTTCCCTCCCATTCCCTCTGCATCCACTCCAGCACGGAGTCCAGGAGGATTCTACCCTTCCTTGGCCAGAGGATGCTGAAGCTGGGCCCCTTCCTACCTGTTTCCTCTCTTGTGCCCCATCTCCTAGGGGAGATCCTTTGCTCCACTAGGCTCGACTGGAAGAGACCGGGAGGCCATGCAGGAAGCACCCTCACTGGCCAGGCACCCAAGATGTGCCAGGCACGGCCTCCCAGGCTGTAGCTCTACCAGGAGTGGGTGCTCCTTGTGAAGATTCTGACTTTGCTTGTCCCACCTGGCTTGGGGACTCCCACCCTCGCTCAACCACAGCATTGCCAAACTCAGTAGAGCATCTCTCTGGACACAGAGGGATGGAGGAAATGGCCACTCAGGCTCCAGAACTGCACGGGAATTCTGGGCCATATCTTGGCCCACCAGCCTCAGCTCACCCTGGCCACTCAAGCCTCGGCCTTCCTGGGGCCCCTTGGTTCTGGGGAGGGACCCATTAATAAATACCATTGCTCACTTGCTGCTTTTAAATCTCCTGAACGTTGGCGGGGCACAGTGGCTCACACCTCTAATCCCAGCACTTTGGGAGGCAGAGGTGGGTGGATCATTTGAGGCCAGGAGTTCGAGACCAGCCTGGCCAAGACAGTGAAACCCCGTCTCTACTAAAAATACAAACATTAGCCAGTCGTAGTGATGTACGCCTGTAGTCCCAGCTACTTGGGAGGCTGAGGCAAGAGAATCACTTGAACCAGTGAAGCAGAGGTTGCAGTGAGCCAAGGTCGCACCACTGTACTCCAGCCTGGGTGACAGAGTGAGACCCTGTCTCAAAAAAGCAAACAACAAAAAACAAAACAAAACAAACAAAAAACCCAAAAATCAATCTCCTGAACGTTGTGAATTTTTCATTAAATCCAAAAAGCTGGTGGAACGAGCACAGGCTTTCCACCCTCTCACCTGCAGAAGAGGCGGAAGCCAGTGCTGGTTTGATGGCGCCCTCTTCATTCCCATTGAGGTTGGAAAGCTGCCCCTCCCCAGCAGCCCTGGCCTCCCCTAGGGTGATGCTCAGGCCTGCCCTGGCGCACAGTGAGGGTGGAATCCTGAGAAGCCTATGGGGAGGGGCGCCAGACCTGGGGCTTCAGGTGGGAACCACCCAGCTGCCTTCATTACAGCTCCGGGGCTGTCCTTCCCACCACCGCATCCCTGCAGCTTGAGAGGGCTTACAGCCCATTCAAGAGAGACAGGCTTCATCCTCTGTGCACAGGCAGAATGCACCTCGTGCAGTGGATTGCCTCCATCCTTTTCTGTTTATTCTTCATTCATTTGTCCTACCCACAGTTCCTGACACTTGTTTCGAATCAGGCTCTCTAGTAGGGGTGAGGGCGGAAACATAAAGACATATTTTTCTGGGGTTCATGGAGAGTGATTCTTACTTCCTCATACTGGGGGGTTAGCGGGGGACACTCTGACTTCACCATTTACTAGCTGTGTGACCTAAGCAAGGCAAGTCATCCAGCCTCTCTGAGACTGTTTCCTTATCTATAAAATGGGACCAAGGGGGACTTGCCCAGAGACCTCCACTGTGAGTCTTGGCTGTAGGTTGTGAAGGGTTCCAGTGGAACGTCCTCTGGCCACAGCAGAAAGATAGCCTGGGGCTCTGGGGACTGTGGAGATAGGCCAGACCCTCCTCCTGGAAGGCCCTTTGTCTCTCTTCCACCTTCCTTCACCCACCTGGGGCTCCTCCCTGTTGTCCAGTGATGTCCAAGGGCCTGCTGCCTGTGGCTTGGCTGATTGAATATTGAGGGTCACTGAGGACTCCTGTCTGGGACAGGGACAGATACACCACAAAGGGAGAAAGAGCTCTCTAAGCCTCTTGAGTCATGAGGCCCCATCCTTGTTCTGGCTCTCCAACTTGCCCTGTGTGACCTCCTCGCAGGGCTTCCCCCATCCTATGAGGGCCTGCTCTGGACATGTCTGGAAGGGGGTGCGCACCTCCCTGCAGTCAGGCGTCAGCCCGGGGGAACTGGCTATGCTTCATCCAGACCCTTCCTCTCCTCCCTTAGAAATAGACTCCCAGCTCCAGAAAATGCCCATTCACACCAGGAAGGTCTAAGGATCCTCCCTACCCTGTACCCCACCTCATACCCATCAAAGTAGCCCAGGGTCCCCAGCAGTCAAGGTCCCCAGCCTCAAGAATTTGCTCATTAAGAAAAAGCTGATTCCCCCTCCTTCACCCTTCCCTTCCTCCCTCTTCCCATCTCCTCCCCTCCTCCACACCATGAGCAGCAGGCCAAGGTGGGAGGGGAGACAGACACCACCACCCCCGCCACCCACAGCAATCTTAATTGCCTAGATGAATCTAGACAGAGGCCGCCTGAGGCAGGAGCCTCATGTGGGGATGGCACCATGAGAAAACGAACAGTTCACCGCACCCACATTCATCACCATCATTCTTCATCACCTCTCTGTTAGTGTCAGGGGCTTCTTTAATAAAACTTTTAGCTGACAGCTGCCACTGTCCCTCAAGAAGTGACATGCCTCTGCTGGAACAGATCATCAGGAGAATCCTCCCCCAACTCCCCTTCCCGACCTGGTTCCCCCAAATATCAACAGCCCTTTTGTCATCTGGAATACAATTGCCATTTGCCCCCATCCAAAGGGAAAGAGTGGACCCCACCCCACCTCCTACAGGATAGAGTCCAGCCCTCAGGAGTTGCGTGGTGAGGGCAGTCAGAGAGACCCGCTGTGGAGACTTTGCAATACTTGAGGTCCCTGGTCACCCTGAGGGCTGAGTGAGCAGGCCTTTGGGACTCTGGAGGATGAGGCCCAAGCCAGGACACTCCTTGCTTTGCTCCTAGCCTCTCCCAGGTTCCCAGGTCCCTAGACCCACTCTGGTCCTGCCCTCCTCTGGCCTTGGCTGTCACTGTCATCTGCACCCATCAAGCTAGAGCGCTATAAGGCAGTCTCATCTCCAGGGCTGGGGCTGGAGGTGCTCCTGACAGGCAGCTTCATTATCCCACTGGCAGGGAAATGTTTGCTGCATACCTGGGAGCCTAAACCTTACAGCTGGAACACAGGGCTGCACAGAAGCCGGGTTGCTGGGGGCTGGGGAAGGGAGGGGAGTTGTCCCTCAATACCCTTTGGCCCCTTCAGAATATTGAGCTACATGAATGTTACCCAACAAGTAAATAAATAAAATATTCATAAAAACTGAGGCATACAGCCGTGTGCAGTGGTATACATCTATAGTCCCAGCTACTCGGGAGGCTGAGGTGGGAGGATCACCTAAGCCCAGGAGATGGAGGCTGCAGTGCGCTATGATCATACCCATGAATAACCACTGCACACTCCAGCCTGGGCGACATAGACAGAACCTGTCTCAAACAAACAAACAAACAAACAAAAAAAAGTGAGGCATGCAAAGGAAAGAACATCACTCACAACATCCTGAATTGGGGGTGCATGGGGGAAGCTGGGGTGCTCCTCATCCCTCAGAGCACAGTATCTGTCTACCAGCACTCTCCCCTTAGCTCCCAGTTAACACTGGTTGGGGTACTCAGGATATTGTCTAAAAGTTAATCACGGGCCGGGCGTGGTAGCTCATGCCTGTAATCCCAGCCCTTTGGGAAGCCGAGGCAGGTGGATGGCTTGAGGTCAGGAGTTCAAGACCAGCCTGACCAACATGGTGAAACTTCGTCTCTACTAAAAAACAAAAATTAGTCAGGCGTGGTGGCAGGCACCTGTAATCCCAGCTAGTCGGGAAGCTGAGGCAGGAGAACGGCTTGAAGCCAGCAGGTGGAGGTTGTAGTGAGCCAAGATTGCACCACTGCACTCCAGCCTGACTGACTCCATTTCAAAAAAAAAAAAGAAAAGAAAAAAAAAGAGAGAGTTAATCACTTAAGGCTAGCCCGAGTTTCTTGTCATTGAGAACCTTGTCTTTGTTATCTCTTTCCCCAAGGCCCCTGCCTGTGGACCGTTGAATATATTTGTGAAGGGGAAGAGAAGGGAGAAGGCCATGTAGAATTGGCCTGGGAGCAGAAGTCATCTTTCTATGGGAGCAGAAAGACCCCCATTTTCCCTGCAGCACCTCAGCAGGGGAGCATGGGCTTCTGGGCTGTGCCTGAGGTCCTGGCATCCTTTTTGTTTTGAGACGGAGTTTCACTCTTGTTGCCCAGCTGGAGTGCAATGGCACAATCTCAGCTCACCGCATCCTCTGCCTCCTGGGTTCAAGCGATTCTCCTGCCTCAGCCTCCCGAGTAGCTGGGATTACAGGCACCCGCTACCACATCTGGCTAATTTTTGTATTTTTAGTAGAGACGGGGTTTCACCATGTTGGCCAGGCTGGTCTAGAACTGCTGACCTCAGGTGATCCACCTGCCTCAGCATCCCAAAGTTCTGGGATTACGGGCATGAGCCACTGCGCCCGGCCCAGGCATCCTTCTTGACTGTGGCACTAAGGGCCCGAACACGGCTCACCCTGACCCTCCTCTGAGAAGGAGGGATTAGTGGATAAGCGGCCTCACACCCTCAGTGGTCTGGAAGGCTGCAGGCATGCGAAAGTTTGCATCACACTCAAGAGAGACCAGAGAGGGCCCTAGCTACCCACACATGCGGAGGAGAACATCGTGACTTGCACACTGCAGATGAGACAGGAAAGGGCCTGGGGGAAAGCAAAAGCAGCATCAGACGTGTAAAGTTGTCTGGACTTTGAATATGTTCCTCACAATCTACACACAGATCCATTAGCAAACAGTGGAAGCTTTACTGGCTCAAATTGTTTCTCACAACCTCTGACCAATCACTGGCTTCCAGGGACAACCCTTAGAAAGTCAGGCTTAACTCCCCCTCTCCCCTCTCCCCTCTGCCCTCTTTCCATGGTCTCCCTCTGATGCCGAGCCGAAGCTGGACTGTACTGCAGCCATCTCGGCTCACTGCAACCTCCCTGCCTGATTCTCCTGCCTCAGCCTGCCGAGTGCCTGCGATTGCAGGCGCGCGCCACCACGCCTGACTGGTTTTCGTATTTTTTGGGTGGAGACGGGGTTTCGCTGTGTTGGCCGGGCTGGTCTCCAGCTCCTGACCGCGAGTGATCCGCCAGCCTCGGCCTCCCGAGGTGCCAGGATTGCAGACGGAGTCTCCTTCACTCAGTGCTCAGTGGTGCCCTGGCTGGAGTGCAGTGGAGTGATCTCGGCTCGCTACAACATCCACCTCCCAGCAGCCTGCCTTGGCCTCCCAAAGTGCCGAGATTGCAGCCTCTGCCCGGCCGCCACCCCGTCTGGGAAGTGAGGAGCGTCTCTGCCTGGCCGCCCATCGTCTGGGATGTGAGAAGCCCCTCTGCCTGGCTGCCCAGTCTGGAAAGTGAGGAGCGTCTCTGCCCGGCCGCCATCCCATCTAGGAAGTGAGGAGCGCCTCTTGCCGGCCGCCATCCCATCTAGGAAGTGAGGAGCGTCTCTGCCTGGCCGCCCATCGTCAGAGATGTGGGGAGCGCCTCTGCCCTGTCGCCCCGTCCGGGATGTGAGGAGCGTCTCTGCCCGGCCGCCCCGTCTGAGAAGTGAGGAGACCCTCTGCCTGGCAACCGCCCTGTCTGAGAAGTGAGGAGCCCCTCCGCCCAGCAGCCGCCCCGTCTGAGAAGTGAGGAGCCCCTCCACCCGGCAGCCACCCCGTCTGGGAAGTGAGGAGCCCCTCTGCCTGGCCGGCCGCCCCGACCGGGAGGGAGGTGGGGGGGTCAGCCCCCCGCCTGGCCAGCCGCCCCGTCCGGCCAGCCGCCCCGTCCGGGAGGGAGGTGGGGGGGGTCAGCCCCCCACCTGGCCAGCCGCCCCGTCCGGGAGGTGAGGGGCGCCTCTGCCCGGCCGCCCCTACTGGGAAGTGAGGAGCCCCTCTGCCCGGCCAGCTGCCCCGTCCGGGAGGGAGGTGGGGGGGGTCAGCTCCCCGCCTGGCCAGCCTCCCCGTCCGGGGGTGGTCAGCCCCCCGCCCGGCCAGCCGCCCTGTCCGGGAGGTGAGGGGCACCTCTGCCCGGCCACCTCTACTGGGAAGTGAGGAGCCCCTCTGCCCGGCCACCACCCCGTCTGGGAGGTGTACCCAACAGCTCATTGAGAACGGGCCATGATGACAATGGCAGTTTTGTGGAATAGAAAGGGGGGAAAGGTGGGGAAAAGATTGAGAAATCGGATGGTTGCCGTGTCTGTGTAGAAAGAGGTAGACATGGGAGACTTTTCATTTTGTTCTGTACTAAGAAAAATTCTTCTGCCTTGGGATCCTGTTGATCTGTGACCTTACCCCCAACCCTGTGCTCTCTGAAACATGTGCTGTGTCCACTCAGGGTTAAATGGATTAAGGGCGGTGCAAGATGTGCTTTGTTAAACAGACGCTTGAAGGCAGCATGCTGGTTAAGAGTCATCACCACTCCCTAATCTCAAGTACCCAGGGACACAAACACTGCGGAAGGCCGCAGGGTCCTCTGCCTAGGAAAACCAGAGACCTTTGTTCACTTGTTTATCTGCTGACCCTCCCTCCGCTATTGTCCTGTGACCCTGCCAAATCCCCCTCTGCGAGAAACACCCAAGAATGATCAATAAAAATAAATAAATAAATAAATAAATAAATAAAAAGAAAGTCAGGCTTAAAAATAAAAACAAGCAGGCTGGGCGCAGTGGCTCACACCTGTAATCCCCGCACTTTGGGAGGCTGAGGCAGATGGATCATTTAAGGTCAGGAGTTGGAGAACAACCTGGACAACATGGCGAAACCCTGTCTCTACTAAAAACACAAAAATTAGTTGGGTATGGTGGTGCACACCTGTAATCCCAGCTACTCGGGAGGCTGAGGTGGGAGAATCGCTTGAGCCCAGTGGGGTGGGGATGGAGGCGGAGTTTGTAGTGAGCCAAGATTGCACCACTGCACTCCAGCCTGGGTGACAGGTGACAGAGTGAGACTCTGTCTTAAAAAATAAAATAAATAAATAAAAACAAGCAGGAAAACTACTGAGCAGATCAGGGCCCGGAATAAAGGTTACTAATATTACAATAATATTTTCATTAGAACGTTCTAATTATAAAAATAAAACTTGTTTTCTTAAAAAAGAAAAACAGCAGAAATAGCAGCAGCTGCACACTGTGAGGAGAAGGCAGACTCCAAAGAATCAGTCCAAGCCAGCCACTAAATGAACAAACAAGATGGCAACAACAATGCTGGGAAAGGGAACTGGAATCCACAGTTGCTACAATATATTTCATTTATTTACTTATTTTTTTTTTATGTTATTTTAATTTTTTTTGAGATGGAGTCTCGCTCTGTTGCCCAGGCTGGAGTGCAATGGTGCGATCTCAGCTCACTGCAACCTCCACCTCCCGGGTTCAAGGGATTCTCCGGCCTCCACCTCCCGAGTAGCTGGGATTACAGGCATGCACCACCATGCCTGGCTAATTTTTGTATTTTTGTAGAGATGGGGTTTCACCATGTTGGCCAGGCTGGTCTTAAACTTCTGACCTCAGGTGATCTGCCTGCCTCAGCCTCCCAAAGTGCTGGCATTACAGGCATGAACCACTGTGCCCGGCCTTATTTTATTTATTTATTTACTGAGACATGGTCTTGCTCTATCACCAAGGCTGGAGTGCAGTGGCACAATCTTGGCTCGCTGCAACTTCTCGGCCTCTGAGTAGCTGGGACTACAGGCACACCAGCTAATTTTTGTATTTTTTGTAGAGACAGGGTCTCACTGTGTTGCCCAGGCTGGTCTCAAACTCCTGGCCTCAAAAGATCCTACCACCTCGACCTCCCAAAGTGCTGAAATTACAGGTGTGAACCACCGTGTTTGGCCATATTATCTAAAATGTCCATTTGTCAACAAAAAATTGCAAGACATGCAAAGAAAAAGGAAAGTGTGACCCACACTCTGGAAAAAAAGAGAGTCAACAGAAACTCACTGAGGGGTCCCAGATGTTAGACTTTGTCTCTCTCCTTCCCTCTCTTTCTCCCTGTTCCAATTTCCAGGGACGAGGCTCTGACTGGCCAGGTTCCACCCCTGATCCTATCATCTGTGGAGGAGGTGGAGTGGGCAGAGAAAAATTGTAGTAACATAGTACGTGGAAGCTACTTGACCCCACATGGGTGAAGATCATTTCCTAGAGAAAAGAGGGGTCACTGGTTCCAGTTTAGGTAGACATCCCCAGAGGTGTCTGTTGCTCTTGTTTCTTTTCTGAAAGGTAAGTGGTGACACCTCCAGGAGCCCAGTGGCATTTGGATTTGTTATCTCCCACTGGGAGGACGGCATCCTTCATTTGCTGGCCATTTCTTAGGTTGGTGATTTGCAAACATCCCTTCTCCCCATGGAGGGACTGTGTAGAGAGTTGGAAGAGGGGAGGGATGGGAAGAGGCTACACTAACCCTAGGCTCCTTTTCAGTAACCAAGTCTCAGAAGTGGTGCCATCATTCACTTTTGATTTAATGTAAATTGCATTAAAACAACAAAGAAATAGTTGTTGGATCTCTTCCCTCTGACTCCATTTCTGCCAATGATCAAGATTGGGCTGTGTGACCAGGACATGGGTGGGAGCCCTGGCAACACTCAGGGTGGGCCCTGTGTGAACCGCAGCTCTCAAGTAGCAAGGAGAAGACAAAAGAACCAGGAATGAGAAAAATAAAAGGTATTAAAATAGGCTTAGCTACTTTGGGGTTTTCCTTTGTATTTATTTTTAGCAAGGATTGTGTGCCTAACTCTGCATTAAAATAGCTGATGCTACCAGTCATTGTTCCAGGCCTTTGCACACTGCAGCCTGGCAGGCTTTCTGCAGCCAAAAGTGAAGGCAGCTGGCAGGGCCTGGCCCACCCAAGCCGAGGAGAGGGCATTTATTTCATGGACCTCCCTCACTGAACCCTCGTGGGCGTGAATGCAAACAGAAGCAGGGCACTTTGGGTATGGCTCCGAGCTGGGAAGGTTCATAGGACCAGCCATGCTCAAGGACTTAAGCCTCCAAAACGCATCTCCTGCTGCCTGCGGCCATGGGAGCTGAGATTCCTCCACTGCATCACCAAGCCTGGCATCTCAGGGAGGCAGATGCTATAGCCAGCTCTGCTCACACTCCCTTGGGGACTCAGCGAGTCCTACCTTAAAATGCCAGAATCTGTCATATCCTCCCTACGGGCCCATTGGCCACCTGGGAGAAACAGGTGTGCCAGTGAAAGGAACAGGTGTGCCAGTGAAAGGTAGAATGGGGAAGGAGCTACAAAGGGGAGGAGGACCCTGGAGTGAGAAGGTTTATGAGACAAACCCTCCCTTTGCCCAGAGGTTTCCAAGTCTTGGCCCTGGTGCTAATGACCTGGTGCCAGTGACTTCCATGCAGAGCTGGACAGAGTCCCTGAGCAGTGGGCTGATAATCCTGCGCAGGAAGGCGGCCATAGGGTCTACCAATGACGTTAGAATACTGAGGAAGAGACAGTGTGATGTCCCTTTGTGCTTGACGACTTAAATTTATCCCCTGGGGACAGTTAGCATTTGAAGTGTCCTTGTCAGGAGCCCACACTCCAGAGGTGGCTATGTCAACTGCTTCAAATGCCTTTATCTAAATATGCACCTGGGGGTGTTAAAAATGGTTTCTTTGGGAAAATGATGGGTGTTCCAGATGTGACTGGCTGGAAAGAGTGAGCAGGCACTTATGCTGGGGAACGAAGATTACGAGTATCTGGCAAACTCCCGCCGCTCCAGCCTAGAGTTCCATCTGTATCTTGAGTTCCCCTTAGTGGGGGGATTCTGTTGGTTGATACCACAGAAGAATATAATTGCATTTGCTTCCAAGGGACTCTTTCTTGCAAGACATGTCAGAAATCCGGGCTCCCGCCGTTGGGCAGCAGCACTGTGACCTCTAGCAGGCTATTTAGCTCCGGCTTCCGCTTCTGTAGATTGGAGATGATGACAATCTTGCCAGGTGGTGGTGAGGGGTAGCCGAGCTTTAAAATGGCAAGTTTCTGCTGCAGCTCCCTCCGGCTGTGCGGCTGGAGCAAGGTCAGCAAGGCCCCGGGCCCCAGGCCCCGCCATCCCCGGCTACCCAAGAGCGCGGTCGCGGACGACTAGCCAGGACGCCCCTAGAGCCGCCCTTCCTTCCTCCGCCCGCGCCGCGCGGGCCACCCGCGGACATCTGGTGGCTAAGCAGCCTCTCCGGGCGGCTGCCTTCTCCGCCCCCGCTCCGGGAAGCCCCGAGCTGGCGCCCTCGCTCTGGTCGCAGCATCCGGGGCCGCCCCTTTCGCCCCGCGCGTGGCTCCGGAGGCAGGTCGGCTTGCCTCTGGGGATCCGCGCGCCTCTGGGGGTCCGCGCCGGCCCTGCCTTCTCCAGTGGTGGCGGGGGTCGGGGGGCGCCCAGGAGGCCCAGGGGCTGCCCCTCGGCCTCGCCGCAAGCGGCCAGCCTAGGCCAGTGGGCCACGGCAGCTGCAGGCGCCTCCCTCCCCCGCAGCACTGAACTCCCCCGCCCCGCACTCGAGGCGGCTGCCAGGAACTGAAATATTAATAGGCACAAACTTCCTGGAAAGATTTGCGTCCTCAACACAAATGACCCCGCTTTGCCCACTGAAATAAATAAATAAAGGGCAGCTCCCGGGCCAGGCGGCAGGGGAGCCGGGGGGAACTGCCGCGAACCCGCCCCCCAGCCCGGCCTCCGCCGCGGCCCACGCGCTCTCCGCACTGGCTCTTGGAACGTCCCGCGGGATGCACCGGGCGGAGGGCGCGGGCTCGGGGCTCCCTTTTTTAAGCCCGGCCCGGGCGCGCGCGGGCAGCCTGGGCGCCCCGGGTGGTCGCGCGCACGCCCGGCCACGCGCACGCCCCCGCCCCCGCGCTCCCCGGAGCAGCCCCCGCCCGGCCGCGCGCCCGGCCCGCCAGCCCCTGCCCGCGAGTGACGCGCGCGCCTCCCAGCCTGCGGCTCCTCCTCTCCCGACGCAACTGGCCCGCCCTCTGCGCTCCTCCGCCGGGACATCTGTCATTTAGGAACCTCAAAACAAATCTCCACCTGGCGTTTAGAAATGCGATTTGATTTTCAGAGTTCTTCGATATTCGCATCTCCCGGGATTCCCTGGGCAGGGAGGCAGCTGTGGCCCAGGAGGCCAACGCGCCTCTCCTCGCAGCAGCTCAGGAGGAGGTGACAGGCCAGGAAGCCCCACTCCGACCGCCGCTTTCCCCATGCGCCACGGATTCAGCGCCTGCTCCCATCTTGCCCATAGCACAGTTCCAAAGTAGGGAAGTGTCAGTGCCCAGCTCGACCGCATACCCCATGGAGACCGCATACCCCATGGAGCGGTCCGGACGCCCCAGCTCAGGCTTCAGGCTTCTGAAGGGAACAGCTGCATTTGTTCCAAATGTTCTCCCTACCGGGAAGCCATCCATTCATTCATTTAAAATAGTTATTGAGCGCCTAATAGGTCCTATTCTAGGCACTATTCTAGGAACTGGGGATACGGAGCAAAAACAAACACAAAAATCCCTGCGCTCCTAGAGTTTGCATTGTAATGGGAGAGACAGAGCAACCAAAGTAAAATGTAAAATATGTTAAATAGTGATCAAGCTAAGGGGAAAAAATAACCACAGGGAAGAAGGATATGAAATGTGTGTGTAGGAGAAGTTAAGTGTTGGATAGGGTGCCGGGAAAGGCCTCACTGAGAAGGCTAGAGTGATTTTTGAGTAAAGGCCAGAGGGAACCAAGCAAGCCACCCACACAGATATCCGGCGGCCTGCTGTGTTCCCGGAAGAGCAGGGAGGCCAGAGTGGATGGAGCAGAGTGAAGAGGAGGTGCCTAGTGGAAGCCAGGGGCCTACCTCAGTGGCTCATGCCTTTTAATCCCAGCAGTTTGGGAGGCCAAGGTGGAAGGATCACTTGAGGCCAGGGGTTCAGGACCAGCTTGGGCAACATCGCAAGCCGGCCCATCCCCTCCCCATCTCTATACTTTTTTTTTTTTTTGGAAAATTAGCCAGGCTGGCTGGTAAGGTGGCTTATGCCTGTAATGGTAGCACTTTGGGAGGCTGAAGCTGGTGGATCACTTGAGGCCAGGAGTTGGAGACCAGCCTGGCCAACATGTATTTTTAGCTTTACTAAAAATACAAAAATTAGGCCGGTGGGGGGTCCCAGCACTTTGGGAGCTGAGGCGGGTGGATCCCCTGAGATCAAGAGTTTGAGACCAGCCTGGCCAACATGGTGAAACGCTGTCTCTACTAAAAATACAAAAATTAGCTGGGCATGGTGGCACACATCTGTAATCCCAGCTACTCAGGAGGCTGAGGCAGGAGAATCGCTTGAACCCGGGATGCGAAGTTTGCAATGAACCGAGATCATGCAATTGCACTCCAGCCTGGGCAACAAGAGTGGAACTACAGCTCATAAAATATATATATACACACAAAAATTAGCTGGGTGTGGTGGCACGTGCCTGTAATCCCAGCTATGTAGGAGGCTGAGGCATGAGAATCGCTTGAACCTGGGAAGTGGAGGTTGAGTGAGCTGAGATTGTGCCACTGCACTCCAGCCTGGGCAACAGAGTGAGACTCTGCCTCAAAAAGAAAAAAAAAAGAAAGAAGAAAAGAAAATTAGGCATGACGGTGGTGCCTGTATTTCCAGCCACTTCAGAGGCTGAGGTGGGAGAATGGCTCGAACCCAGGAGTTTGAGGCTGCAGTGAGCTATGAGCATGCCACTGTACTCCAGCCTGGACAGCAGAGTTAGACCCTGTCTTTGAAAATGAAAATAAGAAGCTAGGGCTGGAGAGGTAAGACAGGGGGATCAGATCTTGGAAAGAGACGGTGGGCCATTGTAAGGACTTGGGCTTACAGATGAGAGCCACTGCAGGGTTCTTTCTGAGCAGAAGAGGGACACCTCTGACTTTGAAAGCAGCACCCTGCGGGGTGGGGAGATTGTAGAAGTAAGGGCAGAAACAAGAGACCAGTCAGCAGGCTCTTGGGGTAATCCCAGGAGAGATGATTACCCTAGAGGCTGGCCTAGGATGGTGGCTGAGGAGGTGAAGAGAAGGGGTGGGATTCTGGAAATATTTTAAAGGCTGACAGGATTTATCAGCAGGCCAAATATGAAGTGGGAGAGGGAAAGGAGAGGAATCAAGGAAAGTCTCAAGGTTTTGGCCTGAGCAACAGGAAGAAAGGGTTGTCACTAATCAAGATGGAGAAAACTGGCCTTGCTAGTTTGGTGGGTGGGGGTGGGACTCTTAGAAGCCCAGTTTTGAATGGGTTAGGTTTCAGACACCCAGTAGATACATCTGTGTGGAGGGTTAAGTAGACACTGGTTAGGCAGGTCTGATGCAGAGGAAATGTGCAGGCTGGGGATAAATACTGGGGAGCCACCAGCACAGACCTGCTGGTATTTAAAGCCACAGTTTTCTGAGACTGTCTAGCTCTGTACTGTGCAATACAGCAGCCACTAGCCACATGTGGCTCTCCAACACATGAAATTAGTGCAAATTATGGCTGGGCATGGTGGCTCACGCCTGTAATCCTAGCACTTTGGGAGGCCGAGGCAGGTGGATCACGAGGTCAGGAGTTCGAGACCAGCCTGACCAACATGGTGAAACCCCATCTCTACTAAAAATACAAAAATTAGCCGGGCATGGTGGCACGTGCCTGCAATCCCAGCTACTCAGGAGGCTGAGGCAGGAGAATCGCTTGAACTTGCGAGGCAGAGGTTGCAGTGAGCCGAGACTGCGCCACTGTACGCTAGCCTGGGTGACAGACTGAGACTCTGTCTCAAAAAAAAAAAAAGAAAAAGAAAAAAAGAAATTAGTGCAAATTATGTGACTGAAGGACTAACTTTTTTTTAAGAGATTGGGTCTGGGTCTGTTGCCCAGGCTGGAGTGCAGTGGCACAATCACAGTAGCCTGGAATTCCTGGGCTCAAGCAATCCACCCACCTCAGCCTCCTGAACAACTGGGAATATGGGCACACACCACTGTGACTTATTATTTTATTATTATTTTTTTTTTTTAGTGGAGATGAGATCTCCCTCTGTTGCCTAGGCTGGTCTTGAACTCCTGGCTTCAAGCAAACCTCCCACCTCGGCCTCCCAAAACACTGGGATTACAGGAATAAGCCACCATGTCCAGCCTAGAACTAAATTTTTTTTTTTTTTTTTTGCAGCGGAGTCTTGCTCTGTCGCCAGGCTAGAGTGCAGTGGCGCGATCTCGGCTCACTGCAACCTCCGCCTCCAGGGTTCAAGCAATTCTTCTGCCTTAGCCTCCCGAGTAGCTGGGACTATGGGCGCCCACCACCACTCCTGGCTAATTTTTTTTTTTTGTATTTTTAGTAGAGACGGGGTTTCACCATGTTCACCAGGATGGTCTCAATCTCTTGACCTTGTGATCTGCCTGCCTCGCCTCCCAAAGTGCTGGGATTACAAGCGTGAGCCACGACGCCCGGCCGCCTAGAACTAAATTTTTAATTTTAATTAACTTAAATTTGAAAACCGATATCTGATTCAGTTATTGAAAATGTTTTAAGTATGTTTGGAACAACTCAAGTATATAAATCTACTTTTTCAGCAGCCAAATTTATGAAATCTAAATACATATCAAGATTTTCTGATGAAAATTTAGCATCCAAATTGAGGTGAGCTTTAAGTGAAAAATATACAATGGATTTCAAATATTTAGTACAAAAACTAAAATATTTCATTAATAGTTTTTTATTGATTACATGTTTAAATGATACTAATTGGCTACATTGGGATAAATAAAATGTTATTAAAATTAATTTCACTGGCTGGGCACGGTGGCTTATGCCTGTAATCCCAGAACTTTGGGAGGCTAAGGCAGTGGATCACCTGAGGTCAGGAGTTTCAGACCAGCCTGGCCAACATGCTGAAACCCCGTCTCTACTAAAAATACAAAAATTAGCTGGGCGTGGTGGCGCATCCCTGTAGTCCCAGCCACTTGGGAGGCTGAGGAAGGAGAATCACTTGAACTCGGAGGCAGAGGTTGCAGTGAGCCGAGATCATGCCACTGCACTCCATCCTAGGTGACAGAGTGAGACTCCATCTCAAAATAATAATAATAATAATTCTACCGTTTCTTATTACTTTTTTTTTTTTGAGACAGTCTCACTCTGTCGCCCAGGCTGGAGTGCAGTGGCGTGATCTCGGCTCACTGCAACCTCTGCCTCCTGGGTTCAAGCGATTCTTGTGCCTCAGCCTCTCGAGTAGCTGGGATTACAGGCACTCACCACCACGCCCAGCTAATTTTTTGTATTTTTAGTAGAGACAGGCTTTCACCATGTTGGCCGGGCTGGTCTCGAACTCCTGGACTCAAGCCACCCACCTGCCTTGGCCTCCCAAAGTGCTGGGATTACAGGCGTGAGCCCACCGAGCCTGGCCTTCTTATTACTTTTTTTAAAATGCGGCTGGGTGCGGTGGCTCACGCCTGTAATCCCAGCACTTTGGGAGGCCAAGGCAGGTGGATGGCTTGAGTCCAGGAGTTTGAGATCAGCCTGGCCAACATGGTGAAATCCTGTCTCTACCAAAATACAAAAATTAGCTGGGCGTGGTGGTACATGCCTGCAGTGCCAGCTACTCAGGAGGCTGAGGTGGAAAATCGCTTGAACCTGGGAGGCGAGAGTTGCAACAAGCCAAGATCATGCCACTGTACTCCAGCTTGGGCAACAGAGTGGGACCCCATCTCAAAAAAAAAAAAAAAAGTGGCTACTAGATGATTTTGCATTACACATGTGGTTCACATTAAATTTCTGTTAGATAGCGTCAATCTTGGGAGGGAGTATGGATAGAGAAGAGGAGTTCACAGATTGCACTCTGGGGCACTGCTTTACACAGAAGCCAGTGATATGGGGAAGAACCAGCAGAAAAGCCTGGGATGGAACAGTCTGAGAGGTAGGAGGAAAACCAGGTACGTGTGTTGTCCTGGAAGCTCCTGGAAGAGGGCGTTACCAGGATGAAGGGAGCCATCTGGTCAGATGGATGTTGCTGCAAGATCAAGTAATGAGGACAAGGGATGAACACCAAGTTCAGCAATGGTGACGTTGGCAAGAGCAGTTTTGGAGGAACAGCGAGGGCCAAGCCTGATGGGAATAGGTCCAGGAGAGAGCAGGAATGGACTCATCAGCAGGAATGGACTCATCAGCAGAGTTTTGCTGTAAAGGAAGAAGGTAGGGGTGGCTGGAGTAGGAGGTGTGACAGGAAGGGCTCTTGTATAGCTGGGAGGAATAGCAGCATGCGTCCTGCTGATGGGGATGACTCGGAGAGGCCAGAGTGGCTGGAGCGGAAGTCCTGAGTGGGAGGGAGCTGGGTGGCATGCACAGGGACAGCTGGAGTCTTGGCCGGGGGGTTGAGGTTTCACTCATAGGTACGACAGGGAAAGCAGAATTCTTGGGCCCAGATGCAGGGCGGTGCGTGAGGCAGTGCTGGGAACTTGTGGAAGTTCTCTTCTGATTGCTTCAATTTGGTACTTTGGATTTGCCTCTGAATCGGTGTTCCCCATTTGCAGTTATCCCCTTACCTATCCCACCATCAGAATTCTTCTTTTTATTATAAGACTGAAGGAAAACAGCACCCAGTGAAGGCATATGCCATCTCCTTTGCTTCTTGTATGCTCCAGGGCCTGGGCAGCACTGGCTCCCTTTCCTTCCCACATCCAGGACCAGTTCCTCTTCTTGCCAACCCCCACAGAGCCTGTCTCTCCTTGGGACACAGGTGAACTCGGGCCCTAGCCTCCCTCTTATCCATGGTTTGTGGGGCTGTGCAGGTTACTGAGTTCTCTCAGCTAAGACAGCTGCATTCTGATGAGTCCTGCTCTGGACTCGCCTTTCTAGCAGTGTTGAGTACAGTCATGCATCACTTAATAACAGGGATATATTCTGAGAAATGCGTCATTAGGTGATTTTGTCTCTGTGCTAACATCCTAGAGTGTCCTTGACACAATCCTAGATGGTAGAGGCTACTACACACCTGGGCTACACGGTGTAGGCTATTGCTCCTGGGCTACAAACCTGTACAGCATGTTACTGTGCTGAATACTGGTAACACAAAGGTATTTGTGTATCTAAACAGAGAAAAAGTATGGTGAAAATATGGTATAAAAGAGAAAAAATATGGGCCAGGCATGATGGCTCACACCTGTAAACCCAGCACTTTGGGAAGCCAAGGCGGGTGAGTCACTTGAGGTCAGGAGTTCGAGACCAGCCTGCCCAACATGGTGAAACTCCATCTCTATTAAAAATAAAAAAATTAGCTGGATGTGGTGGCACGCACCTGTAGTCCCAGCTACTTAGGAGGCTGAGGCAGGAGAATTGCTTGAACCCAGGAGACGGAGGTTGCAGTGAGCTGAGATCACACCACTGCACTCCAGCCTGGGTGGCAGAGCGAGACTTCATCTCAAAAAAAATTAAATTAAAAATTTAAAAAAGAGGCCGGGCGCTGTGGCTCACGCCTGTAATCCCAGCACTTTGGGAGGCCAAGGCGGGTGGATCAAGAGGTCAGGAGATCGAGACCATCCTGACTAACACGGTGAAACCCCGTCTCTACTAAAAATACAAAAAATTAGCCGGGCAAGGTGGCAGGCTCCTGTAGTCCCAGCTACTCAGGAGGCTGAGGCAGGAGAATGGCGTGAACCCGGGAGGTGGAGCTTGCAGTGAGCTGAGATCACGCCATTGCACTCCAGCCTGGGCGACAGAGCGAGACTCCATCTCAAAAAAAAAAAAAAAAAAAAATTTTAAAAAGAGAAAAAAATGGTATCCCCGGCCGGGTGCAGTGGCCTATGCCTGTAGTTCCAGCTATTAGGGAGACAGGTGGGAGAACTGATTGAGTTCAGGAGTTTGAAGCTGTAGTGGGTGATGATCGTGCCTGTAAATAGCAACTGCTTTCCAGTCTGGACAACATAGTGAGACGCCACCTCTAAAACAACAACAACAACAACAACAATGCAAAACGAAATGGTACACTTGTATAGGGCACTTACCATGAATGGAGCTTGCAAGGCTGGAGGCTGCTCTGGGTGACTCAGTGAGTGAGTGGTGAGTGCCTGTGAAGGCCTGGGACATTACTGTACACTACTGTAGATGTTATAACACTGTACACAGTGTACACTAAAATGACTTAAAATTTTCTTAGGCAAGGCACAGTGGCTCATGCCTGTAATCCTAGCATTTTGGGAGGCCGAGGCAGGCAGATCACTTGAGCCCAGGAGGTTGAGATCAGCCTGAGCAACATAGTGAAACCCCATCTCTACAAAAAATAACAAAATTAGCTGGTCATGATGGTGTACACCTGTAGTCCTAGCTACTCAGGTGGCTGAGGCAAGAGGATCGATTGAGCCCACGAGGTTGAGGCTGCAGTGAGCAGTGATTGTGCCCGGGTGACAGGGTGACAGAGCAAGACTCTGTCTCAAAACAAACAAACAAAACCCACCTTTACTAAAGATACAAAAATTAGCTGGGGTGGTGAAGCACACCTATAGTCTCAGCTACTTGAGAGGCTGAGGTTAGGGGATCACTTGAACCTGGGAGGCAGAGGTTGCAGTGAGCCAAGATTGCTCTACTGCACTCCAGCCTGGGTGACACAGCGAGACCCTTAAAAAAAAATTTAAACCTTTGGACTCTTGTAATAACACTTAGCGTCAAACACAAATACATTGTAGAGCTGTATAAAAACATTTTCTTTCTTTATATCCTTATTCTATACACTTTTTTCTATTTTTATAATGTACTACTTTTTTTTGTTTTGTTTTGTTTTGTTTTTTGAGACAGTCTCACTCTTGTCACCCAGGCTGGAGTGCGGTGGTGCAATCTCGGCTCACTGCAACTTCCACCTCCCGGGTTCAAGTGATTCTCCTGCCTCAGCCTCCCAAGTAGCTGGGACTACAGATGTGCGTCACCTTGCCCGGCTAATTTTTGTATTTTTAGTAGAGATGGGGTTTCATCATGTTGGTCAGGCTGGTCTCGAACTCCTGACCTCAGGTGGTCTGCCTGCCTCAGCCTCCCAAAGTGCTGGGACTATAGGTGTGAGCCACCATGCCCGGCTTTTTTTAGTTTTTAAACTCTTTTGTTAAAACACAAACACACACAGTAGCCTAGGCCTTCACAGGGTCAGGACCATCAACATCACCATCTTCCACCTCCACATCTTGTCCCACTGGAAGGTCTTCCAGGGCAATAACATGCAGGGAGCTGGCATCTCCTATGATAACAATGCCTTCTGGATTCCTCCCGAAGGACCTGCCCAAGGCTGTTTTACAGTTAATGTGTTTTTCTTTTTATAAGTAGAAGGTCTATACTCTAAAATAACAATAAAAAGTATAGCATAGTAAACATATAAGCCAGTAACATCGTCATTTGTTGTCATTATCAAGTATTATGTACTGTACATAATTATATGTGCTGTACCAGAGGTCTCCAACCTTTTTGACAGCAGGTTCTGGTTTCGTGGAAGACAGTTTTTCCACAGACTGGGGTAAGGGGGAGGGATGGTTTCAGGATGATTCAAGTGCATTACATTTGTTGTGCACTTTATTTCTATTATTATTATATTGTAATATATAATGAAGTAATTATACAATTCACCATAATGTAGAATCAGTGGGAGCCCTGAGCTTGTTTTCCTGCAACTAGACATCCCATCTGGGGGTGATGGGAGACAGTGACAGATCAGGCATTAGATTCTCATTAGGAGTGCACAACCTAGATCCCTGGCATATGCAGTTCACAATAGGGTTCCGATTCTAGGAAAATCTAATGCTTCTGCTGATCTGACAGGAGGCGGAGCTCAGGCAGCAAAACCAGTGTTGGGGAGTGGCTGTAAGTACTGATGAAGCTTTCTTTGGGGGCTGGCCCGCCGCTCAACTCCTGCTGTGCCGCCCGGTTCCTAACAGACCATGGACCAGTACTGGTCCACGGGTTGGGGACCCCTCTGCTGTACTTTTATATGACTGGCAGTGCAGTAGGTTTGTTTACACCAGCGTCACCATAAACACGTGAGTAATGCATTGGTTGCGCTAAGACTTAAGAAGGCTATGACATCACTAGGCCATAGGAATTTTTCAGCTCCATCATAATCTTATGGGGCCCTGTCTGTATGCGGTCCGTCATTTATAGAAACTTTGTCATAAACTCATAACTGTAATTGGATTTGTGCTTTCTTTTTTCTTTTTTTTTTTTTTGCCTTGCCACCCTCTTCCTAAAACTAGGTCCTGGAGGACTGGACCAAAACTGCTTCCCGTTCTTCCTCCACAGCCCAGCACAGTGTCGTGTAGTGTATAATGAAATGAAATTGGGCCTCCGGAAAAAGCGATTTCCAAGTGTGTTCCGCAGGTGCCTGACGGCGAGGATCCTGTGCGCATGCGCCCACCCACCGAGCCTTAACTGTGGGAATTAGGCATTCTTCCTAAATGGTTTGACCTCGGGCCCTTTTAAAATCTTAATGCTTGTTAACAACATCCAAGGCCATGAATATACTTCGGGAAATACAGTCTATTACTCTTTTTTTTTTTTTTTTTTTTTTGAGACGGACTCTTGCACTGTTGCCCAGGCTAGAGTGCAGCCGGGCGCGGTGGCAGGTGCTTGTAATCGCAGCTACTCGGGAGTCTGGGGTCGCTTGAACCCGGGAGGTGGAGGTTGCAATGAGCCGAAATGGTGCCACTGCACTCTAGCCTGGGCGACAGAGCGAGACTCCCTCTGAAAACAAAAACAAAAACAAAAACAAAAAACAAACAAACAAACAAAACCCCCACACATTAGTAGTAGTTATTACCGTGGTCTTCCAAAGGGATTTTTCTCTTTCAAGCAGCAGTTTGGGACTCTTACCTGTCGTTTGCTGGTTATTACCCAATGGGCCAAGGAGTGAAATTTTTGAAAAACTAAACACTAGCTAGGTGTCACCACGAAGTGAACGCTGAATATAAAAGTCATCATTAATATTCATAAAGTAAGTCAGTGGAGAACAATGACTACATTGGTTAAAATCTGGTTTGCACAGAATATTTTAGGAAAACATTGTTTAGGACCCAGTATCCTCCCTCAGTGTGGAAGTCAGTGAATGAAAATTGTATTTGACAAGTTGTTCTTTAAGAAGACACTGCTTATGTGAAATGAAGTCAACTTGAATCCAGTTATGTGTGTCTGTCTCTTACATAAAAAGCCCAGCGGTAGGAATTACAGAGTTGGATGTGCTATGGTCTAAATGTTTGTGTCCCCACCCCTACAAATCCATATGTTGAAAAAAAATTTTTTTTCCTTTGAGATGGGGTTTCACTCTGTCACCCAAGCTGGAGTGCAGTGATGTGGTCATGGCTTATTGTAGCCTCAACCTCTCAGACTCAAGTGATCCTCCCACCTCAGCCTCACAAGTAGCTGGGACTGCAGGCATGCCACCACAGCTGGCTAGTTTTAAAACTTTTTATAGAGACGGGGTTTCCCTGTGTTGCCCGGGCTGGTCTGGAACCCCTGGGCTTAAGCAATCCTCCCACCTCACCTCCCAAAGTGCTGGGGTTATAGGCATGAGCCACCATGACTGGCTTGTATGTGGAAATTTTAACCCCCAATTTTTTTTTAACTTTCATTCTCAAAGGAGGTGATTAATCCCCAAATGATGGTATTATGAGGTGGGCCCTTTGAGAAGTGATGAGATGAGGGTGAAGCCCTCATGACTGGGATTAGTGACCTTATAAGAAAGGCCCAGAGAGCTCACTAGTTCCTTTCTCTCTTTGAGGACACAGCAAGAAAACACTGGCTGGCTGGCACAGTGGCTTACACTTGTAATCCCAGCACTTTGGGACTCTGGGGTGGGAAGGTTGCTTGAGGCCAGGAGTTCCAGACCAGCCTGGGCAACATAAGCAAGATCCCGCCGTCTCTATAAAAAGTTAAAAAAATTAGCCAGGCATGGTAGCACGTGCCTATAGTTCCAGCTTCTTTGGAGGCTGAAGTGGTAGGATTGCCTGAGCCCAGGAGTTGAAGGCTGCAGTGAGCCCTGACTGCACTACAGCACTCCAACTTGGGTGATACAGCAAAACCCTATCTCCAGAAAAAAAAAGTTATCTAAAGAGAGTTTGATAGACCTAGCTCATCTCATCCTTCCCACCAGGCCCCACCTCATAGGCCACTGCCCAGGCAACAGAGTGGCCGTGTGGGTCCACCTCACTGTGGCTGGGATAGGGAATGGGATCACATGGTCTGCCTGGGGCTGCCCCTTCAGTGGGGAGCTGTGGGCTGGGCATTTCATCTGTAGGAGACTGTGGGGTGAGAGGAAGCAGAGGATATTCTGTGGGAAGAATCTTCATGGACCAGGTGATAAGTGAGCTAGATTTGGAAGAATGGGTGGGATTCTAGTGAGCAGAGAGGGGTAGAACATTCCCGGAGGGGTAAAGGAGATAAAGTATATATTACAGAGCAGGGGGAGCCTCGTGTGGTTGGAGCTGGGAGGTATGGGGAGATGGGGAGGGCAGGGGGAGGGGAGGGGAGAAAGAGTGGAGAGAAATCAGGCAGCGTTGTGCTGAGGCCAGAATGGGTAGGGGCTATATTTTGGGTAAGCTGGGGGAAAGTGGAACTGATGTTCTCTGAGCTGTGCTCTAGGAATCAGAGAGCAGATGGAGGCTGGAGGTAACTGGGAAGGAGCCCACACCTTTCTGGGCATCCTTTGTCATCCATCTTCCTATGTCCAGGCAGGAGCCAACCTGCTCTCCAACCTGGCTTGCACTTGGCTGAACAGACAGTCACTGCCCACTGAGTACCCGTGGGCTCTTCTACCTTTCCAGAACCCTGGCTGCTGGCCATTGGGCTAGTGCTGGCCAATTGGCTATAATCGGAAGTGTGACCTATATGTGAAAGCAAACAGAGTCTTGGGACCCCAAACTCACTATGCCAAAGGGAAAGTTAAGTTTGGGAACTGAGTCACAGAAAAACTGCCTTCCTTTTGTTCCCAAACAGATAGCGGTAGTTTCACAATCCTGTGTCATAGCCTCATTCGTAAGCCAGGTTCCCACAACAATAGAAGGCTACATATTTCCCAAATTGTTCACAAGGAAATTCCCTGTGGGCCCCTAAACCTTTCAGAATACACATTCCCCTATAAGCTAGTTCTAAAATCAAGTTCTGTTAAACTTCACCCTGACAATGTCAATTATCAGCTTATCTTCACAGGGACAGGATAAGGACAAGACTAGAAATCATCCCTCCTCCTACCCCAAGACTTTGCATAATTGACTTTATCCTCTGTTTCACATGTAAAAGGTACATTCACTAAGGCTAATTGGAACCTAAGATTGTATCCATTTGCCTCATTGTCTACCCTTCTAGGAGCGCAGTGGAGCGATCTCAGCTTACTGCAACCTCCACCTCCTGGGTTCAAGTGATTCTCATGCCTCAGCCTCACAAATAGCTGGGATTACAGGCATGCATCACCATGCCTGGCTAATTTTTGTATTTGTAGTAGAGACAGGTTTGCACCATGTTGGCCAGGCTGGTCTCGAACTCCTTGCCTCAGGTGCTCCACCTGCCTGGATCTCCCAAAGTGCTGGGATTACAGGCGTGAGCCACCACGCCCAGCCCCCTCACTCCTTTTTTTTTTTTTTTTTTTTTTTCCTCTTCTGCTTGCTCTTTCCCCTTCAAATACTGAAGTTCCTGAAATCTTCCTTGGAAAAATCACAGGTTGTAGATGCTTCTGTGACTTGTTTTTGTTTTGTTGTTTTTTTTTGCATCCTCAATCATGGTTAAATAAGCTTCTAATCAATTGAGACCTGCCTCAGTCACTTTTTGGTTTACATGTGTCACTACTGGATCAAAAGGTGTAAGTTCTCCATGCCCTCTCTTCCCATGCCATGGTGACTGGTGATTGTCTAGATGGTGGCTCTTCTAGCAACCTGGATCCCTGAGACCCTAGGTGGAACAGAGCCCTGCCCTTCCATCCTCTTTTCTCCACTGCACTGAGCGTATAAGATGATTGAGAAATACACTTTGTTGTGTGAAGTCATTGAAGTTTGGGGCTGATTTACTGCGGTAGAACCTAGCCTCACCTGACTAATAGACCAGCTGAGGGAGCTCCTTGCTCAGCGGCATGGGTTCCCCCGACACCCCCACCCCACACAGAGGTAGGCTGGGGGTGAACAGAGCAGGGGAGGACAGCAGGACTTTGACCCCTGGAGGATTTGGCTTGGATTTCCCTCTCTTTTTTTTTTTTAATTTAAAAAAATGTATTTATTTATTTACTTAGAGACAGGGTCTTGCTGTGTTGCCCAGGCTGGAGTGCAATGATGCAACCTTAGCTTACTGCAGCCTCGGACTCCTGGGCTCAAGTAATCCTCCCACCTCCACCTCCTGAGTAGGTAGGACTACAGGAACACACCACCACATCTGACTAATTTTTTTTTTTTTTTTTTTTTTTGTAGAGATAGGTTTGCTATGTTCCCTAGGCTGGTCTCAAACTTCTGGCCTCAAGCAATCCTCCAGCCTCAGCCTTCCAAACTGCTGGGATGACAGGTGTGAGCCACCACCCCTGGCTCAGACCTCTCAAAGGGCTCACTGCCTCCAGGGGGACCACAGCTGGGCTGAGCCTGCATTGCCTGAGCGCATACACCTCCACTGTAGAGGGAGAGGGCACCTGCCAGTGGAGGTCAGCCGCAGGCAACACAAGGTGGATTGTGTCTGAATCACCAGTAGCTCTATACAGCAAGGACCCTGTCCTTGAAGCACTGAGGCTGGAGACCAGACTGGGTCCTCAAGGCAACAGCTTCAGTCACCTCCTCCAGCCTTTCCTCCGAGGGGAGCTCTGAGCAAGACAAGCTTGATCATGTTACTTCCCTACTTAAAAACCTAGGATAGGGGCCAAGCAAAGTGGCTCACACCTGTAATCCCAGCACTTTGGGAGGCCGCGGCGGGGGCGAGCGGATCACTTGAGGTCAGGAGCTCAAGACCAGCCTGGCCAACATGATGAAACCTCATCTCCACTAAAAATACAAAAATTAGCTGGGCGTGGTGGTGTGCACCTGTAGTCCCAGCTACTCGGGAGGCTGAGGCAGGAGAATTGCTTGAACCCAGGAGGCGGAGGTTGCAGTGAGCTGAGAGGGTGCCATTGCACTCCAGCCTGGACGACAGAGCTAGACTCTGTCTCAAACAAACAAACAAACACACACCACCTCCAATAGGCCAGGCTGCTCATGCCTGTAATCCCAGCACTTTGGGGAGCTGAAGCAGGAGGACTCTTGAGTCTAGCAGTTGGAAACTAAACAGGGCAACATAGAGAGACCCTGTCTCTGATTAAACAAACAAACAAAACCCATAAAAATTAGGATAAGGTCCACATACCCTGGTCAAGCTTCAAGGTTGTTTGCAACCTGGCCCCAGGAAAGCAAAGTCCTGAAGAGTGGCTGCGGCAGACTGGCTCCTTCACCATTGCTCTGCTACAGCCACTACCAAGAGTTTTGTCTTCCCCAACTCCCTGATAGGTTCATGCACCTGGACAGTGGCAAAAGCCATTCCCCACACCTAGAATGCCCTCACATGTCTCCTGCCCCTTTGCCTCTCTGGCCTGCTTTCGCTCCCTCCACCCTCTAGGACTCCCTCCAGCTCCTTATGGCCTGGAGGTCCCTGCCCACAGTCCCTGCTGCCTCTCTGAGGTGCAGACAAGGGATCATCATTGTCCCCTTCCCAAACTCTGTGCCAGGCATGATGCTGGGTGCTGTATACAGAAGTGAGCAAAATGAACACAGTCCTTGCCCTCCTGGAGCTGATGGTCTTGGGGGCAAATAATCAGACAAATAAATCTAGAAATCTTGCCCCGAAGGAAAAACAGGGTGGAAGGGATCTATTCTAGAGGTGAGTGGGGGTTGCTAGGGAAGATCTCTTCAAGGAGGTGGGGTTTTGTTTTTCTTGTGGTTTTTTAGAGATGGGGTCTCCTTCTGTTGCTCAGGCTGGAGTGCAGTGGCATGATCACGGCTCACTGCAGCCTCCAATTCCTGGGCTCAAGCGATCCTCCCACATCAGCCTCCTGAGTAGCTGGGACTAACAGGTATGCGCCATCAGGCCCAGCTGAAGAGGTGGTTTTTAAACTGATGCTTCCTCAGGGTGGAGAGGCCTTGCTGGATAGCGGGCAGGAGTGTACAGGAGGAGAAGGAAGAGCATGTGCCCAAGCCCTGAGCAAAGGTGGGAGAGGGTAGAAGAATGACCCTAAACTGCAGAACCCTGTAAAACCCAGGGCATTCTCCTTCCCCAGCATTTTCCTCTTCTGCTTCTCTTTCTCTCCCCCATCCTGTTTTCCCACCAGCCCCGCCCCCCACCCTTAACTATGGCAGGTGCCAGGGATGCACCTAGCACTGTGCTTAGGCTTTACACACTGTCATTCCCCAGCAGCCCTGGGAGACAGGTGTAATCATACCCATTTTACAGACCAAATAACTGAGACTTGGAGAGGTTAAGAGAACTGCCCAGGGTTGCTGGCCAGCAAGTGGTGAAACACATATTCAAGCCAGGGCCTGGTGTTTGTGCTGCCCTCTCTGTCCTGAAGAACCCTGCCTGGAGCTTGCCTTGTGCCCCACGGTCCTGCCCAGGCAGGAGGCTAATCCCCTTCTTGCTTGCTCACTATCTCCCTGCCAGGTGAGGGGATTGTGGAAGTGGAGGAAGCCATTGCGTGGGGCCAAGCTGCCTCTCAGGAGCCCTGGACCCTTCCACTGGTAATGGAAGACCAAGACGGTGCTGAGCTATGAATGGCTGAACAGTTTCAGCCCAAACCACTCCATGGGCATTGCTTTTGCTGCTGGCTTCAAGCGCATCTGCCACAGTCTCAAAGAAAGTAAAAGTCAGACTGGAACGGTAGCTTACACCTAAAATGTCAGCACCTGGGAGGCCAAGGCAGGAGGATAGCTTGAGGCCAAGAGTTCAAGACCAGACTGGGCAACATAGGGAGACCCGCCTCCATCTCTACTTTTAAAATAAGTTTAAAAATAAATAAATAAAATGGAGCCTTGGTAAATCGGAGGCAGCCAGGTCCAATTGCAGTTCCAGTGGGCACCAGGAAGAAGCCTAGGGCAGGAAGCTGCCTTTACTGGACGCCCCCCATTCCCGATGCAATCACCCATGACATTCCATTAATCGACAGCAGCCTCTGGAGAGGCAGTGGTGACAGAAGCTCTCATTTTATTGCTGAATGAACTGTGGCTCTTGGGGTTCAGTCACATGCCTAAAGCCACACAGCCAGTGCAAGGGGAGCCAGAGTTGGAATACAGGCTCCCTGACCCCAAAGCCCCCATTTCTTTCCAGCCACTACTTCCAGCAGGCCTGGCAGGGGCTGGGGAGAGAGGCCAAGCCCTTGCAGGGTGGTCTAGCAAGCCAGGGCCCAGCTGGCTCCCAGGAGCTAAGTCTATAAAGCTTCCCTGACAAGAGACACTTGGGGTCTTCCCAGACATTTGCTGGCAAGTTTTCTTAGAAATGTCTTTCTGGCACTGTGGTCAAGTATTTTTGGAAGTTTCTAAGCATCTCGACGCTTGGAAAAGTGCATGGTTAGGCTGGAGAGAAGACTCTCAGGGAGTCGTGCTGAGGGAACAAAACTGGTGATCCAGGAAGTGAAATCAGCTTCATTTCTTTATGATTCTGCGGCCTTTTCCTGACCCCAGGACAGATCTGGGAAGCGGTAGGTCAATAGGCTCCTAGTTTGTGTGTGTGATGGTGGTGGTGGGTGGAGGATGAACTGAAGGGCGAGGTTTCCCAGCCTTCTGAAATCCCCTACCTCTGCTCCCTGTAGACAGAGGCGCTCTCTTCTGCTGTCTCCTTGTAAGATCCTGACAGCTTAACTGACTAATAATTTCTAGAAGCAGGGCTTCTTCTTGGTACCCTCCACAGAGGTCCTGGTGCAGGATGTAAAAGGAAAGAAAACTCACCCTTTCAAGAGACCAGGAAAGGGAAGTTTTATGGATTTAGGAATCTAAGCCAGAGCAGCTCTGAAGTGAGTCACGATTTCTTAAGCACACACCATATTAAGCAGCTCATCTAGGCATTGTACATCTATTTTTAATACCACTATTGATGTATATCTTACATATTGTATAACTTACTCATTTCAAGTGTACAATTCACTGAATTGTTAGTAAATTTACCAAGTTGTGTAACCCTCACCATAAATCCATTTTAGAACATTTCCATGACTCCAATAAAAGACTGCAGTCCCATTTACTGTTAATCCCCATTCTCCCCCTCCTCCAGGCAACCTTTAATCTAGTTTCTTTTTTGCAGAGATGGGGTCTCACTATGTTGCCCAGGCTGGTCTTGAACTCCTGGCCTCAAGCAATCCTCCCACCTCACCCTCCCAAAGTCCTGAGATTAGAGGTGTGAGCTGCAGTGCCCAGCTCCATAATCTATTTTCTGTCTCTAAATTTGTCTTTTCTGGACATTTCATAAAATGGAATCATAACAGGCCAGGCACGGTGGCTCACACCTGTATTCCCAGCACTTTGGGAGCCCGAGGTGGGTGGGTCACTTGAGGTCAGGAGTTCCAGACCAGCCTGGGCAACATGTTGAAACCCCATCTCTACTAAAAATACAAAAAAATTAGCCAGGCATGGTGGCGCGTGCTTGTAATCCCAGCTACTCAGGAGTCTGAGGCAGGAGAATCACTTGAACCCGGGAGGCAGAGGTTGCACTGAGCTGAGATTGTACCACTGCACTCCAGCCTGGGTGACAGAGCAAGACTCTGTCACAAAAAAAGAAAAAAAACCCACTAAATAAAATAAATAAATAAATACATGGAAGCATACAGTATGCATTGTTTTGGGTCTGGCTTCTCTCTCCACGTAGCATTTGCAAGACTTACCCATGGCATAGCATGTATCAGTAGTTTGTTCTTTATCATTGCTCAGTAGTATTTCATTGTGTGGATGTACCACATTCTCTCTATCCATTCACCAGTTGATGGACAGTTAGGTTGTTTCCTTTTTTTTTTTGAGACAGGATCTCATTCTATTGCCCAGGCTGGAGTGCAGTGATGTGATCATGGCTCAACGCAGCCTCAACCTCCGGGACTCACGTGATCCTCCTGCCTTAGCCTCCTAAGTAGCTGGGACTACAGGCATGTGCCACCATGCCTGGCTGACTTTTTTATATTTTTTGTAGAGATGGTGGTTTTCCCATGTTGCTCAGGCTGGTCTTGAACTCCTGGGCTCAAGGGATCTGCCCACTTTGGCCTTCCAAAGTGCTGGGATTACAGACATGAGCCACTGTGCCCAGCCTTGTTTCCAATTTTTGGCTATTATGAATAATGTTACTAAGAACATTTGTGTGTAGATAGGCTAAATCCTCACAACAATCCTGTCAGGTGGGCATTGTCATCCTCACTTTAAAGACGAGGACACCAAGGAGCATAGAGATTAAGTAACTCACCCAAGGGCACACAGCTGCAATATTTCATCAGGCCTAGGAAGCACATTTTCCCCATATTTTCATGCTTCTGAAACTGGGATGCATCTCATAATCAGTGGCTTGTCATAGCTTACTTGACAGCATTTTCCGCTTTCCTCATGGTACATAAAATGATGGTATATTTTACAATCAAGGGCATCTTGATGAGATATGGCATTAAGTGGCTGGCCTTAGAGGTCTCCCTTACAGTTCACTCTTGTGTTAGGCCTGTTGGTTGTAAGTGACAGAAATCCCACTCAAAGGGAAATTTACTGGCTTGGTAATGGGAGAGGATCCTCGGACTAGGTCTTTGGGTTGGAGGAAGAGCTGCAGGGACCCTGAAAGGGGACTCCACACAGTTAAGTCTCTGTCTGTCTTTTGTTGCTGCTCATCTTTGCCAGCAGGCTCTGTTCCTCCATGAGGCAACCCCCGCTTAATAGTCCAAGGAGTGAAGTAATCCGAAAAACCTCTCTTCCTACCTCTGTGCATCAATTCTAAGGGAGAATTCTGAATGGTCCTGCTGGGATCACATGCCCATCTCTGGCCCGTCACTGTGGCCTGGGGAATGAGTCCCTCAAGGATCCAGCCCTGGAGGACATGCCCTTCCTTGTGGGTAGAAGATCTGTTGCCAGGCCGGGCATGGTGGCTTATGCCTTTAATCCCAGCACTTTGGGAGGCTGAGGTGGGCAGATCACCTGAGGTCAGGAGTTTGAGACCAGCCTGGCCAACACGGTAAAACCCTGTCTCTACTAAAAATACGAACATTAGTCTGGCGTGGTGGCGGGCACCTGTAGTTCTAGCTACCCAGGAAGCTGAAGCAGGAAAATCGCTTTAACCCAGGAGGCAGAGGTTGCAGTGAGCTGAGATCGTGCCACTGCACTCCAGCGTGGATGACAGAGCGAGACTTCATCTCAAAAAAAAAAAAAAAGAAAGAAAGAAAAAACAAGAAAAGAAAAGAAAATCTGTTGCCAGAGGAGGGTAAGTAAGTGAGTTGCGTGGCCAGCATCATTGAGCCTTCGGGCCACTATCACATGGTGTCACTCATTGTCATGTGATTATAGATATTACTGACTAAGGGGGTCTTTAGAAAGAATATCTGAAGTTTTTGATTTGTTTATTCTGTTGTGAGGTAATATTCTAAAGAGGTTAATTATACCTCTAAAAACTGTGTTGTTTGAAAATTAGCTGGGTGTGGTGGTGGACTCCTGTAATCCCAGCTACTTAGGAGGCTGAGGCAGGAGAATCGCTTGAACCTGGGAGGTGGAGGATGCAGTGAGCTGAGATCGTGCCACTGTACTCCAGCCTAGGCAACAGAGTGAGACTCTGTCTCAAAAAAAATAATAAATAAATAAATAAATAAATAAATAAATGTGTTGTTTGAAGGACTTAATAAAGCAATAAAATATTCATGTAATATTCTAGATTTAATTATATTTAAACTTCTCATCAAGTGAAGATTTGTTTGCAGACAGTTCTGTAATAAAAACATGAAAAATCTTTTAGGAAACTAAACCTGTGAATTTGCCATGTTGAATTTAAGCTTCTAAGTATCGGTTTATATTTAACTCTGGCTTTAAACTGTGTGATATCACTTCTGCATCTCCCAAAAGATCTGGCACCTTTCTACCTCCACCCTGTTGCTCAAGTTCCCTTTGTTTGAATTGCCCTCCCCATGTCCATCTATCCAAATTCTACCTTCAATTTAATGTCACTGTCTGCAGGGGTCTTCCCTACTAGCTCTATCTGAAGGCAGTTTCTCCGTCTTTGAATTCCCACAGCCCCCTCATTAGGACTAGACACTCATCCGAGAAGAGCCTATAGCAGTATAATTTCCTGACCATTTGTTGGGTTTTTCCTTCCTATGTCTTCGTTTTCCCATTTTTGGAAAATAGGCTCTTCTGTGCCTTTGCCTCAGGAAAGGTTAAGTCATTGGGCTTCAGACACTTAAATCCAATATAATTCAGATAGAGATTAAGCTGCTATAACACAGGCCCCAAAATGCAGTCATGCAAAAAGGATAGAAGCTTATTTCTATCTCACGAACCAATCTGGAGGTGGGCAACAGTGGTTTGAGATAAGTAAGCTGCTTGGCTCCACGTGGTTATTCAGGAACCCAGGTTTCTTTCTTGTCTGTTGTTCCTCCGTCTCCTAGGGTATAGTCTTCATCTGCATGGTTGCAGCTGGAACACCACCCCGTTTGTGTTCCAGCCTATGGAAAAGGTAAAGAATTTAGAAAAGCATGTGCTTCATATTTTATGGCCAAGGCTTGGAAATGACACACATCACTCACACTCACATTCCATTGTCTGGAATTGCATCATATGGATGCATCATATAGATACATCTAATTAGAAATGCGCTCTCTCTCTAGAGTAACGTGTGCTTATTTAAAAGTCAAGTATGTGGCCAGGCGCAGTGGCTCACGCCTGTAATCCCAGCACTTTGGGAGGCTGAGGCGGGTGGATCACAAGGTCAGGAGTTCAACACCAGCCTGACCAACATGGTGAAACCCCGTCTCTACTAAAAATAGAAAAAATACAAAAATTAGCCAGGCATGGTGGCGGGCACCTGTAATCCCAGCTACTCGGGAGGCTAAGGCAGGAGAATCACTTGAATCGCTTGAACCCGGGACGCAGAGGTTGCAGTGAGCTGAGATCGCACCACTGCACTCCAGCCTGGGTGACAAAGTGCGTCTCCGTCTCAAAAACAAACAAACAAACAAAACCTCAATTATTAGGAAGGAGGGGAGAAGATATTTTGAGGCATAACTAGCAGCTTACTACATTTTATTTTTTGGCTTTTGGCTTTAGTTTTCTCAGAGCTGGTGTCATTGAAGAGATTATGCCGCGTGCTTCTGGGGACAGAGAAGTGGGGACAAGCAGTAAGGCCAAGAAGAGAGAATCTAGGGAGAGAAGAGGGCTCCTGTACCAGTGGTCTATTGCTGCATAATAAAACATCTCAAAATTGTTAGTGTTAAATATTGACAACATAGGTGAGCAGGGTTGTGATTTTAAAAAATTAAAAAAGAAAAAATGTTGACCACATTTATTTTGCTCTCAGATCTACTATTCTTGTAACATTTGATGGAGACACCTTATCTCTGCCCTGCTCAGTATCAGCTCAAGCATCTCAAAGCCTGGGTGCTGAGATCATCTGAGGGCTCTCTCAGTGACCTCTTTGGTTATTGCGGGTTGTTGGCTGGGACTTTAGTTGGTCTTGTGGCTAAAACACCTACACACGGCCTTTCTGTATGGACGCGTGGCTTTCCCGTAGCCTGGGGCATGGGTTCTAAAAGCAAACCTCCTATGAGCAATTGATAAGCAGACATTTATTGCCTTTTATTTTTATTATATTTTATTTATTTTTTGAGATGGAGTCTTACTCTGTTGCCCAGGCTGGAGTGCAGTGGCACAATCTCAGCTTATTGCAACCTCCGCCTCCCAGGCTCAAGTGATTCTCTGCGTCAGCCTCCCCAGTTGCTGGGATCACAGGCGCACACCACCACACCCAGCTAATTTCGTATTTTTAGTAGAGGCAGGGTTTCACCATGTTAGCCAGGCTGTTCTCGAACTCCTGACCTCAAGAGATCTGCCTGCCTTAGCTTCCCAAAGTGTTGGAATTACAGCCATGAGCCATGGTGCCCAGCTTATTGCCTTTTATTTATTTTATTCTATTTCATTTTTTTTTTTTTTTTTTGAGACAGAGTCTCGCTCTGTCACCCAGGCTGGAGTGCAATGGCACGATCTCCGGCTCACTCGGGTTCAAGTGATTCTCCTGCTTCAGCCTCCCGAGTAGCTGAGACTACAGGCACCCACCTCGGCCTCCCAAAGTGTTGGGATTACAGGCATGAGCTACTGCACCCACCCAATTTTAAATCTTAAGTATTTATTTTACTTATCACCTATGTAAGAAAAAGTGTAACCACCTCACCAGAGATATCATTGCTTAGGATGAGGCTGAATTTATTTAGGTAAAAAATAGTGAGTCAATTTAAAGAAATACCTTAAGTAAATAAATCTGAGGCCAGGAGTGGTGGCTCATGCCTGTAATCCCAGCACTTTGGGAGGCCGAGGAGAGTGGATCACGAGGTCAGGATATCGAGACCACGGTGAAACCCCGTCTCTACTAAAAATAGAAAAAATTAGCCGGGCGCGGTGGTGGGCGCCTGTAGTCCCAGCTACCCGGGAGGCTGAGGCAGGAGAATGGCATGAACCCGGGAGGCGGATCTTGCAGTGAGCCGAGATCGCGCCACTGCACTCCAGCCTGGGTGACAGAGCGAGACTCCGTCTCAACAACAACAAAAAAAATTAAATTTAATTTAAAAAATAAATAAATAAATCTGAGTGAGGACTAGAGAAGGCTCTGTAGCAAGTTCAGCGTGCAGTGCAAGCTGCTCTTTCTTTTGGCCCTTATGATCCACAGACCCAACAATATCCGAGTGTCTGTGGCAATGGGGATGCTATATGGAGGCCCTGGGAAGCACCAGTAAGAGAATCACAGCACAGGCCTCTAGGGTTTGGGAACAGATGCACAGCCTATTTCACAGATAACTGTTCTTCTGGCTTGCTTCTGGTCCCTGGTAGAAACAGAACACCTAGTTATGGGTCGTGAAGCGGCCGCATGTGCACTGCATGTTGTCTTACTCACCCCGCCACGGGATTGGGCACGTGCAGCAGCAATCTCTAATCACGTGGAGATGGCATATGTACGCTGGGCTCGAGCAGGCTCAGAAGGCACAAGTGAGCTGTGCGAGCAGGTGGCGCAGACTCCTTCGACAGCGATTCTTGCCTTATTGCCTGTTTTCCTTCATTCCTAGGACCTCATAGAAAGTTCCTTGTGTCAGCCGGGCACCGTGGTTCATGCCTGTAATCCCAGCACTTTGGGAGGCCGAGGCGGGCGGATCACCTGAGGAGTTTGAGATCAGCCTGGGCAACATGATGAAACCCCGTCTCTACTAAAAATACAAAAATTAGCCCGTTGTGGCCTGTAATCCCATCTGCTCGGGAGGCTGAGGCATGAGAATCACTTGAACTCAGGAGGCTTAGGTTGCAGTGAGCCCGAGATCACGCCATTGTACTCCAGCCTGGGCGACAGAGCGAGACTCCGTCTCAAAAAAAAAAAAAAAAAGTTCCTGTGTCAGTTGACTGAGGAGGAAAAAAATCCAGACTTGGTTTACAGATGGCTCCTGCACAACAGAGAGTGGACAGCTGGAGCCCTCCAGCCCCGCTCCAGGGTGGCCCTGAAGGACAAGTGGTGAAAGAAAATCTTCCTTGGGGGCAGAACTTCAAGAGGCACATTTGTTTGTCTACTTTGCCTGGATGGAGAGACAGCCAGATGGAGGGATCTACATAGATTCACTGTCAAGAACATGGAAGGAGGATTGGTGACAAGCAGGTCTGGGGAAGAAGTATGTGCACAGATCTTCCAAACAGGCCCAGAATATAAAGATATTTGGGTCCCATGTGAATGCACACCAAAGGGTATCACTGCAAAGGAGGCTCTTGACTATCAGCGGAACAAAGCATGTTCTCTGGAGGTCGGGCTGTCTCTTTTTCCAGCTACCATTGCTTGCCCAATGGACCTATGTAACAAAGAGGCTGTGTGGCAAGATTGGAGGCTATGCGCGAGCTCAGCAACATGGACTTCCCCTCACCAAGGCTGAGTAAGTCATCTACTAACTGCCTAATCTGCCAACAGCAGAGACCAACACTGAGCCCACTGTGGCTCCTTGGGGGACCCAGCCAGCCATCTAATGGCAAATTGATTACACTGGACTTTTTCCATCATGGAAAGGACATTATACACATATTCTGGATTTGCTTTGCCTGTTCATCTTGTTTCTGCCAGCACCACCATGCATGGATTAACAGAATGCCTTCCTCACCATCCTAATACTCCACTCAGTACTGCTTCTGATCAAAAGATGAGCAGCAATGGCCTACTGCCCATGGAACAAACTGATTTTTTTGTTGTTTTTCTTTTTCTTTTCTTTTCTTTTTTTTTTGAGACGGAGTTTTGCTCTGTTGCCCAGGCTGGAGTGCGGTGGCGCAATCTCGGCTCACTGCAAGCTCCGCCTCCCGCATTCAGGCCATTCTCCTGCCTCAGCCTCCGGAGTAGCTGGGACTACAGGTGCCCGCCACCACGCCCGGCTAATTTTTTGTATTTTTAATAGAGACGGGGTTTCACCTTGTTAGCCAGGATGGTCTTGATCTCCTGACCTCGTGATCCGCCCGCCTCGGCCTCCCAAAGTGCTGGGATTACAGGCGTGAGCCACCGCGCCTAGCCTTCTTTTTCTTTTTTCTTTCTTTTCTTTTCTTTTTTTTTCTGAGATAGAGTTTCACTCTTTTTGCCCAGACTGGGGTGCAATGGTGCGATCTCGGCTCACTGCAACCTCTGCCTCCCCAGTTCAAGCAATTCTCCTGCCTCAGCCTGCCAAGTAGCTAAGATTACAGGCACCTGACACCACGCCTGGCTAATTTTTGTATTTTTAGTTGAGACGGGTTTTCACCATGGTGGCCAGGCTGGTCTTGAACTCCTGACCTCAGGTGATCCGCCCACCTTGGCCTCCAAAAGTGCTGGGATCACAGGGGTGAGCCACCGTGCCCAGCCCTTGTTTGTTTTTAAGGCAGGATCTCGCTCTGTCACCCAGGTTGGAGTGCAGTGGTGTGATCTCAGCTCACTGTAGCCTCAAACTCTTGAGCAGGTGATCCTCCCAGCTCAGCCACCCAAGTAGCTAGGACTACAGACACACACCACCACACCTGGCTAATTTTTATTTTATTTTATTATTTTGTTTTGTTTGAGACAGGGTCTCGCTTTGTCGCCCAGGCTGGAGTGCAGTGGTGAGATCTCGGCTCACTGCAACCTCCGCCTCCACGGT
Organism: Pan troglodytes; assembly: GCF_028858775.2. Lineage (NCBI taxonomy): Eukaryota > Metazoa > Chordata > Mammalia > Primates > Hominidae > Pan > Pan troglodytes. The sequence goes on from NC_072398.2 coordinate 23,211,937, forward strand.
TCAAGTGATTCTCTTCCCTCAGCCTCCCAAGTAGCTGGGATTATAGGCGCCTGCCACCAAGCCCGGCTAATTTTTGTATTTTTAGTGAGATGGGTTTTCACCATGTTGGCCAGGCTGGTCTCGAACTCCTGACCTCAAGTGATCCACCTGCCTTGGCCTCCTGAAGTGCTAGGATTACAGGTGTGAACCACTGCGCCCAGCCATGCCCGGCTAATTTTTGAATTTTTAGTAGAGACGGGGTTTCACCATCTTGGCCAGGCTCGTCTTGAACCTCTGACCTCGTGATCCACCTGCCTAGGCCTCCCAAATTGCTGGGATTATAGGCGTGAGCCACTGTGCCCGGCCTCACTTTTTTCTTTTCTTTTTCTTTCTTTCTTTTTTGAGACGGAGTCTTGCTCTGTCACCCACGCTGGAGTGCAGTGGTGTGATCTCGGCTCACTGCAACCTCCGCCTCCCGGGTTCAAGTGATTTTCCTGCCTCAGCCTCCTGAGTAGCTGGGGGTTACAGGTGTGCGCCACCACGTCTGGCTAATTTTTGTATTTTTAGTAGAGATGGGTTTTCGCCCTGTTGGCCAGGCTGGTCTCGAGCTCCTGGCCTCAACTGAGCCGCCCGCCTTGACCTCCCAAAGTGCTGGATTACAGGCGTGAGCCAACACGCCCGGCCCCTGAGGTCACTTTCGCGGGGCAGAGGGGATGAAGCTGCGGAGAACAGGCTCGAGCGCTGCGGAGCCGGGAATTACTGAGTCCCGAGACGCGCGGGCAGGACTGGCACTGTTTTTTCCAGCTCGCGGGCTCTCAGTTCATAGTATGACATCCCCACCCGTCGGCCCGGAGGCTGCTGAGCACTAACCCGATTTGTTTTCCAAAATGCCACGCTTCACCCACTCGGCAGGATGTGCGGCACCTTCAGGGCCGCAGCTGCAGCTCGCGGGCTCCAGGCGTTCGCATGGCTGGACCAGGCGCTGGAGGCGGCCCTCACCCGTGGGACGGTGCCCCCCAGGCCCCGGGACGGAAAGGAGCTGCGGCGACGGCGGGAGAGGGCCCTACCCCCGGCGAGGCTGAGGCCTCAGGAGCGGACCTCACTGCAGGCAGCCCGGGAGGGAACGGCGGGGAAGTCCCGGGTCGTGGGGGTGACCCAGCCAGGGCTGGCGGAGAAGGGCCCGTAAGGTCGGCAAACCTGGGAAAGCGCGGGTGGCGGGAACCCCCTGGGCAGGCGGCCGCGTGGGGGCGGACCCGGTGGGCATGGCGGGCTCCGGGGGCGTGGCCTGGGACCTGGGGCCGCGTCACGTGACAATGACCGAGGCTAGAAGTGCTGTTGGGCGAACGCGAGGCGTCTGAAAGGATCAGTTTCGCGTTTTGGGGAAAGTTCTCTCTGGCACCTGGGGCTGGGGAGGGCGAGCCGGAGGAAGAGAACCCGGGTGAGGCGGCGATTTCAGAAATGCCTGAAAAGGGAGAAGCCCGCCCCGGAGCCACGACAGTGGGGACGCTGGAGAGATGCTGGGGACCGGCCTCCACGACCTGGGGGGGAGGGGGGAGGGGACGAGCGGCGGGCACCCTGAACCCTTAGTCCTCGAGGCCCTGACAGCTACCCTCCCTCATGCTGCCCCCGAGGAGGAGTTGGAAGGAGCAGCTGGCCCCACGCCCCGTTTCCCGAGACTGCGGGCAGCGCTCCTCAGGAGTGTGTCCGGGGCCGGCTACTTCCGCCACTAAGAGACGAGTCGCCCGGGCCGCAGGAAGGGCCTGGTGCGCGGCCATCTGCTGACCAGTCTGGAGCTAGCGTGGTGGCTTCGGCTGCGCTGACAGTGATGCCACCGAGGTCTCTTACACACCAACAAGCTTCACAGGCCCCTCACCCAGCTATGCCCGGGCATGGCATGCCTTGAGGGTATCCGAGGCTGTGACATCTTAGCAGAAATCCAAGCTAGCCCTCCCCACCCCCTCCACTCTACCTCCCCTTCACTTGGAATCAGAACTGTTCTATTTCAGCTCCAAATGTGATGATGATGACCAAATAAAATCCACCGTGAATTGAGCCCTCACTGTGTGTGCCCGGCTCTATGCTAAACATTTGTCATGCGTTCTCTCACATAATCCCCGGACCTCCTACCACTTTCGTTATTTTTGCTTTGCCAGCACTAATTGTAAAACTGAACTCTTATTATTACGATGTTTTAATTGACTCAAATTTAGAGGTGTTATACGAAATCACAGGTTTGATGTGTAATGTTTCTTTTACTAATTCATATACAACATATAGACCTTGCAAATGTTTGAAACTGGCCGGGCGTGGTGGCTCACGCCTGTAATCCCAGCACTTTGGGAGGATGAGGCGGGCGGATCACCTGAGATCAGGCGTTTGGGGCCAGCCTGGCCAGCATGGCGAAACCCTGTCTCTACTAAACATACAAAAATTAGCCAGGCGTGGTGACACGCACCTGTGGTCCCAGCCACTCGGGAGGCTGAGGCACGAGAATCACTTGAACCCGGGAGGCAGAGGTTGCAGTGAGCCAAGATTGTGCCACTGCACTCCAGCCTGGACAACAGAGCAACTCCGTCTCAAAAACTAAAAATACATACATACACATATTTAACAAATTGGATCGGCCTTTTTTTTTTTTTTTTTTTTTTTTTTTTTGAGACTGAGTTTCGCTCTTGTTGCCCAAGCTAGAGTGCAATGGCGCGATCTCGGCTCACCGCAATTTCCGCCTCCCGGGTTCAAGCGATTCTCCTGCCTCAGCCTCCCGAGTAGCTGAGACTACAGGCGCCCGCCACCACGCCCAGCTAATTTTTTGTATTTTTAGTAGACACGGGGTTTCACCGTGTTAGCCAGGATGGTCTCAATCTCTTGACCTTGTGATCCGCCCCCCTCGGCCTCCAAAGTGCTGAGATTACAGTGTGAGCCACTGCGCCCGGCCCTTTTTTTTTTTTTTGAGACAGGGTGTCACTCTGTCACCCAGGCTGGAGTGCAGTGACGCGGTCACAGCTCACTGCAGCCTCAACCTCCCCGGGTTCAGGCGATCCTCTCACCTCAGCCTCTTGAGCAGCTGGGACTACAGGCGCGCAGCAGCACACCTGGCTAATTTTTGTATTTTTTGTAGAGATGGGTTCTGCTATGCTGCCCCAAGTTGTTCTGGAACTCCTGGGCTCAAGCAATCCGCCTGCTTCGCCCTCCACAGTGCTGGGATTACAGGCATGAGCCACCATGCTCAGCCCTGCCTCAGTCTTTTTGATGGTTATGTGGTATTTCTTTTTAAAATTTTTTGTTTGGGTTTTGTTTTAGAGTATGTTGCCCAGGGAGGACTGAAACTCCTGGGCTCAAAAAATCCGTATTTTATTGTTTTCTTTGACTATGAATTATTTAGTTGTTTTATGTTCAGGCAGCTGGTCTGTTTCTAGTTGTATTTTTCTATTAATTTTATCTTAATTCCATTGTGATTGAAGAACATACTCTACGTAACTGCAGTTAAGAATATTTGTTAGGCTTTCTATCAGCTGTGCATGTGAACAACTTTGGTAAAAATTTTCCTTGTGAATTTGAAAAGAATGAATTCAGTTGTTGAGTTCAGAGCTCTATATATGTTAGCTGATGAAGTTTGTTAATTGTGTTGTTCAAATCTTCTATATCTTTACTTCTTGTTTTTTCTCTCAGCTGATATAAAATATATTTTAAAGTCTCCCACAATGATTGTGAATTTGTCTACTTCTCTTTTTAGTTTTCTCTGCTCTGTATATTTTCAACCTGTGCTGTTAGGTGCATACAGATTTAGGATTGTGATGTCTTCCTTTTTGATTGCTTCCTTTAGCATTATGAAATGGCCTCTTTACCTCTTGTTATGTTTCTTCCCTTAAAGTATACTTTTATGTTTGTTTGTTGTTTTTATTTTTGAGATGGGGCCTCACTCTATCGCTCAGGCTGGAGTGCAGTGGCCTGATCAGGGATCACTGCAGCCTCTACCTCCTGGGCTCAGGTGATCTGGAATCCCACCTGAGCCTCCCCAGTAGCTGGAACTACAGGCCCACACCACCACACCCAGCTAATTTTTTTTTTTTTTGAGGCGGAGTCTTGCTCTGTCGCCCAGGCTGGAGTGCAGTGGCACGATCTCGGCTTACTGCAAACTTCACCTCCCGGGTTCACGCCATTCTCCTGTCTCAGCCTCCTCAGTAGCTGGGGACTACAGGTGCCCACCACCATGCCTGGCTAATTTTTGTATTTTTAGTAGAGACGGGGTTTCATCTTGTTAGCCAGGATGGTCTCGATCTCCTGACCTCGTGATCCACCTGCCTCGGCCTCCCAAAGTGCTGGGATTACAGGCGTGAGTCACCACGCCTGGCCTTTTTTTTTTTTTTTTTTTTTTTTTTTTTTTTTTTTTGAGACGGCGTCTTGCTCTGTCACCCAGGCTGGAGTGCAATGGTGTGATCTCAGCTCACTGCAACCTTCACCTCCCAGGTTCAAGTGATTCTCCTGCCTCAGCTTCCCGAGTAGCTGGGATTACAGGCATGTGCCACCATGCCTGGCTAATTTTTTTTTTTTTTTTTGAGATGGAATCTCGCTCTGTCACAGAGGCTGGAGTGCAGTGGCAGGATCTCGGCTCACTGCAACCTCCGCCTCCCGGGTTCAAGTGATTTTTGTGCCTCAGCCTCCGGAATAGCTGGGACTACAGGCGCACACCACCATGCCTGGCTAATTTTTTGTATTTTTAGTAGAGACTGGGTTTCACCACATTGGCCAGGCTGGTCTTGAACTCCTGACCTCAGGTAATCCATCTGCCTCAGTCTCCCAAAGTGCTGGGATTACAGGCGTGAGCCACTGCTCCCAGCCCAGTGTCTTACACTTTGGATTTATCAGGTTGTTTCTTTATCCTTATTATATTCAGTTTAAACATTTTGGCTAAAAGTTTGGGTGATGTTGTGTCCTCAGTACGATGTCAGTTTGTCTCCTTTTTGATGACATGAAGTTTCATCGTTTGATTAAAGCCTAGTTTCTCTTGAATTCCCTCTAATCAGGTTTTGTTCCCTCTATTTCATCAAAACTGTTATTAGGATCACCAATGACCTCTACAAATTCAATGGTCAATTCTCAGACCTCACGCTCCCCTTGACTTAGTAGTATTTGACACCGTAGATCACTTCGTCCTCATTGGAGCACTTTCTTCTTTTGAATTCCAGATGATCACATATGTCTGGCTTTCTTCCTCTCTGCCTATTTCTTCTCAGTCTTCTTTGGAGCTGTCACTCAGTCTCTAAACTCTAAATGTTGAGTTCCTCAGTCCTTGGAGCTCCTCTCTAATTTATTTATTTTTTTCTTTTTTTTGAGACGGAGTCTTGCTGTTGCCCAGGCTGGAGTGCAGTGGCAGGATCTCGGCTCACTGCAAGCTCCGCCTCCCGGGTTCACGCCATTCTCCTGCCTCAGCCTCCCGAGTACCTGAGACTACAGGCGCCCGCCACGACGCCTGGCTAATTTTTTGTATTTTTAGTAGAGACGGGGTTTCATCTTGTTAGCCAGGATGGTCTCGATCTCCTGACCTCGTGATCCACCCGCCTCGGCCTCCCAAAGTGCTGGGATTACAGGCGTGAGCCACCGCGCCCGGCCTTCCTCTCTAATTTCTATCAGCACCTGCTTCCTTGGTGATCTCAGCTAGTTTTAAGACCATGCTGATGACTTCCAAATTTATATCTCCAGCCCAAACCTCTTTTCTAAACCCCAGGTTCATATCCAATAGTCTCCATGAAATCAATAAAAAGTCTAATTAAGCATCTCAATCTTAACACGTCCAAAACTGAGCTCCTTATATTTCCCAAACCTGTTCCCTCACAGTCTTCCCTAAGTGAAGCAATAGCAACTTCATGCGGTTGCTCAGGTCAAAACCCTGGCCCCATTAACCGCCCCCTCTCCCTTTTTTTTTCTCATGCCTACATCCATTAAGTCCTAGCCATCCTCCTATCATTGTAAAATATCCAGAATGCCACTTTGCACACTGCCACTGCCACCACCCAAGTCCAAGCCGCTATATCATGTCACACTTAGGTTACTGCAATAGCCTAATTGGTTTTCCTTTCTGCTCTACCCTTATTGCCTTCGGTCTATTCTCCAGACAGCAGCTGGAGTGATTTTGTTAAAACATTAGTCAGACCATTTTATCCTTCTGCTGAAAACTCTCCAGAGGTTTCCCGTCTCACTCAGTGTCCTTGCAGGACCTATAAAGCGCTACATGCTCTGACTCCCATTACATCTCCGGTTTCCCACCGTGCTTCTCTGCTCGTTTGCTCTGCTGTGGCATGCTCACCTCCCTGTTGTTCCGAGAACATACCAGGCTGGCTCCTCCAATGGGACCCCTAATAGGACCTGAAATACTCTTCTCTCACATCTGTGTGGCTTGCTGTCTCATTTTCTTCAAGACTTGACTCAAAAGATACCTCAGTGATGCCTCCCATGGCTACGCTAACTTCCAACATCTCCCCCACGAGGCCACAACACTTGTTATCCACATTCTTTTTTTCTTTTTAGCACTTACCACTATCTGATAAATTATGTACAGTTGGTCCCAAATTATGATGGTTCGACCTACAATTTTTCAACTTTACGATGATGCAAAAGTGACACACATTCAATAGAAACTGTCCTTGGAGTATCCACACAACCATTGTTTGTCACTTTGTTTAGTATTCATGAGCTCAACATTTTATTTAAAAAATAGGCCGGGCGCAGTGGCCCACACCTATAATCCCAGCACTTTGGGAGGCCGAGGCAGGTGAATCACAAGGTCAGGAGTTCAAGACCAGCCTGGTCAATATGGTGAAACCTCGTCTCTACTAAAAAACAACCCACAAAAATTAGCTGGGCGTGGTGGCATGCGCCTATAGTCCCAGCTACTCAGGAGGCTGAGGCAGGAGAATTGCTTGAACCCAGGAGGTGGTGGTTGCAGTGAGCCAAGATTGCGCCGCTGCACTCCAGCCTAGGTTACAGAGCAAGACTCCATCTCAAAAAAAAAAAAAAAAAAAAAAAACCCAAAAAACAAAAAGGCTGTTAGATGGTTTTGCCCAACTGTAGGCTAATATTAAGTATTCTGAGCACATTTTTTTTTTTTTTTGAGACAGGGTCTCACTCTGCCACCCAGGTTGGAGTGTAGTGGTAAGATCTCAGCTCACTGCAACCTCTGCTTGAACCCGGGTTCAAGCAATCCTCCTGCCTCAGCCTTCCAAGTGACTGGGATTACAGGCACGTGCCACCACGCCCAGCTAATTTTTGTTTTGTTTTGAGATGGAGTCTTGTTCCCGTTGCGCAAGCTGGAGTGCAGTGGTGCGATCTCGGCTCACTGCAACCTCCACCGCCCGGGTTCAAGCGATTCTCCTTCCTTAACCTCCCGAGTAGCTGGGATTACAGGCGTGTGCCATTATGCCCAGCTAATTTTTGTATTTTTAGTAGAGATGGGGTTTTGCTACGTTGGCCAGGCTGGTATCGAACTCCTGACCTCAGGCGATCCACCCACCTTGGCCTCCCAAAGTGCTGGGATTATAGGGGTGAGCCACCACATCCAGAATAATTTTTATATTTTTAATAGAAACAGGGTTTCACCATGTTGGCCGGGCTAGTCTTGAACTCCCGACCTCAAGTGATCTGCCCATCTCAGCCTCTCAATGTGCTGGGATTACAGGCGTGAGCCAACATGACTGGCCATTCTGAGAACATTTAAAGTAGGCTAGGCTAGGCTGTGATGTTGGGTATGTTAGGTGTATTAAATGCATTGTCGATTTAGGGTATTTTCAACTTACAGTCAGTTTACTGGAAAATGGCCCTATCCTAAGTCAAGGAGAGTCTGCATTTACTTCATCTTTATTGTGTTTTTTCCCACTACAATGTAGCTCCATAACAATAGGGAACTTTGTTCACTTCTGTGTCCCCACAACAGTGTCTGGTACATAGAAGGTACTCCATAAATAATGAATGAATGAATGAACGAGGCATAGGGGGACTGGGTGATTTGCCCGAGGTCACTCGGCTAGTACAGAGGCAGTTTAGCTACTGTTGTTTTTTGAAGACAAAGTCTCTCTTGCCCAGGCTGGAGTGCAAGTAGCACAATCATGGTTCACTGCAGTCTCAACCTCCTGGGCCCAACTGATCTTCCCACCTCAGCCTCCTGAATAGTTGGGACCACAGGTGGGTGCTACCATATCTGGTTATTTTAAATTTTTTTTGTAGAGACAGGGTCTCACTATGTTGCCCAGGCTGGTCTCAATCTTCTGGTCTCAAGTGACCCTCCTGCCTCAGCCTCTTACAGGCGTGAGTCACCACGCCCAGCTCAGAGCCTGAACTCTTAACTGTGGAACTACACTGCAAATAATTATTTCCTTAAAAAAATAATTTCCAGGCCAGGCGCCGTGGCTCGGGCCTGTAATCCCAGCACTTTGGGAGACTGAAGCGGGTGGATCACCTGAGGTCAGGAGTTAGAGACCAGCCTGGCCAACATGGTGAAACCCCATTTCTACTAAAAACACAAAATTAGCCAGATGTGGTGGCTCAATTTTTTTGAGACGGAGTTTGACTCTTGTTGCCCAGGCTGGAGTGCAGTGGCGTGATCTCGGCTCACTGCAACGGCGTGATCTCGGCTCACTGCAACCTCCATCTCCCGGGTTCAAGCAATTCTCCTGCCTCAGCCTCCCAAGTAGCTAGTGGTTTAAAAAAAAAAAAAGTATTCATAATGACTTTTGAGAATGCCTCTTAATTAGTTTCACCACTTATGTTGTTACTGATTTGCTATCATGATAAAATTGTAACCCACCTAGTCCTATTTCACTTTTTTCCATAAAATCCAGCTCCTGCAGGATCTATTTCACTTTGAGACTAATATTCACTAGCATAAGAATCATACCTAATTCAGTAGGGATGCTACTTGGAAAGTTAAGTTTGAAACCAGGTTTTGCCCTACAATTCTGCAAGGAACAGTATGTATGTTGGCTTGCCTTATCAGAATTTTAGATTCTAGTTCACTTACTATTGTGTCCTGCTTTTTTTTTTTTTTTTTTTTTTGAGACAGAGTCTCGCTCTGTGGCCCAGGCTGGAGTGCAGTGGTGAGATCTAGGCTCACTGCAACCTCTACTTCCTGGGTTCAAGTGACTCTCCCACCTCAGCCTCCTGAGTAGCTGGGATTACAGGCGCGCACCACCATGCCCAGCTAATTTTTGTATTTTTAGTCGAGACGGGGTTTCACCATGTTGCCTAAGCTGGTCTTGAACTCCTGACCTCGTGATCTTCCCACCTTGGCCTCCCGAAGTGCTGGGATTACAGGCGTGAGCCACCTCACCCAGCCAGGCCTTGTGTTTTTGTATCTACTTTCATTTAATCCTCAAAATAACAAATCAGTTACCATATATTAAGTTTACAGAAGCTTAACGTTGACATGGAGGTGAGCAGGACCACTCATTCATTCTAGCATTAATTCGACAGGTTTTTATTCAGATTTACTATATATCAGCATGGGGGCTATAATGGGAAATAGTGCGAACCCCCGTTCTTGTAGCATTCTAGTGGGAGCAGTCAAGAAAATAGTAGATAAATGGCCGGGCGCAGTGGCTCACGCCTGTAATCCCAGCACTCTGAGAGGCCAAGGTGGATCACCTGAGGTCAGGAGTTCAAGACCAGCCTGACCAATATGGTGAAACCCCGTCTCTACTAAAAATACAAAAATTAGCCGGGCGTGGTGGCATGTGCGTGTAGTCCCAGCTACTTGACAGGCTGAGACAGAATTGCTTGAACCCGGGAGGCAGAGGTTGTGGTCATCCGAGATTGTGCTATTGCACTCCAGCCTGGGCAACAGAGACTCCATCTCAAAAAAAAAAAAAAAAAAAAAAGACAAATCAACAAGATAATTTCAGATTTTGGTAAATACTAAGGAATGTGAAAAAGGGTGTGTGAGCAGAGGGTTTGGCTGGAACTTAAGTGGTGGAAAGATTGGTAAGGTCAGATCACATTAGGTTTCTCCTGAGTCAGTGAGTAGTTTAGATTTCATCCAGTGTGCAATGGGAAGCCGTTAGAGATCTTTAAGTGGGGAAATGACCTGAAACAATTTATGTTTTAAAAGTTTATCTGGAGGCTGTGCGGAGTCCAGAGGAGAGTAACAGTGGATGGATGCAGATAGATTTAATTATTTCAAGAGTCTAGGTGAGAAAATAGCAGCTTGGGCTGGGCGCGGTGGCTCAAGCCTGTGATCCCAGCACTTTGGGAGGCCAAGGTTGGGGGATCACCTAAGGTCAGGAGTTTGAGACCAGCCTGGCCAACATGGTGAAACCCCTTCTCTACTAAAAATACAAAAAAATTAGCTGGGCATGGTGATGGGCGCCTGTTAACCCCAGCTACTTGGGAGGCTTAGACAGAATTGCTTGAACTCGGGAGGCGGAGGTTTCAGTGAGGCGAGATCACATCATTGCACTCCAGCCTGGGCAACAAGAGCTAAACTCCGTCTCAAAAAAAAAAAAAAAAGAAAAGAAAAAAGAAAATAGCAAATAGCAGCTTGGATTAGGGCAGTAGAAGTGGGGAGTGAAAAGTTTTGGATGCCCCTTTGGAGGAAGAGCCTAAAGGAATAGGTAATGAGAGTGGAATTAAAGGGGGTAGGTTATGACTGAGCAGGTGATGAGCAGCATGGTTTTGACTGCATACAGGCTTTTCTTATGATTTCTAAAATATCACCCTCAATCCTAATTTTGTCTTCCCTCCCAACCCCCATTTATTTCTACTACTGCCAAGACTTCAACTTCTACAATCCCTGGCAAAATTAACTGCTCTATTCTATGTATCACTTAAGAGAATGGCCTTCGATTTAGCCTACCTGGGGACAAAGTCTACCTCCTTCATTTGTCATTTCTTTACCTGTAAAATAGAGCATACGATAGTACCCACTTCATAGTTGTTGAGAATTAAATTTTGAATTGGGGCATACTTTTGCATCCTCAGCATTTAGCAGGCCCTTTATTTATTTGCAAATTTGAATGTATTTCCTCTTAAAGATTCTGGACTGTCAAGAAAAGGCAAGAGTTTGGGCATTGTTCAAGCACCCACCTATTCATAATAGCTGAGATTCCCCCCATTTGCTTAAGAGGATGTTTTCAAATTCCTAAAGATTCTTCCATAGTATTCCCGATTTTCCTAAGACGTTTACCTGAATTTTTTTTTTAATCTTAAAATATAATTTTCTGGGGTTTTTCATCTGTTAACTTAGACTTTAGTGAACTTTTCTGGAATCTTAAAAGGTGTTTGTTGGCTATTTACTTTGCTATTGAAAAGCTGAAACAAAGTGGTAATTCTAGCTAGTCTCCATACATTTTGGGCCGAATTCCAATTCACTCTAGGTTTTTTTTCTGGGTGGGACTGCCATATAGCAGCTCTGAAGCATCATAGGAAAGAGGATTATGAGCCTAATAGTTACTGAGCATTAACCCAGGGATTAAAGAGCTGGCAGATCCACTTACACATGAGTCAAAGGATAGCCCTGAGCTCAAAACTACTATGCATATTTGTCAGGTCCTGGTAAACTAGGAATATATAAGAATACATGCCCAATATTAACATAGCATTGTATGAGACAATTCAATAAATTGACCAGACATTTGTGTACATACGTTGAGTGCCAAGTTTATCTTTGTGCTTTTTTCTATCTGGCTCATTTTATAATGTACAACTTACTGTATTATACCTGGACAGTGAGCACATAGTACTAAATATTTGTTTAAACATTGAAATTTTGTTTAAAAAAAGAATTGTTAACAACCACTTCATGGGGCAACAAAAAATGTACTTTTAGAGCATTAAAACTTTTCGAGATTTTAGGATTCCAAGAACTCAAAGGACTGTATCGTCTACTTGTAAATTACTGGTCTTTATCAGATTCCAGCAGGTAACATTAACTTCCTCCCTTACTGGAGACACCTTTTTCTTCTGAAGTGTTTCATGAAAAGGCCATTTGGTCTTTTGCACTGAAAAACTGGATTGAACAGAGAACATTCAACTACAATTGGCTTTTAGTAACTTATATTGAGAAAGTTCCAAGTGTTACCCGTACTTCCCTGTAGAAGTATATGCAAAAGATCATACTGAAAACTAGGATGCGTGCTAACAAAATCAGCCTCTTAAAATAATTAATTCTCCCATTAAAGAATTTTATAGTCACCTATAGTCAAAAGATTAAGTTACGGCTAAATGTTGAAGAGCAGTAAGAATGCAAGCCCAGTGTCGTATCTTATTGACATGCGTCTATTCTTGGCATAGTTATTAACATTTCGTATCACTTCTAGGGCAGTTTCAAACACTCAAACGTTACAACTAATGGGATGTGTTAAAAGTCTTAGAAGGTTTAATTATCCTCATTTCACATTAATTGTACCAACACTAAATAAAACAGGGCTAAGAATTAACTATTAGTGCTTGAATAAATTCAGGGTTAACTAATACAGAGCATCTTAAAATAGCCAGATCTTGAATGCATTAATTTTTGAGCTAAAGACTGTTACACACTCTCATTTGTTATTAAACATTCATGAAAGTTCAATCTACTTACAGATTCCACTATTTCCAGGTGATCCTGTTGATTAGCTTTTCGAATTATTGGTTCAGAAGACAACACATCCAAAGAGTTAAGACCACTGGGTAGTGGCAAGCTTCTAAAAATTAGAAATAAAGCCAAGTTCCTTTTGCCACCAAGTCTATACTTTCCTCATCTCTCAATAAGTCTCATGTCTCAGATATAAAGTGACTATTAAAGGACTTAATACTGAAATTATTTTGAATATAATTGTAGGGCAAGGCTATATAATAAAGACCAAAAGCAGGTATAGTTTAATGTATTTTAATAGCAAACTTACAGGAACAGCACAGAAGACAGACAACATTAAAAACATGTACTTGCATGTAGGACAACTCAGTTAGAAAAGTATAGTGAATGGATGGAATCTACTGTATGATAAAAATGCTACAAACACCATTTAGTTGCCATCAATAAGAAATTTACTTGTTTTAAAAAAATCCAAATGCTGGCATTGTCCAGAAAAATTTAACAGGTTTATTTATAATTATTATAAAGTTGAACCGCTGAAACTTGTTCACTGAAACATTTTAACTTGCATTAATGCTTTACGTCTCCGCATTTATATTAAAAATTCACACACAAATGAAAATGGAAAAACTGCCAATACCTGATTTCTGTCCCCTATTTTTCCACTCGCAATCATATACTTAGGTACCTTTTGACCCCATGGAAAAAAAATATCTAACGTTCAGAACTACCAATAACAGGAAGAAGAGAATTTTTTTTTTTTTTTGAGAATGAAATGTTTCCCATCATAGTGGATTCTTAAGCACGTTCTCCACGTATGCGGCGTGCTAGCTGGATGTCTTTTGGCATAATTGTTACACGTTTGGCATGGATAGCACACAGGTTGGTGTCTTCAAAAAGGCCAACCAGATAGGCCTCACTTGCCTCCTGCAAAAGGAATGAAGAAAAAATTACTGATGATGTTATTTCCAATAGTTAAGACCCAACTATATGAATTAAAACAAAAAGGTTTTTGAACCCTTTAAAAAAATGACTGGGCAAGATGCTGACAATTTTACCAAATGCTTACATTTTACAACCTGTGGGACAAAGCTCAAAAGCAGCTTATGAAAAAAAACAAAAGCTTAAGTCAGTAAATCTTTTATCAAGTTACACAAATCAAATTACTTTGTTACTAGGAAACTTCAATTTTTCTAATGGTAACATGATTTCTAATAAACTGAAATGTCACAAATAAAGCAAGAAATCCAATTTAACACTCTCATTCTTATAAACGCAATCATGTCCAATCCAAATACCCCATCCCAGCCTAGTCTCCTCCTCACTGTGAATCCCATTCACACAGTATGTGAACCTCTGCCTTGTCCAGTAGTATAACATGGTGAACAAGTGGTTTTTATCACATGCTTCTCATCTATGTTCCCTTTCATACCTGTTTTATCATAAGAGTACTTTTGATTCCAGAACATATCACAAGTTAGTTCCGTATTTCTTTCTTTCTTTCTGAGATGGAGTCTTACTCTGTCGCCCAGGCTGGAGTGCAGTAGCGCGATCTCGGCTCACTGCAACCTCCACCTCCCGGATTCAAGCAATTCTCCTGCCTCAGCCTCCCGAGTAGCTGGGACTACAGGTATGCGCCACCATGCCTGGCTACTCTTTTGTATTTTTAGTAGAGAAGAGGTTTCACCATGTTGGTCAGGCTGGTCTCGAACTCCTGACCTCGTGATCCACCCACCTTGGCCTCCCAAAGTGCTGAGATTATAGGCATGAGCCACCGCGCCCGGCAGTTCCTTATTTATTTATTTTGAGACGGAGTCTCTCTTTGTTGCCCAGGCTGGAGTGCAGTGGCAAGATCTCAGCTCACTGCAAGCTCCACCTCCCAGGTTCATGTCATTCTCCTGCCTCAGCCTCCCGAGTAGCTCGGGCTACAGGCGCCCACCACCATGCCTAATTTTCAGTAGAGATGGGGCTTCATTGTGTTAGCTAGGATGGTCTCGATCTCCTGACTTCGTGATCCGCCTGCCTCGGCCTCCCAAAGTGCTGGGATTACAGGAGTGAGCCACCGCAACTGGCCTGGCAGTTCCTTATTTATATACTTTGATCTATGCCCCGGAGACATGCCCCTGTCCTCTACCAAGTACCTTCCTCTACGTACCCCAATTTGTAACAGCATTTGTTGCCCTCTAGTACTAGTATCGATTTCTCTGGTTTTTCCCATTTGACTGTAAGATCCTTTCAAGTTATCTTATTCCTACTACCACTTAAAAATGACAGTGTATGAATCACTCATTGACACTTAACTTGTGAAGAGGAAAAAGGGGCGTTTCCACTTAGAATTAACTCATAACTCAAATTCTTAGTATACTTATAGCTGTCTGAAAAGCTGAAGAATCTTTTAGTCTAAGCCAAAACATCTGCTTACTCTTTGTTTTTGTTTTTTTGAGGTTTGAGTCTTGCTCTGTAGCCCTGGCTGGAGTGCAGTGGTACAACCTCGGCTCACTGCAACCTCCACCTCCCGAGCTCAAGCAATTCTCCTGCCTCAGCCTCCCGAGTAGCTGGGATTACAGGCATGCACCATCACGTCCAGCTAATTTTGTATTTTTAGTAGAGATGGGGTTTCACCATGTTGGCCAGGCTGGTCTTGAACTCCTAACTTCAGGTGATCTGCCCACCTCAGCCTCCCAAAGTGCTGAGATTACAGGTGTGAGCCGCCATGCCCGGCCTGCTTACTCATTTTGAAATGGAGAAATTACCATTTAAAAAATAATCATAAATCCAACAGTTTTGGATCTGGAGCATGAAATGATAGGTTAGTTGGCTCTCTCTCCTTTTCTATAAGGAAAAGTTATTTCTCTGCTGAAGATATATTAAGGGAGAAAACAGTCTTATAGTTGTATTTTTATTCTAATAAAAAAAATTCCAGCCCAGGTGCCGTGGTGGCTCACGCCTGTAATCCCAGCACTTTGGGAGGCCGAGGCAGGCAGATCACCTGAGGTCAGGAGCTTGAGACTAGACTGACCAACACGGAGAAACCTTGTCTCTACTAAAAATACAAAAAGTAGCTGGGCCAGTGGTGGCATGTGCCTGTAGTCCCAGCTACTTGGGAGGCTGAGACAGGAGAATTGCTTGAACCCGGGAGGCGGAGGCTGCAGTAAGCCGAGATTGCGCCACTGCACTCCAGCCTAGGTGACAGAGTGTGACTCGTCTCAAAAAAAAAAAAAAAAAAAAAAGGTACTTTCACATTTCTAGCTTCATCCTTTTTAGCCCTATCACCACTCTTCTACAAGTTTCCTTCATTCAAATTGAACTATTTTCACGTGTGTTTCTCCAGCATTTGTTATTAACAACTAAGTCTTACTTATCTACCCTTTAAGGCCCAGCTCAAGACTATTCCATGAAGGAGAAAATCGCATACTTGTCTCTTGCTCCTGTTGCCAGTGCAGGCAACCCTGAACTCCTAGTTCCTTGGCACTCACAATGACCTTGCATTATCAGCCATTTTTTGGTGCCCTTAAGTTACTTGATAACAGAAATCTCATTTAATACTCCAAATGCCTTGTCCTCAAGTAGATTTTCAATATTTGCTAGTTTTAAAAAATGTTTCTATTCTATGCAAGTAGTCCCTCGCATCTTACCTATTCCACAGGTATTAAAAGCAAAAGTCCTTAATATTCCGAGATTCGTTCTTAAGATATTCTAGAAGTGGGTAGAAATCCTGGAAAAAATGGCATATTGTAGCCTCCTTAGGGGCTCACAACGCATATCAGCTATTATATCAGGAAATAACAGTTTAATTTTGCTTAACCTGGCACCTCGGGATTACAGAAAGCTAGAATGCTTTTGTAAAATGCGGTACAAGCTACTATGCAAGCAAACCATCAGGCACCATGGTTCTGGTGGCCTTTCAGAGTGGTATCACTTAGAACCACTCAGATGTGGCATGTGGTAGCTGGGGCTCTCACTGCTGTCTTAGAACCTGGCTACTAGTTTATAAGGATTGTGTCTGGTCAGCTCTGAGAGGAGATTGAACTCCTACGAGAGGATCTGACCATGACCCATACATTTCCAATTTTATTACAAGTAACCCAAAGTCCCTTAAAACATTAAGGCTGTAATGGGAATTAAAGACTGCCACACTAATTTATGACCTAATGAATTAATTTTGATTTAATGGCAAAGAAAAAAAAGAACTACAAGAAAGTATTAGTTTAGGACATTTTGAGTATATTCAACGTCTGCCTCTTTACCATTTCAAAGCAACACTGTCCACTTAACACAAGAATATTTGAGTTCAAGTTCTCAGACATTAAAAGCAAAGACTATATTTTAAGTAAGTCAATTATTGATTATCTATGGCAAACTGAGACTAATTTCTCCTCTACCATTCTCACTGGACTGCCTGCTATCCTTTAGTTGTAAAGTGTGTAATTCTAAGGCCAAAAACAAAGGACCTTTGGATTTCTACTTCAATTGCGATCTTCTATTATCCTATTCCATTAACAAATTCTCCCTCTGTTATCTTTTTTTTTTGAGACAAGAGTTTTGCTCTTGTTGCCCAGGCTGGAGTGCAATGGCGCCATCTCGGCTCACTGCAACCTCTGCTTTCCGGGTTCAAGCAATTCTCCTGCCTCAGCCTCCCTAGTAGCTGGGATTATAGGCGCCTGCCACCACGCCAAGCTAATTTTTTGTATTTTTAGTAGAGAAGGGGTTTCACACCATGTTGGCCACGCTGGTCTGGAACTCCTGACCTCAGGTGATCTACCCACCTCAGCCTCCCAAAGTGTTGGGATTACAGGTGTGAGTCACGGCGCCCGGCCCACTCTCTGTATTTTTAAGATAACTAAAATATATGCATAAAAAAGCAAACAGAAAACACAAAAGCTTAACAAAGATCACTCTTTCCAATAAAGAGCTATCTGACACTAAGAGAACTGTGGACAGAAGAGGTGAACATTTTGCTTAAAACCAATACAACCACACTTAATGACAAATATGTAATAGTAACAATGGAAGTTTACATGTGAATAATTTTAGAAAGATGAGTCTTTTACCCAGATTGTTTAGTAAATTCAATTTAAAAGGCTACATTATTGACATTTAATCTAAAAATGCTACACTTTTCAAGTACAGTATTGTTCTTTAAGCACAGTTCTAACTAGAAAATATTAGCAGCTTTGTACCAATGCTTACGAATCTTAGTAACATTTCTGTATTTAGTAATAAATAAGAACTGAAGATAATCTGCTATTAAAACAGAAAATAAAGTTTTAAGTAAAAACATGGAAGATTTTAGTAGTTGAAATTTCAGCAACTCACTGAGAATTTAATGGATGCCTACTCCTGGAATTCACCAATCAAATGAAGTTTAGATTAACCATAGAAACAGCTCGACCAATTACACTTCAGGGTGGAATCCACCTATCCTATCTTTCTCACACATAAAGCAAAAGCCCGGCACAGCAACAGCAGCCTTGAAAATCCTCCAATGGAGTGTACTTAGATTCTGGATGCCCCCTCCCCACCCCCAGAATGATTCAGGTCTGCAATGGTGCCTAGCAATCAGCATTTTTAACGACCCCCAACTGCATGCTTCTGATGGAGGTGGTAGCTTTACTGTATTCTGGGATACTTGCAACTAAAGAATCCAACCACACAATATAAAATAGGTTACTTAAGTGACTGATGTTAATGACGTCTACATACCTTTATCAAGTATCTTGTAGGAATTTCAAGTTTTGGTCTTAACTTAAACCACAAATATCTCAAATACATAAATATCTCTAGAACAGTATTTCTCTAAGTCCTGACATGCTAGAGATTAAGATTAAATTCAATATGCTCCACATTTAAGTGGCAATCCCTAATCCCCTTTAGGAAACCACAAGGCAAATCCTGGCCCCTTTACACGTCCAGTATCACCTTTAAGCACCGTTCCCCCGATCTTGCCAATCCAATCCTATCCTCCACTCACTGCTCCTTTTACATCTTAATGCATAATTTTTTAATACTGCCTATTCCCATCCTAGGTATTAAGCTCTCTCTACCTATATGTTTCTTCAGGACCTGAAGAGACATTTCTTTTATTCTAGGCACTGTTGTTTGAAACTGTTACTACAAATATAGACCTCTAGTCTCAAGTTCTTCTTAATGTCCTGCAGCATCCATAAACCAAACCAGAGGATTTTCTTTAAATATTGTTTTTAGTGCAATGTTTCAAAATTTTAAATGGTATAATGGAATGTGCACTAAGCCTTGGAGTCAAATAGGTTCAAATTATGGTTTTGCCATTTTCTACGTGTATGACCTTGAGCAATTTAACCTTTCTGAAGTCTCAACAGTGAAGTAACAATATCAACTACCTGACAGGCTTGTGATTAAATGATATAAGCATATGCAACAATTTGGAACTGTTCTTGGTACACAACAGGAATACAAACTCTGAGTCTTCCCACCCACCATTTTACCTGCAAAGCACCGATAGCTGCGCTCTGGAAGCGCAGATCTGTTTTAAAGTCCTGAGCAATTTCTCGCACCAGACGCTGGAAGGGAAGTTTGCGAATCAGAAGTTCAGTGGACTTCTGATAACGTCTAATTTCACGGAGCGCCACAGTACCAGGCCTTTAAAAAATTAATAAAGAAACTGTTACCAAAAACATAAATAGCACAAAAAGGTAAGTGGGCAGCTTCAAAGAAATGCAGTAATTTTTCAAAAAATAAGCCACCCAACAATTCTTCAGCTTCAGTATCAAATTTCACTGATCAACTTAAGATGTGAACATTCAAATCTAGTAACAATACCTTTAAAGCAAAAAGCATGAAATTAAAATGCATTCTTAGCAAGAAATTCATCAAAGCCCTATTTTCATTTTAAAAAGTTATTCATGTATATAAACCTTGGGAAGGTATTAGCTGTCAGGCTAATGAAGTTGGCTCCTCTCAATTTAGCACCACTCTCCTTCCCTACACCCTCTATTATCTTAAGAGCCCTTAAAGATGACCAACACAACCCAATGAACTTCATTTAAAAATCTGCTTGTGGCATTCAAGTTCTATTTCCCAGAATACCTCTACCCTGACTACAGTTCACCCCTCATCAACTATTAAATTTCAATACACCCGATTGTGCAGTGTTCCTTCCACGTGGAAAAGTTTTTTTTTACTAAGTAATTGTCAGCAAGAAATTTACCTCTCATTCTGACTTATTTCTTCCACTGTATGAGCTTTTATTTTAGGTTAATCGTAATATTTGCGGAGGCTAAGTCTAGGCAACTTCTGCCCTCTAATGGCAGATGCCCTTAACAACACTGCGGCTCAGGTAGTTCACAATCAAAAGAGCTAATACAGAAGGAAATAAGCTAATCAAGTAAATGAGGGGGTAGGAACTTTATAAAACACCCAATCTCGATTAAATTATTATTTTGCCAAAAACTAGGAAAGATAACCTCAAAAGTGTATTCAAGAAAGCAACACTTAACTATTTTTAAAGAATTACTAATAGTTAACTAAAATGTCAATATATTCCATTAACATTATCAGTGATATACGAGGTCTCCTTAGACCTCCAGGTAAGATTATGGCTTCAAAGTTAAACATTTTCAATAAAACCTAATACTTAACTTTATATATAAATGATCATACAGTACATATATTTAAGCAGTAGTTAAGTGTTCAAATGAAAAAAAAAAGTTTCTCTAAAGCAGAAAGTTTTCCTGTTATCCATCTTTTTGTTAAATTATATGGATACATACAAGAGAGACTTTGTCCCATTTTTTTCCTGTTTTTTAATACCTGTAACGATGAGGTTTCTTCACCCCTCCAGTAGAGGGCGCACTCTTGCGAGCGGCTTTTGTAGCCAGTTGCTTCCTGGGTGCTTTACCACCGGTCGATTTGCGGGCAGTCTGCTTTGTACGAGCCATGGTACAGAGACCTCCTTACTTACCTACCAGCATTGAAAAATCAAAAATCACCATATGCAACTACCAAACATACAACTTTTCCTGCCACGATCACCCCCTCCCCAAATCTGGAAATTATGATCAGTATAAAAAATAATGTTCGTATTGTTATATAATTTGAAAGGGTGAAGATTACGTCTACCCAAAATCTCTTCTTGAAACAAACTAGAGTACTAGAAAATTGTTAGCAGTATCAATCACCTCTCAAAATGCCAATTCTGAGCGACAAACGGCAAAACAAAAATACCTCGAACGGCCTTTGATCCAATTTATTTAATTAAAGCAGTAATTAGAAATGTCTGTAAACATTCCATCCACAAACAAGTCAAAAGAAAAAAGCCACAAACCACTGGAAGGTCGAGTCAAATTACAGCAAAAAAAGGTCTTACTCCCCCCCCACTTTGGCTGCCCCCCCCTTCGTCTGACTGTTGATGGATTGCTATAAATATCTGAAAATATTCTTGGTTTTGCATCTTTACAGTTATGTTGACAAAAAGGCGTCTCGAAAAAACAAGAGAGGAACAACAGCTACCACCAGCGAGCATTCTACAAAGCCCCGTCCTCGCGTCCAGTCCTCACAGGCTTCGCAGCGAAATAAAAAGTGCCCCGCACCCAGGCTTTAATTAACGCACGACATCCGCCGACCGGTCCACCCCAAGCACCACATAAACTTTTGGTTTTGCCTCCTTCGGGTCCCTCGGCACTGGGTCCCCCAACCTGCCCGCCTCGCTCCCAGCGCCTCGAGCAGGAACCAACTCGGCTCCCCGACCAGAACAAAATGGAAACAATCGCAAAACGTATCCGATTCCGTTCCAAAGAGACAAAACACCAAATCGCTCGAAAATACCCCTATCCCCTGCCACGTGCCGCCCTCCAAAATGCAAAAGTTTTTTTTGCATTTCAAATGCATCAAGTTTCCGCCTCTCCAAAAAAGGGAAAAAAATGTCCCTCTTTTAAAAATTCTTGCTTCTTTGAAATGGGGAAGAGAGAAACGGGGGAAAAAATATGGTCGGTGACCAGAGAAGAGAGACAAGATGGTGAAGCTTAGCAACAACTATGGGGAGGCAGCAAAAAGCGAGTTACCCCAGGGTGCGAAGCGGCGGCGATTTCCACCCCTTTCCCGCTCGAAAACTGGGGGCTGGGGCCCGGGGGCGGTAGTTAAGAGGCCCGCGCGGGTCGTGGTGAAGGTTTGGGGTCCGGGGAAGGGGCGGCGGGCGGGATTTCACCGAAGAAAGAGGAGCCAGGGGCGCGGGGAGGAGGAGGGAGAGCAGGCTCGGCGCCGCGGCGGTTGCTGCTGTTGGGCTGAGGCGGCGAGAGACGGGGGAGCCGCCGCCGCCAGAGGGAACAGGGAAACTCGCTCCTCACCTCCATTTCTGGGCCAAAAAGTTTGTGGGCTAAGCCGGAGGGGCTATGGGTCCCCTCCCGGCACCGCCAGGGCCCGGCTCGGGGCTGACGGCAAGCGGGGCTCGGTTCCGGGGAAGCGGGCAGACGGGGAAACTTACCCCCCTTCTCCTTCGGCTGGAGCTCGGCGAGCGAGAGGCGGCGCTGGCGTTGGAGAGCGACGGCGGCGCGGCGGCGGCTGCGAACACAATTGAAAGATGGCTGACACCGAGGCTATCCCCCAACACACGCCGCCCCGCCCCCGCGCCGCGCGCCAGCCAATCACACACAATGGAGGGAAGGCTCGGCCCCGCCCCCATAGCGCCTCTCGCGCCCCGCCCCCGCCCTTCCCCCCGCGCGCCCGTTCGCTGGCGCGCGCTCGCCCCTCCCCCGCGCGCCGCCCGCTCCCTCCTCCAGGCCGCCTCGCGCCGTGTGTGTACAAACACAAAAGACACGCTGAGGGGCCGCCGGCTCCCGCCGAGACAGCCGCCCGCACCCGGCCAGCCCCCGCCCCCGGCCCTGCACTCCCATCCCGCTCCGTGTGCGCACGGCGTCGAACCCCCGAAGCCCGGGTTTGGGGCGCCCGGAGGGAAGTGGGGGGAGGGGAAGGCGGGCGGAGGCGCGGCGGGTGAACGCCCGGCCTGCGGGCGTCTCGGGCCGCGGCGGGGAGGGGAGGGAGGGGCTGCCCCCGCGCGGGCCCCGGCGCGCGCCCCCGAGGAGACCCGGGCGGCAGTGGGGGAGGAGGACGCGGTCGGCCGGGTCGCCGCGCCCCATTGGAAAACGCTCCCCAGCAGGAAGCTGGCAAATAGGAATCCAGCGTCCCGCGCCCGCTGTCGGACCTGGCCGCTGCGGCAGCGGGAGGGGCGGACCGACGGCCTCCTTCCCGCCTGCGCGCTCGGCCAAGTGCGGCCGGGTCCTGCGGGACCGGCCCGAGTCCGCCGTAGACAACTTGATCCGCTAAGACTCCTGGGCCGGCCGCCTGCGTGCAGGGCAGCCCCTCGCCGGTGTTGGCCTCCGGGATCAGGGGACGGGGCTCGCTCTCCTCCCGGGCCCGGGCCCCCGACGCAAGATGGCTGTGTCGCGTCGGCCTCTAAACAATGTGTGGAGCGCGCAGCTCCTGCACCAGGGCCTGGTGGCTTGTCCTGCCCGCCCGTGGGGGCCGTGTGATCTGTTTTCGGTAGGATTGCTTTGGAAAGGAATTGCCGAATATAGATAGTCAAATGTCCGCAGCTTCTGCATAGTTTAGAAGAGGCTGAAAACGGCAGAAAGAAGGCAAACATGGTTTGGGAATTAGTACATATACCTGTGTTCCAATTCTCAGTAGCATAGGAAACGGACTTTTCATGGCCCAAGTTATCCTCACGACTTGTCAGTTGATTGGCTTTGGAACCTCTGAACCGTCCCTAGATGGTATTGACGCTTCACAACTGTGTGTAAAGGTTTTCAATGGAAGGGTCATGCAAATATCCCGTAGGGTAGTGAAGGAGGAAAATTTCATAAATGAAGGGCAGTAATTATTTGTAATCTGAAGATCTCACAAAGCGTCTTAGTGATAAACATTATCCCGAAACAGATACATGGAAATCAGATACGAGGGAAGAAATGGATTTGTCCAAGGTCACTTAAGTGAGGAAGAGACCTAGGAGAAACAAACACAAAAATCCAGGCCTCCCGTTTCATTATTATTTCATGAATGTTAAGTGTCCATGGTTGCTGTGCAGAACACATGCAATCTCTAATCCTATCCTAAAAGCACATATGCAATCAGCTTGGACTGAGCTGCCAGCAAAGAATTTCCTATAATTCAAGCCAAGATGAGTTATTTTGCTTGTTTTTTGTTTTGTTTTCAGGAAACCGAAATATTTATTGTTGGATTTATCCAGGAAGGCTGTTGTGCATTAGTTAAATGCATCATATCTTCAAGAAATGTTAAATGACATGGGTAATGTTTTCTTTGTATGCTGGATTTTTCAATAGCTTCTACTTCTTGGCTTTAAAAAATATTTCTAACCAAGGGTCAGACCATTTTAGGTAGAGTAGTTATGATCTTAGATGATTTGAACTAACTCAGCTGTCTGTCCATTTGTGAAATGGGAATAATAATATTTATCTCTATGAAGTTAGGCCACAAATTCTTTCTAGTAGGTTCAAGTATTTAAGCACCTGGAGAGGTGACTGGTTACCCTCCTAGTGGCTTCAGGAAGTTTTCTCACTGAATGAATATTTATTGAGTGCCAACTCTGCTCAGCACAATTCAGGGGTGCTGGGAATGCAGCAGTGAATAACACAAGCAGTGTTCCTGCCCTCATGGGGCTTATGATCTCTGGAAGCACTGCTTTGCACAGGGAAGTAGCACCAGGAGGGGGTAAAGAAAGAGGGACTTTGGAGCCCCAAGATTGGCAAAAACTATAGCTAATGAGAGAGGTGAACTGTAGAGTCTAGATAATGGGGAAGGAGAGGTGCCAGAGCAAGAAGGGATTCTCACAGGGCCCTACGGGTCAGTCCTGAATTGGCTTTACTAGAACTCAGGCCCAGCACAATGGCTCACATCTGTAATCCCAGCGCTTTGGGAGGCCGAGGTGGGTGGATCACTTGAGATCAGGAGTTTGAGACCAACCTGGCCAACCTGGAGAAACCCTGTTTCTACTAACAATAAAAATTAGCCGTCATGGTGGCACACGTCTGTAATCCTAGCTACTTGGGAGGCTGAAGTGGGAGGATTGCTTGAATTCGGGAGGTGGAGGTTGCAGTGAGCTGAAATTTTGCCACTGCACTTCAGCCTGGGCAACAGTAAGACTCCATCTCAGAAAAAAAAAAAAATAGAATTCTTGGGCTAATAATGGCCTCAACATTTGCAGTTAAAAAAGAAATGGGGAGGATGGGAGCAAAAGCTTTTAAGTTAAAATATTTTCCCTAGAATAGAGTACTTATGGCCATGAATTTAGATTTGTTTATAAGTAGAAAAGTAGAATGGAAAGGATTTTAAAAGCAATGCTATTCATATCTGCTTGGCTCCTGTCAATCAACTGCAAAGATTACTGCCTCATGGAGATGCTTCTGGTCACT
The DNA here is from genome assembly GCF_028858775.2 of Pan troglodytes. NCBI lineage: Eukaryota > Metazoa > Chordata > Mammalia > Primates > Hominidae > Pan > Pan troglodytes. The sequence continues at coordinate 23,236,876 of NC_072398.2, forward strand.
CTAATGCTATCTCCATGCACACTTTATCACATTGATTTCACATCACCTTTTTATCACATTGATTTACATCTATCATTTGTTCACTTGCTTATTGTCCATTTCCTCCCCAAAGAATATAACCTCTGAGGTAATGGTGGTCTTGTCTGTTTTTACTCCTGTCCCTGATCATTTGCTGTACCTTTTTATTAGGTGATCTCATCCAGTTACATGGAAATTATCATGTAGAAAAATAGAATAAAACAATGAACCCCTTGTACCCATCTTCAGAAATTACTGACTCATGACCAATATTGGGTTCCCTCTATACTCTACTCACTTCTACCTCACCGATTTGAATTATTTTGAAGCAAATCCCAGCCTGCATTATTTCATCTGTAGATAATTTAGTATGTATCATAGGAGTCAAATAGATGATTGATGTGCCCCTTAAATCTCTTATAATCTACAGATTCTTTCTCTGTATTTGTACTTTGTTGAAAAATATGGATTGGCCAGGCGTGGTGGCTCACACTTGTAATCCCAGCACTTTGGGAGGCTGAGGTGGGCTGATCACTTGAGGTCAGGAGTTGGAGACCACCTTGGCCAACATGGCGAAACCCTATCTCTACTAAAAATACAAAAATTAGCCAGGTGTGGTGGCTCACGCCTGTAGTCCCAGCTACTTGGGAGGTTGAGGTAGGAGAATTGCTTGAACCCCAGGAGGCGGAGGTTGCAGTGAGCAGAGACTGCGCCACTGCACTCCAGTCTGGGCGACAGAGCAAGACTCCGTCTCAAACAAAAGAAAAATATGGATCATTTATCCTGAGGCTTTGGATCCACACTGTCTGTCTAAAACTGTCCTTTCCCTCAGTCTTGTCCGGTAAACAGCACTACCATTTACTCAACTCAAACCAAAAAGTACAGACAGCCTCCTTGAGCCTCTTTTTCTTTCACCCCGATAGCCAGTCTATTGGTCTTGCTCTGAAATGCTTATCAGAATGACCTACTCCTCTTCTCATCTCTTACCTGCCCTTCAACAGTAACTTTCTGTATGACCTTTCTCTTTCCACTCCTGCACCTCTGTATTTTATTTGCTACCAAGCAGACACAGATTAGATTATAGAATATAAATCAGATTAGGTCGCATTCTTGCTTAATCCATTCAGTGGCCTCCCACTGCTCTTGATTAAGTTCCACATGTGTGGGCCCTGGCATTACCCCTCTTTCCCCTCCGCACTGTGCTGCAGACCAGCCACCCCTGGTCCATCAAATCCTCCTCTGCCTTAGGATCATTGCATCTGTTCTTTCTGAAGCTTGAATTCTTTTCCACCAGCTTTTGATAGGACTGTCTCACCATCTTCTAAGGCAAACTTTCTAACCTTTCCCATGTCATTTTCTTCTTAGAAAATGATCATATTTGGCCAGGTGCAGTGGCTCACACCTCTAATCCCTGCACTTTGGGAGGCCGAGGTTGGTGAATCACCTGAGGTCAGGAGTTCGAGACCAACCTGGCCAATATAATGAAACCCCGTCTCTACTAAAAATATAAAAAATTAGCCAGGCATGGTCGTGGGCGCTTGTAATCCCAGCTACTTGGGAGGCCTGAGGCAGGAGAATCACTTGAACCCGGGAGGTGGAGGTTGCACTGAGCTGAGATCACACCACTGCACTCCAGCCTGGGCAACAAGAGCGAAACTCCATGTCAAAAAAAAAAAAAAAAAAAGAAAATGATCATATTTGTAAGTTGCACCGAGGATTAGTGGAGGGTATTTGGAGCCACTCATATGGAACTTGATTTTTAAATTTGGGCTTGGCACGGTAGCTCAAGCCTGTAATGCCAGCACTTTTTTATTTGTTTGTTTGTTTATTTTTTTTTTTGAGACAGAGTTTTGCTCTTGTTGCCCAGGCTGGAGTGCAGTGGCTTGATCTCGGCTCACTGCAACCTCTACCTCCCGAGTTCAAGCGATTCTCCTGCCTCAGCCTCCTGAGCAGCTGGGATTACAGACATGCGCCACCAGTTCTGGCTAATTTTGTGTTATTAGTAGAGACCAGGTTTCTCCATGTTGGTCAGGCTGGCCTGGAACTCAACCTCAGATGATCCGCCTGCCTCAGCCTCCCAAAGTGCTGGGATTACAGGTGTGGGCCACTGCGCCTGTAATCCCAGCACTTTTGGGACGCCAAAACAGACAGATCACCTGAGGTCAGGAGAAGACCAGCCTGGCCAACATGGAGAAACCCCGTCTCTACAAAAATAAGCTGGGCATGATGGCGGGTGCCTGTAATCCCAGCTACTCAGGAGGCTGAGGCAGGAGAATCCCTTGAACCCAGGAGGTGGAGGTTGCAGTGAGCTGAGATCACGCCATTGCACTCCAGCCTGGGCGACAGAGTGAGACTCCATCTCAAAAATATAAATAAATAAATAAGCAAACAAACAAGAAACTTAAAAAATAAATATAAAATTAATTACAGGCATACCTCATTTTATTGTGCTTCACAGATGTGTTATTTACTATTTGAAGGTTTGTGGCAACCCTGCTTTGAGCAAGTCATTTTTCTAATAGCATTTTGGTAATTCTCACAGTATTTCAAACTTTTCCATTACTGTTTTTTCTTTTTTTGAGACAGAGTCTCACTCTGTCGCTGAGGCTGGAGTGCAGTGGCACTGTGTCAGCTCACTGCAACCTCCGTCTCCTGGGTTCAAGCAATTCTCCTGCCTCAGCCTCCCGAGTAGCTGGGTTTACAGGCGTCCACCACCACACCTGGCTAGTTTTTATATTTTTAGTAGAGACGGGGTTTCACCATGTTGGCCAGGCTGGTTTTGAACTCCTGACCTCAGGTGATCTGCCTACCTCGGCCTCCCAAGGTGCTGGGATTACAGGCATGAGCCACCGCGCCTGGCCTTTTCCATTGCTATTATTATTATTTGAGACAGAGTCTCACTCTGTGTCCAGGCTGGAATGCAGTGGTGTGATCGCCGCTCACTGCAACCTCCGCCTCCCAGGTTCAAGCAATTCTCCTGCCTCAGCCTCCCAAGTAGCTGGAATTACAGGCATGTGCCACCATGCCCAGCTAATTTTTTTGTATTTTCAATAGAGACAGGGTTTTGCCATGTTGGCCAGGCTGGTCTCAAACTCCTGACCTCAAGTGATCTGCCCGCCTTGGCCAACCAAAGTGCTGGGATTATGGGCATGAGCCACCACACCTGCCCTCCATTATTATTATTTCAGTTACGGTGATCTGTAATCAGTGATCTTTGATGTTACTATTGTAATTGTCTTGGGCAGCCACAAGCTGCACCTGTATAAGATGGCAAACTTAACTCCATAAATGTCCTGTGTGTTCTGATGTCCACGGATCAGCTGTTCCCTCATTTCTCTTTCTCTCCTTGCGCCTCCAATTCCCTAAGACACAATATTGAAATCCAGGCCAATTAATAGCCCCACAGTGACCTCTAAGTGTTCAAGTTAAAGGAAGAGTTGCACGTTTCTCACTTTAAATCGAAAGCTAGAAATGATTTTGCTTAGTGAGGAAGGCATGTCGAAAGCCAAGATAGGCCAAAAGTTAGGGCTCTTACACCGAACAGTTAACCAAGTTGTGAAGGCAAAGGGAAAGTTCTTGAAGGAAATTAAAAGTGCTACTCCAGTGAGTACCTGAATGTTAAGAAACAGAACAGCCCTCTTGCTGATATGGAAAACATTTTAGTGGTCTGGACAAATCAAACCAGCTACAACATTCCCTTAAGCTAAAGCCTAATCCAGATCACAGTCCTAGCTCTCTTCAATTCTCTGAATCCTGAGAGAGGTGAGGAAACTACAGAAGGAAAGTTTGAAGTGAGCAGAGGTTGGTTAATGAGGTTTAAGTAATGAAGTCATCTCTAACAAAAAAGTGCAAGATGAAGCATAGGTGATCCAAAAGATCTAAGATAATTGATGAAGGTGGCTACACTAAACAACAGATTTTTGTTGAAGATGAAACAGTTTCTATTTGAAGGAGATGCCATCTAAGACTTTCATAGCTAGAGAAGAGAAATCAGTGCCTGCCTTCCAGTTTCCAAGGACAGGATGATTCTCTTGGTAGGGGCTAACACAGCTGTGACTTTCAGTGGAAGTCAGTGCTTATTTAGCGTTCTCAAAATTCTAGGGCCTTTAAGAATTATGCTAAATCTGCTCTGCCTGTGCTCTATATAAATGGAACAACAAAGCCTGGATGACAGTACATCTGTTTATAGCATGGTTTACTTTTTTTTTTTTTTTTTGAGACGTAGTTTCGCTCTTGTTGCCCAGGCTGGAGTGCAATGGCACCATCTCGGCTCACCACAACCTCTGCCTCCCAGGTTCAAGCGATCCTCCTACCTCAGCCTCCCGAGTAGCTGGGATTACAGGCATGCACCACCACACCCAGCTCATTTTGTATTTTTAGTAGAGATGGGGGTTTCTCCATGTTGGTCAGGCTGGTCTCGAACTTCCGACCTCAGGTGATCCACCTGCCTCAGCCTCTCAAAGTGCTGGGATTACAGGCATGAGCCACCACACCCGGCCTGAAAAAGAAAGTGAATTCTCATACAGCCTGCCTCATTCCTAACATTTATGAGAATATCTGAAATACCAGACAAGTTATCCTATTAAGAATTTTTTTCATAGACTGCTTCCAATTATATTATTAATAAGAAGTTTAATTGAAGAACAAATCAAACCTTAAGTGTGAAGCCTTTATCTCAATGATGAAAATTTCTAAGTCACCTCAGCCTAAAAATTCATTTACCTCTCTTGCAGTCTCAGATGGTTTGTCCCTCCCTAGGTTGCAATGTGAGGACTTAGGGGCTACATGGCTCCCTATTAAGACAATAAGCTTTCCCAAGTTCACTTTCTACACTGACATACACCCACAGTATGACCCATCCTGTATACATTGTCCCAAGGCCTCATGGAGGGAGTGCTCCCTACTGTTAGTCTCCAAATGCAGCCCAGGAAGTCACCCCCTGCTGAGGTTGCCAGATAAAATGGTGCTGGGCATACTTACACTAGAAAATAATTCGTTGTTTATCTGAAATTCAAATTTAGCTGGGCATCGTATGTTTTGATTTGCTAAATCTGGCAGACTTAACCGCCTGCTATAGTGCTGTTTCTTTCAACTCTCCATGGCCCCAGCTCCTGGTTGTTGACATTGTTCTGAGCTGTTCGTTAGCAGCTGAACCTGGCTTCCTTCCGTGGGCCTGAAGGGCTGCTGTCCACTTGCATTCTTGCCACATCCATCCTTCCCTTTCTAGCAAGAGAATTTTTCCATGTATAGGTCTCCATATTGAAGGTAAAGAGTTTCCAGACCCTCTCAGGTCCCTTAACCGTTGTCTTTCATGGACATTTAAAACTCTCCACAGACAGGGCAGAGCTTCATAATAGCTGAGATTACTCTGGTCTCCCTCCTAGATACTCTGCCAAGAAACCTACCCCATGGAGCTGTCAGGTTCTTGTCACAGTTTACTGTACAAAGCTCGCTGTGAAAGTTGACAGTGCCATCCAAGTTCAATTCCTAATTAGTTCTTCACAAAGCAGAACCTACCCAGTGACAATCCCTAGGCATAACCAGGATAAAAGAGGACCAAATGGGAATGGCAGGGACTTTGAAGTCAAACGGGGCTGAGTTTGAATCCCAGCACTGCCACTTATTACTAGGGGAGTATTAACCCCTCTGGATCCTAGATTCCTTGTCTGTAAAATGAGTAAATTTACCTTAAAGTACGATAATAGTCCTACCTTGTTAGGTTGCTGTAAGGATTAGAGAGAATGAAGATGGAGTACCTGACACAGAGTCCAGACTCCACTAATGATGATCCGTTGTGTCATACCCATCTTTACTGCTTTCAAGAGAGTGATACGGTCTTTATTATTACAATTTAAAATAGCTGTATTAATGCTTCCCAAACATGTCTGTGAAATGTGACCTTTTTGAACCATGAAGTTCAGGTTACCTTTAGGGGGAAGGTGCTTAATTAAGCAATAGCTGGCTGGATGTGGTGGCTCACACCTGTAATCCCAGCACTTTGAGAGACCAAAGTGGGCAGATCACTTGAGGTCAGGAGTTCAAGACCAGCCTCGCCAACATGGTGAAACCCTGTCTCTACTAAAAATACAAAAATTAGCCAGAAATCACTTGAACCTGGGAGGTGGAGGTTGCAGTGAGCTGAGATCGTGCCACTGCACTCCAGCCTGGAGTGGACCCAGTCTAAAAAAAAAAAAAAAGCAATAGTCACATTACTAGAAGCCTCTCAATGTCCCCAGTCTGTGAGGTAGAAAAGTAATTGCAGCATCAGGAGGGTAGAAGATTTCTCCAGACTGGTTCCATAGGAGAGAGAGAAACAGACTCTGCCAAGGCAGTCTTCTGGCCTGTGAGTGGTATCCTTCCCTCTCAGTCATCAAGGATGCCCCACTGCTACTCAAAAGCCACAGGAAAAGTTACCAGTTATGTTGGGATTATAGTTTTGTGTTTCCTTGAGGGTGATCAGCTCTTTCTTGCTTATAGGTTTCTTTTTTTTGTTTGGACAGAGTCTCACTCTGTCACCCAGGCTGGAGTGCAGTGGCACGATCTTCTTGGCTCACTGAAACCTCCACCTCCCAGGTTCAAGCGATTCTTCTGCCTCAGCCTCCTGGGTAGCTGGGATTACAGGTGTGTGCCACCCACGCTTGGCTAATTTTTGTGTTTTTAGTAGAGATGAGGTTTCACCATGTTGGCCAGGCTGGTCTCGAACTCCTGACCTCAGATCATCTGCCCACCTCGGCCTCCCAAAGTGCTGGGATTACAGGCGTGAGCCACTGTGCCCAGCCATGTTTCCTGAACACCCAAAGTAGCTTAAGTCACACATATTTACCAGGAGTCAGTGTTGAAAGAAAGGTCCATTGTCATTCCAAAATGTGCCCTTTACACTTATTAGGAAATAAGGTAACATTATTTCCACAAACATTAAATGCGGGTGATACAGATATTAGTAAAAGTCTTTTTTTTTTTTTGAGATGGAGTCTCGCTCTGTCACCCAGGCTGGAGTGCAGTGGCACCATCTCGGTTCGCTGCAATCTCTGCTTCCTGCGTTCAAGCGATTCTTCTGCCTCAGCCTTCCGAGTAGTTGAGACTACAGGTGTGAGCCACCACGCCCAGCTAATTGTTATACTTTTAGTAGAGACGGAGTGTCACTGTATTGGCCAGGCTGGTCTCGAACTCCTAGACCTCATGATCTGCCTGCCTCGGCCTCCCAAAGTGCCAGGATTATAGGCATGAGCCACTGCGCCCGGCTAGTGAAAGTCTTTCTATAACCACTATTGCCCCCATAAATTTTCTTCCTTTTCTTTTTTCTTTCTTTCTTTTTTTTTTTTTAATAGTGATAGGATCTTGCTCTGTTGCTTAGGCTGGAGTGCAGTGGCTCATAGCTCATTGTAACATCCAACTCCTGGGCTCAAGCCATCCTCCCACCTCACCCTCCTGAGTAACTAGGATTACAGGCATATGTCACCATGGTTGGATAATTTAAAAAATTTTTTCCCATAGAGATGTCACATAGAGATGGGATCTTGCTCTGTTGGCCAGGCTGGTCTCAAACTCCTGGCCTCAAGTGATCCTCCTGCCTCAGCTTCCCAAAGCATTGGGATTATAGGTATGAGCCACTGTGCCCAGCACTCCTACAAATTTTCATGTGTGGGTATGAAATCCCCTGACTCCCTAATAAGCCCAATGGTTGAAAATTTAAAGGTCAACATATTTATCAGAAATGAGAAAATAGGCCAGACGCAGTGGTTCATGCCTATAATCCCAGCACTTTGGGAGGCCAAGGCAGGCAGATCACCTGAGGTCAGGAATTTGAGACCAGCCTGGCCAACATGGCGAAACCCTGTCTCTACTAAAAGTACAAAAAATTAGCCAGATATGGTGACGTGTGCCTGTAGTCTCAGCTACTTGGGAGGTTGAGACAGGAGAATTGCTTGAACCTGGGAGGTGGAGGTTGCAGTGAGCCACTGCACTCCATCCTGGGCAACAGAGCGAGACTCCATCTCAAAAAAAATTTATATTATGTATAATAATATATGTATAATTTGTGTTATTACATTATATATTTTGTTATATATTATGTATAAATAATATTATTATTAGAGAGTCCATCAAATAGTTGAGAAAAACATAGCTAATATTTATTGAGCATTTATGGTGTGCCAGGCTCTGTGTTGAATGTTACATGTGCTTTCTCAATAATAATAATGTGTCTATTATTCTGCCCCAGTTACAGATGAGGAAATAGGCTAAGGAAGGTTGGGTAACTGACCAGGCTGGCAAGTGGCAGGGCTGGGACTCCACCCCGAATCTGCTCAGTAGCCCAGGCTCTGCTGTCCATATGATTCACAAGCATTTATTCAACTAAAATTAGTCACAGACAGTTATCAGAAATTTACCTTTAAAATCTTAAAAATGGCCATATTTGATTTTTTTTTTTTTTTTTTTTTTTTATGAAACAGTCTCGCTCTGTCTCCCAGGCTAGATTGCAGTGGTGCGATTTTGGCTCACTGCAACCTCCACCTCCCAGGTTCAAGTAATTCTCCTGCCTCAGCCTCCTGAGTAGCTGGGATTACAGGTGCCCACCACTGTGCCTGGCTAATTTTTGTATTTTTAGTAGAGGTGGGGTTTCACCATGTTGGCCAGACTGGTCTCAAATTCCTGACCTCATGATCCACCTGCCTCAGCCTCCCAAAGTGCTGGGATTACAGGCGTGAGCCACCACTTCCAGCCTGATCATATTTTTACCTATGAAGAATTGGTCCAGTTTTCTAGAGTGTCATATAAATATACTAATAACCTCACAACAAGTTGCTGAAATTAATAAATATATATATATCAAAGATTATAATGCATAATGTTAAAAGCTGCAGTAATTTTCAAAGAAAGTAGTACCTAGATACAAGAGTCCTCCAGTAAGGAAGGTGAGTAACTACCCATTTGCCATGAATCAGCAGTTAGCCTATTAGTGGTGCTTCACAAATACTTTTTTGTCATCTTTGAGGGGTAGAAGCACTGCTATTCCATAGCTCCTAGAGAGATGTAGCGGCCAGGATGAAACTCAGAAGCCCAGGGAGCTCCAGCCATAGGATCCCAGAGCTCAGTCTCTCTGCTCCCCTGGAATGTGTTTTTCCAAACTGCGGTGTGAGGCTGAAGGGCCAGCACACTGGACCCAGGCTTATGAAATGGACAAGACCAATGTGAAAGGGACTGGTTCTTTGCGGGTGCTCATTAAATGTGGTTTTCCCCTTCTCTTATTCAATAAATAGCTATTTGGTTTGTGTCATCTCCTATTTATTGCTATATTAGAAAATAATAGCATCATTCCTACATACAGCATCTGTGACTAGAGCTGACAACACCAACATAGGGCAACAGTGCTTTCTGTGGCATTTGCATAGAAAGTGCGCCCTTCGAATAGGCAGTATGCCTGGAGCTGTTTGGAGTTTAGCCTGAGACTCAAATCTGCAAAAGCCTTTTCTGAGAAAGCTACCCTGTTTGTGATTGCTACATTCCAGTTTATGTGACAGCCATTGCTTTGTTTCCTAGCAGTCCATAGATACATCATTGGAAATTGTGGTTTGGAGCATCATTTAAGGGTTTTTTTATTTTTTAATACGTTGTTTAAATGACACCGCTCTTCAGTTTATCATCTTCAGTATAGCATCTGTTTTTTATTCATCTTGTATCTGTACTTTACCTACTAAAGTAGGGGGCCATTGTTCAATGAAATTATCATGAAAATCATTTCAAAACTTTACCACTTTAGTTTGTTGGTGGTGATTATATGGAACAGACCCCCTCAGATATTGTTGATGACTGTATAAATTGATAAAACCTCTTTTGAAAGCAATTTGCACATGCATCAAGGATCATGAGCATATTCATACTCTGAGCCTATAATTCAGCATCTAGAATCTAAACCAAGGAAAAATAAAAATACAGAAAATATATGTCTAATGGTATTTATTGCAGATTTATTAATAGTGCAAAAGTATAAACAAACAGACATATGATTAATATATTTTAGTAACCCCCAAGTGAAATATCCTGCCATTAAAATGCTATCCTTAATAAGTTTTACTAGAAATGTTTTTAAAAATGTTTTTAAAATTGTAATGTTGGCCAGGTGTGGTGGCTCACAGCTGTAATCTCAGCACTTTGGGAGGCCAAGGTGGGAGGATCACATGAGGCCAGGAGTTCAAACCAGCCTGTGCAACATGGCAAGACCCCATCTCTACAAAGAAAAAAAGACATTGTAATGTGGGTTGGAGAAAGTGAGATATAAAATTGTATATTTATTTTATGCTGGGAAAATTATACACAAGTATATACCCATATACCAGGATGGTGGTATTATGGGTGATATGTTTTTCTTTCTACTTTTCCAACATTTTTAATAATGTGATTACATTATTTTTATAGTGGAAAGATTTTTTAATAATTAAAAAACTCGTAAGTGCAAGTAGAACCGTATGCCATTATGAGGAGAATTTTTAGAACTAAGGATACCAGGACACCTGGCCTGACTTAAAGCCTAGCAATAGGACACAGGGTTTGGAATTGAAACTATTCCCCCAAATCCAAGACATACACATATCCATAGATAAATTGGCAATGATGGCTGTAAACCAAAAGTGATTTGGGTAACTCAAGTTTATTTGAGGGAACCCCTCCAGACATTATGTTGGCAGGAACTATGGCCACCCATGGTGCCATACATAACCCCGGTACAAGCTGTCAGGGAACCAAATAAAATTGATATGCCCTCATGTGGCTCAGACAGTGAGTCTTGTCAGCAGTTGTTCTGCCCAGGAAACTTCTCTGTTGCTAGTGTCATCATTCTATACAAAGGCAAGTCTGGCCAGTCCTAACTAACAAATACCAGTACAAAGGCATTACAATGTCTTATCCATGATTTGGAAGCTTTTTGTTAGTGTTCAGATGACCACATTCTTCTACTTTTCCCCTCTCCCAGGACATTCACTCAGCCTGTCCTGGGAGAAGAGCCTTCCTCCTAGTCCCTGCATTCAGCAGTGCATCTGGAGTGATGGTGCAGTGGAGAATGTCTTGTTATTAGTTTCTGGACACTGTCTCTCTCTTTCTCTCTCCAAATTAAGTTTTAATAAAAATATATTGGTGAATGTCTTGAAGATTCATTCATTCATTTGGTCATTTCTTCATTTATTAAAGGATTCATTAAAACAAACATAATAGGCCAGGCACAGTGGCTCATGCCTGTAATCCCAGCAGTTTGGGAGGCCAAGGTGGGTGGATCACCAGAGATCAGGAGTTCGAGACCAGCCTGACCAATATGGTGAAACCACGTCTCTACTAAAAATACAAAAATTAGCTGGGCGCCGTGGTGTGTGCCTGCAATCCCAGCTACTCAGGAGGCTGAGATGGGAAAATTGCTTGAACCCAGGAGGCAGAGGTTGCAGTGATTCAAGATGGCACCACTGCACTCCAGCCTGGGCGACTGAGTGAAACTGTCTCAAAACAACAACAACAACAACAAAAACAGGCATAATTTATTACATACTGGAATTAAAGAACACAGAAAACCACCACCCTTCTTTCAGTTTATAGGCTAAATCAGGCTCACAGATAAAAATCTAAGGATCCTCAGCATGGTATTCCAGAAATTGCTGGGGAAGCTGGCGGGGTTGGGGGGTGGTGGGGGAAGTGGGGGCCGTGATGGGTGTGCTTAGGACCTGGTAATGAGAGTGAGATGGGACCACATGTTCCTTAGGGAGTAGAGCTCAGACTGGGGAAGGGGGAGAGGCTCTGGGAATTGCTGAAGGGAGTGGGACTCGGGTGTGGCCCAGGAAGGTCTTGGGAGGGCTGGTAACTACTGGTGAGCTGAGTGTAGCTTGAAACTTAAAGGGAGATTCAGGAAAGAGATGAAAGAAGACAAATGTCACATACTAGACAATTTTGCTTAAGTCTATCTCTTGAGTGAGGGAACAGTAGGACTGTTGCTTTTTCTTCCTGAATCCACCTCTGCAGTTTGGTCCCCTTTGGGTAGATCTGCAAATAGGGAAGTGTTCATGGCCACCTGCCCAGGAGGCTTCCTAAGAATTTGTTGAGCAAATTTCTTTGATACCCGGGATTTGATATTTGCCAAGAGTCAGCCTGAGCAAATTCCTAACTGTTGAACATGAAAGCAGAATTCTCAGAGTCGGCCAGCTCTGCAAATTGTGTCTTTCCCTAGCAGAGAACTTGCAGTAGTACAGGCTATTTCCTCATCCACTAAGCACATGCTTGTTGGCCTATGTGGTGGTCTAGCCTTTGCATTCTTGCCTTTGAGAAGATTTCTGGAGAATACCAGGCAAGATTCTTCTCCAGCCTAGGAGGTGGGACGGCAAGAGGATGGGCTCTCCAGTTCTTTTTTGTCTATTAATTCTACTCCTCCCCTTCTAGGATCTTCCTTTATCTCTTCATCTCCATTTTCCCCGCTTTTTTCTCTACCCTCTTATTCCCTATTCTGGCCAAATGGATTAGGGAGTGGGGAGGGAATGGTCAGGGCTGGAAAGTCCATTCTTATTTATTTTTCTCTTTATAGCAAATCCCAAGCTTCCTTCATGGAAGCACATGGGAAATTACACCCCTGGGTTGCTGAGGCCACTTAATTTAAAAAGTAAGCCCAGTCTGGAATGTATCAGTTGGGTGAAGCGTCCATCCCTGGGGCATGGTCTTCAAATGCCTGCCATGTCTTGGAGAAAAGCTGGGGCTCACAGAGTGCTGCTGCCCCTGCCTTGCACACACATGTGCAAGGGTTGATGGTGCTGGGGACCAGGCTTAGGTAGAAGGGAGGTCAGCCCTTCCAGAGGTGAATATTCTGAACTCAGCCTCTCTAACTCCAAATAACTTAAAATGAAAGATTTTGTCTGGGAGCAGTGTCTGATGCCTGTAATCCCAAAACTTTGGGATGCTGAGATGGGAGGATCGTTTGAGGGCAGGAATTCAAGACCAGCCTGGGTAATATAGTGTGATGGTTAATATTTGGTGTCAACTTGATTGAAAGATGCCTAGATAGCTGATCAAGTATTGCTTCTGGGTGTGTCTGTGAGGGTGTTGCCAGAGGAAATTAACATTTGAGTCAGTGGACTGGGAGAGAAAGATCCACTCTCAATGTGGGTGGGCACCATCCAATCAGCCACCAGCATGGCTGGAACAAAGCAGACAGAGGAAGGTGGGATAAGACGGCTTGCTGAATCTTCTGGCTTTCATCTTTCCTCTGTGCTAGATGCTTCCAGCCCTGAAGCATCAGACTCCAGGTTCTTTGGCTTTTGGACTCTTGGAGTTACACCAGTGGTTTCCCAGGAACTCTCCAGCCTTGGGCCACAGACTGAAGTTTGCACTGTCGGCTTCCCTGCTTTTGAGGTTTTGTGACTCAGACTGAGCCAACTGGCTTCCTTGCTCTTCAGCTTGCGGACGGCCTATCGTGGGACTTTGCCTTGTGATTGTGTGAGTCAATTGTCCTTAATAAACTGCCTTTCATATATACATCTATCCTATTAGTTCTGTCCCTCTGGAGAACTCTGACTGCTGATACACATAGCAAGACCCCATCTCTAAAAAAAAGAGAGAAAGGCACATTGGAAAATAGAGAATAGATCAAGAAAACAATCCACTCATAATTCCATTACCCTATCACTACCACTAGTAGCATTCCAAAAAGGTTTTCATTATTAATTCAGGTTGGTGCTATAGTGGGTACACAGGGTCAAGGGGAAGGTACCTGCAAAGTCTAAGTGAAGCAAAGACTATCCTTTGAGAATGAAATTAGGAAAAATTGTTGAGATCAGCCCTCTATAGCAATGGCCCAATCTATGAAACTGAAATAACTTTGCTGAGACATTTCAGCTTTCTCATCTGTAAAATGGCAATAATACTTGAATTCCCTCCTTTTCAGACTTGTTGTGAGATTAAAATAAAATAATAAAAAGCAACAAATTATAAAGTCATTAGTAAATGGATGTATCCTACTGTGTCATGATTATCCAATTTATTTAAATGACATAGGCAATCAAATTTCATAATTCAGGATTTAAAAAATTGTACTTGGGGCCTCTCAATTCCTTTCCTGTCTGATTTGGTGAAATATAATAGGTAGGTAGTTGGTAAATAAGTCTTGTTTCTCACAGGTTGTATATATCTATCTGGTTGGAAATAAAATAAAGATATGGCAGACTAATGCCTATTTGCACGTGCTTTTAGAACATCTCTACTGTACTGTAGCACCATTAGATGATTAGTGTTAGTAACTAATGCTCTGGAAGTATGAGAATAATAAAATAATGATGAAAACAAAAAGAATAAAGAAAAATAGAATACTCATACTTTATTATAGTTTTGTATTCTTTTTTCTAATTAAAAAAAATTTATTATAGCCACACCGAGAAACAGTCTATAAAAAAATGAAAACAATTCTTATTTTTTAGAGACAGGGTCTCACTCTGTTGCTCAGACTGGAGTGCTATGGCATGATCATAGCTCACTGCAGCTTTGAACTCCTGAACTCAAGCAATCCTCCCACTGCAGCCTCCTGATTAGCTAGGACTACAGATGCACACTACCATGCCCAGCTAACTTAAAATTTTTTTTTTGTAGAGAGAGGGTTTGTTTTGTTGTCCATGCTGGTCTCAAACTCCTGGCCTCAAGCAATCCTTTTGCCTCAGCCTGCCAAAGTCCTAGAATTATAGGTGTGAGCCACCACCTCCAACTTAGATTTGTATTATAAAATTAACCTCAGAAGCAAATCACTGCTCCAGACTCTGTGAAACCATGTGATCTTGGTCTATTTTGTGTTGCCATAACAGAACACTTGAGACTGGGTAATTTATAAACAAAAGAGGTTTATTTGGCCCACAATTCTGCAGGCTGGGAAGTTCAAGGGCATGGCCCTGGCTTCTGGTGAGAGCTTCCATGCTGCAACATAACATGATAGGGAAGGTCAAAAGGGAAGTGAACACATGTGAAGAGGGAGAACCTGAGGGATGTCTCAGCTTCATAAACAACCCACTCTCACTGGAACTAATCCTTTCCGACAGGAACTAATCCAGGCTTACACCAAGCCATTCATGAGGGATCCTCCCCCATGATCCAGACACCTCCCACTAGGCCCACCTCTCAGCACCACCACATGGGGGATCAAATTTCAACACGAGTTTTGGTGGGGACAAACAAACCATGTCCCAGCCACGCCACATGTGGCACACCAAAGCAGAAACATAAACATATGAACAGCTGTTTTAGAGAAAGTCTGTTTTCTATGCTGCCAGAAATACAAAGCAACGGTACTTATTCTGATGGGTTCTTGAGTTATTTCAATCTTTTCCACATATTTCCTAAGCATCATTCCTTCATGTACAATTAGATGGCCCTCAGGCTTCATCCCATCAGAGATCAGAGTCAAATCCCTATGAAATGAGTTGAATTTCATCCTCCCAAAATTCACATGTTAAAGTTCTAACCCATAGCACTTCAGAATGTGACGTGATTTAGAAATAGGGTCATTACAGGACAAGTGCAGTGGTTCATGCCTATAATTCCAGCACTTTGGGAGGCCAAGGCAGGAGGATTGCTAGAGCTCAGGAGTTTGAGACTGGCCTGAGCAACATGGCAAAACCCCATCTTTGCAAAATACACAAAAATTAGCCAGACATGGTGGTGCGTGCCTGTAATCCCAGCTACTTGGGAGGCTGAGGCATGAGAATCGCCTGAACCTAGTAGGTGGAGGTTGTAGTGAGCCAAGATTGTGCCACAGCACTCCAGCCTGGGTGACAGAGTGAGACTCTGTCAAAAAAAAAGAAAGAGGAAGGAAGGAAGGAAGGAGAAATAGGTCATTACAGATGTAATTAGTTATTTTAAAAAAATAAGAAATAGGGTCATTACAAATGTAATTAGTTAAAATGAGGTCATACTGGAATAGGGTGGGCCCCTAATCCAATATGACTGGTGTTCTTTTTTTTTTTTTTTCTAAACAATATTGTATAAAGACTGGTGTTCTTATCCAAGGGAGAAATTTGACAGACATGCATAGAGGAAAGATGGTGCAAAGAGACACAGGGAGAAGACGGCTACCTACCAGCCAAAGAGAGAGGCCACAGACAGATTCCCTTACAGCTCTCTGAGGACCAAGCAGCCCTTCCGACACCTTGATTTCAGACTTCCAGCCTCCAGAATGCGAGACAATACATTTCTGTTGTTTAAGCTATCCAGGCTGTTGCCCTTTGTTATGGCAGCAAAAGAATACACCTTTCTTGTAGGAGATACTTATTTGTGATTAGTTCCAGAGGAAGAACTTCCTGGAGAAGGTGGGCAGGTCAGTGGGAGCTCAGCCCCTCACATGGGGCTGTGGGCCTTCAGGCTGCCAAGGCCCACCCAACACTTGAGACGGTTAATGGCACCCATGTAAGGCCAGGGATTTGGGGAAGATGATTTCCCTCCATCTCTGGCACAGACTGATCCTGGCCTAAAGTAACTCACATTATGCTTCCTCTCTTGACCTACACTTGACTGCCATTACTGAGACAAGACTGGCACATGGCCAGGCACAGTGGATGGCTCATGCCTGTAATCCCAGCACTTTGGGAGGCCAAGGCGGGTGGATCACTTGAGGTCAGGAGTTTGAGACCAGCCTGGCCAACATGGTGAAACCCATCTCTACTAAAAATACAAAAAATAGCCAGGCATGGTGGTATGTGCCTGTAATCCCAGCTACTCGGGAGGCTGAGGCAGGAGAATCACTTGAACCCAGGAGGTAGAGGTTGCAGTGAACCAATTTTGCACCATTGCATTCCAGCCTGGGTGACAGAGTGAGACTCCATCTCAAAAAAAAAAAAAAAAAAAAAAAAGACGGGCACAACACTACATTGAGATTTTGTTCCATCAGAACTTCCTCTGGCCACAGAGTCAAGTCATTTGTAAACCATCATCACTTGTGCAAATCTGAAAACTGGGGACTCTGCAGAGGATGACAAAGGACACCGGATGTGGACAGAGGAAGTTGTGATGAAGTAAAAAAAAATCCCTCAGTGAAATCAACCAAAGTGTCCATTTCTACTTTGATAATGTTACATGAGAGTGGAAATGCAACTTATTTTATAGGAATACTAATTTTGCAATGAGTTTGCTAAGGTGTATGCCCTGCCCACTGCTGATGGACCAGGGTTGGGGATCTGGTCCTGAGACCAGCCAATCCACTGTATAAACTGTGCCCTAGATGCCCTCCCTTGAACACTTTCACTCAGGTCTGCCATCATTCTGTGGATAAGAGGGACAGAGAGATGCCTTTTTTTTTTTTTGACAGAGTCTTACTCTGTCGCCCAGGCTGGAGTGCAGTGGCACGATCTCGGCTCACTGCAACCTCCACCTACCGGGTTCAAGCAATTCTCCTGCTTCAGCCTCCCAAGTAGCTGGGATTACAGGCACGCACCACCATGCCAGGCTAATTTTTGTATTTTTAGTAAAGACAGGGTTTCACCATGTTGGTCAGGCTGGTCTCGAGCTCCTGATCTCATGATCCACCCACCTTGGCCTCCCAAAGTGCTGGGATTACAGGTGTGAGCCACCACGCCCGGCTGAGAGATGCCTTTTAAGAGAAAGCTAGGCAGAAGACACTGCTCAGGAGAGATGAGTGGAGAGAGGTGGAGCTGAAGGACCCCGAAGTACAGAAAGCAGAGGGGAGCCTCCTTTTCTGTCCCACCGTGGTCCCCTAAGGCTCATCCTTTCGCCCTGTTTCCTGCTCTTTGAATCCAGCAATCCAAGATTGCCTGCTGTGTCCTAGTAATGCCCACTGCTGGCCCCACCCTCTCTGACCTGAGCTAGCTCAAGTGGATACCTGTTCATTGTAACCCCTCACCTTGCCCGGAGCAGCATCTTGTCCTTACCCGGGGAGCAGTCCAGCCACCCCGTCCCTGGGCTGCCGAGCACCTGGAGAAACAGCAGCCAGAAGACTGGACCCCACTACTGTTCATATCCCCGTCTGCATGGATTGAAACTCTGTTTTATTCACTGCTGTGGTTCTAGCCCCTAGTGCAATTCCTGCCACATAGTGAGCACTCAAGACAGTGTTTGAATGAATGAAATGCATTGCTTCAACCTCTGCTGGGCTATCTGAGCTCTCTGTCTTCTCTCAGCACTTTTCACCTGTCTTTGCTTAAGTCCTGTTTGTTTCCTGCCCTGGCTCTTCCACTTGCTCAAGTTACCCTCCTGCTGCCTCTCTCTTCAGCAGTAATAGCTAACGTTTACTGAGTGCATATTGTGGACTGGGCACTGTTCTAAGTGTTTTTACATGTGTGAAATCCTTTAATCCTCTTGAAACCTATGAAGCAAATCCTATTATCACTCCTATCTTACAGATGAGAAAGCTGAGGCATGGAGACTAAGTGACTTGTCCAAGGTCACAAAATAGCAATAATGAGGACTCAAACTAGACAGTCTGGCTCTAGTCAACATCCTTAACCCCTCATTAGCTTCGTGATAATAAAACCCAGCAGTGCTCAGCAGCCTAACTAAAAGAGCAGAGAAAACTCTTCATTAGAAGAGAACAAGACTATTCTTTATAAAATGTTTGTGAAAAGGAGTGATTGGTCTCTAGTTTGGGTGCCTAGCACAAGTCACCACCCCCTGGTTCACCAAGAAAACTGAGGGAATTGGGTATGAATTCTGCAGACCCTCCTGCCTGCAGACATCTTTGTCAGACCATTCTGCTGCCTTCCTCCTGTCTCAGAGAACTGGGTCTGCCCTTGCTTTAGCTCTTGATCTAGGTCCCTCCTGACTGTTTTGGGGGTTGCCTCGTTAGATGCACCCATCAGGGTCCTGGCAGAAGAGAGGTGGTGCACTCAAAACTTGGGCTGCTGAGCACCGTCAGAGTTTAAGCAGGGTTCGATGAAGAGCCCACCCACAGGGTGTGAGCAGAACAGGACAGGGTGCGTGGGCACAGGCAATAGCAAGGACCCACAAGGGGGGTAAACGGTGACCCTGGGGCCTGGCACAAGTGGGCTCTGTGGAGAGTGGGGGCCTGGGAGTGAGGTGGAGTAGAGTTGTATTTGACAGCAACAAGCCTTGCCGCTCTCTCTCCTGCCCATCCGTGGTGCAGAGGCTCCTGGAAGCTGGAGGGCAGTGGAGGCTGCCTGATGGAGTCTCCTGGAACACGGAAAAGTTGTGGAGAAGTGAGGATCTTGGGTACACGGAGCATAGCCAGCACATGGCTTCCCCGTCCTGTGTGCTCAGCCTCCCCTTCTCTGTTAGAATGCTGTCTTCTCTCCTCTGCTGACCCACATCTCCCCTTCCTTCCAGGGACAATTCATCTATAGAATAATTTCTAATAATCGTCTCCACTTCCTTACTACCTATTAACTTTATTTATTTATTTATTTATTTATTTATTTCTTTATTTATTGAGACAGAGTCTTGCTCTGTCGCTCAGGCTGGAGTGCCATGGCACGATCTCAGCTCACTGCAACCTCCGCCTCCCAGGATCAAGCAATTCTGCTTCAAACTCCCAAGTAGCTGGGATTACAGGAGTGCACCACCACGCCTGGCTAATTTTTGTACTTTTAGTAGAGACGGGGTTTCACCATGTTGACCAGACTGGTCTCAAACTCCTGACGTCAGGTGATCCGCCTGCCTCAGCCTCCCAAAGTGCTGGGATTACAGGCGTGAGCCACTGTGCCTGGCCAACTTTTTAAAATCCTTATTGCGTTTTAGATTACAAGTACAACATTAAGTTATGTAAAATTTGAACACTACAGGCCGGTTGTGGTGGCTCATGCCCCCAGCACTTTGGGAGGCCTAGGCAGGCGGATCACCAGAGGTCAGGAGTTCGAGACCAGCCTGGCCAACAGGGTGAAACCCCGTCTCTACTAAAAATATTAGCCAGGCATGGTGGCAGATGCCTGTAATCCCAGCTACTCGGGAGCTGAGGCAGGAGAATCGCTTGAATCCGGGAGGCGGAGGTTGCAGTGAGCCGAATTGTGCCACTGCACTCCACTCTGGGTGACAGAGCAAGACTCTGTCGCAAAAAAAAAAAAAAAAAGGCGCAGTGGTTCACACCTGTAATCCCAGCACTTTGGGAGGCCAAGGTGGGCGGATCACAAGGTCAGGAGATTGAGACCATCCTGGCTAACACGGTGAAACCCCATCTCTACTAAAAATACAAAAAATTAGCTGGGCGTGGTGGTGGGTGCCTGTAGTCCCAGCTACTCGGGAGGCTGAGGCAGGAGAATGGCGTCAACCCGGGAGGTGGAGCTTGCAATGAGCCGAGATCGTGCCACTGCACTCCAGCCTGGGCGACAGAGTAAGACTCTGTCAAAAAAAACAAAAACAAAAACAAAAAACTACAAAAGTATATAATATATAAAGGAGAGTCTTCCATTGAATTAACCCATACATACACTAGAAACCACCGCTGTCAAGAGTATGGTGCATGTTTGTCTAACTTGTAAAAAGTATATGTATGATCCGAATGACTGAAATAAAAAATAATGACACCATTAAATGCTGGTGAGGATAGAGAGAACTTTGATCACTCACATATTGCCAGTAGGAAAATAAAATGGCATGGCCACTCTAGAAAAGAGTATGACTGCTTCTTACAATATTAAATATGCACCTGCCATATGATGCAGCAATTACACACCTGGGCATCTACCCAGAGAAATGAAAGTTTTTATGTTCCTGGTCATAACTGTTCACAATAGCTTTATTCCTAATTGCCCCAAACTGGAAACAACTGAAATGTCCTTTAATGGTGGAAGGTTCAATAAACTATGGTACATTCATACCATGGAATACTACTCAGCAATAAAAGGGAAGGAATTATTGATACACATGACGATCTGGATGGATCTCCAGAGAATTTTGCTGAGTGAAAAAAGCCAATCTCAAGTTACATACTGTGTGATTCGTTTTAGATAATATTCTTGAAACAATAAATGCATAGAGATAGAAAACAGATCAGGGGTCAGGTAGAAGGGAAGAGTGACTGTGGCCATAAAAAGGTAGCATAAGGGGTCTGTGTGGTGGAACTGTTCTTCATCTTGAGTTTGGTGGTGGTCACATGAATCCACACATGTAAAATTGCTTAGAACTAAATACACACACATGAGTGGCTGGGTATGGTGGCTCATGCCTGTAATCCCAGCACTTTGGGAGGCTGAGGCAGGCATATCACTTGAGGTCAGAAGTTCAAGACCAGCCTGGCCAACATGGTGAAACCCCATCTCTACTAAAAATACTAAAATTAGCTGAGTGTGGTGGCACATGCCTGTAATCCCAGCTACGCAGGAGACTGAGGCTGGAGAATCGCTTGAACCCGGGAGGTGGAGGTTGCAGTGAGCCGAGATTGCGCCACTGCACTCCAGCATGGGCAGCAGAGTGAGACTCCATCTCAAAAAAAAAAAAGAACTAAATACTAAAAAACTAAAAATTGATGACATCTGAGTAATGGCGAAGGGTTCTATCAATGTCAGTTTCCTGGCTGTGATATTGTACAATAGTTATATAAGATGTTACCATTGGGGGGAAATGGGTGAAGGGTACGCAGGATCTCTCTGCATATTTCTTTTTTCAATAAGTTTTATTGAGATAAAATTCACGTAATATTTACCTTTTTAATGTGTAAAATTTAGTGGTTTTTAACATATTTACAAAGTTGTGCGACTTCAGCACTATCTAATTTTAGAACCTCTTCATCACCCCCAAAAGAAACCCTGTATCCATTATTAGTTACTCCCTGTTCCCCTCTCCCCCAGCTCCTGGCAGCCACTACTCTACTTTCTGTCTCTGGATTTGCCTACTCTAGATATTTCATATTAATGGAATCATACAATATGTGGCCTTGTGTCTGGCTTCTGTCACTTAGCACAAGGTTTTCAAAATCCATCTATTAATATTTTATAAAATGTGTCTGTACTTCATTTCTTTTTACAGCCAAATAATACTTCATTGTATGGATCTACTTCTGCATTTTATTTATCATATTCATAAGTTGATGGACATTTGGGTTGTTTCTACTTCTTGGCTACTATGAATAATGCTGCTGTGGACATTCATGTACTAGTTTTTGTGTGAACATGTGTTTTTAATTCTCTTAGGTATTCATACCTAGGAGTGGAATTGCGGAGTCATATAGTAACTGTATGTTTAACTTTCTTTTTCTTTTTCTTTTTTTTTTTTTTTTGAGATGGAGTCTCACTCTGTCGCCCAGGCTGGAGTGCAGTGGCGTGATCTCGGCTCACTACAACCTCTGCCTCCCGGGTTCAAGCGATTCTCCTGCCTCAGCCTGAGGCCTGAGTAGCTGGGATTACAGGTGCGCGCCACCAAGCCCAGCTAATTTTTGTATTTTTAGTAGGGACGGGGTTTCACCGTGTTGGTCAGGCTGGTCTCGAACTCCTGACATCGTGATCCACCTGCCTCGGCCTCCCAAAGTGCTGGGATTACAGGCGTGAGCCATCGTGCCCGGCCCTCTGTGTTTAACTTTCTAAGGAATCACCAAGCTGTTTTTCAAACGGGTGGCACTGTTTTGCATTTCCATAAGCAATGTCTGAGGGGTCTGATTTCTCCACATCCTTACCAACATTTGTTGTTGTCTGGTTTTTTTTTTTTTTTAATTACAGCCATCCTAGTAAGTGTGAAATTGTAACACATTGTGATTCTATATTATCTCCCTTTTTTTTTTTTTTGAGATAGGGTCTTGCTCTGTCACCCAAACTGGAGTGCAGTGGTGTGATCACAGCCCACTGAAGCCTCAACCTCCCAGGCTCAAGTGATCTTCCCATCTCAGCCTCCCAAGTAGCTAGGGCTACAGGCATGTACCACCATGCTTGGCTAATTATTTTCTTTTTTGTAGAGACAGGATTGTACTGTCTCTTATAATTGCATGTAAATCGGCCTGGCACAGTGGCTCACACCTATATTCCCAGCACTTTGGGAGGCCAAGGTGGGTGGATCACTTGAGGTCAGGAGTTCGAGACCAGCCTGGCCAACATGGTGAAACCTGTCTCTACTAAAAATACAAAAATTAGCCGGGCTCAGTGGCACATGCCTGTAATCCTAGCTATTTGGGAGGCTGAGGCAGGAGAATCACTTGAACCCGAGAGGCAGAGGTTGCAGTGAGCCGAGATCGTGCCACTGCACTCCAGCCTGGGCAACAACAGTGAAACTCCATCTCAAAAAAATTGAGCCACCACACCCAGATAAATTTTGTATTTTTTTTTTTTTTTTTTTGAGACGGAGTCTCGCTCTGTCGCCCAGGCTGGAGTGCAGTGGCGCGATCTCGGCTCACTGCAAGCTCCGCCTCCCGGGTTCACGCCATTCTCCTGCCTCAGCCTCCCGAGTAGCTGGGACTACAGGCGCCCGCTACCACGCCCGGCTAATTTTTTGTATTTTTAGTAGAGACGGGGTTTCACCATGTTAGCCAGGATGGTCTCGATCTCCTAAATTTTGTATTTTTAGTAGACACGGGGTTTCACCATGTTGGCCAGACTAGTCTTGAACTCCTGACTTTGTGATCCACCCGCCTCCGTCTCCCAAAGTGCTGGGATTACAGGCATGAGCCACTGCACCCGGCCTACCTGGTGTTTGTTAAATGAACACTTGGGTGAACTGAAAACACCCAGTGATGCTCCAGAAAGGAGCACAAGTGCAGTAGGAAGGGGAGGAGTTTTTCCTATTGGCAAGAGGCCTCATGGAGACTACATCATGGTAGAATTGGTAGAATTGGAACTGCTCTGTGAGCAGCAGAAAGAAGGAAAGTGAGAAAGGAAGAGGGAAAAACCTTGGGGCTATTCCCTGGGAGTCTTAGAGCCAGCAGGAGATTCTTCTTTCACTGCTGCCCACAGGCAAAGAGGGAAGTAAAAAGGTGAAGGAAGATACAGAGAGCTCCTCTGTCTCTGCTGTGCCTCCTTTGCTGAATTCAGCACCTACATGCTAAATGCAAAAGCGCTTTATTTACTCAAAAGAAGTTTGGACTCAATGGTCCCAAACGCTTGGCACCTCTTTCCTCCTCAGGTAGGATGAGAATCCCTCTGAACAAAGCTGGATAATGGCTTTACTATGTCCATGGAAATTTTCCCCCTGGGAATAATGCCTTTCTCAATTATATGGGCATTTTCAGTGTACACCTCTTTGGAAAAGGTCAAGAACAAGCCATATAAATACAATCTTTTCTAATTATACATTTATATTTGGGTAAAAGTTCTTTCATAGTAGAGATCAAAGAGAATATAGAACTTAAAGACAGAGAGAACTCTCCAGAAGAAAGTCTGAACTTACCTGACAAAAAGTTAGATGAACAGCATTGGTTGTTTTTTTTCCTTTTTTTGCTTATATATATTATATGCCTTACAATGAATATGTCTTACTTTCTTAATAAGAGAAAAAAGCAATACGTTTATTTAAACCATAAGAATTGCTGCCGGGCGTGGTGGTTCACACCTGTAATCCCAACACTTCGGGAGGCCGAGGTGGATCGTTTGAGGCCAGGAGTTCATAACCAGCCTGGGGAACATAGTGAGACCCCGCCTCTACAAAAAAAAAAAACAAAGAAAGAAAAGAAAAAAACCTATAAAAATCCGGGTGTGGTGGCACACACCTGTGGTTCCAGCTACTCGGGAAGCTGTGGTTGGATGATCACTTGAGCCAGGGTCGAGGCTGCAGTGAGCTATGATCATGCCAGTGCACTCCAGCCTGGGCAACAGACAGAGACCCTGTCTTAAAAAAATAAAATAAATAAAATAAAATAAGATAAAAAAGAATTGCTCATTAGCGGACATGGAGTAAAGGTTATCAGAAGAAAAAGCAGAAGGGCTGAGGCCATCTTGCTCAGATTGGAGGCTTATAGGATAAGGGAGAATATTTGTTTCCTATGCTGCATAACGTATTACGACAAATGCGCTAGTTTAAAACAACTTCCCTTTATTATCCCACACCCTGTGAGTCAGGGGCCTGGGCATAGTGCAGGCCGCAAGGCTGTCATCATGGTGTCGGCCGTGGCTCAGCTCCATCTGGAGGCCTGACTAGTGACAGATCTGCTGCCAAACTCATTCGGGTTGTTGGCAGAATTTGGTTCCTTGCTGCTGTAAGACCAAGGGTCTGGATTTTTGCTGACTGTTGGCTGCCCTTAGCTCTATGAGGCTGCTCACAGTTCCTGGCCATGTGGACCTCTTGATAGGTCCTCTTACAAAATAGCAGCTTGCTTCCTCAAAGCCACTAAGGGAGGAACAGAGCTAGTGGGGTAGAATTGTATATAATGTAATCTAATCACAGACTAACAGCCCATCACCTTTGCCATATTCTGTTGGTTAGAAGTAGTCTTAGATTGGGAGGCTGAGGCGAAAGGATTGCTTGAGCCCAGGAGTTAGAGGCTGTAGTGGGCTATAATTGCATCTGTGAACAGCAACTGCACTCTAGCCAAGGCAACACAGTGAGACCCCATCTCTTTAAAAAAAAAAAAAGAAAGAAAAAAAAAAGAAACAAACAAACAAGAAAAAAAAAAAGAAGCAGTCACTGGACCCACCCACACTCAAAGGGAGGGAATTATATGATTATACAAAGGTGTGAGTTACTAGGAGGTGGAGATCATGGGGACCACTTTAGAGTCTGTTCCTTAAAGGGAGCTCAGAAATTCTTTCGGGATCCATATCCCCTTGTCATTCAGCATTCCAGTACATTCCAGTGGCTGTCCTACTGCAAGCACCTGGGATTCTTCACCTGACAGTTTTCCTTCCACCTGAGACACAGACATGCTGAAGGGTTACTGACCCTACGAGCAGGCCTCAGCCAATGATGGATGGAAACCGGAGGCTCCCCATCTTCCTCACCTCTTGGGTAGGAAAGCTCAGAGGCATGTTCTGCACTGTCTCCCAGGGTCCCCAGTAGGACTGAACCCCAGCTGCAGTTACACAGAAGCAACTTGCTTAATAATGTTCCTTTTCTTGGCTTCCTTCCCTTTCCTGCCTTACTTCCCCACTCTAGTCTTCCCGCAATCGCCTCTTAAACAAACTAGTTGAATCTAGAAACAGAAAGTAGAGTGATTGCTAAGGGGTAGGGGAAGGAGGGAATGGGGAGTTATTTGGTTTAAGGTATACGGTTCAGTTTTACAGGATGAAAAGTGTTATAGAGATGGATGATGGTGATGACTGCACAACATTGTGAATGTGTTTAATACCACTGAATTGGACACTAACACTTATTAAGATGGGGCCGGGCACGACGGCTCACACCTGTAATCCCAGCACTTTGAGAGGCCTAGGCGGGCAGATCATCAAGTCAGGAGTTCGAGACCAGCCTGACCAACATGGTGAAACCCCGTCTGTACTAAAAATACAAAAATTAGCGGGGTGTGGTGGCACATGCCTGTAATCTCAGCTACTCAGGAGGCTGAGGCAGGAGAATCGCTTGAACACGGGAGGCAGAGGTTTCAGTGAGCCGAGATCATGCTACTGTACTCCAGCCTGGGTAACAGAGCGAAACTGCATCTCAAAAAAAAAAAAAAAAAAAAAAAAACCAAACAAAAAAAACAACTTATTAAGATGGTAAATTGTATGTTACATGTATTTTACCACAATTTAAAAAAATGAAACAAAACAAAATATACAGAACAAAACTAGTCGCACTCAAATCCTGCCTTAAGGTGTGATTCTGGGACAACCTAACCTAAGGTAATAGGAATCTATATTAATTTTGGGTAGCACAGAATAAAAGCACTTACAAGCTGAGTTTAGGGTTATTTATACATGGCATCCAACTGAAAGAACCCTGAAATCAGCAAAGACTAGAAATGAGAAAAAGAGTCTAGCAGGTCTGGGGAGGAAAATGAAGAATCAGACACCATCTTCAACAAGTTAGTCAAATGTGACTAAGCTGGGAATGGTTAAATTTCCCAGCTATAGATAGGTAATATCCTAAGATTCCTCACAGTGTAATAAAGCAGATTTTTTGCATCCTAAACCTGAACGTAGCAATTTGGACATGTCACAGAGGCAGGGCGCAGAAGAGGCAGCCAGACTTCAGCCCTCCAGCGATTAGTAAGTAGAAGTGACCAGCAGTTTTGGGCTGCCCAGCACCTATTGCCACTATCTTGTTAATTGTACCCTGTTTTTCCTTGAATGTCTCCAAGATACCTCAAAATCAGTAAGTCCAAAACCAAACTCATGATTCTCCCTGCCAGACCTAGGCTTCTTTGAGCATTCCATAGGTCAAGATGGTGCCATCATCCATCTATGTAAGCAAGCCAAATATGATGGCTCCAGACTGGTTCCCTTCTCTTCTTCCCTGTATACAATCCGTCACCAAGTCCTGCAATTTTACTTCCTCAATTTCTTATGGGTTTTTGTTTTGTTTTGTTTTGTTTTTGTTGTTGTTTTTTTTTTTTTAGATGGAGTTTTGCTCTGTCACCCAGGCTGGAGTGCAGTGGCATGATCTCGGCTCCCTGCAACTTCCTCCTCCTGGGTTTAAGCCATTCTCATGCCTCAGCCTCCCAGGTAGCTGGGATTATAGGCATGCACCACCACGCCCAGCCAAGTTTTTGTTTCTTTCTTTTTTTTTTTTTTTTGCATTTTTAATGGAGATGTGGTTTCTTCATGTTGGCCAGGCTGGTCTCAAACTCCTGATCTCAGGTGAACCACCCGTCTCGGCTTCCCAAAGTGCTGGGATTACAGGTGTGAGCCATGGCGCCAGGCCTACTTCCTCAATTTCTGTTAAACTCATCAATTTCTCTCTGTATCCACCACTATGACTACTCCAGTCCAAGTCCCTGCCATCTCAGCTTCCAAAATAGTTTCCCAGCTGTGTCACTCAGTAACAGGGCAATCCCTGTGTGATGGTTAATTTTAGGCATCAACTTGACTGGATTAAGGGATACTCAGCTGGTGAAGCATTATTTCTGGGTATGTTGGTGAGGGTATTTCCATAAGAGATGGGCATTTGAATCAGTGGACTGAGTAAAGAAAATCCACTCTCACCCAATGTGGCTGGGCACCATCCAATCCTTTGACGGCCTGAATAGAACCAAAAGGTATAAGACAGGCAAATTCTCACTTTCTCACTCCTGAAACTGGGACACCCTCTTCTCCTGCCCTTGGATGTCAGAACTCCAGGTTCTCTGGTTCTTTGGACCCTGGAACTTGCACCAGCAGCCAGTCTGTTTCTCAGGCCTCTTGCTTTGGACTCAGAATTACACTGTCAGATTCCCTGGTTCTCTAGCTTGCAGACAGCATATAGTGAGACTTCTCAGCCTCCATAATCATGTGAGCCAATTCCTATAATAAATCTTCTCTCGGCTGGGCGCGGTGGCTCACACCTGTAATCCCAGCACTTTAGGAGGCCAAGGCGGGCGGATCACCTGTGGTCAGGAGTTTGAGAGCAACCTGGCCAACATGGTGAAACCCCGTCTTTACTAACTACAAAAATTAGCCTGCGTGACGGCAGGCACCTGTAATCCCAGCTACTCGGGAGGCTGAGGCAGGAGAATCGCTTGAACCTGGGAGGCAGAATTTACAGCGAGCTGAGATCGTGCCACTGCACTCCAGCCTGGGTGACAGAGTGAGACTGTCTCAAAAAAATAAAATAAAATGAAAAATAAATCTTATCTTCTATCTATCTATCTATCTATCTAATCTATCTATAATAAATCATCTCTCATCTCTGTCATCTATCTATCCATCCATCCATCTCTCTCTTTCTCCTATTGATTCTCTGTCTCTCTGGAGAATCCTAATACACTCTGGGCATACAAAGCCCTCCTGACACCCCCTCAGTTTCTTCTTAGGGAAGTGCCCCTGGCCACACTTCCCAACCTCAGGACTCCTACACATTCTCACAGTCCATGTACCTCATTGTTTTTAGCGTTCAGTCATAGTTGTAACATAAAACATTTGTAAATATATTTTTATTGTGAGAACGTTCAGTATAACGAAATACAGAGAACAACATATCAAGCACCTATGTAGTCATAACCCAGAATTAACAATATTAACACATGTTAACTTTCTGCCATATTTATTTCAAATTTCGTTTTACGTTTAAAAGAAATCAAACATAAAACAGATGTGGTTAAAATCCACTTGAACAGTATTTCCCTTCTCCACTTCTGTTCTCTCTCCCTCTTCAGAGGAACTAGCAACAAGAATTTCAATGTATTTCTTTCTCATTCATGTTTTTATGCTTTTAATAGATAAGGTGTATTTTCAAAACCATTGGTTGTGTTCCTATTGTTTTTTGGTTGTTGTTGAGACAGAGTCTCGCTCTGTTGCCCAGGCTGGAGTGCAGTGGCGCTATCTCAGTTCACTGCAACCTCTGCCTCTTGGGTTTGAGCGATTTTCCTGACTCAGCCTCCTGAGTAGCTGGGACTATGGGCATGCGCCACCACGCCTGGCTAATTTTTGTATTTTTAGTAGAGACGGGGTTTCACCATGTTGCCCAGACTGGTCTTGAACTCTTGAGCTCAGGTGATCTGCCTGTCTTGGCCTCCCAAAGTGCTGGGATTACAGGCGTGAGCTACCGCACCTGGCCTATTCCTACAGTTTCTAAAAGCAGATATAATTAGTTTTAATTTAAACCACTTTGATTTCATTCAAGCCAAGAATATCTTGGTCCTCAGATGGTGGATTCAGAAGGGAACCAAAGAGGGTTTTCATTCTGTCTCATCGTGGAGAAACAGCAGCAAGAACAACGAGCTCATCTTTCATCTTCTTCCACTTCCCCCCAAGTACCAGAGGGGAGCTGGGGCCAGCAATACCCATCAGAGAATATCAAAGCAGAAGCACATAATGTTTTGGCACCTGTGGGCTTACCTGGTGGCATCATAAACATCTAACACCAGCCCTGAGAGTTGAACATTTTAAAAATAGGTAAAAATACAGTGGATGAACAGGTGGCCTCAAGTTTCTGTGACGCCTGGTCCTGGAGACATGGTGCTGTGCTCAGGTTGGCTTCCAGCCTACTTCCGGTCTGCTTCCTGTCTGCTTGAGCCTTGTGGCCCTGCTGCTGGAGGCTTGGCATCTGAAGATGTGAAGCTTTTGGTTAAGAGGCTCAAAGTGCCTCTCAGTTGTTACATGGAATTAATAAGGGTGAGTAAATGCCCGCGGCCTTCTCTGGGACACTTTCCCCTCTTTGGTTTGTTACAGAAGATAAGGCTAAATAAATTTTATATTGATTGCTTCCAGACACAAAGGAGGACATCAAAGAGGAGTAAACTCCTTACTTTCCAAGTGATAGCGCCAGCCAATCTGTCTAGTCTAGATTGAGAATTATACCTTGCCATGACAAAGGGTCCAAAGAACATAGTCAACTCATCATCCTTGGCCAGGAATAAAGTTATTGCTTCTTAAGGGGCGGAGAACTCTCTGGCCTCATATCGTTAACATACTTGCCACCTCTAACTAGACCCAGTCAGGCCCAATGAGCTCCATTAGAGTGAAACTCAGAACCTGCTAATACCGAAGTGTCAATGGACAACAGTATTTGTTTATGTGTAAAACTGGTACTTTTTTTTTTTTTTTTTTTGGTGGAAAATGAGGAAGCGAAAAGAACGTGACCTTTGGAGTCACACAGACCTGGGTTTCTCTCCTGGCACCGCCTCTGACCTGCTGTGTCACATGAGCTTTCTGAGCTTTAGTTTCCACTTCTATGACACAAGGATAAAATTCCCATCTCATAGGGAGAATTTAGTGAAAGGACTGAGCATTTTTTCTGGGAGATGATTGGATCCCTTCATCTGATTTTTTTTTTTTTTTTTTTGAGACAGAGTCTTGCTCTGTTGCCCAGGCTGGGGTGCAGTGGCCCGATCTCAGCTCACCACAACCTCCACCTCCCAGGTTCAAGTGATTCTTGTGCCTCAGCCTCCCAAGTAGCTGGGATTACAGGCATGCACCACCATGCCCGGCTAATTTTTGTATTTTTAGCATGGATGGGGTTTTGCCATGTTGGCCAGGCTGGTCTCGAACTCCTGACCTCAAGTGATCCGCCTGCGTTGGCCTTCCAAAGTGCTAGGATTATGGGTGTGAGCCACTGCACCCGATCCCTTCATCTGAATTTGGAGAGGGCAAAAGTTTGAACTCTGGGTTGTGCCTGGGAAAGGTGGATATGAGGTGAAGATCAGATTCGGGCAACCACAGGAGTTGACAGAGTCTGCTGGCCCTGCCATCATTTAGTGACTGGTAGAAGGCTGCTGCGGTGAGAGCTGGCTTTGCTTCGATCCTGTTAAGTAAACCACGAGGATGCTTCAGTGTTTGGAGCGGCCTTCTTTGGTCACCCACTGTGACCTGGGGCAGAAAGCTTCCAATCTCGTTCCCACGGGAGTGTTAGAGTGTTATCCATGTTAGGAAAGAGAGTGGTTTTCATTTTCAGAAGAACATGAACACATTGGCCTCCAGATGAATATGCAGCTTCAAAGCTTCTAAAATAGCTGGCTATCCCTTGTCCTGAGTTTTTGCTCAAGGTTTATGACACTGCTGTCGGATGTCTGTTGCCCCATATTGGCTAGACCGGAAAAGTGGAATCTCTTCTCCCTCTCCACATCTGAAAGAGCAACACTGTCTGCTGTCCTACAGAGCCTGTCATTGATCTATGATTTGGCCTCTCACCTTAGACTGTTCTCAATAGGTAGAACAGCACTCCACCTTCGCCCATGTGTAACATTAGGCTGTATAAACACTACCAAAGGAAACATACATTATTCAGGGAATGTGAGTGTGTAGGTCCCACGCCCACAGTGTGTCATGGACTCACCAAAGAGATGTGTTGCAAATAATGAGTGGCATCTTGTTTCAAACAATGCAAAGCCAACAATAATAGGAAAAATGACACTTCTCTGGATTCTCCAGCTAAGAAAACACAAAGCAGTTTTGGTGGATGGAGTTCAAGCCAATGACTTTTCTACCTAAATTATTCTTTTAGTTCTTTCAAGCTGGTTTTGCAAGGTTTTAAGGAAGCCACCCAGTTGTGGGTGGAGCATTTTCTTCTGGGAGCTACTCCCAGGTACATGAAATACCATTCAGAAATGAGCAAGACATGTTCACAAGGCCAAGGGCTTCTTTGGGGCCATAGTTACACTTCACTATGTGCTGTTCACACATGGATTTTTGGTTTGACTTGTAAACCCTAGGCTGTTGTTGGCAGGCATTAAAAAATATGTGTCAGCCAGGCGTGGGGTCTCACGCCTGTAATCCCAGCACTTTGGGATGCTGAGTTGGGAGGATCACTTGAACTCAGGAGTTTGAGACCAGCCTAGACAACAGGGCAAAACCCCATCTCTACACAAAATACAAAAAATTAGCCGGGTGTAGTGTCATGTGCCTGTAGTCTCAGCTACTGGGGGGCTGAGGCAGGAGAATCTCTTCAGTCTGAGAGGCCAAGGCTGCAGTGAGCTGTGATCGTCCCATTGTACTCCAGCCTGGGTGACTAAGTGAGACCCTGTCTCAAAGAAAAAAGAAAGAAGGAAAGAAAATATGTGTTAATGATGGGGAATCTGATCATTAAAAATATACATATATGTGGAATAATAAAGTATATGATATTTATCCTTCCCTTGTTTGTTATGACAGTATTTCCCCAGAGCTTACGTGGCAGGTGTCAGAGTGTTTTACGTGTAGTCCACATCTTGTATTACATGCTCATTCTCGGAGCTGGGCTTTGGCAGAGATGCTGAACACACAGATGCCAATTAGGAAACTAAAATCCAGTCATTACCCAGAGATTAAATATTTCAACACAGTGTCTCAAACTATAATTAAAGTCAGTGAGCTTTGTTACTGGGAGAACAAAAACAGAGAGAGGCAGACAACTATTTTTGGAATTGTCCTTATCTTCAACACGATCTACTCTATACATTTATCAAATTGTTTACTGTACTTGCAACTTTACAAATCAGTCTAAATAAAACATCATAAAATGACATCTTTGCTGGCCGAGTGCAGTGGCTCATGCCTGTAATCCCAGCACTTTGGGAGGCTGAGGCAGGAGGATCACTTTTTTCTTTTTCTTATTTTTTTTGAGACAGAGTCTCTCTCTGTCACCCAGGCTGGAGTGCAGTGGCATGATCTCAGCTCACTGCAATCTTTGCCTCCCGGGTTCAAGCAATTCTCCTGTCTCAGCCTCCCGAGTAGCTGGGACTACAGGCGGCCACCACCATGCCTGGCTAATTTTTGTATTTTTAGTAGAGACAGGGTTTTACCATGTTAACCAGGCTGGTCTTGAACTTCTGACCTCAGGTGATAGGAGGATCACTTAAAGCCAGAATTTCAAGACCCGCCTGGGCAACAAAGTGAAACCCCATCCCTACGAAATATTTGGTGACACACATCTGTAGTCCCAGCTACTCGGAGAGGCTGAGGTGGGAGGATCACTTGAGCCCAGGAGGTTGAGGCTGCAGTGAGCTAAGATTACGCCACCGCACTCCAGCCTGGGTGACAGAGTGAGACTCTATCTCTAAAAATAAATAAGCAGGGCCAGGCGCAGTGGCTCACGCCTGTAATCCTAGCACTCTGGGAGGCAGAGGTGGGCAGATCACTTGAGGTCAGGAGTTGGAGACCAGCATGGCCAACATCATGAAACCCCCGCCTGGGCGCGGTAGCTCACGCCTGTAATCCCAGCACTTTGGGAGGCCAAGGCGGGCGGATCACGAGGTCAGGCGATCGAGACCATCCTGACTAACGCGGTGAAACCCTGTCTCTACTAAAAATACAAAAAAATTAGCCGGGCGTGGTGGCAGGTGCCTGTAGTCCCAGCTACTCGGGAGGCTGAGGCAGGAGAATGGCGTGAACCCGGGAGGTGGAGCTTGCAGTGAGCCGAGATCACGCCACTGCACTCCAGTCTAGGCGACAGAGCGAGACTCCGTCTAAAAAAAAAAGAAGAAAAAAGAAATACAAAAATCTGCTAAAAATACAAAAATTAGCTGCGCGTGGTGGTGGGCACTAGTAACCGCAGCTACTCCAAAGGCTGAGGAGGCAGGAGACCGGAAGGCGGAGGTTGCAGTGAGCCGAGATTGCGCCACTACAGCCCGGGAGAAAGAGTGAGACTCCGTCACGAAAAATAAATAAATAAACAAACAAACAAATAAGTGATGCAGCTGTGAAGTGGCCTAGGGAGAAGTAGGGAGGAAACAGGCAAAAGAAGAGATGGTAGGAATAAGAGACAGAGAGACAGACCTCCTCCCTGCCACCCCCAGAAAGGTTAAGAAAGAAAATTAAAAAAAAAAAAAAAAAAAAAGCCAGGCACAGTGGCTCACACCTGTAATCCCAGCACTTTGAGAGGCCGAGGTAGGCGGATCACTTGAAGTCAGGAGTTCGAAACCAGCCTGGCCAACATAGTGAAACCCTGTCTCTACTAAAAATACAAAAAGTTGGCTGTGTGTGGTGGCACGCACCTGTAATCCCAGCTACTTGGGAGGCTGAGGCAGGAGAATTGCTTGAACCTGGGAGGCGGAGGTTGCAGTGAGTGGAGATAGCACCACTGCACTCCAGCCTGGGCGACAGAGTGACACTCCTTCTCAAAAAAATAAAAAATAAAATAAAATCAATCAATTAAAATCCGTAGTCTTTGCACCACATTTTAAGTGGTAGTACAGTTCAATTTTGCCCTAAATTTACTATTTGTATTTTGTTATATCTTCTAAATCAAAGTATAATTGCAAGAGTATAAAGTACACATACACTATGTGCATGTCTTGAGCATATACTAATAAAATTATTTACTTTTTTTTTTTTTTGAGACGGAGTGTTGCTCAGTCGCCCAGCCTGGAGTGCAATGGCGGGATCTCGGCTCACTGCAAGCTCCGCCTCCCGGGTTCACACCATTCTCCTGCCTTAGTCTCCTGAGTAGCTGGGACTACCGGCGTCCGCCACCACGCCTGGCTAATTTTTTTGCATTTTTAGTAGAGACGGGGTTTCACCGTGTTAGCAAGGATGGTCTCGATCTCCTGACTCGTGATCCGCCCGTCTCGGCCTCCCAAAGTGCTGGGATTACAGGCGTGAGCCACTGAGCCCGGCCAAAATTATTTACTTTATAAATATCAAAGTTTATCATTGTAGAAATGACAGGTCATATAAACAGTATTTATCTATCTATCCAAGTCAGAAAAAATTACTTGCTGAAAGAATTAAGTTTAAAAAACCATTTCCTACTACCTAAACATTTGGTCAGCTAGCTTATGATTTCATTTGTCTGTTTTTATCCTGTTGTTTTTGCATCATGTAAGTACATTCTTAATGGCTTTTTAAACAAACTAAATGAGTAAATGTGGATAAAAGGCTTAAGAGTGCTATATAAATGTGTACATTATTATTATTTCTGACTCTGGAAATTAACAGAGCTAAGAATATTTTAAAGGTGCTGCGAACATTTTACTATATTTTTACTTATTTTTTTTTTTTGAGATGGAGTCTTGCTCTGTCACCCAGGCTGGAGTGCAGTGGCACGATCTCTGCTTTCTGGGTTCAAGCAATTCTCCTGCCTCAGTGTCCCGAGTAGCTGGGATTACAGGCGCCCGTCACCACACCCAGCTAATTTTTTTGTATGTTTAGTAGAGACGGGGTTTCGTCATGTTGGACAGGCTGGTCTTGAGCTCCTGACCTCAAGGCCTGCCTTGGCCTCCCAAAGTGGTAGGATTACAGGCGTGAGCCACCGTGCCCAGCCCCATTTTACCACATTTTCTATACCCATTTTGGGATAATAACAGAACAGGTATTTCCAAGGCAATGTCAGGAAACACCACACATTTCCCTAACACTTTTTGCTGACTACACAGAGAATGGGGCAGATAACTATTGACATGTGGCAGGGAGATGTACTTACAACTAGGATTTATCTGATTAATTACATTTTCTGACAACTAGCATGATGTCACAGTATCCAAAATGGAAACTCATGTTACAGATAATATCCAATCCATAGATAATAAAGAAAGACACCCCCTCCCCCATCCAAATACTTCTAAACTTGTTTATGTCTAAAAGGATTTTTTTTTTTTTTTTTTTTTTTTTTTAGACAGAGTCTCACTCTGTCGCCCAGCCTGGAGTGCAATGGTGCGATCTCCACTCACTGCAACCTCCACCTCCTGGGCTCTATTGATTCTCCTGTCTCAGCCTCCCAGATAACTGAGATTACAGGCACCGGCCACCATGCCTGGCTAATTTTTGTATTTTTAGTAGAGACGGGGTTTCAGCATGTTGGCCAGGCTGGTCTCGAACTCCTGACCTCAAGTGATCCACCCGCCTTGGCCTCCCAAAGTGCGGGATTACAGGCATCAGCCACCATGTCCAGCCAGGAATATTCTTTTTAAAAGACATTTTACAAAGAAAAAAAATCTCTAAAGTTTTTTCCATCTTAGTATTCTCTAATTTTATTGTTTTAAGTGTGTATCACAGAAAATAGCCAAGTACAATAGAATTAAATAGGCTGCACTTTAATGATCAGAGATATTTGATTATAGTTTGGGTATTAGGTGAAAATAGGAAGTATTGTTCATCCTGTTAGGTGTGAAATTGACATTATGGTCAAACAAGAACATATGCACATTTTTAAGAGACACATACTGAAATATATATGGGTGAATTGAAATTTTAAAAAATTTTATTTATTTATTTATTAACCATGGGGTCTCGCTATGTTGACTAGCCTCCCAAAGTGCTAGGGTTACAGGCATGAGCCATCATGCCTGGGCAAATGAAATAATTTCTAGGATTAAAACAAAAAAATCACAGAGAGAGAAAGTGATAACGTGGCAACATCTTGATAATTGTTAAATCTGATGATGGGTATATGAAGGTTTATTGTTCTGTCCACTTTTGTGTAGGTTTAAAACGTTTATATAAAAAGGGTTTGTTTATTTTATTTTAAAATTTAATCTATGTGTTTATTTATTTTGAGACCAGGTTATGAGACTGGCTAATTTTTGCATTTTGGGTAGAGGTGTGGTTTTGCTGTGTTACCTAAGCTGGTCTTGAACTCCTTGGCTCAAGTGATCCAACCACCTCAGCCTCCCAAAGTGGTGGGATTACAGGCGTGAACCACCACCCCCGGCCAACAAAAAAAGTTTTAAAAATGATTCAAATAATTGGTTTAACAGTTTTGTTTTTTCATATGTAGAACATAAATTGGATAGAGAGAATTCTGCTACACTGTTTATCTGCTAAAAGGATTATTTATCTAGTTCACTAGTTCTCAAACTTGAGTGTGCTGTTTAAAACTCAGATCGCTGAGTCCAGCCCCAGAGTTTCTGATAATAAGTCTTGCAGGGGCCCAGCAATTTGCATTTCCAACAAGTTCCTAGTTGATGCTGATGCTCCAGTCCAGGGACCACGCCGTGAGAATTACTTCTCTAGGTAAACCATCTCTTCTAAGCTATCCTTCTTCATTCTTTCTGCAGCCAATTCCATTCCTTTACTATTTCACGTCAAGCATGAGCTTTACCTGTCCTTATGGGCCAGTTTCTTATCTTAATTTATTCTGGAATATACTGAGAGTCAAAATCTTGAGAATTTGATAATTAAGGCTCCTCATTGTTTGGTTCTGACTTACCCAACTTTTCAATCTTTTCTTCCTTTATTCCCCTGACTCCAGCAATATCAGGATATTTGTACTCTAAGTGAGTCATACATATTCCTACCTCAGTACCTTTACCCATTGCCACCATCCCCTCCTGAAATGCATACATTGCGTTCACACACACACACACACACAAAATGAGTAACCAAAAGGTCCAGTCCAAATCTCCCCTTCTCTGTGAAGCTATCAGCATCCATGATGATCCTTCCCACTGAAAACTTCTCACTTTACACTAGTCATACCATCATGTAATAATTTATATTTTTTTATATTCATGCTTTTTTTTTTTTTTTTTGGGCTTTTTGAGATGGGGTTTTGCTCTGTCACCCAGGCTGGAGTGCAGCGGCACAGTCTCAGCTCACTGTAGGCTCGACCTTCTGACTTCAAGCAATCCTCCAACCTTAGTCTGCCTGGGACACAGGCATGCACCACCACGCCTGGCTAATTTTTGTATTTTTTGTAGAGACAGCGTTTTGCCATGTTGCGCAGGCTGGGTATTCATGCTCCTTATCTCCTCAATAGACTTGTCAATTCCTTGAGAGCAGAGACCTTGCCTTATACAGAACTTCTTTGTGCAGCCCACAGACTTTGGCCCAGAGCTGTGTTCTTAATAGGCACTTTCATTTTCCCTGCAAACTGGGGGAAATATGTTTTTTCTAATAATGGATGGAACCTGAAGTCTACAGATACAGAATAAGCACCAGGGAAAGGCTCATAGAATCCTATCATCTATGCACATCCAAGCAGTGCTATGAGAATAATTAATGATTATGCAGGTCTTTGAGATGTTCAGATGAAAGGGGCTTTAAAAGAGTCCAGAATTATGATGATGATCCATGTCACTCTTTTTTTTTTTTTTCTGAGACAGAGTTTCGCTCTTATTGCCCAGGCTGGAGTGCAATGGTGCGATCTCGGCTCACCACAACCTCCCCCTCCCAGGTTCAAGCGATTCTCCTGCCTCAGCCTCCTGAGTAGCTGGGATTACAGGCATGAGCCACCATGTCCAGCTAATTTTTGTATTTTTAGTAGAGATGGGGTTTCTCCATGTTGGTCAGGCTGGTCTTGAACCCCCAACCTCAGGTGATCCACCTGCCTCAGCCTCCCAAGGTGTTGGGATTACAGGCATGAGCCACCACACCCGGCCCATGTCACCCTTTCAAAGCCTGAAACCAAATTTCACAGCATCCCTCAGGTTTCCTCAGACTGGGAAGAGTTCAGGGCTACTCCTCCAAGGGTGGCTAAAAAGTGACTTCTCAACACCCACCACTCAGGATTTTCAGGAAAGACAAACTTTAAAATAAGGCTAGAGATAGCAAAAGTCCCAACAAAACAAACTCTTGGCTTCCTGAGAAAAAGTGAAACCGAGATACTACGTGTCCTCCAGCAGGGACAGTTGGACTCTAGACCAGTCATCTGCACCTGTCTTCCTATCTTGTCCTCTTGGCTAGTGGCACTCACAGGCTTTCGGGTGTTGGGATCTGCCTGCAGTCACCTGGATCAGAACCTGCATGTTCAGGCCAGGCATGGTGGCTCACACCTGTAATCCCAGTACTTTGGGAGGCCGAAGCAGATGGATCACTTGAGGCCAGGTGTTCGAGGCCAGCCTGGCCAACATGGCAAAACCCTGTCTCCACTAAAAATACAAAAAGTAGTTGGGTGTGGTGGTGGGCACCTGTAATCCCAGCTACTCAAGAAGCTGAGGCAGGAGAATTGCTTGAACTCAAGAGGCGGAGGTTGCAGTGAGCCAAGATCATGACGCCATTACACTCCAGCCTGGGCAACAGAGCCAGACTTGGTCTCAAAAAAAAAAAAAAAAAAAAAAAAAAAGGACCTGCACGTTCAAGTTGTTATTTTTGTTCTGAGTATATAAATTTTGGCCTGAGTTCAGCTTTCATGAAGCACTACGAATCAATCTCTCTCTCTCTCTTTCCCTCCCTCTCACTCATGGCATGGGTCAAGCCATCTCTTGATTACCACTTGAAAATCTGTTATGACCCAACCTTGGGAATATTGCTTCAACATCGAAGCTTAGATTTTCTTCAACTTCCATTTTCCTTGATAGCAAGTTTCCTCTCTCTGTTCTCTTTGCTTTATTCCTGCATCCTTGTTTTAGTTGACTTGGGTTGGTACCACTTTACCAATAATTCACTAAACATAAAAAATGTCTTCTCTGAGTCTGTAGCTATGACTGCCTATGTTAGATGGAACTAAAAGAGCTTCAATACTTTTGCAGGCCCAGGCAAACATGGATACAGTTATAATTAAGCAGTAAATCACAACAAGATGCTGTTAGAGCATGTCTCAGATGTGTTGGCGAAAGTTGAATGTCCTCACCTGCCAGCAGGAAAGAAAAACAAAGAATGAAAAGCCCAGCCAAGCTTAACCAGACAGGGCTTATACCCAGTATGATCATAAAGCCACTCCTGGCTTATATTTCCAGGAATGAAAAATCCATTGTACAAAGAGCCAGGGTTATATTACATACCAAATGCTAATTCCCTCTTTAGCAGATCAGGTTAAATCATTTCCTGGTTTGCAAGGGGCAACTTTGATTAGACTAATTGTGAGATTAGAAGAACCCAGACCTCTGTGACTGGCATGCCAAAAAAGTACAATTTATTTAAAACAATGACCAGAAAATTACATATAAAGACTTAATTCCAGACCCTAAATTAGAAGGTGTAGGGTTTTGTTTTTTTTTGTATTTTTTTTTTGTTTTTTGTTTTTTTTTGAGACAGAGTTTCGCTCTTATTGCCTAGGCTGGAGTACAATGGTGCAATCCCCACTCACTGCAACCTCCGCCTCCTAGGTTCTAGTGATTCTCCTGCCTCAGCCTCCCGAGTAGCTGGGATTACAGGCATGCACCACCATGCCCTGCTAATTTTTTGTATTTTTAGTAGAGACAGGGTTTCTCCATGTTGGTCAGGCTGGTCTCAAACTCCCAACCTCAGGTGATCCGCCCGCCTTGGCCTCCCAAAGTGCTGGGATTACAGGCATGAGCCACCACGCCCAGCTAGAAGGTGTAGGGTTTTAACCTGGATCTGCCATCAACTAATGGAGTAATTTGGCCTCATTGTACCTTGCTCTGGCCTCGGAGGCTCATTGTTGGTTTTGGTCCCTACACAGCTAATGTCAGTGTGGACAGTCCTTGATTTCCAACTCAGACTTGGAAAACAAGCAAACAGGTACTGGAGGAGGCACCGACTCTCAGTCTCTAACTACTCTTTGAGCCCAATTCAGGATATGCTTTCGTGGAAGAAGGAGGTCTCTCTTCTGGGCAAATATATATATATATATAGATGTGTGTGTGAATATATATATATATACATATATATACACACATATATATATTCTATAATATATATAATATGTAGTTTTTTAGAATGAGTCTCACTCTGTTGCCCAGACTGGAGTGCAGTGGCGTGATCTTGGCTCACTGCAACCTCCACCTCCGGGGTTCAAGCGATTCTCCTGCCTCAGCCTCTTGAGTAGCTGGGATTACAGGCCCCCGCCACCATGCCCGGCTAATTTTTGTATTTTTTAGTAGAGATAGGGTTTCACCATGTTGGTCAGGCTGGTCTCGAACTCCTGACCTCAGGTGATCCACCTGCCTCGGCCTCCCAAAGTGCTGGGATTACAGGTGTGAGCCACCACGCCTGGCCCTAATATTTGTATTTTTAGTAGAGATGGAGTTTCTCCACGTTGGCCAGGCTGGTCTCGAACTCCTGACCTCAAGTGATCTACCTGCCTCGGCCTCCTGAAACGCTGGGATTACAGGCATGAGCCACCATGCCCAGCAAATATATCTGAATGATGTATCTTGGGCAAATATATCTGAATAACTTGATGATGCCTCCTCCCCAGGCCCCTCCCTAGAACATACAGTGGCTTCTACTGAGGCTCAGCTGTTAGCAGCCCCTTAAGCTGGAAGAAGAGATGCAACGAACCAGAAGGAAAAGAGAATCTTTAGTAAGTTATAGTTGAAACAATACTATAAATTCATGTAAACCATGGGCTAAATGGCTTTTTGTGATTTGGACTGGGACCTTCAACCACTACCTAAACCATGTTTTTGCAGGAAAATGTTTCCGGAGGTGTACACAACTGGCTTATTGACTTCGGGATACAAATTCCTCAGTAAATTGCTGACTGTGCCCTCACAATAGAGTCTGATTCTGGAAGAGACCTTAGAGACCATACAGTTGAACTCCAGATTTTCTAATGCCTTCCTTTAGATTGTTCTAAGGCATGGGATCAAAAGATTTGTCACAACTATATTGCTCATAATCTGTAACATGTTCTCTAAGTGTGGTCCCCGACTATCTGGCAACGACAGCATCACCTGAGAGCTTGTTATAAATGCAGATTCTCAGGCCTCTCTCCAGACTTACAGAATCAGAGGCTCTGGGAATGGGGCCCAGCAATCGGTTTTAACAACTCCTCTGTGTGGTACTAGTTTGAGAATCACCGGTCTATAGGAAAAACATATTTATCAAGGGAGAAAGTTGTGGGGAGATGCTTTATTGTCTACCTTGAGTGTGCTTAATATTAAATATGTGTGTAAGTAGCCATTTTTGTCCTGTCTTTGCAACCTGCTTTTTGCATGTGAAAAACAGAAATGACCTCATTTTGCCCCCTCCATCAAAAGCGGGTTGACGATGTTATAGTTGAACATTCTCTCTCTACCTGTCTTTGATCTCACGATGGAGCCAAGATTCTGCTCAGAGAAAGGTGCTCCTGCCAGTACCAGGCCTCTGAGCCCTGGAGGTCACCAGGCAAGGTGCTTCCCATACAATTCAGAAGCAGGCTGGCAAGCTGAGGTAAGGGATTTGATGGCTTGGCCACCACCTGACAGGGAGGAAATCAGCTCGCTGTCCTGCCTGGTCCTGCTGGGGAGCTCCCCAACTCGGGAAACACCTGGTCCACATATGGTCAGAGAGCTGAGGGCCAGGGCCTCACAAAGCAAGAACAAACATCCTCAATAACCTTCCATGGGCTGTTATCAGAATTAATGGCAAGGCAGGGGGCACCCACAGGGCTCTGAGCCCTTTCAGAGAAAGGCATAGTATGAAGACTTTTCACAGAAATGTGTGTTTATTACGTGTGGGTGACTTTTTCCTATTTATCTCTCTGCTGGACACAAATTCAACTGGGAGTTCTTGAGGAAAGGGCCATCGCCTCACTTAATATTATATTGCTAAGATTCAACCATATTGTTATCTGTAGCTGTAGTTCATTTGTTTTTTGTTTGTTTATTTTTTTCAGAGCCCACTGAAAGAATAGTTCATTTGTTTTAACTGCTGAATCACATTCCATTGTAGGAATAAAACACAACTTACTCATCTTCTCTCCTCTTGATGGGCATTTGGATTGTTTTGGGGTTTTTGTTACTGTAAACAGGAGACAAGATGTTCCTGTCTGGAAAAAGATCAGTAAGGAGCAACTTAACCTATTGATAACAAAACCCATTATGAAATATAATAATTAAAGCAATGCAGTACTGGCCTGGGGAGAGACAAACTGACCAATGGAATAGAATGGAATGGTGTGGAACTTTGGCATATGCCAGAGGTGGCATATAAAACCAGTGGGAGGGCCAGGTGTTGTGGCTCATGCCTGTAATCCCAGCACTTTGGGAGGCTGAGGCAGGAGAATCACTTGAACCTGGGAGGCAGAGGTTGCAGTGAGACAAGATTGTGCCATTGCACTCCAGCCTGGGCAACAAGGGTGAAACTCCATCTCCAAAAAAAAAAAAAAAAAAAAGAAAAGAAAAGAAAAGAAAGAACATATAGGTGAATCTTTCAGACTTTGAAGTTGGAAAAGACTTCTTAAATAATACCTAAACAGTATTTAACTGAAAAGGAAAGACTGATAAATTTGACTATATTAAATGTAAGAACATTTTTCACACATAGATTTTTCTGCAAAAAAATTTCCAAGAATAAAGATTATTCTGCTACTCTTAACCTCTCCCCAGTAATAAACTTTTTATAATTTGAGATTAGATTTGAATATAAATACAATTCCAGGCTGGGCGTGGTGGCACATGTCTGTAATCCCAGCACTTTGGGAGGCCAAGTCAGGAGAGTCACTTGAACCTGGGAGGCAGAGGCTGCAGTGAGGCAAGACTGTGCCACTGTACTCCAGCCCGGGCAACAGAGCAAGACACCATCTCAAAAAATAATAATAATAAATAAATACAATTGCAGTTGACTCCATAGTCTTTTTTTTTTTTTTGAGACAGAGTCTCATTCTGTTGCCCATGCTGGAGTGCAATGGCATGATCTTGGCTCACTGCAACCTCGATCTCCTGATCTCCCAGGCTCAGGTGATCCTCCCACCTTAGCCTCCCGAGTAGCTGGGACTACAGGTATGCACCATCACACTCAGCTAATTTTTTTTTTTTGAGACGGAGTCTCGCCCTGTCACTCAGGCTGGAGTGCAATGGCATGATATCAGCTCACTGCAACCTCTGCCTCCTGGATTCAAGCGATTCTCCTGCCTCAGCCTCCCAAGTAGTTGGGATTACAGGCGAAGCCACCATGCCTGGCCAATTTTTTGTATCTTTAGTAGAGATGGGGTTTTATCATGTTGGCCAGGCTGGTCTCAAACTCCTGATCTCGTGATCTGCCCGCCTCATGAGGCCTCCCAAAGTGCTGGGATTACAGGCGTGAGCCACCGTGCCCGGCCTCGGCGAATTTTTGTATCTTTTGCAGAGATGGGTTTTCACCATGTTGTCTGGGTTTCATAGTCTTAAAGGGAATCATTCTTTCCCCCAAACTGCAGTAACATTATTGGTGCCAAATCACCCTCTTCCCTTGACCTGGTTCATCTTAACCAAGTGTTCCCTTCTTGCTTCCTGCTTCCTCTTTCACCCCACTTAGAATAGAAACATCAGAGCCTTTACTAGCTGGAAACCATAATGGGAGAGAAAGGTCAAAATATGCTGAATTAAAACATAAGTGGGACATTATCCTCACCCAAAGATAAAAATTTGAAGTTACCAACAATAAAGAAGCTAATGGAAATTAATTAATATTCCTTCCTCAAATATTTATTTGAGCATTAACTCTCTCTTAGACACTGTGCTAGAAGCTAGAAATAGAAACATGAGATGCAGCCAGGCACGGTGGCTCAGCCACCGTGATTACTCCCAGCACTCTGGGAGGCTGAGGTGGGTGGATCATTGAGGTCAGGAGTTCGAGACCAGCCTGGCCAACATGGTGAAACCCCCGTCTCTACTAAAAATACAAAAATTACCTAGGC
Organism: Pan troglodytes; assembly: GCF_028858775.2. Classification (NCBI taxonomy): domain Eukaryota; kingdom Metazoa; phylum Chordata; class Mammalia; order Primates; family Hominidae; genus Pan; species Pan troglodytes. The sequence goes on from NC_072398.2 coordinate 23,281,705, forward strand.
ATGGTGGCACGTGCCTGTAATCCTAGCTACTGGGGAGGCTGAGGCAGGAGAATCACTTGAATCTAGGAGGCAGAGGGTGCAGTGAACTGACATTGTGCCATTGCACTCCAGCCTGGGAGACAAGAGCGAAACTGTCTCAGAAAAAGAAAAGAAAAGAAAAAAAAGGAAACATAAGATCCAGTCTCTGTTCTAAAGGAAGACAAGGAGATGCTAGGGCCAGTGTGCTTGGCACTATGTTAGAGTTCTATAAGCTCCCAGCAGAGCACACAAGAAGGAATGGGCGGTGATAGCAGGGAGAGTGGGGAAGGTTGGGGAAAGGCAGGGATAGGAGAAGCTTGAAAGGTCCAATTTGAGCAAGGACATGAAGGTGTGAATAAGCAGCTGAACACAGAGAAGCACAGGTAGTCAGCATGGCTGAAGCACAGGGTCCCAGTGGGGAGACTGCTTGAGAACCAAGGCACAGCATGAGGCAGAGGCCAGTTTGGGTGTTTGAACTTTCTTCAGAAGCTAGAGGTGCCACTGAAGAGTTTCAAACACAGGAGTGGCATTATTATTATTATTGAGACAGTTTCGCTCTTGTTGCCCAGGCAGGGGTGCAGTGGTGCAATCTCGGCTCACTGCAACCTCCACCTCCCAGGTTCAAACAATCCTCCTGCCTCAGCCTCCCAAGTAGCTGGGATTACTGGCATGTGCCATAATGCCCAGCTAATTTTGTACTTTTAGTAGAGACAGGCTTTCACCATGTTGGCCAGGCTGGTCTCGAACTCCTGACCTCAGGTGATCCATCCACCTCAGCTTCCCAAAGTGTTGGGATTACAGGCGTGAGCCACCGTGCCCAACCAGGAGTGACATAATTATATTTGGTTTCAGGGAGATCACTATGGCTGCAGTGTGCGGTGCGGGCGGAAGGGTTTGAGGATGGTGGTAGGAAGTTCACCCAGACCGGAGCCCATGGTGGCTGAAACACAGAGTTAGCATTGGGAGAGGAAGGGCACTGAGAGAGAAGTGAAGCAATTGGATGTTGACTAGATTTGGGAGATGACAAAGCATGGGATCTAGGATGACTCTGTTTTAGACGCCCAGGTGGATAGATGGTGGTACCACTCACTGAATTACAGAATACAAAAGCTAAAGCAAGTTTACGGGGAAGATAATTAATCTTGAGATACATATGGGACATCCAGATGGCAGAGCCAGAGAGCTAAGAGGCCTACCATGGCATGCTGCAGAGCCAGGGCAAGGAAAGGGGCTGGGCAAGCCCAGAGAAACCTCTGCAGAACCTGGCTGGGAGGGGCGGATTGACAGTGGAAGAGACAAAGGGCACACGGTGGAAGAGGGTGTTTTTTTGGGGGGTTAGGACAGGGTCTTGCTCTGTCACCAGAGTTGGAATACAGTGGTGTGATCATAACTCACTGTAGCGTCAAACTCTGGGGCTCAAGGAATCCTCCCACCTTAGCCTCCCAAGTAGCTGGGACCACAGATGCATGCCACGATGCCTGGCTAATTTTGTAATTTTTTGTAGACATGCGGTCTTGCTCTATGCCCAGGCTGATTTAGAACTCCTGGCCTCAAGTGATCTTCCAGCCTCAGCCTCCCAAAGTGGTAGGATTATAGGCACGAGCTACCATGCCCAGCCAAGGCTGGTTTTTAAGTTTAAGACATATGAAACATAAATATGTATCCAGATTGTGAAAAAGAAGCCAGTAGAACTGGAATATTTGATGGAGAAATCCCATCTTTATGTCTTACATCTTGTGGATATTGAACTTTCAAAGAAAAGGTAATGATATCTGTAAGAAGCCACTCTTACTCTAAATCCTAGACAGTGTCAGAATTATAGCATAGTCCTTCTTGCCTCATCGACAGCAAACAATAATTTTGATGCACAAACAAGGTATATATCCAAAATTGCAAGAATCACGCAAAGGAACGTAACTCAGAATGGCAGGCGCAGGCCTAATATCTTCATCTGCATCTGTGTTCCACTAATATCCTAACAGCATCCAGCCCTTCTCATTGGACTTTTCTATTTCGGTGGGATCTGTGATACAATCACATAGGCATTTTCCAGATTTATGCAGATAATGCAGAATATCGTTATAAATTCATGACATAAACATTGACGGGCTGTACATGGAACCCAGCTATAGAAAGGGAAAGGCAAAGAAAAAGAACCTGGCTAGGAGTACATTGAAGATGAAAACACACTGGAAATATTCCCACCCAAGCCTTCCCACTCGGCACTCAGTAGTGAGTGATCATGAAGGTTTCTGGCAGGAAGAGGACACTCAAGGAGATTGATCAAATGTCTCTTTTTTCCTCCTCCCTGATCTTCTACCTTCTGGACTGTGCTTTGTCTTTTTTTTTTTTGAGACGGCTGTCGCCCAGGCTGGAGTGCAATGGCGCGATCTCGGCTCATTGCAAACTCCGCCTTCTGGGTTCACGCCATTCTCCTGCCTCAGCCTCCTGGGTAGCGTGCCTGCCACCACGCCCGGCTAATTTTTTTGTATTTTTAGTAGAGACGGGGTTTCACCATGTTAGCCAGGATGGTCTCGATCTCCTGACCTCGTGATCCACCCACCTCGGCCTCCCAAAGTGCTGGGATTATAGGCGTGAGCCACCGCGCCCAGCCTGTGCTTTGTCTTTGAGGACACCAGATTCCCATGAGTAAAGAGGAAGCCATTTAGTCAATTCTGCTTCCTCAGGGTCTCCCCCATTTTCCTTCGTTTGGTGCCCTTGTCTGCAGGCCTTCATCCCCTCTGGACCTTGGCAGAAGCCTGACTGGTCTTTATGCTGTGGAATCACTCAGATCCGAGTTGAAATCTTGGTTCTGATACCTTATGGCTGTGTGACCTAGGTTAAGTCACTTCACCTTTCTGAGTCTGTTTCCACACTTGTAAAACAGAGATGGCTACTCAATAAATGGTGACTAGTATTGTTGTTATTTATGCCTTCAATCTCTATCCAGGGTTCTTTTTCTTTTCTTTTTTATTTTTTTGAGACAGAGTTTCAATCTTCTCACCTAGGCTGGAGTGCAATGGTGTGATCTTGGCTCCCTGCAACCTCCACCTCCCAGGTTCAAGTGATTCTCCTGCCTCAGCCTCCCGAGTAGCTGGGATTACAGACATGCCCAGCTAATTTTTGTATTTTTGTAGAGATGGGGTTTCACCATGTTGGTCAGGCTGGTCTTGAACTCCTGACCTCAAGTAATCTGCCCGCCTTTGCCTCCCAAAGTGCTAGGATTACAGACGTGAGCCAAGTAATCTGCCCGCCTCTGCCTCCCCAAGTGCTAGGATTACAGACGTGAGCCACCACGCCTGGCTCCCAGGGTTATTTTTCTAAAGCATGGATCTGACCATGTCTCCTTTTTGTTCAAAACCTGCTGTGGTCTCTCCTTCCTTACGGAGTGAGGTCCAGATGTCTCAGCCAGGTGTTAAAAGCCCAGTCTGCCTCTTCAGCCATTATCCTCCACGCTTTCACCCTTTCCCCTGCTATGTATGCTCTTGCAATAACTTCTTTCCATTCCTTGAACGAACCCCGTGCTCCTCCTCAGTGCCTTTCTATTAAGTGCACCTGTGTGTTTGTCATCAACGCTTTTATTTTTTAACCTGATCAGCCTATCCAATGCATACCCATTCAAAGCCCCAATTCTTTGTCTCTCTGTCTCCCCTAAGTGCCTTTGGGATGTAGCTTGTGTGTGCCTGTGGGTCTGTTATAGCATTTACTGGTCTGAGACATTTCAAGAATGATTTTTTATTTATTATGGTTTTAGAACATCTGGAGACTAGGCCCTTACCTTTTTTATCCTGGTATCTCTCTGTCAAGTTCCCTCCCTCTCATCCCTCTTTTCCTGCACTTAGGAGGTAAGAAATAAATGGTTGTTAAATTGAATTGAATAAACCACTCATACTGCAGGTCTCTAAATCTTTAGAGTGAGCTGTGATGATACAGAGTTTCATCTTTACACAGCGAATTCCTTTGTGGTTATTGACTCTGCACGTGAGCATAAAGAGGACACATAGGGTAGCTGTGTTCAGTAATTACCTTATCCTCCAAGTGGAAGAAGGTGGGGAGACTTAGCTCATCACGTCAGTCTTAACAACTAGAAAAAAAGATACAGTAAAGTGGATTTTGATGGTGTGTGGAGAAAAAAGAGTGTGGGTGTTTATGAATTAAAATGAAATGAGCTCTGGCCGGGCATGGTGGCTCATGCCTGTTATCCCAGCACTTTGGGAGGCCGAGGTGGGCGGATCACCTGAGGTCAGGAGTTCAAGACCAGCCTGGCCAACATGGTGAAACCCCGTCTCTACAAAAATACAAAAATTAGCTGGGTATGATGGCAGGTGCCTGTAATCCCAGCTAGTTGGGAGGCTGAGGCAGGAGAGTCGCTTGAACCCGGGAGGCAGAGGTTGCTGTGAGCTGAGATCTCGCCATTGTACCCTAGACTGGTGACAGAGTGAGACTCCATCTCAAAAAAAAAAAAAAAAAAGAAAAGAAAAGAACTGAGCTCTATAATATCCTGAGGAATCGAAGGCAGTGCCTCTGTAATTTGCATCTCTGGTTTTTTGTGTAGAAACTCTTTAGTTAACTTATAGTTCCTTACTTCAATCTCAGACTTCTTTGAATACCAATCTTAGGGCATACTATTAGGTGTGACTTGAAAAGAAGTTCCATAGTCAATTAAGTTTGCAAAATACTGGATTAAACAAACAAAATAAAATTTCTCAGGGCTTTTACTATGTTAATAAATTTTGTGAATCTCTAAAAGAGGGCATATGGTATAGGAGTTGTTACAGAATGAATGTTTGTGTCTCTGCCAAATTCAGTTTTTTTTAAGAGATGGGGTCTCACTCTATTGTCCAGGCTGGAGTGCAGTGGCACCATCATAACTCACTGCAGCCTCAAACTCCTGGCCTCAAGCAATCCTCCTGCCTTAGCCTCCTGGGATTACAGGCTCAAGCCACCATGCTTGGTTCAAATTCACATATTGAAGCCCTAACCCCCAGTGCGACGGTACTAGGAGAGGCAGCCTTTGGGAGGTAATTAGGGTTAGAGAGGTTAGGATGTAGCGCTCATTATGGGATTAGTGCCCTTATCAGAAGAGGAACAGACTGCATCTTGCTCTCTCTCTCTCTCCCATCTGGACATGCCAGCGAAAAGGCATCTGTCTATAAGCCGGAAGAGGGCCCTCACCAAGAACTGAATCTGCCAGCACCTAGATCGTGGGACTTCCCAGCCTCTAGAACTATGAGAAATAAATATCTGTTGTGTAAGTTACCTGGTATGTTTTTCTTTCTTTCTTTCTTTTCTTTTCTGAGACAGTCTCGCTCTGTCGCCCAGGCTGGAGTGCAGTGACACGATCTCGGCTCACTGCAACCTCCACTTCCTGGGTTCCAGTGATTCTCCTGCCTCAGCCTCCCAAGTAGCTGGGATTACAGGCAGGCGCCATCACACCCTGCTAATTTTTGTATTTTTAGTAGAGACAGGGCTTCACCATGTTGGCCAGGATGGTCTCGAACTCCTGACCTCAAGTGATCCTCCCACCTCGGCCTCCCACATTTCTGGGATTACAGGTGTTAGCCATTGCTCCTGGCCTGGTATGGTATTTTGTTACAGCAGCCCAAGTCAGACTAAGACAGGAGTGTTCTCAAATGTATCTGAAAATGGAATTCTTTTATAACAGCGCATTGTGGTCTAGGGTTTTCTGGAGTGCAGTTTGGGAGATGCCGCTCTGATTTAACCTTCATAGAATCTGGAGCCTGTATATAGATTTGTTTCATCTCCTAACAGCAGCACATGATGCGCATTATGCCTTTCCTTCTATCAATGTCCAGAGGACTGCGACAGTGACTATGCATTTCATGTTCTTTATGAATCCTTTACACAGCCCAAATACATGGATTCTAGATTTCTGGTAAATATTCTAAGGAAAACCCTCTACTAATTTATGGAAAATGAGAGAATTTTTGTATCGTTCCTATCCTTACCTTCTTATTCAGAATGATGTAGGTTGTCTGTATTCAAAGGCTACAGGTAATTAAAAAGAAAAGTGAGGTATTTAATTAAATGTCACATTACACTAACAAGGAGGAAATTGTTTTTTGTACATAAAGCAGCTTGTCTTACCCTCTGTCTGAAATACATTAGAATATAAAAATTATCGGCTGGGCGCAGTGGCTCACGCCTGTAATTCCAGCACTTTGAGAGGCTGAGGTGGGTGGATCACTTGAGGTCAGCAGTTTGAGATCAGCCTGGCCAACATAGTGAAACCCTGAATCTACTAAAAATACAAAAAATTAGCAGGGCGTGGTGGTGCGCACCTGTAATCCCAGCTACTTGGGAGGCTGAGGCAGGAGAATCACATGAACGCACGAGACAGAGGTTGCAGTGAGCTGAGATCAAGCCATTCCACTCCAGCCTGGATGACAGAGCAAGACTCCATCTCAAATAAATAAATAAAATAAAAATAAAAATTATTTGCAGGAGTGCCTAAATAGCTAAGACCTTCACTGTCTGGAACTTTTAGAAAACCTGCTGTTCTGGATAGCTGAGGTTCCCTGATTGTTAGGGTTTAACCCATAAATTCACGAATATTCAAAATTCTTCCCTTTCTGGAGAACTTTTTCTTCTTCTTCTTTTTTTTTTTTTTTTTGAGACAAAGTCTCGCTCTTGTCCCCCAGGCTGGAGTGCGATGGCACGATCTCGGCTCACTGTGACCTCCGCCTCCGGGGTTCAAGCAATTCTCCTGCCTCGGCCCCCCGAGTAGCTGGGATTACAGGCACGCCACCACGCCCAGCTAATTTTTGTATTTTTAGTTGAGACGGGATTTCACCATGTTGGCCAGGCTGGTCTCGAACTCCTGACCTCAGGTGATCCACCCACCTCGGCCTCCCAAAGTGCTGGGATTACAGGCATGAGCCACTATGCCCAGCCGACTTTTTCTAAAATGTGTTTTGTGCTGCCTTGCCATCATAACTAGAAAACACTGAACATAACTGAGCCTTTGCATTAGACTCGGGATATGGAAAATCCCTTTAGGGCCTAATTTCGTGTGTCACATTGTTTGACCCAATACAATCTTTTCCCCAATGGTGGTGATTTGGAGTTCCTTCTGTGTTGATTTTTTTTTTCTTCCTTCCTTCCTTCCTTTCTTTCTCTCTCTTTCTTTCCTTTTCCTTTCTTTTCTTCTTCTTCTTCTTTTCTTTTTTTCTTTTTGAGACAGGGCCTCACTTTTTCACCCAGGCTGGAGTGCAGTGGCATGATCATGGCTCACTGCAGCCTTGACCTCCCAGGCTCAAGCGATCCTCCCACCTCAGCCTCTGGAGTAGCTGGGACTATGGGCATGCATCACCACACCCAGCTAGTTTTTTGTATTTTTAATAGAGACAGAGTTTCGCCATGTTGGTCAGGCTGGTCTCAAACTCCTGGTCTAGGATTACAGGCGTGGGCCACCACACCGGCCTGATTTTTGTCTTTAAATACAGGCGGTGGCTCACTCCTGTAATCCTAGCACTGTGGGAGGCTGAGGCAGGCGGGTCACTTGAGGTCAGGAGTTCAAGACTAGTCTGGCCAACGTAGTGAAACTCCATCTCTACTAAAAATACGAAAGTTAGCTGGGCGTGGTGGCGGGTGCCTGTAATCCCAGCTACTCAGGAGGCTGAGGCAGGAGAATCACTTGAACCTGGGAGGTGGAGGTTGCAGTGAGCCAAGATTGCGCCACTGCACTACAGCCTGGGTGACATAGAGAGACTCAGTCTCAAAAAAAAAAAAAAAAAATCACTCTGGTAGGCAGCCCTTATTTCTCATTCTTGTCCCCATGCCAGCCTCTTGCAGCCCCCATTTTGCTCTCTTCTCTTCCTGTCTCCTCACTAATTTTCTGCAGGCTGTTAAGCAGAGCACAATAGAATCTATTTTAGAATCTGTTTTATTTTATTTTATTTTATTGGAGACAGGGTCTTGCTCTGTCACCAAGGTTGGAGTGCAGTGATGCAATCCTGTCTCACTGCAACCTCAACCTCTCAAGCTCAAGTGATCCTCCCACCTCAGCCTCCTGAGTACCTGGGACTACAGGCATGTGCCACCTTGCCCAGCTAATTTTTGTATTTTTTGTAGAGGCAAGGCTTTGCCATATTGTCCAGGCTGGTCTTGAACTTCTGGACTCAAGTGATTATCCCACCTCAGCCTCCCAAAGTGCTGAGATTACAGGTATGAGCCACCACGCATGGCCTAGAATATTTTTTAAAACAAGAAGGGCCTAGAATTCTACAAGAAAATTATACAGACATTAACTGTTCAGAAGCCATTGCACTTATTTCTATTTTTAGTTTTTAAAAATGTTTTTCAGGGTGCTACAGTGGCTCATGCCTGTAATCCCAACACTTTGGGAGGCTGAGGTGGGAAGATCACTTGAAGCAAGGAATTCAAGACCAACCTCTACAAAAAACCTCTACAAAAAATGTTTTTAAAATTTACAAAGCAAGACCTTGTCTCTACCAAAAAAAAAATTAAAAATAAAAAAGGTAGCTGGGTGTGGTAGTATACACCTGTGGTCCTGGCTACTTGGGAGACTAAGGCAGGAGGTTTGCTTGAGGCTAGGAGTTTGAGGCTGAGTGAGCTAAGATTGGGCCACTGCCCACTCCAGCCTGGGTGGCAGAGTGAGACTCTGTTTCTTTTCTTTTCTTTCTTTCTTTCTTTCTTTTTTTTTTTTTGAGACAGAGTCTGGCTCTGTCACCCACACTGGAATGCAGTAGTGCGTCTAAGCTCACTGCAACCTCAGCCTTAGGCTCTCCTGCCTCAGGCTACTGAGTAGCTGGGACTACAGATGTGTACCACCACGCCCGGCTAATTTTTGTATTTTTAGTAGAGATGGAGCTTAGCCAAGTTGTCCAGGCTGGTTGTGAACTCCTGACCTCAAGTGATCCACCCACCTTGGTCTCCCAACGTGCTGGGATTACAGACATGAGTGACCACGCCTGGCCAAGACCCTGTTTCAAAAAAACAAAAATGTATTCCAGATAGGTGAGTTACAGAATGTTGGGTTTTTCAAATAAATTCAGTAAACTTATTCAAAGCTGAATCCTAATTCAATTGCCCAATGACCCCTGACCTTTTATATTATTTTATTTAAAAATTTTTTTTCAGAAACAGTGTTTTGCTATATTGCTCAGGCTGGACTTGAACTCCTGGGCTCAAGTGATCCTCCTACTTCAGCTTCCGCCCCTGACTTTTTATTTTTATTTATTTATTTATTTATTTATTTATTTATTTATTTTTGAGATGGAGTCTTGCTGTGTCACCAGGTTGGAGTAGAGTGGCATGATCTTGGCTCAATGCAACCTCCGCCTCCTGAGTTCAAGCAATTCTCCTGCCTCAGCCTCCCGAGTAGCTGGGACCACAGGTGTGCACCACCACGCCCAGCTAATTTTTGTATTTTTAGGAGAGACGGGGTTTCACTATGTTGGCCAGGATGGTCTCAATCTCTTGACCTCCTGATCCACCCATCTCTACCTCCCAAAGTGCTGAGATTACAGGTGCGAGCCACCGCGCCTGGCATTTTTGTTATTTTGAGATGGAGTTTTGCTCTTGTTGCCCAGGCTGAAGTGCAATGGCGCGATCTCAGCTCACTGCAACCTCCACCTCCTGGGTTCAAGCGATTCTCCTGCCTCAGCCTCCCAAGTAGCTAGGATTACAGGCGTGCACCACCATACCCAGCTAATTTTGTGTTTTTAGTAGAGATAGGGTCACCACATTGGCCAGGCTGGTCTCGAACTCCTGACCTCAAGTGATCCAACTGCCTCGGCCTCCCAAAGTGCTGGCATTACAGGTGTAAGCCACTGTGCCCGGCCAGCACCTGACTTTTTAATTGATAGGGCACAACACCTTCTATTTTAGAAATCTCAAAGAAGGCTGGGAGCGGTGGCTCACGCCTGTAATCTCAGCATTTTGGGAGGCCAAGGCAGGTGGATCATCTGAGGTTGAGAGTTCAAGACCAGCCTGGCCAACATGGTAAACCCCATCTTTACTGAAAATACAAAAATTAGCCAGATGTGGTGGCACATGTCTGTAATCCCAGCTATTTGGGAGGCTGAGGCAGGAGAATAGCTTGAACTCGGGAGGCAGAGTTTGCAGTAAGTCGAGATAGCACCACTGCACTACAGCCTGGGTGACAGAGCTAGACTCTGTCTCACAAAAAAAAGAAAAGAAAAGAAAAGAAATCTCAAAGGATTCACAATCTGGAAGTCTGGCCACATCCTGTGGTAGATAGGTAAATTCTACCAATAGTCATAGTCGTAACTCTTCAACCATTCAGAAACAAATGTGTAAAATAGTCAGATGAGCTTCCTGAGTTCACACAGCAAAACATCTAGGGAATAAGAGACATTTGACTTTCAGTCAGTCTCTCTCTATTTGCTAAATAACATTTCCTCTTCGGTTGCACAGCTAAATTTAAATAAAATAATGAAGGTTATTTATTTGAGACAGAGTCTTGCTCTGTTGCCCAGGCTGGAATGCAGTGGTGTGATCTCGGCTCACTGCAACCTCTGCCCACCGGGTTCAAGCGATTCTCGTGCCTCAGCCTCCCGAGTAGCTGGGACTACAGGCATGCACCACCATGCCTGGCTAATTTTTGTATTTTTAGTAGAAGGGGATTTCACCATGTTGGCCAGGCTCAAACTCTTGACCTCAAGTGATCTGCCTGCCTCAGCCTCCCAAAGTGCTGGGATTACAGACGTGAGCCACCGTGCCCAGCCAAAGGTTATTTATTTATCAAAGATATTCAGTTAGTGGATATGATGGTTAATTTTATGTCAACTTGCTTGGGCCATCATGTGCCCAGATGTTTGGTCAAACATGATTCTGGGTGTTCCTTTGGGGTGTTTTTGGATGAGGTTAACATTTGAATCAGTAGACTGAGTAAGGCAGGTTGCCTCCCCTAATGTGGGTGGACCACATCCAATCAGTTGAAGGCCTGAATAGAACAAAATGGTTGACACTTGCCCCAGTAAAGGAGAACTCCTCCTGCCTGACTCCTTTTGAACTGAGACATCAGCTTTTCCCTGCCTTTGGACTTGAAGACTTGAACTAAAACACAGACTCTTTCTTAGTTCTCCAGTCTGCTGGCCTTCTTGTGGGAACTACACCATTAGCTCTCCTGGGTCTCCAGCTTGCCGACTCACCCTGTAGATCTTGGGACTTGTCAGCCTCCATAATCATGTGAGCCAATTCCTTATTATCTATCTATGTATTTATTGATCTATCTGTCTATTCATCCATCTATTCATCCTATTGGTTCTGTTTCTCTGGAAAACCCTAATAGAGTAGACATACACCAATGTCAACTAATTAAACTACCCCCAAAGGCCTATCACTTCTCCAGCAAGAAAATCCCTCTTTGAAATGCTTGGCTATACAGAATTCAAACAGGATCATGGATTTTTATTGACCAGAGAGAAATCAAGTTCAATGTTGAAAAAAATTCTAGTACTGAGATACTAAATTTCTGGAAGATAGGCACTATGCTAGTTTTGCTTTATAGTTTTAGTACAGTGAATAATATAGAAATTTTATTTTTTAAATGAAACAGCATTGTTTGATGGTGATGATAAGAGTAATGATAACCAGTAGGGCTTTGTAAGCTAGTGTTGTCATGATAATGCAAACAAGGTAATATCTAGAGCAACTGGGAGTGATAGAATTTATTGGCGGAAGTCCACTCTGAAGGACGGTCCTTTTGTCTTGCTGATACTACAAAGAGGTGGGCTTCTATACTCAGCACTGACTGTGAGGCCAGCTTTTTATCTCTGCTCTGCACCTCTACCCTAGTGTTCTTTTCTGCCCTCTCATGCTCCTTACCAGTGTCAGTGCTGAACACAACCCTTCTCTGCCTCTCAACTCCACCTCACCATTGTCCTGTTTTCTTCCATCCAATAAGGAAGGAGGGCGGGGCTGTGCCTTCCCTGACAGCCAGCATCTTGGGACTTGCTTCAGGCTCCACCTCCCACACCATCCACCACCCGCTGTGGACTACACAGCTCTCACCCAGATGCTGTTTTTCCATCTTAGGAGCTGACCTCATTGTCCCTGGGGCTGGAGCCATCTATAAGGCAACACTTGCCAATTTGGGGGTTTATGGCATTTTTGCATTTCTGGCACAGAAGGAGTCAGCCTGTCCCATTGTCTTTTGTCATAAATAAGGTATTAGCAACCACCTTTCCTCTCTGCGCACAAACATGGCTGAAAACACAGAAGTGCGACTTGTATGTCACACATGGATATCGATTCACTAGTTTAGGAGCGTGGCTGCTGTTTATGGAAATTGCCAGCATACAGTTCTGCTTCCTGTTCTTGCAGACCAGCATGACATTTGGCTCGATTGAGCCCCTGTCATGGGTTGCCACACAAACATTGTCTGTCTGGTGCTGTCATTTCCTGGCAGTGAACAATTATTCCACATTGCCTCAAGATGCCCTCCCAGTGTCCCTCTCACGGCAGCAGAACCAGTCCTCAAAAGGCAAATGTGTGGCCAGAGCATTCTTCTGGAGAACATAGGCAGGAACAAAGCCAGTGTGGTTTACTGGAAAGCACACCAAATATAGTCTGAGGAGCATGGCCACACTATGTAGACAATAGAGGAACTGGCCCCCCTCCCACTCACCATTTAGTTGTCACAACCACACACGTGCCTTCCTGTGCCTTCCCTACCTGACGTCATGAGGTGGGAAAGGTAGCAGCAGTTGGCTCTTTTCCATAATCACTGATCAGCCCCGCCACATAGCACTGTCAACTGGAAGCTACCACACACCCATAGTAACCCAGCTAATAGCTGTCTTTCTAGATTTTTTTTTTCACTGATGTGCACTGTGTTCTTGGCCATAGCCCTAACTTTACATGCTTCAATTTCCCCATTCTTTAAAGGAATTTAATAGCAATCCAAGTTAAATTCTGCATCCTTACAATAGATTGTGTTATATTAGTGCAAAATATATTTCATCATATGTACATTGAGAATAATTAACTTCTACCTTAGTAATCCATCAAGTATCCAACTAATATTTACTTAATATCTACTCTGTACATGTCATGGTACTACAGGCTCATTTTGAAGTTTTAACAACAAATTATATATTACTTGGAAATTTGTGTCTTTCAAAAGCTAATATCAATGGTTATTTCATATTTTAAATGACAAATACCTATTCAATACTTGGGATTCTTTAAATAATAGGAATTTAAATGCAACAGAGGGATAAAAAGCGAAAAATTCCATTCAGACATCAGGTTTTATGAGGACTAAATATAATGTTAGTAATAAATGATGTGGAGTTTCCTTACTGGAAAGTACTACTTATGCCAGGCACGGCAGGTCACGCCTGTAATCCCAGCACTTCGGGAGGCTGAGGCGGGAGGATCTTTTGAGCCCAAGAGTTCAAGACCAGCCTGGGCAACTTAGCGAAAAACTCGTCTCTACAAAAAATTTAAAAATTAGCCAGGTGTGGTGGCATGCACCTGTAATCCATTTGGAGTCTGTGGCAGATCACTTGAGCCCAGGAGTTCAAGGCTGCGTGTGCTATGATTGCGCCACTACACTCCAGCCCAGGTGGCAGAGCGAGTGTCTCAAAAAAGAAAGAAAGAAAGAAAAAAAAGACTAATCATAATAATTCCTCACAAGACACGAAGCATTATCCCGACACAAAAAATGTTTTGGAAACCCAAACTGACCTTTATACAGTTACTTGTAGGATCTCAGACCTTTGAAATAGTCATTTAAAAAAATTATTTATTTATTTGAAATAGTCATTTTTGATCACCAGAAGGAAGAAATCACAAATAAAAAAAGAAGAGGCTTAAGGCTCAGATCTGTAGATTACTTTTTCAGGAACCTGGAGGACAGAGAGCTGGGGAGCAGACTGCAGAGGGACTTGAGGTTTCTGGAGTTTGGACGGCTTACATGTAACCTGGTGACACCTTCACGCCCCAGGGTTGCCATGGCACCACCTTTCCGAAATACTGCTTCCTAGGTACAATATATCTTTTTTTTCTGAAACGGAGACTCTCTCTGTCGCCCAGGCTGGAGTGCGATGGCACGATCTCAGCTCACTGCAACCTCTGCCTCCCGGGTTCAAGCGATTCTCCTGCCTCAGCCTCCTGAATAGCTGGGATTACAGGCGCGCACCACCACGCCCGGCTGATTATTGTATTTTTAGTAGAGATGGGGTTTCACCATGTTGGTGAGGCTGGTTTCGAACTCCTGACCTCGAGATCCGCCCGCCTCAGTCTCCCAAAGTGCTGGATTACAGGCATGAGCCACCGCGCCCGGCCAGTACAATCTATCTTTATTATTTTTTTTTTTGTAATTTTTATTTATCTACTGGCATCCCCATGGAGGCCCTTTCCCTCCCCAATTTTCCCTCGTGTGTGAAATAAAGACCACTGAATCTATTAACTTCCCAGGCCTTGAAATTCCATTTTCGCACATACTGCCACCGCTAAACGGTTTCTGATTTTTTTGTTGTTACCCCCTCAGCTAGGAGTTCCATTTGCTAAGCATTTTAACAGCAGAGAATGCAATTCTGTGGGCCGATGCATTTGTGTTTAGCAGGCTCAGATATCTCCAAATAACCTTCCTATCTTCACACTGGTGGCTTTTGAATTGTTCAGGGTTTTAGAAATACCATAATCTCATTCTATTAAATATTAAGGGACTCTTTCGGATTCCCTGAGCCTTAAGGTTACGTTATGCAAATCTGTCCGAGTGTGTTTCCATGGTGCAGAATAAAAGTTATGGTAGGGTTTTTTGAAGCAGCATGACTATAAACGTCACTCCTGTCACTGTCTTTCACAAGAGCCCACTTGCTGTGAAATATTTTGAAAACAGAGCTGAAGTGGAGATAACGCAGAGCACAAACAGGCGGAAATAAGAATAAACCGTGCGTGGCAGGCAGAAACCCGGAGGTTGGCTGTTTCTGGAGGGGAAGAGAAGGCTCTGTAAAGCTGGAGGAGAAACCACGCCGGCCACTGTTTAGGGGCCTCCTGGGGGTCGTTTCCCTTGCCCCCTCGGGTTGGGGAGCTCCTCCAGGCCAAGGAAGCGGCCCCCTAAAACCGCTTCCGGGACTGCAGCTTCTCTCCCCACACTCTCAAGGAGCAGAGCCTTCTCGGGCCACAATTCTCCGCGACCCAAAAATAACTACACAGATGTGAGGAAAAGGGCCAAAGCCTACAGCACAAGGTGGTGCTTAGTTAAAGCCTTATCGCTTACGCCCAGGAAGCTCGAAACCCAACCCAGCGCCAGCCTTTTATAGCCGGTCCCTCGAGCCCCGCCCTAGCAACTTCTCCTAGCAACGCCTCGCCCCGTGCTCTGCCGCCTTATCTGCCTCCGCCAGGCCTTTCCTGTTCCCCTCCCCCAGCCCGCACCGCCCCGCCGCCCGGCTCACTTGACCCGCCCCAGGGGAGGGGAGGGGTGAACGGAAGCGTGAGGGGCGGGGCGTTGGAAGATGCTCGCGTCATCAAGATGCGCCGGGCGAGTTGCGGCGCCGGGCGAGTTGCGGCGCCTGGTGTCTCAGAGAGGCTTGAGGTTCGGGTAGTCGGTGACATGGCGGAGGCCGCGGCGCTGGTGTGGATTCGCGGCCCTGGCTTCGGGTGCAAGGCGGTGCGGTGTGCCTCGGCTCGGTGCACCGTCCGGGATTTTATCCACCGGCACTGTCAAGATCAGGTGAGGATTTCGGTTCCTGTTAGGAAGGAGAAAGAGGCAGACAGGTGGCAGCGCTGGGTGTGGAGTATGTCTGTCCGGGGCGGGGGTACGTTTATTCTCTGGGGTTTTCACTCGTTGAGGCTGAGAGTTCCTCAGTGTTAAGGTGCTTCGAATTGTTACTGAGACCTTCCTTTGCTTTTCTTTTGTGGTGGTGGTTTTGCCTCCCCACCAAGAGGGAGAAAAAAACTGTTACAGGCACTTAGTCCCGCTCACAGTTACAAATACTTTGTTTCTCTTTCTTTATCCGTAAATATAATGGTCTTCTGGCAGTTGGGCCGGCTGATTTTTAAGGCTCCAGTCTTCACCTTCTTACTATGGTTATGTGACGTGTATTTTGTCCACTTATCACACAGCCTTGTTAGCCCCAGCCTAGAGAAGTATGTCATATCCAAACCCAGGCCAAAGGATGATTGGGAAGGAAAATTGATTCTTCTGGTCACTCGTTGTGACCAAGCATTCACACGTGTGTCATGTTGAGGGCCTGGGTTCTTAGGGCCTGTTACGTAGAAGTGTTCACTATTAATTTGATGGTCTCATTTGTCCGTGCATATTTGTGAAAACCTACCAGGGACTTCCAAAGTTACACGTGAGCTTTTACTGAACTTTCAAGTAAGTAAGCTTTTACCAGCTATAAGATATTAAACCTGTTCAGTTGTCAAAAGAATTTAGTGGTTTCCCTGAATGTAATTTTAATGTTGGCACTTGATCTAGAACTCTGTTCTTTCCGCACCTCATCCGTGCTTTCCTCGGCTATTTCCTCTGCTTACTATTTATAAGCTTAACAAATGTTAACACTGCAGTCTAGACCAAAATTTTAAGAGACTTGGATCGATTCCGTGAAGAAGCAATGTGTGTTTGCAAATAATACGGTTTTTCACTTTCCATGTTTTCCTTCCTGCTCTGTAATCCAGTCTAAAAACTGTAAGCACAACTGTTTTTGACCATGAAAATAATTGCATTCTAATTCCTTTGAAAATAATTCTTATTTCATGAGTACAGTGTTCTTTTCTCCCCCTCCCCCCCCCCCGACGGAGTTTGACTCCCGTTGCCCGGGCTGGAGTGCAATGGCGTGATCTCGGCCCACTGCAACCTCCGCCTCCCTGAGTTCAAGCGGTTCTCCTGCCTCAGCCTCCTAAGTAGCTGGGATTGCAGGCGCCCGCCACCATGCCTGGCTAATTTTTGTATTTTTAGTAGAGACGGGGTTTCACCACGTTGGCCAGGTCTTGAACTCCTGACCTCGGGTGATCTGCCCACCTCAGCCTCACAAAGTGCTGGGATTACAGGCTTGAGCCACTCCTCCCGGCCTATGAGTACAGTTTTCAAACTTGCTGACAATTGATCCAAAGTGAAACCAGAAAAAATAGGATCTTAATCATGAGGTATGTTGGAAAAAAGAATTTTTAAATCGGAAGCAAGAAATATAGGCTAGGCGTGGTGGCTGACGCCTGTAATTCCAACACTTAGGGAGGTCGAGGCGGGCAGATCACCTGAGGTCAGAAGTTCGAGACCAGCTTGGCAACATGGTGAAACCCCATCTCTCCTAAAAATACACAAAAATTAGCCAGGCGTGGCGGCAGACGCCTGTAATCCCAGCTACCCCGGAGGCTGAAGCAGAAGAATCGTTTGAACCTGAGAGGTGGAGGTTGCAGTGAGCCGAGATTGAGCCATTGCACTCCAAACTGGGTGACAGAGCAAGACTCGGTCTGAAAAAGTGTATATAAAGAAATATAAATGAGTGGATTCAGTCAGAAACTTAAGGAACATGACCATAGCAAATATGAATAGAAACACAAAAGAATATTAGTTGAGATACTGGAACAAGTAAGAATAGCTCAAGTTCACACCTATGTTTTTAAAAACAAAACTATTCTGAGACATGATGAAGTTAGTGTTAACTCCCACTGAGAAAATAAAAATCTGCCCTGCTTTTCATCAGGCTGGGATAACAGACACAGATAAAGCCAGCTGCAAAGTTTTTGTTTTTTGTTTTTGTTTCCCCCACACTACACCGATGTATAGCTGCAGAGTTAACAGGAAATGGTGATGTGTCATAATGTCATAACGACCCCCACGAAGGTCTGCTGCTTTCTTATTCACTGAGAAACCTTGGTCTCAAACACCATAGAATATATAAGAAATTTTGCTGTTTAAAGTTCTCTCAATAAGAGTGAACCTTCCCACTCTTGCCTTGTAGAGAAGCATTCTTGATTTCCAACCCAGGTCAGAGCTTCCCATTAAGGGTTTCTGGACACAACTTTCCACATTTATCTTGAATTTGTAGTTTCCAAGGAAAGAGGAGCCTTCACAATCCAGATCTGATGTTGACGTTTTTATATACAGTCCTGCTTTATTTTGAACCTGTTTAAACACTGCTTGATGTAAATTTCACCTCAACTCCACCCTAGCCCCAAATCTTATAATGACACTCCTTTCTTTGGGTTGGTGAGATACCCATGACTCCTGGTGTGCAGTTCCCCTCGTTGCAGTGAATCAGTAAGTTTGACAGGTTTATCTCTGATAGCCTTAGGCTGGTTGTGCTAAAACACACATGATAATTTGTGTTTGAAGCACTTTACAATGCACAAATGGTTAAAAGCAGTTAAATTGAGTCTAAATGTTGTATCCTTTTTTCTGCTTGTGACTTCATTGACAAGAATCTTAAGTAGAAAATGCAATTTTGTTGATCAGTTGTTTTGTTTAATAAGCCATTCTGTTTGGAAATGAAGTATACATCATTTTCATGGTGTATACTTTCTGCCTTCATATTAATATCTTTTAAAATTATTTAGAAATACCATACCCATTAGACATACAAAAGGCTTCTAATGTGTAAACATTAAACAGATACAAAATGTATTACATATCTCATTTAATGTTTACAACAGCTCTTTGAGGTAGACAGTATTTTAAAGACAAGAATAGTCGTTCATGTTACCTCATTGCAGATAGCCTGAGCTCCCTTGCTCCTCTCTCCCGCCATTATATTTGTCTGGGAGAACCCCAGACAGCATAAATCCATCTCTCCACCTGTTCTGCCCTGGCATCTGGGCAGTGACTGTGATAGAGAACTATAATCACATAGCTCAGTCTCCATACATCCACCAGCCTGGTGCTGCTTGGTAATTCTGTATTTCCTTGGTCCAGAGTGGGCTTTTACTGGGTTACAGGACTGCTTAGTGTATTGATTCATGTAGGCTTTGGGGCAGCTACACAGAATCTGGGGCTGCCCAGCATCTTAGGCTGTCTTCAGCAACTTTGCTCATTTTTGCTCATTTTTCATGTATTTATGTCTCCTATGGTGTACTTATATAGGTGTATTAAAAACCACACTCTTGACTCCTTCCTTCTCTACTTCTTATTCCTACCTGCACTTTTTAGGATTGAGGACTACTTTTGATGTTCAATTTAATTTTACCTGTTTAAGAAAGTCAGAAAATGGGACCTCCACAGTTATTTAATCTGAGTCCTGCATAGTCTTCTACCTTGACTCAGATTACCTATCAGAGAAGAAGAAGCAGTTTTTGTTGTCACCGCAAAGACTGAAGTTTCTTCTATATGTGATGATTAGGTAATATTGGGAAAAAATTATACCCAAAATGCATCATGTGAAATGACTTTTTCTCCTAGTAGTTTACATTTTCAATTCAACAAATATTAATTGAACACCCTCTGTTGTAACCAGAGTAATAAAAAGACAGCTAGGTCCCTTCTTGTAACAAACTTAGATTATTATCTCATAAAAGGCATTAAAAAAACAAATTTGTCTCTAGAATGTTCCAGTGGAAAACTTCTTTGTGAAATGCAATGGAGCACTCATTAACACCAGTGACACAGTGCAGCATGGAGCTGTTTATAGTTTGGAACCCAGACTTTGCGGTGGAAAAGGAGGTAGGACCTGAACATTGACTACTTAGTTGTAACACATTTGCAGTCTTTATTCATTTATTTTCATATTCTGCTGCTGACATTTGCTGTCTTTAGCCATGGTATTCAATTAACAACCTTCTTAGTCTCTTTAGTATGCCAATATTGTTTTACCTTATGAATTCTTTTATTAACCTGATTTTGAACATTTTCTCTCTTATTCTTTTGTTTTCTTTCTTTTGAGACACTGCCTTGTTCTGTCGCCCAGGCTGGAGTACAGTGGTACGATCACGGCTCACTGCAGCCTTGACCTCCTGAACTCAAGCAATACTCCCACCTCAGTTTCCCCAGTAGCTGGGACTATAGGCACATGCCACCTTGCCCAGCTAATTTTTGTATTTTTTGTAGAGATGGGGTTTCGCCATGTTGCCCAGGCTGTCTTTTATTTTGGTCGAGGAAAAAATATTGTATGATACAATTCCCACTTTGTTCAGCTGGATAGCTCTTAGGGAACCTAGGCTCTAAAACTTTGGGGGAAAATTAGATGAAGAGAGATGGCCATTATTCTGTTCAATTTGCTGAATAAAGAGTTTTTTTTCTAAATCTCCTTCTGCTTTAATCAGGATTTTGTCTCATTTTTGTAGTTCCAAAGGAAGTCTAAAGTTACCTTAGGAAACACAATTGTTTATAAGTTGAGGCAGATTAAGGTTTTGTTTAACACAACTACTAGGAAAGAAAATAACAAAGAGCGAAAACAATATAAACAGTTGTTGGTATTTCTCCTAATGTAGTAACATGTGATCCCTAAGCTTTCTCAAAATCTACAGTGATTTGGTTTGGTTTTCAGAGAGCTGACATCTCAGACTATATCCAGCTGTTTGAAATTGTATCATTAAGAATGAAGCGTGGGCTGGG
Organism: Pan troglodytes; assembly: GCF_028858775.2. Taxonomy (NCBI): domain Eukaryota; kingdom Metazoa; phylum Chordata; class Mammalia; order Primates; family Hominidae; genus Pan; species Pan troglodytes. The sequence continues at coordinate 23,302,232 of NC_072398.2, forward strand.
CACGGTGGCTCACGCCTGTAATCCCAGCACTTTGGGAGGCCAAGGCGGGCGGATCACCTAGGTCAGGAGTTCGCCAGGCTAGCCAACATGGCGAAACCCCGTCTCTACTAGAGATATAAAAATTAGCCAGGTGTGGTGTTAGGAGCCTGTAATCTCAGCTACTTGGGAGGCTGAGGCAGGAGAATCACTTGAACCCTGGAGGTGGAGGCTGCAGTGAGCCGAGATTGTGCCACTGCACTACAGCCTGGGTGACACAGTGAGACTCTCTCAAAAAAAAAAAAAAGAATGAAGCATGTGGCCAGGCATGGTGGCTCATGCCTGTAATCCCAACACTTTGAGAGTCCAAGGTGGGAGGACAGTTTGAACCCAGGAGTTTGAGACTAGCCTGGGCAAGATGGTGAGACCTTGGTCTCTACAAAAAAAAGAAATAGCTAGCTGCGTCGGTACACGCCTATAATCCTAGCAACTTGGGAGGCTGTGGTAAGAGGATCCATTGAGCCCAGGAGTTCAAGGCTGCAGTGAGCTTTGATTACATCAAGCCATTGCCCTCTAGCCTGGATGACAGAGCAAGGCCCCATCTCTTAGGGGGGATAAAAAGAATGAATGAATGAAGCATGTTATATCAGCCAGTGGAGCTTAAAATTGCCTTTCCTTCTAAACTCATTGAAAAATCTCACTATATACTTTTTAAGTTCTTAATCTGAGAATCTTGGGATCTCTGTGATTGTGTAAAGCTTTTTTTTTTTTTTTTTTTTTTTGAGACGGAGCCTGGCTCTGTTTCCCAGGCTGGAGTGCAGTGGCACGAGCTCGGCTCACTGCAAGCTCTGCCTCCTGGGTTCACGCCATTCTCCTGCCTCAGCCTCCTGAGTAGCTGGGACTACAGGCGCCCGCCACCACGCCTGGCTAATTTTTTGTATTTTTTAGTAGAGACGGGGTTTCACTATGTTAGCCAGGATGGTCTTGATCTCCTGACCTCATGATCTGCCCGCCTCAGCCTCCCAAAGTGCTGGGATTACAGGCGTGAGCCACTGCACCTGGCCTGGGTAAAGCTTTTTAAATATTCTAGCTGTACAGGTATTATACCGGTATGCAAATAACTAACACAAGGATAAATAATTAGGTTTGGGAAGGCTAGGTATTTTATCTCAGAACTATAAAATGAAAGGTGAAAGGCATGAGGTTAAATCAGTCTTTTTACTTTCGCTGCCTGAATTAGAACCTTGATGTTCATCTTTTCTTAAAAAAAAAAAAAAAAAAGAAAGTAGAGATCATTGTTAATCTTGTGATACAGATTGTTTTCACAAATTCTGCTTTTATCCATCCTTGAACACATTTTAACCTGCTTTCTCCAAATACATCTGCTCAGGTTTTGGATCTATGCTCCGAGCACTTGGTGCTCAGATTGAGAAGACAACCAATCGAGAAGCTTGTCGGGATCTCAGTGGAAGGAGACTACGTGATGTCAATCATGAAAAAGCGTAAGATGTCCACCTTTTTTTGTGTTTTTGAGGAGAGACATATACTTTCCTATTAGTAGTGATTATACATATGCCACGCATATTGGAAATGGAAACTTAAAATATTTACATCCAAATTTATTATCAGATTTAACCTTTTCCATAATTTAATAATCATCTTTGGGATTAAGTTAAGATCAGTACCATATGCTAGTAGTAAGCATGGCTCACCTTTCTAAGAGAATATCACAGTATGAACAAGTGCATTAATTCGTCAGAGACATTTTATATATAAAAGTGTATATGTAATATATCTATTCAGTTATATCTCTTCCTCCCTCATCCCCAGAATGGCTGAATGGGTAAAACAACAAGCCGAGCGAGAGGCTGAAAAGGAGCAGAAGCGGCTGGAGCGACTGCAGCGGAAGCTTGTAGAACCCAAGCACTGCTTCACCAGCCCTGACTACCAGCAGCAGTGCCATGAGATGGCTGAGCGTCTGGAGGATTCCGTCCTCAAAGGTGAGAATGAGGATTCCTTAGTGTGTTCAGCTGGCACCCCTGAAGCCAGCTGTTCAGACTGCTCTACGCTACACACAAAGAGCAGTTCTTAAGCTTTTTTTAGGTTACAGATGTCTGAGAATCTGATGAAAACCTTGGAACTTTTATCCTCAAAAGTGAACACAGTATTTTTTTAAAAAAAGAACACATACACAACATTTGGCTTTTTTTTTCCCCCCAAAACGGAGTCTTGCTCTGTTGCCCAGAGCTGGAGTGCAGTGGTGTGATCTCGGCTCACTGCAACGTCTGCCTCCCGGGTTCGAGCAATTCTCCCGCCTTAGCCTCCAGAGTAGCTGGGATTACAGGCACACGCCACCACGCCTGGCTAATTTTCATATTTTTAGTACAGTCAGGGTTTCACCATGTTGGCCAGGCTGGTCTCAAACTCCTAACCTCGTGCTTGGGATTACAGGCATGAGCCCAGCCAACATTTGGCATATTTAACCCCTGAATTCCATGGGGCCATGGGCCCCAGGTAAGAAAATTTTTTGTTTGTGTTTAGGGATAAGCTAAGTCTTCAGAAGATGTCTAGACCTCAAAGAATTTGCTGCCAGTTTTAAGTCAGTTTTTAATGTGAATGATTCTCATTAACTTTTGTTTTTAGCATCCAAAACATGGCAGGCCTAGTATGGGAACAATCGAATAAGAAACAATCTTTTTGCATCAAAAAGGTTATGACATAACAGGAAAAAGACAAGTGTATGCAAATAACTAACGCAGGGATAAATAAATAGGTTTGGGGAGGGCTGGGTGTGAACTTGTCAGTCTCAAGGTTACAAATTGTGCAATGGTGCTTTAAAAAATCTGCTCCTAGACTAGAATGTTTATCATTTTAAATCTGTAAATTTGAGATTAATTGTATAAAATGTTGGTATCTTAAGAAATTTAAATCTGGAGCTGTAGATTGCAGCTCTTTTTGCAATCCATGTTATTTATGATTTCTTTAAACTTAGTCCCTATAGTAGAAACTGAGTTGTTAAAATTTCTGGTTAGGTATGCAGGCTGCCTCCAGCAAGATGGTTTCAGCAGAAATCAGTGAGAATCGGAAACGGCAATGGCCTACTAAATCTCAGACAGACAGAGGAGCCAGTGCGGGAAAGAGGAGATGCTTCTGGTAAGTGTTTCACTTTCGTTCCCAGTTGATCTTTGAGGACTGACTTGAGACATTTCCTCCTTGTTTATCTGGCATAAACACATTTTTGTGTAGTGTTTGGTGGGAGCTCAGACAATTTCCAGAGTGCTTCAAGCTTTAGGTTTCAGTGATTGTCACATTGTACTGGTAATGGTTTCTGCTGTGAATGCCATTAATTGAATGTAAAGGATGAATTTTTTCCTTACACTGAAACATAAAAATAGCTTTATATTTGAATTACTTTTTTGGTGTTGAAGGGGTTTAACTTTTAGAAATTCTAGGTGGAAATCAAGCTGTACTTTCCAGGTGGTTGTTTTCTGTGGTTTTTCGCAGTCATCATTGAGGTCTTTGGTCACTTTGCCAGACTTCTCTTCACCACTTTCGCACTTGAGGGTAAAAAGCACAGCAGTACTTTTTCTTGTCCATTTTTCTGATAGTTCTCTTGTCCCTCTAGTTGGTCCTCTTGTTGCCAGTGACTTCCCTTGGGCCAAGTTCTTGAAAATAAGTTTATCCCCTTTGGGGATAAATAGATAATTATTAATCAAAGATCATATAACACTATGAGTTCAGCATACAATGTTCTTTCTGAAATGGGAATTAAATGTTCCTGAGAGAAAGGGTGGTGACACTACCTGTGGTTTGTATTTTTTTAATGAGTTTTATTGAGGTATAATTTATATATAGCAAAATTCACCCTTTTTGGTTGATTGGTTCTACGACTTTTGAAAAATGTATATATACTATATAGTCACGTTACCACCACCACAATCTAGATAGGGTGTATTTTAATGACCTGAAATAGTTCCCACGTGCCCTTTTGCAGTTAAGTCCCTTTTCCCCACCTCTAGACCCTGGCAACCATTGGTCACCAGTGTGATATTTGTTACTATGGTTTAGTCTTTTCTAGGATGTCATATAGCCTTTAGTGTCTGGCTTCTCTCACTTAATATAAAGCTTTAGAGATTCATCCATGGTAGTGTATGTATCAGTAGTTCATTCTTTTTTATTACTCAGTATCATTTCATGGTGTGAATGTACCACAGTTTGTTTATCCAGTCTCCATTTGGTAGACATTTGGGTAATTTCTGGGTTTGAGTAATTATTAATAAAGCATGGTTTTTTTTTGTTTTTGTTTTTGTTTTTGTTTTTGAGACAGGTTCCTCACTCTGTTGCTGAGGTTGGAGTGCAGTGGCGCGATCTCGGCTCACTGAAGCCTTGACCTCCCAGGTTTAAGCTATCTTCCCATCTCAGCCTCCTGAGTAGCTGGGGCTAGGGTACATACCACCATGCCCAGCTGATTTTTAAAATTTTTTTGTGAAGACAGGGTTTTGCCATGTTGCCTAGGCTGGTCTCAAACTCCTGAGCAGGTGATCCTCCCGCCTCAGCCTCGCAAAGTGCTGGGATTATAGGCGTGAGCCACCGCGTCCAGCCCAAGCATAGGATTTATAAATGTGTGTGTGTGTGTGTGTGTGTGTGTGTGTGTGTGTGTGTGTGTGTGTATTAATATTTATTATTGGGCAACACCTCTGTAAAACAGAATAATTGTTCCTAGGATTTTCTTTATATATTTTTTCACCAATCAAATCAAGGGGCGGCACCGAATAATTTTCCTTCTTTTTTTTTTTTTTTTTGAGACGGAATCTTGCTCTGTCGCCCAAGCTGGAGTGCAATGGCACAATCTCGGCTTACTGCAACCTCTGCCTCCCAGATTCAAGCAATTCTCCTGCCTCAGCCTCCCCAGTAGCTGGAACTACAGCCATGTGCCACCACACCCGGCTAATTTTTGTATTTTTAGTAGAGATGGTGTTTCACCATGTTGGCCAGGCTAGTCTTGAACTCCTAACCTCAAGTGATCCACCCACCTCAACCTCCCAAAGTGCTGGGATTACAGGCGTTAGCCACCATGCCCGGATGGATTTTCTTTATAACTATTTATTATTATTATTATTATTTTTTTTTTTTTGAGACAGTCTTGCTCTGTCGCCCAGGCTGGAGTGCAGTGGTGCGATCACGGCTTACTGTAACCTCTGCCTCCTGGTTCAAGTGATTCTCCTGCCTCAGCCTCTCGAGTAGCAGGGACTACAGGCACCTGCCACCAGGCCAGGCTAATTTTTGTATTTTTAGTAGAGACGGGATTTCACCATATTGGCCAGGCTTATCTTGAACTCCTGACCTTGTGATCCACCCACCTAGGCCTCCCAATGTGCTGGGATTACAGGCATGAGCCACCACGCCTGGCCAACTATTTATTTTATCTAATTTCCAACCGTCGAAAGTAATGTAATGCGGGGGAAGAAAGCTTTAAGCAAAATCAATTTTGCTTTTAGAGATTCAGGACTTTAGAAAGGAGATCCTCTTGGATCTTTGGGACAGTTGGTCCCAGTCTCATTGAAATGTTTTTTCCTTCTGTTTATAAGCTCTGGAATATCTTTTTCCAACATTTGCCTGTTCTCCATCTCAAGCTAGCAGAAACAGATTCTGTTTCCTGAACAAACTATAACTCTTTGTTTTATTTATTTATTTTTGAGACGGAGTCTCACTCTGTCACCCAGGCTTGGAGTACAATGGCGCGATCTCGTCTCACTGCAACCTCTGCCTCCCGGGTTCAGGTGATTCTCCTGCCTCAGCCTCCTGAGTAGCTGGGACTATAGGTGCATGCCACCACATCTGGCTAATTTTTGTATTTTTAGTAGAGATGGGGTTTCACTATGTTGGCCAGGCTGATCTCAAACTACTGACTTCGTGATCTGCCTGCCTTGGCCTCCCAAAGTCCTGGGATTACAGGCCTGAGCCACTGCGCCCAGCCAACTCTTTGCTTTAAATAGAAGCTACAAACGCTGTTAAACCTTTCTGTTGCTTCTGACAGGTTGGGCATGGAGGGACTAGAGACTGCAGAAGGGTCCAACTCTGAGAGTTCAGATGATGACAGTGAAGAAGCACCAAGCACTTCAGGAATGGGTTTCCATGCTCCAAAAATTGGTAGCAATGGTGTCGAGATGGCAGCCAAATTTCCCAGTGGTTCTCAGAGGGCGAGAGTAGTGAATACAGACCATGGATCACCAGAACAACTGCAGATCCCGGTGACTGACTCTGGGAGGCATATTTTAGAAGACTCATGTGCTGAGCTGGGGGAGTCCAAAGAGCACATGGAAAGCAGGATGGTTACAGAAACAGAAGAGACCCAGGAGAAGAAGGCAGAGAGTAAAGAACCCATAGAAGAGGAACCCACTGGGGCTGGACTGAATAAGGATAAAGAGACAGAAGAAAGGACTGATGAGGAAAGAGTTGCTGAGGTAGCACCTGAAGAAAGGGAAAACGTTGCCGTTGCCAAACTGCAGGAAGGCCAGCCAGGAAACGCAGTAAGTATGTTTTGGGGTTGATACCTAGAGCCAAATCAGTTTAATCTCCACAATAAGTCATTAAAATGAAAATGTGCTTTTGCCCCTCAGCTGCTTAGTGAAAGGCTTATTTGATTTTAAGAAGTACAGATTATGGTGAAGCTTGCCTTATTCCCCAAAAACTTTTTAAGCTCTGGCATTTATACTATGTTGCCACTAGGTGGTGTCCTTGATTCCATATTGCATCAATTGTAAGATGCATGTTTTCCACATTTTAGCATGTCTAAAATGAGATGTGTATAACATATTATAACTTAATTGGTATTGTTTATTCTTAGTAATACATGAATGAGGGTATATTACGATAGATGGCATTTTAGATTTGATGAAATGTGCTCATTTTTCCCGTCACTAAATTGCTACTCAGCTTTTTCTAATGCGAGGATAGCTTGAACAATAGTTTCAGCTGAATGTGAAGACCTCTTCTATAGAAGAGGAACCTCCTTTTAAATTTATCATTAAATCTTAAGTACCCACAGTCAGCCTTTTAAAAAAGGCATCTTCAGCCAGGTGCGGTGGCTCACGCCTGTAATCCCAGCACTTTGGGAAGCCGAGGTGGGCAGATCACTTGAGGTCAGGAGCTCGACACCAGCCTGGCCAGCATGGTGAAACCCTGTCTCTATTAAAAATAAAACAACAACAAAAATTAGCCGGGCATGGTGGTGCACGCCTGTAATCCCAGCTACTCGGGAGGTTGAGCCACGAGAATGGCTTGTGCCCTGGGAGGCGGAGGTTGCAGTGAGATGAGATTGTACCACTGTACTCCAGCCTGGGCGACAGAGTGAGACTCCATCTCAAAAAATAATAAAAAGGCATTTTCATAGTACATTCTCTCAAAAAGTTGGTTTTTCACTATCTACAATGGACTGGCTTCCAGCAAAAATCTCTGTGCTTTGATCTAATGGTTTGCTTTTTAGAATAGGTGAAACCTAAACTACTTAATTTCCTTCGATAAACACAAAACCTACCATTTGTTTAGCCAGCACCTTCCCCTGCCCCCAGTAAGTAAGTAAAAATGCATAAATTGCCCTTTCTGGTGAGACTATTGGAATTTTTTTATGCTAAGGTCCTTACAATCTCTGAATTTGTAAGCATGTAATTTTTGTGTTATGTGTATACAGGTAAGAGCTTTATCCTGACTGAAGTCTTAGAAAAATAAAAAAGGAATCATAGGATAAAACCTGATATTTTTCAGTGTTAGCCATGGAGTTTTGTTCTTGATGTTGTAGTAATAGCTGTTGTATTCCTAACAACCAAGTGTGATTCTTTAAACACACATAAGTGGCATTTTAGAATTTGGTCATAAATAAGCCAAGGTTAACTCCCAGAAATCTAACAAAACAGCTTTTTTAAGAAAACAAAGATCAACTAGAAAGATAGAGTATGTCTCCAGAGCTCTTTAATATTTTAAAACTGTGAAAGTTATTCTTTGAATATAAAAAATCACTCAAAGATAGACATTTTCATTCTTTTCAAGGTATCATCATTAGCAGTATTTAATTTTGTCTTTTTTTTTTTTTTTTTTAATGACAAGAGTCTCACTCTGTTGCTCAGGCTGGAGTGCAGTGGTGTGATTTCTGCTCTACCTCCCAGGTTCAAGTGATTCACCTGCCTCAGTCTCCCAAGTAGCTGAGACTACAGGCACGCGCCACCACACCCGGCTAATTTTTGTATTTTTAGTAGAGACGGGGTTTCACCATGTTGACCAAGCTGGTTTCGGACTCCTAATCTCAAGTGTTCCGCCTGCCTCCACCTCCCAAAGGGCTGGGATTACAGGCTAATTTTGTCTTAAAGTCTATAAAGGCACTTGGTGGGTAGAACAGTTGCAAGTCTATTGAACAGCATTTGAGTTTGTTGAGTTATATAAGGGAGAGGTCTGACAATTAGTTTTAATTACTCAATTAGAATAGAAAGCATTAAGATTATGAAATTAGTAGATTCAGAGGCATGGGATTGTCATTAAGCTTTTAGGAGTGCCTGCTCTTTCTGTGGGAATAGTGTGGGGATAGGCTGGCTATATTTTACTGTTTAGATGTTTACTAGAAAAATTGGAAAAGAAAGCAATATTAAAAATCTGTTTGGGAATGCTATACTTCTGTTACTGTTCTGAATGCTTGTTTCTAAATGTATAGATGAAAAATTAGTTATTATGTGTGTTGAGAATACTTATGGAATAACGTGGATGGATGATGATTAAAATTCAGTTGCAAGGTATGGCAAATTAAATGAAAATTTCTCAAGAAATGTAGTTGACAGTTAAAGAGTCTTTATTCACAGGAAGGAGCCTGTTTTAAATATTTTCTTATTTTTTTCCCTCAGGTTATTGATAAGGAAACTATAGATTTATTGGCGTTCACCTCTGTTGCAGAACTGGAGTTGCTGGGTTTGGAGAAGCTCAAATGTGAACTGATGGCCCTTGGACTGAAATGTGGGGGCACTCTGCAGGAGCGGGCAGCAAGACTCTTCTCTGTCAGAGGACTGGCAAAGGAGCAAATTGACCCGGCTTTATTTGCCAAGCCTTTGAAAGGGAAGAAAAAATGAGTATCATCAGAGCTGATTCCTATTTGTTTATAGTGTCTACCATTTACAACCTGCATAATGTGGACTCTTGACCAGTATTCCTGTTGATATTAAAAGCTAACTTTTTAGTAACCCAATTCTAACTATCCCCTTTTTCCTTGTCAGGGCTGTAGAATTAATGTCTGAAACCATCTGGGCCTTAAATTTTCTTTGTCTGGTTTTCTATAATGTATTTAATAAATACAGGGCTATTCACATTTTTTGGTTTGATCTTGGTGTCATTTAGGTAATGAATCTATCCAAGGAATCTATCCTTTTGACCCAGGTTATCAAATTTGTAGACATAAGGTTATTTATAATGGTCCCTTCTTACCCTTTTAATGTCTTTAGGAGCTGTGTTGATAATTTCCTTTTCATTATGATACTGGTAATTTCTGTTCTCACTTTCCTAATCAGGTTGCGTAGGGGTTTATCAGTTTTACTGATCTTTTTATTTTATTTTATTTTTTTTGAGACAGTCTTACACTGTCTCCCAGGCTGGAGTGCAGTGGCGCGATCTCGGCTTACTGCAAGCTCTGCCTTCCGGGTTCACGCCATTCTCCTGCCTCAGCCTCCCCAGTAGCTGGGACTACAGGCTCCCACCACCACGCCCGGCTAATTTTTTATATTTTTAGTGGAGACTGGGTTTCACTGTGTTAGCCAGGATGGTCTCGATCTCTTTACCTCGTGGTCCACCCGCCTCAGCCTCCCAGAGTGCTGGGATTACAGGCGTGAGCCACCGTGCCTGGCCGACGATTTAACTTTTAAAGAACCAACCTTTGGTTTTATTTTTCTCAATTGTTTATATAATTAATTTCTGTTATTTTCTTTCTTCTATTTAGCTTGAGTCTCCTTTGATCTTTTTTCTTTAGTTCCTTAAGATAAGCCTTAGGTCATTGATCTTAGACGTTATTTAAAATACATATTTAAAGCTATACATTTTCTTTTAAGCATTACTTTAGTTGCAACTTTACAATTTTATTATGTCGTATTTTTATTATTCAGTTCTAATTTTCTTTTTTTTTTCTTTTTGAGATGGAATTTCGCTTTTGTTGCCCAGGCTGGAGTGCAATGGTACGATCTCAGCTCACTGCAACCTCTGCCTCCTGGGTTCAAGCGATTCTCCTGCCTCAGCCTCCTCAGTAGCTGGGATTACAGGCTCCAGCCACCATACCTGGCTAATTTTTGTATTTTTAGTAGAGATGGGGTTTCACCACATTGGCCAGGCTGGTCTCGAACTCCTGACCTCAGGTGATCCACCCACTTTGGCCTCCCAAAGTGCTGGGATTACAGGTGTGAGCCACCATGCCCAGCCTCTGATTATTTTCTAATTTCCTCCCTCAGTTCTTCTTTGACCCATGGATTATCAGAAGTGGGTTGTCTGATTAGCAAACATTTGTTTTTTTTCCTCTTAATATCTTCTTGTTGCTGATTTCTACTTTAATTCCATTGAGGTCAGAAAATATCCTCTTTATGATTTCAATCCTCTTAGTTTCATTGAGACTCGTTTTATGACCCAATATATTGTCTGTCATGGTGAGTGTACCACACACAGTTTAAAAGAATGTGTATTTTAGGCCAGGTGTGGTGGCTCATGCCTGTAATCCAGCATGAGATTACATGCTGAGATTACAGCTGTAATCTAGCATGAGATTACATGCTGAGATTACAGCTGTAATCTAGCATGAGATTACATGCTGAGATTACAGCTGTAATCTGTAATTTGAGAGGCTGAGGTGGGAGGATCATTTCGAGACCAGCCTGGGCAATGTATAGTGAGACCATGTCTCTAAGAAAAACAATATGTAATTTGAATTGTTGGGTTAATATGTTTTGTAATATCGATGAGATTAAGTGGTTGATAGTATTGTTCAGATCTTCTATGTCTTTACTGATCTTTTTGTTTATTTCTATCAGGTGCTGAGAAAGGATGTTAAAATCTTCAATTACGATTGTGGAATTGTCTATTTCTTAAATTCTACCAGTTTTTGTATGAAGCTCTAATAACTTATGTCTTCCTAATGTATTGACCATTTTATCATTATGAAATTTCCCTCTGTCTCTGGTAATTTGGGTTTGAAATCTACTTTATCTTATGTGAATATAGCCACTGCAGCCTTCTTAAGCTTAGTGTTTGCACAGTATACCTCTTTCTATTAATTTACTTTGTGCTTCTGTGCCTATTTAAAGTAGTTTCTTTAAACAACATATACTTGAGTCTTGCATTTTTATCTGTTCTCTCTGTATCTTTTAATAAGTTTAACATTAAATGTAATTATTAATAGGTTTCTAATTTACATGTTTCCTGTTTAGATAAGATTATTTTATAATTGTATTTTAATTTATTGGCTCTTTAGCTATACTGTTTTAATAATTTTTTTAAGTTGGATGTTCTAGTGATTACAATATACATTCTTAATTTTTCAGTCTACCTAGAGTTGATGTGCCACTTCACATAAAATGTAGAAATCTTGTAAGTATGTACATCCATTTATCATACCTGTCTTTTATGCTGTAGTTGTCATACATATTAAATCTACATATTTAAATATTGTAAGTCCTGTCATAAGTTACAATTTCTGCTTTAAATAATGATATGTATTTTAAAGAAATTAAGAGGAAAAAATAAAATCTTTTGTATTTATTCACATATTTACCATTTCTAATATTCTTCATTTCTTCTTAAAGATCTAATAGCCTTTCCCTTAAGATGGAAGAACTTTCTGTAGCATTTTTTGTGTCTCCTGGCAACAAATTAGTTTTCTTTTTCTTTTTCCCTTTTTGTTTTTTTTTGAGATGGAGTGTCGCTCTCATTGCCCAGGCTGGAGTGCAATGGCACAATCTCGGCTCACTGCATCCTCCATCTCCTGGGTTCAAGCAATTCTCCTACCTCAGCCTCCCGAGTAACTGGGATTACAGACATGTGCCACCACACCTGGCTAATTTTGTATTTTTAGTAGAGATGGGGTTTCTCCACGTTGGTCAGGCTGGTCTCAACTCCTGACCTTGTGAACCACCCACCTCGGCCTCCCAAAGTGCTGGGATTACCACCGTGCCTGGCCAGTTTTCTCTTTTTTAAAAAGAATCTCTTCGCTAGGTGCAGTGGCTCAGGCCTGTAATCCCAGCACTTTGGGAGGCTGAGGCGGGCAGATCATTTGAGGTCAGGAGTTCAAGACCAGTCTGGCCTTCATGATGAAATGCTGTCTCTACTAAAAATACAAAAAAATGAGCCAGGTGTGGCGGTGCGTGCCTGTAATCCCAGCTACTTGAGAGGCTCAGGCATGAGAATTGCTTGAACCCAGGAGGCGGAGGTTGCAATGAGCCAAGATCATGCCACTGCACCCCAGCCTGGGTGACAGAGTGAGACCCTGTCTCAAAAAATAAAAAGAATCTCTTTACAGATCTTGTTCCACTGTCTTCTGGCCTTCATTGTTTCTGATGACAAATCAGTGGGTATTCAAATAGTTTTTCCCTTTATAGAATGCGTCTTTCTCTTTGGCAGCTTTCAGGTGTGGTTTTCTATGTATTTATCTTGGGAGTTTGATGAATTTCTTGGCTCTCTAAATTTATGCCATTTAATCAAATATAGGAAAGTGTCAGCCATTATTTCCTCAGATCTTTTTCCTGACCCATGTTTTCTCTTTCCTGGGACTTCAGTTATAAATATACTAAGCTTCGGTCTCAGTCTCCGAGTCTCTTTTTTTTTTTTTTTCCACCAAACGCTTCTCTGTGTTCTTCAGATGATTTCTGTAATATAGCTAAGTTGATGGAGAGTCTTCAAGCCAAAGTTGCCTTTTGGAGGAGTTGGCATCTTGCCAGAATGGGCCTGCCTTAGTACCTGTACTGTGCTCGTTGGCTATAAAGAGTCCCCAGAAAGTGTGGCCTGAGTGTGAACCCAGTGGCCCCAGAGCATCACTGAGTGATGCTCCCCACAGCAGGAGATCTGAGAGGCGTATTTTTGTGGCTGCCACAGTATGTTCTGTTGCTTAGGGAGGATTATTTTTCTAGTTTGGGTAGTTGGAAACAGTTTTCTTCAAATTATGTGGGTGCCTGTTCAGATCTTAAAAAGCACACCCAAAGGGAGAAGGGAAACATTTAGATTTAGTGAAGGTTTACTTTTTAAAATTTTTTTATTTTATTTTATTTTTAGATGGAGTCTTGCTCTGTCGCCCAGGCTGGAGTGCAGTGGCGCCATCTTGGCTCACTGCAAGCTCCACCTCCCGGGTTCACCCCATTATCCTGCCTCAGCCTCCCAAGTAGCTGGGACTACAGGCACGTGCCACCACACCCGGCTAATTTTTTTGTATTTTTAGTAGAGATGGGGTTTCACTGTATTAGTCAGGATGGTCTCGATTTCCTGACCTGGGGATCCGCCCACCTTGGCCTCCTAAAGTGCAGGGATTACAGGCCTGAGCCACCGCGCCCAGCATAGTGAAGGTTTACTTTACAAGATCAGAGTTTCATCTTTGAGAGACTCAGGCAGCCATGCCCAAAGAATTTCTTTCTTTTGTGGCAGCATGAAGCTGGCTGGGCCAGTGCCCCTTTCCTAATTGGCCTGGTTATCCTCTTCAGGTTGCCAGAGCACTAGCTGGGCCCTGCTTTATTTAGCATGGGAGTGTGAGCAGCCGTTGCCCTGCTCCCTGCAGGCAAATAGACCTTGACTGGCAAAATGAAAAGACTATAGAGTTTTCTAATTGCCCCCTCTCTTGTAGCATTAAAGGCTAAAAGTAAGGAGGCTGCTGATGAGCAGAAACTGACCATCTAGCCACTCTTCCTAGGTGGCTGTAGTTCTTCCAGCCCTCGCTGATCTGTGCGTGGGGATGTTAATGGGCTTTTGCTGTGGGTCCATTTCACTCACCCACACATTTTGTTTTGGAGATAGCTACCTTCCTCCTTCCTCTTATAGTACTCGTACCGCAAGCTTCCTCATTATATTCCTTTTGTCAGTTCAAATGGGAGTTTGCAAGAGGGAATTAAACAAATATGCTCAGATTACCATCTTGAGCCAGCACCTGTTAGTGATTTTCAAGGTGAAAAGTACCCCCCCCCCGCCCCCCCGAGAAAGTCTAGGAACACCAGGTGTTAATTCTAGGCTGGTTCTGATCAAAATCTTAAAAATGTTGACTTAAACTTTATGGCCTTATTTGTGTGCCTGAACTAGAATACAGGAAAGGATATTATGGACTCCAGGTGGCCCTGTGCCACCCACACTGTTGCTGCAAGTCACCTGCCTATTGGCCTGTTTCTGGGAGGGATCTCTGATTCAGTCAGTGCCAGTCTCATCTCTGGTGTGTTTGGTACTACTTTTTCTCTGCATTCACCTTCATGAGATTTCCTTTGAGAAAAACTAAATTAATGATGCTCTATAAAGTAAGCCTACACTCAAACCATTCATAGGTCATTGATTCAGGATGGCCCCCACATAATACTGATGAGCTGAAGGAAAGAATGTGCATGGTCATACTTCGGTTTTCCCTGGAATACAGGCCATGTGGTGTGGTGGGCCTTAGGGCAAGGGTTTTAGGGTTACTGATCTGGGTCTAAAATCCTGATTTTCCTCCTTTCTAATAGTGTTTCCTCAGACAAGCTCCATAGCCTTTCTGAGCATCAGTTTTCTGCTCCTGCTATTAAATGGGGTCATATCTACTTTTAGGGATGTTAGGGTTAAATAAAGTAGTATGTAAGGTTCCTAGCACAGTGCTTAGCAAATTTGTAGTTGCTCAGTAAATGGAAGCTGTTGGAATACTCTACAGCACCATTGTCCAATAGAAATGTAACATGAGCCAGATAATGTAATTTTACATTTTCTTTCAGTCATTAAAAAGTACAAAGAATTAGCCAGGTGTGGTGGTGCGTGCCTATAGTTCCAGCTACTTGGGAGGCTGAGGTGGGAGGATTGCTTGAGTCCAGGAGTTGGAGGCTGCAGTGAAATTTTTTTTTTTTTTTTTGAGATGGAATCTCACTCTGCTGCCCAGGCTGGAGTGCAGTGGCATGATCTTGGCTCACTGCAACCTCTGCCTCTCGAGTTCAAGTGATTCTCCTGCCTCAGCCTCCTGAGTAACTGGCCTTACAGGCACGTGCCACAACGCCCAGCTAATTTTTGTATTTTTTGTAGAGATAGAGTTTCACCATGTTGGCCAGGCTGGTATTGAACTCCTGACCTCAGGTGATCTGCATGCCTCAGCCTCCCAGAGTGCTGGGATTATAGGCATGAGCCACCACGCCCGGCCAATGATGCAGTGAACTTTGAAGGCGTCACTGCAACTCCAGCCTGGGCGACAGAGTGAGACCTCATTTCAAAAAAAAAAAAAAAAAAAAAAAATTACAAAGAAGCAGGTGAAATTAATTTTAGCAATATATTTTATTTAACCCAAAAATATTCAAAATATTTCAATAATAGAAAATTATTAATGAGATAGTTTACATTTTTGTGCTAAGTCTGAAATCTGGTGTGTATTTTACACTTATAGCACTTTTCAATTCACAGTGGCTACATTCCAGGTGCTTAATAGCCCCGTGTGACTTTGAGCTCCTGTATTAGGCAGTGCCCCTCTAGAACACATCTTAAGGCAAGGCAGTGAGCACAGCAGAACTGTCCACCTTAATCCAAACACACGTGTACAGAGCTGAATCAAAGCCACATGAGGCTGGGAGGACTTGGGGCTTTTAGCACGCTCTGCCCTTCCCTCAGCCACCCTTGTGATAAGTGGAATATATGTAAAATAAAAGCTTTATGACCAGTCAGATGTCTTTCCTGTGGGGACTCCTTACATGCCAGGCTGGCAGAGGTGCAGAAACAAGTGCGAGAGCTGTGGTCTGTGAGTCCTAACCTTGGCCTTGCTGGTGTGGGGCTGGGTGACCTCATCTGGCAAACTGCGGTATCTGTTTAATTTTATGAATTGAGCTGTGAGGCATAGCTGAAATTTGCATGGGGGTGACAAACATACTTTAAAGCATCTTGCAAAAAAGTAGTAAGAATTAGGAGTTGTAGACAAATGCTCAATGAAAACAGGAGTGTGATACTGGGTATTGCACCATACCGTAGTGCTGGATCCCTCAGTTTACCAAATAGATCTTTTGGTCCAATTACGGGGTAGTGTAGGAATGGCGATTAGCCTGGTATGTCCCATCTCTCCTTGTTGAAGTTCTGCTTTTTTTTTTTTTTTTTTTTTTGAGATGAGGTCTCGCTATGTAACTCATGCTGGAGTGTAGTGGCACAATCACAGTTCACTGCAGCCTCCACCGCTCGGGCTGGGACCACAGGCATGTGCCACCTTGCCCGGCTAATCTTTTAAAAATTACTTGCAGAGGCAAGGTCTCACTGTGTTGCCAGGCTGGTACTTAACTTCCAAGACGGCTCACAGGCTTCCTCTTCCAACTGCGAGCCTCAGTGAGGAAACAGTGGGCTTGTTGTGGAGTTTATTCTGCAGCCCTCCAGCCTCCAAACATTAATTGTGCATGTCTGATCAGTAAAACATTTGGGGGTGCACCCCACATGATGTCACTCATCTGTCAGAGCCCTCCATCGGCCTTGGAGTACAAGCCCACGCACTTGCAGTGGCCAGCAATCCCCTCTCAGGCTGCACGCCTCTCCCCTCTCTGACCTCATCTACTCCTCCTCACTCCACCACTGCCCCCGGGGCCTCCTTGCTGTTTCCTGAACCAACCAAACACACTGTGCTCCCCTGGCGTGGCACAGACTGTCCCTCCTTCCAGAACAGTCTTTTCCCAGACGTCCCCAGGGAAGACTCTCTCACCTCTCACTCGGTTTAAAATGGCAACCCCCACCCCCATCACTTTCTTTCCTGACTGGTTGGTTGTTTTGTTTTTTTGAGACAGCCTCGCTGTGTCGCCCAGGCTGGAGTGCAGTGGTGCCGTCTCAGCTCACTGCAATCTGTGCCTCCAGAGTTCAAGCAATTCTCCTGCCTCAGCCTCCCAAGTAATTGAGACTACAGGTGTGCGCTACCACGCCCAGCTATTGATTGATTGATTGTATTTTTAGTAGAGATGGGGTTTTGCTGTGTTGGCCAGGCTGGTCTCAAACTCCTGACCTCAGGTGATCTGCCCATCTCGGCCTCCCACCGCGCCTGGCCGACAGTTTTATTTTTTTGAGATGGAGCCTTGCTCTGTCGCCCAGGCTGGAGTGCAGTGGCGCGATCTCGGCTCACTGCAAGCTCCGCCTCCTGGCTTCAAGCAATTCTCCTGCCTGAGCCTCCTGAGTAGCTAAGACTACAGGTGCGTGCCACCACGACCGGCTAATTTTTGTATTTTTAGTAGAGACATGGTTTCACTGTGTTGGTCAGGCTGGTCTTGAACTCCTGACCTCGTGATCCGCCCACCTCGGCCTCCCAAAGTCCTGGGATTACAAGCGTGAGCCACCGTGCCAGGTCCTGACAGGTTTTGTTTTGTTTTGTTTTAATAGTACTTATTACCCCTTATATATATTTTTTTTAGTTAAATGTCCCTCTCCCCTCAGAAAATAAGCTCTGCCAGGGCAGAGAGTTGATCTGTTTTATTAGTGCCGGATACCTAAAATGTGCTCCATGAATATCTATTGAATGAATCCAGTGTACTAACATATTTATAAAACAACAAACAGAATTCCAAATAAATTCATCATCTCTCAACAGACCACATGACATGTCCACTGGGGTGTATGTACCTGCTTTGAAACATTTGCTTGTAGAAATGGGTGTCTTTTAGGCCGGGCGCGGTGGCTCACGCCTGTAATCCCAGCACTTTGGGAGGCTGAAGAGGGTGGATCACGAGGTCAAGAGATTGAGACCAGCCTGGCCAACATGGTGAAACCCCGTCTCTTCTAAAAATACAAAAAAATTAGCCAGGCGTGGTGGCAGGCGCCTGTAGTCCCAGCTACTCGGGAGGCTGAGACAGGAGAATCACTTGAACCCGGGAGGCAGAGGTTGCAGTGAGCCGAGAACGCACCATTGCACTCCAGCCTGGTGACAGAGAGAGACTCCTCCTCAAAAAAAAAAAAAAAGAAATGGGTGTCTTTGAAGGTGGTTGAGGAAAATGACTGGGACTTACTGTTTTACCAAAATCTGAGAGCAACTGAAGTGAGTGCATGAGTGGCAATTCTGTAGAAAGGGATTCTGTTGAGTCGCTCAACACCAGCAAACCATTAAAAAGGTTACCTATTTCTGAGGAAGAGTCTTCCTGTAACCACTAGAGGGCGCTGTGCACTAACAAATGCCAGCCAAAGCCGTCAGGGAGAGACTGCTGGGGAAGGTGGGGAGGAGGTGGCGCGGCAGTGTTGCCTGGCAGTGGGGTAGCAGGTAGCAGGATGGCCAAATCCTGTGAGACCCACCTTTCCCCGTCCCTACACTCCCCTACACACCATAAGTGGCAGACTGATGATCAGGTGCAGCTGGCCTGGGGTGGACTAGGCCCTGTTCTTTTTTTACTATTTTTTTCTTTTTTTTGAGGCGGAATCTTGCTCTGTCTCCCAGGCTTGATTGCAGTGGCAGGATCTCGGCTCACTGCAAGTTCCGCCTCCCGGGTTCACGCCATTCTCCTGCCTCAGCTTCCCGTGTAGCTGGGACTACAGGCGCCCGCCGCCACCACGCCCGGCTAATTTTTTGTATTTTTAGTAGAGACGGGGTTTCACCGTGTTAGCCAGGATGGTCTCCATTTCCTGACCTCGTGATCCACCTGCCTCGGCCTCCCAAAGCCCTGGGATTACGGACGTGAGCCACCGCGCCCGGTGCTCTCTTCTTTCTGATTCCTTAATTCTCAGATTTAGCTTCAGTTTTCACTGTACAGGTGGTGAATAAATCATTTAGTCTTGCTGAATATCCCATAACATTATTACTTCTGTCCTCAACAAACAACGTTATCTTTAATCATTTGCTGTTGTTTTCCGCTAGAGGAATTTCAGTATCTGTGTATACAACCATGTCTTTATTTTTGTGTTATCAAAAATAAATCTGGGGCCGGGTGCGGTGGCTCATGCCTGTAATCCCAGCACTTTAGGAGGCCGGGGTGAGCGGATCGCCTGAGGTCAGGAGTTTGAGACCAGCCCGGCCGACACGGCGAAACTCCATCTCTACTAAAAATACAAAAATTAGCCAGGCATGCTGGTGGGTGCCTGTAATCCCAGCTACTCAGGAGGCTGAGGCATGAGAATTGCTTGAACCCAGGAGGCAGAGGTTGCGGTGAACCGAGATCACACCACTGCACTCCAGCCTGGACAACAGAGCCAGACTCCATCTCTAAAATAAAATAAAATAAAAATAAAATAAATAAATAAATCTGGGGGTATATATAGCTGTGTTGTGTATAGCTCTGACATATTTATTTGTGACTGGCCCCTGCATTTCTCCTTGGTGGGAAATGTACGTGTTGACATTAGGATTCAACTCAGTTATTACACCCGACCTGAGCTGCTCTTAGACCAGGCAGGCAAAAGAGGCCTCTGCCCAGAGTCTGCATCTAGAAAACACAGAAACACAAGGCTAGGGGAAGAGGAGGACAAAATCCCAGCCCACACCCTGGAAATTCAGAGAAAAAGTGGCTGCTTTTGATCTAGGTTCATCTCCCCAGGTCATCCTTAGTTGGTGTTCAGGCAGACGGGGTCCAGAAGGTGCCCTTCCTCCCCAGCTCCATTCACGTGGGTGTAGTTAGCGGGGCTGCTAGAACTGCCTGGAAGTCCTGAGTGGGCACAGCAAGGTGTGGGGAGGGGACTCGTCCGCCCAGCTTCCGAGGAGTTGACAGATCCTTCAGGCCAGGCCCTGTACCGTGGCAGCGCTATTTCACGGGCTGTGTTTCTGTGGTTGCTCAGGAGGATGAGGCTGTAAGGTGGGCCTCCCCGGCTCCAGGCTCCAGTTTTGTCTTCATGTGAAGAGCCTCAGGGCACATACTGACCAACATGACCAAAGTGAGCATCAAGCCTTAGACTCAGAAAGTATATTTATTTGAATAAAATATCACTGTTAGACACTTTGGGAGGCTGAGGCAGGAGGATCTTTTGAGTCTGGAAGTTCGAGACCAGTCTGGGCAACGTAGTGAGACCTCATCTCTATTAAAAATATGGATACATAAATAGATAGATAATTACTGTTATACTTTTGTATATTGGAGTTCTATGTAAGATTCTATTTACAAAAGCATTCACTGATAAAATTGAAAGTTTGCAGGCATTGATTTTTATATCACTATACAGAAATATGGATTTTGGAAAAATGGATAGCTCTTAACTGAGTAAAGTGGGAAAAAAGATGAAAAATGATTCTGAGATATAAGAATGAAATATTGTACCTGTTGTCATGTTAGAAGAGGAAGGACATAAAATTTTTGTAGAGATTGCAAAATCATTAATGCAAAAACAAAGATTATGCCTAGGAAAAAATGACAAGAAGGAAAATACAGGTTAATGTTTCCCAAAATTTTCCTTGGGGATATAAAGGTGGATTGTTTTCCCTTCTTCCCAATCTTTTATGTTATTCTAAGCTTTCTATGATCACATTTTTTTTTTTTTTTGAGACGGAGTCTCGCTCTGTCACCCAGGCTGGAGTGCAGTGGTGTGATCTCAGTCTCAGCTCACTGCAACCTCTGCTTCCTAGGTTCAAGCAATTCTTCTGCCTTAGCCTCCCAAGTAGCTGGAATTACAAGCATGCACCACCACGCTCAGCTAATTTTTGTATTTTTAGTAGAGATGGGGTTTCACCATGTTGGCCAGGCTGGTCTCGAACTCCTGACTTCAGGTGATCCACCTGCCTCGGCCTCCCAAAGTGCTGGGATTACAGGTGTGAGCCACTGCACCTGGCCCAGATATACTTTTATAATAGTAAAAAAAAAAAGTTAGGGCTTTTTTGTTGGAATATGTATATCATGATGATTTAGTTCAATTTTATTCAACAAGTGCCTGCTGAGCACCTGCTCTGTGCTCTGCTCTATACCAGCCCGGGATGCCTCCCTCACCGAGAGAACTCAAATCTAGCAAGAGCAGGTGGCTATGATGTGACTACAGTTGTTGTATACACACAGTGTACAGTAATGAAGTGCAGTCATCCGGGGAGTGGATGGAGGTGTGGCATTCCATCTGGTGGAGTGAGGCGAGGTCACTGGGGAGGTGAATTGAGCCCTGGGTTTTAAAAGCTATCTCCCAACCCAGGCAAAACATGGAGACCAAATGAGAAGGCTCTTAAGAAGAAATAGCATTTCCATGCCACAGAGCGATAAATAAATCCTCTCCTACTGAGAGGCAGTGCCCAGGGCTGGCTTAGGTGGGGAAGTTTCGCTGCCGACTTCCCCTCATAATCTCCCTCAGACCCTCCCAAGCCTCCTCCAACACACAGTCTGAATAAAACACTGCTCAAATGCCTTATCTCATTTGCTTCACACTACAACCCTTCAACGTAGATACTGTTATCATCCCCATTTTACAGGTGAGGAAACTGAGGCTGACAAATATTAAATAAGTAGCCCAAGGGCACACAGCACAGAGAGGGCAGAGCCGGGGCAAGGCCGAGGACTTACAACTCTGAGTCCACGAGCTTCCGTTCCGCCTGTGGCCTCCTCGCCGCTGACCCTGCTCTGGTCCAAGCTGGCGTCAGTGGGGCTCCCCTTCTGAAGGGTGGTCCTAAAGTCCTACCGAGACCAGCTTCTCCAGACAATGCCTGTAGTGCACCATGCTCTCAGCCGGTCAGGCCCAGCCCTGCCCCAGAGAAGGAACCAGAAAGAGCCCTGTCCTCAGGACCTCTGTTTCCCCCTCTGCCTCTGTTGGCCCCAGGGGGGTTCTGGATGGGACTCCTTTCCTGAGCCTCCTCCCACCCCTTGGGAAACGAGAGCTTCTCCCCACTGTGGACTGGTGGCTTTGTGTTCAGCCCACCTGCTATCAGAGTCCACCTTGTGCCCACCCCGGGGCACAGCAGCATGGGCTGACCACTGGGACCTAGCTACAGAGAGCAGAGGCTCACAGCCCATTCAGTCTCTCCAAGCCTCAGCTCCCTTATTTGTAATCTATGGGACACAGGTCCTGCCTCATACGGTAGTTTCTGGAACGCTGCAGATGATTTCCCTAAAGCACCCATCATGGTGCCTTCCCGTGCTCAGGGACTGGAATGTCGCCCTCTACCATTAGACAACCCCCCTGGGAGTCAGGAAAGAATGGAGCTCGCTGAGCCAGCCTCCACTGGAATGAGAGCCGCAGGGTCATGAGGTCTGAGGCCAGGCACCCCACACCCTGACATATGCTGGGCTTGGGGACTTGCAGTGGCCTTGCCTATTGGTTTTTATTTTTTTCGAGACAGAGTCTTGCTCTGTCATCCAGGCTGGAATGCAGAGGTGCCATCATAGTTCCCTGCAGCCTCAAACTCCTAGACTCAAGTGATCCTCCCGCCTCAGCCTCCTGAGTAGCTGGGACTACAGACGTGCACCACCATACCTGGCTAATATTTATTTAGTTATTTATTTTTTGTAGAGATGGAGTCTTGATATGTTTCCCAGGATGGGCTTGAACTCCTGGCCTCAAACGATCTACCCACCTTCGCCTCCCAAAGCGCTGGGATTACAGGCATGAGCCACTGCACCCTGCTTTGTTGTCCTGTGGGTTTTAAAATCTTGTTGTTGAAACAAATGATTTATCTTTTGTTTTGAGACGGGTCTCACTCTGTTGCCCAGGCTGGAGTGCAGTGGCAGGATCTCAGCTCACTGCAACCTCTGCCTCCTGGGTTCAAGTGATTCTCCTGCCTCAGCCTCCAGAGTAGCTGGGACTACAGGAGCACTACCACGCCCAGCTAATTTTTATATTTTTAGTAGAGATGGGGTTTCATGATCTTGGCCAGGCTGATCTTGAACTCCTGACCTCATGATCCACCTGCCTTGGCCTCCCAAAGTGCTGGTATTATAGGCGTGAGCCACCACGCCTGGCCTAATTTCTGTATTTTCAGTAGAGACGGGGTTTCACCATGTTGGCCAGGCTGGTCTTAAACTCCTGAACTTGTGATCCACCCACCTTGGCCTCCCAAAGTGCTGGGATTACAGGTGTGAGCCACTGTGCTGGGCCAGAATTTCCTTTCTTTTTAAGGCTGAATAATATTCCATTATATGAATAGACTCCATTTTGTTTATCCATTTGATTTGTTTGTTTTGAGATGGATTCTCACTGTCACCCAGGCTGTGTGTCCGGAATTGGTGGGTTCTTGGTCTCACTGACTTCAAGAATGAAGCCACGGACCCTGGAGGTGAGTGTTACAGCTCTTAAGGTGGTGTGTCTGGAGTTTGTTCCTTCTGATGTTCGGATGTGTTTGGAGTTTCTTCCTTCTGATGGGTTCGTGGTCTCGCTGGCTCAGGAGTGAAGCTGCAGATCTTCGCGGTGAGTGTTAGAGCTCTTAAGGCAGCGCATCTGGAGTTCTTCGTTCCTCCAGGTGGGCTCGTGGTCTCGCTGGCTTCAGAAGTGAAACTGCAGACCTTCGCAATGAGTGTTATGGTTTATAAAAGCAGTGTGGACCCAAAGAGTGAGCAATTACAAGATTTATTGCAAAGAGCGAAAGAACGAAGCTTCCACAGTGTGGAAGGGGACCCGAGCAGGTTGCCACTGCTGGCTCAGCAGCCTGCTTTTGTTCTCTTATCTGGGCCCACCCACATCCTGCTGATTGGTAGAGCCGAGTGGTCTGTTTTGACAGGGTGCTGATTGGTGCGTTTACAATCCCTGAGCTAGACACAAAGGTTCTCCACCTACCCACCAGAGTAGCTAGATACAGAGTGTCCACACAAAGGTTCTCCAAGGCCCCACCAGAGTAGCTAGATACAGAGTGTCGATTGGTGCATTCACAAACCCTGAGCTAGACAAGGGTGCTGATTGGTGTGTTTACAAACCTTGAGCTAGATACAGAGTGCCGATTGGTGTATTTACAATCCCTGAGCTAGACATAAAGGTTCTCCACGTCCCCACCAGACTCAGGAGCCCAGCTGGCTTCACCCAGTGGATCCCGCACTGGTGCTGCAGGTGGAGCTGCCTGCCAGTCCCGGTGCTGTGCGCCTGCACTCCTCAGCTGTTGGGTGGTTGATGGGACTGGGCGCCATGGAGCAGGGGTGGCGCTCGTCAGGGAGGCTCGGGCTGCA
Source organism: Pan troglodytes (assembly GCF_028858775.2). Lineage (NCBI taxonomy): Eukaryota > Metazoa > Chordata > Mammalia > Primates > Hominidae > Pan > Pan troglodytes. The sequence goes on from NC_072398.2 coordinate 23,326,417, forward strand.
CAGGAGCCCATGGAGGGGGTGGGAGGCTCAGGCATGGCGGGCTGCAGGTCCCGAGCCCTGCCCCGCAGGAAGGTAGCTAAGGCCGGGTGAGAAATCAAGCACAGCGCCGGTGGGCTGGCACTGCTGGGGGACCCAGTACACCCTCCGCAGCCGCTGGCCCGGGTGCTAAGCCCCTCATTGCCCAGGGCCAGCCCTGCCAGCTGCTCCCAGTGCAGGGCCCGCCAAGCCCACGCCCACCCGGAACTCCAGCTGGCCCGCAAGCGCCGCGCGTAGCCCCGGTGCCCGCTCGCGCCTCTCCCTCCACACCTCCCTGCAAGCTGAGGGAGCCGGCTCTGGCCTTGGCCAGCCCAGAACGGGGCTCCCACAGTGCAGCGGTGGGCTGAAGGGCTCCTCAAGTGCTGCCAAAGTGGGAGCCCAGGCAGAAGAGGCGCCGAGAGCGAGCGAGGGCTGTGAGGACTGCCAGCACGCTGTCACCTCTCAGCTGGAGTGCAGTGGCGCAATCCCAGCTCACTGCAACCTCCGCCTCCTGGGTTCAAGCAATTCTCCTGCCTCAGCCTCCCGAGTAGCTGGGATTACAGTTCCACACCACTATGCCTGGCTAATTTTTGTATTTTTAGTGGAGATGGGATTTCACCATGTTGGCCAGGCTGGTCTCGAACTCCTGACCTCAGGTGATCGGCCTGCCTCGGCCTCACAAAATGCTGAGATTACAGGCGTGAGCCACCGCACCTGGTCTGATTTTTTTTAAAATGCAAATCAGACTATGTCACTCTTTTGCTTGAAGCTCCTCAGTGGCTGCCTATGGCTGTCAGGGTCAGAGCCTCACCACGGCCTGGGTTTCCTCCTTTGGCCCCTGGCTTTCGCCTCCCGCTCTATTCTTATCCTGAACTACGCGAAGCCCTTTCTCAACCCCGCCCCTTGCTCCCTCTGTCTGGAACTACCTTCCCAGGCCTTTTTGTGCCGTTCATTCTCAAGTCACCTCCTCAGCGAGCCCTCCCTAGTCACTCCCTTTCATCACCCTGTTTGCTTCCTTCCCATTATCTGGTTTCCCTGGAGGCTTATGTCTGTCTCCCCTCAGTGGAATGTGGGCCTCATGGCACAGGCCCATCGGGGTCACTGCTGTGTTCAGGGCTCAGTAAGGATGCCTCGGTGCGCCTGGATGCGGCGCTGGCCGGCTGGCTGGGGGTGCCACCTGGCGTGATTTGTTGTCACTTGCTCACTTGTCCTAGATGCTGTTTATAAAAGTACTAATAGAACCAGGCACGGTGGTTTATGCCTGTAATCCCAGCATTTTGGAAGCCCAAGGTAGGCGAATCCCTTGAGCCCAGGTGTTTGAGACCAGCTTGGGCAGCAGGGCAAAACCCTGTCTCTACTAAAAAAAAAAAAAAAAAAAAAAAAAAAATTAGCCAGGCATGGTGGTGCGTGTGTAGTCCCAGCTACTTAGGAGGCTGAGTGGGAGGATCACTTGAGCCTGGGGAGGTTGAGGCCGCAGTGAGCTATAATCGCGTCACTGCACTCCAGCCTGGGTAACAGGGTGAGACCCCGTCTCAAAAATAAATAAATAAATGATACTAATAGTAGAAGGTGATGTATGGCCTTGGAAAAGGCTGAGTTCGATGGCTAGGAAGCCTAGTTTTCCCCTCTCTTCCTCTCCTTGCACTATACCCTGCAGATCATGGAGCTGGATTGAAGGTCTCAGTTTCTTCTTACATCACATCAAGGAGGGTGATGCTGACAGCAGGCATCCTCTCGTGAGTTGCCAGCAGTTTTGTGAAGGTGTGGGGAGAGGCCAGTCACGGTGACTCACACCTGTAATCCCAGCACTTTAGGAGGCCGAGGTGGGTGGATCATCTGAGGTCAGGAGTTCAAGACCAGCCTGGCCAACATGGTGAAACCCCGTCTCTACTAAAAATACAAAAATTAGCTGGGCGTGGTGGCGAGTGCCTGTAACCCCAGCTACTGGAGAGGCTGAGGCAAGAGAATCACTGAACCCAGGAGGCGGAGGTTGCAGTGAGCCGAGATCGCACCATTGCACTCCAGCCTGGGCGACAAAGCAAGACTGTCTCAGAAAAAAAAAAAAAAAAAAAGATGTAGGGAGAGAGGGAAACGAAGAATATGGGGGGGAAATGAAGAGCTTAAAAAATAAAACTACAAAATATTTTAGCCAAAGGGGGAAAAAAACAAGGGCAACATAAATAATTTGAAATTTTTCTCCAGAGAAATAGCAAAAGTTCCACTCATCTCCATTTAGAAGTTTGTAATGGGGAGAAACATATTCCATAAATCAAAAAGAGTAATTTATTTTCAAATTATGTATGTCTGTAGAAACACATAAAATTCATAGAGAAAGATGAAGAGATCATAAGAAAAAAAAAAGCCGTTAATTTTTTTTTTTTTTTTTTTTGAGACGGAGTCTCTCTCTGTTGCCCAGGCTGGAGTGCAGTGGTGTGATCTTGGCTCACTGCAACCTCTGCCTCCAGGGTTCAAGCAATTCTCATGGCTCAGCCTCCCAAGAAACTGTGACTACAGTTGCGCGCCACCATGCCTGGCTATTTTTTTTTGTATTTTTAGTAGAGACAGGGTTTCACTCTGTTGGCCAGGCTGGTCTTGAACTCCTGGCCTCAGGTGATCTGTCCATCTTGGCCTCTCAAAGTGCTGGGATTATAGACGTGAGCCACCGAGCCTGGCCCCTTACTTAATTTAGAGTAAAGGCAAAGACCTAAGTGATATTTTTATGTGTTGCAAATATCTCCTCCTACTCTCAGCTTTCCAATTCCTTAATGGTGTCTTAAAAATTGAGTTATTGAATATAACATACAAACAGTATGAACAATGAATAAATCAGAATGTACAATGTGAATTTTTTTTTTTACAAATGAACTCTGTGACCAGCATCCATATCAAGAAACAGAACATTATAAGAACTCCAAAGCCCTGGAGACCCCTTCTGGTCACCACCTTCCAAGGGTACCATTATCCTGACTTATATAAATGGAATCTGAGAGAAGGCAAGTTTTCTTTTACATGTATGATGTATGTGGGATTCCCTATACGGTTTCATTCATTCATGAGTAGTGGTCATTCATTCATGTTCGTTGCTTTATAGTATTCTAGTGTGCAGCAATTCATCCACTCTACTATTGATGGATATTTGGATAATTCCCAGTTTGGGGGTATTATTAATGGTGCTGCTATGTGAAGGGGTGGCCTTCCCCTCCACACCTGTGGGTATTTCTAGTCAGGTGGGATGAGAGACTGAGAAAAGAAATAAGACACAGAGACAAAGTATAGAGAAACAACCGTGGGCCCAGGGGACCGGCACTCAGCATACCAAGGACCTGCACCGGCACCAGTCTCTGAGTTCCCTCAGTTTTTATTGATTATTATTTTTATTGTTTTAGTGAAAAGGAATGTAGTAGGAGGGCAGGGTGATAATAAGGAGAAGGTCAGCAACAAACATGTGAGCAATAGAATCTATGTCATAATTAAGTTCAAGGGAAGGTACTATGACTGGACGTGCACGTAAGTCAGATTTATGTTTCTCTCCACCCAAACATCTCAGCGGAGTAAAGAATAACAAGGCAGCATTGCTGTAAACATGTCTTGCCTCCCACCATAGGGCGGTTTTTCTCCTATCTCAGAATTGAACAAATGTACAGTCGGGTTTTATACTGAGACATTCAGTTCCCAGGGGCAGGCAGGAGACAGTGGCCTTCCTCTATCTCAACTGCAAGAGGCTTTCCTCTTTTACTAATCCACCTCAGCACAGACCCTTTACGGGTGTCAGGCTGGGGGATGGTAAGGTCTTTCTCATCCCACGAGGCCATATTTCAGACTATCACATGGGGAGAAACCTTGGACAATACCCAGCTTTCCAGGGCAGAGGTCCCTGCGGCTTTCCGCAGTGCATTGTGCCCCTGGTTTATTGAGACTAGAGAATGGCGATGACTTTTACCAAGTATACTGCTTGTAAACATGTTGTTAACAAGGCACGTCCTGCACAGCCCTAGATCCCTTAAACTTTGATTTCATACAACACATGTTTTTGTGAGCTCCAGGTTGGGTCAAAGTGGCTGGGGCAAAGTGGCTGGGGCAAAGCTACAAATTAACAACATCTCAGCAAAGCAACTGTTTAAAGTACAGGTCTTTTTCAAAATGGAGTCTCTTATGTCTTTCCTTTCTACATAGACACAGTAGCAGTCTGATTTCTCTTTCTTTTCCCTACACTATGGAACATTCTCACTCTCTCTCTCTCTCTCTCTGTAGCAATTTTACTGAACTGGTGCTGCTCCTTTTGTAGGAGGACTAACCCATAGGCACTGTGCCCAGAGTCAGCCTGAACATTCTAGAACTTGCTTTTGATCAACACCTTGTATTAGGGACAGAACTAAAGGGACAGAACTAATAGGATGTATGTACATATGAAAGGAAGTTTATTAAGGAGAATTGACTCACAAGATCACAAGGTAAAGTCTAACGACAGACTCTCTGCAAGCTCAGGAGCAAGGAAGCCAGTAGTGGCTCAGTCTGAGTCTCAAAACCTCAAAAGTCGGGAAGCTGACAGTGCAGCCTTCAGTCTGTGGCCAAAGGCCCGAGAGCCCCTGGCAAACCACCAGTGTAAGTCCAAGAGTCCAAAAACCAAAGAACTTGGAGTCTGATGTTCCAGGGCAGGAAGCATTGAGCACGGGAGAAAGATGAAGGCCTGAAGACTCAGCAACTCTGCCCTTCCATCTCCTGCCTGCTATTTCTAGCCACGCTGCCTCTCCCAGTCCACTGCCTCAAATGTTAATCTCCTCTGCTACCACTGTCACAAAAAAACACCCAGAAACAATACTTTGCATCCTTCAATCCAACCAGGTTGACACTTTTTTTTTTTTTGAGACAGAGTCATGCTCTGTCGCCCAGGCTGGGGTGCAGTGGCGCAATCTTGGCTCACTGCAACCTTTGCCTCCCTGGTTCAAGCAATTCTCCTGCCTCAGTCTCCTGAGTAGCTGGGACTACAGGTGCGCGCCATCATGCCTGGCTAATTTTTGTATTTTTAGTAGAGATGGGGTTTGCCATGTTGACCAGGCTGGTCTTGAACTTCTGGCCTCAAGTGATCTGCCAGACTCAGCCTCCTCCCAAAGTGCTGGGATTACAGGTGTGAGCCACCACGCCCGGCCACAATCAAGTTGACACTTAATATTAACCATCACACACATGAACATATTTCTGTTGAGTATATACCTATGCTGGTCACAGGATGTGTAAATATTCAGCTTTAGGAGATATTGGGAGAAATAGCAACACTTGATATACATATATATATATATATATATATATATATACACATAAAGTTGTTGGTTTTCACATTTTTATTGGGAGCCATGTGAGGGGCCTCTTCTGTCAGTGGAGGTGCTCACACTTTCTTCAGCCACTCCAAGCTGGGGCCCTGGGGGCCCTGGGGGTGGCTGCACATGTCCGCATGTTCCCATCATCGTGGACGGGCACTGGATAGTTGTAGGGTGTGGCCTCATTGATCATGATGGAATACTTGGTGTAGGGGCTGAGTGGGGGCAGAATTACAGTGAGGCTCCCAATGATGAAGGAGACCACCAGCATTGGCTCCTTGGCCCAGGCGTTCTTGAGGAAGGCGCCAAGTCTCACAACCATCTTGGTCTCGGCCATATATATATATATATATATTTATTACAGTGGGAGTGTGTGTGTTTGTGTGTGATTAGAGATTTCATCTCACTATGTTGCCCAAGCTGGTCTTGAAGGGCTCAAGCAATCCTCCCGCCTCAGCCTCCCAAAGCACTGAGAATAGAGGCATGAGCCACCGTGCCCGGCCACATCATGTATTAACTTGCATTTCCCTGATGACTAATGAAGCCAAGCATTTTTTCCTGTTGATTGGCCACGTGGATATCCTCTTCTACCATGTGCCTATTCTAGTCTTTTGCCCATTTTGTGAGGTTTTTTTTTTTGCCATTTTTTTCATTGAATTGTCGGACTGTCCTTTTCTTATTGACTTTTTTTCTTTTTTTTTGAGATGGAGTCTTGCTCTGTTGCAGTGGTGCGATCTCAGCTCACTGCAACCTCTGCCTCCCGGGTTCAAGAGATTCTCCTACCTCAGACTCCTGAGTAGCTGGGATTACAGGGGCCCATGACTATGCCTGCGTAATTTTTGTATTTCTAGTAGAGATGGGGTTTCACCATATTGGTCAGGCTGGTCTCGAACTTCTGACCTCAGGTGATCCGCCCACCTCGGCCTCCCAAAGTGCTGGGATTACAGGCGTGAGCCACTGCGCCTAGCCTCTTATTGACTTTTAGCAAGTTTTTCTATATTCTGGATTCAAGTCCTTTGTCGGGTATATGAATTATGAATATCTTCTCCCACACTCTGGCTTGAATTTTCATTCTTATTGGTGTCTTTTGAGGAACAGGACTTCTTAAATTTAATATAGTTTAATTACCAAGTTTTTGTAAATAAGAATAGCCTAAATCAATACTGAGAAGTCATATTATAGCTGTTATACCGGTAACAAAACAAGAAAGCTAATTCTGAAACTTCCCTGTACTGCTGAGGATTCTGGGAAACAAATACACTCATTTCATTGCTCAAGATTTTTTTTAATTTTTAATTTTATTATTATTATTACTACCATTATTATTTTTGAGGCAGAGTCTCACTTTGTCGCCCAGATTGGAGTGCAATGGCGCGATCTCGGCCTACTGCAACCTCCGCCTCCCGGGTTCAAGCGATTCTCGTTCCTCCACCTCCAGGTGGGAATACAGGCACCCACCACACCCAGCTAATTTTTGAATTTTTAGTAGAGACGGAGTTTCTCTACTACAGAGAAAGGAGAGGTAGGCCAGGCTGGTCTGGAACTCCTGAGCTCAGGTGATCCGCCCGTCTCAGCCTCCCAAAGAGCTGGGATTACAGGTGTGAGCCACGGTGCCTGGCCGAATTATTATAAAATATATAATTTTTAAACATTTGATAAGCTCTTGCCCTAACCCTTCCTCTCCTACAGGGCGTCTCATAGTCGCTGCCTGAATCCTCCGGCTTGACGTTAAGTTAGAAGAGCAGGAGTTTTTCCATTAACCAGTTAGGGACTCTGGGCAAGTCCTTTGACCTCTCTGTCCTCGGTTTCTTCGTCTGGGAGGACCCTCTGCACCCCCTGGGTTTAGAGAAGAGATGACCGTTCAGCAAAAGCACCTGAAGACAGCGCTGCAGAGGCACGGTCAGCGCCGTGATTCCCATGTCTGCAGCGACCCCTGCTGGCTGCCGGCCCAGGCTCGGGGTCCACCGAAGCCCGCCTCCAGCCCCTACTTCTGTGCTTCCTGGAGGGCACTGCCCAAGAGCCTGGGCAGCTGCAGGTGGGTGGGTCCTCTGAGTCCGTTTTCCCCAGTCCTCCCTTTCGTCTTCTTTCCTCCTTCCCCCGCTACAGCCTGGGGTGGGACAGGAACCCCGAGAGACCTCACACAATTCTTCCCGGTAACTATCCCCCACCCTTGGACATTGCTTGACCACTTTAGTGTGCAAGACCTTTTTCACGAATACTCTTTCACTGGCGTGCTCAGAAGGAAATTTCTTTGAATGTGTGGGTTTATGAAGACAGCTTATACAGCCAAGAAGTACTTCCTTCAGAAACTAAAAATTCCGGCCAGGCGCTGTGGCTCACGCCTGTAATCCCAGCACTTTGGGGGACCGAGGCGAGCGGATCACAAGGTCAGGAGTTCGAGACCAGCCTGGTCAACATGGAGAAACCCCATCTCTACTAGAAATACAAAAATTAGCCGGGCATGGTGGCACATGCCTGTAATCGCAGCTACTCGGGAATCTGAGGCAGGAGAATTGCTTGAACCCGGGAGGTGGAGGTTGCAGTGAGCAGAGATCCCGCCACTGCACTCCAACCTGGGCGACACAGTGAGACTCCATCTAAGAAAGAAAGAAAGAGAGAGAGAGAGGGAGGAGGGAGGGAGGGAGGGAGGAAAAAGAAAAGAAGGAAAGAAAGAGAGGAAGGAAAGAAAGGAAACTAAAAATTCTAAGCCATCCCAAGGGAGGATAGGACTCTTCCCCTAGGCATCCCCTCTAGGGGATGTGGCGCGTGGGGTCTGGACCACAGGTTCTGGTGCCTTGCTTCATTCTCCATCCCCACACTTCATGGAGTTGATGTTCTCACATCTCCTGGTTGATCAAACGGAGTGTCCGAGTGCTTAAATAACTTGCCTAAGCTTCTAAGTAGGTAGGTGAGGTAGGTTATTGGCAGAATTTATCTGTTGAGACTTCAGAGTTTGTGCATTAAAAATAAAATAGAATAAAAATTCTTTTTTTCTGATTATTAAAAAAAAAGCTTTCAGAGATTCTGGAAAATATATAAAGAATATAAAGATGAAGCTGAACATCACCCAGATGTCCTCAGCTCAGTAATAGTCATTGTTAATACTTTGGTAAATATCCTTGTTTGTTTGCTTTTCTGTGTATATTGACTGAAATCATATATTATGAGTGATGATGATATGTGTTCCTTTTTGATTTGACATTGCATAGTATGAGCTTTCTTTATGGCATGTAAAATTCTTCCACATGTGGTTTTTAATGACTATATAACAGTTTTCTCTGTGTATGCACCATCATTTGACCTTTCTTGTTTTGTGAGGCATTTGCATTTCTCAATTTTTTTGAAATTGTATAAAATCTTTGCATATTGACCTTTGCCTGAATCTCAAATGATCTCCCCAGGACATTCACAGATAGGTTCTTACTGGCGCTAGTCTATGAATATATGTACATATATTTTTTTGAGACGGAGTCTCACTCTGTCGCCCAGGCTGGAGCATAGCAGCGCGATCTCGGCTCACTGCAAACCCTGCCTCCCAGGTTCAAGTAATTCTCCTGTCTCAGTCTCCCTAATTTTTGTATTTTAGTAGAGACAGGGTTTTGCCATGTTGGCCAAGCTGGTCTTGAATTCCTGGCCTCAAGTGATCTGCCCACCTCGGCCTCCCAAAGTGCTGGGATTAAAGGTGTAAGCCACCACACCCAGCCAAGGAGTTCAATATTTTTAAGGTTCTTGACACATATTATCAAGATACTGCACGACAAGATGACACCTGTAAGTGTGCCTAGCAACCATCTCACTGCTCCCTCACCAATGCTATTCCCTTCTCAAAAGAAGTCTTTTTTTTTTTTTTGAGGCAGGGTCTCGCTCTGTCACCTAGGCTGGAGTGCAGTGGCATGATCTCGGTTCACTGCAACCTCCGCCTCCCCGGCTCAAGCAATCCTCCCACCTCAGCCTCCCAAGTAGCTGGGACAACAAGCGTTTGCCACCATGCCCAGCTAACTTTTGTATTTTCTGTAGAGGTGGGTTTCACCATATTGCCCACGTGGGTCAAAAGAAGTCTTTATTAATTTAGTGCCTGAACAATGCCACCTTCCGCTGATTAAGGCTGTTTTTTGTTTGTTTGTTTGTTTTTTGAGACAGAGTCTTGCTCTGTTGTCCAGGCCAGAGTGCAGTGGCACAATCTTGGCTCACTGCAACCTCCACCTCCTGGGTTCAAGGGATTCTCCTGCCTCAGCCTCCTGAGTAGCTGGGATTACAGGTGCGCGCCACCACACCCAGCTAATTTTTTGTATTTTTAGTAGAGATGGGGTTTCACCATGTTGGTCAGTCTGGTCTCGAACTCCTGACCTCGTGGTCCGCCTGCTTCGGCCTCCCAAAGTGCTGGGATTACAGGCGTGAGCCACCTCAGCCAGCCAAGGCTGTGTTCTGAGGCTTTCCACACTCCATGGATGATGGGATCCTTGCTGAAAGCAGTGGGATCAAAGAGCCTCTTGGATTCCTTATTTTATTTTGTTTTTATTATTTTTTGACACAGGGTCTTGCTCCGTCACCTAGGCTGGAGTACAGTGGTGCAAACACAGCTCAGTGCAGCCTCAACCTACCGGGCTCAAGGGATCCTCCTGCCTCAGCCTCCTGAGTAGCTGGGACCACGGGTACATGCCACTATGCCCAGCTAATTTTTTAATTTTTTGTAGAGACAGGGTCTCACTTTGTTACCCAGGCTGCTTGACCTTCTGAGCCCAAGCGATCCTCCCAAAGTGCTGGGATTACAGGTGTAAGCCACTGTGCCCGGGTCCCTTCTTTTATTTATTTTGTTTTTTAAAGCATTTACATAGTGTTTTCCATGTTCTGGGAACTGTTTAGAGCCTAATAAACAGCAAGTGATTTACAAAACCTAGAAAAAAGACTCTATTATCCTCCTCATTCTGCAGATGTTGAAGCCAAGGCAAGGAGGGTACCCAAGACCACCTGACTCTGGAGTGGTGAACTGGGCTCCGGCCTGGGCAATGTGGCTCAGGGCTCTGTGGGCTTGGCCAGCACATGACATTGCCTGGGAGTGGGCGCAAGGCCACTCAGAAGCAGGAAGGAACAGTGCAGGCTGGAGGGGTCTCTGCTGAATGAAGAAGCCAGCATCCTTGATGTGGGTCTCAGCCATGGATTTCCTGGCATCACTTTATTTCTTTTAGGCTCAGTCTTATTTCTTTTTATTTATTTCTTTTTTTTTTTTTTTTTTTTGAGATGGAGTCTCACTCTGTCACCTAGGCTGGAGTGCACTGGTGTGTTCTCGGCTCACTGCAACCTCTGCCTCCTGGATTCAAGTGATTCTCCTGCCTCAGCCTCCTGAGTAGCTGGGATTACAGGCACGCACCACTATGCCCAGCTAATTTGTGTTTGTTTGTTTGTTTGTTTGTTTTTGAGATGGAGTTTCACTCTTGTTGTTCAGCCTGGAGTGCAATGGCATGATCTTGGCTCACTGCAACCTCCGCCTCCTGGGTTCAAGCGATGCTCCTGTCTCAGCCTCCCAAGTAGCTGGGATTACAGGTGCCTGCCACCATGCCCAGCTAATTTTTTGTATTTTTAGTAGAGACAGGATTTCACCATGTTGGCCAGGCTGGTTTCGAACACCTGACCTCAGGTGATCCACCCGCCTCGGCCTCCCAAAGTGCTGGGATTATAGGTGTGAGCCACCGTGCCCAGCCAATTTTTGTATTTTTAGTAAAGACAGGGTTTCACTATGTTGGCCAGGCTGGTGTCAAACTCCTGACTTCAAGTGATCCACCCGCCTCGGCCTCCCAAAGTGCTGAGATTACAGGCATGAGCCACTGTGCCAGGCCATCCCAGTCTTATTTCACTGATGGTCTTTCAAAGCCAGGTCACGTTAACTGGGGCCAGTGTCCTTTAGGGTGGCAAGAATGCCACTTGCTTTGCAAGCAAGGCTGTGGCTCAGCCCTCCTGCAATGAGGCAAGAGTAGAGGCAGGTCTGAAGGGATTATACCCAGGATTATACCTGTGCGTCCCTGTGCCAGGGCCTTCTCCAGGCCCACTGCTCAGTCAGTGGCAGGGCTGCATCCGTTCAGTCAATGTGGAAGGGCCTCTGACCCCAAAAGAAGGAAATTCTGAAGTCAGCTGCTCAGTGGGAAGCTGATGGAAATCCACATTAGCATGGCCTGGGCCCAGCCACACTTCGTATCCTGTCCACTATCATCCTGTTAACTAAACACTGAGCTCCTCAAGGGTGGGACCCGGGCTTTGTATCCCCAGCTCTGAGGTGGCTGATGATGGATAGGTGCTCAGTAGATGTGGATTGCATGAATGAACTGTGGATGGGATTAGCCTGCTGCCCAGAAGTAGCCCATCTACTAGGATTAGGAGATTGTTTACCCATTAGATTAAGGGGCCAAAGGTGCAGCCTAGACTGGTCAGGGGGCGTGGGTTCAAATCTCAGCAGGACACCCTGACCCTGTTGACATGGCAGTCACACTGCAAGGCCTTGGATGAATTAGTTTGTGCGTTTTGGCCTCAGTTTCCCTTCCAAAGTCCTCCATTGTTTTGAGGGTAGAAATAGAACATGTGTGACAGCAAGGAGACCCAGCCCGGGTAGATGTAGATGCAAACGCTGCACACTGAGCCTTAAACGGGGATCAGGGAGCCACAGCGTTCCTCGTTCATTCCCATTCTTTTATTTTTTATTTTATCTTATTTTGTTTTTAGAGATGAGGTCTCACTATGTTGGCCAGGCTGACCTTGAACTCCTGGGCTCAAGGGATCCTCCCGCCATGGCCTCCAAAAGTGCTGTGATTACAGATGTGAGCCACTGTACCCAGTTCACTCGCATTCTTGGTCCTTCTGAAGAGAGGTGACACCATTTGAAGCTTCAGGGTTAACTTTTTCCCCCTCCTCAAAAATGATTTTCTTAGAGGGGGCTCTGCTCTTTAGATAGTGTTGCAACCTCTGGGAGGCAGGCATCGAAGCCACAAAGCTCCCTGGGGATCTGCCTGGAAATATCTCTCACTGCCTGAGGCTGGACTCTAGGAAGTTCTAAATTCTCCTCCCACCTTTGATAAATTTAAGAAAAAACCACAGTGACGTGGCAAAGGTAGAGGAAGGAACGGTCCCATCTCTGCTGCTGTGTCTTCATTGACCATGCCTTCTTTCTGAAACCCTTTCCTCTCTCGACTTTGTTTTCTCACTTTCCTGCTATTCTCCAGGCCCCAGCTGGGACCCTCCACTCTCCCTAGAACTGGGCCCAGGTGGGGTCAGTGGGATACTCACCTTGGATGCAAAATCTAAGAGGGCACCAAAGAATTCAGTAATCAAGATAAACAATATTTTAATTTAACATTTTTTAAGTGAAAATTAACACCAAAAAATCACAATGAGCAAAATATCAAAATATATATATATATATTTTGAGACAGGGTCTCACTCTGTTGCCCAGGCTGGAGTACAGTGGTGCAATCACAGCTCACTGCAGCCTCGACCTCCCCAGGCTCAGGTGATCCTCCCACCTCAGCCTCCCAAGTAACTGGGACTATAGGCGTGCACCACCATGTCTGGCTAATTGTTTTTGTATTTTTTGTAGAGGTGGGGTTTCCCCATGTTGCCAAGGTTGGTCTTGAACTCCTGGGCTCAAGCAATCCCCACCTCAGCCTCCTAAAGTGCTGGGATTACAAGTGTGAGCCACTGTGGCTGGCCCAAACTTCTTTTTTTTGAGACAGAGTTTCACTCTATCTCCCAGGCTGGAGTGCAGTGGCGCAATCTCGGCTCACTGCAACCTCCACCTCCCAGGTTCAAGCAATTCTCCTTCCTCAGCCCCCTAGTAGATGGGATTACAGGCACACGCCACCATGCCAGGCTAATTTTTGTATTTTTAGTAGAGACGGGGTTTTGCCATGTTGGCCAGGCTGGTCTCGAACTCCTGACCTCAGGTGATCTACCTGCCTCGGCCTCCCAAAGTGCTGGGAATACAGGTGTGAGCCATCGTGCCCGGCCCAACTTTTAAATAAAGTCAGAATCCGTCTCTCTCTTTCTGTGACATTTGTTTTTGTGACATCAAGTATTACTTCTATTTGGACAATTCACAGATTTCTCTTTTAAGCCCTGACTTCCTCTCTTGAGTAAAAGTTGTGGGTCTGCAGCTGCCTTCTGAAGACCCATGGAGAGGTCCACTCAGGGAGGACCTGATGCCTTCTGCAAAGAGCCAAAGAGGAGCTGAAGCCTTCAGCCAACAGCCATGTGAGTGAATCCTGCAGGTGGATCCTCGGGCCCCAGGTAAGCCTTCAGCCGACTGCAGCCCTAGCCGACATCTTCATGGCAACCTCATGGGAAACCCCGAGCCAGAACCATGCAGCTAAACTGTTTCTGGATTCTTCATCCATAGGAATGGTGAGACAATAAATGCTTGGTGTTTAAGCCACCGAGTCAAGATAATTTGTTACACAACAATCTTTCTCTGGAGAGGTTCTGGTGGATGTCTCCAAAGGGCTTCATAAGTGTCCTTCTCCTATATCATCTGATGATGGCCTCTTCCCCCCATGGCTCCAGGTACCACCTACATGCTATGCTGATGTTGCCCAGGGTCATGGTTCCGTAACTTCTCCTCCCAGATTTCCCACAGGCTCCTCATCACTCAGACAGAACCTGATGTCTTCTCCCTTGAAATCTGGACCCGCCTCCTCTTACAGGCTGGGAGTCTCCTCTGCCACATCTACTCGGTCCTTGGTCACCATAGACTCACCTCCTGGATGGCTAGTGGCTTTATCCCATTTGCTACTGCCATGATTCAGGTCCCACAATTTTTCTTCTGTGTGACCACAGAGGCCACTCCTCCTGGCCTCCTTTCCTCCATTCCCCACAAGGCTGCTGAGCGAGCTTTTCAAACCATGACTGTCTCAGAAATCCCACTGTCTTCAGAATAAAGTGGAAACTGCTGATATGGTCCCCCACTCCCATACCTCTAATGACCACTAGGTTCAACCAAGACCTCCTTGGCTTGCTACACAGAAACATGTAAACCAAGCCATGGTGGGTCTGAGGGGCAGGGCTCAGCCAGACTGGTGGTTCCTCATGCTGGGACAATGCAAACAATCGGACCCCTGCTACCCTCCCAACGAGTGTCAGACCAGCCTCGAGCCTTTGCTCCGTGGTCCTTAACTGAGGAGAGAACGTGAGCGACCTGTTTAAGGTGACCATATATACGTTATCTATTTCATACCAATTTTTAGAAAAGGTGGCTCAGTGGCCAGGTGTGGTGGCTCATGCCTGTAATCTCAGCACTTTGGGAGGCCGAGGCGGGTGGATCACGAGGTCAGGAGTTCGAGACCAGCCTGACCACTAAAAATACAAAAATTAGCCGGGCGCGGTGGCACGCGCCTGTAATCCTAGCTACTCAGGAGACTGAGGCTGGGGAATCACTTGAACCTGGGAGGTAGAGATTGCAGTGAGCCGAGACTGGGCCACTGCACTCCAGCCTGGGCAACAGAGTGAGACTCCAACTCAAAAAAAAAAAAAGAAAAAGAAAAGAAAAGAAAAGAAAAAGAAAAGGTGGCTTGGCTCACACCAGTGAGAGCTGCCATCCCCATGGCCTCCAGATGGTCTCCAGACTGCCTTGCAGAGGTCATCCCATCCACCTAGCTGGAGTCTTCCTTTCTCACAGACTCTACAGGTGTTTTGGTCAAGTTTGGGCTCCTACATACAGTCCCCCAATCTGCATACCTCAGAGGTTTCTCCAGGCTCTGGGCACAGGTGGGCGCTCCTTTGTTTAGGGGAGGCTTCCTCAGGACAGAGGGAAGGGGCTACCCAGCCCTGAGGTCAGTATCCCTAGGGAAGCCCAGAAGCTGCCCATCACCCAGATTGAGAAGGGATCTGGGTGATGTCCAAGGTGGCCTCTTGTGCTCACAGCCCCCGTGGACCTCCCAGTGGATAGGGCCTCGATGCCTATGCTCCTGTCCATTGCAGTCAGCACATGGCTGAAATTCACAATGGGAGAGCTGCCCAATGGGAGTCTTTGTCCAAGAACAAGTGTTCATCATGACGACTCCCAGCTCTACTTTCTCTATGGTAATAGACGATGGCTTAGGTTGGTCCCCTTTGAAGAACTGACTGTAGAGCAAGCAAATACTTGGGGGGAACATAAAATACTTTAAGATTATAATTCATATTCTCAGAATGATTCCATAATAAAAAAAGGAGCTTTGGACATTTTAATATTACTTGTGAAAATAAAAACCCAAATGTCACAGCCAAGAGGAGACAAGACAACTACATGTAATATAGTGTGATGAGTGGGATCCTGGAACAAAAAGTGGACATTAGGTGAAAACTAAGACAATCTGGGTAAAGTGTGGATTTTGTATCAATATTGCTTCAATGATTATAACAAAGGTACCATACTAATGTAAATGTTAATAATAGAGTAAACTTATGTGGGATATATGGGAACTATCTGTACCATCTTTGCAATTTTTCTATCAATATGAAATTATTCTAAAATAAAAACTTTGTTTAAAAAACAGCAAGAGAAGGGATAAACTATAAAGATATGATATTTCAGAATGTGGGGCCAAGGGCAGAGAAAAACAAAGGAAAGGTGAAATGTAGATATTCCATCAGTTCTAGATCTAGAGAACAGAGATCATGGAGAGGAGACGAAGAGGGTTGGTAGGATGAGATAGTATTAAAAGAAGACAGAAAAGGCAGAGATTTCCCACAGTTAAAGGACTTCAGGCTGGGCGCGGTGGCTCACGCCTTTAATCCCAGCACTTTGGGAAGCCAAGGCGGGCGAGTCACGAGGTCAGGAGTTTGAGACCAGCCGGGCCAACATGGTGAAACCCCATCTCTACCAAAATACAAAAATTAGCTGGGCATGGTGGCAGACGCCTGTAATCCCAGCTACTTGGGAGGCTGAGGCAGGAGAATTGCTTGAACCCGGAAAGCAGAGGTTGCAGTGAGCTGAGTTCACGCCAATGCACTCCAGACTGGGTGACACAGCGAGACTCTATCTCAAAAAAAAAAAAAAAAATAAAGGGTAAGGACATGCAGAGATAGGCTCTCTCACACAAATGAATGAGTCTATAAATTGGTGGAAACTTCTTGGAGGGCAATTTGCCAGAATCTGATAACACTGTAAAATATGTACATCCTTCTCCCTAGTTCTCAGTATCTACCTTAGAGAAATACCCACCTACAGGTGCACAAAGAGGAATGCTCAAGAATTTTCATTGCAGCATTGTTTGTAACATGGAAAAAATCTAAAAGTCCATCAGGGGAATGCTTCTAATTTTTAAGACAGTTTAAGAGTCTCACTGTGTTGCCCAGGCTGGTCTTGAACTCCCGGGCTCAAGCCAAAGGAATGCTTCTCCACCTTGACATAGTATTCAGCAGTGAAAAGAATGGAATTGAACTTGGTGGGCCACCATGGAAATATCTCTAAGACATCTGTTAAGTGAGAAAAGCAAGTTGCATGGAGTTATGTGCAGTTTGATCCCAATTATGTGAAAGAGAAAAGAATGCAAAATATATATTTTGTATGTATATATAAGTACAAATTAATAGAAAAAATGTCTCAAAGGATGCATACCAGAATGATAGCAATGATTAATTACCTTGCAAGAGTTTTCAGAGGCTGGGCATGATGGCTCATACCTATAATCTTAGCACTTTGGGAGGCTGAGACAAGAGGATCACTTGAGCCCAGGAGTTTGAGACGAGCCTGGGCAACATGGAGATCAGTGGGAGCCCAGGGAGCTCATGGTGCTTCTCCTAAGGTCCAGGGGCTCTGCTGCAAGCTCCTGTCATTGTGGTGGGGGGGTTGCTCTGGGACCCTCTCCCCTTTTAGCTTCTTCCAACTTCCAGCCAAATTTGAAAGCCCTCTTCCCAGCAGCACAGTGTTGAAACTGCCCATCGACAGTTGTAGAGATGTTGAAACATCTCTACAAAAATAAATTAGCTAGGTGTGGTGGCAGGCACCTGTTGTCCCAGCTATTCAGGAAGCTGGGGTGGGAAGGTTGCTTGAGCTCAGGAGTTTGAGGCTGCAGTGAGCTATGATGACACCACTGCACTCCATCCTGGGTGACAGAGCGAGACCCTGTCTCTAAAAAAAAAAGAAGAAAAAAATGTAAAAGAAGAGTTTGCAGGGAGGCAGGGAAGATGAAGAGGTATTAGAATATGGACGTTTTTGTTTTATCAGGATTGTTTATTTTTATTTATGTATTTATTTATTTAATTATTGAGGCAGAGTCTCGCTCTGTCACCCAGGCTGGAGTACAAGTGGCACGATCTTGGCTCACTGAAACCTCCACCTCCTCTCAGCCTCCCGAGTAGCAGGGATTACAGGCAACTGCCACCACACGCAGCTAATTTTTGTATTTTTAGTAGAAACAGGATTTCACCATGTTGGCCAGGCTGGTCTCTAACTCCTGACCTCAGGTGATCCACCCACCTCGGCCTCCCAAAGTGCTGGGATTACAGGCGTGAGCCACAGTGCCCGGCAGTATCAGGATTGTTTAAATCTTCTACGGTGAAATTTATTTGCTTAATCTAAAAATTATATAATGTTATTAATTGGTGTTTTCAGCATTTAAAATCAATTTGTAAACAAAGGACTGAACAGAATGTAAAGGTTGTCAGACCTGAGCACACACAGGTAAGGATGTAGCTGGTAGAGGTGGTAGATGAGGGGTGCCTCATTGCCTGGCTTTACCTGGTGAAACACTGAGACATTCCCTAAAGCTTAGGGAGCAGGAAATAGAGGTTTTAGTGTATTGTTTAAATGTGCAAAATTAACAAAAAGAACTGAAATTACCAGTGCACTTATTACAATTGGTGGGGGGTAGGGAATGAAATGCCAAAGGGGGAAGGAGCTAAATTCTTGTCTTTCACAACAGGGAGCCAGTAGATATTGTCCAAGTTAAGAATCCTAACTTAGAGTTCAAGGCTAGCCTGGGCAACATGGTGAAACCTTGTGTCTACAAAAAAAAACAAAAAACAAACAAAAAAAACACACAAAAATTAGCCAGGAGTGGTGGTGTGTGCCTATAGTCCTACCTACTTGGGAGGCTCAGGTGGGAGGATCGCTTGAGCCCAGGAGGCGGAGGTTGCAGTGAGCCGAGATCATGCCACCGTACTCCAGCCTGGGTGACAGAGTGAGACACTGTCTAAAAATAAAAATTAAAAAAAGTATTCCTGACTTGCTTCCTTTTGACAGTTGGAGTGCCTTTTCTTTTTGGGGACCTGCCACTAACTTCCTATTTTCTGGCCCAGAAACATTTCTGTCTCTTGGCACCACCTTAGAGTTCCTTAAACACGGACTCCTGTGTGTCATTTTTTAAAAGACGGATGGAAGTCGCAACATTTCCCTGCACTTCCATCTGCCCGCTCGCCCTTTCCCTCTACTTCCCTGCCTCTGTCTGTCCTGCCCTGTGCCCAGCAGGGGACCTAGGGGGAGGAGCTAAGCAGGGGGCTGGGACGCTGCTGAGCCTGTTGCTGCTCCGCCTAGGCAGAAGAGGCCGGAGCCCCTGGCCTGATTCCACAGCTCTTTCTTTCAGGACCACCTCCCCAGAGTCCCCCCGCAAAAAGGAGCCCCTCAGGCCAGTGGGCTGCGTAGATGCTGGTGGCAAAGCCTGTTGTCCCCTGCCAGCCCTCTTGTCTGCCATTTTCAAGCTACTTTTGCCTTCTGTGCCTCTAGGTCTCCCCTCCCCACTTCTGGGTATGGGGGTAGTGTGTGGATGCCACCTCCTGACTCCTCCTTCTTGCTGCCCTGAAGACCAACCTAGCGGGCCCTTCACTGTCAGCCTTGGAGGGCAGAGTTCACAGCCTAGTGGTGTTCAGGGCTTAAGGTCTTTGCAGGTCTTACACATGGACCTGGTCATTCTACCTTCTCTAGTTCAGTATTCAAAAGATCAGTGGGAGCCCGGGGAGCTCATGGTGCTTCTCCTGAGGTCCAGGGGCTCTGCTCCCAGCTCCTCTCATTGTGGTGGGGGGTTGCTCTGGGACCCTCTCCCCTTTTAGCTTCTTCCAACTCCCAGCCAAATTTGAAAGCCCTCTTCCCAGCAGCACAGTGTTGAAACTGCCCGTCGAGTGGGCGTTATGGGTGGACAGAAGCATCCAGTCGGGATGAGCAGCCCGGCCTCTGTGCAGGAGCAGGTTCCTGTAGATGGGGTCTCCTGACCCAGCCTTGACCAGCCTGACTTCCTGCTCTGCTTCTCTTCCCTCAGCCAGCCCTTCCATTCCTCTCTGCCTCTTGGTTTCAGGGAAAAGCAAAGCCATTTAAAGCGCATAGCACCGTGTACGGCTGGTTCAGACCTTCCGTAAATGTTTGTTAAATGGATAAAAGAATGAAGCTAAAAAGAAAAAAAAAAGCCTGGGCGCGGTGGCTCATGCCTGTAATCCCAGCACTTTGGGAGGCTGAGGCGGGCAGGAGTTGAGGCCAGGAGGCACTTGAGGCCAGGAGTTCAAGACCAGCCTGGGCAACATGGTGAAACCCTGTCTCTACTAAAAATACAAAAAATTAGCCCGGCATGGTGACTCGCACCTATAATCCCAGCTTCTTGGGAGGCTGAGGTACAAGAATCGCTTGAACTTGGAGGTGGAGGTTGCAGTGAGCCGAAATCGCACCACTGCACTCCAGCCTGCGCAACAGAGCAAGACTGTGTCTCAAAAAAAAAAAAAAAAAAAAAAAATTGCCACACGCAGTGGCTCAAGTCTGTAACCCCAACACTTTCGGAGGCCAAGGTGGGCAGATCACCTGAGGCCATGAGTTTGAGACCTTCCTGGCCAACATGGTGTAAACCCATCTCTACTAAAAATACGAAAAATTAGCCGGGCATGGTGGCATTTGCCTGTAGTCCCAGCTACTCGGGAGGCTGAGGCAGGAGAATTGCTTGAACCCGGGAGGCGGAGGTTGCAGTGAGCCGAGATTGTGCCACTGCACTCCAGCCTGGGTGACAGAGCGAGACTCCATCTCAAAAAAAAAAAGAAAAGAAAAGAAAAAAAGAGGCACAAGTATTCTGTTTATTGTTTTGGAGGTAAACCCTCAGAACTGACCGCTGGAGTGGGGAAGGGTGGAGTGGAGATTATTGCTTACTGCTTTTCACTGTAGACTCTTCTGTGCTATTTGATTTTGTACCAAGACATGTCTTTAATTACATACACCACACGTGCACACACACATACACCCCTACCCACCCAAAAGGTTCTTTGGAAAACTCATCAGCTCCCACCAGGAACCTCTCAGGGCTCCAAAACCAAGAGGCAGGCCAAATGCTGAAGGGATAGCTTAGCGTTGCATTGCAGAGGAAGCAAAAAGTGTTTCTAGGAGGTGTCAGGGCCGCTTGGTGGCTGGAGTGTCACATTCCCTAATGAACATGCAGGAAGGGGGTCAAATACGCCAGTAGCTTCTCACAAGTGTGGATGGCAAAAGCTCGTTTCCTCTCCACGACAGCTGCAGGGCTGAGCTGTTGATGAAATGCTGCAGGTTTGGAGAAGAGGATCTACCCCAGCAGGACAGGGCTTATCCCGGGGATTCCCAAATGACTCCATATTCATTATTCTGAATTTTGTTTACTTGGCCCACCTTTCCAATTATCTGTCAGAATGTGCAAATCCTCCCTCCCTGCTTATCAGCCACACTCTGGAGATTAGGGAACAGGGTAATGACCCTCATTATCAATACCACAGCCCCCATGGATCCTCTTCCCTGGGCTGGTGAGAACGCTCCCTCTGCTTCATGGACTTAGTACCCACAGCCTAGAAGACACGATCCGAGTCTTTAACATTTTCCATCTAGAACAGGGTGATCCTAAAGAAAGGCCAAGGGAATCCTGTGAGGTCAGGAGAACTGCATCTCCGAGGGAAGGGAGGTGGTTGAAGATGTGTCCCCAGGTGAAATCAGGGTACAGGGGAACAATGTTCCTGCATACACAGTGTTATCACACACCTGGGCTTTGGCAAGCTTAGACTGTCCTGGAAGTGCATACAAGATAGAGCGCTGCTTTGGGGAAGCTGACCAGGGGTTAGGTGTCAGAATAAGAGAGACACTTCTTACCTTCTTCACTGTCTGTATTTTTTTTTCTTTTTCTTTTTTCTTTTTTTTTTGAGACAGGGTCTCGCTCTATCATCCAGCCTAGAGTGCAGTGGTACGATCTTGGCTCACTGCAACCTCTGCCTCCTGGGCTCAAAGTATCCTCTTGCCTCAGCCTCCTGAGTTGCTGGGACCACAGGTGCATGCCACTATGCATGGCCAATTTTTAAATTTTTTGTAGAGATGGGGTCTCAGTATGTTGCCCAGGCTGGTCTCAATCTCCTGGACTCAAGCAATCCTCCAGACTCAACCTCCCAAAGGTCTGGGATTACAAGTGTTGAGCGATCGCACCCAGCCTGTTTTTTCAACTTTAAAGTTGTGTTTGTTGGTTACCAGTTTCCTTAAAGAATACTGGCCTTAATCTGGACTAAAATCTCATGTCTCAAATTTTCCATTTTAAATTTCTTAGCAAAAAAGGTATGATCCATCTATTCTCTCTCTCTTTTTCTTTCTTTCAGCAAATAGCATTTGAGCACCAATTATTTTCTGTGCAGTATGCTCGGCATAATTACAGGATGGAGTAAGAGGGAATCCCTTTGCTGAGCCTGTGCTGTATGGGAGCATCTGGGCATATCTCTCTATGATGCCAGGAGAAGGTGTCATCCCACTGTGTTCATGAGGGACCAAGGGCCACCCGGAGAACACAGCGATGAGCAAAGCAGCGAGAGGCGGGAGTGGTCAGAACAGGACGGGAGGATTTTCATGAAGAAAGTGAGTGTTATGCTGAGGCTTGCCAGATGAGCTGTGATTTCAAAGGTAAAGAAGAGATGAAGGGCACGCAGGCGTGGGAAAAAGAATGAGCAAAGAGATGACCATTCAGGGCCTCAGAATGCTGGGGGCGTAGGGCAGTGGCAAGGGCAGGATGTGGGGGTTGGAAATCCAGGGTGGAACCTGGAGAAGAGCTTCCAGGTAAACTAAGGAGAAGAAACTTCTGTGATGCGGGGAGTCATGATAGTGGCTTCTGATCAGGGGCAAGATAGGAACTTCTCTGCATGAGCATGGAAATGGCAGGCTAAGTGTTCCCAGGCAGGCACAGGTCAGAATCAGCACCTTGGTCTCCTGCCTCCTATGTCAGGGGTCTTGTAGGAGAAAATTTCCGGAAGTACTGAAGCTGTGGGGAAAGATACAAAAGGGTTTTTTGCAGGAGAGGGAGGCAGAGGGGGTGGAGAAGAAACAAAAATTTAGAGGAGGGTGGAAATAATTACACTTTGATAGATCTATTGACCTACATACTGTTAACTTTGGAGCATTAAATGTTATGATGCTGAGGCCGAGCGCAGTGGCTCACACCTATAATCCCAACATTTTGGGAGGCCAAGGTGGGTGGATCATTTGAGGTCAGGAGTTTGAGACCAGCCTGGCCAACATGGTGAAACCTCACCTCTACTAAAAATACAAAAATTAGCCGGGCGTAACTGTGGGTGCCCATAGTCCCAACCACTTGGGAGGCTGAGGCAGGAGAATCACTTGAACCCGGGAGGTGGAAGTTGCAGTGAGCCGAGATCGCACCACTGCACTCCTGCCTAGGCAACAGAGTGAGCCTCTGTCTCAAAAAAATAAATGAATAAATAAATGTTTTAATGCTGAATTTGCATATAACCTGATTATGTTCAGGGTATTGAGAGAGAGAGAAAAGAAACCCCTCTGTTCACCTGTTCTTACTCTCAAATATTCAGAGAAACCCAGAAAATACCTCAGGAAAAAATGTTTTTCTAGTTTGTTCCCATTTGTGTTCTTTTCTCTCATCACTGACAATCATGAAGTGGAGGAATCATCCAGAAGGGCCAGGTTATAAGTTTAATGGAATGACGGAGTTCTTCTCACCTGAATTCTCCGGCAGCTTCCTTGCCTGCTATTGGCCCCCACCTATCCTCACCCTCCCCTGCTTCTCAAACCTAATGCGCATAGAATCTTTAACACTCAGATTACTGGACACTGCCCCCAGCAAAGTCCATTCAGGAGGCCTGAGTTGGGGTCCAGGAATCTGTATTTACACAGGTTTCTCAGGTGATTCTGGGCAGAAATCACTAGACCCAGAGACTCCCCCATGGAACATCCCCAGACCTGGTGGAAGGTGGGAGGTGCTGGAGCAGTGGGTTGTGGAAAAGCTGTCTGGGGCTAAGAGGAGGTGAGGAATGGGGAGCCCATCCCCAAAGCTCAGGGGCAGCTTGTCTCGTGGCTCCATCATGGCCAAGCTGGGTGGGTGGGATGGCTGGGCCGGATAACACCGTATTAGGGAGACAGGAGTGGTCCAGGGAGGACAGAGCAAGCGGAGAAGTTTGGGTTATCTGAAGGTCATCTGGGTTGGAAGAGACTTTGGTCCTAAGTGCCTCAGTCCTAACGGATATGCACACCAACAAAACAGCTGGCAGTGCAAAGCATCCACATCCTCACACAGCATCCGTACAATTACACCTAGAGCATCTGCAACATAACATCTCCAAAGAAAAAAAAGTCTTCACAACATCTTAAAACCCCTAACAATAGAGGTTCAGAAACAGTCTGCATTTTTTCCACTTTAGTAATTTTTGATTGAGACAGCTTGGTTAAGTAGTATTCCCTGTTCTTCAAACACCTTCCCTCCCACCAGGACAGAAGAGGCTTTTTTTACAATTTTTCAAGGCTGACCTGACCCCACAGCCAGACTCTCCACTCAGACCCTCAGAGGCCCAGCTCCTTCCACTGCATGACAAAGGGTGGCTGCCCTCCCTCCTGACGACTAATCAGACCATTGTAAAAAGTTTCCCAATCCACATTCAAGCTCTTCTTTTGGCTGCTAGCTAATTGCCCAATTATTTTATTTCCCCAACAAAACTCTTCAGGCTGCCGGGAATCCACATTTAGGACCCAGGCCTGTATCTTGGGCCTCAGGAATCTGGGGGATTTGGCCTTTGTCTGTTTGTCTGCTTCTCACGCCTCCCTGCCCCCTGCCCAGACCCGACCCTGGGTTGACTGAGTCCCCAGCTTGCCTGGGGCTGACAGATGACCCTACTGGCTTCAGGGGGTCAGGGCAGGACTGGAAATAGTTTGAGGGCGTGGAAAGAACTTTGGTCTGGGAGTGGGAAGACCTGACTTTATGGGAGTATTGATCGTGGATCATCGACTGTGTGTGTTTGGGGAAGATGTCATCTCTCTGAGCCTCATTTTCTCATTTCTAAAACCCGGGGGGCAGGAGCATGGCCTGGATAGCCAATTTCAGTGCTAAGCTCTCTCTGATTCTACAAACTAGCCGGTGAAATAAAGAGGGTAAGTCGCGTCTGGCTGGACAAACCCCTCCATTGGTGCTAAATGTTCCCCGGCTCCTCCACCTAAGGGAGGTCCCCCAACATCAGGAAGGGATCTCAGTTTCCCAATCGTGGATCACTTGCCCAGGCTACCAGCGGCCCCCAGGGCCACCCTGAGCACTACGTCCCAGACACCCATCCCTGCAGGCAGGATCGGTCCTTAGAGAGGCTGGATATTGACTGTGTAGTTTCACTTCCTGTTGAGGGCTCTGCTCTAGCTTTGGTCCTGTGCTGAGGGGCCGATGCAGAAATATCAGCAAGACATCTGGGGGAGGCAGGGAATCAAGAAGGTGGGGGGGTCCCTCCAGGGGGAGGCAGGGAATCAAGAAGGTGGGGGGGTCCCTCCAGGGGGAGGCAGGGAATCAAGAAGGTGGGGGGGTCCCTCCAGGGGGAGGCAGGGAATCAAGAAGGTGTAGGGGGGTCCCTCCACTTTGCTATCTTCTCTGGAAATGAGGTTTCAATTTAGCTGGTCTGTTACCCCAGATGTAGAAGGAGCTCCTGAATCCCTGGGGACTTCCAGAGGTTCTCAGCCCTGTGGTGTTTCATAGCTGGAAGAGAACCTCGAATGGGCATCTGCAGGTCAGGGAAGCAGCAGCAGCAGGGGCCTGGCCTCCCTCAGCCCTGGAACAGCAGGTCCCTGCTGAACCAGAACAGGGGCCTGTGAGGTCTCATTGTGAGTGTCCAGCCTTAGTGAGCTCCCAGTGGGTCTATATGTTGGGGTTCTGGGGAGGGGGTAGTGGCATGCAAGGACAGCCTGGGTGTGATATCCTTGGCACCAGTGATAAGCCACAGGGCTTCCTGTCGCCCAGCAGCAAGGGTAGTGGACTATTGCATATTTATGAAACACCAGCCCAGAACAGCTTCCAGAGACTGAGGCCCGCAGGTCCTGGCTTGCCTGTAAATGTGACACTTCTGCACCTTTTGGCCTGACTTAAGACCCAAATGTTTGCATCAAGTAAGTCCTTTCCCTGTTAATCACTTGCAAAGAAAGGCAACAGCTTCTCTTTTGAAGAAAGCTACCCTTGTCACAGAGAGAACAGGAGGTCTTGTTTGGACCGGACACAGTGGTGGGAATTTATATTTCACGGGATGTTCCAACTATGGGAGATGAGTGCCAAGATGGGATTTGAATTCCTCCTTGTGAATTACACAAATCCCATGGAAATACAGATGGGAGAGAAAAGGAAAGGGAAACAGAGAAGCAGCTGAGGTCATGATTCTATGACCCCAAGGGTCTCCTTCTCCCACCCCGGGGTCAGCTGTTAGGATTTCTGTATTTCCTCTTACCTTGGTTTGTGGACACATGTGACCAAATCCCTGTTCCTTCCCTTCAGATACCCTGAGCTCTAGCATCTACTATCTGTATGACTTTGGGCTAGTCAGACAACAGTTTTATGCTCAGTTTCTTCATCTATAAAAAGGAAATAATAACGGCAACTTCCTCCTCAAGTTATGGTGAGAATAAAGAGTTAACAATAAATATAAAACATTCAGAACAGTGTGTGGCCCACAAGCACTATTAGCCATTGTGGTTATTATTTATGCTTATCTGTAGAGATGGGGTCTTGCTACATTGTTCAGGCTGACCTCGAACTCCTGGCCTCAAGTGATCCTCCTGCCTTGGCCTCCCTGAGTGCTGAGATTACAGGCATGAGTCACACCACACTCAGCCCATTACATTTATTATCAGTGTTATTCTTATCCCTTCCCCTTCTCTGATGCTAAACACTCCCCCAACACACACACTGCTAAAAGCCCTTCAGACAGCAGTATCATTCTGGGGTATGCTCTCCCCAGTGAGCTAGTGGACTGGCTCATGCCACCAGCACTCAGCTGGAGCCCAGGTCATTTCCAGACACAGATCAAGGGACAGAAACCTAGAAAACAGAGGCCAAAACTGCCCAGAGGCATGGCCTGTCCAAAGCCACAGGTACTGGGGGCAGATTGAGGTGGGAGCCCCCCATGCCTCCTCAAACACACACTGTAGACTGGCTGGGTTCAAATATGAGACTTCCATATACATATACATATGCATTTGCATATATATGTGGTGGCATGAAGTCCCTGGGCTTTCATCCAAAAGAAATTCCACCTTCGAGCACCAGAAGATTCCCTCTTCCTCTGCCTGAAATGTTTGAGGACAGAAGCAGGGGGATGACATGGAGAGATCTGTCAGTGACACAGCATTCCCACAAAGGGGCCAGAGTGCCCCCATTTAGAAGGTGAAGGGGGATGCCCCTTGCCCGGCAGCCCCCTTGGCCCAGGGTCCTTGTCCTCCTCCACCATCCTTACTCATGTGACAGAACATGGGCAAGTGAGGCTGTGGAGTTTTGGGAAGAGCTTCCCCCTGCACATCCTCAAATCCCCTATGCCAGTGCCAGAGGGAGATGCCTACAGAGACAGAGGCTCCATTTAGCTCCCAAGCCCTTCATTGAGGTTGGCGAGCAGGTCACTTCCCCAGGCAGTGGTCTGACCTTGCATCTGCAAGATGCACCTGAAACTGACACCTGCCTCCTAAGGGCTGTGTGAATACACATTCAGAGCTTAGAACAATGACTGGCACATGCACTCAGGAAATGTGTGCTATTATTGTTGTTGATAGTTTTATAAAAAGCCACGACCTGGCCCGGCACGGTGGCTCATGCCTGTAATCCCAGCACTCTGGGAGGCCAAGGCAGGTGGATCACCAGGTCAGGGGATTGAGACCATTCTGGCTGACACGGTGAAACCCCATCTCTACTAAAAATACAAAAAATGAGCCGGGCGTGGCATGCGCCTGTAGTCCCAGCTACTCGGGAGGCCGAGGCAGGAGAATTGCTTGAACCCAGGAGGCAGAGGTTGCAGTGAGCCTAGATCGCGCCACTGCACTCTAGCCTGCGTGACAGAGTGAGGCTACGTCAAAAAAAAGAAAAAAAATGCAAAAAGCCACGACCCTGTGAATGCAGATTTGAGGCAGATAATAATGATAGCAAACCCTTACAGAGTGTTTACCTGTCACTAGACACTGGGTGAAACATCCTGCATGTATTAATGCATTTAATCTTCACACTAACCCTATGAAGAAGACCTTATGATCATCACCCTCTTTCTGTAGATGAGGAAACTGAGGCACTGAGAAGTTAACTCACTTGCTAGCAGGTCAAACAGTTAGCAGATGGCAGTTCTCATATTTGAACGCGGCCAGTCTAAAATGTGTGTTTGAGGAGACACAGGGGGGCTCCCACCTCAATCTGCCCCCAGTACCTGTGGCTTTGGACAGGTCATGCCTTTGGGCAGCTCTGGCCTCTGCTTTCTAAGTTCCTGTCCCTTGTCTGTGTCTGGAAATGACCTGGGCTCCAGCTGAGTGCTGGTGGCATGAACCAGCCAGCCAGCTCACTGGGGAGAGCACACCCCAGAATAATTCTGCTGTCTGAAGGGAGGACTCCTGTGCTGTGGTCACGTGACTGCAAAGGCACGTGCTGAAATTGCTGTTCCTGGGACTCCTAAAGACAGTAGAGCTGCCAGATTTGTGTTCTGACCGTGTCTAGACAGAGGATGTCATGGGGGGAGGGCAAAGACGGTGCGACAACCCTGAGGGACCCCTGGTGCGGGGAGAGGCAGGGGGTGTGCAAGGAGTGTAGGTTGGAGGGAGATGACCAAGGGGCTTCTGTGAATGTGGCCAGAACCAGCAGGAAGGCAGAATCCTTCCCGCCCTTCCTTTATGATTTGCAGACCTGGACCCAGCCCAGCCTCCAGAAGAGACTTCAAGAGATTTAAGCAGCTGGCTAGCAGGACTTTGTTTTTCACAGAATAGACTCACTTTTTCATAGAACAGGGCTGGGGTAAGGCCAGGAAAATTCAACAGGCACTAAAAATATTGTCAAGCTGCTGACAGCACAGCCAGAGGCCCCAGGCCTGGGTGGCATCCAGACAGCCCTGTCCTTTCTAGACAGCCCCCTCCTCCAGGCTCAGGGACCTGTCTGGCTGTGAGCTCCCAGGAGGTCCCAGGGGTGTGACCTCCCTCCCTCCCTCCCTCCCTCTTCCCTTCACCCCAGGCCAGCCCAGGGCCAGCTATAAAGCTGGCCCAGCCTGGCTCTCAGCACACCCAGCTGCCTGAGACCCTCCTTCAACCTCCCTAGAGGACAGCCCCACTCTGCCTCCTGCTCCCCCAGGGCAGCACCATGTGGCCCCTGTGGCTCTGCTGGGCACTCTGGGTGCTGCCCCTGGCTGGCCCCGGGGCGGCCCTGACCGAGGAGCAGCTCCTGGGCAGCCTGCTGCGGCAGCTGCAGCTCAGCGAGGTGCCCGTACTGGACAGGGCCGACATGGAGAAGCTGGTCATCCCGGCCCACGTGAGGGCCCAGTATGTGGTCCTGCTGCGGCGCAGCCACGGGGACCGCTCCCGCGGAAAGAGGTTCAGCCAGAGCTTCCGAGGTGAGACCCTCCCTCCCTGCTGCCCCCAGTCCCATGGTCGGGGGCAGGCCGGTTGTGCCCACTCTGGAGGTGTCGAAGGGCCCCTGGCCTTTTGGGACTCTGTGGGAGGCTGTGTGAGGGCCACGGTCCAAGGAGCAGTGAGGAGGAGCCGGGCCTGGGCCCAGGGTCTCCAGCTGTGCACTGAGGGCCCCCTCCAGCCCAGGGGAGGTGCACCAGGCTAGACCTGCTGGAAAAACCAAGACATCAGAGAAGGGGAGGGTAGAGGAGAGAAAGTAGAGCTGGGGGAGCAGGTGAGTGTGTGCCTCAAGGCACTTGGTGCAGCTGGACTCCCAGGGTATGTTTTCACACTGCCACTCTGGTCTGAGCCTGACCTTGAGTAAATGGCTTTAAAATCCTCTCTCCACCATGTGCTCATCTGGAACAGGGGTATGACTATGTCTTAGCCATCTCCCAGCACTGTGAACATCAAAGTGAGTCCTTGTGGATAGAAGCGTGTTTGGATAACTGAAAAATACCTAAGTAGACTACCTGGGTTATACCTGGCTGTCAGGGGTGCAACTGGGCCTGAATCCTCCTGCAGCCTCTCGCCTCCCTAGGTCCTCAGTGCCCAGAGCTAGAGCCAGTGCCAGGCACCTGGGTGAGGATTCTGCTCCCAGCATCTCAGCTGAGGCAAACTTGCTAGCCAGGGTCCCACAGGCGCCCCTGCCTGCTGGATGGAAATTGTTACTAAACAAGGCCCAGATCCAAGGAAGATTTGTAAACTGGGTTTGCCCCAGAGATAGAACAGGGCCGGTGTCTCCTGGCCTGGCTGCCAGCTCAGTGGCCCTGCCATCCTCAGAGCTCCGCTGGAGTCCGGGGAGGCCCTGCTGACCCTGCTCTTGTCCCCAGAGGTGGCCGGCAGGTTCCTGGCGTCGGAGGCCAGCACACACCTGCTGGTGTTCGGCATGGAGCAGCGGCTGCCGCCCAACAGCGAACTGGTGCAGGCCGTGCTGCGGCTCTTCCAGGAGCCCGTCCCCAAGGCCGCGCTGCACAGGCACGGGCGGCTGTCCCCGCGCAGCGCCCAGGCCCGGGTGACCGTCGAGTGGCTGCGCGTCCGCGACGACGGCTCCAACCGCACCTCCCTCATCGACTCCAGGTGGGGGTCGCGCGGGCGCGCAGGGCAGGAGTAGGAGGCTGCTAGGCCCGGCTTGGGGGCGGGGACGCAGGGGGCGGTGCAGGGTCCTCGGGGCCCGTCCCAGTCCCCGCCCTCAAGCGGCGCTGGGTCTCCGTGTCGTGTGTATCATGTCTCAGGCTGGTGTCCGTCCACGAGAGCGGCTGGAAGGCCTTCGACGTGACCGAGGCCGTGAACTTCTGGCAGCAGCTGAGCCGGCCCCGGCAGCCGCTGCTGCTACAGGTGTCGGTGCAGAGGGAGCATCTGGGCCCGCTGGCGTCCGGCGCCCACAAGCTGGTCCGCTTTGCCTCGCAGGGGGCACCAGCCGGGCTTGGGGAGCCCCAGCTGGAGCTGCACACCCTGGACCTCAGGGACTATGGGTAGGTGCAGGACTGGGCAGACGGGAGGCAAGCAGCCACTGAGTGGTCCAGACCCCCGTCCCCAGGACTGTCTGGGGGACCGGATGGTGGCAGTGGGCTAGGGGTAGGGAGAGCGCGGTGCAGACTGTCCCAGGATGCCAGCGATTGCCCACTACATGTCAGGGTTTCTAATGGCAGAAATTGTATTATTGGCCAGGCGTGGTGGCTCAGACCTGTAATCCTAGCACTTTGGGAGGCCGAGGCGGGCTGGATCACAAGATCAGGAGTTTGAGACCAGCCTGACCAACATGATGAAACCCCGTGTCTACCAAAAATACAAAAATTAGCCGGGCGTGGTGGCGCGCGCCTGTAATCCCAGCTACTCAGGAGGCTGAGGCAGGAGAATCGCTTGAACCGGGAGGTGAAGGTTGCAGTGAGCCGAGATCACACCACTGCATTCCATCCAGCCTGGGGGACAGAGCGTGATTCTGTCTCAAAAAAAAAAAAAAAAAAAAAAAAGGAAACAAAGAAAAGAAAAGAAAAAGAAATTATATTATTCAGGCCAGCTGCAGTGGCTCATGCCTGTAATCCCAACACTTTGGGAAGCTGAGGTGGAGGATTGCTTAAAGCCAGGAGTTTGACACCAGCCTCGGCCACACAGTGGAATCCTATCCTTAAAAAAATTAAAAAAAAAAAGTTTTAAAGAAATGACAAAAAAAAAAAAAAAATTATAAGGCCAAGTATGGTGGCTCACGCCTGTAATCCCAGCACTTTGGGAGTGGAGGCCAGCGGGTCACCTGAGGTCAGGAATTCCAGACCAGCCTGGCCAACATGGTGAAACCCCGTCTCTACTAAAAATATAAAAATTAGCTGGGCGTGGTGGCGGGTGCCTGTAATCCCAGCTACTTGGGAGGCTGTGGCAGGAGAATTGTATGATTTATTTTATTTAAAAATATCTTTGACAATTTTCAATGGATTTTTGTATTGCCATTGACTCCATATACACGATTGTAATCATCTACTTTCACTTTACCCTTCTCCATGATTAAATCTTTGAAAAATCCTAGCTTTAGCTGTTACTAGGGGCAATGAGCTTTCCTTCTGCTTTGGTGAATTCTTTCTCATGGACAAGTTAGCTCTCTGGAGCAGATGGGGGCTGTGTAGCACAGTGGTTAAGAAGAGGCCTTGGAGCCGGTTGGCCTGGCCTCCATCTAGCTCTGCCTTCCACTGGCTGTAGGTCCTCTGGCCCATCACCGAACACCTCTGGGTGTCAGTGGCCTCAAGTGGAATGGGGATAATGCTGGAACCTACCTGAGGATGAAATGCAGACGTCACCTGAGATAATACATGTGAAGTACCTACTTCATTGTCTGGCCTATTAGGATACCTTTAATTAATAGTAGCTGATTTATTATTTATGTTTCAGATATGTTTATTCATTCATCTTCTCACAAATATCCAGCTTTTAGAACATAGTGAGAGCTGGATCATAAACCTCCCTCCCAGTTGCCCACTAAGCTGTGCCCCAGGCCTTCTGACTTCAGCCTTCCCAGATGACCTCTGACCCTGCTCTCTTTGCCCACACAGAGCTCAGGGCGACTGTGACCCTGAAGCACCAATGACCGAGGGCACCCGCTGCTGCCGCCAGGAGATGTACATTGACCTGCAGGGGATGAAGTGGGCCAAGAACTGGGTGCTGGAGCCCCCGGGCTTCCTGGCTTACGAGTGTGTGGGCACCTGCCAGCAGCCCCCGGAGGCCCTGGCCTTCAATTGGCCATTTCTGGGGCCGCGACAGTGTATCGCCTCGGAGACTGCCTCACTGCCCATGATCGTCAGCATCAAGGAGGGAGGCAGGACCAGGCCCCAGGTGGTCAGCCTGCCCAACATGAGGGTGCAGAAGTGCAGCTGTGCCTCGGATGGGGCGCTCGTGCCAAGGAGGCTCCAGCCGTAGGCGCCTGGTGTATCCATTGAGCCCTCTAACTGAATGTGTGCATAGAGGTGGTCTTAATGTAGGTCTTAACTTTATACTTAGCAAGTTACTCCATCCCAATTTAGTGCTCCTGTATGACCTTCACCCTGTGTCCTTCCATTTCCTGTCTTTCCCGTCCATCACCCATCCTAAGCACTTACGTGAGTAAATAATGCAACTCAGATGCTGAGCTCTAGTAGGAAATGCTGGCATGCTGATTACAGGATACAGCTGAGCAATGCACACATTTTCAGCTGGGAGTTTCTGTTCTCTGGCAAATTCTTCACTGAGTCTGGAACAATAATACCCTATGATTAGAACTGGGGAAACAGAACTGAATTGCTGTATTCTATGAGGAATTAAAAGCTTCAAATCTCTATTTCCCCCAAATACTGACCCGTTCTGGACTTTTGTAAACATACCTAGGCCCCTGTTCCCCTGAGAGGGTGCTAAGAGGAAGGATGAAGGGCTTCAGGCTGGGGGCAGTGGACAGGGAATCAGGATACCTGGATTCTGGTTCTGACAGGGCCACAAGGTAGGATCTCAAACAAACGCAGAAGGCTTTGGCTTGTCATTTCCTCTTAAAAAGGAGGAGCTAGGCTTCAGCTCTAAGAACTTCATTGCCCTGGGGATCAGACAGCCCCTACCTACCCCTGCCCACCCCTCTGGAGACTGAGCCTTGCCTGTGCATATTTAGGTCATTTCCCACACTGTCTTAGAGAACTTGTCACCAGAAACCACATGTATTTGCATGTTTTTTGTTAATTTAGCTAAAGCAATTGAATGTAGATACTCAGAAGAAATAAAAAATGATGTTTCACTCTGTGTCTGTTTTTAATTTCCAGGAGCAATAATGGGGAATGAGAGCAACACAATGATCTGAAGAAAGGACCCCCAACCTCTAGGGCGCAAGACTATAATAGCTAAATTTATATAGATGAGGCTTTCATTTATGATATTTCTATTTTCTCACACAACTCTCATTCCAAAAATATTAAACAATCACTCACAGATGTCTCCTCTTTAGTTTATGTGTTGCCAAAGCAAGCACTGCAGCCTCATTTTTTTTTTTTTTGAGACAGAGTGTGGCTCTGTCACCCAGGCTGGAATGCAGTGGCACGATCATGGCTCACCGCAAACTCTGCCTCCCTCCCAGGTTTAAGCAATTCTCACGCCTCAGCCTCCCGAATTACAGGCATGTGCCACCATGCCCAGCTAATTTTTTTTTTTTTTTTTGAGACGGAGTCTCACTCTGTTGCCCAGGCTGGAGTGCAGTGGCATGATCTCGGCTCACTGCAACCTCCTCCTCCTGGGTTCAAGCAATTCTTCTGCCTCAGGCTCCCGAGTAGCTGGGACTATAGGCGACCACCACCATGGCCGGCTAATTCTTTGGGTTTTGTTGTTGTTGTTGTTGTTGTTGAGATGAGTCTCGCACTGTCACCTGGGCGGAAGTGCAGTGGCGTGATCTCAGCTCACTGCAACCTCCGCCTCCCAGGTTCAAGCGATTCTCCTGCCTCAGCCTCCCAAGTAGCTGGGATTACAGGCGCCCACCACCACGCCCAGCTAATTTTTTGTATTTTTAGTAGAGATGGGGTTTCCCCATGTTGGCCAGGCTGGTCTCGAACTCCTGATCTCGTGATTCACCTGCCTCGGCCTCCCAAAGTGCTGGGATTACAGGTGTGAGCCACCGTGCCCGGCCCTTGGTATTTTTTTAGTAGAGACGGGCTTTCACCATGTTGGCCAGGCTGGTTTCGAACTCCTGATTTCAGGTGATCCGACCGCCTTGGCCTCCCAAAATGCTGGGATTACAGGCATAAGCCACTGTGCCCAGCCTAATTTTTGCATCTTTTAGTAGAGACGGGGTTTTGCTATTTGGCCAGGCTGGTCTTGAACTCCTGACCTCAAGTGATCCGCCCACCTCAGTTTCCCAAAGTGCTGGGATTACAGGCGTGAGCCACGGTGCCTGGCCTGCCTCCTCTTTAGAAAGCACTGTAACCCCTACAATAGTGGTGATGGGCAATGGGGGTTGACAATAGTGTGGTAAGCGAGCTAACATTTCTTGACCATTCACTATGAACCAGGGAACTGGGCTAGGCATTGTCACATGTCACTTAATTCTTGCAGCTATCCCATGAGGTGGGTATTATTAATCCTATTTTTTAGATGAAGAAACAGCCTGAGGTAATGCGAGCGTGTTGAATCTCTATCCCACAGAATGGGTTATAAACTTCTTCCTATGCCAGTCCCCAATAAGCTGCTCTGCTGATGACACAGGCATTAGGTTAAAATGTCATTTGGGAGCTGTCTTATGCAATTCCCCTCCATTTAGCTTTCCCATTGAGCTGGGTTTCCTTATGCTTGTCTGTGGAGAAAGTTATACAGTCATATACCGCAAAATGATAGTTCGGTCAATGACAGACCACATACACAATGGTGGTCCCATAAAATTACAATGGAGCTGAAAAATCCCTATGGTCTAGTGACATCATAGTCATTATAATGTCCTAGCACAACCCATTACTCATGTGTTTGTGGTGATGCTGATATAAACACACTTACCGTGCTGTCAGTTGTATAAAAACATAGCACATGCTAGGCCAGGCATGGTGGCTCACGCCTGTAATCCTAGCACTGTGGGAGGCTGAGGAGGGTGGATCAGCTGGGGTCAGGAGTTCAAGGCCAGCCTGACCAATATGGTAAAACCCCTTCTCTACTAAAAAAACAAAAACTAGTCAGGCGTGGTGGCGGGCGCCTGTAGTCCCAGTTACTCAGGAGGATGAGACAGGAGAAAAATCACTTGAACCCTGGAGACGGAGGTTGCAGTGAGCTGATATCACACCACTGCACTCCAGCCTGGGTAACAGAGCGAGACTCCATCTCAAAAAATAAATAAAGTAAAATAAAATAAAGCACAGCACATGTAATTATATATAGTATATAATACTTGATAAGTGACTGTTACTGTTATGTATTTACTATACTTTTTATTATTTTAGAGTACTCGTTCAACTTATTAAAAAAAAAAGTTAGGCCGGGCGCGGTGGCTCATGCCTGTAATCCCAGCACTTTGGGAGGCCGAGATGGGCGGATCACGAGGTCAGGAGATCGAGACCATCCTAGCTAACATGGTGAAACCCCGTCTCTACTAAAAATACAAAAATTTAGCCGGGCGTGATGGCGGGCGCCTGTAGTCCCAGCTACTCGGGAGGCTGAGGCAGGAGAATGGCGTGAACCTGGGAGGCGGAGCTTGCAGTGAGCCGAGATGGTGCCACTGAACTCCAGCCTGGGCGACAGAGCGAGACTCCGTCTCAAAAAAAAAAAAAAAAGTTAACTGTAAAACAGGCTCAGGTGGTTCCTTCAGGAGGAATCCAGAAGAAGGCATTGTTATCATAGGAGATGACAGCTCCGTATATGTTATTGCCCCTGAAGACCTTCTACTGGGACAAGAAGTGGAGGTGGAAGACAGTGATATTGCTGATCCTGACCCTGTGTAGGCCTAGGCTACTGTGTGTGTTTGTGTTTTATTTTTTAACAAAAAACTTAAAAATTAGAAAAAAATAAACTTTTTAATAGAAAAAGCTTATAGAATAAGGATAAAAAGAGGCCAGGCGCGGTGGCTCATGCCTGTAATCCTCACACTTTGGGAGGCCGAGGCGGCAAATTGGCTGAACTCAGGAGTTTGAGACCAGCCAGGGCAACATGGTGAAACCCCAACTCTACTAAAATACAAAAAAATTACCTGGAGCATGGTGGCGCATGCCTATAGTCCCAGCTACTCGGGAAGCTGAGACAGGAGAATCACTTGGATCCGAGAGGCAGAAGTTGCAGTGAGCCGAGATCACACCACTGGACTCCAGCCTGGGCAACAGAGCAGGACTCTGTTCCCCTCCAAAAAAATAAAAGAATAAAGATAAAAAGAAAAATATTGTATATATCTGTACAATATGTTTCTGTTTTAATTGTTATTACAAAAGAGTTGGCCAGGTGTGGTGGCTCATGCCTGTAATCCCAGCACTTTGGGAGGCTGAGGTGGGCGGATCACCTGAGGTCGCGAGTTCAAGACCAGCCTGACCAACATGGTGAAACCCTTTCTCTACTAAAAATACAAAATTAGCCGGGCATGGTGGTGCATGCCTGTAATCCCAGCTATTCGGGAGGCTGAGGCAGGAGAATCGCTTGAACCTGGGAGGCAGAGGTTGCAGTGAGCTGAGATCGCACCATTGCACTCCAGCCTGGTGACAGAGTGAGACTCCGTTTCCAAAAAAAAAAGAGTCAAAAAGTTTCTTTTTAATTTAACGTTTATAAAAAAGTTACAGTAAGCTAAGGTCAATTATTAAAGAAAGAAAAATTTATTTTTACAAATTTAGTGTAGGCTAAGTATACAGTGTTGATAAAGTCTACAGTAGTGTACAGTAATGTCCTAAGCCTTCACATTCACTCATTACTCACTCACTGACTCACCCAAAGCAACCTCCACTCCTCCAAGCTCCATTCATGGCAAGTGCCCTATAGATGTTGTGCCATTTTAAAATATTTTACACTATATTTCTACTATATCTTCTCTATGTTTAGGTATGTTTAGATTCACAAATACTTACCATTGTGTTACGATTGCCTACAGTATTCAGTACAGTAATATGCTGCACAGGTTTGTAGCCTAGGAGCAATAGGCTATACCACATAGTCTAGGTGTGTAGTAAACTCCACCGTGTAGGTTTATGTGAGTGCGCTCCATGATGTTTCCACAGCAATGAAATTGCCTAACAATGCATTTCTTAGAACATATCCCCATCGTTTTTTTTTTTTTTTTTTTTTTGAGTTGGAGTCTTGCTCTGTCACCCAGGCTAGAGTGCAGTGGTGTGATCTCAGCTCACTGCAGACTCCGCCTCCCAGACTCAATCGATTCTCCTGCCTCAGCCTCCCAAGTAGCTGGGATTACAGGTACCCGCCACCGCGCCCAGCTAATTTTTGTATTTTTTAGTAGAGGCAGGGTTTCACCATCTTGGCCAGGCTGGTCTCCAACTCCCGACCTCATGATCCACCTACTTTGGCCTCCCAAAGTGCTGGGATTACAGGCATGAGCCACCGCACCAGGCCGATATCCCCATTGTTAAGTGAGGCATGGCTGTACTTCAGGATAAAGGACTCTCTATTTCTTACCTGCAAAGCTAATTAATACTAACTAAATAATAAGAGAAAAATAGGCTGGGCGTGGTGGCTCGTGCCTGTAATCCCAGCACTTTGGGAGGCTGAGGCGGGTGGATCGCTCTAGGCCAGGAGTTCGAGACCAGCCTGGCCAACATGGTGAAACCCCATCTCTACTAAAAATACAAAAATTAGCCGGGCATGGTGGTGCACACCTGTGATCCTAGCTACTCATGAGGCTGAGGTAGAGAATCACTTGAACCTGGGAGGTGGAGGTTGCAGTGAGCCAAGATTGTGCCACTGCACTCCAGCCTGGGTGACAGAGCAAGACTCTGTCTCAAAAAAAAAATTAAAATCATAACAGAAGAAAAATAGAGCTAAAAAATGTCTAAAGAGGGCCAAGATTTTCCAGTTGGGGTATTGTAAATACCAGGGCATATGGTTGCTTTGTGTACCAGAAGGATATCAATATCCACCTGAAGAACTCTACCAGCTACACAGTGATGTATCTGTGGCTCTGAAAGATCTGTGGATTCCCAGGCAGTCACATGCAATCAGTGACAAAGATGGGCCTGCTCACACCAGGCTGAGTGTGAGCTAAAAAAAAAAAAAACGCAGGAGATTGGCTTCATTTCAAAATGTAAGGTGTGCTCATTAGGATAGGGAGACAGTGTGGTAGACAGAACGCTCTCCCCAAAGACACCTGGGCCCTAATCCTTGCAACCTGTGACTGTTATGTTACATAGCAAAAAGGACGCTGCATATGTAATTAAGGTTACAAACCTTAAAATAGGGAGATTATCGTGGATTATCTGAGTGTGCCCAATCTAATCACATGAGCCCTTCGAAGCAGAGAACTTTCTCTGGCTGGAGGCAGGAGAGATGAGGTAGAAGGGAGAGGTCGAAGAGATCTGAAGCATGAGAAGGACTTGTCCTGCCACTGCTGGTTTGAAGATGAGGGAGGCCATGAGCTAGAGAATGTGAGTGGCCTCTAAAAGGTGGGTTGACTCCCAGCTGATAGCCAGCAAGGAAAGGGGACCTCAGTTCTACACCCACATGGAAGTGAATTCTGCCAACACTTGAATGAGTCTGAAGGTGGATCCTCCCCCAGAGCCTCCAGATAAGAGCCCAGATCATCAGCTGACATGGAGATTTGTCTTTATGAGACCTGGAGCAGAGAAACCAGCTGAGGCTACTCAGACTGTTTTTTTGTCTTGTTTTGTTTTGTTTTAAAGACAGGGTCTCACTGCCACCCAGACTGGAGTAAAGCACCATCATAGCTCACTGCAGCCTCTATCTCCCAGGCTCAAGTGATCCTCCCACCTCCCTCTCCCCAAGTAGCTGGGACTACAGGCTCATACCACCATACTGGCTAATTTTTACAATTTTTGTAAAGACAGGGGTCTCCCTACATTGCCCAGCATGGCCTCAAACTCAGACTTTAAATCTACAAAATGTGAGATAAAGTTGTTTCATTTTAAGCAGCTAAATTTGTGATGAATTAATACAGCAGCAATAGAAAATTAATACAGACAGTAAGCCAAATCCCATTAGAAGTAGGATGTAATTACAATTTTTTTTCACTTAAAAGATGAAATAAAGGGCCAGGTGCAGTGGCTCAAGCCTGTAATACCAGCGCTTTGGGAGGCCAAGGCAGGCAGATTGCTTGAGCCTGCGAGTTCAAAACCAAACTGTACAACATAGTGAGACCATCCCCATCATCTATACTTTAAAAAATACAAAAAATTAGCCAGGAGTAGTGGTTGTAGTTCCAGCTACTTGGCAGGCAAAGGTGGGAGGAGTGTTTGAGCCTGGGAAGTTGAGGCTGCAGTGAGCCGTGATGATGCCACTACACTTTAGCCTGGGTGACAGAGCAAGAACTTGTCTCAAAAATAAATAAATAAATAAATAAATAACATTAAAGATAATTTTTAATGTATTGCAAACCACCCATAATCCCACCATCCTAAAACAAAATTATTTTGGTTTTTGCATATCACCTGTTTCCATGCAGCATGAGTAAATACTTATTTTAAAAACCAAGGTTTTGGCTGGGCACGATGGCTCACGCCTGTAATCCCAGCACTTTGGGAGGCCGAGGTGGGTGGATCACGAGGTCAGGAGATGGAGACCATCCTGGCTAACATGGTGAAACTCTGTCTCTACTAAAAAAAAAAAAAAAAATACAAAAAATTAGCCAGGCGTGGTGGTGGGCACCTGTAGTCCCAGCTACTCAGGAGGCTGAGGCAGGAGAATGGTGTGAACCCGGGAGGCGGAGCTTGCAGTGAGCCGAGATCCCGCCACTGAGCTCCAGCCTGGGGCGACAGAGCGAGACTCTGTCTCAAAAAAAAAAAAAAAAAATCAAGATTTTGGCCAGGTATGGTGGCTCACGCTTGTAATCCCAGCACTTTGGGAGGCCAAGATGGGTGGATCACCTGAGGTCAGGGGTTCGAGACCAGCCTGGCCAACACGGTGAAACCCCGTCTCTACTAAAAATACAAAAATTAGCTGGGTGTGGTGGTGCACACCTGTAGTCCCAGCTCCTCAGGAGGCTGGGGCAGGAGAATTACTTGAACCTGGGAGGCAGAGGTTGCAGTGTGCTGAGATTGCACCACTGTACTCCAGCCTGGGTGACAAAGCTAGACTCCATCTCAAAAAAAAAAAAAGTTTTTTTAAATCTTTCTCTTTTTTTTTATTATACTTTAAGTTCTAGGGTACTTGTGCACAACGTACAGGTTTGTTACATATGTATACATGTGCCATGTTGGTGTGCTGCACCCATTAAGTCATCATTTACATTAGGTATATCTCCTAATGCTATCCCTCCCCCTCCCCCCTACCCCACAACAGGCCCCGGTGTGTGATGTTCCCCTTCCTGTGTCCAAGTGTTCTCATTGTTCAATTCCCACCTATGAGTGAGAACATGCGGTGTTTGGTTTTTTGTTCTTGCGATAGTTTGCTTTTTTTTCTTTCTTTTCTTTTTCTTTTTTTTTGAGACAGGGTCTCACCCTTTTGCTCAGGCTGGAGTGCAGTAGCAGGATCTTAGCTCACTGTAACCTCCACCTCCCAGGCTCAAGTGATCCTGCCACCTCAGCTTCCTGAGTAGTTGGGACTACAGGCACGAACCACCACACTCGGCTAATTTTTTATTTTTATTATTTATTTATTTATTTATTTTATTTTTTGGTAGAGACAGGGTTTTGCCATGTTGCCCAGGATGGTCTCAAACTCCTAAGCTCAAGTGATCCTCCTGTCTCAGCCTTCCAAAGTGTTGGAATTACAGGCATGAGCCACTGCGCCCGGCCAAAATCAAGTTTTAATGTGCTTATTGCATGGGAAAAAGAAGTGAAGAGAGTTATTCTCCAAAAGGGTCACATTTGTTCTAAATCTTTGTGTGGTGGAATTGAAAACAATGTTTTTCCATTTGTTCTCTTTCTTTTTTGTTTTTTCGAGGCAGAGTGTCACTCTGTCGCCCAGGCTGAAGTGCAGTGGCACGATCTCAGCTCACTGTAACCACCGCTTCCTGGGTTCAAGCGATTCTTCTGCATCCGCCACCAGAGTAGCTGGGAGTACAAGCACAGGCCATGATGCCCGGCTAATTTTTGTATATTTAGTAGAGACAGGGTTTCGCCACGTTGGCTAGGCTGGTTTGGAACTCCTGTTTTCAAATGATCGCCTGCCTTGTTCTCCCAAAGTGCTGGGATTACAGGAATGAGCCACTGCACCCAGCCTTCCATTTGATCTCATTTCTAATTTTTCTAAAGTAAACATGGATTATTTATGCAATAACAAAAAGAATGCAAAAATGCACTCAAAAATGCGCCTCTTTGGAGAGGCTCCTAGGACAGGGAGGATTGAGGGCCAAGGCACTTGCCATCTGTTTATCTGGGAGCAGCACAGGCTTCTCTCTCATTTCCTAGGTCATCTCAGTTCTTAGGAGAGACTGGCCTGCTGTTTAGAGATAGGAGAGACTGGCCTGCTGTTTAGAGGGAGGCCCTGAGGCCCTGATAGTGAAGAAGCAGAAGTAGACAGAAGTGAAGCAGTATCCATTTTGTCTGAGACAGCTGGAGAGGGCCATCAGGCAGGACAGAGGGGAGTGAAGAGGGAGGAAGGGTACAAACAGCTGAACCTGACTGGTGGATGAGAGGATGGGAGTAGAGGGGTGAAGGTGGGCAGTCCTGGCAGCTTTGTGGATGTGTCTGCTCCGAGACAGCAAAAGGATAGTGGGTGCCCAAGGAGACAAGTGCCAGCAGGGACTGAGCATGTCCCATGGCAGGATGGCAGTGCAAGGCTAGGGGTGTCCTTTAGGGTGGCTGGATGGGAAAGAAGGGCTTCCCCTCTCCTCTCCTCAACTTCAGTTCAGAGGAACTCCACAGGCATCAGATGTGATTGCCTTAGAAACCAAGGCAGTGGCCACAGCACCAAGGAAATGGGACGTTAGAGTCAGCAAGGTCATTAAAAGAGAATAAAATGGGCTTACCTACATTTAAAATAGGTAACAGGCTGGGTGCGGTGGCTCATGCCTGTAATCCTAACACTAGGAGGCCAAGGAGGGAGGATTGCTTGAGGTCAAGAGTTCAAGATCAACCTAGACTAACATAGTGAGACCCCGTCTCTATTTTATATATATATTATATAGATATATATTTGGGTTTTTTTGTTTTCTTACTTTGTTTTTATTTTTTGTTGTTTTCTTTTCTCTTTTGCTCTTTTTTATTTCCATCTTATATTTTTTAAAAATAAAATATAATAGATTTTGTATATATAAACTTTAAACTTTGGAGATGAAAAAATAATAGATCAAAACTACCACAAAAAAGAACAGTTTGTGGTCAGTGGCTCACTTGCTGCCCTAAGTCCAAACTGAGGGGAGCAAGTGCCTTTGCTACTCCGTGTCTTATGTGGCCAGTCCTGGCTGGGGATGAAGCCAACACTGGGGGTCACCAACATGGCCTCTTTTTTTTTTTTTTTTTTTTTTAGACAGAGTCTCACATTGTCACTCAGCCTGGAGTGCAGTGGCACAATCTTGGCTCACTGCAATCTCCACCTCCCAGGTTCAAGCAATTCCCCTGCCTCAGCCTCCTGAGTAGCTGAGATTACAGGTGCCCGTCACCACGCCCGGCTAATTTTTTGTATTTTTAGTAGAGATGGGGTTTCACCATGTTGGCCAGGCTGGTCTCCAACTCCTGACCTCAGGTGGTCCATTCGCCTCAGCCTCCCAAAGTTCTGGGATTACAGGTGTGAGCCACCATACCCGGCCATCCTTTCTTAGGCTTTTGCAGTTCTCCCATTTCACCCTGGCTCCTGGAAGCGGAAACGGGAGATATCAACGCAAGGCAACCAGGTAAGGGATGGGTGTATGTAAGGGGTCGGAAAGGAGTGAGACACAAGTGTCCCCCACACCCTACTCCAAAACACACATTCAGCTTCAGCACAACCTCCTGTATTGCAGGTCAGATCCAGAGCTCCCCACAACAGACCACAGCCAGGAAAAGCAAAGGGCCCTGCAGTGCCCTGGTGGACTATGGGGAGGGTGAGTATCCTGCAGAGAAGCAGGCAGCATTAGGAAGTTGTGAAGGAGGGTAAACTCCCAACTTCCTCACGACCTGACAAAGACTCCTCTACAACAAAAGGGAGGCCAAATGCAGGCAAACAGAAATGAGACAAAGAGAAGAGGGGAAGTGCTGGCAGCGCAGTGTTCTAGTTCCATTCCTGAGGTCCTGCTCTCTGTAGGTGCCCCTTCTGGTCTGTGAGCTCCCCTGTGCCTCTCCCAAGCGCTGTACAGAAGCCCCCCTTTTCCTTCAGCCAGTTTGGTTTCTGCTGGGTTTCTGGTTTCAGAGCTTTACGGTGGTAACCATTAGGCTATGCTGCAACATGGCAGCTATGAG
The DNA here is from genome assembly GCF_028858775.2 of Pan troglodytes. Taxonomy (NCBI): domain Eukaryota; kingdom Metazoa; phylum Chordata; class Mammalia; order Primates; family Hominidae; genus Pan; species Pan troglodytes. The sequence continues at coordinate 23,370,030 of NC_072398.2, forward strand.
AGCTCTTAAAGCCCCAAACCACTGGACCTTACAAAACTCACTTCTGGGAGTCATGTTAAGAAAATAATGAGTCAGGCAAAGATTTTATCACAATAATATGAACAAAAATTTAAAAAATTGAAGGCCAGGAGTGGTGGCTCATGTTTGTAATCCCAGCACTTTGGGAGGCTGAGGCGGGTGGATCACCTGAGGTCAGGAGTTGGAGACCAGCCTGGCCAACATGGTGAAACCCCATCTCTACTAAAAATGCAAAAATTGGCCAGGCATGGTGACACATGCCTGTAATCCCAGGTACTCGGAAGGCTGAGACAGGAGAATCGCTTGAACCCAGGAGATGGAGGTTGCAGTGAGCCGAGATCGTGCCACTTCACTCCAGCCTGGGTAACAAAGACTCCGTCTCAAAAATAAATAAATAAATAACAATAAGAAATAATAATAAATTGATGTTTTATGAGGACAGGAACTTGTCTGTTTTGTTCATAGCTATACTCCCAGAACCTGGCTCAGTAAGTTATTATATAAATCAATAAACCTAACATTGACCTTTGAATGGTTAAATCAGTAAGGTACATACATATAATAAGTAGTCATTAAAACTGTCTTAAATAACTTTTCAGTGACATTGGAAAATGCTCATGTCTACTAGAGAAATTTCAAAACTACATGTACATCATTTATTTTCAATGATGGAGAAAGTAGATATGCATAGGACATGATAGTGTAAGGAAATACACCAAAAATGTTTGTAAGAAACTATCCTTGGGAAGTATGATGTGGATGATTTTATTTTTACTTTTATCTCCAAACTTTCTTCAATATGTCTGTATTACTTTTCTAATTTAAAAAATACAGAGGCCAGGTGCTGTGGCTCACGCCTGTAATCCCAGCACTTTGGGAGGCTGAGACAGGCAGATCACCTCAGGTCGGGAGTTCAAGATCAGCCTGACCAACATGGAGAAACCCTGTCTCTACTAAAAATACAAAAAATTAGCCGGGCGTGGTGGCGCATGCCTGTAATCCCAGCTACTCAGGAGGCTGAAGCAGGAGAATCGCTTGAACCCGGGAGGTGGAGGTTGCAGTGAGCCGAGATTGTGCCATTGCACTCCAGCCTGGGCAACAAGAGCGAAACTCTGTCTCAATAAACAAATAAATAAATAAAACAGAGCATTATTTTGCTTAATAGTAAATATTATATTTGGTCCTCACTTTAAAGGGTGCACAAACTGAGGGCCTGGGGACTTGCTCAGGGAAGTTCACAGAAAGCAGCCCCTTGCCTGGGAGTGGGGGTGTGCATTACACGGAAAGGACTAGAAAAGCTAGCAGAGACACCATGGGAACTAAGGGTCCCCAGCTCTTCTGAGTCCTCTAGGAACACCACCTTCTTCCTCTCTACTTCTGTCATTTGTTCCCTGCGGCCCCTTATATTTACTACTGATAGAAAAGGAAACATCACATTGGTGGAGGTTTTAAAAGCAAAAGACAGGTCGGGCGCGGTGGCTCACGCCTATAATCCCAGCACTTTGGGAGGCCGAGGCGGGCGGATAACCTGATGTCAGGAGTTGAAGATCAGCCTGAACAACATGGTGAAACCGCGTCTCTACTAAAAATACAAAAATTATCCGGTCGTGGTAGCGGGCGCCTGTAATCCCAGCTACTCGGGAGGCTGAGGCAGGAGAATCGCTTGAACCCGGGAGGCGGAGATTGCAGTGAGCCGAGATCGTGCCACTGCACTCCAGCCTGGGCAACAAGAGTGAAACTCCGTCTCAAAAAAAAAAGGAAAGTGACAGCAAGGGACTGGGGTGTGCGGGCTCGCGGAAGAATCGGAGACTCGAACTTGTCCTTCTTGTATCTAGTTTGGACAAATTCGCGAGAAACACTCAAGTTCAAGTGAATAAGCCGCGGCTGACCACCCTGGTGCCGCCTCTCCGCCACCCGGTCTGAACCTACGCCAGGAGGGCCTCGTTCATCCCCGCAAATCGGCAACCTGGAGAATTCCTGTGGGCCTTGAGGGGCATCTGATGGCCAGCGCCAGAAATAATATTAGCCAGGCCTGGGCCAGGCCTCAGCCCTGAGCCCGAGGTGGCTTAGGGACGGCGACCTCAGCCTTGGGGTGGGGGGGTGGGGGGGTGGGGGGGGGGGTCGGGCGTCCTGGGCCGGCGGGCGCCTGGAGCTCACGCCAAGCTGCCACAGGGGCTTCCGGGACTCCAGCTCGGAGTTCCACCCTCCAGTCGCGAGCGGAGGAGGCGGGCATGCGGCCCTGGCGCGGCCGCGGATTGGCCTGCCCCGAGATCCTGGCCACTGATTGGTCGCCCGGACGGGGCGGGGCCACGTGGCCTAAGGCGCCATCAGCCGCCCGGGAGATATCCGCCGGGGGAGAACAGAGTTGAACCATCCCAGAAGCTGCTGTTAGCTCTTCCGTCCTCGGCACGCCGCCCGTTCGCCCCTGCGCTGTCCGCCCTTCCCCTAGCGTTACTTCCGGTCCCGCGCTGAGGGGGTTTGTGCGGCTGCCAGGAGGCGTGAACCGCGGACCATGAGCGTGGGCTTCATCGGGGCCGGCCAGCTGGCCTATGCTCTGGCGCGGGGCTTCACGGCCGCAGGCAAGCGCGTGGAGGCGGGAGGCGGCTTCGCGGGCGGTCCCGAGGCCCGAGAGGGCCTCCGTCCCACCAGCATGAGCGAATGAAAGGGGAGTTTGCGTCCGGTGGGGTAGATGAGACTCTGGTTGAGCAGCAAGTGCGTCTTCTGTCCTCGCAGAGGGTTGAGGGGGAGAGGGAGACTGGCACTGTTAGGACGGCTCTGGGTTTTAGAGCCAGGGAAAGCGTGGTAACGGGCTGGGCCGCGACCCCTAGTTGAAAAGCTCTGTCTTCTGCAGGCATCCTGTCGGCTCACAAGATAATAGCCAGCTCCCCGGAAATGAACCTGCCCACGGTGTCCGCGCTCAGGGTAAGTGGAGCCGGGCGGAGTGGGAAGCGGGTGGAGGCCCAGGAAAAGGATGACCTGAGATGAAGTGAGTCTGGCCGGCCCCTGCGCCCAAGTGCTGGTCTTTGGCCGGCGGTGACCTTCACTCCAGGAACATCACAATCTTTCCACCTTCTCTTGGGCAGCTCAGTGTGGTGGGAACACCCAGGGAGACATACTGGGGGTCAGATCCAGACACTGGAGTGGTAGAGGATTAACTGAGGTGATTATATGATGAAAGCACCTGGCACATAGTAGGTACCTAATAAATACTCATTTTTAAAATTTTTTTTCAGACAGGGTCTTACTCTGTCGCCCAGGCTGGAGTGCAGTGGCGCGATCTCAGCTCACTGTAACCTCCGCCTCCCGGGTTCAAGCAATCCTCCCACCTCAGCCTCCCGAGTAGCTGGAATTACAGGCACCCACCACGCGCAGCTAATTTTTGTATTTTTGGTAGAGAATACTGTTGGCCAGGCTGGTCTCGAACTCCTGGCCTCAAGTGATCTGCCCGCCTTGGCCTCCCAAAGTGCTGGGATTACAGGGATGAGCCACTGCGCTCAGCCATTTTTCTTAATAGACGAGTTGTATGACCTTAAAGTACTCAGCCACTTTGAGGCTATTTCCTCATTTACAACAGTGGCCACTTTGCTGTTATTCTGAGTCGTGAATGAGCATATTGGGAAGAATCTGGTGAGTTAGTTGTTCTGTTCTCCAAAAACATATTCCAAGTCTTCACCCAAAACCTGTGCTCTGTGGGAGAGGATGGCTGATGAGGCAGGTGACAGGCAGTGTCTGTGCCTAGGGTGGGCTGATGTGCCTAGCACTGGAGGGTCCTGCTTCTCAGTTTGGAGTCATAGAGGGATGGATGGCTTCCAGCCTAGCCCTGGACCACATGGAGACTGTGTGGTCCCCACGAACAAGCGGCCAGGGTTAGGATAGGGCCTGACTCAGCTGTGCTTCTGACGACCAGGTATTAGCATTTCCCTTTGCCCTGCCACTTTCACCATAGGGCCTTCTTACCTGGCAGAGGAGTGCCTTAGATGCCAGAAGATTGGCAGGGAAGAAGGGCAGCCACTTCCTGGTTACCATGGAGAAGTTTGTCATGCTCCAAGCCTGTGCTTACTTGTCCAGCACCAACAATGGGAAACTGTATCATTTGGGGTAGGGGTAGAACCCTGAGGGCATAAAGCTAAGAATTCCAGGCTGCATCTGGCAGAATCGGTTTGGCAGGGGTTCAGCTGCTCCCTGGGAGGCCTTGGCATAGCCAGGCTGCTCCAGCACTGTGAGCTGGGAGTCTCCTCTTGCAGAAGATGGGTGTGAACCTGACACGCAGCAACAAGGAGACGGTGAAGCACAGCGACGTCCTGTTTCTGGCTGTGAAGCCACATATCATCCCCTTCATCCTGGATGAGATTGGGGCCGACGTGCAAGCCAGACACATCGTGGTCTCCTGTGCGGCTGGTGTCACCATCAGCTCTGTGGAGAAGGTGCCCATCTCAGCCCTGATGCCCCTTGTGTGAGGGGAGGGTTGACCCACGAATGGCAGCTAATGGGTGGGTGCTGGTGGGAGCCATGCCCTGGCCACTCATTCGGCTCTCTCCCTCACCCTAGAAGCTGATGGCATTCCAGCCAGCCCCCAAAGTGATTCGCTGCATGACCAACACACCTGTGGTAGTGCGGGAAGGCGCTACGGTGTACGCCACGGGCACCCATGCCCTGGTGGAGGATGGGCAGCTCCTGGAGCAGCTCATGAGCAGCGTGGGCTTCTGCACTGAGGTGGAAGAGGACCTCATCGATGCTGTCACGGGGCTCAGTGGCAGCGGGCCTGCCTATGTGAGGCCCTCATTTGCTTGCTCAGCCTTCTAGGAACCCAGGCAGCAAGATGGGCTGGCAGGCAGGCTTGGACTGGGGGTGGTGCCCACCTCTTGGGCACAGCTGGCTGGTACAGGATGCTGACCCTTGGAGCTAGTTCTAGTCATCAGAAAGCAGACCTAAGGAAAGGTCCTTCAGTGCCTATGGCCTGGGGCTTAGTGAGTGTCTCCACAGGCATTCATGGCTCTGGACGCATTGGCTGATGGTGGGGTGAAGATGGGTTTGCCACGGCGCCTGGCAATCCAACTCGGGGCCCAGGCTTTGCTGGTCAGTATCTTTCCCCCGCATGTTCAGGACCAGGGTGTAGAATGGAGGTTCTTGTGCATCACTGAACTGGGGTGGGAGTTGGTTGGGAAGCTGGGGTAGCAGTTGGGCAGGAGCAGTGGGTATGGGGAAGCCTGTTCCAACGCACACCAGCAACTTTCTCCTAATGTGCCCTTCCCCATAGGGAGCTGCCAAGATGCTGCTGGACTCGGAGCAGCATCCATGCCAGCTTAAGGACAATGTCTGCTCCCCTGGGGGAGCCACCATCCACGCCCTGCACTTTCTAGAGAGTGGGGGCTTCCGCTCTCTGCTCATCAATGCAGTTGAGGCCTCCTGTATCCGAACACGGTGAGTCCATCCCGCGGACTTCTGTCCCAGACCCTTCAGTCCTGGTTGGTCCCTGGGCTGGGTTGAGCACCATTTGCGGAACCTGCTGTCTTGGGTCCCATTTAGCAGTGTTGGAGTCTGTGCTCTGTTAATAACCACAACTTAGTAGATTTTGTTTACCTAAGAGTTTGCAAGCCTTACTTCACTTAATTCTCACTGCATTTCAGATAACCAGGATTAACTTTGACTTGTAGATGGGAAGTTGAGGCTCAGAGATAATTTTCCCAAGGTCAAACAGTTAAAAAGTGATGGAGACAGGATTCTAATTTGAATCTATGACTCCAAAGCCTGTCACTCTCCCCGTGTGATCACAGATACCACTTGGGGCTCTGATCAAATGAGATAAATAAGCAAACCCTAACTTAGGTAACTAATACTTCTTAGAAGTACTAGTTGGGAAGTACTAGTTGGGAAGTGTTTGTCTTGGGGCTCTAATTTTTGGTGGTGTCAGATCAACAAGCTTGAGGGTTGTGTAGATAGTGGAGACTCAAAGCTCTGGCCCCAGGGTTTATTGCCTTCCTTTAATCCTTCTGGGGTTTTGTCTGCAGAGAGCTACAGTCCATGGCCGACCAAGAAAAGATCTCCCCAGCTGCCCTTAAGAAGACCCTCCTAGACAGAGTGAAGCTGGAATCCCCCACAGTCTCCACACTGACCCCCTCCAGCCCAGGGAAGCTCCTCACAAGAAGCCTGGCCCTGGGAGGCAAGAAGGACTAAGGCAGCATCTATCCCCTCTGATTCAGAGCCCTTAGTTGAGAGCCCCTGCCACCCCTGCCACCCCCCTGCCCCGCTCCCACCATTGCCCCTCCTCAGCTGTGCAAGGAGAAAGCATGCTTAGGAAGTTTTCAGGTCCTTGTGATAAAACCTCCTTAAATCTGTTCAGACCAAGCAATGCGAGCTTCCTCTCCTGTCCCATGTTGGAAGTTGCTCTGAAGGGGTGGTAGATGCTGGAAGCCAGACACAACCCTGCGTACGCTGCTCAGTTGGTGGAGACTGGGGCTGGGACTGGAGTCAGCCCAGCTGGGAGGAGGGGCTGGGGAGGATCTGCAGCTGAAGCCCAAGGCAGGGTTGGTTTGATGCCAAGGCAAAGTGGTGAGAGAGAAAACAGGAAAGGGGCTTTCTCTGAATTGGTAAATGGGAAAGAAGTGAGCAACTTAAGATTGTCACAATCACAAGTGTACAGGATTAGACTGTGTTTATATTTAACTCTTGCTTCATAGGTGTACCATTTAAAGAGTGTTATTTAATGCTAAGTTTAACTGCTTTAATAAAGTTTATTTTTAAATATCTTGCTTTTGTTAGGCTTAATCTTAAATAATCATCCTGGAGAACTTGATGCCCTTGTGAGGTCCTCCCTGCTTCTCTGCGAGAGCACTGTCCAAGGGCTAGAAGTAGGGATGAGAGGAATAAGGGGCCAGGCCCTTGGTCTGGATCAAGGTGTTGTTCTAGAATGAGCCAAAGCTAATGGCAGGGAAGAGCCAAGTGGGCTGCATGGGTTGTGGGTCAGCAGCCCAGAATAAAGGGGAAAGCCGTCTGCTTTGATGTGGGGCAGGCACTGTGCTGAGCATTTGATCCTCACAGCTGCCCTCTGAAGGAGGAACTGTTCTTTTCTCACCGTATAGATGTCGAGGCAGCCGGGCGCAGTGGCTCACGCCTGTAATCCCAGCACTTGGGGAGGCCGAGCCAGGTGGATCATGAGGTCAGGAGATCGAGACCATCCTGGCTAACATGGTGAAACCCCGTTTCTACTAAAAATTAAAAAAAAAAAATTAGCCGGGCGTGGTGGTGGGCACCTGTAGTCCCAGCTACTCGGGAGGCTGAGGCAGGAGAATGGCGTGAACCTGGGAGGCGGAGCTTGCAGTGAGCCGAGATCACGCCACTGTACTCCAACCTGGGCAACAGAGTGAGACTCCGTCTCAAAAAAAACAAAAACCATCTGGAGGCCTAGAGGGATAAGCAACTTACCCCCATTTGTGCTGCTGGTCAGTGGTGGGGCTGTCTGTGTTCTTAGCTATCAATTCTGCAGCCTCCCAGAAATAGCTGGGCATGCCATCCACATAGCCAGACATCCAGTGTTTCTCTAGGCAGGCTGGCGTGTGCCTGGTACTTGTTCCTAGGAGCTGCCTGCCTGTGCAGCAGGGCTGTTTGAAAAGGCATGCAAGGCCGGGCGCGGTGGCTCATGCCTGTAATCCCAGCACTTTGGGAGGCCGAGGTGGGCAGATCATGAGGCAAAGAGATCTAGACCATCCTGGCCAACATGGTGAAACCCTGTCTCTACTGAAAATACAAAAATTAGCCAGGCATGGTGGTGTGTACCCGTAATCCCAGCTACTCGGGAGGCTGAGGCAGGAGAATCGCTTAAACCTGGGAGGCGGAGATTGCAGTGAGCCAAGATCGCGCCACCGTACTCCACCCTGGCAAAAGAGCAAGACTTCATCTCAAAAAAAAGAGAAAAGGTATGGGCATTGGCATCAGCATCAGCTCTGGGTTCAAATCTTAGATTCCCCTGCTTTCTACTCCACAGCCCGGGAGAAGTTACCGAATTTCTCTGATCTCAGGGTTTCATCCCTTATAAATATGGAGCCCATGCTTCATCAAAAGGTTGTGGTGGGTGTTAAATGAGACCATGTGGCAGTGCTCAACAGAACATCTGGAACACCATGGCCCCTTCGTGTAAATGGTGTTCTTCCTTCACCCTCCTGCTGAGAAGAGAGTGGAGCCTTGTTCCATTCCACTGAGTCAGGGCAGCCCCAGCTCTAACTCCAAACCTGAGAGCACATGGGAAGTCATTCTTCTGGGCCAACACAGCAAGTGCAATACTAAAAACTCATTTAAAGCCCTCAGTATGTGGCCGGCCCTTTGCAGGCACTTCACATATACTCTCATGGCCTTAGGAGCTGGGTATAATTTTTTTTTTTCCCCAGAAAAGTGAGGCTCAAAGAGGTTAAATACAAGTTGCCCAAAAAGATTTGAACAGACATTTCACCAAAAAAGATAAACAAATGGTGAAGAAGCACGTCAAAAGATGCTCAGCCTTAAAATAGTTATTAGGGAAATGCAAATCAAAGCCCAATGAGACACCACTTCACACCCACAAATATGACTGTTCTTGGTTTAAAAAAAAAATAGCAAATGTTGGCAAGCACGTGGAGAAATTGGAACCCTTGTGCATTGCTGGTGGGGATGTATAATGATGCAGCCACTTTGGGAAACAGTCTGGCACTTCCTTAAGAGATTAAACAAGCTGGGTGTGGTGGTGCACGCCTGTAGTCCCAACTACTCGGGAGGCTGAGAAGGGAAGATGGCCTGAGCCCAGAAGTTCAAATCCAGCCTGGGCAACATAGCAAGAGCCTACCTCTAAAAAAAAGAGTTACCAAATGACTCAGCAATTTCGCTCCAAGTTATACAGTGAAGAGAAAGACTTGCGTATGAATGTTCATGACAGTGTTATTAAGTAGCCCCAAGGTAGAAACAACCCAATTGGTCATCAGCTGGTGAATGGGTAAATATGTTACACCCACACAATGGAATACTCAGCAGTAAAAGAGATGCGAGTACAGACACATGAACCTGTAAGACATGCCAAGTAAAAGAAGCCAGTCACAAAAGGCCATGTATTACATGATTCCACTTATATGAAATGTCCAAAAAATGCAAATCTATACAGACAGAAATAGAGGTTGCCAGGGACTGGTGGCAATGGGAAGAGTGCAGAGTTTCTGTTGGAGCCATGGCAGTGATGTAAAATAAGATCACGGTGATGGTTTGCACAACTCCATACATATGGTCATTGAATTGTACACTTAAAAGTGGGTGAATTTTATGGCATGTAAATCATACACAATAATGTTTTTAAAAATGAAATAAGCTGCCCAAGTTTTAATTAGCTAGGAAGTGGTGCCAGGATTCAAATCTGTATCTGATAGCAAATCCTATCCTCTCTGTGCTAGGCCTGCTGGCAAGTCATCCTAGATGACAATAGATTGTTGCCTGCATTTTCCTCTCCTCCATCCCCTGCAAGACCACCCCTTTTTCCAGGCCTAAATATACCAACATACATTTACTGAGGACCTACTGACTGCCAGGCCCCATCTTATGTCTTGGTGCAGGGGGTCACCCTGGCTAAGATGTGTCCTCACCTGCCGAGCACTGCTGCCCTTCCCTTCTGAACTTCAGTCAGGTATGATCAGGGCCAGATGGGAATGAGGGTGGTTGAGTCCCTGGTCCTGCTTCAGGGAGAGGAGGAGAGGGCCATTCCTTGGAGAAAATTTCCAGTCATCTCTCCCCAAGACCTCAGGCCTGTCTGGGGAGGCCAGGAAGTACCCAGGACTTCCGCCGCCCAGCTGCCCACCTTCTCACAGGGCTGATGAGCCTTGGGGCCAGAGCTGCCGGCAGTCAGGGCTGGCAACTCCCCGAGGTGGTCAAGAGAGCCCCCAGTGTGTCAGGCCCCAGACAGAGGCACTAGAGCTTGCATTCTAGGCCCATCAGGTGTCCAAGCCACCAGGAAAGCAACCAGATACCCCTGCAAGAGCTGGCATTGAGGGTTGGTGCAGCCTTTTCACTAAGGATTTGCTGAATGCTCCTCTCAGTGCCCTGTGAGGCCTGGGTGTGCCCTAGGCAGTCAGACTGTCCTGGCCCAGCACGATGGCTCACGCCTGTCATCCCAGCACTTTGGGAGGCCAAGGCAGGCAGGTCGCTTGAGCCCAGGAGTTTGAGACCAGCCTGGGCAACATGGTGAAACCCCGTCTCTACAAAAAAAAAAAAAAAAAAAAAAAAAAATGCAAAAATTAGCCAGGTGTTGTGGTGCATGCCTGTGGTTCCAGCTACTCGGGGTAGAGGTAGAAGGATCGCTTGAGTCCTTGAGGCGGAGGTCGCAGTGAGCCAAGATGGCACCACTGCACTGCAGCCTGGCCCACAGAGCGAGACCCTGTCTGAACAACAACAAAAGACTGTCCTTGTTCAGAGTTGTACAAGCGCTGAGAACAGATGTGGACACTGCAATGTGACAAATACGGGAAGCGAGAGAAGGCAGCCTGGAGTGGACTGAAAGTAGGGGAGCGTGCTGTTGGGAAAGACAGCCTCAGCCTTTCTGCCCCCTCTGAAAGGCCACATGAGAATGGGCCTGGAACATTCCTCACAAAGAGCTAAAGTGTTCTCAAGCCTGTGGTGGACTTGTCACTTTGCATGGGCGCGTCTTTCCTGTTTAGACTTGATGTATATTCCTTTAGTCTGCTTAAGTGTGTATCACATGGCACCTGGCCAAGCCCACCACTATATCTGTTCCCACTGGGGAGGGGCAAGGTCCTGCTGCTGCAGCACAGAGAGGTGTGTGCAGGCCCATGGCCCTGGGTCACCGCTGGGAGGGACCTGCTGGCCATGGGGACCGACACCCACCACTGAAGCTGTCTGTGTTTGCTGCTCTTTTCTAGTATGAGTAAAGTGGAGTAGCCTGGGCTTGACTGTGCTGTTGCCCCTGGCAACTCCAGTTACTAGACTCAGTGAGCAGAAGTGCTAGGATTTCTGCTCCTGATAATAGGCAACAGATGCCACTTGCGCACAGGAACCAGCCCCCTCTCCCTGTTCCCAGCTCCCTGCACTGCCCTCTTCTCAGGACCCCTGAGCAGCACAGCCTTAAGTACCCCCCAATCCTGATTTCCCAGTGGGTGTCTCTTAGGACCCCAGAAAAACGCTTCCTTACCTATTGCCTCCATGTTACTCTCCTGTAAAATGGGGCAAACTATTGCCCCAACTATTAATGATCATTACTTTGGGGAAGTAGGATTGAGATTGACTTTTCACTTAATTTCTTGATTTCTTTATTTTACTTTAGATTGTTGATTGCAGTAAGTAGGCATGATTTTGGTGGTTAAAAGATCTAAAGATTTTTCCCACTGCTCCCACTCGTGGGGCATGCTAGAAAACAAACGCAACCTCCCTCATCTCCTGCATCCTTCTTTCATCCCCCTGTCTGTGCGTGTCCCCTGCAACTGTTACTAAGCAACGCTCTCCAAAGAAACACCGAGAGTCAGCCTCAGCCCAAGGGGCTGGCTGTGCTTTCCTTCACTGTTTCAAGCAGGAGAGCTAGTCCTTTCTGCACATCTGAGCAAAATACTTGTAAAGCCTTGACTTGTATTCACTTTTACCAATAAACTAGATGGAACACAGAAGTGGATATTGTGATTATATGAAGTCCATAGCATTTTGAAAATGAAATACCCCGCTTTTCAAGGTCCAAGCCAGTGTGGGTAGTATACTACCTTTATGTAAGAAAGGGGGAAAATACAAAATTGGATAAAGAAATTCTAGAAGGATATACCAGAAACCACTAAAACAGCACCTGGTTGTGGGGGGCAGTGGGAATGTGGCAGATAGGGGCAGGGCAGGAGGGAGACCTTTCATTACAAACCTCTTTGTATAGTATTGATTTAGGAATCTCATAAGGGGATTGCTTAGTTACAAAATGCATTTGGACAGCCTTTAGAGGGGCCAGGCTGCCCTGGCCATGCGGTACTGAAGCAGGATGCGTGGCCCCACGTGGTCAGTCAAGGTGGGAGCACGTCCTGTGTGCCCTGCTTTGGCCTCGAGCTGTGTCTCGGACACTCCAGCAGGAATACTTAGCATGAGAGCTAGGCTGCAGGCCATCTTCCCAGTCCTAGTGCATGGTACCCAATAAACACAGCTGAACAAATGCTTGAATGAATGACAGCTCTTCTGCTTGAATGTCAGGTTGGACTGTTGCCTGAGTGCCCAACGAGGTCTCTGGTGTATTGGGGTGAAAACTCTGTGCAACTCCTAGACTGTCCTTGGACCTGGTCATTCCTGGTTTGGTTTTTAAAATTATTTATTTTTTTGTTTGTTTATTTATTTATTATTTTTTGACACGGAGCTCAGGCTGGAGTGCAGTGCAGATCTCTGCTCACTGCAACCTCCACCTCCCTGGATCAAGCGATTCTCTAATTTTTTTGGTATTTTTATAGAGACGGGGATTCCCCATGTTGGCCAGGCTTGTCTCAAACTCCTGACCTGGTGATCTGCCTGCCTTGGCCTCCCAAAGTGCTGGGATTACAGGCATGAGCCACCGCGCCTGGCCCTGGTTTGTTTTTGACTTTCTTTTATTCAATCAGCAGGTGTTGATTGAGCACTGAAGGGCTGTGCTTGTGCCCGATTGGCTGGGATGTGGGGAAGCCTAGTACATTTCTGTCCTGGCCACTTTGCCTCGGGGTGCTCTATGAGTGTGCCTGCTCCTCCCCCCGTGTGTTGCCCAAGAGCCTGTTCAGTACGTGGATACTTCAGAGGCATCCTCCCAATTCTTACAGCTTTAGGCTTCTTCAGGTAACAGGGAAGTACCTCAGGAATATTCAAGTAAAAAGGGATTGGGATGGTTATCAAATTTATAACAGTTTTCCATTTTAGGAAGGATTATGTGGATAAATGTTCTGTCCTCCTTGAAAATAAGTGACTGAAAACACATGCTGGTGGGCTGCAGCAGAGCATGTGAGGTTTGGCTGGACATCAGAGACTTGTCAATTGAGGTACTTTGATATTGAGCAACCATGAGAGGCTGAGAAACCAGTGTGGGGTCCGGCGCGGTGGCTCACGCCTATAATCCCAGCACTTTGGGAGGCTGAGACAGATGGATCACTTGAGGTCAGGAGTTTGAGAACAGCCTGGCCAACATGGTGAAACCCCGTCTCTACTAAAAATACAAAAGTTAGCCCAGTGTGGTGGTAGGTGCCTGTAATCCCAGCTACTCAGGAGGCTGAGGCAGGAGAATCACTTGAACCCGGGAGGCTGAGGTTGCAGTGAGCCAAGATCGCTCCACTGCACTCTGGCCCAGACGACCAAGCAAGACTGCATCTCAAAAAAACAATACAAAACAAACAAACAAAAAGAAACCAGTGGGGGTATGTACCTCTCAGTTACTGCTCCACCCTGAATTCTAAGATATGTGAATATGAAATTAGAATTTCATGTGTAGTATCTTTTCAATTAAATTACAATAAAGATTGCTTTCCTTCTGCCAGTGTAGTTAATGAACTTCTGGTAACAGTAAGAGCAAAGGCCTGAGTGCTAATCCTCACTGCTCAGGTGACTTCAGGTAAGTCATTAGTCTGCTTTAGTTTCAACTTATTATTTCATTAAAATGGGAAATAGATAATAATTGCTCATCCTTCTCTCAGGGTGGTCAGTTGCTTTGGGCAAAGCCTTTGGGTAACCTGGGTCACTGTGCAGCTGGGAGGCCCCTGGGCAGGTGACCATGTTGCTTTGACACAATCCCTCCCCCTTCTACAATCCCACACACTGCAAGCTTTCCTCTTTCCTAAGATGGGAAGCCCAGCCAATGCTCCTTGTCAAGCAACTTCACATATATGACTTGAAGCGTAGAAACTTTAAAAACAAACACGTGTCTTCTTTTTATGCACCAGATCTGGTTTTACGCATGCAAGGCCCATGATCTCATTTAATCTTTAATAATTATGATGTAGTTATTTGGAAAACTCAGGCTTGGACAAGTTGGGAGCACAGCCAGTGAGGGGAAAGGCCTGGGTGCCAATCCAGGTATGTCTAAAACCAAGACCCGTTTTACAGTGCACTGACCTGACCTGGCATGTGCAGGCACTGCTGCCCTCACTGCTCTCACTGAGGGGTCCTCTGGCTGGAAAACAAGGAATGATCCCCCAAAACTAGGCTAGGTGAGAAGGTGGAGGTGTAGGCAGAGGGTGATGCTGCGGGGATCCCTGGACAGGTGCCTGGGAAGAAGGCCCAAAAAACAGAGGGGGATGGGGACTGGCCTCCATATAGCCTGCAGTGGTGTGGGAACCTTGCCTGAGTCCCTGGGAAACCCACTCAGAGAAGCAAATATTTTAATTGTTTTTTGTTTTGTAGAAACAAATATAACCATCATTACTGTCTGCTCTTTGAATTAAGGGAAAGGAACAAGAAATGAGCATTTATAAAGTTATGCCATTGCCCGGATCCCCGCATAATGCTCCCTTTGCCCTAAACAGTGTATCTTTCTGCTGAACCCCACGGCCTTCCCCAGTGCCCCGCTATCTTGCTCACGCCCCCTTTCCGGGGCTGCCTCCTCTTCTCTCCCCAGCTCCTTCCCGGGCCATTGGTCCTTGGCATCCTGGACTGTCAGTTATTTTCTCATGAACACAAGTCTTTGCTCTATAGTAGCGCTTCTGGGCTGACAAGGGGCTGTCACTCGTCGCATCCAGCAGGAGTCCCACGGCGATCTGGAGGCACGTAGGGAGGGGGCATCCCCATCCCTGTCCCCATCGCCATTCCCGTCCCCCATAGGAAGAACTCAAGGCACCCATCCAAGATGTCTGGGGAAGCTGGTGTCAAAGTCTCAGCCTCCAGACTCGAGTCTTCTTTCCCGTTTTCCCCACTCAGCTCACGGAAGAGTTCTTAAGACCCTTGAGGACAGCATTGTATTTTTAGTAAAGACGGGGTTTCACCATTTTGGCCAAGATGGTCTCGATCTCTTGACCTCGTGATCCGCCCGCCTAGGCCTCCCAAAGTGCTGGGATTACAGGCGTGAGCCCCCCCCCCCCCCCCCCCCCCCCCCGCGCCTGGCTAGTGGTTCCTAGAAAACGTCCCTTCGCGGCTCCAAGCGGTCCCGGCCGCCCGCGACCGAGGAGGACCTCCCCGCGCCGCCAGAGGGCGCCAGGCGCCACAGCCGAACTCCCCAGGCCGCCTGCCCCGGCCTGGTTGGAGAGAAACCGGATGCAAACCCCCGCCCCGGCTGGGTGCCCACCTGCTAGTTGTGGCAGGTCATTTCGTGAGTTCACATAGCAAAGCAGCTCAGAGTTGGATCTAGGGGAAAGCGCTGGAATCCACGCTCCGCTTCCCCACGCAGCCTCGCCTGTGGCCCCAGCAGCGCCCTCTGCACACGGGAGGTCGGGCAGCTTAGCGGAGCTCCCCGGCCAGGGACTCAGGCCTCACCAGGGGCCCGCGTGTCCAGCCTGACGTGGGCCATCTGAATCGATATACACCCATCTTGCTCAAGACGAGGCCTAGAGAGTCAGTCACTTTAACGACAGGTGACCTTGGGTGAGTTATTCAACCTCCAAGAACTTATCTGTCAAGTGAGGGTGAGAAAGATCCCCACCTCATGGGCTGAGATGAGGATTCAATGAGATAAAGGCTGGGCTTGGTGTCTGGCAAGACAGCGCTAATAACCAGAGGTTGCTGTTGTGTTGATTATAACTGTTAGGGAAACTGAGGCCTGGAGAGGTTAACTGGAAAGACAGGACCCAGCACCGGAAGTGGGTCAGGCTCCACCCTGGGAGGGTTCAGGGTCCTTGTTCCCCAGGGCACCGCTGGCTCCAGACCTGGTTCCCAAACCTAATTGATCATCTGCCTTTTTAAATTAAGGGAAATAGAGAGGAAACTAGCATTTATTGAGTTCTGCTTCCAGCCTTATTACCCTTACTCCTCAAAATGCTTTTTCTATCTGAAAACCAGACCTGTGCTTAACTGTACAACCCACTGTTCCTAGTCACCTCATTTTCTCCACCAGAAATGCCTTCTCCTTGTCTTTTCTGCCTCTCTGAATGTGACAGACCCTCATCTCCCACCCCAAAGCTTGGAATCAGAATCTCTGTAGGTTCCACTGGAGATGCTGACCCTCAGCTGGGTGTGGGGCCACTGCCTGTGGAGCTTGATGAATCCTTGTTAAATTGAATTGAGCTGGTTGTGGCCTGCAGCCAACATTCCTACGTGTCCAAAGAGATAGACCAGAAAGAAGGTGAAGAGGAAACACTGTAATTAGCAGTCAATATATATTTATTTAGATCATGGGCACATAAAATGCAAATTATTCATGGACCAGGACCCCCTATGTTAGGGTGTCACTATCCCGACACATTCAGGGCCAGCCCTGGGAAATGGAGTTCCAGGCAAAGAGAAGCCTCAGGGCATTGTGGAGGTAAGGCTGGTGGGGAGGATAGAGAGAGAAGCTGGCCTTCCTGTAAACTTGAACTTCCTCTGCTGTGTAAAAATTCAGTGGGGTGAGGTGCAAAAAGCACCTGCCTCAACCCGCCCTGCATGCATGCACACATTCATTCATTTATTTCAGTCCTCACCTACTGAGTGTCTACTGTGGGCCAGACCGGGCGCTACGCATACAATCCGACCTGATCACTTTATTCCCCACTGGAGTTCCTGGTCTGGTGGAGGAAATCAGGATACAAAGAAGTGATTGCAAATTCCATATGACAAGATAATAAATGGTGGCAGTGAGGAGCACTGGGAGAAGGGAGGAGGTGTTCAGGAAGACTTGGCAGAGAATGTCAGGTTGGACATGGGTTAGAAAAGATAAGGGGAGTTTTCCAGCTGAAGAAGTGTTAAAGGACCAGGGTGCTGAGGAGTGGCACCCTGGGTGATGGGCACTGCTTGTGCCCAGGTAGGGTGGCGGGAACCAGTGCCCAGTGTTGGTAAAGTCCTTCATATGATGGAGTGAAGAGTGAGTGTGTGCTGGGTGAGTGTGTGCTGGGTGTGTGTGTGACTGGACAACAGGTGAGTCTGAACAATGAAGATGCTGGACTTGGCACAGTGGAAGGCAGCTGAGGCAGCAAGAGGTTGATTTGTTCTGTTTTGTTTGAGAAAGTCTTGCTCTGTGTAGTGGCGCGATCTCAGCTCACTGCAACCTCTGCTTCCTGGGTTCAAGTGATTCTCCTGCCTCAGCCTCCTGAGTAGCTGGGACCACAGGTGTGTGCTACCACGCCTGGCTAATTTTTGTATTTTTAGTAGAAACGGGGTTTCACCATGTTAGCCAGGCTGGTCTCAAACTCCTGACCTCAGATGATCCGCCTGCCTCGGCTTCCCAAAGTGGCGGGATTACAGGCATAAGCCACCATGCCCAGCCTAAGAGGTTTTTAAGTAGGGAGGGATCAGCCCTAATTTTTGCTTAAGAAAGAAAACTCCAGAAATGTTGGAAAACGGTGCCTTGAGTCTTGCAGCCATTTGGGTATAAAAGATGAGGGAAGCCAGTTGAAGAGGGTAATCCACAAGGCTTAAAGAGCCTTGGCTTCCCCCGGTGTATCCCCCTAATATCAATTGCTTGTTTAAAATTCAATTTGTTTAATGCACAGATAAGCTGAAACCTCCGCCGTCTACAGGGTTCCTGCTGTTTGCTCAGTGCAGAGCACAATGGCTATTGTTTAGCAGGTATTTAATGGGGATTGTTGAGCCATGAGATGAGGGCAGGTGAGAGAGAAGCAGGTGTGGAAGCCAGGCCAAGGCTTCTGCTTGGTGACACCATTAACTGACCTGGAAAATCCTGGAAGGGGATAGGTTTGAGAGGAATAATAAAAATAAAAGCTGCGTTCATGGAGTGCCAGATACAGGTCAAAGCTGGAGCTGGACTTCCCCAACCTTCCCCAGTCCCCACAAACAACCCTATCCAGTGCGTGTTTCTATCCGACGCCCATTTTCACAAATGAGAAAAATGAGGCTCACTGGGGTTGCCCAGGGCCGAGATGAGATGAGCAGCATGGCTGGAGCCTGCACTGAACCCCATTGCCATCGGGAGTTCCTCTTTAAGGGGAGGTGGGCCCCCCATTTTCAGACCATAGGGACAGAGGCAGGGCCTCAGAAGAATCTGGAGGCACAGATGTGGGTTTGCAACCTGGCACCGTGACTGTGGACTTGGAGCTGAGTCCACATCAGTGTAGGCAGAGTGGCACATCACATTCCTGGGCTGCTACAGCAAAACTGTAATGACCAAGCCTGGGTCGCTTAAGCAACAGAAATGTGTTTGTCAACCTGGGCACGGTGGTGGCTCATGCCTGTAATCCCAGCTACTCCGGAGGCTGAGGTAGGAGAATTGTTTGAGGCCAGGAGTTCTAGACAAGCCTGGGCAACATGGTGAGACCCCTGTCTCTACCAAAGAAAGCCAGGTATGGTGGCTTATGCCTGTAATCCCAGTGCTTTGGGAGGGAGGCCAAGGTGGGAGGATTGTTTGAGGCCAGGAGTTTGAGACCAGCCAGGGCAATACAGCAAGACCCCATCTCTACAAAAAATAAAAGAAAAAGAAATTTATTTTCTCACAGTTCTGGAGGCTAGAAGTTCAAGACCAGGGACACCAGTCATACTGGATTAGAGTCCATCCTAGTGACCTCATCTAACTTAATTTTCTCTTTAAAGGTCCTATGTCCAAATAGACACATTCGGAGGTACTGAGGGTTAGAATTTAAGCATATGAATTTTGGGGGTCCACAATTCAGCCCATGACAAGCAGCCTGGAGATCATGAAGAGTCAAGGGATGAGGGAGAAGAAGGAGACAGAGGGCCTGGGGAAGCAGGGGGAGGATTTCAGCACAAGGGTGGAGTGGAGGCTCCAGCTGGCCTGGGTGAGAGGGGCAGGGTGAGGAGGGCCACGTTCCTGAACCCAGACCCCTGGATAGGAGGATGCTCAGGAGAAGAATGAGGCTGCATGGCAAATGCACCCGTCAGGCAGACCTACTTCAGACGAAGGTCAGTGTGGCTGTGGAGGCCCCGCTGGTCATCCCCAGCCAGGGCTGTGGTGTCTTCATCATGGAGAATACAGGCCGCTCCCCAGAGCTGTGGTGTGCAGGGCTCAGGCCGCACTGACCCCTTCCCTGCTGGGCTGAGCAGCTGGAAATCCAGGCTGCAGGGGAGCCGTTTCCTCAGGGAGCCCTCCCACTCCTCACACAGGGTCTGCTTCAGGCCCAGGCCACCCCTGGAACAAAGGCGGTCACGACCACCCCTGAACCCCTGGCCACGGGACCCAGAGCCCCAGTTCAACCCCCACTGTGAACCACTGTGAGCACTCCTCATCTTGCCCACCTCTGAAGGGGCCAGCTTTGTTCTTTTCCTTCTCCTTGCCGCCTGTCTGGAATCGGCCTGTGGCAGCTCCCATCTGGTGGCCAAAGGACCTTGGGCTGTAAGATAGG
Source organism: Pan troglodytes (assembly GCF_028858775.2). Lineage (NCBI taxonomy): Eukaryota > Metazoa > Chordata > Mammalia > Primates > Hominidae > Pan > Pan troglodytes. The sequence continues at coordinate 23,389,430 of NC_072398.2, forward strand.
AAAAGGCTGAACTCTGTTGTTGGACACATTCTGGGGGCTTCCAGGTACCAAGCAGGAGGATCAAACCTTCCCAGAGACCAGCATCTTTCATTAACAAAATCCAAAACCATGTCACAGGACCCTCAGGAGCCTACTCCGTGGGCATGGGGCAGCCACAGAGCCAGCCTTGGCCTCGGTGCTGCCCTCAGTCAGCTCGTGGTCCGGGAAGGGATCATACACACTGCCACAGTCACAGCCTCACACTTACACATGGACACACCCACACATGCTCCCACACGCATGCGCGCACACACACATGCACACACACACACACACACACACACACACCATAGGATGCTTCTGTTTTATTTGACACCAAACTAACACATCTTGGAAACTTCTTATGGAAACACCAACAGTAAACATGGAAAGTGGAAATAAAACACACACCCGAGATGATTCCTAATTAGCGGAAACAGCCCTAGTCTAGATCCAGAGACCCTGGAGGGACACGAACGTGGTGCAGGTCAAATTCCCCGTTGTCCAGCGAGGGTCATGGGCTGCCCAAGGCCACACAGCTCACTGCCCTGTGCCATGTCCAATCCCCTTGCAGGCTCCCTCAGCTCATGCTCAAGTCACACAGGCCTCCCGGGGCCTGCCCTGTCAATGCTGACCCACAAACAGGCTCACATAATGCTCCCTCCCAGGGGCACAGCAGCCTCGGCTTTGATCTGAGGTGGGGCTTTCCTGGCCTGAAAGTTGACGTGGCCAGCCTTCAACCTGTCCCCCATATCACCGTCTGCTTTTCGAGACCCAGGGCAGGAAGCTGAAGCCTTATGTGGGAAAATGAGGGCTGGTCCCACGGCAGCCCTGGGGACCAGCTCTCTCCTTCGCTTTATGTATTATTTCATTTTTAATTACAGAACCAAGGTAGCAGAGCCTCTCAGGCTGAGCCAGAAAATAATCAGCTTTTTAATTTGATTTTTGTTCTCCCAAAGGAGAACAAGGGGCTCCAGGGGCACCATGAGGCCTGGACCTTGGAGATATGGTTAGATCCTCTAACCTATAGATGCTTGACTCCAGGCTGGCTCACCATCTACAGTGGGGTGACCTCCGCAGGCCCCAGTTTCTCTCTCTGTGAAATGAGCGGTTGGACCAAAGCTTCCTCTCAGGTCCCTTCCAGCACCAAGCCTCTCTGATCTCTGAGCAGTCCTCATCCCACATGCGTGGCTTTGCAGGTTTTCCGACCTCTCTTCAATTTCTGAGCTTTCATCTTTTTCTGTAATGGCATAAAAATATCCTCCTTACCTCCCTGTCCCTGATTCTAGCGCCAGTCTGTGGCTGTCCAGGGGTGGGGTGGGGAGGGTCTCTTCCTGCCTCTCTCAGTTCTTTTCTGTCCCCTCTGGCTTTCCCCTTCTCTCCCCAAACCTCTAGCCACTAGTTATTTCCCAGAGTTTTTCCTCTGTGCTCCCCTCAGTATCATCTCTGCTCTTGTACCTCTGTAGCTGTGCCTGGCCATCTACTCTCCCTGCTCTCTTACCTCCTGCCAAAGACCCCGCATCTGACCTTCTGCAGAGTCCTGGATGTGGCCCCTGGACTTCCCATCAGTTCTTCAGACTGTCCCTGTCCAATCTTCTTTCCACTCCCCACTCCCGCACCTGCCTGTCCTCCCTTCACTGCCTCAATGAATGGTGCCCCCTCCACCCTGCCTGATCTATGCCATGGGTCCAGGCAAGTGCAAGGTCTGGCCCTGGGACCAGAAGGATGGGCCTTGACTCAGGGCGAGGAAGGACCCTCTTCCTAGCTTCCCCCAAATAGCTTGATCCACCTCCCTTCTCAGTTACACTGTGCAGCTTTCTTGCTCTGAAAGGTTGGAGACATTTACTGTTTTTGAAATTGTAGGATCTCTGTTCCTCAGACCCAAGGTGCAGAATGTCCTGGTTATGAGTCGGTGACAGAGCCCTGCCAAATCCAGGTCTCCAGACTCCACCCCAGGGGTCTCCCTGGTCTGACACTGCAAGCTGTGCTCCTCCCCAACCTCCCAACATCTGGACTCGCTGGGAGCTCCCTGGAGCTGGGAGCATGGGCTGGTTTCAGCAAGGACCTGCTGTCACTGGGCTGAGGAGGACAGGCCACTGGTGCTGCCCCCTCACAGGAAGGTCCATGAACAATGCACTAGGTGCCTTCCTCTCGGAAGATGCTCTGGGAATTCCTGGGTGGCCAGAGCCCTCCACCCTGGGTCTAGGGAAACCGACCCTTAAAAGCTAGCCAGGCGCGGTGGCTCACACCTGTAATCCTAGCACTTTACAGGGCTGAGGCGGTTGGATCACTTGAGGCCAGGAGTTCAAGACCAGCCTGGCCAACATGGTGAAACCCCGTCTCTACTAAAAATACAAAAATTAGCTGGGCATGGTGGTGGGCGCTTGTAGTCCCAGGTACTCGGGAGGCTGAGGCAGGAGAATCCCTTGAACACAGGAGGCGGATGTTGCAGTGAGCCCAGATTGCACCACTGCACTCCAGCCTGGTCAACAGAGCAAGACTCCATCTCTAAATAAATGAATAAATAAATAAATAAATAAATAAATAAATAAATAAATAAAAGCTTATTTCCAGAGAAGGAGATGGAGTGGAGCCCATTTCTTATTAACACACAGCCGGCAGATGCTGGTCAGCCCAAGAGGGGAGAACCAACTGGTGTTCTGTGTGGACTCTGAATCCTGTTCCTTGCCAGAGCTGAGCCTTGGATGGCACAGAAACTTCCCAGTCCACACCAAGGATTGCTGACTGAGAAACAATCTGGCCTGCAGGCATGGGCCTGGGGCTCACAGGGCTCTGGACAGCTGACTTCTGGTTGGGAAACTGATTACCCTTCTCAGTCCTGGGAGACCTTCCTTGGCAGAGGCCTGGCAGCATTTAGCACCAATGGGGGTTAATCCAGAGGGAAGTCCCAAGCACCCCTTTTCTCTCTCCTAGTGATTTAGAGCTGAAAGGAATGATCTCGTCTATCTACCTCATTTTACAAAAGAATTGAAATCCAGAGTTCACCAAGCTTGCACAGTGAGAATGCCCATCTTTTAATTCATTCGACAAATATTGATGAAGTGTCTACCATGATACCTCATTGTGCTGGTCATTGTTCTAGGCACAGGGACATAGCAGGAAACAGGTTAGACAAATTTTCTGAGCTCCTGGAAGCAACGCTCCAGCGGGGAGGCAGTCAATAGATGGTTAAAGAGGTGGAGAAGAAAATCTTAGATAGTACTAAGTACTATGAGGAAGATAAACCAGAATGATAAAGAGAGATAGTAATTGGTAGAGGCAGGAAGGAACATGTAGATATGTATGCATGGATAAGAGAGGCCTTTCTGAGGAGGTGACATCTGATCCTGAATGATAAGAACAAGTTAACACACAAAGATCTGGGCACAGACCCTTGCAAGTAGAGAGAACAGCTTGTGCAAAGGCCCTGAGGTGCAACTGGCATGTCACGTTTGGGGAGAGTAAAGAGGCCCGTGTGCATCGTTCTCAGGGAGCAAGTGAGGAGAGGAGGAGAGGTAGGACCTGAGGTGGAGCAGGCAAACCTGGCCCAGGTCAGCTGGGCTTTAAGGACATGGGAAGAAATTTGAATTTTATCCAACGTGTAATAAGAAGTCACTGGAGGTTTGTTTTTTTTTTCTAGTAGACTTTATTTTTTAGAGCAGTTTTAGGTTCACAGCAAAATTGAGAGGAAAGCACAAAAAATTCCTATATACTCTCTCCCCCTACATGTATAAACTCCCCCACTATCAATGTCCCCACCAGCCTGGTACAGTTGTTAAATTTGATAAACCTACACAGACACATCATTTTGTTTGTTTTTTGGTTTGTTTGTTTTTTGAGACAGAGTCTTGCTCTGTCACCAGGCTGGAGTGCAGTGGCACAGCCTCGGCTCACTGCAACCTCTGTGCCCTTCAGGGTTCAAGGGATTCTCCTGCCTCAGCCTCCCGAGTAGTTGAGATTACGGGTGCCCACCACCACACCCAGCTAATTTTTGTATTTTTAGTAGAGATGGGGTTTCACTGTGTTGGCCAGGCTGGTCTCAAACTCCTGACCTCAGGTGATCCACTCGCCTTGGCCTCCCAAAGTGCTGGGATTACAGGCATGAGCCACAACGCCCGGCCACAGACACATGATTATAACCCAGAGTTCAGAGTTTACATTAGGGTTGGCTCTTGGCGCACATTTGATGGTTTGAACAAATGTATAAACGCATGTGTCTACCAGTACAGTAACACACAGAGTAGTTTCACTGCCCTAAAAATTCTCTGTGCTCTGCCGGTTCATCCCTTCCTCCTCTCTGGCCCCTGGAAACCACACATTTTTTTACTGTCTCCATAGCTTTGTCTTTTCCAGAACATCATATAGTTGCAATCATATATATATGGCCTTTTCAGATTGACTTCTTTCACTTAGTAGTATGCATTTAAGATTCCTTCATGTCTTTTCATGGCTTGACAGCTCATTTTTTTTTTAGCATTGAATAATATTTCATTGTTTGGATGTACCACAGTTTATTTACCCATTTACCCAATGAAGGACATCTTCCAAGTTTTGGCAATTATGAATAAAGCTACCATCAACATCTGTGTGCAGGTTCTTGTGAGGACATAAGTTTCCAGCTCATATGGTACTTGGTAAGTACCAAGGAGCGTGATTGCTGGATCATTTGATAAAAGTATGGTTAGTTTTGTAAGAAACTGCCAAACTATCTTCCAAAGGGACTGCCATTTTGCATACCCACCAGCAACGAGTGAGAGTTTCTGTTACTCTGCCTGTTACTTCATCAGTGTTTGATGTTGTCCATGTTTTGGATTTTGGCCATTCTAATAGTTGTGTAGTGATAGTTCATTGTTGTTCCCCACTGACATATTCCTTAATGACATATGATGGTTAGCATCTTTTTTTTTTTTTTTTTTTTGAGACTGAGTCTCGCTCTGTCACCCAGGCTGGGAGTGCAGTGGCGCCATCTCAGCTCACTGCTGCTAGCTCCCACTCCTGGGTTCACGCCATTCTCCTGCCTCAGCCTCCCGAGTAGCTGGGATTACAGGCGCCTGCCACCATATCCGGCTAATTTTTTTGTATTTTTAGTAGAGACGGGGTTTTACCGTGTTAGCCAGGATGGTCTCAATCTCCTGACCTTGTGATCCACCCGCCTTGGCCTCCCGAAGTGCTGGGATTACAGGCTTGAGCCACCACGCCCGGCCAATGGTTAGCATCTTTTTTTGGTTTTGTTTTTTGTTTTGTTTTATTTTTTTGAGACAGAGTTTCGCTCTTGTCACCCAGGCTGGAGTGCAATGGCGTGATCTCGGCTCACTACAGCCTCCGCCTCCTGGGTTCAAGCCATTCTCCTGCCTCAGCCTCCCAAGTAGCTGGGATTACAGGTGCCTACCACCACACCTGGCTAATTTTTTGTATTTGTAGTAGAGATGGGGTTTTGGCATGTTGGCCGGGCTGCTCTCGAACTCCTGGCCTCAGGTGATCCACCCACCTCGGCCTACCAAAGTGCTGGGATTACAGGCATGAGCCACCGCGCCTGGCCAGTTAGCATCTTTTTATATGCTTTCTTGCCATCTGTATATCTTCTTTGATGAGGTATCTGTCCAGGTCTTTCGCCCATTTCTTAATTGGGTGGTTAGTTTTCTTATTGTTGAGCTTTACAAGTTCTTCAGGCCAGGCACAGTGACTCACACCCGTAATCCCAGTACTTTGGGAGGCCAAAGCAGGAGGATCACCTGAGACAGGAGTTCAACATGGGCCTGAACCCCATCTACAAAAAATACAAAAATTAGCTGGGCACAATGGTGCACCCCTGTAATCCCAGCACTTTGGGAGGCTGAGGTAGGAGGATCACTTGAGCTCAGGTGGTTGAGGCTGCAGTGAGCCATGATTGTGCCACTGCACTCCAGCCTGGGCAACAGAGTAAGACCCTGTAAGACCCTGCTTCAAAAATTCAAAAAACAAACAAACAAAAAAACACAGAAAAAAAGAGTTATTTGTATATTTTGAATAACAGTTCTTTATCAGATATGTCTTTTCCAAATATTTTCTCCCTGACTGCGGCTTTTCTCATTCTCTTGACAGTGTCTATTTCTTTTTCTTCTTGAAAGGTATAACTGAGGGAATGACAGTGTCTTTTGCAAAGCAGAGGTTCATTTTAATGAAGTCCAACTTTATGTCAATTATTCCTTTCATGGGTCAAAAAATGTCATTGCCTAACTCAAGATGATCTATGTTTTCTACTATGTTCTCTTTTTGGTGTTTTATAGTTTTGTGTTTTACATGCAGGTGTATGATCCATTTTGAGTTAATTTTTGGAGAGCTTTGATTAATGGAATATGTTTTCTGATTAAAGTTTGTCACAGACCACTGTTGACTCCGAGGATGGAGAATGGGAGCAGGTGGAGGCAGTTGCAGTTGCCCTGGCAGGTGATGGAGGGTCACGAATGGATATAAAATGTGTTTTGGAAGTGAGACCAAGACACCTGCTGGGGACTGACTCTGAGGGATGTGGGATAGGAAGGATTCAAGAATGAGCCCTGGCCAGGTGCAGTGGCTCATGCCTGTAATCCCAGCACTTTGGGAGGCCGAGGCCGGTGGATCACCTGAGGTCAGGAGTTCGAGACCAGCCTGACCAACATGGTGAAACCCCACCTCTACTAAAAATACAAAAATTAGCCAGGAGTGGTGGCATGCGCCTATCATCCCAGCTACTCGGGAGGCTGAGGAAGGAGAATCGCTTGAACCTGGGAGGTGGAGGTTGCAGTGAGCCGATATCTCGCCATTGCACTCCAGCCTGGGCAACAGAGCAAGACTCTGTCTCAAATAATAATAATAATAATAATAATAATAATAATAATAATAACAACAACAACAATAAGCCCCAGGGCTGGGTGCAGTGGCTCATGCCTGTAATCCCAACAGTTTGGGAGGCCGAGGTGGGTAGATTGCCTGAAGTGAGGAGTTCGGGACCAGCCAGACCAACATGGTGAAACCCCACCTCTACCAAAAATATAAAATTAGCCAGGTGTGGTGGCACACGCCTGTAATCCCAGCTACTTGAGAGGCTAAGGCAGGAGGATTTCTTGGACTCCGGAGATGGAGGTTGCAGTGAGCTGAGATCATGCCATTGCACTCCAGCCTGGGCAACAAGAGCAAAACTCTGTCTCAAAAACCAAACAAAACAAAAACAAAAAACAACAGAATGAGCCCCAGGTCTGGAGACCTGGCTGGGTGTACTGAGATGGGAACAGGTGGCAGTGGAAGGGCATTCGGGTAGATGATTCTGGTGCCCATTGGAGAGGCCAGGCTGGCAGTGGGAGCCCAGGAGGCAGCTGTGAATGACTGGCATGTGAAGTGGCACTTGGTATAGAGGAGAAAAGAGAAGCAGGCTCTTTTCTTGACCTCTGGCTGTTTGTAACACGCAGTTCACACCCTGGGACCCTTCTGGCCAGGGGTTGGAGAGAGGGTAAGACACTATTAATTCACATGACTGATTGGGTGTGGGCCAGGGCAAGGGAGATCAGTAGGGGCAGACTGAAGGCAAAGCCCCCAGACCTATTATCCCTCTGCAAACAGAGACCTCTTTCCTGAATGTGGATTTCCAATGGGTTCAAGAGTTTTGCTGGGGAAATAAAATAATTGGGCAATCAGCCAGAAGAAAGCGAATGTGGATTGGGAGACTGTTTACAATGGGCTGTTGTGTCCTCAGGAGGGAGGGCAGCCCCATCCTTTGTCATGCAGAGGAAGGAGCCTGGCTTCCTAGGCCTGTGGGTGGGTGGGGGTGGGGGATCTGGCTGGTCTGCAGGGTCAGATAGGGCCCAAAAGGCCAGGAATTGTGAAGTCATCCTGAAGCCACATCTGCTGTCCTGGAGGGCAGCAGGGGGCAGGAAATGGGAGAACGAGAGGAAGCTCACCACCCCCACTGAGGGCCCAGCCCTGGGACTGAACTTGAGGACATGATGCAGGGAGGAGGAGGAGGACCAGGTAGGAGGGCAGATGAGGAATGGGACCCTGTGCCCTCAGCCACCCTCCTGCCCCTGATAGGCCAGGATGTGACTCCAACCAGAGGCCAGGTTGCCAGGTGAGGGCCATGGGAAAACACAGGGGTCAGAGGTCATCCTGGGGCCTCCATGGGTGGGGATGAGCTGGACTCAGGCCTAGGCTCTGAGGTCAGCAAAGCTAAGAGTCCAGGAGTGGAGTGGCTTCTAATTCAGAGCCCAGCATCTGGGGTCTCCAGGGTGGCTTTTGTCCCCTCCCTGGGCAGGGGCAGACACTACTGAGAGTGCTCAGGAAATACCCCAAGGCCAGTCCAGGTGTCTTGGGCTGCCCCAACCCACACCATCAACCTCCCTGACCCCAGGCCTGAGGGCCCATGTGGCTCCTTGGGGTTTCCAGACATGCCCTGTGTGGGCCCTCCCTTTTGTCCTTGAGTAGCTCAGACTCCCATGGAGGACAGTGGGGAACGAGGCAGGAATAAAGACCCATGTTTCAGGTCATCCAGCCCCTTCCTGGCAAGAGTGAGTTCTCAGTTCAGTCTCCAGTGTGCCACTCACCAGCTGTGTGGCCCTGGACAAGTCGCTGACCCTCCCTCTGATAGGCTGTCCACAAGTCAGATGGTGAAGCCGGGAGCGGCTGGATTCCGAAAGAGGGCGAGAGAGGACGCTTTGCAGCCAGGCCCCAGTGGTGGCTGGACCTTGTTGCCCAGGATGGCTCCGTGTGGTTGCCTGGCACGCATGTAATCCTCACTGTGCACTCGGGGCATAGATAGAATTGATGCCCCATCTCATAGTCAAGGAAGCTGAGGCACTGGCAGATGATGAATTTGTCCAAGGTCACCTAGCTAGGATTGCTCCTCCCCTGCCCCCCTACAGTGCTCTCGTTAACAATCTGCGACCTCGGGCAAGGATCTTAGATGCTCTGGGCCTCCTTTATGAAATGTCAACAATGCCTTCCTCTCAGGGCATGGGGGACAGCGAAGGAGAAAAGGAGAGGTAAGTGAAGCGAGGGGAGAAACCAGGCTTCCTGAAGGTGACTGTGGAACCAGCCACTGCAAGGGTAGCTCGGGCACCTGTGGGCTCTGGAACTCGCCTTTGCGGAGTGCCTGCCTGGCCCAGGTCCCCACACTGCACCTGTACTTCCTGTTGTTGAGGTTGCCCCTGTCTCTTCAGGTTCATTCAGGATACTGAAAAGGGGCAGAATCATCAACAAATATTTGCATAAGTAATTGAAAAGAAAGGGAGGCCGGAAGAGGAGCTTATGGAGATGAATGGCTTCTAGAATTTCCTTCTTCAAGGCAAGATTTGAGGACAGGGACTGGTTTATGTGAGTGTTTTCCTTTTTGAACATTTTTTTTTTTTGAGGCAGGGTCTTGCTCTATTGCCCAGGTTGGAGTGTAGTGATGCGATCTCGGCTCATTGCAACCTCTGCCTCCCAGGTTCAAGGGATTCTCGTATCTCGGCCTCCCAAGTAAGCTGGGATTACAGGCACCCGCCACCACGCCTGGCTGATTTTTTGTATTTTTAGTAGAGACAGGGTTTTACCATGTTGCCCAGGCTGGTCTCGAATTCCTGACCTCAGGTGATCTGCTCACTTTGGCCTTCCAAAGTGCTGGGATTACAGGTTTGAGCCACTGCACCCGGCCTTCTTTGTCATTTCTCAATCCTGGAAAGACTTTTCTTTGAAAAGGGAAAGGAGGTGTTTTTGGATGGAGATGCTGGGAAGTAGCAGCTTTCAGGAGGCGTGGAAGGAGGGAAGTCGAGGCTAAAGTGTCAGCTGTGGAGAGAGTGGCAGGAGCAGCCGTCAATCATGAAATCACTTTTGCTATGGCACAAGGCAGTATGCACGTTTATGCTGCCACAGAGATGTGGTGGAATCAAAACACCGTCTAGGTGTTTTCCCCAACAGGAAGTGGTTCACTGATAGGTGGAGCTGAGGTATGACTTAAGCCACAAAGAGAACAAACAAACCAAACTTCACTGCATGAGCCTGGGCAGCTGGGGGCAGCTCCCTACACACAGGGCAGGCCTGGATCTAGGGAGATTGGGAAGCCAGTGGCACCTACTTCATCTGCCAGGGGACAACTTGCTTCTGTTGCTGCCAGCACTGGGTGGTATTGAAACGCTGGGCTGGACTGTGGTCGCTTAGGCAGCAGACAGACTTCCCAATGAGGCCCTGGGGCTAGGAGGGCAGAGTGTTGGTGGGATAGGTCCCTGAATATAGGGGACACAGGTCCTCTTATAATTTCCACCTCCAGCTCTCTGCATGCCTGAGGGTATTTCCTGAAAAGTTTGTATACAATGACTGCAAATAATCAAAATGAGTAACTGTAGAAGAAAATCGGAGGTGTAAATATTAGAAACGAGGAGCAGAATTATCACTATTAATTAGCAAATGACTTTTTTTCCTTCCCACAAAAGCAAACAAATCCATCTCTACACACTCTACTTCTGCATGGTTTTGAATTTTAAACAAATGGAATCGTATTCATCTTTCATGTCTGGCTTCTGTTCAATGTTCTGCTTGTGACATTTGCCAATGTTGTAGACAGTTTCGGTTCATTTTCTTTGCCATAAAGTATTCCATAAGACTATACTACATTTTATTTGTGCTTTACAGTGTCGATGGATATTTTTGGTGAGTTGCTTCAGTTTGGACTCTTATAAACAATGCTGCTGTATCATCAATCTTATGCATGCATTTCTGTCCAACTGAATGAAATGACTGTGCCTTTTTTCTTTCTTTTTTTTTTTTTGAAATGGAGTCTCACTCTCTTGCCCAGGCTGGAAGTGCAGTGGCGTGATCTCGGCTCACTGCAACCTCTGTGCCCCACCCTGCCACGGGGGTTCAAGTGATTCTTCTGCCTCAGCCTCCCGAGTAGCTGGGATTACAGGTGCCCATTGCCACACCCAGCTAATTTTTGTAATTTTAGTAGAGATGGACTTTCACCATGTTGGCCATGCTGGTCACGGACTCCTGACCTCAGGTGATTGGCCCACCTCGGCCTCCCAAATTGCAGTGATTAGCGGCGTGAGCCACTGTGCCCGGCCCCTTTTTTGTTTTTAAGAGACAGGGTCTTGCTCTATTGCCCAGGCTGCTGTATTGCAGTGGTGCAATCATGGCTCATTGCAGCCTCGAACTCCTGGGCTCAAGCAATCCTGCCACCTCAGCCTCCCGAGTAGCTGGGAGTACTACAGGTGTGTGCCACCATGCCTGGCTGATTTTTTTTTATAGTAGAGATGAGGTCTTGCTATGTTGCCCAGGCTGGTCTTGAACTCCTGGCCTGAAGCCATCCTCATACCTCAGCATCCCAAAGTGTTGGGATTATAGGCATGAGCCGTGGTGCCTGGCCATTGGGTCTTAAGTTTACCTGGTATCTTGAACTGTAGTAAATACTGCCAAGTTCTCTAGTGTGGTGTAGCACTTTACGCTCTCACCAGTGATATCTGAGAGTTCTCACTGCTCCAGATATTCATCAAATTCGTTTTACTCAACATCCATTATTATTATTAGTAGTATTATTAGTATTATTATTATTATTTAGAAATAGGGTCTCACTCTGTCACCCAGACTGGAGTGCAGTGGCACAATCATAGCTCACTGCAGCCTTAAACTCCTGGGTTCAAGTGATCCTCCTGTCTTAGCCTCCTGAGTAGCTAAGTGCACACCACCACACCTAATTTAAAAATGTTTTTGTAGAGATGGGGTCTTGCTATGTTGCCCAGGCTGGTCTTGAACTCTTGGCCTCAAGCAATCCTTCTGCCTTGGACTCTCAAAGTGCTAGGATTTAAGGCATGAGCCACCATGCTTGGCCCGTTCTCGATTTTTTTTTTTTTTTTTTTGAGATGGAGTCTTGCCCTGTCGCCCAGGCTGGAATGCAGTGGTGCGATCTTGGCTCACTGCAACCTCCGCCTCCTGGGTTCAAGCAATTCTCCTGCCCAGCCTCCCAAGTAGCTGGGATCACAGGCGTGCGCCACTACGCCCAGTTAATTTTTGTATTTTTAGTAGACACGGGGTCTCACTACGTTCGTCAGGCTGGTCTCGAGCTCTTGACCTCGTGATGCGCCCACCTCGGCCTCCCAAAGTGCTGGGATTACAGGTGGGAGCCACCGCGCCCAGCCCGTTCTTGATTTTTAAAAAATTCTATTATGGATACTTCGTTAACATGATAAAATGTATTTAGCTCAACCGTAAAGCTCATACTCAATGGGGAAATAGTAAAGGAGTCCTATTAAAACCAGGACAAAACAATGCTATCCATTATCATCACTTTTATTGAATATTGTTCTAGAAAAACTACTAAATGGAGTTAGACAATAGAAAAAAAAATCCAGAGGAATAAACTTTGAAAAAGAGGAATTAAATTATTAGTAGCAAATATTAAGATTTTGTACCTAGAAAATGCAAGAAATCAACTAAGAACTGTTAGGTACAATAAGAAGTTCCAGTAAAGTCTTCTATGCACCAATTTTGAACTCACTTTACTGGAATGTCTTATTGTTTGTAAGAAGTTTGAAGAGGACTTCTATGTACCAATTGGTACCATAGCCTGAAATCTTCAGGCTGGGCACAGTGGCTCATGCCTGTAATCCCAGCACTTTGGGAGGCCTAGGCGGGTGGATCACTTGAGGTCAGGAGTTCAAGACCATGAAAACCTGTCTCTACTAAAAATAAAAAATAGCCAGGTGTGGTGGTGTGTGCCAGTAATCCCAGCTACTCAGAGGCTGAGGCAGGAGAATCACTTGAACCTGGGAGGTGGAGGTGGCAGTGAGCAGAGATCATGCCACTACACTCCAGCCTGGGTGACAGAGCGACTCTGTCTCAAAAAAAGAAAAAGAAAAAGAAATCAAGTCTTTAATGACACAAACAACACTTAAGCAGTGTGATGGTATAAAAAAATTCCATCTTCAATACAAATGAAAAGCAAACTACCCAGGAGTTGATTTAACAAGTTATTTATAAGATGTTTTAACAAGTTATATGTAAGACATAAGACAAACCATGAGGAAAGGCAAACTGTGTTCTTAGATGAGAAAATGCCAGTGCTTCCTAATCTGTGAATTTAACATAATTCAAGAAAAACATTAGAGTATGACCAAAAAAACAGCATAAACAAAGTATAAAACACAAATTATACATGGGAGAAATATTTGCAATGCATATAACAGAGAAAAGGCTAATGTCCCTGATATATAAAGTGTCTACATATCAATAAGAAAAAACAACTCAGTAGAAAATTGACACAAGGTATGAACAAACAGTTCTCAAAAACAGAAATATAAGCTAAGCATGATGGCACACACCTATGTTCCCAGCTTCTCCAGAGGTTGAGACAGGAGAATTACTTGCACCCAGGAGTTCGAGACCAGTCTGGGCAACACGGCAAGACTTCCTCTTTACAAAGCATAAAAAATTTTGGCTGGGCACGGTGGCTCATGCCTGTAATCCCAGCACTTTGAGGGGGCGGAGATGGGCAGATCATCTGAGGTCAGGAGTTCGAGGCCAGCCTGGCCAACCTGGTGAAACCCCATTTCTACTAAAAATACAAAAATTAGCCGGGCGTGGTGGTGGGCACCTGTAATCCCAGCTACTTGGGAGGCTAAGACAGCAGAATCTCTTGAACCCTGGAGGAGGAAAATCTCTTGAACCTGGGAGGTGGAGGTTGCAGTGAGCCGAGATCCTGCCACTGCACTCCAGCCTAGGCAACACAGTGAGACTCTATCTCAAAATAATAATAATAATAATTCAGCTGGGTGTGGTGGTGCACATCTGTGGTTCCAGTTACTCGGGAGACTGAGGCGGGAGGATCCCTTGAGCCCAAGAGGTTGAGGCTGCAATGAGCTGAGATGGCACCACTGCACTCCAGGCTGAGCAACAGAGTGAGACCTTGTCTCAAAAAATAAATAAATAAAAATAAAATAAAAATGTGCAGATGAGGAACAAAAAGAGACTGACATTCTTCCATATTCCCTTTCCTATCTTTTGAAAGTTGTGCTATTTGTATTAATTACAAACAAAAACAAAAACAAGGCCGGGCGCGGTGGCTCAAGCCTGTAATCCCAGCACTTTGGGAGGGGGAGACGTGCGGATCACGAGGTCAGGAGATCCAGACCATCCTGGCTAACATGGTGAAACCCCGTCTCTATTAAAAATACAAAAAAATTAGCCGGGCGTGGTGGTGGGCACCTGTAGTCCCAGCTACTCGGGAGGCTGAGGCAGGAGAATGGCGTGAACCCGGAAGGCGGAGCTTGCAGTGAGCCGAGATTGTGCCACTGCACTCCAGCCTGGGCGACAGAGCGAGACTCCATCTCAAGAAAAAAAACAAAAAACAAAACAAAACAAAACCAAAAAAAACCAAAAAAATTCAGTTTCAACACCAGAGGACAAAAAAGAAAAAGGAAACAAAATAAAAAGAAAAAAAGAAAAGAAAAAAGAAAAAAAAGAAACAATGTTAACACACAATTTAAAACATTTAAACATTTAAAAAGTTACTAACAGTATAAGAGACTCCTACTATTTATTGGTCACCTAGTGTGTACCAAGAGGCTGTGCTAGGCACTCTGTAGACATCTCAATTAATACAAACAATGCAAGAAAAATACATTATTCCCATTTTATAGGTGGAAACGTATTGTATTGAAGAATGTGGAAAACCTGCCAGTGGCTGGGTGTGGTAGCTCACACCTGTAATCCTAGCACTTTGGGAAGCCAAGGCAGGAGAATGGCTTGAAGCCAAGAGTTCAAGACCAACTTGGCCAACATAGTGAGACCCCCGTCTCAGAAAAAAAAATTTAAAAATATGACAGGGCGCGGTGGCTCATGCTTGCAATCCCAGAAGTTTGGGAGGCCGAGGTGGGCAGATCACCTGAGGTCAGGAGTTTGGGACCAGACTGGCCAACATGGTGAAACCCCCGTCTCTACTAAAAATACAAAAAAATTAGCCAGGCATGGTGGCGGACGCCTGTAATCCCAGCTACTCGGGAGGCTGAGGCAGGAGAATCGCTTGAACCCAGGAGGCGGAGGTTGCAGTAAGCCAAGATCACACCATTGCACTCCAGGCTGGGCAACAAGAGCGAAACTCCATCTCAAAAAATAAATAAATAAAAAAGAATAACATTAAAAAATTAATTTGAAAAAGTAAAAGAAAACCTGCCAGAGGCCACACAGCTAGTAAATGTGAGTGGCATAGCAAGGTTTGAACTCACTCTTGCCAAGAAGGGTGTCATGCTGGACCCCCAAGCAGGCAAGCTGGGAGGGCACCACCTTGGAGAGACCAAAGAAAAGACCCAGAGACAGCAGGCAAGACATGAGCTTTATTCAAGGGACTTACGCACAGGGGGAAGTCCAGGAGCGGCAGGCTGGACAGGAGCAACCGCTGCCATTTGTGAAAAGTGTGCAGGTCACGTAGAAACCTTCACATTGCAACTTTTGTTTGTTTGGTTGGCTTTTTTTGAGACAGGGTCTCACTCTGTCACCCAGGCTGGAGCGCAGTGGTGCAATCTCGGCTCACTGCAACCTCTGCCTCACGGGTTCAAGCGCATCTCCTGTCTCAGCCTCCTGACTAGCTGGGACTACAGGCATCCGCCACCAAGCCCAGGTAATTTTTGTATTTTTAGTAGAGTCGAGGTTTTGCCATGTTGGCCAGGCTAGGCTCCAATTCCTGACCTCAAGTGATCCGCCCACCTTGGCCTCCCAGAGTGCTGGGATTATAGGCGTGAGCCACCACGCCCAGCCCAAAACCTTCACATTGCAACTTCCATCTAGCAACCTCTACTTAGCAGCCTCCACCTACCTCAAAACAATGGACCTCTGTTCCTTGTACAGCCTGTGTTCCAAGTAACAGGCCAGGGGCCTGACCTTCTTCATAGTTAAACATAATTAAACATCCAGGTTGGCCGTTCCCAGGGTCCATAGCTTGGAACACTGAACAAACATCACCAAGGGACAAAGGGTCCTTCCCAGGCCATGCTTGAGTTGTTGCTGTCTGGCAAGATGTGCCCACCACACAAAGGCGCTGGATGAACTGAAACGGGTCCCTATTCCTGGTTTGTTTCCCACCCTCCTCAGCCCAGACAGAGCCCCAGGGAAGGACCCCTGATGATGCCAGAGTCTGAGCTACTTTGGGAGAACAGGAAGTGCCCACACAGGGGGTGCCTGGAACCACCAAGGAGCCACATGGGCCCCCAGGCCTGGGGTCAGGGAGGTTGATGGTGTGGGTTGGGGCAGCCCAGGACACCTGGACTGGCCTTGGGGCATTTCCTGAGCACTCTCAGAAGTATCTGCCCCTGCCCAGGAAGGGGGCAAAAGCCACCCTGGAGACCCTAGATGCTGGGCTCTGACTTAGAAGCCACTCCACTGCTGGACTCTTAGCTTTGCTGACGTCAGAGCCCAGGCCTGAGTCCAGCTCATCCCCATCCATGGAGGCCCCAGGATGACCTCTGACCCCCATGTTTTCCCATGGCTCTCACTTGGCAACCTGGCCTCTGGTTGGGGTCACATCCTGGCCCACCAGGGGCAGGAGGGTGTTCGAGGGCACAGGGCCCCACTCCTCATCCACCCTCCTACCTGGGCCCCCTCCCCCTCTCCCCAGCATGGCCAGACCACTGCCCTCCAGTGCCCTTAGCTCTGGGCGGAGGGCCAGGTCCAAATGTGCTCTGAGTCAGGGTAGGGATCACTCATTCCCTTGCCCCGCTCTCCTCCCTTAGATAGAAGATCTGGTTCTGGGGCCACTTTACCATCTCAAGCCCAATCTGGGCAGACCCAGGTGGGGATGGTTGGGGAAGCCAGGCTCCTTCTTCTGCATGACAAAGGGTGGGGCTGCCCTCCCTCCTGGCAACACTTCAGACCATTGTAAACAGTCTCCCAATCCACATTTGTTTTATTTTTCGTTGTCAGATCTAGCAAATAAAAATATAGGACTCTGGTGAAATTTGAATGTCAGGTAGACAATGAATAATTTTTTTGGTATAATTATGTCCCAAATAGTGCCTTGTATTTTATCTGGTAGCCCTACCCCTGGCTGATCACCCAAATGTTTTATTTCCCCAGCAAAACTCTTCAACCAGCTCACAAATCCACATTCGGGATAGGGGTCCTCTGTCTTGGGGGATTGTCCCCCTGCCCCAGCCTAGACCTGATCACCTGGATTGAGACCACCTGGCTCCCTTTAGGGCATAGATCAAAACTAGGCTGTAAATAATTTGAGTGTGCCAAGAACTTTGTGAATTGCAAGACCTGACTTTATATGGACATTGATCATTAACTTTGTGAGCTTCGGGAAGTTGACACCTCTGAGCCTCGGTTTTTTTTCAGCTCAAAAATTGGGAGAGGTTGCCGTGAGCCGAGACTGTGCCATTGTACTCCAGCCTGGGCAACAAGAATGAAACTCTGTCTCAAAAGAAAAAAAAATTGGGGGAGAAGGTAGCCTGGATATTCCTTTCAACTCTAAACTCTAATTCTGTGAACAGCAGGGATGAGGGAGAGGATGAGGCTCCTTCCTTATTGGACAAAACCCCGTTGGAACTAAATGCTCCTAGGCTCCCTTGCCTAGGAAGGTCCCCCCAGAACAGTGGGAAATCTGGTTTCACAACTGGGGACCACCAGCTCAGGATCTCATGAGGCCCCAGGACCCTCTGAGCACGGGCCCGGATGCTCATCCCTGCAGACTGGATTGGTCCTTAGAGAGCCCTGGCGTTGCCCGAGCCATTCTGGTTCCTGTCAGTTGTTTGGTTGCAGCAAGGAACAAGACTCTAGGTCCACTTACCAGCAGCTGGGGGAACTGAGCCTCTTGCAGAGAACGAGAGCCCCACCTCTACTCTAGGAAATGAGCTTTTTAATTTAACTGGTCAGGCCTCAACCCACATTAGGGGTTCATGACCATTGTATAGACAGCTGTAGCCAGCTGTTCACAGCCCAGACAGACTTGCCCTATCTAGACAGCCCCCTCCTCCCAGCTCAGGGACCCGTCTGGCTGTGAGCTTCCAGGAGGTCTCAGGGGTGTGACCTCCCTCCCTCCTTCCCTCCCCACTCCCTACCTCCTCCCTCCACCCCAGGCTATAAAGCTGCCCAGGCTTGGCTCTCAGCACATCCAGCTGCCTGAGACCCTCCTGCAGCCTTCTCAAGGGACAGCCCCACTCTGCCTCCTGCTCCTCCAGGGCAGCACCATGCAGCCCCTGTGGCTCTGCTGGACACTCTGGGTGTTGCCCCTGGCCAGCCCCGGGGCCGCCCTGACCGGGGAGCAGCTCCTGGGCAGCCTGCTGCGGCAGCTGCAGCTCAGAGAGGTGCCCACCCTGGACAGGGCCGACATGGAGGAGCTGGTCATCCCCACCCACGTGAGGGCCCAGTACGTGGCCCTGCTGCAGCGCAGCCACGGGGACCGCTCCCGCGGAAAGAGGTTCAGCCAGAGCTTCCGAGGTGAGGCCCTCCTTCCCTGCTGCCCCTGGTCCCATGGGGCAGGTCAGAGGTGCCCACTCCGGTGGTGTCAAAGGGCTCCTGGCCTTGCAGAGGTCTGTGGGAGGCTGGGTGAGGGCCACGGTCTAAGGGGCAGTGAGGTGGGGCCGGGCCTGTGAGGATGGCGGGGACTCCGCATGCAGCGGTGCATGCAGTCAGGACTCCGGGGGTCTGTTTTCGTACTGCCACTCTGGTCTGAGTTCTACTTGGAGCATATTGCTTTAAAATCATCTCACAACCATTTGCTCACATGGAACTGGGGTATAACTATGTCTTGCCCATCTTCCAGCATTGTGAACATCAAAATGAGTCATTGTAAATAGAAGCGTGTTTGGGTAACTGAAAAATACTGCACTTGAGTAGACAACCTGGGTTATACCTGGCTGTCAGGGGTGCAGCGGGCCTGAATCCTCCTGCAGCCGGCCTGAATCCTCCTGCAGCCTCTCGCCTCCCTAGCTCCTCAGTGCCCAGAGCTAGACCCAATGCCAGGCACCTGGGTGAGGATTCTGCTCCCAGCATCTCAGCTGAGGCAAACTTGCTAGCTAGGGTCCCACAGGCGCCCCTGCCTGCTGGATGGAAATTGTTACTAAACAAGGCCCAGATCCAAGGGAGATTTGTAAACTGGGTTTGCCCCAGAGATAGAACAGGGCCGGTGTCTCCTAGCCTGGCTGCCAGCTCAGTGGCCCTGCCATCCTCAGAGCTCCCCTGGAGTCGGGGGAGGCCCTGCTGACCCTGCTCTTGTCCCCAGAGGTGGCCGGCAGGTTCCTGGCGTCGGAGGCCAGCACGCACCTGCTGGTGTTCGGCATGGAGCAGCGGCTGCCGCCCAACAGCGAGCTGGTGCAGGCCGTGCTGCGGCTCTTCCAGGAGCCGGTCCCCAAGGCCGCGCTGCACAGGCACGGGCGGCTGTCCCCGCGCAGCGCCTGGGCCCGGGTGACCGTCGAGTGGCTGCGCGTCCGCGACGACGGCTCCAACCGCACCTCCCTCATCGACTCCAGGTGGGGGTCGCGCGGGCGCGCAGGGTAGGGGGAGGGCGCTGCTAGGCCCGGCTTGGGGGCGGGGACGCGGGGGGGCGGTGCGGGGTCCTCGGGGCCCGTCCCAGTCCCCGCCCTCAAGCGGCGCTGGGTCTCTGTGTCATGTCTCAGGCTGGTGTCCGTCCACGAGAGCGGCTGGAAGGCCTTCGACGTGACCGAGGCCGTGAACTTCTGGCAGCAGCTGAGCCGGCCCCGGCAGCCGCTGCTGCTACAGGTGTCGGTGCAGAGGGAGCATCTGGGCCCGCTGGCGTCCGGCGCCCACAAGCTGGTCCGCTTTGCCTCGCAGGGGGCGCCAGCCGGGCTTGGGGAGCCCCAGCTGGAGCTGCACACCCTGGACCTTGGGGACTATGGGTAGGTGCTGAGGGTCAAACTGGTAAGCCGGAATAAAGAGACAGGCAATTACATTTATTTTGAAATGGACAACTTTTCAGAATGCTGTGGGAATGAATGAGACAATGTATACAATTCTTCCTCTGACTCTTAGGAGATCCTCTGTAAATATTGGTTATTAATTTTCAAGTTATTTCTAGCTGTCCATCCTATATCACAAACATCCAGCTTTTTGAAGTTGAGAGGTGGATCATAAATCTCCATCCCAGACGCCCTCTGACCTCAGCCCTCCCAGCTGACCGCTGACCCTGCTCTCTTTGCCCACACAGAGCTCAGGGCGACTGTGACCCTGAAGCACCAATGACCGAGGGTACCCGCTGCTGCCGCCAGGAGATGTACATTGACCTGCAGGGGATGAAGTGGGCCGAGAACTGGGTGCTGGAGCCCCCGGGCTTCCTGGCTTATGAGTGTGTGGGCACCTGCCGGCAGCCCCCGGAGGCCCTGGCCTTCAAGTGGCCGTTTCTGGGGCCTCAACAGTGCATCGCCTCGGAGACTGACTCGCTGCCCATGATCGTCAGCATCAAGGAGGGAGGCAGGACCAGGCCCCAGGTGGTCAGCCTGCCCAACATGAGGGTGCAGAAGTGCAGCTGTGCCTCGGATGGTGCGCTCGTGCCAAGGAGGCTCCAGCCATAGGCGCCTAGTATAGCCATCGAGGGACTTGACTTGTGTGTGTTTCTGAAGTGTTCTAGGGTACCAGGAGAGCTGGCGATGACTGAACTGCTGATGGACAAATGCTCTGTGCTCTCTAGTGAGCCCTGAATTTGCTTCCTCTGACAAGTTACCTCACCTAATTTTTGCTTCTCAGGAATGAGAATCCTTGGCCACTGGAGAGCCCTTGCTCAGTTTTCTCTATTCTTATTATTCACTGCACTATATTCTAAGCACTTACATGTGGAGATACTGTAACCTGAGGGCAGAAACCCCAATGTGTCATTGTTTACTTGTCCTGTCACTGGATCTGGGCTAAAGTCCTCCACCACCACTCTGGACCTAAGACCTGGGGTTAAGTGTGGGTTGTGCATCCCCAATCCAGATAATAAAGACTTTGTAAAACATGAATAAAACACATTTTAATCTATAATTTTGTAATTTTCTATTTTATTTTAATTAATTAATTATTTTTGAGACAGAGTCTCACTCTGTCACCCAGGCGGGAGTGCAGTGGCCCAATCTCGGCTCACTGCAGCCTCCGCCTTCCAGGTTCAAGCGATTCTCATGCCTTAGCATCTTGAGTAACTGGGATTACAGGCATGTACCACCACGCCAAGCTAATTTTTTGTATTTTTATTATTATTATTATTGAGACAGCTCTGTCGCCCAGGCTGGAGTACAGTGGCGCTATCTTGGCTCACTGCAAGCTCTGCCTCCCGGGTTCACACCATTCTCCTGCCTCAGCCTCCCGAGTAGCTGGGACTACAGGTGCCTGCCACCATGCCTGGCTAAATTTTTGTATTTTTTAGTAGAGACGGGGTTTCACTGTGTTAACCAGGATGGTCTCAACCTCCTGACCTCATGATCCGCCTGCCTCGGCCTCCCAAAGTGCTGGGATTACAGGCGTGAGCCACTGCACCTGGCCTAATTTTTTGTATTTTTAGTAGAGATGGGGTTTTGCCATGTTGCCCAGGCTGGTCTGGAACTCCTGACCTCAAGTCATTCGGCAGCCTCAGTCTCCCAAAGGGCTGGGATTACAGGCACAAGCCACTGTGCCCGGCTGTAATTTTCCATTTTAATCAAAGCTCTGCAAATTGAGGAAGGAGCAGAAAGTTCTACAGAGATTAGGTCAACCTGATTGTAAAACTAAGGAAAGAGCTTGAGTTGGCCAAGACTTGGTAAAGATCTTGGTTAGGTAATACATGAAACTAGGATTAAAATGCTTTCAGGGCCAGCACGATGGCTCACTTCTGTAATCCCAGCACTTTGGGAGGCCGAGGTGGGTGGATCACTTGAGGCCAGGAGTTCAAGACCAGCCTGGCCAACATGGTGAGAGTGCATTTCTACTAAAAATACAAAAATTAGCTGGGCATGGTGGTGTGCGTCTGTAATTCCAGCTACTCAGGAGGCTGAGGCATGAGAATCGCTTAAACCCAGCAGGCGGAGGTTGCAGTAAGCTGAGATCACACCACTGCACTCCAGCTTGGGCAATAGAGTGAGATTCTGTCTCAAAAATAAAATAAATAAAAATAAAATGCATTCTGATTCTAGAATCTATGGTACCTGCCCTCCCAGAATTGATACAGAAATTTCTTTTTTTTTTTTTTTTTTTGAGACGGAGTCGCCCAGGCTGGAGTACAGTGGCTGGAGTGCAGTGGCGCGATCTCGGCTTACTGCAAGCTCCGCCTCATGGGTTCACGCTATTCTCCTGCCTTAGCCTCCCGAGTAGCTGGGACTACAGGTGCCCGCCACCACGCCCGGCTAATTTTTTTGTATTTTTAGTAGAGATGGGGTTTCACCATGTTAGCCAGGATGGTCTCTATCTCCTGACCTTGTGATCCGCCCACCTCGGCCTCCCAAAGTGCTGGGATTACAGGCGTGAGCCACCGTGCCGGGCCAATACTGAAATTTTTTTGTTCTTGACACTTTGACTTTCCTGGGCATAGTGACTGGGCTTTATTCCAATCCTACTTGCATCAAAATAAAATCTGTGATCAAAATTATCATCTATACTTAGAGAAGAAAATAAAGCTTCAGAGGATCTGGAATTTATAGCTGTAAGAGCTGTGCAGCTGGGCGCGGTGGCTCACGTCTGTAATCCTGAGGAACACCTGAGGTTGGGAGTTTGAGACCAGCCTGACCAACATAGAGAAACCCCATCTCTACTAAAAGTACAAAATTAGCCGGGTGTGGTGGCACATGCCTATAATCCCAGCTACTTGGGAGGCTGAGGCAGGAGAATCGCTTGAAGCCAGGAGGTGGAGGTTGCAGTGAGCTGAGATCACACCACTGTACTACAGCCTGGGCGACAGAGTGAGACTCTGTCTCAATAAGTAAATAATTAATTAAAAATTAAAAAATAAAATAGTGATTTTACAAGCACTTCACACAACTGACATAACAAAGGCTGTGGCTATCTCAACTCACATTTCGATCCATCAAGGCCTTCTCTTGATTTTGAAATAACCTTAACCTACTCAAGAACAAATTTAGAAATCCTTTCTCTCTCTGAAATCTTTGTCAGTGGCTCCAGCATTCTAATTACCAAGACCGGAACCTTGCACTTGCCTGGACCCATGGCACAGACCAGACAGGTGGGGGCACCATTCATTGAGGAAGGAAGGAGGACAGGCAGGTGCGGGAGTGGGGAGTGGAAGGAAGATTGGACAGGGACAGTCTAAGGAGCCAACGGGGAGTCCAGGGGCCACACCCAGGACTCTGCAGACCGTCAGATGTGGAGGTAAGAGAGCAGGGAGGGGGGATGGCCAGGCGCAGCTATGGAGGGACAAGGGCAGAGATGATACTGGGGGGGCACAGAGGAAAAACCCTGGAAAATAACTAGTGGCTAGAGCTTTGGGGAGAGAAGGGGAAAGACAGATGGGACAGAAAAGAACTGAGAGAGGCAGGAAGAGACCCTCCCCACCCCCCACCCCTGGACAGCCACAGACTGGCGCTAGAATCAGGGACAGGGAGGTATGGAGGATTTTTTTTTTTTTTTTTTTTTTTTTTTTTTGAGACAGAGTTTCGCTCTTGTTGCCCAGGCTGGAGTTCAATGGTGAAATCTCAGCTCACCGTAACCTCCGCCTCCCAGGTTCAAGCGATTCTCCTGCCTCAGACTCCCTAGTAGCTGGGATTACAGGCATGTGCCACCACACCCGGCTAATTTTGTATTTTTAGTAGAGACGGGGTTTCTCCATGCGGGTCAGGCTGGTCTCGAACTCCAGACTTCAGGTGATCCGCCCACCTCGGCCTCCCAAAGTGCCGGTATTACAGGCATGAGCCACCGCGCCCGGCAATAAGGAGGATATTTTTATGCCGTTACAGAAAATGATGAAAGCTCAGAAATGGAAGAGAGGTCGGAGAACCTGCAAAGGCATGCATGTGGGGTGAGGACTGCTCAGAGCTCAGAGAGGGGTGCTGCAAGGGACCTGAGAGGAAGCTTTGGTCCAACCACTCATTTCACAGATAGGGAAACAAGGGCCTGCGGAGGGGTTGGTTTGCTCCTTGATTCCCAGGGCGCGCGGTCCTCCCCGAACCCAGCCTCACTTCCCGCGCAGCGCCCAGCAGTCCCTGGCGCGGCGGGCCGGCCCTGCCCTCGCGAGCTTGCGGTCCGGTTGTGGAGGCCACCGGCTCCCTGGAAACATTTGGCTCCCGGCCGGGAGGCATGCCGCGCTCTCGGACCTGGGCTGGAGTAGGTGCCCTTGGCGGCCCTGGCTCGAGCAGTAATGGACTAGCCCCAGGGGGCGTTGGAAATGCTGCGACCCGCCCCCACATTTTTGCCCGAACGGAGACCCTCCGGGCTTTCACGGTCCGGCCTTCTACAGCGGCGGGGGAGCCGCGGCCTCTTGCAGGGCGCTCCGCGCGGTCCCCGACTACCCGGAGCCGAGGTGCGGGCTGAATCCTGCTGAGCTCCCCATGCTACCACCCCCGCAACCCCACTCTCCCGGGGCGGGTCTAAGAGCTCTTCGGGGAAATTCAAAGCACTACAGGGACCAACGTTTGCAGATGCTCTCCCTGCGCCGCGACCACCTTGTGCTTGGCCCAGTTCTCCCGCAGGCGTCCAGAGACTGGGCTCGTGCCGGGGGACGGAAGAGGGTGCGCCCCGGCGGATCCCTTCTTGGAGCCTGGACGTGAGCTGGCCGGTCCGGGGCTTGCAGACCTCCGGGAGGAGCTGCGGGGCTGAGCGGCAACCAGGAGGCCAGGCCGGGGCAGAGGACCGCCGAGGGCCACCGCGGGAGGCGCAGTCAGCTGCGTACAGGCTTGCGCCGCCGCGGGCCAAGACTCCAAATTGGGCAAGCGGTGGCCGCAGCTCTGCGCATGTGCAGGAGGCGCCGGAGTTTCACTTTGTAACTTTTAAGTGGTCGGAACACGCCCCGCGCTGCTGGGTCCCGCCAGACACGCCGCCGCCGCAGGTACAGGGGACAGGGGGCGTGAGGAGGGGCAATGCACCCTCCGCCTTTCCCGGGACGTGCGGGGCCGGGTCCACGTCGGGGTGCGCGCCAGGTGTCCGGTTCCGGAACGGCTCCCAGCATACGCAGACCCCAGAGCCCCCGACCCCAAGCAGGGGGTGACGACGCGGGATTGGGTGGGAGGAGAGGGTCCGGGCAGCGCCCCCATTCCAGCCCTGCGCTCCTCGGGAATTCCTGGCGGCTTTTCAGGACTTTCCTCTCCGGCTTTTCGCTTTCAGGGCTGGTATCTCCTTCTTCCCCACCCCTCTCTTTGGGATTTGTCGGCGGAGTCCGACCTCCCACCTAACTAGGAGTGCAGCTATGGGCTCCTCGGACCCTATACGAGGCCGGGCTGGGAAAGGGCCAAGCGTCCGACTCTCCTGACGCCAGGAAGGCAGAGGCCACCCTCGGGCTGTTCCTGGGTGACCACTTCCTGCAGCCTTGGCGGAGTCCTGAGGAGGGAGGCTGGGGACTCGGGGACTGGGGGGAAGGGCGGGGGCGGAAAGGGTGAGGCGAGTTCTGCTAAGAAACCAAATCCGCAAAGGTTCCAGCACCTGATAAGACTAGCTACCTGAGGCCCTGGAGGGGCCTTGGTCATTCAGCCCCAGGCAGGTGGTGTCCTCTTCAAGGGCAGGGGTGGACAGCGTGGCGGACCCACTGACCCTCCCTTGACACCTCTCAGGTCATCCTCAAGTCTGCTGTGCCTTCAAGGGGGATATGAACGGAAGCCGAGGCTCCTTTTCCCTTCACACGCCCCTCTCCTTTGTTTAGTGTGGGGGCAAAGGTCTCTCCTAGCTGTTCGTTGGGCTCTAACAGAGAAGACGTCAGGTGGGATCCTGCCCTTGTGTTTCCCATTAGCTGGAGGGGCGACTTAAAATAAAGGCAGACAGCTTCTAATTGCTTGCTAAGGCCGGGTCCTGGGCTAAGTGCTTTACAGGTGTTGTTTGGGATCTGTGCCTCCCAACAGCTCCGTGAGAGAAAGTCATCACTCGCATTTCCTGGCGAAGGAAGCCAAGGCACAGAGTGGTTAGGCTGCTTGTCTGAACTGCGTGGTGCTGAGACCCTAACTCCAGAGCCTGCTCACATAATCCCTGAGCCACACTGCCTCTGGTTTCAGCCAGGGGCTGTGTCATTTCCTTTGTGCTCCAGGGTAGAGGTAAACAGTTGTCCGGGTTACTGGGTCCTGTTTGGTGTTGCCATAAGGAGAAGTTTGTACTTTACTTTGCAACCTTATTCTGCATCTGAAAGACCAGAGTTAGCTCCTGAGGCAGAAGGCCTGGAGCTGCTTGTAGTTTCGCTATTGTCATCACAGGATTGAAAGATTTGGTGATGATAAAATTACCCTGAATTTGTACGGGCCTTCTTGCAAGAACGAACAATATCCATATACTTCCTGCAACATTCTGCTGGTATTTCTAGAGCTTGTCAAGTTGGCCACCAGGCCAGTCCTTGCTGCCAATGGAGACTGGCAGTGGATTAGCATAGGTAGTTTACTTTGGCAAATTTAGACCAGCTGTTGGATTTAGCCCTCTCCCACTGGCCACAATCAGACGCTTGCCTGCACATGGGTTGAACTTTGGGTTGGGAGCGTGAAGTCACCTGCTGCCCACTCTGGCTCTTGGGCCTCAGCAGTAATTCTTGGCTTTCCTACCCTCGGCATATTGAGTAGGAATAAGGGGATGAATGGAGAATTTCTGGAAGGCACAGGTAAGTGCTAGGCATTCACATACATCTAGGATGACTGAATATTGCCAGGGGTTCTCAGCCAGGCAGTGCCACTTCAACCACAGTGCCTAGCTGCTGGTTTGGCCTCCTCTATACAGCTGCCAGCTGGGTGCTCCCCTCCCCCTGCCTTCTCCTCAGCCTGGCAGCACTGTCGCATGGTGTCTGTGTTCCCAGCTGCCCGCTCAGAGCGTGCCTGTTTGTGAAGATGCAGAGGAGCTGTCCCATGGAGAGCCAGAGGGACGGAGCTGTTTCAGGGGGATCTGGACTTTACGTGTCTAATGGGCAGGGACAGGCTGGGACCGAGCTGAAAGGTCTGAGAGAGATTGTGGGTCCCCAGAGCTGTACCCTAACCTGGGTGCTCATCGGAGAGGGCAGACAGGACTGGCCACCTGACCTTACCTCCGTCTCAGGCTGATAGTATTTGCTAGCCACCTCCCTGAGTTCTTATCAAACTTTGTCAAACCACTCTGGGAAGCCTATTTGGCAAGAGACAAGTAACTTAGAGGCATGACTGGGGCTGGAGGAAGGGGGAAGAGGAGCCACAGGTGTTTCCCTCCGCAGAGGCCTCTCTCCTTCTCTGCAGCATTGGCGAGGGTATGCCACTCCCAGCACCACCACAGCACCCTCCCCTTTCCAGGGACAATGCTCCCTCTGTGAGCATTTTATGGGGATGTTTTTTCTTTCCACTTCACTTTTCAAGCCTTCCTTGTTCATGCTGCTGTGTTCCCTTTTCCTGATTCTAGCTCTTGGGGAACCGTGGGGAGCCTCCCCAGTAGCATTGGCCCTTGGGGCCCAGGTGAAGTCCTTTGCTTGGGGCCCTACTGTGAGCCCACAGCCTCCAGGGTTTCTGTGGGAGAGGGCTGCTCCCCTAGACCCAGCAGGTCCTTGAGCCATTGGCGAAGAGGAGAGAGGCTGGGGCCACAGGTGGTGCTGGCCGAGGAAGGAGGAGTAGGGTCACACAGAGGAGCACTGATGGATGGAGAACCAGTTCTGGGAGTTTGGGGAGAGATCCAGGCAGGAGGGAGCCCACTGGGCAGAACCTAAAGGTCCATATGGGCAGCATGCATACACGGGTGTGTGCTGGAGGGTTTCCATCCAGACCCCTACACTGGAAAAGGGTGGCTCCCATGTGATGCTTGGTGTCTGTGATCCTTCAGGAAAGTCTACAGTTTGGTACCCCAGGACTCACTGGTCAGGAAAGCCCTGCAGGACATGAGTGTTAGGCCCGACGCCTGGCCCTTGGCAGCTTGGGAGGTGGCCGGGGCTGCTTTTGCCTTTGCCAGAGACAGCTCCAACTGAGGACGTCTCCAACGGGCCCATCCACAGTCCTTCCTTCCCCTAGTGTCTGGTAAGTGTGGGGACAGGAAGGAGGAGGGGTAGGTGGTGGCCTCGAAGTGTTGGGCTGGGGTGTTCCATTGGGTGGTGCCACTGGGGGATTTTAAAGGGAAGCCAAGAACATCTGTGTTCCAGAGGTCACTCTTGTGACACTCTGTTCAGAGTCAGCAGCCCCATGACTCTGGCATCACAACCCCCACTACCTCCAGCCATTGCCAAGTCTCTTAGAAGGTTGAGAAAGTGACTTGGCTGTCTGTGGGATGCTCCCATGTTCTTGGGCTTTCCACTCATTCATGCTTCTTGTGCTTCGCGTGTGTGTGTGTGTGTGTGTGTGTGTGTGTGTGTGTGTGTGTAGGTAGGTAGGTAGGTGTCCATGTGTGATTGTCCCCAGCACTGCAGGCCTAGGGGTTACCCAACATACACACCTCACCAGCACTACTGGTATCCAAACATCTGTTTGGGTTCTCTATATCTTTTCTTCTTGTTCTCAAGATCTTTGTCCCTGTAACAGCTAGAAGCACCAGACTTAGCCGAAAAATCCCCTGGGAATTCTAGATTTACCAGATTTGGGCAGGTAGGATCTTAAGCAAGTCCAGGCTGAATATGTGTTCTGGCCCTTCAGCCACAGCATGAGAACTTGGACACTAACTCCCGGTCCTCTGGTGTCAGGGGACAGACACTGGAGATTTCTATTAGCTTCACCAGGGGCGCCAGGAGCCTCAGGAAGGAAAGGTCAACAACCCAGCCTGGAGCAGTGTTTGCTTTGGAAATGCTGGGCCTTGCAGTTAGACTGATGGTACCCAGGAGGGGTATGTGTGTGTGAAAGCGCAGAGCTAGGGGACCCAGAGGTCCCTGAGGAGGCCCTGGGACTCCTGACTCCCTCCCCGTCCCTACCCTAGACCACCCCCTTTACTTTCTCCTCTGTGGCAAAGTAAAAAGAGAACTGGCATCTGAGAGTCAGGATATTGGGTTTGGGATTCAATTCTGCCCTGACCAGCTCCTTAACCTTAACTTTGGGGCAAGTTATTAAACCTCTGAGGCTTGGTTTCCAAGTATAGCAGATGGACCCATCTCTGAGGTCCCAGCTCTGACATTCTGTGAGCAGTGGGAGTGAGGTGTGGTCTGTGGCTCGTGGATGGACCATCGTGAATACTTGGATGTTCCCTTCTTCCCTGTTTGTTTATCCCGGTGTTTTCCTCTTCCTGCCTTTGTGTGCCTTTCTCCCTCTCCCCTGTCTGTACTCTAGATCCGCCAGTGGCTTCTGCAGGAGTGACTTTCCCAACACGAGTCCTCGAGGCTAGAGGAGCTTTAGGACTTCTTAAGACAGCAGCTGCAGCAACTCTGTCCCTCCTTTGCTCCATATCGCCCCCTCTGGAGATCCGCCCACTGTGTCCTGGATGAGCCATCCACTCTGACCATCCGATCCCCTGAGATTGTCCCACAATGCAGCCATTCTCTGTGGACACTGCCAGGCACGCAGAGGTCCAATGTCTGGCTCTCCCGGACTCCTTGCTGCTGGCTCACTGTGCCCGATCAGTCCCTGGGGAAACGCCTACCTTTGGCTCTGCCAGCACTGGTGGGAACCTGCAAGAAATTTGAGCCCTGAACGTCTGCCTTGTCCTGTTGTCCTGTGCTCCAGGGAAGACAGGCGCGATGATGGACTCCCCGTTCCTGGAGCTGTGGCAGTCCAAGGCAGTGTCCATCAGGGAGCAGCTGGGACTCGGGGACCGGCCCAACGACTCCTATTGCTACAACTCAGCCAAAAACAGCACCGTGCTCCAGGGGGTCACCTTTGGTGGCATCCCCACTGTCCTGCTCATAGACGTCAGCTGCTTCCTGGTGAGAGCCCTCATGAGTCGTGTCCCACTGCCTCAGTTATTTGTTTAAATGCCCCACCCAGGGCCTTCTGGGAAACTTAGATGAGAAGTCAGACATAGCTGGGTTTAAATCCCAACTCTGCTGCTTACCAGCTCTGTGACTTAGGCATGTTACTTAGCTTCTGTGCACCTCCCCTTTCTGCTCCGGAAATGGAGATCATAATTCCTATCTCAGAGAATTTTGGAATTTGGATAAGGCCAGAATACTCACATAGCTATGCCTGTGATTACTACTGTGATTGCAGAGCTCTCAGCCTGTCGTATCTTTAAGGCCCTTGGGAAGGGTCATCTCAAGGGGTTGAGACATGTGAATGGAGAATACGGACTAGAATAGAGCAGCTGCAGTTCCCAAGTGTCACCTCCTGTTCCCCTCTGGCATCCCTGGGGTTTTTAAAGAATCAGAAGCTGGGCCAGGTACGGTGGCTCATGCCTGTAATCTCAGCACTTTGGGAGGCTGAGGTGAGTAGATTGCCTGAGGTCAGGAGTTCGAGACCAGCCTGGCTAACATGGTGAAACCCTGTCTCTACTAAAAATACAAAAAATTAGCCGGGTGTGGTGGTAGGCGCCTGTAATCCCGGCTACTCTGGAGGCAGAGGCAGGAGAATTGCTTGAACCTGGGAGGCAGAGTTGCAATGAGCCGAGATCACGCCACTGCACTCCAGCCTGTGCAACAAGAGCGAGACGCTGTCTTAAAACAAAAAAAAACAAAAACAAACAAACAAAAAGAATTAGAAGCTGATTCTTAGAGCGTACCTTCAGCAGGTAGCCTTTCTTTAACGTAGATCTCCTTGTTCACAAAGATGCCCCATGGCATTGTTCTTCCTTATGCAGACTCAACGTTGGCTGGCTGAGATTTATTGGGGTTAAAGTGCCCCTTCTTTTCACAAATGCCATGGGCTGGCCAGTGCCTCTTGATACTGTCTCCTAACATGTGGCAGAGACCATCTGAGTGAAGGGGGCAGATGGCTCTGATGGAGTAAACATCCTTGGACTGCTTGGAGCTGGAGACTAGGCTTGGGTGGGGAACATGGGGAGGGTGGCTTAGGGTAGCAAGGAGGAGTGGGCAGGGGTGTGGGGGTGGATTTCAGAATTGGTGGGATTAGAGGAGGGTGGCCCTGGGTCTTCAGGGTGGGGAGAGTTTGGCCAAGGTGAGGAGTACTGAGAGAGGGACCTGGGCAGGGACCCTAGCTGGGCTGGGTGGGTATTGTTGCAACAGTGTTGGCTGAGAAGAGAGTCACCCTCTATTGTGCTGCTGAAGGTGAATTTTTTTTTTTTTTTTGA
The DNA here is from genome assembly GCF_028858775.2 of Pan troglodytes. NCBI lineage: Eukaryota > Metazoa > Chordata > Mammalia > Primates > Hominidae > Pan > Pan troglodytes. Next base: position 23,420,630 of record NC_072398.2, read on the forward strand.
GACAAGGTCTCACTCTGTCACCCAGGCTGAAGTACAGTGGCATAATCACAATTCACTGCGACTTCCTCCTCCTGGGCTCAAGCAATCCTCCCACCTCAGCCTCCTGCATAGCTGGGACTACAAGCACATGCCACCGTGTCTGGGTTATTTTTGTATTTTTGGTAGAGATGGGATTTCACACCATGTTGCCTAGGCTGGTCTCAAACTCCTGAGCTCAAGCAATTCACCAGCCTTGGCCTCCCAAAGTGCTGGGATTACAGGAGTGAGCCACGGTGCCCGGCCAGGGGTGGATTTTTATTGCAGTAAGTTTTGGGGGTGGGGGAGGGGGGACACATAAGAGCCAGAGGGCCCTGGAGAGCGTGGGTTTGTGGGAAGTGTCTGCACTGCACAGGCCAGGGCGGCAGCTGCTGTGGACAGAGAGGGCAGGCACCTGCTGAGCAGGTTTCGTGGTTTTCCTACAACATGACTCACCTGCCTTTGAAAATATGTCACCAACTTCCTGATTCACCTGAAGAAAATTCCACGAGAACTCAGTGCCTCTGGGGTTCAGGTCTTCTGGATTTCCTTTAGGAAAACAAAGCCTACCTTCAAAACCCCTGTTTCTGATCAGAGCAGGCAGGGGTGTGCTTACTAAGATGTATTTCTCTACCTCCCTGAACCTCAAAGAGAGGGACCCTGTCTAGGGAGGGAAGAGAGGCAGGAACATGGCAGGGAGCCTGCCAAGGTGGACTGTGGGGAGTGAGGACAGTCTAGAGTGTACAGATGTCTAGAGCTAAGCGGCTTAGTCCAGCCCTGAGGTTGCCATTGGGCATAAGCTTGCTGAGGTGTCCCAGCTTACGGAGGCCAAGCCAGCCCGAGCACAGGTTCTCATGGTGCCTTGCTGCCTGCATGCATGCTCTCTGTTGGGGGATTGCAGGGCCTCTGGGGCCTGCCTTCAGGGGAACCAAACTCAGAGGAAAAATCTGACCGTTTCTGGCTCAGCCTGAGGAGGATCTGCTACCTTGGTTCTGTAATTTAAAATGAAACTTTCTGGCCAGCATGGTGGCTCACGCCTGTAATCCCAGCGCTTTGGGAGGCGGAGGCAGGTGGATCACCTGAGGTCGGGAGTTCGAGACCAGCCTGACCAATATGGTGAAACCCTGTCTCTACTAAAATACAAAAATTAGCTGGGTGTGGTGGCGGGCACCTGTAGTCCCAGCTACTCTGGAGGCTGAGGCACAAGAATTGCTTGAACCCGGGTGGGGAAGTTGCAGTGAGCCAAGATCGTGCCACTGCACTCCAGCCTGGGTGACAGAGCGAGACTCCATCTCAAAAAAAAAAAAAGAAAAGAAAAAAATTTTCTGTAAAGTGAAGAAGGACGCTGGTTCCTGGGGCTGCTCTGGGGCCAGAACTTACCCTCCTGCTCAGGGCCACTGAAGGCAGAACAGGGCCCGAGACTGGGCCTTGTGGTGTTACCGCTGCCTTGAGAGCAAGAGACAGGGCTGACGTGCAGAACTAGGCAGGCTCCAGGCAAGCTTGGCGTCAGCGCTGGCAGCCTTGGTGGCGTGGGCACAGGTGACAGGAGCTGGTGAAGGGGGTGAGCAAAGCATCCAGGCTACTGAGCTGCATGGCCTTGGGCACTTCAGTGCCCTCTCTGGGCCTGGGTGTTTTCCTTCTAGCCCTGCTGATTGCAGGCAGGTGGGCTTTACCCCTGAGACTGCTGTGTCTTCTAATGAGAAGCCATCCAATATGCTTTTACTTGGTTTCTTTTCTGTTTTTAGTTCTTAATCTTGGTGTTTTCTATTATAAGAAGAAGATTCTGGGACTATGGCCGCATTGCCCTGGTGTCAGAAGCAGACAGGTAAAGACATATCGCCTAGGCTGTGAATGCGTGTGCGTACGTGTGTGTATATGTGTGTGAATGTGTATATGTGCATGTGTGCATATATGTGTGTATAGTGTGTGTGTGTGTCCCTGGAATGGGCTAGGGGCTTATGAAGCCCTCCATGTGGGCAGGACCCACACATGACACTGCTATGAGATTGTGTTCATTAAGTGTATCTACCTGGCCTGTACCAATAGCTGTTCTCTTTGCTCTTCCACACAGACCTATGAGGTCAGCCTCGCTACCCTCACTGTGCTCACAAACAAAAAACAAAAACAAAAACCCAGGCTCAGATGCTCAGCTCCCTCAGGGCTTCTGTTGGGCCAAGGCCATGAACCTTGTTGGCTTCAGACTGGTTGCTTTAGATACTGAGGGCTTTCATCATCCTCTGAAGAGGATGCCCATTTTCTTTCTCACCTTGAGTATTTTTAAGTGATCATCTTTGAAATTAATTAGCTTGGGGCCAGGGCTGAGTGAGGATCAAGGGCAGCAGAGCCATCAGGGAACTGCCCCACCCTCCTGCCAGGTCAGTGCCGGCTTTGGATGAGTCTGTTACAAAGCACAGGCTCCCTCGGCCAGGCCTCAGGTCCTTCCAGTTCTGCATGGGGCTCCAGGATTCTCTGTTCATGTCGCCTGAAGGGTGACAGTGAATTCTGGATCTGCACAATCTGACGTTCCAGCTCCAGCTGGCTGTTTGCACCCAGGATCTTGTGTCAGATGTGGTAATAGGAAGTGAGTGATGAAAACTCAGGGACTGGCCCCAGCTGCCAGCCAGAGCCCCAGAGGGGCTCTGGCAGACCCTCCACTCTCGGGCGCCTCCTGACATGTGGCCTGTGCGGCAGGGTCCTTTGAACTGGGAAGAGGAGGTGTACCTGAAAATGCACCATCCTTCCCCGTGATCCCTGCTCTGGGATTTGCTAAAGCCTGAGGTGATGATGACCTTGGACTGTTGGAGAGAAACTTTTGGGACATCTGATGCCTGTATGGCACATTCCGCTGGAAGTGGGGCCATGTACTCTGGTTGAAAAGACCACCTGGGGATCAGAGGGCCCTGCTGTATCCCTGGCTGTGTGACCTTGGTCAAGGCCCCAAACTTAATAGGGTCGGTCTCCTTCTGTCCTCTCTTCCCCATGAGGTCACTGTGAAGGTCAAAAGGGACAGTGTCTCTGCAAAGGCTTTTAAAGTTAAGTTTCGTCATGTGTTCTGTCTTTAGCAGGGGGGCAGTAGAACCAGGAATAGGAGACTAGAGAAAAGGAGTCACAGCCAGGCATGTTGGCTCACACCTATAATCCCAGCACTTTGGGAGGCCGAGGCGGGGGTGGATCATGAGGTCAGGAGTTCAAGACCAGCCTGGCCAAGATGATGAAACCCCGTCTCTATTAAAAATACAAAAATTAGCCAGGCATGGTGGCGGGTTCCTGTAAGCCCAGCTACTCGGGAGACTGAGGCAGAGAATTGCTTGAACCTGGGTGGCAGAGCTTGCAGTGAGCCAAGATCACCCCACTGCACTTCCAGCTTGGGTGACAGAGCCAGACTCTGTCTCAAAAAAAAAAAAAAAAGAAGAAAAGCAGTCACATATACGTATTGCAAACACCTCAGATTTATAGCGCATGGGGTGTTTTTATGGGGGTACTCGCAAGAAAGGATCTGATTAAAATGCCACAATATAAAGTGCCATCATTTGTCCACTCTAAAACATATGTTTTGACATTTTCTCATCTCTGAAATTGGGAGGCATCTTGTTATTGATGGGTGGTCATAGTTTATTTGGCAGCATTTTTTCTTTAGTGTTTCATAAAATAATTGTGCAAATTACAACCAGTGGTATCTTAGATTTGATAAAATGTAGTATTTATTCCAAGTTTTATTTGATAATATAGGGAAATATGCTATAAATAGGCAACACTTTGAAGTCAGTTTAGCTAGACGAGTCACAGTGGTGTGGTTTCTGGGTGTTGACCCCTTGCTATTCATCCCGTATAACATAGAGTTTTATACCATGCCTGGGAATGGTCATTGTCCTTGTCTCTATCTTTCACAGAGTGAGTTATATTTTGTCCCAGCCATCGAGGGCTGGTAGCTTTGGTTCTGAGCTCCAAGAGGCAGCAAAATACTGGACGTGATCTTTTTGACTTGTTTGGCTTCTTTTTTTTTTCTAAGAATTATCTGTCATTTTTTTTCTTTTTGTGTCTCTAGCGAGTCCAGATTTCAGAGATTGTCATCGACTTCCTCCTCAGGTCAACAAGACTTTGAAAATGAGCTGGTTGGTATCTAAGGCCCAGTTGTGGTCATGGCCAGGGGGTGGGGACTGGCAGTCATGGTTTTGGGGAGGGAGCAGGGCAGATCTTGAGTGGCAAGTGCTGGAGAAAGTGCTTTTCTGCATCGACGAAGGCACCTGAACTTGGGAAATACCACAGGAGAGATGGCAGCTGGATGACCCGGGACCTTGAGACTGGATGAATTTGCAGGCAGGAAGGGGTACGGAATCCCTTGGGCTTCCCCAGCACTTCTCTCTCTTACACCTATGGCTTTGTATGACAGTTAATTATGGACTTGCTGGCTGGATTATGAGCCAGATGTGGGCAGGAGCCCTGCCCTCTCCAGCCCTGTTTCCCAGCGCCTGATGCATAGTAGGTGTTTAGTCATTGTTGAATGAATTATTGAACAAATATTTGTCTTTCCTAGCTGGATAACAGCCCAGCTGTAGGGGTATTAAGTTTGAGATGTGAAGGACAATAAAACCTGCAGACACCCTTTCCCCCTAACACCCACTCCAGTGGACCGTCCAATCCGTTAGGCTTGTTTCCTCTCTTTTGCCTCACCTCTTGGTCAGTGATTGTAAACAATCAAACAGCAGCCCACATCACTTTGCCCAGAGCTGCTCTGAGCTTTCATCAGCTTTTGATCTAAGTTTTGTGATTTGACCATGAAGTTGTCAGGAGATTTTAGCAAGAATTCCAGGCATGTGGTGTATATTGTGAAGTACTGGGCTCATGCTTGCTGAATATGGGATAAAAGCACTGTTTTTTATACAACAGGAGGTTAAATGGTTATTTAATGTCAAAGACAATGGTTACATCTGCCTCTCAAAGACACAGATGTTGGAAGCTAATCCCTGTTCTCTCCGTTTCCAGGGATGCTGTCCCTGGCTGACTGCCATCTTCCGTCTGCAGTGAGTACACCAGGGGGCAGCTGCTGGGGGGCCTTTGGGCTGGTTTTTTTGGGTGTTTGGCCAGTCAAGAGGCAAGAGCCAAGATGCTTGATTTTAAGATGGGGTCTCTTAGATACTTTTTAGTTAATGTCCAAAGCAGTATGTGAGGGCTGAGAATCATGGTGACCAGGCAGCCCGTGGGGTCAGGGGCAGAGGAAGGAGGCCTGTAGGATTGGAGCCTCCATGCTGGAGGGCACACAGTCCCTGCTGGAGCCTGGGGCTTCCCAAATTGAGCTGGATCCCAAGAGTTCTTGAAGATAGAGATGAACTTTATTTATTTCAACATATTCAGTGGAAATCATATGTTCATCTCTCATAATACTGCACAAACTAATTAAAGCTATTTTTTTGCTTTAATTATTCAACTTAATATTTAACACCAATTAAATATCAATGGACGCTCTCCTAGGCAGGTTTGCATGTCTTTGAATTAGTGAAAAGTGAAGAAATATAATACATTCAATTCATTTGGTTACAAGCTTTCTTTTTTTCAATGGGGCCCATGGAGAGAAATCTAAAAGATTATTAAAGGTGATTAAGAGCCAGTTAGTTACCTCTCATGTGGTGGAGGGAGCCAGGAGGCGGTGGGGGGGGGGGGGGGGTGGTGGTGACTGATGTGAGTCTTGGTTCTCACCTGCTGCCATATTCCATTGAATCTAAGAAGTTATTGTTGTAAGATGCATGTTGTTTTTTTTTCAGACCGAGTTTCACTCTTGTCGCCCAGGCTGGAGTGCAATGGCACGATCTCGGCTCACCGCAGCCTCCGCCTCCCGGGTTCAAGCGATTCTCCTGCCTCAGCCTCCAGAGTAGCTGAGATTACAGGCATGCGCCACCATGCCCAGCTAATTTTTTTGTATTTTTAGTAGAGACGGGGTTTCTCCATGTTGGTCAGGCGGATCTCCAACTCCCGACCTCAGGTGATCTGCCCGCCTCGGCCTCCCAAAGTGCTGGGATTATAGGCATGAGCCACCGCGCCTGGCCCAGGTGCATGTTATTTTACATAGCACTAAGAACAAGAAAATGTTGTCAGCTAAGCTACCATCAACTATAACTATAGCGTACACCTCATTTCAGAGGAGTTGAAATATGGCCGGCTGCGGTGGCTGACGCCTGTAATCCCAACACTTTGGGAGGCTGAGGCAGGCAGATCACGAGGTCAGGAGTTCAAGACCAGCCTGGCCAACATGGTGAAACTCCGTCTCTACTAAAAATACAAAAATTAGCCAGGCTTGGTGGCGGGTGCCTGTAATCCCAGCTACTCGGGAGGCTGAGGCAGGAGAATCGCTTGAAACCGGAAGGCGGAGGTTGCAGTGAGCCAAGATCACCCCACTGCAACTCCAGCCTGAGTGAAAGAGCAAAACTGTCTCAAAAAAAAAAAAAGAAAAGAAATATGAAAATGATATCTTAGAATTGATGAAATGTGGTGGTTATATAATGAAATGTGGTTATAAGGATGAAATGTTCTGGGCCTCAGTTTCCCCAACTGTAAAAGGAGGCTGAGGATAACATATGCTCAGCCTAATTCAAAGGAATGAATACATGTGAGAGCATGTTGTAAATGTTCGGTTTGGTAGGAGTTGTTCCCAGGGGAACTGGCAGGAGACAGAGCCCCATGGGAGACAGTCAACTCTGGTCTGGAACAGGAGGAAGCAGGAGGCGAGTTAGTTTATTTAGAAATGAGAACAATGTAGTTAATTGCAAAGCTTTGTCCTCTAGATAAATAGTAATCAGGACTCATATGAACAGGCATATTTCTGAGCATCTGCTGATACCACGTACAGGACTAGGTGTTTGATGCTTATTATCTCTTGAGCCCCTGCTAAGCCGATGAGGTAGGCAGTGGGCAGTTTCCTTGCTCGAGGTCAGAGGCAGGTAAGCTCCATGACCTGCCCTCAGGTGGAGGCGGCTGCGCTGGATTACACTGTGGTCTGACTGCAAAGCCCACGCTGACATCTTTCAGATCTGCCTTTTTATGATGCAGCCCTTGCCCCCCTGAGCTCTTCCCAAAGCACTGCTTTCCCAGCCTAGAAGCAGTGCCTTCAGGGAGTGGGAAAGAGCAGAGTGCCCTGCCCCTTCTCCCTCTGTAGCACAGAAGTCTGGCTTGTGTGAACCTGGAATTTTCTGAGTCCCCAGTGGACCCAGAGCCTCCAAGTGTAGCACTCCAAGGGTGGGAAAGGGTGGAGCAAGTCACCTCCCCATCTCTGGGGACACAGGGAGGAGGCCAGGGTGGTAGGATGGACTGGGACTCTTGGCTCCACCTCAGGTCTCCACCTGAGGGGGAGACAGGAAACAGGTGGGGGCCTGGGGCCTGGGCATATTCCCAACTTTATTCTTTTTTTTTTTTTTTTCTTTTTTGAGATGGAGTCTCACTGTGTCACCCAGGCTGGAGTTGCAGTAGTGGGATCTCGACTCACTGCAACCTCCACCTCCCAGGTTCAAGCAATTCTCCTGCCTCAGCCTCCTGAGTTGCTGGGATTATAGGCATGTGCCACCACACTTGGCTAATTTTTTTTTTTTTTTTAGTATTTTTTAGTAGAGACAGAGTTTCACCGTGTTGGCCAGGCTGGTCTCGAACTCCTGACCTCAGGTGATCCACCTGCCTCAGCCTCCCAAAGTGCTGGGATTACAGGTGTGAGCCACTGCGCCCAGCCCTAACTTTATTCTGAATGTGATTCCTTAGAAGCAGGACAGGGCTGTGAGATGACTGTATTTACGTACCTTTTCCACACACGTAACTTGGGCACAAATGTTTCTAGCAACATCAGATGGAGTGCTGGTATTCCTTTACCTCGAGTATGGTACAGGGGCTAAGACGGTGGGCTCTGGAATTTATATCATGTGAGATCCTGAAAGTTATGCAAATTTCCTGTGCCTTTATTTCCTCATATGTGAACAAAAATGTGGGGATAGCGATCGAACCATCTCATAAGAGTGTGGTGAGGATGATATGAGACACTTCATGCAGAGCCCCGAGGCCTGTTCCACTGCTCATTAAGATTCCTCTGTGTCTTGGCCAGTGATGACCAGATCCTGGAATGGTGTGGGGAGGACGCCATCCACTACCTGTCCTTCCAGAGGCACATCATCTTCCTGTTGGTGGTGGTCAGCTTTTTGTCCCTGTGTGTCATCCTGCCTGTCAACCTCTCAGGGGACTTGCTGGGTAATGACCCTCCTCACCCTTGTCTATGTTGTAATGGGGCAGAGTGGCAGTCCTAGGGAAAGGGCTCACTGTGGTAGACCAGAACCCCAGGAGTCATGCCCCACTTCAGATGTAAGATGGTCTCAGGGTGACTCTGAACATTTCTATCTGATTAAAGATCTGGAGCAAACCTAGGCTAAAACTGGGGCCCCAATATCAATGTCTGGTTCTATTTAAATAGGGAAAAAAGCCCCCCAAGATTTACAGAATCAGGGGCTATCAGAGAGTCTTTTATACTTTCCTGCCCTCACCCAAATTAGGAGGTCACAATTAATGGACCCAGAAGATATCCATGATACTTAATTAAAATCAGGGTGTGGCATTATATCTAAGGGCAACTGCAAGAATCCACCTTCCAAAATGCCACCATGAATCCACTTAGGATACCCAGTGGTTCCCAACGTTGGTTTTGTAACAACATAGGATGTTTTTAGTTTTCTCAAAACAAAATGAATTCACATTATGCCTTTACCTGCAATGGAAGGTTGAGAAGTTATCAGGGAGCATTTTGGTTTCAAGCAGAGGCCTTGATGGTGTAGCTCTGGAAAGACCAGTCAGACGTTGTCTTCCTGCTGGTCCAGACATGCTCCTCCTCCCCAGAGCTCCACAAACCAAGGCTGATTGGTTACGCCCTCTCCTGCTTCCCCACATGACCCTGGAACTAAGTATCTGTGCTTCTCTGCAGACAAAGACCCATACAGTTTTGGGAGGACAACAATAGCAAACCTACAGACTGAGTGAGTATGGAGCCCGTGGGGATAGGTGCTGATGGGTGAGATCAAGGAGAAGGCAGGTCGGGAGCCCGGGGCAGGCCAGAGGTACTCCAAAGGGGGCCGGCTGGTATCTGAAGGCCCCTTGCAGCTAGTGTGTTGTTGAGCTGTGGGCATGAACACGCCACAGGCAGACACTGTTTTGCCAGGGTTTTAAGAAACATGGAGGGTCCTGTGGATCTGGAGTTCATTTGTCAGGACAGGGACGGGGACCCCTCTGAAGTATTCACTGTGGGCTGAGGGGTGCTGGCCACACAACCTCTGTGGGAGGCATCTCTTGCGGTGAAGCTGTTGGTCCTCAGTTCAGTGCCCACTGAGGGTAACCAGGCCCCAGCTCTGCACCCCCAGCTCCCTGCCTGGGATCCCAGCCCTGATGGCAGGTGGTTTCCCTCTCAGCAATGACCTCCTTTGGCTGCACACCATCTTTGCTGTCATTTACCTCTTCCTCACTGTGGGTTTCATGCGGCACCACACTCAGTCCATTAAGTACAAAGAGGAGAACCTGGTGAGTGAGGCGGGACTTAGGGACATGTGCTGGGAGGGACTCAGGTGGGAGTCGGAGTGGAAGGGCCTCCCAGGCTGTGCCACAGGCCCTGACCGCAATGAGCTCTGGGAGGGCCTCAGGAGCCCCGCTTGCTTATTCTTGCTCACACTTGGCACCATCTTTAAAAAAAACAGTTTCCTGGTGGATTGTTTCAAGATTTGGACAGTTACTGGTGCTAAGTAAAGAAGTTTGGGTTGAGAGCAGCCCTTTCTCTTTGCCGCCCACAGCTTCACAGGGGAGGGGAGCTTCTGTGGCTTGGTTCCAGGCCTGGGTCCTCCTCTGATCTGCTGTGTGACCGCATTTGAGTCACTTCCCCTCTTTCTCAGTCTCCTGCCATGCAAAGAAGGCTCATAGAGTTGCTTTGGAAGTGGATTCTTTGTACAGCCTGGAAGAAGACGCTGTGTAAATGACATGCTTTGGGGCTCCCCCGGCCACAGAAGGAGAAAACTGGAGCCTTCTGATTTCCTGTTGTTTACTTTCCAGAGGCTGGAGTGGGGTAGGAAACCTGAGCATACCGGCACACTGGCTTGTGGGTGACTTCTCTCCCTGCTGTATTTCCCGGACAGGTGAGGCGGACCCTGTTCATCACAGGACTCCCCAGAGATGCCAGGAAGGAGACTGTGGAGAGCCACTTCCGGTAAGCAGGTGGGGTGGGAGGGGAGCTGAGCCCCCTCCACGTAGGACCAGCACAGCCCCACCCGCAGGGCGAGCACCTTAGGTGAGCGCCTTCTGTCTCTCACTTGGGTATCCAGGTGAGATCTGAGAAGGACCTGGCCCTGCCACACGTGTATGGAGTGGCTCCTGTGTGCCAGCCCTGCTGGTGCTGTGCAGTGAATAGCACCCTGGTGGCCTATCCTCTTCAAGCAGCAGCCTGTGCACAGTGTCCAGAGCACAGACCAGGGTGTAGGTGCAAATAAACGTCTTGAGAGCATACGGGGGAAAAGATTGTTGAACCCGGGGTTCTTAGCATCACCTTTGCAGAATAAGAGAGATGTGAGCTGAGCATTTGTATGGACCCACAGGGCTAGGGTCTCACAGGTGGAAGGACCTTGGGGCCATCTCTGCGTTTGTTCGTTTGTCCACCCACTGAGCGAGTGTCTGTTGAGTGAGCACTGTGTCTGAGTCCAGGCTCTCCCTGGTAGAACCTCCTTTCCAGTGGCTCCCTTTGAGTATCTGCACCAATTCCTGCAGATGGAGGCTGGAGGAAAGTCTTTCCTGTGAGGAGATTACGTGTGCAGCCAGGGATGTGGGGAAAGGCCCAGAGCATCAGGAAAGGTGGTGGTGGGGTGCGGGGGGGCAGGGCAAGCAGGCCGGGAAGGCTCCCAGGACCCCATGCTGGAGGACCTGAAGGCTGGGCTGAGGAGCTGACATTTTATTCTTTCTTCATTCCTTTTTTTATTATCTTATTTTTTTAGAGACAGGGTCTTGCTCTGTTGCCCAGGCTAGAGTCCAGTAGTGCAATAATAGCTTACTGCGGCCTCAACTCCTGGACTTAAGGCATCTTCCTGCCTCAGCCTCCCAAGTAGCTGGGACTGCAGACACATGCCACCACACCCAGCTAATTTTTAAATTTTTTATGGAGATAGAGTCTTGCTATGTTGCCCAGGCTGGTCTCGAATTGCTGGGCTCAAGTGATCCTCCTGCCTTGCCCTCCCGAAGTGCTGGGATTACAGGCGTGAGCCACCATGCCCGGCCTCTCTTCATTCCTTATCAATACAGCAGCCACTAATTTGTTGCATGGACTAGGAGTTGGCTACACTTTAACTTTGCACTATTTGTGAAGAAAGCACTTGCTAAGCAAATTGCTAGACAGAATCGTAAACTGAATGTTTAAAATTTGAAAAACTTCTTCAGAAACTCTTAAGTATTTTAGAAATATTTACTAATATGTAAATACTCAATACCAGAATCATTTTTCTGTATTTCCTTGAAGCAACTCCTCAAAGTTGCCTGCTAGGCAACACCTGGAAACAGTAATTCCACTTAATGTATAACTTTAAAGAGAAAAAAAAGTCTCCTCATTCTCATACAAACATTGCATGACTCATGCTTTCCCCTATTTTAAGAGGCCTTTTTAGTGAATGCTGTTGCAATCCGTGGGGATTGATGTATGAATTTGCCTTTCAAGCAGGGATGCTTAAATTGCAGTTTTCTTCCTCACAGCTCTTATTGAGACCAGAAATTGTCCTACTGTTTAATTTCATGATTGATATACCTATGGGCTGTCTCTCTCACTAAAATGTAAGCACATCCAGGCCCTGTTACCAGCACCTAGAACAGTGCCTGGCAGGTGGTAGGTGGGGATTTACATGGTTCTGGAATCCCCTGGAATTGTATGTATAATTTTGCGTGTATGGTGAGGGGGTATTGCATGGTGGCCATGAGCATTGACCTTGGAGCCAGGTTGCCTGTATTCACCTCCTGGCTCAGACACTCACTAGCTGTGTGATCTTGGGCACAAGCCACTTACCTCTGTCGGCCTCAGTTTACTCATCTGTAAAATGGGGACAAAACCTCACGGGTTATAATGAGGATTAAATAAATCAATATATGTAATAATACCTGGTCAATAGTGAGTATGTATTTTGCTGGTGGTTTTTTTTTTTTTTTTTTTTTGAGACGGAGTCTCACTCTGTTGCCCAGGCTGGAGTGCAGTGGGGCAATCTTGCTCACTGCAACCTCTGCCTCCCAGGTTCAAGTGATTCTCATGCCCCAGCCTCCCGAGTAGCTGGATTACAGGTGTGTGCCACCACACCTGGCTAATTTTTGTATTTTTAGTAGAGACAGCGTTTCACCACATTGGCCAGGCTGGTCGCAAACTCCTGACCTCAAGTGATCCACCCGCCTCAGCCTCCCAAAGTGCTGGGATTACAGGCATGAGCCACCGCACCTGGCCTTGCTGGTTGTTAATATGTGTGTAGATATTTTCTGGTCTGAGGGTCGTTTGCTTTCCTTAGACCCTCTGAAAGGTCTGTGACCTTAAAAAAGGCTACCTGAATAGGATTTCAGTGATGGCTCAAGGTAGATACTGACCTAGCACAAACAATAAATCTGTTCCTTTGGGTCTTTAGAGGGGATAGTGATGTGTTCATTTTTCCCCAGGAGAAGTGCCAGCTGATTGCAAGCCAAGTGGGTATAAACTTGTCAGTTCCAGGCAGTTAGCTTCATACTACTAAAAAAGGCTAGCGGGTGCGGTGACTCACGCCTACAATCCCAGCACTTTGGGAGGCTGAGGCAGGAGGAGTGCTTGAGGCCAGAAGTTCGAAATCAGCCTGGGCAACATAGCGAGACCCCGTCTCTACAAAAAATAAAAATCAGCGTGGTGGCATGTGCCTGTAGCCCCAGCTACTCAGGAGGCTGAGGTGGGAGGATTGATTGAGCCCAGAAGGTTGAGGCTGCAGTGAGCCATGATTGCGCCACTGTACTGCAGCCTGGGTGACAGAGTGAGACCCTGTCTCTAAACAAAACAAAACAAAACAAAAGCCCTCTTTGTATTAAATTTCAAAATTTCCCCCTTTTGGAGGATAAAAGACAAAGAGAAGAGAGGTCTCCGCTGGCACAGAAACCAGCAGCGAGATCACTCTGCCATCCTTTCCCTTGGATCCGTGGGCACGTCTCCTGCTTGGGGTGTTTTCTTTTCCAACGGTGTCTTTTGCCTCCTTCTCTCCCTGGCCACAGGGACGCGTATCCCACGTGTGAGGTGGTTGATGTGCAGCTGTGCTACAACGTGGCCAAACTGATCTACCTGTGCAAGGAGAAGTGAGTGGCGGGCGGGCCTTGCAAGATGCTTCCTCCTTCCTTGCTGGCCTCGCATCCCCCAGCTAGGAAGGGAGGCAGGAGGCCCTGGACCCCTCCTTCTCCCCTGGCGTTCGATGGTTGAACTGTGGGTATGGGGGTCCCTGCCACAGGATTCTGAATCTGAAGTTTGTGCCCCCGCTCCCACCCCTACAGAAATAAGACTGAGAAGAGCCTGACCTATTACACAAACCTGCAGGTGAAGACAGGCCAGCGGACCCTCATCAACCCCAAGCCCTGTGGCCAGTTTTGCTGCTGTGAAGTGCTGGGCTGTGAGTGGGTAAGGGTCCCGCCCCCCGGCTGGGAGCAGAGGCATTGGCATCAGGGTGCCCCAGACACCAGCATGGGGCCACGTCATCCCAATGGGATGTGTCTTCTGGCAGGAAGACGCCATCTCTTACTACACACGGATGAAGGACAGGCTGCTGGAGAGGATCACAGAGGAAGAACGCCACGTCCAGGACCAGCCCCTGGGAATGGCCTTCGTCACCTTCCAGGAGAAGTCCATGGCCACCTAGTGAGTGTGGGCACATCCAGACCCCTTCTTGGCTGACTCCCTGTTCCCCTCCAGATAACTCACTGTCCCTCTCGGGTGGAGATGGTACTGCTGACCCACCATCCCTGGGATTTATCTGTGGTGTTTCCTTCTCCTCCCTCAGCTACCCACACTCACTTTCAGCCAGCCCAGCCCATGTTTGTGTAACAGGCGGTGGGGGTGTGGACAGCAGCCACGGAGTGGGTGATTCTGGCTGACCCCCTCGAGCTGATGTGGCCTGGCCCCACTGCCGGGCTCTTCCCTGCTGCCCTGGACCCATCCTGTTGGCTTCATGTGCCAACCTTGCCCCGGGGGAGATGGAGGCACCCTCCTTTCAGACATCTGCTCTGGGCCACAGATCCTTCTGTCTGTGGCTCCCCACCTTCCCACAAATGCAAAGCTGTGGGGAAGACCCCTGGGGCACGCTGGGGCGCTCACTGCAGTGGGGAGCTTGACCCTGGGGAGTGGCTTTTCACAGTGGCCCTTGGCACGGGACTCCGGCTCTCATGCCTGTGGTCTCAGTGTCATCTCGCCTTAGGAGCAGCACGGGGTGGGTCGGGAGAGGGGTGTGGAAAGGTGTCCAGCCACTGCCCCTCCCCCTGCCTTCCCTGCCCCGGGCATTGTGACACTAGGAATGGACTCACACAGGACTTCCTGCCTCCTTGCAGACACTGGGGCAGGAGGAAAGGGGAAGGCATCTGAGGCAGGAGTAGAGGGGCTGCTGGGCTCCTTACGGGAGGTTAAAGGAGGAAAAGCTGTGACCTGTTGAGATGGTGAGGGTCGAGGTGGGAGCCCTGAGGAGGGAAGCTTGGGAACAGGCAGTGTGTAACGTGGTCTATTGCTACCCTTGGGCCCGGGGAAAAAGTGACAGAAGGAAAAGTTGAGCCACTGGCCTGGCAGTAGCATTGATCAGAGCTCCAGCTTAACAGGCAGGGTGGAGGGGGATGGCCCTATGGAAGAGCAGTGTGTTGCCCTCAGTTTCCTTATCTGTAAAATGGGAATCGTACTCCCTTTGTTGCTGGTGGTTGCGAGGATTAAACAAAATTCTCCACACAGTGTGCTTGCGTGGCACCTCTTACATAGCGTTACTCATAATACACTAATCACAACAAAGCAAAGGTCCTATGCCACTGCCTCCCACTCCTACTCAGTCCCCACTTGCCACATGTGTGCGTGGTAACCTGAGTAGCCTGGGCCTGGCTGTTGCTACATTTCCTTGCAGCATCCTGAAAGATTTCAACGCCTGCAAGTGTCAGAGCCTTCAGTGCAAAGGTGAGCCCCAGCCGTCCTCCCATAGCAGGGAGCTCTATACCTCCAAGTGGACAGTCACCTTTGCCGCTGACCCTGAGGACATCTGCTGGTAAGCTCCTAGACCAAGGAGAGGTGGGAGAGAGGCCTGGGTTCCTGGTGGGAGCTGCCCATCACCTGGAGCACAGGTGTGACCTGGCAGTCAATGGAGATCTCCACACATCTGCAATTCTGTGGGCCGTGATGCTGTGATGTGCTCGGTGTGGCCCAACTGGGGTATCTGCCCAGCCCTTCTCTCCAGTGTTCCTCCCTAGCATTCAAGTGCTACCCAGCAGAAATATAATGCCAGTTCTGCGTCTAATTTTAAATTTCCTAATAGCCATGCTAAAAAAGTAAAAAGAAACAGTTGAAAATAATTTTAATAATGTATCTCGCCCAATATATCCAAACTGTTATTTCAACATGCAGTCAATTTTTGAAAAATGTGAGATGTTTTACATTCTCTTTTTCACACTTAGTCTTCAAATATCTGGTGTGTATTTTACACTTCTAGCACCTCTCAATTCACACCAGCCACATTTAAAATGCTCAGTAGCCGCATGCAGCTTGTGCAGCCTTACTTAGGTCCAGTGTCAGCCTGGGGCCGTGCTGGGGAGCTGAGCTGTGTCCATGGGGGCCCTGGTGAGCCTCCAGCGCTGTGCTGAGGGTAAGGGCACCCAGCGCAAGCCCCAGCGCAGCTGCCTGTCCAGCCCTGCCTCAGCTCCTTGCACAGAATGAGCTTGAAGTGCTCCCCTCTGCTCGGTTCTAGTTCTGCCTCTGACAGTTTTGCTCTTTGGTTCAAAAGGCTTCCTAAACTCAGGCTTGCTTTGTGGGTCTGTTCTTTGGGATGAGAGGCCAGGGCAGGTGCAAGCTATGCCTTCACTCCTTTGTCCCTGCCTTCCTCCTTCCTGTACCCCAGCTACAGCCCCGTTGGGAAGAATGTGTCGTTAGTCACAAAGCATTGCAGATGTGTCTAAGAAATGCCATGCTGGGGCCGGGCGTGGTGCTCACACCTGTAATCCTAGCACTTTGAGAGGCTGAGGCAGGCAGATTGCCTGAGCTCAGGAGTTCAAGACCACCCTGGGTAACATGGTGAAACCCTGTCTCTACTAAAAATACAAAAAAATTAGCTGGGTGTGGTGGTACACGCCTATAGTCCCAGCTACATGGGAGGCTGAGCAGGAGAATTGCTTGAATCTGGGAGGCAGAGGTTGCAGTGAGCCGAGATCACACCACTGCACACTCTAGCCTGGGTGACTGAGCAAGACTCTGTCTCCAAAAAAAAAAAAAAAAAAAAAAAACAGAAAAAGAAAAAATAAATGCCATGCTGGAGCCTTGTTTGGCCTGCTTGGGTGCTCATGCCATCTCTTTGGGTAGGTTCTGGCCCCCAGACTCTAGCTGGGGAGCCACATCTGAGAGAATAATTGTTCCCTCTGAGCTCTTGGGGACCTAAGATTTGGTCTTTCTGTAGTTGAAGGTCAGTGCGGAGAACTTGCCCCCAGGCTAGTCTCTTGGTCTGCCTAAATCTGACCTTCTGACCCACCTAAGCCACGAGCACTGGGAGACAAGCCTCGAGACCTGTATCCCCTCTCCCGCTGCAGGAAGAACCTCTCTATCCAGGGCCTCCGCTGGTGGCTACAGTGGCTGGGCATCAACTTCACCCTCTTCCTGGGGCTGTTTTTCCTGACCACACCCTCCATCATCCTGTCCACCATGGACAAGTTTAATGTCACCAAACCCATCCATGCGCTGAATGTGAGTAACTGTTCTGCAAGGCCCCTCCCAGGATAGCTGGTGAGAAGAGGGCTTGGTGGGTGGGGAAGGAGTGGGGACAGGAGTGGGGTATGTGTGGGGAACTAAACCAGGGGGTCATGTTGCTCAGCTCACATCCTTGCTTTTAAGCCCTGAGCAGGCATGGCCACATTTATTACAAAGTCCTTATAGTAATGCCATACACACACACACACACACACACATACACACATACACACACGTTATATGTATATATACACACACATGCATACATATATATTTTAATAGACTATCTAAATACTGAATGGTAGGCATCATTTGAGTTGAATGTGGTATATTCAGGTTGGTAGACTATCAAGCATCCATTCAAAATTGTATAGATTTTGTGGCACCCATGCAGGGCTCCTGACAGAAGCAGGGATGTACCAGTGAGGCATGTCTGTCATGGACACTACGGGGAGGGGCCAGGAAGGAAGGAAAAGAGCTTCGTTGATTGGGGTGGCAGGATCACAAATTATTTCTTTTACATTTTGGTTGCTAATGACCTTGTTATAAAACTATTTTGGGGCCGGGCACGGTAGCTCACGCCTGTAATCCCAGCACTTTGGGAGGCCAAGGTGGGCGGATCACCTGAGGTCAGGAGTTTGAGACTAGCCTGGCCAACATGGCACAACCCCATCTCTACTGAAAATACAAAAATTAGCTGGGCGTGTTGGTGGGCGCTTATAATCCCAGATAGTCAGGAGGCTGAGGCAGGAGAATCGCTTGAACTGGGAGGTGGAGGTTGCAGTAAGCCGAGATTGCACCACTGCACTCCAGCCTGGGCAACAAGAGCGAAACTCCATCTCAAAAAAAAAAACAAACAAAAAAAACTATTCTGTATAGGTAACGAACGATTTTCAAAAATCTTAGATGAATCAGTGAGATAACAGCCAAACACTCACTCAACTGGCATCTACTCAAAAAGCTATTGGTTTCTCATGATTAGCTTTGCCAAACCATCTCCCTAGATTATTTTTCTTTTTAAATTTCACTTTGCATTTGGTTAATCATTCCCTGGGAAAGCACACGGGGCAGGTGGGCCTCCTTGTCTTCACTTTGCCATTCCCTATCTGATGAATTCTGAACCTCAGTTTTTCATCCAAGAACTGGAGTTAAAACACCTGTACTATTATACAGGGCGTGAGGCTGTTGTCATGATAATCAATGAGCTGATGTGTGGTTGAAGCTCTTATCTGACTCCATAGATAGTTTTAAACTACCTAAGTATAAATTCAGCAGCTTTGTTTAAGATTTAAAGCAGGTATTATAAATATGCATTCCTTTGCCAATCTTTTAATAGAAGGACAGGCCTATTCTTTTGAGGATGGATCTGCTGATGAGAGCTCCCCTTTGTCTACTTTACATCAACCACACCCTTATTTCATTGTTTTGTGATTCCAGTGTTGGTTTCTTTAAAGTAAAGGAAGAATTTAGATATTTGCCAAGCCATTCTGAATATAGAAACTTCCTAGATTGCATATCCCTTGATCTTTTATCGTTAATTTACTCTCATCTAATTAACAGCGTTTTGTTTTTTTTTTAGAAATTGACTTTTATTAAGTCTTTCCAAAGTAGCCAACTTAGTTTTCAAAGAAAATTTCTCTCTATTTTTATGTTCATCTAATCAGTGACAGTAATAAGTCAATCAGCTCATGTAATCCCAGTAACAAACAGCAGGATTGTGGACACACACAGTGGAGCCCTGATATGCTGCAGCTGGACAGTGGGAGCTGAGCAGGCAGGGCACCCCCGCCCGCCCGCACCCGCCCCCCCGGCCAGGACTCCAGGCCTTCGGTGTTCAGTCTTGCCATGGCATCAGTCATTGGTTTTGTATAGGGAGCAGAGAAGGTTATTTAATCTGGTTAGTCAGATAAGTGGAGTTTACTCGTATGTGAAATTGCTTTCTTTGCTGTGCTGTGAGGAGCTGTACAAATATAAGGTGCTGTTACTGATTATTCAGCCAACATTTATGGACTACCAACTCTGTACCTGGCACAGTTTTGGTTCTGGGGTCAGAGATGACAAACTCCTACCCTGGGAGTCCACTGAGCGACCATACCAATAGGTCATGGCCTCAGAGCCGCGTGGCCCACGGCCCCTGTGACTCTCTCTCCTGTGGACCTTTCTCCTAGAACCCGATCATCAGCCAGTTCTTCCCCACCCTCCTGCTCTGGTCCTTCTCAGCCCTGCTCCCCTCCATTGTCTACTACTCTACACTGCTGGAGTCTCACTGGACCAAGTGAGTGCCCGGGAGCCCCGAGGCCCTACCCCTAAGAAGGATATCTCTGACCACTCCCTTGTCCACACCCTAACCCCCCAGCTGCTCAGGCAGTGGGCACACGGCAGGGGCCTCACTGGGGGCACATAGAGCATTTGGGGGACTGCGAATGCTCACCTTTGACTTCCTGCAGGTCGGGGGAAAACCAGATCATGATGACCAAAGTCTACATATTCTTGATCTTCATGGTGCTGATCCTGCCCTCCCTGGGTCTCACCAGGTATATGCCACCACCTTCTGCTCTAAATTCAGAATCACAGTCACATCAGGAGAGCACTGTCCCCAGGAGAATGCAAACGGTTTGGTAGCAGAAGCAAACCTCTAACAATATCTAAGCCTGTCGCAACCACTCGGCGTGCAGTACGGCTGGGTCATTGATTCTTCTGGCAATATGATTGATTGTTCTTTTTAAAAAAGAAAAAAACACCATATTGGTCAGGCTGTTCTTGAGCTCCTGACCTCAGGTGATCCACCTGCCTCGACCTCCCAAAGTGCTGGGATTACAGGTGTGAGACTCTGTCTCAAAAAAAAAAAAAAAAAAAAAAAAACCAGCTTGAAAATTTTGTGGCCAGGCACGGTGGCTCACGCCTGTAATCCTAGCATTTTGGGAGGCCGAGGTGGGTAGATTGCTTGAGCCCAGGAGTTCCAGCCTGGGCAGTCTGGCGAAACCCCATCTCTACAAAAGAGAAAAGAAAATGAAACTTATCAAGGACCTTCCACTTAGGGAAGGTCTCATCATGGCTTTATTTATCTCAAGGAAGGAAGTTTCTGTTAAAGCAGACTGTGACAGGTCATGCCGTAGTAAGTGGCATCGTTGAGAACAAAAGTCAATCTTGAGCTTTGGCCTGTTTTTAGAGCAAAAGAAAATGAAAGCATGTGTAGTGACAATATGGAATGCTGGAAATAAACTCTTAGGGGGTTCCTTTGTTTTTCAGTCTAGATTTTTTCTTCCGGTGGCTCTTTGACAAAACTTCCTCGGAGGCCTCCATCAGGTTGGAGTGAGTATTGCCAAGTTGAGTTCTGGAGCCATGGCCCTGGGTGAAAGTCCCACAGGGGCTGGGGCTGCAGTGGGATGGGTGGGGGCGGTCGTAGCCTATGCTTCCGAACAGGCATCTTCCTCCCCAGACAGCAGGGCTTGGGGCCTCACCTCCACCCTGCCAGGTTTCTGGTAGACACTGTGGGAGCTGACCCACTTTGTGCTATGCTTGCAGAAATGTGGTTAATTTTTTAGGCCAGAACTCAATTAGCAGCCGTCTCATTCATTGAAACTTACTGAGCACAGAGTCACATGGGGAGAAGGAATTGCTGGGTCTCAGTGGTGCCAGGGACTGGGGAAAGGAGAATAATAATTAAAGATGGCAGCTAGGATGCCTCTGGGCTCTGGGGATTATTTTTGCCAGAATAGAATTAAATTTATTACTGATGTATCCTTGTTAGTATTTTAAACTTATACCATGCCACTTAATAGTAATAGCTATTGTTTAAGAAGGCACTATGCTAAATGCTTTATGCATCTTTTTCTCACTGTATCTTTACAACAAGCTATGAGGAAGATACTATTATTCTCTCCATTTTACAGATGAGGAGACTGAGGTTCGGAGACGTTGAATAACTTGCCCAAGTTTACCCAGCTGGTTAAGGAACAGAGCTGGGATTCAACCCCAGCCCCTACAGACTATACATTAGGTCTTAATATAGGTCCAGAGGCTTGGCATTGACTTTCCTAAAAGAATGTGCTTACCTGTAAGGATGGGGCGAGTTATTTTAAATGAGTTCTTGCTGAGTAAGCTGATGAGTTGGGAGCTGGTGACTGTGACAGACACACATACATACAGCCAGCAATAGTCTAGGTTGACAGTGACTTTCAGATTGACAAATCCAGTGACCAGCTCAATCCTCATCTTATGATCTATCAGCGACATCTGACACATTTATCCGAGCCTTCCTCCTCGAAGCTCGGCCTTGGGTCTCTCATCCCACAGCATCCTCTTGTCACCCTCCTTGGTGGGTTCTCTCCCATCTCCCCAACTCTAGATTTTGGCTGCCTGAAGGCTCAGCCCCCAGTTCTGGGTCCACACTGCCTCTCTAGGTGACTTCAGCTGAACCCACGGCTTCCATGCCATGATACTGCTCCTGAATTAACTTATGCGGACAACATCCACATTTATGCCTCTAGCCTGCACCTCCAGGCTGGTAACCCAACTGCCCACCTCAAACTCCAGCTGGAGTTTTACTGGGTACCACGGATGTTACCTGCCCAAAACCAAACTCTCGACTTTTACCCTCAAATCTGCTACTCTACAACTTTCCCCATTCCATATTGTTTTTCTACTTGTTTTGGCAAAAAACCTCAAAGTTCACCTTGTTTCCTTTCTATCCCTCCCATGCCATACCCAGCCTACCAGAAAATCCTGACAGCTCTCTCTCTAAAGTAGATCCAGAATCCCTTCATATCTCACCATCTCCATCACAACCGCCCTCATCCCACATGGGGATGACACAGTGGCCATCTGCGTAGTCTCCCTGACCCCATTGGAACAGATCCCTTGCCCTGGGCTGGCCCCCAGCCCCTTTCAGCCTTGTCTTCTGCCTCCCCTCGCCCACTGCTGTCCAGCCCCTCGATGTGCAGCAGACGAGGACATCCTCAGGCGTCTTGTATGTTGTTCCCTTTCCCTGGAATCCTGTCTTCCCAGGTTTGGGGATGACTTGCTCCTTCACCTCTTCACATTTCTGCACGAATATCACCTTGTTAGAAAGGCTCCTCCAACCCCTGTATGACATAGGAACCCTCCCTGCTTTGTTTTCCTCTAGTGCTCACCGTCTCCAGCAGATGGAATATTTGTTTGTCTGCTTGTTTGTGCCCCCAGCTAGAATGTGAACTTCAAGAGAGTGGCGCAGGGGCTTTGTTCTATTCTCAATGCCTAGAAAGGTGCTTGGCGCACAGATGTGTTTCCCAAATATGTGCTGAATGAACGGAAGAGTATACAGCCCTCCCAGGGGCTTTCTGCTCCTGCCCAGCCTAGGGGCCCCTCCTCTCCCTCCAAGAGCGGCTCTCAGCTCACAGACCTGGGCCCCGGTTTCCCCAGGTGCGTCTTCCTGCCTGACCAGGGCGCCTTCTTTGTGAACTATGTCATCGCCTCGGCCTTCATCGGCAATGGCATGGAGCTGCTGCGGCTGCCAGGCCTCATCCTCTATACCTTCCGCATGATCATGGCCAAGACGGCTGCCGACCGCAGGAATGTCAAGCAGGTGCCATCCCCTGGGCCCAGGGCTGTGCCTCTGACTCCCTCCCATGTCCCCCTTCACTGACCCGAGGGCCTCTCACCCCCACTACCCCCGCTAGTGGGTAGCATTTACCTCACTACCCACTAGTGCAGGCACTGGGCTAAGTGCTTCTCAAACCCGGGTCCAGGCAGGCGTGGCCTCCTCCAGCCTCCTCTCTAGCTCACAGGCTGGAGGAGAGAGCTTGGGACTTTGGCATTTGAAACGGTTTGATCGCACACATACATACATACAACTCAAACCAACAGACTCTTTTTCTGTAACCCATTTGCATAAATTCTTAGCCAAACCCCAGATGTCAAAGGCATTTTCGGCTTGTGGCATTTATTCCAGGATTCCCTGAACTGGAGGGTGTGGCTTTCTCTTTTATTCTCCTCTGCCATGGTGGGCACTGTGCGAGGAAAGTGGGAGAAGTGCTGCATTCCTTCATTTCATTCTCAGCCCCCTTATGAGCTGGGCACTGCTAGTATCCCGATTTCACAGAGGCATGAACTAAGCCGGCCCAGGATCCCCTGCTAGAAGGGCTGGAGTCACTCTACACCTCTTCCCTGACCACCTCTTCCCTCCAGGGGCTCACATGCCTGTTGGGTGGAACGAAGGGAGCACTAGCAAACACGCATCACCATGCCTCGGGAGGGCTGGGTGCACTGAGTGAAGCAGGGCAGGCTGGGAGGGATGGGAAGGACCTTGGGAGGCGGGGAGCCACGCATCTCCTATTTCCAAAGTCCTCCTCCACCCTGCTCTCCCATCACCACTTAGAGAGCACAAAAGGGTGTTTGAGGTGGAACAAGTCCATGAGCTCCTCACCACCTCCTCCTCCCAGAACCAGGCCTTCCAGTACGAGTTTGGAGCCATGTATGCGTGGATGCTGTGTGTCTTCACTGTCATTGTGGCCTACAGCATCACTTGTCCCATCATCGCGCCATTTGGTGAGTGGCCCTGGAGCCTGTCCCAGGGTACATGGACGGCTGATTGCACCAAACCTCTCGGGGACAGCTATCACCAGGGCACAATGGAGTTCCCAAAACCACAGCCACAAGAGCCACAAGCTGCCAAAGACTCACGTGACACCAGATTTCACTCATTTCTTTCTTTTTTTGTTTTGAGACAGGGTCTCATGCTGATGCCCAGGCTGGAGTGGCATGATCTTGGCTCACTGCAACCCCCACCTCCTGGGCTCAAGCCATCCTCCCATCTCAGCCTCCTGAGTAGCTGGGATTACAGGTGCCCGCCACCATGCCTGCCTAATTTTTTGTATTTTTAGTAGAGATGGGGTTTCACCATGTTGGCCAGGCTGGTCTTGAACTCCTGACCTCAGGTGATCCACCTGCCTCAGCCTCCCAAAGTGCTGGGATTATAGGCATGAGCCACAGCACCCGGCCTCATTCATTTTTAAATGAATTCCTCCCACTGGCCCTCAGCTAGGACCGCTCTTAGTACTTCTGGTCTGAGGTTCTCTGCCCACTGACTACGTCGTTCATGGTTGATTTCTTTAGCAGCAAGTAAGACAGTGCCAGAGTCACAATCAAAGCTCTCGTGCTGCTTTCACTCTGGCAGATGCCTGCCTCCACGTGGATTACCACATTTCTCACCTCATCCTACAAGGCAGTTCCTGTTTCTATTCCCCCTTCACATAAAAGAACTTCGTATGTTGTTAGTAAGCAGGAGAACCAGGCTTTGAACTCAGGACTGTTTAAAGACCAAGGTCCTGGCCACTGAAATAAAACATCTGCAACTGGCAGATTAATGAAAGGCTCTAGAAGGAAACAAAAAACCCAAGAGACTGCTGGCAGTGATAGCTGAGTTTTAGGGGGAAAAGTTGTTTTAGTTTTCCCTGTATACTTTCTTGTGTAGTTTTAAAAATCTACAGTATTTACACTTTCAAAACAAAATTTATTTTTTAAAAAAGAACCTGGGGCTGAGCACGATGGCTTATGCCTGTAATCCCAGCACTTTGGGAGGCCTAGGCAGTGCATCACCTGAGGTCAAAAGTTCGAGAACAACCTGGCCAATATGATGAAACCCTGTCCCTACTAAAAATACAAAAATTAACTGGGCATGGTGGCAGGCGCCTGTAATCCCAGCTACTCGGGAGGCTGAGGTAGGAGAATCACTTGAACTCAGGAGGCAGAGGTTGCAGTGAGCCAAGATTGCACCAGTGCACTCCAGCCTGACCAACAAGAGCGAGACTCCATCTCAAAAAAAAACAAAAAATAAAAAAACAACAGAACCTGGCATAATAGAAAAGGCAGCACCCACTTTCTGTTGGTCCCCTGTGTGCTCCTGTGCCACCCCTGGGGTAAGACCCTTGGGCCTCATTCTCTGTTGACTGTGATGAGGGCAGGGATCAGCCGGGTGGGAGAAGGCCAGGGGTGTGGGAGCACTGACATACAGGGGCTCAGCATGGGAAAGGCTGGGGAGGAATTGAGGCCAGGCATCCAACTGTGAAACAGCCTCTTTCCAAGACGATTCTGGAATGTTAGTGTTCTGTGGGGACAGGATCACAGACACTGTAACTCCCTTGGTGCAGGGTCTGTCCCACAGACCCTGACCCAGCGACGGATGAAAGACATACACTGCCGGGTGCGGTGGCTCTCGCCTGTAATCCCAGCACTTTGGGAGGCAGAGGTGGGCGGATCACGAGGTCAGGAGATCGAGACCATCCTGGTTAACATGGTGAAACCCTATCTCTACTAAAAATACAAAAAATTAGCCGGGCATGGTGTCAGGCGCCCGTAGTCCCAGCTACTTGAGAGGCTGAGGCACAAGAATGGCATGAACCCAGGAGGCGGAGCTTGCAGTGAGCCGAGATCGCACCACTGCACTCCAGCCTGGGCAACAGAGTGAGACTCTGTCTCAAAAAAAAAGACAGACAGACATACACTGACAGATATTTTGCCTGTCAGTGCGGCTAAGGGGCTCTGCAGCCTGAGTCTGCAGTGTAGTCCTCAATGCCAGGCGAAGTTCGCATTTATTTAGTACAGATTAAATGACAAAGGTCTCGAGTAAACACCACTAGAGGGTAATTAACATTGCCGACCCCCCGAATAGCGAGCAATCATGCACCAGTGGATGATCAAAGGTTGGTCTTAGGACCACGAGTAAACAAGCTATTTAGGTAAACTCCCCCACATTCCTATGTATCTGCACCCTAAGCTTTTAAGAGAATACAGCTGCCTTCAGCCAAACCCTTTACTGAAGCTATGCAAACCTCTCGGCTTTCCAAGAAGGTTTGTGTCTATTTCCTATAACTTTATCTTAAATTTTCTCCCACCACCCTGACCGATCCCCTACACCTTGGGGTCACAGATAAGTGAGGAAGTGGGTAGGAGAGAGAAAGTGAAAAAAAACTAGTAGCCAGAGGTGCAGGATGCCTCATTTTGTGTTCAGGCAGTAGAGCAGCAGCCCCAGCCCTGGCTCCTTGCCAAAATAGCCGCCCCGGAGAGGAAGAGGACAGAGGTGTCTGTGTGGCCCAGCGAGGTCTCCAGCTCACAGCCCCATCCCCTGCAGGCCTCATCTACATCCTGCTCAAGCACATGGTGGACCGGCACAACCTCTACTTCGTCTACCTCCCAGCCAAGCTGGAGAAGGGGATCCACTTTGCCGCTGTGAACCAGGCCTTGGCAGCCCCCATCCTGTGCCTCTTCTGGCTCTACTTCTTTTCCTTCCTGCGCCTGGGTGAGCAGCCCTTCTGACCTGGGGCCAGCCCTTGGCCTCCCAGCCCTGCATCCCCACCAGCCAGTCAGATCCCTCATTGCTTTCACAGCATCAGCATGGCATCCAGTCAGAATGTGGTGCCCAGAGTGAGGGCTGGTTAGGTGTCCCATCAGAACGTGGTACCCAGAATGAGGGTTGGTTACATGTCCAGTCAGAATGTAGTGCCCAGAGTGAGGACTGGTTAGGTGTCCAATCAAAACATGATACCCAGGGTGAGGGGCTGGTTGGGTGTGGTGTTGACAGCCTGGCTCCTAAGCTAGCCCGAGTGCAGGTGTAACCCTTGTGAAGGCCTGGTCAATTGTCCCATACATCCCTGGAGAGAAGATAGTGCCTTTATCAGCTGTGCAGGGACTGAACCAGAGGAAATGGGGAAGCTGATCCAGATTTGCCCTTTGAGGCTGGTGGTTGGGCCCAGCTCCTTGTACCTCTTGGCATGGAAGAGGTGGGGACATGGAGGAGAGAAAACTGACACTCCTGGGGGAAAGACACGTCTGCCCCGGTCAGACTGGGGGTGTGGGAGGGTCCATCCTCTCTAGCCCAGGGCACTGGAGACTGGAGGGAACGGACCAGCAAGGAGGCTGAAGAATTGCCATTGACTTGGCACCCCAGTGCCTGAAATCCGACCAGGGATGATGCCAGTCATTCAGTGGGTCCCTCTCTGTGCTCCTGGCTGTGAAGACACCATCCTTGCTGCTGGAGTTGAGGGGTGGGGGTGGGGGGTTAGGCCTTACCTTTATTTTCTGCCTGAGGGAGAAGTCACGGGCAGTTTCCACACCAGGTGCGGCCCCTTCCTCAGCAGGGTGAGGGTAGGTGGTGGCCCCTCCCCACCCACCCCAAGGCTAGCCACCCTCTATCACCAGGTATGAAGGCCCCTGCCACTCTGTTCACCTTCCTGGTGCTGCTGCTCACCATCCTGGTCTGCCTGGCTCACACCTGCTTTGGATGCTTCAAGCACCTCAGCCCTCTGAACTACAAAGTAAAGGCCCCCGACCCCACTGCCCGGTCAAGCCCTGGGAGGAACAGATGGTGGGACGGGCTCGCTGTCAACCCCGCCCACCCTTGTCTGTATCAACACAGCAGCAGCCTTCTCCAGATTCTGCTTCTCCATGGGAAAGGCGTGGGTGGTTGGGTGCCATGTGTAGCTTCCCTTCCTCCCCTCATCCCTGCACTCCCCCACCCCATCCTCTCTCGGGCTGCCGGGGAGCTTGGTGCCAGCTGGTACTATTATTCCGGGTGTTAATAGTCTGTGTGTTTGGAGGGTGTTCGTTCACAGAGATCAGTTTTGTTTATCATCGCAAGTTTTTGCTGTTATCTGCAGACAGAAGAGCCTGCAAGTGACAAAGGAAGTGAGGCAGAGGCCCACATGCCCCCACCGTTCACAGTAAGCTGTGCCCCTCAGCCTCCGAGCTTGTCGCCCTTTTTTTTGCCTTGGTTGTAACAGTCCCAACCAGATGGGCCTCGGCAAATGTGCTTTGATCATCTCTTGCTAAGATCACATGGCAGGCAAGTTTGTGAATTAATGGCAGAGAAGGAATCCTGGTCCCCCTGGGTATTTTAACCTGCATATTTGAAACTGTTGAGGAGATAGAGTCTTGTCTCGATTCATGGCCATCCCCCTTGGTTTCAGTTCCCTGCTCTCTTTCCTTCTCTGCATATTTAATGCCTGGTGAGTTTGGGGCTTTAGTGAAGGCACATGATAAGGCGCTAGGGTTTGACAAAGGTTTGTCATCAGCGATGCACCTGCCTGTGCGAGGTCCTCCACTAGGTTCCAAGAGGGTGTCAGGCAGACTTCCCTTTGAATTCAAGAAATGAACATTGCACCTGCTTCAGAGGAAGACCCCATGGTAGAGAGACACAGGGCTCCTTGCCTTCCTAGTTCTCTCTGCACACAGCCTCCAGGGTCCTGCTCCTAGGGTGGGGCTGGGAAGGGAAAGCAGAGCCCCAGGGTTCCAGAGCTGTAGTCACCGGCCTTCCTGACAGCTGTAGCCAGAACAGAGCCGACTTCATCTGCAGGGTTCTTTCTGGTGGCTGCCTCCCAGGTGTCAGGCTCTCTTATCGGTGTCTGTCCTTGGACAAGTTCCAAACAAGGGAGGGCCTCAGAAGGACTCATTACCCAGCGACACACCTGTGGCTATGCTGGCCAAGCAGGGAACATGCAGGACAGGTGGATGATGTCAAGCCCTCACAGCCAGGGTCTCGGGAGGAGTATGGCAGGGCTCTGTGCCTGGGGTCAGTGGCTGGAGCCTGGGATTGGGAGGAAATGAGACTCAAAATGAGACTCACACAGATATGTTGAGCATCCCAGGGGTCCCAGGGCAGCGTTCTAAGCCCCCCTATATAGGTAGACTTGTTTCTTCTACAAAGTGAGAAATCCTCCTAGGATCCAGGGCTAGGAAGTTTAGTTTCCTCTGAGAACTGCTCTCTTGTGCTTCCTTCTGTGATCATGAGAACTGTATAACTGTGCTTTCTCTTTTGCCCTGGCTGCTAGGAAATTCTGCAGGTGTCATATTTTCGGTCTTAATGTCCTAAATGGATGTTGGTGTTTCTTCATAAGTCCTTTATGGCCACTGTCTGTGTCCTGTTGGGAGAAGGGCAGGAGGGGAGGGATGCAGTGTGGAAGCTCATGCCTGTCCAAGCCAAGCACAAATCCATTTGCTGACAGCCCTACGTGCCTCGGATTCTGAATGGCTTGGCCTCGGAGAGGACAGCACTGTCTCCGCAGCAGCGGCAGCAGCAGACCTATGGTGCCATCCACAACATCAGCGGGACTATCCCTGGACAGTGCTTGGCGCAGAGCGCCACGGGCAGTGTGGCTGCTGCCCCCCAGGAGGCCTGAGGCTGGGTGAGCTGCTGGCTGGGCCAGGCTCAGGGGAGCCTGTGGGGTGAGAAGACAGGTGAAGCGGCCTGACTCCCAAGTTCATGACTTCTTCCCATCTGTTTTAGGTCTCACTGCTCTGAAAAGACACAACCAGAATGGCCTGGGGCTCAGGCCCTTGGCTGAGTGGGAATGCGTTGGGACTGCCCAGCTGAGCTATCAGATGCCCATATTTTCTGGTCCCAGCAGTGGTGAGGGGAGCACAGGCAGGCCTCGCCCCTCCCTTGCTCACCCAGTTTCCCCTCCGGCACAAGCTTGCAGCTCTGCAGCTGGGGTGACATCCCCAGTGGTTTGTTGCCAAGACCATGTGGTGGACTTTTCGCCCCCCAAACTGATGAGTCCGGGAGAATATATGGAGAGAGAGATGTAACAAGGGGAAGGCCTCCTCCCTTCTGAGCACACACACAACCGATAACCAAAGAGATGCTGCAGTCCAGGTCTGAGGTCCGGCTGGCATCCAGCTCCCTGCTCCATGGCCAGTCCCTCCCCAGCCCAGCAGTCCCTCCAGGCTACATCCAGGAGTAAGCTATGGGGAGCAGGTTGGGAGGTGGCCAGTGCTCCTGCCAGCTGTGCACACATCTCTGTATCCCGCTAGAGTTCTGTGTTTTTGTATCATGTTGTCAGGGACACTAGCTGGGTCAGGGTTACCCCATAGCAGGCAGGGACAAGGACCACTCATAATATGCCCATTGGACCACAGTTAAGATCCAGCCTCTCTCACCTCTTCAGGGCTGAGTGCATGAGTCTGCACCTCCAGGCAGGATCTGTGCAGTACTCACCCCCTCCGTCTGCTCCCTCCAAGGTGTGGGGGTGGGCAGTGCTCAGGGCCTCCTCGGAGCCAAAGGACAGCATGGTCGGCACAGAGGAAGGGGTACCTGGGCTGGGTGCAGGGCCATCCCACTGCCCTTGAGCTGTGGCTCTGGCAGGAAGGAGGGGCAGCCCGTCCCTCTTCTCCCTCCTGGGGATTCTGGGGAATGGGATGCAACTTAAGACTTCTGCCTGAGAAGCCTCCTCCCTGCTGCCTCCAGGGGGCACCAAGGCACAAGCCTGTGCAGTTGGGGCGGGATGGGGGTGCGGAAGAGCAGGTCCAGGCTCCTAGCACAACTGGCCTGGGGCCTTGGCACCTCTGCAGGCCCTGCCTGTGCCTGTCCGCTGGCCTGGTGGGCCTGGGCTTATCTGGGCCTTCTCACTCAGGGACTCTCTTGACGCTGACTTGCCCCCGCAGTGGTGGCCAGTGCTGCCTCTGCTCCAAGCTGCCCCTGCGCTGGGAGGGGTGGGGGCGGTGCCATTGGTCTGGTGCAGCATAGCCCTGGCCAGTGGCCTCATCCCCAGCAGGCCTCCCATGCCTCTGCCAGCAAGGAGGGGCCGGCCAGCTCTGCTTGCACAGGGGGCCCCATGTGGGGTCAGCGCACGCTCATGTCACTGAGTTCCAGCTGCTTTTAGAGTAAAGTCATTTATCATCAAAGCCATGTTGCTTACCACACGGAGTTGGGGGTTGGGGAGTGAGCTTGGAGGGGTGAGCGTGGGCTCCCAGCATGGGCAGGGGACGGAGGCAAACTCATTCCTCAGAAAAGGGGTATCTTCCCCAAGAAAAGCCTGGAGGGCACTTGTGGGGGGAGGTGGCGGGCGGGGGGAGAGGGGTGGGTCATTGCCGCTCCAGCACCGACAGGAACTTGCGGATGTCCTGGGCGAGCAGCTCCGGCTCCTCAAAGGCCGCAAAGTGGCCCCCACGAACCATGTAGGAATAGGAGATGAGCTTTGGGTACCTGAACCTCACCCACTTTTCAGGCGTGTGCAGTAGCTCAAAAGGGAAGGCAGAGAAGCCAGTGGGCACATAGACTTTCATCCTGGAAGTGAAAGAGCCGACGGAGGGGTGAGGCTGTGGCCCTGCGCCCCTCCGTCCTGCACAGCAGGGGGTTAAAGCGCCTGGGGGTGAGATCAGCTGGCCCACCCACAAGGAGCCATAAAGAAAAGGACAAATCCAGGGTCTCAACCGCTCTCCCCTGAGGGCCCTCTCTTTTCTGGGAGGGACAGCCTCTAAATCCCCACCTTTGAGGGTTTCCATGTGAGACTTGGGAATCCCAGAACCATCAGTGCCACTCCAGACCAGCATCCTAGACTGGGGAGCGGTACTGAGGGCCGCCCGGGAGCCAGGCACCTGGTCCCTCCATGAGGGCTTTCTCCAAACACCTCGACCTTTAGTGTTCCCATCCAAGGGCCCCTGGGGCACCTGCAGGCAAGGCTATACTTATCCCACCACCAAGTGCCCCTCGTGGAGCCCAAGACTGGCCGTCCCCCTGCCTCCAGCCTCAGAGGCCCCTGTTCTCGGCTCAGCCAGGCTCACCGCTCATGCTTCTGGGTCATCCAGCCCTGTCCCAGGTTCTCCTTGTAGAAGCGCTGGGAGGAGATGATGGTGCCTGTTGTCCAGTAGAGCATGACGTTGGTCAGCAGGTCGTCCAGGGAGAACTTCCTGGGAACGCAGAACACAAAGCCCCACTCTCAGTGCCACATGCAGTTGTGTGACAAAGGGCAGCCGGAAAGTCCTACAAATGCCAGGCCCTGCCCATGCAGCTTCCCTCCTCAGACCTCATGCAAGGTGTGTGGTATCCTCGTGTCACAGGCAGGCTGCGCCCAGGGCACCAGACTGGAGTGCATGGATTTAGTTGAAGTGTCTCTTATCACCCCAAGGTCCTCCCCCCACCCACCTTGCCTCTACACACCTGTCACCTCTCTCCTGCCACTGACCTCTCCTCCCTCCCCTCAACCCCTGCACCGTGAAACTGCTCAGGGCACCAGCTACTGTGGTGACCACATACCAGGCAGCATGTTCTAAGCTCCTTACCTTCTTTTAATTCATGTTTTCCTCTCAACAGCCTATGGGACATAGGTACTACTATCTCCATTTTACTTATTAAGTGGAGAATCCAAACCTAGCCAGCTTGGGTCCAGGATGCATACTCCACAGCCCCCACTCCACCTTCCACTTTCCCCAGAGCACGCGCTCCCAACCCTACCTTCCTCACTCAAACCCTGAATCTCTAGCAACAGCAGCAGGGAGCAGGGACAGAGATAAAGGAAACAGCCTTTTCAATATGATTTTGGTGGCAAAATGAAAACTGGTCAATGAAAACTAGTTCCAGTATACACGTCACCTCTGTGAACTGGATTTCTGCAAGTTGGCCAAGTGCTTCCATCTCCCTTTCGGCTCTGCCCGCAGCTTGAAAACGACCACGACCACCATTTCCACCCTAGTGTGTTCCTGTTCTTTCTGGAACACAGATCTGATCCTGTCTACCTCCTGCTCAGGGATTTGGTGCTCCCTGTAACCCGGGGCCAGAGCTGCAGGAGTGGCCTAGTGGGATAGTCTGGTGGGGCCTCACATCTTGCTCCAGGTATCCGTGTGCAAGGAGCAGGCCAGACCCCTTGCCAAGGTGGTCTTGCAGCAGCTCCATCAACCCCTGTGTCCTGCTGAATGTAGGGCAGGGGAAACAGATCCCAGACGAAGGCCCTGCTGAGGCTCTTGGAGGAGGTGAGGACCGCCTGCAGGAATGAGTTTGCTTTTGATCTGGCCCCAGTGTACCTGCTTCAGCCTCTGGACAAGCCACCCTTTCCAAGCACCCTTTCCTTGCATTTTTATTGCTTTTCTCTTTGCCTAAGTTTCTCTCCTCCATCCAGCAAACTCCTACTTATCCTCCAAGGCCCAAATCAGATACATTCTCCTGGTCATTTCCCCTCTCTGCCGCTTACACAAAGAGAATCCTCCTTCCACTGGACTCTCACAGTCCTTTGCGCATTCATTCAACATCTATGTACTGGGCTCTCCCACTGTTCACCTGGCATTGTTCTAGGTGATGGGGCTACAGCATGGCCAAGGCAGAGTCCCTACCCCCAAGGCAGGATTCAGTCTCATTTTACTGTCTTTCCCGTCCCCAGCACTGTCTGGTCCTCTGTGTGTCACTGAAGGAATAAAGGGATGGGCCCTGGAAAGGGTGGGTCAGAGCTGACCTTGGTGAAGCCTGAGTCAGGCCACAGAGCTGGGAGTCGGGCATGTAGAGGATACAGCCTCTAAGGCTCTGAGAGATTAACAGCCTCCTGCCTTTCTGCGACCACCCTCCTGGAACACGCAGTCACGTGACCCTGATGCCAGGCTCTCCAGGGAATCAGGAGGAAAAGCCCAGGTGCTCTTGACAATAACGTGGTGCCTGCTGCCCTGTGGGCTCCCTAATCCCCAGAGGGGCCTGTTCAGCAAAAGGAGCACAAGCAGGTGAGCCTGCATCCTAGTCCTGACCATGCACTGTGAGGCTGGGAACAACTCACCAGGCCGCCTCACCCAAAAAATGCAGCTACGTTGGTCACGGGGTGAGGATTTGTAAGAAAGCCAACAATAGAATTTGCTGAGTGCCCCATGCAGAGCAACCAGACAAGGGGATGAAGAGGGTGAGGAGGTTGGCTGCTGGGACCAGGGTCATGACTGCAGGGGCAAACCAGGGCCTCACCTTTCCAGGCCTCCATCCTCCAGGTATCGGAATTCCGTATTGGTCCAGGTGGAAAACTTCTCTAGAATATAGGCAGCCAGACCCACAGGAGAGTCATTCAGAGCAGAGCCTGGCGGGGAGCAAGGGAGAGACTCAGGCCTGGGGACCAGAGAGCTGGAGCTTCAGGTGTGATGTGTGGCACTGGCCGCAGAGGGCGGGGCTGTGTGCAGGAAGCCACGTTCGAGCACAGGCCTGCCTTAACTCCTGGGTGCTCACATGCCTCGCTTCCTTAACTCTGCCTCGGCATCCTCATCTGATAAACAGGGACGATACCTTCCTACTGTCTCCCAGGGCCTGGCACACTGCCTGCTCAGCTTCCTTCAAATTGAAGGGCCTATGCCTCTGCATTTGGTGGGGTCCCAATGAGAAGTGCTGTTTTTAAAAAGGCGGGGTTTTTCAGTCTATGTGCTCTGATTCATGAAAAATGAGAAGCCACCTAAAAAAGTCTAAAATAGGGGATCAGTTACAAATAAATATTGATATACTCATAAGCCAAAATACTGTACAGTCATTAAAAATGGCTGGAACAGGCTGGGGGCATTGGCTCATGCCTGTAATCCCAGCACTTTGGGAGGGCGAGAAAGGTGGATCACCTGCGGTAAGGAGTTCGAGACTATCCTGGCTGACATGGTGAAACCCCATCTCTATTAAAAATACAAAAAAATTAGCAGGGTATGGTGGTGCATGCCTGTAATCCCAGCTACTTGGGAGGCTGAGGCAGGCAAATTGCTTGAACCCGGGAGGTGGAGGTTGCAGTGAGCCGAGATCGTACCACTGCACTCTAGCCTGGGCAACAGAGCAAGACTCTGTCTCAAAAAAAAAAAAAAAAATGCTGGGACAGTGGGACAGGCTGGGTGCGGTGGCTCACACCTGTAATCCCAGCACTTTGGGAGGCCGAGGCGGGTGGATCACCTGAGGTCAGGAGTTCGAGACCAGCCTGGCCAACATGGTAAAACCCCGTCTCTACTAAAAATACAAAACATTAGCCAGGCATGGTGGCAGGTGCCTGTAATCCCAGCTACTTGGGAGGCTGAGGCAGGAGAATTGCTTGAACCTGGGAGGCGGAGGTTGCAGTGAGCCGAGATCACACCACTGCACTCTACCCTGGGCAACAGAGCCAGACTGGGTCTTGAGAAAAAATAAATAAATAAAGCTGGGACAATGGCATAAATGAATCTCACAAACATAATATTGAGCAAAAGAAGCCAGACTCAAGGGTATATACTCTGTGATTCTATTCATAGAAGGACTTAAACAGGCACAATCAAAACCATCTCAGTCAGAAGTCAGAGCGTGGTACCTGGGAGAGAACCCTGAGGGGCATCTGGAGTGTTGGGGCCATGTTGGTGATATGGACGTACTTCACTTGTGAAAATTCTCACCAAAATGTTCACAAGTTCTTTTGAAGGAGAGGGGATGTGGGGAGGGAGAAGAGGTTATATGAGATTGTCTTTAATGTTTTGTACTTTTTGCATTTTTAAGCTTTTTGACAATGAACATGTATTTTATAATCAGAGAAAAATGCTGATTTTTATAAAGTGCCATTATTATGATTATGAGCTGCCTCGTGTGTGTGGGCATGGGTTTGCCATGAAAACTATGAAGAACTTCGAGATGGGCAAGACAATTCCTGGGTGTCTTCTGGACAAGATCTAGGGAGTTACCTAGCAGACCTTCCGGACTGACGTGATGCTACAGGGGTCCCATCTTTCCTTGTCATTGAGCTATTTTACAGTTCTGTGAATTGTAAAGAACTGAGGGTAATGCAAATGACTCTCGTTCATAGAGGCAAATGAATTTTGTGCCATGGAGATTTAATTGATATTACTCTGTGGATGTTGACAAGTTTTGTGTCTGTTAGCAAATTAATTTCAGTGTTCTTATTTGTCTTTGAATTGTTTCTTTTTAAAATTTTACTGGTTCCTTTATAAATTTACCTTTTTGAAAAAGTATTGTCCTTTAACAGGACCCTGGTGGCAGACATGGTTGCTGGGCCCTCCCTCACTGCCTGGGAACCTCTTCCCCAAGGCCCCAGGGCACCCTCTCCCCTCTCCCCTGCAGCCCCAGAGCTGCCCACTCCCAGGATTCCTCCTACCTCACCCCCTCCATCCCTCTGCTTCTCAGTGTAGGATATAGACTCAGGGGTGGGAGATCAGGGTTGAAAGCCACTATGAATACTGAGTCGGCTAAACAGAGTTGCTAAATTGGCCTGGGAATCTGCTGAGGGTCCATCCTCTTGATTCTATGGGAAAATGCAGTTTAAAGATCTAAAGAGCTGGGAGGTCCTTACAAGAGGCTTCCTTCTGTGGGCAGCATTGGGGTGGGGTGGTGAGGTTACCCCGCGGGTGTCTCCCTGCCCCAGTGGAGCCGGCAGTGGGCGAGGACCCCTGAGCACACTCACCTACGGTGTCAGGCTTGGTGCACTGGATGTGCATGTAGCCGCTCTCCCTCATCAGGCTGTAGAATACCTTCTCCTTGACGGGGTACAGCAGCTCCACATCCCTCTCAGTGAGGCCAAGAAACCTCCCGAAACGCTGTCCCAGGAGGAGGGTCAGGGTAGAGAAGTTGCTTAAAACCAAAGCCATGTTCAAGTGCAGGCCTTTCACGTGGCTGAAGGCAGAGAGAGGGGCCAGGGTGAGGCTGGGCTGGTGTCAAGAAGAGGGAGAGAGGAGAGATGGCGGAGGAACAGGCCTCAGGGCTGAGGAGCGAGCACAGAGCCAGCCTCTTTCAGCACCGGCCCCACTGGGGAGGCCATGGGAGTTGGAGAAGGGAGGTTGGGGGAAAAATACAGTTTCTAGGGAGTTCTGCTCAGGGCTGTCCCAGAGCTTGGTCCAGCAGAGAGGTCTAATGCCTGACCTTCCCCTCCTATCACAGGCCTTCTCTGCCTGGGAACCTGACCCAGAGCCGCAACCCTGGGTTACAGACAGGAGGATCCAAGTCAACGTGCCTCAGGCACCGCTGAGTGACAGGTCACACTCCCTCCTCTCCCCTGGGGGGTCCTTGGCCCACCCTGCACAGAGGTCCACTTCTTAGAGGACACACACACACACACACCACCCCAACAGTGACCTCACCTGGGCACCAGCTGGGCCATATTAGTGCAGATCAGGGACCCCCAGTCCCCTCCTTGAAGGTAGAATTCCTGGAAGCCCAGCCGCAGCATCAGCTTGTAAAAGATCCTGGCGGTGGCCACCGAGTTGAACCCTGGCAGTGATGGGGAAAGGCATGGAGTCAAGGAGTCACAGGCAGATTGCTCCTTGGGCCCCTCTGGTGTTCTATGAAATTTCTCAGGCCCGCCTACCCCCAGGTGGAGGTCAGAAAAGCTCACAGAGGCAAGAAGGAATCCTGGAGCCCAAATATAGGGGTGGCATCTCCAGCCCCGGAGGGCAGTGTGTCTGGGGCCGGCCTCTCAGGCCCCTCCTTTCCCAGCTTCCTCGGGCCAATTCCCTGCTCACCCCCCCGGAAGGAGAGCCTGGTGGGAACACCTGGCCCACCCTTGGCGAGGACGGGGCAGTTATGGAGCCTCTAGCAGCCCCGTACCCTTCTTGGAGGATGCCTCTGAGAAGCCATAGCCAGGGATGGAAGGGCAGATGACTTCAAAAACGTGCTCATCGCTCAGGCCATGGTTCTTGGGGTCAGTCAGGAGTGGGATGATCTTATAAAACTCGTAGAAAGAGCCGGGCCAGCCGTGCACCATCAGCAAGGGCTTCGGGGTACGGCCTGCGGGCAGCTGGGGGGGCTTCACGTGGATGAAGTGGATGTCCAGCCCTGGGGGGACAGAGCACAGTCAGGGTGGAGGGAGAGAGAAGACCCTGCACGGTCAGGCTCTGGCACCCCCCAGAGCCTAGATATTGATTCCTGCCACCCTTAGTGCCCCCGCCCCCCTTCATGGTATTGACAGTAATAAGGGCTGACACTGGTTTCACACTCACACTGTGCTCCAGGTGCACAGATGTCCTCACTCAGCCTTCACAACCTCCCTGCAAGGGAGCTACGATTATTGCCTCCCGGTTTCCTTAGAGGTGCCCCCTGACAGCTGGGCCAGGTCTGTACAGCCACTGCTGGGTTTCCAGGGCTCAGGACAGCTCCTGGCTCACAGCAGGCCTCCATAAATACTTGTTCAATAATTTAAAATCTGGAGGGTAGGGAGAAAGCCCCACGTATCCAGCAATACAGGATTAATCAAGTATAGTTTGACAGTATACTGGAGTCCAATACAGTCATCTAAACTGACAGGGTAGATGTATATTTATTTAACATAGAAAACTGATCAAAAGATATTGCTGGGAGGTAAAAGCAAATGATCAAGTCATATCCATTGTGTGACCCAGTTTTTATAAAAAGTCATCTATGCTTATACTGTACTTATACCATGTATTGGTGAATTTTAAAAGTCTGGGAGGATAAACTCCAAGAATGTAAAAAGCAGTTCTCCTGAGCAGTAGATTCCAGTGCTTTTAATTTCTCTTTGAGTTTTATGTACTTTCCAATTTTTCTACAATGAACAGGTATTAAATGCATAATTTTTTTCATACACATTGACAAAATGTCACCTTTTTCTGATTACCAAATGATATTTTCTTTAAAGTGGAGGATTTTTGGGCCTGGTGTGGTGGCTCACGCCTGTAATCCCAGCACTTTGGGAGGCTGAGGCGGGTGGATCACCTAAGGTCAGGAGCTCAAGACCAGCCTGGCCAACATGGTGAAACCCCGTCTCTACTAAAAATACAAAAAAATTACCCGGGCATGGTGACAGGCGCCTGCAATTCCAGCTACTCGGGAGGCTGAGGCAAGAGAATCGCTTGAACCTGGGAAGCAGAGGTTGCACTGAGCCGAGATCACACCACCACACTCCAGCCTGGGCAACAGAGCAAGACTCCATCTCAAAAAATTAAAATAAAATAAAGTGGAAGATTTTTTTTTAAGTGCAATGCTGAAAACATCATCATAGCCAAGGGCAGGTGAATGGATTCTTGTCTCCTCTGGACTGACTTGGGGCCTCTGCATATCAAAAGAAGGCAGCCCCTTCCCAGGCCAGTGCCCTGGATAGCACCTGGGGCCTTACGGCATTCACAGTGAGGGCGGCTGCCATGCCTGGAACTCTCTGCCACCAGGGCTGGTGCAGTCAGCTGGTCTAGCTAATGTTCTGTTCTGTCGTTAATATATTATACAAATAATACATGTTTACTGTAGAAAACTTAGAAAACACAGATAAGCCAAAGGGGGAAGACTCACATGTAATCCCACTCTCTAAAGAAAACATGGTGTTGTCTGTCTAAACTTTATTTTGGAACAGTTTTAGATTGCTGAAAAACTGCAAAGAGTCCAGAAAACTCCCATATACCTCACACCCACCGGGTTTCCTCCATTATTAATATTTTATGTTAGCATGGTACATTTATTACAATTAACGAACCTGACTGAGATATTATTAACTATAAAGTCCATTGATTTCCTTAGTGTTTACACTTTTTATTATATGGCGAGAACACTTAATATGGGTCCTACCCTTTTAACAGATTGTAAGTGTCCAACACTGACGGCGCTCTGCTGTACAGCCCATCTCTAGGATGTATTCGGCTGGCAGGACTCAAACTTTACACAGCAACGATCAGCAATGCCGTTTCCCCTATTCCCCAGCCCCTGACAACCACCCTTCTACTCTCTGCTTCTGCTGAGTTTGACTATTTCAGATTCCTTCTATAGGTGGAATCATGCGGTATTTGTCCTGTCCCTGGCTTACTTCACTTAGCATTATTTCCTCAGAGTTTATTCATGTTGTCACACATTGCAGGATTTCCTTTTTTTTTTTTCTTCTTTTAGAGATGAGGTCTCACTGTGTTGCCCAGGCTGAAGTGCAGTGGCACAGTCACGGCTCACTGCAGCCTCAACCTCCCAGGCTCAAGTGATCCTCCCACCTCAGCCTCTCAAGTAGCTGGGACTACAGGTGGGCAACACCATGTCTAGCCTATTTTTGTTTTTTTTTTTTGTAGAGAAGGGGTCTCGCTATGTTGCCCAGGCTGGTCTCAAACTACTGGGCTCAAGCCATCCTCCCACCTTGGCCTCTCAAAGTGTTGGGATTACTGGCGTGAGCCACCACACCCGGCCAGGATTTTCTCCTTTTTAAAACCTGGATAATACTGGTATCTACACACAACAAAATATGAGCCAGATTTCCTTAGTTTTCCCCCTAATATCCATTTTCTGTTCCAGGATCCCATCCAGGACTCACACACCACTGAGCTGTCATGTCTCTTTAGACCCTTCTTGGCTGTGACAGTTCAAACTTTTTAAAAAGACTTAGAGAACATAACTTTTAACAAAAATAGAACCATACATACATTCTATTTTAGAATCTTTTTTTTTTTTTTTTTTAACTTAACAATGTATCCTGGGTGTCCTTCTATGTTGCCAAATTTACTCCTATTCTAAAGGACCAAGGCCAAGAACAGGCCTCCAGCCCCGGGCAGGGTGCCAGAACCACACATGGGTAAGTCCACGATGAATTCAATGCTGGAAATTGGCTCTTTTGGAGCCGTTGTACCTGAGGGAGGTTTTGTACCGTAAACGCCCAATGTCAGCTGGGTGTGGTGGCTCACACCTATAATCCTGATACTTTGGGAGGCCAAGGTGGGAGAATTGCTTGAGCCCAGGAGTTTGCGATCAGCCTGGGTGACGTGGTGAGACCCTGTCTCTACTAAAAATGTAAAAAAAAAAAAAAAAAAGGAGAGAAAAAACAAAGGCTGGGTGCGGTGGCTCATACCTGTAATCCCAGCACTTTGGGAGGCTGAGGTGGG
Organism: Pan troglodytes; assembly: GCF_028858775.2. Lineage (NCBI taxonomy): Eukaryota > Metazoa > Chordata > Mammalia > Primates > Hominidae > Pan > Pan troglodytes. The sequence continues at coordinate 23,461,113 of NC_072398.2, forward strand.
CGGATCACGAGGTCAGGCGATCAAGATCATCCTGGCTAACACAGTGAAACCCCGTCTCTACTAAAAATACAAAAAATTAGCTGGGCATGGTGGCGGGTGCCTGTAGTCCTAGCTACTCGGGAGGCTGAGGCAGGAGAATGGCGTGAACCTGGGAGGCGGAGCTTGCAGTGAGTCGAGATTGCGTCACTGCACTCCAGCCTGGGTGACAGAGCGAGACTCCGTCTCAAGAAAAAAAAAAAAAAAAAAAGCCTAGTGTGGTGGTGCATACCTGTGGTCCCAGCTACTTGGGAGGCTGAGGTGGGAGGATCGCTTGAGCTCAGGAAATTGAGGCTGCAATGAACTGTGATCACACCACTGCACTCCAGCCTGGCTGACAGAGTGAGACCCTGTCTCTAAAAAAAACCCAGTCTCATGAAGAACCCTGAAAGGGTCCAGTGGGGTAAGGCTGGCAGCTGCCAGGATGGAAAGGGCCCTTTACTGCCTCCTGCCTCTGGGCCTTTGAGCATGCTGTTCCCCTTTCTTGGACCACCTTCCCCACACACCTGGCAAAGTCCCACTCATTTCAGCTTAGATGCCACCTCCTCCAGGAAGCCTTCCCTCACATTCAAAGGAAGATTGTGGGGCTCATGAAGCTCCCAGAGCCTCCTCCTTCAGAACACCGCCACTATGTGCTGGAATTGCCCCTGAAGAGCCTATGAGCTGTGAAGGAGGGACCCTGTCCTCTCTATGCGTCCCCAGCCCCAGCAGAATGCCTGGGTACAGCAGGCGCCCTGTTAGTTTCTGCTGGATGGACACTGAAGAGCTGGGACAACACAGGGATCCAAGTCAAACTCAAGGAAGCCAGGCAATTTCGTGCCAGGAATCCAAACAGGAACCTACGGTAATTGCATACAGCAGTTTGGCTGGGATTAAGTGGCTTGGATCCTCTTGTTAGGCTCATAATAGAAGATATCAAATTACTGTAAAGAATACAGCAACACTCAAGAGGAGTCCAAATTTGATCCAAAAAATCATTCCAGATTATTATTTTTTTTTTTTTAGTGTTCTTGGCTGAGCTCCAGGATGGGCTCTAGTTCCAGGACACACACCACTGGGATTTGACTTAGCTTTTCTCTGGCTCATTCTCCCACAGGCCTGGCCTGCTTGCATCAGAACAAGGATGTTTGCTGCCCTGGCACCTCCAAGTCGAGGTTTCCATCCATCCTTCCTTTCTCCTTTTTTTTTGAGATGGAGTCTTGCTCTGTTGCCAGGCTGGAGTGCAGTGGCGCCATCTCGGCTCACTGCAACCTCCGCCTCCCTGGTTCAAGCAATTCTTTTGCCTCAGCCTCCCGAGTAGCTGGAACTACAGGCACGTGCCACCACGCCCAGCTAATTTTGTATTTTTAGTAGAGACGGGGTTTCACCATGTTGGCCAGGATGGTCTCGATCTCTTGACCTTGGGATCCACCTGCCTCGGCCTCCCACAGTGCTAGGATTACAGGCGTGAGCCACCGCACCCGCCTTTTTTTTTTTTTTTTTTTTTTTGAGACGGAGTCTTGCCCTGTCACCCAGGCTGGAGTGCAGTGGCGCGATCTCGGCTCACTGCAAGCTCCGCCTCCCGGGTTCACGCCATTCTTCTGCCTCAGCCTCCCAAGTAGCTGGGACCACAGGCGCCTGCCACCACACCCGGCTAATTTTTTGTATTTTTAGTAGAGACGGGGTTTCACCAAGTTAGACCAGGATGGTCTCGATCTCCTGACCTTGTGATCTGCCCGCCTTGGCCTCCCAAAGTGCTGGGATTACAGGCGTGCGCCACCGTGCCCAGCCTCTCTCTCTTTTTTTAAGAGATGGGGTCTTGATCTGTCACCCAGTGCAGTGGTGTCCTTGTAGCTCACTGCAGCCTTGAATTCCTGGGCTCAAGCAATCCTCCTGCCTCAGCCTCCTGAGTAGCTGGGACTACAGGTGCATGCCACCACACCCAGTTAACCCTATAATTTCAATTTCCTTTTTTTAGGAACTTTAGTTTATCTGACTGACCAACATGTCTTTCATATACTTTAAGTAATTCCTAGAATTTTAACAAATTAAAATCTTCACTGTTCCTTGAAAAGGCCAAATTATCTTAAACATTAAAAATAAGATTCCTAACATGTACAATTTCCTCAATATAAAAAATTAACAAGCTGGGCACAGTGGTGCTCGCCTATAGTACCAGCTATTCAGGAGGCCTGAGGCGAGAGGATTGCTTGAGCCCAGGAGTTCGAGGCTGTGGTGAGCTATGATCACGCCTGTGAATAGCTGCTGCACTCCAGCCTGAGCAACACAGCAAGACCTTGTCTCTGAAAAAGATTAATTGTATGGCAACCCACAGAGTGGGAGAAAACATTTGCAAATATCATATAAGAGATTTTATTCAGAATATATAGAGAACTCCTAAACCCTAATAAAACACCCAAAAAATGGACAAAAGACATGCACAGACATTTCTTCGGAGAAATTACAAAGAATCCAATAAGTACCGCATAAAAAATGCTCAACATCAGTCATCATTAGGAAAATGCAACTGAAAACCACAATGTGATACCATTTCATACCCATTAGGATGACCATTACCGAAAAAAAGAAAGGAGAAAAATATTGGCAAGGATTTGGAGAATCGGGATTCTGAGGCATTGTTGGGTGGGAAAGTAAAATGGTGCAGCTGCTGCGGAACGCAGTATGGCGGTTCCTCAGAAAATTAAACACAGAATTACCGTATGATCCAACAAGTCCACTTCTGAGTATAGATCCAAAAGAACTGAGAGCAGAGTCTTTTCTTTCTTTGAGATGGAGCCCAGGCTGGAGTGCAGTGGCGCGATCTTGGCTCACTGCAACCTCCGCCTCCTGGCTTCAAGCAATTCTCTGCTTCAGCCTCCAGAATAGCTGGGATTACAGCTGCCTGCCAACACACCTGGCTATTTTTTGTATTTCTAGTAGAGATGGGATTTCAGCATCTTGGCCAGGCTGGTCTTGAACTCTTGACCTCGTGATCCACCCGCCTCAGCCTCCCAAAGTGCTGGGATTACAGTTCTGAGCCACCCCACTTGGCCTGGGTCTAAATCTCATCTCCATCCTTCCTCTCAAAGATTGCCACATCATTGGACTGGATGGTGCATTTCTTTGGTTTTTAAATTGCATGTATGTGTTCCTGCCTACCTCTAAAGATGGACAGATTTGTTGTGACTGCAATATTTTTGCATTTAGTAAGGTTACAACGTATAAGTACATCTCAGTGACCTATAATTGGGTTCTGAATCTCTCCAACTTTATCTGACTGTAAGTCACATTGTGGAAGAAGGCTGTTCTCATGACATACATCCCTCTCTGGCTGGCGTTTTGCAAACATACCTTCAATCTTAGTCTTGAAGTGAGGGTATCTGTTGAGAATCTCCACCTGCTTCTTCCAGTCAAATTCATTCCGCCAGTAGGAGATGACTTTCTTCAGGTAGTTGGAGTTGAAGCCATAGTGGAAGCAGCTGTCCTCCAAAGGTGGGGTGAAACGGAACTTATCGATCCTCTGGTGTAAGTCCTGGAGCAAAATGCAGGACCCCAAGTTGAGAGGGATGGGAAGGACAGAGCGCAAGAGCAAAGTCTGTTTCCAGAAAACACAGCAAACCCTGCAGCCACAAGACACTGCACTCTGGGAGTGGCAAGGCAGTTTCCCACATCACTGGCTACTCCCAAAGCGGATGTGTTCTTCACTTCTTCCTTCTTCACTGTAGACTTTGCATTTCTTTTTTCTTTTTTTTTTTGAGATAGGGTCTCACTCTGTTGCCCAGGCTGGAGGGCAGTGGTGTGATCTCGGCCCACTGCAACCCCCACCTCCCAGGTTCAAGCCAGTCATGCCTCAGCTCCCAGAGTAGCTGGGATTACAGGTGTGAGCCACCATGTCCGGCTAATTTTTGCATTTTTAGTAGAGACGGGGTTTTGCCATGTTGGCCAGGCTGGTCTTGAACTCCTGGCTTCAAGTGATCTGTCTGCCTTGGCCTCCCAAAGTGGTGGGATTACAGGTGTAAGCCACTGCGCCCATCCCATCTTTTACTCTTTAAGTGTATACACGATACTCATCTTTAATTTACCCAGGCGTCTCTACAGCGGGAGTCAGCAAACTTTTTCTGTAAAGGGCCAGATAGTAAATATTCTAGGCTTTGCAGGCTGCAGTGACTCCACTCTGTCTTCGTAGTGTGAAAGCAGCCACAGCCAATGCACAGATGAATGGGGGTGGTGTGTTCCAATAAAACTTTATTTATGGACACTGAAATCTGACTGCTACAAAATTTTCACATCACAAACTATTATTCTTCTTTTGATTTTTTCCCCCTAACTCTTTAAAGAGGTAAACACTATTCTTGGCACGGGCGCTGTGCTAACACAGGTAGCAGGCTACATTTGGTCTATGGGCCTGGTTTCCTGACCCCAATATACAACATTGAATGATACATTATAACTGAGTTGGGATAAAAATTACAGGCCAGGCCCAGCACGGTGGTTCACGCCTGTAATCCCAGTGCTTTGGGAGGCCAAGGCAGGTGGATCACTTGAAGTCAGGAGTTCGAGACCAGCCTGGCCAACATGGCGAAACCCCATCTCTACTAAAAATAGAAAAATTAGCCAGGCATAGTGACAGGTGCCTGTAATGCCAGCTACTTGGGAGGCTGAGGCAGGAGAATCGCTTGAACCCAGGAGGCGGAGGTTGCAGTGAGCCAAGATCGCACCACTGCACCCCAGCCTGGTGACAGAGCAAGACCCTGTCTCCAAAAACTAAAAAATTTACAGACCAGGAGAGAGGGTGCAAGTCTCAGGGGCATGTATTAGGCTAAAAGGCCAGCCCCAGAGGGAGGAAGTTCATGTCAGCTTAGAGAGCCTCTCAAGCATCACCATTCCCAGGCTTCTTCCCAAGTGTTTCAGTCACCCCCAAACAGATTTTGGAAATCTCAGACTCCCTTAGGAGTCTAATTCCCTAAAGGAGCTTTCCTCAGGGCTCAGCCTTGGCCCTAAATAGCAAGGCTGCAGCAAGCAAGTCCTACCCAGGGAGCCTCAGCCTGGTTGCTCTTGGGTTTAGCCCAGCTTCTGCTTTTAAATCCCTTCCTCCTTGGAACTCTCATGACTTTTATCCATGCTTTTTGTGACATTTATCCTTATCCATCTTTTTCTTTTTTTGAGACGGCATTTCACTCTTGTTGCCCAGGCTGGAGTGCAGTGGTGTGATCTTGGCTCACTGCAGCCTCTGCCTCCTGGGTTCAGGGATTCTCCTGCCTCAGCCTCCCGAGTAGCTGGGATTATTATAGGTGCCCGCCACTATGCCCGGCTATTTTTTTTTTTGTATTTTTAGTAGAGATGGGGTTTCACGATGTTGGCCAGGCTGGTCTTGAACTCCTGACCTCAGGTGATCCGCCGCCTCAGCCTCCTAAAGTGCTGGGATTAAAAGCGTGAGCCACCGCACCCAGCCTATCTTTATTTATCTTTTAGTCTACTTTTCTTTGTGCACATTCCTTTTCTCATTCACTGGACTGTATGCTGTTGGACGGAAGGGGCTGTCTCTTCTCCCAAGCACTCACTGGGCCTGCACGCAGTAGGTGCTCAAAACCCACGGAATGAAAGAAAGGATTGGCAGGGCCGTGCCAGGCCTGCCTACTGTCCTGTCCCCCACTCAAGCCTTGCTCCTCCCCAAGAATGCATTCTCAGGTCACCCCACCTGCCCAGTCACCTCCTTCCTGACTCTATCCCTGTGCAGAGGAGGGGCAGCAGCTTCAGGATTAGATTGGACTTCAAATCCTTCCGCATGTTAGCTAGGCCGCCTTGAACGAGTTGCTTTATGCCCCCGAGCTTAAGCTTCTGCATCTGCAGTTTGGGAACAACAATCCTCACCCCGTGGGATCACCGTAGGGATTGAATGCGACCAGGAATGGCTGACACACAGCCGGTGCCTAACCAGTAGCATCCCTTCCTTCTCAGTGCTTCCTGGGTCTCTGATGGGAACCTGCTCACTTTCTCCCACAACCTCACTCCCAAGGCTTCAGGCAGGGCATAGAGGTGGTGATGACAGCTGCTTTCTGTGACCTTTGATGCAGGTTAACTGGGTCTGCTGGCACCCCATCTCCTGCCTGAGCACTGCTGGGCCTTGGGTAGGGAAAGGAGGAGAGATAAAGTGGGAGGGCTGGGCATCCCTCTCCAAAGCAACCTGCACCTGCCCAGCAGAGGAAAAGCAGACTGAAACACACTCCCAAGTAGGATGGACCATTCCCAAGCCCCCGTCCCCTCCCGCATCTGGCCTAAGACGCAACCCCTGTCTTCGAGACACCACCCTCTCCACTGCCCAGCCCGGCCCGGCCCAAGGTGCCTTACGTGGATCTCCTCATCTGACGTTTCCACCTTGAAAGGGCGGATGCTGTCGTCCTCCCTGGCTGCGGACCTCGTGCCTGGCCCCCACCACCCATCTTCAAGTGGCAAAGTTTCCTCTTTGTCCCGGGAGATGAACCAGTAGATGGCAAAGCCCAGCACTGAAGTGAGGAGGATTTCTAGCCACATGGCTCCTGCAAGATGAGGGGAAGCCTTTAACAACGGAGCCCACCCAGCCCAGCCCTGACAGCCCAGAGACTCTGATCCACAGCAGGCTCTTTCCTGCTGCGCTCCAACCCTGTCCCTGATTTTATTTACACTTGACCTAATATATACATATTATATATATATACACACACTATATACATATTATATATAGTATAAATATTATATATATATGATATAGAAAAATGGAAAAACAACAGACAATGAGACAAAATCACCCACAATCCTACTAAGCTTTGAAAACTGTTCATCATCCTGGGAAAATAGGAACCTGGTTTGGCTTCTGCACAGCCCTGGGTAGGGGGTTTTGCGAGCTACATTTCTGAGGCCTCATGTTTTTTTTTTTTTTTTTTGAGATGGAGTTTCACTGTGTCACCAGGCTGGAGTGCAGTGGCACAATCTCAGCTCACTGCAACCTTTGCCTCCCAGGTTCACACCATTCTCCTGCCTCAGCCTCCCGAGTAGCTGGGACTACAGGCACGTGCCACCACACCCAGCTAATTTTTGTATTTTTAGTAGAGATGGGGTTTCACCATGTTGGCCAGGATGGTCTCGATCTCTTGACCTCGTGATCCGCCCGCCTCGGCCTCCCAAAGTGCTGGGATTACAGGCGTGAGCCACGGCGCCCGACAGCCTCATGTTTTTTGCATGTCTGAGAAGGCTTCTGTCCACGACCTCTGGGTTCCCTCCCCCAGGGGAGAGGAGCACCTTTCCTGAATGGTGGCCCACAGCCCCTGCTCTGTCCTTCTTGGAGAGAGGCTTATCCTCAGGGCAGACAGGGGGTAATGGGGAGGCCCAAGTGCTGGGAGAGTAAGTTCAATTTGGGGTTGGGGGACACTGCTAGGAAGCCCAGCCATGGCCACACAGCTTAGCTGTGTGTGTAAGAGCTTTATTGAAACATAATTCATATACCATACAATTCGCCCATTTAAAGTGAACCCTCCAATGGTTTTTAGGATATTCACAGACATGTGCAGCCATAGCCACAGTCAACTGTAGAACATTTTCATCAGCACAGAGAAACTCCATACCCTTCAGCTGTCGCTCCCCTACTGCCCTCCACGTTAGGTCCTAAGCAGCCTCTAATCTACTTTCTGTGTCCACAGTGTTGCCTGTTACATTTCACATCAACTCAGTTGTCTTTTAATCCCCATTTGTCTGACTCCTGTGTCTTTTTTGATCAGAAGAGGAAGAAACCATAGTCTTGGCAAAGCACTATCAGGCAGATACCAGCCCAGCATTGTTATCTAGCTCTTCATCTTCCTCATTCCTAGGGAAGTAACCCACAGACTGTTCTTGTTCAGAGTAACCTGCATGAATATGCGGGCCGTCCTTATGCCTGAGTCAGAGGAGGGTCTCTAGATGCACTGCAGTTAGGACCCAGACGGAGGAGAAAGCATCGAGTTCTGACAAGGCCCCTGCAGACCACGCCCCAGCAGCGCCCCTCGCTCTGTCTTGGAAACCCAAGGCAGGAGGTGGTCCCTACTGGGAACCCCACCACTTGCGTGTCCTCCATTGGCTACATGTCAGATGTTTGGGACTCTGCTGGGGGGTTGCAGAGGCCCTGGAGTTTGCTCCTGTCAAGAGCTGCCCCTCTAAACCTAGAATTGGGCTACTGGGGGTCGTTCTATGAAATACTTGTCCACAGTGGTCCAGTGATAGAGCTCCAAACAGAAATCCACCCAGGGCGATGGCTCTCGCCTTATTCCTGCAGTTCTGTAGGAAATCTAATCAGGAAAATCAGCTTGGCACCCCCCACCTCCCCGTTTCTATCAGTGATCCCAGTGAACTCCCAGCTTCCCACCCTCAGGCCCTAGAGTCATCTCCAATTCTTCCCCCACAGCCCATCACCAAGTCCTCATGCCATCAGATTCAGCCCCCTGTGTGCCTCGCCCCCTCCCCTGGACCAGAGCCCTTATCACCCCACATGTGATTATGGAGACAGCTTTCAAGAGAGGAAACCCACAACCTCTTCTCTCATAGTCACCAGCATACTTCTTAGAACCGACTGCAGCCTTCGTCCTGGGAATCATGCCCAGGTGTCCACCCTTGAACTTCCAATCTATCTCCCTCTCTGGATTGTGAAACTCTAAAGTGCCTCAAGGTCTCACTGATCAACATTTACTCAGTCTACCATGTGCCGGGGGCAGGCCTTCACTATCCCTGCTGGAGACACGTGGGACACGTTGATGCATGTTCCATCTCCAGCCAAGCCAGGCCATTGCTTTCCCTTTTTTTTTTTTGAGACAGAGTCTCAAAGAGTGCAGCGGTGCGATCTCGGCTCACTGCAACTTCTGTCCCTGGGTTCAAGAGATTCTCGTGCCTCAGACTCCTGAGTAGCTGTGATTACAGGTGCATACCACCACCTCCTGCTAATTTTTGTATTTTTAGTAAAGACAGGGTTTCACCATGTTGGCCAGGCTGGTCTCAAACTCCTGACCTCCAGCGATCCGCCCACCTCGGCTTCCCAAAGTGATGAGATTACAGGCACGAGCTGCTGTGCCTGGCCCTGTGGCTTTCATCTTTCAATCCCAAGCCCCAACAGTGCCTGGGCCCCAAGGACCCTATGTCAGCTGATCAGATGGGCAGCTGGGACCACACTCCCACAATAAAAACAAGGCAGGGAATACCTGGAAATGAGTTCCTCTTATTTAAGGAATTCAGAAAAGAAAAAACATGCATCAGCTTCTTTCATTTCCAGAAAGACGTTATATCTCTGCCAGGAAATCCTGCCCTTTAAGAAGATGGAGAAAAGTCAGCTACAAGCCCCTGTGGTATTGAAAGCAGGACTAGGGGTTAGGGACTGGGAGACACATGGGAGCGTGTGGGAGGCAGCGGAAGGCAGAGAGCAGAGCTTCCCCCAGCAACAGGAGCAGCTGAACACACTTCACCGGGCAAGCAGATCCTACCACAATAAACCATAGCTTGGGAAGGCAGGGCTGTGCCCGTCCTGGGCACTGCCTTGACCCACAGTGCCCAGCACTGGTGACTGGCCCAGCACAGCGAAGAGCTCCACCAATATTTTATGCACTAGAAGCTAGTAAGACACATTTTGCATGATGTTGTCAAGGAGGCTGCGAGCATAATGAACAATAAAGAGGGATCACCCTCCCCAGTGAACTTTACAAACCACCCTCCTTACCTGTACCTCAGCACAGGGAGAAGCACCGCTGTCGCGTCCCTCTAGGATATAAATGTGCAACTTTCCCCTTTCTGGGCAGAAAGATCCCAGTGCTTTCACCTGTCCACCAGGCTCCACGTTCTCACCCTCTGATTACTCCTTGGGAAAGAGAGCTGTGGAGCTCTGCACCTGGCGATGCTCTAAGGGCCTGTGAGAGAGGCAGGGCAGGCTGCAGGCACTGGCCCCCACTCCCCATGGCCTTTTGACAATTGCACAGTCCTGCCAAGTCAGCCAATCTCATGTGTGCACAGCGTGGTTATCTCCCCTGGACTTTGCACAGCAAACTGAACCACGTTGACCTGAGAGATACAGGGCTGAAATGATCAGTGCTCGAGTCCCATCTAAAAGAAGGGAATCTGGGACAAGGGGCATTATGATGGCCCCCACCAGCACTACCAGGTGTATCACCCAGGAAGAGGAGGGCAAAGTGACAGATTCAAAGAGAATTTTAAAAACACGATCTCTTGCATTCTAATTAAGATAACAAGAATATTAGTACTTGCTTGGCTCAAGGATGGTGCCTTACAGCCACTGATCTCAGATTACAAATAGGCTCTACTGCAGTGTGTTACTTTGCCACCTAGTAACAGCCCTTTATTTAATAGCAGGTAGTTAATGCACCAAAGAAAGGTGTTCTTGATTAGCCTGGTGTGACAGCAGGTGTTGACTGTGTGTGGGTGGGTTTTCAACCCCGCTGCCGCCTTGCGTTCCCACGTGAACAGTCCTTCTCCTTGCTGCAGGCAATATTCACTTTCACCAGCCCAAGCCCAAGGAGCCCACCCTGGGGAGGACGGAGGGGGTCACCACGGCTCCACACCCCCCGTCTGCTTTGTCGGAGAGCTGGCCAGGCAGAGTGGCGCCCTCTTGACTGAGCCTCAAACCTTTGCTTTCCTCTTACTCCAAATAAAGCCACCTGGCGAAGGAGCTCGGAGGCCTGATGGCAGCCTGCTGGGCGCTTGACAATTCCTAGACCCTGGTAAATGTAATCCATGGTACATGCAAATCCACCCACTAAAGAGCCACAGTTCATCAAACTTGACTTTCCTTTTCACTTATTTAAGGCAAGAATCAGAGTAGGCAAGGGGCTTAGCCTAAATCACACTGCAGTTGTGAGGATTAGAATCTGTGGCCACAGCACTCACTCCTGGTCTGTCACTGGGTGTGTTGCACCCCAACTCCCCTTCTTGTTCCCTCTCAGCACCTGTTTGCAGCCTTGAGTCTTCAGGCCAGAAGGGACTCCTAGAGCACAGACGTCTCCCAGGCCTGCATAGCTTTCCTCAAAAAATGTAATAATAAGAAACAACACCCTCCCCTATCTGGTGGGTCAGCCAGTCCTGGGAAGGACTGCGGGGGCGGCGGGGGTGGGCGGTCTTAGAGTGTGACCAATGAGTCCAGGCACCCACTCTCTATCTGCCTGACCCTGCCCACACATTCTGCTGCAGTTTGAGACAGAATTGCAGATACCCACCGCCCAGGCAGGGAGGATCTAGAGAGTGCCAGGCACCCAGCAGGCTGTCCTCAGGCCTCTGGGCTCCCTCGCCAGGGCTGTGGCTTTATTTGGAGTAAGGGGAAAGCAAAGGCTCGAGGCTCAGTCAAGAGGGTACCACTCTGCCTGGCCAGATCTCCGACAAAGCATGGGGGTGTGGAGCCATGGAGACCCCCTCTGTCCTCCCCAGGGTGGACTTCTTGGGGTTGGGCTGGTGAAAGCGAACATCGCCCAGAGTGAGAAGGACTGTTCACGCAGGAACCCAAGGCGGCAGAGGACCTGGGGTGGGCTGGGGAGGGGGTGGCACTAAGCAGATGAGAGCCCTCCCCTCCCTCTCATGGCCTCCCTCTCTCACGGCCACCCAGCACTCAAGAGGACGGAGCAGGGCTGCATCACCCCTACATCCACCGGGTGGGCCAGTTGATAAGTCACTGCCACTGGGCATGGAAGCTGGAGAGGAACTCGGCAGCCTCGAGTCCAAACCCCTGCTCTACAGCCAGGGAAAGCGGGGGCCGAGTGACTGAGTCTGGGGAAGCTTGATGGCCAACTTGGGTGATGCCATTTAAGGAGCCAGCCTGGGTTTCCCGGAGACTCCCCATCCCATGGCTCCCCTCAAAACAGCAACTCTGACGACCTTTGACTTTAGAAATGAAAACATCTTGGAGGTTACAATATGAGGGCTTTGGCCCAGTGTGGTAGCTCATGACTGTAATCCCAGTACTTCGCGGGGCCAAGGTGGTGAATCACTTGTGGCCAGGAATTCAATATCAGCCTGGGCAACATAGCAAGACCCTCATCTTAAAAAAAAAAAAAGTAATAAAGGGGCTGCTTGCTTTCCTCTTTGGGTCGTTCAAATCTCGGCTCCACTGTTTACTAGTTGAGGGGCTCTGGGCAAGTTATGAAACCTCTCTAAGCTCAGTAGCTGCATCTGTAAAATGGGGATAATAATGTTGAACTACTTATTATCAACATGTGTGTTCCTTCCTCTTCCCCTAAATCCCTAATTACCGTGCAGCATCTCTGCCTTGTAACAGACCCCAGAGGAGCCCCTGTTCCTGTTATTTAGCCCACACCCCAAGGTCCCGCTGCAGCCGTGTGCACATAAACAGGCTGGACGTGAGGGAGTGCATGGCGTCAGGCACCGTGGTCTGGCAGCATCTGCTCTCCTCTCCATGTGCCTTCACCAAGGACATGATTTGGGAGGATGACCAAAAGCACAAGGCTATGTACATCTTCGGGTATCAGCGTTTTGCAAGATATGTCCCTGGGGTAATCTCCACCCCTCTTTTCCATCTGTTCGGAGAAGGTGCATTCTCAGCATCAAGGGGCAGAATTCTGGTGGCTAAGCCTTCACCTTTCCAAGGAGAGCTATATTTATCTCTTCCCTGTGGTCAGCTCCTGCTGATGTAGCAAACATTAGAACTTCTTCAAAACATCAAAGTTTAGGAGACACCATGAAAAACTGAGAAGTAAAGCAATACAAAATGAGAGTGCCTGCTTTATTTTGCTAGCACCTGAAATCAGAGCTTCGTTGATCTGCCTCAAAAGTTCCAGAGATATATTTTATCTGATTTGAGTTTTTGTTTCGTAATGCACTTTTCCAGAATACTGACAAGTTACTGGGCTGAGAGTTTGTGCAGGAGGGGGTTGGAGGGGAAGCCTTTCAGAATGAAATCATTTTATTCTCGAAGCCAAGGTACTCTTCCCAACAAAATGGTTCACTTGCCTAGTAAAGAAAATACAATTTTGTTGCAAACCAGCATGATTTTTTTTAAAAACGGGACTGGAAGATAGTGGTCATTTAGCTACAAGATACTGAGCTCAGAGGGGAACTTGATGAACATTTGGCTCCTACTGTAAGAAATGGGATTGCATACATTTTAATTCCAATTCTACACTGAAGTCAAATTTTGGGCATGCATTTGTGAAACGTGGAAGAAAATCTCACTAAGTTCAAGGTGAAGAAGTTAGATGAGCAATCAATGGTCTTTACCCTTCAAAGATGGACTAAATGTAAACTGTTAGAAAGCAACAAATGATACAAGTAGAGTACTTGTTAGTTTACTTGTGTTTATCTTTCTGGATCTGAGGTATAAAGGACAGTTTTAAATACGGGAGAGCAAATAAAGTAGGTGCTTTGTTCTTTGGCACAGTTAAAAGGTAAATCACCTGTAATCCCAGCACTTTGGGAGGCCAACGCAGGCAGATCACTTGAGCCCAGGAGTTTGAGACCAGCCTGGGCAACATGGCAAAACCCCATCTCCACAAATAATAAAAAAAAATTAGCCAGGCATGGTGGTGCATGCCTGAGGTCCCAGCTACTTGGGAGGCTGAAGTGGGAAGATTGCTTGAGCCCAGGTGGTTGAGGCTGCAGTAAGCTATGATCACTGCACTCCAGCCTGAGAGGAAGAACCTGTCTCAAAAAAAAAAAAAAAAAAAAAAAGAACCAAAAAATGAAAAACAGGCTGGGTATGGTGGCTCACACCTATAATCCCAGCACTTTGGGAGGCCAAGGCGAGCAGATCACTTGAGGTCAGGAGTTCGTGACCAGCCTGGCCAACATGGTGAAACCCCGTCTCTACTAAAAACACAAAAATTAGCTGGGTGTGGTAGTGTGCACTTGTAGTCCCAGCTACTCGGGAGGCTGAGGCAGAAGAATCGCTTGAACCTGGGTAGGCGGAGGTTGCAGTGAGCCGAGATTGCCCCACTACACTCCAGCCTGGGCAACAGAGCAAGACTCCATCTCAAAAAAATAAGAAAAGGTAGATCAGTTTAATAATTTAATGGAACTTAATATTTCTGTTACACTGGGGTAAAAATAAAAGTTTGCTTTTTAAAAATTCTCTTAAGTGATGTCACTAAGTCAAGTTTTAAAACATACAATTCATTTTAAGATTGATACTTAAAGTTCAAATGAACTCTTTTTCTGTTATTTGAATGTGGTTTTTAAAGTGCCAAGAAGTTATTTGTTTTTTAAAGTAAATAAGAGATTTGGATTGGCGCCTTGGAAAAGCAAGTATAAACATGTTTTTGGACCAGAGGTTGGTTCAGCAACACTGAGTGTAACTACTGGCTGGGTACGGTGCAGGCACCGGGACTAACACAGAACCCTGCAACTGTAGGAGCTCACACTTTAGCAGGGCAGACAAACGGATAACAGATAAACACCCTTCCAGTTATAGACACATACTATATGCACACAGATGGAAGAGAAGTGTGCACAAGCAGAAGTGGTTAGGTTTTGCCACAAAGTTTTCACAGAGAAGGGGTCATCAAGCAGGGTTTTTAAGTATGAATAGGAGTTTACCAGGAGAAAAATAATGGTGGAATGGGAATAATCCAGGCAGAAAGAAGAGCATGTGGAATGGAATGGGATGGAAGTGAGGAAGCGCATGGCATGAATGAAAAAACACAAGAATCTCATAGGCTGTTTTCGGGTAAGAGTTGATGATTCCACATTTCCGAGTGTAGTTGTCTCATTTACTACTATACTATCTCTTTTATAAATTGCTACTTCATCACGAGCTGACCCAGGAGTTTTAACTTAGAAATCGTGTTTACAATTCAGATTATCCTTCTGTAAATTACATGCTGAAAAGAGTGAGCTAAGAAAATATACTTGGGGACAGGTGTGGTGGCTCATGCTTGTAATCCCAGCACTTTGGAGGCCAAGGTGGGCAGATCACCTGAGGTCAGGAGTTCAAGACCAGCCTGGCCAACATGGTGAAACTCCATCTCTACTAAAAATACAAAAATTAGCCAGGCATGCCTGTAATCCCAGCTACTCAGGAGGCTGAGGCAGGGAGAATTGCTTGAACCCAGGAGGCGGAGGTTGCAGTGAGCCAAGATCACACCACTGCACTCCAGCCTGGGGAACACAGCAAGACTCTGTCTCAAAAAAACAAAAAAAAGAAAGAAAGAAAATATACTTGGGAATGTGAGGATTTTGTGGTTGAGTGAAGAAAGGTGGCCCGGACAGGAGATTACTCAGAACTCAACGGTTCACCACAGCTGTCCTTGATGAGCTGGTGGCTGTGGCAAACACACCATCAGATTGGGATGTTGAGGCAGACTGCTAGCAATGTTCTCTCCTTCTTCCTTAGCAAAGGATTTTTAATTTTAGTTGGAGAAGACCAGCCAAACACTTGACATTTCTTGGCCCCCTCACAGCTAAGTATGACAGAGTGATTAAGTGCGGACAAAGAGTTATAAATGTATTAGAGCAGAGCCACCTGGGGCCCAGACAGTACCTTGTGTCAAAATGTTCTCCAGTGCATCTGAAATCGCACTGTGATCCTGTCCCCCTAAACTTTGTCTTCTCTTGGTGTTCCCTCCCTCAGTAACTGACATTACCCGCCCTGCTACCGCCAAGCCAAAAACCCAGGCAATGTCCTTGAAAGCCCTCTCCTTCACTCCGCCACAGATATCAGTAAGTTCTGGCAGCTGAACTTCCAAAGTACATCTCAAATCCATCTCCAACCCAGCCCAGGTTCCTGTGGCTCTCCCCTGGACTACTACCCTGCCCGGTCCACTCACATCTGCTCTACCCCTTCCGACACAATGGCCACTCTGAAGCCACAGCAATCTTTTTACAACATTTTTTTTTTTTTTTAGATGGAGTCTCTCTCTGTCCCCAGGCTGGAGTGCAGTGGCACGATCTCGGCTCACTGCAACCTCCGCCCTGGTTCAAGCAAGTCTCCTGCCTCAGTCTCCTGAGTAGCGGGGACTACAGGCACATGCCACCATGCCCAGATAATTTTTGTATTTTTAGCAGAGATGGGGTTTCACCATATTGGCCAGGATGGTCTCAATCTCCTGACCTCGTGATCCGCCCCGCCTCCGCCTCCCAAAGTGCTGGGATTACAGGCATGAGCCACCATACAAACCTTTTTTTTTTTTTTAATGGAGACAGGTTCTCACTATATTGCCCAGGCTGGTCTCAAACTCCTGGGCTCAAGTGATCCTCCTGCTTTAGCCTCCCAAATAGCTGGATTACAGGCATGAGCCAGGCCAGAGTGATCTTTTGGAAATGCAAATCTGATCATGTATATCCCATCCCCTGCGAAACCCTTAAAGAGCTTCCCATTGTCCTTGGGTTAATGTGGCCTTCAAGGCCTGTGTGATCTCACCACTCCCCTAGCCCGTCAGAGTGCTACTGGTATCAATATTATGGAGAAACAGTTTACTTGAAAGCTAAGTGAGAGTTTTAGGGCTGGGATCTCACGCTGCCCCCCGATCTTTCAGTTTTGTGCTCACCATGCTGTCCTACTGTGGGGCTTTATGAAGGCGAATCCCTCTGTTGAAAAGCTATTCCCTCCCCTTCCCACCTCCCTAACTTCTATCCACCTTTCAGATTTCAGACTGACTGTCCCTCCTCTGGGTAGCCTCTCCTGACCTATCCCAGCAAGGCAGATCTCTCAGTCCTAGCCTTCGTCGAGCTCACATTTGTCAGGGTGATTATGTGACTGACAGCTGGACGGAAGCTCCTGTAGGCCACTGACCATGTCTGCTTTGGCTCCCATCTGGACTCCCAGTGCCTGGCCTTCTAGTAGATGCTTAATTATTTGTTGAATGAATGAATGAATTTAAAAATTCTTTGAATGAGAGCATAGAAAATTAATCAGAACTTTTGAACAAGAAGAGCTGAATTCCCCTTGAGGAATAATAAATATAACCTACTTAGCCTAGTTGGTAGAGACAGACCATAAGATGCAGGAAGAGGGCTGAGTAGGTGGCATGAGGCACTATAACGCCCCCTGACCCCAAAGAAGACTGGAGAACCAGTATCCTAGGCGCACTACAAATATCAGGGTTTTGGGTCTAAAAAGATGGGGTCAGACTCAGATCCGGCCACACAAAGTAAAGGGGCAGGTCTACCGCCTGCCCAAAGACTCCCCTCCCCCAACCCAAGCAAGCAGTCAGAACCTCACCACAAGAAAGTGCTCCTAAAATCGCAGTAAAGTGCTAGCCGGCCATGACTCAGCACTTGCCATGTGCCCGGCCTTGGCTAAGTGCATTGCAGGGCAGAATGCCCAAGTATTTTTCCAGAACAAAGGCCATGAGGTGGACCCAGCCCTGCGACAGTTGGGCAGGCCTGGCTCTGACTGCGTTTCTCTAATAGTGACTGAGACTCACAGCAGCGTGAAAAGCCAGTGCTTCTCCTGGGGGAAGTCTGCCACTTTGGGGAGGAAAGTGTGGGGGCAGAGAGGGTAAGGGAAAAACTATGGCATGACCTGCCCCTCAGATGCCAGGCCAGAGAGGTAGGTGGGCTTGGAGGGTCTGCTGCTTCTGCAGGCCTGGTCCCAAGCCTGCCCCCATACTGCCCTCCCCAGCACCCCAGCCTCATCACTCCTCCCTGGGGAAGGCGAAGGGAACATCCAGTGGAAAGAGAAAAACAGATGGCTTCCCTCCCATTCCTGGCCTGCCTGCCAAGCGGACGCAGGATGGGAGCCTGGGAGCGTCCCTGCTGCGAACTCCCTGTCAGCAGCTACCCAAGCCTTGGGGCTCCCAGGGGCTTCCCAAAAGCTATCCTGAAGCTCCCAGCCCCACTCCCTTGGCTGGCTCAAGAGTGATGGAGGCAAACCCTGGGGGGAACTCCCAGCTTCTCCCTTAGCCATTGTCCCTGAACCCCAGGGACCCCTGGAGACTCAGGATGGAAGAGGCCGGATGCAGGCAAACTGGGATTGTGCACCAGGCCAATGGCCGTGTTTATCTCTGTGCAAGCGCCGGAGCCAAGCCCTGGGAAAACAGCTTAGAGCCAGAAACCAAGGGAAAGGAAAAATGCAGTTTACAAGCAGGAAAAAAAAAGCTGGGGGAGAGTAAAAGAGCAGTAAAAAGTGTCAGGAGACAGCCTTCTTGGGGGCAGGAGTGCTGTTCTGGGGCATATCGCCCTCTGTGTGGGAGGGAATTCCCTCCACCTCCATGCTATCTACATGTGTGGAGAGATAGAAAGAAAACAATTTGGGATTGGCACTGGGATGCCAATGTGGTTGAGGGAGCCCCGAGCCAGCCCGCGGGCGGTTAGGCCCTCACTGCCTGCTTTGCTGCCTGGCCCTGCTGCCTGCCAGCCATGTAGCCTCAGGTCAGTGACTCCACTTCTCCAGGCCTCCGTGGCCCCATCTGCTGTGGAGGGTCTGGAGAGGGGAAGGGGAAGGCCACGCGGGTGGGCTGGCCAAATCCTGTGCGCCTTTGGAGAGGGGACGGCTACTTCCACACTCTTTAAAGGCCACACAAACTTTAAGTTACAGAACTCAAGAAGACCGAGAGACGCCCCACATGCTGCAGGGCTCATGAGCTCTTGGCCTGGAGTTTCATTTGAGGTCCCATTCCATCTCACATTCTGCCAATTAAAATTAGAGCTGTTGAGTTTCTTCCATTGGTTCTAAATTACCAGAGAAAAAACTCAAGCAGAACCCAGTTCACCACCTATAAGGAAAAAGCATTGCCCTCTATGCAATTTCAGTCCTTGACATTCTCTTTTTTTATCTTTTAAAATTAAAAAAAATTAGAATAACTTGTTTTTTCTTTTAATTTTAAAGACAGAGCCTTGCTTTATTGCCCAGGCTGGAGTGCAATGGTGCAATCTCAGCTCATTGCAGCCTCCACCTCCCAGATTCAAGCAATTCTCATGCCTCAGCCTCCTGAGTAGCTGGGATTACAGGCACCTGCCACCACCATGCCCGGCTGATTTTTGTATTTTTAGTAGGAAAGGGGTTTCGCCATGTTGGCCAGGCTGGTCTCAAACTCCTGTTAAGCGATCCGCCTGCTTTGGCCTCCCAAAGTGCCGGGATTACAGGCATGAGCCACCGTGCCGGGCCAGTCCTTGGCATTCTCTACTTGAGTGGAGAGAGGCTCCTATTCCAGGGGATAATAGGAGCAGATCATATAACACACTTACCGGAGTTCCTTCCCACCATTAACCACACTCTGCACCTCCCCCTTCTCCCCAAGGTGTCTTTTCCTCAACAATGTGCTCCACGATCTGGAAGCTTCCTTGCAGTGTGTAACAGGAGAGCACTGAAAGCCGGGCCTCATGGAGGAACCTGAGCCTGCCGTCTCATCTAGCAGAGCAGCAAGAGGACTAGGGGTGCTTCCTGTAGGGCAGCAAGAGGACTAGGGGTGCTTCCTGTAGGGCAGCCCGAGGACCAGGGTCCGAGTTCTGGGTTGTTTGGTCGTGGCAAAGGTTAGTTTGTTTGTGGCAATGCTTAGGTTTCAAAAAGGAGTTTAAAAGTCCCAAAAGACTAAAAATATTTATGGGGTTCAATCAACAGTCCTGAAGGCAACTCTGAAATTAAGATGTTCCATCTTGACCGGGTGCCGTGGCTCACGCTTGTAATCCCAGTACTTTGGGAGGCTGAGGCAGGTGGATCGCTTGAGCCCAGGAGTTCAAGACCAGCCTGGGCAACACAGTGAAACCTTGTCTCTACAAAAAAAAAAAAAAAAAGAAAAGAAAATTAGCTGGGCATGGTAGTGCACGCCTGTAATCCCAGCTACTTGGGAGGCTGAGGATGGCTTGAGCCTGGTGGGGCGGAGTTTGCAGACAGCTGAGATGGCGCTACTGCACTCCAGCCTGGACAACAGAGCCAGACCCTGTCTCAAAAAAAAAAAAAAAAAAAACAAAAACAAAAACGATGTCCTGACAGGGTATCACTATGACCCTGATAGCAGCCTTCCTAGTAGGGTGTGGAAGTCCTGCCTCAGTGAGGCACACATGGAACCGGAAGATGGCAGGGTTGCTTCTTCCACCTGGTGGCTGTGCCCTGACCTGGTGGCTACATTTGCTGGGCCCACTGCTATTTCCCCACAGGAACAACTTGGCAGCAAACAGGTCCTGCCACAGCCAGAAAAACTGGGACGTGGGAAAGTATATTCATTTCCCCCAAAGAGCTGGTAAGAGTCAGTCTTCTCTTATCACTGCAGGATATACCCATACCTGGAAAGATGGCCTTGGGGCTTGGCACTGGGACCAATGTATTTCTCTTACTTTCCTAAAGTCTCTCCGAAATTAGCCAAGTCTCACCAGTTCTAGCAGAAAGAGGGATACAATTTTGTAGGACCGGAAAGTCACCCCTCAATGCGGCCAGTGTCTCTCGTTTCACAGGGAAAGCAAATTCCCAGGCTGAGTTGCCAGAGGACAAGCTGAGGTGGTGGCCTTTGGTGAGGGCTGGAGGGCCAATGGCTGCCTGCTCCTGGCCTCTCACAGCATGGCTCTCTGACCCTTCAGGGACGCACTGAGACCTCCTGCTCCCAGTCACCAGCCTCCCACAGCCTTCAAGAGTCACAGTCCAGGCTGCTCCTGGACTAAAGCCAGCCAGGCGGGCCCGTGGCAGAGACACTCAGAACACGGCCTAGACTTCAGGATGTGTCTGGGCACCCCCAACCGCTGTGAGGAGGGCTAGAGAAGCCCTGAGCTGTGACACTGGGGTGGGAAGACTTAAACACACCATCTCCCATACTACAACCGTCTTAAGAAGAGGTAGTTTTTCTTTTTAAAAGTTATTTGAGACAGGGTCTCGCTATGTTGCCCAGGGTGGTCTTGAACTCTTGGGCTCAAGAGATCCTCCTGCCTCAGCTTCCTAAAGTGCTGGGATTACAGGTGTGCTCCACCACTCCCAGCTAATTTATTCTTTATAGAGACGAGGTCTCACTTTCTTGCCCAGGCTGGTCTCAGAACTCCTGGGCTCAAGTGATCCACCCACCTCAGCTTCCCAAAATGCTGGGATTACAGGTGTGCGCCATCTTGCCCAGACAGTTTTTCTGTTTTAAAGAGAATTAAAAATGAAGCTCAGATATGTGAAGTAGTTAATCCAGCTCTTAAGTACCAAAAAGACATTAAAATTCAGTCTCTATTCATCAAACTTCCCAAATGCTAAAGGCAGCAAAAACTCCTGCTCCTGACCTAAGAACAAGGCCTGTGATCCTTAGTTTGTGGAGTAGCTGGAGAATTTTCCAGAAGTCTCTTTAACTCCTCAGAGAAAAGAACACTTTCCCCTCTTCTGCAAGCTTGCTCAGTTAGGCCTTGGAGAGCCTAATGGGTGTGGCTGTGCGGGGGATGGACCATGCACTAAACCACACCCACCCACCAGGCAACAGACGGAAAGACACAGACAGCAGGGCGGGTGGGCATGAGGACTCCACACCAGGTCTCTGAACCCATCTCCTGGAATGCCGTAGGTCAGGCTGTGGCAGTCAAATGGCTGCTTTCTGCTGAGAAAGGATGAACTATGACTTCCCCTGGGAAAGTAAATAAACCTTGACAATAGGGGAGGCTGCTCAGTGTGAGCTTGGTTTGCACAATCGTGTGCTCAGTTATATAACGGAGGATTGGATTGCGCAGTTTTCTCCTTGTTGAGAGGAAGCTCTTCCCGGAGCGCCCACCAGCTCCTCCCTCCTCAGGAGAGGGGTGCGGCTGGATCCTTGGCAACGCTTTGGTCCCCTAACGGGGGAACTGCTGGGGTGCCTTCTCCCTCCTGCAATCCCCACCTTATCCCACAGCCCCTTGGAGACTCTGCTCCTAAGCCACTAGGTCTGGGTCAAGAACCACACACAGGCAGCCCAGGGGGCCAGCTGGGCTGGGCAGTGACCCTCCTGCCTTGACTCAGGGCCCTTGAACTCTTAAGATTTTGCCTCCCCTACCCTGTGGCCAGGGCCTTCACTCTAGTTGAAGTGTCTTCACTGGACCCAGCAGAGGCTACAGGGCCCACTGAGTCCCTTCAAAACTCACCGTTTCCCTCCTACACATTCCTTTCCTGAAATCCCTTCAGACTTTGCCACAGAATCATCACATAGCAGAGCTGCAAGAAGGCCTGCAGATCGCTGAGCCTAACCTCATTTTACAGATGAGGTCCAGAGAGGGGACACATTCATGGCAGAGCTGGGACATGAGCCAAGTCTTTTTTCCAGCCCAATCCTCTTCCCACATCACTGTATTACCTCTCAAAGGAATGAATTGCTATTGATGGGATTTATGGCCCTAGCAGAGGTGGGTTTTCAGTATGAGATCCTAGGCGCCCCTTGAATCACTATCTGTCTACTCCATCTGTGCCCACTCTGTCCCCGAGTGGGTGGGCTTCGAGCTACTTCTTCAGCAGGGGTGACCAGCTCATGCTTGGTCCTCCCTTATTTGGTACGCCCAGCTGTGATCCATGCGGTTGAACCTCTTGGCGTAAGAACTGAGAAATGAATCTCAGTAGCCCCTGCTTTCACATGTCTGGGCCTGGGCCAAGATACCAGAACAGGAATCAAGGTGCCAGGTGAGCAATCACCAAGCCTGGGTATCAGGTCGACAGGAGGGGCACTGTGCATTGGTGAACCTGGGCTCCCTGAAAATGCCAGTTATGCTTAAGACATCAGGCAGGAACCAGGACACCCCAGGAGGGGCCTGAACAGAGTCACTCCACCTCCTGCAGTGGTCAAGATGCCCTTTCTGCAAAGGTCCCTCTGCCCACAGAGCCCTCATTCAGGGCTTCCTGAAGATGTTCCCAGCCGCGTAAGTCCATGCCAGCTAGTGTGCTTCAGGCACAGCTGAGAGGCAGGAGGCATCACGCAGAGAGCATGTGGCTTGTCACAGACGGTGCTGAGGTTCACCCTGGCTGTCTTGCTGAGCAGTTATTTTCCGTGGAAGGTCCTTCCTTTCCTGGAATTGGGAAGAAGGCCGCAGAAAGCTCAGGAGTCCCCTCACTTACAGACTGAGCTAGTTCAGTTTATCCAGTAGGTCACTCATCAGCTTGACCCACACTCTGCAAACACAAACATCAGGCCATTCAAGCTGGGCACACTCCTGCCCCCAGCCTTTGCACCTGCACCCCAGGCAGCAGCTTGGCTGCTCCCTAACTCTTCAGGTCTATGCCAGTGCCACCCTTCAGTGAGGCCTTCCCTTTCCACCTGGCACTCCTCTCCCCTCTTTAAAGTTTTATTTATCTCCATATTACACATCATCTTCTAACATACTTTATAGTTTACAAATGTATTTTGTTTATTATCCCTCTGCCCCTAGAACTGCAAATCCCACGAGGGCATGCTCCCCGCTGTGCCTCAGTTCCACAGTGAGCAGTTCCTAAGTACCACCCATGCCTCCTCAGCGCCTCCTAGGTGTGGAAATTTGGGAAAGAAAAACTGCTTGGAGAGCACTCCCAGAGTTTTTGCTGCTAAGTCAGACCAAGTAGGGCCAGTGAAAGGCCCCCTATTATCCCCCAAACCTAGCTCCCTGAAGGAGGCAACCGTTACACCAGAAAACAATGTTACTTTCTGGAGAAGTGTGGCTTCCTGAAAATGTTTATTTTAAATTATGCTGGATGCAGAGGAGGCTGCACAGTGGTACCGAAACAGGCACCAACCCCAAGGTCCTCAACAATTTTCCACCAACAGCTCATCAATCCCAGCAAAGGGCTGTCCTGGAAGCTGGCCTGCCAAGTGCATGGGTCCCCCTCACCTCCCACCTCCCACCTCCCGCCACAAGCTGAGCCCTCACAGAACTTCCAGGACAACGAGTGTTGCCTGTAGGGGCGGATCCAGGCTTTGCAGAACCTGAAGCTTAAACAATGGGAGGTGGGCTATGGAGGGGGCATTCAACTTTAAGAAAAAAAAAGTCAAAATTAGGATTACAACATTGCTAGGCACCCCACCTCCAAGATCTCGGGAGCCGCCAGGGCAAGGAAGGAGCCAGAAGCTCAGAGAAAACCGACGTCTTCCAGGGAGGGAGGCAGGCGGCCACTCGGTCTCCGCGGCGCTTTTGCTCAGGTTGACCACATTCCCTGGCTTCGACTACAAGGTGAACTCCCGGGCAAGTTTCCTGTTCTACAAGAGGAGAGGGCTGGCCTTCAATCCCGAGACCAGAGCGAGGGGGTGCGGGGCGGCGGCTGCGGCAGCAGATGGAGATGAAAGCGCATTTCAACTAAAAGGTGTGATCAGTGTCAGGCCTCTGAGCCGAAGCTAAGCCATCATATCCCCTGTGGCCTGCACGTACACATCCAGATTGCCGGTTCCTGCCTTAACTGATGACATTCCACCACAAAAGTGAAAATGACCTGTTCCTGCCTTAACTGATGACATTGTCTTGTGAAATTCCTTCTCCTGGCTCATCCTGGCTCAAAAGCTCCCCTACTGAGCACCTTGTGACCCCCCCACTCTGCCAGCCAGAGAACAACCCCCCTTTGACTGTAATTTTCCTTTACCTACCCAAATCCTATAAAACGGCCCCACCCCTATCTCCCTTCGCTGACTCTCTTTTCGGACTCAGCCCGCCTGCACCCAGGTGAAATAAACAGCCATGTTGCTCACACAAAGCCTGTTTGGTGGTCTCTTCACACGGACGCGCATGAAAATCAGTGTTCCGACTTGGGTGACAAATTAAGTGCATTTCACCGCCGAGCGAGCCACGGCCCTGGAAGCAGAGCTCGCCCAGGCCAGGGGACGCGGTGCGCTCCCGGGGTCGCGAGCCTCCCTCCCTGCGGCGTCCGCCCGCAGTCTGGGACGCGGAATTCCCTGCGAGAAGTCCGCGGTCGCCTGCAGGCTCCTTCCCCCAGTAGGCGGCACGCGCAGTCTCCTGGCCGGGGCAGGAGCTGGGGGCGGACCAACTACAAGTCCCTCTGCACCCCTGCGGGCCGACCGCAGCCCCGACCCCTTGGCGCCCCGGCCCGCCGCCCACCCCGGCGGCCGAGCCCGCGCGGAGCCCGAACCGCGTCTGCGTCCGGGGAGTGCGGGCCCGGCCGGCCCCGGGCGCTTACGGTCTCGGCTCGCAGGCTCCGGCGGCGGCAGGCGCGCGATCTCTCCGGCTCCCTGGCTGTCCTCGGCTAGTTTTCAGCAGCCCCGGCGCAGTCTCCGCCCAAGCCCGGCCTCCGAGCGGGGCGTTCCCCGGCCTGGAGGACCCGGGAAAGTCTCTAGGCCTGCCTAAGGCTCCACCTCTGCCGGGGATAAAACGGGCTACTTAAAGGGCGGTCCGCGGCCCCGCGGCCAGAAATGGAGAGAAGCGTTTGGCAGCTCGTACAGCAGTTTGATCCCGTAACTTCGTCAGTTGAATCTAAAAACAAAAATCCAAACTTGCTTGATGTATGTCCTTTTTTTTTTTTGGAGACAGAGTCTCACTCTATCACCCAGGCTGGAGTGCAATGGTGCGATCTCGGCTCACTGCAGCCTCAAGCGATCCTCCCACTTCGGCCTCCAGAATAGCTGGGACTACAGGCTGCGCCACCACACCTGGCTAATTTTTTAAGTTTTGTAGATACGGGGGTCTCACTTTGTTGCCTAGGCTGATCTTGAACTCCTGGGCTCAAGCGATGCACCTACCTCCGCCTCCCAAAGTGGTGAGATTATGGGCGTGAGCCACTGCACCTGGCGGTGTATGTCTTTTTAATTTCATCTTTCTAGCAATTCATTCTTAGTATATTTAACAAACATATTGGTCCGTGACATGCTTGGAAATCTAAAAACAAATTAGTGTCTTTAAACAGAGAATGTGAGAAGCAATGGTCTGAAGCACTCTTGGGGGTCTTCATGGTGAGGACCAGTATAGGATGCTGAGTTCAATGCCAGGGGAGCAACCTCTTAGTGAATCCCCTCCCGCTTTGGAGGGAGCTCAGGGCCCAGGCGGGTGGTTGCTGGGGCTCTTTTAGCTTCCGTGAGAGCGTTGATCCCCAGCCCCTCATCGTTAGAAAGCCTGTCCCATCGCCTCTGCCATCACCCCTCCTTAGCTTCTCTCTTCACCTGCTCAGAGGTGCAGTTCTTTCAACCACCAGCATCCTCACGATCTTGGTGGACAGACTACAGCTAGGAGGCCACATGCAGGGCCCAGGGCTGGAGTTCTAAGCTTCTGACTGTCACCTTGCACACTTCAGGATATGGTTCACCACCACCCACCTTCCCTTGGCCTCCAACCTTTCTGCTCACCCTGGCCCAAGAATTCTGGCCGGCAGACACACTCACCTCACTCCCACCTCCAAACTTTTGCTCTTGCAGTACTGCCGGACAGGGTGCCCTCCTCCATCCACATGTAGAGTCCTCTTGTCCTTTAATTCTACACCCTCCTATAAAAGCTTTCTCTTGCACCTGCAGTCTCTGACATCTCTGTATTCCTTTCAGAACCTGCAGTCTGGGAGAGTTCTTTCCCCTCCCCTCCAAATAGTTCACACAGAAGCTCTGCCTCTGGCCACTTCACCAGGGGACCCAAATTCGTTACTCTTAAAACTGCAGTGATGGTGAAATAGGTAGGAGTCAGGACTTAACGCCAGAGGTGGGGCTTGGACACCAGATTGAAGACCAAATTGAGGACTAGCTAAAACAGGGACTGGGTGGAAGATGAGCATAAGATATGCCCACCATATCAGTGTGCCATGTCAGTTTACCAGGGCATGCCCCTGGAGTTATCACCCCCCTTCCATGGCAATGACCCGAGGACCCAAAAGTTACTACCCTTTTCCTAGAAATGTCTGCATAAACTGCCCCTTAATCTGCATGTAACTAAAAGTGGGTATCAACATGACTGCAGAATTGCCCAGAGCTGCTGCTCTCAGCACACTGCCTGTGGGGCAGCCCTGCACTGCAGGAGCAGGCCCCCTCTGCTGCTGCTGGACACTGCCACCTCCATAAAAGTTGCTGTCTCACACCACGGGCTCTCTCTTGAATTCTTTCCTGGACAAAGCTAAAAACCCTGCTGGGCTGAGACCCAATCTGGGGTCTCAGCTGCCCTGCATCAAAACTCTTCTAAAATTAGATATTGGTGATGGTTACATCACTACAACTCTGTAAATATACCAAAACCCATGAAATTTTACACTCTTAAAGGGTGAGTTTTATGGGTATGTGAATTATGTCTCAATAAAGTTGTTATTTTATTTATTTATTTGTTTGTTTTTGAGATACAGTCTCACTCTGTTGCCCAGGTTGGAGCGCAATGGCGCAATCTCGGCTCACTGCAACCTCCGCCTCCCAGGTTCAAGTGATCCTCCTGCCTCAGCCTCCCAAGCCACTGGAATTACAGGCACTTGCCACCACACCCAGCTAATTTTTGTATTTTTAGTAGAGATGGGGTTTCACCATGTTGGCCAGGCTGGTCTCAAACTCCTGACCTCAAGTGATTTGCCTGCCCTGGCCTCCCAAAGTACAGGGATTACAGGCGTGAGCCACCAGGTGTGGCCAAAGCTGTTGTTTTTCAAAAACTGCATTAAAATGGCAACCTCTTGTATCCTAATACCCTCCTACTTGGTTAATCATCCATCCAGCGTTGGGCTGTGAAATCTAAAATAGTGCAAGATATTTCTAAGTACAGTCTACATATGGGCAGTGTAGAAACAAATGCATCAGAGTCCAACTCAGCAGGGCAAAATTTAGACAGATTTTCACTGCTTTTGGCTAAAAGCCATTGAAAGGTTTACGGGGCAAAAGAATGGGTATAGTGTGCTCTTTAGAATAAATTATATTGTGTAAAAAATCAGAGCAAGGCTGTTGTTCTGCATAAACATCTGGAGAGTTTCCAGGTACATCAGGTAGAATGAAATAATGTGTGGGAGGCAATCTTGGATAAAAATTGTAGATCAATTCCTGATTCAACAAAAAGGAAACAACATTGTTTCTGCCAAAAATGCACAATATGGATAGAATCATGAGGAAACATTGCACAAACCCGACATTAACATTCTACAGGCTGGGTGCGGTGGCTCAGGCCTGTAATCCCAGCACTTTGGGAGGCCGAGGCAGGTGGATCACCTGAGGTCAGGAGTTTGAGACCAGCCTGAACAACATGGAGAAACCCCGTCTCTACTAAAAATACAAAATTAACCCAGCATGGTGGTGCATGCCTGTAATCCCAGCTACTTGGGGGGCTGAGGCAGGAGAGTCACTTGAACCCAAGAAGCAGAGGTTGTGGTGAGCAGAGATCACACCATTGCACACTCCAGCCTGGGCAGCAAGAGCGAAACTCCATCTCGAAAAAAAAAAAAAAAAATCTACAAAATAGCTGGCTTGCACTTTTCAAAAATGTCAGTGTGAAAAAAGGGCAATGTAATGAAAGATATGGAAAGACTGAGAAGCTGTTCCTGATTAAGGGGGACAAAAGAGCTGCGAAACCTCATTGCAGTGCTCTCTGTTCTAGATTGGATCCTGGCCCAGAAAAAAAAATTTATATAAAGAATATTGTTGGGACAATTGGGGAAATTTGAAGGAGTTCTGTAGATTCAATAATAGATTATATTAATGTTAAATATCTTGAGTTTGAAAACTGAATTGTTTCTTAAGTGAACATCACTGATCTTAAAAAAATGTACACTGAAGTATTCAGTTGGTGCAAAGGTATTTGCGGTTTTGCCATTACTTTCAATGGCAAAAACCACAATTACTTTTGCACCAACCTAATATTTAAGGAATCATGTTTGAAATTTAAAATGTTTCAGTGTGTACACATATATAGGAACTATATGTGTGTGTGTCTATATATGTGTGTGTGTATGTGTGTGTGTGTATATATGTGTGTGTGTATATATATACACACACACAGAGATATTGAATTAGAAAGCAAATGCAGCAAAGTGTTAACAATTAGTGTCTGGGTAAGACATGTATGGGAGTTTTGCAACTTTACTGTTAGTTTACTGCCATTAATTACCATTATCCACAGCTAATGACATTCAGAGGCCCCATAACAAAACAGCTGATCCCTATTTGATCACCTGCCATTGAGGCCAATCAGTTTACTACCCACCACACACAGAACTTTCAATTGATGTTTTAGTGTCTCATTTCTAAATACTGAAGGATCACCAAACACTTGGGCAAAGCCTGTGACATGAAAGGCAAAGCCCAAAATAGAGAAAAACTGCTCACAGGCAACAGAGACAAGGCAAAAAGCAGAAAAATCTTCAAAGAAATCACAATGCCCTTGAAGATATGAGAAGAATTCTATCTATGAAAAAGGGACAATTTGAAAAAAAGGAACATTCAGAGAATTAGATAATACTTCTTGAAATAAAAATTCTAACAGAAAAGTCAGGAGATAGAATTGAGAATTCTCCCAGAAAAACAGAACACAAATTAAAGAGATGGACAGTCGGGCGGCGGTGGGTAGGGGAAGGAAAAGAAAATCAGATGACCAATCCAGGAAGCACCCAGACTAATATGAGTTATATGAGAGAGAAAGAGAACACCAAACAAAAGAAATTATTAAAGAAATAATCCAATAATACTTCCCAAACCAAAGGACAAGTAGCTCCAGATCAAAAAGGCATGCTCAAAAGTTAGAAAACCCGTACCAATGAGACATATTGTGAAATTTCAGAATGCTAAAGAAAAAGGGAAGATCCTAACAGCTTCTAGAGAGAGGGAAAGATTTTCAAAAAGGTCAACACAAAGATCATCAGACTTCTCAAGAGCAACACTGGCTGTCATAAAGTAGTGCATGCAGCAAGACCTTGAAATGTCTATGGGAAAAGTATTTCTAACAATTCTATAATAAAATGTGGGGACAAATTAAAGGTATTTTCAGACATTCAGGGACTAAAAACATTTTTACTTCTCATGCACCTTGTCTTGGGTACTTACTAGAGGATATAATCCAGCAA
This sequence comes from Pan troglodytes, assembly GCF_028858775.2. Taxonomy (NCBI): domain Eukaryota; kingdom Metazoa; phylum Chordata; class Mammalia; order Primates; family Hominidae; genus Pan; species Pan troglodytes. The sequence continues at coordinate 23,490,907 of NC_072398.2, forward strand.
AACAAGGGAGTTAAAATATAAAAGGGGAGGCGGGTGCGGCGGCTCATGCCTGCAATCCCAGCACTTTGGGAAGCCGAGGCCGGCGGATCACGAGGTCAGGAGATCCAGACCATTCTGGCTAATACGGTGAAACCCCGTCTCTACTAAAAATACAAAAAATTAGCCAGGCGTGGTGACGGGCGCCTATAGTCCCAGCTACTCGGGAGGCTGAGGCAGGAGAATGGCGTGAACCCGGGAGGCGGAGCTTGCAGTGAACCGAGATTGCACCACTGCACTCCAGCCTTGGTGGCAGAGCGAGACTCAAAAAAAAAAAAAAAAAAAAAAAAAAAAATATATATATATATATATATACACACACACACACGTATACACATATATGTGTGTATATATACACATATATATGTATATGTGTATATACATATATATGTATGTGTGTGTGTGTATATATATATATACACAAAAAAGGGGAAGACATGGTTTTTGGGAAACAGAGAATCTAATACAGATTATCAGCAAAGAGGAGTCTCAGCTTGACAGCTGTGCAGCAAAATTAGAGGGCAACTTGTCCAGATTAGAAGAAAAAGACACGGAGTGGGAAGGAGAGAAAGACAAAGGGTGCTAGGAAGCAGGCCTCGGGTTGTGGGGGAGGGAATAATTAATGCATTTACTGATAAAGTTTTTTTTTTTTTTTTTTTTTTGAGACGGAGTCTCGCTCTGTCTCCCAGGCTGGAGTGCAGTGGTGCGATCTCGGCTCACTGCAAGCTCCGCCTCCCGGGTTCACGCCATTCTCCTGCTTCAGCCTCCTGAGTAGCTGGGACTACAGGCGCACGCCGCCACGCCCGGCTAATTTTTTTTTTTTTTTTTTAATATTTTTAGTAGAGACGGGGTTTCACCATGTTAGCCAGGATGGTCTCCATCTCTTGACCTCGTGATCCACCCGCCTCGGCCTCCCAAAGTGCTGGGATTACAGGCGTGAGCCACCGCGCCCGGCCAACTGATAAAGTTTTCGGAAAATAATATCAATGGACATTTGTCACATCCAATGGTATATTGGGGGGGGGGGGAATTAAGACAGTATATAGAAAAATAAGCAAAGGGAAAAAACTACAGGAAAAATGGAAAATTGAGAAAGAAAATGTAATAATGGCACATTGCTTGGCTCTGTAGCAGACAATATTTATATAATCATAATTTTGTAGGCATTATTGATTTAGGCCTGGTGTAGTGGCTCACACCTGTAATCGCAGCACTTTGGGAGGCAGAGGCAGGTGAATTACTTGAGGCCAGGAGATTGAGACCAGCCTGGCCAACATGGTGAAACCCTGTCGCTACTAAAAATACAAAAATTAGCCTGGCTTGGTGGTGCATGCCTGTAATCCCTGCTATTCGGGAGGCTGAGGTACAAGAATTGCTTGAACCCAGGAGGCGGAGGTTGCAGTGAGCTGAGATTGCACCACTACACTCCAGCCTAAGCGACAGAGTGAGACCATCTCAAAAAAAAAAAAAAAAGACATTATTGATTTTACAAAAATTATAATTATTACTTTTGTAAAATTATAAATTTTACAAAAATTATAAATATATTGGGGGGATGGAGTGGGAGCAGTAGGGTTTAGTGTAAGAAAAATGCATTATAAGCATAATATTTAAATATACAGAGACAAATACCAAAAGACTTGAAAGTAGAATAGGAGGGCCGGGCGTGGTGGCTCATGTCTGTAATCCCAGCACTTTGGGAAGCTGAGGCGGGTGGATCACCCGAGGTCAGGAGTTTGAGACCAGCCTGGCCAACATGGTGAAACCTCATCTCTACTAAAATTACAAAAATTAGCGGGGCGTAGTGGTGGACCCTCATGTTAGGCAGGCTGACCACCTGGGGCCTGGTCCTGCCTCCCTCCTTGATGCTGACGATCATGGGCAGCGAGGCAGTCTCTGAGGCGATGCACTGTCGCGGCCCTAGAAATGGCCAATTGAAGGCCAGGGCCTCCAGGGGCTGCTGGCAGGTGCCCACACACTTGTAAGCCAGGAAGCCCAGGGGCTCCAGCATCCAGTTCTTGGCCCACTTCATCCCCTGCAGGTCAGTGTACATCTCCTGGTGGCAGCAGCAGGTGCCCTCGGTCACTGGTGCTTCAGGGTCACAGTCGCCCTGAGCTCTGTGTGGGCAAGGAGAGCAGGGTCAGAGGTCAGCTGGGAAGACTGAGGTCAGAAGGCCTGGGGCACAGCTTAGTGGGCACCTGGGAGGGAGATTTATGATCTAGCTCTCACTATGTTTTAAAAGCTCAATATTTGTGAGAAGATGAATGAATAAACATATTTGAATCATAAATAATTAAATCAGCTAGGTCTCCTAATAGGCCAGACAATGGACTAGGTACTTCACATGTATTATCTCAGGTGATGTCTGCATTTCATCCTCAGGTAGGTTCCTGCATTAACCCCATTCCACCTGAGGCCACTGACACCCAGAGGTGTTCAGTGACGTGCCAGAGGACCTGCAGCCAGTGGAAGGCAGAGCTAGATGGAGGCCAGACCAACTGGTTCCAAGGCCTCTTCTTAACCACTGTGCTACGCAGCCCCCGTCTGCTCCAGAGAGTTAACTTGTCCATGAGGAAAGAATTCTTAAAGCAGGAGGAAAGCTCATCTCCTCTAGTAACAGCTAAAGCTAGGATTTTTCAAAGATTTAATCACAGAGAAGGGTGAAGTGAAAGTAGATGATTACAATCGTGTATATGGAGTCAATGGCAATACAAAAATCCATTGAAAATTGTCAAAGATATTTTGCAATAAAATGAATAATGCAATTTCTTCCTTTTTTTTTTTTTTTGAGATAAGTGTTCACTCTTCTTGGCCAGGCTGGAGTGCAATGTCTCGATCTCGGCTCACTGCAACCTCCACCTCCCAGGTTCAAGCAATTCTCATGCCTCAGCCTCCCTAGTAGCTGGGACTACAGGCATGTGCCACTGTGCCCAGCTAATTTTTGTATTTTTAGTAGAGACTGACTGGGTTTCACCATGTAGGCCAGGGTGGTCTCAAACTCCTGACCTCAAGTGATCCACCTGCCTCGGCCTCCCAAAGTGCTGGGATTACAGGTGTGAGCCACCACCCTGGGTCTCTCTCTCTCTCTCTTTTTTTTTTTTTGAGACAAGGCCTGGCTATGTTGACTAAGCTGGCCTCCAACCTCAGCCTGCCAAGGAGCTGGGACTACAGGTGTGTGTCACTGTGCCCAGCTGCAAATAATTTTTTTCTAACATGTGGCTTGTCTTTTCATTCTCTTAACAGTGTCTTTAGAATAGCAGAAGATTTTAATTTTAAAGAAGTCCAGTTTATCATTTTTTTCTTTTACAGATTTTTTTTGGTGTTGTTTCTCAATCTTTGCCTAACCAAGGTCACGAAGATTTCTTCCTATCTTTTCTTCTTATAAGTTTTGTGGTTTTACATTTAGAACTATGATCTATCTTTTTAATTTTTGTATATAGTACAAGGTAGAGCTCAAAGTTCACTTTTTAAAAACATTTGGATATCTAGTTTTTCCAGCACTATTTGTTGAATAGACTGCCTTATCTCCATTAACTTGCCTTCACACCTTTTGATTTTCTTTTTTTTTGAGATGGATTTCGCTCTTTTGCCCACCCTGGAGTGCAGTGGCAGGATCTCAACTCACTGCAACCTCCATCCTCCAGGTTCAAGCGATTTTCCTGCCTCAGCCTCCCAAGTAGCTGGGATTACAGGTGCATGCCACCACACCTGGCTAATTTTTTTGTATTTTTAGTAGAGATGAGGTTTCACCATGTTGGCCAGGTTGGTCCCGAACTCTTGACCTCAGGTGATCCACTTGCCTCTGCCTCCCAAAGTGCTAGGATTATAGACGTGAGCCACTCTGTCTGGGATCAACAGGCGTGCGCTGTTGGTAGAAGAGCTGAGGCAGGACTGGCTTATCTGTCACAATGTAAAAGAGTCTAGGAAGATGTCCAGGGTCCAGGGTCTAAAACCCCTTGTGGCCTTTGGAACACCAAGCTCTGTGCCAAAGGGTGGAAGGCTGCCCTGCCGCACCACAATCTAAGCTCAGGGCATAGAACCCCTTGTGGCTTGGATGGAACCCAGGGCTCAGGGCATAAAACCCCTCGTAGCCTCTGGAATGTGCACAGACTTGTTGGTTCCTTGCTTCTTACTTGTAAACATGTCCTCCATTATCTCAAGCAGCAGAGCATATACTATATGTGTCAAAGGAAATGCTAAACCGTCACAGCTAGGCTTAATGCACCACCTTTCTACCCCCACATCCCCACGCCCTCACCTGTTTACCCTCATGTCCTCACCACCTGCTTCTTTGTTTGATCACCAATAAATAGTGTGGGATCCCAGAGCTTGGGGCCTTCACAGCCTCCAATCTAGCGCTGGCCCCGTGGACCTACTTTATGCACTCTTAACTTGTCTTTTCTCATTCCTTTGATCCTGCTGGGTTTTGTAGCCCCCATGGCCTGGTGTTGGGCCTGATCACCCCAACATTTCTGGCGCCCAGCGTGGGGCTACGAAGACCCCAGTAGCTAGAGCATGTGGAAGTGGAGGACGCATCATCAAAGGAAACCTGAGGACGACCGAAAAGAGCTCGGTGGGTAAGCTGGGCGCTCAGAAGAACCAGGGTAACAATGGGACAAAATGAAAGTAAACATTCTGCTTAAATTTTCTTTTTTTTTTTTGAAACGGAGTCTTGCTCTGTCGCCCAGGCTGAAGTGCAGTGGTGTGATCTTGGCTCGCTGCAACCTCCGCCTCCTGGGTTCATGCCATTCTCCTGCCTCAGCCTCCCGAGTACCTGAGACTACAGGCACCCGCCACGACGCCCAGCTAATTTTTTGTATTTTTAGTAGAGACGGGGTTTCACCTTGTTAGCCAGGATGGTCTCGATCTCCTGACCTTGTGATCCGCCCACCTCAGCCTCCCAAAGTGCTGGGATTACAGGCATGAGTCACCGTGCCTGGCCTATTTAAACTTTCTAAGGCATTTACTATGGAGAGGAGGAGTGAAAGTTAGTACTCAACATTTATTAACACTCTTTAGTACAGTAGAGCAGTTTTGCCCATGGTTCCCAGAACAAGGGACAATGGAGTTGGATGAATGGGAAAGAATTGGCAGAGATTTAAAAAAGGTGCATAAAGAAGGAGCCAGAATTCCAGTTTCTGTTGGTCAGTGTGGGCGTTGAGAAAGGCAGCTCTTGAGCCATTTCAAACAGATGGCGAGGCAGATTCAGATGAGAAAGAGGCAGATGAGTATAAAAAATTACCTTCAGATTCTGAATGTAAGGAACAGGAACCAGAGGAAATTAAAGAAAAGAAAGGAAAGCTGAAAAAGGTGTATTTTACTAGCCTGTCAGTTCCACCTGCTGAATTAAGTAAATGGCCACCTCCTTCCTCTCCCCATAATGGGCGAGAAGATGAATTAGCTGTAAAACTTACTGCTCTGGTAGCTGCAACATTAAAACCTGGAGCAATTGGTGGTGCCATACAAAATTCTATTCAGAAGGCCAGAGCTGAAGGAGACCTAGAAGCATGGCAATTTCCCATTATTATAACCCAACAAGGAGGGCAACATATAGCTAATTGGGCCACTTTTCTTTTAAGTTGTTGAAGGAATTTAAATAAGCCATTAGTCAATATGGGCCAAATTCTCCTTTTGTACAAACTTTACTAAAAAATGTGGCTCTTGATAATAGATTAATACCATATGACTGGGATACTTTAACAAAATCTGTTCTCACTCTGACCCAGTACTTACAGTTTAAAACTTGGTGGGCTGAGGCCGGGTGCGGTGGCTCATGCCTGTAATCCCAGCACTTTGGGAGGCCGAGGTGGGCGGATCACGAGGTCAGGAGATCAAGACCATCCTGGCTAATAAGGTGAAACCCTGTCTCTACTAAAAATACAAAAATTAGCCGGGCGTGGTGGCGGGCGCCTGTAGTCCCAGCTACTCGGGAGGCTGAGGCAGGAGAATGGCATGAACCGGGGAGGTGGAGTTTGCAGTGAGCCGGAGCTTGCAGTGAGCCGAGATTGCGCCACTGCACTCCAGCCTGGGAGACAGAGCGATACTCCGTCAAAAAACAACAACAACAACAACAACAACTTGGTGGGTTGATGAAGCTCAAACTCAGGCAAGGGAAAACACACAAGCACAGTCTCCTGTGCCTGTTTCCTTTGAGCAGTTAATGGGGTTGGGCCCTAATTGAGGCTGATTAGATAGACAAGCAGTAATGAAAAATATTGCCATTGTTCAGTTATGCACTGTATGCTTATGGGCATGGAAAAAAATAAATGTTACAGGGAAAAAATATCCTTCTTTCATTAGACCTATGAGAGGGAAGGCTCATTTGGCTGAATATATTAAGGCTTGTGATGGCATTGGGGGTAATTTACGTGATGGCATTGGGGGTAATTTATGTAAGGCTACTCTTTTAGCTCAAGCTATGGCCGAATTAAAGGTGGGAAAAAATATGCCCCATTTCTCAGGGTCTTATTTTAATTGTGAGCAATTTGGACACACAAAAAAGGAATGTAGAAAAGGAAATCAAAAGGCAAAAACTATTACCATCAGTCAACAGAAAAGTCCCAGTGGATGCTCCCAGTGTAAGAAAGGCAATCACTGGGCAAATCAGTGTCATTCTAAATTTAGCAAAGATGGGTAACCTCTTTTGGGAAACAGGAAGAGGGGCCTGCCTCAGGCCCCTCAACAAACCGAGGCATATCCGGCACAGCCAGTGCCCTTATAAAAGTACAACAATTGTCCCCCGCCACAACAGGCAGTGCTGCCGTAGATCTTTGCAGCACGGTTCCCATTTCCTTACCTCCTGGGGAGCCACCAAAGGGCCCCATAGGAGTTAGGGGCCCTTTACCCTCAGGAACAGTTGGTCTATTTCTTGGAAGGTCTAGTTTAAATTTAAGAGGTGTCACTGTACATACAGGAATAATTGATTCTGATTATACCAGAGAGATTCAATTAGTTATTAGTTCCTCAATTCCATGGTCTGCTTCCCCAGGAGAAAGAATTGCTCAGTTGTTGCTGTTACCTTATACAAAACTGGGAAGCAGCACACTAAAAAGAATGAGGCTTTGGTAGTACGAATCCAGCAGGAAAAACCTGTATATTGGGTTAATCAAGTGTCTGACAAAAGACCTATTTGTATAGTAAGTATTCAAGGAAAGGACTTTGAAGGGTTAGTAGATACTGGAGCTGATGTTTCTATTATTGGTTTAAATCAATGGCCCCAGCATTGGCCAAAACAAAAGGCATCCATTGGTATTATTGGGGTAGGAGCTGCCTCAGAAGTTTTCAAAGTTCTTTAATTTTGCCATGCCAAGGGCTGGATGGCCAAGAAGGGACAATTCAACCTATTATTATACCTATTCCTGCCAATCTACAGGGTAGAGACTTATTGCAACAATGGGGTGCTGAAATATCTATTCCTATGGACCAGTATAGTAATAACAGTAAATAAAACAAATGATGAGAAAAAGGGGAAATCTCCTGGGGAAGGGACTAGGAAAAAATGAAAATGGCCAACCAGAAACTTTAGAACTAAAAGGACAAACAGATCGAACTGGATTAGGCTATCATTTTTAGGAGTGGCCATTGCTGAGCCTCCTGCTCCCATTCCTCTTGTTTGGTTAACTGCCAGACTGGTTTGGGTAGAGCAATGGCCACTGAAGAAGGAAAAACTGGGGGCTTTAAAAGAATTGGTACAGAAACAATTGCAAAAGGGACACATAGAGTCTACCTTCTCTCCTTGGAATTCTCCTGTGTTTGTTATTAAGAAAAAATCAGGAAAATGGAGAATGTTAACAGATTTGAGGGCTGTTAATGCTGTAATTCAACCCATTGGTGCACTGCAACCAGGCTGCCTTCTCCAACAATGATCCCAAAATACTGGCCTCTCATAGTGATAGATTTAAAAGATTGCTTCTTTACCATTCCTTTAGCTACCCAAGATTATGAAAAATTTGCTTTTACTGTTCCTTCTATAAATAACAAAGAACCAGTGGACAGATACCATTGGAAAGTACTGCCACAAGGCATGTTAAATAGCCCGACTATTTGTCAAACTTATATTGGAAAAGTTATGAAGCCAATTAAAGAACAATTTTACAAATGTTATATTATCCATTACATGGATAATTTTATTTGCAGCTGAAACTAAAGAGGAATTAATGCTATGCTACAAACAACTGGAAAAGGCTGTGACTGCAGTGGGATTAATCAATCATAGCCCCGATAAAATCCAAACTTCTACTCCCTTTCAGTATTTAGGAATGAAAGCAGAATAAAGTACTATTAAGCTTCAAAAGGTTCAAATTAGAAGAGATGATTTAAAAACTCTAAATGGCCGGCCTGCCTTCCTTTCCTTCCCTCCCTCCCTCCCTCCCTCCCTCCCTTCCTCCCTCCCTCTCTCTCTCTTTCTCTCTTTCGACGGTCTCCCTCTGTTGCCGAGGCTGGACTGTACTGCCATGATCTCGGCTCGCTGCAACCTCCTTGCCTCGGGCTCCTGTGATTCTCCTGCCTTGGCCTGCTGAGTGCCTGGGATTGCAGGCACGCACTGCCACACCTGACTGGTTTTTGTATTTTTGGTGGAGACAGGGTTTCGCCATGTTGGCCGGGCTGGTCTCCAGCTCCTGACCTTGAGTGATCTGCCTGCCTCGGCCTCCCGAGGTGCTGGGATTGCAGATGGAGTCTTGCTCACTCAATGCTCAGTGTTGCCCAGGCTGGAGTGCAGTGGCTTGATCTCGGCTCGCTACAACCTCCACCTCCCAGCCACCTGCCTTTGCCTCCCAAAGTGCTAAGATTACAGCCTCTGCCCGTTTGCCACCCCGTCTAGGAAGTGAGGAGCATCTCTGCCTGGCTGCCCATCGTCTGGGATGTGAGGAGCGCCTCTGCCCGGCTGCCCCGTCTGGGAAATGAGGAGCGCCTCTGCCCAGCCGCCCCGTCTGGGAGGTGAGGAGAGCCTCTGCCCGGCCGCCACCCCATCTGGGAAGTGAGGAGCGCCTCTGCCTGGCCACCACCCTGTCTGGGATGTGAGGAGCCCCTCTGCCCGGCTGCCCCATCTGGGAGGTGAGGAGCGCCTCTGCCCGGCCGCCCCGTCTGGGAGGTGAGGAGTGCCTCTGCCCAGCTGCCACCCCACCTGGGAAGTGAGGAGCGCCTCTGCCCGGCCGCCCCATCTGGGATGTGAGGAGCGCCTCTGCCCGGCCGCCCTGTCTGGGATGTGAGGAGCACCTCTGCCTGACCACCCCGTCTGGGAAGTGAGGAGCACCTCTGCCCAGCCGCCCCGTCTGGGAAGTGAGGAGCGCCTCTGCCTGGCCGCTGTGCAATCTTCCAAGTGTGAAGTGACAGCCTTTCTGCAGGTGTACCCAACAGCTCCAAAAAGACAGCGACCATCGAGAACGGGCCATGATGATGATGGCGGTTTTGTCAGAAAGAAAAGGGGGAAATGTGGGGAAAAGAAAGAGAGATCAGATTGTTATTGTGTCTGTGTAGAAAGAACTAGACATAGGAGATTCCATTTTGTTCTGTACTAAGAAAAATTCTTCTGCCTTGGGATGCTGTTAATCTATAACCTTACCCCCAATCCCATGCTCTCTGAAACATGTGCTGTGTCCACTCAGGGTTAAATGGATTAAGGGCGGTGCAAGATGTGCTTTGTTAAACAGATGCTTGAAGGCAGCATGCTCGTTAAGAGTCATCGCCACTCCCTAATCTCAAGTACCCAGGGACACAAACACTGCGGAAGGCCGCAGGGACCTCTGCCTAGGAAAACCAGAGACCTTTGTTCAGGTGTTTATCTGCTGACCTTCTCTCCACTATTATCCTATGACCCTGCCACATGCCCCTCTCTGAGAAACACCCAAGAATGATTAATAAACACTAAAAAAAAAAAAAAAAAAAAGTATGATGTTTGCAGTGATAGTATTGAAGAGTTGTAATCATGAATGGATAGTGAGTGTGACCAGATTTCTCTGTACTTATTGAGGTAATCATGAGATTTTCTTCCTTATTCTGTTATTGTTGTTCATTATCAATAATGGTCACATATTAAACTAATCTTCTATTCCTCAGGAAAAAAAAAAACTAAATGATTTTCAAAAATTGTTAGGAGGCATTAATTGGATTCATCCCACTTTAGGCATTCCTACTTTTGCTATGTCTTACCTCTTTTCTACCTTACGAGGTAATTCTAACTAAACAGTAAATGCTTCCTGTCCAAAGAGGCATTAGAGGGACTTCAATTAATTGAAGAAAAAAATTCAACAGGCACAAGTGACTCGAATTGACCCTATGCAGCCATTAGTTTTTAGTTTTTCCTACTAAACATTCACCTACAGGAGTTACTGTTCAACAGAATTATCTGGTTGAGTGGCTTTTTCTACCTCCCAATACAACTAAACGCTCACTCTATACTTAGATCAAATTGCTGTACTAGTAGGACAAGCAAGGCTGCGCACAAGAAAGTTAATGGGATATGATCCAAATCAAATTATAGTTCCATTAAACAAGCAACAAATTCAGTAAGCTTGTATTAATTCCCAGGAATGGCAAGTAATTTGACAGGTTTTATTGGCATTCTTGATACATTATCCTAAATCCAAAATATTCCAACTTCTTAAATTAACATCATGGATATTGCCTTCCATTACTCAAAAAGCTCCTATTGAAGGGGGCCATCACTGTTTTTACTGATGGATCTAATAATGGAAAAGTCTCATTTGTGGGACCTCAACAGCAAGTTTTTCAAACTGACTTTGCTTCTGCTCAAAGGGCTGAACTTATGGCTGTAATTACAGTACTAAAAACTTTTAAACAGCCAGTAAACATTGTTTCTGATTCAGCCTATGTAGTGCAAGCCACACAAAATATTGAATATGCCTTAATTCAAAATGTGACTAATGACCAACTTAATCTTTTATTTCATTCTTTACAGCAAGCAGTACAACAAAGACATTCCCCTTTTTATATTACTCATATAAAAGCACATACTAACCTCCCTGGCCCTTTAACTACTCAAAGGGCGGATAATTACATGGGGAAGAGGATTTGCTTGTGTCTCTCCAGGTGACAATCATGTGCCTGTATGCGTGCCCACCAAACATCTGAAGATCTATCATGAACTACAGCAGGAAGAGAGGACTCTGGGAAGAGCCAAAAATCCCGGTATGAGTGATGGCACAAATAAACCTCTCAGAGATGAAGGAGAAAACCGAGAATAGTCGTCAGGCAAATTCTCCAACATAGGGACAAATCAAGAAGTTGGCGCAGATGGCAAAGGACAACTTGAAAACACAGAACAAACTAAAAACAACTAGTAACCTGATGATGGCCATGCTGGCGGTACTCACCATGGCAGCAAGCCTCCCTACTATAGGAGCAACTCAGAATTTCACTTATTGGGCATATGTCCCATTTCTTCCTTTAATTAGGTCTGTGAGTTGGATGGACCCTGTTATTGAGGTATACACCAACAACAGTAGCTGGATGTCTGAGCCCACAGATAACCAAGGGCCAATGCATCCTAATGAGGAAGGGATAAAAATAAATATATCCATAGAATATAAATATCCCCAGTATGCCTGGGACCTGCTGTTGGAGGTTTACGGATTGACACACAGGCCTGGTTGGCAGTATTCCCCGAAAAAATAAATTATGGGCTGTTTTGCATATGATTTCAGGGCACAGTTTAAAATATAATCATTCCCATCCTAAAACCCTGAGGTTCCATCTGAATAAGTTCAAATATAAACAAAATAGAGTTTAGTTTAAAGGTGGGGATGCTTGAACTTGGGAAAATTGTATAGCAAGTTAAGGCTGAGGTGCCATAAAATAATTCCTATGGAATCATCATTAATTAGTCCCCTAAGGGGATCTTTAAAGAAAATTGCACCAGAAGGCCTTCTTGTAGAACAAATGTAACAAACTGATAGAACCATTGGCAATTAAATAATACACAATATATTCGGACAAAAGCTGAGGTCCCTATCATATGGAGTCCTACTGGCATTGTCGCCCCTAGTCCAAAAATGGTATCTCCTGCCATAGGACAGGAACATTCTGAATTATAAAAATTAGCTATGGCTCAAAGTTCAATCCAAATTTGGGAGGGTAAATATAACAAGAATAAAGGGGAAGGAGGTAAAAATAAATATGCTCTTTCTTTTCTTTCCAACAGGACTTTTTGGATTCAAAGTTGTGTCCGGCCACCTTTTCTGCTAGCAATAGGAAATGTTACTCTTGATATAAACACACACTTTATTTCATGCCCCGCATGTCATTTGTTTACCTGTATTAGTTCAACCTTTAATAAAAATCAGACTGTCCTAATAATTAAAGCCAGGGAAGGAGTCTGGATACCTATGTCTTTAAATAGACCGTGGGCGGCATCTCCATCCATTCATACAGTAAATGAAATCCTTAAAAAACTTTTATCCCGTTCAAAAAGATTTATAGTTGCTCTCATAGTTGCTATAATTGGCCTCGTTGCTGTTACTACTACTACTGCAATAGCTGTACATGAATGGCTCTACATTCATCTGTACAAAGTGTTAAATTTGTCAATAAGTGGCAAAAGAATTCCACAAAATTATGGAACTCTCCAACTCAAATAAATCAAAAAACCAAATTAATGATCTCCATCAGACAGTGATTTGATTGGGAGAGCATTATTGTAAGCTTAAAAAGTAAAATTCAAATGCATTGTGATTGAAATACCTCTGGTTTTTACATTACTCCTCATCTGTATAATGAAACAGAGCATGAGTGGGAAAAAGTTGAGACATTTAAAAGGTCATACTGGAGCCGGGCGCGGTGGCTCACACCTGTAATCCCAGCACTTTGGGAGGCCGAGGTGGGCGGATCACGAGGTCAGGAGATCGAGACCATCCTGGCTAACACGGTGAAACCCCACCTCTACTAAAAATACAAAAAATTAGCCGGGCGTGGTGGCGGGTGCCTGTAGTCCCAGCTACTCAGAAGGCTGAGGCAGGAGAATGGCGTGAACCCAGGAGGCGGAGCTTGCAGTGAGCCGAGATTGCGCCACTGCACTCCAGCCTGGGCGACAGAGCGAGACTCCGCCTCAAAAAACAAACAAACAAACAAAAAGGTCATACTGGAAATTTATCTTTGGATATTGCAAAACTGAAGGAACAAGTATTTCAAGCCTCTCAGGCACATCTGACACTAATGCCAGGAAGTGAAGTGCTTGAAGGAGCTGCAGATGGATTAGCAGCTATTAACCTGCTAAAATCGATCAAGACACTTGGAGGCTCTGTGATTTCAATAATGATTGTGCTTTTAATCTGTGTTGTTTGTCTTTATACAGCCTGCAGATGTGGAAGCTGCCTCTGGAGAGAAAGCCACCGCCAAGAACAAGCAATGATAACTATGGCGGTTTTGCAAACAAGGAGAGGGAGACATGTTGGTAGAAGAGCTGAGGCAGGACTGGCTTGTCTGTCATAATGTAAGTCTTGAAAGATGTCCGGGGTCCAGGTTTTAAAACCCCTCGTGGCCTTTGGAACACCAAGCTCTGTGCCAAAGGGTGGAAGGCTGCCCTGCCGCACCACAATCTAAGCCCAGGGCATAGAACCCCTTGTGGCTTGGATGGAACCCAGGGCTCAGGGCCTAAGACCCCTTGTAGCCTCTGTAATGTGCACAGACTTGGTTCCTTGCTTCTTACTTGTAAACATGTCCTCCATTAACTCAAGCAGCAGAGCATATTCTATATGCATCAAAGGAAAGGCTAAACCATCACAGCTACGCTTATGTACCACTACCTTTCTACCCCACATCCTCACGCCCTCACCTGTTTATCCTCATGTCCTTACCACCTGCTTCTTTGTTTGATCACCAATAAATAGTGTGGGCTCCCAGAGCTTGGTGCCTTCACAGCCTCCAATCTGGCACTGGCCCTCTGGACCCACTTTATGCACTTTTTTTTTTTTTGAGACCCAGTCTCACTCTGTCACCCAGGCTGGAGTGCAGTGGTGTGATCTCTGCTCACTGCAAGCTCTGCCTCCCGGGTTCACACCATTCTCCTGCCTCAGCCTCCCAAGTAGCTGGGTCTACAGGCGCCCGCCACCACACCCAACTAATTTTTTTCGTATTTTTAGTAGAGACGGGGTTTCACAGTGTTAGGATGGTCTCAATCTCCTGACCTTGTGATCCGCCTGCCTCGGCCTCCCAAAGTGCTGGGATTACGGGCATGAGCTACCGTGCCTGGCCCACTTTATGCACTCTTGTCTTTTCTCATTCCTTTGACCCTGCTGGACTTTGTAGCCCCCATGGCCTGGTGTTGGGCCTGATCACCCCAACAGTGTGCCACTGTGTCCAGCTCATTTTTGTATTTGTAGCAGAGATGGGGTTTCACCTTGTTGGCCAGGCTGGTTTCAAACTCCTGGCCTCAAATGAACCGCCCACCTCAGCCTCGCAAAGTGCTGGGATTACAGGCATGAGCCACTGTGCCCAGCCTTGGATCATGATGTTTAATCTTAACAGTCTTACAAGCAAAGTACTATTGTTGGCCCCATTTCCAGAGATGAAAATGAAGGCTTAGAAAAGTATCTAGTCTAAGACCACAGAGTTAGGAAATAGTGGAGCCAGGATTTAAAGCCAGGCAGTCTGACTCGGAATGTCTGTTCTTAACCACTCTGTTACAAGCTACCAGGACTCAAAGAACCCAAATGCCAGTCCCTCCTTTTCAGGTCATCTCTGTAGTGTTAAATAAGGGGGAAAAAGGTCAAGCCTCTCCCCTCCCCTGACAGTGATCCCATTAATTTTGGGGGGGGGGGGAAAAAACAAAAAGCCAAAATAATCCTATACTATTTGATGTTACTTTTCTAATTCAAGAAAACAAACTTGCTATTAACATATAGTGCAGAGAAAGTCATATAATATAAAGTGCTGAGAAACAAAAAATTTGCTTTCAGCATTACTAGGCTCATTTTGGACTAAATGAATATAGTATATCCCAGCTCAGAAATCAAGAATTTCTGAAAAGTTAAAAACTTCAACACAAACAATATATATTTTATCTAATATTTTATTTACTGATCTCTCTGAAACATGCCAAAATTCATATAGCTAAGGGAACTTACCATGCTAAAATGTTGTTCAACATGACAAATTTATACAAAACATATTTCAATGTAGTGCCATTTCATTCTTGAGGAATCAACATTACATTTAGGTGGTGAAATTTAGGATACAAATATAATTATCAAATATCGTACTTCTAGTTTACTGGAAAACATAACAGTTGTGACAGTCACACCTAACACCTTGGTTAATTAAAGACAGAAAATGGGCAGGGGTGTCACAGAAGTATGCAAGGATTTTACAGTTCAAACTAATCCATAGCCCTTCTGAGAAACTACAGATGGAAAATATGTAGTAAATATTTCTGTAATATGGTGGTTTCAGTACATTATAGCACAGTGATCATCATTCCATTCATACACTCAAATAACTGCTGCTTCTGATCACTGAAAACTAGATTCAAAGTCATTGCTCAACAAGCTGATACTACAAACCCCTTATATTAACAGGTAGTTTAAATGTGGAAATAAGGCAAAGCATACTTGTTAGTCACAATTACTTTTAGATATAATTGAGACTACACTGCTATACATAATTAGGTACACAGTATGTATAACAATGCATACTATGGTGTGGAGTTAATTCCAATTACCATATTTTATATTTATTGGTCACAACAGCATACATTTTATGCTCCAAAATACATGGATCTGACAAAATGGTTACATTTAATGTTCTTTTAAAGAAAGATGAACTAAATTTAAGAATAATTGGTTTTTCCTAATATCTCATTTTCAAATTACTGATACAAATTTGCCAGAGAAACAATTACATCTTTTACTTAACATCAAATAATCTCCAGTTTCTAAGACAGATGCATTTCTTGTTCAATTTCCAAAAGTAAATAAAGGCTTTCTAACTGAAAACATTTGCATCCCTAGCTCTCTAAAGTAAACATTAAAAAGAAAATTACAAAAAATGACCTCTAAGCTTCTGAACAGTCCACTTAGTTACATAAAGTACTTTCTGTCCCAACACTTTCTCTAATTCAAAAGATATTTACTTCCTAAGTACACGACAAAGTCTTCATTTCAAA
This sequence comes from Pan troglodytes, assembly GCF_028858775.2. Classification (NCBI taxonomy): domain Eukaryota; kingdom Metazoa; phylum Chordata; class Mammalia; order Primates; family Hominidae; genus Pan; species Pan troglodytes. The sequence continues at coordinate 23,507,060 of NC_072398.2, forward strand.
CCATTCACTCAGTTTCCATGGTAACATTGCGGGCTTCCTTGGCTACCATAAGTCGCATTAGTTGACTGTGGAATTTCTCAATCTTCTTTACATCTTGAGCTTGGTCTGTTTTATACACCAAACACTGTCAGAAATTTTAGAAGTACATATTAACTATATAAAACTAGATACTGACAATGTAGAAAACATACAATTGGGTAAAATTTTGAGAGTTTTTCCTACCACTGTTTTGCTCTATTCTCCTTGGAGGTCGTACTAGGGAAATTGCACTCAAGTTTCCAAGCCTCCAGCAATTCCATGTCTTAAAGTACAGTAATTTAAATGCCACTGCTGTGGACAAAAAACTGAATGAAGTCTATTAGAAGCTTCTGAAAAATGTTAAATGTTAAATCCTGCTATGGTCTGATGAGAAGAACTCAAGGCTTAGAATTAGATATTTTCTTCCTTCGAATTAGGTATTAGATTATCTCCCTACATATTTTCTCCCAGCCATAAGTAACTGAGTTATGCTGGAAAAAAAAAACACAGAAATCTTAAGATCTCTTTTTCTACTGGTGAAATTGGGGGTTTGATAATAATTTTTAGAAAAAAATCTAGAATTCTCTATGTATAGCTGGTCAACACATAAACCAGGTAAATCTTTATTTTCTTGGCCAGGCGTGGTGGCTTACGCCTGTAATCCCAGCACTCTGGGAGGCCGAGGCAGGCGGACCACCAGGTCAGCAGTTCGAAACCAGCCTGGCCAATATGGTGAAACCCCGTCTCTACTAAAAATACAAAAATTAGCTGGGCATGGTGGCGTGTGCCTGTAATCCCAGCTACTTAGGAGGCTGAGGCAGGAGAATCGCTTGAACCCAGGAGTCAGGGCTGCAGTGAGCCAAGATCATGCCACTGCACTCCAGCCTGGGCGACAGAGTGAGATTCCGTCTCAAAAAAAAAAAAATCTTGATTTGCTGAAGGTATGTATTTTTGAGACAGTGTCTCACTCTGTGGCCCAGGTTGGGGGTGTAGTGGTGCAATCTCAGCTCACTGCAACCTGCGTCCTGGGCTCAAGCGATCCTCAGCTTCCTGAGTAGCTGGGACTACAGGCACACACAACCACACCTAGCTAATTTTTCTATTTTTAGTAGAGACGGGGTTTCTCCATGTTGCCCAGGCTTGAAGATATTACTTTTAAATCAAACCAAATTCTTCCTTGTTAGCAGTTAAATTCTTCACTAGATACTTAAGATCTGCTTATGGTTGGTCATAAAGCCATCTGTTGTAGAATCTTCAAAAACAACAACTTTAAGCTGGCTGCCCTTTCCTCATTTTGTAGTACAGATCCACTTTTCTTCAGCCCATCTTAAAGGTTCACGAGTTTTAAACAACAGGAACTAATGATCCTATAATAAAAGTCAACAACTTAAATAACTTGAAGTTCAACCTCATCATGCCCAACTGATCTGAATTCATTCAGCCTTTTAAACAACTCACTCAAAAAAAATTTTTATCCACGCATTGTACAAATTTGTGCAGCAATCTTGTAAAAAGGCCATATTAATCTTCATCATCAAAATTTTAGCATATGTCCTATGAGAGAATGTACATACCTTCTCACTGAAGTTTCTGACAGAAAAAGATTTTAGGTCCATAGAAGACAGTACTCTAAATCAATTATGGGATTAGAAAAATGATGGATACATGGGATTATAAAAAAGTCAAAGTTAACATGGATCCTTAATTATATTCAATCATTAACAGGGCAAAAAGAGCCATCAATTGGAGATAAGGCCTTTTGTATTAAAGTTCGTTCTGCATTTATTCCCCTATTTTATTTTATTTTTTTTGAGACCGAGTCTAGTTCTGTCACCCAGGCTAGAGTGCAGTGGCACAATCTTGGCTCATTGCAACCTCCGCCTCCCAGGTTCAAGCGATTCTCCTGCCTCAGCCTCCCGAGTAGCTGAGATTACAGGCACCCACCACCACGCTAATATTTGTATTTTTAGTAGAGACGGGGTTTCACTGTGTTGGTCAGGCTGGTCTCGAACTCCTGACCTCATGATCTGCCCACCTCAGCCTCCCAAAATGCTGGGATTACAAGCATGAGCCACCGTGCCCAGCCTATTCCCCTATTTTTAAGACAGGACATAGGGGTTTTTCTTTAGCAAGTATACCTAACCACTCTGTGACAATCACAATTAAAATTTTTCTGTGTGGAATGTCAAGATTTAAGAAGTACTTAGTGGTTCACACCCATAATCCCAGTGGTTTGGGAGGCTAAGGCAGAAAGATGGCTTGAGTCCAGGAGTTCCAGATCAACCTGGGCAATATAATGAGACCCTGTCTTGACAAAAAAATTTAAAAATTAGCTGAGTGTGGTGGTGCACACCTGTAGTCTCTGCTATTCAGGAGGCTGAAGCAAGAGGACCGCTTGAGCCCAGGAGGTTGAGGATGCAGTGAGCTATGATCATGCCACTGCACTGCAGCCTGAGCAATACAGCAAGACACTGTCTCTAAAAAAAGAAAAGCAATCAACCAACCAACCAACAAACAAAAGAATACATGTACTCAATCTACCAAGGGTAAGCACTAATGTTAGATACTTTCATATATTTTTTTACTATCACTATGATACTTTACAGATGAGGAAATTGAGACCAGAAGGCTAAATTTTTGGCCTAAACTTTTCCAAGGCCAAAATGCTAGTAAATGACTAAGCTAGGATTCACATCTCTTCAGTCTATGTCTAGTATATTACATCTCGATTCACTCTTCCTTTTCCACGTTTAGCTACTCACTACATTCAATTGGTTCTTAGAAGACATGGTAATCACTAAAAGGTCTAACTTCATGCAGTCTCATCATAATGGAACCCTGAACACAAATACAATATATGACCAAAGACAAAAAGTGATTTTTAAAATCACTCTATAAAATTTTCAAAAGAACTATTTAAAAAATGTTTACTGAGTGCTCTCTGGGTCAAGACATCATAGTAGGCAATGGAAATAAAACATGTAAGAATATTACTGATCTATCTCTATTGTCTTGAAGGGCAGTCTATTAAAAAGACAAATGTGATAAAAGAATTGTGATACAGCACAAAAAGCCAAAATGAAAAGCAAGAAATGAAGTAATCCTCAAGTTGGGTTTTGAAAGATAAGCAGCAGTCTGGCCACATTAGGGGTGGAGGTGGGATTCAATATTGCAAAGGAGGAAACAATGTTTAAAAGCACTGAGGCCTAACACATCACAGCACATTAAAGGAGCCCTTACATAATATAGAAATGACAGAGATTAGAGAGGATGCAAGGGTGGAGTTTAAAGGTTTCTAAGCAAGGGAGTAACAATCAAATTAGCCTTTCAGAAATCACTCTGGGGCTGGGCGTGGTGGATCACACCTGTAATCCCAGCACTTTGGGAGGCCGAGGTGGGTGGATCGCTTGAGGTCAGGAGTTCAACTCCAGCCTGGGCGACGTGGTGAAATCTCATCTCTACTAAAAATACAAAAATTAGCTGGGTGTGGTGGTGCCCACCTGTAATCCCACCTACTTGGGAGGCCGAGGCAGGAGAATTGCTTGAACCCGGAAGGCAGAGGTTGCAGTGAGCCAAGAATGAACCATTGCACTCCAGTCTGGGTAATAGAGCCAGACTCCTTCTTTAAAAAAAAAAAAAAAGTCCAGGCACAGTGGCTCACGTCTGTAATCCCAACACTTTGGGAGGCCAAGGCGGGCAGATCACGAGGTCAGGAGTTCGAGACCATCCTGGCTAACAGGGTGAAACCCCGTCTCTACTAAAAATACACAAAATTAGCCAGGCGTGGTGGCGGGCGCCTGTAGTCCCAGCTACTCAGGAGGCTGAGGCAGGAGAATGGCGTGAACCCAGGAGGCAGTTTGCAGTGAGCCGAGATTGCGCCACTGCACTCCAGCCTGGGCGACAGAGCGAGACTCCATCAAACAAACAAATAAAAAGAAAAGGCCAGGCGCAGTAGCTCACCCCAGTAATCTCAGCACTTTCAGAGGCCAAGGTGGGTGGATCATGAGGTAAAGAGATGGAGACCATCCTGGTCAACATGGTGAAAACCCCGTCTCTACTTAAAAAAAAAAAAAAAAAAAAAAAAAAAAAAAATTAGTTGGGCGTGGTGGTGCACGGCTGTAGTCCCAGCTACTCAGGAGGCTGAGGCAGGAGAATCACTTGAACCCAGGAGGTGGAGGCTACAGTGAGCAGAGATCGCCCACTGCACTCCAGCCTCGCAACAGGGCGAGACTCCGTCTAAATAGAAATCACTCTGGGCTGTACACTGTGGCCCATGTGTGTAATCCCAGCAACTTGGGAGGCTGAGTGGGAGGACTGCTTGAAGCCAGGAGTTCAAGACCAGCCTGGGCAACATAGCGATATCCTGTCTCTAAAAAAATTTTTTTAATTAAAAAAAATCCCCAGATTTCTGACCACGTGGAAAATAATGCAACTAAAGGTAGGAAGGTAGGAACAGAAGCAGCAGCTAGTTTTTTTGTTTGTTTTTTTGAGATGGAGTCTTGCTGTGTCACCCAGGCTGGAGTGCAGTGGCACGATCTCTGCTCACTGCAAGCTCCACCTCCCAGGTTTACGCCATTCTCCTGCCTCAGCCTCCTGAGTAGCTGGGACTACAGGTGCCCGCCACCACGCCTCGCTAATTTTTTTGTATTTTTAGTAGAGATGGGGTTTCACCATGTTAGCCAGGATGGTCTCGATCTCCTGACCTTGTGATCTGCCCGCTTGACCTTCCAAAATGCTGGGATTACAGGCAAGAGAAAGAGCTAGTTTAAGAACAGATGATAGGCCAGGTGGGGTGGTTCATGCCTGTAATCCCAGCATTTTCGGAGGCCGAGACGGGTGGATCACAAGGTCAGGAGATCCAGATCATCCTGGCCAACATGGTGAAACCCTGTCTCTACTAAAAATACAAAAAAAAATTAGCTGGGCGTGGTGGTGGGTGCCTGTAGTCCCAGCTACTCGGGAGGCTGAGGCAGAAGAATGGCATGAACCCGGGAGGCAGAGCTTGCAGTGAGCCGAGATCACACCACTGCACTCCAGCCTGGGCGACAGAGCAAGACTCCGTCTCAAAAAAAAAAAAAAAAAAAAAAAAAAAAAAAAAAAAAAAAAGAACAGGTGATAAACTCCACTGTAGATAAGTGAATTTTGAGGGTATGTGAGATACAGATGCTAGTCAGAAAGTCAGAAGAATATGAACTAAACACACATTTGCAAGTAGACATAGACAGATGCAGTATTAGACTCAGTTAAATGAACTGCTCCAGAAGCTGTATGAAAAGACAATCAAGGACACAATCCTAGAGAAGCACATATATATGGGGCACATCAAAAAAAAAAAAAAACAATCAGCAAAGAAGAATGAAACAACAGAAACACAGAATAGTAAGGCCAAGATAAAACAGAACCACAAGTGCCAAAATAATTATTTCTATGAAAGAGTGGGCTTCTGTATCAAAAGCAGCAAGGAGGTCAAATAAGATATGAATAATAAGATCACTGGGTTTGAAAAGAAAGGAGCTGCTGATGTGCTCTCACAAAGAGCAGTTTCACTGGAGTACCATATGCAGAAAACAAATGGCAGAGGGTTAAGGAATGAATGGGATATGAGGAAGTAACAAGAGTGAGCATATCAAAGACAGGAAATACAATAAAGCCTGTAAGTTGTGTTCAAACACTGTCATTTAAAGGAAACTTTTACTCCCTTACATCCAATTTGGTCTCTACATTTCTGTTGCTTAAGGTCTGAAGACAGCACTTATTAAAGACACTTGACATAATGCATTAAGAAAGCAGGTTAAATAATTTCCTGAGGGTCTATAAAAGTAGCTGCTAGAATGAGGTTCTTCATCTTTAAATGAAATGCAAAATAAGCATCCTAATGGGTAATCTCCATAAACTCTAAGTAAATAATTCCAAACAAATAATTAACTCAAACAAATCTGACAGTATGTAACAAATAAAAATGTATACTTACAACTAAATCATCTGTTACTTTAACACACAAGTTCCCATCAGAATGCCTATATTTGAGAACCACACGTGCCTGAAACAAAAATACATATTTAGAAACAGTGAAGACAGATGACATTTCTTATAAATAATTTAGTCTTCAGGTAGGCTGAAAAGGATCCTTTTAGAATAAATACCCCCAAACATCTAAAGGCATTTTTACTATAAACTAAACCGAAATGAGGTTAAAAAAAAAAATCAGCTATTTTAGTTCATTCCTTTGCTACCATTTATTTAAGACTTTTTAAAAGTTGGATTATTTATTTGCAGCCAGTTTGAAGAGATGTACTGAACATTCTCAAAACACATCCACATTCAGGGAATGTCTGTGAGACTTATAAGGTGGCATTTCTTGCCAATAAGAATATACACCAACACACCTAGCCACAGAGGAATGACAGGAAAGGGAGGAAAACATTTAGCAGAAATGGCTAGTTAAAAAGTCCAAATCCATTCATTAGCAAACTGCAGGTCAGTGCAACTCACACTTTCCATTTTTCCACAAATCTTAGCAAGCAGATTCAGACTAAAATATTCAGCAAAATCAGGTCTTTATCACGCAGGTAGAACATAACGCATTATTACATAAAAGCAGAATTCTGCCTTGAAGTCTCCACCAACAACTTTTCCAAAAACCAGAATAACTCCTATACTGAAGTTCCATGTTACACAATACTTTATGTTCAATATTCTACAGATTGCCAAGGCATTTAGATATTAGCATATTCCTATAAGACATCTCCCAAGAACACTTCCATGAACATTATTTTTTTTCAGTGATGGATTCAAGCACAGTGTATAGCAGTTTTTCCCTAACCAGTATCAGTAACTCTTGTTTAGCTAGCTGTTTTAAAAACTGCTAAGTATCGGCCAGGCGCGGTGGCTCACGCCTGTAATCTCAGCACTTTGGGAGGCCAAGGCGGGTGGATCATAAAGTCAGGAGATTGAGACCATCCTGGCTAACACGGTGAAACCCCGTCTCTACTAAAAAATACAAAAAATTAGCCGGGCGTGGTGGCGAGTGCCTGCAGTCCCAGCTAATCGGGAGGCTGAGGCAAGAGAATGGTGTGAACCAGGGAGGTGGAGCTTGCAGTGAGCCGAGATCGCACCATTGCACTCCAGCCTGGGGACAGAGCGAGACTCCATTTCAAAAAAAATAAATAAAATAAAATAAAATAAAATAAAATAAAAACTGCTACTTATCTACAAGCCAGAACAGAAACATAATTTTAAAATGGTTACAATCTAGCACCAGAGGCCCCAAGACAATTCTGGAAACTAAATAAAAAGGGCTAATGGAACTTAGCCCTTTCCCCATTACGGTCTTTGCATTCCTGAGACTGAAAAAAAAAAAGTTACATCACTATATGCGATTTGTCTGAGTGAAGGAGGAAAGGGAACTCATCAAGCATTTAAGCAGGTATAAATAGTAGTAACTAGGTTAATTATCTTTAGAATACCTGATTCTATTTATTGATCTAGTAAATTCAGTTTTACACATTTTAAAAATTCAGTTCTCTAGAAACGAAACACTTAAAAATATACTAAGCATGACAACTATGTGAAGTTTTAACTCTCAGTTAAAGGAACACTCACTGGTTTCATTTAGGAGAAATGAGAGTTAAAAGGCCAATCATGGCTGGGCGCAGTGGCTCATGCCTATAATCCCAGCACTTTGGGAGGGCAGGAGTTCACTCACGAGGTCAGGAGTTCGAGACCAGTCTGGCCAACATGGTGAAACCCCGTCTCTACTAAAATTACAAAAATTAGCTGGGCATGGTGGTGGGTGTCTGTAATCCCAGCTACTCGGGAGGCTGAGGCAGGAGAATCGCTTGAACTTGGGAGGCGGAGGTTACAGTGAGCTGAGATTGCACCACTGCATTCCAGCCTGGACAACAAAAGTAAAACTCTGTCTCAAAAAAAAGAAAAAAGAAAAAGAAAAGAAAAAAGGCCAATCGTGTTTATAAAAGGGTCCATTTGGTAATTTAGAGGGTGCCAAGTCACCATGTCAGATGCCATAAAGAAAGAAAAATCAAGGTTCTTTACCAAAAATAACCAAAACACAAGGACAGAATGAATTAAGTCCTATAAAGGGATATACAGATAAAATGCTAAAGACAGAAAACAAGTAATTTAGACTGGGAAAAAGGAAAGTCTAAAAAAGGAGGTGGCTTTGAAATGCTTTTTTTGTTTTAACCTTATAGAAGAGGGCAGAAGGCTAAAAATCATTCTGAACAAGGATACAATCCAGTAGCTTCATGAGACTAGAGCTGAAGATCATGAAAATGGTGAGACAAAGCCAGAAAGACTGGAGATGGGTCAGACTGTGACTGGGAGTTGGGACTATATCCAGTTATCAAAGAGCCAGTTTTGAAGCAGGAGATGAAGAATTCAACTTTTGTTTTTTAGACAGTTGTGGCAAGAGTGTTAAGGAACTAAAAAGGCTGACAGACCAACAAAGAGGTTATTACATAATCCGGTGGTAATGCCATCTTCAATTACAGCAATACAAGACAGAGTGGTAAAAAGATACTGGGTATAATCAACAGGTTAAATGTGTTGCGGAGAGAAGACAGAGAATTTTGGAAAACAGATTCCAGAGACCTGACAAAATTTGTTCTTTAGCCCTAGCAGAAAGAGAATGGACTTGGGGTTCAAAGATCTGGGTCCAAATTTCATCTTAATCTCTCAAGAAACTAGGTAAATCACTTAACAGATATAAAATCATTCATTTATATACTTTGATGGGTTGCTGTAATTGTTCATGTATTATGTATAAATCTATGTAAACACACATAAATATATATTAAATGCCTGTAACATATAAACATATGTAAAATGCCTGTCACGTAGAGGCGGAGGTTGCAGTGAGCCAAGATGGCGCCACTGCCCTCCAGCCTGGGCAACAAGAACAAAACACCATCTTGGAAAACAAACAAACAAACAAACAAAAACTGTTAAGCTCTTCCTCTACACTCATCCTCTCCCCTCTCAACATATCAGTCAAGCCAGGCGCCATGGCTTGTGTCTGTAATCCCAGCTACTTGGGAAGCTGAGGCAGGAGAATCACCTGAGGCAAGGATTTAAGACCAACCTGGGCAACAAAGCAAGAGCCCCGTCTTTAAAAAAAAAAAAAAAATTAGGCAGGCATGGTGGCATGTCTGTAGTCTCAGCTACTCAGGAGGCTGAGGTGGGAGGATCACTCGAGCCCAGTTCAATGGTGCAGCGAACTGTGATTTGTGCCACTGCACTCCAGCCTGTGCCAACTGCAATTTTCTGACTGGGTAAGAGGTGAAATATTCTCTTTCTCGTCTATTCTAGACATGCTTTGCTCACAGTGATGCTCTAATTATTTTCATTTTCCCTACCACTGCCATCACATTCTTACAGTACAGTTACTCTTGATGTGAATTTATATATTCTTTACTGTTTCTCAAGTATTTTTAGTTTATACTGTGGGTACTTCTGGATAAAAGTCGTGTGTGGTCTCAGAGTACCATTGTCTGAATGAAGAAACAAATGACCCTGCCAACAAGGGAAGCTAACCAAATGAAGCAACCAGAAGTCACCAGTGTTATAAACAAATTACTCAATTTAAAAAATACAATTTCCATCATTTATTATTGTATCATTTTATTGTAAAAAATAGAACTAAGAATGTTTTACAGCTTGTTACTTACCTAGGTCTTTCTGTGGGTCTAATACTATTTTTAATCATAATTATCAACATTCTTTGCTGCACACTTTAAACTTATATGCACTATAAACTGTATGTGGCATTGGAGTTACAGGTTACCAGCTCACTGCATACACTTAAAACATAATTCATATTACTTAATGATCATCAATAGTTTCACACAGTAAATCCTGAGCCCTGGGCTGGGCGCAGTGGCTCACACCTGTAATCAACACTTTGGGAGGCCAACGCGGGTGGATCACGAGGTCAGGAGTTCCAGACCAGCCTGGCCAAGATGGTGAAACCCCGCCTCTATTAAAAATACAAAAAATTAGCCAGGTGTGGTGGCAGGCGCCTGTAAACCTAGCTACTCGGGAAGCTGAGGCAGGAGAACCGTTTGAACCCAGGAAGTGGAGGTTGCAGCGAGCTGAGATTGAGCCAATGCACTCCAGTCCGGGCGACAGTGCGAGATTTCGTCTCAAAAAAAATAAAAATATTAAAAAAAAAGAAAAAAAGATCCTGAGCCCCGGTTTTCCGAGATTTTATCTGCTTTTAATTTTCTTTCTTCTCCGAGGGATACAGTCACAATACACTGTATCTATAATACCCTCCAATAATACCAGCTCCTTAAGGGTTGAACGGAATCTCATTCACCTTTGTGTCTCCCACAGAACCTAATTTAACTTGGGGTCAGTAACACGAGAGTGGGAAATGAATGCAGCATAAAAGAGATAACTGAGTTACAACAAACACAAAACAAAAGAAGCATCATACATAACCAGGTCTGAGGTTTTCAGTATAAAATCCCTTCAATATGCTGAGTTCTAAAAAGAAGCAGAACTTTTAATTAACACGAAGATGCTTCAAATAATTCTTAGACATGACAATAAAATAACCGAAACCTCAAGAGACGAAAAGTAAGACCCGAATGCTAAACTCCCATCACTTGGACTTCTTTGCTTTTTAATAATGAGCTAACCTCTGACATCCACCTCCATTATAATTTTTGTGGGGGCTAAGAATGTATTTCAGAGGTCCATGAATCCCTTAAAATTGTTTGCAAACATTTACTTATACATTTACTTATACCATTTTTCTGAGGAAAGGTGCAAATATTATTCTTATGGTCCCAAAGCCTGTGACTCCCAAAATACTAAGAACCAATATTCTGGGGGGTACAGATGCTTCCAAATTGGAATCTTTCAAGAATGTCTGAGCGGCAGTAGAAAAACATCATCAGTTTTATATACATGAGGTACCCTTACCGCCTAGGCGGTACAGGAAAAGTGAACCAAGACAAAGGACAGGAAGCTGCAGGGGGAGGAGCCCTGGCTTCAGGGACTCGTAAAACAACCGAAGCCATAAAGGAAGCTGAGGGACTGGGGCGGGAAGATCGATTGCAGAAATGTTTAGGGCTGAGATGAACCTGGCTGTTGCCAGCTTCAGGGCCTCACTGGGCCGCTAGATCAGGGAAGAAGGGGACGAGAGAGCAGAACATTAACTTGGCAGGGTCCATTTGTGTTCATTCCCAGCACCTCCTGGGAGCGCTGGGGAAGCTCCAGGGGCCGAGTGGATGGCGGGAAGACATCCTGGGCTGGGGCCCAAAGCAGCGGCCCCGCCAGCGATTTACCTTCATAGGGTCAGCGAGGTAAAGCTTCTCGGCAGCGCGGCTGAACTCCTCCCAGGTCTGGTACTGCGGCATCGTGGCCTAGAGTGGAAAAGTAAAGAGAAGCAAGGCCTCAGAACCCGGCCCAACAAACTACCTACGTCCGGGAGTCGCCAACTGACGCGAGTCCCAGCAGCCCCAAGATGGCGGCGCCTCCTCGCACCAACGCCTCGCTCCATTGGACAGCTCCGTCCATGCTCGCCCAATGGGCAGGAGGGATGTTGTCAGGGAGTGGGCGGAGCCCAGGGCGTGTGGCTCGAGAGCTGAGCGAGACAAGCGGAGGGCAAGGCAACCAATGCCGGCTGCCACAGCGCCCCCGGTAGGGCTGAATGAGTGGCGTCCGTCCCGTGGCACTCAGGGCTGAACCGCAGCTGCCTTCAACAAAGATTAAGCGGCTCTGCGATAGGCGCTGCATATACGAGGAAGGAGGCGACAGGGCCCAGCTGTCACACAGCTTGGTGAAGAAGCCAGGAGACATAAACACAAGAGTGCAACGGAAAACTTTATATGATAAACATTTATGTCGGGTTAGTGGAGCGCGAAGGAAGAAGGATCACTTGTGGGTGGGGGGAAACTCACAGAAGCGGTGCAAGCTCAACAGGTAGGCAAGGAAGGACAGAACACGTAGGCCCATTTTAGATCTGCAGTGTATGTCAGATGACTGGTGTTTAGGAGATGAGGAAGAAGTCATATTATCACTTCTGCAAGGATAAAAAATCTGATCCTCCAAGCAGGAGGATTGCTTGAGCCCGGGAGTCCGAGGCTGCAGTGAGCCATGATCGCGCTACGCACCCAGCCTGGGCTTCAGAGCAAGACGCTGGCGCAAAAGTAAATAAATAAAGAAGATGGCCTGCAGGGGACACCAGGTAAAGAGTATTATATTTTGAGATGGAAAGATTTTGTGCATGTTTATAACTTTTAGAGAAGGACACATAAGAGATAGAAAAATCAAAAATACAAGAGAAAGAAGAAAGCGAGGTCTCGGGAAATATGAAGGGGAAGACCAAAGGCCCAGATGAATAAAAACAGGTGCATTATTGCCTTTGATGGGGTGAGGAAGAGGGAAAAGTCGGGTGAGGGTATAGGTGAGCATGTAGATACGAGGGCAAGAAGGTACATTTTCTTGTCACCTAAGACAGGAGACCACCTTCGTAAATAGGAAGGGTGGTTTTGGATCTTTGAGGAAGCAAGGATGGGTTTGGATCCTTGAGGAGAAGGTTTGGAAAAGCCATTGTGAGAAATGAATAAGGAAGCCTATTAGAAAAAAACAGGTGGGAAGCGGTGGTGCACACCTGCAATCCCAGCACTCTGGGAGGCTGAGGTGGGCAGATCACTTGAAGTCAGGAGTTCAAGACCAGCCTGGTCAACATCGTGAAACCCCATCTCTACTAAAAATAAAAAAATTAGTTGGGCTTGGTCGTGGGTGCCTGTAATCCCAGCTACTCTACTCGGGAGGCTGAGGTAGGAGAATCTCTTGAACCCAGGAGATGGAGGATGTAGTGAGCCAAGATCGCATCTCACTGCACTCCAGCCTGGGCAACAGAGCAAGACTCTGTCTCTAAAACAGCAACAACAACAACAACAACAACAACAACAAAAGAAACTCAAAAGCAATATGTCAAGTAGAGTAAAAAGCTGAAACTGGAGATCATATCTGGGAATAGCCCCAATTAGGGTCTGTCTCCAGCAACACCCAGAAGCTTGGATTTTGGACTGGAAAAGACAGATATTAGGGATTTATAGGGTACATGAGGAAGAAGAACAAAGGGTCAAGAATGTTGCAGGTGGTACTGGCAAGAGAATGACTGAAATGATAAATTATGGGATCCATGCTAGATAGCTGGTAATTAATTGAGTCAAAAGAGAGACGTTAAGGAACCAGGATTAAAGGAAATCTGAATTCAATATAGCAGGAAATAAGTTTTAGTCAGATTGGATATTGGGGTTTAACATTTTAGAGTAGCAATAGTCCCTGGTGAGGCTGGATTTATAGTTGGGTTGTCCACACAAAGTCAAAGTCTTGTATGAGTAAGAAAAGGAATAAGATGAAGGAGAAGGCTATGAGCCAGGGACCCAAATCCTCAGTTAATGAGACGTGTGTGTGTGTGTGTGTGTGTGTGTTGAGGGAAGCTATAAAGAGCAATGAGCAGAGGCAGAGAGAGCAGAGTTGGGCAGAATGACCCCCAGGTGTAGGGGTTTTTCCCTGAAGATGAAAACAATGGAAGTTAAGACAATGCCAACTTTGCCTTCTGTCAGAAGGAACATAAGAGATCAGTTTCAATTCAATTCAGCAAAAAGTAAAACAAGTGTCCACCCTGGACAAACACCAAGAGCTGGGCTAGGCATTAGAGACCCAGCAGTGAACAAGACAGGCTCAGTCCCTGCCTCATAGAGCTCACAGTTATGGAGAGAATGACAGTAAAGAACAGATCTCCATTGTGAGGGTCCCCATCACTGTGAGTTCCAGCATCTCCAAGCTTAGCCCAGCCTCAGCCCCTACAGAGGCAGAGAAATCAAGATAAGGAAGAAGTTATGGGAATTGCCCTTGATTATGCAAATGTCCCCAGTCACACTAGGATGCATTCTTTTTTTAAAAATTTAATTTTAGGTTCGGAGGTACATGTGCGTGTTTGTTACATGGGTATATTGCATACTGGTGGGCATTAGGTTTCTAGTGTACCCATCACCCAAATAGTGAGCATTGTACCCAATCGGTACCTTTTTAACCCTTTCCATCTTCCCACCCTCCCCCTTTTGGAGTCCCCAGTGTCCATTATTTCCATCTTTATGTTGATGTGTACCCGTATTCATCCATTCTCATACTGTTATAAAGAACTGCCTGAGACTGGGTAATTTATGAAGAAAAGAGGTTTAATTGAACTCACAGTTCTGCAGGCTGTACAGGAGGCATGACTGGGGAGGCCTCAGGAAACTTAACAATCCTGGCAGAAGGGCCAAATCAAGTGCTTGGAAGCCAGCACTTCTTCACATGGCAGCAGGAGAGAGAGAGAGAGAAGGGGGAAGTGCTACACAATTTTAAACAACTAGATCTTGTGAGAACTCACTCACTATCACAAGAACAGCAAGGGGGAAATCCACCCCCATGATCCAATCACCTCCCATCAGGTCCCTCCCCCAACACTGGGAATTAGAGTTCAACATGAGATTTGGGTGGGGACACAGAGCCAAGCCATATGAGTGCCCATTGTTTAGCTCCCACTTATAAGTGAGAACATGCTGTATCTGGTTTTCTGTTTCTACGTTCGTTGACAGGATAATGGCCTTCAGCTCTATCCATGTTGCTACAAAGGACATGATTTCATTCTTTTTTTTTTTTTATGGCTGCCGGATGCATCCTTTAAACTAGGTTATTCCTTTCCTGCTGTGGCTTCTGAAAGGCTATCAGAGAGTGTCCTTTATAAATTGCTCACACATGCACAATGTCAGAAAAGGAAAAATTCCTTTCATTCCCAGTCAAGAAGATCAGGGCCTCTGTACCCTTTGTGGTTATCCTTTCTGCTTCATTTTCACACACATATCTTATTTGAGCTTTCAAACAACTCTGCCAGGGTGGTCAGTGAGCCTTATTACAATTCCAAAAATCTGAAAAGCTCTGGAAAACAAAAGTATCTTGGTAACTCCATTAGTAGAAAATGACCTGACCTCAAGTAAGGTTGCTTAGTCTTTATTTGTTTCACTTGGTGTGTTTGGTTCCAGGGTGGGGCACAGACCCTGCTGGTGGTATTATGTAATATACCACATGTGCACTGTATCACCTTTCTAGGATCCAAAAGGCTGTGAATTCTGAAATACGGGTGGCCTCAAGGATTTCGGACAAGGGATTATAGTCCTGTGCCACTCTCCTTTACAGGTGATGAAGAAACCAAACCTGAAAAATAAGTGACACTAAACAGATTGGCCCCGGACTTTGCTCCGGATTGTCCAGCAAATGGCAAAAGCCAGTGGATGTTAATCATAACTGGAAGTGACAGGATTAATTTTGATTTTTAGAAAGTGTAACTAGTAGAAATACAGAAGCTAGATCGGTAGAGCAGAGCCTGGGTGCAGGGTCAAAACCAAAAGCCCTTGCACTTTTCCTTATGTTCACCACCTCCCGCGATTGTGTTCATGTCTTTGCCTCCCATTCCTGATCCCATTTCTGATCCCATTTCCGATCCCATTTCCACTGTATCTACCCTCTCACCCCAAAGTTGCTTTCATGGGTTCACCAGCTGACTATCATATTACCCACTCCAGCAGACATCTCTCAATCCTTTGTGACTAGATTATTCAGCTGTATTTGAGGCCACTGGCCACCCTCTAATCCCGAAAACTTCCCAGACCCCTGGCTTTTTTGGCCCCATTCTTTCTCGCTCCTCTCTGACTTCTGCTCTGGCTCTGTCCTGACCTCCTCTGCCTCCCCTGGTTCTTCAGGATTGGGATCCCAAGACACCAGCCTCTGGTTTTCACCCTCTCTAGTTCTTCCTGGACAATACCCTTTGAGTTTTAACCCCAACCTCCATGCTATGAGGCTCCTGGATTCCTACTTCGTCCAGGCTTCTTCCCTGAGCTTCAGATTCATATATCCCACTGCCTGCCAGGTCCACAGCTAACCCCAGAGTTGAACTGTGGAAGGTGAAAACAATTTCTCACCAAATCAAAATTTCTAAGCTGTAAGTGTGATGTCTCTTTTAAAAAAAAAAACAACCTATTTTATTATTACTGTTGGCAAATTATTAGTAACATGCATATTCAACCACCAGAATTCAGTTAACTGTGTATGGCAGACCTTTTATAGGCCAGTCATTGTGCTGGGCAAGGCAATTTACAAGCTAGTGAGGTCAGGGGCAGAGATAATAAGGCAAGTTCACAAATGCCAATAGCTGAAGCTGGAGAGCGCGTCAAAGCGAGGGAGGGAGCAGTCTAATCCCTGAGGCTTGGCAGTACCTGTGTTCACTTCCCCTCCCTTTACATCCTGTTCTGTATCTTCCCAAAGGTCTGCGGAGGCATGCAAGAGGAGGAAAGTTTGGTGGTTGTTAAGATAAAGAGGAGTGACTGTTTTTGAACTCTTTCTTTTGCTTAAGTTTTGGTGCCTCTTTGTTTTCCAAAGTTGTCTTCTAAAAACAATCAGCACTGTAGCTGCTTTAGACTAAGAACATATATAGGTCCTTAAATGGATTCTTATATTAATAATCATAGTACTAGTCCGAAGTGCTGCTGGCTTGCCAGGAATGTGTGTCATGTTTATTTTCACTTATTAAATATTTATTGACCCCGCTATATGCCAGGAGTGAAAGAAGACATTGTTCCTCTTGTACTTCCCAAGTTTCATGGATTCAATGCAAGGCAGACAGGGTAAAACAAACCTGGTAAGAGAAGCCAACCAAGAAACCGGTTTGCCCAGGAGGTTGTGTCCCAGATAGGGAGGGAAGGAAACCTGAGGGAGTCCTGACAGCAACGTGGGTCTGGGGCAGCTTTGATTCAGTGTCCAGTGGAGGGCAGTGGTGTGCAGACAGTCACACAGAGACAGCCATCCCGGAGGGCTGACTCCAGCCTTTCTGGAAGGAAATGGTCGCCCATTCAGTACATCAGTACATACACCCAGCTTAGCTGAAATCATGTTGGTGGACTTGTTTACCTTTTGCTCAATCTCAACACTTCCTTTCACAAGGGCTCTCATTTGATTACCAGGAATCTCCAATCCAGTTTAATTTATTAATTCCTTCCTGAGCACCTAATCCGGGCCTGTCACCCTACCAGGGGTGCTACAATGACTACAAAGATATGCACAAGAAGCTTACAAGTAATGAAAGCACGGGAGGGTGCAGGGATTAGGCAAGTTTACAAATAATCAAAACTGAAGGCAGAAATAAGCATGGATGAAGCACCTACCATAACAGGGCACAGTACACTGGGGTTTCAGAGAGGCCTAACCATTTCCTACCCTCATAGCTGTTTGGGGAAATCAGGAAGTAAACCAATTACAAGATAGAACAATATAAAGTGTCACTGTATGAAATGCCGAAAAATGTTCTTCCTTGTGTATGTGTGGGAGCAGCCCAGAGCTGACCCCTAGGGACCCACACATTCAGCACTCCCTAGGGGATTCCGATCAGAAGCCCTGGAGCAAGGATTGCAGCTGGGTTGGGGGCTGGGGCTGAGAACGGTGGGGAGGGAAGGGCAAAGAAGGCAGAGATAGAAGTCAACCTAAGAAGGTTGGGCATGGTGGCTCACACCTGTAATCCCAGCACTTGGGAGGCCTAGGTGGGTGGATCACTTGAGGCCAGGAGTTCAAGACCAGCCTGACAAACATGGTGAAACCCCATCTCTACTAAAAATACAAAACTTAGCCAGGTGTGGTGGCGTGCACCTGTAATCCCAGCTACTCTTGGGAGGCTGAGGCACGAAAATTGCTTGAACTTGGGGGGCACAGGTTGCAGTGAGCTGAGATCACACCACTGTATTCCAGCCTGGGTGACACAGCAAGACTCCATCTAAGAAAAAAAAAAAAAAAAAAAGAAGTCAACCTAAGAAATATAGCCCCTCCAAGGGGGCTCAAGGGACCTCTAGACCAAAGACTGTACTAGCACCCTCATGCCACCCCTACCTACTAAGGCATCCCCCAGGGACATCTCAGAGTTCCTGGAGGCTTCTGTCACTGCCCCAGTTGCACCCCACTCCAAGAATGTGATCATTTCTATACTTTGGGTAGGTAATGATCCCTTTAAGGTGAAACAGATTTCAAGCCGAACAAACACACTTCAAAAAACAACAGAGGAAAAAAAATCTTGGTTTTTTTTTCCAAGGACGTTGAGAGAGAACAGGCTCAGATTGAACCTTGGGTATCGCAAAGGCCACCCTCAATGCTGCCTCCTCTGGGGGAAGCTGGGTCAGGCCAGGTCACACCCTGTCCAACCTCAGCTGCTGGCTGTTCTAGAGACCAGAGGCCAAAGGTGGGGGCACTGGGATTCCTGAGGTTCCTGGCTTGTCAGTTTCATCTGAAACTGATTAAAATGAAATGCAAACCCATATGGCTGGGAAGAAAAGGTCAAGATTTTGCCCCCACCTCCCACCTCCTCCCATCCCCTTCCCCTCCTCCCCTCCCTCCCTAGTCCTCAGCATGCAGCTCTCTGGCTGAATCCCATCACCGCTCCAATTTTCCCTTCACCCGGGCAGCCCCGCACTGAACAGAAACTCCGCAGAATGGCCCCATTGTAGACCAGACAAACCAAAATAGCAGCATCTTCTGTTCTCCGCCTTAGAGAGATTCACTTAAAATCCCAAAGTCCCAGATGTGGACGACAATGGAAGCTGTTGTTGCAAATTAGTGATCCTGGAACAGCTGAGAGGTAGGTTGTCGGAAAGCAGCCAGTATAGTGAGTTGGGCTGTGAAGAGAGAGAGAACAATTATGCAGTCACTCCATTAACCCAATTAGCAAACAGCGGCAGGAATTCTGTTAATTGACAAAGAAGCACGGTAGGGAAGGTGGGAAAGGGGGACAGCGACCTGGGTGGGGGTGCTGCAGGGGGAAGAGGGGTGTGATGGGGCTGGGGAGGGAAGAATTGCTGCTGGGATGAAAGGGCCAGGAATAAAACTTCAGCTAGGCTGGCGTGGTGGCTCACGCCTATATTCCCAGCACTTCGGGAGGCCGAAGCGGGTGGATTACCTGAGGTCAGGAGTTCAAGACCAGCCTGACCAACATGAAGAAACCCCCATCTCTACTAAAAATACAAAAAATTAGCCAGGTGTAGTGGCACGCACCTGTAATCCCAGCTACTCGGGAGGCTGAGGCAGGAGAATTGCTTGAACCTGGGAGGTGGAGGTTGCAGTGAGCTGAGATTGTGCCATTGCACTCCAACCTGGGCAACAAGAGCGAAACTCCGTCTCAAAACAAAAACAACAACAACAACAACAAAACTTCAGCTATTTCTATGCTGGCAAAAGTTATTTTTATCATTTTTTAAGCGTTCTTTTTTTTTTTAAACCATGCCCTGGAGCATTTGGATGAACAGTGTTTGCATTAATTAATAAATCAGATGACATCTCCACTCAGCAGAGGGCTTTGGTGTAGAAAAGCTCCCAGTGGCCTGCAGAATGGTGATTGCAGAATCTTGATTGATCACAGCTGTCATGTCATCAGTCATGCAGTCCAACATGGCGCAAAGGCTCACTTGGGTTTTGTGGAGGTTGTGGGGAGGACACAACATGAATAAGGTAATGTCTGCATATACCACTAGCTATAATAAGCTGTGTTTACGATCGAGTCCCAAAATTCTGCTGAGCCTCTGCTCAGGTTCATTGGGACTGGTTAATTGGGGATGGCAATTAGGGAAAGCTGCAGAGAGGAGCTGGATTTGGGAAATAAAGGTCAGATGATGACTGATGGAATGGTCAGGCTTTCAGATACAAGGTGGGCATGAGAAAAGGCCCAGAAGACAAGCTTTTAGGAAGCAGATGCAGCCCTTCTCCAGGGCGAAGTTGGGAGTGGGAATATGGCAGAGATGTCTGAGATGACCGTTTGAGAAAGAAGGCACTGGAGTGGGCAGTGAGGACTGGAACATGGTGTGGAAGGTCCTCCCACCTCCCTGTCTCGACTTAATTTTTTTTAGAGGCAACAGGGTTAGGGACTGGCCTGGGAGCTTAGTGTGGCACCTGGGGCTGCAAGAGCCAGCATGCTGATAACCACAGCTTTCTTGCAGTAAGTAAAGGGAGAAAAGGGTTTGAGAACTATCAGAGCTCAGCGCCCTGAGCTGGGAACTGTGGGAGGACAGATGGAGAAGATAAGCCCAGAGAGGGGGGGTGAAATCATAACCAATTAGGTGCCTGTCCTGGATCCTTCTCGACTCAGACCTGAAAGCCACTCTTCCCAGCTCCCCTGGCTTATCACTCCATTATCACTTTCTCTACCCAATTTCTCTGCTTTGCTCTTATTCTCTTCTCACCTCATCCAGCTTTCCAGCCACTGTGAGAGAGAAAAATTGTAAAACATGTAAAGCTTTTGTTTGTAGTGCACAGATGAGGTGCACTGCGTCTCTTGTTTGACCAGTTGCAAGGCTGGTGTGTCTGGTTGCTCAATCTCCAGCTATTTTGCTGCCTCTTATGATTGGTGCCTGTCGTCAGGACGCAGGGCCCGGGAGGGCAGGCACTGGCCTTTGTGACCATAATACCTCTGACAGGACCATGCAGATAGTCCTGCTCAGTGGGTATTTACTGATGACCAAGATGACAACACATGGGGAAGATACCCACCCAAGTTTTAAGAAAATATTCTTTAATTGCTGACGGATAGAATTTCTGTATCCCCAGAGATGTTGTCTCAGGGCATACGTGTTGAGATCTGTGGAACTGTCTGTGCGTAGGGGTGAGGGCTGGCTTGGCTTCTGGGCCTCCTCCTGGGTATGGGTCACCAACAGCCTCATGGGCACTACCTTTCTCCTCACATTCCAGTTTGAAACCACCCAGGCCCCTGGAAGCCCCTTTCTCTGCACAAGGCTGGGATCGTGTTTGTGCATGAACTGTTGGGTATTCTATACCCCCTCTGCGCCTCATCACACAATACCTCCCTGTTCTCAAAGCACCAGCCCAAAGTCACTCCAGCTTCTCAAGTTTCCTAACTGCCCAGCAAACTGCACCTGGCCCTTCTTCCCCTGGGGCTGCAAGGTTGGAGGCCGAGTGGATGGCCGCCTGGTTTTCCCCACTCCCTGCTCAGACAAGTCCAGGCCCCCCAGGTGACTGGGGTTTTGGAGACTCATTCTTGTGCAAGTCAGAGAGAGCTTCTGCGACTCAGGACATCTTTCAGGAGGAAGCTACCTCTTGTTCCGTGCAGGAAGAGGCTAATCAGGTCTCAGGCTCACCTGTGGGCAGAAGTAGGCAAGCTACTTTGGAGTGCAAGGAAGTAGGGATCAGCAGTGGCATGGTGCCCTGAGAGACCCCCAGCCCCGACCTAGAGAATTCCTGACATACCTCCCAGCTACGTTCAGCTGTGAGGCACACACTGAGCTCTAGGCCAGCCCTGACCTTGGAGCTTCCACCACAAGCACAAACAAGGCCTTTAAAAAGCTTCCTAACTTCCTGGGGCGGGGGTGGTTGGGGCCAGTGTGTTGATTGCCGTTGTGTCATTTTCTGGTGTGGTTCCAGGTGGCTGGCGCCACTGCTTCTCCTCCATCCAGATGCTGAGGCCAAGGGGGCTCAAGGGGGCAAGTTGCTTTGAAGCTCCCGGCGCTGACCTCTTGTGCCCCGTCTTGGTGTTGGGAAGCCTCACAGCTGTTCTGGGCCCGCAGAGCCTTCTCCTCGTTGACTTGGGGCTTTTTGGA
Organism: Pan troglodytes; assembly: GCF_028858775.2. Taxonomy (NCBI): domain Eukaryota; kingdom Metazoa; phylum Chordata; class Mammalia; order Primates; family Hominidae; genus Pan; species Pan troglodytes. Next base: position 23,528,740 of record NC_072398.2, read on the forward strand.
TCAGGATGTTGGTGAAGCAGAGTTTTGGCAAGAGCCTTGGCAGCTGCTGCCAGTAAAGAGGCTGAAGGAAGATAATTAGACCTGGTAATTGGTTGCTTTTTAGTGACTGTGGCTGGGAGAAGACACTGAAAAGCTGTCCTCCAGGACCAAGGCTAAACTGTCCCCATGCTAGGGGGAAATGCTGGACCCCAGCTAGTCCTGCATGTCTCGTCACATCTTACCTGACACATCTATCTGGCTGTGAAATGATTCTTGAATCCCATCCCACCCCCACAAAGCAGTGTGGGTTTACCTCCCCTGTGTTCATGCTCTGTTACACCCAACCCTGGAACCAGGCATCTGAAAACTTTGAAACCAGAGGTAACCTTTAGATGGAGTTACTTAACTCTAGCTGCTCCAGAAAGATTCTGTGGGGCTTACTGTGAAGGACTTCATTAAAGGCTTTTGTTTTTGGACAGAGCTGACTCATCATTTCCCCAAGATAAGTTTGCTTCTGGGCAGTTTCCAGGCTCCCATCTCTCCAGTTGGCCATTTTGCCAGACCAGATGGCTCATATTAGATCTCAATTTACAACTTGCCACCCCTTGTGGGCATGTGTTCTGGATTCGTCCCAGCCTGAGCAGCTGATTCACTCGGATGTTCTGGGAAGCCCTTACCGTTTGATTCCACTTCACCATAGATGCCGTCCATGGGTCTGATTTCCAGTTTCTGTGTGAATCCTGCTGACCTAAACCCTGACACAGAAGTGTAGCCCTGGGAGCCTAAAGATGGACCTCGGGCAGGGTCCCCAGCAGCTCTGCATTGGGTCCTTGAGAGGGGCACTGCCTTAGGGAGGGCTGATCACTCAAAGTCTATGAAAGGATGGACTAGATTGGAATCAAGAATCTGCTTTTGTGGCTATGTAATATCTTAGAGAAAAGCAGAAGAAAGAATGGAGGACCAGTTTGAGTTCTGCGATTTTAGGTTTAAACAGGTGGCCTTTCTGCTGGCGTCCCCTCCTGACCAGTTATCCATGCATTTGTTCGGATGCATGAATAGATGCTTATTGAGCATATACTCTGTGCCAAATGTAATGCCTAGGGCTCAGGAATAAGGATCAAAGGACAGTTCTTGCCTTCAAGGGACTTACTGACTGATGTCTGAGATAGGCAGGTGCTCACAACAAAGTGAAAGTTGGTATAGTGCAGCGATCAAGAATGCAGACTCCGGAACCAGACTGGCTGGATTCATATTCCTGCTCTGCTGCTTACGAGCAGTGTACCTTTGGGCATATTTCCTAACTGCTACATGCACCAGTTTCGTCATCTAGAGAATGGGAATAATATTGATACCTACCTCAGTAGACTTCAATTACTTAGAACTGTGCCTGGGAATAGTGAGGATGGTATACACTGGGGAAATTTTTAAAGCTATAGGCCAGGCACAGTGGCTCATGCCTATAATCCCAGCACTTTAGGAGGCTGAAGCAGGAGGACTGCTTGAGCCCAGGAGTTTGAGACCAGCCTGGGCAACATAGCAAGACCCCATCTTTACAAAAAATAAAAATTAACCTGACATGGTGGCATTTGCCTGTAGTCCTAGCTATTTGGGAGGTTGAGGTGGGAGGATCGTTTAAGCCCAGGAAATAGAGGCTGCAATGAGCTGTGATTGTACCACTGGACTCCAACATGGTCAATAGCGAGAACTGTCTCAATAAAGTAAAATTGCCTTGGCGTGGTGGATCACACCTGTAATCTTAACACTTTGAGAGGCTAATGTGGGAGGATTGCTTGAGCCCAGGAGTTCGAGACCAGCCTGGGCAACATAACGAGACCCTGTCTCTACAAAAAATAAAATAATAAGCTGGGCGCAGTGGCTCACGCCTATAATCCCAGCACTTTGGGAGGCTGAGGCGGGCGGACCACGAGGTCAGGAGATCAAGACCATCCTGGCTAACATGGTGAAACCCCATCTCTACTAAAAATACAAAAAATTAGCCGGGCATGGTGGTGGGTGTCTGTAGTCCCAGCTACTAGGGAGACTGAGGCAGGAGAATGGCGTGAACCCGGGAGGCGGAGCTTGCAGTGAGCCGAGATTGTGCCACTGCACTCCAGCCTGGGCAACAGAGCGTGACTCCATCTCAAAAATAATAATAAAATAAAATAATTAGCCAGGCATGGTGGCACACACCTGTGGTCTCAGTTCTTCGGGAGGTTGAGGTGGGAGAATTGCTTGAGCCTGGCAGGTAGAGGCTGCAGTGAGCCAGGATCATGCTGTGTACTGGTCTCACAAAGTGAGACCCTGTCTCTAAAATAAAATAAAACAAAACAAAGCTGCAGCTCCACAGGGAGCAAAGGACTTAAGAGGAAGGAAGGGGTCGTATAGAAATCCCAGGAATCTGGGATTCTGGCATTTATAACCAGGAAAGCTGAATTTGAGTTTAGAGTCCACTACAATATATTTATTTGATTTTGAATAATTACAACCTTGATTTGCTCCTTGGTAAGGTAGAAATAGTAATATCTTCCTTTCCAACCTCATTGGGAAAAAAGAGAGAAACCAAAATTTGTATCTATTATGTACCATATGGTTTTATTCTGAGAATTGAGAGAAATAACATATTTTAAGTGTATGTAAATTTTTTTTTTTTTTTTGAGATGGAGTCTCACTCTGTTGCCCAGGCTGGAGTGCAGTGGCGTGATCTTGGCTCACTGCGAGCTCCACCTCCCGGGTTCACACCATTCTCCTGCCTCAGCCTCCTGAGTAGCTGGGACTTTAAGCACCCGCCACCACGCCCGGCTAATTTTTTTGTATTTTTAGTAGAGATGGGGTTTCACCGTGTTAGCTGGTATGGTCTCGATCTCCTGACCTAGTGATCCACCCGCCTCAGCCTCCTAAAATGCTGGGACAACAGGCGTGAGCCACCGTGCCCGGCCAAGTGTATGTAAATTTAAAAAATGCATTGTAAACTGTAAAGTGAACCACAGGATAATCATGATTTTCTCCCTGTTCCTCCTGTCCCCCAGGTTGAGCATGTGGATAACTGAGAGATGATGAAAAAGGCAGGCACTCTGGGCTGACTTTCATTATAAATAGTAGGTACAGCTGTGGTACTGTTTTGCCTCCATGCGATTCTCCATGTTTTCCATGTTATTTAGTTCCTGATTACTAAAGCTTTGAGGTAACAGAGGAGGCTGGTGATTTCCTTTAGAAAGAGGAACTGGGAGCAGCAAGAATCACAGTGAGATGTGCTGAGCTTTTCAGAGGAAAAGTTCATGGATGATGCATCTGACGTGATGAGCACAAACATTTCCCAGCGCAGACCCAGGTCCTTCCAGGTCTGAAGGAGCTGAGTTCCCAGCTCCTGTGAGCCTCACTGTGTCTCAGGGCTTCTGAAAGGCAGGTCCTGCATATAGTGCAAGCTTATAAATGGAAGTGAGTGAGGGGGATGGCAGGTGTGATGGGGATGCCAGCCTTGCTGTTTTCTCACAATCACAAGGAGCTTTCACTTGTCTGGGAGACTTCTTGGCAAGGTTTCAGAGCTCACCACCAAGATTAAAGGCCGGCTGGCCAGGCAATGGTAGAGGGGAGCAGGAAGTCTGCAACAGGACGAGCAGGCAGCATTTGGGCCTGTTTGGGAGACTGGCCAACAATAACGGGATTACCATCCGCTGCGCTGATATCTGCCAGGAAATTGTGAAATGAAATTTCAAGGACCCTACCACAGAGTCAGAGAGTGTGTGGGATGACTTGGCTAAAAGAAGAATCCTTGGGGAAAAAGGTCCAGTTTCCTGGTGTTCCATTTGTCTGTTTGCAGAACGGAAGCTCTGCCAATTCCCTGGCTCTCTTCTCAGCCTCTCCCAGGCCTCTGACAACCCTAGACTCTAAGGTTGAGAAGGGAACTACCTCGGAGACTTTTATCCAACTCTCAATAAATGGAGGAAAACAGCCATGACCCTGCCTGACGACTTAACCAATCTGAGCCTCAATATTCTCAGCTCATCTTACAAGGCTCTTATGAGGAGCAGTTGAAACAATGCATGTGGAAATTCTTTGTAAACTGTAAAGTGCTTTAAATGGGGCCGGGGGCAGTGGCTCACGCCTGTAATCCCAGCTTTGGGAGGCCGAGGCAGGCAGATCACCTGAGGTCAGCAGTTTGAAACCAGCCTGGCCAATATGGTTAAACCCCATCTCTATTAAAACTGCAAAAATTAGCTGGCCTGTGGTGGCACATGCCTGTAATCCCAGCTACTCAGGAGGCTGAGGCAGGAGAATCGCTTGAACCTGGGAAGTGGAGATTGCAGTGAGCCAAGATCGTGCCACTGCACTCCAGCCTGGGCCACAGAGGGAGACCATGTCTCAAAAAATAATTAAAAAAAAAAAAAAAAAGGCCAGGCATGGTGGGCTCACGCCTGTAATCCCAGCACTTTGGGAGGCCGAGGTGGGCGGATCACCTGAGGTTAGGAGTTCAAGACCAGCCTGGCCGACATGGTGAAACCCCCATCTCTACTAAAAATACAAAAATTAGCCGGGCTTGGTGGTGCGGGCCTATAATCCCAGCTTCTCAGGAGGCTGAGGCAGGAGAATCACTTGAACTTGGGAGTCAGAGGTTGCAGTGAGCTGAGATCATGCCATTGCATTCCAGCCTGGGCTTTGTAAGACTTTGTCTCAAAAAAAAAAAAAAAAAAAAAAGTGCTGTAAATGGAAGGAATTGCTCCAGGTATAGAATCAAAGGCCCCGAGGGTAAGAGGAGGCAGCGGAGCCTTTGGGCCTGACTGTCCAGTTCTGCCAAGTTCTACTGAAGACAGAGAGAAGGGATCTTTCCCAAGGACCTTCTTTCTGGCTCTGTCAAATACGAGCCTCCCAGGGTCTCATTGGTGTTCTGGGTTCCTTAACAAAAAGGAGTTTGCAAAGATCACAGAGCTGACTGGTTTTCTTCTCTGGACAATGTTTACTGTGACTGCCTCTCTCTCCTGCCCCCACCACTGAACAGCATGGCAGCTTCCCAGTCCAGGGACCCGTGGGGGCCCTGTTTGCAGCAGGATTTGTGTTAATAGCACGACAGTGTCTTTACCTTTTATCTAGCAAGAGTGAGTAATCTGTTTGGGATATTTAACAAAAACCAGACATTACCTCACTGGTGTCTTATCCAGAGCTGCTCTAGTCTTCCCATTAATTCCAGCAATTCGGGGTCTTTTGCTACGTTAAGCAGTATAGGGAGAAATCCATGGACTCTTTTTCTCTGGATAAAGGGAGCCACAGAAGGCACACATTTGAAAAGCCCTATTCTAGTATTTGTATTCAGAGCTGTTCTTTTTCTCAGTAAATGTCTGTTTTCTTCATTCTGAGAACACGGTAGAGGGATTAACCTCAGCCCATCCCCCAAACCATCCTGACTTGAATCCAGTTTCTCTGGTTGCCTCTTCCCTAAAGGTTATGAAGACTTTTATGTGTGAATTTCCAGACCTCAGAGGGAAGCACCGGTGTGGTTCCTGGGAACTATCGGCAGCCGACAGACCACCTCCTCTGAGGTGGATGGCTATTTTCCAACAGAAGTGTCAGAGACAATGACTTAAGTGGTCATATGCTTTGTAAGCAGCTGCCAGGGGTATAGACTGAAGCAGGCGTCGCCTGTCTCTCCCAGGTGCAGAAAAGCCTTCCTGCTTCCTGAAGAAGGACCTGCTGATCAGTCAGTAGTGGAATCACCCATGGGTCATCATCACATAGGAAGGACAGCAATTGTAATCCCAGGCCAGGCAATGCAATATCTGTGTTTTGCAGCAGAAAAATTGCAGCCTCATTAAAAACTTCCAGGTATCCCAAATCACCATCTATTAGGTGATATGAAAGAATAGTTGTTAATTTTGATAGAAATCATCATGATTGGCACATAGTGACTACATAAGAAAGTGTCCTTAGTTGTATAGATGCTTAATGAAGTATGTAGGAGTGAAATGACATGCAATCTGGGATTACTTTAAAATATGTTAGCAGTAATATAAGAAAGAAAAAGAGCGATAAGGCAAGTATAGCAAAATCTTGTTACTTTTTGAGTCTTGGTAACAGACAATGTAGTTTCAATATATTGTTTTCTCAACTTTTGTGAGCAATTGAACATTTTCATAATTAAAAAAAACTTAGCCTGGCGTGGTGACTCATGCCTGTAATCCCAGCACTTTGGGAGGCTGAGATGGGCAGATCACAAGGTCAGGAGTTCGAGAACAGCCTGGCCAACATGGTGAAACCCTGTCTCTACTAAAAATGCAAAAATTAGCTGGGCATGGTGGCGGGCACCACCTGTAGTCCCAGCTACTCGGGAGGCTGAGGCAGGAGAATTGCTTGAACCCAGGAGGGATTGCAGTGAGCTGAGATCGCACCACTGCACTCCAGCCTGGGCAACAGAGCAAGACTCTGTCTCAAAAAAACGAAAACAAAAAAAACCTAAAGGCACAGTAAATTGTGTTAGAAGACAATGTGGGAGAAGACATTTAGAACATGTGCAACTGACAAAAGATTCCTATCCAAAATACATAAAGAACTCCTATAACTCAGTAAAAGAAAAAAAAAAGAAAGAAAAGAAAAAAGACCCTCAACCTCATAGAAACTAAGGACAAAGATTACAGTAAGCAATTTCATTCCTAGAAGAAGGGACCCAAATGAAAATGTCCACACTCAGTGGTGATCAGAAAAATGCAAATTAGAGGACAAGACAATAATTTATGCCTGTTGGATTAGCAAAAATTAGAAATCTGGCAATATAAGTATTCATGGAGATGTAGAGTAGAATTCATGCACTTAGAAACCAATTTGGTATTATCTGTTAGAAATGTGTATATCCAGGCCAGGTGGGGTAGCTCACACCTGTAATCCTAGCACTTTGGGAGGCCGAGGCAGGCAGGTCACTTGAGCTCAGGAGTTTGAGACCAGCCTGGGCAACAAGGCGAAATGCGGTGGCACATGCCTGTAGTTCCAGCTGCTAGGGAGCCCGAGGCGTGAGGGTCACTTGAGCTGGGGGGTTGAGGCTGTAGTGAGCCATGATGGCGCCACTGTACTCCAGCCTGGGTGACAGAGTGAGACCCCGGCTCAAAAGAAAGAGAAGAAATGTGGACTCTATACCTCTCAGAAACTCTTGGGCAAGTGTGCACATATGCTTGGAATATACACTTGGCTGTCCATTACAACATTGTTTATAAAAGCTAAAACTAGAGAAAATGGAGAAATATTTCATGACATATTAATGTAATGGCATACTATATAGAAGTTAAAATGAATGTACTTCACATATTCCTGTATATATACACATATGTAATTGTGGATGAATTTCTAAAATATATGAATATTGAATAAAAGAAAAGTAAATTTAAAAAGAACATGGACATATATCATGTACATTTTTTTTTTTTTTTGAGACAGGGTCTCACTCTGTGGCCCAGGCTGGAGTGTAGTGGTGTGAACATAGCTCACTGCAGCCTTGACCTCCTGGGCTCAAGCCATCCTCCCACCTCAGGCTCCAGAGTAGTTGGGACCGCAGGTGGATACCCCCACGTCTGGCTAATTTTTAATTTTTTTATAGAGACAGGGTCTCGCCATGTTGCCCAGTCTTGTCTCGAACTCCTGGGCTCAAGCAATCTTCCTGCCTTGGCCTGCCAAAGTGCTAGGATTATAGGCGTGAGCCACTGCACCAAGCCCATACCTAATTTACACCTAGCATAATATTTTGGCTCTCTCTATGTCATAAGAGTACAAAAATAATTAGAAGGGTCACAGAGCAATAGAAGGATAGTACATATCTGTAGTGAAGGAGAGAAGGGAATGGAGATGGCCTCAATTGTATCTGTAATGTTTGTTGTTCCTTTAGGAAAAAAATATAAAAAAGAATCTGAAGCAAATATATCAAAAGAATGACATTGGAATATCTGGGTGGTAGGCATGGAGTGTTATATATTATTGTTCTCTGTACTATTCTGCATATGTGAAATATTTTGTAATTAAAAATTTTGTTCTTAATTGAGGTCCTAAAGTTTCTTCTTGCTAAATCTCATCTTTTTTTTTTTTTTTCTTTGCAACGGAGTCTTGCTCTGTGGCCCAGGCTGGAGTGCAGTAGCGTGATCTCAGCTCACTGCAACCTCTGCCTCCTGGGTTCAAGTAATTCTTCTGCCTCAGCCTCCTGAGTAGCTGGAATAACAGGCTCATGCCACCACACCTGGCTAATTTTTGTATTTTTGGTAGACATGGGGTTCCACCACATTAGTCAGGGTGGTCTCGAACTCTTGATCTCAGGTGATCTGCCTGCCTCGGCCTCCCAAAGTGCTAGGATTACAGGCATGAGCCACTGCACCTGGCCTGTTCTTTTTTTGTTTTAGAGGTGGGGTTTTGCTATGTTGCTCAGGCTAGAGGGCAATGACTATTCACGGGCGTGATCATTATGCAGTGCAACCTCAAACTTCTGGGCTCACATCATCTTCTCACTTCACCCTCCCTAGTAGCTGGGAACAGCAGGTGTGCACCACCGTACCAGGCTAAATCTCATCTTTTTTCATGACTTTAGAACCCCTCGGCTCAAGTTCACTTCTATGAAAATGATTCCTAAATCTGATTTTCTATCCTTTTTTTCCCAGCATCATTTCTGTATCTCCACCCACTTAATGGCTATGTCTTCTATTTTGTCAAATTTATCATCTAAGTTGATTATCTCTAACACTGCTATCTCAAAACAGCTCTTTCTTTTAATTTTCTGTTTCTTGGCCAGGAGCCACGGCAACATGTCTGTATTCCCAGCACTTTGGGAGGCTGAGGAGGGCAGGCAACTTGAGGCCAGGAGTTTGAGACCAGCCTGGCCAACATGATGAAACCCCATATCTACTAAAAATACAAAAATTAGCCAGGTGTGGTGGCGCATGCCTCTAGCCCCAGCTACTTGGGAGGCTGAGACTGGAGAGGCTGAGGCTCACTTGAGCCCAGGAGGTGCAGGCTGCAGTGAGCAGAGATCACGCCACTGCACTCCAGCCTGGGCGACGGAGCCAGACTCTGCCTCAAGGAAAAAAAACAAATTCTATTTCTGTCAATAGCACACTCAATAAATGGTAGTTTTTATTTTCATTAGTCCCTTCAACTTTTGCCTCTTCTCACTGAGTTCACTATATACAGAACTGCCAATTTATCTTCTGGAAATTCTGGTTTTCATTTTTTTCTGAAATGCTGTTGTGTTTTTTTTCCCCCGAAATACTGTTTTGCATCAATTATTCCCACGCTTGAAAAACTTAGGGTGGCCCACTGCCAGCATAAGATGGTCCAAAATCCTTAACCATTTGTGTACAACCTCAAAGTCTGGCCCAGCTTTGTTGCCCACTGTCCGCTGTCACTAAAGAGGCAGTCATCACCGCCCCCTCAGGCTGCTTGTTTTCCTGTCTTCTTGCATTTGTTCCATCCCGAGATGCTTTTGCCTTCCCACCCTTCACACTCAGGCCAAATCTCTTCTGCGTGAAACCTTTGCCCAGACCACTGCTGGAAGCATTTCCATGGCACCGTCCATGTGCTGCTGCAGGTGTGGACTACGGCACCTCTCCCTGTAACCTCGCCCTGATTCCTCTCCATTGATAATGAGCTGAATGATTCAGCAGATCCAGGAAGCAGAGGTGTGACGAATAGACGTGGTTACCCATAAAGTATCTCATACATCTGCACACTAAACCCATCTCACCCTTTGCTTTCCTTTTCTCTTTTCTTTTCTTTTTCCTCCTCTCCTCTCCCATGCCCTCCCCTCCCCTCCCCTCTTCTCCTCTCTTCTCTCCTCTCCTTTCCTTTCTCTTTTCCTCTTTTTTTTTTTGAGACAGTCTTGCTTTGTCACCCAGGCTGGAGTGCAGTGGCACAAACATGGCTCACTACAGCCTTAACTTCCTGGGCTCAAGAGATCCTCCTGCGTCAGCCTCCTGTGTAGCTGGGACCACAGGCGCATGCGACCACACCTGGCTAATTTTTTTATTTTTTGTAGAGACTGGGTCTCCCTTTGTTGCCCAGGCTGGTTTTGAACTCTTGGGCTCAATGATCCTCCTGCCTTGGCCTCCCAAAGTGCTGGGAGTACAGGCATGAGCCACCGCATCTGGCCCCTTGCTTTTCTTTCTCCTAATTTTTCTTCTGTGATATCAGCTCTAAAGGAGGCTGCCTTACATCAGACTTGGAGAGACATAGGGTGGTGTTCTCTGATTTATGGCAAGAACTTGAGGAAAATGAGATTCCTTTCAGCATAATTTTGATAAATTCTAAGGTGTGCATTTTCCCACTTTAATATCTCTGAAATCAGGGTGTATCTTACAAGCAATGGAGGTTTGTTTTTCTTGATGGAATACAAAAGTAAAAAGTACCACTTATATTGGTGCTATATTAAATTCGATAAAATAAGTTATATAGGAAAGTATTTAAAATGTATATAAATGCAAATAAACAGCTTTTATTATTTGATGTGAATATTAAATATCAGTGTTAAACATTAGATTTTGAAACATTGTTCTAGGGTGGCATAAGAACATAGTTCCAGGACAACATTCTAGCACATTCCCTTATAAAATCAGCACTGTGTATATCTCTTCTCTATTCTGCCATATTTTGTAAGACGTTAGAAGTCAGAGAGCCAGGGAAAGATACCTCTTGATATTCTCTACAAAAAGAGCAATAAAGAGCAGTCAGAAAGCCCTGCAAGTGAAATAATGAGCAAAAAGTTTGTATGAAAAAAGGAACTGGGCCAGGCGCAGTGGCTCACGCCTGTAATTCCAGCACTGTGGGAGGCCGAGTTGGGCAGATCACCTGAGGTCAGGAGTTAAAGACCAACCTGACCAACATGGCGAAACCCCATCTCTACTAAAAATACAAAAATTCACCAGGCACGATGGCGGGTGCCTATAATCCCAGCTACTTGAGAGGCTGAGGTGGGAGAATCTCTTGAACCCAGAAGGCAGAGGTTGCAGTGAGCCGAGATTGCCCCACTGCACTCCAGCCTGGGTGACAGAGCAAGACTCCATCTCAAAAAAAAAAAAAAAAAAAAATTGAAGAAGAAGAAGAAGGAAGTGGCCAGTGGTGCTGGAGGTAATAAGTGGGTAATGAAGGATAGAATCCCTAGGCTTGGGGTCTCAGCCCTGGATAGACTGCTAGCCGTCATCTACCTATGCATGCTGCTCACCATAAGCAGAGAGCTGAACGTTTTGGTTCCCCAATAGTCACTCCAGGCCTGTGTTCTGACAACAGAGGTTATCTGACAGCTTGGTCAGGAATTCATTGTTTCTTTTATATTTTCATTATATTTTTCCCACCTGCTTCCATATCGCTACCACCAGGGATTTAGGAAGACCAGACTCTCCCTTTGTCCTCTGTCACCTCCTCATACCACTTCTCCCAACCAGTCGTAGGGCCAGGGAGCCCCAACTTATGTCACTGTCACTTACTTGCCACCTTATGCCCCATTTGCCCATTCTCTCCGAATGACTTAGGCAGTAAATTCCCCAGGGCGGTCACAATCTGCGTGATCATGGGAGACCCTGAGTGCAGTATGTTACTCCATAAATAATTCACTGTTCTCATTTTGAAAGCAAGGAGATCTGAGTAACTGGAGAGGGAAGGCAGAGGGGTGATTGAAAACACACACCAGGATGGGTCTCCTCAGTTGCTTTGTTACATGGCTTTCTGTACTTGACTGCTTTGGAAGCTGTAAATAGGACTGTGGCCAATGTGGTCCCTGGATGCTGGGGCAGGGGGCCGACTGCAGAGAACTTGTTCCTTCCAGGAAACTGGGTTCTGTCCAAGGCAGAGCCTAGGAGCTGGTGTGACTGCAGTAGTAGGAATGTAGGGATGAGAGGGATGTGAGGATGCAAACACGTCCAAGGGCAGGGAGTCACTTTGTGTGTGAAAGCCTTTCTTTGGCATCTCGGATGCATCTGCGTTGCCCTCCTTGGCATCTCCTGGATGAAGGGAGGTCAAGGAATACTATTTTGAGGGCTTAAAGAGGGACAGGAGGCTGCTGGATATACAAGCCTTCTTGTGGGAGGATGAAGGGAAAAAAGGCCTCATTAAGGCTGTGCTAAACCCAGATGCTGTTCTTTGACCTTCACTCCAGTTGCTGCATCACTCCTGGGTGTTTTGTCTTTGCCAAAACCACATAGGGAGGAAGTTACTAAGACAAAGGGGTGACTGCAGAGCCAATTTCTATTCCTAGCCTGTGGTTGACCCTGGCAAGTAACCTTGAGCAGGTCATTAACCCCTCCCTAGGGTGACTATAATGGATTCCAACCTATGTCAGGAAAGTCCTGTGAAAACTGATAAGTTGAGACTTTTAAGTGCCTTGAGATCTTAGAAGAGATAAACAAACAATATCCTTGTGTTTTGTGAGCATGTTATGGGCTGCCCTTGAAATCTGATTCTCCATGCACTGGCCATGCTCTGTCCTTTGCTTGGTGACCAGGTGTAGAACACACTTAGGAGTAGCAATAAAAACAGCTAACATCTATTAAACTGTTACTGTGTGCTGGGCACTGTAGTTTAACGCTCACAGCAACATTCTAAGGTACAAATGACGAAACGGAGAGGTTAAGTAACTTCCCAAAGTTGCACAGTTAATAAGCCAGAGCCAGTATCTGCACTCCGGGCTCCAGAGTCCAGGCTCTGCTCTTACCCGAGATAAGAAGCAGATAAGCCGGGCGCGTTGGCTCACGCCTGTAATCCCAGCACTTTGGGATCACGAGGTCAGGAGATTGAGACCATCCTGGCTAAAGTGGTGAAACCCCGTCTCTACTAAAAATACAAAAAAAAAAAAAAAAAAAAAAAAAAAAAGCCAGGCGCGGTGGCAGGTGCCTGTACTCCCAGCTACTCAGGAGGCTGAGGCAGGAGAATGGCGCGAACCCAGGAGGCAGAGCTTGCAGTGAGCTGAGATTGCGCCACTGCACTCCAGCCTGGGTGACAGAGCAAGACTCCATCTCAAAAGAAAAAAAAAAAAAAAGAAGCAGATAAGAACCATATTTAGGCCCCATGTGGTGGCTCATGCCTGTAATCCCAGCACTTTGGGAGGCTAAGGAGGGCAGATCACCTGAGGTCAGGAGTTCAACACCAGCCTGATCAACATGGTGAAACCCTCTCTCTACTAAAATACAAAAATTAGCTGGGCATGGTAGTGCGCACCTGTAATCTCAGCTACTAAGGAGGCTAAGGCAGGAGAATCGCTTGAACCTGGGAGGTGGAGGTGGCAGTGAGCCAAAATCGTGCCACTGTACTCCAGCCTGGGTGACAGAGCTAGACTCCGTCTCAAAATAAATAAATAAATAAATAAATATTTTAAAAAGCATATTTAATAACTATGTAATTTGTCGTTAGTGAGCACTTGCTATATGTTCTGCACCAAGCTGGGGTGGTATGAGTGACATGGAACTATATAAACAAGCAGAAGACAGACGGGAGTTGGGTGCTAAATTGACGACACCAAAGTTCTTTTGAAAATCTGAGGAAAAGAGATCCATTATGGGCTGGACTTTTGGGGAAAATGTTGGAGAAAGTGAGGCTTGAGCACCCTTTTTTTTTTGCCATCTAAGCAGACTATTTAGACTCTCTGGGACTACAATTCTAGAAAGATGCTAATTTGTATTGCTTATGAGAAAAAGGGCATGGAGGAGGGGCTATTTCATGGTTAAATCTGGAATCTGCTGCATACGTTCATAGTCTTGTGCAGATTCACAATGCACTTTGGCTCTTGGAGGCTCTGCAACATTGTGTGATAAAGAAATCTGCTTTTCTTGGCCGGGTGCAGTGGCTCACGCCTGTAATCCCAGCACTTTGGAAGGCCAAGGTGGGCAGATCATGAGGTCAGGAGATCGAGACCATCCTGGCTAACACGGTGAAACCCTGCCTCTACTAAAAATACAAAAAATTAGCAGGGCGTGGTGGCAGGCGCCTGTAGTTCCAGCTACTTGGGAGGCTGAGGCAGGAGACTGGTGTGAACAGGGAGGCGGAGCCTGCAATGAGCCGAGATCGCGCCATTTCACTCCAGCCTGGGTGACAGAGTGAGACTCGCCTCAAAAAAAAAAAAAAAGAAAGAAAGAAAAGAAATCTGTCTTTTTTTTTTTTTTCACTCTGGCTGGAGTACAGCGGAGTGTAGTGGCACAAACATGGCTCACTGCAAGCCTCAAATTGCTGGGCTCAAGTGATCGTCTCATCTCAGCCTCCCAAGTAGCTGGGACCACCTGTGTGTACCGCCATACCTGGCTAGTTTTTTACATTTTTGTAGAGAGAGTCTTACTGTGTTGCCCAGGCTGATCTCCTGGATTCAACTCCTGGGCTCCAGCCACTATCCTTCTTTGGCCTCCCAAAGTGCTGGAAATACAGGCATGAACCACCTCACCTGGCCAGAACATTTTTTTCATAGAACTCGTATCAACATTTTATAGATGAGTGCAGTGTCTCATGTCTGTAATCCCAGCACTTCAGAAGGCTGAGGCAGGAGGATCACTTGAGCCCAGAAGGTCAAGGCCAGCCTGGGCAACATGGTGAAACCCCATCTCAACAAAAAATACAAAAATTAGCTGGGTGTGGTGGCCAGTGCCTATATTGCCAGCTACTCAAGAAGCTGTGGTTGGAGGATCACTTGAACCCAGGAGATGGAGGTTGCAGTGAGCCAAGATTGTGCCACTGCACTTCAACCTGAGCAACAGAGCGAGACCCTGTCTCAAAAAACAAAAACAAAAACAAAAATAAACTGCTGGGTGCAGTGGCTCTCGCCTGTAATCCCAGCACTTTGGGAGGCCAAGGTGGGAGGATCACAGGGTCAGGAGTTCGAGACCAGCCTGGCCAATATGGTGAAACCCCGTCTCTACTAAAAATACAAAAAAAATTAGCTGGGTATGGTGGCAGGTGCCTGTAATCCCAGCTATTTCAGGAGGCTGAGGCAAGAGAATCGCTTGAACCCAGGAGGCAGAGGTTGCAGTGAGCTGAGATCGTGCCATTGCACTCTAGCCTGGGCGACAAGAGTGAAACTCTGTCTCAAAAAAAAAATCATTTTATAGACTTTTATGTTTGGGAAGCACTGGTAGAGGAAAACACCTTACTGGAAAGTAGTTTACAACCCTCAGGCAACTTAAAATCAAGCTTCCTGAACATTCTATGTAACTTTCACTTTTACAGAGTCAACATTCATCACCTATCAGTCTTTTGACATTTGGTTATTTTCCCCATGTGTACCATGTTACTACCCTAGCCAGACTATGAATATCTCACATGCAAATACTTGGCAGCCGCATCTTTTTATCTCTCATGGCTCCTAGCTCACACCTTGTCTAAAAGAAGGTTGATAAATATTTGTTGGTTTAAAAACAGGGACAGAACAGGGGGAAGAAAATGGGGAGGGGAAAAACTCACACTTGAAGTGATAGCAATTATTGGTAGTTTGCAACTGATTACTTCATTGTAAATTGCTATTCACCAATCAGTACCCTTTGAAAGACTAGTAAGTTGTTTAAAATGCAAAATAATGTTAATTTTTGGCTTGGCTTTAGTTGGAGCTGGATCTGCAGTCAGAAATAGCTGGCTTTGGGGCATGACCTCTAAATTATATCTTCCTTTATTAGCTCAGGGTGCTTTCTGCTGAGCTGGAAGTGCCTGGGGTAGGTCCCTCTGTCAGAGGATTGATGCTTAGACTGAGAATCCGATGAAGACCAAGTACCCCTGGGTCAGCATGACTGCAAAGGCCAACTGAATGGCTGCTTGTGACACCACTGCTTTGGGAAAAACTCACTCAGGGTGGTGGGAGCTTGCAGTTAAAAATACAAGAGACACATTTGGTTTGGTATCAGGGGCTGGTCTCAGATGCAGGCCCCTGTCCAAATATGCCTCCATCCCCTGCTCATCGGACCTAGTGCCCAGGGTTGGAGAGGGCACCATTTGAGAGATTTGTGGCTTTGAGGCTCTAAAAGCCTGACATTCTTAAAGGTTCTTCCCATGCTGACACCCTGACCCATTCCTAGTTTTGAAGCTAACCCAGGCTGGGAGAAGTAATTCATAAATCATTTGAAGCTGACACCTCAGAGGTGTTTTGTTGGGAGTGGGACTTCGTCTCTTTTTTCAGGAGGAGGTGAGACAGGAGAGGAGGTAGAGTTCCTGCAAGAGATAAAGATGTCTCTGAACATTCGTAGAGACTTAGGAAAATTCTGGCTCCTGTGGGGAAGAAATTGATCTTGTTTGTTCTTTTCTTTCTTCTTGGTTGAGTTCCCAGTGTGGATCTTGCAGGCGTTTTGTTCTTGGTGTCAGAACCACCCAGGCTTGGTCGTCGCTGGGTCTGGAACCTCCTACAGATTCCACTGTCTCCCTGCCACAGAGGAAAGTCATGATTGCCCCTTGCGCAGACAGCAGGAGCTGGGTGTGGGGCTCAGGGAGATTCCTGCAGAGCCCTGCTGGGTGTCTGCTTCCCACCTCCCTTCTTCGGGGTCCCAGTTAATGCCGCTATTCAGAAAAGACTGGAAGGAGGGGTTGGTGAGACTCAAAGCCTTGAAATTGGATCTGTGGTTGTTTTTCTCTAAAACCAAATGTATACCCACCCACTACCCGGCCAGCTGGTGCCCTTTCAGTCAGGGCCTAGTGACCCTGTAAGGAGTTGCTGCCAGTGGTGGAGCTGGCTGGGACATCCAGGCTCCATCCTATTCGCCTGGCAAGTGTTCGAGAGCCAGTCTCATGTTTAGGCTCCACACGAGCCCTCCATGGGCATGTGGAGCCTGGTCCTCAATTTCCCATTTAACTCCCTCCTGATTGTACAGGGTTGACCGGGGAGGACTTGGGGGCTGGGAGGCTTCCTTTCATTTCCAGTGTTGAGGGGAGAGTATCAGAATCCTCATCTCTATCCTTGATTTCTCTAATGTCTGCCAAGGAGCCAGGGTGAGCACAGCTGTCAGTCTGTTTCTAGCCATGTTGCCAACTATCACACCCATCGGGGCAAAGAAGAACTTCCCTCAGCAGGATGTTTTTGGACAGCAGGTGACTGTCCTGCTCTGGGGCTGGCTTCAGCACCTCCGATCTAGCCCCAGGCTCTCTTTCTTGTGGCTTCCCTTGTCATCTGCCCCTCCTGACCATCTGGCCACCCTGACTTCTCCTGCCTGGTGGGAACGCTATCTGGTGGGTGGCAGCCTCTCCCTGCATGGAAGCTCCAGGCCAAGGGGCAGGGGGAGCAGCGGGCTGAATTGTCAGGGTTCAAACAGTTGAGCTAATACCAGTTTGCTCAGGGGTTTCTGGCTGCCTACCCGGGAGCCCAGGGCAAGGGGACCAAGCAATGTGCAATCTGCTCTTAACAGCCCCCATGCTTCCAGAGGCTTTCCAGGCTGAGAAAACACATTTGAATGTAACCTCATCTTGGAGTTCCAGCAGCTTCAACCTTGATGGTGTCTTCCTCGGGATTCCTTCATTCCTGATCCGTGTAGAGGCTAACATTTACTGTGATCTTCCCATGTGCCTGACACCGTACCAAGAGCTTTCTGTGCACTATCTCATTTAATCTTCATAGTAACTCTATAAGGGAGCTTCAATTATCATTCCAGTTTCACTGACAAGCTAACTGAGGGCTGGAGAGGTTAAGTAACTTGTCTAGGATTGTATAGCCAGTCTGTGGCAGAGCTAGGAGTCTAACAGAGGCATTATAGTACTGTCTCATGTGCATGAAGACTGCTTTGTCCTGGATTAAAGTGTTTACATTTTACCAAATCTGGATCTTGTATCTATTCATCTAGCAGATGGGTCAGCCAACTATGCCCACAGGCCAAATCTAGCCATGGTATGGTCTGTTTTGTTTTTTGTTTGTTTTTTTTTTCCGAGACAGAGTCTTGCTCTGTCACCAGGCTGGAGTGCAGTTGACACAATCTCAGCTCACTGCAACCTCTGCCTCCTGGGTTCAAGCGATTCTCCTGCCTCAACCTCCCGAGTAGCTGGGACTACAGGCATGTGACCCCATGCCCAGCTAATTTTTGTATTTTTAGTAGAGACAGGGTTTCACCATGTCGACCAGGATGGTCTCGATCTCTTGACCTAGTGATCCGCCCACCTCAGCCTCCCAAAGTGCTGAGATTACAGGTGTGAGCCACTGCATCCAGCCCAGCTTTTTTTGGTTTTTGTTTGTTTTAGAATCAGGGTCTCACTTTGTTGACCAGGCTAGAGTACAGCGGTGTGATCATTGCTCACTGCAGCTTAAAATTCCTGTGCTCAAACAATCCTCCCATCTCAGCCTCCCAAGTAGGTGGGACTACAGGCACCAACCACCATGCCCAGCTATACCATAGTTAAAAAAACAAAAAACAAAAAACAAACAAAAAAACGCCAGGCACGGTGGCCCACACTTGTAATCTCAGCACTTTGGGAGGCCGAGGTGGGCGGATCACAAGGTCAGGAGATCGAGACCATACTGGCTAACATGGTGAAATGCCGTCTCTACTAAAAATACAAAAAATTAGCAGGGCGTGGTGGCGGGCACCTGTAGTCCCAGCTACTCGGGAGGCTGAGGCAGGAGAATGGCGTGAACCCAGGAGGGGTGGAGCTTGCGGTGAGCTGAGATGGCACCACTGCACTCCAGCCTGGGCGACAGAGCAAGACTCCATCTCAAAAACAACCAACCAAAAACAAATAAGAAAATGTGACAAAGACAGTATTTGGCCTATAAAGCCTAAAATACTGACTATTTACTATCTGGGCCCTTACAAAAACAGTTTGCTGACTGCTGAGTTAGCATGCCACAGTATCCTGTCCCACCAATACGATGCAGAGAAAGCCCCAGCACCGTGTCTGCCAGCCTCCAATTCTCTTTGGACTCGGCCGCTTCCAAGAGTGCTCTGAACAATTAAAAACTCAATGAATACATTCAGTGCATGAAGACGGATGTGCCAGGGGGATTTCCAAATCTTCGGCTGCATCTTTGAGTGTGTGTAAACCTCGGGCCAGTTGCCTGGCAGGCCAGCCTGCGGCATGGGTCTTGACTTTCCCGATTGTGAAATGAGGATGAGAAATCTTGGCCTTGGAATGGAGGGAAATGAAAGAGGGGCATCTGACCGACTCTCAGAAAGACACAGGCAGGGAGCTCTGGAGGCTTCTTAGAAGGAAGAAACAGCCGGGCGCGGTGGCTCACTCCTGTAATCCCAGCACTATGGGAGGCTGAGGCAGGCGGATCACCTGAGGTCAGGAGTTTGAGACCAGCCTGACCAACATGGAGAAACCCTGTCTCTACTGAAAATATAAAATTAGCTGGGCATGGTGGCAGGCGCCTGTAATCCCAGCTACTCGGGAGTCTGAGGCAGGGGAATCGCTTGAACCCGGGAAGCGGAGGTTGCGGTGAGCCACGACTGCACCACTGCGCTCCAGCCTGGACAACAAAAGCGAAACTCTGTCTCAAAAAAAAAAGAAGGAAGAACCAATATGAATCACAAGCAACATTATTACCTTAGCAAGTGTTTGAGCCCCCAGTCTAAATGTGTAAAGTAATCTGCTCAGGCTTAAGAAAATCTCTTTTCCCCTATCACACTGGATGTATGAACACATGACCAGCAGAGGCCATCTAACTGAATGGGTTTTCATGTCTCCCCTCTCTGCTCAGGGGGTGAGTTCCCTGAGGCCCGGTCTGGATCTTACATTTTACTTGTGTCTTCTCTGAGCTCTCGGTACCACACGTAGCAGCACACGGTGAGCAACTCCGCATAGTGATCTGCCTGACTTACATGTTACAAAAAGGCCCTGAATGGAAACAGGCCTCCAGGAAGAGTGTCTAGAAAAGTAAGGGTCAGGCAGGGTGCCGGTGGCTCACGCCTATAATCCCAGCACTTTGGGAGGCTGAGGTGGATGGATCACTTGAGCCCAGGAGTGCGAGACCAGCCTGGGCAACATAGCAAGAACTTGTCTCTACAGAAAAAAGAAAAGAAATACTAGCTGGGTGTGGCAGCTCATGACTGTAATCACAGTGCTTTGGGAGGTTGAGGCAAGAGGATAGCTTGAGCCTGGGAGATTGAGGCTGTGGTGAGCCATGTTCATGCTACTGCACTCCAGCCTGGGCAACATAAGAGACACTGTCTCAAAAAAATAAATAAAAAATAAAAGGCTAGGCATGGTGGCTCACACCTATAATCCCAGCACTTTTGGAGGCTGAGGCAGGCGGATCACTTGAGCCCAAGAGTTTGAGACCAGCCTGGGCAATATGGCAAGACCCTGTCTCTACAAAAAGTACAAAAATTAGCTGGACATGGTGGTGTGTGTGTGTAGTCCCAGCTACTTGGGAGGCTGAGGTGGGAGGATCACTTGAACCCAGGAGGCTGAGGCTGCAGTGAGCTATGATTGCACCACTATGCTCCAGCTTAGGTGACAGCCAGACCCTGTCTCAAAAAAAAAAAAAAAAAAAGAAGAAAAGTAAGAGTCTTCTCTCTGCCCTCCCCGAGAACAATCTTGAGGCCCAGAGAGCAGGTGCGAGCTAGCTGGGGGGTCCTGGCACCTCAGGTGAGGCTGCTGGAGGCCCAGGCCCGAAGGCCCAGGCGCTCCCTCCCCTTCAGAAGCCCAGCTCTTCAGGCCCTCCCTGTATCCTCCACACCCAACCCTCTTCAGTCCTCCAGAAAACATCATGAGGGTTAATTATTTCTCAGGGCTGACTCAGACAGCAGTTTTCTGCCAAAGCATTCTGTCAGCCAAGCACGGTCCTGCTGTTACCCCTGTGAGGGAGCCTTTGTAAGCTGTGTCAGGAGGAAACTCCTCAGCAGGGAAACCCAAAGCCCCGTAGCCTGGGGTGGGGTCCTGCCTGATCCCGTTGGGTGGGGCTGGTTGCTGGGAGGGCGCCCTCCCCAGTGTGAGAAGCCGGCTCCAGAACACTCTCACCGCCAGGCTGCCTTTCAGCCGGTCCCTGTGGGGCAACGCTTGCCTTTCGTTTTGTTGATTGGAGATTGTGTCTCTGAATAGAGCTTAATGTCCTTTTGAAATTATCTGTTCTTTTTTATTCTTTTTGTTTGTTTGTTTTTTGAGATAGAGTCTTGCTCTGTTACCCAGGCTGGAGTGCAGTGGCTCCATCCCAGGGCTCACTGCAACCTCTGCCTCCTAGGTTCAAGCGATTCTCCTGCCTCAGCTTCTGGAGTAGCTGGGATTACAGGCGCCTGCCACCATGCCTGGCTAATTTTTGTATTTTAGTAGAGACGGGTTTCGCCATGTTGGCCAGGCTGGTCTCAAACTCCTGACCTCAAGCAATCCACCCACTTTGGCATCCCAAAGTGCCGAGATTACAGGTGTGAGCCACTGCACCTGGCCTTTTTTTTCTTTCTTTTAAAAATTTCTCCTGCTTTCTCCATTTGGTTTAGATTGCTGCTGTGTTCCTAAATGCTGAAGGTGAATGATGGGGCGTCCGGAGGAGAGGGATGACACTCAAACAAAAACCGTCTGCCTAGGAGGCCAAACTGGGGGAGAGTGGGGGGGACAGAGGGGGTCTCTTGGAGGAAGGAGGCCTGGGAGATCTTCTCTCTCATATCAGAGAACCTGAGGGACTGGGATGGCCCTGAATGGAGATTCAAAGACGCTGAACTGTGCTTGAGACACCTGGGACCAGAAGCCAGGAGGGAGGATGTAGAGAGAAGTAGAACAAGGTAGCCCCGTGAATTCACTGCATGGCAGCCATTAGCTTCACCTGCCCTCTGACCAGGCCGACACCAGCACCCCGGGCACCCCATGTGGGTAGGAAGGTGTGTGGTGCTGTGCAAACCCGATTATTCCCCAAGTAACCCATGCCGCATCTACAGCTTCCTGCTGCTGCGCCAGAAGCTGTGCCCTCTTATGGAAAGAAGAGCACTTGCTTCATATAAAAGCAGCCAGGTGAAGGCAAGGTTATTCTTGCACGAGAAATGATGATTATACAGATCAATTCCATCTTCTGGAGGAACCCCAGACAGTGGTAAATTACACAGTTACAATTGTACCTTAAGCCCCATCTCCCCACCCCCCACAAAACAACAGAAAACCCAACAACCATGTTTTGCAGCAAAAATATTTACAGGACAGTTACTATGCACAGGGAAGTATTTTCTATATTATGTCATTTAATCTTCTCAAGAACCCTGTGGTGTATTTACCAATGAATGAACAGAGAGAGAGGCTAACAGCTAGCCAGAAATCACAGGGCCAGAAGGGTATGAAAGCTAGGCCTGCCAAGGCTGAGAATACAGCAGGACTTGGCATCTGGTAAGTGTTCCATAAATCCTTGTTGAAGGAATAAATGGGTCTGCCAGGATCCATGATCAAGGCTTGCCTACTGCTCCCTAAGCCATAATTCCTGTTCCAAGGATCTGGGTAAGTCAGGGCCTACAAATATGCCCCAGGGAAGTTTTCTAAGATCCTGTTCTCATCTTTCTTCTGTGTTCTCCTCTCCCCAGCTGCCATCCTGTATCCCTTCCAAGAAGGCATAGAATGGAGGAGTTAATTTGTTATTTGATGTACCAAGTATAGTATTTGGGTGCCTACCAATGGTGCCAAGCATTGTTCTAGATGCTGGGGTCATAGGAGTGAACAAAACAGGTTAGGATCACATTTTGAAGATCACATTCTAGCCAGGGTACAGACTTGGCTGAGAGATCAGTTCTGGCTGAACTGATCAGGTAGGATTGAGGTAAGAGCTCTGTGACTCCTTAGCTATGGGCTGCTGTGTGCACATGGGGGCAGGCACCAGCCCTCCCTCACCAATGAGGTGCACTTTCGTCCTTGTGGTTGCAGAAGTGGTTTCAGCAGCTCTGCCTCTCTGCTGTGGCCTCTTCCCTGGCCATGGTTTTCATCCCAGGATGGGCTCCTCAAAGTGTCTTTGCCACATGACCTAGAATTGGGACTAAGAGATTCAGTCTGGGCTGAGCTCATGTTAAAACCCAGGAGGCCAGGTGCGGTGGCTCACGCCTATAAATCCCAGCACTTTGGGAGGCCGAGGCAGGCAGATCACAAGGTCAAGATATTGAGACCATCCTGACCAACATGGTGAAACCCCGTCTCTACTAAAAATACAAAAATTAGCTGGGCGTGGTGGTGGGTGCCTGTAGTCCCAGCTACTTGGGAGGCTGAGGCAGGAGAATCGCTTGAACCCAGGAGGTGGAGGTTGAAGTGAGCCGAGATTGCGTCAACTGCACTCCAGCCTGGCGACACAGTGAGACTCTGTCTCAAAAAACAAACAAACAAAACCAGGAGCTAACGCATGGCCCTTATTTTTAACTTTTATTTATTTATTTATTTATTTATTTATTTATTTATTTTAAGTTCCTCGGTACATGTACAGGATGTACAGGTTTGTTACACAGGTAAATGTGTGCCATGATGGTTTGCTGCACCTATCAACCCATCACCCAGGTGTTAAGCCCAGCATGCATTAGCTCTTTTCCCTAATGCTCTCCGTTCCCCTGCCCACCCCCAACAGGCCCCAGTGAGTGCTGTTCCCCTCCCTGTGTCCACGTGTTCTCACTGTTCAGCTCCCACTTACTAGTGAGAACATACAGTGTTTGGTTTTCTGTTCCTGCGTTAGTTTGCTGAGGATAATGGCTTCTAGCTACATCCATATAGCTGCAAAAGACATGATCTTGTTCCTTTTTATGGCTGCATAGTATTCCATGGTGTATATGTACCACGTTTTATTTCTTTCCTTTTTCTTTTCTTTTTTTTTTTGAGATGGAGTCTTGCTCTGTTGCCCAGGCTGGAGTGCAGTGGCATGATTTCAGCTCACTGCAACCTCCACCTCCCAGGTTCAAGCAATTCCTCTGCCTCTCAGCCTCCGGAGTAGCTGGGACTACAGGCATGCACCACCACACTCGGCTAATTTTTGTATTTTTGGTAGAGATGGGTTTCACCATGTTGGCCAGGCTGGTCTCGAACTCCTGACTTCAGGTGATCCGCCTGCCTCAGCCTCCCAAAGCGCTGGGATTAAAGGCATGAGCCACCATGCCCAGCCACCACATTTTCTTTATCCAGTCTATCATTGATGAGCATCTGGGTTGATTCCATGTCCTTGCTATTGTGCATAGTGCTGCAATGAACATATGTGTGTATGTATCTTTATAACAAAGTGATTTATATTCCTTTGGGTATATACCCAGTAATGGGATTGCTGGGTCAAATGGTATTTCTGGTTCTAAATCTCTGAGGAATCGCCACACTCTCTTCCACAATGGTTGAACTAATTTACATTCCCACCAACAGTGTAAAAGCTTTCTTATTTCTTCACAACCTCGCCAGCAGCTCTTGTTTCTTTTTTAAATTTCATTTTATTGAGACAGAGTCTCACTCTGTCACCCAGGCTGGAGTGCAGTGGTGCAATCTTGGCTCACTGCAAACTCTGCCTCCCAGGTTCAAGCAATTCACCTGCCTCAGCCTCCTGAGTAGCTGGGATTACAGGTGTGCGCCATGGTGCCTGGCTAATTTTTGTATTTTTAGTGGAGACAGGGTTTCACCATGTTAGCCAGGCTGGCCTCAAACTCCTGACCTCAAGTGATCTGCCCACCTTGGCCTCCCAAAGTGCTGGGATTACAGGTGTGAGCCACCATGCCCGGCCTATCTGTTGTCTCTTGACTTTTTAATAATCGCCATTCTGACTGGCGTGAGATGGTATCTCATCGTGGTTTTCATTTGCATCTCTCTCTCTGTCTCTTTTTTTTTTTTTTTTTTTTGAGATGGAGTCTCGCTTTGTTGCCCAGGCTGGAGTGCAGCGGCACGATCTTGGCTCATTGCAAGCTCCACCTCCTGGGTTCATGCGATTCTCCTGCCTCAGCCTCCCGAGTAGCTGGGACTACAGGCACCCGCCACCACACCTGGCTAATTTTTTGTATTTTCAGTAGAGATGGGGTTTCACTGTGTTAGCCAGGATGGTCTCGATCTCCTGACCTCGTGATCCACCCACCTCGGCCTCCCAGAGTGCTGGGATCACAGGCGTCAGCCACTGCGCCTGGCCTTTTTTTTTTTTTTTGAGACGGAGTTTCGCTCTTGTTGCCCAGGCTGGAGTGCAATGACATGATCTCGGCTCACCACAACCTCCACCTCCCAGGTTCAAGCGATTCTCCTGTCTCAGCCTCCTGAGCAGCTGGGATTACAGGCGCCTGCCACCAGGCCCAGCTAATTTTGTATTTTTAGTAGGGACGGGGTTTCTCCATGTTGGTCAGGCTGGTCTTGAACTCCCGACCTCAGGTGATCAGCACGCCTCAGCCTCCCAAAGTGCTGGGATTACAGGCATGAGCCACCGTGCCCGGACTTTCATTTGCATTTCTCTAATGATCAGCGATGTTGAGCTTTTTTCCACATTTGTTGGTCACGTGTATATCTTTTTTTGAGAAGTTATTTTTATTTATTTTTTAGGGACACAGTCTCCCTCTGTCTCCCAGGCTGGAGTGCAGTGGCGCCATCATGGCTTGCTACAGCCTCGAGCTTCAGGACTCAAACGATTCTCCCACCTTTGCCTCCTGAGTAGCTAGGGCTACAGGCATGTGGCACCACGCGCAGGTAACTTTTCTATTTTTTGGTAGAGATCTTACTATGTTACCCAGGACTGGCCTGAAGTGATCCTCCTACCTCAGTCTCTCAAAATGCTGGGATAACATGTGAGCCACTGTGCCTGGCCTTTTACAAATTATTTATTTATCTTTTTTAAATTAAAATTTTTTTTAATTGGCTGGGCATGGTGGCTGACACCTGTAATCCCAGCACTTTGGGAGGCCGAGGTGGGCAGATCATGAGGTCGAGAGATCAAGACCATCCTGGCCAACATGGTGAAACCCATCTCTATTAAAAATACAAAAATTAGCCGGGCTTGGTGGCGGGCGCCTGTAGTCCCAACTACTCGGGAGGCTGAGGCAGGAGAATCACTTGAACCCAGGAGGCGGAGGTTGCAGTGAGCTGAGATTGCACCACTGCACTCCAGCCTGGCGACAAAGCAAGACTCTGTTTCAAAAAAACAAAACAAAACAAAACAACCACACACACACGCAAAACTTATTTTATGCAGGGACCATGCTAATCTTCTCTGTATTGTTCCAATTTTAGTATATGTGCTGCCAAAGCGAGCACTATTTATTTATCTATCTATTTATTTATTTATTGAGCCAGAGTCTCATTCTGTCACTCAGGCTGGAGTGCAATGGCACAATCTCAGCTCACTGCAACCTCCACCTCCCAGGTTCAAGCGATTCTCCTGCCTCAGCCTCCCAAGTAGCTGGGATTACAGACACCTGCCACCACACCTGGCTAATTTTGTATTTTTAGTAGAGACAGGGTTTCACCATGTTGGCCAGGCTGGTCTCGAACTCCTGACCTCAGGTGATCTGCCTGCCTCAGCCGCCCATAGTGCTGAGATTACAGGCGTAAGCCACTGTGTCTGGCCGCGAGCACTGTTTATTCATTACCATGTGGATTGGGGACTCCTGATACCTTCTAGTTTATGACTTTGATATCTTCATTCGACATTGCGCTTTCCTGCCACTGGATGGAAAAAAGAAAATCCTTACCTGTCCTCTGACTTATCCTTTTGTACTTAAGCTGGCTTTAGTTGGTTTCTGTTACTTATAATCAAAAACAGTCTCATCTTTTTTTTTTTTTTTTTTTTTTTTTGAGACGGAGTCTCGTTCTGTCGCCCAGGCTGGAGTGCAGTGGCGTGATCTCGGCTTACTGCAACCTCCGCCTCCCAGGTTCAAGCGATTCTCCTGCCTTAGCCTCCAGAGTAGCTGGGACTACAGGCATGTGCCACCACGCCCAGCTAATTTTTTGTAATTTTAGTAGATATGGGGTTTCACCATGTTAACCAGGCTGGTCTTGATCTCCTGACCTTGTGATCCACTCGCCTCAGACTCCCAAAGTGCTGGGATTACAGGCGTGAGCCACCGTGCCCAGCCAGTCTCATCTTGAATGTAAACAAAAACTTAGAACTTGGGTTCAGGGCAGAAGCAGCAGACCTAGAGCTGCCTGGATCTGATCAGGTCTGAGAGTGACAAAGTCAAACGGGTTCCCTAGAGACCACTGATCACTGGGGAAGCTCCCTTGCCCTGCACTGCCTCTCTGCCAAGACCAAGGCCTAGGACCACATACTGACTGCAAACCCATCTGGATACAACCACCAAATCTACTCTTGGTACATAATCAGACTTCCTGATCTACACACATTTTTTTCCCTTACTCTAGACCCTAGGAGGGAGTAAAGTTTGTGGTAAAAGAAAAAGAAGGAAAAATACAAACTACCTTCTAAACCGTGGGTACGGTAATGGAGTGGCTACCAGTATTGATCATTGCAAGATCATTGCAAGCTTAGCAAGAATCAGCTGCTGGGTCATAGCCTGTTTGGAAAGACAACTGTAGCCCATTAAAAAGGATTGTGTGTCATCCACAGAAAGCTCTTCATTTGGTTACTTTACATCTGACTGGCTCCTACTTGCCCTACAGGCTCCAGTTTTTTCTTGCAAACCTTCTACAAGACTAGGTTAGGGAACTCCTCTGTTAGAGTACTCCCTTACAGTGCACATCTCACTTTGTTGTTTGTTTTAAGGATAGGGTCTCACTCAGTTGCCCAAGCTTGAGTGCAGTGGTGTGATCATAGTTCACTGCAGCCTTGAACTTCTGGGCTCCAGTGATCCTCTTGCCTCAGCCTTCCAAGTGGCTGGGACTCTAGGCACATGCCACTGAGCTTGGCTAACTTTTTAAAAAAAAATTTTCTTGTAGAGACGGGATCTCACTATGTTGCCCGGGTTGGTCTCAAACTCCTGGCCTCAAGCAATCTGCCTGCCTCGGCCTTCCAAAGTGTTGGGATTACAGGTGTGAGCCACTGCACCCAGCCATCTCACTCTATTTAAATTGCCATGTCGGTCTATTAAAATGCTCTATTTAAGTGTCCTGAGAGTAGACCCGAGTGTATCTAGCATGGTACTTCGTGTGTGGTAGGTGCTCAATATACATGTTCCACAAAAAATAGAATTCAGGCATTCATCTAGTATTCCCTAAAAAGTCTCCACACCTACCCTTCTACAGGTGATCATATAACTTGTGCAAAGACTATCAGGAAGACTTAGGTATGTGCCTTTAGGAGGTAGATAGAGCAGACAGGGCTCAGGTGACCTTGACTAGCTAGAAATTCCAGGTGCCTCTATCAAACAGAATCTGTCAGTTAGGATTAAGTTAGACTTTATACAACAGAAAACAAGGTTTATCCTCTTATGTAAAAGAATTCCAGGGAACTACAGTTCTGGGCAGGAACAGTGGCTCCACGAAGTTAGCAGGAACCCAAGCTGCTTCTGGCTTTCTGCAGCACCATCCTTAGCACTGACTTCCATCCACAAGGCTACCTCATGGTTTAAGAGGGCAGTGGCATGCCAGCCATCATGTCTACATTCCAGGCAGCAGGACAAAGGGAGAAGGACAAGCGAAGCAACAAAAGGTTGGCCCTCTGAGTCAGCTCCCTCTCAGCAGACTTCTTGAAATTTTTACATATAATATTCCCTTATATCTCAGTGGCCAGGAACACTTGGAAATGTAGATGTTAGCTGGGTACTTTGCTCCATATAAACTTGGAGTTTTATAATTAAGAGGGAAACAGATATTATGCAATAAGCTGCAGTCTCTCCCCCAGTCCCCAAGCAAACCTGTCAGGAAGGAACCTCCCTTATTTTGGTAACAAATCAGTTGATCTATAGGCAGCTCTGCTTTGCTCTACATCTCAGTTTTCACTGATACAAGGACTAGTCATCCGTACTTTTTTCTCTATATAAAGAACTACAATGGCTGGGCGCAGTGGCTCACGCCTGTAATCCCAGCACTTTGGGAGGCCAAGGCGGGTGGATCGCTTGAGGTCAGGAGTTCGAGACCAGCTTGGCCAACATGCTGAAACCCCATCTCTACTAAATATACAAAAATTAGCCAGGCGTGGTGGCGCATGACTGTAATCACAGCTACTTGGGAGGCTGAGGCAGGAGAATCGCTTGAATTCAGGAGGCAGAGGTTGCAGTGAGCCGAGATTGCACCACTGCACTCCAGCCTGGGTGAGAGAGAGAGATGCTGTCTCAAAAAAAAAAAAAGAAAAAAAAAAAAAGAAAAAGAAAAAAAGAACTACAAGAGAAGGGTCCTCTCCCTTGCTCTGTTTCTTGCACTTACCACTCGCACTCATTACTAGATGGGGCCACATGAAGAGTTCAATGCAGAACTGCAGAAAGGCTCTTCAGCATATGGGCGTCTCTCACAAGGCCGGATGATTGAGCTGAAATGAGTTGACAATCATGTTGATGTAAGGCAGTGCATTAGGGGCCCTGCTGTAGCAGTGACAGCCTGGATGCTCTGCATTTCAGATGGGCAGGAACTGCTCTGAGAACACACAGGCCTGGGCACTGGTCTACAGGACCAGGTGAAGGAGGAAGGACCCCATTCCCTTCACCCTCATCCTCCAAGGCAGGTAGTACCCAATAGCCATGCCTACAGCATATTCCCCATAGGTGTGGGCAGAAGACCCCGCTCCCTTGAACTCTCTAGTTAGTGCTTTCTCAAACTGCAGTTTGATTTTTTCTTAAATGGGAAGTGTCTGAATGTAGGGCAACTGTGGGAAAGGAAGCATGAGAGAGTAATGATGAGCTTGGGTTGGAATCCTGGCCTTGCCCGTTGTTTTCTGTGTTACCTTGCTAACTCGTTTCACTCCCCCCAAGTGTCTATTTCGTGAGGTAAAATAAGAATGGTAATGACACCCCCCTTGCCGAGCTGCTCAGAGGATTAAACAAGATAATGTAGGTGAATGCATTTAGCACAGTGCCTGGGGTACAATAGGTACTCGATAAAAGAGAAAATAAAATGGAGATAGATGGCAAAAGCCACTGTGAAGACTCAACCCCTAAACAAATCTTCCTCTGAAATCAGAGAAATTTGCAACCCTGGCATCTTGGCTGGAATCCCAGGATAAGATGGGCACTTACAGCAGTAAAGCCAGCCACACCCTGGACACCAGGCCCCAGAGGGCAGGGGCTACTCCCCATCCGAGGGCTGCCGAGCTCAGGAAACTGATTCATATTTTGTCCTGGGGACACTGCACTTGGAAAAACATTATTGATTCCATGGTTCAGGTTGCAAAGGGAGGAAGAAAGATGGAATTTCATCACGTAAAGCACTTATGCCTACTGTGCTTTCTCTTTAGAGAGGCACTTGACAATCATTTTCATTAGTGTCTCTTCTTAAAACAACCTCAGAGATAGCTTATCCCCATTTTATAAAGGCAGAACATAGGAGAAATAACTGGCTGAAGAGCATGTGGCAAGGTGGCAAAAGTCAGAGTTCATGATCTCCAAATTTCTAGCATATTGCTTAACTAACCAAGCTTCGGCAATCCGCTCCACAAATGCCTGGCGAGGGCCTCTCAGTCATATACTTATTGCTCAGATCAGTCACTCATGATCACCAGAAAAAGGCAAACATGTAAATCTAGGCTACATGATTCGTTTTTCTTAGCAGCTTAGGACAGGAGATGAAAAGTGACTTTTCTAACCGTATCACAAGTGGGTCTGCGTCCAGCAAGTCCTGGAACAGAGATGTTGGAAGTATTCCAGGATATACGTTACACCATAGAGCTCCGGATGCCTAGAAGCAATGAAGATGGGGTGGGGGCAGTGAAATAGCCAGCTCCTACGCTAAGTGCAGCCCTCCCCACCAGGGCTGTAGCCGGGCTGCCCCCTCACCTGAGGAACTCATGCCTTTGATCACGGCAGCATCACAACCTGTCCCTGATACCAAAAGGAGAAACACTCTTGGCCTGTGCCCTCTTGGATGGATCATTTTTCAGAGAACAGGACGTTTAGTGAGTTTGTCTCAAACTGCACAGAGAACATGGTGAACCTGCTAGGGCTGATTGCTGAGGGAAATTAAGAAGACAGGGATAATGGCTTTTCCTCTGTTGCTAAAGCCAGCATGTACCTGAAATGAGCCCCAAAGCTCAGGCCTGACTTCATGCCTTTCTTGTCCTGGGAAGAGGGTTTATCAGATTCTAAAGACTGCATTTCAGTTATCTTTGTTTCCAATACTGAAGCAGCTCCCTCTGCTCACCGAGGCAGAGCACTTTCTATCTCTTTTTCAGAAAAATCCCAAGGAACAATTGTTTTGGATTACTTAGTGGACTCAGCGTGGAAACTGCTTGTGTGGCCCAGCTAGGTAGGGGCGTTCAGACAAGGAGACCTGACCTGGAGCCTCTGGGATGATTCCAAGGTATTGCATGCATGCGTCTGCTGTGTGTTCATTAACTGCTGGGGAAAAAACTCTGGGTAGTCACAGCCATCTACTGTCAGTTTTCAAGACAGGCTTCAGCAGGCAAGCAGCTTGGTGGGAGGCGTCCTTAGTCAGCTGGGAAAGTAAGGCTGACGCGCTGTCCGACCTCAGCGAGGCATGTGTCATACTCTTTCCATTCTCTGGCACTCTCTGGCTCTTCCTAAGGCCTTTTCTCAACCAGGCACATTATGTGATGTAGACAGCAAGCAGGATGGGAGGCTGGCAGTCCCCAGAGCGGAGCTGGCAGTGGCCACTTAGACTCCCTCATATCACATCGTTGGCTTCCAAGCCCAGATGTAGGTGCCTGCCCCTCCCATTGGGACCTTGCCAAATCTTTTGTAACATTTTAAAACAGCCATTGAAGTGCCAGATGATAAAATTTCCCTTGGAGATTGAGAAATTCTGATTGGGATGATGGCAGCATTCTGGAATTTATGTCAGATTTGCTTCCCAGGGGCCGGAAGCGAGGAGGTCAAGACTCCAGGTCCCCATCCCAGCTTAACCAAAGAACCACTACTTTTTTTCTTTTCTTTTCTTTCTTTCTTTTTTTTTTTTTTCTCAGGCAGTCTTGCTCTGTCAACCATGCTGGAGTGCAGTGGTGCAATCTTGGCTCCTGCAACCTTCACCTTCCAGGTTCAAGCGATTCTTTTGCCTCAGCTTCCGGAGTGGCTAGGATTACAGGTGTGTGCCACAATGTCCGGCTGATTTTTGTAATTTTAGTAGAGATGGGGTTTTACCATGTTGGCAAGGCTGGTCTTGAACTCCTGGCCTCAAGTGAACTGCCCACCTTGGCCTCCTAAAGTGCTGGAACTACAGGCGTGAGCCACTGCACCCAGCCCCCTACTTTTTTTTTGGGGGGATGGGGTCTTGCTCTGTTGCTCAGGCTGGAGTGCAGTGGCATGATCATAGCTCACTGCAGCCTCAAACTCCTGGGCTTAAGAGATCCTCCAGGGCCGGGCGTGGTGGCTCATGCCTGTAATCCCAGCACTTTGGGAGGCTGAGGCGGGCGGATCACGAGGTCAGGAGATCGAGACCATCTTGGCTAACACGGTGAAACCCCATCTCTACTAAAATACAAAAAAATTAGCCGGGTGTGGTGGCGGGTGCCTGTAGTCCCAGCTACTCTGGAGGCTGAGGCAGGAGAATGGCATGAACCCGGGAGATGGAGCTTGCAGTGAGCCGAGACTGCACCACTGTACTCCAGCCTGGGCGACAGAGCGAGACTCTGTCTCAAAAAAAAAAAAAAAAAAAAAAAAGAGATCCTCCTAATGGCCGGGTGCAGTGGCTTACACCTGTAATCCCAGCACTTTGGGAAGCCAAGGTGGGCAGATCACTTGAAGTCAGGAGTTCGAGACCAGCCTGGCCAACATGGTGAAACCCCGTCTCTACTAAAAATACAAAAATTAGCTGGGTGTGGTAGTGCATGTCTGTAATCCCAGCTACTCGAGAGGCTGAGGCAGGAGAATTGCTTGAACCTGGGAGGCGGAGGTTGCAGTGAGCCGAGATCGCGTCATTGCACTCCAGTCTGGGCAAAAGAGTGAGACTCCATCTCAAAAAACAAGAGATCCTCCTGGCTCAGCCTCCTGAGTAGCTGGGACTACAGGTGTGTGCACCACAACACCCAGCTAATTTTTGTATTTTTTGTAGAGACAGAGTCTTGCTATATTATCCAGGTTGGTCTTAAACTCCTAGCCTTAAGAAATCCTCCCACCTCCGCCTCCCAAAATGCCAGGATTAAAGGCATGGGCTACTACACCTGGCCTTTCTTTTTGGTTTTACATACTGAAGTTAGGCACAGATTTCAATTGAAAGAGGGTTTTGTTGCTTTAAAAGTGTTTTAAAAGCCCTGCCCTGCATTATCCTTATCCCCTCCATTAGTAACTATACAGAATTTTAAAAGAGGAAAAATCAGAGAGGGAAAGGTAAGTTATTTCTTGGGTATGAAGAAAAGCCACAGATGTTGTTTGGGCCTCAGCAGGGCACCTGTGCAGGTGTCTGCGCATTAGCAACACCATCTGCTTGGTTGTCTCTCAAAGGAAGAAGAATCCTGGCCTAATGAACTCCTCAAGCTCTCTTCTTTGGGAAATAGGAAGATCACAATTTGAAATCTTAATACGATTTAATAATTGAATATATAAGCACCCTACATAATCCAGAGCTAAAAAATGCGAAATTAAGTCATGAATTGCTTTCAAATATAGCAGGAATCTTCTAGCCTCTCTCTTCCAGTCCTAAAAAGCACCACGAAATGCTGCCTCAGAGTCAAGGCCCCAAATAAATACATGCTAATAAGGCTGATTTTCCCTTTTCACTCTTCTCCTGGGCAGTATGAACCTTTGACTAGAGACAGCCAGAAAGGAGCATCTCAACCCATTTAGGTGGTGGCCTCTTTCAAAGTGAAATGTGAAGCCAGGGCTCCAAACCGTCATTGTCCTGAGAGTTCCCAGGAAGGCTTTTGTGTGGTGACCTGGATGCCCGTCCAAATGGCCTTGGCTGGTCCCATCCCTCACTCTAGCTCCCTAAGGGTCCTGCTGCTATCAATTGACTGTGAACATTTCCTTTCACTGCCTTTTGCAAACTGCTGGATGAGTGCCAAGTAGTAGCTTTGCAGGGTTCATTCACCCCAGGGCTGGGAGCTTTTCAGCAGTGTAGGCAGGTTATGTGTTTCAAATCAGCATAGTAGGGCAGAGTGATTTGGAAGCCATTTCATTTTTTCAGTTCATCAAACTCCTACTCACTGGGAATCTCTAAACCAGCGATATGAAACCTTTCTGGAGTTGTGACACCCTGTTGTCACTCATTTTATTTCATCAAACACCCACCCCTCTTAAAAATGCCATGAGGCATGTATTTATTTTTAAGATGAAAGTGAATTAAAATTGGAAAATTACCTAAGAATTTTCTGGCACTCTAGCAAAAAAGGAGATCTACCAGAGGTGTTTGGAAGTCAGGATCTTCATTAAGAATCATCACTCTACACAGGGAAGACACTTGACGGAATTGAGAAGTAGGAAGAATTTGTCCTTGCTCCTCCCCTCTCCCACAATCTAATTCCCTCCCCATCTGCACATCCCTCCCCAGGCATCTGGGCACTTGCACTACCCCATACCTCCCTCCGTGGTACCTCATGCAGAACTGGCCCTTACCACCCACCCCCCAGCCCTGCTCTGCAACTGTTTCCTCTCAGTGCTCCTGTTAACATACCCGATGCCCACTCCTTCTGCAGGTAGTCCCTGTAGGTTAGTTGTTTCTTTAGAAAGGAGTAACAACTTCTATTCTTTTTTTTTTTTTTTTTTTTTTTTTTTTTTGAGATGGAGTCTCTCTCTGTTGCCCAGGCTGGAGTGCAATGGCACGATCTCAGCTCACTGCAACCTCTGCCTCCTGGGTTCAAGCAATTCTCCTGCCTCAGCCTCCCGAGTAGCTGGGATTATAGGCGTGAGCCACCATGTTTGGCTACTTTTTTTGTATTTTTAGTAGAGACAGGGTTTCACCATGTTGGCCAGGCTGGTCTCAAACTCCTGACCTCAAGTGATCCACCCACCTCGGCCTCCCAACGTGCTGGGATTGCAGGTGTGAGCCACTGCGCCCAGCCTAGGAGTAACAACTTCTAAGTTCATTTTCAGCACAAAAATTTTAGTGGAGTTAACCTTGATGATAATGCCTTAAAGTCTTAATCCCTCCCAGGGATATTTGTAATTTTTTTATCCCTAGAATGCTCAGCAGAAGGGATATTTGTAATGTAACTAGAGACAATATCATACACAAAATAATTAATTTCCAATGGAATTTAAGGGGTAACAGAAAGGAACAGGAAGAGTGGGAGATTGGTCCATTCTGCCTTCTGGTAATAATGGCCCCCTCGCGGTGCAAGCATTCACTTTGGGATAATATAAAAGACACTGGAACTGGGCGTGGTGGCTCATACCTGTAATCCCAGCATTTTGGGTGGTTGAAGCGGGCAGATCACCTGAAGTCAGGAGTTCAAGACCAGCCTGGCCAATGTGGTGAAACCACGTCTCTACTAAAAATACAAAAATTAGCCAGGTATGGTGGTATGCACCGGTAATCCCAGTGACTCAGGAGGCTGAGGCAGGGCAATAGCTTGAACCTGGGAGGCGGAGGCTGCAGTGAACCGAGATTGCACCACTGCTCTCCAGCCTAGGCAACAGAGCAAGACTCTGTCTAAAAAAAAAAAAAAGACATTGGATAAGAGTCAGTGACCTGGATGTATTTCTGACTTAATCCAATTCAACCAATATTTACTAAGCCCCTCCTATATGCCTGGAATTCGGCTATGCCATTGGTATCCAAGATAAATATGACACATTCCATGTCCTCAGTGAAATCCCAGTCTATCAGGAGGCATCTGATACCATGCTAAATGTTTCTCTAGCAGTTAGACAAAATGCTATGGGAACACCATAGAGAGGATGATTGATTCTGTCCAGAGAAAGCTGCAGAGAATTAATATTTGCATTGGCCTTTGAGGATGAGAATGAGTTCAGGAGGCTGGGAAAGGGAGGAGAAGAGGAGTGAGGTCAGTGGGGAAAAAAACCACCAGAACAAAAGCACAGGGAGGCGATTGCTGGGGAAGTCCAAGTATCTGGAGCACAAGAAGGGAAGTAGCGGGGATGAAGCTGAAAAGCAAGGCTAGGGTCAGATTTTGGAAAAGCTTTTACTGTCTTACTGAGGAGTGGAAGCATCAGCTGCAGACGATGGAGCCATCAGAAGGTTTTGAAACCTCCATAGACACATTCTGGAGACCACCACCTTCTCTCAGGCAAAAGACAATGCAGGCTCCATCCAGGGCTATAAGGAGAATGGAAAGAAAAGACCCTGAGGATAGGATACATGCAAATAGTTGGCTCCTTCGATGTTGGGGTTAAAGGAGAAGGAGAAGTCATAGGTTTTTTGCTTAGGCTTGCTAAGTAATGGCGATGCCACTAATTGAAAATAGGGATGATAGGAGCAAGAGTCCATGGAAAAGAACAATGAGCTCGATTTTAGGCCTGTTGGCTTAAGAGACCAAGGGCGAGTGTGAAGATGGTTGTTGATGTTGCTACAGAGGATTCTTCTCTTGTTTATGTTTTTGGTCTTCTTAACAGGACACTAAGTGCTTGTCTGTGCCGAGCACATGTCCATCTCTAAGATGGCTCTTCTTCCAATTCTGTCATTTCTTCCATCAGACAGGATGGTGCGAGTGTAGACAGAGTTTAAGCAAGAGGCCTGGGACTGCTGCTGCTATTAAGCAGAGGCCAAGTCACATGGAAGCTTCTGGAAGCTCAGGTTCTCACTTGCATACAGATCTGCTTCTTTGCATTCTAAATGTTAAACTCCTCACCTTCCATTCATCTTTTGTTTTCAATTTATCTTTCTCAAATAATATCCTTGCTTGTAGAACTAATCATTGTCCCAAAGAGAACCTGTGACTTCTTTCTTGCTCATTTCAGCATGAACATCATTGAGTGAAAACCTATAACTAGAACGCTGTTGTGGAGATAAAGTAGTTCAGGAAATGTTTGGATCTTTAGGAGTTCATCTCAGAAACCCTAAAAATGTGCATGCTCTTTGAGCTAGTAACCCTACTTTTTGGGATTTATCCTAGAGGAATACTGGACAAGTGGACAAATATGTATGTACAATATTGGCACTCTTTTTTTGAGACAGGGTCTCACTGTGTCATCAGGGTGGAATCCAGTGGCATGATCATGGCTCACTGCAGACTTGACCTCCTGGGCTGAAGCAATCCTCCCACCTCAGCCTCCTGAGTAGCTGAGCTTACAGGTGTACACCACCACACAAGGCTAATTTTAAATTTTTTTGTAAAGATGGGGTCTCAGTACATTGCCCAGGCTGGGCTCAAACTCCTGAGCTCAAGCAATCTTCCTGCCTTGGCCTCCCAAAGTGTTGGGATTATAAGCATGAGCCACTGCACCTAGCCTCAATATTGTCATTCTTGCTTATTGTAGTAAAAAACTAAGCAATAAAAGTCCACAAATAAGAGATTAACTAAATTACTTAAAATGATCCATATAATGAAATTTAATAAAAATTAACTCATTAAAAATGACAGTGTAAGCTGGGCACAGTGGCTCATGCCTGTAATCCCAGCACTTTGGGAGGCCAAGCAGGGAGGATCACCTGAGGCTGGAGTTCAAGACCAGCCTGGGCAGCATAGCAAGACCCTGTCTCTACAAAAGTTGTTTTTAAAAAAATGACAATGTAGATTAACATTGATTGACAATTGGAAAGTTAGAAAGACATTCAAGATTTATTACTGGAAAAGAATAAATTATGTAAATTTATTATGCAAAATGTTTAATGAAAAGATCTGAAAACCAAAATTGGCAAAACGTAAATAACAATTATCTGAGAGGACAGTGGAAGGAATTTCTATTGGTTTAATTATTTTTCTTTCTGCTGTCATTATCTCCTATTTTTTTTTTTTTTTTTTTGAGACGGAGGTTCACTCTTGTTGCCCAGGCTAGAGTGCAATTGTGCAATCTCAGCTCATTGCAACCTCTGCCTCCCGGGATCAAGCGATTCTTCTGCCTCAGCCTCCCAAGTAGCTGGGATTACAGGCATGTGCCACCATGCCCTGCTAATTTTGTATGTAAATTATCTGTATGTAAACCCCATCTGTAAAGATGGGGTTTCTCCATGTTGGTCGGGCTGGTCTCAAACTCCCAACCTCAGGTGATCCACCCGCCTCAGCCTCCCAAGGCACTGGGATTACAGGTGTGAGCCACCGCACCCAGCCTCCTAATCTTTTTTTTTTTTTTTTGAGATGGAGATGGGTGAGTGGAGAGGGGGTATCTCTATGTTGCCCAGGCTGGCCTTGAACTCCTGGGCTCAAGCAATCCTCCTGCATAACTGGGACTACAGATATGCCCCACTGTACTGGCCTATTTCCTAATCTTTTTAAAACAATTATGTATTACTGATGTAAAGAAATATCTGGCCAGGCGCAGTGGCTCATACCTGTAATCCCAGCTACTCGGAAGGCTGAGGCAGGAGAATTGCTTGAACCGGGGAGGCGGAGGTTGCGGTGAGCCAAGATCACGCCATTGCACTCCAGCCTGGGCAACAAGAGTGAAACTCTGTCTCAAAAAAGAAAAGAAAAGAAAAGAAAAGAAAAGAAAAGAAAAGAAAAGAAAAGAAAAGAAAAGAAAAGAAATATCAGGCTGGGTGCAGTGGCTCACGCCTGTAATCTCAGCACTTTGGGAGGCCAAGGTGGGTGGATTGCTTGAGGTCAGGAGTTCGAGACCAGCCTGGCTAACATGGTGAAACCCCATCTCTACTAAAAATACAAAAATTAGCCGGGTGTGGTGGCACATGCCTGTAGTCCCAGCTACTCGAGGCACGAGAATCGCTTGAACCCAGGAGGCAGAGGTTGCAGTGAGCTGGGATCACACCACTGCACTCCAGCCTGGGCAAGACAGCGAGACTCCATCAAAAAAAAAAAAAGAAAAGAAACAAAAGAAAAGAAATATCTATGCTTCTTTCAAATGTGCTGGGGCCAGTTTATCAGCTGTGCTCCCAGACAGGGCTAGGTTGAGGAGCAAAGGAAGAGCAGGAAAGCCCTCCAACAGTGGCTAAATTGAAAATTATGGCCCTGGAAGTATATTTCATGAAGGGACCTCCCTCCTCTTTCAATGCACACTCTGGGGGATTCTTCGGAACAAGACACTCTTAGGTCATAGCTACATGGAGAGTCACACAGAAGGTCCAATTATCACACCTTCCTATATTTCCCCTAGCTTTTCTAAAATCTTAGCTCTTCCACAGTCTCTCAGATAGAAAAATCACCCAAGATCTAATTTCTTACCCTAAAATTATTGTTATTTTAAAATTCAACCTAGCTCTGTGCAGTTTACCTTCTAAACTGGGTCTGTTGCAGCAAGAGATAAATATTCCTGATGAGAGGGGTCAGGTGAAGGCGATCAGGTCTGAGAGTGATAAACACCAGCAGAAGCCAAAGGGGTGGCTGGAAGATAGACCTGTACAACATGGTCAAATCTAACTGGTAATCGTACATATGGAAAATAAAATGGTATCATTCTCACTATGCAGTGGGACACGGTTGGGAGAGAAAGATAAGACCCAGGGCTGGTAATGATGCAGGAAATGGACCTTCTCCTGTGTTGCTGACAAAAGTGGGAACGACTACAACCTTTCCATAGAGTGTTG
This sequence comes from Pan troglodytes, assembly GCF_028858775.2. Lineage (NCBI taxonomy): Eukaryota > Metazoa > Chordata > Mammalia > Primates > Hominidae > Pan > Pan troglodytes. The sequence continues at coordinate 23,568,166 of NC_072398.2, forward strand.
GCAAGAGGCATCCAAAGCTATATGCATGTGCATACCTTTTGACCCAGGATTTCTACGTCCAGAAATTCATCTTAAGGAAATAGTCAGAAATGTGATTATATGCTTACCTGTAAGAATATTCATCTGGGCCAGGTGCAGTGGCTCACGCCTGTAATCCCACCACCTCGGGAGACCGAGGTGGGCAGATTACCTGAGGTCAGGAGTTTGAGACTAGCCTGGCCAACATTAAAAAAAAAAAAAAAAGAATATTCATCTGCTTTATAACTGACATTTTTAACAATAGAAATAAATCAATATAATAGAAAAATTTGAGAAAAACTTAGTTCCATCAATAGGGAATTGGTTAAAAAAAAAAAAAAGTAAGAGCTCAGCTTCTAGATTCTGAGCTCAAATCACAACTTGCTATCTGAATGAACCTAAGCAAATTCCCTGACTTTTTTTTCAAGACAAGGTTTTGTTCTGTCACATCACAGATGTGCTGTGCTCACACAGCCTGCTCACACACGCAGGCTGGAGTGCAGCGGTGCGGTCACAGCTCACTGCAGCCTTGACCTCCTGAGTCAAGCAATCCTCCCACCTCAGTTTCCCTAGTAGCTGGGACTACAGGCATGCACCACCATGCCTGGATATTTTTTGTAGAGACAAGGTTTCGTCATGTTTCTCAGGCTGGTCTCGAATTCCTGGGCTCGAGCAATTCTGCCTTGGCCTCCGAAAGTGCTGGGGTTACAGGCGTGAGCCACTGTGCCTGGCCCTCGACTTTTTTAAGCCTGATTTTCCTCATCTGTAAAATGGATCACAATAATAATACCTTCTCCTAACCACTTTCTCTGCCACTACCTACCATTTCTCTGCTTTTCTTTGCAATGAAACTTCTCAAAAGAATAGGTGATATGCACTGATGTGCACTCTCTTTGAAATCCACTCCAGCCAGGCTCTTGTCCTTGCTACTCCAGTAAAACTGATGTTGTCAAAGTTGCTAACATTGACTAAGTTCAAGGAACAGTCCTTAGCTGTCATCATACTTGGTCTTTGGGCATAATTTGACCCAGTTGGGCCCCCCTTCTTCTCTGACACAATTGGTTCTCTTGGCTTCTAGGACCCTATTTTCTCTTAATTTCCTTCCTACCCCACACTGGTCACTCCTCTATCTCCCTCCTCCCTGCCTTCTTAAGGATACAGCACCTGGGACGTGGTCCTTGGTTTTCTCTTCTTCATCTATACCCCTTACCTTGGTGGTCTCATCCAGTCTCAAGACTTTCTTTCTTTCTTTTTTTTTTTGTTTTTGAGAAGGAGTCTTGCTCTGTCGCCCAGGCTGGAGTGCAATGGCACCATCTGGGCTCACTGCAAGCTCCGCCTCCCGGGTTCACGCCATTCTCCTGCCTCAGCCTCCCGAGTTGCTGGGACTACAGGCACCCACCACCATGCCCGGCTAATTTTTTGTATTTTTAGTACAGATGGGGTTTCACCATGTTAGCCAGGATGGTCTCAATCTCCTGACCTCGTGATCTGCCCGCCTTGGCCTCCCAAAGTGCTGGGATTACAGGCGTGAGCCACCGCACCCAGCCCAGTCTCAAGACTTTCAACCATGTCCCTGTGCAGATGATTCCAATTATATCTCCAGTCCAGACCTCTCCCCTGAAATCCAGACTGGTACATCCCGCTGACTACTTGACATCTTTATTTGGATGTCTAATAGGAATCTCAAAATTCACATCCAAAATGAAATTAAACTCCTTATTTTCTATTCCCCCATTCGCTCCATCCATAGCATTCTCCATCTCAATTCCATTCCTCAGGTGGTTCAGAACAAAAAACCCTAGAATCATCCTTGACTTCTTTGTTTCTGTCACAGACTACACCCAATGGCTCAGGAAATCTGTTGGTTCTAGCTTTGGGCTATATCCAGAATCAGATCAGTTTTTGCTGTCTTCTCCATTGCCACCATGGTCTGGGCCACTGTCCCATCTCAATGGATGACTGAAATAGAGTCCCTGCTAGTCTCCCTGTGACCATCCTTACCCTTCCTACTCTTTTCTCAAGACAGCAGTCAGAATGATGCTTTCCATTTCAAGTTAGAGTGTGTCAGTTTTCCTTCTTTTTTTCTTTTTCTTTTTTCAGATGGAGTCTCCCTCTGTCACCCAGGCTGGAGTGCAGTGGCATGATCTTTGCTCACTGCAACCTCCACCTCCTGGGTTCAAGTGATTCTCTTGCCTCAGCCTCGCTGAGTAGCTGGGACTACAGGCACGTGCCACCATACCCAGCTAATTTTTTTTTTGTATTTTTAGTAGAGACGAGGTTTCACCATGTTGGCCAGGCTGGTCTCGAACTCTTGACCTCAGGTGATCTGCCTGCCTTGGCTTCCCAGAGTGCTGGGATTACAGGCGTGAGCCACCGCGCCTGGCCGTGTCACTTTTCTTATCAAAACTCTGCAATGGGGCCCACTCATAGTAAAAAGCCAAATCCAACAACGGTCTTTGGGGCACTCCATGATCTGGCTTCCTATTGTTGCTCTGATCTCATCTTCCTCCATGGTCTCCATTCCCTCCTTCCATTACGGCCACTCTGGCTTCTTGTGCTGTTTTTTGACCACACAGACATTCCTGCCTTAGAGATTTGGGACTAGCTGCCCTTTTACCTGGAATAATCTTCCTTCTTACTTCCTTTAAGTCTTTGCTCAGATATCACCGTCACAGGTTGAGTTCTCTGGAGGCAGTCTCTGAGACGGAGACTGAGTGGGAAGTTTATTGGGGAGTGCTCTTGAGGTCAACTCCTGTGGAAGGGAAGAGGAGGAAGCGGGACTGGACTGTGCAGTAGTCTCAACAAAGGCGTCAGCCAATCCTAAGAGGAGCTCCGAGGCTGGCAGCTCTTCAGAGATGTCCTGAGTTAGGGTGAGGGGGCCAGGTCACTGGATGAAGGCGGCCCTAGGAAAGCGAGTAGACTGCTCTCTGCAACAGAGACGATTTCTAAGGAGTGCTCACAGCTGAGAGCTGTCTGCCTGCAGCACTCCCAAGCAGTTGCGGAGATAAATAATCAGTCCTAATGGGGGTTATGGATGGCGCATCTCAGTGTCCATTATAATTCACCCCTTGTGCTGTTCAGATCTACTTCAAATAAGTTCAAGGAGCAGTTCCTCTGGAATTCCAGTGGGCTTCTTTCCTGGGAGAAACTTATAACAGGAAGGTTAAGGAGATGAACAACAGCCCCTGACATTGCAGCTTGTCTTGAGGCTACGATTAATATTCATTTTTCCCTTTCACACTGATAATACAATTCTAGATTTCCCCTCACCCACAAATAGACTCTGCTGGTCTAGGTGGCCTATCTGGTCTGGGGACCTAGACCCTCATCCCTGAGCGATCTATTTGCTCCCTGGTCACCAGGCCTTTCTCAGGCCACAGCTACTGTACTTGTCCATTAGCTGTCAAAATTGGGTGAGGACCGAGTCACCCAAGTAGATCACCTGGGTGCCAAACATGTTCTTCCTTGCCCCCAGTGTGTAGCAATAGAGCTCCCTTCCCTTGCTGATCACTGTCAATTGCCTCTGCCAAGATGGTGACTCTTCTTCTTGTCTGCTGGTCCTGCTTAGCACAAATAGCCTGAAGTACTAAAGTGGCAGCCATAGTTTATTGTTCAATGAGATTTTTTCTGGGTCCCCCAGTGGAAGCTTTTTTTTTTTTTTTTTTTTTTTTTGAGAACTTTTGTCACTCAGGCTGGTGTACAGTAGCACAATTGTGACAGACTGCAGTCTCAACCTCCCCATCTTAAGTGATCCTCCCATCTCAGCCTCTCAAGTAGCCAGGACTACAGGCATGTGCCACCATGTCCAGCTAACTTTTAATTTTTTGTAGAGATGGGAATCTCAATATGTTGCCCAGACTGGTCTCAAACTCCTGAGCTCAAGCAACCTTCTGCCTTGGCCTCCTGAAGTACTGGGATTACAGGCATGAGCCACCACGCCTGGCCAGCATTTCTCCATTTGAATGCCAGGACCTCTAACCCTGCAGAGCCCATAGTTGCAGAGACAGGAAGCACAAATTCCCCAAGTGGGTGATTGAGAATGATGAATAAATGGAGTCATTCTTGCTTCTGCCTCTTGGTTTCCAGACTGAAAGTTTGCTGCCATCTTTGTAATGCCTCCCAGCTGATGCTTCAACAGGCTACTCCACCTCTAGCATTCTCTGAGACTGGGTAGTATGATATTGTTATCGAAACACCAGGGGTTTGGTCTAGATCCTGCTGCTCGCTGCGCAGAAAGCCAATGATTGAGATGAGTATTACCAAGGAATAAGGAAAAAAGAAGAAGCAGCAAGAAGAAGAAGGCGTGCTATAGCCTTCTGTAGCTACAGACTGGGTGCTACAGCCGAGGAGATGGGAGCTTAGTCTCAAATCCATCTCCCTGCTGTACTAAAACTAGAGGTTTACATAGCAGGGAAGAAGTGTAACAATGTACAACAAAATAGGAACTAGGGAGGGGCAAGGAAGCAATCATGATGAATGAGAGATCCAGCATCTCATTGTCCGTTGTCTGGATGTGGTGATCTGGTGAGTTTCAGTTCTTTTTTTGTTTTTGAGACAGAGTATTGCTCTGTCGCCCAGGCTGGAGTGCAATGGCACCATCTTGGCTCACTGTAACCGCTGCCTCCTGGGTTGAAGTGGTTCTCCTGCCTCAGCCTCCCGAGTAGCTGGGATTACAGGCACACACCACCACGCCTGGCTAATTTTTTTGTATTTTTATTTATTTTATTTTATTTTTATTATTATTTTTTGAGATGGAGTCTTGCTTTGTTGCCCAGGCTGGAGTGCAGTGGCGCCATCTCGGCTCCCTGCAACCTCTGCCTCCTGGGCTCAAGCAATTCTCCTTCTCAGCCTCCTGAGTAGCTGGGATTACAGGGGCCCACCACCATGCTCGGCCAGTTTGTTTTGTATTTGAACCCCTGACCTTGTGATCAGCCCGCCTCGGCCTCCCAAATTGCTGGGATTACAGACATGAGCCACTGTACCTGGCCATTTTTTTGTATTTTTAGTAGAGACAGGGTTTCACCATGTAGGCCAGGCTGGTTTCGAACTCCTGACCCCAGTCCTCCTGCCTCAGCCTCCCAAAGTGCTAGGATTACAGACGTGAGCTACTGCGCTTGGCTGAATTTCAGTTCTTTGATAGTTTTTTTTTTTTTTTCCTTTGAGACAAGAGTCTTGCTCTGTTGCCCAGGCTGGAGTGTGCAATGGTGTGATCTTGGCTTACTGCAACCTCCACCTCCCGGGTTCAAGAAATTCTCCTGCCTCAGCCTCCTGAGTAGCTGGGATTACAGGCGCACACCACCATGCCCAGCTAATTTTTGTATTTTTAGTAGAGACGGGGTTTCACCATTTTGGTCAGGCTGGTCTCGAACGCCTGACCTCATGATCTGCCCGCATCGGCCTCCCAAAGTGCTGGGATTACAGGCGTGAGCCACTGTGCCTGGCCTGATAGTTTTTCGAGAGGCCTGAAGATTGCTTCCTGAAGAAGGAATGCAGATAAAACAAATATAAGGTTCAAGCTTTAAGACCAGAAGCATCAATTCTGGTGGTTTATCCAAAAAACTGTGGGGCTATTGGGTTGGTTTCAATATGTGATATGATGGGCATGGACCTACTCTTGCACCTCCTTTGTTGTAAAGCGGGTCTGTTGGTCTAATGCAATGCTATGTAGGATCCCGTGCTGGTGGATTCAACACTCTATAAGCCTTGGGATAGTGGTGCTGGTTGAGACACTGGATGGAGGAAAGCCGAAACCATCCCCAGAATGTCTATTTCTGTCTAAGTTAATTGCTACTCCTTGCAAGGTGGCTGGTCAGTCCCCTCAAGGGATGATACCAAAGAAAGGACTCAGTGCTGGTACTGTTGCTGGCAGATTGGACATGTAGTAGCAGGAGCTAGTGCGACCTTAGTGAGCCTCTGCTATTGGGCCCATGTCTAGCCTCCATCCCTTCCACCATGGCTGCTCCACGCATGTGTTGTGAGTGCTGTTGCATAGGCACTAACATGCTAATCAATGATCTTCGCACTGCGCGTCCACTCCTACATGTCATCCAAGTGCCTCTACCACATACTTCTTTGTCCCGATCTTCATATCTTTCTCTTTGAATGCCATTGACCAAGCCATTATCACTACCCATGAGTCCTAGTTTGTTCTAAACCCAAGCCATTTGTTTTTGCATATAAACCTGATGACAGATTCACTGCCCGTTGAGAAGATTTCTGCTCACCAATGTCTTTCAAGGTCATCCCTGAATGGCACTGTAGTGCAGCCATCACCCGTTTTCAGTTCGTACCCATGGATCGAACCAACTCATCCATCAACCACACTCAGTTTTTTTTTCTTCTCTGACAACTAATCACAATCAGGGATCCACATGGAACCATAGATGTGAGCTGAGAGAGATGCTGTTATAACAGTGATGAGTGGCTTGTGTGTCTGGGCTACTAGCTCATGCAGATCACATGTGCTGTTCAGCCTGCACCTGTTTGATCCTGGATATACCATTTCCGCCTTATGATGGACTTCTGCTGGGATTGGGCCTCCCTCACCTTATGACTCCATGGCTCTGATAGAACCCAGCTCATGTTGAGCACTTATGGCTGCCTAGTTACTTGGTGTCCAATGGTCAGGTGCTCTGTCTCTAACAGGGCCTAATAGCATTCCAGGAGCTTTCTAGAAAGGCATTTAATTCTCTGTTACAGATAGCATAGCCTTGTTCCAGAACCTTGCAAATCTGCACTATGATTCTCCCTCTGGGACTTGTCATAAATTTCCAACACTGATACCTCTAATAACATAGATTCTGCTGGATCATCTGGCCGAAGCAGCAGGACTGCTTGCATTGTAGCCTGGACATGCTACGGGGCCCTTTCCTGCTCTTGGCCCCACTTAAAATTGACAGGCTTTCATGTCATCTGGAGTATGAGTTAAAGCGATAGTCCCATTTTTGGAATATGTTGCCTCTGGAACTCAAAGAGGCCTACTAGGTATTAGGCTTCCTACTTTGTGATGGGAAGTACAAGATCCAATAATGTATTCTTTCCTTTGAGGAATAGTCTCAGCATGTCCCAGGCCCCTGGACCCCTAAAAATGTCACTGAGATGTTAGACCTCTGATGTCTAACATAGGGTTTTTCTCCTACGCTCTGGAATGCATGTTACAGAGGTCTCTGATGCACTAGTGAATTCTCGCTTAGCTGGCTCGATTAGCATGATGTCATCAGTATCCAGCCAGCCCGTGTCTCTCAGGACTATATTATGCCAAGAGCAGGAGCATTAACACAGCCCTGGGGCAAGACTGTAAATGTACTTTTTTTTTTTTTTTTTTTTTTTTTTGAGACAGAGTCTCGCTCTGTCACCCAGGCTGGAGTGCAGTGGCGTGATCTCGGCTCACTGCAAGCTCCGCCTCCCAGGTTCACATCATTCTTCTGCCTCAGCCTCCAGAGTAGCTGGGACTACAGGCGCCTGCCACCATGCCCGGCTAATTTTTTTGTATTTTTAGTGGAGATGGGGTTTCACTGTGTTAGCCAGGATGGACTCAATCTCCTGATCCGTCTGTCTCAGCCTTCCAAAGTGCTAGGATTACAGGCGTGAGCCACCGCGCCCGGCCTGTAAATGTACATGTTGTCTGTTCCAAGTGAATCAACTGTTCTGATCCTCTTTTTGATAGGATGGAAAAGAATGCACTCACCGGTTCAGTGGCCACTTATTATGTACCTGAGAATATGTTAATTTGCACTAGCAAAGATATCACATCTGGCACAGCAGCTATAGATAGGACTACTGCTTGGTTGACTACAGTAACCTATTGTCATCCTCTAGGATCTGCCTGACTTTCGCAGTTTGGACGGGTAATTAAATGGAGATGTGGTGGAGACCACCTACCTTGTATCCCTTGGGTCTTTCCCAGTTACTTTTTTTTTTTTTTGAGACAGAGTCTCACTCCGTCACCCAGGCTGGAGTATAGTGGCTCAATCTTGGCTCACTGCAACTTCCTCCTCCCAAGTTCAAGTGATTCTCCTGCCTCAGCCTCCCAAGTAGCTGGGATTACAGGTGCCCACGACCATGCTTGGCTAATTTTTTGATTTTTAGTAGAGACGAGTTTTCACCATGTTGGCCAGGCTGGTCTTGAACTCCTGACCTCATGATCCATCTGCCTCAGCCTCCCAAAGTGCTGGGATTACAGGCGTGAGCCACCGTGCCCAGCCCCCATTACTTTTTTTATGAATGGCTGTCATCCCCAGCTGGGATGCATTATTTGATTTACTGTCTTGGCTCATGGGGGAAGGAGGGTGCCGGAAATGCAGTTTCAGAGGCTTCCACTTGACCTTCCCATTACAATAGCTCTTATTCCACAGGCCAAGAAACCAAGGTAAGTCCATTCTAACGATATATTCAAGGACTAGAAAAATGACCACTTGGTGAATCTGTGGACTTGGTGGGCACACGGTGGGCCACACCTAGGCCAGCCTCCATTTACTACCTGGCCCCCATGTGTACTTTAAACGTGTCTCATGATGATGTTTCCAGTCTCAGGGTCTCAACTAGGACCTCATACCTAACAGTGTTTAAAAGAGTATTCCTGGCCGGGCACGGTGGCTCACACCACTTTGGGAGGCAGAGGAGGGCGGATCACTTGAGGCCAGGAGTTCAAGACCAGCCTGGCCAACATGGTGAAACCCTGTCTCTACTAAAATTACAAAATTTAGCTGGTGTGGTGGTGGGCTCCTGTAATCTCAGCTACTCAAGAGGCTGAGGCACGAGAAACACTTGAATCCAGGAGGCTGAGGCTGCAGCAAGCCGAGATCATGCCACTGTACTTCAGCCTGGGCAACAGAGCGGGATTCTGTCTCAAAAAAAAAAAAAAGAGTATTACCTTTTCTCAGAGTATGACTACCCAAATAAGTGGCCAGAGTTCCCTTTGGGGAAGAACCTGGGAAATGTCCACCATGTACATCAGTGTACATGATCTGACAGGGTACTTACTGGGTACTTACCATGTATATCAGTGTACATGATCTGACAGCGTACTTACTGGGGACCTGGCTTCTCTTTTCATCTATGGGTTCTGGGTCTGAAAACTAGTTCCTGTCTGGAAACTGAGCAAATGATTGTGACTTTTTATTGGGGGCAGCTGCCCTTGGCTTGCTGATCAACTGTTCTTGATTTCTCTTTGTTGTACAGATTGAGCAGAACCCTTTTGTTTCGTTTTGTTTTGTTTTTGAGACGGAGTCTCAGTCTGTCGCCCAGGCTGGAGTACAGTGGCGCGATCTCGGCTCACTGCAAGCTCCACCTCCCGGGTTCATGCCATTCTCCTCAGCCTCCCAAGTAGCTGGGACTACAGGGCGCCTGCCACCACGCCCGGCTAACTTTTGGTATTTTTAGTAGAGACGGAGTTTCACCATATTAGCCAGGATGGTCTTGATCTCCTGACCTCGTGATCCGCCTGCCTCGGCCTCCCAAAGTGCTAGGATTACAGGTGTGAGCCACTGTGCCCAGCGAGCAGAACCCTTTTGCCCAATTAGTTTTGCTATGTTCTAGTAACTATCGCCACAACTCTCTGAGGATCAGGGTCCCCCAGCTGCCACTCCAAACTTGCTGCTCATTATGATAATTGCATCCACCTGGCTACTGAGGGCTAACAGCTTCTATTGTTTCAGGGTCCCATCATCCCCACTGCCATGCGTGAGTCTAGTTCTGTCTGATCATTAGCCCTGGCCTAGAGACTCTTGGTGATACTGGTGCCCTCTTATGTCTCTCCCAGCAGTGCATTCCTTATTGCTTTGGGATATCTTCTGGGTCTCCTGTGGGATATAGTCACCTTGCAGGCTTTCCTGCTGCATGCAGTATAGCAGTTCTAGCATGGCCATTTTTCTGAGCCTTTTCCCCTCTTCCATCTTCTGCTATGGCAATTCTGGCATTCCTACCTTAGTTGGTGTGGGCCATAATTTTCTTCAGGCTTCTAAGAGCCATTCCAGCAGTATGTTCCCACTGTCATCCCGCGATCATGCCAGGGCATTCCCAAATTGATCACCTTTCCTTTTTCAAAATGTTTTGCCCCTGTTGATCCCATGCCTTCTGAACATAGTCTCAGGCATATTCTTCCAGTCTCAGGGTCTCCCCTAGGATCCATCCCCAGTGGTCTGTCAACAGCTCCTGGTACATGTTGGTAGGTTCTGCAGCTCCTTCACAGTAGAAGCCCTTCCTTCTCTTATGAGACCCAGCTTGTCTCTGGCCAAGTCATGCTGTGACTTTACCCTAGTTACTGGGTTAGTGGTCAGGAGGGCAGATGGTGGCAGATTCTACATGAGGTGCATGTTGTCCTGCAGAAGAGAGTCCTCTGCATCATCTTTTAGCAAACCGGGAGTGCCAGCCCTTAGAGAAAGGTGGGCCACCTCTGCAGGCTCAGAGCAATCTGGGAATTCAAGATCTTTGGGTACATCCACTCAGATATTCACATCTCATGTATCAGAGTCCCATTCTTTCCCAACGAGGAACCTGTCCTTGAACCTTTTTTGGCACTCTGCTACTCATTTTTTGTTTGTTTGTTTGAGATGGAGTCTCACTCTGTCGCCCAGGCTGGAGTGCAATGGTGCAATCTCGGCTCACTGCAAACTCTGCCGCACAGGTTCAAGTGATTCTCCTGCCTCAGCCTCCTGACTAGCTGGGATTACAGGCACCTGCCACTGCGCCCAGCTAATTTTTGTTTTTTGGTTTTTTGTATTATTTATTTATTTATTTGAGACGAAGTCTCAGTCGGTCACCCAAGCTGGATTGCAGTGGTACAATCTCAGCTCACTGCAACCTCCACCTCCCGGGTGTCTCAGCCTCCCGAGTAGTTGGGACTACAGGCCTGTGCCATGATGCCCAGCTAATTTTTTTGTATTTTTAGTAGAGACAGGGTTTCACCATATTGGTCAGGCTGGTCTCAAACTCCTGACCTCAGGTGACCCGCCTGCCTCGGCCTCCCAGAGTGCTGGGATTACAGGTGTGAGCCACCGTGCCCAGCTGTTTGTATTTTTAGTAGAGATGGTGTTTCACCATCTTGGCCAGGCTGGTCTTGAACTCCTGACCTCGTGATCTACCCGCCTCGGCCTCTCAGAGTGCTGGGATTGTAGGCATGAGCCACCGCACCCGGCCTGCACTCTGCTACTATTAGGATTACACCATGTACCTGGTCCTCAGCTTTCCCTTTCCTCCAGGTGCAAGGGATGAGAGTATCCCTATGAGCTCCACTCAGTTTTCAATTGCTGATGAATCCTTTTCAACATTTCATTATTTTTTTCGAAGTGTTAATTATCCTTAGTGAAAGCCACCTAATTGAATTGTCCTTGTGGTAATTCCCCCCATATTTCTCAACCACCTGATAGGTCACACCCTCTGGTGCATTTCCTTCCATGGGAATACCATTCTAGTTCACCATTGGCAAAAGTTTTAACAATTTCACTGCTATCTTGTGCTACGGACTATATGTACTTCTTCTACTGCCACTGATGGGGTCTGCACTGCCAGCTGGATGGTAGGTGATCCAATTCCAAAATCTCATGTTGGCATCTCTTTCTTGGATCACTGCTGGTATAAACAATCTAGGGTTGAGTTCCCAGGGAAGGAGACACCGAGAGATATTAGCACGGAAGAAGTTTGTTATTAGCACAGAAGTTTGATATTAACACAGAAGAAGTGCTGGGAGGGAAGTGAAGGAGTCAGGACCGTGTATAGGAAGAGGTTGGTTGGACCACAGTGAAGTCTAAAAGTCTCAACCATGGGAAGCTCTGAAGCTGGGTGATCCTTCAGAGTAGTCTCAAGTTGGGGAAGGGGGACCAGGCCTTTGAGTCCCCATATTGGCCAATCATTGGATGTGGGTCCCAGGAGTTGGAGTGATCTTGGGTGAGGTGACTTTCTTCATCCAAGGCAATTCCCAAAGAGGACTGACAACTGAAGGCTGACCACACCATCAGCAACTGGGGGAGTAGTCTCCAATCCTGAAAGGCACCTAGGCAGAACCAGAGCATCCACTACGATCACGGTAAGCAGACAAACAGACCTGACTATCCTATTTACTACTCAGTGAGGCAACCCATACCACCTCCTCTCCACCCCATCCCTGTCTATGGCACTTAACATCTTCTAACGTAGTATATAATTAACCTATTTATCATACTGTTTAGCAGCAATTTCCCCTGCTAGAATGTAAAATCAAAGAAGACAGAGATTTTTATTCATTTGATTTACTAATGCATGCTAAGCACATAGCTAAGGACCCAACACATAATAGGGGCTGAGAAACATGTTCTGAATAAGTGAACAAATAAATAAATAAATAAATACCTAACTCGTTGGTTTTTCGTGAGGATTAAACTGAATTGATGAATGTAAAATATTTAAACAGGCCAGACACACACTCACCACCATGTTAACTATTATTATTATAGAGTTTAAAGTCTTAGACCAATATGTTAATAATGACTGTCTCTGATTTACGGGATTATAGGTAATTTTTATTTTGTTCTTTGGAATTTTTGTATCTTTTAAATTTTCTGTGATAGATAATCAGGAAAGGAAAAATAGCAAATTATTAAGTTAAAAGAAAATTTGGTTGGTATACATTGGATAGTAGAGAGAATGAAAATTCCTGATGGACATCACCTCTCTTAGAAAGAGCAATTGATTTGACAGCAAGTTTTTTTGTTTTTTGTTTTTTTGAGACAGAGTCTTGCTTTGTCGTCCAAGCTGGAGTGCAGTGGCACCATCCTGGCTCACTGCAACCTCTGCCTCTCGGGTTCAAATGATTCTCCTGCCTCAGCCTCCCGAGTAGCTGAGATTACAGGCATCCGCCATCAAGCCTGGCTAATTGTTGTATTTTTAGTAGAGCCAGGGTTTCACCATGTTGGCTAGGCTGGTCTCAAACTCCTGACCTCAAGTGATCCGCCCACCTCGGCCTCCCAAAGTGCTGGGATTACAGGCATGAGCCACCACACTCGGCCTGACAGCAAGTTTTATATGGTTCTTTCTCAAGCTTGACCTCTACATTGTTGAGGGCCTGGAACTGTGCCTGGCACAGAGCAAACACTCAGGAAATATTTGCTTCTAATAAGGACAGGAGGAAATTGGCATCATGGGATTTGGGAGATAGCTGTTCTACTGTTGAAAGCAGCACTGTCAGGCTGAGGAAGTTTTAAAATTCACTGTTTGTGTCTCAGTTTTCCTGTCAAACAGATAATAAATGGTTGTTTCCCACTCTGACCTGTTAGTGGCCTCATGGACCTACTTCAATAATAAATGATTTCAACAATATCCCTATCAAAATTTTAGCTGCCCCTTTTATACTTTTTTGCAGAAATTGACAAACTGATCCTAAAATTTATATGAATATATAAGGGACCCAGAATAGCCAAAACAATCTTGGAAAAGAAGAACAAAGTTGGAGGACTCACACCTCCCAATTTCAAAATTTACTACAAAGCTACAATAGTCAAGACAGCAGGATACTGTAATAAGGATAGAAATTAATGGCATATAATTGAGAGTCCAGAAATACACTGTCAAATATGGTTAATTGATTTTCAACAAGAGTGGCAAGACAATTCAATGAGGAAAAATAATCTTTTCAACAAATGGTGTGGGGTAACTGGATTTCCTCATGCAAAACAATGAAACTGAACCCCCTATATCACATCATATCATATCATATAAAAATTAATTTAAGGCTGGGTGTGGTGGCTTACACCTGTAATCCCAGCACTTTGGGAGGCCGAGGCAGGAAGAGCCTAGGAGTTCGAGACCAGCCTGAGCAACATAGCAAAACCCTATGTCTACAAAAAATATATATTTTTTAATTAGCCTGGCATGGTGGTACAATCTGTGGGCCCTGCTACTGGGGAGGCTGGGGCAGGAGGATCACTTGAGCCCAGGAGGCTGAGACTGCAGTGAGCCATATTCATGCCACCTCATTCCAGCCAGGGTGCCAGAGAGAGACCTTCTCTATCTCTCAAAAAAAAAAAAAAAAAAAAAATCAAAATGGATTGTAGGCCGGTGCAGTGGTTCACACCTATAATCCCAGAAGTTTGGGAGGCTGAGGCGGGCGGATCACCTGAGGTCAGGAGTTTGAAACCAGACTGGCCAACATGGCAAAACCCCGTCTCTGCTAAAAATACAAAAATTAGCCGGGCATGGTGGTGCACACCTGTAATCCCAGCTACTCAGGAGGTTGACAGGAAAATCGCTTGAACTCGGGAGGCAGAGGTTGCAGTGAGCCTAGATTGTGCCACGACACTCCAGCCTGGGCAACAGAGCAAAACTCCGTCTCAAAAAAAAAAAAAAAAAGGCTGGGCACAGTGGCTCACGCCTGTAATCCCAGCACTTTGGGAGGTCGAGGAGGACAGATCACAAAGTCAGGAGGTCGAGACCATCCTGGCCAACATGGTGAAACCCCATCTCTACTAAAATAAAAAAGAAAAAAAAATTAGCCAGGTGTGGTGATGCACACCTGTAGTCCCAGCTACTCGGGAGGCTGAGGCAGGGGAATTGCTTGAAGCCGGGAGGCGGAGATTTCAGTGAGCTGAGATCGTGCTGCCACTGCATTCCAGCCTGGGCAACAGAGCGAGACTCTGTCTCAAAAAAAAAAAAAAAAAAGGATTGTAGACCTAAATGTAAGAGTGAAATGACAAAACTCCTAGAAAAAAACATAGGAATCAATCTTCATTGCTTTGGATTATGCAATGGTTTTCAAAATATGACACCATAAGCACAAGTAACTAAGGAAAAAAATAATACATTGAATTTCCATCAAAATTTAAAACTTTGTGCTTCAAAGGACATCATAAAGAAAGTGAAAAGACAACCTACAAACTGGGAGAAAAGATTTGCAAATCATATATCTGATAAAGGACTTATATCTGGAATATAGATATAGCTCTTGTAAGAACTCTTACAACTTGGTAGTAAAAAGACAACCCAATCTTAAAACGGATCTAAATAGCCATTTCTACAATATACAAATGGCTGATAAGCACATGAAAAGATGCTCAACATCATTTGTCATATGAAAAATGCAGGCTGAGGCAGGAGGATTGCTTGAGCCCAGGAGTTTGAGGTTGTAATGAGCCGTAATGGTGCCACTGCATTCTAGCTTGGGTGACAGAGCAAGACCCTGACTCTAAGATAAAAGAAAAAAAGAAAAGAAATAAAGAAAAAAATGCAAATCAAAACCACAATAAGGTACCCCTTTAAACCCACTAGAACAGTTACAAAAAAAAAAAAAAACAAGGAGGGCCAGGTGCAGTGGCTCACACCTGTAATCCCAGCACTTTGGGAGGCCGATGTGGGCAGATCATGAGGTCAGGAGATTGAGACAATCCTGACTAACATGGTGAAACCCCGTCTCTACTAAAAATACAAAAAATTAGCCGGGCATGGTGGCACACGTCTGTAGTCCCGGCTACTTGGGAGGCAGAGGCAGGAGAATTGCTTGGACCCGGGAGGCAGAGGTTGCAGTGAGCCAAGATTGCGCCACTGCACTCCAGCCTGGGCGACAGAGCGAGACTCCATCTCAAAAAAAAAAAAAAAAAAAAAAGGAATAAAAACAAGTGTTGGGGCCAGGCGCAGTGGCTCACACCTGTAATCCCAGTACTTTGGGAGGATAAGGTGAGCCAATCACCTGAGGTCAGGAGTTCGAGATCAGCCTGGCCAACATAGTGAAACCCTGTCTCTACTACAAAAACTAGCTGGGTGTGGTAGCGCATGCCTATAGTCCCAGTTACTCAGAAGGCTGAGCCAGGAGAATGGCTTGAACCAGGAATGCGGAGGTTGCAGTGAGCCGAGATTGCACCACTGCATTCCAGCCTGGGGGATAGAGCAGGGCTCCGTCTCAAAAGAAAAAAAAAAGTGTTGGGGAGGATATAGAGAAATCAGAACCCTCATACATTGCTGGTGGGAACATACAACAGGGCAACTGCTTTGGAACACAGCTTGGTAGTTCCTCAAAAAGTTAAATAAAATTACCATATGACCCAGAAATTTCACTCCTACATATATATCCAAGAGAATTAAAAACCTATGTTGATGCAGAAATTTGCACACAAATGTTCATAGCAGTGTTATTCCTAACAGCCAAAAGGTAGAAACAACCAAAATGTCCATCAACTGATGGATGAATAAACCAAATCCATACAATGGAGAATTATTGAGCCACCAAAAGGAATGAAGTACTGACACACACAACATGGTTGAACTTTGAAAACATGCTAATAAGTAAAAGAAGCCAGATGGCTGGGTGCAGTGGCTCAGGCCTGTAATCTCAACACTTTGGGAGGCTGAGGTGGGCGGATCACGAGGTCAGGAAATCAAGACCATCCTGGCTAACACGGTGAAACCCCATCTCTACTAAAAATACAAAAAAATTAGCCGGGCATGGTGGCGGGCACCTGTAGTCCCAGCTACTCGGGAGGCTGAGGCAGGAGAATGGTGTGAATCCAGGAGGCAGAGGTTACAGTGAGCTGAGATCGCACCACTGCACTACAGCCTGGGCTACAGAGCGAGACTCTGTCTCAAGAAAAAAAAAAAAAAAAAAAAAGCCAGACACCAGGCAGACTATATATTGTATTATTCTATTTACAGGAAGTATCCAGAAGAGTCAAATTTATAGAGATAGAAAGTAGATTGTTGGTTGCTAGGGGATGGGGATGGGGTAGGGAAATGAGAAGTGACTTGATAGGTGCCGGTTTCTTTTTGGAGTGATGAAATGTTCTAAAATTAAATAGTGGTGATGGTTGCACAATTCTGTGAATATACTAAAAACCACTTAATTGTACGCTTTAAAAGGGTGAATTTTATGGCATGTAAAGTACATCTAAGTAAAGCTGTTATTAGAAAAAGAAAAGGGGCCAGATGTGCTGGCCTATGCCTGCAATCCCAACTACTTGGGAAGCTGAGGCAGGAGGATTGCCTGAGCCCAGAAGTTGGAGACCAGCCTGGGCAACATAGTGAGACACCATCTCTAAAAAATAAAAAAGAGAAAGGAAAGGAAAATAAAAGGGTAGGGGGCAAGGGGAGGGATAGCATCAGGACAAATACCTAATGCATGTGGGGCTTAAAACCTAGATGATGGTTTGAGAGGTGCAGCAAACCACCATGGCACATGTATACTTATGTAACAAACCTGCATTTTCTGCACATGTATCCCAGAAGTTAAAGTATTATATATATATATATATATATATATATATATATATATATATATAGAAAAAAAAGAAAAAAAGGCTGGGTGTGGTGGCTCGCACCTATAATCTCAGCACTTTGGGAAGCCAAGGCAGGAAGATTGCTTGAGCCCAGGAATTTGAGACCAGCCTGGTCAACATGGTAAAAACCCATATCTACAAAAAATACAAAAATGTGTGGTGGTGCATGCTTGTGGTCCCAGCTACTCGGGAGGCTGAGGTGGGAGGATAGCTTGAGCCTGGGAGGTCAAGGCTGCAGTGAGCTGTGATCACACCACTGCTCTACAGCCTGGGCAACAGAGCAAGACCATCTCAAAAAAAAAAAAAAAAAAAAAAAAAGAGGCAAATGACACAAGGAGGTTTCTTAAACCAGAGCACTGGAAGTTGGACTAGTGCAAAGCTTTCAGGGGACCAAAGTCCCTGCAGGGTCACAGGGGCAGTCTGAGCCTTTTCCTTCCTGCCCCACAGTGCAGGCATTCCTGCCCCTTTCCCCAACATGAAACACAGCCACCTCTGTGGTCTCTATCAGGTTGCTAAATGATTTTCCGAACCTGAGTTAGCCAGCGGCCCTGTGAGCTGCCAGCCATGCTGAGTGACTGTTCTAAAAGGGCCTGAGCTCCTTCAAACAGCCCATGTGGAAGGTTCTTTTTCCCCTTGCCTGGAAAGTCTCCTCTGCCTACCTGTGCCTTAGCCCCTCCTTACTCTGCCTTTTCCATAGGGCATTCTGCAGCCTCCCGTGGGCTTTTTTATCTACCCCTTCCTGCCCTGGGCCCTCTCCCCAAAATCACAAGTCATCCACTTCACCAAATTTGGTGGATCAAAAACCCACCAGGCATGCTTTTATTTTTTAGGAGACAGATTCCTGAAATTCACCCCACTGAAATTGAGTCAGTAGGTTGGGGGCAGGCCTGGGACTCTCGAAGCTCCCCCAGGTGATTCTGATGATCAGCCAGATTTGGGAACCTTTGATCCAGTTCACCCTCCCACCCAGTGCTCCAGCATCCCTGCCGAGAGGTTGACTCAGCTTTTCCAAGAAGCATTCCCTGACTTGCCTTGCCAAGGTGGGAGCTCCACCCAAGTGCTTCGAAAATGCTGTGCTCATCATCAACCCCAGTCTTAGTGTGAATCATGTATTGTCATCGCCTGTTTAAATGTCTCACTCCCCTACTAGACTCTTTGAAGAAGGGGACTGTGTCTTAGTTAATGTATTACCCCCAATACCTGACTTGTAGTAAGGACTTCGTGTATTTATCAAGTGAGTGAGTGAATAAATGAACACCACTAGAAATCTACGAATATAATACAGTCATTATCTAAGGTATAATGATTTTGCTTGTACAGCATTTGGTGTGAAGAATTTGACAGTGAAAATATTTATTTGGCTATTGTGTAAAAGGAATTAGATTTTGATATATCAGCTCTGAAAATCGGGCTGGAAGCTAGCTGTCCTTTAGACAGGTAGGTCCAGCTGTTCTCACAAGTGCGTCATTTAGGAAGACATACCATTCACTGGAAGGATTTGACATATTTCCTGGGTCCAAGAATAAGCTTTGACTTAGGCTCTGTAGTCTGTAAATGTGAGAGAAAGTAAAGTATGAGCTGATTTAGATTTATCCATATCCAGTTAAGGGCAGATTCACATTTTGAGGGGCCTGAAGCTTGGACAATTTTGGAGGCTTTCTTTTAAAAAAGCCCTTGTTTCTCTACCACCCCCAAACTTCTAGTGCCAGGAGCCCAGGACAGGCTCATTTTGTGACATCACATCTGACCCTGTACCTTTATGACATGCCAGGTGGGTCTTTACAGTGAGTAAAGGAGTATTCCTGGACGTCACCTATGTACTGATATAGCTAGCAATAACTTCATATCTACCTAAGTGACAGCATACCACATACGTCTCCCACATCCCATAAATATGTCCCCAACATCCCATACTAAATGTAGTCCCAATGCAACTTCCTCTTAGCTGGATATCCAGAATGCCCATGGCCTCTCCAATGTCATTGACATCAGCGGAAAGTGGTAGAGGGGAAGTTAGGGTAGAGACAGAGAACTAGTTAAAGTATCTTACCTTT
This sequence comes from Pan troglodytes, assembly GCF_028858775.2. Classification (NCBI taxonomy): domain Eukaryota; kingdom Metazoa; phylum Chordata; class Mammalia; order Primates; family Hominidae; genus Pan; species Pan troglodytes. Next base: position 23,587,469 of record NC_072398.2, read on the forward strand.
GAAATTTTTATAAAAACAGATTACCATGAGAACACACAGTAGTCCCCTCCCAGAGCCATGAAAGAGGACAGTGCAATTGAGGGGCTATGGAGCTTAAACTCTGTTTAGTTTCATGATAAATGCACCTCTGCAAACAAACATTTATTGAGCATCCCTTACATGCCAGGCACTGTTTCAGGCACTCAGAATGAAGTGGTGAATAAAATAATCAAAGCCCATGACCTCATGGGGTGCACATCTAGTCTAGTTAAAATAGGTGCGTTTTCCTGGTTTGTGAGGACAGGAACATTGGATGTATTGGCCACCACTGCCTGACTCTCAATAAATATTTGTGGAATGAATAAATGAAAGATGGAATGAATGAAACATTTCAGAACTAAAAAGTATTGTGCTGTTGAGATTTGGTATGTCAAGGAAATTCAGCACAAATTACAAAGTTGCTACAAAGCCTATGAAAAATTATAAGGACGATAATGACATGGGTGTTGCACCACAATTTTCCAGGACCCAAGCAGGACTATTGTTCTGACATGTATTAACATTGGCAGGTAACCAGAGATTCCACTTCCTTTCTGGAACTAAATTGGCACTCCAGCTAGTACACCTCTAAGGCAGGTCCTCCCTCAGGTTTGGAAGGTTAAAAACAGGGAGAGACAAGTGAGAACCAGTCCCAGTCCTGTGTCACCGACTCCTCCTTCTTCTGCCCGCTGGCTGCCGGAGCTACTGGAGATGTGGCCCTCACAGCTGCTCATCTGTCACAGCATTCACTACAGGTGATTGGGTAACCTCTCCCTCCCATTGACCCCTCCGCCACCACCCCCCTACCTCCTACTTCACAGGAGATAGAGGTAATCAGAGGACAATGCCCACAGTCACCAAACCTGCAACATTACTGCACCTGAGTCCATCTTCCCCTTTATTCCTCTGTTAGGGATGGAACGAGCCCCAGCTGCATCATTTATTAGCTCTGTGACATGGAGAATGGGGTGAGGGCCTCAGTTAAAGATTGTCCCCCACTTTTTTTTTTTTGAGGCGGAGTCGAGATCGAGGCTGCAGTGAGCCATGATTGCACCACTGCACTCCAGCCTGGGCAACTGAGCAAGACCCTGTCTCAAACAAACAAACAAACAAACAGAGATAATGGAAAAGGTACATGGTGCCTGGCACAAGAAACTTTCTTTAATTATTAATATTGCTGTTACTATTCTTATCATTTCTGTCCAAGGCCAATGCCTTCCATGGTATCTTGCCTTTTCAGAAACTCCACTCTTATCAGTTATTCACTCTCCCTGTTCCTTCAGCCTTTCTTCTATAGCCTCCTACCCATCACCATATAAACAAATACAATTTACTTCAATTTTTAAAAATGACAACGTAATTAAGAACTTTCCTTGACCTCACCTGCCCCTCCATCTGTCATTCTTTCTCAACTGCAACCTTTGGAGAGTAGCTCGCATTCACTGTCTCTGTGACGCTGTTTTCCTCCCTTCCTTTCTGCATCCACCCAGCACTCCTCGGAGTCAGTCTTAGCAAGGTTACTAAAACCTCCCTGTGGCTTGATCCGGTGACTGCCTTGAGTCTTTTCTTCCTTGACCTCTCAGTAGCTTCCCAAGTTGCTTATTGTTCCCCCTTTAATGTGCTTTTCATCCCTTGACTTCAGGACATCTGGCTCTTTAACTCCTTTAACTCCTACTTTCCCAGCTCCTCTTCCCAGTGTCCTGTGTGGGCTCCTCTCCCTTTGTGAGTTCTTCGACTTCTGCTCATCCCTAAGTGGCTGTATTCTCTGCTGGTCTAGCCCTCGTTTTGTTCTTTTCTTACTCTTTCCTCTCCTCTGGTTCATCCCAATGATTCTGTGGCTTCCATTATCATCCAAAGCTGGAGATCAATCATCCAGTGCCGCCAGTCCAGACCTCTCTTCCAGGCTCCAGACACATAAATCCAGCTGTCTGCTGCCATTCCCCATTTACATTCCCCACAGGCCCTTCAACATCCACATGCTCAAAATAAGCTCTTCATCTTGCCCCATAAACTAGTCCTTCCTCTTGTTTCCTATTTCAGTGAACAGCATCTCCCTTGACCCAGTTGCCCATGCTAGAAACTTGAGAGTCTCCCTTTACTTCTTCTTTATCCAATCAATTAACAAGGCCTGTCCATTATCCCGCCTATAAATCTCTCAACTCCATTTGTTTCTTTTCACTTACACAGTCACTACTCTCTTGTAACTGGCCTTCTTGTTTCCAACTCCCTCCCTTCCGCAGGATAAAACGCAGACTCTAGGCAGGTTGGGTGGGACTGGAGGGGCAGGCTCTGCTCCCTGTGATCAGCCCTTGCTTACCTCTCCAACCTCAGGTCTTTTCTCTTCTTCGCCACCTACCCTTCGCTCCAGCCACACAGCTCCACTTTTACTTTCCAAAAAGCCAGGCTCCTTCTTGTCTTTGGGCCTTTGATTCTGCCACTCACTCTAAATAGATTAATCTTTGCAGCCTTAAGTTTTTGTTACCACTGGGGCCATCCCCCCGACAGCTCCCCTTATTTACCCTACTGTAGCATTCCCCACACTGTGCCCCAACTGCCTGTTTGCCTGTCTTCTCATCTAGTCTGCGAACTCCTTGATGAAGGGACTCAGCCTCTTTTGTTCACTGCTGAAGAAGGCTCTAAGTAGCACCTGGCTCGAGGCAGGTGCTGGACATGTGATTGCTGGGTGAATGAATGGAGGACATGTGATTGCTGGGTAAATAAATGGAGGACACGTGATTGCTGGGTGAATAAATGGAGGACACGTGATTGTTGGGTGAATAAATGGAGGACAGGTGATTGTTGGGTGAATAAATGGAGGACACGTGAATGTTGGGTACATAAATGGAGGACACGTGATTGCTGGGTGAATGAATGGGCCACTGGTTCTTCTACATATCCATGTAGCCAGTAGAAACCTGGTCCTTGGAGGTTACTGCGTAAGCTTTTTAAGCACCTCTTTTCTGAAAGCTCATCACTGACCCACACATTCTTTCCACTGCCAAGCCTCAAACTCTGAGCCAGGGGTGGAGGAGAGAAGAGGTGGGGGTGACTTTCCTTTGGAAGAGAAGAACGTGGATTCTGTCTTTTCTGAGGTCAAGTCTACCAGCTCCCTCCCTCATTCATTTCTTCTCCACCCCTCAGCATCAATGTATCATCACTTACCCACCTTGCCTTCCTTTCTGCGTCAGAAGAGGAGGGGTCCCTCCTTCCAGCCAAGGTTAGCCCTTCTATGAGAACCCTTGGTGCTATGCCTCTTAGGAACCATCATGCACCCATTGTCCCCTTCTCTTCCCATTTAACAGCGTCCTGTCTGTGGTCTCCTTCCTTTCTACAGATATACAAGCTGAATGAAGTCTCTTCTATCTTGAAAACATTGTGACTTTTTCTTTTCTTTTTCTTTTTTTTTTTTTTTTTGATACAGGGTCTCACTCCTGTCACCCAGGCCGGAGTGCAGCAGTGTGATCAAAGCTCACTGCAATCCCTACCTGCTGGGCCCAAGTGATCCTCCTGCCTCAGCCTCCCAAGTAGCTGGGACCACAGGCATGTGCCACCATGCCTGGATAATTTTTGTATTTTTTGCAGAGACAGGCTTTCACTATGTTGTCCAGGCTGGTCTCGAATTCCTGGGTTTGAGTGATCCGCCCACCCTGGCCTCCCCAAGTGCTGGGATTACAGGTGTGAGCCACTGCACCTGGCCAACAAATTATTTTAAAAGGGATTTTCCACTATACTTTCTGCCTCCATCATTGTTTTCACCCTCTCGCTCTTTCCTCCTGGCCCCCTCTCCTTCCCATCTATATTGAACACGCTTTCTCTCTCTCTCTTTTTTTTTTTTTTTGTTGAGACGGAGTCTTGCTTTGTCACCCAGGCTGGAGTGCAGTGGTGTGATCTTGGCTCACTGCAACCTCTGCCTCCTGGGTTCACGCCATTCTCCTGCCTCAGCCTCCCAAGTAGCTGGGACTACAGGCGCCTGCCACCACGCCTGGCTAATTTTTTGTATTTTTAGTAGAGACGGGGTTTCACCGTGTTAGCCACGATGGTCTCAATCTCCTGACCTCGTGATCCGCCCGCCTCGGCCTCCCAAAGTGCTGGGATTACAGGCGTGAGCTACTGCGCCCAGCCGAACACACTTTCTTTAAGGTCACAAATGACTTAGTCCAGCTCACGTTCGAGGCTTGCCCCTACTCTCTACTGACACATATGCCCTAGGTTTCTGCCTCACCTTCCGCATCGTTCAACACGGGTTTATTGAGCACCTGTTTTGTGTGCAGCCCGGTGGTGGGGAAGGAAAAGTTATCAAAAAGTGGCCTCTGAACTCAGAGGTGTGACTAAGATACACACACGGAACTCTACTGAACAGTGGATGGCAGAATATAAGTGCCAAGTTATGTGGCACAGACTGTGCTTCCTACCAGGGAAGAGAGAGAACAGCCAGGCTGGAACAGGCAAAGAAATCTTGAAGCTTAAGGTACGAGCTAAGTTAAACTCTATGATGGGCGGGATTTTGCAGAGTGGGGGTGGAGTTGGGGAGCAAGTGCCAGGTTACAGTAAGACAGGAGCAAGGCCTCTACCATCTAAGATGCCTTCAGAGGTTTTCTTCACATTAAAGTGTAAATGACTGAGAAGGACTAAAAATGTAACCTATTTAAGTTGTACTTGCATTTTACATTAAAGACTTCAACTAAGAAGATGCAGGGTTTTTTTTTTTGTTTTTTTTTTTCTGTTTTTTTTTTTTTTTTTGAGATGGAGTTTCGCTGTTGTTGCCCAGGCTGGAGTGGAGTGGAGTGATCCTGGCTCACTGCAACCTCTGCCTCCCGGGTTCAAGCGATTCTCCTGCCTCAGCCTCCCGAGTAGCTGGGATTACAGGCATGCGCCACCATGCCCAGCTAATTTTGTATTTTTAGTAGAGACTACCATGTTGGCCAGGCTGGTTTCCAACTCCTGACCTCAGGTGATCCGCCCGCCTCGGCCTCCCAAAAGTGCTGGGATGGCGTGAGCCACTGCACCCAGCCTGCAGTCTTAATGATAGAATTTCAGCCATTTCCTGAGTTAGAAAAAAATATAATAGTAATGAAAAAACAAAAAAAGAGTCATCCCTTTCTCTCTCTGTTCAGTTTGCAAGTTTTCCCCTATAAGAATTATGCATGAGGCTGGGCTCGTGGTTTATGCCTGTAATCCCGGCACTTTGGGAGGCTGAGGAGAGTGGATCACCTGAGGTCAGGAGTTCGAAACCAGTCTGGCCAACAAGGTGAAACCCCGTCTCTACTGAAAATACAAAAAATTAGCCGGGCATGGTGGTGTGCGCCTGTAATCCCAGCTACTCCAGAGGCTAAGACAGGAGACTCACTTGAACCTGGGAGGCAGAGGTTGCAGTCAGCCAAGGTCACACCATTGCACTGCAGCCTGGGCAACAACAGAGAAACTCCATCTCAAAAAAAAAAAAAAAAGAGGCCAAGGCCTCACTTTGGAAGGCCAAGGCAGGCAGATCATGAGGTCAGGAGATCGAGACCATCCTGGCTAACACGGTAAAACCCCGTCTCTACTGAAAAAACACAAAAAATTAGCCAGGTGTGGTGGCGGGCGCCTGTAGTCCCAGCTACTTGGGAGGCTGAGGCAGGAGAATGGCATGAACCCGGGAGGCGGAGCTTTCAGTGAGCAGAGATCGTGCCACTGCACTCCAGCCTGGGCGACAGAGCAAGACTCCGTCTCAAAAAAAAAAAAAAAAGAAAAGAAAAGAAAAAAGAATCACGCATGAATATAACAGCTCTGCCATGTAAATATTTTCCTTGATATGAGGTCAGAGCCAGGCCTCAGGCACACACAACTGCATATCCTCCCAGCAGGCACTTTGCTCTCAGTGTAGGCTTGATACCATCTCTGTTCAGTGTGCTGTTATATTTGAGGTGTTATTTTAATCAAAACTGTTTTTTTTTAAAAATCTTCTTTTATTTTTTGCAAAATGGTTTGCAAGTAATAATAATAGCAGATGCTTAGCTAGTGTATACTGGAGACAGATTCTGCACTAAACGCTTTGCATATAGTTGCCCCCACATAATCTTTCAAAATAACACTGTGAAGAAGGTTCTTTTATAATCCCCATTTACACATGAGGAAACTGAGGCAGCTGGGTTAAATAACTTGCTGGGAAGTTAAGGAGTTAAGATTCCACTCAGGAAGTGGGGGGTGTGGGGACTATATGGTTTCCCTCTTGCAGGAGGTTGTTGTTGACCTGCCGGCTTCCCATGCGGCTGACAGTGGCTTCTGAGCTCCTGAAGCTTCAGAAGTGTTTGCATTTTATTAGTGTAATGATAGTTTGCAGTATCTAACCCATAGCAGTGTTTCTCAAACTGTGCGAAGGACTAATTTGATTTTTTTCTTTTTTGAGACAGAGTCTCGCTCTGTCACCCAGGCTGGAGTGCAGTGGCGTGATCTCAGCTCACTGCAGGCTCCGCCTCCCGGGTTCATACCATTCTCCTGCCTCAGCCTCCCGAGTAGCTGGGACTACAGGCGCCTGCCACCATGCCTGGCTAATTTTTTGTATTTTTAGTAGAGACAGGGTTTCACCTTGTTAGCCAGGATGGTCTCGATCTCCTGACCTCGTGATCTGCCCGCCTTGGCCTCCCAAAGTGCTGGGATTACAGGGGCGAGCCACCACTCTTGGCCAATTTGATTTTATTTTTAAAAATTTCTGGGGGCCGGGCGTGGTGGTTCATGCCTGTAATCCCAGCACTTTGAGAGGCTGAGGTGGGTAAATCACCTGAGGTCAGGAGTCCAAGACCAGCCTGGCCAACATGGTGAAACCCCATCTCTATTAAAAATACAAAAAATTAGCTGGGCATGGTGGCGGGCGTCTGTAATCCCAGCTACTCAGGAGGCTGAAGCAGGAGAATTGCTTGAACCTGGGAGGCGGTGGTTGCAGTCAGCTGAGATTGTGCTATTGCACTCCAGCCTGGGCAACAAGGGCAAAACTCCATCTTAAAAAAAAAAAAAAAATCTGGCTAGGCACAATGGCTTACACTAGTAAATCCAGCATTTTGGGAGGCTGAGGTGGGAGAATCCTTTGAGCCCAGGAGTTGAAGACCAGCCTGGGCAACATGAGACCCCCATCTCTTAAAAAAAAAAAAAAAGAAATAGCTGGATGTGGTGGCTCACACCTATAGTCCCAGCTGCTATTCAGAAGGATGCGGCAAGAGGATCACTTGAGCCCAGGAGTTCAAGATTGCAGTGAGCTTTGATCGTGCCACTGCACCCCAGCCTGGGTGACAGAGCAGGACCCTGTCTCAAAAAAGAAAAATTCTCCTAATCATTGCATACAATTTGATAATTGTTATAAGAGTTTCTAAATCCTCTCAATTTCTGACTTATCTTGTTGCAGATGAATAGTGAAGAGTTTGCAGGCCAACACCAGTTCGAGGACAGTATTTTGATGGGCACCAATATGTGGTATCAACAAAGCAGCTTCATACTTTTAAAATTTCATTTCATTCATTCAATACACATTTTTTAAAGTGCTTACTACATAGCAGGCACCCAACTAGGTGCTACAAATCAAGTAGGAAAAAAGAACAATGGGGCCTTCATAAAGTTAACATTCTAGCAGGGAAAGCAGAATTGAAACAATTTACTGAGAATTAATTATTTTTTATAATTAATTATAAAAATAAATACCACTGGGCATGGTGGCTCATGCCTGTAATCCCAGCACTTTGGGAGGCCAAAGCAGGTGGATCACCTGACGTCAGGAGTTCAAGGCCAGCCTGGCCAACATGGTGAAACCCCATCTCTACTAAAAATACAAAAAAATTAGTCGGGCATGGTGGCGGGCACCTGTAATCCCAGCTACTCGGGAGGCTGAGGCAGAGAATTGCTTGAACCCGGGAGGCGGAGGTTGCAGTGAGCTGAGATCGTGCCACTGCACTCCAGCCTGGGCAACAAAAGTGAAATTCCATCTCAAAAATAAAATAAAATAAATAAAAATTAAAAATTAATGCTAAGGAGACGATCAGAATACTCAGCGCTCCTATTGGGGTGCCCAAAGCTAGGCTGATGGGTGAAGGAATGCTTCTCTAAGGAACCCTTCATCTTAGAGCTGAAGAATAAGCAGGGGCTGCAAGGCCCCAAATGGGGAAAGAGGGTTCTAGGGAAAAGGAGGGACAGAGAGAGAGCCCTGGAGCAGACAGACACACAGGAGGCTGCTGAAATAGTGTCCTGCAGGTCTCTAGAGCCCATGCCAAGGATGGTGCATTTTATCTCAAGAGCTATGGAAATCTCCTGAAGGATTTTAAGCCAGGGGTGGGCAAAATGGTCAGATTTACCTTTTAAAAATCATACTTTTACTTTCCCAATAATTTAAACACAGCAGATTTTCATAATAATTGTAACAGGGAACTAACAATTCATTACAGAGATTTTCGCATGTGAACAAAAAGTTTGGGGCTGCTAATCTATCGCAAGAGTTATTTTTGATTCCCATGGCTCTACAAACACATGATGTAGACAGTCACTTACATCTCCAAAGAGGTCGCTATGCTCCTTCTGCCTCCTCCTCTCAGTCCCTACCATCCTCTAAGTAGCATCTTAAGAAGAGCGGCTGTGTGAGGTATGTGACCAAACTCCACCCACTCCTCTTCTTTTGCACTAACAGAACCACAATTTAGTTCAAGCCAGCAATATTCCCAGGAAAAACTCATTTTTAAACCTATTAAAAGTGACCATGTGACACAGTTCTGGCCAATGGGAAGACAGCAGAAATCTGCTGAGGATTCAGGGAAACCTTTTGCTTTCCAGATGAAAGGAAGCCGTCTGGCTAGTACAGTCCTGTCCCCTTCTTCCTACCTTAAAAATCAGTCGTGAGTCCCAGAGGTGCTGCAGCCATCTTGCCACCATGAGGCAACAAGCGCAAAGATGACAATCCAACATGGTAAGGTTGATGGGACAGAAAGAAACTGAGTCCTTGAGAACTCGGCCTCTGTCCACTTCTGTTCTTCTTGTTACATGAGAAAAATAAACCCCTATAGGCTGAAGCTGCTGTAAGTCTGGTTTTCTGATGCTTCAAGTTGAAAGTAAGTGAGCTTCCCAATTGGAAATGGATGGTCCACAAAATCAGATCAACTTGCATAGCACAGTATTCTCCCCCCTGCGGCTGTTCCCATCTTTGAACATTTAGATATTTCAAAGGAAAAAGCCTTTTCTATTATTTCTGACATCGCTTTGCCCTTCTCACCAGGAGCTGTAACGGGATAAGTAGGCTCTGTCACGGGTCCTTTGTTTCCTAAAAGGGGAAGGCCGGCGACGAGGCTTCATGGAAAATGCTGATATACTACACCACATCAGAATGTGCTGTTCTCATTTATTTTTTAATACAAACCCATCTTTGCATGTGGGCACTGGCAAAGAGTTGATGGTTATGAAATGTTGGGCGACAGTGGTAATATGGGAGGTGACACACAGCAAAGGAATCTCGTCTTCAAATTACACAGAACACAAAACCATTGTGGTTCATGACATAGCTCCCACATTCTTTCCGTATTTATCCAACGGGGCTCCAGTGAATTGGATGGTGCCTTCTATTTGTTTAGTGAGTGTGTAAAACTCCTGGACAGGGTTGTGTGAAGCAATGTGTAAAAGCCACAGTCGCCAGCCTGTTACCGCTACCTTATGTCCATTTTCCTCTGTGCCACGAGCTCTGCGGAGAACCAATGAGAACAGTTGGTACAAAACTCAGGGAAGAAGTTCAGGAAGTAGTTGTCAGAAATGATGCACGCTACAGTTACTATATTCAGTGCCAAAGCAATTCATTTATCTTTACAGACACACACAAGCAGAAAGGGTGAATTCAAAGGTAGTCCTCTGGGCAGAGAAAACATTGCAATTCTAGACACACACTGTCAAGAAGCCCATATGTCTGCAATGTAAAGGGCTTTTTTAAGATTATAAGCTGTCTTTCAAACACAGCAGCTTCTTCTAAAAATAATTCCATTTGATCAGACAAAGTGGGAAGAATGCTACTGGTTGGTATCTCAGGGGCAAAGATAGAATCAAAACAGAGTATAATCTCTCATGCCTACAAAAGGGCCCCAGGAAGGACTATTCATCAAAGAGGAGATGTTTTAAAGGAACACATACACTATGAGAGTGGCCAAAGGAAAATAGAAAATGCTGAAATATATGCAAAATGAAGCCTCTGTGGTTTATAATGAGGCTGAAATCTCACTGATGGGGTCTGGCTTAACTCTGAATTAAGAGAATGAAGCTGAAATCCCCATGACCTTGAGGCAGCAGCTGAAGACTTCAATGTATGTACATTTTCGGTCACTCAACTTTTGTAACATCTGGAGCATGATTAATGCTGTGAGGGGTTTAAGAACTTTTATTGGCACTAATAGTCATTGGTTGCCACTAAAAAATGGTCCTGCTGCCAGCAAAACAAATGGTTAGGCATTTAAAGCCCCTATCAGGGTGGAAAAGGGCATTTTGCCAATTTTAGTTTCCTCTTGGAAACTGTGTGGTCAATTTTCCAAACTATGTTTGAACTTCAAAAGTCCATACTTGCTGCACTGGGTTAGATGGGCTTCCTGGTATTTCAAAGAAGTTTACAAAATCTTTGGAAAGTCTAAAAGTTTTAAGATCACAATTTGGAGAAAAAAGAAATATTATCAATATATGTGCAGAAAAATACCTTAGGAAAATTTAAAATATTAACAGCAGTTATATGTGGAGTAGTGGAATTACTACTTCTTTACACATTTTGCATTTTCCAAAATTTCTATTATAATCATACATTATTTTTATAATCAAAAGACTTTATAAAGTACTTTTAAGAAGAAAAAAATTGTTTCAAGACTTCCTTCAAAAAACCAGGCAGCTTTCTATAAAGAAAAAGGTGAGTTAGGCCAGACACAGTGGCTCACACCTGTAATCCCAGAATTTTGAGAGGCTGAGGCAGGCGGATCCCTTGAGGTCAGTAGTTCAAGACCAGCCTGGCCAACATGGTGATACCTCGTCTCTACTAAAAATACAAAAATTAGCTGGGCCTGGTGGCACACACCTATAATCCCAGCTACTTGGGAGGCTGAGGCAAGAGAGTCGCTTGAACCCAAGAGGCAAACGTTGCAGTGAACCAAACTCGTGCCACCGCACTCCAGCCTGGGTGGCAGAGTGAGACACCATCGAAAAAAAAAAAAAAAAGGAAAAAAAAGAGAAAAGAAAAGAAAAAGGTGAGTTGGATTCCACCTTTGGCACTCACTAGTATGTAACCTTGGTATTAGAGATAAGCATTATATGATTAAATTAAATAGATATAAAGTGCCTGCAGGGGTGCAAGACATATTGTAAATGCTTAATAAATGTGAGTTAGCATCATTATTTCACCTCAAATGAAGTTCAACATTCAAAACAGTATTCAAAGGGCCCCAGGTATAGAATTCTATTCTGATGAGAAATTTATCTGAAAAAAATTTTTTTTTTTTTTGAGATAGAGTCTCGCTTTTTCACCCAGGCTGGAGTGCAGTGGTGCGATCTCGGCTCACTGCCAGCTCTGCCTCCTGGGTTCAAGCAATTCTGTGCCTCAGCTGGGATTACAGGCGCCCACCACCACACCTGGCTAATTTTTTTGTATTTTTAGTAGGACGGGGTTTCACCATCTTGGCCAGGCTGGTCTTGAACTCCTGACCTCATGATCCACCCACCTCGGCCTCCCAGAGTGATGGGATTACAGGCAGATTTTTTTTTTTTTGAGACGGAGTCTCGCTCTGTCACCCAGTCTGGAGTGCAATGGCACGATCTCGGCTCACTGCAAGTTCCGCCTCCCGAGTTCATGCCATTCTCCTGCCTCAGCCTCCCGAGCAGCTGGGACTACAGGCACCCGCCACCACGCCCGGCTAATTTTTTGTATTTTTTAGTAGAGACGGGGTTTCACAGTGTTAGCCAGGATGGTCTTGATCTCCTGACCTCGTGATCCGCCCACCTCGGCCTCCCAAAGTGCTGGGATTACACAGGCATGAGCCACCAAGCCCAGCCAACCTGGATTTTTAAAAGGAAGGAAAACTGTCCTGAAAATAGGATTACAGAATAGTCCTTTCATATTGCCAAAGTGTGGGAATTCTCCCTTTCACTCCAACTCCATGGTAAGGAGGAAGGGATCACGATGAGAAATTTACGCAAATTGATTGGATGCCACTGTTAGGGATCAGAATCTGGCTTCCTTACACCTCCCATTGGCTTCCAGACAGATTAAAAATGTGAGACTCTCATGACCACTTGTCAGGGATCCCCATGCCTGGGTCGGGTGCAGTGATGTGGGTCACAGCAGCTGCCATTCCCACAGCTGTTGGCCATCAGCCCTGGCAGGGGCTATTTCAGGTTTTACTGAGTATTTCTTGCCCCACTAGTAAAGCTTTGAGAAATGCTTTGAACTATCCAAAGACCAAAAGGCCCTCCCAGCCTCCATTCTTAAGAGAACAGTCTTCTGCTAACTTAGCCTCAGTGACGGTAGGGTTTCTCTCCTGCTGGGCAGAGACTGTCCCCCGCTAGGCCATAGCTTTCAGGGAACAGAACCATAAACCTCCTTTCTCCAAGTCAAAACTTTTTGGAAAGATTTTCTGCTCAATTTTTCTAGTCATTACAGCTAAATATGTCTAGTTTTAACTCTTTCCCTGCGGTGAGGGTAGTGAATCAGTGTCTGAAGAGTTGAGGCAGAATAATACTAGCTAGCATTGATTACCACTTACTCTGTGCCTGACATTGTTCAAAGCAACTTCTGTATTGCTGTAGATATGTCTCACAACAACCTCAGGGGGTAGATACAGTTATTATTACTATTTTATAGAGGACTGGCCCCAAATTACTATGACTCCATGGCCAACTTGTTGTATGTATAGGCCTAGGAGCATCCTTTTCTTTCTCTCTCTCTCTCATAAAATTTCTGAAATGATTACCAGTTAAAAATGAGCAAGTTTGAGCCAGACAGGTGCAGTGGTTCAGGGTTGTAATCCCGGTGCTTTGGGAGGCCAAGATGGGAGGATCACTTGAGCTCAGGAGTTCAAGAGCAGCCCAAGCACCTATTGGGACCCTACCTCTAAAACAAATTTTTTTTTTATAATTAGCTAGGCCTGGTGGCATGCTCTTGTAGTTCCAGCTATTCTAGAAGCTGAGGCAGGAAGATCTCTTGAGCCCAGGAATTTGAGGTTATCATTATCATGCCACTGCACTCCAACCTGGGCAGCAGTGAGACTCTGTCTCAAAAAATAAATTAAATTAAATAAAATAAGTAAGTTTGGGTCTTTATGTATTCAAGGGAGCAACTTTTGTCAAATTATTTTCCTTTATTTCCACTCTCCCACCCCATTGATCCTGGGTACTTTTCTAGATGATCTTGCATCCAGGTTTCAAATATGATTTCTTTATGTCATGTCCCTAAAGACTGATGCTCTGAGTTGTTGGCCTCAATTCTCTCCTAAAAGCTGTAATATTCTTTTTTATGGCCAAGGGAACAAATGTACTTCTAGAGTGACCAAAAGATAGGATGGGATAGAAAACTGGCCAGAACCATATGCGCTGAATTTTTTAGTGTAAGGAGAGCCCTGTGGAGCCCATTATTCATTTATCACACAGGCATCCCTGGGCAACAGCTGACAAGCGCAAAACAATGCTCTGCACATTACCAGACTGTCAGGACACTCGATGCAGGCCAGCCATGGCAGCCCCTTCCTCCATTCTCCCCTCCACCCCCATCCCTTGAAGCCTGCTCATGGCAAACATATGGGAGCCATTCAGGCTTATTCCCTCCTTTCCAATGTCTGAGTTATGTTGACAACAGGGGATTTACAACTGCCCAAAATGGAGCGTTGTGTTTCTTTTGGATTATTCCAAGTTTGGGGCCCATTAAAAGTTTTGTAACTATATAAATATTTATCCAGAGTTTTTGGTTACTATATAAACATAACAAACACGACATTGGACCTAAATGCTGTAAGTCACTTAAAAGTCTTCCAGTTAAGAAAGGGGGCAAACTAATAAAGGGCTTCAGAAATGATTATTTTTATTGTGAAATATTTTTACTGCTATTTTTATGCTGGGTTTTAAAAAGACCAAAATATGTTTATCCTTGACTCTATGTAACTCTTCAGACCATCAGCCAACTTGCTTAAGCATGCTCCTGACCTGCAGAGACATGGGAGAGAATGTGGATGGTGCAGTACAAGGCTTCACCTTTGTGAATATGCTCAGGCCAACAGCTGGAAGCTTAGGATGAGAAATGCTACTCTGAGCTTTGTCACCTTCGAAGGCCAGAGATGTTACTTTATGTTCAAATGTTGTATGTTCACATTTGTTAGTAGGTTCTGGTTAACGCTTACAGATGCTAGGTAGAAAGAGCTGAAACTATTAATGCCCAGATATTAATTATTAAGGATAGACACCAAAGTACTCAGACCTAGGAGGGCTCATGTTGTTAATGAAAAACTAGGGGGGAAATATTATGGTGCGTTATTTTCGTAACCCCTATGTTTGCCATGAAGTTAACCCTCCAGATCTAAGGGTTGAAATTCATGAAGTGTTTGTGTGTGTGTGTGTGTGTGTGCATGTGTGTGTGAAGTTTGTGTCCTTCAGAGCTGTTGGGGTTGTCTTTTTTTTTTCTTTCTTTTTTAAGACGAGATCTCACTCTGTTACCCAGGCTGGAGTGCAGTGACACGATCACGGCTCCCTGCAGCCTCAAACTCTTGGGCTCAAGCAATCCTCCGACCTTAGCCTCCTGAGTAGCTGGGACTACAGGCACATGCCACCACACCTGGTGATATGGTTTGGCTGTGTCCCCACCCAAATCTCATCTTGAATTCTTATGTGTTGTGGGAGTGACCCATTGGGAGGTAATTGAGTCACAGGGGCAGGTCTTTCCCGTGGTGTTCTCATGACAGTAAGTCATGAAATCTGATGGTTGTTATAAGGAGGAGTTTTCCTTCACAAGTTCTCTCTTTGCTTGCTGCCATCCATGTAAGATGTGACTTGCTTCTCCTTGCCTTCCGCCATGATTGTGAGGCTTCCCCAGCCACGTGGAACTGTAAGTCCAATTAAACCTCTTTCTTTTGTAAATTGCTCAGTCTCAAGTATGTCTTTATCAGCAACATGAAAATGAACTAACAGACTGGCTTTTTTTTTTTTTTGTAATTATAAGGTCTCACTATGTTGCCCAAGCAGGTCTTGAATTTCTGGCCTCAAGTGATCCTCCTACCTTGGCCTCCCAAAGTACTGGACTTATAGGTGTGAGCTGCTGTGTCTGGCCTGTTTTTCTACTTAAGGAGGCACACACATAACCTTGGTCTTGGAGGAGGTTTCTGGCCGAACTCTCTGACCCTCTGTAGAAAGCAGTAGGTCCAAGGAGAAAGCAAATTCCTGGGTTCTGTCCTGCTTCCTCAACCCCGGACTGGCACCATCTCCTACATCATTTTTTGGCTCCCTGTTCCCTTTATCCAGTGGATAAAGTAAGGCGGTCCCTTCTTTGTTCTTTGCAGCAGATCAGACTGGAACCAGGAAACTGTTTTTCTATGTTTGCTGGTACTTGGTAAAAGGAAGCAAACCCTGTAGTGTTGACTTAAGGTTAAATGGGGCGAGTGCTGACTTCATGTGTTCTGGCAGGATCTTATCTGTTGGAGATAACAGAGGCAAGCCCTGGAGTCTAGTAGAACACAGCGGGGCTGAAGCTCATACAGCTCTGCAGGGCCTTGATGCAACAAATGCTGGAGACTTCATTTCTGTGAAGGACTTAGCTAATGGTCAATTACTATTGTTAGAATATTATTAATCCCATTCTGTATATAAGTAAATGTTGACAGAAAATGGTTTAATGACTTGCTCCAAATTTCATAGTACACCAAGATTATAGTTACAGGAAAAAAATAGCTAGATTTTCTCATTTTCTTTTTTTTTGGAGATGGAGTGTCAGTCTTGTTGACCAGGCTGGAATGCAGTGGTGCGATCTCGGCTCACTGCAGCCTCCACCTCCTGGGTTCAAGTGATTCTCCTGCCTCAGCCTCCTGAGTAGCTGGGATTACAGGCGCCCACCACCACGCCGGCTAATTTTGTATTTTTTTAGTAGAGACGGGGTTTCACCATGTGGGCCAGGCTGGTCTTGAACTCCTGATCTCAGATGATCCAACTGCCTCAGCCTCCCAAAGTGCTGGGATTACAGGTGTAAGCCACCATGCCCAGCCTAGAATTTCTCATTTTCAAACCCATGCTTTAGCAGGGAGACTCGGCTGTAAATAAACATGCTTTACACGCACAGTAAGAAAATCAGAGAAAATAGCATTACAGAATCTAGCATCTTTTAGCGTCTTTGGATGGAAGTTTCTTTTTTTTCCCCCCTGTGTACTGTTTGACATTTTCACTGCTAACATTTTAACTCCTCCACTTCTGTATGCACCGTCTAAGAGGTGATGAGTCATCATTTTCTTTCCCTAAGGACCTGAGGGGCAGAGAGGTTAACAATTTAGCCCAGGACACATTTTTAGAGGTAGAACTATGACCAGAAGTCCTAGATATCCTGACTTTAGATCAGGGCTTTTCTCACAATGCTAGAAACTGACTGCTTGTGTTCTGAGCAACTAGTACATACCTGCACGGATTTTGGACTGTGCTGGGTAGCACGGATTTTGGACTGTGCTGCATAGCACGGATTTTGGACTGTGCTGCATAGCACGGATTTTGGACTGTGCTGCATAGCACGGATTTTGGACTGTGCCGGGTCAACTTGCTTTAACTGGAATGGCTTTCTCAAGTTCCTTTCTTGGTATGCCTCTGGGTGAGAGCTGGGCAAAAGAGAAATTTGTCCAAGATTAGGAAGGTGGAAGTAAAGCAACAGCCACTACTCTCTGAAGGTCATTGTGGTTTGATGCTCTGACTGGCAGGTGCAGGGGTGCTGGTGGGTTCCAGCTTGTTCAGTTTCCCGTTCCACAGCCAGCAACTCTTCCTAAGACCATTAGTGGGGCCAGCTCACCATCAGAAACATAGACTTTTCTACCAGCTCTACTTTCATGGTCCCACTTCAGCAACCGGATGTGCCTAGCTGCCTATATTCCTTGGCAAACTTTGTTCCATCCACACCAGTGCTTCAGGAAGGCTGGTTTGTGACTGATGCTTTAACTCCTTGTCATGCACCCTTCCTTAGCTTCTCCCACCATTGCCTAATATATCCTTCAAAATTTACACATGGTTCTGCTTCCCTGGTTGGGTGCTGACAGAGAGAATACCAACATGGGCTGGGTGTGGTGTCCCATGCCTGTAATCCCAAAACTTTGGGAAGCCAAGGTGGGAGGATGTCTTAAGGCCAGGCGTTCTAGACCAGCCTGGGTAACATAGCAGGACCCCATCTCTAAAAATAAATAAATTTAAAAAGGGAAAAAAAAAGAATAAGCAACATGGTGCACCATGAGAGCTGCAGAAGAAACATAAAAGTGTTCCTGCCATCAAGGGACACATGGCTATTGGGAAGATGGAGCACTTTAACACAGCCAGCTGGGGACTCATGTAGCTTATGGTAAAGTGACAAACGCACAATGCAGTCATTGCAGCCCAAGGTGTCTAGTGTCTCTTAGTGCCAGGCATGAGGAGCTGATTGGGAATGGTCATAGTCAGCATTTTCCATGACTGATGACCACATTTAGATCCAAGTGGAGACCAACTTTTCGTTTCTCTGTTCCAGGCTTTTAGGCTCCTTATCAACACAAGGATGGAAATCAAGTTACTTACATATTGGGCCAAAATATTGAGTGCAGATGAAAATAAATGCTGACTTTGAAGATTTCCCATCCAGCCCGCAGAAATTCCCCTGGCCTGCCACACTTGGGTAACTTGAGTTCTGGAATTCCAGACTTGGTTAACCCCAATCCACAAATTTGCTGGAGTTATGAAGCTGAGTGAGAGTACTGCTTTTTCTATTATGCATTCCCAATATGTTCTGTTCTGAGCTGACACCACAGAATTTACTTCTCCCACAAGTTTAACCCACTGCATGGAGTGATCATGGCTCACTGTTTTTTGGTAAATACCAAAATACAGATAACAGTTTTTCACAGTACAAATTTTATATCTGACTTGGCTGGAAACTTCCCCAGTCACTCCGTCTAGTTGCCTCATTTTGTTGGGCCTTGGTTTCCTTCAGTTTCCTACTAAAACTTACCTCTTTGGGGAGGTGTGAGTATCAATGCTTGGCTACCAATCCAGGTAAGGCCTCTGAATGAAAGGTGATATGGAAGGGCACAAACGATCTGGATACCTATCCCCTGGGAAAGTCCAGGCCTCAAGCCACAGCAATGCCACAGCTTCTGGAAGCTGCCTGGGAACTGAGGTTTTATTCTCCTGTGTGTGTCTACATGCCTGGAGTGTTGACTCTGGAGACCTATGAATACAGTAAATGACATCATAGGTAGCTCAGGTCAATGAAGATTTATTTTTAGCTATGACCCTTGTCTGTTAAATGATCTGAATTTAAAAAGAAAGAGGACACGGAAGAAGGAAAAGAAATGTGAAAGGCAATGAAAGAATGTAAGATTCCTGCTTGATCTTAAAAAGCACTAGAGCAAAAGTCAAGCACAGCTTTCTTATTTCTTTTCAACCAGAAGGGTGTTACAGGAGAAATGTATGAAGGGCGGAGGATATGCCCTCTTGTGAGAATTCTGTCTCTTCCCTGCAGTTACTCATTTTGAGAATGTGGCTCCCAGTGTCTACAGTGGAGGTGGGCTCATTTGTCCCTGGGCTTCTTTTTTATTTTATTTATTTTTTGAGATAAAATCTCGCTCTGTAGCCCAGGTTAGAGTGCAGTGGTGCCATCTTGGCTCACTGAAACCTCCGCTTCCCGGGTTCAAGCAATTCTCCTGCCTCAGCCTCCCGAGTAGCTGGGATTACAGGCGCCTGCCACCGCACCCAGCTAATTTTTGTGTTTTAGTAGAGATGGGGTTTCACCATGTTGGCCAGGCTGGTCTCAAACTCCCGACCTCAAGTGATCCACCTGGGATTACAGGCATGAGCCACTGCGATCCCAGTGATCCTGCGGGGATTACAGGCATGAGCCACCACGCCTGGCCTGGACTTCTTTAGATTGTGCTTTTCAGTAATCTGTCCCTGTTTGTCTTGGTGTCTTATGGGCTGACGTCTGAGGGATCCCTGGTTACTCCCCATTTTTATGCTGTACTGAGATAGGACAAAGAGAGAAAAGAAGTCGTGGAACTTTGGGAGGCCAAGGCAGGAGGATTGCTTGAGCACAGGAGTGCGAGGCCATCCTGGGCAACATAGTGAGACCCCGTCTCTACAAAAAAAATTTTAAGCATTAGCGAGGCATGGTGGTGCGCACCTGTAGTCCCAGCTACTCAGGAAGCTGAGTGGGGAGGATTGCTTGAGCCTGGCAGGTTGAGGCTACAGTGAGCTGTGATTGCACCACTACACTCTAGCCTGGATGACAGAGTGAGACCCCGTCTCAAAAGAAAAAAATATATAAAAAAAGCAAGAGGCCAGGGAGTAGGATCAGTCAGAAAGCTGGGTCTGTTAAGTAGAGGGAGGGAATGCAGAGAGTGCAAAAAGATGGAGAAGGGGGCCACCCAGCTAAGAGCAGTGCTCTAGGGAAGAAACTCCAGAAGGATTGTAAAATGTGATCAAACATTTTGTCATGGTTGAAACAGAGAGGGCCCAAGGCTCTGGCCACCCACACATCCTCCTTGCTTTCATTGTCTTGGTATCTTAGGGAATGACACTGAGGGGCTGGATGTCAACTCAAAAGTTTTCCTCCAGAAGAGTTGGGTTCCAAGGAACCCAATTTTAGATATGGGAAGTAGAGCCCAATGCTACCACCAAGGATGATTCATCAAAGCAAAACTAGGGCCACCTATGAAAACTACGATGATGAAATCATGCTCCAGATCATACCAGTGTCAGATATGAGCTGTACTCCTAATCTGGGTCATAATTATTACAGAGGCTTGTGTGTCACTTGATTTTTATTTTTATGATATTGGATTGGCTTTATATTATGATTGATTTAGTTAATAACACAAACCCCAATTATAACATGGTTACCCTGGAAAAATATCATCTACTTTGTGAAGCGGTTGCATGGAATGCACTGCTACCAAAAGCACTGGTGGGAAAAGGCCCACCCTGGCCCAGAGACAGCCACAGGACAGCACTGCAGGGACCTGGACAAAAGGCATGAACAGGGGCTCCCTGGTCAGAGCATGGCTACCACCAGCACCCAGTGACCAGCATTTTTCTCTCTACTTATAGTGAAATATGCAGGAAGAATGAGGTGTGTGAACCAAAAGACCCAGAATTGCAGCTCAAGATTAAATTATGAATGACATTAAAAGGAGCTCCAGAGCATTCAGGAGCCCATAATCCCAGTGCCAGACGGGCAAAGGAGTAAGATACTCAGTTGAGGTCAAAGAGAAATGAGGCAGGAAATGGGGAGCAGGGCCGCTGTTCATATTGAAGCAGCATCAATGAAGAATGGTTGACACTCTCCTTGCTACTGTCTTCAGCAGCTGTTGTAGCCTCAAAAAAGAAAAAAAGAAGTACCAGGCCTAGCTAAGAGAGGGGAGTATTCCCGACACAGGTTGATTCCTGACAAGAGGAAATACAAGGCTAAAACAAAAAATGGGGCCACAGTTTTCCTCCTATACCCGGTCAGACCAAATCAAGTTTCTTGACTCTTAATCCCTCCCCAAAGGAATAATCTTCCAATTTATGCCTGAATTAAATACACAAAATGCCATAGAATGTGATGCAAATTCTCCAACAGGTGCCTTGTAAAAATTCCAACAGAGCCAGGCACGGTGGCTCATGCCTGTAATCCCAGCACTTTGAAAGGCTGAGGTGGGTGGGTCACTTGAGGTCAGAAGATCGAGACCAGCCTGGCCAACATGGTGAAACCCCGTCTCTACTAAAAAGACAAAAACTAGTCGGTTGTGGTGGTGGGTGTCTGTAATCCCAGGTACTCGGGAGGCTGAGGCAGGAGAATCGCTTGAACCCAGGAGGCGGAGGTTGCAGTAAGCCAAGATTGTGCCATTGCACCCCAGCCTGGGCAACAGAATGAGACTCCGTCTAAAAAAAAAAAAAAAAAAAAAAAAAATTCCAATAGAAAAAGTGAGCAAAAAACGTGAATAGGTATTTCACAAAGTGGGTGAATAGATCCAAAACATATTCAAGCTGACTGGGCATAGTGGCTCACACCTGTAATCTGAGCGCTTTGAGAGGTCAAGACCAGAGGGTTGCTTGAGGCCAGGAGTTTGACTCCAGCCGAAAAACATAGCAAGACCTTGTCTCTATAAAAAAAATTTTAAAAATAGCCAGGTGTGGTGGCATGTACCTGTAGTCCCAGCTCCTGGGGAAGCTGAGGTAGGAGGATCTTTTGGGCTCAGGAAGTCAAGGCTGCAGTGAGCTGAGAAGGAAGTCAAGGCTGAGTGAGCCACTGCACTCCAGCTGGGTGACAGAGTGAGACCCTGTTTCAAACAGGGGAAAAGAAAAAAAAGTTCTGCCAGCTAATTATTCCTCAGGTAATTGCAAATGCAGATGCAGCGAGATATTCTTTTACATCTACCAGATTAGCAAAAATTAAGAACGCTGATGATACCAAGTGTGGGAGAGGATGTGAAACTACAGGAATTATTTCACATTCCTAATGAGCATGTAAATTCTTATAAACAGTTTGGTATAAACAATGTGTCATTTTGTTGTAAAGGCAAACATGCATATAACCAGGACCTAGCAGTTTCACTCCTGGGTATAGTATTCTAGATCTGGGTGTTTTCAAACATCTACAATTTGGTGGTACAACCTTTTTTTTCTCTTCAGAGACAGGGTCTTGCTCTATCACCCAGACTGGAGTGCAGTGGTGCAATCATAGCTCACTGCAGCTTCCAACTCCTGGGCTCAAGCAATCCTCCTACCTCAGCCTCCTGAGTAGCTGGAACTACAGGCACACACCATTAAGCCAAGCCTAGCTAACTTTTTTTATTTTTGTGGAGATGGGGTTTCACTATGTTGCCCAGGCTGGTCTTTTTTTTTTTTTTTTTTGAGACGGAGTCTCGCTGGGTCGCCCAGGCTGGAGTGCAGTGGCACGATCTTGGCCCACTGCAAGCTCCGCCTCCTGCATTCACGCCATTCTCCTGCCTCAGCCTCCCGAGTAGCTGGGACTACAGGTGCCCACCACCACACCCGGCTAATTTTTTGTATTTTTTAGTAGAGACGGGGTTTCACCGTGTTAGCCAGGATGGTCTCGATGGTCTCGATCTCCTGACCTCGTGATCCCCCCGCCTCGGCCTCCCAAAGTGCTGGGATTACAGGCGTGAGCCACCGTGCCCAGCCCAGGCTGGTCTTGAACTTCTGGCCTCAAGGGATACTCCTGCCTTGGCCTCCCGAAGCACTAGGATTATAGATGTGAACTGCTGCTTCTGGCCTCAACCAACTTTTTTTGTTTTTTAAACAAACAAAATAAAATTCAATAGAGTGGAAAAACTTAGTATAGTAAGAGTAAGTTTTACCAGCCTGGGCAACATGGTGAAACCTTGTCTCTACAAAAAATACAAAAATTAGCTGGGCATGGTGGTGCATGCTTGTAGTTCCAGCTTCTTGGGAGGCTGAGATGGGAGGATCACGTAAGCCTGGGAGGTGGAGGCTGCTGTGAGCCTTGTGATTGTACCACTGCACTCCAACTTGAGTGCTGGAGTGAAAAAAAAGAAAAAAGAGTAAGTTTTGTTTCATAAATTGTTGGTTTCACATATGTGTGCACCATGTGTGTACAGTTGTGATGTAAAGTATTTATGGTACCTGTAAAATATGTGTGTATAAAACATATTACAGTTTTTTAAAGTTTGGAAACCAATGCCCTGTAGTGTAACTCTTTGACATACATACCTGGAGAAATGTAGAATGTTCATAATTCACAAGAGCAAAAAACTGCAGACGACTCAAATGCCCATTGCCAGGAATATGGATAAGTAAATTGTGGAGCATTAACACAATTGTCTATTACACAACAATGAAAAGGAATGAACTATATTGCTACATGCAACAATGTGAGTGAATCCCAGAAACACAATATTGAGAGAAAAGAGCTGGTCACAGAAGACTAAAATAGTATGTTATTTTTATAAAACCCCCAACCAGCAAAACTAAACAAAACAACATACGCCATATGTGGCAAAACTTTTTTTTTTTTTTTTTTTTTTTGAGATGGAGTTTCACTCTTGTTGCCCAGGCTGGAGTGCAATGGTGTGGTCTTGGCTCACTGCAACCTCTGCCTCCCAGGTACAAGCGATTCTCCTGCCTCAGCCTCCTGAGTCGCTGGAATTACAGGCACCTGCCACCACGCCCGGCTAATTGTTTGTATTTTTAGTAGTGATGGGGTTTCACCATGTTGGCCAGGCTGGCTTAGAACTCCTGACCTCAGGTGATCTGCCCGCCTTAGCCTCCCAAAGTGCTGGGATTATAGGCATGAGCCACTGTGCCCAGTCAACTTTTTTTATACCACATTTACTCCAAAAAATGTACAACTATGATATATCGATTAAAAAAGATAAAAGTTTTTAAAGGCAAAGAAGTCACAAATTTAGGAGAGTGATTACCCCTGGAGGAAAGAAGAGAGTTACTGGTAATGTTCTGATTCTTAAGTTATTGAAAGTGGTTTTCCCATATGTTTATTCTATTATAGTTTATAATTTACAGATAGATTTCATATGTATATATACATGTATGTAATACTTAAATCTATTTGATATTACATAAAACTAAAATTGATATAACCATGAAAACATCTAATGCACTGGCTCAAAAAACATCTGATTACAGTAAGCAAATATATTTCTTTCCCTCAAAATAGAGATTTCCATCAAAATCAACAAAAATGAACTAAAAAGGAGAGGAAGAAAAAGAACAGCCTGTCTAGGCTGTCGTCACTGGTTTTTTTTTAAAGCATTGACTACATGGATCAGTACTTACTGTCATAGTTGGTAAATGAATCAGGCAAGACCCATGTTGAGGAGTAGAATGTTTTCTCCTGGGATCAACCTTTGAATGTTAAAGCAGAAAAGGTTCCAGAATAAATTCACCCAAGTTAGTAACAGACCATGTTCCCTGTCTACTTTTGTAGACTAAAACACATCATTTTCTTCAAGCTATATTTTTACACAAACCCATCTTTACCAGTAGGAGTGTAGCATGTAGCATGCACCAGACTGGAGCAGGTTCTTTTGCAGACACAATTTTTTTTTGAGACAGGGTCTTGTTCTGTTACCGAGGCTGGAGTGCAATGGTGCAATCTCAGCTCACTGCAGCCTTGACCTCTTGAGCTCAAGTGATCCTCCCACCTTGGCCTCCTGAGTAGCTGGGACTACAGGTGTGTGCTGCCATACCCAGCTAATTTTTAAATTTTTTGTAGAGATGGGATCTTGCTATATTACCCAGGCTGGTATAGAACTCCTGGCCTCAAGTGATCCTCCTGCCTCAGCCTCCCAAAGCACTGGGATTACAGGTGTGAGTCACCAGTAGACACAATTTATTTACTGCTATCACTCAAAATTCAGTTGAAATGGACCTATTCTTTAAACTGAATACAAGCAGTGGCTTTCAGGCATGCATTTTGCTCAATAATTCATGAAGTATTCATGATTACTTATTAGTGAGAATAAAATAAAATTAGCCACATAGCAGCCCAGGAAATATATCTGCCTAGGGTAATAAGCATTACTACACTAAAGCAAATTTTCCTGTCTTAAAAGCCATCCCTAGTCCCAAGGATTTACTGGAATACAAGGATCAATTATGAATTGTTGGGCTTGCAGAGATGGACCAAACTTTCATTATCTTTGTGCTGTGGGTTGAATTGCATGTTTCCCCTACCCACCCCAGCTCACATGTTGAAGTCCTAAGCTCAGTACCTTAGATTTCCTTATTTGAAAATAGGGTCATTGTGTAATGCTTAGCATCGGGGCTCTGAAACTAGGGTCACTGCAGATGTAATTAGTTAAAGTATGATGAGGTCATACTACAGTAGGCTGGGCCCTGAATCCAATAAAACTGGTGTCTTTATAAAAAGGGGAAATGTGGCTGAGTGCAGTGGCTCATGCCTATCATCCCAGCACTTTGGGAGGTGGAGGCAGAAGGATCACTTGAGCCTAAGAGTTTGAGACCACCCTGGGCAACAAAACGTGACCCCGCTTATACAAAAAATAAGAAATTAGCCATGTGTAGTGATGCATGCCTGTAGTCCCAGCTATTCAAGAGGCTGATGCAGGAGGATCGCTTGAGTCTGGGAGGTCAAGGCTCCAGAGAGCTATCGTTGTGCCACTGCACTCCAGCCTGGGTGAGAGAGGGAGACCTAGTCTCAAAAAAAAAAAAAAAAAAAAAAAAAGCTGGGGGAACACAGACACATGCACAAGCAGAATACCATGTGACAATGGAGGCAGAGACCAGGTGATGCGACAGAAGCCAAGGAGCACCAAAGATTGCCAGCAAACCAGCAAACCACCAGAAGTGAGAAGAGAGGCCTGGAACAGATTCTCCTTCTCAGCCCTCGGAAAGACCCAACCCTGCCAACACCCTCATCTTGGACTTCTCGTCTCCAGAACTGTGAGACAACAAATTTTGGTTGTTCTAATGTCACCGGCCAGGTCCAGGTCCGTTCTGCCTGTGCACAGTAAATCAATCACTGTGACACGGGTTTTGCAAAAGAGAAAAGATTTGTGAGGCTGCCAAGCAAGGAGGTGGGAGAACAGTTCTCAAATCTGCCTCCCCAAAGATAAAGCTTAGGGATATTGATGGGTTAGGGGAGTGGGGTTGTCTACGGTGCAGGGAGAGGTGATTGGCAGTGGGGAAAAATGAAGTAATGGGTTCATGTTGTGCAAACATAGTTGGGGTTTGTGGCATTTTATAGGACATATGCACAGAAAATGGTGCTGCTAGCATGATCAGGAGGGAGGAGTTTTGGGCCCTCCAACATCAAAAGGCCACCTCTCAGGCACTCATGAGGGCCCAGTGCCTGCATCCTTCAATCCGAATTGAAGACTCCTCAAAATAAAACAGCTCTATTTGGGGGCATGAGCAATCTGTAATGAGGAGGAAAAATGAGGTTTTAGATGAGGACAAGAGACAGTTTTGGCACAGAGAGCAAGTTAGAATGAGGAGAGGACTAGCCGGATGCGGTGGCTCACACCTGTAATCCCAGCACTCTGGGAGGCCGGGGTGGGCGGAAGAGTCAGTCAGTGGTCTCAACTAGTTTGAACTGAACAGGAGCGGGCCCAAGTTCCTGAAAAACAACCGAAGCAGCCATTACCATGGTAATGTATGAATGTTATATATAAAGTAGCCAGTGAAGGTTAAGCTTCAGAGTTCAGTGGCAAGACCTTCAACTACCACGGCCTTCTGCTTCATGGAAAAAGGAAAAAAGAAAAAGCTAGTGAGCAAAAGCAAGCAGGGCAGGCAGACCTGATCAAATTAACCCCTCGGTGCCACAAAGTCACCCAATTTGTGGTTTGTTCAGAAGCCCTAGCAAACAAATACACGTTGGTTCTTTAAGATTTAAGAAAATGCTTCATCTCTTAATGTAAATACTAAATATTGCCGTTAGGACTTCCGTAGGTTAGCAGTCAATATTTAAAATCGGGAGACCTAGAATAAAGATTCTACTCTGGCTTTTAATTGGTCCCCTTCAGCCTCAGATAAGTCATGTCCCGTCTTTGGGCTGTGTTCTCATGTGTGACTTGGTCAT
Source organism: Pan troglodytes (assembly GCF_028858775.2). NCBI lineage: Eukaryota > Metazoa > Chordata > Mammalia > Primates > Hominidae > Pan > Pan troglodytes. The sequence goes on from NC_072398.2 coordinate 23,614,233, forward strand.
GATACTAATATTTACCCCTCACCTCTCATAGTGCACTGTAAGTGAGCCCAGTGAAGTCACCCATGGGAAAGCCTTCTGTAAATTGTAAAGCCCTACACTACTATGTTAAATATTCTATTTTTCATCTATTGAAGTGCCGGCAATGATTATCAATTAACCTTCTAATGTACTGTACATATTAGGATGTTGCATGCTGGATCCCCAAATACTACCAGCATAGCCTGTTGATAAGACATAGCCAAGTTTATTGCTTACTGTGGTTAGGGAGAACACCTCATCCATAGAGCTTTGATAGGGTCTTGGAGGGGAAAAGGTAAGGTTGGAATTTGTTGAGAATTTGAAATTTGGTTTAGTGCAGGTCTTTCGATGTGGCTTTGGTAGCATTGGGTAAGAATTACCCAATTCTTAATTTTTTGAAAGGGTGGTTTAGTGTTGGTGGCAACAGTTGGCCGAGGATTTTGAGACAGGGTTTCAAAGAATCTTAGGACATAAACAGTTGATGCTTTTTATTAAAAGAGTTGGAAGTTTCTGTAATAAACAATAAAGTTATTTGCCTGGGAAATCTCCTGAAATAGAAAAGCAATTCTGATAAACACAATAGAATCATAAAGTTGGGTTAATGCAGACAGCATGTGGTTTTGGTCCTCATGTCCAAACTGTATGGCTGGGAATGGAGGGAGATGGTTTCCTTTCTCATGTATAAAATGTGGGTACAGTGCTTGAGTTATTGGCTGGTGCCTGCCCATTCCTTCTCTTGTGAGCAGGCTCAGCTTGAGATGGAGTCTCACTCTGTCACCCAGGCTCGAGCACAGTGTCACAATCTCAGCTCACTGCAACCTCCGCCTCTTGGGCTCAAGCAATTCTCCTGTTTCAGCCTCCCAAGTAGCTGGGATTAGAGGTGCGGGCCACCGCACCCAGCTAATTTTTGTATTTTTAGTAGAGACGGGGTTTCACCATGTTGGCCAGGCTGGTCTCGAACTGCTGACCTCAAGAGATCCGCCTGCCTCGGCCCCACAAAGGGCTGGGATTACCCGTGTGAGCCACTGCACCCGGCCTGTCCTCTCCTCATTCTAACTGGCTCTCTGTGCAAGAACTGTCTCTTTTCCTCATCCAAAACCTCATTTTTCTTCCGCATTACAAATTCCTCATGCCCCCAAATAGAGCTGTTTTATTTTGAGGAGTCTTCAATTCAGATGAAGGGTGCTATGTAGACGATTCTGGAGGAAGAACTGTCCTCTGAAGAGGATGAGAACGTGTTCTCCTTCTTTCACCACCTCAACCATGGCTTCAAGACAGAGGGGCAGAAGGTCACTTGGCCCCCTTAGCTTTTGCTTCTTCTGCTGGGGAGACCAGCTAAAGTGTTCATGAGCGTCAGTTGTGTTCAGTGTGATAGAGGTTTATTTATACTAAAAACAGGAATAGGGCTGAGTGCAATGGTATACACCTGTAATCCCACCACTTTTGGAGGCTGAGGTGGGAGGATTGCTTGAGCCCAGGAGGTCTAGGCTGCAGTGAGCCATGATCATGCCAGTCTGGGTGACAGAGTGAGAAAACAACAACAGCAATGAAACACAGGAATACGGTCCCTAGTTTAGAATTCAGATAATTTGAATTTGGGAACTGGCTTCCAAGTCCCAGGTGGTCTAGGTCCAATTATTCTAGATCTGATTTCCTAACCTTTACCTGTTTCTAGCCCTCCTCACCCCAAAAGGTTAATTTCTTGCTTTAAAAAGCGATTTTGAAGAACCAGTAATTCTCTCCTTCTGGTGCTATCACAAGTGAATGAATGGCTCATTGTTAAAGAAGTCATTCCGCTGAACAAAGCAATCTCTCCTTTAAACCAGGCTAGGGGTATTGGACCAAACATTATAATTAAATCAAGTATTCGTCTGCATTCCTTGTTATACAGCCTAGTGTATTCAGGCCTTTCAAAGTACTGAATTTTGGGAGTCCTATCAACATTATTTGCCTTTAATACAAATTAATTTATAAATGAGCAGGTAGTAAAGTACCACAATACTGTCTTAATTTTTTGAAAGGGTACTAAGACACCTGAGATTTTTGAAAACTGAGACATTTTATAGGGAAAAGTAGTTAGCAGTTTCCTGCATTGCTAAGAGTATTTGCTAGAGTTTAGGTTACCAGCACAATTATATTTTCAGTATATGACTAAATCCTACTTATCCACTTATAATTCCTGCTGATTGGTGAGTGAGAAATAAAGATATAATTTACTGGCTAAGCCAGTCCTATAATAAGTGGAACAAAGCAAGATATTCTAGAGAAGTAATAAGCACTTATCTTTAATTTCTAACACTTTGGTCAGGGAACTTGAATTGGTCCTGAGTTTGATCTTTTGGTGGGAGAAAAAAAGCACGTCACTGGGTGTCCTTAAACTTTCTGCTAGGAGATGTTACGTTAAAAAAACTATGGTAAAATATACCTAACATAAAATTTACCATATTAACCATTTTTAAGTGTACAATTCAGTGGCATTGAGTATATTCACATCGTCATGCAACCATCACTACCATTCATCTCTAGAACTTTTTCATCTTGCGAAAACTGCAACTATACTCCTTAGACAATAACTTCCCATTCCCCTCTCCCCCAACTTCTAGCAAAAATCACTCTACTTTCTGTCTCTATGAATTTGACTATTCTAGGTACCTCATATAAATGGAAAGTGGAATCATGCAATATTTGTAGTTTTGTGTCTGGCTGATTTCACTTAGCATAGCGTCTTCACAGTTCATCTGTGTTGTAACGTGCGTCAGAATTTAATTCCTTTTTAAGACTGAAGAATATTCCACTGCATGTATAGACCACATGTGTTTATCCATTAATCCATTAATAGACACAGGCTGTTTTCACCTAAGATGTTACTTTCCATACCTGTTCATTTTCTGACGTCTCCCATTTCCAGATCGCTAGACAGAGTGGACACAACTGGGGAGTCAGAGTAGGGGGTGTGTTGGAGGTGAGGCAGGTGAGGAGAGAAAGAGGAGGCAGTGGGGGCAACCACATGTCTATGCTATGCAGAGTGAGGCAGACAGGACCATGCTCGATTCAGGCTCCGTTACCCTGAGAGGCCAGGTAGGCAGCAGCAAGATCTGCCAGAAAAGTTCTACCAGCAGCAGTTTATCATAGGTATCCTTTTACCCCCGTGTTTAGAATCCCTGGTTTAAAGAGATTCAGGGCCAGACACAGTAGCTCACGTTTGTAATCCTAGCACTTTGGGAGACTGAGGTTAGAGGGTCGCTTGAGCCCAGGAGTTCAAGATTAGCCTGGGCAAAATAGTGAGACCCTGTCTCTTAAAAAAAAAAAAAAAAAAAAAAAAAAAAGTCTGGCGCTGTGGCTCACGCCTGTAATCCCAGCACTTTGGGATGCCAAGGCGGGCGGATCACGAGGTCAGGAGATCGAAACCATCCTGGCTAACACGGTGAAACCCCGTCTCTACTAAAAATACAAAAAATTAGCCGGGCGTGGTGGCGGGCGCCTATAGTCCCGGCTACTGCGGAGGCTGAGGCAGGAGAATGGCGTGAACCCGGGAGGCGGAGCTTGCAGTGAGCCGAGATGGAGCCACTGCACTCCAGCCTGGGTGACAGAGCGAGACTCCATCTCAAAAAAAAAAAGAAAAGAAAAGAAAAGAAAAAATAGCTGAGCATGAGTACTTGTAGTCCCAGCTACTCGAAAGGCTGAAGTGGGAGGATTGCTTGTGGCTGCAATGGGTGGCGATTGCACCACCACACTCCAGCCTCAGCAACAGAGTGGTACACTGTCTTAAGAAAAAAAAAAAAAAAAGAGAGAGAGAGAGAGAGCGATTGAGAGATTTAGGTGTCTTTAGAATTACATCAATATTTCTGGCTGGACATGGTGGCTCACACCTGTAATCCCAGCACTTTGGGAGGCTGAGGTGGGCGGATCACCTGAGGTAGGAGTTCGAGACCAGCCTGACCAACATGGAGAAACCTCGTCTCTACTAAAAATACATAATTAGCCAGGCGTGGTGGCGCATGCCTGTAATCCCAGCTACTCAGGAGGCTGAGGCAGGAGAATCATTTGAACCCGGGAGGCACAGGTTGCAGTGAGCTGAGATCACGTCACTGCAATCCAGCCTGGGCAACAAGAGCGAAACTCCTTCTCAAAAAAAAAAAAAAAAAAAAAAATTACGTTAATATTTCTAACTAATAAAATTCCACTGAAGCCTACCAGAAAAACCTTTAACAGAACTAATAAAGCCAGTGTGACAATTTTAAAGCGAAAGATTTATACCATTTGAAGAGAAACCAGAGTATAGTGTGACCATTTTAATCTTGTCCAGATGAGCATTTAGGGAATGCAAGTTCCAATCCCCCATTACCTCTGAACAGCAATGTTTTAAACCTGAGTTTTCAATTTGACTGAAATGGGATTATGTTACAAGTTCCTCATGAATTAAAAAAAAAAAAAAAAAGGCAGTTCATAACATCAGGCCTTGGGCAAATTATGCTGTAAGACAGTCTGTAAGTAAAAATGTTGACAATTTCAGTACATTAACACATTCAACATGAATATTTTTACATCAATTTAAACACGAAAGCTTAAGTGTTGCTTCATTTGGTTTTCACAATAACCCTATGGGGAGGATAAGGCAGGTATTAACAAACATTTTACAAGTGAGGAAACTACATTTAAGAAGAGCTAGATGACATATCTAAGATTATGTACCTAACATATGGCAGCATTGGGGCTGGGCGCGGTGGCTCTTGCCTGTAATCCCAGCACTTTGGGAGGCTGAGGCAGGTGGATCACTAGAGGTCAGGAGTTCGAGACCAGCAAGGCTGGGTGTTTCTAATCCTGGGAGAAGTGACAGAGGTAGGCTGAATACCGCTATGGACTGGGTGAAGTATTACTAACTTGCAAGCTGTTTTCATGTTATCTCATGTGAGACAAATAACATCATTTCCACCTCTCATCCTTGGAAACTAGGGCTCAAGTAGTTGACTTGCCTGGGGACTAGTGAGCATAGAATGTAACCCAAACTTCCAACTGAAGTGTCCTCAACCTTTACCTACATTCTAGAAGCAGAAACTTTTTTTTTTTTTAAGTTTTACTTACGGTTTTTCAAAGACAAGTGTATTCAGAATTTAAAACTAACAAAGGCAAAACTGCTCTGATCCAAGGGGCTAAGGACTCCAGAAACTTCCCCTAAGGGGGTGCTGTCCACAGGTTGACCTAAGGGATCCTAGGTGGAATCAACTGCTCGTTAGTTTGACCAGAACTTCCCAAGCCTTTATAAGCCTTCCGGAAGCTCACTTTGGCGCCCTCTCTCCCCTCAAGCCATCAGGGTGGCATTTACCTTTTGTGCGGCAAAGCTGGTTATTCCCACCTCCCCGCTCCACGCCCCCGCAAATCCTTCAAAATTGCTTGCTCTAAGAAAGTCACCCAACTCCAAATGGGGTTGTATCTCTCTGTTTCTGATGATCGCCCTGGGACCAGCCTTAAGTGGTCGTCGAGCACTTAAAATACTAAGCGCTACACATATTAAATGGTTTGTCACCCAGAGGGAAAGAAAGGAGAAACAAGGGATTCCCTTTCGATGAGCAGGTGGAGTGAAAATTAACGTGTGCAACATGTGATTTCAACGAGTCCATCAATTCTCTCCCTAAGGGCCGGCGGCGGCTCCCGGGAAGGCCCCAGGGCCGAGGAACCAACCCTCGGAGCGCGGCTGTGGCTGCGCCTGCCCCCTCCAGCCCTCCGGAGAGGCTGGGCTGCTGCGGGGGTCAGTCCGGGCCCAGTCTGGAGGGCCGAAGCACCTGCCCGAGAGAAGGCAGCATCCCCGGAGCCGGCGCGACTGAATGAAGCCTTGCGGGAAAGGCTGTAACCGAGGCGCTAGCGAGGCTCGCCTCCGTGTGGGGTGGCTCAAATGGCTGCGAGCGATGGACAAATCACACCTCCTTTGTCTAGCACTGGGGGTGGAGAAAAAACTTCTCGGTATTAGTGAATTTTGATGAATCTTCCGGGTAACTGCAACTTCTTTCTTTAAGAACCCAAGCTGCAAATTTTTAAAACATTTTTGTTTTTGAAACATGTATTCCTTTCATTTACCCTGATGTGGCAGGCCCTTGGTCCTCGTTGCTGAGGCTCTTTCACTGTTCCAGCTCAGAACGTCTAAGGTGTGCGGGGCTCCTCTGCTACCACCATCTGCCCCCCTCCACTCTCCCCACCCCCCCCCCCCGCCCCCCACCTGTTTGTAGGCGCCGGCTCGCTCTGCTATCGCACCCATCGCTACCTCTTGAGGCCTTTTTCTCTATTTTGCTGTCTTTAATTTGTATAGGGCCAGGGAGTCAGTGTCAAACTTCTCAGAATTGATTAATAAGTAACACTAATAAATAGCCCCGGAAGGCCGGGCACGGTAGCTCACACCTGTAATCCCAGCACTTTGGGAGGCTAAGGTGAGTGGATCACCTGAGGTCAGGAGTTCAAGACCAGCCTGGCCAACATGGTGAAACCCCGTCTCTACTAAAAATACAAAATCAGCCGGGCATGGTGGCAGGTGTCTGTAATCCCAGCTACTCGGGAGGCTGAGGCAGGAGAATCGCTTGAACCTGGGAGGCAGAGGTAGCAGTGAGCGGAGATCGCGCCACTGCACTCCAGCCTGGGTGACAGAGTGTGACTCTGTCTCAAATAAATAAATAAATAAATAGCCCAAGAAGTCCTCATATGAATATGTCAAGGCTGAGCTCTTGTACATCGATTTTTAAAACCATTCAAATGCTTTTTTAAAATTATCATTCTTTTAAATTGTGGCAAAATACACATGACATAAAATTTACCATCTTGATTTTTTTTTTTTTGAGACAGAGCCTCTGTCTCCCAGGCTGCAGTACAGTGGCGTGATCTCTGCAGTCTTGGCTCACTGTAACCTCCACCTCCCAGGTTCAAGCAATTCTCCTGCCTCAGCCTCCCAGGTAGCTGGGACTACAGGCGCACGCCACCACAGCCAGCTAATTTTTGTATTTTTTTAGTAGAGATGGGGTTTCACCATGTTGACCAGGCTGGTCTTGAACTCCTGACCTCAAGTGATCCACCTGCCTTGGCTTCCCAAAGTGCTGAGATTAGAGGCGTGAGCCACCATGCCCAGCCAAATTTTGTATTTTTAGTAGAGACGGGGTTTCACCATGTTGTCCAGGCTGGTCTCGAACTCCTGACCTCAAGTGGTCCACACACCTCGGCCTCCCAAAGTGCTGGAAGTACAGTCGTGAGCCACTGCACCTGGCCAATCTTGACCATTTTTAAGTATACAGTTCAGTGGCATTAAGAGAGTTCACGTTGTTGTGCAATAGTCACCGCCATCCACCTCTGGAACTTTCATCTTGCAAAACTGAAACCCCGTTAACACCCATTAAACACCTTTCTATTCTCTTCTCCCTGGAGTCCCTGCCAATCACCATTCTACTTAATGTCTCTATGAATTTGACAACTGTATGTACCTCATGTAAGTAGAATCATACAGTTTTTGACTTTTTGTGACGGCTTATTTCATTTAACATACTGTTCTAAAAATTCATGCATATTGTAGCACGTGTCAGAATTTCCTTCTATTTTAAGACTGAAGAATATTCCATTGTATTAATAGACCACATTTTCTTTGTCCATTCATCCATCAAGGAACACTTGGGTTTTGGCTTTTGTGAATAATGTTGCTATGAAAATGAGTGTGCAGATATCTCTGTAAGACCCTGATTTCAGTCCTTTTGGGTATACACTCAGAGGTGGAATTGCAGAATCACATGGTAATTCTATTTATAATTTTTTTTTAGGAGCTGCCATACTGTTTTCTATAGTGGCTGCACTGTTTTATATTCCCACCAACAGTGCATAAGGTCTCCAATTTCTCTAAGTCCTCACCCATATTTGTTATTTTTCTCACAGATGCCTTTTTTGCTAATTTATTGTTTCTCAGTTGTCTTTTAGGTAGTGAAAATTACTGGCTTTCAGATCTCTAGATTGGTGGGGGTGTTTCCAACATGAATCAATAAGTTAGGTAGCTATGTCTCACTTTGCATAGTAGTTGTGATAATAAAAATCATACACACACACACACACATATATATATATTGAGAGAGAGAGAGAGAGAGAGAAACAGTCTTGTTCTGTCGCCCAGGCTGGAGTGTAGTGTCATGATCTTGGCTCACTGCAACCCCCGCCTTCCTGATTCAACAGATTCTTCTGCCTCAGAGCCTCCCAAGTAGCTGGGATTACAGGCACCCACCATCGTGCCCAGCTAATTTTTGTATTTTTTGTAGATACGGGGTTTCACCATGTTGGCCAGGCTGGTCTTGAACTCCTGACCTCAGGTGATCCACCCGCCTCGGCCTCCCAAAGTGCTGGGATTACAGGAGTGAGCCACTGTGCCTGGCCAAAAATCATATTTTAAATGTACAGAGTATCTAGCTATTTAAAAGAAGCCTATAATGGATTCTTTAAAAATATCTTTTGAAAATTAACTTATTACAAAATAATAGGTGTTCATTGTAGAAAATTAGGAAACTATAGAAAAGTAAATAAAAGAAGAGTCACCAATAATCCCACTGGTCAGAGATCATTTTAATGAACGTGTTGGTGCATCCCCTGCATTCTATATATGTATATATGCACACATACATTCACACACACATCCATCTACGTGTGCACACACCGTGGTTTCTAAAAATTGTCATCATTCCATTCTTACAGTTTGGTAGCCTGGTTTTCTCATTTCATAATACATTAAGAGCATTTCCTATGTCATCATATCTTCACATAATCTTCAGATACATACCATTTGTAACTGTGATTACCATTTGTATCTGTGGTGTGATTAATAGCTATATAGTAAGAATCCTTAAAAATATAATCACTCATCATCTGTTTGGGAGGTTTTCACGTACTTGACTTTCTTGGGGATACTACAGAGTTAAAAAAAAATTAAGAGAGGTTCTGTGGCTCCTGCCGATAATCCAGGTACTCAGGAGGCTGAGATGGGAGGATCGCTTGAGGCCAAGAGTTTGAGACCAGCTTAGACAACATAATAAGACCACCTGGCTCAAAAAAAAAAAAGTAAATTAATAAACCTGTTTTTAGTTTTTACAGGAGCGTTGCTAGGTAGACTCTTTTGCAAGAGTGTTACCTCCATTTTGCAGATGTGAAAGACACCCACAGAGGATCTCTAGATCCTGGATTCTAAATGGCAGGACTATTGGGCAACAATATTCGTATGGGAAAGAGACACGCAGAATAGGTTAATTCAATGCAGCATTCAAACTGTCAGAGGAGGAAGAAAATCCATAATTTGGACAAAAACTCTTTAAATATATGAAAGAGACCTGGAGGTTTATTAATTGTTCTATAATTCCATGAGCAGCTTTTGCTTCAGAATTAAATGACAGTTAACAGTAATCCCAGTGATGTTTTGACATTGTCAGACCTTTTGGGGCTCATGCCTTCATGTGTGTCTTTTTATAGAGCAATTAATAAATGTTGGCAGTGTGCTTGTGATCCTTCTGAAATGCTTGGGGAGGATATTGTCACTGCTGAAGCTTTGTGTGTCTTGGGTCTTACAAATGATTTACCACTTACTAAATCTGAAATCCAAATTGTAGATTTGGCTCTGGTTGTTGCCAGCTAACAGAAGCTATAATACTGGAAAGAAGTTAAGAAGCTATCACAGACTGCCTCAATGTCTAACTTTATCCAGGATAATCATGTAGAAAAGAAACTCCTGGACTTATAGGACAAAAAAATTATAGAATGTTTCCATAATTAAAAAATAAAATGCAATATTTGTTATATTTTATATGAAAATAAGTCTTCATCATATATTTTATTATTTATTTATTTATTTATTTATTTGAGATGGAGTCTCGCTCTGTCGCCCAGGCTGGAGTGCAGTTGTGAGATCTCAGACCACTACAACCTCCGCCTCCTGGGTTCAAGTGATTCTCCTGCCTCATCCTCCCGAGTAGCTGGGACTACAGGTGCCCACCACCACGCCTGGCTAATTTTTGTATTTTTAATAGAGATGGGGTTTCACTATGTTGGCCAGGCTGGTCTTGAACTCGCCTTGGCCTCCCAAAATGCTGGGATTACAGGCGTGAGCCACTGTGCCCGGCCTTCATTATATATTTTAAACTTGATATACTTGAGTAAACAACTTTTTTCCATTATAAATACTATAAATTACAATTTAAGTAATAATTCCTTATAAAACTAAATGGTAGATTACAGCTTCTAAGTATTATCATTCTTCTTCCTTTTGTCTTCCCCCAGACAATAAAAGAAGAAAAAACCCACAATATATAGACATATATAAAGGCATAAACTTATAGGAATGTGTGAGAATGTGCTGTTGCTGCTGCATTGTAGATTCAGAATAAAAATAGTGACAAATCGTAATTCTTCACGATCACATCTGCTAGCAAAGTTAACTGAGGAAGGTCCCACTATTTTCATCTTATACTTCCCAGGGAATAAGATGTGGCCCCTCAAAGTGTCACTGATAATCCAGCATTATCTAATTAGCACATTTGATCCATCATCCAGTTTTTGGATACATTCAAATATACTGTTTTACTGGATTTGAAAATATAAACATAGAATTTAAAATACATTAGAAACAAAATAAAATAAATCAAATATATTAGAACTGGAAAGAGGCTGGGTATGGTGGCTCACGCCTATAATCCCAGCACTTTGAGTGGCTGAGGCAGGAGGATCACTTGAGGCTCAGAGTTCAAGTCCAGGGTGGGCAACAAAGCAGAGACCCTGTCTCTACAAAAAACAAAAAAAAATTTAAAAATTGGCTGGATGTGGTGGTGCACACTTGTAGTCCCAGCTACTCGGGAGGCTGAGGTGGGAGGATTGCTTGAGCCAGGAGCTGGAGTCTGCAGAGCTATGACTACAGTCTGGGTGACAGAGCAAGATCCTGTCTCAAAAAAAAGAAAAAGAAAAAAAAAAAAGAAAAGAAAAGAACTGGAAAGGTATTATAAATCAATGATTCTAGCTGTCTCAAATTACAGATAAGGAAATGGAGGTCTAGAGAGGGTAAACAATTTGCTTAAAGGCAGATTTCTTTCTTTCTTTTTTTTTTTTGAGACGGAGTCGCCCAAGCTGGAGTGCAGTGGCGAAATCTCAGCTCGCTGCAACCTCCGCCTCCTGGGTTCAAGCGATTCTCCTGCCTCAACATACCAGGTAGCTAGGATCACAAGCTTGCGCCACCACACCCAGCTAATTTTGTATTTTTAGTAGAGACGGGGTTTTACCATGTTGGACAGGCTGGTCTCGAACTACTGCCCTCAGGTGACCCACCCACCTCGGCCTCCCAAAGTGTTGTGATTACAGGCGTGAGCCACCATGCCCGGCCAAGGCAGATTTCTTTTCATTTATTTCCTCAGTTATTCTTCCACACATTCAGTCAACCATGTTACTAAGCAGGAGTTAATGTGAGGCCCTCAGGATGTAAAAAGAGTAAGATACCACCATTATTCTTAATGAGTTAAGCTCCAGCAAAGAGAGACAGGAGCCCCTCAACCAGCTAATACAGTAAGTAGTCTGTGGTGAGGAGCTTGTGAGCATTACAGACTAAGAGCTACCAAAGAGCACAAATAGTTGTTGATTCTACTTCATGAGGTTGAGACGGCTTCACAGAAGAGCAGACCTATGAGCTGAGCCTTAAAGATGAACACGACGTCATGTAGAAAAGATCAAAGGGCAACCAGGTAGGATAAACAGCATGAGCAAAGCCACAACCCCATGAGCATGTGTGAGAAAATTAGGGAACAGTCAACAGTCCAATGTGCATGTGTGGAGGGTGTGGGGTCAAGCAGAAAAGGTGAGGAAGAAAAATTACCCTACCCAAATTACCCCAATTAAAGGAAATTGGTCTTTTAGTCTTTTGTGGCTAATTTGGTAAAAGCCTTGAATGTCATTCTGAGAAGTGTGGACTTTATTCTGAGAAAATAGGGCTCCAGGGAAGGCTTATAAGTAGGGCTAGGACACAATCAGACCTTGGTTTATGCTGGAGATGAATTAGAATTTTACATTTTAGACAGGAGATAATGAGAGCCTTGTATTAGTCAGGGTTCTCTAAAGGGACAGAACTAATAGGATAGATGAACGTACGAATGGGGAGTTTATTAGGAGAATTGACTCACAGGATCACAAGGTGAAGTCCCACAATAGGCCGTCTGCAAGCTGAGGAGCCAGGAAGCCAGTCCAAATCCCAAAACCTCAAAAGTAGGGAAGCTGATAGCACAGCTTTCAGTCTTTGGCCAAAGGCCCAATAGCCCCTGGCAAATCACTGGTGTAAGTCTAAGAGTCTAAAAGCTGAAGAACTTGGAGTCTGATGTTAAAGGGCAGGAAGCATCCAGCATGGAAGAAAGATGGAGTCCAGAAGACTCAGGAAGTCTGCTCTTTCCATGCTTGCTTTTATGCTGGCAGCTGATTAGATGGTGCCCACCCAGACTGAGGGTAAGTCTGCCTCTCCCAGTCCACGGACTCAATTGTTTATCTCCTTTGGCAACATCCTCACAGACACACCCAGGAACAATACTTTGCATCCTTTGATCCAATCAAGTTGACACACAATATTAACCATCACAAGCCTAGATGTGGAAGAATGGCAATAACGAGGAACAGAAAAGGTATATGGATGGCCAGTAAGCACATCAAAAGATGCTCAACACCATTAGTCATCAGAAAAATGCAAATTAAAACCACAATGAGGGCTGGCGCGGTGGCTCATGCCTGTAATCCCAGCAGTTTGGGAGGCCGAGGCGGGTGGATCACATGAGGTTAGGAGTTCGAAACCAGCCTGACCAACATGGTGAAACCCCGTCTCTACTAAAAATAGAAAAATTGGCCGGGCACAGTGGCTCACGCCTGTAATTCCAGCACTTTGGGAGGCCGAGGGGGGCAGATCACGAGGTCAGGAGATCGAGACCACCCTGGCTAACACGGTGAAACCCCGTCTCTATTAAAAATACAAAAAATTAGCCGAGTGTGGCGGCACGTGCCCGTAGTCCCAGCTACTCGGGAGGCTAAGGCGGGAGAATGGCGTGAACCCGGGAGGCAGAGCTTTCAGTGAGCCGAGATGGCACCCCTGCATTCCAGCCTGGGCAACAGAGCAAGACTCCAGCTCAAAAAAAAAAAAAAAAAAAAGAAAGAAAGAAAGAAAGAAAAATTAGCCAGCCATGGTGTGCACCTGTTATTCCAGCTACTTGGTTGGCTGAGACATGAGAATTGCTTGAACCTGGGAGGTGGAGGTTGTAGTGAGCTGAGACAGCGCCACTGAACTCCAGCCTGGGAGACAGAGGAAGACTCTGTTTAAAAAAAAAAACCAAAAAAAAAAAAACAAACAAAAACCAAGTAAATAAAATAAATATAAATAAATAAATAGGCCAGGTACGGTGGCTCATGCCTGTGATCCCAGCACTTTGGGAGGCTGAGGCAGGCGGATCAGGAGATCAAAAGATGGAGACCATCCTGGCCAGCATGGTGAAACCCCATCTCTACCAAAAATACAAAAATAGCTGGGCATATGGCGCACACCTGTAGTACCAGCTACTTGGGAGGCTGAGGCAGGAGAATCACTTGAACCCTGGAGGTGGAGGTTGCAGTGAGCTGAGATCGCGCCACTGCACTCCAGCCTGGTGACAGAGTGAGACTGTCTCAAAACAAAACAAAAAATAAATACATAAATAAAAATAAACCACAGTGAGATACCACTACATATCCACTAGAATGGTCAAAATTTTAAAAACTGATCATACCAAGCATTGGCCAGGATGTGAAGCAAATGAAACTCATATATTGCTGGTGGGAATGTGAAATGACACAACAATTTTGGAAAACAGCTTGGCAGTTTTCTTTAAATATACACTTACCATGTGATCTAGCCATTCCAACCCTAATTATTTACCCAAGGTATATGAAAATATATGCCCAAAGACTTGTACATGTATGTACATACCAACTGTATGCATAATAGTCCCCAAACTGGAAACAAGCCAAATGTCCAACAATACACAAATGGATCAACAAATTTAAACAAATTGTAGGATATCCATACAACGGAATACTACTTAGCAGTAAAGAGGAATGATCTGCTGATACCCATGGTGACATGGGGAATCACAAATCCATTATGCTGAGTGAAAGAAACTGACACAAGAGTACATATGACGTGATTACATTTGTATGAAACTCTAGAACAGACAAATCTAATCTATAGTAACAGAAAGCAGACCAGGCTGACGGTGAGAGAAAGATTAACTAGGAAGGATTACAGGAAATTTTGGGGGGTAATGGGGTTGTTCTCTACCGTGATTGTGCTGGTGGTCACATGATCATACACATTTGTCAAAACTGATAGTGTACATTTAACAGGAGCATTTTATTATATATAAGTTATATCACAATACGTTTCATTAAAAATAATTGAATTTACATGGTTAACGGAATAAACTAACAACACGGTAGTTGATCTGATTTTACAGGCTTTTCCCTTGGTTCTGTGTAATTATGGATTGATGTCTTAATGCAGTCCAAACAGATGGAAACAAACTTAGAAAGGATTCTCACTCCCTTCAGCTAATCAAGGGGAGGGACTTATGCAGTAAAATTCAGTAGCTAATACGATACAGAGCTCCAGTTCCAATGTCAGCAAAAAACAACTCAACTAAATGTTAATGTGATATTAATAAGCTCCCCTAAAACTGGAAAGAATTTATTTTAAGGGCTTCTTGTACCCCCTTCCACTCCTTAGAAAAGTTTTTTAAAAATATTTTTCTACATTTATTTATTTTTTCCCTCAATGTTGATGATGTCGTTTTTTCTACATTCAAGTGCATCTCTGCTGCTTTATTTGTGTATTTAGGCCTAATACAATGACTGGGTTATCTTTAATACTGCTGGTTTCAAAAAATTATTTATTCCTTTTTATTTTCATTCTTCTTTTCACAATTTTTATTACACATCTAGGGGAAAAGTAAAATGGGGTGATAAAGTGAAAAAAGAGAATGACATTGCTCAGAAAAGTAATCTAGGGAAAAAGTAAAATAGGGTGATAGTGAAAGAAAGAGAATGACATTGCTCAGAACTTGTTATTATGCCATTATTTTAGGTTTTTCTCTATTATTTTCCATCTTACTCCTTAATGTGTGATCCACTGGGAAGCAGCAGAACCTGGTAAGAAAATCAGAACTTAGCATTGTTTTATTTCTTTTTTTTTTTTTTTTTTTGAGACAGAGTCTCACTCTGTCACCCAGGCTGGAGTGCAGTGGTGCAATTTTGGCTCACAATTTTTTGTATTTTTAGTAGAGACGGGGTTTCACAGTGTTAGCCAGGATGGTCTCGATCTCCTGACCTCATGATCCGCCCGCCTCGGCCTCCCAAAGTGCTGAATTGCAGGCATAAGCCACCACGCCTGGCCACATTGTTTTATTTCTATCTTCAGAGAGTAATCCCTCCCTTCTCTGAAGGAGAGTCTCTCTTCCCTGCCTCCAGGGGTATGATTTTAGGAGGGCTCTGAAGCTGGGCACGTGACCCAAGAAGAATCAATGAAAGTACTTCACCTCCTGACCAGTGTTTGGGTGGATATGGGCACATGACCCAAGTAAGTCAATCAGAGCCTTTCCCCAGTTTCCCCCCGCCTACAGTTTATTGGGGGAAGAGTCCATCCTTCTCTGGTGGCCAAGGAAGAGGTGAGCCAGGAGCTGCTGGCTGCTGTGGTTACAGCTTTGTGAAGAAGCCAACCTGAGAGAAAGAAGCTAATACTCACAGAGAAGTAAAAAATGGAAGACAGAAAGAGTTCTGACCTGTTTGAGATGCTGTTCATCCCTGTCTTTCCTGAGAGTTCATTACATGAGAAAGAATTCTCTTAGTTCAAGCTGGCTGTCATTGAAATCTTTTTTAAAATGAGTAATTAATATAGGTTTCTTGGGCTGGGTGCGGTGGCTCATGCCTGTAATCCCAGCACTTTGGGAGGTCGAGGTGGGTGGATAACCTGAGGTCAGGAGTTCAAGACCAGCCTGGCCAACATGGCAAAACCCCATCTCTACTAAAAACACAAAAATTAGCTGAGTGTGGTGGCGGGCGCCTGTAATCCCAGCTACTCGGGAGGCTGAGGCAGGAAGAATTGCTTAAACCCAGGAGACGGAGGTTGCAGTGAGCCAAGATCATGCCACTGCATTCCAGGCAGGACTCTGTCTCAAAAAACAAACAAACAAACAAAAACATATATATGTGTGTGTGTGTGTGTGTGTGTGTGTGTGTGTGTATGTATATATAGTCCTCTGGCATAGATTATAATATAGTCAGTCTTTCCAAAGCAGGGAAGAGTGGCTTGGGTCCCTAGTAAAAAAAACTGAGGGCTCCTCTTGTGAGGCTGGGTTTATATTGATATGCAGTATAGTTGGTTCCCAGAACCCCTTCCAGATGGCTGCATACCAGGTATTTGTAAAGAATTTCCCTCCCTCTCCTATTAGTCTTGATTCTTTCCTCTTCCTGACCCAGATGTCAGCTTCTATTGAGATCTAAGTGTCTTGAGCTCTCCGTTCCCTTATTACAGCCTTCTTGGATCTCAAATAATCTAACTTCACTGCAGTTACTCCACTGGATTGCTGCCTAGTAAGTCTGGAGGCCAAGATCTAAAATATTGTTCTGAGACCTCCAGGAATATCAGCTTCCTTCTTTCTTCCCCCGTTCGAGAGAAATGGCCTCATTGAACTCTTCTGAGGGATGACCTCAGTGTCTTTTTCAAATTGGAAAGAAACATGAGTTTTATCCCAACTCATGCCCGCCTCCTTAGCCATGACATATAGACAATGGACTCTCACTGAGAACTCTTCCAAGCATACCTGAGTAGGAGCTGATTCCTAAGTGTTTATTCCCAAGGAATTTATTAGGTGGACTAGAGAGAGTATCTTCCTCTGCCATCAACCTGACAGCATGAGAGGGGTGCTGTTCTCCTTAGAAACTTGAACTTGAGCATGGACAAAGACTCTTCCTTTACTACCTTGTGGACCAGCTGAGAGCAATTTGGAACATTCCAACAAGACTTTACCAAAGATTTCTGGAAAACAAAAGGAAAATAAGCAGAGAGGGAAATAAGAATCTAGATCATCTGATATCAAGTTACAGCTCTTGCTCATGGCCTCAAGAACTCCTGCCTTCAACCTGGGCGACAGAGTGAGACCCTGTCTCAAAAATAAATAAATAGGGTTGGGCGCGGTGGCTCAGGCCTGTAATCCCAGCATTTTAGTAGGCCGAGGGGGGCGGATCATGAGGTCAGGAATTCAAGACCAGCCTGTCCAACGTGGTGAAACCCTGTCTCTACTAAAAATACACAAATTAGCTGGGCGTGGTGGTGCACGCCTGTAGTTCCAGCAACTCAGGAGGCTGAGGCAGGAGAATCGCTTGAACCCAGGAGGCAGAGGTTGCGGTGAGCTGAGATTATGCCACTGCATGACGCCTGGGTGACAGAGAGAGATTCTGTCTCAAAATAAATAAAGAAAATAAATAAATAAATAAATAATAACTCCTGCCTTAACTGCATGTAATCTGGTGCCCTCAGAGGTTCCACCTTTTTATTATTCTCATCCTTCCCATCTTGGATTTCCTGCCCCCTTCTGGAGGAAGAACTCCAAAGAATATCAGCCAACGAACCAGTGGTGAGTAGTTGTGGTACATCAAGGCTCATGGACTCTGCGACGTCTTAAGAATATGCCTGGATATGAGATCTTGGGCAAAAGTGAATATTTTTCTTTTTTTCTTTTCGTTTTGAGACAGAGTTTCACTCCTGTTGCCCAGGCTGGAGTGCAATGGTGTGATCTCGGCTCACTGCAACCTCCACCTCCCGGGTTCAAGCGATTCTCCTGCCTCAGCCTCCCAAGTAGCTGGGATTACAGGCATGCACCACCATACTCAGCTAATTTTGTATTTTGTAGAGACAGTGTTTCTTCATGTTGGTCAGGCTAGTCTCAAACTCCCGATCTCAGGTGATCCGCCTGCCTCGGCCTCCCAAAATGCTGGGATTACAGGTGTGAGCCACCACACCCAGCTGAAAGTGAACATCTTTCAGTTGGAGCAAGAGCTTCAACCACAAATACTTCTCTCAGTGCAGGAGCCATTGCTCTATTCAAGGACTTATGGGAAGTTGTTGAAGAAGAGAATGGGTCTATCAGTTAGCTTTTATTGTAAAACAAACTACTCCACAACTTTAGTGGCCTTAAAACAGTGGGTTGACTGGGCAGTTATTTTGGTCTAGATGAGCTCACCTGGGGCTGGATGGTCTAGAACAGTCTCATGCACAGTCTTTCAGTTGGCAGGCTACTGGTCCAGGGCCTCAGCTTGAGCAACTTGATTCTACTCCATGAAGTCTCTCATTCTTCAATAAACCCGTCCAGGCTTCTTCACATGGCCATCATAGCTTTCCAGAGAGCCGCAAGAAAGGGTGGGCCCTGATGCAAAAAGCCCTTTACAAGTCTCTGCTTGTGTCACATTTGCTATTGTACCACTGTCCAAAGCAAGTCACAGGGCCAAGCTCAGGGTTAGTGAGGGAGAGGCCAACCAAAAGCATGGATATTGACAGCGTAATGATTGTGACAATTTTTGTAAAAAATCTGCCACAGTTAAGAAGGAGGGAAGGATAAAGGAAGGAAGAAAATGAGGGAGATCCAGGGACTTTGTGGTGCTGCACCCTCTATTACTCTGGTCTATCATTCTGTTGAGGTGAGCAGGCTGTTGGCACAAGCTTAATTTCAAAGGAGCCCAGGGCATCTGTGGAAGCACCTATGGCTGTGTTTGAACCCGTGGAAATATTACCCTCAGAGGTTTCTGCTTTCTGGGTTTGTTTGTTTTTGAGACAGAGTCTCGCTCTGTCGCCCAGGCTGGAGTACAGTGGCGTGATCTCAGCCCACTGCAATCTCCACCTCCCAGGTTCAAGTGATTTTCCTGCCTCAGCTTCCCAAGTAGTTGAGACTACAGGTGCCCGCCACCACAGCCAGCTAATTTTTTTGTATTTTTAGTAGAGATGGGGTTTCACCATGTTAGACAGTATGGGATGGTCTCCATCTCCTGACCATGTGATCCGCCCTCCTCAGCCTCCCAAAATGCTGGGATTACAGGTGTGAGCCACCATGCCCAGTCTGTTTGTTTTTTGAGACAGAGTCTTGCTCTGTCTCCCAGGCTGGAGTGCAGTGGTGCGATCTCCGCTCACTGCAACTTTCATCTCCCGGGTTCAGGCGATTCTCCTGCCTCAGCCTTCTGAGTAGCTGGGACTATAGGCATGTGCCACCACACCCGGCTAATTTTAGTATTTTTAGTAGAGACGGCGTTTCACCATGTTGGTCAGGCTGGTCTCGAACTCCTGACCTCAGGAGATCTGCCTGCCTTGGCCTCCCAAAGAGTTGGGATTACACAGGCGTGAGCCACCTGGCCCAGCCAGGTATCTGTGCTTTGTAAATTGACTCCCACCACCAAAGAAAAATCATTCCCTCACCCATTCCTCCTACCCCACTCAAGAATGTTGTTCTTGTTTAGTTAAACCCATGCTCCCTAGCTGGAGGCTCTTTGAGTAGTTGTGGATTTGATTGCCCAATATACTATTTTATGTCCCACCCCTTGCAGTAAGAGAGCTGTCTTCCTGACCAAGGGTGGGCCCATGATTTGGTTCTGGCCAATAAGAGAACCTCTTCACCCTGGTTGCAGCCAGTGGTTCAGGATGACCATGTGACTCCTGGTCCAATCAGAGAGACCTTGCTACTTGGACAGATTGTCCAGCTTTGGGATCACAGTACTGGTAGAAAGTGAAGTTGGGACTATATATAGGAGGAGAAAATAGGTCAAAACACAAAGAAAGGCAAAGATAGGCAGAACTAAGAGATAGAGAGGATGCCATTGTTTGAGGCCCTGGATCTAGCTAGCCGGAAGAGCATACTGAAAATATACAGTAACATTAAGCTACTTTGAATTGGATTTCTATCACCAGCAACCAGAATCCTAACAAAAAGACCAGATAGAAGGTAAAAGCAGAAAAGCTCTTTTTCTTTGATGGGGGTGATGGTAATGGTGGGAGTAGTTAAGTTGGCATCAGGACCCCTTGTTATTATACTCCACTGACTGTTCTCTCTTGGAGCCCCATCACTGAGAGCCAGTTAAGGGCCTTATAGTGTTTTTTTTTGTTTGTTTTGTTTTTTTTGAGACAGAGTCTAGCTCTGTTGCCCAGGCTGGAGTGCAGTGGCCCATCTCGGCTCACTGCAACCTCTGCCTCCCAGATTCAAGCGATTCTTCTGCCTCAGCCTCCTGAGTAGCTGGGATAACAGGTACCTGC
This sequence comes from Pan troglodytes, assembly GCF_028858775.2. Lineage (NCBI taxonomy): Eukaryota > Metazoa > Chordata > Mammalia > Primates > Hominidae > Pan > Pan troglodytes. The sequence continues at coordinate 23,634,586 of NC_072398.2, forward strand.
TACCATGAAGGGCCTTATATTCTATTGGTTGATGCCAAATGAATAGAACTTAACCAAGAGAGCAAATTGCCTCACTAATTTTATTTATTTATTTATTGAGACACGATCTGGCTCTGTAGCCCAGGTTGGTGTGCAGTGGCATGATCTCAGCTCACTGAAACCTCTGCCTCCTGGGCTCAAGCCATCCTCCCACCTCAGCCTCCTAAGTAGCTGGATCTACAAGGCAAGCACCACCAAGCCCGGCTAATTTTTGTATTTTTGGTAGAGGCAAGGTTTTTCAATGTTGCCCAGGCTGGTCTTGAACTCTTGGACTCAAGCAATTGCCCGCCTTAGCCTCCCAAAGTGCTGGGATTACATGTGTGAGCCACCTCTACCTAGACTGCTTTAATTCTTCCTTCCCTATTCTATCTCCTCATCTAGTTTTGGAACAGAGTTACTCTGGAAAGCAACTCTTGAATCAAACTTGACATAAACTATTAACTTAGCTAGTTACATCAACTTTCAAAATTAAACAGACTGTCCAGTGCTTGGGATACCAGAAGACCATGAAGAATCACAGGCCAGCTTTCTTAGGAATTGCTTCTTAACTTAATTTGGGCATCATTCAGTAGGAAAAGAATGCCAAGCCAGACTTGATATTAAACAGAGGCTGGAAGATATAAATAACTCAAATAAAGCAAATCAAGAATCACCATCTCACTAGTAGGAGGAGAGAAAATAAAGTGAAAAATAAGAAGGAAAAGACCAGACTGTGAACTTTTGAAGGGAAATATTATTTGCAAGTGAGAGACACTGAATAAAATCAAGTACAATGAGTTGCTCAGTGAACATTACAAAAAAACGCACAAAACAGGAGCTATTTAAAGACTGATTATGAGATGTTGACAGATATAAAATGCCACCTGAGTTAGACAAGAAAACCTGAATGGGAAGCTAGGATAGTGGTTTTCTATTCAGGGCCTTTCCCTGAAATATAAGCACCCTTATTGGTGATAAATTTTAAATGAGCAAGTCCTAAAAAAAAGTTTTTCACAAGAATATAAATGAAGAAATAGATGAGTTATTGTCAAAGATTTTGGTACATCTCATCCTAGAGTAAGACTTTTATGGCAAATTGCTTTGCAGACAACCAAAGCTAAATATAGCATCAGGTTACTTTTGGGGTACAGTATCCCTTAGCTACTCTCTGAATCTAATTAGAACGTTAATAAAAAGAATGCTAGACATTCTCAGAACACCTTTAAAAACACACTGGCGCCGGGTGCGGTGGCTCATGCCTAATCCCAGCACTTTGGGAGGCCGAGGTGAGTGGATCACGAGGTCAGGAGATTGAGATCATCCTGGCTAACAGGTGAAAACCCGTCTTTGCTAAAAATACAAAAAATTAGCCGAGCGTGGTGGCGGGCGCCTGTAGTCCCAGCTGCTCGGGAGGCTGAGGCAGGAGAATGGCGTGAACGTGGGAGGCAGAGCTTGCAGTGAGCCGAGATCGCGCCACTGCACTCCAGCCTGGGCAACAGAGTGACACTCCGTCTCAAAAAAAACCCTCCCCCAAAAAAACAAAAACATTGGCTTACAGGTATATGCATATATCCAAACTCAGCAAATTGTATACATTAAATATAGGCAGTTATTTTTTAAAAAAATACAAAAACACAAGAGACAACACACACACACACGCACGCACAGGCTTGGCTTTATTTTGTTTATCACCCTGTGTTCAACAAAAACTGTTAGCATTTCTATGAGTTTTTCGTTTACTGAGTTGGTTTAAGTAACTCTACCCGTATAAGCTTTATAAAACCTCCACTAGTTGTATGCCTGAAATATCTAAGTTGAAGGAGTGGTGAGTGAATGAATGGCTACTGGCTACTTCTCTAGTAGCATTACTGTTCTAGAAATGAAGTCCTAACATTAATTTGGAGTTGTAATTTGGAGTCTCATTTAACTCATTTATTGAGCCCCTACAGTGCACAAAGCCACAAGCCTAAGCACTAGGAATCAAATCTGTGCCTAAGGGAAGGCCTTATTTATTGCTTGGGAGATAGAAGTGTCATGATTTACCAGATAGGATATCTCTGTAGTTTCTAGTGGCAGAATGAGGAAGTTAAAGAATTGAGAGAATTTTGTTTGTTTTATTTTTACCTTCCATTTCCTAAGTGGGCCTTGAGGCTTTTTTTTTTCTTTTCTTTTTTTAATCAGAGGAAGTAAAGTGAAACAGAAGAGATCCTGTGGTGCAGAGGTTAAGAGTGTGGGCTATGAAACTGGCCTTTCTGGCCTTCTCATTTACTAGCTGTGTGACTTTGGGCAAGTCTCTTAACCTTTCTGTGCCTCACTTTCATGAGTTGTATAGCAGGCATGACTATAATGATATCCACTTCACAGGAATATTGTGAAGATTAATGGAGTTAATATAAGTAAGTGCCTAGCAGGTGAGTAAATATGACTATTGGTCAACCAATCACTTAGCTACATTCATCTCTTACATTCCTGCCACTCAAATAACATTATTTTTCTTAAATATAAAGCTTGTTGGTGTCAGACTCCATCTAAGGTAGGTATTCCCACAGAGAGGGGCCTGAAATAAGAGGCTAAATTTAAATTTTTCCCTCAATGGCTTTAATTATTGATTTGCAGTTCAATTCATTTGCTACCAAATAGAGTATTCAATCACTGGCTACTTTGATCAAAGAACCCAACAGCTTCATATACAAAATGAGTACAATATCAACATTTTACTTCATTAAAAGTTGGTACTCATGATAAGTGAGTTAAGGGTATTAGAATGTTTGGAGGCCAAATGAAAGTATTATAACTAACGACACATAATGACATTATTTATCTGATTATTTCCTGCCTTTCAATTTTAGAAAGACTTGACTAGAGGCTGAATTTGGACATTAAACCCAAGAAAATGAACATTTGAAGATAATTTCTCAAAGTAGAATTTGGCCAGGTCACCATGCTTAGCAACCGTTTCAAAGAGAAAGATAATTGAGATTTTTAATGAGCTTTGAAACTTACCTGAAAGGTGGGATAAAAGTGTGGTGTTAAGCAGTGTGAATTAATTTTTTTTTTTTTTTTTTTTTGAGGCAGAGTCTCACTCTGTTGCCCAGGCTGGAGTGCAATGGCACGATCTCGGCTCACTGCAACCTCCCCCTCCCAGGTTTAAGCGATTCTCCTGCCTCAGCTTCCCGAGTAGCTGGGACTACAGGTGTACACCACCATGCTCAGCTAATTTTTGTATTCTTAATAGAGATGGGGTTTCACCACATTGGCCAGGATGGTCTCAATCTCCTGACCTCGTGATCTGCCCACCTCAGCCTCTGAAAGTGCTGGGATTACAGGTGTGAGCCACCACACCCGGCCTGTGAATTAATTTTAGACAGCTTGTTTAGGATACATCCTAGTGGTAATATCTTTCTTCTGTACTGTAATTAGCCAGAAAATAATCTTTTATTTAATAACATTTTTTCTGATCTCCTTTGAGGAAATACTCTAAGGTCAGTTGTCACCTGATCGTATTGTCTGTGAAAATTGAGTGGTATTCTAGTTTTATTACAATAAATCACTTCAATGCAAGAAAGAGGGTACCAATCTTTTTTTTTACCTAGCTACCAGCTAGATTTTATAAAATAGGGGCTAAGAGTTCAGAATTAGATTATGATGATCGTTTCTCTTTCTTTCTTTCTTTCTTCTTTCTTTCTTTTCTTTCTTTCTTTCTTTCTTTTCTTTCTTTCTTTCTTTCTCTTTCTCTCTCTCTCTCTCTCCCTCCCTCTCTCTCTCTCTCCTTCTTCCTTTCTTTCTTTCTTTCTTGACGAACTTTTGCTCTTGTTGCCCAGGCTGGAGTGCAATGGCGCGGCCTCAGCTCACCGTAACCTCTGCCTCCCAGGTTCAAGCGATTCTCCTGCCTCAGCCTCCCAAGTAGCTGGGATTACAGGCATGTGCCACCACTCCCAGCTAATATTTTTGTATTTTTAGTAGAGACATGGTTTCTCCATGTTGATCAGGCAGGTCTCGAACTCCCGACCTTAGGTGGTCCAACTGCCTCGGCCTCCTAAAGTGCTGGGATTACAAGTGTGAGCCACTGCGCCCGGATGGTGATGGTTCTTTTCTATTTTCTTTTTATTTTTTGGGACAGGGTCTTGCTCTGTCACCCAGGCTGGAGTGCAGTGGTGTGATTATGGCTCACTGCAGCCTCAACCTCCTGGCTCAAGCCATCCTCCACCCTCAGCTTCCTATGTAGTTGGGTCTACAGGTGCATGCCACCATGCCTAGCTAGAATTTTATTTTTTAGAGAGATAGAGTCTCACTATATTGCCCAGCCTGGTCTCGAACTCCTGGGCTCAAGTGATCCTCCTGCCTCAGCCTTCCAAAGGGCCAAGATTACAAGCATGAGCCACTGCACCAGGCTTGACACTTATTTTCAATCCAATTTCTAAAGCACTATAATTTGATTGTTATCTAGATATGGGGACCAGCTGCCATATTCTTTAAATGGTGGCCATAGCTGAATTTTGTGGGAAAAAACGCATTGCATTTTACAGAATATGGCCTCTATAGACTAATGTTACTCCAAAACCATTCAGGCTATGGGAATCTTCTGCCAAATCTAAACACTGTAGAGCTAAGAAAAGAAAGAGACTCTGGGGAAGACGAAATGAAATTAACTGAATAAATCCTAATTTGGAAGGGAGAAAAATGACAAATGGAAGAAAAATGCAAAAGGCAGAGAGGCAAATAGTTTCCTCTAATGTCTGTGTCTCCTGATAATATTTTAGAGCTGACATTATATATGGGCAGCTAAAGCTGAAAGATGAGAAATAAAAATATCTTGAATCCTACCGGAATATCATGTTCTACGTTATTTTTTTTTCCATTCTTGGGGACACAAACAAAAATTACACTGTGAACTAACTGCCACAAAAGAAAACAAAATACTGTTAGGGATAAGCAGAAAGTATACAATCAAGTTCACTCCAAACTACCTTCTCTTCCTCACCCATCTGTAAAGTAACTTAATTTTTCAAGGGAGAGCCTTTTTTTTGGGTGATGGGGGAGACCGTGCCTACAATCCTTGGCACTGATTTCCTAACTGCTGAGTAGCATTAGTCACGCATCCTCCTCATGCCCATAAATGGAGGACAAGCCTACACTGATGCTATCAGATGAATTTAAACAAGGCATGTTCCAAGTGAACCCTCAGAGCCAGACTGACAACACTCCTGCAGCAAACTCATCTTCAACAGAAGCAAATTTTATTTCCTTTTCTGAGTACACACTGCTAACAAATGTATAGGCCAATGTGATGGCTCTGTACTGTACACCTAGGACTTGGAGCAGGCCTCCTACTGTGATATTAAGCAGGGGTGGCTGGGCGCGGTGGCCCATGCCTGTAATTCCAGCACTTTGGGAGGCCGTAGCAGGTAGATCACCTGAGGTGAGGCGTCCGAGACCCGCCTGGCCAACATGTTAAAACCTGTCTCTACTAAAAATATGAAAATTAGCTGAGTGTGGTGGCAGGCGCTTGTAATCCCAGCTACTGGGGAGGCTAAGGTAGGAGAACCGCTCGAACCTGGGAGGAGGCTGCAGTGAGCAGGGCTCTCACCACTGCACTCCAGCCTGGGCAACAGAGCAAGAGTTGGTCGAAAAAAAAAAAAAGCATGGGTAAAAGTTTATCTGAGAGAAAGTTGAGGTCTATATACCTGATGTTAACAACAGAGTATATTTCTTTTGATGAATAGTTTTTAATTAGGGAAGTCATTCACTCATTTATTCATTCACCTTTTGAATACCTAGGTGCCTACATGATGGGCCAGCCATTGGGCCTTGGGCCAGCAACCCTTATGATAGAAGAGTTCAAATGATTTCCACTATTCAGCCAAGCCAACACAATCTCAGCTAATTTTTAGTTTTTAATTTTAATTGTTTAGAGACAGGTTCTGTCTCTCAGGCTGGAGTGCAGTGGCCGGATCATAGCTCACTGCAGCCTCGAATCCCTGGGCTCAATCTTCTTGCCTCAGTCTCCTGAGCAGCTGAGACCACAGGGGTGTGCTACGATACCTGGCTCATATTTTTTTTCTTTGAGACGGAGTCTCGCTCTGTCTCCCAGGCTGGAGTACAGTGGCACAATCTCGGCTCACTGCAACCTCTGCCTCCCGGGTTCAAGTGATTCTCCTGCCTCAGCCTCCCGAGTAGCTGGGATTACAGGCACCCGCCACCACACCTGGCTAATTTTTTGTATTTTTAATAGAGATGGGGTTTCACCATGTTGGCCAGGCTGGTCTCAAACTCCTGACCTAGTGATCCGCCTGCCTCAGCCTCCCAAAGTGCTGGGTTTACAAACCTGAGCCATCATGCCAGGCCCAGACCTAATTTTTAAGCAGTTTATGAGAAGAGAATCAACTTTAATTTTTATTGCCTTAGTGCACTCTCATCCCATAAGAAGGTAGTTTGATATAGTCGAAGGAACAATGGACCAAGAATTGGAAATCCTGAGTTTAAGTTGTGGGCAAGTTACTTAACCTCTCTGGGTCTCACATTTCTTTTCTGAAAAATGAGTGGGCTGGACCGAAGATTCCTTCCATCTTTAAAATTCTTTTATTCTATATGGTAACACATTCCACAGCATTTCCTTTGTGACCAGAATTAGTCTGTGACTTCCTACCTTAAGTATCGCTTTGCCCTCTTTGAATGTTAAACCAAATATGAACAAGAAGCAATAACATTTTGTCACAGCCAACAAATTGCCCTTCCACAGAATGACCTTTGGGGGTCAGGCCACCCATTGCAATATCTAAATCCAAAAGGCAATGAATGCTATGACCAACTTGTGAGCTGGCAGGCTGCCATCCAAAAGGATGGAAATGGTTGTAGGCAGCCAAAATTCTTGGCTGGTACATTTTTAATAAACATAGAAAATAAGAACAGCATTTTCCACTTGGATTGCTTAATTTGGTGCCCATACCATTGGAACATTTGCTGTTAGAATAAAGATGATGTGATATATCACTTATTTAGCGCAGGATGGATTAACTTTCACAAATGAGAAGTAGGTTATGGAGTCATCTGTAAGGAATTTTTATCCTTGTTTCTTGTGTCTGGCAGGAGATAGCTTGAGTCATTACAGCACTCTCTCCACCCCTTTTGGCCCTTTGTAAGAGTTTTCCCTGAAACATAAGCTCTGTCGGATTTACTGTATTGCTATGAATGGACTAAGGCAAATTGGTGTGACTTCTCTGTGGTCGAATATGTTTTATTAATACTTTTCCAAGATGGTTCAATATGTCTTAATTTTTCCAAGAAAAAAGTCTCCACAGCACATGTTCAAATACTTGAGGTATGTGTTTCAAACTACAGGGAGAAACTTACGTAAGACAATGACCCTCATAGTTGGTAGCTATGATTTTTAATCATGCCTGTTGCACTAATTGATCCAGTTACTTGAGCTCTATGTTTCCCTGTCTCTACTTGCAATATGGCAACTAGGACATTTGACTGGCAAGTTTGTTTTCTCTCCAGTGGTTGGAGATCCTTGAATAAAATGCCCTCTGTAATGGTAAGCTGTAATTAGATATGTGGGTGGTGGAAATTAGCGTTCTTCAAGTACACCATGTTTAAGGCAGAGGCATCATGCTTTCTACTACCTGAGGCCACCTTGATCCTCTGCCATAGCTCCGGGTCACTGCTTCTATAGGGCTGTTGGTCTAAGGCTGCCGGTTCCAAAAAGAAAATAACTCGGTATTGAGCTCTGAAACCAGGAATTTTTTAAATTATTTATTTATTTATTTATTTATTTTTTAGATGGAGTCTCGCTCTGTCACCTAGGCTGGAGTGCAGTGGTGTGATCTGAGCTCACTACAACCTCCTCTTCCCAGGTTCAAGCGATTCTCTTGACTCAGCCTCCCCAGTAGCTGGGATTACAGGCGTGCACCACCACGCCCGGCTATTTTTTTATTTTTTATTTTTAGTAGAGACAGGGTTTCGCCATGTTGGCCAGGCTGGTCTGGAACTCCTGACCTCAGATGATTCGCCTGCCTCAGCCTCCCGAAGTGCTGGGATGACAGGCGTGAGCCACCGCACCCGGCTGAAACCAGGAAGCTTTTTTATGGTTAAAAATGGGCTACACAGTTCAATTATAGACAAATCAGGCATTGACCACGGATCACTATAACTTGTCTTTTCATTTGGAAGTGTACATTATCCCAACCTTCCTAACTATCTTTTGAATGGTACCTGCATCTTAAAACACCAAAACTTTTGAATGGATTCCTGGAGTCACGGTAGGTCGTCCATTTTGGATGAGATCCTTCAGCAATAGGATCCCTGTAGCAACAACCCTTTTCTATCCTCCTCACCTTTTATACAGAAAGTACATCCCTGTCTTCCGGACTAAAAGGGGGCCGTAATTCGTACAGTTAAAAATTTTATTATTGGATTTGTTTTTAGATTTAAAAAAAAAACCGAAAACAAAACCTTCAACAATGATCAATTCTGGCTTCCTGGATGCCCTCCTCCCCGACTTGACTTGAAATGAAATTGCCTCGCCAGTATTTTATATCTACTTTTTAAGGGAGGTGACTTCAAGACCATTGGGAATGACGAAAAATTTAAAATTATCATTAGTTCCTCTCTCTCCCCGCCCCCTGCCCGGGATTCCCTCTTTGCTAATGACGCTGGAAAGCGGCTCCACTGGCTGCGTTTCTCTTCTTCCACTCTTGCGGCAACACACTGTTCCGCGCGCGTCTCCCGGCGACTGCGTTTCCCTGAGAGTCGGCTGCGTTCGTTTGGGGATGAAGTCATCCCTATACCTAGTGTGCACATCAACTCGTTCCATCGGCGCAGCACGCTGGGATTCCTCGGGAAGAAAAGGAGCGAAGGGAACAATGATGACCATATTTTCCATTTATGTGCCCCTCCTCAACTCCGCAGGAATCGCCGGGCGCAGCCGCGGCGAGGGCGGGCAGTTGGGCTGACCGGGATGCCCCCCGATTCCCTCATCCCCGTCCTGAGACCGCAACAGGGCGGGCTGAGCACTCGCCCCGCGCGAGGGCACCCGGCCGCGAGCCGACCCGGAGTCTCCTGGCCCGGCCCTGTGCCCAGTCACGCGTCCAAGCTCCCCACGCCGGTGCCTACGGGTCTGGCGCCCAGGAGGTCTCGGCGCCTCGGTCTCCGCACCGCGGCCGTGGGGGAGGCCTCGGAGCTCCCCAAGCCTCTGGGGAGCGGGAGGCGACGGGGAGGGGGCCGACGGTCAAGGACAACCACGGGCGAGGAACCCCGGGCGAGGAACCCCTGCCGACAACTGGCGGGAGGTGTTGGGCGGGAGGGGGGGGTGGTGGCCCGCCCGAATCCCAGGGGGGTGCAGGGGGCGGGGTAGGGAGGCAACAAAGAGCCTCTCTCCGCCGCCGCCGCCGCCGCCGTCGCGCTCGCTCTCTCCCAGCCTCGCTCTCCGCAGTCCGGCGGGGGCCCGGCCGCCGGCGCGGGGGAGCGCGCCCGGCCCCCCGCCTCCCCTTTCCTCCCCTCCCCCCGCACCGCCCCCTCGCCCCCGGGGGAAGGAGGGGAGGAGGGCGGCGCCTGCGTGTTCCTCCGCCGCGCGCCCCGCCTCCTCCCGGGCTCCTCGCGGCGATCCCGACTCTCCTCCCGCGGCTGCAGCAGCTGCCGGTTGCACACGGCCTCGGCGGCGGCGCGGCGAGCGCGGGCCTGTGGAGCGGCGGCCGGGCGCGCGGCCCCGGCGGGCACCCCTCCGAGGGCGGCCGAGGAAGCTCCGGGAGGAGGAGCAGGACCACGAGGAGGTGGGAGGCGGCGGCCGCCTGGGGACCAGCTCCGCGCCTCGGCCTCTCCGCCCCCTCCCCAGCCTTTCTCTCGCCCTCTTCTCCCACACTCCCGGCCGGCGCCTCGGCTTTGTGCGAGGAGATGGTGTAGCCCCCTGGCCGCCGAAGGAGGAGCCGGACACTTGTCTCCCGTCTCCGAGCTGCTCCCCACCCCTGGAGGAGAGACCCCCCTCGGCTCGGCGCCTTCTGCGTCTCCCGGCTGGTGGGGAAGCCTCTGCGCCGCCGGCACCATGAGGTGAGGGGCGCGCGGGGCGGGGGCCGGGCGGGCCATTGTGCCGCGGGAGCCGCGACCCCCGTTCTCCTCGGACCCCGCCTTCCCTCTCCCGGCCCGGCGCGTCTCCCCTGGTCTCCGGTCTGTTCCTCCCCCTTCCCCCTTTTGTCCCTTCCAATTTCTCTTTCTTTCTTGGAAACCTCCCCAACCCGTGTGGTTTGGGGGTCTCGCTTCATCGTTCTCTCATTTTTCCTCAAATGCTCTTCTTTCACCCAGGATTTCCCTTCCTAAATTTAATTTGCGCCTAGCTCCCTCCCCCAAGCCTTTGCAAGCGAAACCCGGGAGATGGGGAGGGGTTCGAGAATCGAAGCGTGCGTGTTGCTGGGAAACAGGTATTTTTTCGTATATATGTAAAAATTTCATGCACTTTTGCCTCCGAACTCTCGTGTTTAATTAAAAAAGGCAGAAAAGTTTGAAAGGTCTGAAATCTCTGCGGGTAATAAAGTGCCTCTGGTAGGGGTAGGTGAAGGAGCTGTGAAAGGCGAAATTTCACGATGGTGGGGGAAGGGAAAGAATTGATTAGGTTCACGTGGTGGGGGCAGTAAAAGACTGGGATAAGTAAGTTGGTAGGGGTGTGTAAGCGGGGGCGGGGAAGGGATCTGTTTGGAAAAGCCTTTTCTCCCCTTTCTCTGTAGCAGCCTGTGTTGCATTGCAGCAGCTGCTTTTTCCCTTTGCTCTGTAATCAATAAAACAGGAGCTAAATTATTTTTGCGGCCCCGAAGAAGAGAATTGAATGTACTGTCGTAAAATATTTTTTTAATTGATACGATGAAACATATGGTGTGATATTTTTCTTTATTGTTTCTCAAATTGTGTAGGAGAATAAACCGTGATGTGGTGTGTCATTCATTGGAGATTTTTTTTCCAGCCTTTCCTAAACCTGTTTTGTGTCCATAACCTTCTCTTTTCGGATTGGTGCAAGACTTCGTGAGAAATGGGACTTGGTAGACTGAAGGCTGATCCATTCTGCGTTATCATCCTTAAAGGCCTTCCTTGTGGGTTAAACAATTGTGGATAAAGTAAATTACTCCATTTCTCTCTCCTGGAAGAGATAGTCTTACAGTTCATTTGGATTTGAATCTCCTTTGTGTTAAAGATTAATGGCCAACCGTTGCTAAGACCTTTATAATGTAATACAATGAGATTTGAATGATATAATCTACAAATTCCTTCGCTTTGGCAAGAAAATGTCATGTCATTGGAATTCTTTCTCAATTTCGGTAGTTTCCATTTTAAACTTTGCTTTTCATTTTTTTTTTCTATCAAGGTTAAACGTGTTTCCATTTTGCTTTTATATATATATTGTGATATATCTTTGTTGAATTTTTACTTAGGCTTACTGTGAATTTGAATTTTTTTCTCTGATTCCAAGTTACCTGTATTTATGATGGCCTTAAAGAGTGAGTTTAATGTGGTGTCTCTAGGCGACTGAACCCTTTTCCCTTGATGATTTCACACAAGTTATTTTCAAATATAAGCAATGAGTTTAAATAGTAATTATAGCATACAAACCAAAAAACACAATCTTTGTAAAATATGGCTTGAAAACTTTGAGTCATATGTTTGAGCATGACTTTTTTTTTTTTAATCAAGTTACTGATGTCCTTGAAAACTCAGGAACTATAATATACATACTGTTATATCTTGTAATATTATATGTTGTTGGTTTCTGTTTTAGAGATCTAATGCCGTAGGGATCTTGCAGACCAGAAGTTATCAGTTGTTTCAAACTTTGGATAAACTTATCTTAACATTGAGAAACATAAAACAGGGAAAGTTTTTTTTTTTTTTTTTTTTTTTTTAAAGATGCAGTCTTGCTCTCTTGCCCAGGCTGGAGTGCAGTGGCGCGATCTCGGCTCACTGCAACCTCCGCCTCCTGGGTTCAAGCGATTCTCCTGCCTCAGCCTCCCAAGTAGCTGGGATTACAGGCGCGTATCACCACGCCCGGCTAATTTTTTGTATTTTTAGTAGAGACAGGGTTTCACCATGTTAGCCAGGATGGTCTCCATCTCCGGACCTCGTGATCCACCAGCTTCGGCCTCCCAAAGTTCTGGGATTACAGGCGTGAGCCACGGTGCCTGGCCAAAAGTGGGTTATTTTTAAATAAAAACAGGAGTAGTTGTCTAATTCAAAGATTGTGAACTAAAAAAAAGTTACCGTTTTGGGTATTCAGTGAAGTTTAATCACTGTCATGTATAGATGTCAGTCTGTCACAGGTAAATTATGTCTTCATTTGAAAATTCCTTTTCTAATAAAAAGTAACTTCTGTTTTTCAAGCTCTTTTCTTGCTCTGTTCCTTATGAAGTGTAGAGAGAGAGGAACCACGCTGATGTTTTCCAGTAACGTAAATATAGAACTTGGTACACAGATCTGAAAAGTTTATTTAAGCAGTCTACAGTAATTCTTCGTAGGCTAATTTTGAATAAGAGCAGGAAAGAGGGTCAGCTTTTCACTTTGGAAGGAACTGGATTATTTGGCAGGTGGTTAGGTAGTACTTAGATTTGCTTAGATACCTGTAAAAGTGAGATTGGTATGGGATAAAACGTTCTTGTGCTGCTTGCAAAAGTCTTTGGAATATTCTTTGAGATATTTTGGTGCTTAGGAAGTGCTTTTCAGGTTATATTAATATATGCTTAGTCTTCATGCTTTCAAGTCCTGTGGGACATTAATGTTAGTCTTTTAAGTTGAGTCCTTTTGGGTTATATTAAGAGGTAGTTCTGATGTTTCAAAGGCCATCCAGAAATAGGAATGCCTGAACAGGAATTTCCAATTAAGTCGGTCAGAATCCTGAACAGAGGATATGATGAATATATTACGGTATAACTATTAGTGATATCTGTCAGATGACTTTAATTTTAGGAATAGCATGATCACTGTGTATAATCTTATACAGAAGAGAACTGAATAATAGTTTATGTTCCTGAAACGGTCATAGGCATTTGAGTAAAATGCAGTATATAGATTTACTTGTTAATATTTTCCTTAAAGATGAATATTTAAAAAATGAAAAAGCATATTACTTATACAGGACAGTGGATAGGTTGAGACCAAAAAGCTGGTACTCTTAGTGTCCTGTCTGTTTAGTTCTATTCTTATTTTTCATTTATGCAATGTTTCAAAAGTGTAAGATGCTTTGTGATTAAAGTGTGCGTGTATGTATGTGAATGCGTTTGTATGCAGGTACATACAGTGTGTGCCTTTTAAGTGCATTTTTAAAATTAGTTGGTTTGTTACTTAAGATTTTTTTTTTTTTTTTAACTGAAAGAGGAGCTTGTCTGATCTAAAATAGTTGCATGTAGCCTAGTGGCTAAGGAGAGCTCAGAAGATTTTGTATTTACATTCTCGGATCCGTATTAAAATAGCCCAGGCTTCCACTAGCTACTCTGACTTTCTGATATAAAAAGGTATAGTAGGGTTATGAGGATTTGTCCAAGCCATTTACTAGCTGGGTGACCTTGAAGTAATCACATTATTTCACTGATGCCTTTTTAAAAAATATGTAAAAATAGAGATAATTCTTAACTGAGTAGTGAGGATCAAATGATAATAGAAGGTACTTTATACACTGGTAAGCCTTAAATTTATGTTACTCCTCCTGTTTCCAGGCCTATTTCTATGTTAGACTATTTGGGTAAAACTTCTGGGCAGTGGGCTCCACCTTGCGACCTTATTTAGCTCAAGGATGTCAAAAAGACCGCATTTTTATTATTTTATAGGTGAGGAAGCTGTTCCCTTCTTCTGTGTTTCCTTCCTTAGGGTCTTTGAAGTATCTTCATTTGTGGTAATCATAAATTTTATATACATTTCAGAGTGTGGTACAATCAAGGGTCAGAAGATCCAGGTTTTATATGCTGACCTGTTAATTGAGTAAACTGGTAAAAAAAAAAAAAAAAAAAAAAAGAGATAATCTTATATTTCACAGGATTGTTTTTTGAAGTGTCAAGTGAGATATCCATGAAAGGATACAAATAGTAGTCTCTTTGTTCCCATGGGTCTTCATTTATACTCGTAGCTGTTGGATGTGTGACTTTCCCACAGAGGTTTATTTTAGGAGCAAGAGCCAAATCTTCATTTTTTGAATGTCAGTATTGTAGGAATTTACTAAGTGAATAAATCTTGAAGAAGAGTGTGGATTAATAGAGAAAATTCACTAAAGTTTATTCAGTATTCGAGGTGTTGGATACCTTGTTGGCCCAGTTGGATTAAGCAAAATAACTATGGAGGCACCATTTGGCTGGTATAGAAGAAATTACATACTGAATAGGTTTTGGTGATTTATCTTACAGAAGGCTTAAAACAGGTGATTGTATAACTTGTAAAACATCTAGTCTGTATCATGAGTGTAAGAAAGATTTGAAAAAATGTGATTTCAATTTTTATATGGTTGTAGGGGAGTAAAAGGGTATTTAAACCCTGCTTGTGCCAACTTAAAGTTGTCTTTTCCTCTTTTTTCTCCTCCTTGTTTGAAATTGATGAATGGAATTAAGTGGAAGTAAAAGTTAGAGAATATGAGCTGAGGCTGTACTTCAGTGGATGCTTCTTCAGATAAGGGTTTACGAAATTTTCCTGACTAGAAACAAGAAGGGGACTCCTTGTCAGACCTGGGATATAGTCCTTGACTTGCCCCTAACATGCTCCCCCAACCCCCTTGTCCCCCACTATTCCTGTGTGTTCCAGTGCACTTTACATGTTTTTTTGCTATTGCATTTATTCTGTCTTATAATTATGTGGTTCTTTTTGTCCCTCTTCATTGTAAGTTCCTTGAAGAGGATTTTTATATTCATGGTACTAGCAAAATACTAGCATTTTTATATTCATGGTACTAGCAAAATACTTGGCAAATAGTGGGTGGCCTGTGTAAGTGTTTGACTTTGACTGCGTTGCTCTTTTATAGAATCTGTTCACTAACAACCCCATTTTTGGAATACCTGTAGTGTTCTAGAAGCTCTACTGGATATTGTAGGGTGTAGTGTAGTATTTGGTGGATACTAAATGTTAATAACATAATTTAATTAAGCAAGCAAAAACTCACATCCTGACTCCAGGAATAGGTGTAGAATTTGGTTTTCTTTCGTTCTTTCTTAAATTTTAATTTAATTTTTATTTTGTAGAGATGTGGTCTTGCTATGTGGACCAGGCAGGTTTTGAACTCACCTGGCCAGAATTTATTTCTTATTCTAACACAGAGCTCGGAAGTGGCTACAAGTGACAGGATTGTCTAAATTCTAAGCCCTTTGGAGGATACCATGTTTACTTGACTTTATGATTAAATTCTGAATTACTGAAAGGGCCATCAGTCTGTTTTTAAGTCTCTTTGACCAAAGAACTTGTAAATATTTTCAAGTAACAAGCATATGCATCTCTATTGGTTTAATTTATTTTTACCCCATTTAGTGCTTGCTTTGTTTTGATTCTTTTTTTTGTTTTTGTTTTTTGAGATGGAGTCTCACTCTTGCCCAGGCTGGAGTGCAGTGGCATGATCTCCACTTACTGCAGCTTCCGCCTCCCGGGTTCAAGCAATTCTCTAGCCTCAGCCTCCCGAGTAGCTGAGACTACAGGCGCGTGCCACCACGCCCAGCTAATTTTTTGTATTTTTAGAGATGGGGTTTCAACATGTTAGCCAGGATGGTCTTGATCTCCTGACCTCGTGATGCGCCCATCTCAGCCTCCCAAAGTGCTGGGATTATAGGCGTGAGTCACCGCGCCCAGCCCTGCTTTGTTTTGATTCTTATCAGTGCTTCAAATACCAATCACTGGGTAGTGTATGATACTCTTGAAGTATTAGTGTGGGCTGCCATAACAAAATACCATAGACCGGGTGGCTTAAACAACAGAAAATTATTTTTTATTTTTATTTATTAATTTTTTTGAGACAGTCTCACTGTGTTGCCCAGGCTGGAGTGCAGTGGCTCGATCTCGGGTTACTGCAAGCTCTGCCTCCCTTGTTCACACCATTCTCCTGCCTCAGCCTCCTGAGCAGGTGGGACCACAGGCGCCTGCCACCACGCCTGGCTAATTTTTTTGTATTTTTTAGTAGAGATGGGGTTTCACTGTGTTAGCCAGGATGGTCTCGATCTCCTGACCTCGTGGGATTACAGGTGGGAGCCACAGCACCCGGCCTAGACATTTATTTTAAGGTTCTGGAGGCTGGAAGTCAGAGATCAGGTTGCCAGTATGGATGGGTTTTGGTGAGGGTTCTCTTCCTGGCTTGCAGAAGATATCCTTCTCTCTGTGTCCTCACATGGTAGGGTGGGTATGGGAATCCTGGGGTCGGGGAGATGAGGGGGGATTTCTCTCTCCTCCTCATTTCATAAGGCCATTAATCCTATTGAATTAGGGCCCTGTGCTTATAACTTAATTTAACATGAGTTACCTCCTAAAAGCCCTTTTTCCGAATAGAGTCACATTGAGGGTTAGGGTATTAACATATAAATTTTAGGGGAACACAGTTCAGTCTATAGCAGAAGATAACTACATTTTTTTTTTTTTTGTCAGTGCATACAACTTTGGAAGAAAATAATTTGTTTAATGTTTAGGTGAACTTTAGATAAGTTTTGTTTTAAGTAACCAGAAATTGTTTACTAAAGAAGATACATTAGGGGGGTTGATTGATTTATACAAGATATCCGTTAAATTTTCTAGAAATATCTTTACACTGGGAACCTTCTATTTTACAATGATTAAAGTAAGTTTTATTAACAGGCAACTTTTCCAAAGACTACTTTGGTATGAGGCAATGTATGTATATCTAAGTGTAGAGATTGAATGGTGTAGGGTAAAGAGGACAGGCTTTGAAGTTAACTCTGGGTTTGACTCTAGTTTGACATTTACTAAATAATTTATTTTTGAGTGGGTTATAAACATTTTTTGGGATCGAATATACTTTGTGAATTATAGAGTTGTTGAGAAAATTAAATAAAATTCTGGCATAACACTTGGCACACAAAATGAGCTTGATAAGAGTAAATCCCCCACTTTTATGAAAGTCTGACATCTCTTAAGTTTATGTTAAGAATGTGAAAAACCATGTAAAATGGTGCAGCTGCTTTAGAAAACAGTTTGGCAGTTCCTCAAAAGTTAAACATAGAGTTATCGTATGACCCAGCAATTCCTTTCCTAGAAATGAAAACATTTGTCCACAGAAAAACTTGTACACAAATGTCTATAGTATCGTTATTCATAACAGCCAAAAAGCAGAAATAACCCAGGTGTGTCTGATTTCATGAATAGATCATCAAAATGTGGTATGTCCATACAACAGAATAATATTTGGCCATCAAAAGGAATGGAATTCTGATATATGCCACAGCGTAGATGGAAGCATTATGCTAAGTGAAATAAGCCAGACACAAAAGGCGATATATGCCATGATTCCATTTATATGAAATGCCCAGAATAGACAGATCTATATAATAACACCAGAAGATCTCATTTGCTTTTTACGTGAGTTGTTTCTGACATTTTTATTACTTTGGATTAATATTTTAAATTGACATCTTCATGCTATTTAAAGAAGAGAGATTGAAGATAGAACTACTGGACATTTCTCTGTAGGGAAACAAGCACGTGGGAATGCTGAGGTGGAAACCTTGGTAGTGGTGGCTTTGAAAGGCCTGAACAAATTTTGGAGCTGTTTCTTCGTGCTAAGGAGACAGCCAGCCATCTCTTTGGTAGGCCTGTTGTAAGTAAGGATGACTAAAGTCACCAGTAAAATGTGATGAAGCAAATCCATCAGAATCTTCAGAAAACTTAAATCTGGGTGGTGATTTTCTGGGGTTTGTTTACAGTAGTCTCAAATACCAAAAGTTTTGTCTTTGGGGAATGAGGTAATCATGATATTTTTAAATAAACTGAGCCCTTTTCCAGTGGTAAAGGCCTTATAGAACATCTGGTCTTGGTAAGAATACATCTGATGATGTGAAATCAAAATGACTACCTTTAATTGTGCCTTAGAGGTCCTCAGTCTTCTGTCCTTTTTGGTATCTGTTACATTTGCAACTTGGCAGGGGGGGAACTTTATAAAGAACCAAGAACTTAAGTAAAATAAAATGAATAGCTCTTGAGGTCAAATCTCAAGGGAGTCCAAATTGCTCCTTTTACAGTTCAGTGAAGGGATCTTTTTATGCAGTCTTAATAATTATTAAATACTGGTTATTTGAATATCTGCTTTGTTCTGCAGCCTTTCTCCTCCTCCCCCGAATTCTCATGTTAGACTGATATTGCAAGCAAAATTGTGACCTTTCAGTTTTTAACAATTTAAGATTTATGTATCTTAAGTTTTCACTTAAAACTTTTACCTACAGTCTACTTAATTGTGGTCTTTGCAGTATTTTTAGAAAAATAAATCAATTACTGTTGTCCATATGTCTGGTCAGTATTTTTTTAAATTACTTTTTTCCTTCCATTGTAAAGTAGTACAGATTTTGAACAGATTTTAGAAGGTATGGAAAGTATAAAACATTTATTTATGAAATGTTAAATCCAAGCCATCTAGTATTTTAATATTTTAATGTGTAGATTTCTAAACTTTTTGTAGTGCATTTGCAGCCATCATTGTGTGTGTGCATATGATTATATATAAAAGTAAGATTATACTATTTAAAAATGGAATTATACTATATTTGTATTGTGTATTTTGTAGCTTGTCCCTTTCCATATATATAATATCTATACTTTTTACATTTTATTATTTTTATTTTTTAAATAGGATCTTAAACTGTCACCCAGGCTGGAGTGCAGTGGTGCAATCATAGCTTACTGCAGCCTCGAACTCCTGGGCTCAAGCGATCCTCCCATCTCAGCCTCCTGAGTAGCTGAGACTACAGATGTGCGCCACCACACCCTCTAATTGTTAAGATTTTTGTGTAGAGACAAGGTCTCGCTATGTTGCCCAGGCTGGTCTTGAACTCCTGGCCTCAAGTCATCCTCCCACTTCAGCCTCCCAAAGCACTCGGATTACAGGCATGAGCTGCTGTGTCCAGCCAGTAATTCTTGTTCCTAACTATATAGCTACATAACTTTAAGTGACTGCATAATATTCCATTGCTTTGGATGGATGACTTTGTCTACTTAAATCTTAAAGATGGACTTTTAGATTTGTTCCATTATTTTTGTTATTATAAAAAACACTGCTGTGAACATCTTTGGTTATATGTCTTTGTGTACATATCTGATATTTTAGGATACATTCCTAGAAGTAAAATCAAGAAGTAGTGCTGTGTTTTTTTTTTTTTTTTTTTTAATTTTTTGTTTCTTTACCTTTCTGTATCCAGTCTATCATTGTCCTACCAGGTCACCTTCACTTGCTTCTGTCCATCTCACTGCCTCAAGTCCAGGCCACTGTTATCTCTTACCTGAACTATTAGTGTTTCCTCATTTCCATTCGTGTCCCCTGTTCTTCATGCATCACTCAGAATACTCTTAAAGTGGAAATCAGATATTGTTATTTCCCATGTAAAGCCTTCAGCAGCATCTTAGACTAAAACCCAAATTTGTCATAAAACCAAAATTATTAAGGTCTTGCGTGACCTGGCTCTGCATTCCAAGTTCCCAGCACAGGCCTCTGTGAGTATGCATAAGTATTTGAGTGAATAATAAACAAAATGACTAAAAGGAGTTGTATCAGTTTTTGATACACGTTACCAGATAAGCAAGAATAGATGAGATTTCTAGTTACCCCACATTCTGGCCAGCTCAGGCCATTATCGGTCTTTTAATCTTTGCCAATGTGATAGGTAAAAGGTGTTACCTCATTGGTTTAATTTGTATTTCTTTGATTACCTGTAGGGTCTCTTTATTTGTTTATTGGACAGCTTTATTTTTGTGTGGATGTCTGTTCATGTGCTTTTTCTGTTTTCCCAATGAGATGTGTAGTTTTTCTTCTAATGATTTATAATAATGAGGATATTAACTCTTCATAGTGCATATACATATATCGTATCCGATATCTACTGCTGTTTAACAAAGCATCTCAAAGCCTAGTAAAGCTGTTACCCGGGCTGGAGTGCAGTGGTACAATCATAGCTTACTGCAACCTCGAACTCCTGGGCTCAAGTGATCCTCCTACCTCAGCTTCCTGAGTAGCTGAGACTGCAGATGTGCTACGGATTGGCTGGGCAGCTCTACTTACCTGGACTCATTCGTGTGTTTTCCTTCACTTAGGTTCATCTGGTGTGTCTATCCCATCCCTCTGCCTCATCGCTCACTTAACAATAGCAGCCTCCTCGTGACAACATGCCCTAGTATGAAAGCTCTTAACCAGACCTCAGCTTGCATCCTGTTTGCTTATGTTTCTTTGGCCAAAACAAGTCATATGGTCAAGCCCAAAGTCAGTGGGGGAGGTGATTACACAAGGACAGATCAAGAGGTGCGATTCATTGGTGGTCATAATGTAAACTTTACTATATGTGTCTTCTTTTTTTTTTTTTTTTTCTGAGATGGAGTCTCACTCTTTCTCACCCAGGCTGGAGTGTGTGCAGTCATGCGATCTCGGCTCACTGCAACCTCTGCCTCCTGGGTTCAAACAGTCCTCCCATTTCAATCTCCTGAGTAGCTAGGATTACAGGTGTGCGTCACCATGCCTGGCTAATTTTTTTGTATTTGTTCTTATTTTTATTTTTGAGATGGAGTCTTGCTGTGTCCCCCAGGCCGGAGTGCAGTGGTGCAGTCTTGGCTCACTGCAACCTGTGCTTCCCGGGTTCAAGTGATTCTCCTGCCTCAGCCTCCCAAGTAGCTGGAGATGCACGAGACCACGCCCAGGTAATTTTTGTATTTTTAGTAGAGAGGGTTTCACCATGTTGGCCGTGCTGGTCTCGAACTCCTGACCTCAGGTGATCTGCCTGCCTCGGCGTCCCAAAGTGCTGGGATTACAGGTGTGAGCCACGGCATCCAGCTTTTTTTGTGTTTTTAGTAGAGATGGGGTTTCATCATGTTGGCCAGGCTGGTCTCGAACTCCGGACCTCACGTGATCTGCCCGCCTCAGCCTCCTAAAGTGCTAGGATTACAAACATGAGCCACCGTGTTCAGCCTTGTATCTTCGGTAATACTGAGTTTTCCATTCTTTTTTTCATCTGTATATTAAGATTTAAAATTTTATCTTTAGTGAAGTGTGCGGCAACTCATTGGTTTTTTTAATTAAAAACTTTTTTTTTTTTTTTTTTAGAGATGGAGTCTTGCTGTGTTGCTCAAGTTAGTCTTCAACTCTTGGCCTTGAGTGATCTGTTTGCCTTGACCTCCCAAAGTGCTGGGATTACTGAACCACAGTGCTTGGCTTAGTTTCTAGTTTAATGGGTTCGACACGGTACCTTTAAAAAAATTCTTACATGTTTAGAAGGAAAATGCATAATTTTTTACTATATAGACATCATATAAAAGCATATATAATATACTTTTAGCTTTCTTTTTTATCGTTAAGTACATTTGTTCTCATTTTTCTTTGTCTTAATTTTATTTAAAATGTGTGTACTTGTATTTGGCCGGGCGCGGTGGCTCATGCCTGTAATCCCAGCACTTTGGGAGGCTGAGGCGGGTGGATCACGAGGTCAGGATATTGAGACCATCCTGGCTAACACGGTGAAACCCTGTCTCTACTAAAAATACAAAAAATTAGTCAGGTGTGGTGGCGGGCGCCTGTAGTCCCAGCTACTCGGGAGGCGGAGCTTGCAGTGAGCCGAGATCGCGCCATTGCACTCCAGCCTGGGCAACAGAACGAGACTCTGTCTCAAAAAAAAAAAAAAAAAAAAAAGTATGTACTTGTATTTAAACCATAAAGCTTGTGTTTTTAAAAATGTTTTTCCTTTGCTAATTAACTTAATTTCAGTGTTGGCATTTATATTCTTCAGTTTTCTTAGAGTTAAAAAAAATGTAATCGCTGTTATTGAGTACTTACTGTATGAAACCTTTATTAACTCATTTAACACTGATAGAACTGTTATCTCCATTTTATAGATGAGGAAATTAAGCCACAGAGAGTTAAGTGACTTGCCCAGGGTCACCCAGTTAGTAGAGAGTGGAACTGGGATTCCATCTCAGGCAGTCAGGTTCCAGAGCCCATGGTTTTTAACCAGTAAGCTCTCATACATAACTGTTTGTAATGGTTAACTTTTGAACTGAAGCTTATATTTGAATTTTCCAAATGTTAATGTGTGAGTGAGTAATTTATTTTTCCTTGTGATTTCATTGTTTAGGGGGTCTTTACTTTCTGAAAATAATTGGCATAAGAACAAGATCTTGTAGGATGAATTGACCTAGAACATTTCAGAGATAATAGTACATAGTTGGAGTGGGGAGAAAAGGCTGTATTTGGGTTTAATCTTGAAAAATGAAACAAAACTATGAAAACATTCGTGTTATGGTTGCAACTATGTGTTAAATTATTAGAATGAAAGAAGAATGAATCAAGTGTTGGTTGCTTAAAAAATTTTACATAATTTTTCTGAGAAAATTGTAAGATCACATGAAACTATCCATGTTATGATGGACTTTTGCAGTATGATCATAAAGACAGTCCTTTTTGCCAAAATATTCAAGGGCTTCATTAGTTTTCCTAACTTTACTTTGATTTTCAGATTTTCTTTTGACCTCCTGGTAATCTCATCTTTGTTAGTTCTCCAGTTATTAATTTACAATCTGTTAAAATGCTTTCAGCTCCAAGTAACTGTTTAAGACTTAAAGTGCTTAAATATTGAGAAAATTTATCCCATATAATTAGAGGTCCAGAGGTAGGGTAGGCTCCACACATACTACAGTCAGTGGGTCACTGATGTCTTTGAGGACACGGGTACATTTTGCCATCTTTGATGTTCACTCATCTTTATATTGGTAACAAGTGGACCATAGGGCTTCCAGGATTCACATTGAGACCCAGTAATTCTTGGAGGAAGTAGGACCATCCTTCGTGTGTGTGTGTGTGTGTGTGTGTGTGTGTGTGTTTTTAATCCCACCATAGTCCATTTTGTGCTGCTATAACAGATACTACAGACTGGGTAATTTATAAAGGAAAGAGATTTATGTGGTTCACAGTTCTGGAGGCTGAGAAGTCCAAGATCAAGGGGTTGCATCTGGTGAGGGCCTTCTTGCTGTCTCATAACATGGTGGAAGACATCTCAGAGCAAGATGGTGTATGCTCAAAACAGAAAAAAGGGGTTGAATTCCTGTGGTAACTAACCCACTCCCATCATAATGTTATTAATCGATTGATGGGGGTGGAATGCCCATGGCCGAATCACTTCTTAGTACTGTTACAGTTAAATTTCAACATGAGTTTCAAGATTCAAACCATAGCAGCTCTCTTAAGGTATCATTTACATACAGCTAAATGCATAAATCATGTATACATATAGCTTGGTACATTTTTACTGTGTATACATACCTGTGTAGCCACCAACCAGGTCTGGATATAGAACACACTTAGGCCATTAAGTTCCCTCATGCCCCTTCCCAGTCAGTATCTTTCCAAATACTCATTTTTTTCAGTTGCTTTGTAAAGAGTTTTCATCATTTTCAGTGACTTCATAAAGGCCTACATCTTTTGGAATGTTTGCACTTTCACTTTGTAGATAATATGCATTGTGTTGCTTTGTAATTGAAATAACCTGTCAATCATTGAGAGACTGACAGGGCAAAGGTGAAATGGCCTGACATAGAGGCTAATGCTGCTTTGGGAGGGATGTTTAATGGGGACTGATATTATAAATGTTTAGTTCATTAGCGGATATTTTTGTGTTAAGAATACTTTTGCTTCCCTGGCAACTTCTGTGTCTGATAATGAACTTTGATTTTAAGACCCTTGTACCTATTTTGTTCTGTATTACATTTTTACATATATGTCGTTATAGATTCTCTAATTTATTGCATTGGTCTATTACTCCTATGCAATCTGTTAGCTGTGAGCCGTTAGATCTTTATGAAATTTAGATTTGATCAGCTCAGCCATGAGTCTGAACTACTTCAGTGCCTTCCCATTGCTCTTGGAATTAAGACCAAGCTCCACTAAGCTCCTCCTCATTATGGCCTAAGTCCTGCATGATTTTACTTTCTCAGTGATTCCAAAGTAAGTAAAATGACCCAATAAGAAAAATCCTCAACAATAACTTACAAAAAAGTAAAAATGTGCATAGGTATGACCCCTTGCCTTAGACTTACAGTTTAGTGGGGGAGGAGACATTAATTTTCAAGAGCTGGCAGAGCATAGTGGCTCATGCCCATAATCCCAGCAGTTTGGGAGGCCGAGGTGGGTGAATCAGTTGAGCCCAAGAGTTCAAGACCAGCTTAGGCAACATGGTCTATCTCTACAAAAAATACAAAAAATAATATTAGCTGGGTGTGGTGGTGCACACCTGTAGTCCTAGCTATACTCAGGAGATTGAGGTAGGAGGATCACTTGGGCCTGGAATGTTGAGGCTGCTTTTTTTTCAAGGTGTTTGCATTTTGGGGTTAGTCAAGTTTAATAGAATCAGCATTGACTTCAGAGCCATTCTGCTATTTACTGGCTGTGAGACCTTGACTTTCCCAAACCTTAATTTCTTTTTTTGCAAAATGGGATTAATAATTCATTGCCTTGTTTTGAAATTTGCTATAATGTAGTTAGAGTTTTTATGGATTGGGCATATTCTGTTTATTGTTTTCTTTGTATTGTACCATGAGATTAAAACAAAAAATAAAGTTCAAGCTTCTGAATGTTGTTTTGCCTTTTTTGCTTGCTTGCTTTTTCTTGTTTTGAGACAAGGCCTGACTGTTACACAGGCTGAAATGCAGTGGCACGATCATAGCTCACTGCAACCTGGAACTCCTGGGCTCAAGCCATCCTTGCACCTCGGCTTCCTAAGTAGCTGGGACTATAGGCACCTGCCATCACACCCACTGTTGCCTTTTTTAACTTTTAATATGAAAGTTTCTGTTTTTTAGGCACTCTGAAAGCAAATAGCCAGTTAAATTCTTAGAGTACCTGTATTTTAAAATGATGTTTATAATTTAAGATGAATATTTAAATTAAAAACCAGCACCCAGACATAGAATGGTTATTCGCATTACTTAGAACTAAGTTCTCCCCCTAGATCTGTCACCCTACCTTCCCTTCATAATGTGTGGTTCCCGTGTGGTCAGCCATCCTATCTAAACTTTCTCCTGAAAAAAAGGCCATGCACGGTGGCTCACGCCTGTAATCCCAGCACTTTGGGAGGCTGAGGCGGGTGGATCATTTGAGGCCAGGAGTTCTAGACCAGCCTGGCTAACTGGTGAAACCCCGTCTCTACTAAAAATACAAAAATCAGCTGGGCGTGATGGCGCATGCCTATAATCCCAGCTACTCGGGAGGCTGAGGCATGAGAATAGTTAGAACCCGGGAGACAGAGGTTGCAGTGAGCAGAGATTGCACCACTTCACTCCAGCCTGGGCAACAGAGTGAGACCCTGTCTCACAACCAAGCAACAACAACAGAAAACAAAAAAAATCTACTGAGAAAACCTTCCCCTGCACCCTGGGGCACACAGAAGAGATGTCTTAACTTGGCATTCAGGGCCCTCGAGAAACAGTTCAGCAGTGCCTTTCAATACTCCCCATGTGAATTCACTTCAGAATGGTCGTTTATTGTTTTCCAAAGGTACCAGTGAAGTTGCGGTTTCATTACTTTTATTCTGCCTGTCTTCTGGAAAGCTGCCTTCTCTGTGCTCACCTCAATCCCATTCTTGCTTTAGTTTCCTCTTCTGGTTTGTCTTTAGTGATTGTTCCAGGCTGAGTCTCTCTCTTTTCATAGTTTTTGTCGACTAGCTCTTTTGGTGTGTCATACATACATTTTTCCCTTAAAAAAATGGAGTATAAACTCATGACACATTTCTCTGAAAACTTTATATCATGCTGGGTTCAATGAGACACTGTTAATAACTTTTTTGAATAAATTAAAAAAACTAAACTCATGACTATTGATTGTTTTTGGCCTCTCATTTTATTCTTTATTTGTTGTAGAGATGAGTGTCTTGCTGTGTTGCCCAGGTTGGTCTCAAATTCCTGGCTTCTAACGATCCTCCCACCTCAGTCTTCCAAAGTGCTGGAATTACGGCTGTGAGCCACTGCACCCTCATTTTATTCTTTAGCTAAATCATCTGATTTTTAATAAAGGTATTGGGACAGTACTTTAAACAATTTTATATTGTACATAGGATGTTTTGGTAAGTGACAAAGTGAAGATGTCATGGTATAACATTTTAACCAAAATTTTCAATATGCACTTGAAAATGTAAAGACAAGACATCAAATATATTTGGTTTTATTTTTCCTGCCTGGAAATGTTATACAAAATAAGAATCTTGTCACCCAATCAGCAGTTCTGTTTCCCTGTAACATATTGACTGTTAGTTTTTTCTGAGTCTGTAAAAAGTTACTAAAATTAGAAACTAATACAGTAAGGGCTTTACAAAAACTTTACATAAATTTATGCAGATCTTGGGTACACTTCTGAGGTAGGCAGTTAATTTTTTGTGACCTCCACATCTACTCTTCCCCTGTTTTCATAAATGCTCCCATCATTATTAGCCAGGGTTCTCTAGAGAAACAGAACCAGTATTTATTTAAAGGAATTGGCTTACATGATTATGGGAGCTGGTAAGTCTGAAAATTGTAAGGCCAACAGGCAGGCTGGAAACTCAGGCAAGAATTGATGTTGCATCTTGAGTCTGAAATTTGCAGAGCAAGTCAGTAAGCTGGAAACTCAAAACAGGAGGATTTCTGTGTTACAGTTTTGAGGCAGAATTGCTTTCTCTGGCTTGGGTTTGCTGGCAGTCTTTGGCATTCCTGGGCTTCTAGGTCCATCACTTCAGTCTCATGCTTCTGCAGTCACATGGCTGTCTTTTCCTGTCTGTCTTCAGTTGATGTTTTCTTCCTCTTATAAAGACACCAGCCATATTGGATTAAGGGGTCCACTCTACTCCGGTGTGACCTCATCTTAACTAATTACATCTGCAAAGACCCTGCTTGTAAAAGAGGTCACATTGTGATATACTGAGGGTTAGGACTTCAACATCAACTTCTTGCCTGAGTTTCCTCTTTGAGTATGGACCACAGTGGTCTCATTCATCTCTCTCATTAGTCAGTTGAACTAATTGTCTCAGGTGACAGATACAGAGGGAGACATGCATGTACACATTAAAAATAAATATATGCAAAGATTCCACAGTAAAGCAGCTAGAGCTAATGAACGACTTCAGCAAAGTTGCAGGGTACAAGATCGTCACACAAAAATCAGTTATTTCTATACACCTACGATAAACAACTGAAAAAAATTAAACCAGTTTCAGGCTAGGTGTGGTGGCTCGTGCCTGTATTTCCCAGCACTTTGGGAGGCTATGATGGGAGGATCACTTGAGGCCAGGAATTTGAGACCAGCCTGGGCAACATAGACTGTCTCTTTAAAAATAAATTTTATATAAAAACAATTTCATTTACAGTAGCATCTAAAGAAATAGACACCTAGGAATAAATTTAACCAAGGAAGTAAAAGACTTGTACACTGAAACTATAAAATATTGTTGAAAGAAAAGACTTCAATAAATAAAAAGACTTTGTCTTCATGAATTTGATATTGACTTGATAATTGTTAAGATGTGATAGTTGATAAGACTTGATATTGTTAAGGTGACAGTACTACTTAAATTGATATGCAGACACAATGTAATCCTTATCAAAATCCCAATGGCGTTTTTTGCAAAAATAATTCATATGGAATTTCAAGGGACCCCAAATAGCCAAAATAATCTTGAGAAAGAACAGAGTTGGAGGAGACACTTCCCGATTTCAAAACTTAACTTTGCAGTTACAGTAATCAAAACAGGTAAAGGCATAGTAAGGCATAGTAAGGACATACCTATAGACCAGACCTACAGACCAGTGAATAGAATAGAGAGCCCAGTAAACCCTACATTCAATAGATTTTTGATGACGGTGACAAGAACTTTCTCCTGAGAGAAGGGATAATCTTTTCAAATGACACTAGGGAAATGATATTCCCAGGTCTTTTCAAAGAGAGTTTAGTGTTTTTTTCTTAAAACATCAGTGCCTACTTTCAGAGTTTCTCAACCTCAACATTATTGATGTTTGGGGCCAGATAATTCCCTGTTACAGGGTTGTACTGTGAATTGTGGGATGTTCAGCAGTATCCCTAGTTTGTACCCACCAAATACCAGTAGTACACACCTTAACCTTTCTCTCCCAGAAGAGACAACCAGAATGTCTCTACATACTGCCAGATGTTTATGAGGGCTAAAATCACTCTTGGAGAACCTCTTTAAATTCTGTAAAATGTCAGCAACTACTATATAAATTACACATTTTAAAAAATATGTTCAACATATTTTAAACTCTTAAATGCTTTAAGTGAGATGAGGTGGCATTCATGCCGTTTCCTACTTTTATTACAAAATGCACATATCTGTTTGGTTGCTTAGACTTTAATAGACTAGCCTAGTACCCCAACCACAATTCATAAGCAGTTTCAAGAAAGAAAATCAGTTTGTATCCTAAAAATCATAAGCTCATTTATAAATTGGAACTGACTGAAGAAAAAAAATCAGCTTTTGAATTTTAACGTAAGTGAAATGGAAAAAATAAAACACTTTTAAAGAAGTTGAGGTACTTCATTGTTAATTTATTGCAAATACTTAAAATAAACTTATTTTTAAAAATTAGCTTTTGAGTTCCAAAGACCTGATATTAAATGTCCCTACTGATCCAGAGGCCTGATAGCTGAATATCCAAAACATGCATGCCACAGGGTATAAGTCCTTCGCCACAGACCAGAGCATCTCTGAGGCTAACCTTTGGGTAATGTTTGTTCACACCTGGTGCAAATTAAGTGGTCTAACCAATTACATATGATAACTTTGATAAGTAATATTAATAGATATTATTTGTTGAATATTTAAAGATAGGCCAGGCAACTTCACATGGATCATTTCATTTAATGGATTCGAATAAGCCATGAGATTCATGTCGTCATTGCTATTTTACAGTGTAGGAAACCAAGGCTTAGGATACTTAAGTGACTTGGCTGGAGTCATACAGTAGATAAATGACAGCTGAAATTCAGATCTAAGTCCTGCGTAACTCCAAAGTCCTTGCTCTTAATACTTTCTATAGCCTCTTATCATTTTACCTTTCAATGCTGTTTCTCAAATTTCATTTTTCATCCTTAAGATCACATCCAATGCTGTCTCAAGTCTCATGTTGGAGTTTGTGTTGGAAGCAGTAGGAAATATGGCAGTTGGGCTGGGGTGTTAAAGACTTTGAGTGACAGTTGGCTGGGTGCGGTGGCTCACGCCTGTAATCCCAGCACTTCGGGAGGCAGAGGCAGGCGGATCACGAGGTCAGGAGATCAAGACCATCCTGGGTAACATGGTGAAACCCCGTCTCTAATAAAAATACAAAAAAAAAAAAAAAAATTAGCCAGGTGTGGTGGCAGGTGCCTGTAGTTCCAGCTATTCAGGAGGCTGAGGCAGGAGAATGGCGTGAACCTGGGAGGTGGAGCTTACAGTGAGCCGAGATTGCGCCACTGCACTTCAGCCTGGGCACTGGGCGACAGAGCAAGACTCCATCTCAAAAAAAAAAAAAGACTTTGAGTGACAGTTTAAGGAACAGAACTAACATGCCACATACTTCCTGTACATTATGTCTTCCAGTCTGTAAGCCACCATACAAGGAACATGTCTTCATTAATGTCAAGCCTGCATGGTTAGTAAGTAGTGGCACCTAGACCTGAACCCAGCTTTGTCTCATTTCCAAGCCTATATGCACCTTACCCTAAGTGTTTTATTCAAAATAATTTGAACTTTTCCACTGGATTAATGACTTCCAGTTTGTGAGCCCTGGGGGGCGTCTGCGCCATTCCTTTAAAGAATAGTTGAACCCCTAGGTATAGCAAGATTTGTCTGTAATCCAAAGATGCCAGCCTTTACATGCATTATATTTCAACTATATGTAGATGCTTTTCTGATAATGTATAGATTCATTTAAAAGCTTGCAAATATAATGTGCTTTTAAATCACATTTTTTCAGTCAACATATACAGTATTAAAAGTAGAGCAATTATTCATGAAGTTAAAAGGTCTTTTCATCTTTGGAAATGTTAAGAACCACATTTTTTTTTTTTTTTTTTGAGACGGAGTCTCGCTGTGTCACCCAGGTTGGAGTGCCATGCGCGATCTTGGCTCTCTGCAGCCTCCGCCTCCTAGGTTCAAGAGATTCTCCTGCCTCAGTCTCCTGAGTAGCTGAGATTACAGGTGCCTGCCACTATGCCCAACTAATTTTTGTATTTTCAGTAGAGATGGGATTTCTCCACTTGGCCAGGCTGGTCTTGAATTCCTGACCTCAGGTGATCTGCCCGCTTTGGCCTCCCAAAGTGCTGGGATTACAGGTGTGAGCCCCTGCACCCAGCTGAGAACCACTGTTCTACATAGATGTTTTCTCTATTTAATCTGTTTCTTAGGTGGAGATTGGCAGCCATTTAACATTCTCAAAATAAAGGAGGAAACCTCTAAACAATGAAAGTATTTAAAGCTACCGCAAGAATAACTGCAATCTTGTTTTTTGTTCTCTAGGTGAAGTAGAATTTTGTGAAAAAACCAAAATGTTTTGTGAATTGTTACTAGTTACCTACAAAGGCAATCCATAAAAATAGTACAAACAAATTGTGAGTAGGAGAAAAACTTAAACTGTTAAGACATTATAGTCTTTTCTTATAAATTATAATTTTTAGAAAATAAACTGAAAGGATCAAATGATGTCTTTAAAATTAGGAAACAAAATCTGTGGGTATGCTATTACCTAGGATTAAAAAAACAAAACAAAACAACTAACTCTTGCTAGATGATGCTAGATGATGCTTTCAAAAGAAATGTAGTCCAAAAATGAGCACTGGCACTTTTTGCTGGTACATGGAGAAACTTTGAGAGTGAAGGCATATTAATACTTTCAAGTTGTAAATAGGCTGGAATTTGGGCTTGTGATTTTATAGTTTTAGAATTTATATCATTAGACTTTTAATATTGGATATTAGTTTATGCCTTTTTTTTTTTTTTTGAGAGATGGTGTCTTGCTCTGTCACTCAGGCTGGAGTGTAGTGGTGCGATCTCAGCTCACCGCAACTTCCGTCTTCCAAGTTCAAGTGATTCTCTTGCCTCAGCTTCCCAAGTAGCTGGGACTACAGGCGTGTGCCACCACGCCCAGCCAATTTTTTTTTTTTTTTTTTTATAGTAGAGACAGTTTCACTATATGTTGGTCAGGCTGGTCTCAAACTCCTGACCTCAGGTGATCCATGCGCCTCCCAAAGTGCTGGGATTACAGGCATGAGCCAAAGTCCCTGGCCTTTGTACAGATTTGTTTTGCATACTTCTCAGCCTTAGTGGGGTTAATTGTGGCTTGGCAAATCAAGAAAAGGAGTTCTGTGCTGTTTTCAGACTGCAGAATCTTGTTGCTATGCAACAAAAATTGTCAGTCAGTATAGGGTATAGTAAATTGGTATTCTCTGTCCCTTTTCACCACATGCTCATTTTGTAATCTGAGAGAAGTGGTTTGGGGCTAGTTTGCAAGGTTTTATTTTAAAACAAGCATTTAAAAAATTTTGTTGCTATTTGTAATTGGTTATATTTAAGGTCGGTGAAGTCTTTCTGTACTTATTAGAAGATACAATAAAATGCTAGTGTTCAAAGGGTTTATAGATCTGTTTCCAAGTTGTTTCAGGTTAGAGCAGTGTATTTTTGTTTTGATGCTGTAACAGGGGTAATATTGCCAACTTCCAAAGAGTAAATTTTAGCTTGAGAATTCAAGTTGTATAATTTGAACATCAGAAGTTTATTGTAAGCACATCATATTATTTTTAAATTTATTTATGAAAAACATGAACCCAAAAAACCCTTTTATTAATAAAGTTTTTTAAATAGGAACCCTAAACTTGTATGAAGTCTCATGTATGATAATTTATTTTCTGCCAGGAGAAATTAAAATGCCTTTATAGCAAATGGGTGATGGCTAATAGCCTTCTAAAAATTGTGATAAAATATATATAACACAAAATTTACCATTTTAACCATTTCGAGTGTTTCACATAGTTGTGCAAATATCACCTGTTCATCTCCTGGATAACAACCTTTTGCATCCCATTTAGTAACTTAGTCCAGACTGTCTTCTAAATCCTTTAATTCGTTTAATCTTCGTAAGAGCCCTATATGTACGAGAAGTACTTTTGTTCCAAATGAGAAGAGTGAGGCACAAAAAGGAACACAAAAGTAGTAATTAGTGGAGCCGGAATTCAAACACCAACAGTCCAACTCTTCTGTGCTCTCAACTGTTATGCTATGTTACCCTCTTTTGGAATTACTTTCTTTTTGTTTAGTGGTTAAGAGCATTGATTTTAAAAAAAAATTACTTTCTGTAGCTTTTCCAAGTAAAGTTAATACAGTTTAACAGCATTTTGGACTGTTAACAAATTTAGTTTGGCTATAAATCCCTGCAATCTTCTAGACATTTTTTTTCTAAATATTTCAAAAGGATGCAGTTTATGTTATTTTATATTGTGTTATTTGTATATGAAATTATACATATTATGGTTAATTATATAGAAAGGACTTACTTTCCTTTTTCAGTTTGTTTCTGGACCATTTTTCATGCCATTCCTTCCAATAGAGAATGCAAATCATTTTCTGGTCATTTAATGTAAATAGGAAGGTACACTTGCTGTTAGAGAATTTTAATATGATGCCATCCAAAGACTAAAGCCAGTTGGCATTGGATCATCTACTTAGTATTCTCTAAATTTATGATCTTCTTTTTCACAAATAATCTGGAGTTAATTGTAGTATTGGCAGTTTAGAATAAAGAGCAATAGGGAGGAGTAAAAAGGGAGAAAAACATTGCAAGGAGTCATTAACTTCCAATTGATGAATAGAGATGAGTTTTTGCAGACTCTGCTTTTTTTCTGCCATTCTTAAGCATCCTTAAGGAGCTTACTTTCCTTTGATTTTTTTTCCCCACCTTCTACTTTTTTTTTTTTTTTTTTTTCTGGGACAGTGTCTCACTCTGTTGCCCAGGCTGGAGTGCAGTGGCATGATCTCGGCTCACTGCAACCTCCGCTTCCCAGATTCAAGCAATTCTCCTACCTCAGCCTCCCGAGTAGCTGGGATTACAGGTGCACTCCACTACCACCTGGCTGATTTTTGCATTTTTAGTAGAGGTGGGGTTTCACCATGTTGGCCAGGCTGGTCACAAATTCCTGACCTCAAATGATCCACCTGCCTTGGCCTCCCAAAGTGCTGGGATTATAGGCGTGAGCCACAGCGCCCAGCCTTTCCCTGCCTTCTTTTTTTTCTTCCGAGATGGAGTCTTGCTCTGTCACCCAGGCTGAAGTGCAGTGGCGTGATCTCGGCTCACTGCAACCTCTGCCTCCCAGATTCAAGCGATTCTCCTGACTCAGCTTCCCAAGTAGCTGGTGTTACAGGCACTGTCCACCACGCCCATCTAATTTTTGTATTCTTAGTAGAGATGGGGTTTCACCATGTTGGCCAGGCTGGTCCCGAACTCTTGACCTCGTTATCTGCCCGCCTCGGCCTCCCGAAGTCCTGGGATTACAGTTGTAAGCCACTGCGCTTGGCCCATATTTCTGTCTTGCTCAACCAGACTTACTCTCTAGTCAGTTTGCTTTTCATATCTGTTCACAGTTGCACCATCTTTTTTTTTTTTTTTTTTTTTTGAGACGGAGTTTCGCTCTT
The DNA here is from genome assembly GCF_028858775.2 of Pan troglodytes. Classification (NCBI taxonomy): domain Eukaryota; kingdom Metazoa; phylum Chordata; class Mammalia; order Primates; family Hominidae; genus Pan; species Pan troglodytes. The sequence goes on from NC_072398.2 coordinate 23,668,431, forward strand.
GTTGCCCAGGTTGGAGTGCAATGACGCGATCTCCACTCACCACAACCTCCGCCTCCCAGGTTCAAGCAGTTCTCTGCTTCAGCCTCCCGAGTAGCTGGGATTACAGGCATGCACCACCATGCCCGGCTAATTTTGTATTTTTAGTAGAGATGGGGTTTTTCCATGTTGAGGCTGGTCTCGAACTCCTGACCTCAGGTGATTTGCCCACCTTGGCCTCCCAAAGTGCTGGGATTCCAGGCGTGAGCCACTGTGCCCGGCCTAGTTGCACCATCTTTTAAAAAAATGTTCTTCTTTTATTTTTGTGCATTTATATATGTGTGATTATACTTGATACATTTTTTGCCTTGTTCATTTGATATGTTTTGCATTTTCTATGTTTTTTAAAAACTTAGAATTTTATTAGTTGCATATTTCACTGTAATTTACTTACTTCCTTTAAAATGGCTATTTATGTGGTTTACAGGGATTTTGTGTAATGAATAATGCTTTCATGAACCCAAAGGTTTTTTTCCCCTCCTAATTGCAGACTAATTCCTTAAGATGGATTTCCAGAAATAGTATTAGATCCCTGAAGGAATAGAAACGGTTTTAAAAGCTCTTGAATCTTATTGCCAAAATGCTTTCCAAAAGTGTTGTACCAGTTTTCATGCCAGCCAGCAAATATATGGAGTGTCCATTTCACCTCAGCCAGCAATAGGAGGGAATGTTTTGATGCTGACCTTTAAATCTAAGAAGAATTGATTTACAGCTCTGCTGGGCTTCTATCCTGAATTACACCCAGAATTATAACCGTGGTTGAGATTGGATTAGAAAGAAGGAAAGCCTGGTTTACCAGTTTCTGCCCCTTCAGCTGCTTATATTCTGTTTTGCCCAGTTAAGGTGAATTCTTTTGGAAACATGAAGTAACTGCCTTTTTCTGCTTTTCAGCCCCCTTAATTATTTTGATAAGTTGGTAGGGGACAAAACAGTGTATGTTTATAAGTTGGTAGGGGACGAAACAGTATATATTTCACATGACATTTCCCTTGAGAGCTGGGATAGGTTTGGCTCTCTTCTCCACTCCACCACTGGGCTTGGTGTGTTTGGAGGCGTCTGAAAGTTACATTCAGTAGCCACCTTGTCCAGGGGTGCTAATTAGATGTAGCCTGAGTCACTGCTACTTCTTTAGCTAGGAAATCATTAACAACTCTGGAGGTAAAGTAGCTTTTCCCTAAGAACTTGTTAGATAATTTAGTATTAAGTATGGAAAATTTTCTCCCTGAATAGAAGGAGGGTCAGGGGACACCATTCCTACTGAAAGTTGATAACAGGGAGGTCTTATCTGGTCTCCTCTGGCCTCATAACAGCATTCAGCACAGTTGACCATTCTGGCCTCGAGCCACTTTGCAGTGATTTTAAGCTCCCTTGGTTCTCTCCTTATCTCATTGGCTGTATCTTGTTCCTTTCCTCCCTTTTCATTTTCTTCTCCCCATCAGTCTTCCCCTCCTCCACAATGTTACTCCCTGGGCTTTACAACCTGTGTGCTGCTTATTCCTAGATTTATTTTTTACCTAGCTCTTGCTCCTGAGCCCTAGATAAATAAGCTGGCATCTTAATTCTCTTTGTATAATTAATAGGCACTTTAAATACCATGTGTCCAAATCAGGGTGTTGTGATATTTTCATACAAGTTTATACTTAGGTGTTTCAGTAACATTTTTCCCAAAGTTTCAGACATAAAAATAACGTAGGGGGCTAAATTATAAATAATATCAATTTAAGACACATTGTATTAAAACTATCTTTCTCATTTTGTAAACTGTAGAGCCCATAATTTTTCTTTTGATAGGCCAGAAGAAAGTTTACCTATTTCCTTCCCAATGACTGAGAACAAAAATTCTCACTAGAGGATTTTATTTATGTGTTTTTCTCATATGATATGTACTTGTGTCATGAAATACCATTCCTCTTTCTCAGTTTAGTGTCTCATATGTCAGCTGACAATGATTTGAACTGTATTGCATGGTGATACAACTTGTCCACTCAGCTCATTTTCACTAGTATCAGTGCCTTTGTAGTGTATTTATTTGAACGCTATTGTGGTTTTGCCTTTATAAAAATAACTAGAGAATAGAAGAAAGGAAATGTTAATGCTAACACAGTTGAGATAAAGATGGAAGTCACTTGGTTTTCCAAAAGTGGTAATTCTTTGGTGTTGTAGTCTGTTCTTGCTGCTATAACACAACATCTTAGACTAGGTAATTTATAAACACAAATTTATTTCTCACAGTTTTGGAGCCTGGGAAGCCCAATATTAAGTTGCCAGAGATTCAGTGTTTGGTTGAATGCTGCTCTCTGCTTCATAGATGGCGCCTTGTTGCTGCATTCTCACATGGTAGAAGGCACAAAGGCAGGAGGGCCTAGCTCTTTTTTAAGGGCATAAATGCCATTCACGAGGTTGGAGGCCTTGTGACCTATTCACCTCCCAAAGGCCCCACCTTGCAATATCATCACCTTGGTGATTAGTTTCAACATAGGGATTTTGGAGAGACACATACATTCAAACTGTAGCATTTAACCTCAGTAGAACGATACCCAGTTTGTACTTAAGCTGACTGTTTATCAGACAAGATTTTTTTGTTGGCACTGATAGAAACTCAAGTTAGTTCTCCTGGTAGAGGCAAAGTGAGAGTTGCTGGAGCTAGGGCAGCTTGAGGACCTCAAAGATGAGAACAGAGCTGACCATTTTGGTTAAATAGGACTCTCATATTTGCTTAGCTTTATTTTTTTTCCCTGCAGTCTTTCTTCATGGTTTTTCTAGATTCCCATTATTCCAGCTTTCATAAATGGAGAGTCAAAGGATGTTTCCTGTAATCTTCAGGGAGGAAAATCCTGAAAAAGACTGGTAAAGTCCGACTTGCATCTTTGTCCCTTCTTCTTTAATGGGGGATGAGGTACTGTGGTGGGCACCAATGGGTAGAAGGAACAGAGTTCTAAAATGGAAGAAGGAATGCTGGCAATGGATATCTACTATGATAATTCAACTAAAGAGGACAATAGCAAAATTAAGTTATATTTTAAAAATACAGGAGGCCAGGTGTGGTGGCTCATGCCTGTAATCCCAGCACTTTGGGAGGCCGAGGTGGGTGGATCACCTGGGGTCAGGAGTTTGAGACCAGTCTGACCAACATGGTGAAACCCTGTCTCTCTAAAAATACAAACAATTAGCCGGGCACATTGGCACATGCCTGTAATCCTAGCTAGTTGGGAGGCCGAGAATCGCTTGAACCCAGGAGGTGGAGGTTGGGGTGAGCTGAGATCATGTCATTACACTGCAGCCTGGGCAACAAGAGCGAAATTCCATCTCAAAAAATAAACAAAAATACAGGAAACGTGTTGACTGTTTTAGTAATCTGTTATATTGACAGGACCATAGAGTTTGTGGAGGAATGTAGCTTGCACGACTTCTTTTTTTAAAAAGAAGAAAAGGCAGGAGTTCAACTATGTCTTAAGATATTTCTTAAAGAAAACTGGTAAGACAACATCTCATTTCTTGCAAAGTCTCTGAGCAGTTTTTTAAAAATTATTTTTGTCTGCTAAATATTGCTTTAGGTGTGCCAAGAAGACTAGAATTTGAGCTAAGAATTTAAGAAAATTAACTTTATCTGCATTTCATATTTACTTTATCTTGTTTTAAGTGATTGCTTATACCCTAGCTTTTAAAACTAAACATTCATAGCCTAAGGATTTTTCATATCTTTTGACTCTTGGAATGAAAACCCATTTTGAAATTAAGTTTATCGCTCAGCTCTTCTGCTTTCACATGCTTTTCAGGAACAGGTTATGTGTGAGAATAGGGACACTGGAATTCCGAACATCTGACATCCCCATTGTTGACCACAGTTCTCCACCATGAGCTCTATCTGTCACATTAAGGGGTCAGCTGTTTCACATCCCACCAGGTTAGGTGAGCACATAGTCCTTAGCTTTCCCACTTATTTGGTGATGCAGTGATGTAGAAACCATGTAAGATTGTGACCTGGGAAGAATCAACCCTGTGACAGATAACAAAAGCAGAATCCTGGGGCATTTTCCTTTTAGGGGACCTTAATCTGGGCTTCTTCATCCCCGGTGGATAGAGTCCAGTGTTGAGATCACAGCATCCTTTCATTGTCTAGGACAGGTTGTAGCTAAGATTACAGACCTGCACCACCACACCTGGGGAATTTTTATTTATTTTTAAAATATTTATTTGTTTGTTGATTGATTTAGTGGCAGGGTCTTACTCTGTCACCCAGGTTGGAATGCAGTGGTGCAATCTCAGCTCACTGCAACTTCTGCCTCCCAGGTTCAAGCGATTCTCCTTCCTCAGCCTCCCAAGTAGCTGGTATTACAGGCACCTACCACCCCGCCCAGCTAATTTTTATAGTTTTAGTATAGACGCGGTTTCACCATGTTGGCCAGGCTGGTCTCAAACTTCTGACCTCAAGTGATCTGTCTGCCTCAGCCTCCCAAAATGCTGGGATTACAGGTGTGAGGCACCATGCCTGGCCATATTTATTTTTAAAATATTTCTTTGTCCTTTTCTTCCTCTACCAGCTAATCTTAAATTTTTTTTTTCTAAAGACAGGGTCTTGCTGTGTTGCCCAGGCTGGTCTTGAACTCCTGGCCTTAAGCAATTCTCCTGCCTTGGCCTCCCAAAGTGCTGGAATTACAGGCATCAGCCACTGTACCCAACCTATGAAGCTTTTAGTATTTAAAGTTTTTATGTTTTTCAAGAGATTTGTTGCAGCCATAAAAAAGAACAAAATCATGTTCTTTGCAGCTGGAGGCCATTAGCCTAAGCAAATTAATATAGAAACAAAAAACCAAATAACCGCATGTTCTCACTTATAAGTAGGAGCTAAACATTGGTTACACACAGACACAAAGATGGGAACAATAAACACTGGGGATTCCAAAAGCAGGGGAGGAAGTCAAGAGTGAAAAACTACTTATCGGGTACTGACTGGGCCTGGTGGCTCACGCCTGTAATCCCAGCACTTTGGGAGGCCGATGTAGGTGGATCATAAGGTCAGGAGAGCGAGACCATCCTGGCTAACACAGTGAAACCACATCTCTACTAAAAATACAAGAAAAAAATTAGCCGGGCGTGGTGGCATGCGCCTGTAATCCCAGCTACTCAGGAGGCTGAGGCAGGAGAATGGTGTGAACCCAGGAGGCGGAGCTTGCAGTGAGCTGAGATTGCACCACTGCACTCCAGCCTGGGTGACAGAGCAAGACTCCGTCTCAAAAAAAAGAAAAAAAAAAACAAACCCAACAAAAAAACACTACTTGTCAGGTACTATGTTCACAACTTGGGGGGCGGGAAGCCCAAACCTCAGCATCATGCAGTGTACCTGTGTAACAAACCTGCATACCCCTGAATCTAAAAAAAAGAAAAATTTGTTAATGGAAGTATTATCATATTTTTGAATATACAAGTGAAATTATGAGTCTTTGCTGATAAAGACTTAATTTCTTTTTTTCTTTTCTCAGTCACCAGGTTAGTACTGGTGAGCTCAACAACATAAATGAGATAGCCTGTAATCTAACAGCCTTAGGGGAAGCATTTTTACCAATATTAAGCCAAACAGAAAAATTGGGAAATATAATTTAGAAAAACAAGGGAATGAATTTACTTTGCTAATTATAGACAAAATTAAAACCACCGTTGTTTTATTTTTCTCTAAGCCTGTTTTTTCAGAGATCTCTTAAATCCGTAGTAAGAACTCTAGTGTCTTGAAAAATTCTATCTGCCTTTCTTTTGCATTTTAGCATAATCCAGAACCTTTTCTGTAATAAAAAGTTCCCCTACTTTTAAAGCCTTAACTTGCAAGTTTTTCTGTTTCAAGTTGAGAAGGTTCTGTAAACTGGGCCATGGTGGGGGTGCTGGAGTGGAGGATTTCTCTTTATGTCTTATCCCTGTGCCCCTCACTGCTTCTAGTTTTTTCCTTTTGAAATCCATCCTTCGAGTTACTTCCTGGTGCAAATTACTCTCTGTGAACCCCTATCCCCTAGCTCTTATAAGCTGCCCTTACATGCTTAAGGCTTGTGGTTATGTCATTCTGCCATAGTGCTATGGTCTGAATATGTGTATGCTCCCAAGATTCTTAGGTTGAAACCTAACCCCTAAGGTGATGGTATTAAGAGGGTAGGGGCTTTGGGAGGTGGTTAGGTCGGGGGAGCTTGCTCCTTTTGCCCTTCTGCCATATGAGGACAAATAGAAGGTGCCATCCATGAACAGCATGCCCTCACCAAACACCATATCTGTTGGCAATTTGATCTTGGACTTCCCCAGCCTCCAGAGCTGTGAGCAGTACTCACATGTTTATAAATTACTCAGTCTAAGGTATTTTGTTGTAGCAGCAGGAACAACTAAGACACATAGCTTATCAAATATTTAATACAATTTATAACATTTTAACAGCTTAAAAAAAATAGAGATGGGGTCTTGCCATATTGCCCAGTCTGGTCTCGAACTTCTGCGCTCAAAGGATCCTCCTGCCTCAGCCTCCCAAACTGCTGGATTATAAGCTTGAGTCACAGTGCCTGGCCAACACCTTTATTGAGGACATACAATAAATGTCACATATTTAAGGTGTACAATCAAGATAGCAAACATATCCATCACTCCTAATATATAAACATATGAACACAAATTTGAAGGGACATCACCCCATAAGCCTAACACTCAATATGTATAATAACCTTCAGTGTTCTTTTTCAATGAACATAACCATGGACACTTTTCCATGTTGTTACATGGTCTTAATAATAGTATGACTTTTTAAAGAGTTGAGCAATGGCATGTTAAAAACATGTTCTTTACACATCTAAGATGATAGTACATAGATTGTTTCATGTTAGAAGTAGAAACATTTTCAGCTTCTTTTGAAGTGAGAGATACGAAGAGGGAGGCTATGAGAGAATCAAAGAGAGCACAGGGAGTTCTCAGTGGTCTCCCCTCTTCCAAGGCAAATACTCCTGTCTCCAAGGACTGAGTAGAGCTTTGAGAAGGAGGATAGGTATGTCACAGAGAGTAACTAATTTCTGATTAGGTGAAACTGAAGCTGTGTGCTGAGGTAAATGGTAAATTTAGGAGTGACTGCTTGGGATTTATTCAGTTAGAGGTCCATGTAGCAGGTGGGAAATGTTTGTATTTGATGTATGCAGTTAACAAAAGCCAATGAAGAATTTGGGAGATTGAGTGACTGGGCCATTATGGTGTATATGTAAAATAATCTTAGTGGTTGATTAAGAGATAGATTTAAAGAAGTAATTCCCATGGCCATACCGAGTCAGAAGGGTGATAAGTATAATGAGAATGGTTGGTGTGAAAGGTCACACCAAGGTTCTGGAATTTGGTAATAGGATGAGAGCATTGTCACTCTTAAAAAGATGATTAGGCAAGTGGACATGGGTGAAGATTTTCCCAAGGAGATTTGTTTTAATTCGGGACACATTTTATCAAATGATAGTATATCACCATAAGGAAGGAGGCTTTCAAAGACTACAAAGGACTATCTCCACACTTTTTTTTCTTTTTTTTTGACGGAGTCTAGCTCTGTTATCCAGGCTGGAGTGCAGTGGTGAGATGGCGGCTGACTGCAGTCTCTGCCTCCCAGGTTCAAACGATTCTCTTGCCTCAGCCTCCTGAGTAGCTGGGAATACAGGCACCCGCCACCATGCCCAGCTAATTTTTGTATTTTTAGTAGAGACAGGGTTTCGCCATGTTGGCTAGGCTGGTCTTGAACTCCTGACCTTGGGTGATCCGCCCACCTTGGCCTCCCAAAGTGCTGGGATTACAGGTGTGAGCCACTGCACCCGGCCCTATCTCCACATTTAAGGAGCTTATGATCTGATTGAAGTGAACATACCTTCAGAAAATAAGATAGATCTGATAGAAAGTAGCAGGCTGAGATTGAGGCTCCAGATTTGGTAATTGTGTGAAAACAAGAATGAATCAAGTATCCCAAGTTGCATGGAAAAGCAGCGGGTTTGTATTAGAGTCCTGGGACATTTTTGAGACAGAGTTTTGCTCTTATTACCCAGGCTGGAGTGCAGTGGCCGATCTTGGCTCACTGCAACCTCCGCCCCCTGGGTACAAGCGATTTTTCTTTTCTGCCTCAGCTTCCCAAGTAGCTGGGACTACAGGCATGCGGCACCACGCCCAGCTAATTTTTGTATTTTTGGTAGATACGGGGTTTCACCATGTTGGCCAGGCTGGTCTCGATCTCCTGACCTTGTGATCTACCTGCCGCGGCCTCCCAAAGTGCTGGGATTACAGGTGTGAACCACCGCGCGAGGCCTGGTACTTTTCTAGTGATGAAGTGTTGAAACCGCTGGTGGTCACATTGAAAAGCATTCAGAGATACTAGATCACATTACATCTTAATTGCAGATAGTTCCAGCTTTCAAATTAGATTTTTGGTAGGAGCTTAGCACATATCTTTCTGTGGGAACTGTGTTATAATGAGGGCTAGTAGGTTCTCAAGTAGTACACACAAGGCCATTTAATGCATCGTATCCTTGAAGTATGTGTTACGCTATTAGGCTAAACTGTAAGAAATTACTGTTTTTGGAAGTCACAAATCACCAGATGTTGGCAGTTTCACATGGTTCAATCGGTACATTTAATTATCACCAGACATTTTTTTTTAGCTTAGTGAATTTTTAAAATTTATTATCATTTATGTACTTTTTATTTCAATACTTTTAGGGTACAAGTAGTTTTTGGTATCACCAGACATTTGATGTCTATAATTTATTTGGGAAGACACTGAGACTGCAGAATTGACCTGATAGCTGTGTTTTAAAAGCATTTCTCTGAGACCATTCAGGGTTTTAAATTGGGATGTCTGAGACTGAAGGCCCTTCTGCCCCAGGGATTCTCCTTAATCCCAAGTTTCTGATGGGTTTTGTCTCTATAGTCATCCTCCTTCCCCTGATCCCCAAAATAAGACTAGGGAGGTGGGAGTATTTTAGGGTGGTGTTTTTCTTTTCTGTTTTTGAGATGGGGTCTTACTCTGTTGCCCAGGCAGGAGTGCAGTGGCAGGATCTCGGCTCACTGCAACCTCTGCCTCTCAGGTTCAAGTGATTCTCCTGCCTCAGCCTCCCGAGTAGCTGGGACTACAGGTGCTTGCCACCATGCCCAGCTAATTTTAGTATTTTTTAGTAGAAACAGGGTTTTACCATGTTGGCCAGGCTGGTCTCGAACTCCTGACCTCAAGTGATCTGCCCGCCTTGGCCTCCCAAAGTGCTGGGATTACAGGCGTGACCCACCGTGATTGGCAAGGGTGGTGTTTTGCTAACTGTAGGTTAGTTTTTCTAACTGTAGGTTATTAACAGGATTTATCACAAATGAAAGACAATAGAAAATATTCAGGAAACATTGCACATGGTAATGGCAAGTGTTTCATGAAACATTTAGTGTCTGTGCATTTGTGTGTGTGTGTGTGTGTACTGGGTTGTATATGCAGTGTATTTATTTATCACAGGCCTTAAACATTTGAGTAATGCTGATTTGGGAGATGAATTGATGTAGGCTTGGCATCTTGGGGATAGAAGGTAAGCCATTGTAGGGGTCCTCGGACTTCTTTAACCTTTTGCCCTCCTATTGTGGGCCAGAAAGTAGGCCTTCTCTCTCTCCACTGGTGCCATCAAACTCCTCTGAACTCTGGCTCATGTCTTTCCTTTACCTGCATGTCACACAATGTAATTTAGTATAGAGTAGAATCCTTTGGAATTTTTTTAAAGGTGATTCCTGGTAGTTGCTGGTATAAAGGTGGTTAAAAACAGAAAACCTAAAGCACAGAGATAGTGTTCTCATTTAAGTGTTTTAAGTAGAACATGAAACTTTCTAAGTTGAGTTTTTGTAGAGTGATCACTGAGAATTCATCTATATTTCAGAGGAAAACAAGAAAGACTGGTAGGTAGGCACTTGATAGATTTGTGGAATGGGTGGAGACAGTTCTGAGCACCTGTCTAGGATCAGTGAACTACTTATTAGTGAATATGAAGCAGAAGTTGATAATAGGAACAGAGAGGTGATTATCTTCCCCTTTTTTTCTGTGCTGTACTATCTTGGAGAGGTGAGGAGAAAAAGGTTCCAAATTGGCCACTAGATGATTGAAAGAAGTCCCTGTGGCCAATTTTGTATCTGGATGACCATTCTTTTTTAAGTGAGATGCGTGAACCTTTCATATAAAGAGCTGCTGGCAGGATATTGTTTTATTAGGTTTTAGGGATATTGGCCCATGGTTCACTTTTTCTTTCTCCCCAGTTTTTGGAAAAGTTGATTGCTAGTAAGGCTGATTGCTTTCAGGGAATTGTCATTTTCCTCCGGGGGATGTTTGGATGAGAATGGAGACCAGTTTGGCAAGGGCAACAGCTGTTGAACAATCTGTTTGGGATTAGGTGCAAGTTGGTATGTAGTGGAAATCTGCCTCCTGGTTCCTGAAATTATGTTCCTTTGCCTCAAGGATAAATGTTTTCCTGCTCATTCCAGTTACATTCACTTAGTTCTGGCTGGTAATGCTTCTGACTGATAACTTTCCTCTTTTAAGAGAGCTTCCTTGAACGAATAATTGATAGCTACGATGAACAATTAAAAATGTTATGCCTTCCCTTAAGATTTTGCTCAGGATTTAATCATAGGTTGGTGGTAACAGAACGTTTCAGTTCAAAATTAACTGTATATTATCTAACCATTTTGGTAAGGGGAGAGACTTAAGGTGCTTTCTGATGGTTTAGATGGCAGTATCACATGAGATTTATTCATACTGTGTGTTGGAATGTAAATTCTAATAACGTTTGGAAGCATTAGTAGTAAAATTTACTTAGCTGGCTATTCCTAAGCTTACTAGCGAGTTGGAGTTGCATGCGTGAATCATACCTCTGACCAGTTGTGATGATACAAATTAAGTTGAGTTTAAGGAAGAGACTAAATTAATTGCCATCCTGTCACCATACTGTCCACTTAGCACTGTACAGCTAAGATCCTTTCAGTTTTTTAAGTTTTAAGTTTTTTAAAAAATACTTTTTTAATACCACAGATATAAGAACCTGCAATGGGTGCTTTTAATTTGGGTTTATGCTGACCTTTATGTATCAGATAATGTGTCTAAATCCTGAGCCAGGATCCTAATAACCCCAATTTCTATCTAAGCATAGTCTAAAAGCTGTCACTCAGTACTAGAACGTCTTTTGTGGTATGAAAGGATAATGTACAGGGCCTGGAAGTACACTTACATATTTGCTTATTTGGTTAGGTTGTTATTTTGTGAATAGAATTTAAATTCACTTTTAGAAGTAATGTCATAGTTGTCAGTGGACATGTATATTTCAACTAACTATAAGGAAGACAGATGGAAATGTCCTTTTCTTTTTCGTGTCTGATAATGCATTTGCATTTGTTGGTCTGAGGTCAGCACTTAAGTTGGACATCTTCAAATTTTTTTTTTTTTAATTGAGATGGAGCCTTGCTGTGTTGCCCCGGCTGGAGTGCAGTGGCATGATCTTGGCTCACTGCAACCTCTGCCTCCCAGGTTCAAGCGATTCTCCTGCCTCAACCTCCCGAGTAGCTGGGATTACAGGTGCCTGCCACCACCTCTGGCTAGTTTTTGTATTTTTAGTAGAGACAGGATTTCTCCACTTGGCCAGGCTGGTCTTGAACTCCTGACCTCAGGTGATCTGCCCGCCTCAGCCTCGCAAAGTGTTGGGATTACAGGCCTGAGCCACCATGCCTGGTTTCAAATCTTAATTTAATGGGTGGAGTTAGTTTTCCAATCACTAGTAGAAACTCAGTAACCATAAATTTTGAATGCTTGTATTTTATTGGAGTTTGGAATTACCACCTCCAGAGATATTTAGATTGACTTTGTAGTTCTGATTGGTGGTATCACTTTTGATTTTTGAGCATCTCAATTAGCTTATCTTTTCATAGAAGAATATTTTATCTTCAATTTTTATATATAGATGCAATATATAATTATAAATACTATATATAACATGTACTTGTGAATCCGCATTTCAACCATACATCAACATAGAGTAGTTGTAGTTAGGTTCCTTTTTAAATGTATTTTAATTTGAAATTTACTTGTATGAATAAACTCATTCATTAAAATTTTTTTCTCAACATTATTTAATATTGGCATATTGTCACCAGTGAGTCTGAAATAATTCTCATGCCTTAAATGTGACTATTTCAAAGTATTACTCTTTTTTTTTTTTTAGTATTTATTGATCATTCTTGGGTGTTTCTCGGAGGGGGGATTTGGCAGGGTCATAGGACAATAGTGGAGGGAAGGTCAGCAGATAAACATGTGAACAAGGGTCTCTGGTTTTCCTAGGCAGAGGACCCTGCGGCCTTCCACAGTGTTTGTGTCCCTGGGTACTTGAGATTAGGGAGTGGTGATGACTCTTAACCAGCATGCTGCCTTCAAGCATCTGTTTAACAAAGCACATCTTGCTCCGCCCTTAATCCATTTAACCCTGAGTGGACACAGCACATGTTTCAGAGAGCATGGGATTGGGGGTAAGGTTATAGATTAACAGCATCCCAAGGCAGAAGAATTTTTCTTAGTACAGAACAAAATGGAGTCTCCTATGTCTACTTCTTTCTACACAGACACAGTAACAATCTGATTTCTCTTTCTTTTCCGCACATTTCCCCCTTTTTCTATTCGTCAAAACCGCCATCGTCATCATGGCCCATTCTCAATGAGCTGTTGGGTACACCTCCCAGACGGGGTGGCGGCCGGGCAGAGGGGCTCCTCACTTCTCAGACGGGGCGGCCGGGCAGAGACGCTCCTCACCTCCAAGACGGGGTGGCGGTCGAGCAGAGACACTCCTCAGTTCCCAGATGGGGTCGCGGCTGGGCAGAGGCGCTCCTCACATCCCAGATGGGGCGGCAGGGCAGAGGCGCTCCCCACATCTCAGACGCCGGGCGGCCGGCCAGAGACGCTCCTCACTTCCCAGACGGGATGGCGGCCGGGAAGAGGCGCTCATCACTTCCCAGACTGGGCGGCTGGGCAGAGGGGCTCCTCACATCCCAGACGATGGGTGGCCAGGCAGAGACGCTCCTCACTTCCCAGACGGGCTGGCATCCGGGAAGAGGCGCTCCTCACTTCCCAGACTGGGCGGCCGGGAAGAGGGGCTCCTCACATCCCAGACGATGGGCGGCCAGGCAGAGACGCTCCTCACTTCCCAGACTGGGCGGCTGGGCAGAGGGGCTCCTCACATCTCAGACGATGGGCGGCCAGGCAGAGACGCTCCTCACTTCCCAGACGGGGTGGCGGCCAGGCAGAGGCTGCAATCTCGGCACTTTGGGAGGCCAAGGCAGGCAGCTGGGAGGTGGGGGTTGTAGCGAGCCGAGATCACGCCACTGCACTCCAGCCTGGGCACCATTGAGCACTGAGTGAGGGAGACTCCGTCTGCAATCCCGGCACCTCGGGAGGCTGAGGCGGGCAGATCACTCGCGGTCAGGAGCTGGAGACCAGTCCGGCCAACACGGCGAAACCCCGTCTCCACCGAAAAAATACAAAAACCAGTCAGGCGTGGCGGCGCGCGCCTGCAATCGCAGGCACTCGGCAGCCTGAGGCAGGAGAATCAGGCAGGGAGGTTGCAGTGAGCCGAGATGGCGGCAGCACAGTCCAGCCTCGGCTCGGCATCAGAGGGAGACCGTGGAGAGAGAGGGTGAGGGAGAGGGAGACCGGGGAGAGGGAGAAAAGTATTACTCTTAAGGATTTGTGTATGGAGAAGGGTATTGAGGTTGTGGAATAGAGGTAGGATTGGTGTTGGAGGAAGGGTTACTTACCTTATGGAATCGGAAATTTGAGACAGGTTTCTGAGTGAAAATAGGTAAATGTGGTATTGTAATATAATAAGAAATACATATTTGGTCTCTGTTTCTGGTTCCTGGCACACAGCTCTTAAAACCCTTGGACTGACCAAAGTACTGTAATAAATGTCTTTTTGTATGCTAATGAGATGACTGGTGGCTGGGGCTCCTGGATAGCTTCAGGGTGGGGGAACTGGTTGCTAGGGGAAGCAACCAACCTATCTCCTGGGAGGGGAAGGGGAAGAGCCTGAAGGATGAGTTGATAACCAGTGGCCAGTGATTTAATCAGTCATGTCTACATAATGAAGCCTCTATACAAACCCAAAGGATAGAGTCTGGAGAGCTTCCAGATGGATGAGCAAGAACACATCCAAGTGCAGCGATTGGGGGTACATCCCAGCTACAGGAGATCAGAAACTCCTGCTCTTAGGACCCTTCCAGACCTTCCCCATGTGTCTCTTCGTCTGGCTATTCATTTGTATCCTTTAAAATATTAGTATTGGCTGGACACAGTGGCTCACACCTGTAATCCCAGCACTTTGGGAGGCCGAGGTGGGTGGATCACCTGAGGTCAGGAGTTCGAGACCATCCTCGCCAAGATGGGGAAACCCCGTCTCTACTAAAAATACAAAAATTAGCTGTGCATGGTGGTGGGCGCCTGTAATCCCAGCTACTTAGGAGGCTGAGGCAGGAGAATCACTTGAACCCAGTAGGTGGAGGTTGCAGTGAGCCGAGATTGTGCCATTGCACTCCAGCCTGGGCGACAGAATGAGACTCCATCTCAAAAAAAAAAAAAAATCTTTCTAATAAATGCGTAAACATAAGTAAAGTGTTTTCCTGAGTTCTGTGAGCTGCTCTAGCAAATTAAACTCTGGGGAGAGCTTATGGGAACCCTGATTTAGAGCTATTGGGCCAGAAGCACAGGTCACAACCCGGGGCATGAGATTGGCATTAGAAGTTGGGGTGGTCTTCTGGGACTGATCCCTTAACCTATGGGATGTGATGTTATTTCCACATAGTGTCAGAATTGAGTTAAATCATAACTCACTTAGTGTCTGCCAGAGAATCTGGTGTCAGGAGTGTGTTGTGTGAGAGTAGAAAAAACACTGTTTTTTTCCGCCTATGTTTAATAATAAAATATGCTATAAGGTGTAGTAGAGCATTATCCCTTATTAGGAAGAGTTTATAATTAGTTATTTTTGTTGTTATGGCTGAACCAGACCTTTGCTTTGTTCTTAGAAAATATCTAGCAAAGTTACACATTTTCTTTGGTTCAATAAGTGTTGTTTGTTGATCTAGTTGTATATTTAAAAACAGTGTTAAAAATAAAATATGTGCTTATTACACATAAAATTGACAAACTGTAAAAGTAGAAGGAACAAGTTAATCAACAAATATTTATTATCTTCACAAATATTTATTATTACCACCAGGCACTGTTCTCTGCCCTGGGGAAATGGTGTTAAACAAGTCATGTACCCAGGGGGCTTACATTCTGGTAGCTGAATGGAGGAGAAGGATGTACCAATAAGTCTGTTATTCTCAGTAAGTGTGAAAAAGATAAAATGTGTAGTGAGAAAAGATGGGTGGTGAAGGCAAGGCCTAACTTGGTTGGGGTGGTCACGGAAGGCTTCTTAGGGAGGGACATTTGAGTTGCTCTGAAAGATGAGGAGGCAGTCATTGGAGAGCAGGGAAAAGGGTACTCTAAGCAGAAGAGGTCCAAAGGCCTTGCAATGAAAATGAGCTTGCTTTGTTCAAGGGACAGAAAGTAGGAAGAAAATAGTGTCCGTAGCAAAACCATAGGACACATACTGAGTCTTTGTAGATGTATACTTTGGCTTGTATTTTTAGAATTTGTATTCTGCTATTTTAATATTTGCTTCATAATATAAACATTCTTCATTTCATACCTTAGTAAACATTTTTAGTGTTGACACAATTAATTTTGTAAATGTATCGTGGTTGACTTACCCATTCCCCAATAGTTTGGCATTTAGATCCCTCCTCCCCCCCCTTTTTTTTGCATTATTGTAAGTATTACAGTGAGCACTTTGGATATAAAACTTTTTTGCTTCTTACGGTTGGTCCTCAGAAGGCAAAATATAAACTGGGGCAAAGATATGAATTATTTAGTATTTATTGCCAGAATATTTGGCAAAAGCTTTAGTTTATGTTCCAATTACCAAAGTGTAGAGAGTGTTTACTGTATCCTGGCCAGCATTAAGTATTATTTTTGTTTTGAAAATTTTTTTTGCTATGGGAAAATGCAGATAACATAAAATTTACCATGGTAACCATTTAAAAGTGTACAATTCTGTGGCATTAAATAAATCCACAGTGTTGTGCAACCATTGCCACTATCTACTTCCAGAACTTTTTCATCACCCTAAGTGGAAAACCTTGTACCCACCAAGCAATCATTTCCCAATCCCTGTTCCCCATCAACCCCTGACAGCCATGAATCTGCTTTCTGTCTCCATGGATTTGCCTATTCTGGACATTCCATGTAAATGGAATTATATAGTACATGGCTTTTTGTGTCTGGCTTCTGTGACTAAGCATAAAGTTTTCAGGGTTCATCCGTGTCATAGCAGTGTCAGTACGTCTTCCCTTTTTATGGCTAATATTCCATCGTTTGGATATACCACATTTTGATTATTTATTCATCTCTTGATGGACATTGGGTCATTTCCACCATTTAGCTCTTGTGAATAGAGCTGCTATGAAGATTTATGTACAAGTATTTGAATACCTGTTTTCAGTTTTTTTGGACATATATCTAGGAGTGGAATTGGCCGGGTTACATGATAGGTAATTTTCCATTTAGCTCATTGAGGACTGGCCAAACTGGTTTCCCCCTTGGCTGTGTGATTTCACATTCTCACCAGCAGTGGATGAGGGTTTTAATTTCTCCATATCCTCACGAATACATTATTTTTAAATTTTTTGTGTTTTGTTTTTTATGATAGCCATCCTAGTGAGTGTGATTTTTGATTTCATTGTGGTTTTTTATTTTCATTTCCCTAATGACTAAAGATGTTCAGCATCTCTTCATGTGCTTGTTGGCCATTGAGTATTATCTTTTTCTCACTCTGTCACCTGTGCTGGAGTGCAGTGGTGTGAACACAGCTCACTGCAGCCTTGACCTCCTGGGCTCAACTGATCCTCCCACCTCAGCCTCCTGAGTACCCAGGACCAAAGGTGTGGGCCACCACACCTGGCTAATTAAAAATTTTTTTTTTTTGTCTGGGCAAGGTAGCTCACGCCTGTAATCCCAGCACTTTTGGAGGCTCGAGGCAGGTGGATCACCCGAGGTCAGGAGTTCAAGACCAGCCTGGCCAACATAGTGAAACCCCATCTCTACAAAATATATAAAAATTAGCTGGGCGTGGTGACGCACGCTTGTAGTCCCAGCTACTCAGGAGGCTGAGGGAGGAGAATCACTTGAATCTGGGAGGCAGAGGTTGCAGTGACCAGAGATCGCGCCACTGCACCCCAGCCTGGGCAACAGAGCAAGACTCTGTCTCAATAAATAAATAAATACGTAAATAAATAAATAATTTTTTTTTTTTTTTGGTAGAGACAAGGTTGCCCAGGCTGGTCTAGAACTCCCAGGCTCATGCAGTCCTTCCACCTTTGGCTCCCAAAGTGCTGGGATTACAGGGACTATTATCTTTTTTCAACTTGAAATTTTTATTGAAGTATAAGATGTACAGAAAAGGGCACATAGCACCAACTCAGTACACATGTGTAACCATCACTTTATGCCCTCTTCCAGTCACAGTCTTTCACCAAAGAGTAACCCCACCTGACCCAGAACAGCGTCAATTAGTTTTGCCTGCTTTTGTACTCATGTGAATAGAATCACATAGTACATATTCTGTATCTGCCTTTTTCGGCCTAACGTTAGATCTGTGCCGTTCATCTGTATCATTCATTTTATTCTATTGTGTGAAATACTAGTTTATTCATTCTAAGGTTGATGGACATTTGGATTGGTTGCAGTTTTTGGATCTTATAATGTCGTGAATATTCTGCTATTTGTCTTTTCTTGAGCGTGTATGTGGGCCAAATACAGCTTTTGGAGTGGTTGATCGTACTAGCGTTAAAATGTCGCCATTGGTGTAAATAATTCCTCTACTTTGTTGGCTGTTTCTTTTTTTTCTTTTAATTTTAGTTCTGTTTAGGCGTGGAGAAGTTGTAAGTGGTTTTCTTTTGTTCATTTATTTGGTTAGTTTTAAGTTTGGATTGTGACCCCTTCATCCAGAGTTTTAAAATTGGAAGTCAGCTCTCTTGAGTCACATAATCTTGGTATGAAGTTTAAGATGAATGAAATGCGACTTTCCCTCACTGCTGAGATCAGGCCACCTGCATGGACTTCTCTACTCTGCTGGTTGGCTGTCCTGCACCCTGAGGAACACGGAGGACTTCTATGAAGGCTTGCCTGGCTCTTCCTGGCAGGCCTTGGGCAGTCAGGTCCCTGTTTCCCATTTAGAACCCAGAAGGGGACAGGGACTGGAGAGGAAGTGCTTCTCTCCAGCTCCACGAATCTTTTGACTTTGGGCTTACTGCCTTCCAAATAGCCCCCACTGCAGCTGTTCACACCTTCACTTCCTCTTTCAAAGGTGAGAAGACTCCTACATCATCACCAGCCTGTATTTTTCTCTCCTCTATGGCTTTTGTTTGTTTGCTTGTTTTGATGGTTGTATATTCAAAGTCCTCCAGGCTCTGTCTGGTCAGAACTCACACATCCTCTCCTTGCTCAACAAAGCCTGGCCTTGTGGGGAAAGCTTGGCTTTCCAGACAGGCAGCATTTCAACTCCCTTTATCTTCTGGGCTGTATCCACTCTGCCCTGGAGGCAGTAAATGGGGGAATTGGTGAAGGAGTCAAAGGAATGACTAACACCCCAGCCTCGACGGCTGCTCTCACTGCCACAGAGCAGGGACAGAGCAGGCGACTGGATGCACGAAGCATTCCTGCTGAGTGAAGTCCCAGGGATGTTGGGGCCTGCAGCCCAGACAAAGGAGCCCTAGAGATTCAGAGGGAGAGAAATAAGTTGTCATTGACCTGTAGTGTGGGCATGTTAAAGGCTGAGGAGGCTCCGGACTTTGCACCCAAGACTGTGTGGTAGATAGACCTCCCTCTCCCCTCTCCCCTCTCCCCTCCCCCCTCTCCCCTCTTTCCACGGTCTCCCTCTGATGCCGAGCCGAAGCTGGACGGTACTGCTGCCATCTCAGCTCACTGCAACCTCCCTGCCCGATTCTCCTGCCTCAGCCTCCCGAGTGCCTGCGATTGCAGGCGCGCGCCGCCACGCCTGACTGGTTTTCGTATTTTTTTGGTGGAGACGGGTTTCGATGTGTCGGCTGGGCTGGTCTCCAGCTCCTAACCGCGAGTGATCCGCCAGCCTCGGCCTCCCGAGGTGCCGGGATTGCAGACGGAGTCTCGTTAACTCAGTGCTCAATGGCGCCCAGGCTGGAGTGCAGTGGCGTGATCTCGGCTCGCTACAACCACCTCCCAGCCCGCCTGCCTTGGCCTCCCTAAGTGCCGAGATTGCAGCCTCTGCCTGGCAGCCACCCCGTCTGGGAAGTGAGGAGCGTCTCTGCCTGACCGCCCATCGTCTGGGATGTGAGGAGCCCCTCTGCCTGGCTGCCCAGTCTGGAAAGTGAGGAGCGTCTCTGCCCGGCCGCCATCCCATCTAGGAAGTGAGGAGCGCCTCTTCCCGGCCGCCATCACATCTGGGAAGTGAGGAGCGTCTCTGCCCGGCTGCCCATCGTCTGAGATGTGGGGAGCACCTCTGCCCTGCCGCCCCGTCCGGGATGTGAGGAGCGTCTCTCCCCGGCCGCCCTGTCTGAGAAGTGAGGAGACCCTCTGCCTGGCAACCGCCCCGTCTGAGAAGTGAGGAGCCCCTCCGCCCGGCAGCCACCCCGTCTGAGAAGTGAGGAGCGTCCTCCCTCCTCGTCCGGGAGGGAGGTGGGGGGGTCAGCCCCCCGCCCGGCCAGCCGCCCCGTCTGGGAGGGAGGTGGGGGGGGTCAGCCTCCCGCCTGGCCAGCCACCCCATCCAGGAGGGAGGTGGGGGGATCAGCCCCCCGCCCGGCCAGCCGCCCTGTCCGGGAGGTGAGGGGCGCCTCTGCCCGGCCGCCCCTACCGGGAAGTGAGGAGCCCCTCTGCCCGGCCAGCCGCCCCGTCCGGGAGGGAGGTGGGGGGGTCAGCCCCCCGCCGGGCCAGCTGCCCCGTCGGGGAAGTGAGGGGCGCCTCTGCCCAGCCGCCCCTACTGGGAAGTGAGGAGCCCCTCTGCCCGGCCAGCCGCCCTGTCCGGGAGGGAGGTGGGGGGGGTCAGCCCCCCGCCCGGCCAGCTGCCCCGTCCGGGAGGTGAGGGGCGCTTCTGCCCGGCCGCCCCTACTGGGAAGTGAGGAGCCCCTCTGCCCGGCCACCACCCCATCTGGGAGGTGTACTCAACAGCTCATTGAGAACGGGCCATGAAGACAATGGCGGTTTTGTGGAATAGAAAGGGGGGAAAGGTGGGGAAAAGATTGAGAAATCGGATGGTTGCCGTGTCTGTGTAGAAAGAGGTAGACATGGGAGACTTTTCATTTTGTTCTGTACTAAGAAAAATTCTTCTGCCTTGGGATCCTGTTGATCTGTGACCTTACCCCCAACCCTGTGCTCTCTGAAACATGTGCTGTATCCACTCAGGGTTGAATGGATTAAAGGCGGTGCAAGATGTGCTTTGTTAAACAGATGCTTGAAGGCAGCATGTTCCTTAAGAGTCATCACCACTCCCTAATCTCAAGTACCCAGGGACACAAACACTGCGGAAGGCCGTAGGGTCCTCTGCCTAGGAAAACCAGAGAACTTTGTTCACTTGTTTATCTGCTGACCCTCCCTCCACTATTGTCCTGTGACCCTGCCAAATCCCCCTCTGCGAGAAACACCCAAGAATGATCAATAAAAAAGAAAAAAAAAAAAAAAGATGAATGAAATGCAAGCATACTTGGGAAAAAAAAGAATTTTTTTTTACTGGGGACCTATCATTCTTTTCTTACCAAATGTTAAGAGTATCCCCCAATATTTTTATAGTAATTATAAAATCACAAATTTATTATAACCCCACAGTAGGTCCTAGAGACTAACTGGAACAGAAAGCAACATTGTTTTAATTGTTTGATCTTTGAGCTCTAGTAAACTTCTCTATCTTTTCTCATTTTCTTTTAAAATTATAAAATAATGCGTACATATTATAAAAAATTTGAAAGTTACGTAAGAAAATCAAAATAATGTCACTACTTGAGAGAAAACCACGTTAGTACGTACACTTCCTGTTTGTTTTTAGGCAATGCTAGTTTTTTTTTTATTGAACATAATGTTCTATAATGTGATTTTCCCTAAATATACTGTGAATACTTTCCTCTGTAATTAAATATTATTCTAAAGCATGGTTTTAAAAAATTAGAGCATGATTTAAAAATTTAATTTTTATCAAAGTGGTATACATGTACATATTAATAATTTATATAGTCTTGTAGTTTTACAAGGCTAATAAAAAAAGTAGGCCGGGCGCGGTGGCTTATGCCTGTAATCCCAGCACTTTGGGAGGCTGAGGCAGGCGGATCACTTGAGGCCAGGAGTTCAGACCAGCCTGGCCAACATAGCAAAACGCTGTCTCTACTAAAAATATAAAAAATTAGCTGGGGATGGTGGCGCATGCCTGTGCTCCCAGATACTCAGGAGGCTGGGCATGAGAACCACTTGAACCTGAGAGGTGGATGTTGCAGTGAGCCAAGATCGTGCCACTGCATTCCAGCCTGGGCGACAGAGGGACTCCATCTCAAAAAAAAAAAAAAAAAAATCCATTTTTCCCTTTCCTGCTAGAATCCAGCTCTCAAGAGGAACCACTATCAACTGACATATTTCTTTGGTAGTTTTTAATTTCCAGATAACGTGTTTAAACTAACCTTTTTTGACTCTTTCAATTTTAGATTTATCTTTTGACTTGCCATGATGGAAGATAGTGGTTTAGCTGTTTTACATTTTCTCCTCCCCACGATGCATACTTTCCATCTTCTCTATATGGTTATATAACCAATTTTGGTTAATCAAAGTTTATATAACTATTCACATTGGAGCCATGCTGTGTACTATTTTAATATGGTTACTTTTTTTTTTGAAACAGCTTTTTGTTTTAGCTGGATTTAATGAATCTTTGTGTTTATTTGTTTTCCATGCATTCATCACTTACTCAGCTCAGACTATACTACTAAAGTTTAACTCTCCTTTTAATATAATAAACACATCAGGTAATCTTTCAGTTTCTTTTTTTTTTATTTTGGATACCTCTAACTTTGTGTTCCAGTTGAACTGATTGCCTTCTTGGCTTGCTTCCTGGAGTGGGATTTTTACCATTTTCATGGGAATTCTTTCAGCCTTATTCTGTTGCTTTTCATTGTAGCTCCCTTAGAAATGAAGCATGGGAAGCAAATTCTTTGAGACTTAGAATATTTAAGAATATCTATTAGAGCCTACTCTTGATAGATAACTTGGCTGTATTTACAAGTCAAGGTTGGAAATTATTTTTCTTCAAAATTTTGAAGGCATTACTCAAGTGACTTGTTTCTAGAGTTGCTCTGAAAAGTCTGATGTCATTTTGATTCCAAGACCCCCCTCCTTTTTTTTTTTTTTTTTTTTTGAGACAGAGTCTCGCTCTGTCGCCCAGGCTGGAGTGCAATGGTGTGATCTCTGCTCACTGCAACCTCTGCCTCCCGGGTTCAAGCGATTTTCCTGCCTCAGCCTCCTGAGTGGTTGGGATTACAGGTGCCTGCCATCACACCTGGCCAATTTTTGTATTGTTAGTAGAGACGGGGTTTCGCCATGTTGATGAGGCTGGTCTCGAGCTCCTGACCTCAGGTAATCTGCCCGCCTCTGCCTTCCAAAGTGCTCAGATTACAGGCGTGAGCCACGGTGCCTGGCCTCCAAGACCCTTATAAGAAAGCTGTTTTTTTCTTTCTGGAAACCTTTAGGATCTTCTCTTATTCCTGGTGTTCTGAAATTTTATAATGATATTTCTTAATGTGAGTCTTTGTTTAAAAAAAAAAAAAGTCTGTTGTGCTATGCCCTTGATGGATCTTTTTATTCTAGAAACATATGCCCTTCAATGCTTAGAAAGTTGTTTCTTTGGTAATGGACTCTGAAAAGGGAGAACTCCTTGTTAGGGGGTTTTTGGGTCTTCTGAATTCTTTTATCTACTCTTTGCTGTCTGATTTTGTCTTTTTTTTTTTTTCTGTTTTTTATATTCCAACTCCTTTATTGGATTTAAAGTTTCTGCTGTCTTTAATTTGCAAAGCTTTTCTTTTGTTTTATGAATGTTTCTTTTAATCATTCTTATTTCACGGATGCGTATCTTTTGAGGATATTATGATTCTGTTCCTTGCATTGTTTCTTTTTTTCCCTTGCTCTGTTTTGATTCCTATCTTTCAAATTAAAGGTTTTCTTAAATGTTTGATGTTCCTTGCCTATCTGTTCAGACTTAAGCCTGAGGCTTTTAAAAAAGTTTTTATTTTTAAAGCAAGTTGGGAAGTCTTTCCGTGGTATGGGCCTGTGACATGTTCTTCCTCTCTGAGGGATGAACTGGTGAATCTGGCTTTCCGTGGGGACCCTCAGCTGTCAGTGTCTCCAGGTCTCTCTTTTTTAGGCTGTTTTGTTTTCCTGTCTAAGCTTGACTGCCAGAATTCTGTGGTGAATTGGGGAAAAGGAGGGTGGTGGGTGGGTGGTAAGTTATCATTCAGTATTTAGGCTTGCATTTAATCCCCATCATACCTCCCTCAGAATGCCTTTGTTTACAGTCTCTCCTGTGTAAACTTCCCAGAGTAATGGGCTGAGTGTCTGATGGCATTGTTTGGGTTATGATATCTGGGATTTCGATGAATGGCTCCTTATCTAGAATTTCAACCAGGTTTTTTTTTTTTTTTTTTTTTTGCCCCCCCTGCTCTGGATTCCTGAACTTTTCTAGGCTTTATTCTTGGTACATTCCCTCAGTAATTCTGCTACAGTTTCTGTTTTCTTCAGTCTACTAAGTCAGTTACCTCTAATCCATCTGCTTTTCAGCTTTCAAAATTGTGCTTATATCTAGAGCAAGCTTGTCCAACCCATGGCCTGTGGGCCACATGTGGCCCAGGATGGCTTTGAATGTGGCTCAACACAAATTCGTAAACTTTCTTAAAACATGAGATTTTTGTTTTGCGATTTGTTTTTTTTAAGCTCATCAGCTGTCGTTGTTGTTAGTGTATTTTACGTGTGGCCCAAGTCACTTCTTCCAGTGTGGCCCAGGGAAGCCAAAAGATTGTACACTCCTGATCTAGAGTCTGCTGTAATGTCCTCTTCTGTTTGTTTGTAGTCTCTGCATTTATAAATTATTTATTATTTAGTGTTGGACTTGTAAGAAACACTCTGCTCCACTCTGCCGAGGAAAAGGTGAGCTGTTGTGGTGAGGCCTCCACAGGTCTGTGTGCCTGGCACTCTCAGCTGCATCATTCAGGACCTGGGGGTGTACGTAGTTATTTTATTGGATTTGTGTGAGAAGGGTTAGTTTTGTGATTGGTTAAGTTGATTGAAAATTGACTTTTTTTTTTTTTTTTTGAGACAGAGTCGTGCACTGTCGTCCAGGATGGAGTGTAGTGGTGTTATGTTGGCTCACTGCAATCCCTGCCTCCTGGGTTCAAGGGATTCTCCTACCTCAGCCTCTCAAGTAGCTGGGACTACAGGTGCACTCCACCACGTCCAGCTAGTTTCTGTATTTTTAGTAGAGATGAGGTTTTGCCATGTTGACTAGGCTGGTCTCCTGGCCTCAACTGATCTGCCTGCCTTGGCCTCCCAAAGTGTTAGAATTATAGGCGTGAACCACTGCGTCTGGCCAAAAGTTGACTTATTTTGAATGGACTACATTATAGCTTAACTAGATTGTACGAGTGCTTATCAACTAATATGTTAAAATATGGTAATTCCTTTTTTTTTTTTTTTTTTTTTTGAGATGGAGTCTTGCTCTGTGTTGCCCAGGCTGGAGTGCAGTGGTGCGTTCTCAGCTCACTGCAACCTCTGCCTCCTGGGTTCAAGCAATTCTGCCTCAGCCTCCCAAGTAGCTGGGATTACAGGTGCCTGCCACCACGCATGGCTAATTTTTATATTTTTAGTAGAAATGGGGTTTTGCTGTGTTGGCCAGGCTGGTCTCGAACTCCTGAACTCAGATGATCCACCTGCCTCGGCCTTCCAAAGTGCTGGGATTACAGGCATGAGCCACTGCACCTGGCCAAAATATGGTAATTCTAATAGGTCACATTCAGGTGTATTTTTTTTAATGGTCTAATATAACATTAAAAGTATTTGTGAAAAATTCCATTTTGGTATTTTAAGCATAATCTATCCAAAAGGAACATTAAAAAATAATAATAAAAGGGGAATGTGAGGTTTAGGTTTTTAAGATGTTCAGTATTTTTAGGTAAGAGTGTTGTAGTAGTTTGCTAGGGCTGCCATGACAAAATACCACAGACCCGGTGGCTTAAACAGTACTTTCCTCACAATTCTGAAGGCTAGAAGGTCAAGGTGTTGGCAGGGTTGGTTCCTTCTGAGGCCTCTTTCTTGGCTTGCAGATGGCTCTCCTTCTCTGTCCACAGTGATCTTCCCTCTGTGTGTGTCTGTCCTAATCTTCTTATAAGGGCACCATTCATATTGGATTAGGGCCCACCTGTATACTCAGTTTACCTCAGTTAACTCTTTAAGGCCCTGTCTTCAAATACAGTCACATTCTGAGGTAATGGGGGTAAGGATTTTCACATGTGAATTTGGTGGGTGTTGGAGGGGCACAGCTCAGCACATAACAAATATTTTTATTATCTCATGCATTTAAAGGAGTATCATTTCTGATACACTTCAGAAAGGAATGTATTAGTGTGATGAAGTGGAAATAACTCGGACATTGTAGTCAGATAGGTAGGCCTAGTTTGAACTCTAGCCTTGCCTCTTAATAGTTCCCTAAATTTTTGTAACTTCTCTGAGACTTGCTTCCAAATCTATGAACTGGGAGTAACTGTACATCACAGAATGATGGTAAGAAATTAAGGACGATGTATGTTACAAGTGCCTGACATCGAGTTGACTTCTAAATATTATGTTCTTACTGGTCTTTTCTCTCCCCCACTCCCCAAAGTAGTGTTTTGTATCCTTCCCCCTTATTTAATATCAGAAGGTGTCAATTTCGAGTGTAGATATATATCATTTTAAAATTGCTTAGTCTTTCTATTCACAAGTGGTTGAATATCAGCAGTTTCTTAAGATTCAATCTACAATTGTATTTACCCAGTCGCTTGTCAGAATTTCCAATCATCATGTAGTTCAGTTTAACATTTTACATGCTTTAAGTGAAACCTACAGAAGTGTAATCTGCTGAGTCAGTGGATATTCACGTTTCAAAGGTTCTTGATGCATAAGGACAAGAGCTTTTTTATCAGCTTTTTTATCAGCAAGGTATGAGGATGCCCTTTTCCCACTCTAACATTACTGTTTTCTCCTAAGTATCAAAGTCTAAAAGGATATCTTGTTTTATTTAACTTGCATTTCTTTACTAGCTAGCTTTAATGTGTTTCATATCTTTATCAGCCCTCTCTAAATCTTTTATCAATTGTCCTTTTTTTGTTTGTTTTTGTTTGAGACAGGGTCTTGCTGTGTCGCCCAGGCTGGAGTGTAGTGGCGCAATGTCGGCTTACTGCAACCCCTGCCTCATGGGCTTAAGTGATTCTCCTGCCTCAGCCTCCCAAGTAGCTGGGACTACAGGCACCCACCACCATGCTTGGCTAATTTTTTTTTTTTTTTTTGGTAGAGACGGGGTTTTACCATGTTGGCCAGGCTGGTCTCGAACTCCTGACCTCAAGTGATCTGCCTCAAGCCTCGGCCTCCTAAAGTGCTGGGATTACAGGCGTGAGCCACTGCGCCTGGCCACATTTGTACAATTTTAAAATATTGTTTTTTTCTAGTGGATAAGGCACACAATAGTAGTCTCCCTTTGCTTAATAGCTGTCTGGGGCATATTTTCCCACCTATTTATTTACCCCCATTTATATTAAGCCCTCATTTTCCTCCTTTAGCTCTGCCTGCTTGTTCTCCCTCAGCAAGTCATTGACATTTTCCAAAGTTAAGAGAAACAGTAATAACTTCACTGAATAAAAATAGTGAGAGAGCCTGGACTTTGATTATGCCCAGAGTACCTCCTAAGAGTGTTATTTTCAAAGTCAAAGTGATAAGGAATTTTGGTTTTTATGTCTGCCACTGAAAGTAGCTTGTTTAAATTTGAGTTTAATTAGTAGAATGACAGTGTTATTACTCATAGTGTATAGTGTTATTAAAGATTCTTTGGCATACATGCAAGTTTTTGCTTATTAGAAGTTTGTAGTTGAAATTATAGCACTCACAAAAAGTTTTGAATAAATAAGATTTAGAATGAGTGACCCCTGAAAACCTGGTATGCAAAAGGCTACTGGGTAATAATTTCATTAATTTTATACCACACGTGTGATTTCACCATACTCTTTTTGTTCCTTGTGGTTGATTCTAAGTGATCAGCAATTTTTATTTTGACCATTTAAACCCATAGCCATTAGCTACTTAAATTTGTGAAATTCTTTGTAGTGATTTCAGTTTTACAAGTTTGTATCTTGGCTGATGGTCTAATTTTGAAAACTTTACATTTGGTAGATACCAATGTTTTTCTTAATGTACTTTTTCACAGTCCTTCTGATTGATTTCAAAATGTTGTCTTTGAAAATAAACATGACTCATAGCACTTGGGTAGCCAGAGCATGCCTGTAATGAATGCCTCTGTACATTTTGAGGCTGTGGTAGAATAAACATAGCAGTTCCTTTCCTTTTTGAAATGGAAGTTTGATACTAGTACTGAATTTAAAGATGAACAGAGCTTAGTTTTGGAGAAAGAGAAAAGCACAGTTATATTTGCAGGTACACTTTTTTCTAACTTTCATTGACTATTTTTGAGTGTTAATGTGTAATTATTAAATTAATAAAAGTAATTTTATAGAAGCTGCAAATTACCATATTTCAATTTATTTCAGGGGTTATTCTTTTAATAATTTAGGAGCTTTAAAGTATGTATCTCAAGCGCTATATAATAAAGAGCCATCTGTGTAGTTAAACTTTTGAGCTTTTAAGAAGTTATACATATAATTCTAAATATTTGCTTAATTATTTATTTTTACTTAGGGAGAATGACTGTTTAAAGGTTGAGTCTTCACATTTTGGATAGCCAAGAACCATTAACAAATTTCTATTGTTTTTGCCATTGATTTGTGGGTACTTTTTAATCCTTTATTATCATTTAGTTCTTTGTGTCCCAGAGTAAGTTCTCATTTAGTTCTATTTGGGTATTTGTTTTTGTGCTCATATCTCTTACTGTTGGCTATACTTCATAGTATGTTTTAATATCTGGTCAAGCAAGTTTATTTATTTATTTTTTTGAGGTTGATTTAGCTGTTGGTTAGCCTTTATTTTAGCACGAACATTTTAGGCTGTTTATTGAATTCTTTAAAGAATCAAACTGGCAATTTGAGATTGCATTACATTTATAGATTAATTTTGGTGGAGAAATGTTATTCTATTTGGATTGTTTTGGTTCTTCTAGATAGATGATGATGTCATCAGCAGCAGTGACAGTTTTCTCTCTTTCTTTTCAAATGTTACACTCTTAGTTTTTACAGTGTTGGCCAGTCTGGCACTGTGCTAGACAGCATGGTCATATTTGTTGACATAGGGAAAGGCTTTTGAAGTCTCTATTTTATATTTGTTATAGGTTTTTGATATATATATATAACCTTTGCTAAATTAAGGAAACTCCCTTCTATTCCAGGTTTGCATAGATTAAAAAAATTTTTAAGTAGGTTCTTCTTTTGTCCAGTTGTTTTCCTGCTTCTATCAAGATAACCACCTGAGTTTTTTCTTTTAGCGTTTAATAATTAACAACAAAAAAACACTGTTGGATTTGATTAGTCAGTATTTTACTTAGGCTATAACTTTATAGTATTGTTATCTGGTTTTAGATTCAATACTAGCCTGATAAAAATGACCGTAGCTTTTGTTCTTTTTAACTTTCTGAAACAACTTGTATAAGATAAGAATAGAATGTTTCTTAAAAGCTTAGTAGAATCCACCTATTAAAAAAAGGTCTCATCGTGGAGTTCGTTTTGTTTTACTTTGTTGGGAGAAGAGCATTGCCATTTCAGTTGCTTTAATCTTTTGATCTGTTTTTCAACCTGTTTTCTTTCAATCTATTCAAATCCTCTTTATTTCTTCTGATAATTTTGTCATTTCTCTTCTTTTGGATCTTCTTTGTCTTTTTCTTGATGAATCTTACTAGAATTTTATCTAGGCTATTAATATTTACCAAGAAACAGCTTTTGGTTTTGTTATCTTCTTAATTGTTCATTTGGACTAGATTTTCATTGATTTCTGTCCTTTATTATTTCTTTCCTTTTTATTTATTTGGCTTTTCTTTGTTAGGCTTTTCTTTTCTTTTTTTTCACCTTATTTCTGGTAAATGTTTAAAGCCATATATTTTCCTCAAGTTCTTCCTTGGCTCTAACATACATTTTCTAAATGTTTCCTGATTTTTATTGATTTCCTTTTTAACGTAAGGGTTATTAAGTTATATTTTTTTAGTTTCCAAATTTGAATATTTATAAAAATTATTGATTCCTGAGTTCATTGTATTATATCAGAACATAATCTGTATGCCCTTGTGCCTACCACATGGTTTAGTAATATAAATGTTTAGGGTATGTGAGAAAAAAAAATGTATCCCCGTCCATTGGGATGTATTTCTTTGACCTAAGGAAGTGTAGGCCATTGCTTTTAGGTCTTTCTTTTTTAATATAAGTATTTTGTAATTGGAACCTTCTCTTTTTTTTTGGGCGGGGGGAGATGGAGTCTAGCTCTGTCACCCAGGCTGGCGTGCAGTGGCGCCATCTTGGCTCACTGCAAGCCCCGCCTCCCAGGTTCACGCCATTCTCTTGCCTCAGCCTTCCAAGTAGCTGGGACTACATGCGTCCGCCACCGCACCCGGCTAATTTTTTGTATTTTTAGTAGACACGGGGTTTCACTGTTAGCCAGGATGGTCTCAATCTCCTGACCTCGTGATCCGCCCACCTCGGCCTCCCAAACTGCTGGGATTACAGGCGTGAGCCACCGTGCCTGGCCGTAATTGGAACCTTCTGTTTGTACTGTTGAGAACTTGAATTTTTTTGCTTATATTTTGTCTGCTTGATCTATCAGTAGTCTGAACAGAGTTGATTAAGAGTAATTGTTGATTTTTCTCTGACAGTTCTGTTAATTGTTGAATATATTTTAAGACCTGTTGTTTGAAGTGGGTAGATATATTTTGCTGTCATTTTCATCACTATATAGCCTCTTCTTCATGTATTTTTAAATCCCTTTTAATTTGCTTTTTTTGGGGAAAAATTTCAGACCTTTAAGAATGTTGTAAGAATGTTACAAAGAAAATTATTTTGCTCATCATATAGCTTTACCAATTAATATTCTTTCTTTTTCTTTTTTTTAGTCTTTTTTATTTCCTGGTAAATGTTTAAAGCTATATATTTTCCTCTTAAATCTCCCAGGCTGCAGTGCAGTGTTGTGATCACAGCTTACTGCAGTTTTGAGCCCAAATGATCCTCCCACCTCATTGCCCCCAGTAGCTGGGACTCCGGGCACACACCACATGCCTGGCTAATTTTTTAATTTTTTTGTAGAAATAGAGTCTCACCTTGTTGCCCAGGCTGGTCTTGAACCCTTGGGCTCAAGCAATCCTCCCACCTCAGCTTCTCAAAGTGCTCAGATCACAGGCATGAGCTACTATGCTCAGCCTTCTCTAACTTAAGAAGGAAGCTTACTTAAGTCGTTGCTTTTAGGCCTTTGTATTAGGTTGGTGGAAAAGTAATTGCGTTTTTTGCCATTAAATGTGGCAAAACCACAATTACTTTTGCACCAACCTAACATAAGGATTTAAAACTATAAATTTCCCATTAAACATTACTTTAGCTGCATCTATTTTTTTTCTTATTTATTATTATTTTTTAGACAGAGTCTGACTGTTGCCCAGGCTGGAGTGCAATGGCACCAGCATGGCTCACTGCAGCCTTGACCTCCTGGGCTCAAGTGATCCTCCCGGCCTCAGTCTCCCGAATAGCGGTCTTACTCATTTTCTACGTGTGTGTTGAGTGCACCATTTGAGAGTAAGTCACAGTGTTAGTCCATTTTGTGTTGCTCTAAAGAAATAGCTGAGACTAGGTAATTTATAAAGAGAAGAGGTTTAATTGGCTCATGGTTCTGCAG
This sequence comes from Pan troglodytes, assembly GCF_028858775.2. Taxonomy (NCBI): domain Eukaryota; kingdom Metazoa; phylum Chordata; class Mammalia; order Primates; family Hominidae; genus Pan; species Pan troglodytes. The sequence goes on from NC_072398.2 coordinate 23,699,674, forward strand.
GCTTTATAGGAAGTGTGGTGCCAGTATCTGGTTGGTTTCTTGTGAGACCTCAGGGAGCTTTTACTCATGGCAGAAAGTGAAGTGGGAGTAGGCATGTCACATGGGGAGAGAGAAGAGGAGGACCCAGGCTCCGTTAAATAACCAGCATTCCTAGCTCTCAAGTGAGCTGACAGACCAAGAACTTACTTTATTACTACAGGGAGGGCGCCAAGCCATTCCTAGGGATCCTCCTCCCCCATGATCCAGACACCTTCCTTCAGGCCCCACCTCCAATAAAGGGGGTCACTTTTTTTTTTTTTTTTTTTTTAGACGGAGTCTCGGCCCTGTCGCCCAGGCTGGAGTGCAGTGGTGCAATCTTGGCTCACGGCAAGCTCTGCCTCCGGGGTTCAAGCGATTCTCCTGCCTCAGCCTTCCGAGTAGCTGGGATTACAGGCGCCTGGCTAATTTTTTTGAATTTTTAGTAAAGACGGGGTTTCACCATGTTGGTCAGGCTGGTCTTGAACTCCTGACCTCAGGTGATCTCCCCACCGCAGCCTCCCAAAGTGCAAGGTTTACAGGTGTGAGCCACCGCACCCAGCCAGCAATCACATTTTAACTTGAGATTTGGAGGGGACAAACATCCAAACCATTTAAGTCACAGCACTTTACTCCGCAGTGTGAATAACACAGGCATTCTCCTACATAATCACAGTACAGTTATCATACTCTGGAAATTGAATATCATCTAATATACTTTCCATACCCAGATTTTCTTAGATTTCCCAATGATATTTCTTACTGTCCTCCCTTTAGCCTTCCTCTTTCTCCATTCAGGATTCTACCATTACATTTCATTTTCATGTCTCTTCAGTCTCTCTTTAGCTTTGTTTTTCTTTCTTGATGTTGCCACTTTTAGGAGGCCAGGCCAGTTGTTTTGTAAAAGATCTTTTCTCTTTGATATGTTTCATTTTGGATTTGTTTCATTGTTTTTGCATGAATGGATTCAGGCTAAACATTTTTGGGCAGGACTGTTTATTGTATTACCTAGTGATGTGTTCTTTTCAGTCCATCATCTGGAGGCCCCTGATGGCAGTTTTCCCAATATTGCGAAATTAAGTTTGATTATTTTGTTAAGGTAGTGTCCACCAGATCTCTCCATTTTAAAGACATCCTTTTCTCTAATTACTCAGTGGACTGTAGAGTGATGCTTTGAAACTGAATAACTAACACTCCCTAACTCAGTGATTTAGCACCCGTTGATTTTTTTTTTTTGCCTGAATCAAATATTATTATAGTAGTTTTAAATGGTGATTTTCCATTTCTATTCTTTTGTTAGCTACCATTCTTCTATAATTTTGTCTTTATATTTTACTGGGTGTTAAGATTGCTATTCCAGCTTTCCTTTGTCTTTTACACCTTTTCCCATTCTTTTATTTTTTGTCCATCCCTTTTTGTCCTGTTTTCCAATAGATGGATAGAATTTTCTTTCTCTGGTTTAAAGGTTATACATTTGTGTGTGTGTGTGTATTCTTAGCCATTTGCCCTTAAAACATAGAGATGGTTATTCCTGTTGATTAAAAAAAACTCAGTAATGTTACTATCTTCTCTTTAATAAGATAGGTACTTTATTTCATTCTGTGTTCTTGGGTGAGGTCTCCCCTCACCCAGTCAAGTTGATGTTAATCTAGAATTTTTAGTTTTTTAAATTATGGATATACTTTTTGTCTTTTCCTTTTTTTTTCACTCTGTCTGTATTTTTGCTTTCCCCCTTTACTCTCTTTCCCTTCATTCCTTCTTTCTCACTTTCCTGTTCTATTTTTCACTCTTGGGTAGATTATCTTTTAGAAAACAGCAAGATATTATATAATTTACTTTATATTCTCTTTCCAAATGATTAAAGTAATAATTAAAAATTTTTGATATGTGTGTATGCAAGGATAGGAATCCCTTGTAAGTGGAAGAACTCTACCACATGCATGAGTCATTAGTGTGTTAAACACTGGGAAGTGGCTTTAGGTCCAGCTGGGTGCTCTGAAGAAGGTAGGTTTCTTCAGTTCTTTACGTTAACTGTCTCCTTACCTTAAAAAAGGAGTGAAGAATACTGACTGCAGAGGTTTTGTGAGGATTCCGGTAACACAGAAGCATAGAACTGGAAAAGAATTATTAATATTTGCCAAAAAAAAAGTTAAGTGGAGAGAAACTCTTAAAATGTCATTGATTAGAAAGTAAGGATTTAAATAAAAAGTTAAACAGGTTGATTTCAGATCTAGCTCTCAGTAGAATATGATGTTAGAATGGACCTTCGGTAGGCCTTATGCATCATCTATTAATATTTTGTTCAGTTTCAGTGTAGCAAAAGAAGAAAAATACTCTTTTTTGTTTTTCTGGCCCAGGATTCAATTCACATGGCACATTGGGTTTCATTGTCACATCTCTTTAGCTTCTTTTTTTTTTTTTTTTTTTTTTTTTCTTGAGATGCTCTTGCACTGTCGCCCAGGCTGGAGGGCAGTGGCGCAGTCATGGCTCACTGCAGCCTGTACCTCCCAGGGGTCAAGTGATCCTCCTGTCTCGGGCTCCTGGGTAGCTGGGACTATAGGTGTGTACCACCATGCCCAGCTAATTTTTAAATTTGTAGAAACAGAGTCTTTCTATATTACTCAAGCTGGTCTTGAACTCCTGGGCCCAAGAGATCCTCCTGCCTTGGCCTCTCAAGGTGTTGAGATTATAGGTGTGAGCCACCATGCCTGGCCTTCTTTGTGTCTTTTAATATAGAACAGTTCCTCAGTCTTAACATAGACATTTTTGATGAATAACGACTATTTTGTCTAACATCTCCCACTTTAGGTTATATTTTATTTCAGTATTGACCTTGTTCCAAGGCACTACCATTATGAAACATGGAGACTCATGATTTAATATGGTATTAATATTTAAATTCTTATATTTTCCTATGGGTAGAATACTTGGTTCACGGCGGAATGGAAACATAAATAATAGGCTATTTTGGGTATACGTCCTACATGTAGGATTGATGTTCAGTATTTGACTTGAAGACTTTTATTGTCTTTTTAAAAAGTATGGGCAAAAGAAGGGGAGAGGTGGGAAGGGGATTTAGAAGTCTTCTATCCTAGATCTCATCAGAATGACAGAAACAGTACACCAAACAGCTGTGGCCACTTGTTCAATTTATTTGCCATTTTTATCCCACTGGTCAGATGTTTTAATTTTCATTTGAACATTTAAAGAAAGGTTGAAGTGGGATGTCAGCTGTGTGTAAGTAGTAGACTGTCCAACTGCAGATAAACAGTAGTTTTTAACCCTTCACTGCCCAAGTTGTACCTGTATTGCCTGATTATGATGTTTTTATTTTGCGGCTATCTGTAAAATCAAGTTTTCAAAGTGTATTTCTAGAATAAATAAAACTTCATAGAAACATTACAATGGATTTAGAGCAATGTATATATGCTAAATCACTCTTTTCAGACTTAATAATTGGAGAAGAATATTTCTAGTCTTTTATTATTGTTTCATAATTTAAATGCTATTTGAGGAGTATAGTTAAACTTGAACAGAGTACTTTGGAAGCCAGTTTTTTTCCCTTCCTCCTTCTTAATCAGAAGCTGTTTAGTTTTACTATGGCTATATGTGGTCCTCCTAGTTTTGTAATAAGGCTGGTGTAATTTCAGGAACCCTTTTGTTTAAGAGATCAGGACATTGAAAACCAGAGAGGGCTAAACTCAACTTGAGTCCTGACTCTTTGCTGATTAAGTGCTAGTTCTGACTCGTAGAAGGATCAGTCATGTGGGTTTGCCTGGCAGGCTTACCCTAAGTAAAATATAAATTCCTGGTTATCACTAAGGGGGGAAAATATCTGAAAATTCAGTTTTTCAATGAAGAGTACTTTGTGTTAGACATAGCTGTCTGTCTCACTAGCAATGGGATTTCCAGGGTAGAGTGTTAAAGATATCATGAGTCTTTTGCAGCTAAGCAGCTTATGAGGTCAGTCAAGGAATAAAAAAATAAGCCAGCTTCAGAAGAGTCTTTCTTTGTTATTAGAAAAATTGTGAGAGGCTATAGAATTATGTCAAGATGCTGAGAAAACTATAGTTTCTAAATTTTTAACCAAAAGGGTATCCTCTTTAGTAGTAAGGAAATAATAATGAGAAAAAATGCTTAAGTTCAGTTGCAGACATTGCATATCTTGAGGAAAAAAGAGGACACTTCTAAAATTAAAATATAGCCCATAACATTTTTATTTTTTATGAATTGTATTACTCATCATTTTGAATGTTGCCTTCTGCTAAATTACTCCTTTAGCATGAATTAACCGTATTCTTTTTCAGTCATATTCCTAAATGTTAGATGAAATTCATTTAATGTTTTGAACTTTATATTTTTAGCTATACTATAAAGATTACACAGCTGTTGCTTGGAGATGTATGTGAATTACTTGGAGCAGTAGGATCATGATTTGGGTCCTATGCCAGCTGATAGTCAGCTGCTACAAATGAAGAGATCCTAACACATGGGAATAAAAATTCTTAAAGGGTATGAATATCATATTTTAAAATGTTCTGGGTAGTGCCTGCCCTTGTTTTAGGCACCTAACTATTTGTCATGACATACCACATTTCATGATTAGGAGACTGGCTTTAGGTTTTCTGTTGGAGAGCTGAGAGTATTCTCCCCTCATTTTGATAGCAATTAGAGTAACTGGGACCAGTTACTCCTGTCAAGATAAATTGTATTACCAACTTCAGCTTTTGTATTTCATTTGATAATTTTTTTTTTTTTTTGAGACAGAGTCTTGCTCTGTCGCCCAGGCTAGAGTGCAATGGCGTAATCTCAGCTCACTGCAACCTCCGCCTCCTGTGTTCAAGCGATTCTCCTGCCTCAGCCTCCTGAGTAGCTGGGATTACAGGTGCGTGCCACCATGCCTGGCTAATTTTTGTATTTTTAGTAGAGCTGGGGTTTCACCATGTTGGTCAGGCTGGTCTCGAACTCCTGACCTTGTGATCCACCTGCCTTGGCCTCCCAAAGTGCTGGGATTGCAGGCTTGAGCCACCGCACCTGGGCTGATTAAAATTTACCTAAATACTAAGATTCTTCATGCCATGGTTGATTTAGTAGTGTTAAGATTGAGTTGCTCCCAAGCTACAATTAAATAGCTCTGATACTGTCTGTGTTTTCTGTATACCTATTTTTTCTGGATTGTATTAATTCTGTGTTTATTGAGAGCATATGTAGTTTCTAACCTTCATTGATTATGCCCTTAGCAAAGCTGTCTATAAAGTATTTTGTGCTTATAGCAAAGATGTCATAAAGAGAAACTTCAAATGCAGAATTGCGTATTATTTTCATTGAAAGTGATCTCTACTAAAGAAAGTTTAAAAAGATTAAAATAGTGGTTATCCATGGTTCCTGCTGGGCATTATGTTCCATTTACTAATTTGACATTTAGCAGATGCTTGAATATGCTTCAGATATTAATATTGTAGATAGAGGTGATGCAGTTCTCTACCCTGGTAAGTGTATAGTCTAATCAACAAATCATCGTAATAGAGTGAGGATCATGCCGTGGTAGGAGTATCCCTGCAGTTCTGTGGCGCTTGGAGACCTCCCTCCTAGAGGGATGTTTTTGGAAGAAGGCAGTCTGAGTAGACTACTTGGATGTGAACTGGGAGATACAATTGAGCAGTAACAATTAAGAAGGTGATGGAGGAAAGGAAGGATTTTCTTATTTGACAATCAGGAATAGCATGATTAAATGAGTGAAGAGAAGAGAGACTGTTGCCCCAGTGGGAATGATAGGATTTAATAGATTGTTGTAATGATGTAATTTCATTGAAATTTCCCCAAAACTGAGACTTTGCGCAGTGTTTGAAGATGTCCTTACTCAAATTAGAAGTAAAATATATTGCATGTGCCTGTCACTTTCACATCCATTTAAGAACAGTTTGTCCTTAAACTTTGAATCTAGCAGTGTTCCAGAGAAGCAATGTGTGAATGGTTCTCAAGATAACAAGATCATCTCTGAATTTCTAGCCTCATGCCAACATTTATGGCAGGCACACTCGTTTTACCTTCTTCCTAAGGCAGATTGAAAAGGGAATTTTTATAGCTGAAAATCATGTAAGAATACCAAGTGTAATCTCAAGGCACATCAATTTGGTTACTTCTTCAGTAGGTTCCAGTAGTCTTTGCAAGCAACTGTTGATTGTTAATAACTACACTTTATTGATATTATCAGAAAAGCACAACATTAAGGCCTTCTAGTCAAGCAGCTTTAAAAAATTGTAATAATTACTATTCTACCTTGTTTTAACCTTTTGTAGAAGCACAGGACAATAAGTTCCAGAATCTTTTGAATGTCATGCGGTTCGTAATTAGCTGAAAACGAATGATAAAAGTGGGCTGCTGTTTTTCAGATTACGGCCAGTAATTCTCTTTGGTTATGGCTGTGCTAAAATTACTTTCTGAACACATTGCCAAAGTGTGTGAACAAAACATCATATGCTAGTGATTCCCAAATCACTCTTAGCTTTCATCATATTTTTCTGTTGGTAGTGTCAACTGCGTGACACTGCATTCTATACTTAACTCTTCTACCCCTCTCAAAGCATAAAGTTTTGGTATTTACCTTAACATTCAGTCTTCCTCTTGTCACAAACACTCTTTGGTACTTCTGGGTTCTCATACTAGGGCACCCCCCCCCCCCCCACACACACACACAGGGGCAGGCTGCAGTGTGCAAGCATATGGAGCACACTGTAGATGACAAAAGTGGCATATCTACCTGGAAGATCAATTCTACTGAAAGATTTATGGAGAGAACATTATATTAAGATAGGCAGTGTGATGGGGTGAATTATAAAATACTCATTCAATTTTAATGTGAACTATGAAACTCCTGAGAAATCTGTTTGCTCTTCAGGGTGGCTAGACGTCTTTAGTCTGTGTGTAGGGGGAAGGTCTACTATGTGCCATCTCTTATCAATCTTTTCTGGCATTTTTGTTATATGGTAGTTATAGCTAGTCTAGTCCTTGGAACTAAACTATTTTGAACTTCATTTGATATAGCAAATTTGTGCCAGGGGTCATCTGGCATGTCATGTTTAGGGGCCGTATTCCTCATCTGTGTGGAGGAACTAGATGTGGAGAGAGCAAGAGAAATAAATACGTTTCCCCAGCTGTAGTGGACAGGCTGTTTTTCAGGACAGAATTTTACAACTTTTATAAAGTAGTTGTGAGCAGAAGTTGGCAGCTGGCAAATGTTGTATGTATTTGCCAAACTATAAATATCTGGTCTGCAGCCACAAATGTCCAAGAAAGGCTCTTGGAAAATTAAGGGTTTCCTTAGGATAATAGTAAAACCAGGCTTTCCTCAAGTTGTTATATTTAAGCATAAGAAGCAGCAGTTCATAATTGATTTAGTTATATTCATTTATGTTTTATTTCAAGTTGACTTTTAATCCAAATACTAAAATATAACAAAAGACAATTTCTGAGGACTTGAAAAGTACATAAACCTTAAGTCACATATAGTAGCAGTTAACTTAAATTGAAACAAGAAGTTAGAATTGTATTTCAGTTCATAGAGATGTACTAAACATCGCGGATTCTCAGATTGACAGATAACCACTGTAGCCTAGAATACCCACCACATAAAATGAGTATCCAGGGAAGAGTAAAAATGAAGAGATCCTCATTGGGATGCACTTCATAGGAAGTTCACCAGGCTCACTTGCTGGATAGGGAATTGGTCACGTTCACTCCCCACATATCAGACTGGCAGAATGGGAAGTTTAGATTCTTGTATTGGTCAGAGGATGGCTCGAGGCATGTGGGTCTTTGGGCTTGTTTGTTAACACATCAAATGTTAAAGGTGTACTGTTTGGTAGTGTTGAGCTCACTTGTGGTTCTAGCAGATAGCTAGATTTATTTATTTGCAATCTCCATTTACCAAAATACTGTTGCTGCTCACAGTAATAGTAATGAGTAACATCGCTGAGTACCTAACATGTGCCAGATACTTGAATGCTTCATGTACATGGTTTTATTCTCACAACAGATCCATGAGGTATTACTGTTATTATTATACTCTAGAAATCAGGGAACAGAGGCTTAACGAGGCTAAATAAAAACTTGTTTAAGGTCACGCAACTAGGAAATGACAGAGCCAGAATTGTAATTCACTTAGGTTTAACTTCAGATTGCCTCCTCTTAATCCCCATGCTCTGGTGCTTCTAAAGAGACCAACACTCTGTCCTGAGTAATTTAGTACTGATGTTAAACATTTCAGAAAGACTTTTGAAGCCTTTTTTTTTTTTTTTTTTTTTTTTGAGACGGAGTCTGGCTCTGTCGCCCAGGCTGGAGTGCAGTGACGCGATCTCGGCTCACTGCAGCCTCCGCCTCCCGGGTTCAGGCAGTTCTCCTGCCTCAGCCTCCCAAGTAGCTGGGACTACAGGTGCCTGCCATCATGCCTGGCTAATTTTTGTATTTTTAGTAGAGACAGGGTTTCACCATGTTGGCCAGGATGGTCTTGATCTCCTGACCTCGTGATCCGCCCACCTTGGACTCCCAAAGTGCTGGGATTCCAGGCATGAGCCACCACACCCAACTGTTTTTTTTTTGTTTTTTTTTTTTAAACGGAGTTTCGCTCTTGTCGCCCAGGCTGGAGTGCAATGGCGCAGTCTCGGCTCACTGCAACCTCCACCTCCGGGGTTCAAGCGATTCTCCTGCCTCAGCCTCCTGAGTAGCTGGGATTACAGGCATCACCACCACGCCCTTCTAATTTTTGTATTTTTAGTAAAGACAGGGTTTCACCATGTTAGCCAGACTGGTCTCGAACTCCTGATCTTAGATGATCCCCCTGCCTTGGCCTCCCAAAGGGCTGGGATTACAGGCATGAGCCACCGCGCCTGGCCTGAAGCTTTGTTGAGGTATAGAATGTGTGAGAAAAAAATGTATAGTCCATGTGCCAGTGATTCTGATAACACAAAATATGCTTAGCAACAATTCTATAATAAAATCATCATTGTCATCTGGTCTTAACTTAAAAAGTGTTATAGCATTAATAAGCTGTCTTTAATAGTTCACCCGAAAATAAGACCAATGAAGCTAATGGAAAAGTAAATGTATTTTATAAAAGGTTCTAATTGAACTATTCCTAACTAGATTCTCCTATGCAGAAATTGTAGGATATTATATTTTCTAGGTAATATTTAGATGCTTATTCTTGCTCAGGAAGTAGATTATGGGGCTTCTAGGTGGAGAGGCTGGCGGTAGAAAGGCTGTTTTGGAGGCTGTTGTAATCTAGGAAAGAAAGAATGCATTAATGTAGTGGCACAGTGGAACAGAGTGGAGGAGGTGTTAGTAGAGATGTTTGGGTGGTAGAATTGACAGGGCTGGAGACTGACATAGGGATGTTGGCAGAGGAGTCATCTAGGGCACTCCAGTTTCTAGCTCGGGCCAGACAGTATGGTTTTGGTATCCTTCATCTGGGAAAGGGAATGGGGTGGAGAAAAATAGGTTGTATTTTGAGGTATGTATGATATCTAAGTAGAAACACGTAATAGGCAGCTGTTTATGTGAGTTTCTGGCTCAGGAGAGAAGTATGGACTGTAAATACCTATTTGCCTTTTTTCTTTTTTTTTTTTTTTTGAGACAGGCTAGAGTGCAGTGGTGCGATCTCAGCTCACTGGAACCTCCACCTCCCGGGCTCAAGTGATTTTTGAGCCTCAGCCTCCTGAGTAGGTGTGCGCCATCATGCCTGGGTAATTTTTGTATTTTTTAGTTGAGACAGCGTCTCACCATGTTGGCTGAGCAGGTGTCGAACTCCTGGCCTCAAGTGATTGGGTCTCCCAAAGTGCTGGGATGACAGGCGTGAGCCACCACGCCTGGCCCCTGTTTGGCACTTTTTAACAGGTATTAGTTGAAATGGTGAATTTGGAATCTGTGTTTAAACCTTGGTGCTGTGTGTGTGTCTGTGTGTGTGTGTTGAGTGATGAGGGGAGGCAATTAGTCACCACAGCATCTACCAAATTTTATTATCATTTATATGTTGTTTCTCAACCCATTTGATTTAAAATTCTTAGAATACTTACTTGAATGAATATGGAGAAATAAAACATGACATTCTTTTCCCCTCTAATGAAGTCTGTGCATAATTAGTTCTTTTATTAGAAAAAGCTGCACGGGGAGTGTACACATGCTTAATTTTCCCTTCAACATTTTATTATGAAAAATTTCAAGAATACAGAATGGTTGAATTTTTCTGTTAACATATGTATACCCACAATCTAGAGCCTACTATTAATATTAACATTTTACTATATTTGCTTTATCACACATCTGTCTCTCCATCCTTCTCTGTATACAGTTGGCCCCCTATGGGTTTCATATCCACAGATAAAAAATATTAAAAAACAATGCAACAATAATACGCATAAAAATACAATGCAGTATAACAACTATTTACATTGTATTAGGTATTATAAGTAATCCAGAGATTTAAAGTATACCAGAGGATGTGTATAGGTTATATGTAAATACTATACCATTTTATGTAAGGGACTTGAGTATTTGCAGATTTTAGTATCTGTGGGAGTCCTGCAGCCAATTCCTCCGAGGATACTGAGGGCTGACTGTAATTTATTTATTTATTTAGATGCATTTCTAAATAAAAAGTAAGTTGTAGTCAGCACACTATTGCCTAAGTATGTCAGTATTTATATCGTTACCTAGGGTTCGATAATGCTTATATATATTTTTTCCTTTTGTGATATATATATAGCGGAATGCACAGATTATTGGGAAAGTTTTGACAGATGCAAACGTGTAACTCAAACTCCTTTCAAGATTACAGAATGTTCTGGGGGTGATGGCAAAATTCCCTGAAGCTCCTTCCCATGTCACTCCTCGCTTTGCCTCCCCTGCTGCCCATACTGTTTTGTTTCTACTATAGATTAGCTTTTCTTTCCTGTTCCAGAATTCATCTAGGAACCGTAAAATATATACTCTTGTGTAAGGCTTTCTTCACAGCATAATGTTTTTGCAATTTATCATGTCATGTATATCAGTTGTTTGCTTTTCTTGTTTTCTGATGAATCTTTGGGTGAATACACCACAATTTATTCATCGTCTTGTCGATGGATACCTGGGCTGTTTCCAGTTTTGAGCAATACCTAACATTGAAATTGACTTGTCAGAGGGTAGGTGTTTGTTTAATTCTGTAAGAAACTGCCAAGTTTTTTCCTTTTTTTTTTTTGAGACAGACTCTTGCTCTATTGCCAGGCTGGAGTGCAGTGGCACGACCTCGGCTCACTGCAGCCTCTGCCTCCCATGTTCAGGCGATTCTGCCTCAGCCTCCTGAGTAGCTGGGACTACAGGCATGCGCCACCAAGCCCAGCTAATTTTTGTATTTTTAGTCGAGACGGCGTTTCACCGTGTTGGCCAGGCTGGTCTCAATCTCCTGACTTGGTGATCCGCCCACCTTGGCCTCCCAAAGTGTTGGGATTACAGGCGTGAGCCACTATGCCCGGCCCCAACTTTTCTTTCAAAGTTTGTTGAACCATTTTATACTCTCACCATTGCTGTGTGGGAGTTAAGGTTAAACCATGTTTTAGCCATCCTGCTGGTTATGTAGTGGCATCTTATTCTGATTTTAACTGGCGTTTCCCTGATGATTAATGATTTAACACAAATTTACTGAGCATTTATATATCATGTTTTGTGACATCTGTTCAACTTACTTGCCCAATGTTTTATTGGTTGTCGGAGTTTCAGAAATGTTGAATTCATGTCAGATTTATGTTTCGTAGATTTTTTTCTTCATCTGTGCCTTGCCTATGTATGCATTCTCTCCCTTTTTCCCTCCTCCCTCTCTTTCTTCCTGTAACAGCTTTATTGAGAGAAAATTTATATACTCTATGCATTTTCTTAAAGGTGTCTTTTTATGGGAGAAAATTTTAATTTGCCTTTTTTCCCTGTGATTATTGAGAAGAACTTTTGCCTTCCCTTGATGATTTTTCTCCTAGGTTTCCTTCTCCAAGTTTATGGGTCTAGCTTTTAGGTTTAAATCGATATATCTTGAATAATTTTTTTGTATGGTGTGAGGTATGCATTGAGATTTTTTTCCTGCATGCATATCCAGTTGTTCCAGCACCACTTATTGAAAAGATTATCTTTTCTCCACTGGCGTCTTTTTAAAAAATTAGTTGTCTTTATATGTGTTGATTTCTGGACTCTGTCCTGTTTCATTGATATATTTGTCTATTTTTGAGGCCACTACCATACCCTCTTAATTGCTGTAGCTTTGTAATCTTGAAATCAGATACTATTAGTCTTCTATCATTATTCTTTTTTTTTTGTTTTGGATATTCTGTGCTCTTTGAATTTCCATATGAATATTATAATTAGTTTGTCAATTTCTACAAAAATGGCTTGATGGGATTTTCATTGTGATTGCATTTAACTTGTAGATTAATTTAGGAGAGACTTGGCCAGAAGCAGAACCCTCCCTGCTTACATTTTGAGAAAAATAGATTGAGATTCTATAGTATTCTGCTTTAGTTTTTCTTTCTTGATCTCATATGGTACTTGTCTTTTGCTGACACTGTTCATTCATTGAAATTAATAACCTTGCAAAATAAAAATATAAGAAGTCAGTGTGGCTCACCCTCCACCCTCCACTCCCACTCCATCTTTCATCCCGTTTTTATTTCCACGTCTGTCCTAACTTGGCTCTGCCTGGTGCCTTTATAGCTAAAATTAGCCACACTTGATATTTTTAACTCTACGGTGCTTGGAAAGTATTTTGAGAGGCTTTGCCATATAACTTCATGAAAATAATGTGAGGAAAAGAAGAACTACAGGAAACAGGTGAAATAATCTATTCAGTTACTGAGAAAAGTTTCTTATTAATGGGAGAATTTATTAAGATAGGGAAGTATGTGTTGCCAAGTGAAGTGTTTTCCCACATTTTTCTTTTTTTTCTGTGACCATTTCTAGATGTCTGTACTTTTTGTGAACTCTCATGCTGTGAATGACGGTTTAGGTTTGCTGGTGCACTGGGAATTGATCTTTGAAAATTACAAGTCCAGTTAAAAAAAGATGGGTGGCCAGACGAAGAATCTGAGCCCTGTGTGCCTATACGTGTGCTAAAAGTCATGGAGCTTATGAAATCTGAGGTAATCTTGGCTTTTTTTTTTTTTTGGTTTTTTTCTTGAGACAGAGTCTCGCCCTGTTGCCCAGGCTGGAGTACAGTGATGTGATCTCGGCTCACTGCAACTTCCACCCTCCCAGGCTTCAGCCTCCCAAGTAGCTGGGATTACGGCATGAGACACCATGGCTGGCTAATTTTTGTATTTTTAATAGAGACAGGGTTTCACCATGTTGGCCAGGCTGTTCTCGAAGTCCTGATCTCAAATGATCCAGCCACCTTGGCCTCCCAAAGTGCTGGGATTACAGGCGTGAACTGCACCCGGCCCAATCTTAAGTAGTTTAAGGTCTTGGGGTCAGGCACAAGGGAGTGAAGGGGTAGTGTGTTACTTACAGCCACACAATAAATTACACTAAAAGTTTTAGTGGCTTAAAACGTCACATATTTATTACACAGTTTCTGAGGGTCAGGATTCTGGGTTTGGCTTAGGTGGTTCCTCTAGCTCAGGGTCTTTCATAAATGCAGTCAAAATGTTGGCCAGGGCTGCAGTCTCAACTGAAGTCATCACGGCGGGGAGGAGGATCTGCTTCTAAGCTCATTCACATTAATGGATTGGATTTAGTTGCATGCCAGCTGTTAGACTGAGGGCCTCATTTTATTCCTGATAATTGTCTCGTGTGGGCCTCTCCATAAGGTGGTGGCAAGCTAGATGGAAGCCAGAGTCACTTCGTAAATTAACCTTGGAAGTGACATTCCATATATATATATATATTTTCCCATATTCTGTTCAGTAGAGGTAAGTCTCTGGGCATGAATACTAGGAGGTGTGGAGATTATTAATAGCTATTTTTTTTTGTTGTTGATGAGTTGAGGGTGTGGGGAAGAAGAAGAAGGTATAAATTTTTATTTCTTACAGTGTATACTTAGAGTAGGAACCAGAATCACACAGTAGGGTGAGAAATTTTAAAAGCAAAGTTTACCACTAGGAAGCTATGTGATGTCTTACATAGGAAGAACAGCAAAGCATCTCAAATAAAGGAACATAACAAAACTTTAAACATTGAAAGGGTCTTTTTCTGTAGTTTTAGGTTGAAGTTTTATCTTAATTTTCTAGTCAATATTTTTCTACACTGACTTGGATGAAAATATTTATAACTGAAAGTATATTATTTCTTTTTACCTATTCTTTTTGAAAGATGTAAAGACATATTCTTCTAATTGGCTAATAGATTTCAAAGTTCATGTGCGTCCTGTAATGTGCTAAACTCATACATTGTGTAGTAACAAAGTTGGAGTAGTTTAAATAAAATAATGGAACGATAGCTGCTATTCTATTCTTCATGTTTCTGTGTGCATGTCTGTGTGAATCTCTATCTGTATCTATAGTTTGATGTCTAAAATGTTTCCCACAGATTTTGTCTTTCATGTAATTCTTTGAAGAAAGTTGAGATTCTATTTGAAGGAAACTTTCCCTGGAGTGTTAATTTTATGAATAAGTTTCTTCCTACTGCCTTAAAAAAATCTGATATTCTAGACATGTTTTTGTTATAGGTTAACATTGTATCTTCAGTAATGAAACCTTTAAAATAAACCTTGGTTATTTCTAAAAAGAACATAAATTTCAGCAAATAAATTCTTCCCTCTTAGCTTCAAATTAAATATAACATGAAGTATAATGTGGAAATAATAGAAAATATACGAAGAGGTAATTTTGTGGAACTAATATAGTTTATAGTCAGAATCTTTCTTTTTTTAGTAGAGTGGTTGCAAGTCCAGACCTGGAAGCAGACTGGCTGCTTTAAGTCCCATTTCTGCCTCTCCCTACAGTATGTCTTTAGTCAAGTTAATTCACTTCTTGTGTCTCCATTTCCTATCTGTAAAATGGGGATATTAATGGTACCTACCACATAAGGTTGTTGAAGAGATAAGTGAATTAATAAAGGCAAAGCACATAGAACCATATATGGCACTTAGTAAGTACTATATACATATCCTTATTTTTTACTATTATTAGT
The DNA here is from genome assembly GCF_028858775.2 of Pan troglodytes. Lineage (NCBI taxonomy): Eukaryota > Metazoa > Chordata > Mammalia > Primates > Hominidae > Pan > Pan troglodytes. Next base: position 23,714,830 of record NC_072398.2, read on the forward strand.
AGTATTATTAGTATCAACACTGGCTCAGTAACTGCTTATGTCACTTAATTGTCTCTGGGATTTAGGTCTTTCATAACATAAACCAAGAGATTTGGATTCTTTATAACTGACTAACTGGGGAGCTGTTAGTCTCTATTAGATAGTAATTCACTGATAACATTTTTCCTCATTGATAGGATTTTTTGTGCCTACAGTTAAACAATACTCTGAAATATGGGCTCTGAAATATTTATAGACAGTTGTAGAGTGCATTCTTCTGAAACTGTTGGTTTTAATTTTTCCAAGTAACGTTTGCTTTATCTTTGTTAATTAGTCTTTCATATTACAAGAAAGAGAGCATTGCTTGAATTTTTTCTGTGCTGCTTAGCAGCAGGCTGTCTTTGTCATTATGTGGCCAGCTAGAGTTGCACACACAGAGCAGGTTCCCACCCTAGATACTCTCAGTCTTACTAGTTTGTTAATATTTCTTTCTTTTCTTCCTTTTTTAAGAGAGAGTGTCTCGCTCTGTCGCCCAAGCTGGAATGCAGTGGCTCAGTAATACCTCACTGTAACCTTGCACTCCTGGGCTGAAGTGGTCCTTCTACCTCAGCCTCCCAAGTAGGTGGGACTACAGGTGCACACCATTGTGCCTGGCCAATTTATTTTATTTTTCATATCTTGTGGAGACAGAGTCTCACTTTGTTTTGTCCAGGCTGATCTCTCTAACTCCTGGGCTCAAGTGATCTTCCTGCCTTGGCTTCTTAGAGTGCTGGGATTGCAGGTTAGAGCCACTGTATCCAGCCTGTTAATGTTTCTTTTTATTTTTTTCGGTCTCCAGAGCTTTTGTAAGTTTTACAAGTTTCTCTGTCTCTCTTATGGTTCTAAGAATATGGAAATTGTGCATTCTAATTGTCTTTATTATTCTCTCTCTCCAGGTATGTTGCAGGTAGGGACAGGTTCTTTTTACCGCCTGAGTCACATTTATTGAATTTTGCAGATTCTATACTTAAGTAAGAGGAATTAATGATTGAAGTCAAATAGTACCATAAGAATTATTGAGAAAAGATTACTCCCTAAAAAGATTACTCCCTATTGAAAAAAAGATTACTCCTAAGCACACATGACTACATGTGGTAGGTACATTCTCTAGAGTACTTTTTCTACATACTATTGTATTTAACCTTAACGTTTTCCCCTATTTTAAGAGATTTTTTCATCCTGCAGAATGACCCAATAGATTTGCTGAAATGTTTTCTTTTAAATCATGCCATCTTGCTTTCGATGATCCTTTAGACTGACCATTTTCTTTGGTGAATCTGGATCAGTTATACTAGACTGCATTTGTACTTTGCACATGAATATAGGTGTTGTAGGACAAAGAGTTTAATAGTGCCATATTGATGTTTTTACCTTTCATTTATTATTCTATTTCTCAGAAAGATGAATGAAACATAAGTGTGGTCTTTAGAGGAAGTTTTGCCTTTCTGCATATTTGGTGCTGCTGCATTCCAGATGGTTTTCTTGCCTTGCAGAAAATAACTTTGTAGGCTGCCGTTATTTGCATCTGCTGTTTGTCAGTGGTATTCACAGTGTTTTTGTTGTATTCCTCAATCTCTCAGCCATTGTGGCAGAACCGAATTGTAACTAGCAAGCAAATTTTTTCTCCTGATTCTTAGCAAGATTTTTTCTTTCTTTTTTTAACGGAATGGCAAAGGAGATAAGTTTCTAATTTGGTCTACTGGTGATAGTGGTTAGTTAGTTGAAATCAAGTTTGGTATCCTTAAAAATGACATATAACTTTAAATATTTATTTTTCATTTATTTTTGGAAGCTTAAACAGATTTTTAAGTTTTTTAAAAAGTTTTTTGAGATAGAGTCTTAACTCTGTCATCCAGGTTGGAGTGCAGTGGCACAATCTTGGCCCAAGGCTCCAGTAATCCTCACACCTCAGCCTCCTGAATAGCTGGGACCACACGTGCCTGCCACCCTGCCTGGCTAAGTTTTGTACTTTTTGTAGAGGTGGGGTTTTGTTATGTTGCCCAGGCTGGTCTTGAACTCCTGGGCTCCAGCAATCCACCTGCCTCAGCCTCCCAAAGTGCTGGGATTACAGGTGTGAGCCACTGCGCCTGGCCCAGAAATTTACTTTCTCACAGCTCTGAAAAGTCTGAGCTTGATGTGCTGGCAGGGCTGGTGCTGGTTTCCTCTGAGGCCTGTCTCCTTGGCTTGCAGATGGCCGCCCTCTTGCTGCCTCTTCATATGGATGTTCCTCTGTGTGCTTGCTCCTGTGGTGCCTCTCACTCTTTAAATACTCTAGTCTCTGTTATATCATATGTGTTAATTCTCTAGTCTTTGGCTGTAAAGCTTTTTCTTTAGTGTTAGTCTGGTGATGAGAACTCTATATTGTTTTTCTTCCTAAAGCATGCCCCAGCGGATAATGACGTTTCAGCTTTGGTTTCTTTGAAGTGGAGAGAGAACTTAGACATATGCAAAGCATTGTGAATACAGAATTCTGTTAGACTTGTATGATCTTTTTAGTGACCTACCTTGATAAAGACTTTTCAAAACATTTAACTTAATTTTTATAGTATTTCTGTATACTCACATATCAATTTATATAATATTTAGATTGCAGACTTACAAGTACAATTATAATGAATACATTTGGTCACAGACAGCTGATTCTTTTTTTTTGGGGGGGGGTTTTTTTTTGGGTTTTTTTTTGGGTTTTTTTTTTTTTTTTTTTGAGACAGAGTCTCACTCTGTCACGCAGGCTGGAGTGCAGTGACATGATCATGACTCACTGTGGCCTCGAACTCCTGGCTCAAGTGATCCTCCCACCTCAGCCTCCCAAGTACTTAAGACTACAGGCATGTGCCATTGTGCCCAGCTGATTTTTAAGTTTTTCATTTCTGTAGAGGTGGGGGTCTTGCTATGTTGCCCAGGCTGCACAGCTGATTCTCAACCTCTGGGAGCAGAACAGTGCAGAGTGATGAGTTGAGGAGCTCTGAGCATTTAGAGTGCTAGTGGTATGGTTTGTGGATGGGAAGGGGAGGAGTGGAGAGATTGTCCATTTGGGCATTGGAGGTCAGAAAAGGAAGCTTTCACTGTCGTATTTCAGGGCTCTTACTCCAAGTTTACAGATGTTTACTTTTTACACTTAGTATCTCTCACCACTTTTCAGGCCACTTCTCTCACAAATCTTTAATTGGGAGAGAGACAGTGCCAGTCCTTCCTGGGTTTAACATCTGATATTGGTAGAGATGATATGCACAATATATTGTGAGAGCACAGGAAATAAGTTCTTGTTTTGGGGGAGTGTAAAGCTTTCAAGAAGAGGTGAGTTTCTGAATTCTCAAGGACAGGTCAGAATTAGAAGGTATCTGGGAAGATGAAAATGGGGCAGATAGGTCAGGAAGAGGGGAAGGCGTGTTATTGCTGTAGTTTTAGACTATTTTGAACACCAGTGTGCTCCCAGCACTAGGATGGTAGAATAATGTCTGGCACATATTACATGCTTAATAAGTATTTTAAAGAAAAAATAAATGTTGAGGAAGACAGAGGCCCAATTATAGTGGACCCTGTACGTGATGCTGTGAAGCCAGAGTTTATCCTGAAATGAGTCTTTGAGGTATCTTAACCAGAAGAGTGGCATGATCAGATTTTATTTATAAAAATATCCCTCTGGAAGCATTGAGAGGGAAGAATAAGATTGCAGTGACAGATACAGGTAAGGAGATTTTTGAAATAAGCCAGTTGAGGAACTAGGGAGGGCCCAAATTAAAGCTTTTGAGCATTGAGCATTGTGAACAAAGGGTACTGATGCATTGTAGGAGTCTTTTGGAAATAGAATTGACAGGGCTTGGTGACTGTGTGTGTGGAGCAGTGAGGGTCACGGAGGATTCTGGAGTGAACCCTACATTTGTAGGATGCTGTGATTTCAGAGTGGTGGTGTTGGTGCTATGGACTAGGAACAAGCTCGTCTAGTGCTTAACACAGTATATAGCACATGCTATTTATTGTTCACTTTCCTGTTTGAGAAAATATGTTTATTATTCGTATCTGAATGCACAATCTTTATTTTTTTATTTTTTTAATATATTTTGGAGACAGAGTCTCACTTTGTCACCCAGGCTGGAGTGCAGTGGCGTACTGTTGGCTCACGGCAACCTCTGCCTCCCAGGTTCAAGCGAATCTCATGTCTCAGCCTCCCAAGTAGCTGGGACTACAGGCACGAGGCACCATGCCTGGCTAATTTTTGGTATTTTTAGTAGAGATGGGATTTTGCCATGTTGGCCAGGCTGGTCTCGAACTCCTGACCTCAGGTGATCCACTCACCTCAGCCTCTCAATGTGCTGGGATTACAGGTGTGAGCCACCACGCCTGGCCCACAATCTTATATAACTGAGCTGGTCTCGCCCACTTTTACTATATGCCAGGACCTGTGTTATAAATGTGAACAATATTTGTGGAATCGAGTTGAAACCTAACACAATTGTGTTTACTCTGAGCCTCTTTAATCTTTGAAATGTCATAATATTGTAGACATAGCCCAATAAATTGATATCAGAGAATAAGATGGAAATCCTGAATTTAAAATTCCAAAGTTTTTAGTGTTATTTCTTAGTATTTTATCTTCTGAATAAATGACATCTTAGTTCATAGAATGACTCAGTATCATAACAGACGTGATGCTAATTCTCTTTCTTTAGGATATATTCTCTTAAGAGGCTGATAGTATAGTAGAGGTTATTGTGCACATGTTGATAACTCACTACAGACTAGGCTCTGTGCTGCACATAGGGGATTCAAGAAGGGATGACATATTTTCCATTTTCAAAGATGATGAAGACATGTTTCTGCATAAGTGAGTTGGGCCATGACTTTCAGTGGTGGTACATTTTAATACTTTACAGCATATCACATACTAACTGGGAGTATCATTAAAATGCTAGGTGCATCCATAATTTTTTTCCTCCTTTTGATTGCCTCCTCCTTTGCATCCTGTCTATCTACAGATCCTTTCTTCTGTACTTGCAACATACATCCCCAGTGCTTTCCTCTCCCTCCTTTTTTTCTTGTCTGGTATTTGTGCTTCTGTTCTTGATTTTGCTGCCACTTTCTTGAATTCTTTCTCTACATAGTAGCTACAGTTATCTTTAAAATGTAGGCCGTGTTCTGCTTAAAGCCCTTCAGTGGCTTCCCAGTATACACTTGGAGTAAAACTCAAGTCTTTCCCATGGCTTAAATATTGCCTCCTCAGAGAGTCTTGTTTGTTGAGAGATTAATGAATACTCTGAGAACTCGGAGGAAGGAGCAATTAGTTCTGGCTTTGGGAACCACAGAGAGAATTAATAAGAGGAATAGTATTTGATCCAGGTCTTGATGAGTAGGATTTTGTTAGATTACAGTAAGTGCTGAAAAAGCATTTAAAGAGTGCCTACTATGTGCTACATATTGTCATATTCATGCTTTCTTTGACAAGTAATGATTAATAAGTGATATCTTTGAAAAGAAATTTATATTTGTTAACAACTTGGTTTTACTGCAATCTCAATAAATAGTATATACAAGACTAGCCTAGCAATCCTTAGTCTGCTTAAATACCAGGAAGCGCTTCATTCACTGGTACCTGTGAGAATAGAACTTGGCAAGCGTTCTCATCACATATACCTGCTCAGTCAACTTGACGATATTCAGAAATGAACTACCTGACAAAACTACAAAATTGTAATTTGGTGTCTTGGTTTTTAGACCTTTTTTCCCTTCTTTTAAACCAGCTGTCTCTAGCCTTTTAATGCCATATTTTATTTTAAAATACCAAAATTAACATCAGAAGATGAAGTATAATTAACTATATATACCAATTGCACTGGGTCATAAAAATGAAGTTTTTGTTTATAACTAATTTAGTGCCTGATCTTCACAAAAGTACAGCTTGGTAATTTACTAATTTAATCTTTTGCGTAGTTGCTTCACTGACTCAGAATCTTGAAGACTTTGACTGGGCATTCATTTTGAGGCTTGTCATGATGCAGATAGGATGGTAGTAAAATGATGCATTGCTCTAGTATTTGTTCACCAGTGTCCATGCAGCAATACTGTCTCTTGTGGCTGAGGCCAGCCATATTTTAAAGCAGGCCCTTGGCTAAGCATTTCACTGGACCAGGGAGAAACGGGGAGAAAACAAAATCTGCAGATAATAGAGGGAATTGTCTAGAAAGCTCAAGTTATTGCATTTAATGATTTGTCTTTGTTTTGAAATATTCCTATTTTTAGATTCCAGAAATATCATTTTAAATAAGTTATGTTTGTCCCCACCACTGCCCCATCGCATACCTGTCAAGTAGGGCAAAATATTGGCAGCCAGTTCTGTATTGATTTATCTAGTCTGCTTTTGATGTTCATGGCTCCATGAAGTCTAAAACTGCTTACCACCAATTTATTTTGTGCATCACACCTGTAATCGGAGTTAGTATGTGAGTAGCTTTTTTCCTTACTTCAACAGTCTCTTCTCGAGATTTCACCAGCTGGGTGTCCAATAATTCAGTTCACTCTGACACTGTGCAGAGTTAACGTAGACCCCATAGGTTAAGGGCTCAGTTCCATAAGTCTGCTCCTCCTTCAGATACCAGCTGCAAATGGAGTGCCCAGGCTACCCACATCTGCTTAGCCAACTGCAAATACTGAGGTTCCTGAAAGCACCCAACCCACATTTGATAATTTGCTAGAATGATTCCCAGAACTCAGGAAAGCGCTTCACTATTACCCATTTATTATAAAGGATATAATTTAGGAATAGCCAAATGGAAGAGAGGCATAGGGTAAGGTGTGAGGGTGCGGGGGTTGAGTCTTTTCCTGCCCTTTCCAAGTGCGACTCTCCCAGCACCTTCATATGTTGATCAACCTGGAAGCCCTCTGACCCTGTCATTCAGGGTTTTTATGGAAGTTTCATTACATAGGCATGATCGATGAAATCATTGGCCATTGTGATCGAACTCAATCTCTAGTCCGTCTCCCTTCCCCAGTTGTTGGCGGGGGGCAGTAATGAGGTGGGAAGTGTGGGCCTGAGTTCCAGCCTTCCAGTCATGCCATGATATTTCCGGCCACTTGGCCCCATCTGAAGCCATCTAGAAGCCCCTTCAGCCAAGAATCATCTCATTAGTATACCAAAGACACTTTGAGGAGCCCTGTACCCAGGACCTCAGGCCAAATACAGTTGACCCTTGAACAGTAGAGTTATAAAAGGTGAGTAGAGGGGTGGAGGAGGTTAGGGACTCTGGCCCCCAAGTGCAACTTTTCTTTTGTTTTTCTTTCTTTTTTTTCTTTTTTTTTTGAGACAGTCTCACTTTGTCGCCCAGGCTGGAGTGTAGTGGCATGATCTCGGCTCACTGCAGCCTCCGTCTCCTGGGTTCAAGCGATTCTTGTGCTTCAGCCACTCGAGTAGCTGGGACCACAGGTGCACGTCACCATGCCTGGCTAATTTTTGTATCTTTAGTAGAGATGCAGTTTCACTATGTTGGCCAGGCTGGTCTCCTGACCTCAAATGATCTGCCTGCCTTGGCCTCCCAAAGTGCTGAGTTTACAGGCACGAGCCACTGTGCCCGGCCCAAGTGCAACTTTTGAATCCCCCATAACTTAACTAATAATAGTTTACTGTTGAGTAGAAGCTTTATAGATATCCATAAACAGTTGATCAACACGTTTTGTTATGTTATGTGTATTTTATACCATATTCTTTTTGAGACGGAGTTTCGCTCTTCTTGCCTAGGCTGGAGTGTCATGGCGCGATCTCAGCTCACCGTAACCTCTGCCTCCCAGGTTCAAGCGATTCTCCTACCTCAGCCTCCCGAGTAGCTGGGATTACAGGTGCTCGCCACCAGACCTGGCTAATTTTTTTTTGCATTTTTAGTAGAGACAGGGTTTCTCCATGTTGGTCAGGCTGGTCTCCAACTCCTCACCTTAGGTGATCTGCCCGCCTCGGCCTCCCAAAGTGCTAGGATTACAGGTGTGAGCCACCACGCCTGGCCCATATTCTTAATCTAGAGAAAAGAAAATGTTATTTAAAAAAACATTAAAAAATCACAAGAAGGAGAAAATATATTTACTATTCATGAAATGGACGTGGATCATTATAGAGATCTTCATCCTTGTCTTCATGTTGAGCAGGCTGAGGAGGGGCAGGAAAGAGGAGGGCTTGGCCTTGCTGTCTTAGGAAGGGTAAGGTGGGAGAGGAGAAGGAGGTGGAAGGGGAGGCAGGCACAGTTTTTCCAGTGTTAACACTGGAAAAAATACTGAAAAACACTGGAAAAAAAAAATCCATGTATAAGTGGACCTGCGCAGTTCCCATGTTGTTCAATGGTCAGCTGTACATGGCAGGATGTCTCTAGTGAGAAGAGGTCCTCAGATGCTGTGGAAAGGAATAAGAGGACTGAGTTGCATTCGTTGCTAAACCCTAGCAGGCAATGCCATCCTTTCCTGGCTGGGCCTTGATGGGGGCTTCTCTGAGTGCCTAATGTCTTTTTTTTTTTTTTTGAGATGGAGCATTGCTCTGTCACCCAGGCTGGAGTCCATGGTGTGAGTATGATTCTCCTGCTTCAGCTTCCCAAGTAGCTGGGGTTACAGGTGCCTGCCACCACACCCAGCTAATTTTTGTATTTTTAGTAGAGATGGGGTTTCCCCATGTTGGCCAGGCTGGTCTCGAATTCCTAAACTCAGGTGATCCACCTGCCTTGGCCTCCCAAAGTGCTGGGAGCCACTGCGCCCCACCAGTGCCTGATATCTTCTAGGGCTACACAGTTATTTGGGTTTAGCCAATCCCTTCACAGTGTGCCACATACCCACATGGCTATTACTACCTCTCCAATAACACCTCAGCTCTTACCCATAGCTTATTTTTTCTTCTCTTTATTCTCAGCTTTGTTTAGAATTGGAAATGTTTAACATTTCATTTTGAAGATTTCTTTTCATCTTCAGAAAACCAATTAATTTTTTGCATTTTTGACTTTTCTTGGCTACTTGGATATGTTCATTTGGAGAAAAAAAGTAGAGGAAAACTTTGGGGCCATTAAAGCTAACTTTCCTTGTTTTAGATTTCTTATACTTAAAAGAAAAAAATTTTTTTGAGGCATGAAGTGACCTGTGTACAAAATGAGGTGTTGCTTTAGCTTATATGATCTTACTGACACTTCTTAAAGAGACATGATTTTATTTTATTTATTTATTATTTAAGTTCTAGGGTACATGTGCACAATGTGCAGGTTTGTTACATAGGTATACGTGTGCCATGTTGGTTTGCTGCACCCATCAACTCGTCATTTACATTAGGTATTTCTCCTAACGCTGTCCCTCCCCCAGCTCCCCACACCCCAAGACATTATCTCTTGAATCTTGGGAATCTTAGAAACAATGTAGCTGCAAAAATATTATTTGAAAACTGGAAACTACTATCCTGTATTATTCTAGATTTGTTTATTGAATTATTTACATTTAGCAGTAAATTTGTTGCTTGAATTGTAAGCTGTAAGAGGCACTTTGCCTTGGCTTGTTTCATGTAATCTTTCCATAGGGTTATGTAAATGTCATCACATACAAAATATTTCTGTTGTGAATGATGGAGAGATTTTTCAACTGCTACTGACACATGCCCTTTAATCTATCTTTTAAAAATAATTCAAGTTTTAGTCATTGGCTTGTTTTCGTTCCCAGAAGTATTTTACCAAAAATGTCAGTGCAGCATAAAAATGTAGACATTACCATTGGGTTTGCTGCACAAATATTGTTACAAGTTAGTTTTTGTAAACATTTTTCTAATGGAAAATTACAAATAATTATAACCCTGTTGTTCTGAAGCAATTTTATTACTCAGCGCTGTGACCTCTTTAGGCCTTCAGTGATCTTCTGTCATCAAGGACAAGAATAAAACACATGCCATCTCCTGCAAAGTTGCATTTAATTATCCCTCTTGGATGGGTTAAGAGGTGGGGCAGATGCACGAGCAAGAGGGGAGAGTGTGAGGGTGACTTTCTGTTTGAGAATTTTTAGGAAAGAACCGACATGATTTATTGTTTAAAATTTTTGAGATAAAATTGATAGAATAAGCAGTGCTTTTGTGAAGGATGTGGTTGCATGAGCTACTTCAGAGGATTTCCATTAATGACTGTTAAGTCTCAGGAGTATCAGAAGGCTTGTCTATTGAGGTTGAGTTATTTTAATTGGGTTAATAGCATAGAGTTGATGTGCCTATTCTAATATCCTAGAATATTTGAAAGATGAACCCATTGCTTAAGATGAAATTGAGATTATCTTTATATTTTATTTTAAATATAGAGATGGGGTCTCGATATATTGCCCAGGCTGGTCTTGAACTCCTGGCCTCAGGTTATTCTCCCACCTTGGCTTCCCAAAGTGCTGGGATTACAGGCATTGAGCCATTGTGCCTGGCGTCTCTATTTTATTTATTTGTGTATCTCAGTCTCACTTGGTAACAAATAATTGAGATAGATGAAGCTAATGTTTAAAGATTCTATGACAGAATTGGCCTTTTCCCCTTTAATATTTATCTTTGGAGGCTAGAATTTAAAATCTAGTGGGGTCTTTAGAAATTACCTCATTTTACATTTTCATTTTTAAATGAAGAAATTTGAAGCATAGGATGTTATCTTGCCCAAGGCGAATGAGGAATTTAGTTACACTGCCATCCATTGGTTGTTAGCGGCCACTCCATGTCTCAAGGGGCAGATGGTTGATTATCAGACTTAGTTACAGACTTTAGGGCAAGCCTGAGGATAAAAATAATTTTCTCAGTAAAGAAGGTGTTATCACAGACAGGTCATCAGTATACTAAACATGTATGCAATTAAGCAAATAATGATTAATTTATACTTGTATTAGGTTGGTGCAAAAGTAATTGCAGTTTTTGCCATTAAAATAGCAAAAAGTGCAATTACTTTTGAACCAACATAATAGTTGTATTCAGTTTAGTGAATGAATTAGATACTCAAATTTAGAAGAAACCATTTCTTGTGTTGCTTATCTAAGTGTTCTTCGTGGATCCTGCTCTCCTTTTGGTCTTTTAATTATACTTTATTTTTTTTGGTTTGTCTTCACCATTAGACTGTACACATAAAGACAGGAAGCCTCTGTCTTGTCCATTGTTGTTTCCAGCACCCAATAACAGCACTGATTGTTGACTGACTCCTAGGTTTGTGTGGCTATGTGGAACACTTAGCATATTTTAAATATTGTAAGTTTGAATATTTTATTTTATTTTTTACAGTGAACAGAGTATCTGTCAGGCAAGAGCTGCTGTGATGGTTTATGATGATGCCAATAAGAAGTGGGTGCCAGCTGGTGGCTCAACTGGATTCAGCAGAGTTCATATCTATCACCATACAGGCAACAACACATTCAGAGTGGTGGGCAGGAAGATCCAGGACCATCAGGTAAGGCTTTACTACAATTCTTGTTAAAAATGATTTAGTATTACAAAAGGACTTGGCATATTCCGTAAAATAAAGTAGTTTTAAAACTGTAATCAAAATAGTCTCTCTCTGGGAAAAACTGAATATAAAATTGTCTCTCCACCCTTTCTACCTTTTATGAAGCCTGAACTTAAACGAAGATTTAGAACAAGTTGTACAAAAATAGAAATACAAGTTCTTTTATGATGAATTTTCATTAGATTTTCTGGCCTTCAATTAGTTTTTGAAATCTAAAGCAAATTAAGGACAAACAAACAAAACTCTACTTAAGTGGCAGATTGTATGTTTATGGAATTCATTTCCTGCCAAAGTTTGGGATATGGGGTTAGAGGAGGGAGTTGAAAGTATAGATAGTTTCAGAAAATACTGTTAAATTCACATGTGATAGAAAAATAGTAGGTATTGAGGTTGCTGGAATAGTTTGGCTTTTGCAGTTCATGTCTGGGGCGACAGCTAAGCTTTTACTAATTCCTCGCTCCGGATTTCTTAGAAAGTAGCTGGATTATCTGATTACTTGATTTCTTGGGCCTTAACAGATCAACAGCAGTAGATAGAGGAAAAGGCAGATAAGCTCTTACTAGCATTAACTATATACTAATAGTAAGAACTTTTATAAAGAGTAGATTTACAAAATACTTTGGGAAAAAATATTTACCAAAGATGTTGGAATCAACTGACTTTAAAAATCATCCTGCTACACATGCAGAAAGAATGTAACAAATTTTCTTCTTCGTTGCCCAGCTGAGCTCTTATGAAGAAAGGTAGGTTCCTAGGTTTCCCCTACATTGTGTGGTAGTGTGGTGTAAACAGATGCTGCATTAGCCCTAGGTTTTAGGATGGTGATTATGGATTGGTAAGATTTGTCATGTATGCATATAGGGGCTGTGGGCCTACGAGAGGTTGGGCTGTGAAACTGGTATTTTGGCAAAACAAACAAACAAACAAAAACACACAAAAAACTAGCAATCTTAGAGGGGCTACACCCCGTAGAAAGAAGACAAGAGAAATCCTTCTATCAGCACAGGGAAGCAAAGGAGTTTGTTGCTTTCTTAGCTGGCTTAGAAGCTCCCCCGAGAAATGAGAAACTCCTTCACTTAAGCAACTTAAGCCAAGAAATTAGGAAACACTGGTTGTAGAGCACTGAAACTGTTGGGGCACGTGGTAGAAACAAATGTGGTGCCTGCGTGGAGATGAACTTTCACAGCTCTGAGTCAATCTGTGGAAAGAGCAATTCTCTGAATTTACCAGATTTATCCATTTATACAGACAGTTTCGGCCTGCCTCTCTTTCTGCCCTCTCTGGCTCCCTTCTGTCTGTCTCTCCCCTGTGCCCCGCCCTCTTCTTTTCCCTCCTTAGTCTTCCTGCCTTTTCCTCTAGGCTCCAGTTTCCTTGTTGTGTTGCACAGCCTTTTTCTGGTCTCCCAGGCTTTTTACCAAGAGCCCCCTTTGTCCCATTTGTAGTCCAGGTTCTGGGGAGCACTGTCTCATCTTTGTCTTTGTTCCAGCAGCGACTTAGTCCAGAGATAAATCAAATACACCCCAAGATGTTATTATGGGGGAAAAAAAAGAAAACTGGACAATTAAAATTTTGTAGAAATTGTTGAACCTTCTTAATACAACATTCCAAACTAATAGCTGTAAAGAAACTACGTTTTTGGTAAATTTAGTGAATTGGTTATTTGAAAGTACTGATGAACAATCCTACATTTAGAGAAACAAAAAAGAATATTTGAAGATAATCAGAAAGAAATTCTTTTTTTTTATTATTTGAGACAGAGTTTTGCTCTTGTCGCCCAGGGTGGAGTGCAATGGCGTGATCGCGGCTCACTGCAACCTCTGCTTCCCGGGTTCAAGTGATTCTCCTGCCTCAGCCTCCAGAGTAGCTGGGATTACAGGCATGTGCCACCATGCCTGGCTAATTTTGTATTTTTAGTAGAGATGGGGTTTCTCCATGTTGGTCAGGCTGGTTTCGAACTCCTGGCCTCAGGTGATCCACCTGCCTCAGCCTCCCAAAGTGTAAGGATTATAGGCGTGAGCCACCGCGCCAGGCTCGGAAAGAAATTTAAGCTAGGAAATTTGCATATGAAATACCAAAATTTTTATTTCTAGGAGAAGTAAACTATCCTATGACTCTTAGATTTTGGCAAATAGAATGTTTCTTAAAACATTTAAAAATTTAAAACTGTGCTTCTAAATTGTGACATTAAGAGGAAATTATTATGTATATTAAAAAATATTTAGAAAATAAGAAAACACTGAGACCTGAGTGATATTACATATAGAAACCTGTAGGACATCTAAGCTGTCCTTAGATGGACAAGTCTTAATTGCATGTAGTAGGAAAAAAAGGGAAACTAAAAAATAATGAGCTTAACCCAAAGAAAGCAGAAGAAAATATTAAAAAGATATTAATTAAATGAAAATAAATAGTATTTGTTAATACAAAAGCTGCTTCATTGAAAAGATAAACTAGCTGGCGTGGTGGCTCACACCTGTAATCCCAGCTTTTTGGGACGCCAAGGCAGGAAGATTGCTTGCCCAAGAGTTCAAGACCAGCCTGGTCAACATAATGAGACTCTGTCTCTACAAAACTATTTTTTAAAACCCAAACAGGCCAGGCGTGGTGGTGCTTGTCTGTAATCCCAGCACTTTGGGAGGCCAAGGTGGGTGGATCACCTGAGGTCAGGAGTTCGCAACCAGCCTGACTAACATGGTGAAACCCCGTCTCTACTAAAAAAAAAAAAAAAATAGTTGGGCATGGTGGCGCATGCCTGTAATTCGAGCTACTTGGGAGGCTGAGGCAGGAGAATCGCTTGTACCTGGGAGCGGAGGTTGCGGTGAGCCGAGATTGCGCCATTGCACTCCAGCCTGGGCAACAAGAGCGAAACGCCATCTCAAAAAAAAACCAAAAAACCCCAAACAACTAGCCAGGTGTGATGTGTGTGCCTGTAGTCCCAGCTACTCGAGAGGCTGAGGTGGAAGAATCACTTAAACCTGGAAGGTGGAGACTGTAGTGAGTGTGATTGTGCCACTGCACTCCAACCTGGGAGACAGAACAAGACCATGTCTCAAAAAAACAAACAAAAAAACCTTGCAGAATCAAACAAAAAAAAAGGAACAGTACAAATAACCAATTTTAGGAATGAAAAAAAGAATACCACTATAGTTACTGAAGGAAATAAAATATTATAAAAAACTTTATGCCAGTAAGTGGGCCATTTTGTAGAAAAACGTAACTTTCTAAAACTGAAGAATAGGAAAACGTGATAGACCTACAATCATGAAATAAATCAATGGTAAATAATCTGCCCCCCAAATTTTAAAAAGCTGCAGGAGAGTACAGAGCATTTATAAATGAAATCTAAAATGTCATGATATTTTCTGTTTTATGCAACCGTTGTAGAGAATGATATTTTATAAGGCTTGTATAATTTTGATATCCAAAACACAGAACACGTTTGGGAGAGGAGCCAGTCTTCAGTTATGAATATATACCTAGATATAATAGTCCTCAATAAGATATTAGCAGACCAAATGTAGTAATGAGTAAAAAACAAAACAAAAGCACTTCTTGATCAAATAGGGCTTATCATTGTTTGCCTTAGTAATATAAGGATGGTTAACATTAGATAACTTACTAATGTTATTTCCCAGGAGAAAACCTACAAAAGCAAGAGGTTCTGGAAAAAGCATTTGATAAAATTTGAATCAATACATAACAGTTCTCATCACATTAGGCATAAAATTAATCTTGTTAAGCTGATATGGGTGGATAATAGAAGCATACAGCAGGTATCTTACAGGATTGTACAGTGTCAAGAGCATTCCCGTTAAACTTGTGAATAAATTGAGCATTTCAGCTCTAATCACTTTCATTTAGTCATACAGAGGAGGTACTAGATAACCTAGCCATACAAAGTTTAAGAAATAGAAGCAGTAAGAATTGATAAGAAAGAAACAGCTGGTTACTCACCAATGATGTAATTGTCTGCATAAAAATCTCCCAGGAGTATCTGCAGATAAACTATTAGAACTAACAAGATTTTCAGTGAGGTTGCTGGTTACGTGATCAGTATATAAAAGCCACTCGCATTTTTGTATAAGCAATAAACGATTAGAAAATATAATTTTATTAATATAATGATACTTAAGGAAACACCATCCCTAAGAATAAATCTAATAAATAATTGGTTTTCTGTCTTTCATTCTTGCATTTCGGGTTTTTTTTTTTTTTTGACACAGAGTTTTGCTCTGTTGCCCAGGCTGGAATGCAGTGGTGTGACCATAGCTCACTGCAGCCTTGACCTCCTGGGCTCAAGTGATCCTTCTGCCTCAGTCTCCTGAGTAGCTGAGATTATAGGCATGAGCCACTGTGGCTGGCCATCATTCTTACATATCTTAATGGTTATCAGTCTGTTCTAAGTGGGCACATGTTGTTATAATTTACTAAATATCTAAACTTTCTATAGTAAGAGCTGTTAAAACCACCCACCATTTACTTACAAAATTGAATATGTACAATTATATAAATATGTTATATAAAAAAATACTTCATTTTCCAGCCTAACATTTATTAAGTGCTTATGGGTACTATGCTTGGGTGTGTTTTTTTTTTTTTTTTTTTTTTGAGACGCAGTCTTGCTCTGTCGCCCAGGCTGGAGTGCAGTGGCTCGATTTCAGCTCACTGCAAGCTCTGCCTTCCGGGTTCATGCCATTCTCCTGCCTCAGCCTCCTGAGCAGCTGGGACTACAGGCGCCTGTCACCACGCCCGGTTAATTTTTTGTATTTTTAGTAGAGATGGGGTTTCACCATGTTAGCCAGGATGGTCTCGATCTCCTGACCTCGTGATCTGCCCGCCTCAGCCTCCCAAAGTGCTGGGATTACAGGCGTGAGCCACTGCGCCCCGCCTGTGCTTGGGTTTTATATAGAATATCGTTCCTGACCTTGAATCAAAGATGCAGTAAAGAATGGGAATGTTGGCTGGGTGCAGTGGCTCACGCCTTTAATCCCAGTACTTTGGGAGGCCGAGGTGAGTGGATCACAAGCTCAGGAGTTTGAGAAGAGCCTGACTACCATGGTGAAACCCAGTCTCTACTAAAAATACAAAAATTAGCTAGACGTAGTGGCGCGCGCCTGTAATCCCAGCTACTCAGGAGGCTGAGGCAGGATGGAGATGTTAAGCACATAAGCAAAGAACCACAGTTAAATGTTTCAGTTGTGATAAGTGTAAAATAGAGCACAGTGAGGGCATAAAAGCATCATCAGTTTGTTGAGAAGATAGGAGAAAGGGTCATGTATGACCTCATAGACAGGATAAGATAGTGAGCCAGGTCACAAGGAACTGTGGGTGTTTACTGCACTGTTTACTCTGTTATGGTCAGGCTAAAAATGTATAGGCATGTGTGAGATGGAACGTCACCACCAGTCTAGACTCAAGCTCACTGGATCTGAAGCACAGAATTTAGGATTATGATGTAGTCCAAACCTGACAGCATGCTCAGTGGACATCCAATAAGTAGTTATTAAGTGAAAATACTAATTTTATTTTATTTTAAGACGGAATCTCACTCTGTCGCCAGGCTGGAGTGCAGTGGCGCCATCTCAACTCACTGCAACCTTCAACTCCCTGGTTCAAGTGATTCTCCTGCCTCAGCCTCCCAAGCAGCTGGGATTACAGGCACATGCCACCACACCTGGCTAATTTTTATATTTTTAGTAGAGACAGGGTTTCACCATGTTGGCCAGGTTGATTTCGATCTCCTGACCTCATGATCTGCTTGCCTTCGCCTCCCAAAGTGCTGGGATTACAGGCGTAAGCCACTGCGCCCAGCCTGAAAATATTTAATTTTAATACTTTTAAAGATTATTTGCAGTACTGTCTATCCTCAATGGTTAGATGAGTGAAGGAATTAATTCAGATTAAAAAAAATTTGTTTTTGTTTTTGAGACAGAGTCTCACTGTCGCCAGGCTGGCGTGCAGTGGTGCGATCTCTGCTCACTGCAGCCTGACTTCCCTGGTTCAAGCTATTCTCCTGCCTCAGCCTCCCGAGTAGCAGGGATTACAGGCACGCACCACCAAGCCCAGCTAATTTTTGTATTTTCAGTAGAGACAGGGTTTCACCACGTTGGCCAGGATGGTCTCAATCTCCTGACATCGTGATCTGCCCGCCTTGGCCTCCCAAAGTGCTGGGATTACAGGCATGAGCCACTGTGCCCAACCCCAGATTTCAAATTTTTATATTGGAAAAAGGAAACAGTAGTTTATGTAATTTTGATCCTAGTTATATTTTCCACAACTTTTTCTAGCATTCTGTTATGAACAATTGAAAAAGTAAATGTAACACATCTTTTCTCTTGTTTGCCATTTTAAGCTGTTTGCCAAGCAGGGATATTGATTTGCCTTAAAATGGGTCTTCTAATTTTCTGATAATGTTAAAATTTAATAGCTTTGGGTTTCTAGTGTCTTCTAAGGAATTGTGACACCCCCACCCCAATATTTATAAAAACCACATCAGGAGGGTGGGCACAGTGGCTTGTGCCTATAGTCCCAGCTATTTGGGAGGCTGAGGCAGGATAACTGCCTAGGGCCAGGAGTTCAAGACTGTCGTGTCCCATGATTGTGCCTGTGAATAGCCACTGCACTCCAGCCTTATGGTAAAATGTGCATAACATTTAATCTTTTTTTTTTTTTTTTTTTTTGAGACAGAGTCTCACTCTGTCACCCAGGCTGCAGTGCACTGGCATGATCTCGGCTCACTGCACCCTTAGCCTCCCGGGTTCAAGTGATTCTCCTGCCTCAGTCTCCCAAGTAGCTGGATTACAGGCATGTGCCACCACGCCTGGCTAATTTTTGTATTTTTAGTAGAGACAGGGTTTTGCCATGTTGGCCAGGCTGGTCTCGAATTCCTGACCTCAAGTGATCCACCTGCCTCAGCCTCCCAAAGTGCTGGAATTACCATGAGCTACCTCCAGCCTTGTGGGGCACAGGAAGCCCTTGTCTCAGGAAAAAAAAAAAAAAAGTTCAGATTTGCCTAGGTTCTAGTAAACAGAGTGCTACCCATCCCAAATTGAGGAAGTCCCAATGGGGATGTCCTGGTAGTGTGGGAAGGCTGGCTATGGTGCTGCTGAACAGCCACTTTGACTCGGTGTCTCCTTTGGCCAAGTTACAGAGCAGACTTTCTGGGCTAGTCCTGCTTCCCCACTTTGGCTGTTCTCAGGGATATTTCTCCCTTCTGGCACTCCCAATGCTTCCCATGGTTTGAGATGACAGATGGGTCTTTTGCCATGAACCCTGGATGGTGGAGAAGTTTGTTGTTTACCTTGATCTCACTTTTTCCAGTGTAGAAGGCATGAGTTGGGGGAGATTTTTTGCGTGCTTGGTGCCAACAGGCTGTGGGGAAGGGCCATTGTGGATATGGAGGTCTGATTCTCTTACTGTCTGCTGAGAGCTTTTTTATTTCTCTGTGTCTCCAGGAACTGTCTCCTACTCCTATTTGAGTTGTGGGATATTGCTGGTGCTGTATACTTGATTTTGTTTTGTTGGGGTGCAGGGAGAGTAGGGAACTATTAGGTTGGTGCAAAAGTAGTGGTGGTTTTTGCCATAGCTTGCTTCTGCGCTGCCATTTTGGAACCAGATATTTCACAGTTCCTCTTGTTCTGGTTACAAATTTATGAGTCACAGCAGGAGACTTTAACTTACTTCTGTTAGTAACTGATGGAACAGGCAGTCAGAAAAAAAGGTCTGTAAGAATGTATAGAAGGTTTGAACAATACAATTACCTCCCTAGCCTAATTGACATATATACCACATACCTTTGAAATGTACGTCACAATTTCAAAATTGTATATATGCTTGGCCCTAAAGAAAGTGTCAACAAATTTCAAAGGATTAAAATCATACAAAGTGTATGGTCACAGCAGAATTAATCTAGAAATAAGATAATAGAGAATCCCATAGGTGTAGGTGTTAAGAAATACCTTTCTGAATAGTCCATGAGTACGAGAAGAAATCACGATGAAATAAGAAAAATTGGTTGAGCTGAATAATGATGAACATGCCACATATTAACACCAATAGAATGCAACTAAACTTGTGATTAAAGTGAAATTTAGAGGCTAAAATGTTTATCTTGAAAAAGAAGTATTGTTGACTTTTCAGCCAGAACTCAGGATGCATCTCAAGAAATTAAATAATAGGCCATTAAAGCCATATAGAATATTAATAGAAAGAGGGTAACAATAAAGATAAGAGCAGAAACAGGCCAGGCGCAGTGGCTTACGCCTGTAATGCCAGCACTTTGGGAGGCCGAGGTGGGCAGATCACGAGGTCAGGAGATCAAGACCATCCTGGCTAACACGGTGAAACTCTGTCTCTACTAAAAATACAAAAAATTAGCCGGGTGTGTTGGCGGGCGCCTGTAGTCCCAGCTACTTGGGAGGCTGAGGCAGGAGAATGGCGTGAACCTGGGAGGCAGAGCTTGCAGTGAGCCGAGATCATGCCACTGCACTCCAGCCTGGGCGACAGAGCGAGACTCCATCTCAAAAAAAAAAAAAAAAAAAAAAAAAAAAAGGCAGAAATTAATGCAGTAGAAAGCAAACACACTAAGGAGGAGAGGTTTGTCTCTAAAGTCCTTGTGAGGGACAGCTCTTGAAAAAAAAAAAAAAAAAAGAATGGTTTAACCATTATGAAGAAAGAAGGGACATCACTGTGAATCTTACAGACATTTAAGTGATTAAGGAGATATTTTGAGCTACTTTATTTTAGTAATTTTGAAAATGTAGATGTAGAAATTCCTACGAAAACACTTTAAAGAAATTAAGACTATCATTAAAAGAAGTAAAAGGAAGAAAACTTTGTTTAGCTGGCTCTACTGGTGGTGTCCTTTTCAACCAAACCTTTAAAGAACACCAGTATTACGTACTTTTTTCCAGAGAATACAAAAAGAGGATGCCTATCTTTTTGTCAACTCCACAGTGCCAATTCATTTTAAGTCCAGCGTTACTTTGGTATCAAAACCTGGTATGAATACAATAGAGAGGAAATTACAGGTTAATCTCACTCATAAAAGTACATGTAAAAATTTCAGAGCAATATCAAACAAAAATCTAGAGATTTATAAAAATTGATATATGAGGACCAAGATTGTTTATCCTAGGAATGTAAGGTTGGTTTAATACTAGAAAATCATCAGTGTAACTTACTGCATAAAAACAGAAAAACCAGTCACCTCAAGAGATGTTGGGGAGGACTTGATAAAATGCAGTATTCAATCATGATGGAAACCCTTAGCTGTCAAGTAATAGGGTTTTTCCCCAGATAAAAGATATCAATAAAATTATTACATGAAAGGTCATTTATTTATTTATATATTTATTTATTTTTTGAGACAGAGTGTCACTCTGTTGCCCAGGCTGGAGTGCAGTGGCAGAGTCTCAGCTCACTGCAACCTCTGCTTCCTGGGTTCAAGTGATTCTTCTGCCTCAGCCTCCCAAGTAGCTGGGATTACAGGCACATGCCACCACGCCTGGCTAAGTTTTGTATTTTTAGTAGAGACGGGGTTTCACCATGTTGGCCAGGCTGGTCTTGAACTCCCGACGTCAAGTGATCCACCTGCCTTGGCCTCCCAAAGTGCTGGAATTACAGGCATGATCCACCTGCCTGGTGTGAAAGATCATACTTTTAACGGTTTAATTGAGAAAGCTTTCCTTCTAAAATCAGAAAATAAAGATACTTGTTATGAACACTTTTTTTCAGCATTGTATTGTTATTTCTAGCCAGTGTATGAAGATAAATACGTTGTGAACGGATTGGAAAGGAAGAAATAAAGCTGTCTATTGCCGATCACATGATTGTGTATTTAGAGGAAAAAACCTTAATGTAAATTATTAGGAATATTAGAAGATTCTAATACTTAGAACTCGATTAATAATAGAAAATAATAAATCTAATGAAAGATCCTCAAGACCCCTATAAAGATACTTAAGAGCCTCCTCAGATTGATATGTTAGCTTTCATGCAACCTCAAAGTCCCCCAAATTTCTTTGGTAGAAACTGATAATCAGAATGTAAAACTAGCTGCACACAAAGGACTGAGAAGAGCCAAAGCAATTTTGAAGAATGATACAGGAAGACACACTCTAATGGTCATCTAGATTTCGTATAAAGCTACAACAGTTAAGACATTGTAGAGTTGGCAAAAAGGCATATTGATCTGTAGGTGAAAATAGAGCCTTATAGACACTTGATTTATGTGCTGCAGGCAAACCTGCAGCACAGTGATAGTGCTGGATCATTTGGACAGCCATATTGAAACAAATAGCAAACTTGATCCCTACCTCACACCATAGGCACAGATCAATTCCAGTTGGATTGGGGATAGAAATATGAAAGGTAAAATAATAAAGCTTCTACAAGATAATATGGGACAATATTTTCATGACCTTGTGATTGAGAAACATTTGTTAAACAGGGCACTAAAGCAGTAACTATAAAGGAAAAGATTGCTAATTTGAACAGAATCAAAGTGAAGAACTTACATCCATCAAGACACCGTTAAGAGTGAAAAGGCGATTCATAGAATGGCATAAGATATATGCATCACAGATAACCAACAATGATATCATATCTAGAATATATAAAGGGCTTAGAAATCAAAGAAGAAAAAAGTTGACAACTCAGGAGAAAAATGGACAAGAGACTTAATTCAAGCAGATATTCACAAAAAGAGACATCTAGATACCTAATAAAAATCAGGGAAATGCAAACTAAAACTGCAGTGATAAAGCATTCATACCCACCAGAATTGCTAAAATAAAGACTGACAGTACCAGTCGTAATGTTGCATAGTATGTAGAAGTAGCACAAGCTCTTGTATACTCTTGTGGAAGTGTAAATTACTAGAACCAATTTGGAAAGCTACTTGGAATTTTCTACTAGAGCTGAACATACACATGTCCTGTGATATTTCCACTCCTGGGTATATGCCCAACAAAAATGAATGCTTGTTTGTACCAAAAGACATGCAGTAGAAAGTTCATAACATCGCAATTTTTAATAGCCCAAACTGCAAATAATCCAATTGTTCATTAATGGGAGAATGGTTAAATAAATATGATTTATACAAACGACTACCATAGAGCAGTGAAAATGAACAAACCACAGCTGCATGCAACAAGTGGATGGCTCTTACAATTTTGAGGATAAGAGAGCAGATACGTTTAATACATGTTGTATAACTCCATTTATATAAAATCCAAAAACCTACAAAACTCGATTAATAATAGGAAATAAATCTAATGAAAGATACTTAAGACCCCTATATAGATACTCAAGACCCTCCTCAGAATGATATGTTAGTTTTTGGATTTCATATAAATGTAGTAATTTATGATGTTAGAAGTGTGGCTAGTACCTTTTGGGAGGTGGGAGGAATTAAGAAGAGGGGCTTCTGGTGTTGCTGTTTGATTTCTTAATCAGGGTACTGACTTCATGTGAACATTCACAGAGATAGACTCTTAGGTTGTGTATACTTTTTTGTATTTGTAAAACTTCAGCTAACAAGTTAAAATATATTTAATGAGGAAAATTTTTTTTTGTTTTGCTGATTTACTTTTTTTTTTTTTTTTTTTTTTTTGAGACAGAGTCTCGCTCTATCGCCCAGGCTGGAGTGCAGTGGTGTGATCTTGGCTCCCTGCTAACTCCGTCTCCTGGATTCACGCCATTTTCTTGCCTCAGCCTCCCGAGTAGCTGGACTACAGGCACCCGCCACCGCGCCTGGCTAATTTTTTGTATTTTTAGTAGAGATGGGGTTTCACCGTGTTAGCCAGGATGGTCTCGATCTCCTGACCTCATGATCTGCCTGCCTCGAGCCCTCCCAAAGTGCTGGGATTACAGGCGTGAGCCACTGTGCCCGGCTGATTTACTGTTTTATGGCAGACCTTTGTAATCAGCGAAAAGCTTAACTTCTATCAGACTGATATTTGTGTAGATTTTACCCAGATAATTGTTTAAGCAATTTTTGCCAAGGTCTGTTAGGAACACATTTGAATGAATATATACAATCAGCATTTGTTGACATCCTTGATTTTGCCAATTATTGGTTTGACTTTATAAAGAATTATTATTTTTTAGGTCGTGATAAACTGTGCCATTCCTAAAGGGTTGAAGTACAATCAAGCTACACAGACCTTCCACCAGTGGCGAGATGCTAGACAGGTGTATGGTCTCAACTTTGGCAGCAAAGAGGATGCCAATGTCTTCGCAAGTGCCATGATGCATGCCTTAGAAGTGTTAAATTCACAGGAAACAGGTAAGGTGCCCATGGTTTACTTGTATTTTCTTTCTTTTTCCAGAGACAAAGCAAAACTGAAGATTTACTTGTATTCTTGAACTGAAGTGCCATGTATATGTTAAAACAAATGTTTGTTAACTTTTAGATCTTGTATATATTTGAAGTTCTTGAATTTTTATTTTCTATAGAAATGTGAACTTTTTATTGATGATAAATGTATAATCTAGAAAGATAATCCTGTGAGTTTAGTTCCCTTTAATTCTGTAACCCTTTTATTTGAAGTATTTAGATGTGTTTCATCCTGCTTTAGAAACACTTTCGTTGCAAGTACATGAAGCCCAGAGAATATGCAGTGGATAGGAATTATGCTTATTTATCATCTTTGTGTAAAGAAACACATGTTTTCTGAAAGACATTTTTCAAACCATGGACTTGAAGTAGGACTGGGTCTCCTTCCCAGTAGGTAAAAATGTGATTCTCGGTTTTTTAAAGATTTTAGGAGTGCCCTCAGGTGGTATCAGTCATGAATTGCATCTCCTCTGATAGTGCATATTGGTTAGAAATATATATAGAAATCACTTTTTTAAAAAATCTCAATTTTTAAAAACTGTATATATGTCAAGGATAAGCTTAGTTTTGTCTTGGTTTAAAAAATAGAAAAATGTACCAGTGTGTGGTTATTTCTTTGAAGAGATAGATTTTATAATCAGGAAATAATTGTTATACATGAAAACACAAATATGATTACTCTTGCCTATATTGTATATTTAGTAATGATTTTAATGATATAAATGTACTGTAAACAATATATATTTTAAGAGGAAAGAGTTTCAGTCAGATGAAAATTTGATACTTTGTTGAAAGTGTAGAATATCAAAATCTGTTCAAAATCTGTTATAAATACATTAAACAATGTATATGTTGCCTTATACTAAAAAGGGTTGAAGCATCTAGCTCGTGTGTTAGTCTGTCAAATACTAATTTCAGAGCAAGAAGACATTTTGGGATCTTGCAGAAACTTAAAGTTGTTATGCCTTTAGATGTTTTGTATCAGATCTTCTTTTGAGGAAATTAATATCAATACATAACTTATACATAGGTTGCATATTTTGTCTAGTTTGAGAAAATAAACCACTAGAACTTGGCCTGGTGTGTCTCTAAGTCCAGAAAATAGCATAGGAAAGTCTGTATAGTCTTGTATGTAGGTCATTTCTCTAAGTCTCTGTACTTCTCTCCTAGGTGTCAGTATTTTATTGGCATGCTATCATAGGTATAGAATTGCTTTTCATTTACTGTAGTTTTACCATAGGGAAGAAGCTAGAATTGTGATTCTTTTTTTTTTTTTTTCTTAATATCTTGTTGGATAGGTCAGTTATGTGATAAATAATTAAGGTATCAAAGTTTGGAGAGTAGACATTTGACTATCCCGTGTTTTAGAACAAACTAGCATTATTTTTATTTCTAAACTTTCAAAAGTGTATCCGTTGCTATTAGAAACTAAATGTTACTGATATTAGGAACTTATATTGGGAACTAAATGTTCCTTTTTAAAAAGTAGTTAAAATTATTATTCCTCTTGTCATTGACTTTTGATTTTTAGTTTTTAGCCAAATGGAAAGGATTGTTTCTCTCAATGAGTAGTCATATGGTTTGATTTCAAAATGCAAATGCTAATTAATGGGTTTTTTTTTTTCTGATTTATTTATTTATTTATTTATTTTTTGAGACGGAGCCTAGCTCTGTTGCCCAGGCTGGAGTGCAGCGACGCGATCTTGGCTCACTGCAACCTCTGCCTCCCGGGTTCGAGTGATTCTCCCTCCTTAGCCTCCCAAGTAGCTGGGATTGCCGGTGCTCACCACCACGCCCAGCTAATTTTTGTATTTTTAATAGAGATGGCGTTTCACCATATTGGCCAGGCTGGTCTCAAACTTCTGACCTCAAGTGATCTGCCCACCTCGGCCTCCCAAAGTGCTGGGATTACAGGCATGAGCCACCGTGCACAGCCTTTTTTTAAATCTTGATCTTTTCAAATTAATGAATCTTAATGTGGAGAGACTCAATTACATTCTCTATTGTAAGGTAATAAGCATTAAGAAACAGTGTTCCACATTATAGAAAGTTTGGCAAATAGGAAAATCGGCCATCATTTTACAAGCTACACAAGCATTTTAGTGTGGGAAAAAGGCTTCTTGTTAGATGATTTTGATACTTTATTCTCAGTCACAATCTCAACCACTCATACTAGGGGCTGAGGAAAGAGAGATAATGGTGGAAGAAATGAGTCCATCACAGCTGCCTCCTGGTATTCTGGATCAGTCACTGGCAAGGAAGCTTTTAGTTCTGTAGTTTTTCATGATGGAAAAAAACCATATAGAATGGCTAAGTTCTAAATAGTCTGATTTACTTAGAAAATGACTGTTTTCATAAATTACTGTAGTTAAGTACTATTTCTTATTTTTGATGGCCTTAATTAGTGTGGAAGTAGAAGCATGGGAGAGAGTAAGATGTTAAGAATCAGGGCCGGGCGCGGTGGCTCACGCCTGTAATCCCAGCACTTTGGGAGGCTGAGGCGGGTGGATCACAAGGTCAGGAGATTGAGACCATCCTGGCTAACATGGTGAAACCCTGTCTCTACTAAAAAATACAAAAAAATTAGCCGGGCGTGGTGGCGGGCGCCTGTAGTCCCTGCTACTCGGGAGGCTGAGGCAGGAGAATGGTGTGAACCCGGGAGGCGGAGCTTGCAGTGAGCTGAGATCGTGCCACTGCTCTCCAGCCTGGGCGACTGAGCAAGACTCTGTCTCAAAAAAAAAAAAAAAAAAGAATCAGGAGTGTTCTTGGGAATAGATATAATTTCTTACGCAGATTCTCCAGTGTAGAAAAGGTATGTACCCTACCCCAACATTATATGGGCCACCTCCCCTTTATCTAAACAAACATACCCAATAATGTCACCTCTCAGTTTGATCATACCCTGCCAAAAATCTTTGCTTTGGATTCACAGCCAATTGGCTGCTGAAATCATCTACTGTCTTTCTTCCAAAACCAAGTTGAAAAGGCTTAACTTACATCTCCCTTCCCTTTACAAACTGTAGCCTGATAAAACTGATGAGAAGCAGAACAAACTTATTGATAAAGCAACTACAAATATTAGTCTTGCCTGTTTCTTAATGTTTTACCACTTGTTAAAACATTTTTCCATATTAAACATTTCTGTTTGTATTTTTATTTATTAGGTGCTAATATCAATATTATCCACTGTTGTCATCGGCTAATCCTTCTCAGTGATTTTCAGACTTTAAAAAGTTATGGACATTTTTGTGCAAATGAGATCTTTGGTAGTTCAGTGTATAAATGGACAAAAAATATGGAGCTTCTCTGATTGATGTAGGGTTCCGGATCTGCAACCACTGAGATGCCTCCATGGTTCTCTAGAACTGAATTTGAAAATTACTAGCTCACGTTTTGTGCTAAAACCAATAATCACATAATTTTCCTTTCCTCTTCTCCCGTGTCCCCTAAGTCCTCAAATTTTTTAAATTTATAAAAAACAGCTTTCTGGGGGGCTAGTCATACCAACCTTTACAAGGTGCTCTGTGTGTTTGTGTGATATTTCCTTTTTTTAATGAAAATGGTGGGTGGCAGAAATGTTTTCCTTTATTTTGTTTTTAACTTGGTATGCAATTATCTAATATACTGGAAAGTACAGAAGGTGCTAAATACAGTGAGTTATATTTGGAAGTTAAAAAAACACAAATCACATGTTCTAACATTTTTGAAAAAGAGCTGAATTAGTGCTCTTCCTTTTATACCAAATGCTACAGTGTATTTTTTCCTTTCTCCATGGAAATGGATTCAATTTTAAATGGGTGTATTACCTAAAGTGATATTTTTGATTTCTCTATTATTTATCCAGTACATTTATAGATTTTTATAGGTAATAGTTATGGATTATATAAACTACAAAGTTAATTTTTGTGATAATTGGTGGAGGCAAATTTGCCCAACTGTTTTATTTTTTAAAAAGGTTTAAATCATTTGAAAATAGGAAATAATTTTTAAATCCAAAAAAAAGAAAATTATATGCATAACCAGTAAGATTATCCCACTGCTTTTGTTCTCAGCCAAGATGAAGCATGCCTTTTCAAAAAGAACACCCCAAAATAAGTATTTTACCATTATCTAAAAGACTACTTTTGCTGGGTTTTATTTTTTAATCTATTGAACATGAGAACATGGTCAAAAGTCATACCTTCCTTATGGTTGAAATTTTCCAGAGGTTTTATAATATTGAGATTTCATTTTTTAATGATAATTTGGCCTGACATACCTTCCAGTATGTACATTTGTATGAGTTTTATCACAGCATTTAAAAATCTCTTTATGTTTGGAATTAATAGGATTTAAAAAATCTCAGTAGTTTCTAGAAATACTTTATAGTGACAGTTTTGTTTTTTAGTCTTCCAGATTGTTGATATTAATGCAAACAATATTAAGCTTATATCACACAAATATTTTCAGTAAAGCGTATTTTTTATAAACTGTGTTAGGCACTGGGAATAATACAAAAATGATAAATAAAGCCTGTCCCTTGCCTGATGTCACAGTCGGGCTACAGCTGCCAGAAACAAGGCCAGCAAAATTAGGATACAGCTTGCGAATGTAGTGTGAAGAAAGGCCTTCGGAATACCAAAGAAAATTCTAGGGTCAGGGAAAGCTTTGAAGAGAAGGTGATGTTTCAGCTATGTTTGAAGAATGGGGAGGGCTCATCAGTGATAGAACATTCTAGATAGGTTTGGAAGCATGAGAGCATGGAGCAATTGGGAAATAACAAATATGCCATGATGTGGCTTGGACATGAGAATTTATGTGGTGGGGGTCAGGAGCAGGGCATCCCAAGAGATAAGGTTGGGAAGGGCCTAGTGCTGACGAGTGTGCATGTTATCATGGAGGTGGTGAAGAGTCATTGAAGGATGCTAAATAAAGGATTGATATGATCAAGTTTGTGCTTTAGGACAAGTGTGGTGAGCATGCAAGTTTACAAGCATGAAGATCAATTCAGGACACTGTTGTAATAATACCGGTGAGAAAGATGAGGCCTGAACTGACAAAGTAGAGAGAGGAGAGGAGCAGAATGAAGAGGAGGTGACCAGCTTTCATTTAGTGCTGGCTATACCTGCCATGGCAGTGTTCTAGCTTTCTACCTTTGTCCTCACATAGAAATTAAAGCCATTCTGAGGCAGGAATAATGATCTATTTATTGGTCACCTTCTGTGTGCTTGGTCTTAATCTGGCGTATACATAACCAGTCATCTTTATAACAACCCTACAAGGTTGGTGGTATTATCCTTGTTTTAGAAATGAGATTGGCACTTACAGAAGGTCACTACTGTAGTGATGCGAGGACCCACAGCTAGACAGTGGCATTAGTGGCTTTTGTACCGAGGTCTTAGAACTCAACCTCTTTTCTCTTTGTCAGTAAGATGTAATGGGCAGGCCGGGAAGGAGAGAACAGTGTTTTAAAATGATGACCAGGTGTGTCAGTTTGGGCCCCCGGTAAAGATGGTCCTGTTAACCAGAGACAGAGTGAAAGAGGGTGGAAGAGGAAATACTGTGCTGTAGATAACACATTTGGTTCTGGATATACTGCATTTGCGGTTCTTTATTAATGCTTTCATGAAATCTTAAAAATTTGGACCTGAAAAGAATCCCAAAGATAACCCTGGACAAAGTTTTTTAGTTTAGCTTTCCGAAACAACTAATCTTATTGGAGAATTAACATTTTGAACCCTATAAAACCTATCTGTTTGGCCAGGTGCGGTGGCACACACCTGTAATCCCAGCACTTAGGGAGGCCGAGGCGGGTGCATCACTTGAGACCAGGAGTTCGAGACCAGCCTGGCTGATATGGTGAAACCCCATCTCTACTAAAAACACAAAAATTAGCTGGGCGTGGTGGCGGGCACCTGTAGTCTCAATTACTCGGGAGGCCGATGCAGGAGAATTGCTTGAACCCGGGAGGCGGAGGTTGCAGTGAGCTGAGATCGTGCCACTGCACTCCAGCCTGGGTGACAAGAGTAAAAACTCTGCCTCAAAAAAAAAAAAAAAAAAAAATCTGTTCACTAAGTATTAAGTGAGTAACAGGTTTGGGGATTGGGTAGGTGGGGACAGTCTTTTCGTAGGTCTGCCTGCTCTACTTTCTTCTCATACTTACCTCTCACAGTCCTCCCTTTTGTGAATCACAGTAATGTGAGGTTAATATGTCTGTTGTCACTCCCAATTTCCAATTAGAAAGGTTGACATGGAGAGCTGGGATTTCCCCAGGCTGTCCATACCTAGAAAGGGAGGCACAAAGGGGATTGGGTTTTCGAGCCTTCAGGCCATTTATTTTTACTGCGTTTGTCGGGCCTTCAGTTCAAGATCTTCAAAGCATTTTTAAAAACGCCTTTGAGGGAAGTCAGTTTAGAGTGAGAAATTAGGAAAGCGAAAATTTGAATTTACTTTTAGTTTTGTGTTTTTAAGTAAAATGTTAAGGTCTTTATTGTGATTTAGTAGAAAGAACTTGAGTTTAGAGTCAAAAGACTCTAGTTCTGTCTCTCCCTCTGGTGCTTTCTCTAAAGCTATTTCCTAATTTATAAAATGTGAGTCATGAGAATATTTATGTCAGGATATCATGGGAATTAAACAAGGCAAAGGCATAGTATTAAACTAGAAAATGTTATTTTGAATGCTAATGTCCAAAAAAAAAAAAAAAAGAAAATGAAAATTCTATGTGGATTAACTTAGAGGGAAAAAAAAGTAGGCTTTCAAATTTTCTCCAACATCTGCTTTGTCTTAACTGCCCAGTAAAGACATATCTTTTGGGTGTTTTCTTTTTTTCTATAGACAAATTAATTCATCCATCATTTGAGTGCATCTGTATGCCAGCGCAAATTAGACACAAGTCTTGTCCTCACAGATCTTCTTTCTCCTCTTACAGGGGAGGTAAGGCACAACCATAACACACAAGAGAAAACCTGTCTGAGGACAGATAACATACTGTATTGGGTGTGTGAAGGGGACGAGCCGCCTTCTCACTGGAGCAGCCGGGAACATATTAGTGACAAGCTGACTTTCAGGTCTGGATTTTGAAAGTTGGACATACTGTAGGCATGGGAAGATGAGGGGGAAAGACATATCAGGCCTGAGGAATAGCATACCTGTACAAAAAGTGGGAAGAATGAGCTGTGTTTGTAGAGGAGGGAATTGTTTGGCCTGGTGGGAATAAATTCAGAAAGGTAGGTGATCAAGAAGGGCGTTTGAGACCTTTGGGTGATAGAGATTCAGTGTAAGTTTTCAAGCAAGAGTGATAATGTGAGTAAAGCTGTACTCCAGAAAGCTAGCTGTGGTTTGAAAAGGGAGCTACTGGAGGCTGTAAGTCAAGCATTCAGTTCCTGAGTGGAGGCAGAAATAGAGAAGAAAATTCAAACAGTGGTAGAATGAGGTGAATTTAAACAGGGAACCAATGTGGTTCTGATTGTACTTCACTTAGGTAACTTTTTCATTAAGAAAGAATTCTGGCTACCTATTCTCACATGTTAATAATAGAGGTCTTGGGTGCAGTGGCTAACATCTGTAATCCCAGCACTTTGGGAGGCTGAGGCGGGTGGATCACGAGGTCAGGAGTTCGAGACCAGCCTGACCAAGATGGTGAAACCCCATCTCTACTAAAAATACGAAAATAAGCTGGGCATGGTGGTGCGCACCTGTAATCCCAGCTACTCAAGAGGCTGAGGCAGGAGAATCACTTGAATCCAGGAGGCGGAGGTTGCAGTGAGCCGAGATTGCACCACTGCACTCCAGCCTGGGCGACAGAGTGAGACTCCGTCTCAAAACAAAACAAAACAAAACAACAACAACAACAACAACAACAAATAATAGATGTCTCCGGGAAAGTATCATATATGTTTGAATATAATGTGTGTGACACCTAAAATTATTTCTACTATATGAAGAAAATCAGTACTTTGGGAGAAACAGGTAAAAATGAAAATGTAATTCAGCATCAGTTTGAGTTTCACTGTGAGCCTCAGTCCAGGTTTTAGAAAGAAAGGTACGTAGACACAATTCTGGCTTTAAATAGTTCACAATGTGGCAAAAGAAACTTCACTAATTTCTTAAGATTAATGATAAATACAGTTTCTTTGGGCAGATTGACTCTAAATATTGAGTTCAAGGGGGTTAATTACAGTATAAAAGGGTTTCTAGCTGTTGAAAAGGTTGGGAGCTACTGAATTAGGCCTCCAGATCCTGTGGCCTACCTGTTATACCTCAAAGCCTCAATTTTCAGCCGCTTCCTTAGCCTTTCTCAACCAGGGCTGTGAGACAGTTAAGCTCTAAGGAAAATTGTTTGAGTAACTAATATCAGTTCTCCCAAGGACTGTATTTAGGTATTCTTTACCTACCATGGATGTGTTAGGGCCAGACTCTCTTGGAAGGATGCTTCTCTTCTGTTCTCTTCCCTTGCCCTCTCCCTCTCTTTATGCTTCTGTTTTGTGATCCCCCATTTATACACAGGAACAACCTCGAAGTTCTGGGTTGGAATTGGGACCAGAAAATGACTATAGCTTTATCTTCTAATATTTGTGTTGATTAATGCTTGAAATTATATCTAATAATTCATAGTCACTAAAAAGAAAATTTGAGTGAATATTTGATAGTAGCTTATCCTCTTAAAGTTTACAGACCTCAGGCCAGGCTGATTCTCATTAGGGCCAGGCATGCTGGCTCAGGCCTGTAATCTCAGTGCTTTGGGAAGATCTCTTGAGGCCAGGAGTTTCAGACCAGCCTGGGCAACATAGTGAGAGCCTGTCTTTAAAAATACATATATTATAAATTAGGTGGGCATGATGGCGTACATCTATAGCCCTAGCTTCTTGGGAGGCTGAGGCAGGAGGATCACTTGAGCCTGGGAGTTTGAGTTTACAGTGAGCTATGATCACGCCACTGCACCACTCCAGCCTGGGCTACAGTGAGGCCCTGTGTCTTTTAAAAAAAAAAAAAAAAAAAAAAAAAAAAGTTTACAGATGTCCTAATCATTAGAGCTAATAAGGCCTAAATTACTGTGTACTTGCTGGTTCTCCATGTTTTAATTTTCCTTTGGGCTAAATCAGGTGTAAAATTGGGAATCTTGAATTTAAACCTCTAACTCAGGGATTCAAAAAGTGTGGTCCATGGCAACTCTTGAGGGTCCCCCTCTGGACCGTTTCAAGGATCTTCTTCATTATACTTCAGCCAGAACAGCATGCCACAGCACACTGAATACAAAAGCAATTGAAATAATCTAGCTGTCTGGATTATTATTTAATATTTAGTGTTAAATGCTAAAGAGATTTGTAAAACCATGGCATTCTAATCACTTAATATTTTTGTTCTGAGAAAGTTATTTTTCATTAAAATGTTATTTTAAATATAACTGCTTTTTAGTTGTTTTAAAAGTGAATTCCTAAAAGTTAAAACATGTAATTTAGTTATTTAGTACAGTAAATAATGATAGATGTAACCCACATAAGCAAAAGCTCTTTAGGGTCTTTAATAATTGTTAGGAATATAAGTGGATCCTAGGAACAAGACCTTTGAAAACTACTGCCATAACTTAGGAGGGACAGCTGTTGACTAAGAATGGGATTTCTATAGTCTTTTTATCTTTTCCAAACAGCCTAGCAAAGCAAAAAAATCTTAAAGGCCGTGTGTCAGATGGGCTTGATTATTCCATATTTTCTGTCTCTTCAATGTAGATGGACATGCCTAGCTTTGCCTGTAACAGAGAACTCTTTCTTCCTGTCTTTTTCCTTTCTGTATTTCATCTTCTCTCCTCCCCCATGAGGACATTATGGAGGGCTGGCCAGAAGTGGGACTTTGCAAGTCACAGAAGTGGCAAAAATTATTCCTAATTGCTGTTATCATCTGTCAATGAAAGGGAAAATGTAGGTCTGATGGCCTTTTTGATGCTTAATATATAAAAATTGCCCAGCAATTAGCTTTGTAACCACTGTCTATTTAATAGCAGTAACTGTTGTTACTAGCTGTTTCTAGCTCTGTCTCAGTCAGTACATTTGTGATTTTTCTTTTTGTGATTTTTTTTGTGATTTTTTCATAATTATATCTGAATTACATATTCATATATGTGGATTTATAAATTGTTCATACTAAATTACAATAAATACATTTTCATATATTAACTTCTATGACTTTTAAGTTCTTGTTCACTAACTGTCTGGGAAAGCTGCTTTAGCTTATGAAGCCTCATTTTTCATGAGCACAGCTTTTAGTCTTACGTTGTGGGACTTAAGACATCTTGTCCTGCCCCAAGGTGGGAATGATTAAATGGCTAAAAAGAGGCAGATACTATTTTTGTGATAAATATGGGTTTCATGTCTTATAGCAAGTTATTTTAGCCTGGAGTTTGTTGTCATACAGACACTATATTCTGTCTGCCTTTCATTCCCTTTTCTCTACTTCCTTGTTTCTCTGGCAGTTAGGCACCTTATAATCTATTGTCTGATGCATGTCCAGCTAGTGACTTCAGTTCTTCCAGGCTTATTTTACAATAGGCTTGATCTTTATTCAGTGGTGCTACAATGACCTGAGGATGTCATCTGTAATTATTTGCATGCTTTCCTACAGGAGGATAGTAATTTGCATGTAATTACTTTATCTTTATTCATGAATTTTTATCCTTTATTGCTCATAAATTGAAGAAGCATTTTGCTGGATGTTAAATAGTCAAAAATTTTGATACCTCTGTGTGGAACGTTTTCCTCTTAAAACAAGAATAAAGAGAGGCTTTAATAGTCTGTCTTGTTTTCCACTGATGATAAGAGATGAATTGCAGGAACCACTTCCACTCTGATGAGACCATTCACAACACACAGCAGCAGCCAAACCTGTTCCACGATTTTTACAGCTTAATCTCGGCTGTGCTTTCCTGCATTTGGAAGCGTGATGGTGCCCTGTCAGGTCGCCCATGTGCATATTTTGGGGCATTGCCTCTGAGTTAACATTGGGCATTCCTGTTTTCGTAATCTAGGTAAGGTAGAAAAATCCTAAGGAGTCTTTTGAAGATGGTGTTGAATAGCAGTATCTTTGAAGTTAGTTGGTATTTCATGTATGAAAAATATTGTGACATTATTTCATTAATACATAAAAAATTCCTAAGGGGTAGATGCTGTTCTAATCTAAGAGAAGAAATGCTGTAGTTAACTGGAATTATTTGTATTCCTGTTAAGGTACTATGTTACATGAGATGAGAGAAACAAATAATTCAAAATTTTTGGTCTTAAGGAGGCTGTTAATTGTGTAGAGAGTATAAGTCATGGTCAAAAATATCCACAAGGCAGTGTAAGTAACATGAATGGTGCAGAATGGTAGTTAGGAAACAAATATAGAATGCTACTCATGTAAAGATACCAAAAATAATTCTTACAAGGTAGACCTGCTATTTATGTGAGCTTTTGTAATTTCTGAAATGATTCACATGAGAAAACAAATGACTTCTGTGTTCTGGAAAATTTCAAGAGTATTTGGCTATTACATTGTCATTCATGTAGGAAGAAATACATTTTTTATGAAGGAGTTTATTTTGCAAATATTATCCTGCTCTTTGCTGTGGTAATATTGTAACAAAGAGAATTACTTTTTCTTATTCAGAAATACTCACTGGTTTCCCATTGATTTAAAGTTTTCCTCAAGCCTTGAAACAGTCCCACTTTGAAGACTGGATGAATGATATGGGTGCCTAGGAAATGTGTCTCCAGTCTCTTCTGCAGATAACTAATGGAATTAGCCTTATATTGCTAGGAAGATGGTAGAGTGGGTTTTTGCATGACTATTGTAGTATGCAGCAATAACCCTGCAATGGCTTCCTATCAATCTTAGAATAAAGTACAGAACTTTTTTTTTTTTTTTAAGAGAGAGTCTTGCTCTGTTGCCCAATCTGGAGTGCAGTGGTGTGATCATAACTCACTGTAACCTCGAATTCCTGCACTCAAAGGATCCTCCTGCCTCAGCCTCCTGAGTAGCTGGGACTACAGGTGCATGCCAGCACACCCAGCTCATTTTTAATTTTTTTGTAGAGATGAGGCCTTGCTACTACATTGCTCAGGCTGCTCTTGAACTCCTGGCCTCAATGTCCTGCCTCAGTCTCCCAAAGTGTTGGGATTACAGGCATGAGCCACTGCTCCTGGCCATCTTTAATTCTATTTAGTAAATCCCATGTGAGACAAACCCAGTTTATTTAATTTTTATGTATTCAACCAAACTATTTTAATAGAATTTTACATATTTTTGAATTTCAAAAAGCAAATGTGGACAATTTTGTCATTTAAATATTAGCTGTCGTGTGTTGTTTTAGATAGAGGTTGCTTCTTGGTAAGCAGCTTCTTGAAATACCAGGAATTATCACGCAGAGAGATAGAGAAGGCAAGGGCAATAGGATTCCCATGGAAAAGGAGACAGCTGTCTTTGTTTAACTAGGACAGTCCTGGTTTTTGATGAACCATCCTGAATGGATATGTACTGAGAGAGTCATGACCTAAAAAATGCCTTTGGGTTTGATTCCTCCTGGAAAGTAGTGTGATGGCAGAACAGCCACTGTATGCCTTCTCTTAACCAGCTCTGGTGTTTGGAAAGGGTATTCAGGTCCTGGTTTTGCAGTCTTTCCAAACATTTGGGGTCATGTTGGCGTTATTCATAGAGTCACTTCATTCTTTATGTCCAGTTTTCTTGTTAGAAACTAGAGCTAGGCTAGGCGCAGTGGCTCATGCCTGTAATCCCAGCAGTTCGGGAGGCCAAGGTGAAAGGATCACTTGAGGTCAAGATTTTAAGACCAGCTTGGGCAACATAGTGAGGCCTTGTCTCTTCCAAAAAATTAAAAAGTTAGCTGGTTGTGGTGGCATGCACCTGTAGTCCCAGATACTCAAGAGACTGAGGTGGGAGGGTCACTTGAGCCTGGGAGTTTGAGGTTCCACTTCACTGGAACTCACCATTGCACTTCAGTCTGGGCAATCAAAGTAAGACCCTGCCTCAAAACAAAACAAAAAACAGACTAGAGCCAGTTAGAGCTCTGTCCATCTAGAACCACTCTTGTTAACAGAACTGTAATTTCCATAGCATTTTGTTTTTCGAGTGAGAATAAGTTCTTCTGATGATAAAGTCGTGTGCTATTTATAAAAATTTAAGCAGTATAGGAAGCATGAAGAAGAAAATAAAAATACCGAAAATTCCACCAATCACCTCTAATACTTTTCAAAATGGAAAAAGCAGTAGGCATTGGGATATTTTAAAACTTTGTGTTATAAACAATTGTGAGATGAAGAACAGATGCACAGCATGGCACTTGTTATTTTCCGTAACAGCTTTATTGAGCTTTACTTCACATACCATACGGTTTACCCATTTAAAGGGTACAATTCAGTGGTTTTAGTATATTCACAGGGTTGTGCAACCTTTGCCACAATTTTAGAACATTTTGGTTTTTTTTTGTTTTTGAGACTGAGTCTCACTCTGTCGCCCGGGCTGGAGTACAGTGGCGCGATCTTGGCTCACTGCAACCTCCGCCTCCCGGGTTCAAGCAATTCTCCTGCCTCAGCCTTCTGAGTAGCTGGGATTACAGGCACATGCCACCACGCCTGGCTAATTTTTTGTATTTTTAGTAGAGACGGAGTTTCACCGTGTTAGCCAGGATGGTCTTGATCTCCTGACCGCATGATCCGCACGCCTTGGCCTCCCAAAGTGCTGGGATTACAGGCATGAGCCACCGTGCCCGGCCAATTTTAGAACATTTTTAACCACACCAGAAAGAAACCCTCTACCCTTAAGTCATTGTCCCTTTACCCCACTTCCTCCATACCTCCCAGCATCTGGCAACTACTAACATAATTTCTATCACTGAAGATTTGCCAGTTCTTGACGTTTTATATAAATGGAATCATAAAATATGTGGGGTTTTTTTTGTGACTGGCTTTCAATTAGTGTACTGTTTTCAGGGCTCATACATCTTGTAGCATTTATCATGCATGGCATTTTGAAAAGCAAATCTTAGTTAAAAAACATGTATTTATGTATCTAGGCATGCTTTCTTAGTTTTAGTTACTGGCTCTTATTTTAATTGTGTGAGTGTGGTGTATAGTGAAAAGTAATGGCTAAATCTTAAGAATTTTTAAAGCAAAGATTAAAATCAAAGCAAGAAGCCTTCCTCAGATTCTTTAGTTTTTTTTTTTTTTTTTAAATAAACGTTTTAAAACTTGGTAAATTACGTAAAGGAGAACTGTGTAGCATTTTCAATGCCAGATTGAATGTAAACAGGGATGAATTCTTTACCAAATTGTGGAAATGTCTGAGGTTTATTCTCTTGGTCCAGGCTCAGTTTTCTTGCCCAGAATTGCCCTATCTTCACTGCCTTCATTTTTTCCCCACCCCTAAGTATGTTACTGTAGTTATCAGAAACCTCATGCCTTTGTATTTCTCTTAATTCTTTTTTTCTCCTATAAAAGTGGGAGAAAACAGACATGGTCTTTGAAAGTCTTTTTAAATTACTTATAAAGAGTAAAAACACCTATCTTGGTTAAAGGAGATTCAGTTTTTTACATGTGGATAAGAGAGTGAAATTGTGTTTCCTTAAAATGATGTGAGGTATCCTCTTATCTTGAACGCTATGGAATTGGGTGCCTTTATCATTTTCCCCTGAAACTTCCAGCTTTTAGGCTATTCCAGGTTTATTTTCTCTCTGTTGCCCACTCGCATCCAGAGTGAAAGAAACGAAAACAAACCCTCTTTCTTTTGTACCCAAATATAAGTTTGAACCTTTTTGCTTAATTTTAATATCATTCTAAAACTTTTCTCCCGAGAGTCTTTAGACAGATTTCTCATATCTCCTAGGAAATCTGATATTATCTAATTTTATATTTATACTTCTCTCCTTTCAAATCTCTTGAAGTGGCTAATCAGAAAAAAGCATATACAATAAAACCTGAAGTAGGAAGTGAGATTCCAAGTGAAAGAAGAACTAATTATTTTAGTTTTCTGAGGGCTAATAGTAACTCTGAGTGTTGACTGCCAGAAAGTTCTAGTTGGTACAAAAAGAGGCACGCCAGTTGAGCAAGAGAATAGTATTAGAAGTAGAAGGCACATGCATGTTTCAGAAAGGCTCTGCAGAGGAAAGGTGATACAGCATATTTGAGAAATTGAGAGACCGGTGTACCTAGAGCCTAGAGAGCAATAGAGTAGGAATTGGATGAGATACGTGGTAATCACATCATGGGGGGCAAG
Source organism: Pan troglodytes (assembly GCF_028858775.2). Taxonomy (NCBI): domain Eukaryota; kingdom Metazoa; phylum Chordata; class Mammalia; order Primates; family Hominidae; genus Pan; species Pan troglodytes. The sequence goes on from NC_072398.2 coordinate 23,753,881, forward strand.
CACTGGATTTTGGTATTTATCTTAAGAGCAGTGGGCAGCAATTGAAGAGCTTTTACTAAGAGCAATGATTTGATCTGGTTAATTATTAAAGTATCACTGGCTACTGTGGGGAAGGGGACAGATACCACGATTGGAATGGGCAACTTAATTAGATGATGCTAATGTAATTGTCTAGGTTGGTGGTCTCTCAGTTTTTGAGCTTATCCCCTCATACATGTGTGTTTATTATTTATATATATGTACTTTGTTGTTGACAAGTTGAGTACATTATAAGACGTTAAAAAACAGTAAAATGGATGAGAAAAATTAATGAATGGAAGTGCTACTATTTTTTTCCCTGCCCCAACTGATGTATGTTAAGCTTCTGGGATACTTGTTGCCCCACCCTGAACATGACTAAGCAAGGGATCATGGAACAAGAACAGTGGCAATGGAGAGAGTTTGGAGAGAGAAATTAGGAGGTTGCATTAACAGGACTTGAAAATTGGTTAAATAGGAGTAAAAGAAAAGGTAGTGGATTTCTGGTTTGTGTAACTGAATAGATAAGAGCGCTGATTAAAGAGTCAACCAACACTCTGATAGATGCTAATTGTGTTAAAGTAGCATTCTGCCAGAATGGTGGTTTCTCTGAGCATATACTCAATAATGCCCTTAGTAACAAATGGTAGGAGGGCATTTGATGGGCAAGTCTTGATCTGTGTTCAGGAAGAGGAAGCAGAGCAATGAACCTGAGGACACAGGTTACTCTTGCCTTTGGAGGCATTAGGGTATGACAGGATTGGTAAATGATAGGCCCCTCAACTTCCAGTTGCCTCTTCAAGTGTCTTTAGCTAGAGGCAGGGCCATTCATTTCACGACTAAAAATAAACGGCTTTCAAAACATGGTGGACTGAGGAACATATTAAGACTATTGCCAGTGCAGACAAATAATTTTTCAGCAAGTTATCAACTGATAGAAGTGATTTTCATATTGGCTTAGAAGGGAATAAAATGCATTCGGGTCATAAGTTGGGAGAGGATTGCAAGAAATAAAGGATGGGAAAAAAACCCAATCATATATACAGTTTTGCCTTAAGGTTGAGTAAAAAAAAAAGGGGGGGGGGATGTTTATGATGGTACATTTTCATGTGTAGCTATATATGCACGATGCTCCATTTCCTGAGATATAGAAAAGTTTTTAAATCACATTTTAAAACAAAATTTGAAATAATATTTTTGAAAATGTTTCAAAATGCCACTTTAAAAATGCATTGCTTTGAATAAAATTTACTGTTTGTAATCCTTATGCCTCCTAGCACAGTGCCCTGCAATGTGGTAACTTTTTTTTTTAATGCAGCAACTGTACCACTGCAGTATCTGCCTCCCTTCTATTCTAGATACCTTTGAGCAAACGTAAACTCATTTGCTTTCATTCTGTCTCAAAAATGTATTGCGTAGAACTTTGCAATCATGAGAGAAATACCTGGGGGCGTTACTGATGGTCCGAAGTGTGAACACCACTAATTTAGATGCTGATGTTGTGATCACTCACCCAGTCAACTGACCAGCCTTCCAGAGAATGCAAATCAGATTCAAGCCAGTCTTTAAGCAAACATCTCATTTAATCGTAAGAAACAATGCTGAGATGGGTCATATCCACATTATCAATTGCCTTGGGACTAATTGCTAATAGGAGAAACTGCTGGTTGTGAAAATCATGAATGCAGAGTCTACTGTAGTAATTATATACAGTAATAAAATACAGTCATGCCAATCAAATCTAAACAGCCTGTCGTTTTCCACTACTGCTAACTTACCCAGCGTTTCTACATTTCCCTGCTTGTACAAAACGCCTAATGGTAAAGTATGTTAAAGGCAGGGGTGAGCCTGAAGGATGGCTGTTTGACAACTGCATTAGCGATAAAGGGACAGCCATGAAAAAAAAAAAAAAAGTCAATAGGCCTAACTTAAAGAGAAATGTCCTTTCATAGGTAAAATGTAAGGTTTATGTAATATCAGTGCTAGTGTTAAAAAGTATGCTGAAAACATCGTATTACTGAATTTACTCAACCTGGACAATAAGTGTTCTTTCCCTTATTCTGCTCTGTTGCCCTGACTGAATGAAGAAAGAGTTAATGGTATCAGTATTAAGCAGGAAGTTCTGTTAGGCTTATGCATATGATGGCATGAATAATTTAGCATCTTCAGGAAATGCAAACTGCAGTAGAATTTAAGCAACCTATCAGAATTTAGATCAATATTTTACATGATAGTATGAAATTAAAGTCAGTGGAAAGAAGATGCTTAAAGATACCAAGTGAAGAATGTTAATAGTTTAAACTGTGAGAAAGACTGGGAATTTTTTATTGGAAATGTTTTGTCTTACGCAGCAATAATGGTTTACCTGCATTCTGACACTTGTCAGATGACTTTTTGCCAACATGATTGGTAATGGGATGTGGCAGTTTCTTTGCTGTCAAAGAAGAGATAATTTCTCAGGTTTTTCTTGTAAGTTTTAAAAATTGTCCTTATGGGTTTTTTTTTCTCTTTAAATATGGAATAAAGGAACTGAAGGGTAAAACCTGAAGACTAGGCATGTTTCTTTAATAAAGGTTTTATAGAAGTAGCCATTTGCAAACGTCGGTAAGACAGATTTTTAAAAAAACAGTTTAAACTTATAATTATTGAAAATATTCTAAATTGTTTATCTCCTGTGGAATGATCTCATTAGCTTGGTAGACATTTTATATGTACGCCTGTGGTCTTTCTATATCTTATGTCATTACTGTAAATAAATATTGTGCATGCAACTTTAATAGATTGGGTGGTTGGAAGTACTTAGCAAAGGTGACATTTATCAATCTTATTTTGTGTTTGCAAAAAAAATACAGTGTATGTAATATTTTCAAAGCAAGACTTAATTGGATTATGTTAAATAATTTCTAAAAATGATGAAAAATTCTCTTTTATTTAAGACATTACCATTTTTAGATGTGTGTTATTTAAATATAAATTGGTTTGGTTCTGATTTTTCTAAAACTTTTAGTTAGCATGAGTTGTATGTTTTAAATAATACAGTCTTAGGGGAGATCTAAAACACTGTCTTGTTTGCCTTTATGTGGGCTTTCCTAAGCCCCAGTGCATTTTAACCACTAATTGTTTCTTGGTTAATACCAACGGAAAAAGAAAATCTTTCCCATGCTGAAAATAATTTCTTCAGGATTTTACAGAAAATTATTGATGTAAAGTTTTGGATGTCACTAAAGTAATAGTAAAAAAAAAATTACTTTTGTTTGTCTCATCTCAATTTTGAGTGTCACTTTGATTTCATATAAACCCTTCCCCTTTTCATAGATCATCACCTTCTCATTGAGTTTTTTCTCCTAAAGAGAATTTACTTCATTGACACTTAAGCTAAAATTTAATGTAAATAGCCTAAATAAATGGCTGTTTGATCTGGCCACACATTTTTAATAAGACATTTTGTCAAGTATGTATATATATATTGAGAAAAAAATAGTAACATGTGGCTTGGTAAAAAATGAATAGCTGATTTTTAGCAAACCAAAGATATTCTTATTTTGTATCAGTGGATATAAAACTCTTTATTGCAGTGTGCCGTTTATAATGGCTTTGGTCTCTTTCCAACTAGTAGGAATGAGTTAATCTTAAGCACTTCCAAGCTTAAATTTTTTTTGGATTCAATTCTCCTAAATGAGAATATAGATCTTGTGAAATTATCACTAATAGCCACAGATCTTGGCTTCCTCTACCTTATCTTCATTGACTTTAAAAATATATAACCCTAAAATGCTGGTTGCACTCTTTGACCGTATAACTTAGGAAATAACTAAGTTATAAGTGCATCATTTGATCTATGGCTGCTTACAGGGTTTTTCCACAAAAAAACGATTGCATAAATTTTTTTAAGAGCCTATGTTAAAGAGGATGCGTTTTTATTAAATTACAGAGCTTCCAGGATGAGGATCTAGATAGGACGTATGTATAAATACATTTTGAACATTTCAAAGCACCTTTTAGTTTATGTGAAGTTCTTCAGATGGCCCCGTTGTCCTTCGAAGCTTCTAACACCAAGGTGTCTGTTGCAGCCCAGAGCAAGGTTACTGCTACCCAGGACAGCACTAATTTGCGATGTATTTTCTGTGGTAAGCAACATTATGTTTACATTACTTTTTCAAGCTGTGGTACATGCTACTTGCGCATTTCCATAACTTTTGTTTTCTTAGGCCATAGTCTGGTTTGTGATATTTGGGATATATAGCAAGCTATTGTTTTTATGTTGTGATATTTGTTGTGGTTCATGTAGGTGATTTGGTCAGCTTTGAGTTGGCTTGTTAGCGAGGATTAGAATTAGTTAGAATTAGGATCTTAAAACACTTCTTGTCCACCTCTTCCAACACAAATGAGAGGGGTTTTTGTTTGTTTGTACTTTTTTGTTTTTAATTATTTTGTTTGGGAGCAAATTTTTGATTTAGAATTTAAGGAAAAAATTTATGTCCATCTTAATATGATTTGAGGAACGTAAATGTGCCTTGTGCAAAGGAAACTTTTGCTTAACTTGAATTAATTTTAGGTGTGCACGTTGTGAGGCAGATGTAAGCTATTACTTGCTTTAATAGGTTGATTTCTGATTGACAGCCTCCTTTATTCAGTAGGTTAGAAATCTGTGACTTAAGAGTGAATTTAGGCTTATTGAGTGTTTTCTTTCACTCTCACTCTCATATACACATGTGTGCACATATATGTATTGTTTGCATGGACAAACCAGGTATGTCACTTAGCCACCCCAAATTAGAGATAATAAGATATATATCTAAGGATACGTATCTATCTATAAACACAGATAGATACATATCCTTGTCTAAATTCTTTTTATTTCCATTTGTTTCTGAAACTTTGTTTTAAAAACCCAAGTTCCAAAGAGTTACTTTTAATTACTTGAGCTTTGAAAAGAAACCTCATATATGCCTTTTTGATTCATGTGTACCTTGCTAGCCAGATTATTTTATGAGAGAGATAAAGTTATTAAATGATATACAGTATTGCTCCAATTTTACATAAAGTGTTCAGCTCTGTGTATGTACTTTATGTGACTCAGAATTTTTAATGTGACTCCTCAATACTAATGATACTGTTTTTTTTTACCTATGAAGAGAATTATTTTAAAATGTATGTACTTTCTGGTTTAGGCAAAGAAGTACGTGTTGCAAATTTCTTTAAAATAAAAAAAAGAAAAAAGGAAAGAAAAGAAAAGGCTAATGTATTTGTTAGTCACTTAAAGTTATATTTTAGGATTGTTCCAGAGGACACAGTTACAGCAGTGAGCCTATTGTGTGGCTGTTCATAAATCCCTCCTCTCCCTCCCAGATCCCACAATGAAACACTGCAGATTAAGTGTGTAATCAGTAACTTTTTCTCCTCATTTTTCTGCCTCCTCCTGGGGGTTTTTCCGGGCTATCTTTTGAACTAGTCATGAGTGATTATTGATATTTGTGTTATTAGGACTCTCTTTAGCTCATTTTGAAAACTCATCCAATGTTGTATACCTTTCTATTTAATATGTTGAGGTCCATACGCAGAATAATGGATACTTTACCCAATTGCAGAGAAAATATTGATTTGACCTAAGTGAAGGTGAATCTTTAAAGTTGTAAAATAATGTGTTAAAAAGCAGATTTCCCCCCATTATTACCTTTAATTTAACTGTGTGCAAACAATATAATTAACACGTTGCTAAGTTTAAACTTGATTGTATTGTGTATATAATAACACCGATTTGTCTTTTAGTCCTGTGTTTTTAAATAGTCTGTGGCTAATTGTGAAAATAGATTTGTGAAAATTAAAATGTGACAGTAAGTGGAATGTGCTTTAACCAAAACTCAATATTGAAGGCAAGACTGACATACAGTTCCTATTATAGAGTCTCCTGATCTGATTTTAATCATTTATAGGGTACTGTATCAGTGACATTGCCACATTTCTCTGTTACAAACAGTAACTCACAGACTTTGCTATATACCTTCTTCTTGTAGCCAGGACAAATTAAGATCAGCCACTATCTTTGGCTGTGAGGGAGAGAACAAACTCTCAAACAGCTGCTATTCTTTATGATAACATAGAGCAAAGCAGGTTCACTAGTTTCTTAACCTTGGTTGTTCTTCCCTCTTTTTCCCCTCCCCAAAGGGCTGTTAACCACCACATGATGCTCATAAAATATTGTCATTTTCCCACTGAAATGGTTATGAAAGTACCTATTTTGCATTTTATGAGAACACACTCATTTAGGAATGTGACCTGTGTAAAGTAATGTTTATATTCCTGAACATACAGCGGCAGCTGACAGACTTTGCCTGATCCTAGTTGCTGCTTCATGTCATGTGGGGTGCCTTTGGTATTACTTACCAATTTTATAGCCCATTAGAATGTTTGACAAGAAGGAAAAATGTAATTGTGTACCTTAAATTTATATTTACCTGGAACTTTTAATGTTTATAGTATGTTTGTATTAATTTTTAAATGCACATAAATTTCAATGTGCTAGTTACTGCAACCTGACAATTTGAAGAAGAAACAAACAGAACAACCAGATTAAATGTAGATGTGAAAAAGTGCCAAGGGGAGTGATTCCATGCACGGATACACACACACACCCAATTTAAAGGATGTCTGGAAAGACAAAAAGCCCAAAAATCCATTATCATCACAAAGAACCATGTAGAAAAGAATTGTTAAGAGTTGTTCTAGGATCAAAATTCTCCCCATTTTAAAAGGAACTTCCTTGAAGCTTTTCATCTCAGCTGCAGGAATAAACTGTAGTAAATTTTTTTTATAATTATGATAACAGCCACAAAATATTACCCACATTTAAAAAATCTCCTTTCTGAACAGATTTGCTTAGTAAGCTTTTAAAAAGCTTTAAAAAAATATTTCAAAGCAGGTTCTGTAAATTGCTAAAAGATTTTCTTTTCTCAGCTTTTGTGAGTTACATTAAACTTGTGTTAGTTTTTTTAAAAACCTGTTAAATAAAATAAATAGGATTGAGTTGAAATTTTGACGTCTTTTTTGAATCTATATATTTGAATTAAAACTGAGATTTTAATTGGCAAATTTAATCCATTAATATTACCTTTGATATATAACACCTGTCCTAGGTGTGTGACTGGTATAATTGCATTCTTCTTTGAGGTAGATGCCAAACAGGTCTAACCTACTCACATTCAGCTGTTTCATTATTTAAGCAGCCTGAGGCTTTCAACTTAAATACTCAAGTAAACATTATTTTAAAAAATAGTTAAAACATAATGGTCTTGTGAGTTGCCCATGCTAAATGCTCACATTTAGTACTTTGGATATATAAAGTACATTCCCTAAATAATTTCATGCTACCTCAGATTTACCCGCCCCTCCCCACACTTGTGTGTCCCCAGAAGAGAGGTCTTTTCTCTGTAAAGTATTAAACATTTGTGTATAGCCTAATAGGAGAGTCTGTTTTTACATCATTATTTTAATTTCCCAAGAAAAGAATTCTAGTCTGTTTACTAGACAGCAATCATGTATTTTCATTTATACAAACATTTACGTGTGTATTTAATTTCAAAAGTTTTGTTTTTTTTTGTTATTGATTACATGGGATTAATTTTTTTATAATATTTATTTGGTTCTCAAAATAGACTCTTAGGAAATCTAATGAAATATATCACTGCAGTTGTCATCAATTTGTCTTTAGAGGACAAATAAAGTGATTAATCTAAAAACATTTGTAAAGAGGTGAGAAAAAAAGTTAGTAGGTAAGTTCAGATCAAATTAATTCTGTTTTTCCACACTTGGGATACACCAGTACTGCATTACATCCTAATAAATCTTTACTTCCGGTTGTGAAATCTACTCCACTAGTATAAAATACTTTGCACAATTAGCCCATAGATTACAAGAATTTAGTACACAGAAGCAGTTATTTCGTAACTTTTAAATAAGTTGTCTACAAATCTTTCAGAATATCTGTTAGGAGCATTTGCTGGTACATTAGAATTCACAAATATATGTAGTGTGTCATTACTCATATATTCTTCTCCAAGAGTGGAAGATAACTACTGTTTCTTTACTTTCTTGTTTACTGGATTAGACTTTAAGATTGTTCTATTTTAACCCTAGGTATTATATATTAGGTCCAGTATTTATCTCATTTTGTGACAGATTTGATTTTTATATCCAATGACATTAAGATGTCCCATAATTCAGTGGCATTCTATCTAAGATGCAAAAAACAGGTCTGCATTGTACATGGTATGTGGGAATGGATGGTCATTAGTGTCTCATGACAGAACCATGTTGTATGAATGCAAGTTTTTTTTTCTTCTTACCCTAAATGAAAACTTAAAATTACCTGTTACATTAAAAATTCAGTTCAGTAGGTTAATTACTATATGGAAGTTTAGCAAATGTTTGTTTTCACCAGTGCTGGAAATGCTAGGCTATTAGACAAAAATGGCAGCTTAAATTGGGCAAATTTGATAAATGCTTTAGCATACTGGAGTCTAGTAATAAGGTTCTCATGCTCTCTCTCTCTCCTGTTTTTCATTTCCAGTGTTCTATTTAGGTGAGTTTTTGAATTCTGATTTTTCATTTAAGTTCTCCCTCTCCACTTCATGAATAATTACCCCAAAGAGAATGTCTCATTGTCTTAGAAACTGTCAAGCTTAGGTGCCTCTTCAGATGCTCATCGAACACTTGTTTTACTCAAGCTCTTCATATATAAATGTTTCTTTTTCCTTATTGTTGATGTTTTCCATTTGTTTCAAGTAAGCCTTCTGGAGATGATGACAGTATTATGTTGCAGTCTTTCATTTGCTCTGTGTTATGTAAAGCTTATATTTTATTTTGCTAGACAAAAAGAAGACACGTTTGTAAATATGTGATGGTTTTATGTTATTCTCATGATTTTATCTCCTCTATCCAGCTAGATATGAAGATAATGTTCATCTGTAATGTTTTCTCCCTCTGTAGGGCCAACATTGCCTAGACAAAACTCACAACTACCTGCTCAAGTTCAAAATGGCCCATCCCAAGAAGAATTGGAAATTCAAAGAAGGTAAATTTTCAAGTTATTGTTTGTACTTTTTCTTTATGCTTCAGAAGACAAAACTGAACATCCTGTGTTTAAAGTAGATTATGTCTTATCAGCTGTTTAAGAGTCACAACTTTTATTCTTACATTAGTAAGTTTTGTGACTATCATTAGTAAGTTACCAGATACTTGTTATGCTGGACATGAGATGTTATAAAATTTCATAAGTGTTTTTTTTTTGTAAAAATTATACTTAAGGTATGTTTAAAATATTGTAAATACGCTTAACAGAATTCAAAATCTTCTTATGGTTCAAGAAGTCTTACTTTTGTAATTATAAAGTGATCTGTGAGTACTATGATTTTCATGTGACAAATTTAACTAAAAAGTTGAAATACTGTTGGCTGTTTCTGTAACACATTGATCTTCAGATATTACTATAGGGTTTAGTAGTAGAATACAAAATCATTCTCTACTGGGCAGCATTCTTCCATGACTAGGAGTTCTCTGAAAGTGGGCAGAGTATGTAGGATGACAGGCTAACCTTTGGAGTACCAGGATGGCGAGCAGGCAGGCCTCAGAACCGCACAAACGCTGAGCTACTTAAAGTTCCACTGGAAGCCCCAACTCATCTGAGGCAGCTTGTTCAGTTTCTTTAGAGAACAGTCTTCTGTGGTAAATGCCATTCCATCCATTGAGCTGGGGTTGGGGAGGACAGGGGAGGAGCTGGTACAGCTGTTCTTCAGACAGTGTATATACTTATTAATCAGCTTGATTATTGTGGCACTGCTCATTCCCGTTCTCTCTACCTGCTGACCTCAGGTTAGATCTTTCCCAGATTCCTCTTCCCATGTCTGCTTTGACCGTCTTCAGTATGTGTTCTGGGTTATGGATGCCTCCACTGCTCCATTTATTTATGTCACAGGCATTTTTTGTTCTAAGTACTTAAGTTACATTGGGAAGGGTGGGGAGAGTGGAGGGAACAAAAAGCCTGAAACTCATCAGACAATAAACATGACATGATATAGTAGAAGATGGTAAGTGCTATGGGGAAAAATGCAACAGAGTAAGGAGGATTATATGTTGTGAAGGGGCAGAGGGAAGTGCTGGTTGTAATTTTATTTTATTTTTCCGTCCATTACTTATCAGTCTCAGTACTTGTGAGTTTAAATAGAGTGGTCAGGGTAGATCTCATTGAGATGAAAAGAAGGAATTAACCAAGCAGATACCTATGTAAGTGCATTCTGTGCAGAGGCCTTAAGGAAGGATGGTGCTTGTGTGTACATGGGAAAACAAGGAGGCCGTGGAGGCTGGAGCACAAGAGAGTATTAGGAGTAGAGGTCAGATCATGCAGGACCTTGCAGGCTCCTGTGAAGAATTTAACCTTTACTCTGAGAGAAAGGAGAACCATTGTACAGTTTTGAACATAGGCATGATCTGACTTAAAATTTTAGCAGAATCAGTCAGTCGCTCTGTTGAGCCTACACTATTGAGAGACGACTTGAGGCAGGTGCAGTGTTGTGACAGCAGCTCAACAAGAAAGCCAGTTAAGAGGCTGTTGCAGTGAACTAGGCAGGAGATAATGGTGGCTTCCCCCAGGTGATAGAAGTGGTTGTTGAGAAGTCAGATCCTTATATGTCTTGGTGGATTGTATGGTGGGGATGAGGGAAGGAGAGGGGTTGAGGTTTTTAGGCTAAGCTAGTGGGAAGGATGGAGTTGCCATTAATAGTTGTGAAAGACTGCGTAGAGCAGGTCTTGTTGGGGGATGTCAAAAATGAATTTTGAGGATGTTCGGTTGAGATTTTTACTGGACATGTAAGTAGAGATGTTGAATATTAGTCTCTAGGAGACTAAGGAAGAATTCTAAACATATAACTCTTTCCTACCCTTTCTGTCTTCTGGAAATCTCATGATAAATTTGCCCTACTAATGACCACCACCTTCAGTTTTCTACTTGGTCATGGGTTTATTTATATGCATTTTAATGATGTTTCTGGAATTTTAGTAGAATTTTGGGGAAGATTACAGGACTCCTCAATCTACCAACCTGAATAAGAGTCCAGACACTCCTGTCTTGTCATCTCCCTGCTCAGCATTCCTTATGGCTGCCTCTCCTCACATCAGTTTACTTCTTTGGCCTGGCATTTAGGAACTCACCCCATGTTTGTGTTTCACCCCCTCATGACTGTCTCTGTGTACACCATACTCATCTTTCCCTCTGTGTTTCTGTGTAGCATTCACCTCTTCTGACATGTCCTTCTCATATCCTTTCTACGTTGTCATTTTCTGTAGACTCTTCTCCAGGCACACTGATGTTCCTCTTTTCTGAATTCCTGTAACTTAATCACACAGTGTTTTGTATTTTCTTCCTACTTGTTTATTTTACATTTGAGTATTACCTCCACAGTGAACATTATGGGCTAATTTGAGAGTAGAAACCTCAATAAAGTTTCTAATAAAAAGTTAAGAAGTTTCTGGTACTGAATTAATTTATATGCAGGTTTTGGGGTATAAGACAGAAAGTATATATTTGACCTTTAATGTAGTAATTTTCTTTACTTTTGCCTAATTTTTTCCCCACTCTAAACCCATGGTTTGGAGGAGAAATTACTGATGTTTAGCTGGTAAATGGCCTTTTAGAGACTTCCCAGGTGCTAGGGAAGACATTACCTAGGAAGGTTGTTGAGTTGATTAAGATAACACACTCTTTTCTTGCTGCCTAGGATTTTCTGTGTTTTTTGGGAGTTGGTGGGAGGTTCACGGAGGAGGTGCTCTTTGAGCTGTGCCTAAAGAGGCAATAAAGTAGGAGTTTCCAGTCATAGAAGGGAAAAGCATTCCAGGAAGAAAGAGTAGGTGTGTAAAGGCAAGGCGATGCAAACACACGTGCAATGTGAGTACGCTTCCTCCTTCCCCCTCCAGGACCAGTGGTATGGTTAGATGAGGTTGTGTCCACCTTGTAAGGGCCTTATATACAATTATAAAAAAGGTATTTGTCATTTTTCTTTGACATATATCCCGTACAATCTGTTTTTGCCTGTGGTTAAACCATACTTGGAAAAAGATACTACAAAACTCTAAAATATCTACTAAATATTTATATAGACACTTAGTACTGGTTTTCACTTTCTCTCAGCTGACAGTAGTGCATGGCTGGATCTGGTTGTGTAGGCTAGCAAACGGGAAGGATGTATAGCACAGTCTAGTGTGAAGTTTGGTTCCCAGTAGAAATTATATTTCCAAAATTTATTTCATGTGGTTATTTATATAAAAATCATTTTTTAAAACTTGATTTAATCTTCAGAGGCACAATAAAATACCCTCAGGCCAACTTCTTACTTCATAAGTTGAGTGAAATTGTCCTGTTAACTTTGGCTGTTTAACTGGCCTTTTTCTATACTATTACTGGAACGTGTAATGAAAAACATTATCAGTTTGCATTATAAATTCACAGCTGTGAGGATGTGGGTGAAGTGCCAAATGAAAAGAGGGATTAGGTGAAAGTTGGCCAACTTGGTTTCTTTCCCTTGCTCAGCTCCTAGACACTGGCAGCCAGACCTGTAGAGCCCAGCAAGAAACTAAGATTCCTCTGTGGGAAAATTGCCATGGCCAAGAGAAGACAGAGATGTTGACACTCGTCCTTGCCAGTGAAGCTCATTTACTTAAGGGCCTCTGATCAACTTTGGTGCTGCTTATAAATATGAACAGACAGCCAAGGATCATCAAACCTTTCAGGCCAACTTCTATAAAAGAAGGACCAAAACAAAGAGTTGAAATTGTATGAAATAGTTGCAATGCAGGGAGCGGAAGAAAACCTAAAAATATACTGCAATAGCTTCAGAGAACTAGGAGAATATATTTCATTGATGAAATAAAAATGGGTAGTTATTTTAAATGGATCATTCAGAGAACAAGAAAGTAAACATGGAAACTTTTTTTAAAAACCACCTCACTTTTTTTTTTTCCCCCCGAGAAATAGAAGGGCCTGTGCTGTGTCTTACATAATCCCAGCACTTTGGGAGGCTGAGGTGGGCAGATCACGAGGTTAGGAGTTAAAGACCAGCCTGGCCAATATGGTGAAACCCGGTCTCTACTAAAAATGCAAAAATTAGCCAGGCCTGGTGGCATGCACCTGTAGTTCCAGCTACTTGAGAGGCTGAGGCAGAAGAATCGCTTGAACCCGGGAGGCCAAGGTCGCAATGAGCTGAGATCGTGCCATTGCACCCCAGCCTGGCGACAGAGCAAGATTCTGTCTCAAAAAAAAAAAAAAAAAAAAAAAAAAGAAAGAAATAGAAGTTTTGAGAACTAAGGTTGAGGAATTTATTCTCTGAAAATAGTCCTAAAACAAAGAGGTGGCATATGAGAAAGAAAGTAAAGTAAGAAGATCAGATTAGAAGGTTCAGCATCCAAATAATAGAAGTTCTGGGGGAGTGGGAAGGAGAACAAAAACGTGAAGAAATTGAATTTGCAAATAAATAACAAGAAAATTTGCTGGAACTCATTGATTGTCTAGATCAAAGGTCCGCAAACTTTTTCTGGGAAGGGCCATCTGTGTCATTTGCTAGGCTCTTCCTTTGTAGCTTGCCATAGACAAAACGGAAATAAATGGTTGTAGCCAGATTTGGCCCTAGGGCTGTATACAGTTTGCTAGCTTCTGGTTTAGGTCAAAAAAGCTCACCAAAAGTCCAGCCCAGTAAGTGGGGAAAAAACCAAAGACCTCCCACCAAGACCTCTCACTATGGTATTTTAGAATGTTGTCCTAGAATAAGTAAGATTTCAAATGCTTGGTAAGGGGTGGTGGGAGTGACAAGGTGGGGGAGCTTCAAAATCCTAAGAGAATCTCTTTCCAGTCTAAAATCTCCTCTTCTGCACAACTTCCTAAGAAGCTATTGGAAGATGTGTTCTGTTAAGATGAGGGAGTAAAGCAAGAATGATGAACCCATGACAGCATCCAGGAGACAAGGAATCCAACTTTGGAAAGAGATAGGTAATTCCCGCACGACTAAGGTCAAAGCAAAACCTAGGGAATAGCCCGTCCGGTTGGGGGCGCTGGGAGGGCTGAAGGCTCCCGATGGGTAGTTTCTGAGGGGAAGCAAAACAAAAGAATAGAAAAACCTGACCGTGGTTCTGCTATGTTGGACCATGTTGATAGGGATTACAGTTCTAATGGAGAGTTTGGGGTGAAGTAGGGACAGGTATATAGAAAAAGAATCAAATTTTTAAAAGTACTACTTTTTAGCACCAAAATAAGAAAAAAATTGTTCTAGAAAGTAAATGTGATCAGCAGTGAATTATGTGATATGTGAATATTGGTGTATCCAAAGTGGTGGTATGGGTTTATTGGGAAAATGGAGAAGAAAAAGTTTTGGGGAGCTAGAGATATAGGAATTAAATCATTTGTATAGTAGGAAGTCAGTAGATAACATCTAAATATGAAAAGTCTAGAAGTAATAGTTCTAAATGAATTACTGTATTTAGAAACATGTGATAAGTACCAGAGTATTGAAAATAATTGCTTCTGGGGAGCAAAATCAGAAGTGGTGAGCGTTAGTAAGAGGATTACTGTTCTAAGTCTTATAATATAATTTGGCTTTTTAAGTTATTTATTACTACTGTTATGTTTAATTTTTTATTTTTAATAAATGTAGAGTCAATAGAGCAAATGTCTAAGTGTTCATTCTTACTAGTCCAATACCTTTTATTATTATATCATTTATTAAATAGTTTTTGGTTCCTACTCATATAATTAATATTTGGCTTGGCCATGATGAGGAAACATATTCTAAGAAACATGAGTCAGTCCTATGTTAGTCTCCACATAGAACCTTAATATAGTTAATATCTATAAATAGTTCGCAAATCACCAGTACTATCTGAAAGTTATAAAAGGGGAATAATAATTGCGGCACAGAACTGAGTAGTTGGAACAATGAGAGTGTATAGCCCTCCTATTGGCCTTCGGAGGCCGGATGGACCAAAAGTTGACCGTCTTCTCTTGTGAGTATCAACTCTTGCCTCAGCGGCTTTGTAATATTAAAACTTAGCTGTCTTATTACATTTTATCCATTTTTTATTTGTTTACTGATAGTGAAGTGAAATGCTCATGTTATACGATCAAACTGTGTCTGTGTAGTTTTATTTTCTGAGAAATGTCAATAATAACAGTGTTACTAAATATTACCAACTCAGAACATTTTTCCTAGACTGTTCCTACTTCATTTTGTTAAAATTGAAATCATTCTTATTTACCTAGTAACACTATTCATTATAGGTAAAGCTGGGTGAAATGTATTTTGAACTGATGTTACTTACATTTTACTTGCTTCAAGAAATGTCTTTGAGTCAACATAAACTAAATAATGAATATATATTTAAAAAGCTATTAATCTCAATGTGGGCTGATGCTTTGTGCATCTATTTACATTTGGGGATAGCTGTTTTGGAGAGAAATAGGTATTTGGGTGGTGGAGGAACTGTGTCTGATATTTTTTAAATGCTTAAAAAATAATATTGGCGATTTGCACTATAATTGTTTCTGAAAAAAATTTATATTCTCAGAAACTTTCAAATTATTGTAGAATATATATGCCTAGCTTAAAAGAAAAATTAAAGTAGTCCGTCAGGATCTTTCATGGTTCAGAATTAAGGCACTCTTTCTTTGAAAAAAGTCCTCAGACGATTCTATTAATGACTGAAGAAAACAGTTGGAGAGAGAACTCTAGGAAGAGGAGCCATGTGCATTTCCAGTATGTGAATTGGCAGCGATAATTCTGAAGAAAAGCAAAGTTTATAAATTTGGAAACTCCTCCTAGAAAGCTACACAAATGTCTTGCTTTAGAGGTCAAAACATGAGAGTCAAATTTATAAACCATCCAATTTAGGTGGGAATTATTCATGCCACACAAGATTCGGAAGCCAGAGATTTTCTGCTTGAATCACTATTTTGGGAAATCCGTTTAGATGGGCATCTTTTCAGCAAGCAAGCTAAAAATTAGCTTAAAGTGTTCAACACTTTCTTTTCTTACCTTCAGAACAAGAAAATAGTAAGAATCTCCTGCAGCTATATGAATTGCCTGCTTGAATCATCTGTCTGTGAACTTAGAAATATTCTCCAGCATTGTGTCCTTTTCCTATATCAGTAGACACTCCTTATCTTTTATAGCCTGAAAACCCTGGAATATGATGACATGTGGAACAAACTTCTTAAGTCAATACAACCTAGCTGTAAATGCTGTTACCAATAATTCTTTCAGATTCACCTCACCCATGCCTGGCCTTCTGCTTGTGACTTAAGCTTACTTTTTGTGTGTTAAAAGCATTGTATTGCTTAGAGAAACAGCCATTAACTTGGTGGTTAAAAAAAAACCCAACTACTAAGAACTTGAATGAGAAATGAAATGTAGTCATAGAATACTATTTGGTTCAGCTGTGAGCAGTATTTACATTATCATGTTAATAATGTAAGCTGTGAATATTGATTTTCCATATTGGGAGAAGCATGAGTGTAGTGAGGGAGTTGTAGAAGGCATCTTCCTGTTAGAAAGTAGATAGCAAAAGCTAAAATGTAAGAAACAGCTGCAAGAGTAGGAAACGGGTGGGAGGGTTGAGGCAGTGAACTACTGATTTTTGTTATAAACTTTAAAAACTATGTATTTATGTTGTTTTGGTAAAATAGAAGAAGTAACAGAAATGCTCAAAGATCTAAAAACTTCGATCTTTTCATCATAGATTTCTTGGGACAGCTACTGTGCTCTTAAATGTTTTTCTTTAGCTTCTGTATTTAAATTTGTTCTAATTAGAATAATATGGGTGTATCTTTTGCCCTTTGGGCCCAACAGATTGCTTAGAGCATTATATTTAAAATGGCCCATATTTTTTGATGTAGGTTGAATATCTGAAATTTAATACAGGCTCCAGCTGAGTTTATTAACTGCAGGTTACTGGAGAAACAACAACCAACCCTGACTTTTCTCTGTTTATTATTAAAAACATTCTTTTGAATACATCTGATTTCTTCCCCTCATCCCTGCAGATAAAGTTATTGTTATCCCTCAAAAACTTTGGCAGCTAGTGATTTATCAAATAGCATAATGAAGTCCGTACTAGATCCTGAAAATCTGATTTTATTAGTAGTCAGTATCTCAAACAACTACTCATAAATAAATAACTACTCATAAATAAAGTCAGTTTCTTGTGTTTTTCTCTTGCAGTCATTGTTAAGTGTGATGGTATGTCCAGGAGAGGGTGTGTGTTTTGTGAGAGCAGTGGGGTTGATGTATTTGTCAAATGGGCCTTTTCTTTTGTTGTATAGCCAGCTTAGGAAACATGAAGGAGAGAGATTTTTGGAAAGATCTTACTGGTGTGTTGGTACCACTGGAAGGAACAAAGGGATAGCATGCATGTGCTGTCATTTAGCTTTGTCTCTAACTAGACCCACCCAGTTTATTAGCCAGTCCAGAAAGTCCCAATTTGAAATTTCCAAATAATAACTATTGTTAGGCCGGGCACGGTGCCTCACACCTGTAATCCCAGCACTTTGGGAGGCCAAGGCGGGTGGATCATGAGGTCAGGAGATCGAGACCATCCTGGCTAACACTGTGAAACCCCGTCTCTACTAAAAATACAAAAAATTAGCCGGGCATGGTGGCGGGCACCTGTAGTCCCAGCTACTCGGGAGGCTGAGGCAAGAGAATGGTGTGAACCTGGGAGGTGGAGCTGGCAGTGAGCCAAGATTGCATGGCTGTACTCCAGCCTGGGCGACAGAGCAAGACTCTGTCTCGGGGAAGAAAAAACAAAACAAAACAAAAAAACTATTGTTATAGCCCACATTGAACGTTCTTATGTTTCAAGTACTTCTTAAAGAGCTTTTAGGTATTACTTCATTTAATCTTCCCCACAGTGCTATGAAATACATATGTGTAAGATAAAGATACTTTTTTTTTTTTTTTTTTTTTGGAGACAGGGTCTTACTCTGTCACCCAGGCTGGGGTACAGGGGCATAGTCTCAGCTCACAGCCACCTACATTCCCCGGGTTCAAGTGATCCTCCTGCCTCAGCCTCCCAAGTAGCTGGGATTACAGGCGCACACCACCACGCCCAGCTAATTTTTGTAATTTTAGTAGAGACAGGGTTCCACCATGTTGGCCAAGCTAGTCTCAAACTCCTGACCTCGGCCTCCCAAAGTGCTGGGATTACAGGCATGAGCCACCGTGCCTGGCAAAGATAACTTTTTTTTTAGGGAAGGTTAATTGACACAACTTTTCCTAAAGACAATTTGGAACCATGTGTCAAAAATCTTAAATTCATACCTTTTCACCTAGCAAAATTTATGTCCTTGTTGATCCTATAGAAACAGAAAAAGATTCAAAGATGAAGACAAATGTTATTGCAGTATTGCCAATAGTGTTAGGATAACTTAATATCCTACTGTAGGAGACTGCTTAGACTGTGGACAGCAAAATAATCGAATATTATTATGCACTCATGGAAAATAAAGATGCTGAACTAAGTGCCTTAGGATAACTCTGTGTGTGTGTGTGTGCGCGCGTGCGTGCGTGTGTCCATCCAGAGTTGTACACACAGGCAGGTTCTCATCCCAGATATCCTCAGTTTTACTAACTTATGTCTCCCTCCCTCCCTCCCTTCCTTCCCTTCTTTTTCTTCCTTCCCCGCTTCCTCCTTTCTTTTCTTTCATTGTTTTTGGAGACAAGGTGTCATTCTGTTGCCTGGGCTGATGTGTGATGATGCAATCTTATCTTACTGTAGCCTCAGACTCCTAGGCCCAAGCGATCCTTCTCCCTCAGCCTCCCAAGTAGCTGGGAATACAGGTGCATGGCACCATGCCTGGCTGATTTTAAAATTTTTTGTAGAGATGGGTCTTGCTTCGTTGTGCAGGCCCATCTTGAACTCTTGGGTTCAGACAATCCTCCCACTCAGCCTCCCAAAGTGCTAGGATTACAGGCCTGAGCCACTGCTCCCAGACCAACTTTCACAATATATTAAGTGAGAGAAAGGAAAGCAGATTTCACAGTAGCGGGAAATGGTTACATTTTATTTTGTTTTTAAAGTTTATATGTGTATTTTTACACAAGGGGAAGTCTAGAGGTATATAGGGGTGCGTGTGTGTGCGTATGTGTATATATAGATGCGTGTCTTTATATACATATGTTGATGATAGTTGCCTCTGGATATGAGATTTCAATCATTTAAAGTTTATTTCTTCTTTCTTGACTCTTTTTCATTCAGTAAACTTTTTTTTTTTTTTTTTGAGGTGGAGTCTTGCTCTGTCACCCAGGCTGGAGTGCAGTGGCACGATCTCGGCTCACTGCAGCCTCTGCCTCCCAGGTTCAAGCGATTCTCCTGCCTCAGCCTCCCAAGTAGCTGGGATTATAGGCACACGCTACCATGCCCGGCGAATTTTTTATATTTTTGGTGGAGATGGGGTTTCACCGTGTTGGCCAGGCCAGTCTCGAACTCCTGACCTCAAGTGATGCACCTGCCTCGGCCTCCCAAAGTGCTGGGATTACAGGTGTGAGTCACTACAACCGGCCCATTCAGTAAATATTTATTGAGCTATTGCTGTGGCCAGTCATTGTATTTTCTGAAATAATTATTATTTGTACAATTAAATTTGATATTAAGGATATTACAATTTTACAAATGTTTTCACTAAATAATTAAAATAATGACTTGGTTATTAAAGTGGTATGTTATTTGGAAAATTCATTTACTTGCAACACTACTTATGAAAAGTACAGAATAAAATGAAATGTTAGTGTAATGTGCTGAAGCATTCAGCCAATATGATGCTAATAGGAGAAATGATTTTCATTTGTATGAAACAGTCCCTATCCAAGGTAGCCTTCAGGTGGGAGGAGAGATGTTTGCATGCTCAACATTGCTTTTATTTGACTCAGAAATAGTTTACATAGGTGAAAAAAATCGCTTTTTCATGATGAGTAGCCATAGATGCATGTTTTTACTTTTTTTTTTTTTTTCCCAGACAACTACAAGAACAGCAACGGCAAAAGGAGCTGGAGCGGGAAAGGCTGGAGCGAGAAAGAATGGAAAGAGAAAGGTTGGAGAGAGAGAGGTTAGAAAGGGAAAGGCTGGAGAGGGAGCGACTGGAACAAGAACAGCTGGAGAGAGAGAGACAAGAACGGGAACGGCAGGAACGCCTGGAGCGGCAGGAACGCCTGGATCGGGAGAGGCAAGAAAGACAAGAACGAGAGAGGCTGGAGAGACTGGAACGGGAGAGGCAAGAAAGGGAGCGACAAGAGCAGTTAGAAAGGGAACAGCTGGAATGGGAGAGAGAGCGCAGAATATCAAGTGCTGGTAAGAAGTTTACAAACTCTTCTGTGTTCTTGTATCTGAGCTTGGATGATGTCTCTTGTGCAGTCACGTGTTAAAATATTTCACATTTGAGATGTTTGGGATTAAGCCATACAATTTGAAATTATGAAAAAATATGCAGCAATTACTACTTTAACATTTTCTTTTTATTTCTCTCTGTATTGCTTTTATTGCTTGGAGACTTAAAGAAAGCTCTTGGAAATTTTTATTCTGCCATTCTAATTCTTCTAACTCCCTATAAAATGGCTATAAAGTGTAAGTGTGTTTTTATGGGAAATTTTTTATACTGGATGAACTTCAAATATATTTCCCTCATGAGATCACTTAAATTGTCTCAAATACTATAGTACTGTAGTACCATTCAGCAAGAAATTTGCTTGATTGCATTCTAAAGATTTTGGAGGAAGAATTATTTTAGAGAAATATTCTCTAAGACTAGTTATTTAAATATGCTTTCTGGTATTATGAAAAATTAGTGAAAATTATGGAATCTGGTATTTACTGAAAGACATAAGGGTTAATATATGGCTGAAAGTTTGAGATATTTTAACGTTTATTAAAATTAACATTCATTATAGGATTTAAGAATATTCCTTATGGCCTAATTAAAAAGTCTCAATGTGGTTTGATTAAATAGTGGTTGGTTGGTTGGTTGATTAAGTTAATTTATGTATTTTTAGCTGCCTAATTATTTTCTGGAGTTATGGCCAACAAAACAAAACTTTTCCACAAATTAGCATTGAATAGGAGCATTGAACCCTTCGTATTAAATGTTTTGCCAGCTTTACTAGTTTTGCTATTTGTTGTTTTTAAAAAAACAACTAAATTTATTCTTCTGTTTATGGTCCTATTCATGTGATTTTAATGTCCTTTTTCTTGTGGACTAAATAAAAATTAAGACTAATACTAGCTTTTTCTTGTAAAAGAAATTAGTCAATGAGATTTATTAATCCACTTATTAGATAAAAGGAAACTTATTTCATCCCCTTCTGAATCTCAAAATGTATTTACAAGTTAAAATATTCTTGGGTGAAAATAGTTATTTGCGTTTGTGCCTAATTCTCTGATACTAACTGTAGTCTACATTTATACATTGTGTCTGAATGCTGGTTTTGTGGCTTCACTAGCTCCCTTTTTCTCTCTCCTTTTTTATCCTGTCTTTTGCTGCTGCTTTCCACCTTCTGTCCAGCTCCATCTTCAGACAGCTCCCTGTATAACGCTCCACTTCCTGAGTATTCCAGTTGCCAGCCTCCTTCAGCACCTCCTCCATCATATGCTAAAGTCATCTCAGCTCCAGTGTCAGATGCCACTCCTGATTATGCTGTAGTGACTGCTTTGCCACCTACTTCCACACCCCCTACACCACCACTGCGACACTCAGCGACACGTTTTGCAACATCTTTAGGTTCAGCCTTCCACCCTGTTCTTCCCCATTACGCTACAGTTCCTCGTCCTCTGAACAAAAACTCTCGACCTTCTTCTCCTGTGAACACACCCTCTTCTCAGCCTCCAGCTACGAAACCCTGTGCCTGGTCTACTTCCAATTTTTCGCCCCTCCCTCCATCTCCTCCAATAATGATTAGCAGCCCCCCAGGCAAAGCTACTGGTCCAAGGCCTGTCCTCCCTGTTTGTGTTTCTTCTCCTGTGCCCCAAATGCCTCCATCACCGACAGCACCCAATGGGCTGGTTGACTCTGTAACATATCCAGTGTCTCCACCGCCTACCTCAGGGCCAGCAGTTCCTCCGCCGCCGCCTCCACTGCCTTCCCTCGCATCACTCTCACACTGTGGATCTCAAGCTTCTCCTCCTCCAAGCACCCCTATTGCCTCAACTCCCTCATCCAAGCCTAGTGTTCTCCCTTCTCCCTCTGCAGCTGCCCCTGCCTCTGTTGAGACTCCTCTAAACTCTGTGCTGGGAGACTCTTCTGCTTCTGAGCCAGGCTTGCAGGCAGCCTCTCAGCCGGCCGAGACTCCAGCCCAACAGGGTAAGGCTTTCATTATTGCTACTAACAGCTAATCACTTGAAAATGTTATATAGCAGCAACTTTAATTGCCTGAATGGATGGGTAGGATGGTTTTGATCCTCGAACATTTATATGCCATAATGCCATGCTTTTTTTTTTTAATTAAAAAAATTAAAGTAGAAAAATGTTTTTCCTGTTGGATTAATTGCATTTGGAGGAATTTCCTTATTGAACTAGGTTTTGATATCTTTTATAGTATCACAGTTAAAGATGTTTTCTAGTATTTAAGAGCCCCTCATAATACATTTCTTTATTTTATTTTTCTTTTTTTTGTTTTTTTGAGACAGAGTCTTGCTGTGTTGCCCAGGCTGGAGTAGAGTGGCACGATCTCAGCTCACTGCAACCTCCACCTCCCGGGTTCCAGCAATTCTCCTGCCTTAGCCAGCTGAGTAGCTGGAGTTACAGGCACATGCCACCACGCCCAGCTAATTTTTGTATTTTTAGTAGAGACAGGGTTTTGTCATGTTGACCAGGCTGGTCTTGAACTCCTGACCTCATGTGATCTGCCCCTTCGGCCTCCCAAAGTTGCTAGGATTACAAGTGTGAGCACCGCACCCAGCTAATACATTTCTTTCACTGGGAAAACTTTGCTTGACACGTTGATCTACCACACAATAAATACATGATCTAAATTGTTTTCCTTCATTTTTCTGGGAGACTTAGAGAGATATATTTAGTGCCCAACTGTAGTCATTAGATATGTCATCCCAGAGTTTCCTTTAGAGCAGTTCTGATCTTGGGCCCTGTTTCCTTCTTGCCTTTCCTATATCAGATGCCCCATGTTGGACTTTCAGGATAGGTGTCACCCTAACCCTTGGAGCATTATGACTTTGCAGGAGGAGTAGAGAGGATGGCAGGGTTCGTATATGCCCTAAAGGGTTCCAATGTCCAAAATTACAATAAGTAGTGGCTTGAAGGGGTAATCAAGAGAGAATAGCATCCTCTAGTTATTCTCCGTGTCCCTACCTTATTGTTATGGTAACAGGGAAGGCAGGATGTAATCTCTAAGTGGATTATTTGTAAGTAGAAAAGGACCTGGTTCTGTAAGTAAATAAGAAGATGCTTGGCAACCCTAGTTTTTAAAATATGATTTAAGGAGGACTACAGAAAGAAAACTGAAAACAAATTTGTACTTAAACATTGCAAGGCTTGTTATTGCTGTATATATATATATATTTTGTTGTTGTTGACTTACCAAATTTGCTTAAAAGGTTAGTCAGAATTCTAAGATGTTCAGTTTGGTTTGACCATGACACTTATACTGTACAAAATGGGCACAGCCAGCCTGACAAAGTGACCTGCTGTACCCTCAGAACTCTTAACAACCCCTACAGAAGGGACAGACTATTTCTAGATGCTTCTTTTAACAATTTATGTTTTCTGCTTGTGTAACTGCTCAAGCTGAAAAAGTTAGCAGTTACCACCCAGTGTGCAAAATAGCATTTTATTCGTTCTGAAAACACCCCTCTTAAACCTTAACTAAAGGAGCACCTACTGTTTCAGGATTCTGTTATTAAATAAATTCTTGTTCACTCCCTTTGTGATTTTATAACATTTGAAAATTTCTCTTCTTGCCCCCCATTTTGTGGGATAAAAACTCTACTTCAAATCCTATGGTATTTAATTATTTCCGAGCTTTATTTTGAGGTTTTACTTTGTACTAGTAAATTCCTTTACTTCAGTGATTCTCAGCCTTGGCTATCCATTGAATTTAAATGTGAAGTATTTTTTAAAATGCTGAAGCTGGGACTTACTCCTCCTTCATGTTTTTAATACAGCCACTTTGACTGTAAACAATTAAATGTATGTGTTCACTGTTACTGAATTTACTGTCTCAACACTTAAGGTTAATGTGGATTATTTTGGGTCTGTTATTTCAAGTAGTACTAACTGCCATCCTATATACTAGTTTGTTTTTTCAGGGATGCTTACCTCTCTTCCAAATTTTATAAGTATTTATTTTGCTTATTTACCAAATCCCCATGAAGAAAAAGTCTTAATTAGATGATCTGTTGCATAGTTCTATTACTAAAGCTCTAACCTAAAGTAAGTAGTTATATATACTTGGACCTTACATTTCAGTATCTTTCAAAAACTGATCTAGACTTTTACAACTATGATAAATTGGACTCATTAAGTAAATACACGAGTCAGTTTAATTTAGCATGGCATTCTGCGTACCTTCCCACATAAAATAATATCACTCAGCTCTATTGTTGATGGTCTTACTTAACATTTCTCTCTCTCAGGCATTGTCTTGGGACCACTTGCACCTCCACCTCCTCCACCACTCCCACCAGGGCCTGCACAGGCTTCAGTAGCCCTCCCTCCTCCCCCAGGGCCCCCTCCACCTCCTCCACTCCCATCCACTGGGCCTCCACCGCCCCCTCCTCCCCCTCCTCTCCCTAATCAAGTACCCCCTCCTCCTCCACCACCTCCTGCCCCACCCCTCCCTGCATCTGGATTCTTTTTGGCATCCATGTCAGAAGACAATCGCCCTTTAACTGGACTTGCAGCTGCAATTGCCGGAGCAAAACTTAGGAAAGTGTCACGGGTAAATACCTTTCTGAAAAATTTTTTTAATATATCTTATTCTTCCTAAATATCTAAAATGTTGAATTTATTGTATTCTAATTTTATGAAATGTTATGAACTTCATTGATTTAAAAAATTGAAATAATTTACCCTGGTGCGATGGCTCCTACCTATATAATCCCTGCACTTTGGGAGGCTGGGGTGGGCGGATCACCTGAGGTCAGGAGTTCGAGACCAGGCTGGCCAACATGGTAAAACCCTATCTCACTAAAAATACAAAACTTAGCCAGGTGTGTGACACATGCCTATAATCCCAGCTGCTCGGGAGGCTGAGGCAGAAGAATCGCTTGAACCCGGGAGGTGGAGGTTGCAGTGAGCCGAGATCATGCCACTGCACTCTAGCCTGGGTGACAGAGTAAGACTTTGTCTCAAAAAATAAAATAAATAAAAATTAAAAATTGATATAATTTAAATTTTTGTAGTGAAGTTGTAAGAATAGTATAAATAATTTCTATAAATTCATCACCTACATTCACCCATTAACATTTTACCAGTATTTGCTTTTTTATTCCTTCTTCGGATATGTTTCCTTCTTTACACATGCACTTTTTTTGTTTTTTCTCTTGAGACGGAGTTTCACTCTTGTTATCCAGACTGGAGTACAATGGCGCGATCTCAGCTCACTGCAACCTCCACCTCCCAGGTTCAAGCGATTTTGCCTCAGCCTCTTGAGTAGCTGGGATTACAGGCACCCACCACCATGCTCAGCTAATTTTTGTATTTTTAGTAGAGATAGGTTTTCGCGATGTTGACCAGACTGGTCTTGAAATCCTGACCTCAGGTGATCCACCCACCCGCCTCAGCCTCCCACAGTGCCGGGATTACAGGTGTGAGCCATCGCACCCGGCCTACACATGCACTTTTGTTTGAATGATTTGAGAGTAACTCAGAGACACAAGCTTCTATTTTCCTAAGTACCTCAGTGTGAATTTTATAAGAACAAGGACATTTACCTGCATAACCAGTAGTATAATTATCAAAATCAGGAAAGTTAACATTGATAGAATACTGTAATCTACAAATGTATTATTCAAATTTCATCTATAGTCCAATGACATCTTTAGTGACAGTTTTTTTCCTAGTGCAAGATCATTTATTGCATTTAGTTATAATGTCTCTTTGATATACTTTATGACAGTTCCTCAATCTTTCATAATACTGGCATTTTTGAAGACTGTAGGACAATTATTTTGCCTGTTATCCTTCACTTTGGCTTATCTGATTTTTCCTCAAGATTAGATTCTAGTTATGTAGGGGTTGTTTTAGCAGGAATATTATCAGAGCAAAGTCATGCCCTTTTCATGGCAGCACAGGAAGAGATACATGATACTGTTTCATTGCATTCTTGGTGATAGTAGTTTTGATAAACTCTTGTTGATATATAAAATCATGCTAAGAATCTATTGGTTCTTAAAGCTTAAAAAATAATATTTAGGTTTTTTAAAATTAATGCTGATGTTTCCTTGTGTTTTAGATGTAATATATTAATAAAAATATGGTTGTCTAACATAGGAGTTGATTATGTCTGTATATTCTCATTAAGATGGAGGATACCTCTTTCCCAAGTGGAGGGAATGCTATTGGTGTGAACTCCGCCTCATCTAAAACAGATACAGGCCGTGGAAATGGACCCCTTCCTTTAGGGGGTAGTGGTTTAATGGAAGAAATGAGTGCCCTGCTGGCCAGGAGGTAAGGAATTTCATTATAATGGACATGCCCAGAATTGAGAGGATTTTAATTGTATTCCAAATACAACTAACTAGATGCACTTCTTTCCTCGTAGAGAAGTGGTTTTTATACTGAATCAGATAATATTTTTAAAAATCGGATTTGCCTTCTTTGTAGGAGAAGAATTGCTGAAAAGGGATCAACAATAGAAACAGAACAAAAAGAGGACAAAGGTGTAAGTTAATAAAGATAGTCTACCATACCTTAAAATATGGAATTCAGGCACAGCTCATTCAGGAAATAGTGTCAGCATTTATTTAATTTGGGCTTAATTAGTTTGAACTTATATTTGCTAATTTTTAACTATGCATGTGAAGTGGCTTGTTTTGACTGTTATTTATAAATTTTTAATGGCAGTCTTAGTAAAGTGAGTTGAATATGTGGAATTATGGGAAAAGCATTGAAGTTCAAACCTGTGGAGTTTAATTCTGTTCCTTAAATGAGTGAATGACATTTCACTACTTTTTTCATCTCTTAGAATCTCAGTTCCCTTGCATTAATTTAAAAGGAAGGAATTCGCCTAAATTCATATGTTTCCCTTAGGAGCTTGATGGTTATTGGCTGTGCCCCTTAAGAGTGTAACCTTCATGCCCTCCTCCCTGATTCAGCTGGGCAAACCCTGCTTTGTCTGTGCTGTATATTGGTGTGCAACAAATAATATGTTCCCCCTGCTCCATCTGGCCACCTTAGATGCCGTTCCTCAAATCTGTCTCTCGTGTCTGGCTTTGTAGCATTGGCTAGTGAAAGTTCTCAGGGAGAACACATGAGGAAAGGAGCTGTGGGGAGGGTCGAAGGGAAGGTGGTTGAAGACAGGAGAAGAAAGTCTAAGCTGAAATGAAAGGGAGAGAAGACCGATGAAAGAGAAAGTGGGGAGTGGCAGAAAGAATATTAGAAGTGTTCGTGTAAAACACTAAATGTATATAGCAAGAGGGGACTGGAAGATGCGATATTAATATATATCTGTATATTTAGGAAGATTCAGAGCCTGTAACTTCTAAGGCCTCTTCAACAAGTACACCTGGTAAGTTCAAGATAAATATTTTAACCTTTATAAACTTTCTCTAAATATTAATACTCCCCAGTTAAAAATTCCCCCTTTCCCCATATTTGGACCAAGTGACTGGACACTAAAATGCCAGAGTTCTTTGTTCCCACCCGAAAGCATTCACTTTTTTCCTCCTGGAAGCTGCTGTTACTTTCTTGAGGTTACTTACTAAAACAAGGAAAATATTAATGTACTATTAGATGACAAGAGTATTTTTCATAATTGTTTTTCTAGAGGTAAAAATAAAGTGAGCATGTTAGTTAGTACTACAGTCTGCTTCAGAACATTCTCAAATTGAGAAGGATGTCCTAGCCATTCATTTGGGTGATATTGATAATTAAGGGAATAAAGTTTCTGATTTGTAAACTTAAAAAGTCTCCTTAAAATTTTGGGGAAGTGTTCTTGAATTCAGTGAAATTTCTGACATTGAGAATTCTTGAGCATCTGATAAATCACCTAGAATATTAACAAAAGTATATTTCACTAGAAGTACATGATGAGTACTGTATCCAAGATGAGAATACGAACTCATTACATATTCACATGTTATTTCTTCATATTTGATTAAAGACTAAGGGCTGGACTATCTATTGAACTCCTTATCTATTCTGGAATGAAATGACATAAATAAACTTGATGAGTTAATATCTAGAGTGGTCCATAAGAAACCATTATAGAGAAATGCTTATATTCCTACAGTTTTGATTTAAAGACAACCAGCTGCATCTACAATTCCCTTTTTAATTTTCATTTTTTAAATTTTTTTGAGATGGGGTCTTGCTCTGTTGCCCAGGCTGGAGTGCAGTGGTGCAATCTTGGCTCACTGCAACCCCCACCTCCTGGGCTCAAGTGATCCTCCCACCTTAGCCCCCCAGCCCCGTAAGTAGCTGGGGCCACAGGCATATGGCACCACTCCTGGCTAATTGTTTGGATTTTTGGTAGAGACAGGGTTTCACCATGTTGCCCAGGCTGGTCTCAAACTCCTGAGCTCAAGTGATCCACCTGTCTCAGTCTTCCAAAGTGCTAGGATTACAGGCATGAGCCACAGTGCACCACCTAGAATTCCTTTTTTTTTTTTTTTTTTAAGTACCTCTGAAGTTTTTGTTTTTGTGATTGTAATCCATCTTTTCACCACTCCCCCCATTCCTCATTCTTATTATTAAATAGTGACTCTTCAGTAGGTTGATTGCTATACCATAATTAACATCATGGCGTTGTTTTCCCTCTGAATAGGACTCAGTTTGTTATTTTCATTAAAAATTCACTGGTTTGTGACCCACTTATTTTAGCTTTATCCTTCTTTCTGTAAGCCAAAATTAATTGTATATACTCTCATTAGTACCGCATAGATGTTGTAAATCCGAACCATATTTTGGGCTCACAGAAGCTTTAGAATATGATGAGAGCTATAGATCCTCTTTCCAGGGAGGAAAATTGTATTTTTATTCAGATTTGTTCATAATTTCAGAATATTCATGAATTTCTTGAAGGTTATCCATGGACTCCAAGTTAAAAATTCCTTATCTAATATATAATCCCTTATATAAAATATGAAAAACTAAGGCACAGGTTTTGTGTGTGTGTCATATATATAAAATCAAAAAGGGCAGGGCCTGTTTTGTCGCTTGTTTCATTCCGTTTTTAAACTGACATTGTGTCAGGCACCTGAAGTGAAAGGTACAGGTCCTAAGCCCAAAAAAACTCATGGTACAGCTGGGAAGATGAGACACACAGGTGTGAAGTTAACCTTTTTACAACCACTTGTTGAATACTAAGTAGTGTGTCACAGAGGGAGGAAATGACACATAGAGTCACCTGAGTCATCTTTGTAGAGAAAAGTGACATCTTAGTATTCCTTGAAGAGTATTTAGTTTGGCTGAAAGTGAGGGGAAGGTGTGATATTTCAGGATATAAGTATAGCATGAGCAAGGTATGGAGTTGGAGATGAGCAAGAAGAGATTAGGAAATACGAAATACACTAGAACGGGGAATTCTTTTTGAGGAGTATTGTAGGGAAAAGGTTGAAAATATGAGTTAGAAACAAAAATGTTGAGAGCCTTTTATAAAATTATCAAGAGTTTAGACTTTATCCTGCAAGTACTGAGTTCAGTGGACATTTAATCCACTGAAACTGTTTGAGGCACATTAAAATGGCACTTGTGGTTTTCCCATTGAAACTAGGGAGGATTGAGATAGGCAGACCAATTAGGAAGCTCTATACGCATGCCAGTAAAGATCCTCTGAAGGGAACCCAGCCTTGCCCCTCCTGAAACACACCCGAGCTCCTTAGAGAGAAGAGGCCCTTGCTTCTCAGCTTCCACAGGGCCAGCTGAACCAGATGAGCCCTTTTAAGACTAAAAGATAGTTTTGGTTTGGCTGATTGAGAAAGGACTTCAGCCAGCTGCTAAAAGGTAGCACTTGCTACATCTTAACCACTTTGGAATTACTCCCTCATCCTTCCACCCACCTCCTCTTTAGTGACAGTGTCCGATGACCGTTCCCTTCCCTGTCCCGGTGTCCCTCAGTTTCATTCAGGACTTCCCTTTTTTCACCCGCTTGGGCTGGTGTCACTTGGATATGTTTCTGATTCGGCCTGTCCCAAACCCCATCCGATTATTTGATCTTCCTGGTCAAGTGTGGAACTTGACACCACTGTGGCGTTCATTGAGAGACTGTGTTAGCTGTTAGAATACAAAAGAAGGAATATAAAAAAGAAGGAATTTGGTTGATGAGGAGTCAAGCAAGATCAATAATGACTTTAAGGTTTCACATCTAATGCCTTCATGCAACAAGAAATCCAGAAGCAAAAGCAGGGCTTCATGGAAGAGTGTGAGTTTATTTTTGCGTTAAGTGTACTTTGAAGAGACCGTAAGCTACCTGAGAATGTGCAAAAGCCAGTTGAGGAGCTGCATTGGAACTCAGAGCAGTTTTAGTTAAAACTATACAATGAGATCACAATTCATGAATAGACTTCATTCTCCTGTGGCCCAAATTCTTTCCTCCATGAGAAGATTCCACTTCTGATTTTACCCAGTCATGTAGTGAGGCCAGTGACAGCATCAGTGAGTCAGCCCAGATTAGAAAAACAATTCAAGCACAATAGACAGCCAACTAGTGAGTCACTGACTACATAGTGTCTTTTGTAATAAGAGCTTAGAGCGAGCTTGTTTATATTTAACTGGAATAATCGGCTAAGGCCCAAGAATTAATTGTTTAAGAATCAAGGAAGTACAATAGAATTTCAGGATTCTGATATTTATTTTGAGTTGTTCCTATTTTTTTCCCCAAGAGGGACTATTTGGATTTAGTTTAAATGTTGAAATACATGAACATATTATAAGTTATACTTACTGTTTTTATCATTGGCACTAAAAAATAATTTAAAACAGTGTCAGTAATACTATTCCATTTTAATTAATTGAACTATCCTAATTTTAAAATTATCCTACTTTATTCTTACTGTCCTTTCTTTATTAGAGAAACTCCTTACTATCCTAAGGTTATAGAATCATAATATTTTAGACTTAACAATGTAAGTTTTCCTTGGAAACTTACTGTACTAGCTTATAATTTCTTCTCATTTTAAGGTCTGGCATTGTGCAAATTAGAGTCCTTACAGATTTCAATTAAAGTTTAGAATTTAAATTTTTATTTATATTACTACTATGTAAACAGGTATAATGAGATTTAGTATTTTGTTATTTGTTTTATAATAACTCTGGAAGCATATATTTAATAGCTTTTGTTTTTTATTTTTAAAGAACCGACAAGAAAACCTTGGGAAAGAACAAATACAATGAATGGCAGCAAGTCACCTGTTATTTCCAGGTATCAATTTTTTTCTCTAAGTTTTATATTTTATTTGTATAAAAAAAGAAATTAATGCATTCTTAGTGTAGAAAAAAATTGAATGGTAAGAAATTATACAGAGGAGCCCATAAAACTCTCGTGATCCTCCTAGTATTGGACAACCACCAAGCCTCATTATATATTACTCATCTACATTACTAGTGATTGATAAATTCTACCCACATTTATTAACCAGATGATCTGAGATTTTAAGATAGCTTTGTCTTTCCCAATTTGTATTTTGAAAAATTCAAAACTACAGAAAAATTAAAAGGATAGTACAGTGAGTATGCGTATACCCATTTCCTAGGTTTAACAGTTGTCAACATTTTGCCCCACTTGTCTTAACTATCTACCTATCCACACTTTTTTCCCCTCTGATTAGTTTGAAAGCAATTCACAAATAAGAACTGTTTCACCCTAAATACTTCAGTGTTTTTTGGAAGAACCAGGACATCTGCTATGTAACCACAATACCATTATTACTCTCAAGAAATTTAACATTAAACAATAATATTATCTACCATAGTATATAGTCACATTTCCCCATTAGTCCCAGTGACATAGATTTTATATATATATATATTTATTTATGTATATATATAATTTTTGGAGCCTTTTTTAAACCTGAATATCAGCTGGAGAGAAAAGAGAGCAAAATAAAACATACATCTTTGAATTTGTAAAGTAGAAACATGTATTTCCTATCTCATTTGAAACTTGTAAGTGTAATCAAGTTAGAAAAGATAGTATCCAGAAACAAGGCTAGTTAATACTTGTTTCTACAAGTACATGTGGGCATATTTAGGCAAATTTGTTCTTCCTTTAGCTAGGCATACTTTATTTTCATGACTAAATTTATATCACAGCTCCTGAACATAGATGAAACCTTTTCTTGGTTTATGAGACAGTTTAAAGGACTTGTATTTTTCCCAGAAAAAAAAAAAAGTATGTATTTAGAAACTAAAAGGTATTTTGTCTTTTCTTTCTGAGCTATTTGCCTTATTTTTGTCTCGTAAAAAGCAACTTGACTCTAATTATAGAAACCTAATAAAGATAAGTACAGGGATAGACTTTATATTATCACAGACCTGTTCTGTGTTAGTCTAAGTCTGAATTTGGATTTGGCTTTCTATGTGGTTCTTTCTGCTAGTAGGAAAGAAGATTTGGTAGTGACACGATTGTTTAAGCTCCACAAAGAAACTAGGCCTTTTGGAATGTATAAAAGCTTTTAGTTTCTAAGTGATTGAAAGATGATCATATTTTACTTTAGAAGAAAGGGGGAATTGCTTTTGGTGGACATGTGTTTTCAGTAGAGTAGAAAAATTGCACATTTATGTTTCTCAGACTCCTAACTGAGATGGCCTTCTAACACATCTCTACTAGTTACGGATTTTCTTCAGTAGCACATTATGAAGTGCTGATTTATTAAGCCCATAACAAGGAGCTGGCTAGGCGTGGTGGCTCATGCCTGTAATCCCAGCACTTTGGGAGGCTGAGGTGGGTAGATCACTTGAGGTCACGAATTTGAGACCAGTTTGGCTAACATGATGAGACCCCATCTCTACTAAAAATACAAAAATTAGCTGGGCATGGTGGCGCACACCTGCGATGCCAGCTACTTGGGAGGCTGAGACATAAGAATCACTTGAACCTGGGAGACGGAGGTTGCAGTGAGCTGATATCGCGCTATTGCACTCCAGTCTGCAGACCTGTCATGTGTCATTTGTCCTTTCTCTTCATCATGCTTCATTGATCTGCATTTCACAGTGAACTAAAAGCTAAGCCTACGTTGATGGCAGAAGTCATGTCTTAGAAGGGACATGGACGAGGTTCTCCAAATGGAATACATTCTTTGATGTATTTGGTCCATTTAGTAAAGGAAAAGTTGTTCTTTGAAAGATTTTTTTATTTTTCCTAATTCCAGAGTAGGGAAAAAAAGATTTTTTTTTCAGACTTGGAAATTTAATAAGTGCTCTAAAGGTCACCATTTTGAAAATAATTTTATATAGATGAGTTGAATCTTGATTCTTAATATCCAGTAGTGCACCATAATCATGTTCCAATTCTGTTAGGTGGTTTTCCTTCCCTTTCCCAAAATAGAAATTCTGGAACTCCTGATTATTTCCTGACCACTCATATATCTTTTGATAGATTTGATCCAACTACTGATATATAGGTTTTAAAATTACACCAAAAGCTGTTTTAAACCATAAAGGATTTTAAAAATATGTTTAAAGGAGTAAGAACTATATTGCTTTTCTTCCTAAGTTATCTCTCCTGTCCCTTCGGAAAGCAAGTGTATTAGCTGCTTTAAGTATGTCTTATCCTTGCATTGTAGTGAAGGTGCCCATTTCTCTTTGGAATAGCTTTGTCAAAATTACGTTAGTGGTAAGATGGATTAATGTCCCATAATATGCATGAGATATTGCATATTGCTGTATTTGTTAAGTGAAGATGTCAGAGTAAAAGCAAGACTGTTTGGTTAAAGGTTAAAAATGCTTTAAACTATGACTGGATTATAACATTTGGGAAGTTGGTGCATTCATCTGTGGTTATTAAGACCTTACAGATCTTGTATTCAAGATGGGAAAACTAGTCCTTTACATGTCTCCTGAGAAGAGTTAATTTTGTATACTTTTATATACTTACTGTGCCTACAACCTATATAAAAAGTAGCCATTGTGTAATGATTTTTAAAATTTTCTGTAACTGGTATCTTCACATAACTAAAAGTAATCTTAAAATATCTTTTTTATTGGGGAAAAATTGGTTATTTTAAGGTTAATAGACTCAATTCTTGTTTTGTTTGCTATTAACAACCTATAAAACAGTAACATAATGAGAATTATTTTTTAAAGTTCTATTGTGTATCCCTTTCAATGGTTTTCCCCTTCATAGACGGGATTCTCCAAGGAAAAATCAGATTGTTTTTGACAACAGGTCCTATGATTCATTACACAGGTATCATCCTGCTGTGACGTTGTGATTTGAGACTTTTAAATAACATGTTCAGGATAGGGCTGAGCTTTTTCTACCTGGATTGGTAATCACCACAAGGGAGATTTTTTTTTCTTTATTTTGAATACCTTTTAAAAATTCTGCCATCACTTCACAGTTGGATTCAAGGATAAATACAAATGGTAAACATATTAGAAATACTAGACTGGGAATCTAAGGCCACATGTATTATCTAGGCCATTTGTAGCTTAAGCGTTTTCTTTTAAAGGCTGTTCGCCTTATGATTATAAGACAAGGTTTCAAAAAAGTTGAATAGAAGATCCTTTTCCATCTGTTACTGGAACATGGACTAATATTAAAGCCATGGTTGTGGATAATTGATTATTTGAGGAAAATCTCTGTTTCCTAGATACTTTGTAGTAAATTATCTTGGACAGTTTAACATCTAACACCCTGAGTAGATTGTTTTCTAGGATGAGCCCTATTATACCATTTTTTAATTAAGAAGACCTAAGAACTAGTTTTTTCTTAATTAAAAAAATTGACAGCTAAAAATAATCCTGCAGTGCTTTTCAGTTACTTACACAATTAATTTGACAGAATAGGGACTTAAATATAGTAGTACAGTCATTTTATAGGCAGATGTTTAAAGGCAACGCTCTCATCATAAAAAAATAAAAACTGACCCAGCACCTGGTGGTTCACACCTATAGTTTCAGCACCTTGGGAGGCCAAAGCTGGAGGATCATTTGGGGCCCGGAGTTCAAGACCAGCCTGGGAAACATAGCGAGACCCCATCTTTACAAAAAATAAAAAAATTAGCTGGGCCTGGTGGCTTGTGCCTATAGTCTCAGCTACTCAGGAGGCTAAGACAGGAGGATATCTTGTGCATGGGAGTTAGAGGCTGCAGTGAGCCATGATCACACCACTGCACCCTAGCCTGGGTGACAGAGTGAGACCCTCTTTTAGGGGAAAGAAAAAAAAAGTGAAATAAAAACCTGAGAAACCCTCATTTTGTGATCAATTATGATGAAAACCCATAGGTTAGAAATAACTGAAATATATTTATGTTATTTTACACATCTATTTTTTTAAAAAATATACATCAAGTTCACTGGGAATATGAATTAAGTGGTGTTCATAGTGGATGTCTATTGCAGTGAGTTGGGAGTTCTGTAAGCAGACTCTGGCCAAATTCTTACTTGCTAAAATTATTTTTATGCTATTAATGATCAAAATACTTGACAAGTTAATTTTGTCAGCCAGTTAAATCTTCACAAAATGTTTATATTCCAGTAGTGAAATAGTTTTTTCTGTTTTTTTTTTTTTTTTCTTTTTTTTGAGGTGGTTTGTTTTGGCCAAAAGATTTGTTTAGAAAATTTGCTAGTACATAGAAAAATAGCATTTAACAATGAGATTTTTAAGGCTGGGTGCCATGGCTCATGCCTATAATCCCAGCACTTTGGGAGGCCGAAGCAGGAGGATCACTTGAGTCCAGGAGTTTGAGACTAGCCTAGGCAATGTGGTTAAACCCTGTCTCTACAAAACATACAAAAATTAGCTGGGCATGGTTGCATGTGCCTGTGGGAGGCTGAGGTGGGAAGAAGACTTGAGGCCAGGAGGTCAAGGCTGCGGTGAGCTGAGATCATGCACACTGCAGCCGGGGTGACAGAATGAGACCCTGTGTCCAAAAATATATGTATTTTTTAAATGTAGTAAATCTGCTCAGTTATCTTGCTGCTTTCACACATAGTACCCCCTGGGATAATGTTATTGATAAACTTTTTTAGTAAAAGTTAAGAAAAAAAGTGGTGATTACATCTTTCCTTCAGTATGAAAAGTTCCCCCCTTTAGTTAATTATCATGGTGGTGGTGGTGGTGATGGATTGCATGTTAGCATGAATTAAATTTTTAAAAATTTGCATGTTTCCACAATTGTTTATTACATAACAATAATTTTTTGCATTGCTTAGTAAATATGGATATATTCATAACATACTTGCCCAATTAAATAGCAGGCTGTAGTTCATGTGAATTTCAGAGGTATTCATTATATAACTTGAGAAAATAACTAGCTAAATGGGCCACTTAAATGGGAAATGTAAAAGAAAAGCAGAGTATGAATTATAGTTTAATTCTAGAGAACAGGAATAGGTAGCATGAGTGAGTATATGAAATAACATCCTAAACTTTAAAAATATTTGCCAGACGTGACTCTGCATTTTATGGATCTAAGTAAATCTTAAGTGACCTTGGAATTTAGTAGTCTTCCCTAGCAAAGTAAGAAGGTGTAGCCTCACAAGAGGAAAGGAAATATTTCATATAAATATTATTCCCTACAGTGCCTAGCTCAGTGCTTATTGAATGAAATTTTCTGGAAGTTATTATTTCCCCCTATTCATAAGCAGATACCTAATAAAGTAAAATTGGACGACTTGCTTCTTAACAGTCTTTTAAGCAGTAATACGTTTTGATAGTAAAGCAGATTAACAGGCTGGGCGTGGTGGCTCACACCTACACCCAGCAATTTGGGAGGCTGAAGTGGGCAAATCATGAAGTCAGGAGTTTGAGACCAGCCTGGCTAACATGGTGAAACCCCATCTCTACTCAGAATACAAAAAAATTAGCCAGGCGTTGTGGTGCACCTGTAATCCCAGCTACTCCAGAGGCTGAGGCAGGAGAATCACTTGAACCGGGGAGGCGGAGGTTGCAGTGAGCCAAGATCGCACCACTGCACTCCAGCCTGGGAGACACAGCAAGACTGCATCTCATAAACAGCAGCAACAACAACAACAACAAAAAGCAGATTAACTCAGTGTTTAATCTTCAGGAACCATGCCTATGGGTTTAAAGTATTTTATGTCTTATAAGAATTATAAATTATAACTTTGAAAAGTTTATTATGCCTTTTGGGTCTTGCTTCAGATGGCTAACATTGGTACTCTGCAAAATTGGGAATATATGATTTGCCTGATGGTTTTAAATTGCATTTATTTGTGGCTCATAAAGGAGGGCACTTGCTAGACTAAACCAGAACCCAGAGGAGTGCCCATTTAAAACTCTAGGTTTTCCACTGAGGACTCTTTTATTGCCGGACTTGGAGAGGGCGCCATGACTGGTTTATTTGGTGTTGAAACTTGTTTAAAATATACCTAATCATTGACGTATTAAGAATTATAATAGAAACTAAACTTTTGAAAGTGCAATAATAATTGACAATCTGCTTCTGTCTGGCATTTCCTTTTTATTTAATAAAATAAATTTATGGAAGTAGTTAGCCTGAAACACACCATTCAAATGACGTCTCCATAAAAATTTCACAAGGAAATAGTCACATAGTCTAATCTAATAAACATTTTTAAAACATTTTTTATTTTGATGCTTGAAATGGAATAATATGTATAAAGCAAATCATGCTCACTAAAAATGTTTTCTTCCTGCAATCCAAGGCATCAGCTTTGTAAGCTGATTTATGTTAGTGTAAAACATTCAAGTCTTTATGTTTCTCCTTTCACTGGTTTGCCCAGGTATTTAAGTAGATAATGTAAAAGTTCAAAAGAAAGACAAAACAAGATTGTGTTATTTGAGCCTCAGATGTTTCAGCTGGCCTCTTCATCACTGTCTTGGTCAACGTGCCACGTTATCTGGTTACCTCATGCCCAAAGAATACCGTCTTCTACTCTTTTCTGAAGAAGTCTCACCATCTTGTCACCTTTTTCTAGTTCCTTTATAAATAAGAAATACTGAGAAAAGTGAAAAAATTTTGTTTTATGTTCTAATCAGCCCTACAATTTTGATAATTTTTTAAGAAAATGGCTTTTTTAAAGAAATGTATTTAAATCTGGTGGTGGGTTGGTAAATTTGCAATTATTTATGAACTCATTAAGTATTAAGAATGTTGTTTACCTGTCCTGGAAATCTCATTTATACAGACCAAAATCCACACCCTTATCACAGCCCAGTGCCAATGGAGTCCAGACGGAAGGACTTGACTATGACAGGCTGAAGCAGGTGGGTGCTCAGTGGCAGCTTTCCTTTATTTGTACTTGTTTCTTTTTAAAAAATATCCCATATGCATATCTTTGACATGGATCCTGAATGTACTTAGAAAGACGATAGAGCTATTGTTACACAAATTAAACAGTGGCATTAGTAGTACTGTATTTTTTCAAATCTACACTTCCGGTTCATTGAGTTTGCACGAAGGTCCAGAGGTAGTGGAGGGTGGGGCTGTGGTTCAGTGATAACAGCATAAGGTGTAAATGTAAGTGCATGGTACGCAGTTGTAAAGAAAACAATGGGCTTTTACTTTTCAGTGACTGTATTGGCAAAACTGAACCCAACAAATCTGATTTTGGCAAGAGTGCAAGGAAATAGGCACTCTTCTATACTTCTGCTTTCTAAAAAGCAGTTTGGAAAAACAGAATCAAAAGCCTGAAAAATAAATGTCTTACCTTGAACTCCGTGATATGAATTCCAGGAATTTATTTAAAGAAAATATTGTGGAAGTATACAAATGTATAGTGGGTGGAGTAGAGGCTCTGTAGGCTTCAAGGGATCATAATTTAGTATGCTTAATAGTAAATTGTGAACAGTTGCCTGTGTTAGGTAACAGAACAAATGTGTACAGTTATCTCAATTTTATAAAAAAGAAAAAGATACTGTCCACATTTGGATTCATATGCCTTATAGTTAATACCTATGTACTCAGGAAAAAGTAGTAAGTGATAAGATTGTGATTTAAAATACCTTATTCACAGAAGAGGTGAAATACGTTTTTTAGATAAACTGAATTTTCATACTGCAAAGCTATTGGAAAAGTTAAATTGAGTAATATAATTTTAAAGGGGAGCACGTGGTCATTGAAAATCAAGCCCTTGTTTTGCTGTGTATTGAATATGGCTTTCTTGAAAAATATTTTAAAATAGAGCACTTCCACACACTTCAAAACATGGTCAGTTCTTGGTCATCTGAAGAATTGGAGGATAACAGAGGAATAGATTTGATTTGGGGGATGAGATGTAAAGAGTAATTTGGATCAGGGCATCTGTGAGTCTATTTAATAACTTCTGTGTCTCAGTCTTTTCCATTGTTAAAATGAAGACAAACTAATTGATAGTTTTATTTTAAACATGAGAAGCTTTTCAAAAGGTAAATTTTAACAGAGCAATTTAATTTTTCCTGGGGTATTCAGTGTTAAAGTCACACAATTCAAAACTAATTCTTCCAAAGGACAGCTGTTACTTTTCACCCATTAAAATTGTGTCACTTTGTCATGGGACCTCTGATCTTGAATCTGCAGGGGTTTTTTTTATTTCTTTGTTTTTTGTTTTTGAGACAGAGTCTCACTCTGCTGCCCAGGCTGGAGTGCAGTAGTGCAATCTCGGGTCGCTGCAGCCTCCACCTCCCGGGTTCAAGCGATTCTCCTGCCTCAGCCTCCTCTGAGTAGCTGGGATTCCAGGTGTGCACTACCACGCCCGGCTAACTTTTGTAGTTTTTGTAGAGACAGGGTTTCACCATGTTGGCCAGGCTGGTCTCAAATTCCCAGCCTCAAGTGATCCGCCTGCCTTGGCCTCCCAAAGTGCTGGGATTACAGGTGTGAGCCACCACACCTGGCCAAATCTGCAGTTCTTGAAGGAGGGCCCAGAGCACCACAGTTAAATAGAAGTATAATGTGGGCTACGTATATATTTTAAAATTTTTCTAGTAGCTGCATTATTTATTTATTTATTTATTTTTTGAGACAGAGTCTCGCTTTGTCGCCGAGGCTGGAGTGCAGTGGCGTGAGC
Source organism: Pan troglodytes (assembly GCF_028858775.2). NCBI lineage: Eukaryota > Metazoa > Chordata > Mammalia > Primates > Hominidae > Pan > Pan troglodytes. The sequence continues at coordinate 23,794,283 of NC_072398.2, forward strand.
CACCGTGCCTGGCTGTAGCTGCATTTTAAAAATACAAAACAAAAGGACATTAATTTTAAAACTTAATTATTTAAAGTATGTTTTAATATGTAGTCAATTTTTATAAATTACTAACGAGTTATTTTACATTATTTTCATCACACTAAATCTTTGGAATCTGGTGTGTGTTTCGCACTTCACAGCACATCTCATTTCAGATTAGCCTCATTTCAGGGGCTCAGCAGCTGCATATGACTGGTGCCTGCCGTATTGGACAGCATGGGTCAACCAGGGCCTCATCCACCTTCCTGCCTACCCATTAGGGCAATCCCTGAGGTCCCTTCAGGGAAATCCTAGACTCCTTGAAATATGGTTTGGCAGCTATGGTGATTCCTGAGAAATCTCCATACATACTTCAGACAAAAGGACAGATTTGCCAAGAGCCAGTTGTTCAGTTTACTGTAATATCTTCCTCCTCTAAACTTCCTTTGCATCACCTCTCAGACTGTTCCCAGAGGACTAGATTAAAAGTACAGCTGTTATCATTTCTAGAAACTATCTGACTCATACGTTTCACTGGATGACAGAGTAATTATCTTAATTTTAGGAAGCATTCTATTTCACATATTGCTAGGCTAGAATAAGCCAGGATTGGGAAGGGCAGAATATTAAAACAAAATTCACCAAGGCTAGTCTTCCAAGAAATAGAATTGTGGCTCTGGAAACAAAAAAAAACTACACATCATATTTCATGACATTCTTAAAATTTTATATGAGTAAGAATCTCTTTAGTGGTAATTTTGTTCTGTATTTCTGGTATTTTTCTCTAATATTTTAGGACATTTTAGATGAAATGAGAAAAGAGTTAACTAAGCTAAAAGAAGAGCTCATTGATGGTAAGTGTCTGGACAAATTTACTATTCCTATAAAACAATGTTTAAGATTGACCATTTTTAAGAAAATGCAAATAAGGAAATACCCAGCTGATTAGTTGAGGGCAATGACTTCCATAGTCCTGCCCTTTTAGGATTAGGGTTTTGGGGAGGAGGTTTCTCCTTCATATAATGGAAATTATTTTTATAAATAGGGATTAAACAATATCCCTAAGTTTCAGGTGTTGTCTTTTCTTAGATGGAAAACCACATGAACAGATCTTTCTCTAGGTTACCTCTACTCACCTATCCCAGTGTCCCCCCAGTGTTTTTGAGCCCACATAATCAGTGTTTTCATTTTGTATACAAAAGGAGAAAATAAATATATAGAAATTAGTATCATCTTTCTAATATTAAAGATGTGTGCAATGAAAGATGCAAAGTTAATCTTTTTATTACTGTGAGTTTGAGCACAATCCTTAAAGTTTCTTAGGAATGAATCACTCATTTATCTTACTTTATCATTATATTTATTTTCAATACTTGTTCTTTTCCATCCAGCAATCAGGCAGGAACTGAGCAAGTCAAATACTGCATAGAGGAACAGACTAAGGAGAGATAGGACTTTAATCTGGAGGAAAAATATCCTGCAAACAACAACTGTTCACAACAGCAAACCCCTACATTTTATGAGCTGTAAGAAGAAAATGGAGACAAACAGAAGGAGGGAAAAACCAACCTACTCTGAAAGCCTTCAGACATTATGACTCTGGTGATAAGCTCTTTCCCTCTCCGTTTGCTGCTTTTTTTCTGGCCTTTACAACAGAATGGAAGAGAATCATTTAAGAGTTCCTGTAACAGTTATGCAGAAAATACTAAAACCCATCAGGCAAGATCACCACGCATTGAAATATTTTCATATCAAGATAAAGTCGCACATTTTCCACAATACATTGCTAAAATAAAGAGGAGAAAGGCTTAGGAAGTTTTTTTGCAGAGAGTGCTGGTAAAGAATTGAGCAAGTTTGCTATTGTATTGTAATGTTTCTCTCAGGTTTGTTCTTCCTATCATGTTTGATATTCCATGAATAATTGAGATCAGCCCTATGTAAGTTAAGATCATAATATGTGGAACAAATGGAATTGTAAGTGCTTTCAAAGGGTAATATTTATAAGAAAGTGTCCGAAAAATGTTTCTTCAGCTTGAGGAATTTTAGAATGATAGGAAGTTTCTCGAGTTAGCCTTCATGCAATTTTGTAGATTAAAACATAAAATTTGTCCAGAACTTAAAGATTTAGATGCCTTCCTAAATTGTTACAATGCTTTACCAAATCTATGACTTCTACGTAACACAAACCAGTGGTCAAATGTAAACACTATATTGTAGATTTACTGTAGGTTTTCAACCTTTTTTAGATTTATGCATGTGGACATTTTTATAATGTAATTACAATCACCACAAGGTTAGCTTTTTTAATTGCAGACAGTAATGCATGTCACACTAATATGTAGTGGCCTTTTCAAGGCCTAGTCCCAGGGAAAACATTTTGTAGAGTATAGGGGAGTGGGAGGAAGGGGAGGAATAATTTTTTATTTAAAGTTGATTTCTGCACTATCTTTTTCTCAGTTACCTGCATGAATAAATAATGAGGAATATTTTGTGACTTTAATTGGTAAATATGTTACAAAACCAAGTACTTAATCTTTTACATCATGTCTTCAGCTATTTGTATTTTAACCAGTAATTTCAATGGTCTGAAACATGATTCTGAGCTTCACATAATATCTTAACTGTGGAACTCAAAAGTTTGATCACTGAATTTGGCAGTTATTATTACCTAGGTACCCCCGCTGTTACACAGGTGTTTAGATACGTGTTCCTGAATGAAGCTGCTTTTGAATTTTGTTATGTTGAAATGCAAGAAATAACAATGATGGCAGCAATTAAGGTCACAGAAATCATTAGGTAAAGGAAAACCAATGAGGAGTTCTGCAGTTTTCTTTTAATAAGTAAAGTGAGACTTGGGTGGTGGGAAGAAGGCATTAGACACCCTGCCTGCCACTCTGCGTGTGTGTGCTCTCGCGCACGTGCTGTCTATATATATGGAAGCCACTCCCTTTTCTTTCCTTTGAAACTGGTAAGGTTAAAATAGGGGAGAAATCCTACGTGTTGGAATGATAGCTTTTTGGAAAATTTAAGAAACTCTCCAGGCTCTCCATCTTGATTTATGCTTGAGTTGTTATGTGCCATATTTGCTTTGAACTCTGATTATCAGAAGTTTTACTAAAACTTTGAAATAATTCACTTTCATCTGCTTTCTAGATTTTGTACATCTCAGTCCATAAAGCAAAGCTTGTTGATAGTGTAGTTTTCTAAACGCTGCAGATTTGCAGCCTTTACCACTACAAAGAAGTTTGGATGAGGGATTTTTTTTTTCTTTGTCAAAATAGTTCCTGTTTCTGTAGACATTTCATTTTTAGATTAAACTGTGATGGATGAGCTATCATAATTCAAGTATACATTTCTTTTTTCTATCAGATATTCATTGTCATGCAGTAGTAGTAAAAACATCAAAGATGCAGCAAGCTTATTAAGTATTATTTTCTAAAAGAAATAGGCATTTTCATCTTTATTATTGTACTTTTGGTTATGCAAACACTTTGATAATATAAACAGTTATGTCCCCTATAAATCTGGTCAGCAACCTCTTTTGATTTTGTTGGGTAAGTTAAATAGTCTGTAGTAGGTAGAGTACTGGGTACAAGTGGTCCAAACTAAGATAAGAGACTAAAATAAAATGCTAAATCTTAAAAGAAACTGGGTTTATGCACTAAACGTTTTGTGCCTTGGTCTAATATTAACATGATGTATGTGTAAACTGACAAAAAAAAAAAAACAACCAGTGTTGAATCATGCTATGTTTTCCATCATCCCAGATTGCTAAATGTGTTCTTTCCAAGAAGTCTGAATGAATGATTATATACATTTGCTATCATACATGACAGTTGTGTCATTATTAGAGATTTCAGTAATTAAAACGGGAAACAGAAGCCTAAGTTATTTACCTTATCAAAACTACGTTCCTTGGAACCACATTATTATGATGGTTTTTGTGCTCTTGTACATTGGATGTCTTAAGCTGAGTACAGTTTAGGGGATCCTTTCTAATGACAGGAAGGCACTGCTTTCCTCAACACTGTGATCTGACCTGTGACAAGTCTGTACTATCCACTATGTAAATGGCTCACAAGTCAATTGCAAACAAACTGAATGTACAAATCTTAGTGCTGGTGCTGAAATCTCTTCAGAATAGTCATCATGATTTAAAAGTTTGTTTAAAAATTTGCAAGCATCAAGTGTCAATCAAAACTGAAGATGAAACACTAATGAATGTTGAATTCTCATGCTTTTAGGTGTACTTCCTTTTTAGAATTTTCAGTTTTCTGCTATTTTTACCGTAACTATTTCGTTTAAATTTGTTTCATTTAAGTTTCCTACACGCTAACTTCGTTTGTGCGATTGAAATAAAATTGCAGTATATATATGTTGCTTGTTTGTGACACTTAGCTAATCTTCTGAAATAATTTGTTTTAAAGTAAGTTATATTGGATGTGAAAAACACCTTTTAAAGTCCAAGACTTTACTACTTAAAAGTTTACATGTCACGTCACTATTCTTTACAGATTTCATAGAAGTCGTGAATACTAAGTAATGTATACAAAAGAAATATGTGATGATGTGTCTACTTTTTGTTTGAAATAACTGTTGGGTATTCCCTCTTCTTCTTTTCTCTCTGCCCACCTTGACACAGTAACTTCCTCTTATAGTCAAGATGATGATTAAGTGTTTAATTTTTATTCCATTTTGTTCTGCAACACGTTCAGATACTTAAAACTCATTCATGCAGTTAGAATTATCCTTTATGTAGTTTGCATGGTAAAGGACATTGTGTGGTAAAGGGCATTATTGAGTAATGAATTTTAAGTATAGCAAAATGTGTATAGTGTTTATACATGATGCTGATTTCTTAAAACCTACATATAAGCAGTAGTACTTTTTCTCTATTATAAAGTATTAATTTTGAGTTCCATTTTATAATTCTGATGTCTTCATTAGAAATACAAAAATACAATCCTTGTATTTTTTTCTTTGACCAGACCCAAATTTTCCCCCTTCCCCCCCCTCCATTCTCCTCTCCACTTCTCGTGGACCGCGTGTTCCCAATATTCATTAACATTTGCAGCCATTACAGAGTTACAGTTGTAAAATTTTCAGCTGTTTTTTTTTTTTTTTTTTTTTGCTCTAGCCTGTCTCATGTTCTTGCTTCTCTTCATATGTAAGTCAGTATTTTTGTCTACAAATTAAAAGTCACTTGTCATTCAAAAATGAGTTAAGTAACATGATAATCTTTTAAATTTACCTAGCTACAACTTTTATGTCTCTTGTAAATTTATATATACTTTCAGTGCCATTGTGAAGAATTGGCCTTTTAATTCTAAATAGTGTTACCCTATGAAGCACAGTGTGCAAAGGTATGCTACAAGGTCTCTTTAATTCCTGTGTGGCCATTATAATTTTATAACACCATTACCCTTTAAATTCTACCGATTATAAGCAGCGTAAAAGTAACTATATAAAGCAAACATCGCAAAGGAACTCTGCAGGAGCTCTTAATTCCTTTATGTAGCTATCATAAAATTCACTTTCCTGAAGACATTTACTCTCATTCACTTCCAAACTCCAAACCTTTTTCTGGTAACACTTTTGTTTTTAATAGAAAGATGAGTTCATATCTGTACATCTCTCCAAAGCTCTAAGGAATGAGAAAAGGATCCTAGTATATTGAAATTACTGATGTTTAATACCTCTGCCTTTTCACTGAAAGCCATTTAATATTTTTAAAGTCAAAACTTGACATACAGGTATTTATAAGGAATCTCCATGACTCTGAAGGAATGAAATTGATGTAGGTAGCTTTGGCTATGTAAAGACATAGTAGAGGACAATTACTTAAAGAAGAGTTTTCTTTTGAGGATTTGTAGATTTGACTAAGCAGCTGAAGTCAGTAACCCCTCAAGAAAGGCCGTTTATAGAAGCCAAGAACTGTTGGAGGTCTGTGATGCAGGTTTTTCTGTTCCCAACATCAAAAGCTGTGGATTATTTGGTGTGTTCCCCTTTATGTTATCTCTCGATAATTTTTGAGACATCAAGATTTTTTAAAATATCTACACTGGAAAGCTGAAACCTTCAAATTAAAACCTAAAATTGATTAGAAAGAAAAGTAAAATATTAATGCAGTAAATTTAGGATGGTTACAGATACTCACCATCAACATAAATAAATGGAGTTCTAGGATAAATTATTTGTGGAATACTAATGGTCAAGTCACATAAGAGTAAAATCTTTTGGTGAGGAGACACATTTGACAACTGCTAAAGAATTAACTGTAAATTTGTCTTTATAAATAGTTTTCTCTATAAAGTAACAGAAACATTGTAAAAGGATAAATAAATGACTGTCATAATGACTTAGGATGTTGTAAGAATGTCTGCCACATTTATTGGTTATTTCTGTTGAAATCTGAAGGAATCGATACATCTGAAAATTGAGAAAGGGAAATAGGACTGTCTCCGTTAGAGATACTCTGTGATGCACACAACCTTCTAAACGAAGTGTTAGTATCATTTAAAGCACACAGTAGGCCTTGAGTATTTGCAGATTAACATGCAGAAAAAATCAAAGATGAAGCCCCAATTAAGTGTTTGAACCAAAGAATCACAGTCACTGAGCTGCACCTCCGTTCTGTGAAGCATGTTAAATACTCATAAAGAGCAGAGAGCAGGGCCCGTAGACGCTTCTGGTGTAGGACACAGGAATTCTAGGCAGAGGGAGAAAATTAGGGCCCCAGTTGGTGGCTGAGAGTAAAAAGAATATACCATTTGAGTAGTGCTGTTCTTTTTCCTCAGTTTTTAAAGACATATAATTCCTAGTAGTTAGGACATCTAAATAGCTCAGTAAACTGGTCAGAGGCGGGAGGATTGCTTGAGGCCAGAAGTTTTGAGATCAGCCTGGGTAACAGGGAGACTCATTTCTACAAAAAAATTTTAAAATTTAGGCCAGGCATGGTGGTGCACACCTGTAATCCCAGCTACTCAGGAGACTGAAGCGGGAGGATCACCTGAGCCCAGGGAGGATGAGGCTGCAGTGAGCCGTTATCATGCCACTGTACTCCAGCCTGAGTGACAGAGCGAGAACCTGTCTCTAAAAAAAAAAAAAAAAAAATCTAAGAGAATATAGCTTTTCATAGAAATTATTAGAAAAGCTTACATATTTCATTAGAGAGCCCAGTTTGTTAGACTACATTTATTCCGTAAAAGTTCTATATACAAATGACAACCCATAGTTTATCACGTAAATCTGATGTAACTGTTCCCCTTCAATTCCAAGAAAGATTTCTTCAGCAGTAGATGACAATTCTAAAAGCATAAAGAAATAACTAATAAAGGAGATGGATGATGTTATAGGTTGGTTTGGTTGGGTTTTAGTAAATAGTTATTCTTCTAAGAAGGCTTAGAAAATCGAAAATTGAATAGTTGGTACTTTGAATTCAATAGGAAAAAGCACTCAGAAGAAAAAGTCTACATTGACTAGTGTTTAGATTGAGAGTTAATTTTCCCATCAAGTCCAAAAGTTTCCATCCAAGTCTATAGAAACCGAGAGAAAAGGTTCTTGGCTTACACTTAAAATATACATTGTTGTAACCATACAAGAGAGATACATTACAGAACGCTTTAAAAAATTTGGTCTCTTAAGCGCCTAACAGTCCATGGTTTAGTCACATCTGTGAAACCTCTTTTCTTTTTTTCTTTTTCTTTTATTTATTTATTTTTTTAAAGATTAAAGGCATTTTAAAAATAAATGTTTCATGGCCGGGCATGGTGGCTCACGCCTGTAATCCCAGCACTTTGGGAGGCTGAGGTGGGCAGATCACCTGAGGTCAGGAGTTTGAGACCAGCCTGGCCAACATGATGAAACCCCATCTCTACTAAAAATACAAAAAAATTGGCCGGGCATAGTGGTGGGCACCTGTAATCCCAGCTCTTCGGGAGGCTGAGACAGAAGAGTCGCTTGAATCCAGGAGGTGGAGGTTGCAGTGAGCTAAGACCGTGCCACTGTACTCCAGCCTGGGCGACAGAGCAAGATTCCATCTCTAAATAAGTAAATGTTTTTCAACATGTTTTATGTGAGAAATACCAGCTTTTCATTATTACTACCAGTTGATCTCAGGTGTCACTTGGTTGGTTCTGCTGACCGAGGCACTGGGCGTTTTAAATACGGAGTTTCCCTCCACCCATTGATCAAGTCTGAGGTTTGTCCATCCTTGGTGGTGGGCTATAGCTTAACCATGGATTCACAAACCCCATTTGATTGTCGTAAGTCATGAGGCCACCCCAGTGCCAGTGGTTGGGCATCACAGTGAGTCTGAGGTGATGAATTTGAGTTAGCTGTAGGCTAGTTCCGCAACTGAGCAACAGCCCATGGATGGTTGGTAAAAGACGTTGACTTTGCCACTTAAATTTCCAGGAGAATAGCTTATAGTTTATCTGAGGAAAGTAATTGGGAAGGCTTAGATATTGAGAAGAAAGCCCTGTTAAAATCTAGGTAGCATTTCCTTTCTTCTTCTTTATTACTAGAGGGATGGGAGGTTCAGGCCTGAGTCAGGACTTTACAATTTGGTGTCCTTCCCAGAGGTACTTTGGGCTTGATCATTTTAAGTTTCGATTGCAAAAAAAATTTTTTGACGGAGTCTTGCTCTGTCACTCAGGTTGGAGTGCAGTGGTGCGATCTCGGCTCACTGCAACTTCCGCCCCCTGGGTTCAAAGGGATTTTCCTGCCTCAGCCTCCCAAGTAGCTGGGACTACAGGTGCGTGCCACCATGCCCGACTAACTTTTGTATTTTTAGTAGAGATGGGGTTTCACCATGTTGCCCAGGCTGGTCTTGAACTCCTGAGCTCAGGTGATCTGCCTGCCTCGGCCTTCAATTGCAGAAGTTTTTGAAGGGAGAATATTTGTTCCTCACATAAAATGTCCTTGTTTCTGAAAGAAAACATGGTAAAAAGATTGTTATCGAGTCCATGTCTTTGCCACCTTGTTGGACTTGATTTCCCTTTCTCTGTGTTCCTCCCGCCCTCAGTCTCTCTCAGTCTGTCCTTTTTGTGTGTGGAGTTGTGGGCAGGTCATTGGACTGGGACTGACTTCACCAGTTTTCAGGCTGTGGGGCTAGTCAGTCATTCTCTCTGAGCCTTCTACCTCTAAAGTTTAGTTCTTTTTTAAAATTCTTTTTGTTTTGTTTTTATTTTTTCCTTGCCACTATACAAGCAAGGATAGATAAAGCTTTTTATTATTATTGTTATTATTATTTCGAGACAGTCTCACTCTGTCATCCAGGCTGGAGTGCAGTGGTGTGATTTCAGCTTACTGCAACCTCTGCCTCCCGGGTTCAAGCGATTCTCCTACCTCAGCCTCCTTAGTAGCTGGGACTACAGGCATGCGCCACCACACCCGGCTAATTTTTGTATTTTTAGTACAGACAGGGTTTCACCGTGTTGGCCAGGCTGGTCTCGAACTCCTGACCTCAGGTGATCCACCCACCTTGGCCTCCCAAAGTGTTGGGATTACAGGCATAAGCGACCGTGCCCATCCCCGATAAAGTTTAGTTCTGAATTTCCTCTTTCACTGTATTCTCGGCAGCTACTGGTTGGTTTATTCTTTTTTTTAATCTTTTTTGGTTTATTCTTTTGATCTTTGAAGAGAAGAAGAAAAAAGATCTGAGTTTGGCTCTCCCATCTTAAGTGCAGCTTTTAGTTGTTTTATAGTCATAGACGCTATTGCACTGGACAGCATGCATCCTGGATGTAAACAATGCGGAAAAATCAATGGAGTGACCATCTTGAGGTTAGTGGTGTTGCATAAAGCACCAGTGGTGTGCTGTTCTGTGTCAGTTTCCTCTGCGCCACGTGCTTTCACAGTTTGAATTACCGGCATCTCTGTGGTGGCTTCAGTACATTCTCCATTGTGCTTCAACCTGGAAGCACATTCTGCCATTCAGAAAGACTGATTCCAATCATGTAATGGGACCACACGAGATCCATGCTCCAATTATATGAATAGCAGAAGGTCCATTTGACTCTTGTAGTTCAAGAGCTGTTTCTAAGTAAACAGACTTTCCAGAGCTCGATGAAGTGAAGAAGCCCTTTCAATTCCTGGGCAGAATTCAGTGGTTTTCATATCATCTGAACCTGCTGTGCTGCTGTTTATTCTATCACTGTCAGCCTTAAAAGGAAAAAAGGAATTATCTTACCCTCCTGCCCTTCTTATTTTATATCTTCCATCTTATCCATCTATATCCATGTCATTCCTTCCGAGTTCCCTGGTTTTAATCCAAAAGACTCTGTTTAACAGCAATGTCTTGGCAGACCGGGTGCCGCTTCCGTGCCATTTGAGGGCTCTGAGTCTTTGCTTCGTCTTAGGAAGATAAAGATAATTTGGCAGAAAGTCAGAGATGGAAATAGCAGTTTGGGATGATAAAAGATGGGTCCTGTTTTGCTGACATTCTTTTACTTTGGTTCTTGGTGCGTGTCCTTTGGGATTCATTTCTTGCTAGCATGAATAGGACATGCTTTTCGTTAGGTGCTTTTCTTTTTTGGAGAACATGAAGTGTTTCTAACAAAACTGAATGAGCTAGAATTCTATTTTGAGACATCTGTAGTTGATGCAAAGTATTTCTGTAATCCTCAATGACAGTACTTACATATTTGCATAGAATTTTTTTTTAATTTTTGAGGAAACCTCTCTGGAGTCTGTATTTATAGGAGCATCCTGAAAGTCCCTATTATGTAGCTGGTGGGAGCGAGAAAGGGACAGCCACACTCGTGCTGTGAGCAGAGCACAACTTCAGGCAGAGTGAATGCCTTCTGAGTTCTCATTGGAAGCTTTCTGTTGCTCAGCCTCTGGCAGATTTCAGAACCTTCTACTTAAGCCAGGTGTGGTGGTGCGTGCTCCTAGGCACAGCGACTCGGGGGGCTGAGGCAGAAGGATCACTTGAGCCCAAAGTTGGAGGCCAGCCTGGGCAACATAGCGAGGCCTGTCTCCTTAAAAAATAAATAAATAAATAAATAAATAAAAACCTTGTCCTCGACTATTGTGCTGTCTGCTGCCCCTTTGTAGGGATGGGGTTGGGGTCAGAATAAGCATGTGCATGAATGGCGGAAAGCTTTGGTGGTGTTTGTTTGTTTGTTTGTTTGTTTTTTGAGAGGTGGGGGAGTCAGCAGTGAACCTTTCTGGTTAAAGAACAACGTACATAATTTCTATTATGAGATTTAGAAGGTTAAATACATTTTTTTTCAGGCCTACCAAGTTGATAGACCAAAAGTATATAGTAGAACAGCACAGTAGAAAAAATTTAAAAGTGAATTTCTTATGGTCCAAAAGGATGGATAGTCACAGTCCATAACCTTTCCTAATATATGCTGGAATTGGAATCTCTTGTCATCTTGCTTTGCTCTGAATTTTAGAACTAGAAGTGTGCATGTATGTCAAAAGATTATGCAGAGCTATTTTCTTTGCTAACAATGTAAACATTTGCACCCCACGAATGGGACTTTATAATCTGGAAGTGAGCCTAAGGTTGCGTATACTGAAGTCATGTTTTAAAAGTTAAGGTTGACTTAAACATATACAAGGCTGTATTTTAATTGTAATTAGAAATCATTTACTATGCATACAGAACCTCATGTATCTTATCGTGGAATTTGTGAATTAATGGGCCTTGCCGAATTCAAGGGTAAGGGAAACTGGTAACAACTTGTTTTAAATCAGCATACTATAAGCTCCTGCTTGCTTGACTCAAGTTGTTTGAAAATCTGAATTAAACAGGATCTCATTGTCAGGAAACATCTTCTAAGCTTGACATCTACGTTTAAGAAGGGAACGTGGAAGAGAGGGTGAGACATGAAACTAAAACAGCTGGCAGGGTAGGATCAGACCGCACCTGATTTTTGGACCAAAGTTTCATATAGGAATAAATAAAAAGGAGGACCACTTGTGAGCCAACCTAGGAAGGACTTGCCAGAAAGTAGCAGCTCCTGCTGCAAAATACAGTGCCTTCAAAATGATTCTCTGTGTGAATTGCATGCAATTTCATGTAACCAGAAAGTGTAACCTGTATGTGCATGACATGTGTCTAGAATGTGTAAAGTTAGGATTCAGCAGGAAGGGGCCTAGCCCTGTCACTGTGGTGGATCAGTGGACCTGCTGAAGTCACTGGACTTATGTGACTTAGGTTTGCAGCATCAGACCCCTGTGTTTGCATTAAGTGGCCATATCGTTGAAATCGGATCCATCTCTCCCTCAGCTTTCTTTCCTACTTTGCAGCTTTGCTGGTTTTAACTGCTTCATTCTTCTGCTTCTTGGTATCCTTTTTTCTTTTGAAATAAAACCATGAAATACTTAACTCAAAGGAGATTTGTATTTATTTTACCAGTTGCTCTTAATTTACCAAAGGTATACGACATGAAAAGAGTTGCATTCTGTTGTCTTGGTTGTGATTCTGACCTTAAAATACGCTCAGTTCTAAAAGCTTGAGGAGCGGTCTATACTGGTCCTTCTGCATTTCAGCCTGTCACCAAGGGGAGTGTTTTGCGATCCGCCATCCTGTCCCTGAATGCTGCTGCTCCTCTATGACGGAAAGCTTGGTGACCTCTTCATTGGAGGCGTCCAAGGCCAGTGAACAGCCTGTTGGTAAATGAACGAGCTGCATGCACGTGCTATTTTCCTCCAGGACCAAATGCCCTGTGCATTTTAGTATTAAGCGTACTTACTGCAGGAACCAGTACTGGTACCACTGCAAAACTACACAATGGTGCAAGTGCTTTGGGGCTTTGAAGAGCTGAAGACAGACGTAAGACTTAGTGTTCTCAGGCCGGGCACGGTGGCTCATGTCTGTAATCCCAGCATTTTGGGAGGGGTGGGCGGATTGTTTGAGTCCAGGAGTTCAAGACCAGCCTGGGTGACATGATGAAATCCCGTCTCTACAACAACAACAAAAAAGGACTTGGTGTTCTCACTTTGTGACCATCCTGCCCCTCACTGGAGGTCCCTAGAGGCAGGTGCCTTTCAGCTAAGAATATCTGGGAGTCTGTGGTTTGTGAGGAGCTTGCTGGCACATTAGTGTAAAGGGTGTGATCCTTTTAATGGCCACACTTTTCTGTATGATGTCTTTGTTTTCATTCTCTGATGTCAGGGAGGTGAAAAGAAGGCTCAGGTGAAAAGAAGGTTCATCAACTGAACCAGAGTAACTTGTCACCTCCTTTTTGGCCAGCCTCATTTCTAAATAGACTGAGTGTCTGTTACCTCTCCTCTCCTTTTCAACTGAGAAGCCCTTGGCGTACAGCGGAAAGGGGCTGTAGGGGAATGCATTTTGCCACTGCAGTCATGAGCTGACCCAGCCTTCTGTATTCTTGGATGTTTTCATTCTAGGCTGAATCCCATTGTGTTATGGCAAAGAGGCCAGACCCTAAGAGACTATATGCTGCAAAGATTTGTGAAGCCCCTCAGTTCCCAGTAACTTTTGGAGCTTATTGTCATGAGATTGCTACCCTAGCCCTGGGCAGTGTGGGCAAGGACACCGTGGCACCTGGGCACTGAGTCCGGGAGTTGTATTTTAGCCTTCTCTCCTCTCAGCTGTAAAGTGAGGTGTTTAGGTCTTCAAAGGTCATTCCAGCTTCAGCTTCTATGGTTTCAATATGCTGGGGGTATCTGGCTGAGGCTCCCCACCCAGGTGGCCCAGCTGACAGTGACAGTATCATAGAGTGCGAGATAGCCTCTGTCACCACACTGACAGCTGCAGACACTAGTATGGAGGGGTTATGTGGGTGAAGTTCAAGGCTTCTCTCTGTGAACAAGCTAGAAAGAACCACTCATTTGTCATTTCTCCTTGGCCACAGGCTCTCATGGCAAAGGCCTCTGGCTGAGGAGTAACACAGCGTTGAACCAATTTTAATATTGCAAAGCCACTCCTGTGGGTAAAGGCATTGGAGATGTATGCTTCAAAGCATTTTTAAAAGTCACCTGGGATATGACAGTGATGTCTATCCTTGGATGATTATAGCTCTAAGTCATCACTCCCGACCCCCAAGACAAAAACGAGTCTGAGAAGCCAGGAAGCTGGTTTGCAAAAAATGTGTCGCGTTGAGTTGGGCCTTTCCTGGCACAGCTCCTGCCGCTGGGTGAAGTGTTGGAACCCTACAGACAGGTCCTGTCGCAGCCAGCTGGGAAGCCGAGGTGAGCAGGCCTCCTGGGACAGATGGGGCCCCACTGATGAGGCCACTCAAACCCCACAAAAGGGGTGGCTGCTGTCAGGAGCCTCCACAGCTGGGATTGCCCACCACATTTTGGCTTTTTTTAAAAAACTTTTTTTTTTTTTAAATTTTAGAGATGGGGTCTGGACATGTTGCCCGGGCTGGTCTCACTCCTGGGCTCAATCCTCCCACCTCAGCCTCCCAAAATGCAGGGATTACAGGTATGAGCCACCATGCTCAGCCTTAAAAAAACTTTATTGAAGTAAAACATATGGACAGAAAAGTGTACGTATGCATACAGCTCACTATCTTGACAAACTACACCCATTTGCACAGCATCCAAAGCGAGAAAAGACGTCAAGACCCAGAAGCCCCCTCGTGTTTCCTTCCAGCCACTCCCTCCCAGCATCACCCCTCTCCTGACTTCTGACCCCCGAGGTTGCTGTGTTTGTGCTTGATGTGAAGGAATCCTGCTATTTTGGGCTTGGTTCCTTTCTCCCAATATTGCATGTGAGATCATCCGTAGTGTGTGTAGTGGTGGATTGTCTGTCCTCGTGATATCGTAGTTCCCAGCTTAGGGCTATTATGGGTAGTCCTGCTATGAATATTCTAGCATGTGTCTTTGGTGAACATATGGATGTGTTTCTTCTGGGTGTGTGACTAGGAATAGCGTTGGTGGGTCACAGCGTATGCCTGCATTCAGCTTCAGTAGATCCTGACCCACTTCTAAACGTGCCTAGCAGTGCTGGAGCCATTTATGGGCATGTCAGCTGGCGGGGCTGCGAGCCTCCCTCCATCGCCTCCCTCCATCGTAGCTCCCTTCTGTGAATGGCCCCACGGGCAGCACAGGGAACAATCCAACGAAAGAACCGAACCTGCCTTGGACAGCTAACTAACTGCGGTCTCATTCTGTTTCCCTGAAACATGGAATTAAGTTTCAAATACAACTTTCCTTCCCTCTTAACAACAATATTATTCATGTCTACATTTATTGTAAGCATTTACCTAGAAGATAAGGCCTATTTCCTCCAATAAGGTGAGTTTATACTCAATGAAATTAATTTTTTTTAGTTCATTTAGCATTGCTTCTTAACAAGTTGCCAATTGATGGATCAGACATTTCTTCCTGACCTGCAGATTATAAAATGGTCTCACTCTCAGGGCACAAGAAGCAAGAGCACATACCCAAAGGCCAAGGAAGTGGCTGCCTTCTTTGTTTTTCCCTAAATGATGTCCTCTAGAGAAATTCCCGCAGCCCCATTATGAGATGGGAATTTGCTTGATTAAAGGAGATGATTCCACTTTCTGTCTAGTAATCTGGGGCATGAAGTGGATGGTTAGATACAAATCTCCAGTGTTAAGTACCAATAATTTTTGTCAGTATGAAAAAAGTGGCTGGGTGCAGTGGCTCATGCCTGTAATCCCAGCACTTTGGGAGGCCAAGGTGGACGGATCACCTGAGGTCAGGAGTTTGAGACTAGCCTGGCCAACATAGCGAAACCCCATGGACGGATCACCTGAAGTCAGGAGTTTGAGACTATCCTGGCCAACATGGTGAAACCCCATCTCTGCTAAAAATAATACAAAAATTATCAGGGTGTTGTGGTGGGCGCTTGTAATCCCAGCTACTCAGGAGGCTGAGGCAGGAGAATCGCTTGAGCCCGGGAGGCGGAGGTTGCAATGAGCTGAGATCATGCCACTGCACTCCAGCCTGGGCAACAGAACGAGATTCTATCTCAAAAAAAAAAAAGTGCTTTTCTTTTTAAAACTGTAATTAGAGATGTAGTCTTGCTATGTTGTCCAGGCTGGTCTCAAGCAATCCTCCTGTTCTGGCTTCCCAAAGTGTTGGGATTACAGGCATGAGCCACTGCCAAAGATTATTTATTATTATTATTACTTAACTGGGAGCTGTTCAAGTCCCAAAGCCCTCTAGCTCTCCTAAGTTTTCAAAAAAAGGGAAAAGACTTTTCCCACATAATATCAATCCCATGTGTCAGATTATCTTGTAAATGTTGAGACGTGTTGGTCAGCAAGGGTCCAGAAGCTGTGAGTGTGCACAGCAGGTGGAAATGGAAGGGGAATTTGTTTTTGCCTTGCAGATCTCCTGTCCTGACTCAACACTTAATGGCACAGTGTCTCCGGTGCTTTCTTGAAACCTGGTGATGTGAACAAAGAATAAAAATAGCTGCTTGAAATGCCTCCAAATGAGCAAATGCAGGCATTGTTGGAATTCCAAATTTCAGAGCTGCTTTCCGGAATCCTCGTGGATTAACGTAGCAGGAGTGGGTACTGAACAGCAAGGATGGGGCTGGAACTGTAAACTCAAAAAGCATGATTATAAAAGGGGCATGTCAAAGGGCCAAGGATCGCAGAACGATCAGAGTTCATAATTTGGGGTAACCATAGAAATCATTAGCTCCAGCCCTGCCAGACAGCGACGGCTCAAAGAGGCAGCTGGTCAGAGTTGGTGCCTCATTCCCCCGCCGGTCCCCCTGCCCTGCCAAATCTCACTTAGAGAAAGCTCTAAGTGTGGGGAGGATGGAGGGTAATTGGAATTCAGACAGGAGCCAGTTCCAAGTAATTTGTAAATTATGTGAATGAGCTTGAAAAGATTTTACCCAAGATGGTAGATCAGCTTAACGTTCTCTTCCCATAATAACCCCCATCACAAATACACAAGGGCCTCAACACCCAGATATGAATGGAATGACACTTCTTTCCCTAGAATTGTAAGGCAAGGGAGAGGGAGAAGCATTTACTTGCCTCTAAAATGGAGCCCTGGTCCCTAAGTCCATGTGTGTTTAGGGGGAGGCAGACAAGTAGATCAGTGAACAATTTGTCTTAAATTGGTTTACAAAACAAAAATTACAATGTGAGTGTAATAAATTATACAGAATGGTATACAAACAGATGGGGAAATAATGTCAGCTGCTTGGTGGTGATGGAGAAGTCAATTCACCTGGAATTAACAGACGAGCTGTTAAGAATGAGCAGGTGTTCTTGGGCATCAGAGGGGCAAAGGTATTTCTGGCAGAGCAACGAGCAGTTTGCAGGTGTGAGAGTGCATGGGCTGTTCTGCAACAGGCCCCGTAAATGGGCGAGGTTGGAAGACGAGCCGTGGGGTGGAGGCAAGACAGGAGGTGAGCTGGAGAGGTTGGGAAAGAATTGGAAACATTTTGCTCTGTCCTCTGAAATCCCGGCACATGCCACATTAGACTGCATGGTTTCTAGGGAGCTTCAGAGGTCCTAATGAACGTTTTAGTCTGATTTTAAAAAGAAAACGATTTTAAGGTTCTGGCACAGAAGACATAAAAATGTGTGACATACTCCCTGTCTGCCAGAAAGCACGTTCTTCTGCACATTTAGAATGTAGAAAATATAACCCTTTAAAAAACCACCAATACAAATTGTTTTTAAGTATTCCAGAGGGAAAATAAAAATAATATATTGGCCCCTTTAGGAAACAGAACGGCCTCTCATTTCCTGGACAGTTGTTGAGAGTAGCCGTGCCAGTGCTACCTGGATTCATGGATGTGCCACACGGTGATCAGGTTCTGTGATCTGTCACGCTATGGGTGCAGGAAATAAACCCACTGGCTTGATGCTTTCCTGAGTCCGTGTCAAGCGAGTACAAGTGGGAGACATTCAGGGTAGGAGTAACTGGTATTACAGGAGCACCTGGGCTTAGATGGCAGGTTGCGTCCAGCCATAAATAACACCTGACTTAAAGCAGCTTATGTAAATAACAGTTTTAATTTCCTCCTATTCACCTGTTAATGAGGGAAGGATTCCTGCCCTGGGATTGTAGCAATGGCCAAACACACAGCACCTGATACGGGACAGGTGCGATTGACAGCAGGTTATTAGTAACCTGAACTCACAGCTCAGGGGAGGAGGACAGTGCCCCACACAGGGCCCCATGGGAACTGCACTCAGGAACAGAGGAAGCCAGCAGGGGCTGTGGGAGGCAGGCTTGGTGGTAGTAGCAAGAGGGTGTGGTGACCCCTGGTTCCCACCGGAGAATATGATTGACTTGTTTAAGTCATTCCACAGGCTGGTAAGGAAGTGAAACCCACAGCTGGTGGGTGAGCAGGAGCCCTGCCTGGTCCCCTGGGTAAGGAGGGATGTTCGGCTGGGGGGCCTTATCTGAGAGAAAAGAGTGAGGAGGGGAACTTGCAGCTTGGTCACACCTGGCCCTTCCGACTGGAGCAGAGATCAAGGCAGCACATAGTGTTGGGTTTGAATTTTAGGTCTTACCCTACAGGTTTATTAGCACACGTGACACTCAACCCTGAGGTACGAGGGCCCGGGTTGGTTAATTCCACAGTTTTGGATGCCACCGCTAGGTTCCTGCCTTTCCTCAGGGCCACTGTCACTGCCTCAGCTCCCGGGAGGAGGTTTCCTCCTTGTGCATCCCATCCGTTCTTCTCAGGCAGGAAACTTTTCTGTGGCCCCTGGTGACTTTCAGATCTCAGGCAGAGCTGGCCCCATCCCACTACTCTTCATCTGCAAAGAGGAGAGATGCCCTTAATCGGTTCAGACGAATTACCACGCGTCTCTCAGGACCCAGCCTGCTTTCCTGAGCTCCTCGCTGCCCAGCAAGGAGCAGTGGATGTGGCTATGAGGCAGGCACCCCAGGGCCTCATCTTCACCCCAAAGCAAGGCTAGGGAAAGTGGAGTTCTGGAAAGCCACACTGATGTGCATCACGCCTCTGTGCTAAACCTTGGATCCATGGTCTGGTAGGCAGTAATAAATATGTTTATACTTCTTTGTTTTTTGAGATGGAGGAGTTTTGCTCTTATTACCCAGGCTGGAGTGCAATGGCGCGATCTCGGCTCACCACAACCGCTGCCTCCCGGGTTCAAGTGATTCTCCCACCTCAGCCTCCTGAGTACCTGGGATTACAGGCATACGCCACCACGCCCGGTTAATAATTTTGTATTTTTAGTAGAGATGGGGTTTCTCTATGTTGGCCAGGCTGGTCTTAAACTCCCAACCTCAGGTGATCCACCTGCTTCAGCCTCCCAAAGTGCTGGGATTACAGGCATGAGCCACCGCACCTGACCACTTTTTTTTTTTTTTTTTTTTTTGAGACATAATCTCGCTCTGTCACCAAGGCTGGAGTGCAGTGGTCAATCCTGCCTCACTGCAACCCCCGCCTCCCAGGTTCAAGCGATTCTCCTGCCTCAGCCTCCTGAGTAGCTGGGATTATAGGCGCACACCAACACACTCAGTTAATTTTTGTATTTGTAGAGACACGGTTTCACCATGTTGGCCAGGCTGGTCTTGAAATCTTGACCTCAAGTGATCTGCCCTTTTCAGCCTCCCAAAGTGCTGGGATTACAGGTGTGAACCATCATGCCCAGCCATACATTTATACTTTTGAGACAGGGTCTCGCTCTGTCTCCCCGGCTGGCGTGCAGTAGTGTAATCTCAGATCACTGTAGCCTCAACCTCCCAGGCTCAAGTGATCCTCCTGCCTCAGCCCCTCGAATAGCTGGGACTCCAGGCGCTCACCACCATGCCTGGCTAATTTATCTTTACTTTGTAGAAATGGGTTCTCACTATGTTGCACCAGCTAGTCTCAAACTCCTGGGCTCAAGCGATCCTCTTGCCTTAGACTCCCAGAGTGCTGAGATTACAGGCGTGAGCCAACACGCCTGGCTGGCAGAATATATTAATATTTGCATGAACCACAAATCAAAATGTTTTCATCCAAAAATGGATTAGCTGTGTCTGTTGGCTTGTGTATATAAAAGATTTGTGAAATAGTCTCAGTTGAGGAACCTAAGGAACTGGGGACGGTTCTTACAACACTGAAAGAAGGTAGATATTGAGATTAGTTTCTTCCCTCCAAAGACTGAGTGACTGTTTAAAAGGCTCAAGCGTGCACCACACTGACTACTGTGGTTCAGGAGAAGCAGCTGAAATATTTCATTTTAGAGCTAAGTTCTATCCATAGAGCTGAACTTACAGTGAAGTTCAGTAAATTTTGGATTTACTGTAGGTTCTTGGAGACCAGAATTAGAGGAATGAGAACCCTGTGAGTTATAAAGTCCAAGCTGTGTCAGCCCTTTGCTTGGGAGCTGTCCTGCCCTGCCATCTCCTCTCTTTTTGGGGGCCTCCTTCTCAGTCTCCTTGTTGGAGCTGTCACCCACTATTGGTGCTTTTTTTTTTTTTTTTTTTTTTTTTTTTTTTTTTTTTGATGGAGTCTCACTCTGTTGCCCAGGCTGGAGTGCAGTGGTGTGATCTGGGCTCACTGCAGCCTCCACCTCCCAGGTTCAACTGATTCTCCTGCCTCAGCCACCCTAGTAGCTGGGATTACAGGTGCCCACCGCCACGCCCAAATAATTTTTGTATTTTTAGTAGATACGGGGTTTCACCATTTTGGCCAGGCTGGTCTCGAACTCCTGACCTCAATGATCCACCCGCCTCGGCCTCCCAAAGTGCTGGGATTACAGGCGTGAGCCACTGCGCCCAGCTGCTATCCGTGCTTTTGAAGGCTTTGTTCCTCACCCACCTCTCAGCCTCCCTGGGAAAGCCTGTCCTCTCCCGTGTCTTCTCTTGCCTTTTCTCCATCAACACACCAGTGACTCCAAGGAGTGTCTCAGCCCTGTCCTCTCTCCCGAGCACCAGAGCCACTGTCCTGCCCACTGAGGACAAGACTCCAGGACAGCCCTGCAGCATCTCAAATCCGAGATGACCCAAACCAAACTCTTGACACTTCTCCTCTGTTCTAATCCCCAGGCAGTTTTTACTCTCTCCTGGGCTCCCCTGCCCATAAGTGAGTGGGCCCCGTGGATCTGCCTCCCGCATGGTCCTCCCGGAGCTCCACTTGTTTCCAGCCTTGCTGCCAAGTCCTGTCAACCTCCCTCCACCTCTCACTGGACCTCCGCAGCAGCCTCCCGCTTCCTCCTCTCTCGCCCTGCATACAGCCCACTGTGGCCGGAGGGAGCCGTGTGAACCGCATGTCAGAACACGCCTCTTCCTGCTCAAGGCCTTTTGAGGCTCACAGACTGTAATCAAAATGAAGTCTGAATGTTTTAAGTGCCTTTTATGGTCAGCCCTGTGATCTACAGCGGGAGATAGGAAAGGGACAGCTGGCAATGTGGGAGAAGCTGCCTCCTCAAAAGCCTCCCCTTCCCTTCTTCCCTGCTGCCAGAACCCCATTTCGTGTAGGCCTCAGTGGAGCTCTCTTGATCTCAGGAATGCAGATCCATCCTCGGTCTGTGAGGCGGGCCTTGTGGCCTAGTTTTGGGCACGTCTGTTGGAAGCTCCTGGGAAGGTTTTTTTTTCTCCCAGATAAGAGGAACGCAAATGGGAAAGCTCTCCCCTGCTCCACTCCCTCACTTCTCTTCCTTGGACTTGATGGGAGTGTATGATGCTCTGGGCAACTGCAGCCATCTTGTAATCATGAGGGGAAGGTCAAGAATCTGAGAGAGCCAGACCTGGCATCTATGAGCCACCACACTCATGTTGGCAACCATCTACCCCCATGCTTATTTAAGGAAAAATAAACCACTCTTTGTTGAAGTCACTGCTAGTCAGAGGTTCTGTTGCTTGCAGCCAGAAGGATTCCTAATAGACACAAACAGGGTGTGTGGGAGTGCAGAGGAAGACTTCATGCGGGAGGTAGCATCTGAGTGCAACCCTGGGGGTGAATGGTGAAGGGCGCCCCAGGCAGAGAGTACTGTAGGAGCACAGAAATTAGGGAATGGGAATGGAAAATTCCCATTTAGTTGGAACATAGGAGGGATAGAGAACAATACAAGACATTTTGCCATGAACAATTTGACACAGTCATTTCAACCTCAGGGACAATTTTAAGTAGCTTTTCTTCTCTCTCTCTCTCTCTTTCTCTTTTTTTCACGGTCTCACTCTGTCACCCAGGCTGGAGTGCTGTGGTGCAATCTCAGCTCACTGCAACCTCTGCCTCTCAGGTTCAAGCAATTCTTGTGCCTC
The DNA here is from genome assembly GCF_028858775.2 of Pan troglodytes. Classification (NCBI taxonomy): domain Eukaryota; kingdom Metazoa; phylum Chordata; class Mammalia; order Primates; family Hominidae; genus Pan; species Pan troglodytes. The sequence goes on from NC_072398.2 coordinate 23,816,456, forward strand.
AGCCTCCAGACTAGCTGGGATTACAGGTGTGTGCCACCATGCCCGGCTAATTTTTTGTATTTTGGTGGAGACAGGGTTTCATTATGTTGCCCAGGCTGGTCTTGAACTCCTGCACTCAAGCAACCCGCCTGGCCTCAGCCTCCTGAAGTGCTGGGATTACAGGCGTCAGCCACCGCGCCTGGCCCCTCGTGTTGCTCTTTTGGTTTGGATTAGTCTGGACTTTCCAGAGAAGCAGAACGAAGAGGATGTGGTGTGCATATGTTTTTCATAACAGCACTAATCCCATTCATGTGGGCTTTACCCTCACGACCTCACCTCCTAGAGGCCCCTCTTATGCACACCATCACCTTGGGAGTTAGGATTTCAACATGTGAACTTTGGGGGAAAATAAACATTCAGACATATACATACAAGTATATTCAGACACACACACACACACTTGTGATAAGGAATTGACTCACTTGATGATGGAGGCTGCAGTGTGAGTTGGCAAGCTGAAGACCTGGACAGCCAATGGTGTAGCTCCAGTCCAAAAACCAGCAGGCTCAAGATGTGAGACGAGCTGAAGTCTCAGTGCAAGTCTGAAGGCAAGAAAAAATGATGTCCCAGCGCAAGCAGTCAGGCAGGCAATGTCCTTCTACCTGTGGGAGCGTCAGACTTTTTGCTCTATCAAGCCTTCAACTGATTGGACGAGGCCCACCCACACCAGGGAGGACGTTCTGCTGTTCTCCGTCTGCCCATTCAAATGCAAATTGCATCCAGAAACACCCTCACAGCCATGCCAGAATCATGTCTGACCAAATGCCTGGGCATCCCATGGCCAAGTCGACACTGAAAATGAACCTTCATGGATATGTGATGGTCTTCCCTTGGCTGACAAGGACCCAGCAGGCACTTTGGAAATGGGAGTTTCCTCGACTTTAGGCCCAATCAAAATGCTTCCTTGGCCACCAAGAGGAAGGGGAACTGTGACCATTTACTGCCATTTCCCATCTGGCCAGAAAGAGGTATCATCTCCATTTCCTCACCAAGGGGAAGGAGAATTGTTTTTATTTTTATTTTTTGAGATGGAGTTTTGCTCTTCTCACCCAGGCTGACAGTGAGTGCAATGGCCCGATCTTGGCTCACTGCAACCTCTGCCTCCAGGGTTCAAGCGATTCTCCTACCTCAGCCTCCTGAGTAGCTGGGATTACAGGTGCGCACCACCACGCCCAGCTAATTTTTGTATTTTTAATAGAGACGAGGTTTCGCCATGTTGGCCAGGCTGGTCACCTGACCCCAGGTGATTCTCCCGCCTCGGCCTCCCCCAGTGCTGGGATTACAGGGGTGAGCCACCGCGCCCGGCCGGGAGGAGAATTCTAACATCGGCTCTGGATCCGTCCGTTTGTTCTGCAGTTCCCGCCAAATCCAGACTGCTTCCTTGACCCTCCATGGAGGGGCAGTCCTGGGAGTTCGCAGGCTCCCGGTCGGGGCATTTAATGGAGCAGAGGGCGCCCCGGGCAGGGTGGATGGTACAGGCACCTGGCCAGGAGGAGCACATGAGGTCCTGGGCCAGGACAGGCCTCAGGAGCAGCTGATGAGAAGACACTGCTGGGGAGAGGAGCTGGCCTCGACCGCATCGAGTCCTTGGAGGTGGTGGGTCTGCTGTACTCTGTGCGGTGTCATTTCCATCCTTTCCAAGGCTGGCATCACTGCTTACACCATCCCACCAATCTCACCCAGCCTGCCCACCTGCCCTAGTCCACCGCAGCCGGGCTGGTGTGGGGATTTGCAGGCAACCACTCAGATCCTCCCAGGGGAGCGGGGAGAGTGTGGAGCAGGGAAAGGCGGCACGTCCCAAGGCCCCAGGCGTGCAGGTCCGCTGGGCGCCTAAGGCCAGCCGGGTTCTGCCGGGGCCCGGGGCCTGGACGGCGGCGCTCGAGCGACCCCTGGCGGTCATGCTCGGCAGCGCGCCCCGTCCAACACGGGTGCGCAGCGCCCTCTGCCGGCCAACGGGCGTCCTTGCCTTTTCCCGGCCTCTCAGTTTGGGATTGGAGGGTACTGGTAGGATCCTATTTCACAGCTGAGAGACGGAGGCACAGAAGTGAAGTAACGCATCCGAGGCGAAGTTGACTGAGAAAATACATGAATGCAGGTATTCTGACTGAAGAGTCTGCATGAAGTCCAGGGTAACGAATATGACCTTTGGTTATGTCAACAAATGTGTCCACAGAGCCTTTTTTCTCCGCTCAGCTGGTCGGCTGGTTCCAGGGAGCTGTGTTGAGTCCTGGGTACCCCACTTTTGAAGTTCATCAGCGAACTACAACATGTTCAGGTTGCGTGGGCAGAGTGGTGGGGGAATCCAAATCCAGTCGTGTGAGGAACAATGGAAAGAATGGGGTGGCAGGTTTCTGCAATCCAGAACATTCCACTGGCCAGGGCTGTCCTCCGGAGGAGGGAGCATACTCATGAAGTGGACATCCTACTCACCAGGGGCCTAGAGAGTGCTGGGCTGGCCACTTGCTGACTGGTCTGGAAGAATTAGAATAATTATGGGAAGGCCCTTTAAGGTGCTCACAGCTTCTTTAGGAGACACAGGTACTAATCATTAGGAACGAGGCAGGAGGCATGCATGGCCAGTGCTGTGGGGTGGGCACGAGGCTGTCTCGTCTCTTCACTGGGCAGGAGGGGAATCATGAGGTCAGAGTGCTTCGGGAAGGTGGGCGCGGCACAGGGTTCTGGCTGAGTCCTGCTGCAGTGTTGGGACAGAGGCATGGATACCACCTGTGAGGTGGAAACGGACGGACAGGAGTGTAGAAGACAGTGCCACAGGCGGGATTCTCCAGGAGGCCAACCCTGAGTCAGAGTTAGGAGAGCAAAAGATTTATTGGGAGCCGGGCACGGTGGCTCACGCCTGTAATCAAGGCAGTTGGGGAGGCCAGGGTGAGTGGATTGCTTAAGACCAGGAGTTTGAGACCAGCCTGGGCAATGTGGCAAGATCTTGTCTCTACAAAAAATACAAAAATTAGCTGGGCATAGTGGCTCGCACTTGTAATCCCAGCACTTGGAGAGGCCAAGGCGAGCAAATCGCTTAAGTCCAGGAAAATCTGAGACCAGCTTGGGCAACATGGCAAGACCTTGTCTCTACAAAAAATACAAAAATTAGCCAGGTGTGGTGGTGCACACCTGTTGCCCCAGTGTGTCCGGAATTGGTGGGTTCTTGGTCTCACTGACTTCAAGAATGAAGCCGCGGACTCTCGCGGTGAGTGTTACAGCTCTTAAGGTGGCGCGTCTGGAGTCTGTCCTTTCTGATGTTAAGATGTGTTCGGAGTTTCTTCCTTCTGGTGGGTTCGTGGTCTCGCTGGCTCAGGAGTGAAGCTGCAGACCTTCGCGGTGAGTGTTACAGCTCTTAAGGCAGCGCGTCTGGAGTTGTTCGTTCCTCCCAGTGGGCTCGTGGTCTTGCTGGGCTCGGGAGTGAAGCTGCAGACCTTCGCGGTGAGTGTTACAGCTCATAAAAGCAGCGTGGACCTAAAGAGTGAGCAGTAGCAAAATTTATTGCAAAGAGCGAAAGAACAAAGCTTCCACACTGTGGAAGGGCACCCGAGCGGGTTGCTACTGCTGGTTCGGGCAGCCTGCTTTTATTCTCTTATCTGGCCCCACCTACATACTGCTGATTGGTAGAGCCGAGCGGCCTGTTTTGACAGGGCGCTGATTGGTGCATTTATAATCCCTGAGCTAGATACAAAGGTTCTCCACGTCCCCTTAGTTAGATACAGAGTATCCACACAAAGGTTCTCCAAGGCCCCACCAGAGCAGCTAGATACAGAGTGTCGAAAGGTGCCCCCTGAGCTAAACACCGGGTGCTGATTGGTGTATTTACAATCCCTGAGCTAGACATAAAGACTCTCCACGTCCCCACCAGACTCAGGAGCCCAGCTGGCTTCACCTAGTGGATCCTACATAGCGGCTGCAGGTGGAGCTGCCTGCCAGTCCCACGCCGTGCGCTCGCACTCCACAGCCCTTGGGTGGTCGATGGGACTGGGTGCCGTGGAGCAGGGGGTGGTGCTCGTCGGGGAGGCTCCGGCCGCACAGGAGCCCATGGAGGAGGTGGGAGGCTCAGGCATGGCGGGCTGCAGGTCCCAAGCCCTGCCCCGCGGGAAGGCAGCTAAGGCCTGGCGAGAAATCGAGCGCAGCGCCGGTGGGCTGGCACTGCTGGGGGACCCAGTACACCCTCCGCAGCCACTGGCTCGGGTACTAAGTCTTTCATTGCCTGGGGCCAGCAGGGCTGGCCGGCTGCTCCGAGTGCGGGGCTCGCCAAGCCGACGCCCACCCGGAACTCCAGCTGGCCTGCAAGTGCCGCACGCAGCCCCGGTTCCCGCTTGCGCCTCTCCCTCCACACCTCCCTGCAAGCTGAGGGAGTGGGCTCCAGCCTTGGCCAGCCCAGAAAGGGGCTCCCACAGTGCAGTGGTGGGCTGAAGGGCTCCTCAAATGCCGCCAAAGTGGGAGCCCAGGCAGAGGAGGTGCCACGACCAAGCAAGGACTCTGAGGACTGCCAGCATGCTGTCACCTCTCACCAGTTACTCGGGAGGCCGAAGTAGGAGGATCACCTGAGCCCAGGAGGCAGAGGCTGCAGTGAGCTGTGATTGTGCCGCTGAACTCCAGCCTGGGCGACAGAGCAAGACCCTGCCTCAACAACAACAACAACAACAACAACAACAACTATATATATATATATATACATATATATATGAGGGAGCAACACCCATGAAGAAAAGAGAGGCTGCAAGAGAGTGCAGGAGGGGTGGGTAGGCTGTGATGTGGATCTGCCACACTCATCTCTGGCAGCCCAGTGGGCATGCAGAGCCAGTGCTGCCCATCAGAGGAGCCCTTGAGGGGTGGAATAGTCAGGCCCTTGTATCCTCACCTAGCTCAGACTCCTGGAGAGGCAGAGAGGATGCTGACCCTGAGGAAGCCAACAGCTGGAGGCCAACCACCCTCCATGCAGCTAGGCAGTGCGCCTTCCTTGGAGAGCCACGGTGGCCTGGCCTGCCCCCCGCCAGGAGTGCAGCCTCAGGAAGTCGGATCTCATGCCCCAAGTCCCGGGGCTGCCCTGCTAGGTCTGCCCATGACCGGAGGGGTGGTCCCCTGCTTGGCTCTCCTCGGGTGGCCCTCCCAGTCACTCCGTAACAATGGGTGGTCCCCCAACTGTCTAGGTCCCTGGACCCCTGCTGAAGACAGGGGATGTTTTTAGGGGAGTCCTTCCCCTGAAGGCTCAGCTCTATCAGAGATGGCTTGGATAGGGCCTCAGGCGGCGGCAGTGAAGGGCGGGGGCGCCACCAGCAGTTTGGTGTGATGGGCGGGAAAAGCTCAGAGTGGAAGTGGCCGGAACAAGGTGCCGGTCCACATGTCTCCCTTCACACCCGTTACACCCGGCAGTAGGGGCTGGCCGGAGGCACTGGCTCACAGGCTCTGCCTCCTGCAGAGATGTTCACCCCCACCACCTGCACTCGTTCCCACCTCCCTCAGGCCCAGGGGTCTTGCCCTGCCCAGGGAGGGGCCCGCCCACTTACTGGTGTTGACAGGAGGACTGGGTGCAGGATGACCACCTGTGCACCCTCGGTTCAGTCGGGGGTTACCTCTGAAGCTCCCTTCCCCTCCACGCCTTCCTCCTACCCCTCACTACTCTGTCCTGAGGCAGGTGCAAGGCAGACAGTCACTCAAACTATTCGTCTCCCCAAAACACTAAAGACAAGCCCAGGTGGCCCGCGTGTCATCCGCACCCCCAGGAACCCTGATGGGGTTGGTGGGGGCGTCATCCTTGTCACTCTTCACTGCAGCCTCTGAGAGCTCAGACCTCCCACAGTGGGGCTCTGAGCAATGGAGATGACCAGAAGGTCGGGGGAGTGCCCCGGAGTAGCTGGCAGGTGGGAGCCAAGGGGCTTCCTTCCTGCTTTGCACCAGGCTCCGTTCACCAAGCCCGAAACTCTGTCCCCTTAGAGATGGAGGCTCTTCCATTTCACAGAGGACACGAGACACAGAATACGGGACGAGACGTCGTCCGAGGTCAGCCGGCGTTGTTGTCTGCTCCACAATCTGGGGTCCCTGATGCCTGGTCTGGGTCCTGAAGACAGCGGCTCAAATTGCCCACCACCGAGTGGATGGCTCCCGAGTGCCCGGTGATCTCCGTTCCCTGCTGCACGGGCTAGGATGTGTATGTTTGCATTTAGGAAGTCCTTAGCACTTTCTGAGCACCTACCGTGTGCCAGGTGCTGGGAACATGGAAAGAAAGAAAAACAGCCTGCCACTGGTTCACGTGCTGCCACACCGAGGCCTGTCCTGAGAGCACAGGCAGACTCTGGAGAGCAGAAAGTCTGTCTTCCTTAACCCTGGCTGGTCCAAATTTCTTTCATTCAGCTACAAGATCTGACAATCCTATTTTTTACTTCCAGTGAGGTTTTGGCAGCCAGTGGCCAAATTTCCCCAACAAGGCTGTTAGGAAAGTGTGTGTGTTCTCTGTGGGGTGGCCTGCCCCCGGGAGCTAGGCTCTCAAGCTGGTTGGCACCGAGCGGCTTTCCTGAGCCAAGCCTGTCGCTTAGATGACAGTTTATAGATCCAGGAAGCCAGGTGACCTGAGGCTTCATCCCAAACTTGTCCTTGTGCAGACCCCCACCTGGGAATGGGCTGCAGGTCCCCACCTGATGGGAGGTGTCGGGAGAGAGAGGGGGGAGGCAGCCTGAACTCTGAGGCCAGGTGCAGTGGATCAGATTTCTGGGGCAGCTGTCACAAAGTTCCCCAGACTGGGCAGCTTCAACAACTCCCACTTATCATCTCAAAGTTCTGGATGCTGGAGTCCAAGACCAAGGCGTTGGCAGGATGGCCTCCTTCTGAGGTCCCTGTCTGGCTTGGAGATGGCCACCTTCTGCCCGTGTCTTCCCACGGTCTTCCAATGGCATGCGTTTGTGTCCAAGTTTCTTTCTTTTCTCTCTCTTTTTTTTTTTTTGAGATGGAGTCTCGCTCTGTCGCCCAGGCTGGAGTGCAGTGGCACAATCTCAGCTCACTGCAACCTCCACCTCCCGGGTTCAAGCGATTCTCCTGCCTCAGCCTCCCGAGTAGCTGGGATTACAGGTGCACACCACCACGCCAGGTGAATTTTTTGTATTTAGTGGAGACGGGGTTTCGCCATATTGGTCAGACTGGTCTTGAACTCCTGACCTCAGGTGATCCACCTGCCTTGGCCTCCCAAAGTGCTGGGATTACAGGCGTGAGCCACCATGCCTGGCTCCAGGTTTCTTTCTGTATAAGAACACCAGTCATATTGGATTAGGGCCCACTCTGATGACCTCATGCCCTCTTGATTTACCTTTGTAAAGACCCTATCTCTCAATAGGGTTATATTTTGAGGTCCTGGGGGTTAGGACTTCAGCATATGAAGTTTGAGGGGACACACCATTTAACCTATAACACACCCCAATTCCAGGTTGCCATGCTTACTGGCAGGAGCTTCACCTTCTATTTATATGTCTGGACCATGGTGCCTGTTACCTATGGCAGGGGCTCTCACATGCAGCAGTTGCCTGATTGTAGTGTGTACCGATATGTATAGCTGGCTAGAGTGTGTGATCATCTGGGGACTCAAGGCACCTTAAACATGTGGGGTAGGAGGTGGGGAGGGGAGAATGGGAGGAGAAAGCCCTGAGATCTTGTTCTTGGCCCAGAAACTCCTGTGCACACCTCTGCAGTTACAGTCCCCTGCAGGTATGCAGGACTGCCCAGAAGACAATTCGCCTTAATTGCCTAGGCCACCCCGGGCATTTATGCATCTTTCTGGGAGGGGAGCAGAGGGGAAGGGCTGGGCAGGCGTAGCAGCTGCAGCCCTGTCTGCTGCCCCTGGAGACTCAAGCTCACAAATGGCCTATAGTCTGGGGGCTGGGGTGCAGAGTCCTTGTTGCTTAGGGTTGCTGGATTTAGCAAATAATAATACCAGATGTCCAGTTATATTTCAATTTCAGATCAATTACAAATAATGTTTTAGTATCGGTATTTTCCAAACATTGCATGGGACATACCTACATTAAAAAATTACTTGTTTATCTGTTAGAGGAGGCAGTTAGGAAAGACCTCTCTGAAGAGGACATTGGGCAGTGATCTGAGTGAAATCAGGGACACAGCCGTGCAGATCTAGGGGAAATAATGGAGACAGAGAGAACAGCAGGTGCAAAAACGTGGCTGAGGAGCCCCAGAAAGGCCAGCGTGGCACGGTCTCCCATTTTAGTGTGAGCTTGTTGAAGTGTGGATTCCAGGCCCTGCTTCTAGTGCAGTAAATATGGGGTAGGTACGGGACCCCATCAAGAAGCTCAGTTCGCATCTGTCCTATTCCCTACTCCTTCTCAAGTTTTCAGACACAGTCCAGGGGGTGAAATGCACCATCGTGGGCTCAGAGCTGGGGGGAGCCCCTCAAGGACCACCTGGTGCAAACCTCTCCAGTTACTGATGAGGAAACTGAGCTCCAGGGGTCTTTAAGGACCTCATCCAAGGGATCTGGTCAGAGGAGAGCATGGTGCTTTTGTGCACAGCCAGGTCCAGGTCTTCCGGGGCACTTCTAAAAGGAGTTTGGGGAGCAGTGTGTGGTTTTTGGGGAGCCCCCACCCACTCCCCAGTGCCTGTGGCTTTGAAGCTAGGGCTTCCTGCGTGGCCCTGTTGGGCCCTGCTGATCCTAGAGGTCTCACGGCTCATGGCCTAGGGTCCCTAAGGTTGTGTCCACCTTCTGGCTTTCTGGCCCCTTAACCTTTGGCAAATACTTGCCGGTCTAACTTGAGTTCCTTGCTAGAGCTTGTTTCTTTCTTCATGTTTGAAAGAACATAAAAGAGAGAGAAGGGACAGTTAGAGCTATTTATGGAGCCGCAGCCCTAGAAAGCTCCTATCTGTTCTTTCTCCAAGCAGGAAAACCAATTGTAGGCCTCTGACCTCCTCCCTCTCCAGCTCCCAGTGGCCTCCGAGAGCCCCTTGAGCTGCAGAGAGATGCGGACTCTGCAGGCCCCTCACTGCCAGCACCTTCATCACCGAGAGCCTCCACCTGGGCTGGTGGTGGGGGTGGAGAGAATCGAGGAGCAGGAAGAGAGGTGAAGGGACACCGCCGAGGAGCCCCCTGCTCTGTTCTTCATCCTAGACACAGGGAGCACCGGCTTCTCTGCAGCCTTGCCTGGTGCTGCCCTGCAGCCACCCACCCCCCTTCTGAAGGATGCAGCCGGCACAGAGAGAGGGAAGCGAGACAGGAAGTGACCTCAATTTCCCCGGCCACAGAAAGGGCGGCTCCCCCTGCCTCTGCAGCTGGGTGTGAGTCCGCGGAGCTGAGAGCCTTGCCCTCTGCTCCATCCTCCTCTTTTGGGGGTCTCCGCGGTGTCAGGACTTGGAGAGCCTGGTCGTGGGACTTGATCAGAGAGGCCTTGAGTGCAGTGGGTGCTTATCTGGTGACTGTGGCCCTGAGGTCTGGGACAGACACTGCCAGTCTTTCTGGGCCACACCCACGGGGACTGCCAGCCCCCCTGGGCTTGGCACAGTGGAGGGGAGCCTCCACCACAGTGGAGGAGAGACACACCCAAGGCCCTGGATGTGCCCGGCTCTCTGCAGCTGCGGGTGCCTCAGGCCGGCCGCCGATGGGTCTCAGTTTCTGAGGGGGTGGCAGTGAAGTTGCAGAGAAGAAACCTATGAAGGTGCCCTGTCAACTGCCACACGCCGAGATGCACATTGACAGCCCATCACCGCCTCTTGCCTGTCCTCCCCGGGGACCGGCAGATCATGGGAGATGATTTGTCAAGGGGAGACACATTTGGGTGACACCAAGCCGAGCTTCCTGTCTTGAGACGCTTTCTGCTTTCTCATCTTCCTGCTAATGAGTTGCCTTTTGTGTGTGTAAGTTCAGAGGGTCTCTGTCACTGGTGTAACCTCTCCAGAACATTTGAACATGAAACAAACATCATTTCTCTAGATTAAATTAAATTAATTCCCAGCTGCACCTCCTGAGAGGAATCATCCACTGGGTTCCTGGGCGGGGAGGGGTCCTCACTGCATGTGTCAGAGGCGTGTGAACCAGAGCAACTCCATCTTGTATAGGGGCTGGGGAAAATGAGGCTGAGACCTACTGGGCTGCATTCCTAGATGGTTAAGGAAGTCACAGGATGAGATAGGAGGTCGGCACAAGATACAGGTCATAAAGACCTTGCTGATAAAACAGGTTGCAGTAAAGAAACTGGCCAAAACTCACCAAAACCAAGATGGCCATGAGAGTGACCTCTGGTCATCCTCACTGCTACACTCCCACCAGCACCGTGACAGTTTACAAATGCCATAGCAATGTCAGGAAGTTGCCCTATATGGTCTAAAAAGGGGAGGCACGAATAATCCACCCCTGGTTTAGCATATCATCAAGAAATAACCATAAAAGTGGGCAACCAGCAGCCCTCAGGGCTGCCCTGTCTATGGGGTAGCCATTCTTTTCTTCCTTCCTTTCTTTTTTCTTTCTTTTTTTCTTTTTTTTTTTTTTGATAGAGTTTCGCTCTTGTTGCCCAGGCTGGAGTGCAGTGGTGCGATCTCGGCTCACTGCAACCTCCTCCTCCTGGGTTTAAGCGATTCTCCTGCCTCAGCCTCCTGAGTAGCTGGGATTACAGGTGCCCATCACCATGCCTGGCTAATTTTTTGTATTTTTGGTAGAGATGGGGTTTCACCATGTTGGGCAGGCTGGTCTCGAACTCCTGACCTCAGGTGATCCACCCGCCTCAGCCTCCCAAGGTGCTGGGATTCCAGGTGTGAGCCACCGCGCCCAGCCCCTTCACTTCCTTAATAAACTTGCTTTCACTTTACTCTACGGACTCGCCCTGAATTCTTTCTTGAGCGAGATCCTAGAATCCTCTCTTAGGGTGTGGATCCGGACCCCTTTCCGGTAATGCATGGGCTCATGTGGGAGTCCCGAGGCTTTTTGGGGGAACAGGAGGACTGCGTCGGCCTTGGCTTAATCCAGGGCACTCACTGCGGCTCCTCTGTTCCCTGAACAGTGTCCCCCCCGTCCAGGGGCTCAGAGATGTCCCCACGGGGTCCTCCTGGGTGGCCAGACTGTGCCCAGGGACCCCTTCAGGGCTCTTGAGATGGGGGAGCTCTGTGGCTCTTCCAGGGCCCACGCCATGGGCTGTGGGCAGTCTGGCTGCCTGCGCAGGAGGCAGGCGTTTCCTATCGGAGGACCCCAAGCCCAAGGCCCCCTTCCTGCTGGGCCTTGGGCAACTCAAGTGATTTCTCTCTGGTCTGGCTGTGGGAGTTGGTTCCTTCTTGCCTGGGCAGCCCCTGAAGCACAGAGAATCAGCTCCCAAGCCCATCCTTCCTTCCCACTCTGGGAGCCTGGTGGAGGAGCACAAAGTCCTGTCTGTCCTTCCAGGTTGGGGGAAGGCGCATTCCTCTCACCTCGTTTCTTGTGCACAGACAGCTCGTTTCATAGCCATCTGGCAGGCGCTCAACCAAAGACGTCTCATGGCACTGTGGATCAGGAAAAGACATCTGATGCTGGAGTCCTACGTGGTTCATAGCCCCAGGCCCCAGCCCGTAGCCCTGCCTGCATCACCAGGCTGTCAATGGGACAGGAGCACCCTGCTGTGCCCATTTTGCTCACCCAGAAAAAAACTTTGTAAAAGGCTTTGTATTTCCTTCCCTAGCCCTGGCTAACTGCGCATGGTCACACTGTTTTTTTAGATCCCACTTCCTGTCCCACCCAGCCCCAAATGTCCGTGGAACCGGCCCCACTAACCTGCATCCAGCTGCCTCTTCCACCTGGGCCCTGCTCTCAGATGGAAGTGTCACCAAACACCCAGATCGCCGTGCTCCTGCTTCTCTGGGTAAGCACTTACAGAGGCTACACAGGTGCTTGCCAGGTTCCTTGGGCTTACGTTAGGCTGTGCCTTCTTTCCTTGTGGCCCATGCACAGGCCTCTGGCCAGCTCTGTCCGGGTGGCAGCTCTCCTGGGGTCCGGCAAGCTTCCTCTGCTCGGACTCTGCCAGTCAAAGCCCAGCCCTGGCTCCTGGAGTCTGCAGCGCAAGTGGCCTCAGAAGCCCAGCCTCCCTCTGCAGCTGAACCCTGCAGCCCTTGTGTGAGGTCAGACCCCAGCGCCCCTCATTTCCTTCTTTGGAATGCAGGACTGACTTGCAGGCAGAGGCCTTTGTCTGCGTATAAGCCCAGACAAGCCTCCCAGGTCCTGCCATTAAGAGTCTCCAGGGGATTCTAGAGATTTCAGACGTGAGCAAATCCCAAGATGAATTTTTAAAGTATCTTTCAGCAGAGGAGAAATCCCAGTGGCCAAGCTTTAGTTTTCAACGATAAACGGAAATAGATATTGTAAATTGGGAAAAAATTACGTAGTCTTGTGCTACCCGCTCCCGGTCCCTTTTCTATGTGACGTTAATGATGCAGTGAACTCTTGCTGAGCCAAGCTGCATGCTCGGGGTTTTTCTCAACCCAGTACTTCAGGTAGCCAGCGCTAACCAAAGTTTATTTATTTATTGAGACAGAGTCTTGCTCTTGTTGCCTAGGCTGAAGTGGAGTGGCGTGATCTTGCCTTACTATAACCTCCACCCCCCAGGTTCAAGCTATTCTCCTGCCTCAGCCTCCTGAGTAGCTGGAATTACAGGTGTCTGCCACCATGCCTGGCTAATTTTTGTATTTTTAGTAGAGACAGGGTTTCACCATGTTGGCCAGGCTGGTCTCGAACTTCTGACCTCAGGTAATCTGCCCGCCTCGGCCTCCCAAAGTGCTGGGATTACAGGCATGAGCCACCACACCTGGCCTAACCAAAGGATTTTATTTGCTCTCCCTGGAACGTGAAGTGCCCTCAATCCTGACTGGCTGAATTCAGGTTGGCATCAGCTGTCGCCAGGATGACAGCAATGCCGGGTCCCTGGCCCCCTGCCTCCAGCCTCCTGCCCTCCAGCACTGCCTCCACTGCAGCCAGTGAGGTCTGATCTTCTCATTCACCTCTCAGAGTGGCTCAGTGGTGAAACGTTGTCTGCAGCAGGGGTGGGCAACCCTTCTCTTTAAAGGGCCACTTATAAATGTTTTCAGGCCATAAGGTCATCATGGGGTGAAAAGAGCCACAGGCAGTATGCAAATGAACAGGCAGGGCTGTGTTCCAATAAAACTTTATTCACAAAAACAGGTGTCAGGTCAGATTTGGCCCTGGGGCTGCAGTTCCAGTCTACAGAATAAGGTGTGCTCAGCTCAGCAGTGCAGTGAGCATTTTGGGTGTGGTTCTTTTTTACCTCTTCAGTGTGTCACCTGCCACACCCACTACCACTCCCCACCGCCACACCCTGTGCCAACTCCTTGTCCCTGGAAGTTGCCCAGAGGCCTTCTGCTTCCTTGGGGTCTTTGCACAGGATGCGTTCTCATCCTGCAGACCTGGCTGCCTGATTCTCCACCTGAAAATCTCCCACTTGCTTCTACAGATTCAGCCCACCCCTCTCAGGGGCCTTTCTGAGAACTGCTCCTTCAGCCCTGTCCCCTCACAGGCTTTATCCTGCTTGGCCTCTGAGCAGCACCAGGCCCTGTGCACCTCTCCCCTCCCCTCCCTCCTCTTCCCTGGGAGGCTGTTTTGCCTGTTTTCCTCCTGCCTCCCTGACTGCTCCTGCTCCGCCCCCTTCCACTGTGTTCTCAGCTGCTGATGCTTCTTTCTGCCTCTTCTTCAGCCTCTTCATCTCTCTTCCTCGGGGTGACCTGCACCCCCATGACCTCACTCCCCACCTGGTTACTGATGGCTCCCAGATCCACGCCTCCAGCTGGGCCTCTGCAGAGCATGATCCCACCAGACACTCCACGCGGCAGGGGCTGTTCAGACTCACTGCTTTTCTCCCCACGCCTGTGCTTCCTCCTGAAATCCCCCTCTGTAAGATGGCATTGCTCTAGGACTGACAGGTTTGCACGCCCGCTGTGCAGTAACAGGCCAATTACATCGAGACAGCAGGGAAATAATAGCAGGGCACCAAGCCAGGAGATGGGAGGAAGCCCTGAAATTCATCTCCCTGAGGAGTTCTGGGCTGGGATTTTTAAGGGGATTGTGGAGGGTGAGGGGTTGGGAGACTGGGGTCTTTGATTGGTTGGAGTGAGGGGAATGAAGCCACCAGGAGGTGGAAACTCCATTCTTTGTGAGTCTGTTCCCGTGGGGTCCTTGAGACCAGCTGACATCAGTAGTGTCACTGGTATGCAAGAACCTGAAAGAATATCTCAAATGGAAAACTTACCATTTTATAGTGTTCAAGTTGTTATCTATAGAACAGTGACGGGGAACTTTAATCTTGTCACGGGGTCTACGTGATTTTAGGGCAATAGGCAAACACCTCTGAGGAAGCGGGTCTGGGAGCGGGCTGGCCTCGTGCTGAACGCTGGATGTGCTGCCAGCTGGGTTTATTTTCCTTCCCCCCTCCCTACTTCCCGGGTTCATTTTATAAAGCTTATAGGGATGGTCGCAGCATCTGAGGTGAACACATTTTGGGAGCATCTTTCTAGTCCACAGCAAAGCCCTTAGCCAGAGCAGTCCTCCACCATTGCCCAATGAGACCCTCCCTCGCTGGTCTGTGTCACTGCTCCAGGTTCACTGAGACCCTCCACCCAGATGAGCATGAGCCCAGCCAGGGTGGACTGTTCAGTTTCTTCCCTGGGAATCTGGAGCTGGATTGAGCTGGTCTGCAGGTAAATGGGCTTTTATTGCATGAGGGGGATATGGGAGAGGCTGTTCCCATCACCACGGGGCCTGGGACAGCAGCGGCTGTGGGTTGGAGAGAGCGGGGAAGGCGAGCTGCGCAGGCAGGGTCAGAAGAGGGAGGTGGCCCCGGGCTCCAGGCCCCCTGAGGCAGGCCATGGGGTGGCAGGGCAGGGGCAGTGCTCCTGTTGTCTGGATGTTGAAGGAGGTCCTGGGAGATGAGTGATGTGGCCCCATGGCCAGTCATCCAGGCTTTCCAGCCCCAGCCACCTTGACCCTCCTTCCCTCAACACCTTCTCGTGCCCTTGAGCTGCTGCTCCCGACAAGTAGGTAGGTCCCCAAGTCACCAGATATTCTGTCATGCTTTAGGTGACTAGACCCCCACATCCCAGCAGCTGTGCTCCTTGGCTGCTCCTGAAGAGTTGCCAGCCCCCTCCCTGGCCCTCACCAGTCCTGACAAAGGGGCTGAGGGGACAGGGGCAGGACTGGTCTGCTGGGTCCAGGGTGGCTTGGGGCCAGGCCGTTCTGTATCCTGGTTTTATAAAATGAAGCTGTGCTGCTCCTTCAGGCGATGGGGCGGGGCAGAGGGGGCACAGACTCCTCCTGACATCTCTGGCTTTGGGACAAAACAATTTACCCGGTGGACTCTTCTAGCCTGGTCTGAGAGCCCAGCAGGCTCGAGACACTGCAACCTGGCCTGGCCGTGGGCAGGCAGGGAGTGGAGGTTGCAGCATCGTCTGGGCAGAGGAGCTGGGGCATTTGCCAGAAGTCTCCAGCGGGCCATCTGGTCCCAGAGAGCAGAGCACACAGCCTCAAGAAATACGAGAAAGGCGGCAGGGGCAGGTGAGCTACAAAGAGGGCTCCCCTGGGCAGTTTCATTTTTAGGGGATTGTTTCATATATCTTCGGACCTTCAGGGTTTTAATATGTTTGAAGCTGTGCAGTGAAGCCCAAGGTCCTCTATGTGACCTTGCAACCCCTCTGGGCCTTGGCCAGCTGCCGCTCTGCCCCTTGCCTGCCCTCCAGACTCCGGTAAACATCAGCAAACCTGGATGGAGAGGAACCGTGGATGAGGATGAAGTGGGGAGTAGGTCCTCCAAATCCTTCCAAAGCCACCTCATCCTTCCAGCTAGCTCCAGGCAGGAGCAGCAAGCTCCCTGTGCTGTCCTGCATCAAACAGGCAAGGACAGCTGGACACGGAGAGAAGAGGCTGCAGGAGAAATGAAATTACCTCCACAGCCCAGGCAAGACAGCAGCCAGGGGTGCCTATCTGCCAGCTGTGCAGGAAAGACCCCTTCCCCACCGTCCCCCGCTGGTCGGGGAGAGCCACACTTGCTTTTACTTATACTCAGTAGGTGTGATTAGCAATGCGAGTCTGGGAAGTTTTTTTCTCGAACTAGAAACCTTGGGTGGCACCCTTGTTGGGGTAACAGTGAGAGGTGTGGGTGACAGAGGGGAGGGGCCTTGATGCTTCCTTGCTCTTGGCAGGGGGAGCTGGCTGGTGGATGATTCATTCATTCAGTAATTGTTTATCTAGAGGAAATGATGGGCAAAGGCCCTGTGGGGTGGGCAGTGTCATATGAGGTGTCAGGAGGTGGCTGCAAAGGAGAGGAGCTTGCAGGGGTTAAGGCAGCTGAGGGACCTTAACCCGAGGTTAAGGTTGCTGCTTTTACAGTAGATTAGATTTTCCTGAAGCATGGCAAGAAAGAATAGTTGGGACAGGCTGGGTTTCTGAGCAGAATGCAACCTTTGGCAAAACCCCGTAAAATACTCTGTAGCTTAAAAAAAATCCCCAGACCTCAGCCAACTATAGTTATGCTCCTAAACCAGTTCAACAGAAGCCCTTACATGACTGCTGATCTGGGTGGCAGGTGGTGGCTGTCTGCACCCTAGGCTGCAGGGAGGACGGCCCCGGGAGCCCCCAGACCACAGACACCGACAGAGGCCTGGGGTGGGGTGGGTGGTACCAGAGGCAGCTGCCGAGGACTCTTGGAGATGCTCCCTCTGCTCCTCCTTTCGCCACCAGGGGCCTGAAAAGGGATTTCCTTCTGTGGGAAAATCCAGATTGGCCTCCCTGTCACCTCTTCTTCACCCTCATTCGTTCCTCCCCCTGGGATAATCTGACTGTGCCTGTTCAGCTCTGTGGCTAAACAGAGTGGATCCTCTCAGTCCTCACCCTACGGATCGCTGAGGTCCTGCACCTTTCGCTTGGCCATGCCCAGCTCCGGGGCTCCCACCCGCCTTGCCTTTACCCTGGGACTGCTCTCCGCCTCCGTGGCTGGGTCCTGTCCTCGGGCTCCCTTCTTCAGTAGCAAGGACCTTAGGTCCTCATCCTTGAGCCTCTTCTCTCCCAAACAGACCCTTGTACCTGAGCTTGTCCACTCCCGAGGAGAACAGATATGTGCCCAGGCCTCGGAAATCTGTTGTTTCTAGGCTTCCTCTCCGTAAAGTTCCTGATTCACATAACTCATTGTAGGAATTGTGACTGGACATCCAGAGGCGTCTCAACTCCATTGTGTCCCAAACTGAACTGGTCCCCTTTCCCCCACATCCCTGTCCCTCCTTCAGTATCCTCTACTCGGAGGGTAATGTCACCTCCTAAACACCCAGCCCAGAAGCCCTGGGGTCAGAGGAATGCAGGCTTTGGAGTCAACCACCAGACTCAAATCCTGGCTCTACCACCTCCTGTGTGATCCTAGCAAGTTCCTGAGCCTCTCTGTGCCTTAGTTTCCCAGATAGCATCAGCGCTCCTCTTATAGACTTCTAGTGAGGAAACAATGAGATATTCCATTAGAAGTGGCCATACAGATAGCGCTCAGTAAAAATGAGCTGTTATTAATCCCCTTCCCCCAACACACACACACACACACACACACACACACACTCACTCACTCAGCCAGTGACTCAGTCCTGTGGGCTCCACCTCATCTCCAGATCCAGGTCCCATTCACTGCCACAGTGGTGGCTCCGACCTTCCCCATTCCCACCCTCAGCAGCTGCAGTCACCTCCTTATTGGTCTTTCTTCCTGCATGGTCTCCCTACTCCCATCTTGGTGAATAATTCCTTTTTAACAACAACAACAAAAAGCTTTATTGAGATATAATTCACATATCATACAAGTCGATCATTTAAAATGTAGAATTCAATGGCTTTTAGCACATTCATTGGGTTAGGTGACCACCTCCACAACCGATTATTTTTCTTTTCTTTTTTTTTTTTTTGAGACGGAGTCTCGCTCTGTTGCCCAGCCTGGAGTGCAGTGGCGCGATCTCGGCTCACTGCAAGCTCCGCCTCCCAGGTTCATGCCATTCTCCTGCCTCAGCCTCCCGAGTAGCTGGGACTACAGGCACCCACCACCATGCCCAGCTAATTTTTGTATTTTTAGTAGAGATGGGGTTTCACCATGTTGGTCAGGATGGTCTCAATCTCTTGACCTCGTGATCTGCCCACCTCGACCTCCCAAAGTGCTGGGATTACAGGTGTGAGCCACCATGCCCAGCCTTACAACTGATTTTGTAGCACATTTTCATCACTCCAAAAAGAAACCCTGTGTGCATTACCACTCACTCCTCATTCCTGCCTCCTGACCCTCTCCCACCCCTAGGCAGCCACTAATCTACTGTCTGCCTCTATAGATTTGCCTATTCTGGACGTTTCATATTAAGGGAACCCTATACTATGTGGTCTTTTGTGGCTAGCTTCTTTCACTTAGCATATTTCAAGGCTCATCCTTGTAACAAGTAGCATTCCTTCTTACGGTCAGATAACATTCCATTGTGTGGATATACTAGGCCACATTTTGTGTATCCATTCACCAGCTGCTCAACTGAATAATACATGGGTTGTTTTCATTTCTTGACTATTACACAGTCCATACAAAATGCTGCTATGAAATTCCTATACAGGTTTCTGTGTGGACATATGTTTTTGTTGCTCTATATACCTAGCAGTCATATTAGTCATATGGTAACTCTATGTCACTTTTGGAGGAACTGGCAAGCTGTTTTCCAAAGTGGCTGTGCTATTTCACAATCTTCCCTGTAAAGTGTGAGGGTTGCACTTTCTCCACGTCCTCACCCACACTCATTACTATCTGTCTTTTTGACTGTGGCCATCCTAATGCCTGTGAAGTGGTATCTCACGGTTTTGATTTGCATTTGCCTGATGGCTAACGGTGTTCAGCAGCTTTTCATGTACTCATTGACCATTTGTGTATCTTCCTTAAGAAACGTCTATTCAGATCCCTTGCCCGTTTTAAATTAGAATATTTATTTATTTTTATTATTATTATTTTTGAGACGGAGTCTCGCTTTGTTGCCCAGGCTGGAGTACAGTGGTGCAACCTCGGCTCACTGCAAGCTCCGCCTCCTGGGTTCACGCCGTTCTCCTGCCTCAGCCTCCCGAGTAGCTGGGACTACAGGCGCCTGCCACCACGCCCGGCTAATTTTTTGTATTTTTAGTAGAGACGGGGTTTCACTGTGTTAGCCAGGATGGTCTCGATCTCCTGACCTCGTGATCCGCCCGCCTCTGCCTCCCAAAGTGCTGGGATTACAGGCGTGAGCCACCACGCCCAGCCAAAATATTTATATTTTTATTATTGGTTTGTGAGAGTTCTTCATATATGCTAGAGACAAGTCTCTTAGGCGTATGATTTACAAAACTTTTCTCCATTCTGTGGGTTGTTTTTTCACTGGCTTAATAGTGTCTTTTAAAACACAAAAGTTTTTAATTTGAACGAAGCCCAATTTATCCATGTTTTTCCTTTGGTTGCTTGTACTTTTGGTGTCATGTTTTAAAAACCATTGCCTACCTTGATGTCAAAATTTACGTCTATAATGTTGAGAAAAGAGAACTCTTAGATGCTATTGGTGGGGAAATAAATTAGTTTAGCCATTGTGGAAAACAGTATGGGAGTTTCTTAACAACTAAAAATAGAATTACCGTACAATCCAGCAATCCCACTACTGGGTATTTATTCAAAGAAAAGGAAATCAATATATTAAAGGAATACCTGCACCACCCTTGTCTATTCACAATAGCCAAGATACGGAACCAAGCTAAAAGTCCATCAACAGATGAATGAATTAAAAACTGTGGTATATATATACACAATGGAGTATTAGTTAGCCATAAAAAAGAATAAAATTCTGTTATTTGCAGCAACATGGAGGGACCTAGAGATCATTGTGTTAGTGAAATAAACCAGACACAGAACTACAAATGTCCTCTCACTCATATGTGGGAGCTAAAGAAGTTGATCTCATGTCTCACGGAGGTAGAGAGTAGAATGATAGTTACCAGAGGCTGGGAAAGGGGGTGGGATGAAGAGAGGTTGAGCTACTGGGTACAAACATACAGTTAGACAGAAGGAATAAGTTCTAGTGTTCGATAGCACAGCAGGGTGACTATAGTTAATAATTTATTATACATTTCAAAATAGACAGGGATATGTGAAAAGTTCCCAACACAAAGAATCGATGAACCTTTGAGATGATGGATATTCCAGTTACTCTGATTTGATCATTACACATTGTAGGCATGTGCCAAAATATCACATGTACCCCATAAATATGTACAATTATTATGTATCAGTAAAAAAATGTATGACTATATTTTCTGCAAAGAAGTTGTATTAGTCAGAGTTCTCTAGAGGGACAGAACTAATAGGAGATATCTATATCTATATCTATATCTATATCTATATCTATATCTATAGGAGCTTATTAAGCATTAGCTCACATGATCATAAGGTCCCACAATAGGCCATCTGCAAGCTGAGGAGCAAGGAGAGCTGGTCCAAGTCCCAAAACTGAAGAACTTGGAGTCCAATGTTCGAGGGCAGGAAGCATCCAGCATGGGAGAAAGATGTAGGCTGGGAGGCTAGGCCTGTCTAGTCTTTTCACGTTTTCTGCCTGCTTTATATCCTAGCCACACTGGCAGCTGACTAGATGGTGCACACTCAGATTGAGGGTGGGTCTGCCTTTCCCAGCCCACTGACTCAAATGTTAATCTCCTTTGGCAGCACCCTCACAGACACACCCAGGATCAATACTTTGCATCCTTTAATCCAATCAAGTTGACACTCAATATTAACCATCACAGAAGTGTATAATTTTACTTCTTATATTTAAGTCTTTGATCCATTTTTAATTTTTGTGTATGAGGTGAGGCAGTGTTCCAACTTCATTCTTTTATGCGTGGATGTCTAAGTTGTCCCAGCGCCATTTATTGAAAATTGTCTTGGCATCCTTGTCAAGAATTAATTGGCTGTAAATGTGAGAATGTGCTTCTGAACTCTCAGTTCCATTCCATTTATCTATATATCTCTATTTTTTTTGAGACGGAGTCTTGCTGTCGCCCAGGTTGGAGTGCAGTGGCGCGATCTCGGCTCACTGCAGGCTCCGCCCCCCCGGTTCACGCCATTCTCCTGCCTCAGCCTCCGGAGTAGCTGGGACTACAGGCGCCTGCCACCACACCCGGCTAATTTCTTGTATTTTTAGTAGAGACGGGGTTTCATCGTGTTAGCCACGATGGTCGCGATCTGCTGACCTCGTGATCCGCCCGCCTCGGCCTCCCAAAGTGCTGGGATTACAGGCGTGAGCCACCACGTCCGGCCTATATCTCTATTCTAATGCTAAGATCACACCGTCTTGATTACTGTAGCTTTGCAGTAAGGTTTGAAATCAGAAAGTGTGAGTCCTCCAACTTCGTTCTTTTTCAGGATTGTTCTGGCTATCCTGCATCCCTTGAACATCTACATGAATGGGCAATTCCTTTTAAGATGCTTTATTTATTTTTTGGGGGGGGGTAGAGTTTTGCTCTGTCACCTAGGCTGAGAGTTCACTGGTGTGACCATGGCTCACTGCAGCCTCAACCTTCCAGGCTCAAGTGATCCTCCCACCTCAGCCTTCTGAGTAGCTAGGACTATAGATGTACTAATTTTTATTTCTCTATTTTTTCGTACATATGAGGTCTCACTATGTTACCTAGGCTGGTCTTGAACTCCTGGGCTTAAGCCATTCTCCCATCTCAGCCTCCCAAATTGCTGGGATTACAGGTGTGAGCCACTGCTCCTGACCCTTTTAAGATAGTTTAACTCCTCCTCCCTTTCCCTGT
Organism: Pan troglodytes; assembly: GCF_028858775.2. NCBI lineage: Eukaryota > Metazoa > Chordata > Mammalia > Primates > Hominidae > Pan > Pan troglodytes. The sequence goes on from NC_072398.2 coordinate 23,838,279, forward strand.
CATCATCCATCTACAAATGGATTGATTAGCTTTAATGGGGAAACACACGTCTCCCCTTTCTTGTGTTTTAGAACAACACTCAAAATTAACAATCGTTCTGAGTGATTCTTTTGTTTAAAGAGCTCTTCTGATTCACTGTGGACTCTGGGGGCAATTGTCACCCTGGTTCTGGTTTTCTGAGACTAGACATAAGGGGTGGGTGGCGTGGGAGAGGTGACAGGAGCAGCCAGCCTGTGTTGAACAACAGTTCTGGCATTTCTCTGACTTCTCTATCACCCTGGTCGAATGGGTGGCTGAGTCACCAGTGTGTGAATCACAAGTGGAGAAATGTCAGGCAGTTGACAGACTGGTCTTTGAAGGCAATGGAGCCTGAACGCAAGTGCCTTTCTGAATCTCTGTGGGCATTTATTAAATGCAGATTCCTGGAGCTCATGATTCAGGCATCCTGAGCTCCTAAGAGATGCTAAGTCCTCTCTCTGTAGAGTTTTCACTCTAGTGGAGAAAAGGCCAGTAATAAACAAGCAAACATCAGATACCAATGTTAATTGCAGAAAACAACGATAATGTCCAGAGAGTACCAGGAGGTCTACTTCAGATCAGGTGCTGAGGGAAGATCTCTTAGGAGATGACATTTCAGCTCAGATCTGAATGACCAGAGTGAGCCTCCACTGAGAAGGCTTTTGTGGCTATGAGAGTGCCCTGCCCAGCCAACCTCAGGATGGCCTGCTGCTAAGGGTATCTGTGCTAAGCTGACTTGAGCCACATTCTCTTCCAGGAATGACCATCTTTATGTTTTAGCTGTGTTCTTGTCACATTCTCTCCCGTTTGTGGATATTTTTGTGATGCAACCTTGTTTGCTTATTACTCACTAGTGGAGAGAGGTGAGGAGTTGTTCACTTTTTGTTTGATCTCTGTTTTCTCCCACGAGGACACACATTCCCGGAGGCAGGGGTGCTCTGTCTTGTTGCATCTGTGTTCTCATACCCAGCACAGGTTCTCAGTAAATATATGTTGAATCAACTAATGATGCAGCATCAACTGCTACCAAATTTAGCTACTGATCCTGGCACCTGTTATAACAAATAAACATGACTGTGTGTGATGGAGCATTGCCAACTTCTGATGGGTGTTCTGTTTAATCCAAATGTTAGACTGTGAGGCACATTTTCAAGAGTGCAGGTTTTAGTAACTGCTCTTCCTGTAGAGTGCTGTGTTCTTTTGTGCATAATATGTAATAGTTAGTGAGCATTAACATTTGTTGTGAGATTTGCTACATGTCAGAAGCCATGCCCAGTGCTTAATGCATTATTCCTATTTACCTCTAACAAGTCATATTCATGAAGGTGCTGTCATTATTCTCATTTTATGGATGAGGACACTGTGGCAGCTAGAAGCACTCACTTGCCCAAAGTCGCACTGCTGCCAGATGAGAATCTGGGATTCTCAATCCAGGAAATATGTCTCTGATATGGTTTGGCTGTGTCCCCACCCAAATCTCACCTTGAATTGTAATAATCCCCTCCTGTCAAGGGCAGGGCCAGGTGGAGATAATTGAATCATAGGGGCAATTTCCCCCATACTGTTCTCATGGTAGTGAACAAGGCTCATGAGATCTGATGGTTTTATAAATGGGAGTTCCCCTACACAAGATCTCTCTTGCCTGCCACCATGTAAGACGTGACTTTGCTCCTCATTCACCTTCCACCATGATTGTGAGGCCTCCCCAGCCACGTGGCACTGTCAGTCAATCAAACCTCTTTCCTTTATAAATTATCCAGTCTCAGGTATGTCTTTATTAGCAGCATGAGAACAGATTAATACAGTCTCCAAAACTGATGCTCTTGATCATGATGCTATGCCCCTTCCTCCAAATGAATATCTAGAAGTGTCCAGCCCAGTGGATTATTCTGCAGATAAGATGCACCCAAACACATATTTTCCTAAGCACCTGAAATGAGTTTTTTTCATTTTTATTGTGGTAAATATACACAACATTTATTACTTTAACAATTTTTAAGTGTACAGTTCAGCGGCATTAAGTACATTCACACTGTTGTGTAACCATCACCACCATCCCTCTCCAGAATGTTTTCTTTTTTTCTTTCTTTTTTTTTTTTTTTTTTTGAGATGGAGTCTTATTCTGTCACCCAGGCTGGAGTGAGTGGCGTGATCTCCACTCACTACAAGCTCCACCTCCTGGGTTCAAGCGATTCTCCTGCCTCAGCCTCCCGAGTAGCTGGGACTACAGGCGCCCGCCGCCATGCCCGGCTATTTTTTTGTATTTTTAGTAGAGATGGGGTTTCACCGTGTTAGCCAGGATGGTCTCCATCTTCTGACCTCGTGATCCGCCCGCCTCTGCCTCCCAAAGTGCTGGGATTACAGGCGTGAGCCACCGCGTCCAGCTCCAGAACGTTTTCATCTTCACAAACAGAAAATCTGTATCTGTTAAATAGTAACGCCCCATTCCCTTCCCCCAGGCCCTGGCAACTCCCATTTTACTTTCTGTCTTGATGATTTTGACCAGTCTAGGAACCTCGTTTAAGTGGAATTCTACAGTATTTGTCTTTTGTGTCTGGTTTCTTTTACTTAATTATGCTCTCAAAGTTTGTGCATGTTGTGGCAGGTGGGGGCGTGGTCTCCCTTTAATGGCTGAGTGATATTCCATTGTATGTAAATACAACGTTTTGTTCATCCATTCACCCACTGAGGGACACGTGGGTGGCTTCCCCCTTTTGGCTATTGTGAATAATTCTGCTATGAACATGGGTGTAAGAAGCATGTTCTATGTATTAATTAAGGATATCAAGGCCTCACCCAGAATGTGTCCTGGGGCTGGAAGGGTAGTTGGGGTCCTGTCTGCCGGTGGCCCCCGAGCTGGTCGGGAGAAGGCGCCATAATTTTCATGTCCTGTGCCCTCCTCACCCACCACAGCCCTTAGCCATATCTATACCGCTGCCTTTCCCACCAGACGGTGAGGCCCCAGGACATAGACTGGGTTTTTTTTTGTTGCCGCTTCACCGTCCCCGCTGCTGGCCCCTGCAAACGCCAATTCTTGTGGTGCACGAGTTCCCCAGGAGAGGGGCCTCTGCACTACTGCCGAACGGAGCCCGGCACAGGTAAATAGCGCCAAGATTTGGGGAGAGCACCCCGAAGCGGGGTGGGCGCGGGCGTGGGCAGCGGGCAGACACTTGCAGCCCGCTTGGCACTGGGAAGCATCCACTCCCAGGCTGCTTTAGGGGGCGCTGCTGCTCTTGGACCCCAGAATGGCTGGACCGAGCGTCCCTAACCCAGCTGGGTACCACTCTCAGAAGGCGCTATGGCGCTGACACGCAGGAATCCAGGCAGGCCCCCGCGCTGCCCCCGTAGCCTGACCCTGTTTCCTTTCCCAGTGTCTTTTTTTGTCTTCTTCCCAAACCATCTCTGACAAGTGGGGACAAAGTGAAGGGCAGTCTGAAGTTTTCTGAAGGCCTGGTTCTTACAAACTTTTTTTTAAATTTAAATAAAGATTCCAGGAGATACTGTTCTGTCCTAACAAAGGAGTCTCGCAAGGTGTGTCTCTAAAAGGCCACCATGTCAATGACTCAGCCCTCCATAGCAGGGAGCTGAAACACAGGGGCCTCCAGATGGCTACCATTGCCCACAGGGAGATGCTTCTTTACCCACATTAGCTGTTCAGAGGGTGTCTTACCAAACCACAACCGCCTCTGTCCGTGTGAAGGAAGGACAGCAAGCTGCCCAGGGCCACTCTGTGGCATAGCCTATGGAGTCAACTCAGCTCTCAGCCAATCCATGAGCACTTAGCGAGCACCTGCTAGGCCCCACAAGCATTGCTCTAGGACTGGGAATGCAGCTGCGAACAAAACAAACACAAACCCCTGTCCCGCAGGAGCTATTCTTCCAGCCCAGACAGACTGATGGGTGTACAAGGAGTGACATACGTGTGTGGTGGAAAGTGCTCTGCAGGGAAGGAAAGGGACTGGGTCTGGTAATGGGTTGCAGTTTTCAGCAGAGTGGTCAGGAAAGGCCTCACTGCAAAGGCAAGACCTGAAGAAGAGAGGGAGAGAGCCTCAGGAGTGTTGGGGAAGTGTTCCAGTCATGAGGGCAGCATGTGCAAAGGCCCTGAGGTGGAATCCAACAGCACGGAGGCCACTGTGGCTACAGCTGAGTGAGCAGAAGGAAGAGGGTCAGAGGAGGAGGCCAGTGAAGGGGAGGAGGATTCTGAAGGGCTGTGTGCACCTTGGTAAAAGATGGTGATATGGTTTGGCTGTGTCCTCGAGCTGCTGCGGCCTGACAATGAAACCAAGCTTCCAGCAGAAGTGGAGGCAAGGGCTAGGAGACTGTGGCTCCAGTGATATCATATGAGTCCCTTGGTCAAGTTGAGCCGGAAGCACCAGATCTGTCCCTAGACTTTTTGGTTATGTGCCAGGAAAGCAATTTCCTTTTTTCCCTTTTCTCTTTGCAGTTTACTTATTGTTATATACATTGCAGTTCGGAGAGTTCCTCTGCTCACAACTGTGTGAGCAGAGTGAGGGTTTACATGGGCCACTGTGACCTTCCCCTTGACAGGAAGCCCCAGGGCTGCGACAGCAGGATGATGAGCTGGCAGAGCTTCGCACAGGCTGCCTGGAAACTGGCACAGCTGCATTCATCAGAAGAAACAGTTGCAGCCGGGTGCGGTGGCTCATGCCTGTAATCCCAACCCTTTGGGAGGCCGAGGCCGGCAGATCACTTGAAGTCAGGAGTTCAAGACCAGCCTGGCCAACATGGTGAAACCCCATCTTTACTAAAAATACAAAAAAATTAGCTGAGTGTGGTGGTGCTCGCCTGTAGTCCCAGCTACTCGGGAGGCTGAGGCAGGAGGACTGCTTGAACCTGGGAGGTGGAGGTTGCAATGAGCTGTGATCGCGCAATTGCACTCCAGCCTGGGCAACAGAGCGAGACTCTGTCTCAAAAAAAAAAAAAAAAAAAGAAGAAGAAGAAGAAACAGTGGCTGATGCTTACACATATTTTATTTATCTCACAGTGTGGTACAATGTCATAGCCCTAGATAACTGGAAAAGACGCCCCCTGGAATTCTGGAGAATCATGAGAAATGTGTCAGGAGCTTGTTCTGCCTTGGAGGGGGCCTGGAGGTGTGAGGCATAGGGGCTGCCCCTGGGTAACCTGGATCATCAGCTGCTGCGGGGCATGGCCTGCACCATCCTGCTTCCCCGACTTGGCTCTCTCTGTGCCCCCTGCCAGGTCAACCTTCCCATCTTTTCTACTGTCTTCTAAAATCCTGCCCATACTCCAAGGCCCTTCTGGAATGCCACCTCCTCCTGTCAACCTTGCTTGCTAATCCCTGACACGTGAGCTCTGTTGTTCCTTTGCCATCAAAGCTTGGCAGTGGTCGAGGGAGGCAGTGCTCTCCAATGAGCAGAGCACAGGCTTCCCTTCCAGGCGGCAGAGACCTGGCTCTGCCACCTTCCCACTGTGCGACTGTGGGCATGTCACCTGACCTATTTGAATCTGATTGTCCTCATCTGTAAAATGGGAATAACACTCTCTACCTCGACATTGCAGGGTCCAGAGAGAGGGAGGGGCCGGGTAGAGGAGACCAAATCAACCGCTTGCAGACTCCTGTGCTCTATCATGGAAGGTTCCTAGGGGCTCCTCCTCTGCCCCAGGTGCTCCTCAGGGGCCAGGAGGACAGAGCAGAGGCAGGTCTGGGCAAGAAGGGCGTGACCGCGCTGAGATACGCACCCGTATGGTTGGCGGTCGGCGCCTGCCTTTCCTTGTTCCCAACCCACTCTAGAGTTCAGGCTCCGGGAGAGCAAGTTCTGACTCATCCTGTAAGCTCGACGGGTGAATGCCCAGCCTAGGAAGTGGCATAGAGGATACAGGTGGCCCTATGATTGAATTGAGGTAGTGAAGAGTGGGAATTTTTTTTTTTTTCAATAACAAATTGTGGCTGGGTGCAATGGCTCATGCCTGTAATCCCAGCACTTTAGGAGGCCGAGGTGGGCGGATCACTTGAGATCAGGAGTTCGAGACCAGCCTGACCAACACGGCGAAACCCCATCTCTCCTAAAAATACAAAAATTAGCTAGTTGTGGTGGCACACGTCTGTAGTCCCAGCTACTTCGGAGGCTGAGGCAGGAGAATCGCTTGAACTCGGAAGGCGGAGGTTGCAGTGAGCTGAGATGGCGCCACTGACCTTCAGCCTGGGCGACAGAGCAAGACTCCGTCTCAGAAAAACAAAACAAAACAAAAAAAAGAAACCCAAAATTGTGTTAAGCTGAGATCCAAGCAAATAGGGAGGCTGAAAAGAACACAGTTATGTGGGGTTTTCCCCAAGCACAGCTCCTCAGTCTCAGCTTTCCACCCTTTGCTGGGTCCTTCCCTCATTCAGCTTTATGGGAGTCTTTATAGAATTCCTACTCTGAAGGTGGCGCCCGGGTCACCAAGTAAGACACAGAATTTGCCCTTGGGGTGCAGAAATAGTGGGTACCCAAGGCAGGATGCCCCAGGCACCATGAGGACATCCAGACAGGGGGGTCAGCAGCCTGGGAGTCAATGAGAGGGAGGCGCTGAAACCCAGAGGCCACCCCAAAGTTCAGACCCTGAGAGGGTTAACCTTTGCCCACCCCCACCAAGCCGGACTCTTTTCTCACCAGAGTGGACACAACCTGAAAACCAACTGGACTGAGCATCCTTCTCCTAAAATCTCAGCCAGAAGCCACGATGGAGGGTCCTGGGAAGGGAAGAGATGTGAAGATTTCTGTGATTCTAAAACCTTGGGTCTGCCTGCAAACTTCTCTCTGATCCCAGCCGAGAGCTGTGCACATGCTAGCTAGCCCTGTCAGACAATAGCCCAGTGTTCCCGTCACAGTGCCTGGGAATGAGAGGCTTTTGAGGCCACAGAGCTATGACAAGTCCCCAGGTTGAATTTACTCTGGGAGGACAAATTTCTGAGAGACTCACGGGACCCTTATCCAGGACAACCTCACAAAGATCCCTGAAACTTAGCTTCCTCTGCTTCGTGCATAGGTTGAGGTATAAACTTTCCTTGTGTCTCGGTCAGATGAAGCGAAGGATGAATATTATCCCAGGCTAAAGTAATGAAAAGTCCAGAAGCCAGCGATGACAGAGATGTGTGTGGAAGAAGGCTGTGAGCATTTCCATCAAACCCTGTGGGTTTCCGAAGATCTTATCCCGAAGATATGTGTTTGGCCAATAAAACACTGAATAAAAATCCATCATGTTTCCAGAGCCAAGTCGAATTCTGCGGGGCTGGGGTGAGGCAGAGGCAGAATCAGACCTTATAAAGATGTTTTGAATAGCGGCTGTTCTGGGATCGCAGCCCGGTGACAGTGAATGCTTTCCGAGTCCTCGGATGAGAAGGAACAGAGTGACAGACTGACCATAACTGGCCACTGTGGTGTGTGCTCAGCTCCAGACCAGCACCTTATTTGGGGAGGGAGAGGGTTCAAGGCCCCAGCGAGACAGTGAGTCCTGGTAGGGAAGGAACTCTGGCCAAGCTGAAGGCTGTGCAGTGGAGTGGGTTAGGAGGGGCCCTCGGGAGGGAAGAACAAGGAGAGAGGGAAGTGAGAGGAAAGGAGGTTTCTCCTTTGTCTAAATCCCAAGTATACACCCTTCTAAGGTCTGTTCTGGCCCTTCCCTAGGGAGTGCCTTCCCCTCTACCTGCCAGGTCCCATAGATAAGGATGTCCTCCCCTGCAGGCGCCTGGCCTCCATCACAGCACGCCCACTCTGTGCCCGCTGCAACCTCCTCTGACTCTCCCACTAGACCGGTGCCTGGCACACATGCTCCTGAGTGCATGAACATCGGTCAGCTATGGGTCCTCAAGATGACAAAACCCCCTGCTCCTGTGTCCTCACGGGGATCTGCACCAGCACTGGGCTGAACACTCTCCCTGCAATCCCTCAGTCACGTCTTCTGTAGCATTTTCTTTCTGGCAACAACATTTGGGGTCATTAAAAGTGTCTTTGAAATGCAACCTTTTAATTACAGGAGGAATACTGCCCCTCGGAAGGGGCCTTTCTTCAAATGCTCCAGGAATTCCTTGGCCAATACACTCCAGGGGGAACACAGCCCAAAACGGGCCTGTGGCTGTGATCAGACCCAGGCATCCTGTCAAAACAGGAGCCTGGGAAGTGGAAGCTCAGGGAAGGAAAGGGGCTCCTCTTGGGAAGAGCAGGGGTGCTGGAGGAAGAAACCCACCCAGTCCCCTTTGGGCCTAACTTAAGATATGCTCACCGGCTCTCTAGCACGCAGTTTTCCCCAGGAGGTCCCTTGGCCATGACCCAAAGTTAGGAACTAGGGGTCTGCGGACGCCTCCTCCTCCTATATCAGAATATGCTCTCCACCGCCTGCACGGTAGCATTGGCTTTCTGGAGCTTTAGGGCCAGCGGGGGCAGCAACCATCTTCCCACGTGTCTCAGGCTGACTGCACACAGCTCCTCTCTTTGTTTTCAGAAGCCAAAAAGAGCCAGGCAGGCCAAAGCGGGAAAAGGGGGGGCTTCTAGGAAACACCTGGGGTGGCTGGGCAGAGGTGAGATGTGACCCTGGCTAGCCTAAGGGCTCCCTGTGGCTTTCGATGGCCAGCCTGTGATAAAGCCCTGAGAACTCCATCTCCTGTGATTTTCCTGGGGTACTGATTTCCCCCTCCCTGGGAGTCTAGGTGTTTGTTTATAAAATCCAAGAATGCTAATTGAGATCAAAGTGACTCTGAAGTTCACCCTGGGGGTGCTGCAGTCTGAAAGGTGTTTTGCAAAGACACAATCTTGGTTAGCCCTTCTCTGGCGCTAGGCTGCAGGAAGCTTCTCACAGGGAATAGTCCACACTGTAATCTACCTCAGGCAGGTGTGCTGCTGGGAAACTCAGTTAATGATGTCTAATCTTTAAGAGCCATGGGAAACTCAGGAAGACCTAGCTGGACAGATACTACTCAGACATTTTCTCAAATAAGTGTGGCAGAGCCACTCCTCATCTGGTTCTTCCAGTCTTAGTTACCTGCCGAGCCAGGTGTGGCAAGTGGCAGGTACAGGGATCTGGGAGCTCAGAGAGCAGTAGCAGGAGCTTTAGGCTTCAGTTTTTTCTCCCACTTGATGGCCCCAGACGCCTTGGTGAAGTGAAATGCTCCCTGCCTGGGGCTCCAGGATGCCTTCGAGTGACTGCCTTAAGGTTATTGTGTTTTCTTGTGGCTACGCCAGGATGTTCTGCCTTCACCAAGCATTTCCATCCTCAATCGTCATGTCCCTACTGAAACTCTGTGTTCTCTTCTCAAGCAATTTTCTGGTAAAAACATTTTCCTGGCTAGCCTGTAAGCATTGCTGTCTAGCTTTTGTGTTAGCACTGATTCAGATGGCCACTACCCACTCTGTGCAGCAGACTTTCAAGACCAAGCAGACTGATAGGCAGGCAGGAGGGCGGAGTTCTCTACCTGCTGGAATGCCCTGAGGCCCAGAGAAGGGATGGACAGGGCATCAGTGTCTCTCCCGTGTCTCTCTTGCCTTCAACCACTGACTCACCCATGTTGTTTCTCACTTAAGTTAAAACACACAGAGGGGCTGTTCTTAGAGAAAGTCTAACTCGGCTGGGCGTAGTGGCTCACGCTTACAATCCAGCACTTTGGGAGGCCGAGGCAGGCAGGTCATCTGAGGTCAGGAGTTTCAGACCAGCCTGGCCAACATGGTGAAACCCCGTCTCTACTAAAAATACAAAAATTAGCTGGGCATGGTGGCGCACACCTGTAGTCCCAGCTATTCAGGAGGCTGAGGCAGAGAATCGCTTGAACCTGGCAGGCAGAGGTTGCAGTAAGCAGAGATCACCATTGCACTGTAGCCTGGGTAACAAGATCGAAACTCTGTCTTTAAAAAAAAAAAAAGTCTAACTCTACTTTTGATCAAATTGTATTCTTGCAAACAATTTTGCAAGAAATTGATTGTCTCATTTTGATGCCATGATGACATTTTGGGAAATGTTTCCAAGTTGTTACAGTTTTCTAGCTGCCAGGACCTGGGTGCTTCCTGTGGCAGACAAAGGGTGACTCCGCGCATAGGGTGCCAAGAGGGAGGGCTCCACTCCGTTCTGAACTTTTACACATCAGCCTCCTGCAAGATAAGCTTCCTGGTTTTCATATTACAACATGAACCAAACCGCAGAGGTTATGACTTCTCTGTGTTTTAAGCCCTGCCCACTTCCTGCTCACGTGCCTGGTCTGCAACGACCATTTATTTCAGGATGTGAAGTCAAAAGCAAAGCCCAAACAATAGTGAGCGGCTTCTGAGCCAAGCTCGTCAGCCTGCTAACCCACTCAGAACTGCCCCATCTTCAACATGAACAAGTGCTTCTGGAACAAATACCAGCCAATTTCACACAGTCCAGTCCTTTGACATGAAATACGGATCAGCTCTACATTTATGCACGACAATGTCGATTTGTTATCTGTTGGAGTGATTGTATACCTTCGGTGGTAGAGCTGAGGTTCCCAGGGGAGCTATTAAGAAAAAAGCTTTTCTGGCACGGGTGCAGTGGCTCACGCCTGTAATCCTAGCACTTTGGGAGGCCAAGGCTGGTAGATCACCTGAGGTCAGGAGTTCGAGGCCAGCGTGCCCAACATGGGGAAACCCCATCTCTACTAAAAATACAGAAATTAGTTGGGCGTGATGGCGCACGCCTGTAATCCCAGCTACTTGGGAGGCTGAGGCAGGAGAGTTGCTTGAACCTGAGAGGCAGAGATTGCAGTGAGCCAAGATCGAGCCACTGCACTCCAGCCTGGGTGACAGAGCAAGACTCCATCTCCAAAAAAAAAAAAAAAGAAAGAAAGAAAGAAAGAGCTTTTCTGGCTGGGTGTGGTGGCTTATGCCTGTAGTCTCAGCTACTTGGGAGGTTGAGGTGGGAGGATTGCTTGAGCTGGGGGAGTTTGAGGCTGCAGTGAGCTATCACACCACTGCACTCCAGCATGGGTGACAGAGCAAGACCCTGCCTCGGGGGGAGAAAAAAAATGCAAATGCTTTCCTGACAGAACTAAGAGAGTTTGGAACTAGGGTTCTATAAAGTCAGCCCTGGTGTGGGACTTCTGTTATTACAGAGAGTACAGAAAGTGTCCTAAAAGGACAGCTGGGTGGCCGGGCATGGTGGCTCACACCTGTAATCCCAGCACTTCGGGAGGCAGAGGTGGGCGGATCACCTGAGGTCAGGAGCTCGAGACCAGCCTGGCCAACATGGTGAAACCCTATCTCTACTAAAAATACAAAATTAGCTTGGCATGGTGGTGCATGCCTGTAATCCCAGCTACTTGGGAGGCTGAGGCAGGAGAATCATTTGAACCCAGGAGGTGGAGGTTGCAGTAAGCTGAGATTGCACCATGGCACTCCAACCTGGCCAAAAAGAGCGAAACTCCGTCTCAAAAAAAAAAAAAAAAAAAAGACAGCTGGCCAAATAGCAATAGGCTGATCATGTGTATTTAGCGCACATGGGCACAGCCCATGGCACCAAGGGGGACATCGAGGTCACAGATGACAAGACTTGCTCTCACAGTGCTTACAGTTTATGAGCCAACAGCCACGTTAAGCAACAACCATCACTGGATATATAATTAGGGGTGGGGTAGACACTTTCTACACCAAAGACAACTCTTCGGGCTCCAGATGGGATTCCGGCTGCTCCTGACTGGTCTCTCTTAGTCCTTCATACATCACACACCGTGGGCTCTGAGTTACATGCCCTTCGTCTCTCTTCCCAGCTCAGCCACTCACTCCCTGTGTCAGCCGGAGCAGGTCATTCAACCATTCTTTCAGTTTCTTCACCTGTGGAATGGGGATAAATGGACCTATCTCACAAGGGCATTGAAAGGATTAATAGAGCGATTGCATGCAAAATGCTGGCACCTAGTGGAGTTGTAATCAGAGTAGACAGACACTATCATGCGTCTCTGTATTCCCAGATACTGGCTGGCCTGCAGCGAGCCACAGCGTTACCATGGGTGGGCCCGTGGGAAGGGGCAAGCATTGACCTAACTCCTCACATTTCCTTATTTTTCTCTCGCCTCTGTTATATCCTTTCTAAATAGTCATTCCAGGATATACAACTCCCTGCCCCTGAACACTTCTGTGGGGTGGCCTGGCTGAGAGCCCAGATTCCCAGGAGAGCCCTGCACGCAGCCAGCTCTCTGTCGCCCCCCTCTCAGGAGAGGCAGGTGGGCAGACCCTGAAACCTAACAGTCCTGAAACGCGCTGAGCATGTCCACGTTACCACAGCAGCCAGGTCACCTCTCCAGGGTGGCATCTTTTCTGCCTCCATTCTTCTCCTTCTTCCTTACCATTTTTTTTTGGCCCTCCGTGTGTGTGTGTGTGTGTGTGTGTGTGTTTTGAGATAGAGTCTTGCTCTGTTGCCCAGGCTGGAGTGCAGTGGCGCGATCTCAGCTCACTGCCTCCTGGGTTCACAGGATTCTTCTGCCTAAGCCTCCTGAGTAGCTGGGATTACAGGTGCCTGCTACCATGCCCAGCTAATTTTTTGTATTTTTAGTAGAGTTGGGGTTTTACTATGTTGGCCAGATGGGTCTTGAACTCCTGACTTCGTGATCTGCCCGTCTCGGCCTCCCAAAGTCCTGGAATTACAGGTGTGAGCCAGCTCATGTGTTTGTTTTATGCATCCAATAAATCATGAGAAGGACAAAAAGACCACTATGGTGGGGGAAATAGTGCCTGTCTTCAGTTAGCAGTGAGAGGCCAGCAGGTAGGTCACACAGACATATGGCACCAGTTTTGAAGGGGGACATGTAACACAAGTCTTTGTTAGCCAGGATAAGTCCTTCTGCTGGCTGTGCCGGGCCTCACTTGCACCAGGAAGCTCTCACAGGGCTCTGGCATCCAGCAGGGCGCTCTGTGCAGGTGTTTTGGAGAGCATCATGGTGGAGGGTGCTCCTCCTTCTCCAGAGGAGAAGGCACTCACTCCCTGTGTCAACCGGAGCAGGTCATTCAACCATTCTTTCAGTTTCTTCACCTTCAGCATGGCAATGAATGGCTCAGAGGAACCTCAGGATAAAGTACCTCCTGATCCTGTCATGCCTGGAGTGATTCCCGTACAAATCAGTTTTTTTGTTGTTGTTGTTGTTCTTTCTGTTTAGAAACTTGAAACAGAAAAAAAAAATGGCCCAGATATTGTTTTATTCTCTCTGAACTCCTTCAGGTGCAGAACAAACGGAAAGGGTTCCAGCCCCTTTGCTTTCAGTTTTATCTGCACACAGTAATGACATTCTAGAAGGGTTCCCGAGCTGCACACCATCTGCCCAGGCCAAGAGCAGGACACGCAACTCAGACTTCTGCCTTGGAAGTGTAAAGCCTGCCCGGGAGTGTCCACCAACTTCCAACTACTTAAAAAAATCCTCCATTTTTTATGTCTTTGCCTTATCATCCCTGCTTGTGGATTATAAATTACCCTTTTCTTGAAAGAAATATAAACAGAAATACCCCCTGCTGTAGCTGGCTGAGGCAGAGCCAGTAGAGGGAGCTCAGGGGCGTCATCAATTATTAATTCATGGTATTCAGAGTTTCTAACGTTTGCAAACATTCAAAAATGACCCAGGTCTTACCAAGAGGGAATGAAATTGTCATGAAACATGCCTGAGCCAATGGCCTGACAAAGCAAGTTGATTTCAACATGGGCGTGGGTGGCAATGTGATCCTCAGGAGCCATAAGTCCAATTGCTGAACGTAGATGCACCCATCTCCCACCCCCTCGCCATCTGAGGTGAGCACTTTGTTCCCATAGCCTCATATCCATCCTTAGTTGTTACTGACCTGTGGGTGAGGTCTTAAAGGCCCTGGTGTGAATTCAGGGAGTTCTTACTGCTAACTGTATTTAAAAGCTGGGACGGAGAGGCGGCCAGGGTGTGTACATGGAGGGGCAAAGAGCATGTTCAAGTAGTCTAAGAGACTTCCTGCCAACTGGTCCCTTGTATTTTACAATAACGTGTGGCTCAAGCACTACAAATAGATTTAGGGAAAATGGTGGTTTTGGTTTTGAGCTATTTCCAAACTCTAGGAAAGACATTTTTCCAATTTAGGGATGTCAAAGAACTCATCTAGCTATAACTATATACTCAGTCCGTTGCTCCAGGGATCAGGCATAGTGTGGTGATTTTCCAGCCAAAGTACTAATTCAGAGAACTGGGAAATTGTCTCCTGCTGTGGGAGGCCGTGTTCTGAGCAATACCCAGCTGGCTTACTGGCCTTTCCAGGCATCTAAATGTCCTACAGCCACGTAGATCCTCTTGGAAAAGCCTTTTAAATAATTCCTCAAGAACAGTGCACTTCATTTCTTCACTCTCCCTCATTAACCTGAATGCCATTTGATAGACATAAAAATCCCAGGCAGTCCTGGAATTTGTTTTAAATTTCTTCCACTGTCAGAGTTTGACACATATTTGCTGAATGAATGAATGGTTAAAGCAATGAATCAGAACTATTTATTGATTGCTTGTTGTTAAATTTAAGCCCCACAATAGCTCTGTGAAAGGCAGGTATTATTAGTTTTCTCATTTTACAGGTAAGGAAACAGTCTGAAAATAAAATGTAAGTACCTTGCCTAAGATCTCAAGTGCAGGCGCAGAAGCCAGGATTCAAAGGCAGGTGTTTCTGACTCCAAAGTCCATGTGCTTTCTGTTACTCAGTTCTGCTAGTTAGGATTCCTCTAACTCTTTCAATCATGGACTGTCATTGGAAAAAAGCCATCCTCCACCTGAGTTATTTTCCTGGTAGACGTAGCATTATACTTTTTAAAAATGCAGTCCCAGCTACTCCAGAGGCTGAGGCAGGAGCATCCCCTGAGCCCAGGAGTTCAAGGCTGCAGTGAGCTATGATTGCCACAGTACTCCAGCCTGAGTAACACAGCAAGACCCCTAAAAAAAAAAAAAAAAAAAAAGCTTATGTGTCTTATGTGTCCAAAGTACTTGCCCTGAAAAACTGTGTACAGTAAACATGGTTTGAAACTTCACTTTCCTCCTTGGAAACCCAGATCACTTAATTATAGCTTCACTGGCATTTACTAACACATTCACCATTGGAGAAATGTTTTCTTGCTTTGCAAAGGACAATCCATGGAAGAGAAAAGACTCTGAAGCTCAATTCTCTTCCACCTTGAATTATGCTGAGATGAAAGCAACTTGAGGTAACAGCTTGCTTCTATGTTAATTAACTCCTGTTAATATTTTATGTTTAAGCCATCCTCAAACCGTATTTTCCCTAGGAAATCGGAAGAGTTCTTCATTTGTTTGCATGTTCCTTGGCCTGAAGAAATTAACAACATTTTGAACTATATTATATATGAAGCTATTTTATGTTGTACTGAAAAAAATGCGTGATGCAAATACATTTAGACTCTTAGAGCAATAATTCTTAATCTAATGGACACATGCTAAATCAAAATTTCAATGGGGTTCTACATGCTTTGGCTAAGCATATCTGATATAACTCAGTTGATTAAAAAATTTAGAAATCATAATATTTATTTTAGTAAAAGAAGATTGGTAGTATCAAAGATAAACAAGGCTGGATACTCGGTAAGGACAGACTTTAATCAGTAATATACTATTATTATTGCAATAGGGAAAAAAGTCCAGTGTGCTCCAAACTCAACTTCAATGTGTACAGAGATGATGGCATTTTAAAGGGAGGATGGGCTGGGTGCGGTGGCTCATACCTGTAATCCCAGCACTTTGGGAGGCTGAGGCAGGCAGATCACGAGTTCAGGAGTTCGAGACCAGCCTGGCCAACATAGTGAAACCCTGTCTCTACTAAAAATACAAAAATTAGCCGGGTATGGTGGCATGCACCTGTGGTCCCAGCTACTTGGGAGGCTGAGGCAGGAGAATCGCTTGAACCCGGGAGGCAGAGGTTGCAGTGAGCTGAGACGGCGCTATTGCACCCCAGCCTGGGTGACAGAGCAAGACTCTGTCTCAGAAAAAAAAGGGAGGATGAGGGAATAGGGAGTGGGTGAGCAGGGGCTCAAGAGGGTCTGTGAAAAAAATTATAAAATGCAGGAAGTGGGGGTTGGTCCATGTGCAACCCATCTGTTTACTTACTGGTGCTTATGGAAGTTAGGCTCCTACCCTCCCACAGAGGCAGGGAGATGGGGGCCTTGTCTTCAGGTGTTGGCTGGAACCAACAGTAAATTCCCTGGGTAGCCTCGAGTTTTCTCAGGCAGGCATTCTAAGAGGGGCTAGGGCCATCCTAGGGAAGGCCCTTGAGCTGTTAGAAACTATGCTAGCATTGGATCAAGTCTTTTTTTTGAGACAGAGTCTCGCTCTGGCAGTTGCCCAGGCTGGAGTGCAGTGGCATGATCTCAGCTCACTACAACCTCCGCCTCCCAGGTTCAAGCAATTCTCATGCCTTAGCCTCCAAGTAGTTGGGAATACAGGCACGCTCCACCATGCCTGGCTAATTTCTGTATTTTTAGTAGAGACGGGGTTTCACCATATTGGCCAGGCTGCTCTCGAACTCCTGACCTCAGGTGATCCACCTACCTTGGCCTCCCAAAGTGCTGGGATTAGGGCGTGAGCCACCACATCCGGCCTGATCAAGTCTTTATAGACCAAGGATAGCACTTAGTTGAGAAGAGGGCTGAGAGGAGCCTGGGTGGAGTTTCGTTAAGGAGATAATTTTTGTAAGTAGTATTTATCGTTGGTTTGAGTAGGTATTAATGAGCAAAGTATTTTCAAAGTAACTGACAGGAATTTATGTTGTCCTTTTGAGTGTAATAAAGACGACTAATTATTAATGGGAATCCCTAATCTGACTTTATGATTTGAAAACCTTAAGAAGGGAGCGATATCCTGTTAAATTCATGTTCAGTGCTGCAGAATTTTTTCCAGAAGCTCATACATTATCCAGCAGGCACAAGGACAGCCGAAGTGTGTTTAAGGATATGGCACTTCTTTTTAAAAATGAACACAAAGGGATCTGAGTAGCCTGCCTTGACCAGGGAGAGGAGCCCCCTTCTGGCAGGCCTAGCAAAGGAGATGTGGGAACTGGGCATCTTTCCTTCTGGTCAGGATGGGAGTTCTGGCCTTGACTTACGGAGCAATAGGAGTTCTCTATAGGACCAGGAAGATGAATACACAAAACATCAGTAAAAGTAAAATAGAAAAAAGAAGTAGAACTTTTTTTTAAAAAGGGAGGAACTATATATTTGCAGAAATGACATTTTTGAATAACAGAATAACACAGACCAGGTAATTTATAATGAACAGCACTAAGCTGGCTCACAGTTCTGGAGGCTGGGAAGTTCAATATCTAGGTGCCTGCCTCTGGTGAGGGCCTTCTTGCTGTGTCACTCCATGGCCAGAAGGTGGAAGGGCCAAGAGATGAAAGGGGGCTGACCCTGCCCTTTTATAATGGCAGTAATGCCACCCATGAGGGTGCAGCCCTCATGGCCTGATCACCTCTTAAAGGTCCCACCTCTCAACATTATTACGATGCCAACTAAATTTCAAATGAATTTTGGCGAAGACAAACATTCAAACCATAGGACTAAGTAAATAAAAACCATATCTGTATAGTCAAATAGGATTAAAGTAGACCTAAAAATGGCATTGTGTTTGGCAATATGACTTACCGTGGAGAATGACTGGGAACTGTCAATTCAGAGTAACATGACTTGCTTTGCTACAGCAGTGAAATTTCTGGGATCCTAGCCTCTTGTATCTAAAGTAAGCAAGCAAAATATCGTCAGCAACTTAGTATGAATATATAGTTTTTTTCTGCTGAAATACTCATGCCAATTAATACTTATAGTTGTTGAATAACTATCAAGCCAACTCTGTACAACTTTCAAATAAATCTACGTTGCAATTATATGTCATCTGTTTAAAAGGATAACATATTGATATTTTTAGTCATTTATGTAGGTGTGTGTTATGACTAAAATGATTCAATACACTACTGTGCTCCAAATAGGTTTTATGTTGTACCATCAATTAGGATCCTCTTGCTCAAGTAAAATGAAAAAATTTAAAACAATTATGCAAATTTGGTTTTAAATACTCATCTCAAATATTTTATATTTTATTCCCCTTAAATGTGTTTTAAACAGATTTAATCACATTGGGTACTGTACTAAGTGTAGTACAAAGATTACAGTGATCCTGCCCTTGATATCATACCTACAAGTGAATATTCTAAGATAGTCCCTGGAAAGGAAGACATAAAGACAGTCCTACAGAATCCAGAATAGGTATCAGAATTAAAATAGACCAGCCATGGAAGAAAGAATCAAAGGGTGAGAGACAAGGACAAGTTCACATGCATGGTGCTCTTTGAGAGAGCAGGGATGAGTGTTCTTTGCTTCAGAAATGTAGACAAAACGTCCACAAGCTATATTCTCATTAGCCTGGGATGTCTCCAGCTGGCATTGACAGTGGGATCATGTAATATGAATTGTGTGTGGTGACCGGAAGTCAATGGCTAAGGGAGCTAAGAGGCTGCTTGGGGACCCTAATGGGTTTGGAGGGTAGAAAGAACATATGCTTTGGAATCCAGAGAACTGGGTTAGAATTTCTTTTCCAGCCCCAATTTGGTGGGTGCGCTGTATTGCAACTTTGCTGACCTGAGTCTCGGTTTCCTCGTCCTGAAAGAGAGGGTGATGCCTATTTTGTTGAGTTGATTTGAGACATAAATAAGGTAAGGACTGGTAAGTGACACAGAACAGGGCCTCATTAGAAATGAGTCCCCTTCCCTCTCCTTCTCTTTCTCCATTGTTCTGATGCCAACTGTAGTTGCTACACACTTTTCCTAAAGGGTATGGTGTAGTTTTGTTGATAGAGTGGGAGCAATTGCTGAACAGACATGAAGTGCTAAACATTAACACTGATGGGCTGAGCCTTATCTTGTCCAGAAGGGAAGCAACATGGTAATTACATGTTACCTAGATGGTACTTTCTGTTCCACAATTGAGCCCCCGTCTGCCTCTGAATGTAGACTTTGGGTGGGAGGTGGGGAAGAAGGCTGCCCTCTGGGACTCGCAGTTTTAGCAACCATGCCAAAACAAGCCATGCACCTGTGTTCCCTGTAGGTTTTAAAAAGAAACATTTAGTTACATATTCTGAATTAAGAGAGATGGTGGCAACCCAGGTGGAGAGAAGGGTATTTAAGCACAGCAGAGTCCCCACCATGGGGCTGTGAGCCTGTGGCAGACAGCAAGAGAGACACCGAAGATAGGCTTCCGCACCTCTCCAGCCGGTAGGAACAGTCAGTGCCAGCGGAGGCTTTATCTCTTCTTGCCTCAGTCCAGCCTGTGGCAGCTCAGTAACTGGAACAAGAGCGTTTACTACCTTCTGACCTTTAGGAGAACATATACGACACAGTTTCATGATTAACACATTCATTTACTTAATGGGGAGAGATACAAGGAGAAATTAAATATACTTCCTGCCTTGGAGGAGTGCAGATGCCCATAACATGGGAAGGCAGTGACAGATGTATGTGGGGACTGCCCTAGGAAGTTTTGCTGGGGATGAGCAAGAACAGGCCACTCTCAAAAGAAGGCGGAGGCATTCCAAGCAACAAGAGAGGAAAAGGCTTATCTGAGGACTCATCAGAAATTTGGTAGAACTGAGGGTGGAGGGGGTGGGAAAGCGAAGGCAGGTGTAGGAAAAAGGATGTTGAGCCTACCAGAAATCCATTAGGGTGAGTTTTTGAAGGCCTTGTCTGTGTCATATTACTAAGTTTGATTTTTTTTCCTGCAGATAAATATTTCAGGACTCTCTACCTATCCAAACGCATTTTAGGCTAATTTTAAAAAACAGTTATTAATTAGCAAACATTAAAATAAATGTGAATAATAATCACTTCCTGAACAGTCCAAGGACCTTTAAGTTTTAAGATTAATCCAGCAGGTTAGATTTTTCAGTTAGAATAGCATGGAAGAAAAGACGAAGTTATGTCTTTTATGTTGAAGTGTGCACTACAGGATGATTCAAAGGATTTAGGCGGTTAGAGAAAAAACAACAAATGCATTAAAACATTATTGACACATCTGCTACTGAAAACACTCTTTCGTCTTTTTATAGTTGACTAAAAATGGTGACTTAACGAACTTGAAATAAAATGATTACACTAAGGGTTATGATTGCCTGATATGTTCTAACAGGTATATAGCATTTAATCCTCACAATTACCTAGTGTACCTTGTGCAGAATGGGTACACTTTTTTGTTTTTGTTTTTTGAGACAGAGTTTCACTCTTGTCGTCCAGACTGGAGTGCAGTGGAGGGATCTTGGCTCACTGCAACCTCTGCTTCCCAGGTTCAAGCAATTCTCCTGCTTCAGTCTCCCGAGTAGCTGGGATTACAGGCATGTACCACCACGCCTGGCTAATTTTTGTATTTTTAGTAGAGACGGGGTTTCGCCATGTTAGCCAGGCTGGCCAAACTCCTGACCTCAAGTGATCTGCCCGCTTTGGCCTCCCAAAGTGCTGGGATTACAGGTGTGAGCCACCGCACCTGGCCAGAATGGGTACTTTTTATCCCCATTTTACAGATGAGGAAATCAGGACCTGGATAACTTGCTGGATAAGGGCTGAGTGGCAGCCCTGGAGCTTCAGACACTGCATTCCTGGCCCAGTGTCACTTCCACGGTCACTCTATGCCCTTTAGTTAAGGTAGGAGGATCTTTTGATAGATCAAATGATATTGACATCATTCTCATAGTTTTTTCCTATTATGAGCTGTTACTCCACCCCAGCCAGGCTGGTCTTCACTAATTTCTCCTTGTACTGAGTGTTGGATCAATCTTAGAATTGTCTCCCTCCTTCTCTCCACCTAATCAATCGATCACCAAATCAATCAATTAATTCAACAAATAGTCACCTATTATGTGCCAAGAACTATCAACAAAAGCAACATAGACCTGGTTTCACTAGAATTATAATCTAGTAAATTCTGGTACTGAATTCTGTTCCTCTTTCTGGCTGGCAATAAGTAACGTAAATCAAGGTTGCATGTGCTTATGCATCTGACCGTCTTGCTAATGCAGGCGCCTGCTCTAGAACCTATGATGAGAACATATGCTTTGGAGTCCGGAAAAACTTGGTTTGAAGCACAGCTTGCCACACACTGTGTGATCTTTCTGATTCTCAGTGTCCTCATTCAGTTTAAATGTCCTTTACCCTTAGTTTTAATTCTTTATTATTATTTTTTAAAAAGTAAATTTCCTTAGAAGTTTTCAGAATACATTAATTCTACAGCCAGTAAAGAAATAGTTTTCCAAGACAAGAGAGCACACTTTGCCAGAGCAGTTAATCTCATGATGCTCTGGCCAGAGAGGAGGAGAAGGCTGTATGGTGGCAGCCACTCCCATCCGTGACAGCCCCCTCTCCCTACCCCCCTACTTCTTGGCCAGTCTCTTCAGCCTGGCCAGCAGGTATGGACTCTTAATCTAAGGCTCAACATATCATCAGTCCTTTGGGAAGACACTCGGGTGCTGCACAAGCTTCAGAACAGCTTTCTAGTATTTCTTTCTATAAATCAAGTAAGTGGTTTAAAGCCTCAGATAGGAAACCGTGAAGGAAAATAAATCATTAAGGTCACCATGACCTATCTTTTCGCCAGGGGTTCTCCAACTGGAGCCTGCTTCTATCAGAATCCTCTGGATAGCTGGACGGCTGAGCCCACCCCAAGCTTCAAGCGTCAGGAGTGGACCTGAGAAGCTGCATTTCTTTCTTTCTTTTTCTTCCTTTCTTTCAGATGGAGTTTTGCTCTATCGCCTAGGCTGGAGTGCAGCAGCACAATCTCGGCTCACTGCAACCTCCGCCTCCTGGGTTTAAGTGATTATTCTGCCTCAGCCTCCTGAGTAGCTGGGATTACAGGCATGCACCACCATGCCCAGCTAATTTTTGTATTTTTATTAGAGATGGGGTTTTGTCATGTTGGCCAGGCTGGTCTCGAACTTCTGACCTTAAGTGATCTGCCCACTTCGGCCTCCCAAAGTGCTGGGATTACAGGCATGAGGCACCGCACCCAGCCAGAAGCTGCATTTCTAACAAGCCCCCAGGAGAAGCTCTGCTGCTGAGCAGGGACCATACCTTGAGAACTCCTGCACTTTGCTAGTTGGTTTGGGAGACAATGGAATCAGACTGCCTTGGATAAGTCTGGGGAAGTATTAACCTCCCCATACCTCCTCAGTTTCTTCAGCTATAAGATCACCTACCTGGGACAGCTTTTATGAGGGTAAATCAGTTAGAACACAGGGAGCACTTTGAGCAACAGCTGGGGGCGAAGTAAAAACTGAACAAAGATTATTTATCATTATTATTACATCATATCCTGCTGCTGTTTTCCCTCTATCAACAAGTCATTAAAGCACACATATCCCACATCTTCTAAGTTCCTCCACTGAAGCAGTATACTTGCTCCATCTATTCAAATAGTTTCCCCTTCTAATTTATGTATTAACAAATAAATGTTTAATATTGAGAATGTTTAAATAGGCTTGGGCATGGTGGGCATGCCTGTAAGCCCAGTGTGTCCAGAATTGATGGGTTCTTGGTCTCACTGACTTCAAGAATGAAGCCGCGGACCCTCACGGTGAGTATTACAGTTCTTAAAGGTGGCGTGTCCAGAATTTGTTCCTTCGGATGTTCAGATGTGTTCAGACTTTTCTTCCTTCTGGTGGGTTTGTGGTCTCACTGGCTCAGGAGTGAAGCGGCAGACCTTCACAGTGAGTGTCACAGCTCATAAATGCAATGCAGACGCAGAGTGAGCAGCAGCAAGACTTATTGCAAACAGCAAAAGAACAAAGTTTCCATAAAGTGGAAAGAGACCTGAGCATCTTGCCACTGCTGGCTTGGGCAGCCTGCTTTTATTCCCTTATCTGGCCCCACCCACATCCTGCTGATTGGTCCATTTTACAGAGAGCTGATTGGTCTGTTTTGACAGGGTGCTGATTGGTATGTTTACAATCCCTGAGCTAGACACAAAAGTTCTCAAAGTCCCCACTAGATTAGCTAGACACAGAGCACTGATTGGTGCATTCACAAACCCTGAGCTAGACACAGGGTGCTGATTGGTGCATTTACAAACCTTGAGCTGGACACAGAGTGCTGATTGGTATTTACAATCCCTTAGCTAGACATAAAGGTTCTCCAAGTCCCTGCTAGATTAGCTAGACACAGAGCACTGATTGGTGCACTTACAAACCTTGAGCTAGACACAGGGGGCTGATTGGTGTGTTCACAAACCCTGAGCAAGACACAGAGTGCTGACTGGTGTATTTACAATCCCTTAGCTAGACATAAAGTTTCTCCAAGTCCCCACCAGATTAGCTAGATACAGAGTGCTGATTGGTGCATTTACAAACCTTGAGCTAGACACGAGTGCTGATTGGTGTATTTACAATCCCTTAGCTAGACATAAAGGTTCTCCAAGTCCCCGCTAGACCCAGGAGCCCAGCTGGCTTCACCTAGTGGATCCCGCATCAGGGAGCCCGCCAGTCCCACGACCTGTGCCTGCACTACTCCTCAGCCCTTGGGCTGTCGGAATGGGACCGGGCGTGTGGAGCAGGGGGCGGCGCTCATCTGGGAGGCTCAGGCCGCTCAGGAGCCCATGGTGTGGGGGAGGCTCAGGCATGGCAGGCTGCAGGTCCCCAGCCTTTCCCCGCGGGGAGGCAGCTGAGGTCCAGCGAGAATTCCAGCACAGCGCTGGTGGGCCAGGCCGGCACTGCTGGGAGACCCAGCGCATCCTCCGCAGCTGCTGGCCTGGGTACTAAGCCCCTCACTGCCCGGGGCCCGCGGAACCGGCCAGCCGCTCCGAGTGCGGGGCCTGCTGAGCCCACGCCCACCTGGAACTCGCACTGGCCCGCAAGCCCAGTGCTCAGCCCTGGTTCCCGCCCATGCCTGTCCCTCCACACCTCCCCGCAAGGTGAGGGAGCCTGCTCCGGCCTCGGCCAGCCCAGAGAGGGGCTCCCACAGTGCAGCGGCGGGCTGAAGGTCTCCTCAAGAGCGGCCAGAGTGGGCGCCGAGGCCGAGGAGGCGCAGAGAGTGAGTGAGGGCTGCTAGGGCTGCCAGCACGCTGTCACCTCTCGCCAGCACTTTGGGAGGCTGAGGTGGGTAGATCACTTGCAGTCAGGAGTTGGAGACTAGCCTGGCCA
Organism: Pan troglodytes; assembly: GCF_028858775.2. Classification (NCBI taxonomy): domain Eukaryota; kingdom Metazoa; phylum Chordata; class Mammalia; order Primates; family Hominidae; genus Pan; species Pan troglodytes. The sequence continues at coordinate 23,862,424 of NC_072398.2, forward strand.
AGACGGCCAAACCCCATCTCTTCTAAAAATACAAAAATTAGCTGGGCATGGTGGCGCGCACCTGTAATCCCAGCTACTCGGGGCTGAGGTGAGAAGATTGCTTGAACCCAGGAGGCACAGGCAGTAGTGACCCAAGATCGTGTCATTGCACTCCAGCCTGGGTGACAGAGGGAGACACCATCTGAAAAAAAAAAAAAAAAAAAAGAGGATAAGTGCTGCAAATATACATATAGTATGTAGAAGAAGTTTCAAATAATTTTTAAATTGCTATTGAGATGGACATAATGCATCATGTTAATTGTGAGCTCCATTTCTGTGTGAATAGAAACCATATCAAACATCATCAATAGAAATGTGTTTTTATCAGACAGCTTTTGAGGTACCTCTACCTTATGAATAAAGGCTTTCTGCAGTTTGCAGCATACAGAAGTTTGTTCCTTATGTAACAGTACCAAAAGAATCCAACTGGATCTCACGCCACGTGAAATTTTACCTACACGTCTTTCCTGAAAGAGATGTTTCAATCCAGGGAACCGAGATCCTCTGGAGACCAGAGCCAAATAACTGCCACATTGGAATGCATTCCGCTGGGGGTTCCTGTATTTTATATATGAAAGCTTCCTGGCCGCATGTGTGTTTTGGTTGGCTTTAGTGGCAGGACTGAAGGGTTTTGCTTTGCTTTTGTTATGTAAATGGGGAAAGGGGCTTTGCCACTCATGGCCTCATTAACAACAATGGTGCCAAGATGCGGACTTTTAAGTGACTTTTACTTTATAGATTCTGAAAACCCACAACTTGCTAGTTGTGAGTGACAAGCATCTTTCTGAGAACTTTCTGAAAATTCCCCACTTCCAAGTTTACACAGCCTTTAGTAGACTTAAAAAAGAAGAGAAAAATACCAAACAGTTCCTTTGTTGAGAAAGCAGCCTACATATAGATCTGATTGTTCATGGTATGTTTGAGTCCACGAAGTAGAAATGAACAAAAATTATTGCTTAGTTTCCCTGATGTCAAATCAGTTTTGTTTTAAAAATGTCTTTAGTAATTTATTAGGTAAAATGTTAGCTAAGCTAACTCTAGTTAATTTACAAAGTTTTGGTTTCATTTTGTTATGATGAGACTTTATAAACCTGATCTTTAAAATAAGGTTCTTAAAATTTTTAAAAATTTATTTAATTTATTTTTTGAGACAGAGTTTCGCTCTTCTTGCCCAGGCTGGGTGGCAGTGGCGTGATCTCAGCTCATTGCAACCTTCACCTCCCAGGTTCAAGCGATTCTTCTGCTTCAGCCTCCCGAGTAGCTGGGACTACAGGTGCTCGCCACCGTGCCCAGCTAATTTTTGTACTTTTTTAGTAGAGATGGGGTTTCACCATGTTGGCCAAGTTGGTCTCGAACTCCTGACCTCAGGTGATCCAACAGCCTCGGCTTCCCAAAGTGCTGGGATTATAGGCGTGAGCCACGGCGCCTGGCCAGGTGTTTTTTTTTTTTTTTTTTTTTTTTTTTTTTTTGAAACGAATCTTCTTCTATTTCATAAGTGGAAATCATCCAGGAAATGTGCACCTCAAGGGAAATCCAATGAAATCTTGATTCTGGGTAGAACATATGAGAAAAGAATAGTGTAGCACTGCTTGGCTATTTGGGATAGGATCTGTCTTAGGTCCCCATAAGCGCTTTTATTTCTGTGTAATTTACTGCAAAACTCTATGAGGTAGGACTAATATTATCTTATGTCAAGGGTTAAGACAATTGAGACTTGGGGGTTTGTCAAAAATAAAAGATTTTCTGACTTTGGAGTGCAATGTGCATTTCTGTTGCACAGATCTCCACCAAGGGCAAATTCGATGGCAATGACAATTCGATGTCAGAACTTCTCAGGAAAGGCTCTGATGAACTCATTCACACTGCATGTGAATGACTGAGAAAACTCGATGTATTTTCACTTTTTTTTTTTAAGAAGTAAACCTGGGTGTTTCGTAGTTCTATGAGAAAATGAAAGCTGAAGCTAGGCTATAGATGAAAAGTTCTATTCATTATTACAATTTAATAATGCTTCCAAAATAGCAATTCACTTAAATATACCTAGTTAGGGTGTTAAGAAATACTTTGATTAAAACCACACTGCAAAATAGGGAACTTCAATGGACTGCTTTAAACTCTCGACCTCAAAGGAAGGAAATCAACTAACCGATAATGAAAACTAGCAGAAAAAAAAAAGTTTAGGATCCGTAACAGATTCGGAGTCAACAATGACATGATTCAGCATTTTGGGGTTCAATTAAAACCAGGCTTGTAGGTTGCAGGTCAAGTTGTGTTTCGGTGTGTAACGCATAAAACTTCTTGTTCCACGCTCCGCGGTGTTGGGGATTTTCTACTGCATCTCGACAGCATCTCGGGTAACAACCGAGCCCCTCCTCGCAGCGTAAGTCGTAGGAGCCCTCGGCCATTCTTCCCCCTCCCTCCCGCCGCCGGTCCCAGCATCGGTCCGGGTTCGCTTCTACGCAGGTTCAGCGGCCGCGGAGACAAAAGTGCCCCTGCTCGTCTTCGATGCCGCTGCTTGGTCCAGGGGCTTCTGTGGGATTTTAACACGCTAAGGAGGGCACTCATAGTGTTTTACCGAGAAAAGCTTTCGAGCTCGGATCTTTGGTGATCACTTTAAGAATGTATTAGTTTTCTTTGTAGCTTAAAAAAAAAATCTCGTTCGCCAAGCCACCTGGCACCCCAAACACTGCTGCGAGCGCTGGGAGGGAAAGGGCGGGAGCGCGCGGGCTCCGTGTGCTGCGAGGGCGCCTGGGCGGCTGAGATAAGGCGGTGGCAAACGTCGCGCTCCGGGCCGCCCCGCCAGACTCGGTTTCCCCCGCTCACCGGCCTCCCCGCCCCCAGGCGGGGTGGGGCGGGGCGGACGCGCCACGGCGCGCGACCAATCGACAGCGCCGGGGATGATTCAAAAGGTCGAGGAGCCAATGGGAGCCCCGGGCGGCCTCGCCGGTGGGGAGGGGAGGCAAGGGGAGGGGAGAAGCGCCGCGAGGCGGGGCCGGGGAGGCGCGCGCCCGGCTTGCGGGACTGCGGGGCGCGAGAGCGCGGCCGGGTAGCGTCGCGCGCGTGGAATTGCCGCCGGGTTGCTGTGCGACTGTTCTCCTGGAGCCGTCCGTGTCACCGCCGGAGCCTGGCGCAGGTGAGTGCTTCCACCCCCGCCCTGCTCCCAGCTCCCCGCGGCGCGTTCTTCGAGGGGCCGCTGGGGGAGGAGGCCCGAGGCCGGCGCAGCGGCCGGGCCGGGGACCCTGGGCGCGGGGCCTGGCGCGGCGGCCTTCCCCTCCTCTCCTCGCCTCCTCGTCTCCTCCCCTCCTCGCCTTTTCTGGCCCAGTCGGGTGGTCGGGGCGGCGGCGGGCGAGGCTGGAGCTCGCCCGAGCCGGGCCCGCTGCGGAAATGGAGCTGGGGGTTTTAAACCGCGGACGTTTCCCTCCATGTTGGCGGCGCAGCGCGGCGCGGCTGTGGAGCGGCGGCGGCAGGGAGGGTTCGTGGGCGCCTTTGTCCTGCCCCGCCGCAGCCTGGCTCCCGGCCCCTCCGAGCGCCCGTCTGACAGATGAGCAGGCGGCCCCACGGTCCTGCAGTAGGAGGCTGACAGGGCGCGGCGGCCTGGCGGGACGGGGAAGGGGCGGCGGCCGAGGTGGGCTTAGATTCGCGCTGCTTGTCGCTGGCTTTGAGGGTCGTGGTCGTCGCGGTTTGGTGATTCTCCAGGCACACTGCAGGGCTGCTCGCTCCGATGCGTTGAATTCCTTCGCCCGGACAGTCTCAAAAATCGGGTATTTAGGCGGGTGTGCGTGTTCCTGCTAAAGCACGATCCTGCTTTTTCACCTTTTTGAGGGTTCAGAAAAATGTTTTAATGACAGCCAGCCTCGCACTGCCAGTAGCCTCAAGGGGCACTTAGTAAAGCACTTGCTTGCGGAGGGCTTTGTTGAAGGCGCTTTCCCAGAGTGATTACGGGGCCCGGTCGGGTGTTCACACGAGGGCGCGGTAGATACCGTGGTCCGCGCGTGGACACCTGCAGCGCGAGGCGCGGCGCCTGGGCAGTGCCAGGGTGAACAGGCCCCCGGGGACCTTGCACGTAAACACGTGTAGATCTGTAGTTACGCATTGTAGTAACTGGTGTGTGGGAGAAGATGGAGCTACGGAGAAGAGCAGAGGGATCCTAATTTAGACTAGGCAACAAGTCCAGTTGAAGTTTTGTTTCTCAGGCTGCCTGGGAAGAGGGAGAAGAACGAGCAGGAGGGGAATGATGAGCTGCCCAAGGATGTTTATGGGGAAGAAGGCGCTTCTACCTTTACAGCCAGGAAGGTGGCCTTTCTGTTGCTTCATGAAGCAAAGGGCGCGGAGCAAGGCCCGGGGTTCCTGTTTGCATTTTGCCTAGTGGGGCTACCGGGACTCAGGTGTGAAAAGGAAGCTGTCCAACGTCATTCGAGCGTCTTGCTCTATGCCACGTTTAGATGAATTTGGAGAAGTGAAGGAAAGATGGCTGGAGACCCCTGTAATGTTAATGAGCAGAGAATTGTTGTGTTCATAAACAGTAACATACCGGAGCTGGAATGTGTGAGGATTGCAGTGCCAGTTGACTCTGAAGTTAGCGGGCATCTGGCTTAATAGAGAAAAGCCTGAGGGTCTCCGTGTTTTTCCTGTTTATGGCGAATGAGGACATTGTGTGCAGTGAACAAAATTTTTCTTTACAAACACACTTGCCTAAAACATCTCTTGTAAGAAAAGCCTGTGTGTATCTTGACTGCTGTAGGTGAGTGCATAGTGAGTGACATGAACAAATGTGGGGCTTTTGTGTGCCATCCTGGCTATTTCACTCCTGTGGGAGAGTATATTAGGATGTGATTGCACTGTATCCTCACGTTTGACAGTTTTGTGTGGATCTTGTGTAAAGCGGGGGTGCACATCATGTTGTTGGCTTCATCTTTTGGAACATTTGTGTATAAGATAATGGTCTTCTAAGAACAATGCCGGTTCATTTTGTTTGTTTTTCAAGCAAATCTTAATTCTTCTTTTAAAAAGTAAGCTTTAGAGACCTAACAGCTATCCACCATATGTGTTAACTTGTTTAACCCAGAATAATTGATAAGAATCTTTTTGGCACTGGCCTGCGTTTATATTACAGAGATACTGTGTATGTGGTGTGTAAGTGCAATGGAAAGATGCCAGTAAATAAGTTTTTAAGAACACGCAGAAACTGTTCAAGGGTCTTTTAAAACCTCAAGTAGCCCCTGCGTCCTGAAGGGCTTGTGTTTCAAAAGTTTATAAAGAGTTTTTTGCAACTTGAGCATCTTCCTGTAGGAAGACATAATTGCCTTCTTTTAACTCTGACTGACCAGTGTAGGAGAGCTAGTATTAGTAAGAGTGGTTTGATTTTGGGGGGCCTAGGGAGGAGGAGGGGGCTCAAGAGAAGAGAGAAGGAGGGTACATTTCCTTCCTCTTTCTTTGTACTTGGAAGCTCTGAGCTAAATGTTGAAATAGGCAAAGCTGGATGTTGTCACCTTCCGTTTTTATGCCCCTGCTCATGCAGAGGTGTTCACTGCCCCCCTGCTCCCTAAGTGCCCCTCAGGTGACTCAGCCAGGCCTGACTTCATCCCGAAAACTTGTGGGCTCCTCCCCACTACTCCAAGCCCAAACCCATTCATTACCCCAGTGATGCCCAATCTCAGGTAGGTGTAGGGAAGAAAGCTGCCTCTCTTACCTAATGTGTTAATTGACTGACATCCTCTAATCACCAGATAAGTACTTGTGTTTTCTTTCATCTACCAACCTAGCTGCCATCTCTGTAAACTAGTAGAGCTTGTTAAGTTTTTTCACAGACGATTAATAGTGAAAAAATGTGGTTAAGAAAGGCCTCCCTCACCCCGCCTCCCCCCCCCACTCTCCCACTACTCCCTTGGGGTAGGTAATTCAACTTTCTCCTTAATTCCAGAGTCTTCAAAGGTTCCTAAATGTTGCTTGTATTGTATCATCAGCTCTTAACAGAAGCCAGTGAGGAATGTATGTTGATATGCTTGGACAATACATCAAGAAGTGCTTAGTTGGTGAAATGAAAGTGATTTGGGGGACAGCTCATATCTGTCCTACTGGCTGCCCCTTGGACGTGGCCCCAGCTAGTTCATGTCGTACTGGGGAAGGTCGGCAGCCCTGGTTTTGTTGTGTGGAAATGTGATTCCGCTGGTCAGCCCATGGAGCGGCATTACTGTCTGGCAGCTGGAAGTACCCAGCTATCAATTGATATTTCAAAAAGGGTGGCAGACAGGCCTCACGTAAGTGGCAGTTCTTGCAGATTGCTTGTGGGTTCTTAGAGTATTGTGGGGCTTGTGGGCCATGTTTTGAATCAGAGGAAAAGAATGTTATAATTGGGGATTGATGTCTGCTGTAGGCTTGAGAGAGGTGAGCTTGGATGAAGGCAACCACCCTGGCTTAGGTGGGTGGTTGGCAGAGTTACTTGGTATGCATTTGTACTTTAGCTGTAAGAGTTGAAAGCTAAATAACCCCCAAATTTATTCATTACAGACTTGGAATTATTTTTCTTCCTATTGTTGGGTTATAGTCATGTTAATTGTACATCCTTGATTTTCCCAGTCTGGTTTATAGTTTGCTGTTTTTAATAAAGGCAATTTGTTAAAAATACAATTAAATGCATTTTTAAAGCCATTGTAAATTGATACGCAAATTTACAAATGAGAAAATGTGTCCTTTGTGAGATTGTGCCTCATTTTTTGATTAGCGAGAACTGTGATCACGGTAGGTGGGTAACATTTTACATAGTGTGAACTTATGGCGCCTATATATATTGTTATAATTAATCTTTAGTGTCACATAGATACCACAGTGGCTAAATCATCCTCTAAAATGATTCCAAATGAGATTGAATGTAGCCTTTCTGGCCCTAAAATCCTGACCAGTCAATTCTGGAAAGTTGTATTTTAGTGATCAGCCTGTGGAAAAAGACAAATACATAAATGTGTATGTATTGACTCAAATTTTTTTCTTTAAAACTATTCAGGTTAATTATAGAAAATGCCAAGTAGGAAATTTGCCGATGGTGAAGTGGTAAGAGGTCGATGGCCTGGGAGTTCACTTTATTATGAAGTAGAAATTCTGAGCCACGACAGCACCTCCCAGCTTTACACTGTAAAGTATAAAGATGGAACAGAGCTTGAATTGAAAGAGAATGATATTAAGGTAAGAGCTCCTTTGGTTTATCAGAGTGTGTTTACAGTAAGTGGGAAATAACTCTAAGTATGGTTTCTAAGCTCAGGATAGTCAGTTCAGCTCGGTTTGAAGGCAGAGGATTGAGCTCTTGCTTTGGGTCACATACTGTTTTTGGCTCTGGGAATGTATGAATGAGGCATAGTCCTTGTTCCCAAGAAGCTCACACTTACTGGGAAAGACAGCCATTTGCATCTGTTGGTCCCCTGGGTTTACTACATTCTGTGTCTGGAGTTTGCTGTGGGTGGTGTTGAGTGTATCAAGGGTAGAGAAGAGCCCTGGGCTTCAGGGGAGGCTTTCAGAGGCAGTGACACCTAGCCAAGTGCTGAGAACAAACAGGAAAAACAGCAGTTGATGGGGCTGTTTCTGCAGAGAGGGCAGTATGCCAAAGTCAGGGGTCTGGGGGACACAGTCAGCCAAGTGCTGGAAGGGGGTGGTAGGGGAGGGCTAAGCAGGAGCCAGGCTGGAGGGGCTTTTATATTCCATGCCCAAGGGTTTGGGCTTCATCCTGAACACCACGGATTTAATCAGGAGAGTGACATTAATTAGATTCGAGTCTAGCCCAGGGCTTTTCAACCTGTCTGGTGAGGGCCTGGGTTTTAAGATATCTGATCCATAGTATACAAACATTTATATAAAATGCCATAAAAATGAGTTACTAGAAAAATAAAGACATACAAAATAGACGACTCACAGTTTTACTATCAGATTCGATAGATATGAGATTACTTTGTCAAAATGCTATAAACATTTCCATACACCTATTTCTCAATTTTGGTACTTGCACAGATTAGTAACGAGCATTTCTAGGACCCATGGCTGAGGATGACACTTTGAGTGCTCTAGACCAGGAATAAAGCACAGAAAGTAAATATTTTAGACTTCATGGGAGCGGCTCCAGGCAGTATGGAAGGGAGCAGACATGGCAGTGTTCCAATACAACTTTATGGACAGTGAAATTTGAATTTCGGATAATTTTCACACTTCAGGAAATACTGTTCCTTTGATTTTGTTTGTAATCATTTAAGAATGTAAAAGCCATTCTTAGTAGGAAGGCCACACAAAAATTGGGGTGAGGGACTTGGCCTGGGGCATAATTTGTCTACATCCCTAGAAGCAACATAAGGAGATTCAGGGTAGGTGGGGACACAGTGAAACAGTTCCCAGTCATCCAAGCTCATGTTTTATTTTCAAGATCTGCTTATGTGTTTTGTTCAGAGTGAAACTGTGGTACTGTTTTTTTTTTTTTTTGGTCTGTGTGCTAATTTATTTTGTCCTGTCGTCTCAGTTTTAATCCATGTTAATTATTACCCTTCTTGCATATGGTGTTGGAAATAAGTACAGCTAATTGGTTTAGATACATTCGTTTCATGGAAATACCTTCAAAGAACAGGAATGGAAAGGCTGCATTTGTCTCATGAAAGATGGATCATTATGAAAGCATTTTCCGTTGGCTTCATCTGATCCATTCTCAGATCCTAACATTTCCCGTGCTGATTTTAGAGTTAATGGTAGCAGTTCCTGCCTTTGTTATCCTCTTCTAGTGTGGGTCTGTCTGTATGTGTTATGATTTGTGGTAAAGCTCTTTGCCTTCTTCCCCCTTTCTAGCCTTTAACTTCCTTTAGGCAAAGGAAAGGTGGCTCAACTTCCAGTTCCCCTTCCAGACGCCGAGGGAGTCGATCAAGGTCACGCTCCCGATCCCCTGGTCGACCACCTAAAAGTGCCCGCCGATCTGCTTCTGCTTCCCACCAGGCCGACATTAAGGAAGCAAGGAGGGAAGTGGAAGTTAAATTGACTCCGCTGATTCTGGTACTTGTGTTTATCCTTATACAGCCTTTTGTCTTCCGCTTTATGTATATATTTACTCAAGTTACTTGCAGTTAATAATATTAAAATGTCACTGAAACATCAAATCTAAGTTAATGACTTTGGGAGTTTTCATATAAAACAAATGTTTGGAATAGAAAGTTTTAAATACCAATGGAAAAGAATGTCCTTCAGTTACCAGAAATGCTATTTAATATTTTAGTTTTTAAAAAAGCAGTGTTCAAATTTGAAATAGATGTAGCTTGTAGATTGAACTGCGTAAGGTTTTTACAGTGTATAAAAGTTCATATCATGTATGAAATGGTAAGACAAACCTGTATTACGGAAACATTCTTACTCTTAGCGTCATTATACTTTATCACTTTACCTATTCAAAGATGATTTTAGTGGAATTACTTTCAAGATGTAAGCTTTGAAATATCAGGGTGCATGGAGCCTGTAGATCTTGTACAAATAGTATTTTAGATAGTAGACCAAAGACAAAGTATGTTAAGTAAAAAGAATAAAAGTAATCTTCTATTCACTTAATGTTAACCTCTTTTCTGGATAGAAGGCACACAGACTTTGAGACAGAGTCTTGCTCTGTCACCCAGGCTGGAGCACAGTGGCGCAATCTCAGCTCACTGCAAGCTCCGCCTCCTGGGTTCACGCCATTCTCCTGCCTCAGCCTCCCGAGTAGCTGGGACTACAGGCGCCCACCACCATGCCTGGCTAATTTTTTGTATTTTTAGTAGAGACAGGGTTTCACCGTGTTAGCCAGGATGGTCTCGATTTCCTGACCTCGTGATCCACTCGCCTCGGCCTCCCAAAGTGCTGGGATTACAGGCGTGAGCCACTGCGCCCGGCAACAGACTTTTAATAAACTTTAAAAACTGGATTGTATACATACTGCTCAGTAGTCAGCTTTAAGACATTTTAAAATATTGGGATAACCTTTCAGAGTGTATTTTTCTACATCATTTTCGTTGTTGTATTCTATAGTACGGATATATGGTAAATTGTATACATGTAACTTAATCGTTAAAGTCACCTCTGTCAATGATAGACATTTAGTGTTTTTCCTTCCATATTTTCACTGTTACAAACAAGTATTTTTATGTAACATCTGATTATTTCCTTAGGATGGATTCTTACAAGTGGAACTGCTAGGTCAGCTGTATGGTGCAGATTTGAGGCTTTTAATACATATTGCCAGATTGCATCAAGAAAGTTTATAGTAGTATCAGTGTATGAATGCTCAGTTTCTCATTCTGAGTATTACAATTTTTTTTTTTTTTTTTTTTTTGGAGAATGTGGCTGTCAGACATTTTCAACTTACTGTTCTAACTTATATTTTGAATTCGAACATTTTAACTATTAGTGGCTCTCTTTACCACCCCGGGACTCCAGGAGCAGATGCTGTGTGATACTTTGTTATCCTTTCATTTTTAATATTTAGTGACTGCTATATTTTTACATTGTAATTTTACAGTCCGGGTGTCACAAGAACCACAGAAGCTTTGCTTCTTACTGGTAGTGCCTTGGGCCTACTGTGTGTTGCATAAGTACCCACTATTTCTTAGTTTTCCATTATGGGCTGTTTTGGAGCAGTGAATGTCTTTTTGAATGTCTTTTGTTTTTTATCCAGTTAATGAACTAATTTACCAATTTTTACTTTCTCTGTCTTTCATAGTAAATACCCCTAAAATCTATCAATGAAATTATAACATTCAGTCTGATTACGTGAAAGATGAAAGTTTTTTTTTTTTTTTTGAGGCGGAGTTTCATTCTTGTTGCCCAGGCTGGAGTGCAATGGCGCGGTCTTGGCTCAATGCAACCTCCGTCTCCGGGTTCAAGAGATTTTCCTGCCTCAGCTTCCGAAGTAGCTGGAATTACAGGTGCCCGCTACCATGCGTGGCTAATTTTTTTGTATTTTTAGTAGAGACAGGGTTTCACCATGTTGGCCAGGCTGGTCTTGAACTCCTGACCTCAGGTGATCCACCCGCCTTGGCCTCCCAAACTGCTGGGATTACAGGTGTGAGCCACTGTGCCTGGCCAGATGAAAGATTTTATGTAGAAATCTATCCAATATTTCAGAGACTGGGAAATTCTAGTCAGTTTTATTCCTTTTCATTTTTAACAAAATGAGGGTTAAATTCGTCAGAATTAAGGCTGTGAAAAATCTTGTTTTATTGCTTGATTCCAAAACAGTAAGTTTTTACCATCATGTTTCTTTTTAATAAGTTACAGTTCTTTTGATTAAATGTTTATATTCTTCAATTTAGAAGCCATTTGGAAATAGCATCAGCAGATATAATGGGGAGCCTGAGCATATTGAGAGAAATGACGCACCTCATAAAAATACACAGGTGGGAAAGTGTTCCCTTTCATCTTGGTTGTTTTTTTTTTCTTTTTTTTGGTTAAAAGTGACTCTCCCTTGAGAAGCACATTGAAAATTGTAATATTTTATAACCTGTTGTAAAATTCTGTCCTTAAATTAAGACTGAATATAATTTCACAAATTTATTCTTACTAGTGTATAGCTGTATTGAGATGCTGAAAGAGTTAATGCAGTAGCATTAATGGTAATTGTTCACTGCAGATATTTAATTTTTAAATTTTTCATTTAGGAAAAATTCAATTTGTCACAAGAAAGCAGTTACATAGCAACACAGTATAGCCTTCGTCCAAGAAAAGAAGAAGTCAAATTAAAAGAAATAGATTCTAAGGAAGAAAAATACATTGCAAAAGAACTGGCAGTGAGAACCTTTGAAGTGACCCCCATCCGGGCAAAGGACTTGGAGTTTGGAGGAGTACCTGGTAGGCCTCAGAGCTGGGCCCAGAGAGGGCAGGTGGGGTGAGCTAGGGGTGGTTGCCACAAGGTGAACTGGAAAGGCCTCTCTGAAGACATCTGAGGCAGGCAAGGTAATGAGCCTGGTGGGAACCTGTGGAAGAGCCTTCCAGAGAAGGAACAGTGGGTGCAAAGGCTTGAGGTGGGAGCATTTTGAGGGATTATGGAGTAGAAAGGATGCCATTGTAGCTGTGTTTAAAACTTTTAGCAGTCTGTTCAGAGGTTTTGAGCACAGAAGTACAAAGAAGTGATAAAGGAAGGTTGATCTGGGAGTTTGTATCGCATAGATGGTTACTTATCAGGGAGAGAGAGCTCTGCTAATAATCAGACCTGAGGCGGCAGGGGCCAGCAGTGGGCCTCAGCTGCCTGCATAAAATGGGATCCCGGAGGCTGCCCTACCTGCTAGGCAGGTTGATTGTGAGGGTCAAAGATCTGAAGTGTGCAGAGTTTTGGAGTTACTAAGTGGGTGGAACTGATGAAATTTTATGAGCTAGTAAAAGAAAAGACTTCTTGTCTAAATGGCTCAAAATCCTGCATGGCTTAATTGCTTTGTATTTTGTTATAACCTTTGGCTAGCTGGCCTGTTACAGATGCTGTCCAGCATCACTTAAAATTTGCACACATTACATGAACGTGACACTATTTTAATTGTTAGAAACTGAGGAATATAAAGTTTTTTGTTAAGATTAGGCTGATAGTTTTTAGATGTTCTGATCTTCAGTTTGCTGGAGTTTCAACACATTCGCTCCTTAGTGGTTGGAGGTCAAATGTTTTAGAGCTTGGTTTCTGAGGTGGGTGTAGCTATTCAATGTTGGACCTCTTTCTTTTTTTTTTATTTTTATTTATTTATTTATTTTACTACTTTGATGCCCATGGTTGCCAGGCCACCAGAGGTGACAGGTAGAGATGGGAGTTTTTGATGGTACATTAGAAATTGGTTTCAGACAGTTAGCCAGATAACGAGTTCTGATCTTAACAAATCTAACATGATTCTTAAATAAATAAACCAGATTGAAATTTGAGCCTCGAATGTTCATGAATTGTTTGCAGGTGTGTTTCTCATCATGTTTGGCCTGCCTGTGTTCCTCTTCCTGTTGCTGTTGATGTGTAAACAGAAAGATCCCAGTCTTCTGAATTTCCCTCCTCCTTTGCCAGCTTTGTATGAGTTATGGGAAACCAGAGTATTTGGGGTCTACCTCCTGTGGTTTTTGATTCAAGTCCTGTTCTACCTACTGCCAATTGGAAAGGTACGTTTATGGTAATTCTGTTTTGTTTTAATAAGATGAGGTCTCACTATATTGCCCAGGCGGGTCTCCAACTTCTGGGATCAAGTGATCCTCTTGCCGCAGCCTCCTGAGTCGCTGGGACCACAGGCCTGTGCCATGCTGCCCAGCCTTAGAGTAGTTTAAAGGTTAAAGGCTGTTGTTGGTCATAATTCCCAAAACTTAGTTCATGAAGCCATTTCTCTTGTGCTGTCTGTATAACACTTGCTTATTAAGAGGAACTTAAAAAAAAATCTGATTGAGATTTCTTGTGTAACTTTTCAAACCAAATAGAAAAGAATAGGCTATTTTGCAAAGTAGCCAACTCTCAGTGGAGGTTGCTATGGAAAAAAAATTCACTCTTAGTATGTGTCATTTCAGATGCAGCATTTTAAATGATTAATTGATAGGCTACTGGGCTCAATGGACTTTAGTCTACATCTTTTACTTTAAAAAAGTATGAAAAGTTTCTAATTTTCATCTCTTTCAGAAGCTTGTTGTCAAGAACATTTTACGTTGTTTTCAGATTCCTGCAATATCTTTAAAATTTGTCTCTCCATTGCTAAGTGTAGTGTTTTCTTCTTTCAGTAGAATCCTTTACTTGGATATATTTAAAGAAACATGAGATTCCCTAAGTAATAAATAATTTATTTAAAGATCTTATTCTTAGGGCTTTGCAAGTTTGCCAACTGTCTGTAAACCAAAGGATCGGTTTTACTGGTGAATGCCAGTGATAGGAGGGTAGAGCTGCAGGCTTAATACTGTGGAGTGAGACCATAACTTTAGTGGCTCTAGCAAGGATTTTTGTGATAAAGACCTTCAGTCATTTCTACGGTAAGCCTCTACAGTTAAATTCAGATTCATTTAGGGTAAGGTGATTTCAGAGTATCAAGGAAAGCAGTTTTGGTGTTTAAAGTCATATATGTATATACTCATAGACTAAAGTGACTAAAAGCATATATATTAAAATATATATTAATATTATGCAGTCATCCCTTGATATCCTTGGGGAGTGGTTCCAGGACCTCCTGTACATACCAAAATCTGAGGATGCTGAAGGCCCTGATAAGAAATAGTATAGTATTTGCATATAACCTGTGTACATCTTCCTTGTATACTTTGTTACCTTTAGGTTGCTTATAATACCTAATTCAACGTAAGTGCCATGTAAATAGTTATCATACTGTATTAGGGAATAAGGACAAGAAAAAGAAGTCTGTACATATTCAGCTCAGATGCAATTTTTTCCGAAATATTTTGGATCTGGTTGGTTGAATCCATGGATGTGGATCCCGTCGATACGGAGGGCTGACTGTATATTTGGATCTATATATTCACAGATTAAAGCCTAACACAGCATTTACTAGACTCCTTTAATAGATAAGGATCATCTGAAATTAGCATGTGGCATTTTACTAATCCTGTGATCTCAAACAGCTTTTACGTTTCTCTTGGGAGAGGAGGAATGCTAGCTAATGAAATCTGTAGCTAATGATAGGATAAAGTAGTTTAGCCCAGAGCAAATGATACTATATTTATATTTTACAGTTTGAAATGAATTGCTACATTTCTGAATAGTTATTTTGTGGGGTAAAACGTGGCTGCATTGGGCAAGTGGACTTTTTACTCAGCCAGTTCTGTTGGGTACCATGCCTGTGGGTATCTCTGTGCTGAATGCTGTGAGTGATGCCGAATGAAGAGAGGAGATGGTTCTGATGCATGATGCGTGCTCACAGTCTCTCTCTCTTTTTTTTTTTTTTTTTCTTGAGACAGGGTCTTGCTCTGTTGCCCAGGCTGGAGTGCAGTGGTGCAATCTGCAACCTCCTCCTGGGCTGAAGTCATCTTCCCACTTCAGCCTCCCGAGTAGCTGGGACCACAGGCGCGTGCCACCAGACTTGGCTAATTTTTGTATTTTGTATTTTTGTAGAGAGGGGATTTCACCATGTTGCCCAGGCTGGTCTCCAACTCCTGGACTCAAGTGATCCTCCCACCTTGACCTCTCAAAGTGCTGGGATTACAGGCATGAGTCACCACACCTGGTTTCTCACAGTCTCTTATTGCAGATAAAAGAATCACATGAAATGGTTAAATAACTGGATGGGCAATATATATATAATATATAGCAGAGCAAGTAAGCATATGAGTATGCGTCATCAAATAGCACTTGGGTCATAGTAGAGTGGATAAACAGGGTAGAGCCCAGTTGAAAAGGACCCCACAAATGGAAGACAATGGAATCATACTGTTACTTTGTAAGAGTATGGTAGCCATTGGTAGATGTTTGAGCTAGGGATCCACTACATATAAAGGTATTTAAGCACATTTAGTCTTGAGGTGGTACACAGGAGTGGCAGGGAGCGTGGCTGTTGCAGTTGCTTGGTCCTACACTAGGAAGTCATTACTGAATTTGTATTTAAGATAAATTCCTGAAGGTGGAATTGCGTCATTAAAGGGCTTGCCACTAGGGTTTTTGAAACATATTACTAAATTTCCCTGTTACAAGATATCTTCCTTCTTGGGCGTGTTGAAAATTAAGTGATATTAGAATATATATATATGTGTGTGTATATATGTATATATGATGGTGATGTGCTTAGTAAATTTGTAAATTTTTTTTCTTTTAAGGTTGTAGAAGGAACGCCTCTTATTGATGGAAGAAGACTCAAGTATAGATTAAATGGTGATTTTCTTTTTTTAAGACTCAAATTGATGATTTGATAGCTTAAACTTCTAAGTGTTAAACTCTTTGTTCAAGCTGATTAGACCAGAGTAGTAAGTGATAAATTATTTCTTAGTAGTTGGAAGAGCAACTGTTTATACCTGTAGCCAACTTGTATAAATTATGCCATGTAAAGTAACATAGCCTCTTAGTCACTCTTGTCCACTCTCCAGTTTTATTTTCTTAATAGTGCTCATCACTGTTAGAAATCATTGCACTTGTCTAGGATTTTATCACCTGAGGTGTTACACGGTTGCGGGCATCCAGCCCACTCCTGCTGCGTGAGCTGCTCTTGTCCTTGCTCATGTCCTCTGGGCTGTCCCTTGAATATTCGTCACACACACTTCCTGGGCCTTTGCCTGGAGAACTTACCCCCAAACGTCTGACACCTGCATCTTCACCTCCATCTGTCTTCTGCTGAGAGAAGCCTTCAGGTCCCTTTCTCTCCCCTGCTCTGTTTTGTTTTTCTGTCTGACATTTGTGCCTCCACACATCAGTGTATTTGTCTCCTCATTAGGGTCTCTCCACTAGAATGTGGCTTCATGGGCTAGGACTTGGCTATGTTCATTGTGACACCCTTGGTGCTAGGAAAATGGGCATATAGTGGGTGCTTATTCATATGTGAGTGCTGGATGGATGAGTTGTGAGCTTGCTGGGCAGCTCAATAAATGGATAGACCTTGCTCCCTGTGGGTCCGGCACCTCGCACTATAAGAGCATGTGCTGAGTGCATCAGTCCAGCTTTGTCATTTGAAGACTTTGGCAAAGTACAGATCTATTTTGTAGTCATCCTTGAATGATTTTCCATTTGACAAGATGGAGTAGAGTGTTTTCCTTTTCTTGAGAATTACATTATATATTGTAATGGTTGAACTTTTTATCCTTTCAATTCTTCATTTTTTAACTTTGGATACTTTGTTTAGAGACTTACGCAGCATCTACTCTGTCTGCAATCACTCCACTGGGTTCTAAAGGGGAAGCCAAAGATAGTTTAGACACCTTCTGCCTTTTAGTGCCAGTCATGTGATAAAACGTCTCCCTCAGCTCCAGAGTCTGACCCCTGGTGGGTGCTTAATACTTATCGTTGGTATTGCTAGACTTTTTGTTGCTTTTACCAAATTCTTTGCTGATGGAGCAAGTTTTAGAACCTTTGGCACCCTCCCTCCCTCTGGTGGTTCTCTTACCACACCAGGGAAGGTGAGTCTGGGGTGAGGTGGGTTGTTGACTTTGCCGCCAGGTCCTTTGATTTCAGTGTTTTGTGTGTTTCTCTGTAGGTACCAATTCTTTTCTAAGTAGTCTTGTGTTATATTTTCACTTCCCTCTGAGGGGTGTGGTACATTCAGAGACTGAGCACAGCACTTGGACATGGAGCTCTTGGAGCCAGTGGGGGAGTGGCTGGCCAAGTTGCTTGATCCTTTTTAAAAATTTCCTCATCTAATTACTCTGGTTCAAGTATTGAGATTTCTTTTTGAGATTTTACGATTATTAACTAAGGAGGTTCCTAAGACATTTTGGATGATTATTTTTAATCCACATAGGCTAGAGAGCAAAAGACTGCTTTATCTAACCATTCTTTTTTAAAATATACATTTTATGAAAGGTAAATGAATATTTTCAAAAGTCAGAATTTAGAAGTTATTGTTTGGAGTATTTGTGGAAAATGTGGATTCAGATAATTTGAGACAACTATTTTACTTTACAAAAGGTTTGGTTTTAGAATTCTCATATAAATAACAGCTACCTCTTTTTTGCTTTTGACCATTTATCCAAATGTGATTTGATGACTTTTTAGGATCACAGCTCTTTGAGGCACTCAGCTCCTTTGAAAGCAAAACTATTTCTTTAGCCAAAAGAAAAAAATTGGATCTTCCAGTGAGCCTTTCTATGTGGCTGCAGGACTAGCCCGGAACGAGAGTTCTGTGGAGCCTCACAGGGCGGGTGCTTTTTAACTTGGCATTGCACGTGAATGTCCCCGCCTGCTGTCCCTACCCCCCAGGTACTCGCAGTCCCCTGCCTAGCCTCGGGCATTTGTGTTGTGGCATCTTTTCTGCGGGTGGCATGTTAAGATCTCTGTTCTGGATGATAGAGTTTTACTAGAATCTTTTGAAACCATTATTGGCAACTTGGTTAAGTATAAATATTTATAATTTTGTAACTACCAACCTGGCTCGGTGCCTGACCCCTGGTGGGTGCATAATACCCTCCCCTTAGGTAATGGCATTAGACTTTAAAATATGTGTTTGGCCCAGCTCTGTTAATAATTAGCCATTTGACTTTGTGCCTGAGTTTGGATTGTGGGGATTTTCAGGTTGCACTTTTTGTCTGTTTTCCCTTAATTAAATGCAAATAATGACCATTTGAACTGAAAAAGAATCAATATGTTAAACTATTTGGAAAGTTCTACAAGAGATAATGGCATGTATATTGAAAATTATACCTCAGACATTGCTTATTTGCATATTTGTGTGTATTTAGTCTGAATAATGAAATTAAGACTTTAAAAATGAACATTGCATTGTTTCATAGTGGCGTAAGTTTCATGTGAGCCTTGGGTTAATATTAATTTTCCACTTCCTTTTTTTTTTTTAAAGGATTCTATGCTTTTATCCTGACATCTGCAGTCATCGGAACATCTCTCTTCCAGGGTGTAGAGTTTCATTACGTGTACAGTCATTTTCTTCAGTTTGCACTTGCGGCCACTGTTTTTTGTGTGGTCTTGAGTGTGTATCTCTACGTGCGCTCTTTGAAAGCGCCCCGGAATGACCTGTCGCCTGCCAGCTCTGGTGAGCAGTGATGAATTGCATGTTGGATGAATGCGTCCCAGAGCCCTCCAGCAGCCATTTCCAGATTTGAATAGATTGCTTTTTTTCTAACTTCATTTTTGGGAAATGAAGAGAAGTAAGAAAAAATGAAAAGATGAAGAAAAACGTTAAAGAGATATGAATTTAAAGGAAGAAAATATTTTTGTTTTACCTTCATACTTTCTTACTCATTTCTTTTTTTTGCAGTTGCTTGATGACAGTAAGACGTTTAGTAAACTTACAGGCATTTTGACTTATGACAAATATTATTTCTTTGTCCAAAATAGTAAACACTCTTTAAAAAACAAAAAACAACAGAGGTTACTGGCCGGGTGAGGTGGCTCATGCCTGTAATCCCAGCACTTTGGGAGGCCAAGGCGGGCGGATCACCTGAGGTCAGGAGTTTGAGACCAGCCTGGCCAATATGGTGAAACCCCATCTCTACTAAAAATACAAAAATCAGCTGGGCGTGGTGATGCACACCTATAATCCCATCTCCTCGGGAGGCTGAGGCAAGAGAATCGCTTGAGCGTGGGAGGCGGAGGTTGCAGTGAGCCGAGACTGTGCCACTGCACTCTAGCCTGGGCCACAGAGCGAGGCTCCATCTCAAAACAAAACAAACAAAAAACAAGAGAAACGAGAGGTTACAAATTGGTTGATGCTGACCTAAAGTATTTCAATATAAAAAAATGTCGCCTATCTAAAAAAAATGGAGTGTAAAGTCCTTTGGGGGGGCCCCCATGATTTTGGTTAACTTTTTTAAGAAACCTGGGCCCCTGGCTCCCCCAAAGGCTGGAGCAACTGCCTTTTCAGTTGGGCAGGCATCTCCTGGTTCCCCTCGTCTGTGCCGTCCCGTCTGCCTCTCACCACCAGAGCCCTGCTCAGGCTCTTGCAGGCAGTGGAATTGTGAGCCTGGATGGTGTGCGGCAGTGCCGTTGTAAAGCCTCCTGACTGGGTTTGGAATGCTGTTTGGGTAAACACTTTTCCTTTCTCAGGAAATGCTGTCTATGATTTCTTCATTGGCCGTGAATTAAACCCTCGAATTGGTACTTTTGATCTCAAATACTTTTGTGAATTGCGCCCCGGATTGATTGGATGGGTATGTCTGGTTTTTTTTCTTCTAAATTTCAATTCAATAGGTCTAATTAACTGCTAGAAAGAAATGTAGACCATTCAAAAATAAGCAGTGGGTGGTATATTTTTAGGGATAATTATGGCTTTCCATAAATCTATCAAAATACTTTCTTGTAAGTATTTTCCAGAGGTTTAAGATGCCCTGTTACAGGTTATGACAAATTAAATAACTTTTCTTTGCTTTATTTTTATTATATCAGTTTATATTTATGTAGGAAAGTGATAGTGTGGATGAATTAATGTAAGAAAAAATGTATTTTCCTCCTTTTTAAATTTTACCTAGTTTTAGGCTTGGAGTTGCAGATACAGAGCAAAGAGTTCCCTTCCACCCTTCATTCTGTTTCTCACAACATTAGCCTTGGAGGAAACCGTAGTGTAGTGATGAAGAACAGCAGATTAACATAGTGACAGCATTAGTTACCAAGTCCACAGGCCTCATCGAGTTCACCAGTTTTTCCGCTGTTGTCCTTTTTCTGTTCCAGGAACCTCGACAGGACTCC
Organism: Pan troglodytes; assembly: GCF_028858775.2. Taxonomy (NCBI): domain Eukaryota; kingdom Metazoa; phylum Chordata; class Mammalia; order Primates; family Hominidae; genus Pan; species Pan troglodytes. The sequence goes on from NC_072398.2 coordinate 23,882,741, forward strand.
ACAATACATTTAGTTGTTATTCCTTCTTAGTCTTCTCTAGTCTAATAGTTGTTTAGGCTTTCCTTGTCTCTCATGACCTTGATACTTTTTGGAAGGTACTGGTTGGTTATTTTGTAAGTGTCCCTCAGTTTGGGTCATTCCAGTGTTCTCTTTGATTGCGGTAAAGTTACCCACTGTGACAGGAACACAGAAATGATAGCTGTGTCCTTCTCAGTGCATTGGGTCCAGGGGCCCATGGTGCTGAGATGTCTTATTCCTGGTGGCGGGTAGGAGTTACGGTGGCGTCTGCCAGGTGTCTCAGCTGTGAAGCTCACTCATGCCTTTGTAGTGCTAAGGTCTCTGGGGAGGTGCTTTGAGGCTATATACTTTCCCCTTTTGTTTCAGGTGGTTGTTAACTTGGTGATGCTTTTGGCTGAAATGAAAATACAGGACCGCGCTGTTCCATCCTTGGCCATGATTTTAGTTAATAGTTTCCAGCTTCTCTATGTGGTGGATGCTCTCTGGAATGAGGTAATTAATTTTAAGAGCCAAGGCCTTGGAGTCAGATGGCTTTGAGTGGGTGAGTGACCTGTCAGAGCCTCGGCTTCTTGCACACAAAGTGAGGGGAGCATGGCCTGCCTCCAAGGCTGCTTGTGAGGAGGACGAGGCCATCCATGTGAAGCTGACGAGGGAGCACTGACAGGTGGGAAGTTTCTAGGCATTTGGGAGTGCTTCGGTGTTTATCAGCTGTCCTTGTGTTTAAAAGTAATATTCTAAATATTTAAGATTGGTGGATCTTGGTTTTGTTTTTGTGGGTGGTGGTAATTATGGTATCACATGAAAATGGATGGATTACTACTAAATTAGAATGGTGTTTCTTGGACTGTCAAGAGTCACCTAGTTTTTAAATAATGGGGGAGATGTTTTATTGTTAATGTTTTAAAATACAAAGACTAGCTCTAATTAGATGAATGTAAAATCAGAAATCAAGATGCATTGAGGAAACCAGTTGAAATAAGGCTAAGTTTCCATCTTGTGTCTTTTTTCATACATTGATTAGTCTTTCTACTAGTTGAAGACTGGTAAATGTTTTGTTTTCTCTGTCTCAGCCAGCATATTTAAAAAATTTTGTCTTCCTCAGGCTTATTTTACAAGTATTTTATCGTATTTACTGTTATCTTTGTAATTATCTCCAAATTCCAACTCTAGTTTTCTTTCCATATTAAAAACAAATCTGGCAGCTCTACATCATAATGTTCCAAAACAAGTTTTAGTGACAGTCTGTTGAGACAATCTGCTGACATTTTGAGAGAAGACCTTTTCTCTTTGAGCCTGGAACATTAAAAAAAATTATATTATTTGGTCATCAATACTATGTATCTCCCCCACCCCTGCTGGCTGGTCTTTAATTTTGGCCTTCTATGCAAAATTGCAGAGAACATTTGGTCAGAACAACTTCGCAAGTTTAATATTGGTGTTTCGATGATCTCCTTGTTATTTAGGAAGATTAGGGCCACTTTGAGGTAAACCTCAATTACAAGCGGTGGGATTAGTGCTATCCGCTAATTACGGGTTCCTGTTGCGCTCCTACCACTTCACAGACCCTGGCTCAGAGCTTGGGAAGCTGTGAAGGTGGTGATAACACTTCAAATTGACTTTAAAAATTCCAAGTCGACCCAAAATTAAACATGTTTTTGAAATTAAAAAACAACTATTTTGTAAATGCACTTACTATTACCAGTGTAGCTTTGTTTGCTGTTACAGAATGAATCGCCAAAAGAGCATATAGATTACAGTTTGCAAATCAAATGATATTTCACAGTTGTGCTCACCTCAGAGGCTTCTTTAAACCTTCCTTTCTAGTAGCTTTCCACTGATCAGTGATTATTTCTTCTGGTTTCTTCTATTACTAGCTTTCTGCCATGTTGTGGTTGTCACTTTTTAATTGGCTTAGAAGTTGATATTTTCTATAGATTTAGCCAAACATTGACTTGTGTTAAAAGAAAATTTTTTGCATCTTAAGGCAAAACGCTTAATGCAATATTAACATAGCCCCAGGGGTAGAGAACTAGAGTTAGGAAATTGTTTTCTGTCTGTTCTCAGTATCTCAGCCAGATGATAATAAGCTTCTTGAGGAAAGATTGTATTTTATGATTTCTTCAGCATTCTGGCATGCCACTGGGCAATTAGCAGATGCTTAATAACTTCTGTCAGGTCACTTGATAGAAATCCCTCTGTATTCAAGAATGTGCTATACCTTAAGAAAACTGAGACTACCTGTTTAAATATGCATGATCCTTCCTCTGAGCCGTCCTGTGAAAGCCTTGGGGCTCAGGAGCTGGTGGGGCTAAGGTCCTCCCCCGACCCGGCATTGGGTGCTTACCCTTTGCCCTCTCACTGCCACTCACCACACCTGCTTTTATCTGCTCCCACCAATTTGTCACCTTTATCCTCTTTTGGACCAGGAATCAGATCACAGGCCTTGAGAGAGAAGAATAAGACACTCTTGGGGACAGAAAGTTAAAACACCGTGTGTCCTCACTTATATGTGGGCGCTAAAAAAGTTGATGTCATAGAAGTATAAAGTAGAACAGAGGATATGGGAAGGTGGGAAGGGTAGGGGGAAGGGAAGGATAGGGAGAGGTTTGTTAAAGGATACAAAATTACCACTCGATAGGAGGAGTAAGTTCTAAGTTCTAGTATTCTATACCACTGTAGGATGACTATAGTTAACAGTGATACATAGTTTCAAATAGCTAGAAGGATATTGAATATTCCTAACACAAAGAAAGAGTGTGTTTGAGATGATGGATATGCTAATTACCCTGATTGGATTACTATATATTACATGTATTGCAACATCACTGTGTACCCCATAAATATGTACGATTATTATATGTCAATTTTTTTTTTTAAAGAGAATAAAGTACTCTGGTAACTAAAGAGTATAAGCCTAAGGAGCTAGATTTTGTGAGATTGGTTTTTCTGTTTCATGTGACATCTGTTTTTCTGTTCCATGGCCTATTTGCTTTCTTTTCTGGAAAAAAATGCTATTTGGAGGTACCACTCTTTTTCTTTAACGTAGAACTTTGATTCTCCAACAGAGCTTATACTGGCTAATATTTCTACATCAGTGGTCTGTACTGAGGTTCTGGGTAGTTTAGAGATTCCCTTAGGCCAGACCTTCAGAGTGTTGACCTTGGTGGTGTTTCCGTATTCTAGAGTCTGGCCTGCCCGTATCCTGGTCCAGAGGCGATCTGGCTCATGCTAACCAAATCACCAGGGAGTAATGCACTTTTATTAATTTACATGAGAAGCGAAGCTGTCAGTTCACCATGTTGCCAGGCAGCTTAATTTCTTCTGTGGAAAATGCACATGAAATGCCAGATTATGAACAGAAATTAGATTGGTCCATGTGGAATTGAAACAAAAAGAGTTGGTGATCTTATTCCTTCAGCAAGCATATTTTGAACACTTCTCTCCATGGCGGGCACTGTGCTAGGTACTGGGGTGGCAAAGGTGAAAACACACAGCCTCTGTCTTTTAGAGGCTTTTAGTGTAGTGAAGAGTGACTAGACAAGTACAGTAACCCAATTACTGCAGCCTACTGGTGGGTGGTGATATCTGAGAAGTGCCCAGGTCTGAGCAGCAGGTCAGGAGAGCAGCAGAGGGTGTAGGGCCTATGTGGAGGTTGGAGGAGGGGTTGCCAGCAGAGGGGAGGGCCTGGGCATGGGGGCATGGGAGATGCTTTAGAGATCTGTTATCTCCAGAGCATGAGTGAGAGGCTGGCGTGACAGGAGAATGTGACGGCAGAAAGACCTAGCAGGCCAGGGGAACCAGATCTCTCTCCCCTTTAACAAAAAAATGTTGGTTGTGGACCCGCCCATAGCACTTTTTACATTTGCCTGTAAACTAGTACTTTATTTGAATACTTTAAACACAGAAGCTCCTTCTCCCTTTCCCCGTCTGTATCCTTATAGGAAGCGTTGTTGACGACCATGGACATCATCCACGATGGATTTGGATTCATGCTGGCTTTTGGAGACTTGGTGTGGGTTCCCTTTATTTACAGCTTCCAAGCCTTTTATTTAGTCAGTCATCCAAATGAAGTGTCTTGGCCAATGGCTTCTCTAATTATTGTTCTGAAACGTGAGTATTAATTTTAGTCTCAGTTTAATTTATTAAATATTATGTACTGAGGCTTTTATGCCCTGCTGTCTACATACTTGAAACATGCCATTTTGAATGGCCAGCATTAGCTCAATTTGAAGCCATTTATGATGAGTAATAAAAAATCTGCATTTTGCAAAGAGAATGGATGGTTCATACTTGGGTTCTCAGTAGTACTTGAAACAGATTATTTTAAACCATCTTGCTTTTAAATTTAATAAATTTAAGTTGTTTTAATTTGTTTTGGTAACCATATGTCTTTTCTCTTGAGTGCCTGCTTTTTCTGGTAGGCATCTTATAAAGTAAGAAGATTTGTCTTGCCTTCATAGAGCTCACATTCTAACAGGAGAAATAAGACATTCCTGCCTTGCTGTGAGGTGTGTGAGTGAGCACTAAGAGGGGCTTAGATGACGGGTGTTAAAGATAGAGAGAACTTCTCTCTGGGGAGCGTTAGTGTGAACTTATCGGAGGATATGGTGTTCGATTTGAGTTTTAGAGGGAAAAATGGGATGGGGAGATCGAAAAGTCAGGCACTGGGAACAGCTCAGCAAGGGTGTGTGGTGGGGAAGTGTGAGATGAGGTTGGGAAAGACTGAGAAGTCCAGTTTGGCTGCAGCTGCAGTCCACCAGGGTCAGTCATGGATTTTACTTCAGGATGAATTTTCATTGTTCTTACACTGTTCATTAAACACTTCTACTAGAGGTTGGGCAGGGAAAATTAGCAGTGAACTGCAAATACAGATAGTTTTGCTACACAAGTTAGTATCTGTGGTAGAAGTTCAAACCATTGGTTAAAATTAAGATTTAGTTTCACCAGTGGTTTGGATGTCCATGTCATCCATTTTATTATTCAAGACAGTGTATTTTATAGTTCAGCTAAAAATGGGGAGTGTCTTAGTTCGTTTTGTGCTGCTCGAACAGAATAGCTGAGACTAGGTAATTTGTCATGAAGTTTATTTGGCTCATGGTTCTGGAGGCCAGGAAGTCAAAGAGCATGGTGCTGGAATCTGGCAAGACCCCTTCTGCTGCAGCATCCCAGGGTGGAAGGTGGAAGGACAAGAGAGAGTGAGGGAGGGCAAGAGAGAGTGAGGAAGAGCAAGAGGGGCTGAACATACTTTTATAACAAACCCACTCGAGATACTGAGCCCAGTCCTGTGATAGCCACATTAATCTGTCCATGAGGGCAGAACCCTCATGACCTAATCATCTCTTAAAGGTGCTACCTCTCCACACTGTTGCATCGAGGATTAAGTTTCCAACACATGAACTTTGGAGAACACATTCAAACCAAAGCAGGAAGTAAAGTTACTCTCTTACTAGTTTATTGAGGATCGACTATATAATAGTTAAATGTCAGTGATAGATTGATTTTTGACATTCTGAAATTTGGATAAAATTAGGAACTTATAGACTTACAGTGGGATTCAGCATGTATTTAAAGTGCAGGATGTTTTGGTGCTGATTCTAAGCTAGTGTTTGATAATAAAATGTTTGTGCCATGGCCAGTAGGTATAACTAACAGATGATATAGCTTGTAATTTTGATTATACTGAACTCTAGTATTGATTTTATTGTAATGTAGGCTATCTTAGATTTTATCTCTTTCATGGATGTAACTATATTTGTTTTGCCTTCAGAGCGTTTCCTAGGTGGATGATTAAAGTAGTGTGATAGATTTCGGAAGGGTTACCATCTTTTTACATAGTGGGATTTAGAGTTTTTGAGTTGTTCTTAAGAATCAGGCCAGGTGCGGTGGCTCATGCCTGTAATCCCAGCACTTTGGGAGGCTGAAGCAGGAGGATCTCTTGAGCCTAGGAGTCTGCTTTGGAAATTTCCTCAGAGCATAGAAATCATTTTTAAGAGAAATTACAGATGCTATTAAGCATTAGAGTATAACTAAGTTATTAACATAGGAAAATATTTTAAAATTGCAGTTTGTGGTTATGTAATCTTCCGAGGTGCAAATTCTCAGAAAAATGCATTCCGGAAAAATCCCAGTGATCCAAAGCTTGCACGTAAGTATTGATTTATGTTTATATTATATATATTACATGAAGGTTTTATTTTTCTTTTTGTCTCGACATCATTAAAAATGTACTTTTATTTTTATATAGATTTAAAAACCATTCATACTTCAACGGGAAAAAATCTTCTAGTCTCTGGATGGTGGGGCTTTGTTCGCCACCCCAATTACTTGGGTGATCTCATCATGGCCTTGGCGTGGTCCCTCCCATGTGGTAAGCATTTCAGAAGAGTGCTAGTTTGACCCTTTTAGCCGCCAGAAAGATGTGTGTGTGTGTCCTTTGTGTGGGACAGTGTGGCCAAGGTGGGTGTGAGTCTTTTTGTCGCCCTTTTCTACTGTGAGGTTGGCCTCTGTAGAAGCTCCTCTGGCTTCTGAGGGGAATTGGGAATTCACAGAGCCTGAAGTTTTACTTTAAGCCTAAAAGCAATATTTTAAGTTTTCAGCTGTGCCTGATAGCTTTTTTCTAAGTAGAATATATAGAAATTAATTCAGCTTCTTAATTCATGATTCAGTGTACATAGATTGGGAAAAACTTTGGTTTTTAAGAAGAGAAAGAGATTCTGTTTTTCTTTTTGTGTGTCTGGCCTCGTGGGGAGCTGGGGAAGCAGGGGAGCAGGGGGAGCTGTGGGAGCTGGAGGTGCTTGGGGAGCTGGGGTGTCAGGGGGAGCTGGAGGTACTGGTGGAGCTGGGGGAGCTGGGGGAACTGGGGGAGCAGGGGGATCTTGGGAAGCTGGGGGAGCTGGGGGAACTGGGGGAACTGGGGGAGCAGGGGGAATCCAGGGGAGCTGGTGGAGGTGGGGGAGCTGGCCCGTGCCTGCTGCCTGTTTGGTGGCCCAGCCTGTGGTGGAGGACAGCAGTTTTTCTTCTTTGCTGGGGGAAGAAGGGCGAGAAATGGAGAGATGTGTATTAACTATGAGGACAGATGTTTTGATTGTGATGGATTGTTAGAATGGATTCATCAGTCTTTGAGTAGCTTCTAATTTAGATACAACCTTCTGCCACTTCCCAGTGGGATTTTACAGACTTGTTTAATTATTCTCATCATTATTAGAGAAAATGAAGTACCTTGTGGTTCCATTTTTAGAGAGTTTGGGGGAAAGCAGGAAAAAATACATTGTAGTGATAATAAAAATATCTAATACTGTGTACTATTATTATCCACAGGTTTTAACCACATTCTGCCTTATTTCTACATAATTTATTTCACCATGTTGCTTGTCCACCGAGAAGCTCGTGACGAGTACCACTGTAAGAAGAAATACGGCGTGGCTTGGGAAAAGTACCGTCAGCGTGTGCCCTACCGTATATTTCCATACATCTACTAATGCTCTTCTGGCTTTTCTACAAAATACTCCTGCAATTCCAGCTGCCATTTGCAAAAACAAGGAAAAAAATCCGAAACTTTCTTTTGTTGCACTGACAGGGTCTGTAATTTTTTTTTTCTTTTTGAGTCAGGACTATAGAGCCGAGTAGTTGATCTTTTAATATAGCCGTGTTTACTTGTATTAAATTACAGTTAACATAGGAAAAATACAAGTAAGGATGTGAGAATTTGCATTTTAATGGGAAATTTTCAACCCTTAATCTGAAAACAGAAGACAGTCTTAATATAAATGTACTGTGAAGAATGCTATTGATGTTTATGGTTTCTGATTACTTTTCAAATTTTGATGTTTTTTTGCCAGTTGGCTTTTCTTAAATGAAAACACTGTTCCATTTAAAGTACATTTATGTTTTATTCAGTAAGAGAATAGAATTTTCATTTGTTTTTCTTTAAATCCTTTACTAATTATATAATTTGAAAGCAAAAAGAAGGGCCTATATTAAATGCTGAAAGTGAAAAGCGATGAGATTATTAGCAGACACTGCTTAAAGGAGACCATTTGTAGCAGTTGGCTTAACCTCAACTTCTAAAACTACATTGAAAATGTAAATACATAGCTTAGTTTTTTGTAATATATGGTGACTTCAGATTTTTTTGTACAGTATTTTGAATGTGAGATGATTGTCAGGACTAACTGTCTTTTTAACAAAACATTTTCAGTATTTTAAATAAAATTTTGTAAAGTAATGTGAATTAAAAATTTTGGAACAATTAGAATTCATTCACTATTGTATAGAAGATGCTGTTAAAACATAGGAAGGGTATTTTTCTTGATCCAAAGTTTGTGAATTTGGCTTTGCTACCTCAATTGCAGGTGTTTGTTTGCCTTTATAAACTGTTGCAAATAGAAAAAAAATAGAATAAGTATATATTTTTGGAGTAACATCAATATTTAAACATTTTTACACAGATCGGTGTTTGAAAATTTGCCATTTCAGGCTAATATTTTTATATATTTTTGACTTTTTAAAAGTTCATCAGTGTTTTTGCTACTGTTAAGCTTATGCAGTTTATACTGTATTTTTTATGTATCCTTTATATTTACCAAACATGACTCCCTGTAAAGGAGTGCTGTCTTAAAAACAACTGAAGGGGTTAAAGTCGTTTCTTTTAGTTTAATAGATGTGCATAAGGTAGCTTTAGCAATTAAATTCTAGTGAAGTTGATATAGTCTCATTTTTAATTGTCCTGTAATGGAACAGTAGCAAATTCACTAAACTTTTGTGTTCAGAGTTAAATTGTTCTCAGTACTTTCAATGTAGGGGAATGTAATAAACATAGTGTGTATGTTTGGGTTTTAATTACACATTTTATATATGAGCCATTCAGATATGCAGTGTTAATTCTATACTGCATTTGAAGTGTATGTAACTTAGCTTATGTTAATGCAGTCATGAAGTTGGTTTGCTCCAGCATCCGGTAGTCTTTAAACATTCTTTTAGTGAAATTGTCATTGTTTTATCAGTGCTAATGTGTGCAAGCAGTTTTTTTATTTTGCTTTTCACCTGGCATCAGAAAGTGGTGGCGTTTTCTGTACTGGATTACACCAAGGAAGCTTTTGGGAAGGAAGGAAGGACATTAAATTCTTTCCCTGGTAATGAAAAGAGCCCTTTATCAATACAGTGCTGCAATTTCTGGATATCAGCTACACTTTATTTTTAATTTTGTTTTTGACATGTTTATTTGGCAAATTTTATAATGAAGTTTTAAGTTGAAAATAAAATGTAGCAACATTTTGATCACTTTGGAGCCTTTTTTTTTTTCCCCTTTCTTGCTTGAAACTCTGAGATTTTTGGGACCAAGACAGGAGCCCTTAGATTCCCACCCCTGCCCAGCCTCCTGTTTTCCTAGGATCATCTGTTTGGGACCCCTGGCCAACTGCTGTTTAAGACTCTCAGAATGTTGGAACTCAGAGGGGTTCCAACTCCCAGAAAATGGTCATGTGTTTAGTATTTGCTGTTTGAGAAAATACAGAAATGCTAAAACTATTGTAGATCCAGTCATACTTTCAAATGCATTTGTATGAATCACAGAAGCATCTGTGCATTTGAAAGACAGTACGTGTGTGAGAGACACACACATGTACTGTGCCTGCTGACCATGCTTTAGTGCTTGTTTGGATTTCCAGTTGACTCTAAGCCTGAATTGTGAGATGAGATCAGACAGCTTCACCTCTCAATTCTTCCTGCTGCGATGTTACATTGTGACATTACATTGCAAAATGTAGGTGTGTCAGAATATGCACCAATACCAAGTATATGATTTATATTTTGGTGTTTAGTTTTGCACTGTTTGGAGCAAATGATGAAATATAGGATTTTAACAAAAGATACAAGGTGGAGTGTTTCTAGGTGCAATTTACTTAAATATAGATGGTACAGTTTCCTAGACAATTAAATACATGTTTTGTTCATGGCTGTTAAAAGAGTCTAGTGCTGGGTACAAGTCTCACCTTTTCTACCCCCCTTACTATGGAGAGAGGGGACTGTTGGGATCTTCATTTGTGTACACATGGGTTATGCTTTCTGCCCATGGACCATTGCCATGAAAAAGGGACAGTGAGATGTGGCTTCAAATGCTAGCTGTGCTCCCTCTTAGCAATGTGTGTGTGGGCAATTAATCTCTTTGAGCACTGGTTTCCTCATGTATAAAATCTGGCTGATACATCCACAGAGTATAGAGGGGCCTGAGGATGATATAGGAATTATTAGTGTTCAACATAGTGCTCAGTTATGATAGCCATTATTAGTAGAATAACATTCTTCCTATAGGAACATTGAATTTACCAAATTCTCAGGATTTGGCTTTTAGTGGTCAGAGAGGTCTAGTGAAGTCAGAACCATATTGCACTTTTTTTTTTTTTTTTTTAAAGAGATGGGGTCTTGCTTTGTTGCCCAGGCTGGGGTGCAGTGGCGTGATCATAGCTCAATGCAGCCTCAACCTCCTGGGCTCAAGCCATCCTCCTACCTCAGACTCTGAGTAGCTGGGACTAAAGGTGCCTCATCATGCCTGGCTAATTTTTTAAACAATTTTTTGTAAAGACAGGGTCTCATTATGTTGTCAAGGCTGGTCTTGAATTCCTGGCCTCAAGTGATCCTCTTGCCTTGGCCTCCCCAAGTGCCGGGATTACAGACATGAGCCACTGTACCCAGCCAGACTGCAATTTTTTTTCAAGACAGAGTCTTGCTCTGTCACTAGGCTAGAGTGCAGTGGCACAGTCTCAGCTGACAGCAACCTCTGCCTCCCAGGCTCAAGTGATTCTCATGCCTCAGCCTCCTGAGCTGGGATTACAGACCTGCGCCACCACGCCCAGCCAATTTGTGTATTTTTGGTAGAGATGGGTTTCGTCGTGTTGTCTAGGCTGGTTTCGAAGTCCTGACCTCAGGTGATCCGCCCGCCTTGGCCTCCCAAAGTGCTGGGATTACAGGTGTGAGCCACCACGCCCGGCCCAGACTGCACTTCTTTAAAGAGGAAGGCCCTTCTCTTTTGTTTCAGAAGTCTGCAGCTAGGTCAGCAGTGTAGTATTCTGTGTTTACTTAGAGAAGCCAGGGGAAGTATTCCAAAGATCTATTCTACATGTGTATATTTAGTTTATTGTATATAATTTTATAAATCACTTTTACCAAAAAGTTCATAAAGGCATGCCCTGATATCCTGCCAGGTGCTGTGGTTTTTACTGTTAGGAGAGTCAAATTTGCTGTATTCCGGGTTGTGCTGACCTGTACTAGAGCCCAACCACAGGGACATTGCACAGTCAGGTCTCATGTACTTAGAATAAAAAGCAGCTGCAAGATTCCCCTCTGTGTTGAAGTTTTCATGTACAAATGAAATAGACTGCACCTGCCCAGTCTGGCTGAACACACAAATATTTTATAAAGGGTGTTGACTACATGTGAATGTCTTGAAACATGTAAGTCTGATTAGAGTCAAAAATTAAAATGGTTTGATATGGACATTTATTTTTCATTCTTCTCACAAAGCAATGCAACCCGCATTGTGATCCAGTGACTAGGAGGTTTCTTCGTTGATAAATACACTGATGTTAAAAAGTTTGTTGGTAAACCGGTAGTTGCCAAAATTCTTGACCTCTCGGGTGTCTGGTAAACTGGGCATTCAAAAGCATAGAGTTCTGAATCTGTCTGGTTGGAAGCATTTGGTGTTTTGGTAGAAATCTTTAAAAAAAAAAAAATCCATTAAAATTGCATAGTTCAAGTGAATCAGTAGCTCACATTTTCTGTATGCTAGGCTTGAGGGATTTGTTATGAATTAGATACATTTAAGGTTAAATGGTTAATGTAACAGCATGTGGAAATTATACCTGGAGAATTTAAAGAGTATTATGGCTTTATAGTACATACTATTGAGAACATGGGATGTAAGTATAGCATCTACTTTAGATTTTAGTAATATTTTGGGAGATTTAAAATCTTTGTTGTCTGAGTATATTATCACATCTCCCTTGCAAAATTGTAGGGAATGGGAATAAGAGTGGTTTGTATATTACTGAAGGAACGCTCAGAGGTTTAGGACTTCAGGATAATAGCAGGGTGGTTACCTTTGTTGGCAAAAAGTATATGTCGGGAAAATCACAGCACATCTCCAGAGGCAGCGAGTCTTCCAGTATTTTCTGTTCATGATTCCATCTTGCCCCCTCGATGAATAAACCAAAAATGTAAACTCCAGTGTGAGAGGAAGCTGAGCCCTAAGATGGAAGAGAGGTGGTGTCAGGGATCCCCAGGAGAAGCAGCGACCAACTGGAGGCTCCGTCCGGAATTGAGCCGACCGATCCAGAGGGGCTCATCCTGCCTAAGGCATGTTGCCCCAAGTTCTAAGGTGAATACTTATTTTTTTTTCCTATTCTGAGTGCTTTAAAAACGACATAGGCTTAGGTGTATCTATATAATCATCCTGAACTGAAATATATGTATTTTTTCCATGACACCCTTCCTCAGCATGAAGACAAAGACCTTCAAACACAATAAATATGCAAATTTCTACAATTGTAATCGTGTAGCCGAGCTTTTTAGGACAGAACAAGAACAGTTACAAAAGGTGACAGAGTACACTGTGCTCAAACATTGTCACCTACCTTTACCATAGTGGCCATAACTACTGTTTTAGGCTCTAGAAATGTAAAAAAGGCAGAGGAGGGTTTTTTTTGTTTTGTTTTGTTTTTGACATGGAGTCTCGCTCTGTTGCCTAGGCTGGAGTGCAGTGGCATGATCTTGGCTCACTGCAACCTCCACCGCCTGGGTTCCAGCGGTTCTCCCACCTCAGCCTCCTGAGTAGCTGGGATTACAGGAGCACACCACCACGCCCGCCTAATTTTTTGTATTTTTAGTAGAGATAGGGTTTCACCATGTTGGCCAGGCTGGTCTCGAACTCCTGACCTCAAGTGATCCATCTCCCTTGGCCTCCCAAAGTGCTGGGACTACAGGTGTGAGCCACCATGCCCGGCCGGGTTCCATATATTTTTGAATGATATAGGTTAAATAGAGGATTACATTTTAATGATAAAGGGTTAAGTAAAATGAGTTTCTGATGAGGTCTGTGAAGTAGAAAATTTAGTTGCCTGCAGCTCCAATTCCAGGTGACTCCAGGTGTGCCTGAGGTAGGCCTGTGAAGCCACATGCTCTCCTGCAGGTGTGCTGGAGGGATGCCCAGCCTGGAGGAGCTGGTGGCCAAGTACCAGGCCACCCTGGAGGGCTCTGCCATCTCCTCTGATGGGGCAGGTCTCTGAAGAGAAGGGGTGGGCACCGCTGTCCTGAGCTCTCCCTTGATGCAGCCTGGGCCAGCTTGTTGACACAGGGGAGGCAGTGTGGGACAGCCTGTGCTGTGCCTGGTGATGCCTTCTGTGTTGTCCACTCTGGAATGTGACTACCTGGAGGTGCAAGCTGAACTCATATTAAGCACTTCCTATTTTGGCTTATTCTATAAAAGAATTTTGGCCGGGCGCGGTGGCTCACGCCTGTAATCCCAGCACTTTGGGAGGCTGAGGCGGGCGGATCATGAGGTCAGGAGATCGAGACCATCCTGGCTAACACGGTGAAACCCCGTCTCTACTAAAAATACAAAAAATTAGCCGGGCTCGGGAGGCTGAGGCAGGGGAATGGTGTGAACCCGGGAGGCGGAGGTTGCAGTGAGCTGAGATCACGCCACTGCACTCCAGCCTGGGCAACAGAGCAAGACTCCATCTCAAAAAAAAAAAAAAAGAATTTTACTGGGAATTGCTTTGTATAATGATTTTTACTTCTCTTCCCCTTAACTTATATAAATGCAAATTTTCCTGTACTGCATTTGTTCTAGTGTTGTCCTTTCCTAACAATCTTGGAAGAAGTTAATCTAACGCATTTGACAATGTCACTTCCATTTATACTTGTGTAACTTGGTCATAGCTTACATGGGTTTTTCCTCTGAAAAATCTAAACTGTAGGTAATTTGTAAACAGCCCCTTTTGGAGTAATTTAACTCTTCAAAGAGCCACTCAGAATAAATGGAAGTAATCTTACTTCAACTCAGTGGAAGCTGGTTGTTTGTATAGAGCAGAAATAAGTGAGAACATCTGATTAGATGGATAGAGGCAAAAAGCAAATTTAGGCGGGCAGTCCGTACCCCTGTGCTCCCTCTGTGAGTCATAAGAAAAGGCCCTGGTGCACATCTGCCTCTCGGTAGCCTTTTCATGTCTAATGGGTTATGTAGGAAGAGGTTAGGCTATGGGTGTAGAGTCAGCTAGACTTGGGTTCAAAGCTTATGATCTGCCTCTTTGAACCTTAGTTTCCTGACCTACAGAATGAGGCTAATTTGTGAGGATTAAATAATGCAGGTAAAGAGCTTAGCACATAGTACTCAGTCAGTGTTGGCTAGCAAGCATCAGTGCCATCATTATCAGGTAGATTGGGATCTTCTAGAGGGCAGAGGCCTTATGTTGTTCATCTCGATATTTCCAACAGCCAGAGCAGTTTTGGACCCATATTTTAAATAAACAGTTGGATAAACCTCCAGTCGAAAACACATCTGAACCTGAGCTTTCTTCCACGTCAATACTCTTGCCAAGCGGTCACCTGATTTCTCCTAAAGCTCCGGTGACAGGGAACTCCCTGTCTATAAAAGGACACGCCACCATCATCATCAATTTAGATCAACTGCATGTGTCTTCCCCTTGGAGGTCCCCCTGGTTGGAGTTCTAGCAGAATTAGAGTCTAGTTCTTCATGGATCACCCTTTTCAATATTTCTTTTTCTCCTCAGAGTCTTTTGCCTTGTAGGACAAACTCTCCCAGTTCCATCCTTCTTCTGACATGTTCCTAACGTTCACTAATTCTGGGTAGTCTCGGAATCATCTTAGTGCAGTCTGATGAGTGCTGAGGAGAGGAAGACCCCAGAGGCCAAACAGCATGAGTGTCCACCACCTCCTCCCACTCCAAATCCCAGAATGCAACTATGAAAGCACTGGAAAACAAGAAGTATCCCCAGTGGACCAGAAACTGTGAGAACCCTAAAGACAGAAGGCAGATAGGATTAGAATAAGGAAACCACCGTCAATAATATGCACAATAAAAACTAAAAACATCACCCTCTCCAAGCCCCCCCGCCCCAATCCTACAGAATAATTTTTTTTTTTTTTTTTTTTGAGACGGAGTCTCACTGTCGCACAGGCTGGAGCGCAGTGGCGCGATCTCTGCTCACTGCAAGCTCCGCCTCCTGGGTTCACGCCATTCTCCTGCCTCAGCCTCTCGAGTAGCTGGGACTACAGGCGCCTGCCACTACGCCCGGCTAATTTTTGTATTTTCAGTAGAGACGGGGTTTCACCGTGTTAGCCAGGATGGTCTTGATCTCCTGACCTCGTGATCTGCCCGCCTCAGCCTCACAAAGTGCTGGGATTACAGGTGTGAGCCACCGCGCCTGGCCTAATCCTACAGAATAATATCAAATAAAATATTGATACAAAATATTTGTATAAAATATTTGAATAAAATATTACAATTAAGATGATTCAACCTTAGGATCTTTTAATAAATCATATTGATAAAAGTGATAAATTATGTGATAATCTCCATAAACCCTGAAAAGCTCTCTCATCACATTTAGCTTCCATTCTTCATTAAAAAATTCCTAATATAGGAATCATACCTTATAACCAACTACACTCCAGATAGTTCTATGTAATCCACCATATTAGTGAGATAAAGGATAAAATCTATCTGATTATTTCAATAGAAACAGGCCCAGGCATGTAGAATTATTTGATCTATGACAAAGTTGAAGTAGGGAAAGGGCCATTTCAATGAAAAAGAAATGGTGCTGAGTCAGGTGGGTACCCATATGGAACCAAAAGAACTTTGATCGCACCTCATGCCATACACAACTCAATTCTCCTTTTTTTTTTTTTTTTTTAGACAGAGTCTCTCTCTCTGTCACCCAGGCTGGAGTGCAGTGGCGCGATCTCTGCTCACTGCAACCTCTGCCTCCCAAGTTCAAGCAATACTCCTGCCTCAGCCTCCCAAGTAGCTGGGATTACACATGCGCACCACCCAACCTGGCTAATTTTTTGTATTTTTAGTAGAGATGGGGTTTCGCCATGTTGGCCAGGCTAGTCTCGAACTCCTGATCTCAGGTGATCTGCCCACCTTGACCTCTCAAAGTGCTGGGATTACAGGTGTGAGCCACCGTGCCTGGCCTTCAATTATATATAGATCATAGAAAATGAAAGGTAAAGCAATATAGTTTCTAGAAGATAACAGGAGAATATT
Source organism: Pan troglodytes (assembly GCF_028858775.2). Lineage (NCBI taxonomy): Eukaryota > Metazoa > Chordata > Mammalia > Primates > Hominidae > Pan > Pan troglodytes. The sequence goes on from NC_072398.2 coordinate 23,899,044, forward strand.
TTCATGAACTTAGTTTAGGGTAGGCAAAGATTTCTTAAACAGAACATAAAAAAGCATTAACCCTAAATAAAAGATGGATACACTGGACTTTGTTAAAACAAAAAAATTTTTGTTCATCAAAAGACACCATTAAGAAAGTGATTTGGAAAGTCACACACTGGGAGAAGATGCTTTCAATACATGTACCTGACAGCTTATATTCAGAATACACAAGAACTTCTATAAATCAGTAAGACAAAAACAGTCCACAGTCTCGAACAGAAACTTCACAAAAGAGGAAATCCAAATATCAATAATCATTTTAAAAGGTGCTCAACTTAATCATCAAGGAAATGCAATTTAAAATCATAAAGATACATCACTGCGGCCGGGCGTGGTGGCTCATGCCTGTAATCCCAGCACTTTGGGAGGCGGAGGCAGGGGGATCACGAGGTCAGAAGATCGAGACCATCCTGGCTAACATGGTGAAACCCCGTCTCTACTAAAAATACAAAAAATATTAGCCGGGTGTGGTGGTGGGCGCCTGTAGTCCCAGCTGCTTGGGAGGCTGAGGCAGGAGAATGGCGTGAACCCGGGAGGCGGAGCTTGCAGTGAGCTGAGATCGTGCCACTGCACTCCAGCCTGGGCGACAGAGCAAGACTCCGTCTCAAAAAAAAAAAAAAAAAAAAAGATACATCACTGCACGTCCACTAGAATGACTAAAACTAAAACACTAAAAATACCGAGTGTTGGCAGGGATGTGGAGCAATCTTCTACATTACTGGTGGGCCTGTGGATTGGTACAACCACATTGAAAAACCATTTGGCAGTATCTACACCAAAACTAAACATATGGCTATGTATGACCCTCAGTGTATTTAATCATGAGCTCCATAACAACATTTGTGCCAATGACAGACCACATATACCAAGCTGGTCCTATAAGATTATGACGGAGCTGAAAAATTCCTATCACCTAGCGATGATGTAGAGGAATGCATCCATGCATTTCTATGTATAGATGTGTTTGGGTACACAAATTATCATTGTGTTACACTGCCTGCAGTGTTCAATACAGTAACATGCTGTACAGGTCTGTAGCCTGGCAGCAATAGGCTATCCCATTTAGCCTAGGTAAGCAGTGGGCTATGCCATGTAGGTTTGTGGAAGTACACTCTTAACGATGCATTTCTCAGAATGTATCCCCATCGTTAAGTGGTACATGATTGTACTTATTTATTTATTACCATTTTTTCAATGCTTTTGGTTATAGCCAACCTAGTGGGTGTAAAATGGTATTTCATTATCATTTTGATTTGCATTTTTCTGACTAAAGATATTGAGCATCCTTTCACATTCTTTTTTTTTTTTTAAATCTTTAAACCAATGTCTCCCAACCCTGTCTCCCCTTCCTCCCCAGCATTAGTCCTGGAGCAGAAAAATAAATTCCCAGAACAAATTGGAATTTAGAAAATGACAGCTGTGGCCCTTCAAATCAGTGGGGACAGTGGCGTGGGAGTGGCAGGGCTGGGGTGCACGGTGCATCTGGCTAGCTGGTGCTCTGTGCTCTGCTTCAGCCCAAGCCGCCTCCATGGGTCCCCCTCACTGCACCGCTGAGGTCTGGGTAGGTGTAGGTTTCCACTTAGCACCTGGCTGAGCTCTGGAATAAGTCGGTTGCTGGGGGCAGGAATTTCGGCCAAGAGCAGCTAGGACAGGTTTGCCCACTGATTTAAAATATCACCTTTTGATGCTGACCTCAGCAGCATTCTGTCTTCATTTATAATAGGGGATACTTAGAAAGTCTGTTGATTACATTGACTTAAATCTTTTATTCATGATTTATAATCTTTTTTCCCCCCCAGAAAGAGAGTGGGAGACATGAAGTCTGAGGGCATTTGGACTTGAAGCAGGGCTTGTTGATCTGCCTGTCTAGTGCCTGGCATGTGGTAAGTGCTGAGTAAAGGTTTGTAAAGGGCACAATTGATTGAATGAATAAATGAATGAATGAATGATCACCGTTTCTAATCCTTGAAGTATTTTCAGTACCTTAAACGCTCTCCTGACTATGTTGAGTTTCTTTGGCATAAATACGGAGAACTTCTCATCCTTGTCAGTGGTGTCGGAAATCACATGGTGGGTGAAGGTGAGGGCATCCACAGCGATTCCTCGGGACCTCCCATAGTCTTGAAGCACAGCAGCAAGAAAGGCTTTGGAGAAGAACACACACCATCAAGTTCCTTGTGAGTCTCAGGGCCTCCTGCTGGGGTTAGCAACAATGATGTCTCATGGAGAAGAAAGGGAAGAGTGGAGGAAAAAGAGAACAAAAGAGATGGGCCGGGCGGGAGCAGAGGACCAGTTCACCCACCCTCTCAGGCCTTGGTGACTTTGGTCTGGCCAGCTGCAGGAGCCTCCTGGTGAATGTGGGTTGTTTTTCAAGGCCAGCACCCCTCCTGTATTCGTTGTGGGGATAGAGGGGCTGTCAATTCTGAGACCCTCTCCATTTCTGAGCCAATCTTGGCCGATGATCATACCTCATCCTCTCGGCAACAAAGATGGGACCCAGGGGCAAGTACAAGACCAAGTGTGTCAGAGTCTTCCTCAAGAAATGACATATGGACACTGGGAAAAGGAAGGCTCTGTTGCCTCTAGGGTTGCTGAGGTGCTTGTGGCCATGTTTCCCCCTGGGTGCATGGAGAAAGGCTATGTGCAGTAGGAAAAAAATGAGAACATCTCGAACTCACCATGCCTGTCATTATGATCCCCATCAGCCTGCTCCTCTCCCTGTGCTCCGTATTTCAGTGAATGACGCCAGCAGCCACCCAGCTTTCCAAGCCAGAGACCCAGGAGTCATGCTTAACCTCCTTCTCCCCCAACCCCTGTCCTTCCAAACACGGAGTCCAGTTGCTTCTGCTTCCTAAATGCCCCCTACTCCCTGCTTCTGCCCACTACCACTGCTCTACTCTGATCACCACCAGCTCTTGCCTGGAGAATAAAGCAGACTCCTTATTTTATTTATTTATTGATAAGACAGGGTCTTGCTCTGTTGCCCAGGCTGGAGTACAGTGGCACGATCATGGCTCACTGCAGCCTCAACCTCCTGGGCTCAAGCAATCCTCCTGCCTCAGCCTCCTGAGTAGCTGGGACTACAGGTGTGCACCACCACACCTGGCTAATTTGCAGACTCCTTATATGACCAGGACCCAGTCTTGTTCTTCTCCAATGTACCCCTGCCCTTCTTCCTTCCTATAGCTGCTGGATCATGACCTCTCTGGCCTGGAACACTTCAGTGGTTTCTGCTGCCACAGGATGGAGTCAGCTCCCTCAGTGTGTCTTACACAGCCCTGGGGGCCAGCCGTGCCCAACTTTGCAGCGGCATCATTCTCCCTTTTGGGGTCTTTTGTTTTGGCCATAATGAACATTTGGTTTCTCCTAGTGTGAAAGGTGTTTTCTCTAGTAAGAATGCTGTCCCCGCTTAGTCCAGTCATTGAAACACTCAACTTTTTAAGTCAGGCTGAGTTCAAATCTTGACTCAGTCACCTATCAGTTTCCCCCCACCCCCAGAATCATTCCACTTAGTAGTGAAGTGACCTTGGATGAGACTCTCAACTTTTTGCTAGTGATATGACTTGGGGCAAATTTCTTAACTTCTCTGTGCTAAGGTTTTCTCTCTGAAAACAGGGATAGTTACAGGAACAACCTCATAAGATTGTCATGAGACTTAAATGACTTAATTTATATAAAATCCTCAGAACACTGCATGGCACCCAGTAAGTACCATGTAAGCTCCACGAATTATTCTCTTCTTCCTCTGTCCGCACCTGGATAATACTTAATTGGTAGCAAGCTTCAAGACATCCTAGATGTTATTTCCTTAGTGGGCTTGCCTGGTTCTTAGTGAAGGTCCCCCTGTTTTATGCTCCACAAGTACTGATCCATTCATCTATTCTATTCAGAATGCCATTCATTCATTCTTCAAATATTTATTGAGAGCTTTTTGTGTGTGTGTGCTGGGGCCTGTATCAGGTGCTAGGGACACCACAGAAGTTAAAACAGACCTGGTTCTTGCCTTCATAGAGCTCACAGCCCAGTGTCGCCCCTTTACAACTCTCTTTCCACCCCACGACCACACATCGTTGGAATGCACTCCGGTTCATGTCTGCCTTCCCTGCTGGACGTTTGTGTTGAGCAGGTAAGCCCTAGGTTCCAGCATTCAGTCATCAAGTCTTGTTACAGAAATAAATGAATGAATGGCTGAAGCTCAGAGTCAATCTTGTGAAGTTGCCCGTCTCCACCCCTTTGTCACGGCCTTTGGAGGGGCTGGGTGCTAATGTTGACCTTTGACATCATAGAAGCAATGGCAGAGAGATGATACAGTGACCTGCCAAGGTGCAGGTGAAATCTGATAGGGGTGGGTGGATTTGGCATGTGAGGAGGTTGGGGTGAGGGAAGGAAGTGGGTTGGGAGGGAGAAGAGACTGCTCTAGTGCACACTAGAGACCTAGGCACCTGTGGAGGCGCAGGTGTTGTCATCCTAAAGGGGAGGAGGAAAGGGTGAGTGACAGAGGGACTGAGTGCAAACTTGCCTGGGCCAGGTCTGGAGCTGACCTTGGTTCTAATGCTCACCTTGTGGAAAGAAGAAAGCTGGGAGCCAGTATCTTGAAGGAAACCCTTCAAAGAAATTGTTCTCTGAATCCTCAGGGTGTTTGCATTTTTGGCTAGTTGATGGAATAGACTGCTTCCAAACTGTGACAAATCTCATATACCTAGTGGAAGGCAGACCACAGGTTGGGGGTTAAGGGCATAATAATTGCACACCTTTGGGTGATGTGGGCCATTTCCTCCAGTCCCTCCCCTCCCAGGGCCCTTCTTTTACTTTTCATTTCAATTCCCCCAATGCAGGACTTTTATCAGGCCCTTGAATGGAAGCCAGCTATGGTTTTAAGCTCATGAGGGAAAAGGGGGACCACAAAGGCTGGAAGGTAACAGATTTGGGTAACAACAGATGTCATTATTATAGTGGGAATCCTGCCTGCGCCTCGCAGAATCTTGTCCGTTGTTTTTGAGGCACAGACTTCTCCCAAAGGATGTAAAGAAATGTGGGTCAGATGTCTGCAGTGCTGTTGCTACACTTATAGTTAAATGGTATAGGAGGCAGCCTGGCACAGACTTTGGAACCAGTTCTGGGTTTGAATCTCAATACTTCCATATTCTAGTTGTGAAGCCTTGGGCACTTCGTGTCCTTGGACTCAGTTTCCTCATCTCTAAAATGGGGATGATGATAATGATAGCACCTACTTCACATCACAGGGCTGCTGTGAGAACTGAGTGGGCTGCTGTGAGTAAAGCTCCTAGAGAAATGCTCCACATCCTGTGAGGCACTTGCTAGATGTTGCCACTCTAACGCTTCTCCAGCTATTTTTATTATAACTAAAAACACATTTAAAAATTACATGTGGCTGGGCGCAGTGGCTCATGCCTGTAATCCCTGCACTTTGGGAGGCCAAGGCAGATGGATCACTTGAGGTCAGGAGTTCAAAACCAGCCTGGCCAATATGGTGAAACCCCTTCTCTACTAAAAATACAAACAATGAGCTGGGCATGGTGGCAGGTGCCCGTAATCCCTGAGGCAGGAGAATTGCTTGAACCCAGAAGGTGGAGGTTGCAGTGAGCCGAGATCGTGCCACTGCACTCCAGCCTGGGTGACAGAGGGAGACTCTTGTCTCAAAAAAAAAAAAATTACATGTAACTAATTATTTCCTTTCACATTTCACCCTGTGCATTTCTTAGGAAAGAGAAATGTACTATGTTGTAGTCATAACTGTCTCTTGGAGTGGAGGGAGCTTACTCAGGACTCAACATCTTAGGTTCCCACTTTCTCAGCTCAAACAGAAGATAAGAATCCCTCCCTTGCTTAATTCACACATTACTGTGAGAACCCAAGGAGACCAAGCATGGGAAATGATGTCATAAACCTTTGGGCTTTAAGCAAAAATAAGGAAGAAATGTAAAGCATCTTTTATCCATACCGACGCTGTATTGCAGTATAAGCCACTTTGGCCCAAGTATTGAAGAAATTCAGTCGCTGGATGAGATCATCAATCCAGGAACTCAGTGGCTTACAAGATCTGTAGGCGTGTTTCTGTTGGGATTTAAAGACAGTCACATCATTTTTTTCCCTTGTCTTGGGGGTCATTAGGAACATTTCTGCAAACCTTGGTAATAGACTCAATTGCCAGGGAGAAATAACTTGGCAGGAGGATGTCCTTTTCCAACTGAAAGCATATAATGCAAAGTCTAAACCTTGTTACCAGGGCAAAGCAACATTGTCTTAACAGGGCTTTGGATAAAACGCTTGGAAGCTTCCATCCTGGCTGAAGGCTTTTATCACTCTTCTCAAATCTTTTCATTTCCTCACCTCCTTTCCTCCTCTCTGGGGAGATTACCTTCACATGCTATTAGGTGTGAGCAATTTCAGCTTCCTGGCCTTCCCCTATACAAAGTTCTATAAATGCCAGCCACTGTCTACTCCCTTACCTACCTTTGCCTTCCAGTTCTGAGCCCAGCTGCCCCTGCCCCTGCCCCTTGTGGATTCAGCTTTCCATTCTCCAGCCCTGTTTATTAACGCTCCCTTCCATCTTAACTACACAAACAACCCAACACTCAATCCTACCTGTTTGTTGCAAGTGGGGAGGAGGAGACCCTTGCAGCCCTCTAGCCCCTTTCTTCTTTTGTTTACTGTCCCCTCTTCTGGAGTCTTCATTAGAAATCACAAGCGACCTTCTATTTTCCATATTCAAGCCTCACTCCCTGCACCTGTATCCTCTGCAGCTTTTGACAGAGCTCATTACTTCCTCCTGCTTTCTCCCCTAGGCTTCTGTGACTAGACTCCATCCTGGCTTTCTCTTGAATTCTCCAACTACTTCTTTTTAGGTCTCATTCATTGGCACCTCTTCTTCCCTCCCTCGAGGCTGGTGTTGCCTGGAATCCCTTCAGCCCTCTTCTCTTGCTACTTTATATTCCCTCTCCCAGATTTAATCCATGGCTCTGTCTAGGCTGATGACACCAAGCGCTCGCTTTGCAGCCCGTGCTCTTGTCCCATTGCTTTTCTTATTTATTTATTTATTATTATACTTTAAGTTCTAGGGTACATGTGCACAACGTGCAGGTTTGGTACATATGTATACATGTGCCATGTTGGTGAGTTGCACCTGTTAACTCGTCATTTACATTATGTATGTCTCCTAATGCTATCCCTCCCCCCTCCCCCCGACACACGACAGGCCCCAGTGTGTGATGTTCCCCACCCTGTGTCCAAGTGTTCTCATTGTTCAGTTCCCACCTATGAGTGAGAATATGCGGTGTTTGGTTTTCTGTCCTTGCAATAGTTTGCTGAGAATGATGGTTTCCAGCTTCATCCATGTCCCTACAAAGGACATGAACTCACCATTTGTTATGGCTGCATAGTATTCCATGGTGTATATGTGCCACATTTTCTTAATCCAGTCTATCATTGATGGACATTTGGGTTGGTTCCAGGTCTTTGCTATTGTGAATAGTGCTGCAATAAACATACATGTGCATGTGTCTTTATATTATAGCAGCATGCTTTATAATCCTTTGGATATATGCCCAATACTGGGATGGCTGGGTCAAATGGTATTTCTAGTTCTAGATACCTGAGGAATCGCCACACTGTCTTCCACAATGATTGAACTAGTTTACAGTCCCACCAACAGTGTAAAAGCGTTCCTATTTCTCCACATCCTCTCCAGCACCTGGTGTTTCCTGACTTTTTAATGATTGCCATTCTAACTGGTGTGAGATGGTATCCCATTGTGGTTTTGATTTGCATTTCTCTGATGGCCAGTGATGATGAGCATTTTTTCATGTGTCTGTTGGCTGCATAAATGTCTTCTTTTGAGAAGTGTCTGTTCATATCTTTTGCCCACTTTTTAATAGGGTTGTTTGATTTTTTTCTTTTAAATTTGTTTACGTTCTTTGTAGATTCTGGATATTAGCCCTTTGTCAGATGAGTAGATTGTAAAAATTTTCTCCCATTCCGTAGGTTGCCTTTTCAATCTGATGGTAGTTTCTTTTGCTGTGCAGAAGCTCTTTAGTTTAATTAGATCCCATTTGTCAATTTTGGCTTTTGTTGCCATTGCTTTTGGTGTTTTAGTCATGAAGTCCTTGCCCATGCCTATGTCCTGAATAGTATTGCCTAGGTTTTCTTCTAGAGTTTTCATGGTTTTAGGTCTAACATTTAAGTCTTTAATCTATCTTGAATTAATTTTTATACCAGGTGTAAGGAAGGGATCCAGTTTCAGCTTTCTACATATGGCTAGCCAGTTTTCCCAGCACCATTTATTAAATAGGGAATCGTTTCCCCATTTCTTGTTTTTGTCAGGTTTCTCAAAGATCAGATGGTTGTAGATATGCGGCATTATTTCTGAGGGCTCTGTTCTGTTCCATTGGTCTATATCTCTGTTTTGGTACCAGTACCATGCTGTTTTGGTTACTGTAGCCTTGTAGCATAGTTTGAAGTCAGGTAGCGTGATGCCTCCAGCTTTGTTCTTTTGGCTTAGGATTGTCTTGGCAATGTGGGCTCTTTTTTGGTTCCATATGAACTTTAAAGTAGTTTTTTCCAATTCTGTGAAGAAAGTCATTGGTAGCTTGATGGGGATGGTATTGAATCTATAAATTACCTTGGGTAGTATGGCCATTTTCACAATATTGATTCTTCCTATCCATGAGCATGGAATGTTCCTGCATTTGTTTGTGTCCTCTTTTATGTTGTTGAGCAGTGGTTTGTAGTTCTCCTTGAAGAGGTCCTTCACATCCCTTGTAAGTTGAATTCCTAAGTATTTTATTCTCTTTGAAGCAATTGTGAATGGGAGTTCACTCATGATTTGGCTCTCTGTTTGTCTGTTATTGGTGTATAGGAATGCTTGTGATTTTTGCACATTGATTTGGTATCCTGAGACTTTGCTGAAGTTGCTTATCAGGTTAAGGAGATTTTGGGCTGAGACGATGGGGTTTTCTAGATATACAATCATGTCATCTGCAAACAGGGACAATTTGACTTCCTCTTTTCCTAATTGAATACCCTTTATTTCTTTCTCTTGCCTGACTGCGCTGGCCAAAACTTCCAAAACTATGTTGAATAGGAGTGGTGAGAGAGGGCATCCCTGTCTTGTGCCAGTTTTCAAAGGGAATGCTTCCAGTTTTTGCCCATTCAGTATGATATTGGCTGTGGGTTTGTCATAAATAGCTCTTATTATTTTGAGATACATCCCTTCAATACCTAGTTTATTGAGAGTGTTTAGCATGAAGAGCTGTTGAATTTTTTCGAAGGCCTTTTCTGCATCTATTGAGATAATCATGTGGTTTTTGTCTTTGGTTCTGTTTACATGATGGATTACGTTTATTGATTTGTGTATGTTGAACCACCCCTGCATCCCACGGAGGAAGCCAACTTGATCATAGGGGATAAGCATTTTGATGTGCTGCTGGATTCGGTTTGCCAGTATTTTATTGAGGATTTTTGCATCTATGTTCATTGGGGATATTGGTCTAAAATTCTCTTTTTTATTTGCGTCTCTGCCAGGCTTTGGTATCAGGATGATGTTGGCCTCATAAAATGAATTAGGGAGGATTCCCTCTTTTTCTATTGATTGGAATAGTTTCAGAAGGAATGGTACCAGCTCCTCTTTGTACCTCTGGTAGAATTTGGCTGTGAATCTGTCTGGTCCTGGACTTTTTTGGTTGGTAGGCTATTAATTATTGCCTCAATTTCAGAACCTGTTATTGGTCTATTCAGGGATTCAACTTCTTCCTGGTTTAGTCTTGGGAGGGTGTATCTGTCCAGGAATTTATCCATTTCTTCTAGATTTTTTAGTTTATTTGTGTAGAGGTGTTTATGGTATTCTCTGATGGTAGTTTGTATTTCTGTGGGATCGGTGGTGATATCCCCTTTACCATTTTTTATTGCATCTATTTGATTCTTCTCTCTTTTCTTTTTTATTAGTCTTGCTAGCTGTCTATCACTTTTGTTGATCTTTTCAGAAAACCAGCTCCTGGATTCATTGATTTTTTGAAGGTTTTTTTGTGTCTCTATCTCCTTCAGTTCTGCTCTGATCTTAGTGTCCCACACAATAATAATGGGAGACTTTAACACCCCACTGTCAACATTAGACAGATCAACAAGTCAGAAAGTTAACAAGGATATTCAGGAATTGAACTCAGCTCTGCACCAAGCAGACCTAATAGACATCTACAGAACTCTCCACCCCAAATCAACAGAATATACATTCTTCTCAGCACCACATCGCACTTATTCCAAAATTGACCACATAGTTGGAAGTAAAGCACTCCTCAGCAAATGTAAAAGAACAGAAATTGTAACAAAGTGTTTCTTAGACCACAGTGCAATCAAACTAGAGCTCGTGATTAAGAAACTCACTAAAACCGCTCAACTACGTGGAAACTGAACATCCTGCTCCTGAATGACTACTGGGTACATAATGAAATGAAGGCAGAAATAAAGATGTTCTTTGAAACCAATGAAAACAAAGACACAACATACCAGAATCTCTGGGACAAATTTAAAGCAGTGTGTAGGGGAAATTTATAGCACTAAATGCCCACAAGAGAAAGCAGGAAAGATCTAAAATTGACACTGTAATATTACAATTAAAAGAACTAGAGAAGCAAGAGCAAACACATTCAAAAGCTAGAAGGCAAGAAATAACCAAGATCAGTCCCATTGCCTTTCAGTAGCTCCACTTGAGAGCCCCTCTAGCTCCTCACACTTTCCATGTCCAAAACAGGATGTCTTCATCTGTTTCTCACACAGCACGTCTTTCTGCTCACCTTGTCTCTGAATGTGCTAGTTCCTACCCATTTGTCCAAGCCGGACATTTCTACCTGACTCATCTCACCTCTTGTCACTCTGTCAAGTGAGCAATGGTCTCAGCCACATGTGACTGTACTTAACAGTGTACCAACTCAGCCTTGTTCTTTCAGCCTAACTTTGCACGTGTAGAGTCCTAGCTGTTTCACCACGGGGCTTGCTAAGAATGTAATAAGGCCTCTCTGCTTTTTAGTTTCCATATCTGTAAAATAAGGTCATTGGAGTGGGGGTTCCCTAAGATCCTTTCAAGCTCTGAAGTCCTGTGATTCGGATGTGTCTCCACATCTCAATTTTTCATCACAGCTTGTATTCAATTTTAAGGAATTATAATTGTTATTATTTGCTCTCGTCTGTCTTCATGTTTTCTACATAGGTTTTAAAAATAACTTCATTGAGATATAACTCATATGCCATACAACTTACTTATTTAAAGTGTACAAATGAATGGTTTTTCGTATAATCACTGAGTTGTGCAACTACCACTGTAGTCAATTGTAGAACGTTTTCATGAGTCCAAAAGAAAACCCTCTCAGCATCCATTCTCCAGTTCTCTGTCACCCACAAACTGAGGCAACCAATAATCTATTTTCTGTCACTATGGATTTGTCTATTCTGGACATTTCTTGTAAATGGAATCATACAATATATGGTCTTTTGTGATGGCCTTCCTACACTTAGCACAGAAGAACTACTGTTTTCAAGGTTTATCCATGTGATAGCCTGTATCAGTACTTCATTCATTTTGCTGGCTGAATAATATTTCATTACAGGGACATACCATATTTTATCCATTCATCAGTCAATGGACATTTGAGTTGTTTTCACCTTTTGGGTATTACAAATAATGCTGCCATGAACATTCATGTGCAAGTTTTTGTGTGGACTTTTTTTTTTTTTGAGACAGAGTTTCCCTCTGTTGCCCAGGCTGGAGTGCAATGGCATGATCTCGGTTCACTGCAACCTCTGCCTTCTGGGTTCAAGCAATTCTCCTCCCTTAGCCTCACAAGTAGCTGGGATTACAGGTACCCACCACCATGCCTGGCCATTTTATTATTATTATTATTTTTAGTAGAGACGGGGTTTCACCATGTTGGCCATGCTGGTCTCAAACTCCTAACCTCAGGTGATCCGCCACCTTGGCCTCCCAAAGTGCTGGGATTACAAGCATGAGGCCCCGTGCCCGGCCTGGATTTATGCTTTAATTTCTCTTGGATATATTCCTAGGAGTGAAATTGCTGGGTCAAATGGTAAATCTGTTTAACTTCTTGAGGAACTACTGGACTACTTCCAAAGTAGCTGCACCATTTTTCATTCCCATGAGTGGTGCATTTGGGTTCCAATTTCTCCCAATGCTTGTTTTTATGTATTTTTAATTCTTTCCATCTTAGTAGGTGTGAAGTTGTATCTCATTGTGGTTTTGATTTGCATTTCCCTCAAAGCAAATGCTGTTGAACATCTTTTCACATGTCTACACAGGTTTTCAATCTGGTATAGGATTCAGGGTTCTGGAAAAGGCCAGTGCTAATCCTAAGGGGAGTTCATTTCTGGAGAAATAGTGTTTGTGTCCAACATCAAGCTTGTTAATTTCCTACTCTGTGCTGCCAGATCTTCCATGGCTTGTTTTATTCCTGGTCTAATACATTTTGTGTTTTTACAATTTGGTCTTCTGTTTAAGACCATGACCCAGTAATTTCTTCATCATCTTGTTTAGCTTTGTTTTTATTTTAAAAGCAATTAAACTCAACAGTTATAGTAATACCAAGAGTGCACCTACTTTGACATGAACTGCCATGATACATAGTTCACACACACAGATAGTGAGAACTAAGTGATGGTGCCGCCTGGCTAACAGTGACTGTTAAGAGGCATTCCCACTTCAGAGATGTGAAAATATGAAAAAGTACGTCAGCATCTTTTAAGAGTTACGTATTTCATCACACAGATGCACCATTTAACTTCACCATTCCCTTGAACTTGGACATTTATTTCAAGCAAGCAAGAAAATAGGAAATAATAATAATTGCTTACCTGCCACAATGTAGGCACTCTCATATTAAGAAAAGAGTTAAATATTTCCTCCAATTCTTGGGTGAGGATGATCTCTCCTTTTATAGCAAGCTGAAGATCTTTTAAGGATTTATGTATGACAAATAATAACTTATCAAATCGTTTAATTTCTTGCTTCAAAAAGGTTAGCAAGACACAATGGATAAGGGGGTCGTGATCTGGATTTTAAAAAGAGATAAAATTTTGATATTTTACAGATTAAAAAGAGGCTTTACATGGAGGGACTTAGGCTTTGAAAGTTAAGGGAATTTTGTGTGTCTTGACCAGGGGTTGATAAACATTTTCTGTAGAAGGTCAGATAGCAAACATTTTAGGGTATGGGGACCACACCACCTCTGTGAAAGCTACTCAGCTCTCCCCTTGTAGTGTGGGTGCGGCCACACTATCTACTATGTGTGGATGCATAGACAATATGTCATGAGTAATTGTGGCTGTGTTCCAATAAAGCTTTACTTATGGCACTCAAATTGGAGTTTCATATAACATTTATGTGTCACAAACTATATTCCTTCTTTTGATTTTTTTCAACCATTAAAAAATGCAAAAGCCATTTTAGTTCACAGGCTGTACAAAAACAAATGGTGGGCTGGATTTGGCCTTCGAGCCCTAATTTGCTGATCTTTGATTGAGACTCAACAATGACAGTGTTTTGATAAACTATTGCTCAATATTTGGTTCCCAAATAAACTTCTGCAAAGGGATAAAATATGGGTATTAAAATTTAACTGGGAAAATTATCATAGTCTAGCAATTTAGCCACTTAGAGCTGGGTTTGGAGCCATCTCTGGGCAATCAGGCTTCCTCTGTCTTCCTGGGCCTGCCCTGATTCCCCTTAGCTTCTCGGAGTCAAGTGGTCTTTCAGCAGAAGGTCCATCTAAACTTCCGCTGTTGCAGAAGGCAGAGAGGCAGAGAGAACAGGCACCTAGAACTCTTGACAATCTCCAAAGCAGAGTTGCTGCTTTCTGGTTTGCTACACTTGTTATTTCTTCACTTTTGATTTCAGTGCCACATGCTACCCACCCCCAAACTAAAGCATGATTTTCTTCTGTGCTCTCTGTCTTTCAACTTGGAGAGAGGAGGCAGAGACTGAGTTTTCCATCTTATCTCAGTCTTTTCACTTCTACAGAATTTTTGTCTTATCTTTACCTTACTCCTGACACCAGAGTCCTTTCTTGAGGAAAGTGAGGTAAGGGGAAAAAGCTCCTGTCCCATGCTCACCTTTGAGATTTTTAGAAAGAGACTCCCAAATGGAGCTTGACATCATGCTCTTCAATGTGCTTGGAGTTCCAACAGCACTTTCTTCTTTCTCCACTGTCAGTGGCAGCCGCTTTAGCAAGTCGGATAGAATTTCCATCACCAGTTCATCCTTACTCTGCTCAGGTCTGCAAAAAAAACCAAGAGAAGAATGAGACACAGAACAGGAAGAGGGGAGATGGGGAGAGATTTGTTAAAGGATTCAAGGTTACTGGTAGACAGGAGGAATATGTTTAGTGTTCTATACCACTGTAGGATGAGTATAGGTAACAAAAATAGATTATACATCTTCAAATAGCTAGAAGAGAGGATACTGAAAGTTCCCAACACAAAGGATAAATGTTTGAGATGATGGACATATGAATTGCCCTGATCTGATCACTATACATTGTATGTATTGAAACATTACTATGTACCTCAGAAATACGTACAATTATTATGTCAATTAAAAAAATAAAAATTGGCTGGGCACAGTGGCTCATGCCTGTAATCCCTGCACTTTGGGAGGCCAAGGCAGGCAGATCACTTGAGGTCAGGAGTTTGAGACCAGCCTGGCCAACATGGTAAAACCCTGTCTCTACTAAAAATACAAAAGTTAGCCAGGCATGGTGGGCGCCTGTAGTCTGAGCTACTCAGGAGGCTGAGGCACGAGAATCACTTGAACCCGGGAGGCCGAGGTTGCAGTGAGCCAAGATTGTGCCACTGCACTCCAGCCTGGGTGACAGAGCGAGACTCTATCTCAAAAAAAAAAATTTAAAAAAAGAAAAGGAAAGGAAAATAAAATAAAAGAAATCAAGAGAAAAACAAGCTACAGATCTATCTAATGTTAGAGGGTCCTCTGCTTAAGTTCCATCTGAAGATAAATGTATCTTCACAGAACCACAAAATTATGCTATGGATGATCTTACAGAGACCATGGAATTCATTTCATCTTGTAGATGAGAAACTGTCCAATGTACTTTAGACATTTGCAAGGAAATATGTATTATAAAAGCTTTTTTAGGATTTCTTTGTAAAATAATCATCTGCATGCATCTGCAAGACAATGAAAAAGAGGAGGCAACTAAACAGAGCACGCTGAAGCAGCCGCATGGAACATTCCACTGCTTGCCTCATTCCTGTGTTGACACGAAGGGCTTCTTAATCACACACTCCGCGGGTGGTGACAGGAGGAGCGCGTGTCCAGGCCTAGGTGAGGCTGCGATACTATGCAAAACCACTAAACACTAGAGCTGGAAGAGCTCTTTGGAATCCTTTTAAAGATGATGAAACCAGGGCCCCGGGAGGTGGGAGGACCCCCTTAGACAGTTAGTGGATGAGTAGGAAATGGGGCACATCTCTTTTGAGTTCTGCTGCTCTATTTACTAGTAGGGACTGATTTTTCTTTTTCTTTTCTTTTTTTTTTTTTTTTGGGACGGAGTTTTGCACTGTCGCCCCAGCTGGAGTGCAGTGTTGCTATCTCGGCTCACTGCAACCTCCCCCTCCCGGGTTCAAGCAATTCTCTGCCTCAGCCTCCCGAGTAGCTGGGATTACAGGTGCTCACCACCATGCTGGCTAATTTTTTGTATTTTTAGTAGAGACGGGGTTTCACCATCTTGGCCAGGCTGATCTTGCACTCCTGACCTCGTGACCCACCCGCCTCGGCCTCCCAAAGTGCTGGCATCACAGGCGTGAGCCCACCGTGCCCGGCCAGGACTGATTTTTCAACAAACACTCCAGGTTTCACAGTCAAATGAATATTATCCTTCAAGGTAAGCAATAACCTTAAAGCTGCCAAGAAGTATTCAGTCCAACAGTGCTGCTTCCGAACCAGTTTACAGATCGCCTGAGGTCACATGGCTCCTTACTTTGTCATCACACTGTTTTGACTGTAAAGTTGATTTTCTCCGTAGAATTCAACCCAGTTAGCTTCAAATAATTCAAAAGGTCAAAAGGTGTCAAAAATCAAACTTACCTTCAGAGGGCAAAGATTTGCTACCACTAAGGAAATTACATTGAATATGATAGATGTTTGGATTAAGTCCCACAGACAAGTCTCTAATAAGCAAAGGCAGCAAGACTGGGATAATTATAGCCTCTCAAAGTGACCAAAGGGACATTAATAAGCATATCTAGTATGTTTATTAAAAGCATTTCCTTATAATATGTTGGTATCTTAAATATTTGTAATGTTTAAGAGAATTGGGCCTCGTAATACCTTGTGTTAGATTGGGGTCAGTCTTGTGACCCCAATTAAAAGAGATAATTGAGAAACTGATTTATGATTTTAGGTTGAAATCTCATTAGACTGATATAAAATATTAGGGAACAAGAAAATTTAAGATTCACCATATTTATTTGATTATTAGATTTATAAAAGTTACTCAAAGATTTGAGAAGGTCTGGAAGACAAATTGAAGTACATTAACTTTATAATGAATATTAATATATTTGAAAATGTTTAAGCTTATAAATGGGGTCAAACATTCAAATATCTTTTAAAAGTGTTAAAATTTGTTAGACGTACAAATTGAAAAATTAGAACTTAAATACATAAGGAACTCATTGAAGTAGAATTTAGTTTCTTTACCGTGTAGACTACACTTTTCTATATATCTCTTCAAATGAATTTTTTTTTTTAGACAGGGTCTCAGCCTCGCAAGTTACTGGGACTACAGGTGCTCACCACTACACTCAGCTAATTTTTGTATTATTTGTAGAGACAGGGTTTCACCATGTTGCTCAGGGTGGTCTCGAACTCCTGAGCTCAAGCAATCTGTCCACCTCAGCCTCCCAAGGTGCTGGGATTACAGGCATGAGCTGCCAGACCCAGCCTGATAATTTTTGACCAACAATTTTTCCTAGCGAGTTCTTACCTGATCATGAGGTTGGCAGTGGTAGTTTTTGGTTGCATGGCAATCAGATTTTCAATAAACTTTTCACCCTGGGTCTCCCAGCAGCTCCTGATGGCCTCTGGGTGTATTCCTAAGACCTCGGGAGGGTCATCATCAGGTAAGGACTGGATAATGTGTATGTAGTCCTTTATGCTTGCAGATCCTGGAACTGGCTGACATATCTGAAAATTTAACCATTTTGTTAGCTTTTTTCTTCAATCCTGCTACTTCTGAACACTTTGTTGGTTTTTGCCAGAGTAAGATACCTACTTTCAGTAATGCTTGAAGACAATATTTTCCCATGAAATTTTATACCGAAGGCTTTCTTATTTGCATGTGGTATATTATAGACACTGTCAAAAGCAACATTTGGGACTACCGTATTGTAATGTGCATATGATATGCATGTATAACTTTCTTTTTGGGAAAAGAGAGAAAGAAAAAAAAAATGCTTTAAAGGTGAGGGTGATTCTGACCACCCATAGATAATGAATGCAATAAGGCTTGAACAAATCATTTTATTTTAGTGAAACCTATAGAAGGAATGTGAGAATGATCTTAAGAATAATTGACCACTGACCAAGAAGAGAAATGCATTATTCATATGGTCAGGAAAGTGGGTGATGGTGGCTTTCTTGATATCATTAAGGAAAATGTTGAAGAATTAATGAAGGTCAGAGGGAAAAATCAAATAACAGTCACTGATAAAAAAAATTACCTGCAGAAGAAGCAAGATTATAACAAAAAACAGGAAGAGCTGGCAAGCTGGAACTGTCATAACATTCCTAGTGTTTTAAAGCAACTGAACAATTGAAATACAAATTTCAGAATACCCTTCTGTCATCTGATATAATTCTGCCAATGCAATTGTATGCTGTATGTTACAGTATACCTTATTCTCTTAGTGCATACTTAATGTAATACTCTGTACAAAACCATGCACATTGTATTCTTTGGGCAATTTAAAATACCCTAAACTTTTTTTTCTTTTTTGAGATGGAGTCTTGCTCTGTCGCCCAGGCTGGAGTGCACTGGCATGATCTCGGTTCACTTCAACCTCTGCTTCCCGGGTTCAAGTGATTCTCATGCCTCAGCCTCCCATGTAGCTAGGACTACAGGCATGAGCCACCATGGCTGGCTAATTTTTGTATTCTTAGTACAGATAAGGTCTCATCATGTTGGCCAGGCTGGTCTCGAACTCCTGACTTCAAGTGATCTACTCTCCTCGGCCTCCCAAAGTGCTAGGATTATAGGCATGAGCCACCACATTTGGCCAAAGAACCCTAAATTTAACTAAAATGTTATTTTAAACAGTTTTTTTTCCTTCTTTTTCAGATAGGATCTTGCTCTGTTGCCCAGGATGGAATGCAGTGGTGTGATCTCGGCTCACTGAAATCTCCACCTCCTGGGTTTGGGTGATTCTCGGGCCTCAGCCTCTTGAGTAGCTGGGACTACAGGTGCACACCATCATGCCTGGCTAATTTTTGTATTTTCAGTAGAGATGAGGGTTTCACCATGTTGGCCAGGCTGCTCTCAAACTCTTGGCTTCAAGTGGTCCACCTGCCTCAGTTTCCCAAAGTGCTGGGATTACAGGCATGAGCCACCGCACCCGGCCTTAAGACAGTTGTTGTTGTTGTTGTTTTTTGATGGAAATCTTAAAAAAACAAAAGCCCTCATAGCTTTTTCTGCCTTAGCAAATAGTGCATAAAGGATATAATTTAATGCCTTCTTATTGACTCAGGGTCATCAACATAGACCATTGCTATCCATTCTATAGATGCCTTACAAATGAATCTCCCTAAAATATTTTTACTATTTTGTTTATCTATCCATATCCTCAAGACCCCAGACAGACAACCTGGATATGACCTCTCTTTCTCTTGATGATACCAGGCCCACTCTCAGCTCACAATGATCACCCACAGCTGTCGTCTTCCTTTTCATCTTCCATTCACCTCTCTTATCCAAATTCCCACCCATCAAAGTTTATGTCAAGTCCAACCCTCTACAGTCTAAGGTCAGAGGTCTGTAGGATTCTTTCCTCTGCTAGCAGCCACTCAACAGGCACACACAGCTGCTGGTGTCTAATATGGAGTTTTCTGCTCCACAAATGTGAATGCTTGGATAGAGGATAGAAACTGAGGGGGAGAAGAGGGGATAAAGAACAAGAGATGTGGGATTTGTGGAAACTGATAACAGCATCTATTCCCCATGGTTATTTTGAGCATTAAATGAGAAACATATATCAAGTGACTGGCATGGAATCGTTGATTTATAAATGTTAGCTTCCTTGTGCTTTGCATCTTACACTCTACGTTCTCGGAGGACATGAACGATTTTTAAATCATTCTTTTTGTTTACTGCCCTGCATAATATTGTGTTTAATAGAGTCATGGGTAAATTACTTCCATAATACTGAAAGCTACTAAAAGCCTTTAAAAATGAACATCAAAATTTATTTAAATATGTATTTTAAATAATGCAACAATGTTTACTTTAAAATTATTGAGAAATGCAAGAAGATTGATTCTTTTCCTACCCCATCACTGGAGAAACTGAAGTCATCTTTCAGCACTTCAGGATTACAAAATTTGTAGAGTAGGGTCTTCAAGCATCGCTTGTCCCAATTATCAATCACTCGGCCGCCGTAAATCACTTCTCCAATCAGGTAGCGCAGTGCTTGCCACGAAATGCTGGGCTGTCCTCTCAGGGAATTTTCCAACACCTTAATGGCAACCTTTAGAAAACCCATGAGTCTTTATTATTTCAGTATGTGTTTCCAGCTTACTCACTCTGACTTTTTAACATAAAATCAACTCTCAAACAGCTACATATATTTTCTCTTTAAAAAATATATAGAAATAGGCCAGGTGCAGTGGCTCACGCCTGTAATCCCAGCACTTTGGGAGGCCAAGGCGGGCAGATCATTTGAGGTCAGGGGTTCGAGACCAGCCTGACCAACATGGTGAAACCCCATCTCTACTAAAAATACAAAAATTAGCCGGGCATGGTGGCATGTGCCTGTAATCTCAGCTATTGGGAGGCTGAGGCAGGAGAATAACTTGAACCCAGGGTGCGGGGATCGCAGTGAGCTGAGATCAGGCTGCTGTACTCTAGCCTGGGTGACAGAGTGAGACTCCAGCTCACAAAAAAAAAAAAAAAAAAAATATATATATATATATATATATATAAAGACAAATATATATATTATTATATATATTTCATTTGTCTTACTAGAATAGTTTATATTTACTAGAATAGTGTATATATATATATATATAGTAAGACACAAATATTGGGACATACACCTTTTTTTTTGAGACAGGGTCTCTGTTGCCCAGGCTGGAGTGCAGTGGTGTGATCTTGGCTAACTGCATCCTTGACCTCTCCAGCTAAGGCGATCCTCCCACCTCAGCTTTTTTCCTCAGCCTCCCTGTCTGGCTAATTTTTGTATTTTTTTGTAGAGATGGGCTTTCCTCATGTTGCCCAGGCTGGTCTGGAACTCCTGGGCTCAAGCGATCCGCCTGCCTTGGCCTCCCAAAGTGCTGAGATTACAGGCATGAGGCACCGTGCCTGCCCTGGGACATACACTTTTATCCACTAGTTCTTTTTTGTTATTGTTCAACAGGCATTGAGCTATTTAATTGCTGTTGTTTGAATAGGCAAAGCAGGCACGTGGTACTGAATTCAAAAAGCGCAAAAAGATAAACAAGAGGAAGTAAGTTTTCTTCCACTCCCTACTTTAGCCGTCAGATCCCCTCCCTTGAGGCCGCCATTGACAGAAGTCTTGTGTATCCTTACAGAGACATTCTATTTGCACATAGGTTGACTTCTTTTCTTCTCTCTCCTTCCTTCGCTTCTCCTCTCCCTTCTTTCTGTCCTCCCTGTGCTCTTCAACTATTTCTCACCTCCGCCTCCCTCTTCCTATCCCCCTCCCTCCCTTCCTTCCTTTCTTGACCGAGTCTTGCTCTGTCGCCCAGCTGGAGTGCAGTGGCGCGATCTCGGCTCACTGCAACCTCCACCTCCTGGGTTCAAGCGATTCTCCTGACTCAGCCTCCCGAGTAGCTGGGACTACAGGCGCGCACCACCACGCTCGGACAGGGTTTCACTGTGTTAACCAGCATGGTCTCGATCTCCTGACCTCGTGATCTGGCGGCCTCGGCCTCCCAAAGTGCTGGGATTACCGGCGTGAGCCACCGCGCCCGGCCCTCCTCTCCCCCTTTCTTTCTGTTTTCCTTTTTTTTTTTTTTCCCCACAAATGCTAGTTTAGCATACACACTGTGCCGCAATTGGACAATACATCGGCTATCAATGTTCAGTGGCTGTAAGAATTCATATTTACACTAACAGTGTGTGAAGGAATTTTTTTGTTAGTATTCTCTCATCCCTGCCACTAACAGGAAATGTTGGTTTATTTAATTCTTGCCAGTCTCATGGGCGGTACATTTGCTGTTAGTTTAATTTGTATTTCACCTACTAGTACTGGTTATTTTGAGCATCTTTTCTATGTCCGTTGGTCATTTAAGTACAATCCTCTATACACTGCCTGTTTTTCCTTTGGCTTGTTGGTCTTTTTCTTGTTAATAGATAAGAGCTCTTTGTATGTCACAGATATTAACTCTCTGTCAGTCATTTGCATTATCCTAAATCTGGCATTTGTCCATTGACTTTATTTTGCCACCATTTGCCATATAAAAGTTTTTTGTAATCAAATATGCCTATCTTTTCTTTTATGGTTCTGGGTTTTCAATTCGGGTTACTTGTTCCCAACTCCAAGACTGTACATGTAATCTCCTAGATTTATTTTGGTTATTTGTATTGTTATACATTTAAATTTTATTCCATTCTGGAATTTATTTTTATATAGGATATAAGATAAAGGAACTAGTAATTTTCTTCCAGCTGGATGGCCAGTCGTGCCAGTATCATTTACTTTTTGAAAATCCCTTTTTCCTCAGTTGAAATATTACCTGTGTCAAATATTAAAATCTCATAAAAACTTAGATTTTTGCACTCTCAACTATGTCCCACCGGTTTATTGTCTACTTCTCTGCCAAACAATATTGATTTTAGTATAGTGGATTTTTACCATGTTTTGATATCTGGTGAAGGAAGACCCTTTCAGGATTTTTCTTTTTTGTACATTTCTAGCTTATTCTTCAGCATCTGTTCTTCCATATGAATTTTATTAATTCCGAAACTTCTCTAATAGGATTTTAATTGGAACTGCATTATATCTGATTATTAATTTTGGAAGAATTGATAGTTATGATATGGGAAGCCTTCCCATAAAGAACATGGATGCATTTATTTAGGGGAGGCAGGATTAAAAAAACGAACTGTGGAATCGGACCTCCACTTATTACCTATGTAACCTGGGCAAGTTTCTTAGGTGTACTGTGCCTCTATTTCCCTATCTGTAAAATGAGGATAATTAGTGTCCTTACCTCATAATGTTGTTGTGGGAATTAAATAATTTAGATAAAGCAATCCAAATATTTTAAGCTCTCAACAAATGTTATGACTCTTTTCTCCCTAATTTATGCTATTCTTTATTTAGGACCCATATGTTTCTTGTTAAATTTGTTACTGAGTATTTAAATTTTTTCATCACTGCTGTGAAAGTACGGTTTTGCCTACTTCCATTCCCGGGTGTTTACTACCAGGGAGGCTTTATTGATCTTTACATCGTTACATTTTTATCCAGTTACTTTATGAAATTCTCTAATTACTAGATTTTGTTTTACTAGTATCTTAGGTTTTCTAGACGTACAATTATATAATAACAAAAAGATAGTTTTTTCTCTTTTTACAATGTTAATATGAATTATTATAATTTTCTTATCTCATCGAATTTACTAGAAATTCTAAGACACTGTTGAATGACAGTGGTGATAATGGGCATCCTTATCTAATTCTTGATTTTATTTGAAACAATTTCAGTGTTTGACTATGTGGAATAACATTCATTGTTATTTTTAGATAGTCTTTTTCATATTTAAGTGGTTCCTTTTAATCCTATTAATTACTTTAGGTTTTTACTAGAAATGGCTCCAAAATTCATAACAAATGCCTCTTCTACATCTATTGAGATGATCGTATAAATTAGGATTATAAATTTCCAGTTACTGGGTCATTCTTGCATTACTGGAATAAACCCAACTTGGTTACAGTGTATTATTCTTTTGTTTCATTGCTGAGATCCATTTATATTTTATGTAGAATTTTTACATCTCAAGTCCTGAGTGAAATTAATCTACAGTTCTTATGTATATTATTCAGGTATTCATATTAAAACTATGCTGGTTTCATAAAATACACTAGGGAGATTGTGATCTTTTACTAAGGTCTAGAATATATAATATTAATACTATCTGTTTCTTAACGTTCAGAGTGAATTAAGCTGTAAAACCATCTCATTCTGGTGTCATTTGCAATGCCTTTTGTGGCAATTGGCCTACCCAAAATTTCCATGTCTCTTTGAGTCAATTTTGATAATTCATATCTTCTAAGAAATCATTGGCTTCATCTAGATTTCCAAATTTTATTTGTCTTATCAAAATCCAATTTTTATAGCTGTAAGCTTTAAAAAACATATGAAAAGAATTTTAAAAATCCAATTTTAAAATGTATTTTTCCTTTTACTGTTTTTTGTATATTTCATTAATATTAGCTTTTGTATTATTACTCCAGCTAATAAAGAATTCCTTTATTAGTTTTTATTTTCTTTTGTTTTCTAATTTCTTAAGATGGATATTTATTTCCTGTATGTTTTCTTTAATAGTGGAGACATTTAAGGCCAGTCTTTTTTTTTTCCTAAGTATAGCTTTTGTTCTGTCTTGTAATTTTTGGTATGAAGTAGTCTCATTTCCATTGTGTTTGAGATATTTGTGATTTTATTTATTTTTATTTTTTGAGACAGGGTGTCGCTCTGTCACCCAGGCTGGAGTGCAGTGGCCCAAGCACAGCTTACTGCAGCCTCAGCCTCCTGGGGTCAAGTGATCCTCCTGCCTCAGCCTCCCGAGTGGCTGGGAGTACAGGCGTGCCACCTGGCTATATATATATATATATATATATATATATATTTTTTTTTTTTTTTTACTTTTTATACAGACAGGGGTTTCTATATTGCACAGGCTGTGATTTCCCGTTTTTTTTTTTGTTGTTTGTTTTTTGTTTTTGAGACGGAGTTTCATTCTGTCGCCCAGGCTGGAGTGCAGTGCTGCGATCTCAGCTCACTGCAACCTCCACCTCCCGGGTTCAAGCAACTCTCCTGCCTCCTGAGTAGCTGGGATTATAGGCATGTGCCACCATGCCAGGCTAATTTTTGTTTTCAGTAGAGATGGGGTTACTCCACGTTGGTCAGGCTGGTCTCTAACTCCTGACCTTAGGTGATCCAACCGCCTCGGCCTCCCAAAGTGCTGGGATTATGGGAGTGAGCCACCGTGCAGGTTTCATCATGTTGGCCAGGCTGGTCTTGAACTCCTGACCTCAGGTGATCCGCCCACCTTACCCTCCCAAAGTGCTGAGATTACAGCTGTGAGCCACCGAGCCTGGCTGATTTCCCTTTTAATATCCTATTTGATAAAAGGTTATCTAGAGTTATGTTTCTTAATATCCAAGTTGTTAAGATTTTTAGGGGTCAAATTTTTATCATATTAAATTGTGTTCAGATAACGTGGCCCATAAAATCATTAAAGGTTTTTCTTTGTGGCCATGCTCATGACTGAGTTGTGTAACAGTTCCTTGGATACCTGAAAAAATATGTACTTTTTATTAGAGGGATGTTAGTCTCTCGATCTATCTGTTAATCAAATTTGTTGACTACATTATTCTATTCGTCTTATATTTGTTTATTAGAGCTGTCCAATCCTGATGGAGGTTTTTTGAAATTTCCCACAATAATTGCATATACATATATACATATATATGTACATGTATACCAGTGTATATATACATATTTGTGTATATATATATATGCTACAATATGCTGTTGTCTGAAGAATATAGCACTCTCAGTCATTACATTCTAATATTAATATTGCCATTTCTGCTTTCTTCTTTTTTATTTTCTTGATAGTTTCAAAATTTCTTCATTAATTTCACTTTTTCTTATAAATTGCACATTTCTGGGTTTTGTTTTGTAACCCAATTTAATAGTCTTGCCTTTTATTGAGAGAATGAGTCCATTTACACTTAATAAATGAGTGATAACATTCCTTCCATATTGCTTTACGTTATTATTTATTTTGCTTTGTTTTTTCTCTCCCTTTTATTTTGATATCTTGATCAAATTGTTATTTATTTTCTTTTTTTCTTTGTTAATTTAGACATTACACTGTTTCTATTAAAGGTGACTTTTATTTTCTTTGAATTCATTTTCTGATTTAAATAAAAATAACAATTATTTACATTAGACACCAACATGTCTAATATATGGTTCAAATATTTCCCCCTAATATATTATCTGCCTTTTGACTGAGCTTTGAATAAGGCTTTGACAGAAGCGTGCTTGAGCTTATACTTTTAAATAAATATCCCAAATGCAGTGTTTTATGTTATGTTCCTGGTTAGGTACAGAAGTATTACGTCTGATAGGCAGTTGAGCTTGCAGTAAGTATGACAGCCTCTTTTCAAAACTGAAAAGCCTAATGGAAACATATAGAAGACATAGAAGGCTACCCATCTAGAGTGGGCCTAGGTTATAGATACCCAGAGGCAGAATCAAGATTTTCCTCAGAAAGTTTTTTTTTTTTAAATTGTTGTATTATATAAATGAATGGGTAATCAAGGGTGTAATGTTGTACGCTGGAAGCACAATTGCAAGAAAATTAACCCGGGAAAAACTTAAGCAGATGCTACCACGTGTTTAATTTAGCAATAAAGAAAACACCCTGCAATAAAGCACAAATAGAAGGTTCTATATAGAGAATAGTAAAGGAAGACCACTGAGCTAAACTTTTCCCCACACAATGGGTCAATGGAATCTCTCTTGCTTTTAATGAATAAGTCGTACCAACAAACAAACATTTTTATACTAAATTATGTCTGTCAGGCACTCTTCTAAGTGGTTTACTTACATTAACAAGTTTGCCTATAATTACATAATGATCCTCTGGAGTCAGTAGTGACATTTGGTCTCCCTCAGTTTGCTTTCTTTGGCCAAGGAAACTAAGACTCTGAGAGGTTAGTTTGCCCAATAGGTTACATACTTATACAGCTATAAGTGGTGGAGCTGCAGATTGATTCCAGAAAAGCTGGCGTCAAAGACCATGTTTCTAAACGTTAGCCCTTATTGCCTAGTTATAGAGTTCATTTTCTTACCACCATGTAAAACACTCAGTATTTGTGTAGGCACATAGTAGGCTCTCAATTTGTATCTTTTTGTTACTTATTTGTTGTTTGTTTTGAAGAGACTACACTTACCCCCAAGTCTGAAGAATTAAATTTATAAGCAATATTCCAGCCCAATATTCCGTAATTTTTTCTTTCATTGATTACAGCATTGAAAAAACATAGGCTAAATAAAAGTTTTTTCCACCATTGTCCACAGTCAGGATTTTCAAATATCTCTTCTGTTACCTCTCCACTCCCAGTACATCCAAATGTCTGAAGTAAGTTACTTTTCAATCCCTGGGGAGATTCCACGGCAATCTTGAAAACAGATGTGAGTAAAATGGCATGTGAGGACAGATGCAGGCACTGGTCTTCAGGGCACTTGTCTTTCTACAACACTGGTAAAAGAACTGGGCAAGAATGTAACTATTTTCAAGATTCACTGGCAAATCCAAAATCTCGTTATTCTTTTGCCATGTAAAAACGTCTCTAAAAGGATTGTCCCAGATTTTCTATTGTTCCGATTCATATTTTGAAATGGGAAGTATAATGTTGTGATTAAAAGCACTCTTATTTGCTCAGAGCATAGGGCTTGGGATTTTAGGAACTTTGACAATGAAGAGTTATGGGAGCCTAAACTTAGTATCAATGGCAGTTATGAGGCTGTAACAGGACCCAGGCTGCATGGCCTCTGTGAGGTAGCAGATACAGAGGGTCCCAAATCATGGGAAACAGCACAAACTGAATCAACAGCAGCTTCAGCACTAACTGAACCATCAGAAGGAGAACAATTAACTGGGTGTGTTACAAAATTTCTTTGATTGCATTGAAAGTCCGTTTGGTTGACTTCTTAACTAGAATAATGGAAATGATGCGAGACTGAGGGTGAGGTGGGGAGGGAATCAACTGGAGGGCTTTTTTGAGAGTGTGGCTGTTAAGTCTGAAATTGTGAAGGGTCTGAAATGTTACCCTCCTTGCACAGTTTATATATATAAACACACATACATAAGTTGTGTGGGTATCTATATATGATATATAAATGTATGTATATATGTATATATGGCATAGAGCTGTGTGTGTGTGTGTGTGTATGTCTGTGTGTGTGTGTGTGTGTATGAACATGAGACTTTTGGATCAGGGATCAGATTCCCATGTCCTGTGTGTGTATAGTGGGATTTGTACCATAAGAGGAGGACTCAAATTATGAAACTTGGAGCTTACAGAATGGCTGGCAAAGCAGCCTTTCCTCTTTTCAGAGATAGAGAAAGAGAGACAGACTTTTGCTTTGGAATGTAAACAAATCTTCTCGGGGGAAAGAGGAGGTCTCTAGGTTTTTACAACCCCTGGAGTGTAAGCAAATGGCTCTAAGTTTTATCACCCTGAGAAGGTAAGTGGTTCCAGGAGATGGAAGACAAGCTTCTCTGACTCTGTCACCCTTAGAATGTGAGCAAATGGCTCTGTGCACAGTAGAGGACATATTCTCTATTTTCCAAGGCATGTCTGCCTTTCAAACATCCTTTAATTCAGGTTGCCAGCAATTGTTGCTTAGCCCTAATTGTGGAGAAATGAGAACATATTTCTAGAGCACTGTTTCCCGACTGCTATGACTGATTCTTAAAAGAACTCTTTCTCATATCTCTAAAAGTAGGTGTCTGTCCGCCTTCAGAACCATATCTGAAGGGGAAAGTGAGTGGAAGGAGGGCAGAGAGAGAGAGAAGAGAGAGAGTGTGTGTTAATTTTGATTTTTAGTGATAGCATACTATTTTATCACACAAATACATCATAATTTATTTGGCCTTTTCCTAGAAGTGGGCCATGATCAAATTGTATGAAATTTATAAACACTATCTCTATACTGTGAAATTACCTTCCTTTCTGGATTAATATCTCCCTGATATTA
This sequence comes from Pan troglodytes, assembly GCF_028858775.2. Lineage (NCBI taxonomy): Eukaryota > Metazoa > Chordata > Mammalia > Primates > Hominidae > Pan > Pan troglodytes. The sequence goes on from NC_072398.2 coordinate 23,927,361, forward strand.
CCTTGTCAGCATTATGTGAGAGTAGTTATTTCATTATATCCTTAATAGCACTAACTATATCATAGTTATAGTCTTAGCCAATTTAATGCAGTTTTTGATTTGTATTTTTCTGATATCTAGAGGCTGAACATTTATTTTTAAAATACGTTTATTGACCTCTTGTGTCCTTTGCCCATTTTGTATGGAATGTTAATGTTTTTCTGACTTATTTGTAGGTACTCTTTTAATATATCAAGAAAATTATCATCTCTGTCTGTATAAATAATGGCATATGAAAAACTCCCATAAAGTTTTATGTATGCACTAATTATAGCCACATTTAAAATACTGATGGAGACTTAAAGTGGAGGTGGAGCGATGGACTACTTAAGATGAAATATTCCCTGAAGCGCTATTTCTGTCCCTCTCTGACACCCTTCATTCCCCTACCCCCACTACCTCCACCCCCCAATTCCCCTCTCCTGACCAAAGATAAAAGGCTGTCTGAGAGCATGGTCTGCTGCTCTCTGGGAGACAAGTGGAATCTTTCGAGTCTCAGACTAATAGTTGTGGGTTTCTCCAGTCCCTGTTCTGTCTGCCCCAGGAACCGGGATGTTGGGAAATGGCTCAGTACTGTCAGTTTGGGTAGATACATACAGGAGACGGGCAGAGCTGAGAAGCAGTGGGGCAGGAAGTTTCTTAGGCTGGATTGGGGCTGTATCTGGAAAGTGCCTCATCCACCTGATTTTCTCCATGCCCACCCACTTCTGTGAAAGCTGGTAGTGTGCACGTGATCGGGAGTCTGGGTACCCCCTTCTGCCTATGCCATCGGTCAGTTTTCTCTGCTGTTAGGACCCCACCTTTTGGTCAACTGGACCCTGGTCTAATAGAATTGACTGTCTTACTATTTATTCAGCCTCAATAGTGGATATGAGAAGTCCCAGATAATCTTTAATGAGGACTTTTTAGTAAACAGTTTTAGCCTGCTTTCTGTCAGACCCTTTCTAGAGAATTAATAATAAAACGGTTAAGTAGGGCAGAAATAAGAAATGCTAGAGAAGTGAAGGGCAGGAAAACAACACAAATTGTAAATTTTGCTTTATAATAATTGGAGGTCTAACATCCTTGTTTGAGAAAATAACATATAAATTGTGAATTCCTTGTAAGTAGGAATCTACTTTAGTGTTCTTCCTCATCCCCAGTATAGGGCTGAGCACAAAGCAGAAATTTAGCATTTCAGAATTTATCAGAATTAGCTTTCTCTTTTAAACTCAGAGTTTTGAATGTAAGATGACTTACATTCAAACAGGGCTCCTCAGTCAATATTAAATCTGTTATACTTTGTTCTTACCTTTAAACCCTTTTTAAGAATAGGAATTGGAAAAGAACTGTATGATTTTGAGCTTAACCATAGCCGAAACTCAGGGTCTATTGTCACGTCTGGACTATTAAAACTGCAAAATAAAAAATTTATAAATATTTTAATGTGAAAAATGTAAACCAACATGTTTTTAGAATCATAGCATTTCACTGTTTGAAGTGGCCTTACGAATCATTTTAATACTGAAGATCTTACTATATTATCAGAAGAGCTTCCATGTTGCGCAAGAATTTGCACACGACCCATCAGTTACATTTTAAAAGAGTAGCTTTCTTTCCCCTAAGTACAAAAAGCGATCATATACTCATGCAAAAAATCTGGAAATAATTACAAATTAAGAACAAAATGAAGAGTTCTACTGATTGAATTTGGGACAATTGAATGTCAAAATAAATGATGACGGTAAACAATTATAATCCTTGAATAAAATAGAAATCCATGAGACCATACTGATAGAAATAAATAAACAGAGGGAGCAGAAAGAAAAGCTCTTCCTGTATAGGAGAACATCACTAAATAAATTTAGAAGGAGTTGTGGAGTTAGAAAGCTACCTTTTGGTAAACAATATAGTAGTAATTCAGTCAAAAATTATCAATGAACTTTAAAAACCAGTAGGTGAAAGTTTAATGTCTGTACATGGTCTGAAAGTTCCCACAAGTGGCAGAAACCACTTTAACCAAGTGACCAAAGTTAATATCACCAGTAATGAGACAGATTGATATCACAGGCCTCTTGATATGATGTACCAAGAATGAGATAACATTACTTCAATGATATTACTACAATATTGCATAGCCTTAATCTAACCGTAAGAAAATATCAGCTAAATCCCAATTGAGGGACACTTTACAAAATACAGTCAGCCCTCTATATCCATAGGTTCCACATCCATGGATTCAACCAGCCTCACATTGAAAATATTCAGGAAAAAAAATTTCAGAAAATGTTAAGGTATTGCTGACTCGTACTAGGTAGTTAGGCCTACAATGTCTGCATCTGTACTGAACCTATACAGACTTTTTTCTTTGTAATTATTTCCTAAACAATACAGATTAATAACAATTTACACAGCATTTACTATGTATTAGGTATTATAAGTAATCTAGACATGAGTTAAATTATACAGCAGGATGTGTGTAGATTATAGGCAAATACTGCACCATTTGATATAAGGGAATCGAATATCCAAGAATTCCAGTATCCACAGGGGGTCCTGGAACCAATCCCCTGTGGATAGTCAGGGACCACTGTAACTAGCTTGCACTTTTCAAAAATATCAAAGTTACGAAAGACAAAGGCAGACTGAGGAACTATTATAGATTAAAGGAGATTTAGGGTATGGTGGCGTGCACCCATAGTTCCAGCTACCTGGGTGGTTAGGGCAAGGGGATCACTTGAGCCCAGGAATTCAAGTTCAGCTAGGGCAACATAGCGAGACCTCACCTCTAAATAAACAGACAACAAACAAATAAAATACTTATTAGGAGACTTAAGAGACATGAAAACTTAATACAATGAGAAATCTTGAATTGAAACTTTGGCCAAAACTTTTATTCTATTTTGATATAAAAGATATTATTGGGACAATAAACTAAACATGAGTAAATAATCAACAATGAACACTGAACTATTTAGGGGTCAAGTGGCAACATGTCTGCAATTTACTTCCAAATGATTCAGAAAAATATTACATATATATGAGAGAAATGATAGGGTAAATGTTAAGAATTTGGAGACAGAGATGAAGGGTATAATGGAGTTTTTGTACTGTTCTTGCAACTTCTCTGCAAGTGTGAAATTATTTTTAAAAAATTTGCAAAACAAACCAAATCATTACAAGGAAAAAAAAAACACAACACAAAATGAAACAGAAAGCAAATATGGCCTGTAATCCCACTAAATGAGTTTAGGTACACTTTTCTCTTTTGTTTTTTCCTCCTTCTGCCTCTCTCTGTCTCTCATTTTAAAAATAATTATACTGCATATTTTGTTTGTAGCTTTTTATTTTTTCTCCTAGCAATATGTTGTGAACATATATCTCTAACTCTTAAGAAATGTTTTTTTCTTCACATTTTCCTCTCCTACTGTGGACTGGTAGAGTGGTCATCTTAAATATCTAAAGGCTTGATTTAATAAAGAAGTATGAATTTCTTTTTCTTTTTTTTGATAGTAGCCTTTTGGAGGTGATATTTCATTTTGCTTTTTAATAGGCTGGACTTTGGCTAGATCACTATGGTTTTAGTTTGCATTTCCCTAATGATTAGTGATGCTGAGCATTTTTTTTTTTTTTGAGACTAAGTCTTCCTCAGTTGCCCAGGCTGGAGTGCAGTGGTGCGATCTCAGCTCACTGCAACCTCCACCTCCCGGGATCAAGCGATTCTCCTGCCTCAGCCTCCTGAGTAGCTGGGACTACAGGCGTGTGCCACCACGCCCGGCTAATTTTTGTATTTTTAGTAGAGATGGGGTTTCACCATGTTGGCCAGGCTGGTCTCAGACTCCTGACTTCAGGTGATCTGCCTGCCTTGGCCTCCCAAAGTGCTGGGATTACAGGTGTGAGCCACCGCGCCCGGCCCGGAAGTACGAATTTCTTTTAATAATACTCTGATTATGTTGAATATTTTTAATGTATCATTAATTACTCTTATTAAGACTGAAATTCTGTTCTAAGGAATGTTTCTCTAATTTCTTTTCTTCTTTTTTTATTAGCACAGTGTTAACCTGCCATACTATTGGCTCTTTGCACCTTAGTATCCTCTGGAAAGCTGCTACAGTGTTTGCCTGGTTCGTGGTGTGTCCCCTGTGCCTAGCACAATACTTGACAAATAGCAGATGCCCTATAAATAGTTTTTGGATGAATAATGAATGAAAGACATGGTAGAAATAATAATTTGAAAGTTTATATCTATTAAAGTCATGTAACTAAGCTATCTTTGTCTTCTGATTCTCTTAAGTCATTAAATAAATGTGAAAAAGAGAAATTATTTAATAGTATTGATTGATTGATTGATTCATTGATTGTTGTAGAGATGGGGTTCGCTATGTTGCCCAGGCTGGTCTCAAACTCCTGGCCCCAAACAATTATCTTGCCTTGGCTTCCCAAAGCATTGGGACTATAGGCGTGAGCCACTGCGCCCCGCTGGTATAGTTTTTAAACTGCTAAAAAAATAACAATCTGATAACTCATGAGTGACATCAGGAAAGTTTTTAGAAATTTAAGTCATGCAGTTGCATTTTGGTTTTATAATTTCCTTGTGCATGCTCAAAGCATAAAAATAAAAATAACAGCATGAAGAGACAGACTCTCATTTAAACAATTTTACCACAGGATATTGGCCATGAAAAGTAAAGAAGAAAGAAAACCAAGGCTGGAGAAAAACTATAGAATGTAATTGGTTGAAACATCATTGATTCAACACATTGCTAATTCTTCACTCAAATTACAGCAATAAACTTTCAAATACTTCCACTGCAAACAAGAAAGCTGAATGTATAAAAATTTCTGCATGAGTGACTAAGTGCTTTGGGAGGTACAGCCTAGAAAAGTATTTTGAGCTAGAGAATGTCAGAATAGATACTAAGCAAAGGCCATAAAATGAATCATCACCGAAAGGATAGATATGAGGTATTATGCTCTGCTGTTTGGAATCACATCGAATATTAAAAACTATGTATCCATCAGTGCATATAATGTGTGTATATGCTTATGTATCTATTGAGAGTAAGAGTTTGAGGAAAGAAACTGATAAACAAGACAGAGAACAAAAACTGAAGAGGCCTTAAAAAGATAAAAACTGATGTATTCTTAGTGTAGTTTTCAAGTTCCTGGAGAAAAGAAAACCAATATAAGATAGGTTAAGTTTCATCTGAGTGGCTCAGCACATTATTTTGCTATTGTTTACACACAGTATACATTGACATTTCCAGTTTTACTTTATAGTTTTGGTAACCAATCTGATCCCTTACAGATAAATGTAAAACTCTTACGATTCTACAATTGTGCAAAGCCTTGGCATAAATGATGCTGCAAGATGGCAGTTCTGGAGGAAGACCCATTGTTGTGTTTTTGTTAGTGCCTTTAAAATGAGGTCTTCAGCTTTAGCTGCTTGGTCACGGCCCAGAGAAATTATGGTCACATGATGTGTTGTTCCTGTTAACTCTTGTGCAAATCTCAGGAGGATATTGGTAAGGTCGATCCCTGTATAACAACGTGGAGAGGTATATAAAACTGTAAGCTCATTTAATTCCCTTTTAAAAATCACAATCCAGCATTTATTGAGTAGTGGTGGGAAAAGGTATAGTCATAGCGGAAAGACTACAGGTTTTGAAATTAGAGCCCAGAGTTTAAATTTTGGTCCTGCCACTTACTAGCCTAACACACGAGGATGATAACAATATCTAACGACAGCAGCACCTGCTGGTTGTCTTCTCCGACATCTACCTGTCCTTTCCTCCTCTGTAGCTGTACCCCAGTGTTGTTCGAGATGGCTGTATACTCAGCTAAAATACTACATTTTTAACTTCTGTGGGCATCTAGGTTTTGTCATAGATTTTGGCAGCAAAATTTTGTTAGCAAAAGTGTTGTGTAATACTCAATAGCAAAGACATGGAATCAACCCAAATGCCCATCAATGATAGACTAGATAAAGAAAATGTGGTGCATATATACCATTGAACACTATGCAGTCATAGAAAGGAACGAGATAATTTCCTTTGCAGAGACATGGGTAGAGATGGAAGCCACTATCTCAGCAAACTAACACAGGAACAGAAAACCAAACACTATGTGTTCTCACCTATAAGTGGGAACTGAGCAATGAGAACACATGGACAAATGTGGGGGGAACAACACATACTGGGGCCTGTTGGAGGTTGTAGGGAGGGAGAGCATCAGGATAAATGCTAACGCATGTGGGGCTTAATACCTAGGTGATGGGTTGATAGTTGCAGCAAATCACCATGACACATGTTTACCCTATGTAACAAACCTGCACATCCTGCACATGTATCCTGGAACTTAAAATGAAACAAAATTAAACTAAAATAAAAGTGTTTATAATACTTTGGATATCTCCTTAAAGGGAAGATGTGTGCCTTTCTTCCTTGCTTCCATTCTGTTGTTTGGAACGTGAATATGATGGCTAGAGCCCTAGCCACCATCATGGGCTAAGTCTTCAAGAAATGGATAGTACCTACTATGAGTGTGTCAGGCATCTAGCCAAGTGCTTTGCATGGAAACATTCCAGGTGAGAAGCCTCCAGGTGGAGGCACTCCAGATAAGGTTTTATGTAATAAAATCAAAGTTTGAAATGATGAATTCTAAAGACACATTTGATTTTTGGAACAGAAGATAAATGAAGAAAATATTTTGCTTGGGAGAAAATATTTTACTTCGGATATGTAGTGCAAAGACAAGAAAAACAAAAAAAAGCATTTGGAATTTTGAGGACTACAAGGGCTGGAGAGCAGGGCCAATTTTTGATAGTTTATTGTGTAACATATTTTTGCACAAGTCAGTGTTTATTAAACACGTGCATAGACATAGACATAAGGGCGAGCCCAACTTCCAGAGCAACAGTATGTGTTTGCAAGGTATTTTCTGTGCAGAAAATCACCATTGATAAATTTTTCATTTGTGAATCTGAGAGGTTTTATTCCTCTTTGTTGTATCTTTAGAGAGATTTATTCTTAGTATAAAGTTGTAATTAGCTCCTTTTCCAAAAATTTTAAATAGGACTAGGAAAATATTTTAAACACAGAATAATCTGACACAGAACCTACTTCTCCATATCTCTTGGCTGATATTGTATCATCATTGTATTAGTCTGTTCTCACACTGCTATGAAGAAATACCTGAGACTGAGTAATTTAAAAAGTAAGTAGGTTTAATTCGCTCACAGTTCTGCATGGATCTTTACAAACTTTAGGAAACTTACAATCATGGCAGAAGGCAAAGGAGAAGCAGGCACCTTCTTCGCAGGGTGGCAGGACGTAGTGAGTGCCAGGAGGGGAAATGCCAGGTGCTTATAAAATCATCAGATCTCAAGAGGCTCACTCACTATCATGAGAACAGCATGGGGGGAACCATCCCCATGATCCAATTACCTCTACCTGGTCTCGCCCTTGACATGTGGGGATTATGGGGATTACAATTCAAGGTAAGATTTGGGTGGGGACACAGAGCCAAACCATATCGATCATCTTAACTATTCACAAATAGCTTACCATGAGTTTGAATAAGTATCAACGGAGTTCTGGCATTGGATCCTTTATATGCATCTTTCAAATTAACTCCAGTTCTTTGAAGATACTTATTTCCCATTTTTTCAGTTATAAACTTTCTCACTGAATTGTTTAAACTTTCTGGTCTAAGAATTTTTACCTAAAAAAGAAAACATGGAAGATAAGGTAAAATTAAAAACCACCCAGGGAGATATTCCCTATGGTAAAATGAAACAAAAATAAGAAGTATTCATTTTTTAGCTTTTCAGCCAGAGTTTTCCTGTTGAGGAAGCTTAATGGGACAGACTATGCATGGAGGAGAAACCGCCACCATGTTCCTGTGGCCATCATGTGGCCCTTCTTAGATACCAGCGCTACCTGTGCCTCTATGTCTTTCACACTCTGAGTGAGCTCTTGCTTTGTTTGTAAAGATCCAAGTTATACTCCCTAATTCTGCAAAAAGAAATTTTTTCCCCTTGGTTTTCTTCCTGCTCTGCTATACATGTCTAGAGCAAGAAAACCGCATGGTGTTGGAGGGATGAAAATCCAGGATGACACAACTGGAAGAGTATTAATTCTTCCATTAATAAAATGAAAACAAATGGCACAATCTTTATATGTTTAAGCAATTAGAATACAAATCTGAAAAGAATGCTAGATGGACTAAAAGATTTTGGAAACAGTATAAATGTGTAGTAAACAGAGGTTCAGGGTATACTGGAAATCACTGAAAATTTCAGAGGAAAGACCTTTCCCATAAAAACTGTTTTATACAAATCACTTACATGATATTTCTCTACACAATGACCATAAAATATGTCCTGAACATGTTCAACATCTGGGACTCTATCATTTAAAGCAAAACTGAAGCTACACACGTCAGTGTGCCTGTTTGATGTACCAGGTTGGACCATGGGAAGTTGCCATTTTTACCTTTCAAAAACTGTCAAATATTGGCAATTTTATATGTTTAACACAGCACATTTAATCATTATGCTGAATTCTGCTCTTTTCTGTTATGTTTTGGAAAAATTATTCTTAAAATTTTCTTTTAATTATATATATCACATATTTTTAAAAATGAAAAGAGGCAGCACACAAAGACTCTAGGTCTAATAGCAGAGTTCACTCAGCATATCCAGTTAGTGAGATGGTGTTAGAATCGTTGAGTGAAACAAATGATTAGGTGTTTCCCCGATACCATCACTGCAGAGAATCTATGCTCCCAAATGGTCATCATAATTTTTTTGTCACCAACATGCCATTAGCTCCTCTTTTATTCTATTGATCAATCAAGATTTTGTTACATTTCTCCACTGTTGTAAATTTTAACCTTGAGGACTTTTTTTTTTTTTTTTTTTTTTAGAGGTAGGAGAGAAAGGGAAGGTAGAAGAAACAGTTCTGTTGAATTCAATTTCACTAACTCCTTTCTAAGCAACCACAAATCATTCTGATAATTTTCTGCATGTCTATATTCCCTCATTGTCCTCTTTCATCCCCTCTTTTCAGTCCAATAGGCTATAGCAGTGGCGAGGGGTGAAAAAGCTAGGCAAAGTCCTTGCCTTCATGGAACTCTGAGAAATTCTCCTTCTCTAGGGCAAGCTTCTTTCTAATATATTTTAACTTAATCTTTTATGTGACAATCTCAATTTCTAACTCTTACAGGTCAGACTCAGTTTTAAATATCTAACTTAGTTTTCCTATATGTACACTCAACACTTGATCAGACCATGTCTTCCAACTTCTGGTTTGGAAGATAGGATCACTATACTCATAAAATTTCTAGTTCATAAACTAAAATCACTGGGAACTTATTGGGGGAAGGTAATGTGGCATGGGTTTAAAGTCTAGTTATATTTGTTGTTCAGGTAATTCATCCTTGCTACATAAATTTCAAGCAATGCAAAAAGGTAAAAATGAAAAAGTGAAGGTCTTACTCCCCAGATACATTGTTTCTTATATTGTTACTCCCCAGATATATCCCCAGATATATTGTTTCTTGTGGCTCCTTCTAGATATTTTCAACACATATACAAGCATATCTCCACGTCCCTCCCTTTCTCCACAAATGAAGTTGTTCTATACAGATTGTTCAGTATTTTGTATTTGTCAATTAATATAGCTTAAATATATTTTCATGTCACTACTATGTCAATAATCCACATGTAGAGTTGAGGTATCAATCTGTCTGAAGTTGTCAGATAACAAAAATTAGAGAAGTGGGTTGGATAGAAGAAGAAAATCCTCTTCTAAAAGAAAAATAAAGATGCAAATATGATGACAAATGGCAACTAACATTCAACTTCAGTGTCAGGAAGTAGCAGGGAGCGGTGAAGACTGTAGTGCACTGGGCCAAAGGGACAGACACTACTCAGCTCTAGCTATTGCTGCCATTGAGGAATGTGGGCTCAGTGTTGCCTGAGGCCAGAAATCTGGATTTTTATTTGAAATCTCTCAATTTTCAAATCTTGGCTCAAAAATAAAAAATAACCCAAACTCAAACCAAAACAAAAAACAAATGTGTGTATCAATGTTCATAGCAGCATTGTTCACAATAGCCAAAAGGCAGAAACAAACCTTTGTTGTCTATCAATGGATTAATGGCTAAATGAAACATGATATACACACACAATGGGATATTACTCAGCCTTAAAATGGGAAGAAATTCTGACACATGCTACAACATGGATGAACTTTGAAAACATCATGCTATGTGAAATAAGCCAGACATAAGCATGATGGGAGGCAGAAGGTAGAATTGTGGTTGCCAGCAACCGTCAGGAGGAGAGACTGGGGAGTTATTATTTAACAGGTACAGAATTTCTATTTAAGATGATGACAAAGTTTTGGAAATGGATGGGGATGATAGTGACACAACATTGTGGATATACTAAATATCACTGAACTGCATGCTTAAAGGGTTAAAAGGGATTATTATGAAGATTAAATGAAATAATGTATCTACATTTTATCACAATAAAACCCAGAAAACAACTCACTTCAAGATATGTATACATATATTTTTAAAAAAATATCTGATATTTATTTTAGTTATTTTTGCTTAAAAACTTGGAAGTTGCTATGGTCTGAATGCTGGTGTCGCCTCTAAATTTATATGGTGAAACCTAATCTCCAATGTGTTAGTATTAACAGGTGGAGCCTTAGGAGAGGATTAGGTCATGGGGGCTCTGCCCTCGGGGTGAGATTAGGTCCCTTATAAAGAAGTCTTGAGGAACCTGGGCAACATAGTCAGATTTCATCTCTTAAAAAGTTAGCCTGTCATGGTGATGCACACCTGTAGTCTCAGCTACTCAGGTGGCTGAGGCAGGAGTTTCAGGCTACAGTGAGCTATGATCACACCACTGCACCACAGCCTGGATGACAGAGTGAGACGAGTGAGACCTAATTAAAAAAATAAAATAAAAAAAAAGAAAGAAAAGAGAAAGACTTTCTTGTTGTGAGGACACAGCAAGACGATGCCACCCATGAAGCAAGCCCTCACCAGCCACTGAATCTGCTGGGTCCTTGATGTCAGACTCCCAGCCTCCAGAGTGGTGAGCAGTACATTTCCGTTGTTTAGAAATTACCCAATCTATTGGGTTTTAGCAATCTATTTTGTTACAACAACCCAAATGAATTAAGACAGAAGTCTTCTAAGCAAGAGCATAGGTTCAAATCCATTTGATTAGTAATAAATTGCACCTGAAAAGTTGTGAAAAACCAAACAAAACTTCAGGCCAAATAAAACATGTTTATAAGCCAGATGCAGTCATATTTTGCAATCTCTACATAGAGAGAATTTTTAAAGTGTTGCAAGAATAAAGTTTAAGGCAGAAATCAAAAGGATTACTGGTTGTGCAGGTTAGCATTTTCAAGAATTTCAGGAAATTAAGAATTTAAGGAATTTAAATGAGATGAGAGATTTTCCCTTCACTAAATTAGGGAGTAAATGTCAAAATAAAGATTTTTTTAAGGCAATAAGGATGAATTTAGGATGATCTACCCTGGAAAGTATAATATAGTATGACTACCAAGAACACAGATATGAGAGCCAAGCTGTCTGAGATTCATCCTGGCTCTATTAGGCAATTTATAAGCCTTGGTTTCCTAATCTGTAAAATGAGGGAAATAATTGTGCCTACTTTCCAAGACTATTATAAGTATTAAATAGAATAATATATGTAAAGTGCTTAACACATACTAAACTTTTCATGTGTTAGGGGTGCTCATAAATGACACCCATGCATACCCATAATCCACCAACCTCTACCCTCAGCCAGTTTCTGAAACAATTGAGAAATAGAGGTGCTGGGCAAAAATATCATTTTATTATTAATAAAGGTCATGTTGGTGGATGTGGTTTAGGTATGAGGCAAAAATGTGCTTCCTCATACAGAACCTAGAATTAGACAGACTTACCTGTCACAAGCAGTGCTGGTCAGCCATTGGCCTCTCCCTACAGGACCAAGGTCTGTTCCTGTATGGTTTATGGCACGGAGAAGCAGGAAGAAAGTATGTTCTTTATAGGCAGACAAATCCCAAAAGGGACAGGGCTATGAGTCCTCCTTTCTGGGGGAGAATAAATGAAGGGACAGAGGGACTCCAGGAATGTTACTCACATTGGACTCTCCACATGAAAGAAGCATTAAGGTGAGGCGTAGGTGCTTCCCTCTCACATTAACATTCACGAAATGTACTTTAAAAATACACTTTGCTTGTAAAATTTTAATTTTGAAGGGTTTAAGTTACTAATAAAGCACTCAAAATATTTAGAATATTAATATTTCCTCATAAGATATCTTACCAAAATAAGTCTTTGAAATGAAGTGAGTTTCTCCCAGGGAAAATTTATAGGATTACACGTTTCTTTATTTTCATTCAAAACTTCAGCTAGATATAATTTAGAGAAAGAAACTGGCATTAACAGTCAAATACTTTTTATCATTAAAAGATATCACAATGAAAATTTCTGTCATAAAATTGTGAAGTTTGTTTTTTTCTAAGCATGGCTGACTTTTAAAGCGAGCTTTATTTCTATAAGCTTTGAGGCATCACTAGCTACGCTTCACACCTCAAAAGAGGGAGACGTTAAGATAGATTTAAGTTTCAACTTGGACCAACTGAAGTGGTGAATGAATAGTAATATAACAAGATGATGGACAGATGAAGAAATAAAATGAAAAGCCAAAGGCATAGCCAGCCAACACATCATAACCTGTTCTGTATGTGGTGTTTTTCTGATGAATGTAAACTAGTAAGTGTAGAGGTTGGAGATTTCTATTCATAATCCAGCTATAACGATATGGGAAATGAGAATCAAATGAAAATGCAACCAGATTATCAAATTTTTGAAAAATTAAATATTATATCTATCTACATATATTTAATACTGACCCCTCTTACCACCACAATAGAGTCCTACTGGATTACAATTTTTTTGCAAGGTGGGAAGCCTTCTAGTCTTCATTTCCAGCTGTCCCAGATACAGTTATCATTTCTACTTACCTCTTATTTCTATAGTATTTTCCCAATGTCTAACTTTAAATACAAATTAGGTTATAGAAATGGCTTCTTTGAATGCAGATAATATTGATGTGTTGATCTTAAAAAAAGTTCATGATACATGAAGTTATAGTTATAAATGGATAATTTGGGGTTATTTGCAAAATAAAAAGATCTTCACTTTACAAAAAGGGTCAATAAAGAATTCTTTTAAATAAAAGTAACTGACTCTTAGAGTATAATAAATTATGGGTCCCAAATATATTAGTGATAAATGCAACAAAATAAAACGATAATGACTCAAAGAGAGAAAACTCTGTGGGAGGAGGAGACCTTCTTAATAAGAACTTGAAATCAAGAATGTTTAAAAGAAGAAAATAGACATAATTGACTATACAAACATTTAAACGCATATAGCTTAGGTACTATAAAAACAAATTCAATAGACAATAAAAAATTCAGAAAAATATTTGAATATAGATGTTAATACATATAATAAGACAAAAGCGAATTATTTATAACACTAATGGGAGTTTAAACTTTACAGATGGGCAAAATTAAAAAAAAATCAATACTCCTACGGAAAATGGGCATTCGCATTGCTGGTGGAAATATGTTATCATAGACTTTTCAAGGAAGCAACTTGGCAGCAACTGTTAACATAAATATAATTTCCTTTTGTTCCAGCAATTCCACTTCTGATTATTTATCTTACAGAAATAAAAGCAAAGAAAAACGTATAAGGATGTTTATGTTATTGCATAATATAATTGTCTATTTTGGCAAAAATCAGGAAGTGAAGTAGAGAAAAATGTGGAAGGAAACAAATTAGGTCGTATTCTGAGTGGGGGTGTTATGAGTGAAGGTAGTAGCGAAAAACGGAGGAGAGTTCGAAGTGGAAAAAGCAAAAGCAAAAGATGTGCTAAAAATAGTAAGTCATTTGAATTTAAGGTAAGATCCTTTCCCATGTAATTTTAAAAACACACATTTGTTAAAATGAATGAAATATGTAGGTTTGTTCAGATTCAAGGTTCAAAACTAGCCTGGTGTAATGAAACTAGTGTGGTGTATTTAATCTCTCTGAAATTCTGATTTCTAATCAGATTTTCTCGTGAAGTTCATTATAATCCTTTCAGGGATTGTTATGAGGATTATAATGAATAACACGTGCATGCTGAAAATGTACTTATAGTCCTCCCTTCAATTTTTTCATAATGTAAGATATTGTACAACATTTACAAATTGAAAATCCATACACATACACACATACTTAAGTTAGGTTAAAACACTGAATGCGTTCTTACTTTCCTCTGGTGGTTTTGTATTTTCCTCCAATGAAGCATTTTCTGAAGAGAAAGGTGTGCTGATCAGAGAATAAACTGCTTTACTGTTCTTAAAAGTATCCCATTGTGATACATTTGATAAAAGGGATTTGCACAGAAGTGAAAATGGTTCCAGGTGAGTGCTGACATATTGGCACTGCCTCCACCTGGAATCTGACAGCCACTGAAGATGTTGACTTTCACCTATTTCAAATGTGCCTGATAAAAAAAGAAAGATGATCACATTAGAAGAGATAAACCTTTTAGTTATTCATTACAAAGTAGATACTTGACAAAGATGTACTGTTAAGGCTATTTCATATAAAATTACTTTATAGAAATAAAAATATATTTTACATAAATAAAATATAAAAAGCTACTTTATATAAAAATTACGTAAGAGGTAATTGTTTTTATTGTGGTAAAAATATAAGTAAATTTATCATGTAAACCTTTTTTTGTTTTTGTTTTTTGAGACAGAGTCTCATTCTGTCACCCAGGATGGAATGCAGTGGCACGATCACTGCTCACTGCAACATTTGCTTCCCGGTTCCAAGTGATTATTGTGCCTCAGCCTCACAAGTAGCTGGGATTATAGGTGTGTGCCACAATGCCCAGCTAATTTTTGTGTTTTTTGCCATGTTGGCCAGGCTGGTCTCAAACTCCTGGCCTAAAGTGATCTGCCCCCAATCTTGACCTCCCAAAGTGTTGGGATTACAGGCATGAGCCACTGCACCCAGCCAATCTTAACCATTCTTAAGTGTACAGTTCAGTAGTGTTAAATATATTCATACTGTTGTGAAACTGAGAATAAACTCTAGTTGGTTACGGTGTACAGTCCTCTTAATGTGCTGTTGAATTTGGTTTGTTAGTATTTTGCTGAGGATTTTTGCATCAATGTTATTCAGAAATATTGGTCTGTAGTTTACTTGTAGTATCTTTGTCTGGCTTTGGTATCAGAATAATGCTGGCCTCACAGAATGAGTTAGGAAGTGTTTCTGTCTCTTCAATTTTTTGAAAGAGCTTCAGGAAAATTTAGTTAATTTTTAAATATTTGGTAGAATTCAATGAAGCCATCTGGTCCTAAAATTTTCTTTTTTTTTTGGCAGTGTTTGATTACCAGTTCAATCTCCTTGTTATTGGTGTGTTCAGATTTTCTATTTGTTCATGATTCAGTCTCGGTAGACTACAAGGAATTTATCCATTACTTCTAGGTTATCCAATTCATTGGCATACAATTGTTCATGGTAGTCTTTTAGAAATCTTTTTATTTCTCTGCATCTACTTTAATGTCGTCCCTTTCTTTCCTGATTTTTATTATTTGCATCTTCTCTCTTTTTTCTTAGTTAACTGAGCTCAAGGTTTGCAAATTTTGTTGATCTTTTCAAAACACCAACCCTTAGTTTTGTTTATTTTTTTTCTATTCTCTATTTTGTTTATCACTGCTTTAGTCTTTATTATTTCAATCCTTTTGCTAGCTTTGGGTTTAATATGTTGTTTTTCTAGTTTCTTGAGGTAAAAGTTAAGTACACTTTCTTCTTTTTTAATGTAGGTATTTACAGTTATAAACTTTCATCTTAGCACTGCTTTCAATGTATCCCCTAAGTTTTAATATGTCACATTTTCATTTGTCTTTAAGTATTTTCTAATTTCCCTTGTGATTTAGTCTTTGACCTATTGGGTGTTTAAGAGTGTGTTAATTTCTACATGTTTGTGGATTTTTCAGTTTTCATTCTGTTCATTTCTAGTATCATTCCATTGTGTTTGGCAAATACACTTGGTATGACTTCTTGAATTTGTTAAGTCTTGTTTTATGGTCTAACATGTGGTCTATCTGGGGAATGTTTTTGTGCACTTAAGAAGAATGTATATCCTGCTGTTATTGGGAAGAGAGTTCTGTGTATGTCTGTTTGATCCAGTTGATCTATAGTGTTGTGCAAGTCCTCTATTTCCTTATGACCTTCTGTTTCATTGTTTTATTCGCTACTGAAAATGGGGTACTGAAGTCTCCTACTATTATTGGGTGGCTGTCTTATTTCTCCCTTCAATTTGTCAAAGTTTGCTTCATGTATTTGGGAGCTCTGAGGTTTAGTGAATAAGCATTTATTACTACATATCTTCTTGGTGAATTGACCCTTTTATCATTATCTCATGTCTGTCTTTGTCTTTTGTAACAGTTTTGATTTCACGTTTACTTCATCTGATATTAGTACAACCACTCCTACTTTCTTTGGTTACCACTTGCATGGAGTATTTTTCTCCATTCTTTCATTGTCAGCCTATATGTTTCTTTAGATGTGAGTCTCCTGTAGACAGCATATAGTTGGATACTGTTTTTTAAATTAATTCAGCCAATCTATGCCTTTTTATTGAAGATTTTAATCCATTTAAATTTAAAGTAATTACTCATAGGGAAGGAATTACTATTGCCATTTGTTGTTTTCTGTATGTCTTGTAACTTTCTCCCTTCCTGTCCTCTTTTATTGCCTTTTTTGGTATTTTATTGATCTTTGTAGTGATATACTTTGATTCCCTTCTCAGTTTGTTTTGTGCATATTCTATAGATATTTTCTTTGTGGTTACTATTGCAATTACATAATTTAATCTTAATTTTATAGCATTCTATTTTAAACTGACAACAACTTAACCAACTTAACTTCAGTCCCATACAAAAATTCTACTGCCAGCCTGGGCAACATAGTGAGACCTCGTCTCTACCAAAAATTAAAAAAAAATTAGCTGGGTATGGTGGCATGTGCCTGCAGTCCCAGCTACTTGGGAGGTGAGGTGAGAGGATCACTTAAGCCCAGAAGTTGGAAGCTACAGTGAGCTATGATCCCATCACTGTATTCTAGCCTGGGTGACAGTGAGACTATGTCTCAAAAAAAAAAAAAAATCAAAATCTACTAATTTAGGGCTTTAGCACCACCCCTTATGTTATTGATGTCACAAGTTACATTTTTATATATTGCATATCCATTAACATAATTATAGATTAAAAAATGTTTTTGTAACTTAAGTTACATTCACCAAAATTACAATAGTACAGGTTACTATCTTTATCCACATATTTACCTTTTCTGAAGAACCTTACATTTTTCACATGGTTTCATGTTACTGTGTATTATCCTTTTGCTTCAACTTAAAGGAGTTTCTTTAGCATTCCTTGTAGAGCAGTTCTAGTGGTAACAAACTCCCTCATGTTTGTTTATCTGAGAAACCTTAATTTTTCTTTCATTTCTGAAGGGCAGTTTTGACACATACAGTATTATTGGTTGAGAGTTTTTTCTTTTAGCACTTTGAATATATATCTCACTCCCTCTAGTTTGCAAAGTTTTTCCTGAGAAATCACTGGTAATCATACAGAAGCTCCCTTGTATGTACAAATAACTTTTTTCTTGCTGCTTTCAAGATTCTGTCATTGTCTTTGACTTTAGACAGTTTGATTATAATGTGTCTTGGTGTGTTTCTTTTTGGATTTATCCTAGTGGAGTTCTTTGAACTCTTGAACCTGTATGTTTTTTTCTTTCCTTAGATTTGGGAAGTATTTAGCGATTGTTTCTTTGAAGAATTTCTCTACCCCTTTCTCTCTTTTTTTCTTCTTCTGGGAGTGCCATATTGCATATATTGGTCAACTTAACAGCATCCTATAAGTCTCTTAGGATCTCTTTGCTTTTTAATTTTTTATTTTTTTTGCTCTTCTGACTCGATAATTTCAAATGACCTGTCTTCAAGTTTGCTGATTCTTTGTTCTGTCTGATTAAGTCTGCTGTTGAACCCCTGTAATAATTTTTCAGTTCAGTTTTTGCATTTTTCACCTTCAGAATTTGTTTCATTTTTTATAGTTTTTATGTCTTTGCTGATATTCTCATTTTGTTCATGCATCATTTAACTGACTTTATTTAGTTCTCTGTTATTTATTTATTTATTTTAGCTCATTGAGCAACTTTATGACAGTTATTTTAAATTCCTTGTCAGGCAGCTCATAGATCTGCATTTCTGTAGGACTCGTTTCTGGAGTTTCATTTTGTTCCTTTGATTGGGCCATTTCCCCCTGTTTCTTTGTTTGCCTTATGTATCTTTTTTCCAGGATTGGCATTTGAAAAAATGACCACTTTTCCCAGTCTTTGGTATTGGCTTCGTGCAGGGGAAAACCCTCACCAATCAGCCTAGTTGGAGGTTCTGAGACCTTTTTAACCTTTTCTAATCCCTTGCTCCTCCTAAGTTCTCCCTGTGAAACTGCAGGTCTAATGTGCTGCTTGCATCTGGATTTTAGTGGCTTCCAAACTCTGATGCCACTCTTATCAATATTCTGAGTCAGGCAAGACAAAAACTAGTCCCTTGGGAGGCCCCTAGACAAGCCAGAACACTGGATGCACTGTCTACTGTTTTGTTTCTATCCGAGGGAGGAGCTCTGATATGGGGGGATTTCCTGTCAGTTGTTCCACATTATACCACAAAGAGGGAGAGGCATGAATAGGCATGTGTCAAATGATGCAAAATTTCCTACCCCTTTCACTGGGATCTCTTCTCGGTTTTACAATAGCCTGGATACTATAGCTTCTCAACTGATCTCTAGAGTTCTCGCAGAGGTATTCTGATCTGTATATTGTTGTTAACTTGGTATCTCTGTGAAGGAAGGGAGCCTATAGCATCCTAGTCTGCCATCTTGCAGACTTAAAATTTACAACACAGCATAACAACGTGAATGTATTTAATGTCACTTAAAAATTGAGATGATAAATTCTATGTTATATGTATTTGACCACAGTTTAGACAATAAACATATTAAAAATACAACATAGAAACATTTAGAAGATTCAATAATTAAATAATTGTGTGTAACCTTTTTGGATAAACATCCTTTTTGTGTTTCAAATTTTCAACCAGGTTTTCGTAAGAAAGTGAGGGCAACTCTAATTGGGGTGTGGGGGAAGGTTTAACTCCTGAAGGTATCCAATCAATGTTTATGTTTGGGTGTGTTCCTTTTGACTACCATTAGATATTCTGCTTTGTAGGTTAGGATTATAATAATCATAGTAATTATCATTTATGTATTCATTCATTCATTAAAAAATTATTGAGTAACAGTGGAGGTGCTTGACCTCAAGCTACTTTTACTTTAATCAATTATAGAGGCATTGACTTGGAGCACCTTAGAGGAAGGAAACACACTTTTAATGGACTTTTACTGAATCCGGAATAGTAACTTTTACTTACTAGTAAGTCTAGACTGGGATAATGCACTTTTAATATTTATCAACATGCCAGAATATAAAAAGATGTTCCATTCTTCTTCTGGTAGGAATCCAATGTCATCCTGTATTAGATTTCCATTAGCATTGTTTTGCATGATTGCAGTGCAAAGCCGAAAAGAGAAGCAAAGTTTATCTTCATTAAATAGAGCTGAAGAAACCACCTATAGGGAAAATATAACATATTAATCCAGTGAGATTAAATAAGCATGTAAAATTCACACTAAAGAATATCTCACCTTAAAAATACTTTTTGTCAACATGTCTATTGCACTTTTAATATGCTTATCTAAGAGATTTTTCTCATTTTCCATGTTGGGTTCTTTTGAAATACTTATAAACTCATGAACTTCTTTTGGAGACACTTTCTCCCTTTTAAAACTATGTTCTTGTTCCTTGCTTTTGGAAACTACTGATGAAACAAAAACCTGATGAAACCAGTCTAGGGAGAACTGGTACATGTAGTTGATTTGTGTGAGATCAGCTACTAGGAAGTAGAGCAGGGCGCCTCGGGTCGCAATGGGGAGATAGTTTTTACGTATTGCTTGGATTTCACTTTCAGCTTTTTTTGTTGCTTCGATGCGCTTTGAAATTTCGTTTGATGTCATTTTGGATTTTCTTAAGGTATCTACAATTTCGTCATCATCTAATACGGATCCTAAAGACAAACAAAAAGTGAAGTTAAATAAAGACTACTGTAACAGTAAATGGCTATTTCCTCACTCTGCACTCTTTGTGTAAGGGTTTTTACTGTTGGCTTCTTATTGGCTTTATGTCAGAGATGGGCTCTTAAATGAAGTTAGGTAATATTTCTAATAAGAATTTGATTAATAAATTTGATTAATAGTACGTACACCTCACTTCCCACTCCATCATCTCTTCTTTATATTACTTTAGTATTGGTGGATCCTATTTTTTTTTACAGGCATATAATAAGCAACCATTCCATGATAAGGAATACATTTACAGTATGACCCACTATACACATAGAATATTAAAATCAATTTTCAAAAAATAACAAGTGTGCCATTATTTTACGTGATTTATTCTGATATTTTGTATTGTATTCTATTTTATTAAACATATGAAACTGATCATGACCAATGACATTTATTTCTCAACCCACTAATAGATTGCAACTCACCTTTTGAAAAAGCACTTCTCTAGAAAGTATAGATAATAAATCTATTCCCTTCAAATATTTAAGGGAGCTCTCAGGTTTCCATTATAAACTCTTCTGTTTTGTGGGCTAAACATTCCCATTTTCCTCAACTGCTTTTTTCTTATGATATGATTTTTAGAGCCCTCACTATCTTTGATTCTTGCCCTTGGACACATTTTAGTTTGAAAAAAGCCTTTTAAAAATGTGGCATCTAGAACTAAACACAGTATTTCAGCTTGATATGACCATTGCTGGGAATAATGAAATTAGTACATACCACAGTCTGTGTACCATATTCTTACTGATGCAGGTGAAGCTTTTGCAGTAATGTCTGGACCTAAGTCATGGACCATCTCTCACAGTACTCACCCTACCACACCATTTCCCACCGAGTTTGGGCAATCACACCAAAGAGAAAACAAGAGGCAACAAGAATGGCTAGTTTTTGGCCAGGTGTGGTGGCTCACACCTGTAATCTCAGCACTTTGGGAGGCCCAGGCAGGCGGACCATGAGGTCAAGAGATCGAGACCATCCTGGCCAACATGGTGAAAACCCTTCTTTACTAAAAATACAAAAATTAGCTGGGTGTGGTGGTGCACACCTGTAGTCCCAGCTACTTGGGAGGCTGAGGCAGGAGAATCACTTGAACCTGGGAGGTGGAGGTTGCAGTGAGCCGAGATTGTGCCACTGCACTCCAGCCTGGCGATGGAGTGAAACACTGTCTCAATAAATAAATAAATAAATAAAAGAATGGCTAGTTGTCACTATTCACAATAGCAAAGGCATGTAATCAACCTAAATGCCCATCAATGATAGACTGGATGAAGAAAATGTGGTACATACACACCATGGAATACGATGCAGTCATAAAAAAGAACAAGATCATGTCCTTTGCAGGGACATGGATTGAGCTGGAGGCCATTATCCTTAGCAAACTAACACAGAAACACAAAACTAAACACTGCATATTTTCATTTATAAGTGGGAACTAAATGATGAGAACACATGGACACATAGAGGGGAACAACAGATACAGGAACCGATTAGAGGGTAGTGAGTAGGAGAAGGGAGAGAATCAGGAAAATAACTAATGGGTACTGGGCTTAATACCTGAGTGATGACATAATCTGTACAACAAACCCCCATGACACAAGTTTACCTATGTAACAAACCTGCACTTGTAGCCTTGAACTTAAAAGTTAAAAAAAAAAAAAGCCCAGTTTTACCAAATCCTAGAAAGGAGGAGGAAAAATTATGTATATAATCAAGGTGTCTCTTAATTTAGTTTTTTTCAAGAACAATTTTTACTAAAACCACTATTACTCAAAGATCACAGTCTTTAAAAAATACCCCAGACTCTACTACAAGGAACAAATGGTAGAGAATAAACAGCAAAGGCACAATAAAAGCATATAGTGCCCTAATGTGTGTTATCTTAAACCCCTTTTCACTTATCTCATCAAATCCATCTTTTGTTCAATTCAGGTGAAGGTTATAGCAAAATATGACTTGTTATAAGAGTGGTTCATAAAATGGGGGTGGCTGTGCTTCTGAATCTTGATTGTCACCTTCTATGTATATTATATAATACTTAGATGTTTTGCTCCCTAAGAAGTTACCAGCTGATGGCTCCAGTCTTACAAAAAAAACAGATACAGAAGCCTTGTCCATGTAATTAGCCTTATTACTAGAAGCACAATTTATTCATGTGTTATAAAGAAACAGTTTATTAGGTAAAATTAACATTGAAAAGGAATAAAGTCAGGTCCTCTAGGCATAAATGTGTATTTAAAATTTCATAATTAAAAATATGCTTCTAAGTGAGGATTTGCCTGTATTTCTAATATAAAATATAATTAAATTTGAGCTCTTTTTTTTGTAAACATGGTTTCTCTTAAAAATTCTCCATTTAACACATATCTCTTTTTGGAATTGGGTCAAGACAATGGCACGCTAAGGCAACAACACTCAGGAGGATCCTAGGAGGAAAGGCATGCCCTCCCCACTACTTTCCCTACTTAAGTTTTTGTTTGTTTGAGGCTTTAAACAAAATATAAAGTCCCGTAAGGTCTTAATCATTTCCCCAAACTAAGGCAGTTGTATGCCATAAAAACTAAGTTCTTTGTCAAAGGTTAAGAACATGCTGAACAAGTCAGTGTTTTCTGCACATCTTAGCAGACCTTAAAGAGGCAATACTGGAACTCCCCATCACAGTTATTCTTGTTTTGGCCACAGGTCTCAGCAAAGTGCTGTTACTTGCAGCAATTTGTTAGGGAAGAAATATCAACATTAAGGTAAATGTCTAACAGTGGGGACCCACATCCTTCTGGTGGGGAAAAGTTTGTAACTACAATGTGGGAACGGCTTAAATTCATCACTGCACTGATAGAAGACATTGCACTGATACAAGACAGGCAGATCTGTCTTGCTTCCGGGAAGTCCAAGGCAGCGCGGTGAATGTGGTTCCAGCTCTGGATGATAAGGAATGGGCTACCACCTAGTAGCACCTGTGAGAGCCAGCCAAGAGGAGGGGCAAGAGGGCAAGTGTGGACCCAGGCTGTGAGGGGTGGGGGTGGGACCCATGGCATCCCCGCCCCAAAAGTTCCAGTGTTAACACATAGGTAACATCATCCAAAGTATCTCTCTCTATACATATGTGCAGATAGAAGGGTGAGTGAATAGACTGATAAATAGAATGTGTGTGTGTGTGTGTGTTTATGAGAAATGGATCTTACTATAAATACTGTGTTTTAAGTGACTAGTAAATTTACCTTTACTGGCATTAAGAAAAAGAATCAATGGAATTGATGAATCTCAGATAAACATTTCTTGAATATAATATATATTAATTTCTAAAACATTATTCTAAGGTTATAAGAAAAGGTGATGAAAGAAATTAAAGAATTCAATCTTTACTTTAAAAAATAAAAATATATATTTAATTTAAAACAGGATGGATTGACTTCTCTGCATGAACTGTGAGGTGACTGCACTCAGGTTTCCTTCCACTTTCTGATTTTGATTGCTCATTCAGTGAGACCTCATCAGCAAGTAGTTTTTATTTGTTTTGTTTTTAATTACCTGGGTTCTTTTATGTTTGAAATGGTCAATATTGCTCCCAGGATATGGGTGCTTCATGCCCTATCAAATTTGGTTTCCTCCCCTTTCAAAAATTATATTCTTATTATTACTATTGGTAAAATTTTGCCTTTTTAAAAAAACTAGCTTTTAATTTGTTTTACTACAGTATCTGGTAACAAATGGACTTGCATTTCAGACCATGGGCTTTAGATTAGACAAATAATATGTAATCAGAAGTGGACATTATAATTGTGTAGAGAGCTTCAATAATAAATATAAGCCAGGGCCCGATGTGCGGAGGTTCAGATTCAGTAAGTCTGTGGCGGTACCCACTGGGCATTTGTATTTTTTAAAAAGAAAGAAAAGTAATAAACTCTACAGATGATTTCTATACATACTCTTGAGGACTAAAGTGTTTGAGAAACCTTCAAGTTCCAATGAGTCACAAGTTAAAATAGAAAGGCAGTCCATTGTTAGATAAACTGTATTTTATTACAGTTGACTTAGGGGCATACATCAGTGTGACTCAGGAATTTATGTTTCTTTAAGTTTAGATGCAGTAAAGATTGTGGTTTCTTAGATATTTTTTGTGCTGAAGAAGAAAATAATTTCTACTGCTACTTTAATTAAAAGCTTTTTTTGTTTGTTTGTTTGAAGGAGTTTTGCTCTTCTTAACCCAAGCTGGAGTGCAATGGCACCATCTTGACTCACCGCAACCCCCATCTCCTGGGTTCAGGCAATTCTCCTGACTCAGCCTCCCAAGTAGCTGGGATTACAGGCATGCGCCACCAAGCCTGGCTAATTTTGTATTTTTAGTAGAGACGGGGTT
Source organism: Pan troglodytes (assembly GCF_028858775.2). NCBI lineage: Eukaryota > Metazoa > Chordata > Mammalia > Primates > Hominidae > Pan > Pan troglodytes. Next base: position 23,952,093 of record NC_072398.2, read on the forward strand.
TCTCCATGTTGGTCAGGCTGGTCTCGAACTCCTGACCTCGGGCGATCTGCCTGCTTCAGCCTCCCAAAGTGTTGGGATTATAGGCGTGAGCCACCGTGCCCGGCCAACAGCATGTTTTAATGGGATACATAAAAGTCACTGGATTATTTTCTTTAAAAATATCTTTTAGTTATTAAGTCGGGTGTGGTGGCATGCGCTGGTAATCCCAGGTACTCAGGAAGTTGAGGCTGGAGAATCGCTGGAATCCAGGAGGCGGAGGTTGCAGTGAGCCGAGATTGCGCCACTGCACTCCAGACTGGGTGATGGAGTAAGACTGTCTAAAAAAAATAAAAAATAAAGAAAAATAAAATAAAATATCTTTTCATTATTAATACTTGGGGAAAACCCAATCATTGAGTCTCTGTAATCTAACTTGAGACATATAACAGATGTCTGTACCTGAAGTACAGGCATAGAGCCTTGGAGGGAACTAACTAGATTCCGTAAGATTTGTCTTACAACTTATACCAGTTACAGGGTGGCAAATGTTCTACAACACAATGAGCTAAAGCAAAAGTGGAACTGAGGGACACCAAAATTCACAATGTTTAAGTTTAGAAATGGGGTGATTCACCTACCTTTATCAGTTACCTGGTGGAAATGGAGATTTGGTATTTTTGGCTCAAATTCAAAATTTGGTTCTTATAACTTTTTATTCTATCCTTTGCAAAGATCTCTTACTATCACTAAATATCTTGACTTACCTAGTGCTTTCTGCAGTAAATTTAATGTTTTTTCCTCTAGTTCTTCAAGAGTTATGGCATCAAGGGAAATACTCTCCAGTAACTTGGAACGTTGATCTTCTAAATGAGGAACTTCATGAGTTACCACAGTAGACAAGAGTTGATCTTGCAAACCTTGGAATGTTACAGTGAAGTTGATCATAGTAACAAAGTTATAAACTGATGGAAGAAAATGGGGGTTGTCTATTTCTGTAGATAAGTATAACCTGAACATGAGAAAGGCACCAGTTATTCAAAGAACATGTAGAAGAAAAAAATGAAACCAATTTATTTAAAAATATATAAAGCATTTTTCCTGGAAATACACAAGATTTTTAGTGTTTTTCAGCTTTGTATACAAAGTACACTTTCAATTTATACTATATGAATACATTTGCATTGAAGTCTTAAAAAAATACAACCACAGACTGTGTACATAGTATGTTTAGTTTACACATAAGGATGGAGTACAGAAAAATGTTAAATAGTAGAAGTTTTGACTTGCCACTAGATCATTGTGAAAACCATGGTTTTTACTTGAGTGAGTGAGAAGCCAATGGAGGGATTTGAGGAGTGACATGGCCTTTTTAAATCAGACTTCTCTAGCAGCTATCATTTTAAAAAAAAATTTCAATAGCTTTAGGAGTAAAGCTACATGGACGAATTATATGGTGGTGAAGTCTGAAATTTCTGTGCACCCATAACCTGAGCAGTGTACATTGTACCCAACATGTAGCAGCCATCTTGAGAATAGCCTGGGAGGAGAGGCAGAGGAGGAAGAGGGAAGCTGGCAGACTGGGTTACATGTGAGAAATGATGGTGGCGTGGAGCAGGGTGGTGTCAGCAGCAGTCATAGTGAAGAGTGGGCAGATTAATAAAGCAGAGACAATTCTTCATTCCACTTTATGAAGAGTGAAATTGAAGCTTAATGATATTAAACAAATTGCCCATATCACATGGCCAGAAAGTGACAGAGTGAGGTCTATCACTGAAGCCTGCCCTCTACAACAGTGCCCTCCAGCAGCTTCTCAACACACATTCCTAACATGGGGACCAGGTTGTCTATTCAGGAAAATGTAACTTCATTAGCATTTTTAGCACTGTTACTTAATCAAGCAAATTATATCTAGCAAGAAAAAAGAATGGGTTAATGCAGTGTTTTCCAAAGTGCAGTCTATACAACACTATTTTCTGGAGAGGGTTTGGTGAATAAAGGGGTTTTAAAGTCCCGTAGGACTGTTACCTTTAGCCCACTTTAAAAAGCCATGGGATCCCTTTTTTGAGTGATACCTATTAAAGCATGGAAATGTTTTGAGGAACATACTTTGGAAACTGTTTTATTAACGGAAGAGAGAATTATTATTATTATTTTTTCAGACAGAGTTTCACTCTTGTCGCCCAGGCTGGAGTGCAATGGTGTGATCTCAGCTCACTGCAACCTCTGCCTCCCAGGTTCAAGCGAGTCTCCTGCCTCAGCCTCCCATGTAGCTGGGATTACAGGCATGCACCACCACACCTGGCTAATTTTTTTTTTTTTTTTTGTATTTCGTTGAGACAGGAGTTTCACCATGTTGGTCAGGCTTGTCTCGAACTCCTGACCTCAGGTGATCCACCCACCTCAGCTTTCCAAAGTGCTGGGATTACAGGCGTGCGCCACCACGCCCGGCCACAGAAGAGAGAATTCTAAGGAGTAATAATTTGACTCTGCAGCCCTGCACATGGGGGAGGACACAGCGACCAACAGGTTTAAGAGTCAGCACCGCTCGGTAAGGAGTCAGTCCGTCAGAATTCCTGGGAAGAAGTTAAAAGCACCAGCCTAAGGATGGCTAAAGTCTTCTAGTTTCCTTTGCCAATTACTTGCTTACCCAGCAAGGCTCTTATTATAAGTGGCCCTTCCTGTAGCTTTGCGTACAAGGAGAGAATGCACATTAACAATTCAAACATCTTATTTCTTGGGAATCACATTTTTGTGGTAATCAAATCTATGTAACAGTGCTGTGTGAAATTGGCTAGTACGAGTGGATTTCCTGGAGTCCCTTTACTGCTGGGAACATGGATATAAAGCTTTTTATCTTCCTAGGCAAAAATCTCTTTTTGCTCTAGATATTAAATATGGATTTTGTGTATGTGTGTTTTTTAAAGAGGCAGAAACTTTTCTCGCGCAAATAAAAGGTTAAGCAAACAGAACAAACGAGCAGAGCCAGGCTTCTTGCTTGCTCCCCTCTGCATAGCTTCTGAAGACTCCTCATAAAACCCACAGATTTCATCATGCACAGTTTGAAAAGTGTTGGTTTGGAGTGACTTGATAAAAATCGGTTATCTTTTCTGTATACTGATGAATACTACTGCCAACACAAAAACAAAAAGAATATTCCAAAGACAATCTTACTTTTTCCTCCATGTAGAAGCTTGACAGGACTGAAATACAAGGCATTCAATATTATTTATCTTAAAAAGCATAGACATTTGACTCAATTTAGCTGTGGCACATTACCTAAAATTTGAATTGTATTCGAACTCAGCATCACCGACTCTTATGAAATAGTGTCCTTTTTTCTGATAGATATCCTTTTTCAGAATTGCCTTTAAGCCTGGAGCTAATGTCTCAAGGAGATTCTGAAAAACCCAATAGACAAAAATAAGAAAAATCATCTTAAAACAAATTGGTTGAAAAACAAAGCAGCAATAAAACATTTAAATGTTGAGTTAGAAAGAATGAATAAGACCTAGTATTTCATAGTACAACAGGGTGACTATAGTCAATCATAATTTAATTGTACATTTAAAAATAACTAAGAGTATAATTCGATTGTTTGTAACAAAAGATAATGCTCGAGGGGATGGATACCCCATTCTCCATGATGTGATTATTACACATTGTATTCCTGTTTCAAAAACATCTCATGTACCCCATAACTATATACACCTACTATGTACCCACAAAAATTAAAATTTAAATAAATTTAAGTTTTATTAAATATATGGACTCCAGTGAAAGACAGCTGTAAGAGAACTGAGCATTGAAAACTCACTCTCTGTCTGTAAGTATATATGTGTGTATGTCTGTTATTATTTTTTCCCTGACAGTTATCTGTCACTGAAAACTTTTAGCCTTTATGCTCAGTGCATACAACATATGTATCAGCTGCAAGGGAAATTAGGCCATACTGCCCACTTACCTGCAGGAGGACACTCCCTCCTGTCTTCATAGCATTTTCAATTTTTTTGGTATAATTGCTGTCTTCAATGGAGAGCTTCTGCAGCCTGGATCCTTCCATCTGACGGATCCATTTGTGAGCTTGCCTATGTGGGTCAATCAGCAGTGGCCACTGCTGGCCATTCTTGATCAAGATGGCATTCTCTACTGAATACTGACCATGAGGTAGTCCCTGATTATGCCATCGGCTGATCTGCAATGAAATTATTAGTACTTTTACTATTTTGTAAATGTCTTCACATCTTTAGTATCCTACAGGGTACTAAAAGATCCTACAGAATCACTGCCTTTAGAAAAAGAAATACTGTTTAAAAATGCTAAGGAAATGAACAGTTTAAAGCAACTTAGATATGAAATTTTTGGGAAGGTAATTATTCACTAAATTACACTTTTGTGTTCAACAATAAGGGCATTATGATGCCCATCACAACAAAGATGCCATGGGGGACACAAAGGAAATAAGATACAGCACCTGCTTCCAAGGCTCGTAGACTCTAATGCATATAATATAGAATTATACAAATAGAATATACAAATATACAAAATATACAAATATAATAACAGCTATAGTCTATTTCGCACCTACCAACTGCCAACCACACATACATATATACCACGTAGTGAAATTACTATAATAACCCTTATTTCTTGGATGGAGGAACTGAGGCTAAAAGATGTTAGATACTTGCCTAAGGTTATACTATCAGAATAAGAAGCAGAGCTACCATTTGGTGAAACTTGATTTGCGGCCTGTTATATGGCCAATTTTGGCAATGTTCTATATGTGTTTGCATATAACGTGTCAGCTGCAGGTATAGGCTACAGTGCTCTATATATTCTCATTAAGTTCATTTGTTGATCATGTTGTTCAAAGCTTCTCTATTCTTACTGATTTTTGTGTGCTTGTTCTGAGGTACAGAAAGGTGTTAACATCTTTCACTATGATTGTAGATTTGTCTATTTTTTTCCCTATAGTTCTTTTAATATTTGCTTTATATTATTTGAGATCATGTTATTAGGTACAAATTTAGAATTGTTAACATTTGCTTGGAGAATTAAACCAATTCCTATTGTAAAATGAGCTTAAGTCTAGTAATCTTTTTATGCCTTAACATCTATTTTGTCCTTTTGCTTTTGTAGTCTATGGTAAATTCTCTCCCATTTCTGACTCTCAACTTTTCTTTATGTTTTAGATGTGTCTTTTAGAAATAATGTATGTTTTATTTTATAAATAATGTATGTTTTCTGTTTTGTGTTTTGGTTTATACTGTTGTATAGTCTTATAACTTTATATATATATATGAGGTTGCTTGAGGTCTACATATATACATACATACATATGTGTAGTCTTATACATATATGTATAAGCATATATGTATATATAAGTATGTATGTATACATATATGTATATGCATATATGTATATGTGTATATATACATATATATGCATATATACATATATATACATATATACGTATATATGTAGAGACAGAGCCTCACTATGTTGCCCAGGCTGGTCTTGAATTCCTAGGCTCAAGGGTTCCTCCTACCTGGGCATCCCAAAGTTCTGGCATTACAGGCATGAGCCACTGCACCTGGCTACAATCTTAGACTTGTTACTGGAACATTTAGTCCATTTACACCTAATGTAATAACTGTTATATTTGAGTTTAAATTGGTTAGTAGCATTATGAAAATGTGAAGACAGTATTTGTTTCTAAGATTTTGTAGGTTGCATGGTCAATTTAAGTGAAATTATCAGTGGGGATCCAATCTAAAATTATTCTCGGAGGATTAACAAAAGCTAGGTGCATTTCTCTTTTATCCTTTAAACATCAGCATAGGATTTACAAAAACAGATAATAAGTATCTAAGTTAATAAATGTAGTTCTATATTTTTGGCTGTGTCTAAGAATACTCCCTGTGATTCAATAAGTTCATCAATTGTATTAAATGAAAGAAGTTTCAGGGAGAGAAATTGCCTATTTTCATTGAGACAGAGTAGTAGGATTACAATGGGAAAAGGGATATTTTGTGACTTTTGCTCGGTATGAGAAACAGGAGAGATATAACTTATTGAGGCATTAGGGCTATAAATAAAAAAATTGAGGCCTGCAACAAACTATTAACAAAATATTTTCATTTATCAAAATAATTTCGGGACAACATCCAAGCCCAAAACTACACATACAGCTAAAATCCAAATAAACAATAATAGCCACTTAACTGGATAATAGAAATATGTTATTACCTCATATTTTTGTGCCATAACTTTAATTAAAGAGAAGTTGGAAGACAAAGAAATGCCATTTTCAATGCAGAATGTCTCCCATTTATTCACAATCAACTGGCGAAATTCTGGTGTTAAAATTCCACTGTAGACAATGCATGCTGCTGAAAGAAGTATGTCACCCAAAATTCCTTCTAATTTGTTATCTATTTGATTGATTGTTTCTTGCCATCGAGTCTAAATGTTAAAATAGAAATGAGTTATTCTATATAAAATATATTATCATGAGATATTTTAAAATTAATGATTTCCAAGTTGGATCTATCATTGCAATTACTACTGCTGTTCTCAAGCTGTGGCTGTATCAAAGTTAATAATGGATAATATTGAAAAATAAACTGTTTTCTGAGGGGAAAATTAGTCTTATTCTTGGGTTTGCTAATAGTGTCATCTTTGCTAAGATAGATACACAGCCATTTAAAATCCTTTGTGTAATAAAGCAGGACAATTTTTTTTTTCTTTTAGAGACAGGGTCTTCCCTTAGTAGCCTAGGCTGGAGTGCAGTGGCACCATCATAGCTCACTGCAGCCTTGATCTCTTGGGCTCATGTGATCCTCCTCCCACCTCAGCCTTCTGAGTGGCTTAGGATGACAGGCATGTGCCACCATACTCAGTTAATTTTTTTTTTTTTGTAGAGACAGGATCTTGCTACACTGCCCAGGTTGGTCTTAAACTCTTGACCTCAAGCAATCCTCCAGCCTTGGCCTCTCAAAGAGCTGGGATTACAGACATGAGCCACCATGCCCAGCCAAAGCAGGACAGTTTATAAAGTATCAATTTATTATAATATACTATTAATAGTATTCAACAACAACAATAATAACAACAACAACCCATATTTACTGAATCTTTACTTAACTGCCAGACATTTTACTTTGAAAACTTTATTTGACACCGTCCTTGGAGTTTAGAGAAGTTAAACAACTTGGTCAAGATCACTAAGCTTCTAAGGGGTGTAGCTGGGATCTGAACCCATATTCTCTGGCTGTATATGGCCTCTTTGATCACGTATGTGCTTGATTGGTCGATAAATAAAGCATGTTAAGCAAGAGCCCTCTGTTTTGGTGCTCACCATCTGGGATATGCTGATGTTCCACTGCCTCTCAATGTATACACTTGACTTTCAGGGACGCCCATCTGCTTTTGAGAGCTATCATCTCCCTTTGATTGGTCTGTTTTCATAAAATCCTTCCTCTTGACCTTCTATGATATGTATTTAAAAAATTAAACTAAATTAAAATTATCTTGAGAATTTTATAACATCCCTTGAGATAGCTGAGGTGTAACTAAACTGAGATTCTAGTTAGCTTACTAGAGATTCAACCATGGAGAAGCCAGATGAATCAGAGGAGAAATAAAAAGGTGAGCTAAAAGGGTTCAGAAGGCTGACAGAACAAAAGAAAATGTTCTTTATTGGCTGCTCTGCCTATGGAGTAGCCATTCTTTATTCCTTTACTTTCTTAATAAACTTACTTTCACTTAAAAAAAAAAGAGAGAATTTTCTTTTTCTTTACTAATGACATCTCTCCTTTGTGGTTCCACCCATGTTTTATATGTTCAGCTTGGGTTGTCCCAGTGCTAGAAAAGGAAAACTAATAACATTTTCATTGAAAGGTTTACTTTGGGCCTCATCAGAGAAAAGCGTGCTGATGTCTTCAGAACAGGAAATAACGTCAGATACTTGTAGTCTGTTACTTCTGTTTTGAGACGACTCAAACAGGATTTCTTTATGTGAATAGGATGTCTACTGATCCCAATAAGAAACTGGATAGTAAGATAGTTTTAGAAGGTATATGATACAGCCTGCAGTGAAAATAACATCTTGGGGGTTGTTGGGCTCAGTAGGAATTATGGAGGAGATATAAGACCAAAGAAAGTCATGCCTTCTCATCTTCCAGGACAGTTAGTAAGACTGACGCACACTGAAAGCGCCTGCTGGCCATTGTTTTCCGATTTGCTAATAGTTGTTTTTCAGCAACGGTATCTTTATAAGCTGCCTGTAAAAACAGCAAATGTTCTTCAACCTGAAAGATAATTAATTCATTATTGAGAAAAATATCTTACTCTCATTTTGCTTCAAGACTTTAGCTGTCATTTATATAAATATAGTGTTACCATTTCATTTTCACATCCTGGAAAATCTTTCTGGAGGGATTATATTACCAATGAAAATGGACATTGTAGAAATGAAATGATTCATTGATATTGAAATTTGTATATTTTTAAATGCCATCTTGCTTCTTTAATAGGCTTTTTTTTTACAATCCTAGCGTTTGTAGATTCATCAATTTCTGATTTATTTTTTGCAAATAAAATTTTATATCTTATTTAGATTCTTTTTCTAAGAAAATGGTTGAACTTTTTTTCACTTCAGATGTACTGAACAGACCAGAGGACCGAATGAATTTTTAAATTTAAGCTGTATGATGAATCAATTGTTAAACCTTCCTTACAGTGTTAGTGGAAAACATATTTTCATAAATAGCTGAAAAAATTATTTTTTATTTTTATTTTTGGGTACACAGTAGGTATATATATATATTTAGGGGGCACATGAGATGTTTTGATACAGGCATGCAATGTGTAATCATCACATCATGGAGAATGGGGTATCTATCCCCTCGAGCATTTATCCTTTGTGTTACAAACAATCAAATTATACTCTTTAAGTTATTTTAAGTGTACAATTAAATTATTATTGACTACAATCACCCTGTTGTGCTATCACATACTAGGTCTTATTCATTCTTTCTATTTTTTGTATCCATTAACCATTCTTACCTTCCTCATACCTTCCCACTACCCTTCCCAGCCTCTGGTAACCATCTTTCTGCCCTCTATCTCGATGAGTTCAATTGTTTTGATTTTTAGATCCCACAAATAAGTGAGAACATGCCATGTTTGTCTTTCTGCACCTGGCTTATTTCACTTAGCATAATGACCTCCAGTTCCATCAATGTTGTTGCAAATGACAGGACCTCATTCTTTTTAATGGTTGAATAATACTCCACTGTGTATAAGTACAACATTTTTGTTATCCATTCATCTGTTGATGGACACTTAGGTTACTTCCAAATTCTGGCTATTGTGAACAGTGCTGCAACAAACATGGAAGTGCAGTTATCTCTTTAATATACTGAGTTCCTTTCTTTTGGGTATATACCCAGCAGTAGAATTGCTGGATCATATGGTAGCTCTATTTTTAGTTTTTTGAGGAACCTCCAAACTGTTCTCCATAGTGGTTGTACTAATTTACCTTCCCACCAGCAGTGTATAAGGGTTCCCTTTTCTCCACATCCCTGTCAGCATTTTGTTATTGCCTGTCTTTTGGATAAAAGCCATTTTAATTAGGGTGAGATGATATCTCACTGCAGTTTTTATTTGCATTTGTCTGATGATCAATGATATTGAGCACCTTTTTATATGTCTTTTTGCCATTGGTATGTCTTCTTTTGAGAAGTATCCATTCAAGCCTTTTACTCATGTTCAAATTGGATTATTAGATTTTTTTCTATAGAGATGTTTGAGCACTGTATATATTCTGGTTATTCATCCCTTGTCAGATGGGTAGTTTGCAAATAATTTCTCCTATTCTGTGGGCTGTCTCTTCACTTTGTTGAGTGTTTTGTTTACTGTGCAGAAGCTTTTTAACTCGATGTGATCCCAATAGCCCATGTTTGCTTTGGTTACCTGTGGTTGTGGGGTGTCACTCAAGACATTTTTGCCCAGACCAATGTCCTGGAGATTTTCCCCAATGTTTTCTCAAGAAGTTTCATAGTTTGAGGTCTTAGATTTAAGTCTGTAATTCATTTTGATGTGATTTTTGTGTATGGTGAGAGATAGGGGTCTAGTTTCATTCTTCTGGATATAGATATCCAGCACCATTTATTGAAGAGATGGTCTTTTCCCCAAAATAATTTTCTTAAATTATCACTTATCTTGATTACACCCCTGCTCAAAAGCATTTGGTGAATTCTTACAGAAATAATGGATTAAGGATATAGTCCAGAGTTTTGGCTATCAACTAATGCCTCCACAACCTGACCCCAACCTTCCTTCCCAACTTCATTTCCTTTATTACTCCTTTCCAATTATATTACTCTTTATCCAAATTGGTTTATTCCTTATCTCCCCAACATTCCTTAAGCTTCTTGTCTCTGGGATTTGGCTCACATCCTTTGTACCTTGGCCCTTCCCTTAAAGGGGTATAAATCCTAGGCATTGTGTAATATCCTGATCAACTTCCAGCTGTCATGAAGTCTCAGCCTTGTCAAATCTACACTGATGTTTGCTTATAACAGTTGTTTGAGAAGTAATTTTAAGTTTCCTGATATCATCTCTTGGATTGTGGTCTTACAGTCTTATTAACCTTTAAGTTGAGAGTTTAGCATGGAGACTTGAACATGGTATGTACAACACAATTATAAAGACAAAATTGTGCTTATTATGATTGGTAATTTCTCTTTTTTTAAGATGCTATCCTGGTGAAAATATATACCTAATTTATATGTGTATATATATGTTACTTTTGGCATGTTTAATGATTTAGAATTTATTCCTGGATCACCCATAACAATTATGGGTTGTTTGCACTTTCATGTGTTATGTTGTTTTTGTCTGCTTGCTCATTCACCCATTTCGATTCCTTTGAGAAAACTCCTGTTACTTACGACCTAGTGAGTTATTTAAATATTAACGCATGGGGCCTATTGATTAACTTAAACATATGAAATGTCTATTATATGATGAGCATTGCAGTCCCCAAAGGTAATGTTTTTGGTGAATGTTCATGTGATTTGATAAGTTCTGGCATTGTTTTTTTCCCCAAAGTTCCTTAGATTTTCCAGAAATATTTTTTATATCAGGGTCCAGGCAAATAAAAGACCTATTTTTAACTGGAAGGAAGTATGTAGCTGAGTGAGAAGAAAATTTCCACGAAGGGCTTAAAACTGATGGAGTTAACTAGTAAGCTAAACTTTAAAATATTAAGCGTAAAAAATATACATTTTAAGTATATTAATTGGATTTTAATGAGTTCAAATACTAGAAACTTCTCATGAAGCCTGTGGTTGAGAGATGGAAGGTAATGTGGCTCTGGCTGGAATGTACAGTTTGTCTTTTTCTCCCTACCATTTAAAAATATTGTAATTAAAAACAAATGACAGTGTTATAAATACACATTCTCCACTGGCCTGTAAAATTTCTGCTGAGAAATCTGCTGTTGGTCTGATGGAGATTCCCTTATATGTAACATAATGCTTTTGCTGTTTTTGGCATTTTCTCTTTGTCTTTGACTTTTGAAAGTTTGACTATAATGTATCTCAGAGAGAAACTGTTTGGGTTAAATCTCTCTGGGGATTTATGAGCTTCCTGATCTGAATGTCTATCTCTCTCTCAAGACTTGGGAAGTTTTCAGAAATTATTTTATTAAATAGGTTTTGATGCCATTTCTCATCTCTTCTCTTGGAACTCCCAAAATCTGAATATTTTTTCACTTAATAGTGTCCCATATATGAGGAAGGCTTTTTTCATTCTTTTAAATTATTTATTCTTTTTCTTTTTTATCTGACTGGGTCATTTAAAAAGACCTGTCTTGAAGTCTAGAAATTCTTTCTTCTCTCTCTTTCTCTTTTTGTTTCCCCTAGAGGTTTGTTCATTTTGATGATCTTTTCAAAGAACCAACTTTTGGTTTCATTGATTTTTGCTATTTTTTTTTCTATTCTCTATTTTGTTTATCTCTAATCTTTATTATTTCTTTTCTTCTGCTAGCTTTGGGTTTGGTTCGTTCTTTGTTGTTTAGTTCCTTCAGGTGTGAAGTTAGGTTACTGATTTTATATTTCTTTTTAAATGCAGGCATTTACAACTATAAATTTCTCTGAGCATTTCTTTTGCTGTATCCCATTTGTTTTGGTTGTTGCATTTGATTTGTCTCTAAGTATTTTCTGATTTCTCTTGTGATGTCTTCTGTGACCCACTGGCTGTTTAAGAATGAGTTAGTCGGCCGGGCACGGTGGCTCACACCTGTAATCCCAGCACTTTGGTAGGCCGAGGCGGGCGGATCACAAGGTCAGGAGATCGAGACCATCCTGGCTAACACAGTGAAACCCCGTCTCTACTAAAAATAAAAAAAATAAATTAGCCGGGCGTGGTGGCAGGTGCCTGTAGTCCCAGCTACTCGGGAGGCTGAGGCAGGAGAATGGCGTGAACCCGGGAGGCGGAGCTTGCAGTGAGCCGAGATTGCGCCTCTGCACTTCAGCCTGGGCGAGAGTGCAAGACTCCGTCTCAAAAAAAAAAAAAAAAGTTACTAATTTCAACCTTCATGTTATTATTGCCAGACAAGATGCTTTTATGGCATATGTCTTTTAAAATCTATTGAGAACTTATTCTGTGGCCAAACATATGGTCTACCCTGGAGAATATCTCAGGTGCAACTGAGAAGAATGTGTATTCTGTTGTTGCTGGGTGGAGTATTCTGAATACGTCTGTTAGGTCTAGTTGGTTTACTGAGTTGTTCAGGTTCTCTGTTTCCTTGTCTTCTTTCTGGTTGTTCTATGATTTCTTTTTTAAATCCATGATTTTTGGATTGTTTAAGCTTTCAAGTTTTTTTTTTTTTTTAAATGGACTTTCAGTGACTAAAAATGTCCTAGAAAACAGGGCATATCCTTCAGGTTTTTAAATTTGTTTACATAGAGTTTCTAGTAATTGTTGCAAAAAAAGGAACAAACACTTTCATTAAACTAAAAATTATTTCTTCTTGAATGCCCTGTTTTTCCAAATTGTATAATGTTTAAATGTATTATTCTTAAAGTTTTGAAGAATTTTTTTTTTTCCTTTCTTGGGTTTCTTCCATTCTGAGACAGAAATAGGGCTGATATTCAGTGGTATATACTACACAGGCACAACAACTGTGAAAATGTTGACGTATTTCTGTAGTGATTGCTAAAGGGTCCTGCTCCATGTCCCAGAAAGCACCTCTACAGCCACACATTGCCTACCCTGGCCCCATACCTTCTCTTCAAACTCAGCTGGAGGCCTCCAAGACTCTGCTTCTACCCGCATGACAAATGTCCATTCTGATCAGTTTGGTGCCTATGCCACACTGGTTGCTAAATATTTTGGATATCACTTCTGGATATAAATATTTTAAAATGTAGCAGTTTAAAAGCCTGTTAAGTGCGTGGGCTTTAGAGTTAGACAGACCTAGGTTAGAACATGGGCACCATCACTTATTAGCTTAAGATCTTGAACAAATTTACTAAATCTTTAAATTTTAGTTTTCTCATTTATAAACATCTACTTTGAAATGTTGTTGTGAGGATTACATGAGGATTAAATGACCACAGTGCTTGGAACACAGTAAGTGCTAAATAAACATGAACTATTATCAGCATCCATCAAAACAAAACTCTATAGACTATAAGCTACAACAAAATATTAGCAAGAAATGATATATCTATATAAAGTAAATTCGGTTCAAATTTGTTTTTTTCTTTCAAAAATATCCAGTCCTTTTTAATATATCTCAGTTTGCCAGAAATGCCTATGGGGCCAAACAGGTAGCAGAAATGCTTGAAGTGAGTGGGGGCTGCCTATAGCCAAGTGGGAATGCTAGCCCAGAGTTGCCAGCTATCTGAGTTTTCAGGAAAAGACAAAATCAGATATTAAGTAAAATCCCCAGATTTTAAAATGTTGATTATATCAAAATGAGGTGAGGGGTGGGAAGACTGTAATAGGTCAAAAGATGTCAATGGACTGAATTTGCCTGTTTGCATCTCTGAAATGTATTACTTTGCTCACTCTCAAAATGTACGTGAGCTAAATAGGTAACAGGGATATCAATTCTAGTTCCAGTTCTCATAATGATAATGATACTGTATTTTAATTTAAAATCAAGACATTTAAGGAATAATCATGCCTTTACAAAGCAACAGGGTAATGATATAAACAGGTTAAGTACAGTTGGATATTTTTTTTTTTTTTTGAGATGGAGTTTTGCTCTTGTTGCCCAGGCTGGAGTGTAATGGTTCAATCTCGGCACACTGCAACCTCCATCTCCCGGGTTCAAGAGATTCTCCTGCCTCAGCCTCCCAAGTAGCTGGGATTACAGACGCCTGCCACCATGCCCAGCTAGTTTTTGTATTTTTAGTAGAGATGGGGTTTCACCATGTTGGCCAGGCTGGTCTCGAACTCCTGACCTCAGGTGATCCACCTGCCTCAGCCTCCCAAAGTGCTGGGATTACAGGCGTGAGACACTGTGCCCAGTAAAGTACAGTTTTTTTTAAAGAACACAGACTGGAAAAAAAAAAAAAGAGCACAGATTGATACTGTTTAAGGCTTTGGTAAACTGAAGTTGTAAAGATCTTCTAAGAGAAATTTGGTGAAATAGTAAATTAAAATATTATAAAGACAATAATAATGAACTCTATAGAGTGTTTTATTATGTGGTAGGCACTAAAAGTTTTATATATATTATTAATAATATTACCAATAATATTATTTACTTAATCCTTACAATTAATCTTTTCACTACCTATATTATTATTTCCATCTTATCTGAAACTGATAAGCTCTCCCGAGATAATTACATTGTCCTGGTGTTTTGTCTTATTTTGAGAACTGAACTGTATTTCTTACCAGCTGTAAACCTCTTTGTTTCTCAGCAAGTCTTTGTCGCGCAATTTTAAGGACGTTTTGAGCTTCAGCTACTTGGATTTGTTTAGGGCCCACAACCTTAAAGAGAATGTCAGAACATTTAAGTGTCAAAAACGTCAGGTTTACTGTTAAAAATGCCATTTATATTTGAAAGACATTTACAGATGTCAATTGTTACAATTAAACTTTCCTAGAACTATATGTATATGTGGGGTACAAAGTAGCCTATTATGGTGAAACAATAAAATGAAATACACAAATACTAGCATAGTTGTCAATAAATAACAAATTTAATGGGAGCACTTGACATCTGTGTGAGTTAGAATAACATATTTGATTAAAATGTTTCTCCTTAGGTATCCTTTCCACTCAAGTTCATTTGAGTATTGTTAAATAAAAATTATTTCTGGGACATTGATGTGCCACTTCCAAATCATGACAGATGTTTAGGAGGAAAAGCATACCTTCTGTACTTCATGGTAGTTATTCAAAGCTATAACCCACTGGCACAGGGAGCAACAAGCAACAGAAACCAGCGCAATCTTGTGTGGGTTGAAATCAGGTAAGGTTACAATTTTTTTTAGCTTCACGAAAACCTAGAGAGAACACAGTTAATGTATTACATGAGAAAGAAATATTATTCACCTGAAGTTTTCCCCAGTCTACACTAGATTGAAATTTTATTTCATATTAAAATATTCAGGCCAGGGGCGGTGGCTCATGCCTATAAACCCAGCACTTTGGGAGGTCGAGGTGGGTGGGTCACCAGAGGTCAGGAGTTCGAGACCAGCCTAGCCAACATGGCGAAATCCTGTCTCTACTAAAAATACAAAAATTAGCTGGGCATGGTGGCACACGCCTGTAATCCTAGCTACTAGGGAAGCTGAGGCACGAGAATCACTTGAACCCAGGAGGGAGAGGTTGCAGTGAGCCAAGATCATGCTGCTGCACTCCAGCGAGTGCACAGAGTGAGACTCTGTCTAAAAAAACCCAAAAATTAACTTATCTTTAATAGTAGAATCAAAGACACATGCCTGGGTACAAAAATGACCCTAGTGGCTGGGCAAGGTGGCTCCCGCCTGTAATCCCAGCACTTTGGGACGCCAAGGGGGGCAGATCACAAGGTCAGGAGTTCGAGACCAGCCTGACCAACATGGTGAAACCATGTCTCTACTAAAAATACAAAATTAGCTGGGCATGGTGGCAGGCATCTGTAGCCCCAGGTACTCAGGAGGCTGAGGCAGGAGAATCGCTTGAACCCAGGAGGTGGAGGTTGCAGTGAGCTGAGATCTCCAGCCTGGGCGACAGAGTGAGACTCCGTCTCAAAACAAAAAACAAAAAACAAACAAAAAACAAAACAAAACAACAACAAAACCTAGTATCAGGAGAGAAAAAGCCTTTGTTAACATCCTGCTATTGCTACTGTTGTTGCAGTAGCTTTGCTATACTTTTTAAAAAGAAACTTTTAAAACAAAAACAAAACAGGTTAACTTTCTCCAGCTTTAAGAATTTGATATCTAAAAATTCTGAAGTCTCCTTGTGCACTTCAGGTGTGAGGTGACTAGGAATACCATCCTTTTCCTTCTGTCCCCCAGGCGGCATATTGGCAAGGCACAGTCCCTATTCAAAGGTCTGTCTGGTCAGTAATGGTGGTATGGCCTGGGGCATGCTGGGGCTCACTGAGGATGTTCTCTACCTTAGCTGTGTCACATGCCCACAGGTCCATCCCTATTTCTAAACGGTATCACACAGTTTGGAGTTAGATATACAGTATTTCTCATCTACTTTTGGGAGCCATAATCAGAATGAAATTTTTCTCAGACTGGGATTTCTTTTCCCTATCCAACTAGGCAACTCCTCTCTTGCCTGGAAGAATAGAGCTATTTTCCTGGAAAATAGTCTCTCCATCTAAGAATAGAACAATTTAGATGGCAGGTGGTCTGTTTGATCCCACAGACTGTAAATATGAGATGCATCAATTAGAGATCAACTTTTTACCTTATCAGGTATGCTGTCCTTGTCAAGGTTAATCAATTTTTTCAGGAAACCAGTTTCTGAAAGAAGTAACTTTGCCGTTGCCCAGTTAGGTTTCTTTTGCAGAAGAATACACACTGCATTCATGACAGTCAGTACAAGGAAGGGAGGCTGTGTGTATACTCTGTAATAGATGATGAAAATCTCATCAACTTCACAATTAAAAATGAAATGCACCCTGTAAATATCTCAGAAGACAATATACACAGATTTTTAACACACATTTGGATAAGGAAAACTATTTGTCAACATATAGCTATTTAATTACTTAGGTATCTTTTAAAAATTGGGTATCTTAACTATAAGGATATTATAGTTTTAGGAAGATGAAATGCATAAAACTTAAATAAGTACTACATCTGAGTTAGAGGCTAATTAGTTTTATTATAAAAAGTCTTGGGCTGGGCATGGTGGCTCATGCTGGTAATCCCTGCACTTTGGGAGGCTGAGGCGGGCGGATCACTTGGGGTCAGGAGTTCGAGACCAGCCTGGCCAACATGGCGAAACCCGGTCTCTACAAAAATAAAAAAATTAGCTGGGTATGGTGGTGGGTGCCTGTAGTCCCAGCTACTTGGAGACTGAAGCAGGAGAATTGCTTGAACCCAGAAGGCAGAGGCTGGACTGAGCCAAGATCACACCACTGTTCTCCAGCCTGGGCGACAAAGTGAGACACTGTCTCAAAAAAAAAAAAAGAAAGAAAGAAAGAAAAAAAAAGAAAAGTCTTCACTGTAGAGTTATTTAAAAATAGAAACCCCTCTCTTATTTCAGTCCAGGGTTGATTCACTGATGACTGCTTCACAGAGACACTGTACTTGTGTATGCGTTGGGAGTCAGCCCTATTCTCATGACTTAAGAAGTGGTATAACAGCCAACTCCCCTTAAACACATGCTCTCATTTCTTCATCCTGATCTAAAATTTCCACCATAAAAATCACAGATAAAACAGAGTCAGGGGAGGAAGGGTGGATGGGAATTTGTCTTTCAAGTCATTAATAATGTATTTATTATTGGAACATTAGAGGCGGTCTCTTCACTATGTCTTAATCAGTTGACGTGTCACTGGACTGTTAGGTAAGAAGTTGATGCTTTGGAAAGTCAGGGTCAGAATAACATTTATAAGAAGCAAGTTTCAAAGAGAAATCACAAGGGGTGATGGTTGCTGTGCACCAGCATTTGGAACTTGGAACAAGGCAGAGTAGGTCCACACATGGGTAATGAGCCTCACCAAGTGAAAATCGCATAGACTTCCCAAAGAAGGAAGGCAACCAAGCCAACTTTGTATGCATGACATTATCCACAGGGCTTACCAAGAAGGTCCTCTGCCTTGAATTTCACAACTAGAATTTTTTTTCAACTTTTATTTTAGTTTCAGGAGTACATGTGCAGGTTGGTTATATAGGTAAACTTGTGTCATGGGAGTTTGTTGTACAGGTTATTTCATCACCCAGGTACTAAGCCCAGTAGGCAATAGTTATTTTTTCTGACTGTCTCCCTCCTCCCATCCTTCAGTCTCAGGTAGGCCCCAGTGTCTGTACAACTAGAAATTCTAACCTATGTGTTCATTTGATTTAATCTTTAGTCTCTTTAACAGTCTAATTTTAAAATGAAGATCATCTTCACATTTGAATAACTCAATCATTAGCACTTTATTCTGAAATAATTTTTTCAGGTTGCTTTTCTGAGATTATCAGCTTGGCCTTTTTGAAATAATGGGAAAGATAACAGAGGAACTAGAAAAAGAGAAAAGGTCCACAGAGGAGAAGTGAGAGCTCCAATAAGGAACCTTTCCTCAATTTTACCCAGGTTTGACTCTATTTAAAACAAATACGATGTGAATATAATACTAGGATAAAATGTATTATCTAGGAAATTTAATTTAAATTAAAGGGGAAACAGGATTAAACTGACTGTAGTTCAATCTCTGTGCCACTTTCCAGGAATAAATATTTGATTCAAAGTGACACGTGTCTACTGGAAATTTGCTTTAAAATTCTTTATTACTTCACAGAATTAGTCTGTCTTGGATCTTTCCTCATTTTCTCCAATCTGCATTTTCTACTATCTGCTTTCTGCTTCTAGTGGTTCATGTTGCAAAATGGCAAAGGATGAAAGTATCATGGGGCAATTGTTGGCATTTTGATGATAGAAATAGCAGCTGGGGAAGAGAATGGACTAAGCTGTGCATCTGCTAGATGTCTCTGCTGCATGTCCAAGAATAGCAATGGAGATCAGGTTATAAGGCATCCTCATTTGTGTGGCATTTTGGAGTGAGCAAAGTAAAATACACATTAGCAATATAACAAAGGAGGATCTTTAAAAACAAACAAACAACAAACAAGACATACTCAAGGAGTTCAAAGACAAGGCTGGTTTTCTTAGCTTTTGTAGTACTACTAGGGCAGGGAAAAGGGCCTACTTGATCAGAGGAAATCTCTTATCATGAAAGTAACCTTTATTGAGCATTTGCCTTATGCCAGCCTCTGTTACAAGCATTTTACCTGTATTAACTCATTCAGTCCTTTCAACATCTGCAATCACTGTTGCACAAAAGGGAAGCTCAGGCACAGAGAGCTTATACAGCTAGAAAGTGGCAGTGCCAGGATCCCCAGCCAGGAAGCTTGGTATCAGAGCCATGTGCTTAACCACTATGACACACCACCCCTCAGAAATTAGGCTAAAGGGAATTTGAACTGATCACTCTCTAGGGAATATCTGCTAGAAAAAAAAGCTAAGAGGATAGAACCTTCTGGAACAAAGTCATGAGGTACATGAGGGGCTGTGTTGGGGAAGAACTGGCCCCTGTTACTTCTCTAATGTCATCTCCTGACATTCCCTCTTGCTCACTGAACTTTAGTCATCTTGGTCTTTTGCAGTTCCTGAAACCCAAGAAGCACATTTCTGTCTTCAGACTTTTGTACTTTCCATTTCCTCTCCTTGGAACACTCTTCCACTGGATACCTGCCTATTTTACTTCCAAATTTCATTCAGTTCTCTGCTCCAATGTCACCTCATCAGAAATAGTTTCCACAACCGTTAACTGCTACAACCTCAGTGCCCAGATCAGGGCCTGGCACTTAATGTGTGCTCAAGATATTTGCTGAATTGAGTGCATAAGAATGAGGGCATATGAATGAAAGGAAAGGAAGTCAAGAATTCTCCCTCCTTCTCTTGCTTGTTTCTCTTTTGCATTTTTTCAGTTTCACGGGCATTAACTTCAGCATTGTAATATGATCTGTTCATCATAACAATATATTGATCAAAAAAATTCTTCTTATCACAAAAGCTAATAATATGTTATAAATATCATGGTAAGTTTGCTCCAAATTTCCACATCTTTCATTAAAATACTATTTTCTACAAATAGCAGAAAACTCAACACATTCCAAGATGTTATAGGTAGGTTCCCATTGTTTGTTGAGTTGGGGAGCTCAAGCTAAAAATTATCTCACCCAAAGATTCAAATTAGCACTAATAGGCTCAGATCTTTGTAGCCTAAAATGTTTCATTTCTTCCTGTATTTTCTTATGTATTCTCTTCAATCATTAACCCCTAGCCCTAACCTGGATCAAGTTTGGGACAGGGCACAGCAAGGGGAAGCACTTCCCGCACTTCCTGTAGTGACACCTTGTGGTAATGTCCAACTTTGCAGTCTCAGACATGTGTTAGTACAGTCCCAAAAGCTGTAGCTAAACTGGTACAAGCAGCCGTTTACAATGTGTAAACATTGTCCTTTTATTTTTGGAACTGCAGGCCAGGTAATATTGTATTTTGTCAATTTTAAGATGCACATTTTTACATCAAAGAGACTGAGATTCAGTTTATAACAAACAGCACATCACAGTGTAACTGGCAGCATTTTTTCTTCAGGATACAAAAAATACCGGTATGCCTTACAATTGAAGGCATCATAAAATTGATAAGATACAGTATATACCATACAGAATGAACACTTAAAGTAACCAAGATGGGTAAAAAATCTTAAACCAAGATTAAGAAATGGAATATAGGCTTAGTATATAGGCTAAAAATGGAATATAGGCTTAGTATAAACATGAATTTATGTTTTTTTCTGAGCTTTTCCAACTCAAACGAAACTTAGGAGAGTTACCTTAATTCAGCGACATCAGCTTTATCCAGGGCATTCAGAGCCACAATTGCCTTGTCTAAGGCTGGCAGCACACTTTTTAGTTCATTGGCAGTTTTCTGCAATAAACCCAAACACATATGAATCAATATAGTTGCATATTTAAAATTTTTGTATGCTGAACTTGGAAAATATAATTTGATATTTTTACAATGCCCATAAGTTATGCATCTTTTATGACTTAGATATGTGCACACATGCTTGTACTGTTGGAAAGGTGTATCATAGTCCTAAAATGTGTATGATTCAATCCTTGATGAGAAGGTATACATGGGAAGCAAAAACACTGAGTGATTTCTGCCTTACCTCTTAGACTCAGTGTAGAATTAACAATGCCCTTTTGAGGAATGGTCCAGTTAAGGGTAGAATTACTGTGAAGTTACGAAGCTTAAACTTCAGCCTCCCACTTGCACACACCCCTTCCAAGGCTGTGCAAGCAGCCCTGCCATTATGTTTGCAGGGTCATATGTTTTCATTTTGCAAAAGTAAGACATTTGAACTGCAATCAATTAGGAATGATTTCTCTTTGCATTTTGCCTCACTGTTTGTCAGGTTTCCTATCACATCAGGTGCTGCAGTGGCTGTGGACATTTTGAGATCTGGCTAAAAAGTTGACTTGGGAATTATATTTATATTGCTCACAGTTACTTCCCTATATAGTAAAACTACTGTAAACTGTCTGAAATAGAAATGACTTCCAGAAATACTTCTGTTTTCTGCTGGTCTAACTTTCCCGGTGGGGTGACATTAAGCCCAGAGGTCATATTGTAATAGAAACTTGTCCTACAGGATCTGGCACCAGAAGTATGTGGGTTAGTATAGGATAGACGAGGTTTATAATGTATGCATCTAGAAGCTACTCTGTATAAATATTTCCACTTATTAGATGTATAAAATTGTAAATGGACGGTTAGATTTTCATTGACACCTTTGCAAAATGAAACTTCATTCTGAGTATACTTGATAAGCAGTATATACTATTCTAAATCTGCTATACTTTTTTTTTCTTTTTTACTGGGAGTTGTATAAAATCAAATTCATCAGAATTCCTGGGTTTTAAAGAAATACTTACTGCATTTGGCAAGATGTTTTGGAGTATTTCAATGAAGTAAGTGAGAAATTACAGATTTCTTATGTAGATATGTGAGAGGTGCCTTATTTTAGAATTTAAAAATTTTATTTACATATATAATTAAGATAAAAACATGAAATATGAAATAAAGGTGAGTGCTAAAATCAGTAGAGGTTATTCTGATATTGAGGAGCAAATCATAATGAAAAATTTTAGGTCATACCAAAAGCAAAACTTTATTAAAATGAAAAAATAAATTTAGAACATAAGTAATGAAGTGGCTCTTGTTTTGTCTAATTATCCAAGTAATAAAGAAGAATGAATCATATGATCACATTGGAAGAATTTAAATTTCTTTCTGCATTTTCAAGAAATATTGACATTAATGAAAATAACATAAATATCAGAAAACACTGTTATAATGAGGACATTGATGGAAAACTGGTTAATGAATGTCATTGATTCAAACAGTATTTGAAATTAATCACTGCATAAGAACCTCGAAAAGCCATTGCTGCTTATACCAAATGTAATAGCAGTCCTATAAAATATTCATGTCATTGTCAATAATAACTTAGAAAGTTGAAAGAAACTTCTAAACTATCAAAAATGAAAAATACATTTGATCAATTCTGCCAAAGATTTTTTAGGAAATGATATTATAAAATCACTATAATATGAAGAAATGATCACAGAGTATGCGGTGAGAAAACGTAGAAAAAAGTATTATAGGAGTGTGGCATGATTGGGCCAAGATGGCCAAATAGGAACAGCTCTGGTCTGCAGCTCCCAGCGAGATCAACGCAGAAGGTGGGTGATTTCTGCATTTCCAACTGAGGTACCTGGTTCATCTCATTGGGACTGGTTAGACAGTGGGTGCAGCCCATGGAGGGAGAACTGAAGCAGGGTGGGGCATCACCTCACCCAGGAAGCACAAGGGGTCAGGGAACTCCCTCCAGTAGCCAAGGAAAGCCATGAGGGACTGTGCCATGAAGGACGGTGCATTCTGGCCCAGATACTACACTTTTCCCACAGTCTTCACAACCCGCAGACCAGGAGATTCCCTCAGGTGCCTACACCACAAGAGCCCTGGGTTTCAAGCACAAAACTGGGCAGCCGTTTGGGCAGACACCGAACTAGCTGCAGGAGTTTTTTTTCATACCCCAGTGGTGCCTGGAATGCCAGCAAGACAGAACCATTCACTCCCCTGGAAAGGGAGCTGAAGCCAGAAATCCAAGTGGTCTTGCTCAGTGGATCCCACCCCAGTGGAGCCCAGCAAGCTAAGATCCACTCGCTTGAAATTCTCACTGCCAGCACAGCAGTCTGAAGAAGACCTGGGACTCCTGAGCTTGGTGGGGGGAGGGGCATCCACCATTACTGAGGCTTGAGTAGGCAGTTTTCCCCTCACAGTGTAAACAAAGCTGCCCCAAATTTTGGACTGGGCAGAGCCGACCTCAGTGCTGCAAAGCCGCTGTAGCCAGACTCTCTCTCTAGATACCTCCTGTCTGGGCAGGGCATCTCTGAAAGAAAGGCAGCAGCCCCGTCAGGGGCTTATAGATAAAACTCCCATCTGCCTGGGACAGAGCACCTGAAGGAAGGGGCAGCTGTGGCCGCAGCTCTGCAAAGGGACAGACTGCCTCAAGTGGGTCCCTGATCTGCATGCCTCCTGATGGGGAGACACTTCCCAGCAGGGATCGACAGACAGGAGAGCTCCAGCTGGCATCTGGCAGGTGCCCCTCTTGGATGAAGCTTCCAGAGGAAGGAGCAGGCAGCAATCTTTGCTGTTCTGCAGCCTTTGCTGGTGATACCTAGACAAACAGGATCTGGAGTGGATCCCCAGCAAATTCCAGCAGACCTGCAGAAGAGGGGCCTGACTGTAAAACTAACAAACAGAAAGCAATAGCATCAACATCAACAAAAAGGACAACCACACAAAAACTCCATCCGAAGGTCACCAAGAACAAAGACCATAGGTAGATAAATCCACAAAGATAAGGAAAAACCAGCACAAAAATGCTGAAAATTCCAAAACACAGAATGCCTCTTCTCCTCCAAAGGATCACAACTCCTTGCTAGCAAGGGAACAAAACTGGACGGAGAATGAGTTTGACGAGTTGACAAAAGTAGGCTTCAGAAGGTGGGTAATAAGAAACTCCTCTGAGCTAAAGGAGCATGTTCTAACCCAATGCAAGGAAGCTAAGAACCTTGATAAAAGATTAGAGGAATTGCTAACTAGAATAACTAGTTTAGAGAAGAACATAAATGACCTGATGGAGCTGAAAAACCCAGCACGAAAACTTCGTGAAGCATACCCAAATATCAGTAGCCGAATCAATCAAGCAGAAGAAAGGCTATCAGAGATTGAAAATCAGCTTAATGAAATAAAGCATGAAGGCAAGACTAGAGAAAAAAGAATGAAAAAGAATGAACAAAGCCTCCAAGAAATATGTGACCATGTGAAAAGACTAAACCAACATTTGATTGGTGTACTTGAAAGTGATGGAGAGAATGGAACCAAGTTGGAAAACACACTTCAGGATATTATCCAGGAGAACTTACCCAACCTAGCAAGACAGGCCAACATTCAAATCCAGGAAATACAGAGAACACTACAAAGATACTCCTCGAGAAGAGCAACCCTAAGACGCATAATCCTCAGATTCACCAAGGTTGAAATGAAGGAAAAAATGTTAAAGGCAGCCAGAGAGAAAGGTCGGGTTACCCACAAAGGGAAGCCCATCAGACTAACAGTGGATCTCTCTGCAGAATCCCTACAAACCAGAAGAGAGTAAGGGCCAATATTCAGCCTTCTTAAAGAAAATAATTTTCAACCAAGAATTTCATATCCAGCCAAGCTAAGCTTCGTAAGTGAAGGAGAAATAAAATCCTTTACAGACAAGCAAATGCTGAGGTATCTTGTCACCATCAGGCCTACCTTATAAGAGCTCCTGAGGGAAGCACTAAATATGGAAGGGAAAAACTGGTACCAGCCACTGCAAAAACATACCAAAATGTAAAGACCATCAACACTATGAAGAAACTGCATCAACTAACGGGCAAAAAAACTGCAGCTAGCATCATAATGACAGGATCAAATTCACACATAACTATATTAACTTTAAATGTAAATGGGCTAAATGCCCCAATTAAAAGACACAGACTGGTAAATTGGATAAAGTCAAGACCCACTGGTGTGCTGTATTCAGGAGACCCATCTCACGTGCAAAGACACACATAGGTCAAAATAAAGGGCTGGAGGAAGATTTACCAAGCAAATGGAAAGCAAAAAAAGCAGCGATTGCAATCCTCGTCTCTGATAAAACAGACTTTAAACCAACAAAGATCAAAAGAGACAAAAAGGGCATTACATAATGGTAAACGAATCAATGCAGCAAGAAGAGCTAACTATCCTAAATACATATGCACCCAATACAGGAGCACCCAGATTCATAAAGCAAATTCTTAGAGACCTACAGAGAGACTTAGACTCCCACACAATAATAGTGGAAGATTTTAACATACCACTGTCAATATTAGACAGATCAATGAAACAGAAAATTAACAAGGATATTCAGGAATTGAACTCAGCTCAGGACCAAGCAGACCTAACAGACATCTACAGAACTCTCCACCCCAAATCAACAGAATATACATTCTTCTCAGCACCATATAGCACTTATTCTAAAATTGATCACATAATTGGAAGTAAAACACTCAGCAAATTCAAAAGAATGGAAATCATAACAAACAGTCTCTCAGACCACAGTGCCATCAAACTAGAACTCAAGATTAAGAAACTCACTCAAAACTGCACAACTACATGGAAACTGAACAACCTGCTCCTGAATGACTACTGGGTAAATAATGAAATGAAGGCAGAAATAAATAAGTTATTTGAAACCAATGAGAACAAAGACACAACGTACCGGAATCTCTGGGACACAGCTATAGCAGTGTTTAGAGGGAAAGTTATGGCACTAAATGCCCACAGGAGAAAGCGAGAAAGATGTAAAATCAACACCCTAACATCACAATTAAAAGAACTAGAGAAGCAAGAGCAAACAAATTCAAAAGCTAGCAGAAGACAAGAAATAACTAAGATCAGAGCAGAACTGAAGGAGATAGAGACGCAAGAAAACCTTCAAAACATCTATGAATCCATGAGCTGAGTTTTTGAAAAGATTAACAAAATAGACCACTAGCCAGACTAATAAAGAAGAAAAGACAGAAGAATCAAAGAGACACAATAAAAAATGATAAAGGGGAGCTCACCACTGATCTCACAGAAATACAAACTACCATCAGAGAATACTATAAACACCTCTACACAAATAAACTAGAAAATCTAGAAGAAATGGATACATTCCTGGACACATACACCCTCCCAAGACTAAACCAGGAAGAAGTCGAATCCCTGAATAGAACAATAACAAGTTCTGAAATTGAGGGAGTAATTAATAGCCTACCAACCGAAAAAACAGCCCAGGACCAGATGGATTAACAGCCGAATTCTACCAGAGGTGCAAACAGGAGCTGGTACCATTTCTTCTGAAACTATTTCAAACAACAGAAAAAGAGGGATTCCTCCCTAACTCATTTTATGAGGCCAGCATCATCCTGATACCAAAACCTGGCAGAGACACCATGAAAAAAGAAAATCTCAGGCCAATATCCCTGATGAACATTGATGTGAAAATCCTCAAAAAATACTGGCAAACCAAATCCAGCAGCACATTAAAAAGCTTATCCACCACGATCAAGTCGGCTTCATCCCTGGACGCAAGGTTGGTTGAACATATGCAAATCAATAAACACAATCCATCACATTAACAGAACTAATAACAAAAACCATGTGATTATCTCAATAGATGCAGAAAAGGCCTTTGATAAAATTCAACACCCTTTCATGTTAAAAACACTCAATAAACTAGGTATTGATGGAATATATCTTAAAATAATAAGAGCTATTTATGACAAACCTACAGCCAATATCATACTGAATGGGCAAAAGCTGGAAGCATTCCCTTTGAAAACCAGCACAAGACAAGGATGCCTTCTCTCACCACTCCTATTCAATATAATATTGGAAGTTCTGCCCAGGACAATCAGGCGAGAGAAAGAAATAAATTGTATTCAAATAGGAAGAGAGGGAGTCAAATTGTCTCTGTTTGCAGATGACATGATTGTATATTTAGAATACCCCATCATCTCAACCCCAAAACTCCTTAAGCTGATAAGCAACTTCAGCAGTCTCAGGATACAAAATCGATGTGCAAAAATCACAAGCATTCATATATACTAATAATAGACAAACAGAGAGCCAAATCATGAGCAAACTCCCATTCACCATTGCTACAAAAAGAATAAAATACCTAGGAATACAACTTACAAGGGATATGAAGGACCTCTTCAGGGAGGACTACTAACCACAGCTCAAGGAAATGAGAGAGGACACAAACAAATGGAAAAACATTCCATGCTCATGGATAGGAAGAATCAATATCAGGAAAATGGCCATACTGCTCAAAGTAATTTATAGATTCAATGCTATTCCCATCAAGTTACCATTGACTTTTTTTCACAGAATTAGAAAAAACTACTCTAAATTTCATATGGAACCAAAAAACAGCCTGTATATCCAAGACAATCCTAAGCAAAAAGAACAAAGCTGGAGGCATCATGCTACCTGACTTCAAAGTATACTACAAGGCTACAGTAACCAAAACAGCATGCTACTGGTACTAAAACAGATATATAGACCAATGGAACAGAACAGAGGCCTCAGAAATAACCCTACACATCTACAACCATCTGATCTTTGACAAACTGGACACAACCAGCAATGGGGAAAGGATTCCCTATTTAATAGTGTTGGGAAAATTGGCTAGCTATATGCAGAAAACTGAAACTGGACCCCTTCCTTACACCTTATACAAAAATTAACTCAAGGTGGATTAAAGATTTAAATGTAAGACCCCAAACCATAAAAACCCTAGAAGAAAACCTAGGCATTACCATTCAGGACATAGGCATGGGCAAAGACTTCATGACTAAAACACCAAAAGCAATTGCAACAAAAGCCAAAATTGACAAATGGGATCTAATTAAACTAAAGAGCTTCTGCACAGCAAAAGAAACTATCATCAGAGTGAACAGGCAGCCTACAGAATGGGAGAAAATTTTTGCAATCTATCTGTTTGACAAAGAGCTAATATCCAGAATCTGGAAGGAACTTAAAGAAATTTACAAGAAAAAAAAAACAAACGACCTCATCAAAAAGTGGGCAAAGGATATGAACAGACACTTTTCAAAAGAAGACATTTATGTGGCCAACAAACATATGAAAAAAAAGCTTATCATTACTGGTCATTAGAGAAATACAAATCAAAACCACAATGAGATACCATCTCATGCCAGTTAGAATGGTGATCATTAATAAGTTAGGAAATAATAGATGCTGGAGAGGATGTGGAGAAACAGGAACGCTTTTACCCTGTTGGTGGGAGTGCAAATTAGTTCAACCATTGTGGAAGACAGTGTGGGAATTCCTTAAGGATCTAGAACCAGAAATACCATTTGACCCAGCAATCCCATTACTGAGTATATACCAAAAGGATTATAAATCATTCTACTATAAAGACACATGCACACGTATGTTTATTGCGGGAGTATTCACAATAGTAAAGACTTGGAACCAACCCAAATGCCCATCAGTGATAGACTGGATTAAGAAAATGTGGCACATATACACCATGGAATACTATGCAGCCATAAAAAAGGATGAGCTCATGTCCTTTGCAGGGACATGGATATGCCTGGAAACCATCACTCTCAGCAAACTAACACAAGAACAGAAAACCAAACACTGCATATTCTCACTCATAAATGGGAGTTGAACAATGAGAACATATGGGCACAGGGAGGAGACATCACACACTGGGGCCTGTCGGGGGGTGAGGGTCTAGGGGAGAGATAACATTAGGAGAAATGCTTAATGTGGATGACGGGTTAATGGGTGCAGCAAACTACCATGGCACGTATATACCTATGTAACAAACTTGCACATTCTGCACATGTATCCCAGAACTTAAAGTATAATAAAAAAAATTTAAAAAGAGTATTATAGGAGTGTGTGAGGTAATTTTCTAGATTTTGTGATGTTTGTGATAATTGTCAGCTTTAAAAATTTTATATTTTGTTGTGATTTCTTTACTTATTCTAAGTACATGTTTAGTTTCATATCTAATTGTGTACTGTAATTTTGTATTCTTTTTAAAAATATGGCCCCAGGCCCTAATGTATCTGGCTTTGTGCTGAAGCCAGGGAGAAAAAAAGATTATCCTTTGTGGTATGGCAAAAAACAAAACAAAACAAAACAAAACAATGCAAAACAAAAAGCAAAAACGAACGCCATGAATTTCTCTGTATCAATTTTTATTTGGCTTAAAATATTAAATACTGAAATTAAGCCGTACTCTTATTTATTTATTTATTTTTCTTTTTTAATTTTTACTTATTTATTTATTATTATACTTTAAGTTTTAGGGTACATGTGCACAATGTGCAGGTTAGTTACATATGTATACATGTGCCATGCTGGTGTGCTGCACCCATTAACTCGTCATTTAGCATTAGGTATATCTCCTAATGCTATCCCTCCCCCCTCCGAGTCTTGCTCTCTCACCAGGCTGGAGTGCAGTGGCGCCATCTTGGCTCACTGCAATCTCCGCCTCCTAGGTTCAAGTGATTGTCCTGCCTCAGCCTCCTAAGTAGCTGGGATTACAGGCCTGCACCACCACATTCAGCTAATTTTTGTATTTTTAGTAGAGACGGGGTTTCACCATGTTGGCCAGGATGGTCATGGTTTCCTCACCTCGTAATCTACCCGCCTCGGCCTCCCACAGTGCTGGGATTACAGGCATAAGCCACCCCACTCGGCCCCGTACTCATATTTAATATATTGATCAACAGTGGCACCTTCAGGTGGTTGGCATCGCAGAAGTTCTGGGTCACTCAGTGAGATAGGTGGCACCTTAATGGAAGAGGGGAAGCTCCCCATCTGAGAAGGCTCAGGAGTGGGGCCTCCCCTATTTGCTTAACACTGAGGACACGAGGAAGCCTTGCAGCTTACTCGTATCCAAGTGAGGGATTTGCCTCTTCTGTTATCTAGTTTGAAATGTTAGCTCCTAAAACATGGGCAGGTAGCTTAAAAAGATGTCTGAAAGAAACACTGGATTGAAAGCAATGCTAATAATGGAAGCACAAGTGAATAACAAGCAAAAGGCAGGCTGACACTTCTTTTATTCTTGATATAAATTTTTCTTCAACCATGTTATAAGGTAAAAAACAATGATGAGCTAATTAGGTATGACAAGAGGCCAACAAGAAAATTTTGAAATAACTGAAAGGACTATTTGCAATCTGTATTTATATTCACTGTTATTCATAATAAACCTTGTCCTAGGTATTTGTTGAGCTTTGGGCTATTAGCTAATGGCAGTAGCCCACGGATATAATTTATCTATAAATAATTTACACACATACTAGAGTATAGGCTTACATATGTATTTTAATTGATGGAGTTGCTTGATTAAAAACCTTTGTACATGGAAGACAAGCTCTCCTCTCGACTTGCTCTGAGCAGGAATAGCTACTGATCAGACCAGAGTTGAGCATGCAGTGATTTGCTAAACCACACTGGCTCTTGCTAAGAACCCAACTGGAATGTATGGAGGAGAATGGTCAATTTAAAAAGAGGATTATTCAGTCAGCAACAGAAGTGACACACACCAAATACACAGTCCCTTGAGCTGCCTCGTTTCTTGCAGATGTTACTCTTGAAGGCCAAACGTGCTTTTGGTATGGCCTGCATGAGTTTCTGTTCATTGTAATCAGAAAAGCTTCCTAGGATTGTGGGTTTCTCAAGGACAGGGACCATGCATGTTTGGACTTCATACTTTCATTTAATGTTATCCTGTGTGTAGTAGGGACTCAATAAATAGTTGTTGGAATTACAATGAAAAGTAACCATAGTCGGGGCACTATGTATTTAAGACTAGTCAGTCTGACTTTTAAATTTGAAGGTTAGGGAATACTTTTTCAAATCTCCAAATTATTTTTATTGACAATATTTTAATTTTACCTGAGCATAATCTTCCACAATTCTTACTTCTTCTGCCACAATTTCTTCATCCTGTTTAACAAGCATCTGAACTTTCTCAACTACTTGTGAATCTTTCCGTAGTTTTTCCATTAGAGTTTCTGTTTCCTAATGAAGCACATAATTGTTCTTAGAATGAATTTTAAGAGACATGATCTCTTTTCTAAAAGAGCAATTCAAATATCTCATTTCACTATGGTAAAGTTTATTAAAATCAGCCTGAAATATATTTAATAGATTCATAAAATGAGAGACAGCAAGAGATGAATAAAATGGAGAGAGCAAGAGCTCTCACCATTTGGCCAGCTCTCAGCTGCGCCTCCTCTTAGAAGCTCTGTCATCCACCATCCTTGATGGTAGCTCTCCGCCACTGGTGCTCTCTGCCATTGGTCTGCCATTGGGATATTGCCTAGGATGACTACAGTAAATATTTCATGCGTTACACACAAAGAGTGATGATGAATGATGGTTTTTAGAATAGTTGATAGACTGCAAGTTACCACAGCATATTTCAGATGGATTTAACTAATTGACTAGGGAATCTTTCTACATAAGCTTCTACAGTTAGCTATATACCTACGATTACACTTAATTATCAAAATGTAATAATGTTACTGTTTTGCTGTTACTGCTTTTTTGTTCTTTTCATTTTACAGATAAACTAAGACTAAAAAAACAAGCTATTTTTTTCATGTGTACACAACTATAGGGTAACAAAGCTGGAATTCTAGCCTGTCTTTGTCAGGTATCAGAGCCTTTGCTTTCAAACACTGTTCTATATTAGACTATAAAATCTTTAAAAGAGATTTCAAAGCAAACATACCTTTGTTTTTTGTTCTACTTGAGGGCCAAGAATCAAGAGCTCTTCTTGCATTTCTGTAACTAGAGTGGTTGCTTCCAGGATTGTGGATAGACCCATATGGAAGCGATCCCTGAAGGAAGAAAAAGTATTAAGAAGGTGTAAGATATAACACAATTTAGCAAATATAATTTGATAATATATAAAAAGAATTACACCAAATTATGGCCAAATGGATTTTATTCTAGAGATGCAAGACTGGCTCACTATTTGAAAGTCAATCAATATAATCCACTATATTAACAAGGTATAAAGAAGAAAATTCACTGCTGCATCAGTATCCATTGATGCAGAAAAAACATTTGATAAAATTCATGATAACTAGGAATAGAGGGGAAATTTCTCAACTTGAAGAACAGATGCTGTTAAAATAAAATGGACTCAAAGGAAAAACTAATAATGAGAACTGGGCATCTGAGGTTCAGCTCCCACTGGAGCACACTTAAGACAGGCAAATTGGGCTTTAAATGTACTAATTCCCCATAAGGGTACCTCTCATTTAAACATAATATTTAATTATAAGTTTTGGGGTGGGAAAGAGAACCAGATAGGATGTAAGAGACCCAAACCATATAATTAACCCTTCTTGCTTTTTCTCCCCCCATTTCTACCCCTGGGAAACTGGACTACTGAAATTTCCAAGTAGCAAAGAAGAGCCGGGCAGTGGCGGACTGTAACCTGTCTTTTGCCACTGAGATATGCTTGCTGGATATAAGCAGTTATGGATGTTGATAATAATGATTATGCATATAAGGTGATAGCTCTTAAGATTGTCCTGGCATGGCCCACACATTAGGGGGTGGGAGATGTTCTAGGATAGTACAAGGTATGTAAGGAAGAAACTACTGAGTGATCTAGAGCTGTGTTGTGGGTAAGACATGAGGAGGAATGGAAAAGGGGTGAATGACTGTGATAGGGACTGGTCATGCTGATCACACAGCTGTGAATGGAGAGCAACAACCCTGGATGATGGGGAGGGGACACCTTAGATCCCAGGAGGTTAGGAGTGAGAGGAAGGTTCATTAAACTCTCTTGACGCTTGCCTGTAGGGCATCTGGCCAATTTTCTCAGACTGTTGATATCATCCTTAATTTAACTGCTGACCAACAAAAATCTCAATCTTAGGACTCTCAGAAACCTCCTAGGATCTGCTGACCCCAGGAGTGAACAGCCTCTCCTTGAAACAGAACAAGATTAGCTTTCTGAGCACTGATATGATTCTCTTTAGCCTCATTATTATATTCACAGACTACCTCAACTGCTCTAAAATGAACTGTTATTGGATCTATCATGCCCCACCTGACCTTGTTAACGAAAACTTAATAAAATTAGACCCTGACCCCACATTAGCAAAATGCTGCTATTGAGGTTGCTGCTTCTTATGTAAATGTCAGGCCTATACTTGCCTGCGGCACACAAATTAGTTCACACTCTCCAGCATGAGTGCTGATGAAATATCACATTGCCCTGGACTTCCTGCTGGCCAGTTGAGACAGAGAAGGTGCAATGGCCAATACCTCTTGATGCACTTGGATTAATAACATTTTTAACTGGCTTGGCTCCAGACACGGAGCTTGGCTGTGGTCTATCCTCCAAGTGGGAGTCATAGTCATGATCACTCTCATGCAGTGTTCCCTATGGCAAATGGAATGGATCTGGCCCAGGCCCCAGTCAGTGTAATTAGTTACAGTATCTGATGGAGTGGGCTATTTTTAAAAAACAATTATTAGCTGGATACATGACAGGTTTAGGAGATGGACTTGGAGAAGAATAGTTCCACCATGGTGCCTCGGCAGCCCTTCATGTCTCCATATAGGTTATATAGACAAGGCTTGGCTGCAGCTGATCTAAGTGTTGGCAGGACACCCCTGATCTTTCTAGAACATGAAAATGTGGGGCACTTGTGAGTAGATGCTACCAGGCCATTTCCCACTAATTTCCCCATCTTCCTGGAAGATTGTCATAAGATAGTTTCTCAATGTCTCCTGTATTCTGATTAGGGGTGAGGCCTTCTGCTTCATGTTTCTTCCCATGGCTCCTCAGGTACCACTGCTGGCTATAAAACTGCTTAGTAGGTGTTCCACTATCTGCGTTGTAGTCATCTGAAGCCTTTTATTTTGGTGTCATCCCATGAGACAAAGGACATGGGGAGTGGCACTGTTCGTTACTCTTGCTTTCATTGCCCATGTAAGAAATAAACTGTCGGAATCCAACAGGGACTAATTGTTTATTTACTGGCCAAGTCTGTCAGCCTTGCCTTGACAGGGGCGGCCTTTGAAGGCACACAGGGGGAATGTCAACCTTATCTCTTTTAAGATCTTCTGCAGCTTCTGGCTTTTTGTCCCACCAAAAAGGCAGATTTGGCTCACCATTTTGCATTTGTGTCTCTTTTCGCAAACAAAAACACCAATATAAAATATATTTATGATTTGTTCTCAAAGTCTTACCTCTTTGTTTGCATCTCTTCCTCTTGTGCCCTCAAAATGTGTGCAAATGTTTCCATAAATTGCAAGTAGCTATTGGGAGTGGTATAATAAAATCTTCCAGTTTCTTCAAAGTATTTTCTGTTCAAGTCTTTCACGCTTTTGTGGATTTGGACACATGTTGGGGCAAGTTTTTCTTTCAAGTTCTGAAGAATAATAATTTTTAAGAATTAAGAGAAAGCAATCCAAATATACATAAAAAGAGAAAGTTGAACACTTAGAATTAATTAAAATAGCTTATTAGTTCTGAGATGTGGAGATGTAGAGAGAGCTCCTGGATGAGCAGGACAAAGAAAATATGAGTTTTGATGGTTGGGATGGTGGTGGGGCAATAGTAGGGCTAACTATGAATGGCATGCCACACTCATTCTTCTAGGCTTTACCCGTATGTTACTCTCACTTTTGCTATAGTCATCCAAAGATTTGGGCATCAGTATCAATGGCCAAGGGTTATAATGTTTTCTTTATCTTGAAATTTTTTATTTATTTTTTATTTTGAGACTGGATCTTGCTCTTTTGCCCAGGCCAAAGTGCAGTGGTGCAGTAGTAGCTCACATAGCCTCAAACTCTTGGGCTCAAGAGATCCTCCTGCCTCAGCCTCCCATGTAGCTGGGACTACAGATGTGTGCCACCACACCTGGCTAATTTTCTAAATTTTTTGTAGAGACAGGGTCTCACTATGTTGCCCAGGCTAGTCTTGAACTCCTGGCCTCAAGCAATCCTCCTGCCTTGCCTCCCAAACTGCTGGGATTATAGGTGTGAGCCACCATGCCCAGACTTCTTTATCTTTTATATTTTTTTCTTAAAGTGGTCATCAATAGCAAGATACTCAAGGAAATTTCCTTCAGTAAAATAAAGCTACAAAAATGTAAGGACCCAAAGGATGTGCAGATGAGCAAAACCAGACTGCGAAGAATATTCTCTTTGCCTGGATTGGGAGATAATTCTGATTTAGACATAACCTAGTCCTGATGATTCATCTCCAGTCCACCAAGTCTAACCAGTCACTGGTCACTTTTAACTCAGCGGCATTTTTTCTTCGTCTGGTTCTGCTCTGTCTCTGTCCTCCTTGGCCTTTGCTTTCCTTGATCACTTAGACAAGTAAGGATGCAATCCCATTGGTCCCGTAGGACCTAGAAATGTCCTACGTTGAGTTTCAGTTCTCTATGCATTTACAGCTCCTTTGGTCAACACTTCTTACCCCCTTTGCTGTCAGCTAGGTCCTATGGGATGTTCAGTTTAGTCACTCCAGAATAGGTTCTTTCTTACTGTTGGCTCATAAATTCTGAGTTAATTTTGTGTTGTGGCTTGTGCTCTCACTGCTTTGCTGACTTGCTATTTGTAGCCAAGCCAGAGCAATTTACAAGGAATACACAGAAGGTTGCAGCATCCTTACCATAGAATCTGGTATGCAGAATGGAGACTCTTTTCCTTCACGGAAATGTGCTGTTCCACCATGTGGACAGCATAGTGAAGAGACACAGGCATTGCAGAATCTGAATCTGGGCATCTTTGAAATAGGGTGAATTCAGGGGTACAACAGATGGGGAATTAATAGGGAGTCAATGTAAACACTTGATCCATTTTATTGTAAATTAGCTTAGAACTGCCTATTTTTGTCCATCTAGGGTTTGTTGCTCTTCAGAGGCATAATACCATCAGATGCTGTCAATAAACTGAAACCTTCACTTGCATTAGATATTTACCTCTCTGTTCTCAAAATTGACCTTTTCTTTTAAGAATGAGTTAGCTACAATAAGGAGAGCTTCTTCTGGCCACCTCTCATACCAATCAATCGTGCAGGAGCTAATCATAGAAGGATACACTCTACAATTTTGGCGGAAGCTAGGTCCTTCAGGACTCATGATCACAAAAATATGAAGATTTTTATATATTCTCTGAAAATTAATGAAAATATAAATTGTTAAAATGTAATCCACTGTTTTGAAAAAATATTATATTAAAAATTCCATGGAAAACATATTTCAGATCTTTCCTTAGTGGGTAGATCAGGGACTGATCATTTGTGCATGGAGTGCCTGCCATAAACAGAGCCCTTCCAAGGGAAACTAACAGTAGGGGAGGCACTGGACCCAGAACACCCCTTGCGCAAACCAACTCTTATGATGGGGGCTGGTGCTAGAGTTCTGTTCAGTAGGGGACTTTATGTCAGATGGTGCTGGGTCTGACTATTTAACTCTTTCCTCTGGGGTGGTGTGCATTTAAGACCCACAGAAACTCAAAGTGAGAAAATGGTCAGATGAATTAGAGCTGAAAGAAACAGACTGACGATAAGAGTAGAGCACCAGAGGTAGTAATAAAACTCCTACAGCTAAAGGATTACAGCTAAGCAACATGAGACCTACACAATTTTACAGGCCCTAGGCTAAGTGCTAGTTTCTTTGCAATTTGCCTTCAGCCCTTTTCCTCATAAGACCTGGCTGTGCTGCTGCTGTTGCTGGGTTCTTGGCAAGACTGGCAACAGGGCACAGATTCCTTCTTCCTTATTTCCAGATATCACTTTGCAATAAGTCCACATTACTGAAAATAGCCTCAGTGACTTAGTGTTCCCTTTAAGTCAGAGTCTAATAGTACAAAATGATAATAAGCATCAAGCAACTTATTTTGTCAAATAAATATAGTAAAGCTGAAAGAAGACTAAAAGGCAAGATTTTTTTCCCTTTTTTTGTCTTTAACAAATTTATAAAGGCAAATAAAACTGCTCAGTGCAAAATTCATACAATGTGGAAATGTTTAAAGTAAAAATGAAAATATCTATCTTTGTTTTACGCATTCCCAAAACTTCTACCTAGATATATCAAATGTTAGCAGTTTAAAGTGTGCCTTTATTATTTGTTATTATTGTAGGATGTGTCAAATTACTTTTAGAAGCATAGCATTATATATATTATATATGCAGAATATATATAATATATAATATATATATAACATATATAATATATACAATTAAATTGACTTCTAACTGAGATTCTTGGTTTATTTATTTATTTTCTGGAGTACTATTCTCTGCACTCCAAATTGAAATTTCTTTTTTCTTCTTTATTATTCAAATCTAATGAATAAATCAAATATAGTAACAAGGCACAAGAGTGCCACAATTGTCAGGATAAATGCTATCCTTCTTTCTACCATGGTATTAAAAAATATAACTAAATCTAAGGATATCCACTCATATTATCTTGTTCTCTATCAACTGTGGAGTCATTTTTGGAATTTTTAAAACATCTCCTTGTGACAGATTACTAAGTATCTGTTTGATACTTAGTAATGTTGTTACTAAGTTGAGAAATGGTGGATGGCCAGATTCAATTTTTAAATTGCCCTATGATAGACAAAAACTAGTACCAGAAATAAATCCACCTGTGGTCCTCCCCCAGTGAATATTCTAGTTTGGGTAATCATGTCCATATATTTGCTAAGCCACTGGTCGGTCATCATGTCTCAAAGACACAGAAAGTTGAGTTCATTTTGACTAATCTATATCTCTCATCAAACCAGTTTGTTCACAGCTCCTCTGCTGCTGAGTTCATTCTGAAAAGCACCCGCTCTATCCAGTCAATTTCTTTTTTTATCCATCACCTCCTGGTCAATTCTAGGACTATTCAAAAGGATGAAATGATTCTTGTTTCTTGCCTTTCCAGACTTGTTACCAAAAAGACGAAATAAGAACATCATTATCTAGGAAAGAATCTTTGTGTAAGAAATACTTACACAAATACTTACACAAAAATAAAATCTTGGGATTTTATTTTTCATTTTATTGCCTCCAGCTGGTATTATTTTTTAAAACCATTGATAGCCAGACAGGCTCAGATTCATGTTAGTTTTTGACCTACCTAAGGGTATGGTGTTGTCTGTAGGTAGGGTACCCATTATTTTACCTTAAAAACTCATATAAAGATCTAAAGAAATTATATCCAACTTGAAAATCATGTACAGAATTATAAACACGGTCTACTTTTAACATGACAATTTGATAAAGCCAAGTCACAAAAAAGTACCTTTTGAAAGAATGAAAGTAAAGATTGCCTATTATCCATATGACCAGATTGTTCAGTAAGATATCTGATTTTCATTGCAATAGAATCCAGCTCAACATTTTCAAACAGGTCAGGTATTCTTCCTGAATTGATGATGTAGTTCAAATCTTCTAAAAATGAGTCCTTAGGCAAAACACATATTTAATGAGGAAGAGTAAATTATTCATATATTCTACCCTAACCACATCAATTTGAGGAAGCAAGAAAGCAACAGTGATTAAGGAGAACTGAGGCTAAGTGTTTTGTTTTTTTTTAAAGCTAATCTCCCCCACCCCCCACCTTTTTTTTTTGAGACAAAGTCTCACCCTGTTGCCCAGTCTGGAGTACAGTGGCATAGTCATGGCTCACTGCATGCAGCCTTGAACTACTGGGCTTAAGCCATCCTCCCACCTCACCCTCCCAAATAGCTAGGATGAAAGGTGCATGCCACCATGCTTGGCTAATTTTTAAAATATTCTTGTAGTGACTGGGCCTCTCTATGTTGTCTGGGCTGGTCCATCTTCCCACTTTGGTCTCTCAAAGTGCTGGGATTACAGGCATGAGCCACTGTGGCTGTCCTAAAACTAACGTTTTCATTCAAACCCATCAGAATATTTTTTTCTGAGTCAAAATAAGCTTCATTCATCCATTCATTCATTTAAACATTAGAGAAACATATACTTGGTATGGAGAGTATGCCAAATAGCTGTGACAGGCACTGAGAAAAGAGGTATGGAGGAGTGGGTACAATAATGAATTGGGCAGGAACACTGCTCAGGCAGTTCACAGAAGCCCTCAATACATCTACATTTGCGTTTGAATAGTAGTAGACAAACTAGAAATAACATTGCTGAAGGATTATTTTAATTTAACTGAATTCATATCTATATAGGGCCTCAAATTCAATGGAAAAGGTAACAGATGAGAAAAAGTAGGGAAACAAACTCTTCCAGAAGAGTTATTATAAATGTAAGGACATTTTGCTTTTGAGAATAAATCCAAGATTTCTTTTTAAAAAAAGCATTTTAAAAAGTAGGTAGCATTAGTGACTCTCTTCAGGAGACTCAGACACTGATAGGTTCATGGTATTTCAGTTCAGGTGGGGAAGGGCAGAGAGCTTGTGGGGAGCTCTCCAGTAGAGGCCAACAGAGGTGACACAGGGCTAACGTATTTCCTGTCTCACCTCATACGTGATGGAGAACTGCCAAAGCTTGTTACACACTGATAGTTACCCACTCTTTTTGAGTCACATGAAAAGCAATGATATGGCCAGAAGAAGCCTGGAAAGTGTGGGAAACAGATCCAATGATCTCGAAGTCCTGAGTAACATGAGAGCAGAGGAGCCATGTTCATTTCAGCTTTGGCCTGAAATGATTTTCTGAAACTGATTTATTAAATTAGAACAATGGGCTCCTGGCATGGGAGAAACTACATCTTCTAAAATCCAGAAAGAAAGTGTGTGGCAGAAACCTCAACTGGATCAACAGAGCTGGATATTTAAGTTTGGTGAAGGGAGAATATATAGATATAGCAGAAACCCTGGATATTATGGAGTTTCGTAGATATGATATGGCACTTGGATTTGCTCTCAAAAATATGACATGAAAAAAATAACTCAATGGAGAAAGGCCCAGCATTAAGAGAAAAAACAGGATGAGGGGTTGAAACAATACTCAATAACTATATATGTCTGGATCATAAACAATAAACAATGTTCCCTTGAAATTTTGTCACAAAAGAGTAAATACAATCTGAGGTGGCATTCCTAATTTTGTCTTGGACATGGAAGAGTATACTTTGTGAAAAATAACAGAACAAAAAAAAGTGAGTGATTAGCAATTTTTGCTTGTACGTAAATATAGTATATTCTGGGCCTGGCGACTGGCCAGATGGCTGGCTAGAAGTACTTGGAAGTAGTCTTCCCCATAAGAAAGGACCAATGTAACAAACAGCTAAGATCTGACTAGAGTGTCAATGGGAGACTGCATGAGTACAGTGACAGGATAGAGAGGTACCTGTGGTGACTGGAAGCCCAGGAGGGCAATGTGGAGGCATCCTGCCTCTGCAGCCCTGTCTCCCCTGTCCAGATCAGCTGGGAGTCAAGAGGGACTTCTCCTTGTGGAGAAAAGGTAAGCAGAAGAATCCCCCAGCCCCATTGCCACTGAAACACCTACAGTCATTATACAGGACAATCCCAGAGTCCTTTCTAGCCCTGGGCCCATTTTAGGGAGCTGCTGGAAATTCATGCAGCTGCATTGCTCTGGATTGGGAGCACAAGGTGTGTACTTCCCACCCACCCTCACTCCCGCTGTGAGCCAAGCTACAGCAGCATGGCACCATCTTGAGACCAGAGGTACCTCTGGAGTGTGCCCTGCTCTAGGGGCCAGTAGCCATGCACCTCTCCAGCACTGGGACTTCATCTTCATTCTTCCACCAAGTCCACATGGGTGGCTATATGCCACAACCCCAGCTGT
Source organism: Pan troglodytes (assembly GCF_028858775.2). NCBI lineage: Eukaryota > Metazoa > Chordata > Mammalia > Primates > Hominidae > Pan > Pan troglodytes. Next base: position 23,993,278 of record NC_072398.2, read on the forward strand.
GCAGAGCCTGGACCCAGGATTGGCTGTGATTGTGGTCCTGCCAGCAGGGAAACCAATCCCCAATGCCTGCACTTTTAGTCAGAGGAATAATCTGGCAGTCCCATTTAGGGTGACCCTACCCTTGAGCTGGCCAAACTGCTGTGTACCCTTCTTGAAGCAGGAGGGGTCCCAGAGCCATTGAACAGCTGACACATTCTTGGGCTGGCAGAGTGCTACATGCCCATGACCAGGACCTGAGAAATAGCCCCACAAGTGCCTCCACTAAGGACATGCCCCTGGCCTGCCCAACAGCTCTGTGCCCATAGTCAGGTCCTGAGAAACAGCCTTACAGGTCACCCCTGGAAGACATACCCCCAGGCTAGCCAAGCAAACCTTTGCCTGCATCCTAGGCCTGAAAAATAGCTACATGGGTTGCCCCTGGCAGACACACCCCCTTCAGGTCAGCTGAGCAGCCATGAACCCATATCTCAGGCTTGAGAAATAGCCTTATGGGTCACCCCTGGTGGTGGGAGGTGGGCACACTCCCAGGCTGGCCAAGAAATATTGTGCTTACCTCTTGGACCTAAGAAACAGCCCTGTGGTACATCCCCCGTGCTGCAGACATGTCCCAGGCCTGCCTCATGACTCTGTGCTTGTACTAAGGGCCTAAGAAACAACCCCGTGGGCAACTCTGGCAGACACACAACCAGGCCAGCCAAGTAACTGTATGCCCATGCCCCCAGCTAGAGCAATAGCCCTATGGCCCCAAATCAAGTGAGCCAGATCCCAAATTGGCTGATTCACTGCATGCATGCACATGCCCTTGACATGAGAAACAGCCTGGTGAGTCCACCTCCAGCAAAGTTGCACCATTGCCTCCACAAACCCTCACAGCCTAGGCTGCTGAGACATTTGCAAATGTCACCAGCATGGATTACAACTGAAGAAACTACATGGAGACTACACTACTGTATCCATCTAGAATCAAGGCCATGCACCCAATGACTGACACTGTAAAACCCATACCTATGAATAAGTCTCTCCTTATGAAAGCTACTCCATAAAGTTGGAAAGGTGATTGCTTTTCCAGATGCATAGAAATCAATGAAGGGACACATCAAACATGAACAAGCAAGGAAACATGAAATCTCCAAAGGAACACAATAGCTCACCAGTAACAGGTTGCAATCATACAGAAATATACAAAATGCCAGAAAAAAATGTAAAAGAATAATCTTAAAGAAATGCAGTAAGATACAAGATAAAGATAGACAACTCAACAAAATCAGGAAGATAGTTTATGGTTTGAATGAGAAGTTCAATAGGGAGATATATATCACAAAAAGGATCAAAAACACATCTCAGAGCTACAGATTTCAATGAAAAAATATATACAATTGAGAGCTTCTACAATAGATAAGACCAAGCAGAAGAAAGAATTTCTGAACTTAAAGGCATTCCAGAAGGAGAAGAGAAGGGAAAAGATGTAGAAAGCATTTAATTAAATAATAACTGAAAACAATCCCAAGTCTTCAGAGAGTGTTAGTTATACAGATCCAGGAAGCTCCAATGTCCCCAAGTAGATTCAATCCCAAAAAAGCCTATCTGAGGAACATTACAGTCAAACTGTCAAAATTCAAAGACAAAGAGAAGATTCTAAAAATGGCAAGAGAAAAATGTCATCATATAAATGGGAAACGCCAGCAGAACAACAGCAGATTTCTCAGCAGAAACCTTAAAGGACAGGAGAGAATAGGATGAGATATTCAAAGAACTGAAGGAAACTGCCAGCCAAGAAAATTATATCCAACAAAGCTATCCTTCAGAAATGAATGAGAAATAAAATCTTCCCAAGACAAGCAAAACCTGAGGGAATTCATCACCCCTAGCGTAGCCTTACAAGAAATGCTCAAGGGAGTCTTACAAGTGGAAGTGAAAAGATGATAACCACCGTTATGAAAACATGCAAAACTATAACACTCACTGGTAGAGCCAATACACAAAGGGGAAAAAAGAAAGGAATCAAACCCTATCACTGCAAAAAAAAAAAAACAACCACCCACCACAAACATAAACGATAAGAGAGGAAGGATACACAAAACAACCAGAAAACAATCAACAAAATGAGATAAATAGTTCCTCACCAATCTATTATAACTTTGAATTTAAATGGATTAAATTCCCCATTTAAAAGATAAAGATTTGGCCAGGCACACTGTTTGACCCCTATAATCTCAGCACTTTGGGAGGCCAAGGCAGGAGGATCTCTTGAGCCCAGGAGTTCCAGACCAGCCTGGGCAACGTAGTGAGACCTCGTCTCTATTTTTAAGAAAAGATATAGACTGGCTGAATTGATAAAAAACAAGACTGGCTGAATGGATGAAAAACAAGACCCAACTATAAGCTGCCTATAAGAAATTCACCACACTTGTAAAGACAGACATAGAGTGACAGTGAAGGGATAGAAAAAGATATTCCATGCAAACAGAAACCAAACACAAGCAGGAGTAGCTATATTTATATCAGGTAAAACAGATTTCTAGTCAAGCTGTAAAAAGAGACAAAGGACATTATATAATAATAAAGGAATCAATTCCGCAAGAGAATATAACTATCGTAAATATATATGTACCCAACACTGGAGCACCCAGATATATAAATCAAATATTATATCTAAAGGAAGAGAGGGATCCCAATACAATAATAGTTGGGGATTTCAACACCCCATTCTCAGCATTAAATAGTTCATCTAGACAGAAAATCAGCAAACATCAGATTTAAATTGCACCATAGACCAAGTGGACCTAACAGACACTTAAAGAACATTTCACTCAACAGCAACAGAATACACATTCTTTTCATTAGCACACGGAACATTCTGCATGACTGACTACATGTTAGAACACAAACAAGTCTCAACAACAAATTTTTAAAAATCAAAATCATATCAAGTATCTTATCTGAGTACAATGGAATATGACTAGAAATCAATAACAAGAGCAACATTCAAAACTGTAACATTCATGGACATTAAACAGTATGCTCCTGAACAACAAATGGATGAAGGAAGAAATTAAGAATGAAATTTAAGAATTCCTTGAAACAAATGATAATGCAAACACAACATAACAAAACCTAGGAGTGCAGGAAAAGCAGTATTAAGAGGCAAGTTTATAACAATAAATGCCTACATAAAAAAAGAAAGATTTCAAATAAATAACCCAACAATCCATCTCAGGGAACTACACAAAGCAAGAACAAACGAACCCAAAATTAGTAGAAGGAAATAAATAATAAAAATCACAGCAAAATAAATGAAATTGATAATAAAAAACAATATCAAAGATCAACACAACCAAAAGTTTTTTTGCAAAGAAAAACAAAACTGAACAACTATTAGTTAGACAAACTAAAAACAGAAAAGATCCAAATAAATAAAATCAGAAGTGAAAAAGAATACATCACAATGGATACCATAGAAATACCCAGGATTACTAGAGACTATTATGAACAGCAACACATCAATAAATTCAAAAACCTAGAGGGAATGATTAAATTCACATATAGTCTATCAAGATTGAGCCAAGAAGAAATAGAAAACCTGAGCAGACTAATAATAAGTAACAAGATTGATCAGTAATAAAAACTCTCCCAAAAACAAACAAACAAACAACAACAACAACAAAAAATCCACTACTGGATGGCCTCACTGCTGAATTCTACCAACTATTTTTTTTTTTTTTTAAGATGGAGTCTCACTCTGTCACCCAGGCTGGAGTGCAGTGGTACCATCTCGGCTCATGGCAACCTCTGTCTCCTGGGTTCAAGCAATTCTCCTGCCTCAGTATCCTAAGTAGCTGGGATTACAGGCACCTGCCACCACACCAGGCTAATTTTTTTTGTACTTTTAGTAGATATTGGGTTTCACCATGTTGGCCAGGCTGGTCTTGAACTTTTGACCTCAGGTGATCTGCCTGCCTTGGCCTCCCAAAGTGCTGGGATTACAGGCATGAGCCACTGCTCCTGGTCTCTACCAAACTATTAAGGACAAATTAATATTAATTATTCTCAAGATATTCCAGAATATTAAAGAGGAAATTATTCCTTACTCATTCTATGAGGTCAGCATAACACTGATACCAAAACCAGGTAAGGATGTGATGAAAAAGGAAAACTATAGGCCAATATTCCTGATGAATCTAGATACAAAAATCCTCAACAAAATACTAGCAAACGGAATCCAACACACATCAAAAAGATAATACACCATTATCAACTGGGATTTATGTCAGGAATGCAAGGATGGTTCCAGATATGCAAATCAATAAACATGATACACTGCATAAACAGAATATAGAAAAAAAACCACAATCATCTCAATAGATGCTGAAAAGGCATTAAATAAAATCCAACATCCTTTCATGATAAAAAACTCTCAATAAATTAGCTATTGAAGGAAAGTACCTCAACACGATAAAGGCCATATGTGACAAATCCACAGCTAACATCATACTGAATAGGGAAAAGCTCAAAGCTTTTCCTCTGAGAGCTAAAACAAGAAAATAATGCCCACTATCACCACTCTTATTCAACATAGCATTGGAAATTCTAGCCAAAGCAATTAGATAAAGGAAAGAAATGAAGGGCATCCAAGTTAAAAAGGAGGAAGTCAAATTGCCCATTTCCAGATGACATGGTCTTATAAATACATAAAGACTACCAAAAAACTCTTTTTTTTAAAAAAAAACTTTTATTTTAAGTTCAGAAGTACAAGTGCAAATTTTTTACATAGGTAAACTTGTGTCATGGGGGTTTGTTGTACAGATTATTTCATCAGCCAGGTATAAAGCCTAGTACTCATTAGTTTTTTTCCTGATTCTCTCCCTCCTCCCACCCTTCACACTCTGAAAGGCCCCAGTGTGTATGGTTCCCCTCTGTGTCCATATGTTCTCATCATTTAACTCCCACTTATAAGTGAAAACATGTAGTATATGGTTTTCTGTTCCTGTGTTAGTTTGCTAAGGATAATGACCTCCAGCTCCATCCATGTCACAGCAAAGGATATGGTCTTTTTTATGGCTGCATAGTATTCCATGGTATATATGTCTGCATATTCTTTATCCAGCCTATCACTGATGAACATTTAGGTTGATTTCATGTCTTTGCTATTGTGAATAGTGCTGCAGTGACATACACATGCATGTATCTTTATAATAGGATGATTTATATTCCTCTTGGTATATACCCACTAATGGGATTGCTGGGTTGAATGGTATTTCTGTCTTTAGGTCTTTGAGGAACTGACACAATGTCTTCCACAGTGGCTGAACCAATTTACACACCCACCAACCATGTATAAGCATTCCTTTTTCTCTATGACCTCATCAGCATTTGTTATTTTTTGACTTTTTAATAGTAGCCATTCTGACTGGTGTTAGATGGTATCTTATTGTCGTTTTGATTTGCATTTCTCTAACTATCAGTGATGTTGAGCTTTTTAACATATAATTGTTGGCTACATGTATGTCTTCTTTTGAAAAGTGTCTGTTCATGTCTTTTGCCCACTTTTTTATGGGGTTGATGAAAATCTCTTAGAACTGAAAAATGAATGCAGCAAAGTAGCAGGATACAAAAATCAGTAATGTTTCTATATATGAACAGCAAACTAGGTGAAAAAAATTAAAAAGGCAATCCCATTTAGAATAGCTACAATAAATAAAATAAAATACCTGGGAATAAATTTGAACAAAGGAGATGAAAGAACTCTACAAGGAAAACCGCAAAACGCTGATAGAAGAAACTGAACAGGGTACAAACAAATGGAAAGACATCCCATGTTCATGAATCAAAAAAACTAATATTGTTAAGATGACCATACTACCTAAAGCAATCTACAGATTTGTTGCAATCTCTGAAAAATGCCAATGATAATCTTCACAGAAATAGAAAAAAATTCCTAAAATTCAAATAGAACCACAAAATATCTCAAAAATCCAAAGCAATTCTGAGCAAAAAGAACAAAATTGGAGGCGTCACACTACCAGACTTCAAAATACATTATAAAGCTATAGTAACCAAAACAGCATGGTATGGGAACAAAAACAGACACATAGACCAATGGAATAGAATAGAGTACCCAGAAATTAATCCATGTATCAATGGCCAACTCATTTTTGACAAATGCACTGAGAACATACAATGGAAAAAAGTCAGTCTTCAATAAATGGTGCTGGGAAAGTTGAATATCCATATACAGAAGAATGAAAATAGACCCCCACCTCTCACCCCATCCAAGAATCAACTCAAAATTAATTAAAGAGCTAAATGTAAGACCCGAAACTATAAAACTACTGGAAGAAAACATAAGGGAAATGCTTCAGGACATTGGTCTTGGAAAAGAATTTATAAATAAGACCTCAAAAGCACAGGCAACAAAAGCAAATATAAACAAATGGAATTATATCAAACTAAAAAGCATGGTAAATTTCCTTCTGTACAGCAAAGGAAACAATAGAATGAAAAGACAAACTACAGAATAGGAGAAAATATTTGCAAATGATTCATCCAATAGAGGATTCATATCTAGAATATACAAGGAACTCAAACTTAACAGCAAAAACCAAAAAGAAAGAACGAAAAACAAAACAAAACCTGATTAAAAAATGGGCAAATGATGTGAACAGATATTTCTCAAAAGAAGACATACAAATGGCCAAAAAAATGAATAAATGCTCAATATCACTAATTACAGGGAAATGCAAATCAAAACCATGATAAGCTATCACCTCTCCCCAGTCAGGATGGCTATCATCAAATAGACAAAAAATAGCAAATGATGGTGAAGATGTGGAGAAAGGGAACTCTTGTACACTGTCGGTGGGAATGTAATCTAGTACAGCCATTATGGCAAATAGTATGGAGGTTCCTCAAAAAACTACATATGAGTCTGGGCAACACAGTGAGACCCCGCCTCTACAAAAAAATTAGCTGGGTGTGGTTGTGCAGTCTTGTAGTCTCAGCTACTTGGGAGGCTAAGGTGGGAGGATCACTTGAGCCTCGGAGGTCGGGGCTTCAGTGAGCCATGATTGCACCACTGCACTCCAGCCTGGGTGACAGAGGAATACTCTGTCTCAAAACAAAACAAAAACTGCAAATAAAATGATCATAAGATCCAGCAATCCCACTTCTGGGCATTTATCCAAAGAAAAGGAAATCAGTATATCAAGAAAACATCTGCACCCTCATGTTTATAACAGCTCTTTTCACAATAGCCAAGATACAGAATCTACCTAAGTGTCCACCAGTGAATGAATGACTAAAGAAAATATGGTATATATACTTCATAAAATACAATTCAGCCATAAAAGAGAATGAAATCCTGTCACTGTGGCAACATGATTATGCTAAGTGTAGTAAGCCAGGAACAGAAAGTTAAACACCACATCCTCTCACTCATATATAAAAGTTAAAAACAAGTGGATCTCACAGGAGTAAAAAGTGGAACAGAAGATACTAGAGGCTGAGAAAGGTAGGGGAAAGGGAGAGAAGGATAGGGAGGGATTTTTTAAGGGATACAAAATTACAGCTAGAGAGGAGGAATAAGTTCTACTAACCTATAGCATTGTAGGATAACTATACATAACAATAATATATTATATAGTGTCAAATGGCTAGAAGGAGGATATTGAATTCTCCTAACACAAAAATGATAAATGTTAGAGATAATGAATATGCTAGTTATGGTAATCTGCTCTTACATGTATTGAAACATCACTATACCCCATAAACACATGTACAATTATCACGTCAATTTAAAACATTTAATTGAATTTAATTTGAAAAGAAAATAGACAAGCCACAGACTTGGAGGAAATATATATATATATATATATATATATATATATATATATACATACACACACACATATCTATACACACATATATACACACACACACACACATATATATATATGACAAAAATAACATATTCTGTAAGGAAAGTCCTGCATCTGACAGTGAAAATAGAGCAGAAGAAGAGTAATGGAGAGAAACAGAAGCCTGGATGCTGTAAGAGCAGATGGTAGATTACATATCTAACTGTAGATTACAGATACTGGATATAGATGAAAGGGTTTTTAAAATACAGATTGTAAAGCTAGTTATGATATAAGACAGATGACTTCAGCTACATAGATAAATTACTTCCAATCTGTCAATTAAAATGAACAAGATAATGACATAGAAAATATCTTTATTGAAATATTTATTCATAACTACCTATGGCATCATTACAAATATATAAACTCTGTGGGCTATGACTAGATAAGAACAGAGAATACTGCAAGAAAACTGATATTGTAGGGCAATAGAACCATTGATAAATATTTTCTTGTTTTCTTTTCAAATATTAAATTTTTGGGGATGGGGTAGCCACATAGATATCAAACTTCAGCAAATAGCAAAGACAAAAAGTACTTACTTGTTCTATGTTTAAATTGGGAACCATCAGAACAGTGGGTTTCCCTTTTAATCCTGCGTGAATAAACACCTTTTTAAAGACTTCTTTGAATTCGATGTAGGCACATTTGTGAGATATAGGCACTCGGTATAGTTTATTATCTGTCAAATAACAGGCCAAGGTTGCACATGTTTTTTTCCCACATCCATCTATTCCAATCTTTGGGAGAAAAGAAATACAACATATGACATACATTTTCTGGGAATCTTTCAACGTATAGTTTTCTGTTTATTATTTGTGCTAGAAATTTTGATGTAAAAATACCCCAGACTATTTTTATTTATAACCTTTTGGGAGTCATATTAAACATAATTTAAATATTTTATCAAAATTTTTATAAGGCACTCATCCACTTTCAATATTTTCATCTTTCCATAGCCTCTTTAAATATATGAGCAAATTTCACTGGAAAGAGAACATAATCTTGAAAAAAGCACAGATAGGCTTATAAACCATCTTCATGTCACTGTCAATATTTGATTCTTCATTTATAAGTAACTAGATAGATCTTTTCCTTTTTATTTTGAGCAATAGGTACTTAATAAATGCTTTTGGGGAATAATGGCAAAGTAAGTATTGTTTTAAAAACAGCTTTATTTAGGTGCAATTTACAGCTTATACCTGTTTTAAGTGGATAATTCAATGCTTTTTAGTACATTTACAGACTTATGCAACCCTTGTCACAATTCAGTTTTGGAACAATTGCCTTCACCCCAAAAAGATCTTTCAAGCCCACTGGCAGTCAATCACCATCCAACTCTCAGGCCCAATCACTAATATGTTTTCATCTCTATTGATTTGCCTATTTTTGGCATTTCATATAAATGAAATTATATGCCATGAAGTCTAATGTATCTGATTTATTTTACTTAGCATAATAAGTTCTTTCATGTTGTATGTGTATCAGTAGTTTGTTCCTTTTTATTGCTGAATGGTATTCTATTGTATGGACATATCACATTTTATTTATCCATTGATGAACATTTGAATGGTTTCTACTTCTTGATTATGAATAATGCTGCTATGAACATTTCCCTACAAGTCTTTGAGTGGACATTTGTTTTATTTTCCCTTGTGTAGAGACAGAGAAATGGAATTGCTCAATTATGTGGTAAATCTATGTTAAACTTTATAAGAAATAGCCAAACCATTTTCCAAAGTAGTTGTACTATTTTACATTCCCACAAGCACTGTATGAAAGTTCAATTTATACACAATCTTGTCAATGATTGCTATTAACTATCTTTTTGATTATAGCCATTCAAGTGGGTGTTTAGTGTTATTGTGGTTTTAATTTGCATTTCCCTAATGACTAATGAAGCCGAACATCTTTTCATGGGCTGATTAACCATTCAGGTATCGTCTTTGGTGAAACATCTATTCAAATCTTTTGTCTATTTTTAAAAATAAACTTATTTTAGAAGAGTTTTAGACTCACAGAAAAATTGCCAAGATAGTATGGGGAACTGTCATATATCCACATCCTATTTCCCCTATTAGCATCTAACATTAGTATATTACATTTGTTACCATTAATGAACCAAAATTGATATATTATTATTAACTGAAGTCCATACTTTTTTCAGATCTTGTTAGTTTTTAACCTAATGATTTTTCTCTCCTTCGGAATTTCTTCCAGGATACTATATTACATTTAGCAGCCAAATCTCCTTAAGCTACTCTTGACTGTGACAGTTTTTCACACTTTCCTTATTTTTGATGGCCTCAAGAGTTTCAAGGAGTTCTGATCAGGTATTTTATGGAATGTCACTCAACTAGGATTTTCCTGCTGTTTTTCTCATGATTATACTCACCATGATTTATCATTTTTGTTGGTGAACTTGATTACCTAGATAAGGCGGTGTTTGTCAGGTTTCTCCACTGTGAAGTTACTCTTTTTTCCCCCTTTCTGTATGGTACTCTTTGGGAGAACGTCACTATGTGCAGCCCTCAGTGAAGGAGTGAGGAGTTATGCTCCAGCTTCTTGAGGGTAGACTACCTACGTACATTATGTGGATATCTTCTGAATGGGAGATTTGTCTATTCTCCCTCATTTACTTATTTATTTAGTCATTTATTTATATAAGTATGGGCCCATGGATATTTATTATACACTTTGGATTATTATTTAATACCACTTTATTTCTTTGTTTTCTTGCTCCAGCTTTGGCCACTGTGAACTCTTTTAGTTGGCTCTTGTGTCCCTCTGACATAACCCCATGATTATTTTAGCACTTCACTTGTAGCACTACAGGATTCTCCAGGCTCATATTGTGTATTTCCTGTCCCAGTCCTATAATCAGCAATTTTCCCAAGGAGTCCTGGTTCCTTTTATTGGAGAATGGTATTAGAAACCAAGATCTGGGAGCTAGGTGTACTCATTGCTACTGGAGATCACTGCCTGTAAGCCCTCCCAGCTGACACAGCAAATAAATAAATGTTTGTATACTAACCCTTATAGACACACATTCCTATAAAATTTCTATATCCAATCACCTATTTTAAGCTAAAAATAAGTTTAACTTATGTCTCCAACTCTGTTACTACATAATCATTTTAGTCTCTTTCCCTTGTTTAGCTCTGCCCTCCAATAGTGAGAAAACTGGTTTCCAACATCTGCCATCCATTTACTTCATTATTCAATTCCAGTATATGTGTATTGTGGTATTGGAATGGTTAACTTTACCCCCAAACCACTTTTTATATTGGCTCCTTTTCCCCTAATCCTCTTCAGTGAGTTTGTGTCACACACTTGCAACATGGTTTGATTTTTCTTTCACATTCTGCATTTCATCCTGGGATTACCAGACCTCCAAAATGACTTTTTTTTTTCTAAATTTGTAAACATTAAGGTTCATTCTTTGTGTCATCAAGTTCTATGGGCTTTGACAAATATATAGTGTCATGTGTTCACCATTATAGTATACAGAATTTTTACCATCCTAAAATATCTTGTGTTTCACTTTCCTTTCTTTCCACCAAACCCTTAGACAACAAATATTTTTACCATTTCCATAGTTTTGCCTTTTCCAGAATGTCATATAAGTGGAATCATATAATATGTTGCCTTTCCAGACCGACTTCTTTCACTTAGCAATATACCTTTGAAATTCACCCATGTCTTTTTGTGGCTTGAGAGCTCATTTCTTTTTATCTCTGAATAATATTCCATTGTATCAATGTACTACTACAGTGTGTTTATTCATTTGCTTTATTGAAGGAATCCTGGTTGCTTCCAGTTTTTGGTGATTATGAATAAAGTTGCTATAATCATTCCTGTGCAGGTTTTTATGTGGGCTAAGTTTTCAAATCAGTTAGGTAAATGTGTAGGAGCATGATTACTGGCTCATATGGCAAGACTATGTTTAGCTTTGTAGGAAACTGCTAAACTGTCTTCCAAAGTGGCTGTGCTATTTTCAATTCCCACCAGCTATGAATGAGAGTTCCTATTGCTCTGTATCCTTGTCAGTAATTGCTATTATCAGTTCTTTGGGTTTTGGTCATTTTAATAGGGATGTTGTGGTATCTCATTATTGTTTCCCCTAATGACAACTGATATTGAGCACCTTTTCATATGCTTTTGTAAGGTATTTATTTTTTCCTTTTATTTTTTAGTTGATGTGATAATTGTACATATTTATGGGATACAGAGTGATAATTCCATATGAACATATAATGTATAATAATCAAATTGGAGTAAATACATTAATCACCTCAAACATTGTCCTTTGTGTTGTGAACATTCAAAATCCTCTCCTCTAGCATTTTGAAAACATTCAATAAATTATAGTAAACCATATTCAGCCTACAGTGCTGCAAAACACCAGAACTCATTCCTCCTATGTAGCTATAATTTTGTATTAATTAACTAAACTCTCCCTTTCTCCCCTCCTCTCCCCTTCCTGGCCTCTAATACCCATAATTCTACTCTCTACTTCTGTGAGTTCGAATTTTGTTTCTCAGTTTTCACATGAGTGAGAACATGCAGTAGTTCTCTTTCCTTGCCTAACTTATTTTGCTTAACATGAGGCCTTCCAGGCTCTTCCATGTTGCCACTTATTGCGGCACTATTCACAAGAGCTAATAAGCCAAATGTCCATCAACAGAAGAACGGATAGAGGAAATGTGGTATATATGTACAATAAAATTCAGCCATAACAAGGTAACTGTTTCTTCATTTATTTTTTTTTTTTGAGACAGGGTCTCACTTTGTCACCCAGGCTGGAGTGCAGTGGTGCTATCACAGCTTACTGCAGCCGTGAATTCCTGGGCTTAAGTGATCCCCCTGCCTCAGCTTCCTGAGTAGCTGGGACTACAGGTACATGCCACCATATCCGGCTAAATTTTTATTTTTTTGTAAGAAGGGGGTCTCATTATGTGGCCCAGGCTGGTCTTGAACTCCTGGCCTCAGGCAATCCTCCTGTGTTGCCCTCCCAAAGTGCTGGGATTATAGACATGAGCCACCACACTGGGCCAGCATCTGTTTATTTTTCTTTTTCTTTTTTGAGACAGAGTCTCGCTCTATCACCCAGGCTGGAGTGCAGTGGCGCTATCTTGGCTCACTGTAACTTCCACCTCCTGGGTTCAAGCAATTCTCCTGCGTCACCCTGAGTAGCTGAGATTACAGGTGTGTGCCACCATGCCCAGCTAATTTTTGTATTTTTGTAGAGATGGAGTTTCACCCTGTTGGCCAGGCTGGTCTCAAACTCCTGGCCTCGAGTGATCCACCCACTTTGGCCTCCCAAAGTTCTGGCATTACAGGCATGAGCCACCATGCCTGGCCTGTTTATTTTTAATTGGGTTGCTTGTCCTTAGGATTTTCCACAAACAGGATCATGTGGAATGTGAATAAGGATGGGTTTGCTCCCTTTATTTTTTCCAATCTGGATGCCCTTTCCCCACTTTTTCTTACCTAATTGCACTGGCTAGAACTTCTAGTATAGTGTTGAATAGAAATTGTAAGGCAAAACATTCTTGCTTTGTTCTCAATCTTAGGGGAAAAGCATTTTGTCTTTCACTGTTAAGCATAATGCTAGCTGTAAGTTTTTCACAGAAGCTCTTTATTAGGTTGCTGAAGCTTCCTTCTTTTCCTTTTTGCTGAGAGTAAAAAAAAATGGTGTTGGATTTTGTCGTGCTTTTCTGCATCTCCTGAGATTATTGTGTGGTTTTTGCTTTTAATTCCATTAATAGATATATTGCATTAATGATTTTTAGAAAATATTAAACCAAATGTGCATTCCTGCAGTAAATCTCACTTGTTTATGATGTATAATACTTGCTATATGTTGCTGGTTTTGGTTTGTTAAGATTTTGTTCAGATATTTTTCCACTATATTCATAAGGGATATTAGCCTGTAGTTTTCTTTTCTCGTGATGACTTTGTCTAGTTTTGGTATTAGGATGTTACTGACCTTATAGATGAATTGGGAAGTATTTCCTCTTCTATTTTCTGGGACAGTTTGTGAAGGAATGGTGTTAATTCTTCCTTAGATGTTTGGTAGAAATCTCTGGTGAGGCCATTTGGCTCTGGGCTTTTCTTGTGGGAAGTTTTTAAATTCCTAATTAAATCTCCTTATTTGTTACTGCTCTATTAGATTTTCTAATTCTTCAGTTTCAGTAATTTATATATTTCTAGGAAAGACATTTTATCTAAGTGATCTACTATGTTGGCATACAATTGTTCATAGTATTCTCTTATAATCTTTTTTTATTTCTGTAATATTGATAGTAATATTCCCTCTTTAATTCCTGATTTTAATAATTTGAGTCTTTTCTTCATTTTTTCTTGGTCAGTCTAGCAAAGAACTTGTCAATTTTGTTGATCTTTTCAAAGAACCAACTTTTGGTTTTATTGGTATTCCCTACTGGTTTTATATTCTCTACTTTCTTCTCTAATCTTTATTATTTTCTTCCATCTGCATGCTTTGGGTTTGGTTTTCTTTCCTTTTGGTATTTTCCTAAGGTGGAAGGTTAGGTTATTGATTTGAGGTTGCTCTTTTTAAATATAAGTATTTATAGCTATAGATTTCTCTTAAAGAACAGCTTTATATTATGTTTTTGTTTGTTTTCATGTATCTCAAAGTATTTTCTAATTTCTCTGCAGTTTCTTCTTTCACCCATTTAGGAGTACGTTGTAAAAGTTCCACATAGTTATTAATATCCCAACTTTCCTTTTGTTGGAAACTTTCTAATTTAGTTCTACTGTGGTCAAAGAACATACTTCGTATGATTTCAATCCTTTGAAATTTACCGAGGCTTGTTTTATGGCTTGGCATTCGGTCTCTCCTCAAGAATGTTACATGTTTGCTTCAAAAGAATATGTGTTTTGCTGTTGTTGGTGGAGTCTTCTATCATGTCAATTAGTTCAAGTTGTTTTACTATACTGTTGAAGTCTTTGTAACCTTGCTGATTTTATGTCTAGTTTCTCTATCAATTATTAAGAGTGAAGGTATTGAAGTGTCCAACTATTATTGTTAAATTGATTATTTCTCCCTTAAATTCTGTCGGTTTTGGTTCCATGTATTTGGCACTAAGTTTTTAGGTGTGTATATGTTTATAACTCTTATGATCTTTTCTTCATTATAGCCATTTTTTTTTTCTTTTTGGTCTCAGAACACTTAATTTTTTCCTGAAAGTCTACTTTGCCTGATATTAGTATACCCACTCCAACTTTCTTGTGGTAATTGTTTGCATGGATTATTTTTCTCCATCCTTTCATTTTCAGCCATTTTGGATCTTTGAATCTAACGTGTGGCTTTTGTTGATAGCATATAGTTGGATTTTGTTCTTTAAAAAATCTAGTTTTATAATCTCTGCATTTTTATTGGAGTTTTTAATGCATTTGTATTTGGGGCTTGTCTGCCACACTGTTATTTTCCATATGTCTCATTTTTTTTCCCTTTGTTTCTCCATTCTTTTGTGTTAAATAAATATTTTCCAGAGCTCTATCTTCGTTTTCTTGGCTTTTTTATTATATATATTTTTAGTTCTCTTCTAATTTTTTTACATTAAAAATAATAACTATTTATTGAATGATATCATAAGGTAAAAAGATGAACCATAATCTGGAAAATTACATTTGCCACACATATAATGAAGAAAATATTAGTATCTGAATATATAAATAATTCCTACCAATCAATAAGAAAAAGATAACCTAATAGAAAAATGGGCAAAGCACACGAATGGATGATTCACTGAAGAGAAGACCCGAATGATCAATAAACAAATGAAAAGTTGATCAACCAGTATCTGCATCTCTATGTTTGCCCCTGCAGTAACTATCAAACTCTCCCTTAGCAACCCTCAGTAATGGCTGACTGAAATTGCTGCATAGATGGGCCAAATACTTCAGCCCTCTCATCTTTCTGAGGCACATTTCCTAGAGCATTTCCTAGAGATTCCCTTATGTAATTAACTTCCAGTTGCTAACAATAGTAACTGGCCTGATCATGCACCCTGTATTGATTACCATCTCTTCTGTGTCTCACTTTCTCACTCCTCTACCTGCTTTCTGGGACCATGTCTCAAGTTAACATTGAATACTTGCCTCGGGGCCTTCTTATGGGGGAACCTAAACTAAGATAAAATTGTTCAAGCATCCTTTCCAGCATTGGACAGGGTCTAAGCTCTGATAACTCTATGGGAACTTTCCACAGAAAAGAAGCTAAAGATTCCCTTAAAATGCGTATAGAAGAAGGGGCCTGATGGCTTTGAATCAGGCCTGATGGCTGGGGCCCCAGACCACAGCCAGGCCCAAAACTTCATAGCTGTCCCAAGCCTGGAACTCTGGCTCATGGACCTCCTGCAGGTCTGCTTTCCTTCAGTTCTCTTTGAAACTTGTCTGCCATCGGTGTGTTTGGCCCTGACTTGCTTGGGTTCACAGTTAAACTATCCCCTTTCCTTGAGCATTTTTAGCATTTTTATTTAGATGATAGTGACATAAAAACTACACATATATTTAGCGTGTACATCTTGATGTTTTGATATATGTGTACATTGTTAAATGATCATCACAATCACACTACTTAAAATATCCACTATCTTTACATAGTTACCGTTGTGTGTGTGTGTGTATGAATATTAAGATCTACCCTCTTAACAAATTTCAAGTATATAATACAGTGTTGTTAACTATCATTATCATACTGTACATGAGTTCTCCAGAACTTGTTCACCTTGCATAACAGAATTACATTATGTATCTTATCACATCTATTTTATTTTATTTTTATTTTTAATCACAATCTATTTTAGATTAATACTAATAATTCCAGTAAAATATAGACAGTTTTCTTCAACATAACTCCATTTCCTCCCTCCTCTTTTGTGCTATTCATTGTTACATATATTACATCTTTATATATTATAAGCCCGACAATAGTTTTAGAATTATTATTTCATCTGATTATCTTTTAAAGTAGTTAAGAGTAAAGAAGAAAAATATATTTACATAGTCTGTGGTAGGCAGAATAATGCATCTGCCACCCCCATTCCCCACAAATATGTCCCCATCATGATCTCTGGAACCGATGAATATGTTATATTACATGGCAAGAGACTTTGCAGACATGATTAAGATTAAAGACCTTAAAATGGTGAGATCATCCTAGATTATCTGGCTGGGCCCAGTCTAAATCACATCAGTCCTTGAAAGCAGAGAATCTTTCCTGGCTTTGATCAGAGAGAGAGAGAGATGTTATGACTGATGAAGGGTCAAAGGGATGTGATGTTGCTGGCTTTACAGATGGATAAAGGCAGTTATGAGCCAAGGGATCCAGAAAGACTCTAGAAGCTAGTAAAAGAAAAGGAACAGATTCTCCCTTAGAGCCTCCAGAAAGTAATGCAGTCATACCTATACCTTAATTTTGGCCCAGTGAGTTCATGTCATACTTCTGACCTGCAAAACTGTAAGATAATAAATTTAAGTTGCCATATTTGCAATGTGTTTCATAGGCAGTAAAAAATGAACACACGGCCCTATATTTACCTATGTAATTGCTCTTATTGGTGCTCATTATTCTTCACAAGGATTTAAGTTACCATCAGTGTCTTTCACCCTCACCCTAAAAATTTACTTTAGTATTTTCTGTAACAAATTATCAGAGCTGTTTATCTGGAAATATCTTTATTTCATTTTAAAAATAGTTTTCTTGAACATAAAATTTTTGAGGTTTTTCCTCCTTTTATCTTTGAATATGCTGCTCCAATGCCTTCTGTTCTCCATTGTGTCTGATAATAAGTCAGCTGTAAATCTTATTGAGAATTCCTAGTACATAAGAAGTTGTTTTTCTCTTGCTGCCTTCATGATTTTCTCTTTGTCTTTGAATGGTTGACTATATGATGTGTCTAGGTGTTAATCTACTTTAATCTACTTGTGCTTACTCTTCTTAGACTTTCTTGAGCTGTGATTGAACTTCTTTTTTCTTTCTTTTTTTTTTTGAGATGGACTCTCACTTTGTCACCCAGGCTGGAGTTCAGTGGTGCTATCTTGGCTCACTGCAAGCTCTGCCTCCCAGGTTCACATCATTCTCCTGCCTCAGCCTCCCGAGTAGCTGGGACTACAGGCACCCACCACCATGCCCGGCTAATTTTTTGTATTTTTAGTAGAGATGGGGTTTCATCATGTTAGCCAGGATGGTCTCGATCTCCTGACCTCATGATCCACCTGCCTTGGCCTTCCAAAGTGCTGGGATTACAGGTGTAAGCCACCGTGCCCAGCTGTGATTGAACTTCTTGGATGTGAAGATTAATGTATTGGGGCATTATTTCTATGAAATCTTTTCTGCCCCCTTCTATTTCTTCTCTTTCTGGGAGCCCCATTAAGCATATTTTGATACACTTGATAGTGTCTTTTAGGTCTTTGATGTTCTTTTTCTTCATTTTTTTTCTTTCTCTTGTTCAGTGTAGATAAATTTTATAGATCTATTTTTAAGTTTGTGGATTCTCTTTTCTGCCATGTTAAATCTGCTGTTGAGCTCCTCTAGTGAAGTTTTCATCTCATTTATTTTAATTTTGAATCCCAGACATTCCAATTTGTAAAATAATTTATATCCCTTTATTGGTATTCTCTATTTGAAGAGTCATTTTTGTATGCTTTCCTTTAATTTATATATTAATATAAATAATAATATATATTTTCCTTTAGGCTTTTTGAGTATATTTACAAGAGCTGTATTTCAGATACCTGCCAAGCCCAACATCTGGATCCCCTTCAAGACAGTTCCTATTAACTACTTTTTCTCCCCATGTATAGCTCACACTTCCCTATCTGTTTTCATGTCTTGTAATTTTTGTTAAAAACTGAACATTTATGTGACAGATTATATGCAATAATCTTTTAAACCAATGCCTTAAATTGAAATACTAATTAATATTAGTTTTCTTGTTTTCCTCTGGTAGTTCTGGTAGTTCAACAATGTAATCCAATTGAACTATGTAATATTTACTTTTAAAATTCACGTACAATTTCTTCTTTTACTTTTTTACTGAATTAAACTGATCTCATTTGAACTGTCCAATCTAGATAACCATTATTTTATTATTTATTCTCTGTCTTAAATAGTCTTAATTAAGTCATTACACTCCCTCCAGTTGCTTCTCCCTGCAGAAGCTCCACATGCTAGACTAGCCTTCAGTTAAATTACTGTTATGCAAAATTGAACCCTAGTGTCACCTTGACCCATGAAAAAGATCTATTTATAATGTTTAATTGGGCAAACATAGTAATAGGGGGCCAGGTGTGGTGGCTCACACCTGTAATCCCAGCACTTTGGGAGGCCAAGGTGGGAGGATCACCTGAGGTCAGGAGTTCAAGACCAGCCTGCCCAACATGGTGAAACCCCGTCTCTACTAAAAATACAAAATATTAGCTGGGCGTGGTGGCAGGCACCTGTAATCCCTACTTGGGAGGCTACTCAGGAGGCTGAAGTAGGAGAATTGCTTGAACCCAGGAGGCAGAGGTTGCAGTGAGCTGAGATTGTGCCACTGCACTCTAGCCTGAGTAACAAGAGTGAAACTTCATCTAAAAAAACAAAAACAACAAACAAACCAACAAACAAAAAAACCCCAACAGTAATAGGATCAGAGGAATCAGGAATTTGCCATGTTTTACCTTGTATTTTTAATAGGGGCTCTGAGAGGGAAGATAGGTTTGTGATAACACATCTACAGAGAAACTATTAAGGCCAGATTCCAGTTGAGTGTAGGCTTTTGAAAACTGCTCTGAATACATTCTCAGGCATTTTAGAATTGAGAACTTGTAAATGTACCTATTGCTAGAAAAGACATGCTAAAGAAAAGAGTCACTGTGGTAAAATAACTAAACAGAGCATATACACTTTAGGAATAGAAAAATAATCTGTTAATAATTGAAATAAGACAGACAAAAATCATAGCCCTTGTAGAGCTTATGTTCTAAATGTGGAGACAGATGATTATACATGAAAAATTAATGTGTAATATTATATAAGATAAGGCTAAGGACCAGGAAGAAAAATAAAGCAGAATAAGGAGACAGACTAATAGGGACTGAGGGGAAGAAAAGAGGTGCGTTAGGGAACAGAGAAAACCACAGTGGTCCAGGTGATGATAACAGTGGCTTAAATAGGGTGGTGGCTGTGGAGATGCAGAGAAATATGCAGGTTTGAAATACATTTTTCAAGTTGTATCACCAGGGCTTCTTGATGAATTGAATGTGACAAGTGATGAAAAAGTGACAAAACTGAGTGACTCCCAGGTTTCTGACTAGACCAGTGGATATATGGTGATACCATTTATGAGTTAGGTTAGTAAAAGAATAGTTTTGGTGTTAGAAAGATTTGCTTCATATTTTTTTCTTGATTCTATTTTCCAGTTTTTAATTTCTTTTAATTAATCTTGTTGCATATGTCTGTTTAAATAAAACTTGTGTTTTATTTAAACACAAGTTTAAATAAGTGTTTAAATAAAGCTCTAGCTGTTCTGAATAAAAAAAAATTCTTTTTGAGAAAAGTGCACAAATTAACCAAACAGTTATAAATAAAGTATAAAATAAACAACTAGTCATAAATAATAAATTAAATAAAAATAATTAATATGCTTTATGTAATTGGCTAAATATGTTGAATTTTAGCTAATTTTCCAAAAGATTTTCTCTATTCAAAGTATATTGGGGAATTTTCCAAGATTTTAACTCCCACTTGTTCTCATGAGAAGCAAAACATTGTGCAAAAGCTCACATTTCTAAATCAATAAGCAAGTAAGCGCACTATTTTTGAAGTCAGGATCCATCTGCACAGCTACTGTATTAATGCTGCGAACACTAGAAATGGTGCAGTTTTATTCACATCAAGTGCCTTCCAAAAACAAATACCATTTTTATTTGCTGACAGATTTCATATGCAAACTGCAGAGAGGACAAGAGTCCTGTCCTATGGGTCAGTTATTGTGATAAGTGTGGCTAAATAAAACTTCTGTAAGTACAGTAGATTTTATTGGGATTTATTTTATTTTGTAAATTTAAAACCACTTGAAAAATTTAAATTCCTACCAGTAACATGTGACTCCCTGGTTGTCGAAGAACCCTTGTTGCTCTTATGATGTGTTCTATGGCTTCCTTGAAGAACACGATGGAATGAGAAAGCTAGCAGATGAAATGTGACAAATAAATGGATTATAGGTACAGAAAAATCAAACGTGCATTGTTGTTTTACATACAATTTACTTACAGAAAGGAGAATAACTAGTAATCCAGAGCTCTAGATCTAGTAAGCTGGTTATCATTAACATTTAGGGAAAGTAAATTTGTGCAATAAGGATTGTCCCTATGCTAATGTTCTTGTGAGTAGATTAGAAGGGTGGTGGTAGAATTGAGAGAAGAGAATGAAGAGGCAAACAATAGTATTTAGGCTCCCTTCCCCCTTCCCCTTCCCCCTCCCCCCTCCTTCCCCCTCCCCCTTTTCCCCTCCCCCCTTCCCGTTTCCCCCTTCTCTTCCTTCTTTCCTTCCTTTCCTTTCCTTCCCTTCCTTTCCCCTTCCTCCCTCCCTTCCTTCCTTCCTTTTTCTTCTTTTTTTTTTTTTTTAGACAGGGTCTTGCTCTGTCATCCAGGCTGGAGTGCAGTTTCACAATCACGGCTCACTGCAGCCTCGACCTCCTGGGCTCAAGCAATCCTCTTGCCTCAGCCCTGTGTAGCTGGGACTTACAAGCAGGCACTGGCACCACAATGCCTGATTAATTAAATTTTTGTGTGTGTGCATGTGCGTGTGTGTGGAGATAGGGTTTCATTATGTTGACCAGACTGGTCTCAAACTCTTGGGCTCAAGTGATCCTCCTGCCTCAACCTCCCAAAGTGCTAGGATTATAGGCACAAGCCACCACACCTGGCCTAGGTTGCTTTTCTATTGTTTTGTCTTGGCAAGTAGGATAAGTGGTAGGAGGAAGAGATGCAGAAAATTGGTTTACAGTGTATGTGGTTTTATCGGTGTCTCTGTTCCAACACATCTTTGCCCACAACAATGGGTAAGATGTAAAGAGCCACAACCACTTTGCTGTCCTTTGTTGCTACTTTGGACCCTGTTGCTACACTCTCTTTTGCATTTATCTTCATGAACTCTATTCATTCAACTTCCTATAACCTCAGCTGTGTACCTTGTCTTTAAAATTATACCCTATCAAATGAGACAAATAAAATGAAATAACATAAAACTGTACTTCTAATGTTCTGCTTTAAAATATGAAGGTAAGCATTTTCCCCTGATCTCTCCCTCTCTCTCTCTTTTTCTCTCTTGCTCTCTCTCACACACAAACACACACACCCCTTAAAAATACTGATTTGATATACGTATATGTATGTAAAAATAAATAAATATATACATATATAGCACTCCTCAGATTTTTATATAGTATATGTGTTTACCTCCAAAGAAATTGAACCCAACTTCATTTGGAATTCATCAAGTACACTGGCAAGTTTATTATAGTCACTGGTATTCTGATAGATCTTTTTTCTATGAGTCTTGTTTATATCCAAGAAGTCCAAAAATACAGTTGAGTGATTCATCAGGTTTTCTTGGGTCCACTGAATCTATTGTAAGATAAGAATTTAACACTATCCGTTAATAGCACAATTCTACTTGTTATCAAAACTCACAGCATATATCTGTGTTGGAGAAGCTCCTGGCACAGTGGATCTAGGACTAACGTGTTCTTAACTTTTTTTGTGCTATAAACTCCTCTTGGTAGTGAAGCCTGTGGACTCTTTCTCAAAATAATATTTTAAAATGCATATATCAAAATATAAGGGTTACCAAAAAACCCCAAATATATTAGAATATGGTTGTATTTAAGAACGCTTTGAGGGTCTGTGGATCCCAGGTTAAGAACTCCTGTTGCTAGAAATATCTTGTAGTTCCAGCAACAGTCTGAGAAAAAGAATCGTCCCTTAGTCTACCACTACAGTTCTGCAAGTTTCCACATGTCCTTTCCTGGTTTACTTGGCAAATTCTTGCTTATCTTTCACACCAAGGTCATGGGCTACCTCTTATTTGAAGTCTGACCATCTCTCTCTCCCCTAAAATCAGGTAGAATAAATTACTCCTTCCTCCTTTGTTCCACCACTATATTGTGTGCATAGGTCTGTCACAGCACTGATGTTACAGCACTGACAGAAATGCATTGCACTTCTTAGGTTGTAATGTGCTTGGAGGCAGGGTCCATGCTAGTCCTAGGTAGTCCTCAGCACTTATCCCACTTGCTATCTGGCACTGGGAATTCCTGATAGGCATTCAGAAGATGTTTGTTTGGCAAATGGCTAAATGAAGATTGAGGGGTGGCATGGTATGATAATTCGAAAATATATGTCATTAGATATCCTAGGTTTGAATAATGACTCCACCACTTAACTAGCAGGGTGACCTTAGGTGAGATCTTAATCTTACTCTGCTCGGTTTCTTCATCTGTAAAATCAGGATAATAACAGGACCTATATCATAGGGTGTTATGAATTAAGATTAAAGTGAGTAATGATATGTAAAGTGAGTAACGATATGTCTTAACACTGTGCTTGGCACATTGTATTAACTATTAGAATTTTATTTTTTTAAGTAAATCAACTGACCGATTAAGTGATATTGTATAAACTGAAATTCTCACAGGAATAATTTAAATCCTTACATCCTTAGGAAAGATTTGGTCCATATGGTCTTGAATTTGGGGTTGCCTTTGCTGTCCATAGGACTGACCCCTGCTAGGGCAGGACCCAATTCCCTAAGTATTTGCTTGCTCATTTTCTACTGCCTCTATATCTATTCCTTAGTCCGGTAAAATCTCAAAACTGAATTATGGTTGGCATTTATAGGGAGTTTGGGAACTTCTCCCAAGATACTAATAAGCTCTCTTTAAGAAATGCAAATCAAAACCACAATTAGATACCATCTAACACCAGTCAGAATGGCTAATACTAAAAAGTCAAAAAATAACAGATGCTGGTGAGGATGCAGAGAAAAAGGAACACTTACACACTGTTGGTGGGAACTTAAATTAGTTCAACCATTGTGGAAGACAGTGTGGTGATTCCTCAAAGTTCTAGAAACAGAACTACCATTTGACCCAGCAATCCCATTAGTGGGTATATATCCAAAGGAATATAAATCGTTTTATCATAAAGACACACTCACACACATGTTCATATTTCCTGGGCTTCTGTTAATGAGAAGAATGAAGTTGGCACCACCAGAGAAGACAGAAAAAGAAAAGAGTCCACCTTTGGGAAGGAAATGTTCTCCTTAATTCTCTTGAAAGGAGACGGCAAAAAATTCTAGTAATGGAGCCTAGATCACTGCTCCATTTAGTCACATTCTTTTAGTGTGATCAGTTTATTGAAACACTTTCCTTTGTGACCTAGATTAAAAGACAGGCAGTAAGAAAACTAAAGTTCAAAGAGATGGAGAAGGATGAGGAGTCTTGTTGAGGTATCAAGAGAGTGGACAGTTCTGTGAGTCCTGGAGAAAAATGAACAGTTTTGAGGTTGCTAAGGGGCCAAAAGCATGGGCAAAGGCATCAATGATGATTTTATCCTCTCCAGCATATCTATAGTTTTAGACATTTTCAAGTGGAAATGGAATTGTTAATAAAATTACATTTCTTTCAGTATTATATAAATTTTTGAGGACTTTCATGAAACAACATTTTTTGCCCAATAATCCACTTAAAACAATTTTGTTTTGTTTTGTTTTGAGACGGAGTCTCGCTCTGTCGCCCAGGCTGGAGTGCAGTGGTGCGATCTCGGGTCACTGCAAGCTCCGCCTCCTGGGTTCACGCCATTCTCCTGCCTCAGCCTCCCGAGTAGCTGGGACTACAGGCGCCCATCACCACGCCCAGCTAATTTTTTTGTATTTTTAGTAGAGACGGGGTTTCACGTGTTAGCCAGGATGGTCTCGATCTCCTGACCTTGTGATCTGCCCGCTTCGGCCTCCCAAAGTGCTGGGATTACAGGCGTAAGCCACCACACCCGGCCAATAATTTTTAAAATATAAATTTACCTGAAAACAGTTCTCAAGTTCCCTTGAAAGCAACCGATAGAAAAGGCTTTTATCAGTGAAATCAATTAAGCGATCGTGAAATACTCGGGTGGCTTCATGAACAAAGAGCAGAGCAGCCATCTCTTTGGAGTTAATAACAGTCCTGTCAGCTTGCAGCAATCCTAGGAGAAGCTGTTAGGGATTTAAAAATAACGTTTTTTAAAAAAAATTAGCCGGGTAGTATGTGAAGCGAAGACTCAATTTTTGCGGGTTTATGATCCATAAAAATAGAAGCAATTATCCAAGGTAAGAATTGTGAATTTCTCCAAGTGATAATCTGAAGCTTTGATGAGATGGGAAAGTGATAAGATAGGGAAAATTGGTATGGAATCACTCTTAGAGGGAGGGGGACTTGGGGACTCCTCAGCCACATCTAATGGAGGCCTTGCTAGGATGGGAGTCTCGACTACAGTGCTAACATGGAGGCAGGGTGTTGCACGTGATACTGAGGTACTTTCTAATGTTTATATGTTTTAACATTCTAAATTTGGATTTAAAATGTTATAGCCCATTTCACAGATTACATGTGCTATTTAGGGCTAAAGTCCCACAGTTAGGGGAGAAAGGTATCAAATTCAAGAATTGATTTTCTTAACATTTCAATTTTGAAAATTATTTGGCCATGGCTGATAACTAAGTCAGCACTGTTGGCAAAATCTGTTAAAATTCAAGCATGTTTATGAAATGTATACATGCTTTCATTTTCTGACAGCCACAGTAAAATCTCAGAAATAAAGCAAACCCCAAATCTATCCAAATCTATGTTATAACCTTGTCACTTATTTCTCTGCTGAGGATCTTAGCCAATATTCTAACACTCTTAGGGATTTCATCATTGAATTATTTGCACAGAATTATTTTAACAATTTTCTTCAACTAACTCTTGAGAAAAGCTGCTAATAGCAAAACTAACCAACATTCATTTCCCTTTTTTCCCCTTCTAACAATCTAATGTTGACAGTATGAGAGAGAGCAACTTATATTTAAAAAATAAACTAGAGAATGAACATTAAAACAAACCTTAAACATATCTCGAAGATTAAACATGTAGTGACATTTTGTTGGAGTTGGCAACATATTCTGACGTACTTGATGGTATATAGCTAGGGAACAAGATATTATCTGATCCTTACTTTTCTGAACTTCAGGTGTGAAGTTATTGATGGAGAAATAAATTCCCAAATGAGCCTTTAAAAAGAAATGTTATAATTTAGTTTGCCAAAAATTTTAGGTATAGACTACTTCTGGCTACCTTCCACTAAAAAGCAGACTTGTGTATTATAATAGAGGATTAATTTCATTAAATGTTAAAATTAAAATCCATTCAACATAGGATGGTAGATTAGTAAAAACAAAACACTCTAGGGGTTGCAAACTGGAGAAAATTCCATTTGGTGCTAGTCTGTTGAATGGTCTAAAAGGATGTGATACATTTTCTCTGGGGACAATTTATGCTTCACCTCCGTATACACCAGGTGTGCTGGGAATTCCTCTATCTCCTTGCTCTCCAGGAGATGTTATAGGAAGTGTAAACTAACAAAACTGTTACCTCAGTCTGGATTGATGATACAGGTATACATTCTTCGAAAAATTCTGAAATATCTTACTGGAAAGATGACTCAACTTGAAATCTAGTGTGACTAGAAAAATAAATCTTAAGCAAGATTAGGAAATTCATCAACACGAATCTTGTTTTCTTCTTTAATATAAAATTCAAAGATTCATTTTTAAACTCAAGTTTTCAAAAAGCACTTGGTAATTCTGATACAGTTGGTAAATAGTTCACACCTGAAAAAAAATCCTGTTTTAGAAGAAAGTCTACCTGTATGCCAACTGGGACCAAGGTAATAGTTTGTGTAGCATTTTGTTATTCCATAACAAAATGAAAAGAGCAAATCAATTCTGGCAAAAATCAGGGTATGTGTGTTAAAAATGCAGATTCCTGCATGCTAGGCCAGATATACTGGATCAGAATCTCTGAGGATAAAGTCCTAAAATCTACATTTTAACGTGCATTGGACATGCACCACAAGTGTTTATTTTACACACAATAACTTGTGCTTTTGATATGTAGAACCAAATTATAATAGGCCAGAAAACATAGGGGGAAATAAAATCTATCCCCTTAAAGTAATTTTCTTTCAATATTAGTGGATTTAAGTTCTCGTATTTTTCCTTATTCTAGGGAATTAATTTTTTTCAGTAGAAAATGAACTAGATGTGTTACCTGGAAAATAGTACATAAGATGTCTTGTGAAGGATGAGGTAATACCAGCATGGAAAAGTGTTTGAGAAGACGTGGGCTGATATCATTCACAACTGGAACACAAGCTGCAACTATAGACAGATCTTGAATATTCTGTGATAAGGATAAAAAGGAAGAGTAACTGAATGTATCTGTAAGAAGTGAAGTATGCACCTACGTCTCTGTCCCAAATTGGACAAAACATTTAAAAACATTTAGACAAAAAGATTTAATTACTATTTATTGCAAAAACAAAGATTACAGTGGTAAAAGAAATCTATCTTAGAAATAACCCATCCTAAAATATAATTTCAAGATACATTATTTCTTGAAGGCTTTCTAAATGTCATCAGGAAATGGTCCTGTTTTTTAAAATTATTATACTTTAAATTCTAGGGTACATGTGCACAATGTGCAGGTTTGTTATATATGTATACATGTGCCATGTTGGTGTGCTGCACCCATTAACTCGTCATTTACATTAGGTATACCTCCTAATGCTATCCCCCCCTCCCCCCACCCCACAACAGGCCCTGGTGTGTGAGGTTCCCCATTCTGTGTCCAAGTGTTCTCATTGTTCAATTCCCACCTATGAGTGAGAACATGTGGTGTTTGGTTTTCTGTCCTTGCAACAGTTTGCTCAGAATGATGGTTTCCAGCTTCATCCATGTCCCTACAAAGGACATGAACTCATCCTTTTTTATGGCTGCATAGTATTCCATGGTGTATATGCACCATATTTTCTTAATCCAGTCAATCATTGATGGACATTTGGGTTGGTTCCAAGTCTTTGCTATTGTGAATAGTGCCACAATAAACATACGTGTGCATGTGTCTTCATAGCAGCATGATTTATAATCCTTTCGGTATATACCCAGTAATGGGATGGCTGAGTCAAATGGTATTTGTAGTTCTAGATCCTTGAGGAATCGCCACACTGTCTTCCACAATGGCTGAACTAGTTTACATCCCACCAACAGTGTAAAAGTGTTCCTATTTGTCCACATCCTCTCCAGCACCTGTTGTTTCCTGACTTTTTAATGATCGCCATTCTAACTGGTGTGAGATGGTATCTCACTGTGGTTTGCATTTCTCTGATGGCCAGTGATGATGAGCATTTTTTCATGTGTCTTTTGGCTGCATAAATGTCTTCTTTTGAGAAGTGTCTGTTCATATCCTTTGCCCACTTTTTAATAGGGTTGTTTGATTTTTTCTTGTAAATTTGTTTGAGTTCTTTGTAGAT
Source organism: Pan troglodytes (assembly GCF_028858775.2). Taxonomy (NCBI): domain Eukaryota; kingdom Metazoa; phylum Chordata; class Mammalia; order Primates; family Hominidae; genus Pan; species Pan troglodytes. The sequence continues at coordinate 24,021,819 of NC_072398.2, forward strand.
TCTGGATATTAGCCCTTTGTCAGATGGGTAGATTGTAAAAATTTTCTCCCATTCTGTAGGTTGTCTGTTCACTCTGATGGTAGTTTCTTTTGCTGTGCAGAAGCTCTTTCGTTTAATTAGATCCCATTTGTCAATTTTGGCTTTTGTTGCCATTGCTTTTGGTGTTTTAGACATGAAGTCCTTGGCCATGCCTATGTCCTGAATGGTATTGCCTAGGTTTTCTTCTAGGGTTTTTATGGTTTTAGGTCTAACATTTAAGTCTTTAATCCATCTTGAATTAATTTTTATATAAGGTGTAAGGAAGGGATCCAGTTTCAGCTTTCTACATATGGCTAGCCAGTTTTCCCAGCACCATTTATTAAATAGGGAATCCTTACCCCATTTCTTGTTTTTGTCAGGTTTGTCAAAGATCAGATGGTTGTAGATGTGTGGCATTATTTCTGAGGGCTCTGTTCTGTTCCACTGGTCTACATCTCTGTTGTGGTACCAGCACCATGCTGTTTTGGTTACGGTAGCCTTGTAGTATAGTTTGAAGTCAGGTAGCGTGATGCCTCCAGCTTTGTTCTTTTGGCTTAGGACTGTCTTGGCAATGCGGGCTCTTTTTTGGTTCCATATGAACTTTGAAGTAGTTTTTTCCAGTTCTGTGAAGAAAGTCATTGGTAGCTTGATGGGGATGGCATTGAATCTATAAATTACCTTGGGCAGTATGACCATTTTCACAATATTGATTCTTCCTATCCATGAGCATGGAAGGTTCTTCCATTTGTTTGTGTCCTCTTTTATTTCGTTGAGCAGTGGTTTGTAGTTCTCCTTGAAGAGGTCCTTCACATCCCTTGTAAGTTGGATTCCTAGGTATTTTATTCTCTTTGAAGCAATTGTGAATGGGAGTTCACTCATGATTTGGCTCTCTGTTTGTCTGTTATTGGTGTATAGGAATGCTTGTGATTTTTGCACAGTGATTTTGTATCCTGAGACTTTGCTGAAGTTGCTTATCAGCTTAAGGAGATTTTGGGCTGAGACGATGGGGTTTTCTAAATATACAATCATGTCATCTGCAAACAAGGACAATTTGACTTCTGCTTTTCCTAATTTAATACGCTTTATTTATTTCTCCTGCCTGATTGCCCTGGCCAGAACTTCCAACACTATGTTGAATAGGAGTGGTGAGAGAGGGCATCCCTGTCTTGTGCCAGTTTTCAAAGGGAATGCTTCCAGTTTTTGCCCATTCAGTATGATATTGGCTGTGGGTTTGTCATAAAGAGCTCTTATTATTTTGAGATACGTCCCAGCAATACCTAATTTATTGAGAGTGTTTAGCATGAAGGGTTATTGAATTTTGTCAAAGGCCTTTTCTGTATCTATTGAGATAATCATGTGGTTTTTGTCTTTGGCTCTGTTTATATGATGGATTATGTTTATTGATTTAAAAACAAAACAAAACAAAAAGAGCAATCATTAAAAAATAAGCAATATGTTATTGAGGTTAGCAAAGAAGCTTCTGGTTATAAGTGAGAAATCAGAAGAGCCAACTGAGTGTGTCTCTAGAATGGCCAGGCTTTGTTCCTGCTTATGCCCAGGCTCAAGGCCACAGCAATCCCATAAAAGGCCTGCTGTGACTATTTTCTGGTCAGTTCAGGGAACTTGTCCAGGCTGGGCATTCCAGACCCTATTTCCTGCCTTCTCTTTTTTCTAGTCTCCTGGATTATCCCTGGTGGGCTGCACCTGGATTCTTCCCCTCTGCCTTGGCTCGAGGGTTGTTTCAGTCTGACTGACGTCTGACCTGATAGCGCTCACATGCCAGTTTGCCTTATTCAGGATCCTGGGCCCAAGTTTGTCTGAGACATGAAACCATTTGTAATGCAACCACTTAATTTTATAGATGAGGAATCTGAGGCCTAGAAAGTTTAAGTGGCAGTCAGTTCTGAAATATATGGCTTATGATTTCCAGAGAAGGACCCGAACAGAGAGAAAAGTGCATTTGAATTTCTATATTTGTTTTAAAAGTAAGCCATTCTGGCCGGGCATGGTGGCTCACGCCTGTAATCCCAGCACTTTGGAAGGCTGAGGTGGGCAGATCACGAGGTCAGATCGAGACCATCCTGGCTAACATGGTGAAACCCCATTTCTACCAAAACTACAAAAAACTAGCTGGGCGTGGTGGTGGGCACCTGTAGTCCCAGCTACTAGGGAGGCTGAGGCAGGAGAATGGCGTGAACCTGGGAGGCGGTGTTTGCAGTGAGCCGTGATTGTGCCACTGCACTCCAGCCTGGTGACAGAGCGAGATTCCATCTCAAAAAAAAAAAAAAAAAAAAAGGAAGCCATTCTGATTTAGGTTCAATGTAACAAAAATAATTGCACAGAAATACCACCTTGGGAATTTTTTTTGACTGTGATATTCCTTAAAATGCTGTATCTGTGATCTTAAGATAAAGATGTAGGGTAATCTTATATAGACATTAAGGATGTATCTGGTGGGCCACATTTTCACTGGCTTTTCTCACAACTAACTAAAATTTGATGCATGGAAAAATTTGATTAACTACTGATGCAGTTAACAATAATGAGCATTATTTGACTCAGAAACCAAATCTCGAGGACATACATGCAATTTTTACTAAGATTTAAACCTATTAAAAGTAGGATCTCTATAAACCCGTGGACCTACATTGCAAATATATGATTAATATAGTTAGTTTAGGGTCTCAACTTTGCTTAACATGTCCATATGGCCAGAATTTCTAACTTTCTCAAGTAATTCACTCAACATTGTTATAAACATTAATTTAGTGTAAGAAATAATACTTAATGTGAACAAAATCTTAGTATATACTGTACCTTCCATGTATTTTTTTCAGTATCATAAACTCCTCCCAAATCTAACAATTGTCTTATCAATTCCAGGGGTGGCTGTGCTCCATATGTATCTGATACTGGCATATTAATATCATCAATAAATATTAGAATCTTAAGAAAGACAAAAGGTTTTAAACATATATATTAGTACACCTTTCTTTAAATTATGAATTAGGAATATTATGGTTAGGGGTAAGCACAAATTAGGAATATTATGCTATGGAGTAAGCACAAAATCATATGTCTGATTTCCTATTTAAAAACAGCAGAATGAATTCTATTTGGAAGATACGATTTTTAAAAACAGTAAGTTTTCAAAATAGCAGACACTCTATTCACCTTCTATAAATCTATAATAATTATGTCTGACAATAGTTAGAAATGTATTTGATGCTGGATAAAGCAATATAATTATGGCTATTACACAGGAACATGGCTATTTTTCATTCAAGATTTACTTACTGAGTGCCTACTATTGGCAAGGCACTATTATAGTATTTAGCTGTTTATTCCATATGCACCCTGGTTTAGGAATAAGGCTATCATCTGGAACTAGACTTAAAAAATTCTGCTGCAAATGCTGTTGTCATGAACAACAAGCAGAAAATTCAGACACATTTCCAAATTTTAAACCTGTGTTAATGTCCACCTTTGAAAATATTGTGCATTGAAGTGTACTGATTGTAATCTCTGTGTGCACTAGCTCCTTTAGACTGTATTTATTTTTGCAAAAGAAGCAATGTAAAAAACCCACAAATAGACATATGTTTGGAATTACGTAATTACCTAATTTGTAACTGTCAATATATACATATATTTAGTAAGACACTCAGTTTCTCCCCTTTTGTATCACAAACTATCTGAAATTTCTCTTGCTTGCATTTTCTATTGGTATGATTAGGTTGCTCAGTTATTCACCTTTTCAAAATCCCTAAAGTTTACCTATGTAGGCAAAGACCAAGTTTATCTGTGTCTTCATTTAAAATCAAGGAAATCTGAAGCAAACCCTTAAAAGCTCCTGAAATTGAATTGAAACTCTTAGAGTCCCAAGCCATGGTCACAGGAAGAAAGTGTGGTAGAATATATAGTAACAAAACAGTTGGCATCTAACCCATTTTCCAGTCTACTTGTCTTTAGCAAGATTTCAGTAGCTTCTTTTGGCCTTAATAATTCTGAATCAGTATAATTCAACATATTGGAAATAAAATAATATTGATCTGAAAATCAAAGTTTCTGTTATACATTGCATCTTCTATGATGTTCAAAAGTGTGTGTTACACAAATATTTTTCTTCTGATTAGTATTAATTAAAATAAACTATCACTTGACTAGCCTAAGCAGATTATTGAACAGGTATGAGAGGTGTTTTACCCGGTTGTTTTTTGGTGCTCCAAGAGTATCTTTAGTTCTTCTTATTAACTTCTTAAGAATCATCTCCTTGGTTTTGGCAGCTGTTATATTGGTGCTAAAATTTATTGTAGAGACTACAACTCCTTTATGATCATTATTTTTAAGTAACTTTTTATTAGTTCTAACTTCTGGCTTTTTAGTGGGATTATCTGTGATGCCAAACATGGAAAGAAAAAACAAATTCAGGACACTTTAAGAACATTTTTGCCTTATTTTAATGTGTCATGAAATTTGAAAATTACATAATCTTACTATTTTGTTGTCATTTTCAAGAAATTACTCCGATAGAACTTTGGAATATTTCTTTGCTATTTTATGGTAAACAGCATCTCTGCAACCAAGTGCAACAGTACAAAAGCTCAAAGAGTCCTCCATACATTTATGCACGACAGACACATACAACTTTTTAAGATCTAAAAGCAGCATGCAGCTGTCTGCACTAATGGCATTAAAATTATGGTATATTCCCTGAGTGAGGATCATCCAGAGGCTATAGCTACAGCAACTTAAAAGTGAAAACAAAACCAAAACCTCTTCTGGCAAGATTTGGTGGTGTGGCATCCTTCCCCTTTATACAGCTATCTCTAGGCCATTCCATCTTTTCCTTTTGAGAAATGGAGTTGCTGTTCCCAAAACTAGTGAGTCAGAATTTTCAAGGATGAGGCTCCTGAAACTCCACATATGTTTCTATTGCATGGCCTGATTTGAGAAGTCCTACAGAATCATACCTTTTCTATTGCAGTATGTCTAAAAGCATCAAACAGTAGAATAGACAGATATTGCCTTTAATTACTTCTAGACTTAGTCTACTCTTCCACTGATATATCCACCAAGTATCAGGTAATGTACCTATTATATCAGCAGATGTAATACTCCTCTACCAGAACCATTCTAACTTTTGAGTAGGACAGAACAGTTTGAGAGGGTGTGGGATAGTTTTTGAGACTTTTTATATTAAATTACCAATTGAAATTATTATTCTGAGATCCATGAATATAAGAAATAATATACACATGGTTGTGAAGTTTTGAAACATAGCATAGCTTTGAGACTGTACTATAATATATACCTGAACTTCCAGTTGCTGTCTTATGAGTTTCAGGAATCAAGATGGTGATATTCTGTTTTAGGCTACTGGAATGAAATATTTTAAGGATTCAAAATTAGTTTGTTTACCATAATAGGTATATTAAACAACAACAAAAAAGTAACAGCATATTGTGAATTTTACTTCTAACTCTTACAAGAAAATTTTTTTTTCTGTTTCCACCTTTTCAGATGAAATTAGTGTCACCATAAGAACTTATACCAAACTGAACAAAACATAAGCTAACTTTATAAAACAAACTGGGCAAATTCCCAGGATGCCAGACGGTTGGATATTTTCTCTGGATAGTAAGCCATTACCTCACTTATCCCTTTATAAAATGTGATTTGCCTTACGGATCACTCAGCAAAGACCCATTCATCTTATTTTGGTCTTGTTTCTAGGTGTTTGTTTTTCTCATGTTTGATAGAAAATAGTTGTCTTTCTCTATTGTTAAAACTCACTTCAGCTTAAATATTGAGTATACAGTAAAACTGACTTTTTTCCAGTCTCCATTATTTATGATACTTAGATAAAGAATGATTTTTATTGTATTAAATATTTCAAAATTATTTCTCAGATGTTTAAGGCCTTATTTAAGTGTAGTAGGATTCTATTCCAAAATCATTAGTGTAAGACATAGATGATGGTGGCTTGGACTAAAAGAGGCATTGGAAAAGAAGCAGAGGAAATCAAGATATATGTGAAGATAGAACAGACATGACTAGTAGAATATTAGATGTAGTGCAGGGCAAAAATGGGGACCTAGGGATTGGGAGGAATCAGATGGGCTATAAGAGATAGATTGGTGAGAGGAAAGGGGGAAATTCAAAGATGATTCCTAGGTCTCAGGCTTGAATAACTGGGTCCCGTTTATTGAGATAAGAAGCACTAGAGGAAGGATAGGTTTGGAAGAGAAATCAAGAGTTATGTTTTGGTTATGTTAAGATTGAAATGTTTATAAGATATCCAAGTATTTTATATATATACACATGTATATATGTGTGTATATATGTATATATACGTGTATATATATCTCTCTCTCGCATAGTAGCATATATGTGTCTAATGATTAGAGGAAAAGTCTGATATGTGCATTTCCACAATTCCATCTTCTTATGTAATTCAAACAATACTAGGCTTCTCTAATATTTTAACAGGCTTGGGAACTTAAAACATTTTTAGTTTTATTTTCATAAGGTAGATTTACTGTTTGTTCTTTTTTTTTTCTTCAGGAAGAAACACATAGAATGACAGAGACAAAGTTATTTGTCAAGAGCATTTTAACATTTGATGACCATACTGCCCAAGCAATCTACAGATTTAATGCAATTCTTATAAAAAATATCAATGTCATTTTTCACAGGATTAAAAAAATACTAAAATTTATACGGAATCAAAGACAGACTGAATAGCCAAAGCAATCCTAAGCAAAAAGAACAAACTTAGAGGCATCACATTACCCAACTTCAGATTATACTACAAGGCTATAGTAATCAAAACAGGATGGTACTGGTATAAAAGTAGACACATAGATCAATGGAACAAAACAGAGAACCCAGAAATAAAGCGAAATACTTACAACCAACTGATCTTTGACAAATCAGACAAAAACATACACTGGGGAAATACACTCTATTCAAAAATGGTGCTGGGAAAATTGGATAGCCACATATAGAAGAATGAAACTGGATTCCTATCTCTTACTGTGTGCAAAAATGATCTCAACATGGATTAAAGACTTAAATGTAAGACCTGAAACCATAAGAATTCTAGAAAAAAACCTAGGAAAAACTCTTCTGGACATTGGCCTAGGCAAATAATTTATGACTAAGACACCAAAGGCAAATGCAACAAAAACTAAAATAAATAAATGGAACCTAATTAAACTAAGAAGCTTCTGCACAGCAAAAGAAATAATAAACAGAGTACACAGACAACATACAGAATGGGAGAAAATATTTGCAAACTATGCATCTGACAAAGGACTAATATCTAGAATCTACAAGGAACTCAAACAAATTAGCAAGAAAAAAAGAAACCCATTAAAAGGCAGGCAAATGACATGAACAGCCACTTGTCAAAAGAAGAATAGAGTATTTTTACATTTGATAAGAAGGACATATATTTCTAAGGCAACAAAAACCAATATTATGGAAAGCTTTATTTGTATGTTTTAGGTGCATTTTCCCGGAAGGAAAATAGTTTATAGCCGCCCTTTATATAAAAAAAATCGACTTAAAATTTGGTTATTTTAAAAATAAATGTAAGAATTTCTCATTTAGACAAGATTGGGCACTTTCAGGGTGGTATGGGTAGAATTTCTCATTTAAAGAAATGAATCTAGTTGTTAATACTTTCGAAAAGTAAATATTTTCTTCTAAATAGAAAATAGGAATGGCCAATCATAGTAAAGAAATTGAATCAGTAATAAAGTGTCCCATCAAAGAAAAGCCCAGAATTGGATGGTTTATGCTGAATTCTACCAATTATTTAAAGGGGAACTAATACCACTCCTCCAACTCTTCCAAAACATTGAAGTGGAGGGAATACTGCCAAACTCATTTCACAAGGCCAGCATTATCCTAATACCAAAGCCAGAAAAGAACATTACAAGAACAGACAATTACAGACCAATATCCCTGATGAACATAGATGCAAAAATCCTCAAAAGACTAATAAAACCAAATTCAATAGTATACTAAAAGGATTATTCACCATGATCAAGTGGGGATTTATCCCTAAGATAATTTCATGTATGATTCAACATGTACAAATCAATAAATGTGATATCCCATATTAACAGAATGAAAGACAAAAACTATAAGGTCATCTTAATAAATACAGATGAAGCATTTGACAAAATTGAATACCTTTTCATAAAAAATTCTCAACAAGTTAGGTATAGAAGGAATGCATTTCAACACAATAAAGGGCCAAGTCTGATATATCACAGCTAACATCATACTCAGTAGTCAAAAGCTGAAAGCTATTCCTCTGTGATCAGGAACCAGACAAGGATACCCACTCTCACTACTTCTTTTCAACATAGAACTGGAAGTCCTAGCCAGAGCAATTAGGCAAGGAAAGAAATAAAAGGCATCCAAATAGGAAAAGAAGAAGTGAAATTGTCCGCTTGCTGATTAAGTGATCTTATTAATAGAGACCCTAAAGATGCCACCAAAAAACTGTTAGAACTGATCAATGAATGCAATAAAGTTGCAAGATATACAAACTCAACATACAAAAATTAGTCACATTTCTATAAGCCAACAATGAACTACCTGAAAAAGAAAGAAAACAATTCCATTTACAATACTGTTAAAAAAGACCATTAAAAGAGTACTTAAGGGTAAATATAACCAGAAGGTGAAAATTCTGTATATTGAAAACTATAAAACATTGATGAAATAAATTTAACAAAACACAAATAAGTGGAAAGATATCCTGTGTTCATGGATTGAAAGAATTAATATTGTTAAAATATCTATACTACCCAAAGCGAGCTACAGATTCAATGCAATCTCTACCAAAATTCCAACATCATTTTTCATTTTGCCAGTGGAACCAGAAAAGATCCCGAATAGCCAAAGCAATCTTGAGGAGGGGGAAAAAAAAAAGCTTGTGGCATCACCCTACCTGATTTCAAAATATACTACAAAGCTATAGTAATCAAAACAACATGGCATTGGCATAATAACGAACATATAGACCAATGAAACGGGATAAAGGGCCCAGAAATAAACCCACACATTTACAATCAATTGCTTTGGCTATTCTGCACTCCTGTGTTCATTGCAGCATTATTCACAACAGACAAGATATAGGCTCACCCTAAGTGTTCAATGGCTGAATGGATTTTTTTTTTTGTGAGATGGAGTCTTGCTCTGTTGCCCAGGCTGGAGTGCAATGGCGCAATCTTGGTTCACTGCAACCTCCACCTCCTGAGTTCAAGTGACTCTCCTGCCTCAGTCTTCCGAGTAGCTGGGATTACAGGCACCTGCCACCACACCCAGCTAATATTTTGTATTTTTAGTGGAGACAGGGTTTCACCATGTTGGTCAGGCTGGTCTCAAACTCCTGACCTCAGGTGATCCACCTGCCTCTGCCTCCTAAAGTGCTGGGATTACAGGCGTGAAACACTGTACCCAGCCTGAATGGATTTTTAAAATGTGGTGTCTGTGTGTGTGTATATATATATATAATGGAATACTATTTAGTCTTTTAAAGGAAGGCAATCTTGTCATTTAAATGGATTTTTAAAATGTGAATATATACACATATTCCATTATATATACGATGAAGTACTATTCAGTCTCTAAAAAGAAGGAAATTCTGTCATTTGTAACAACATGGATGAACCTGGAGGACATTATGCTAGTGAAATAAGCCAGGCACAGAAAGACAAATACTATATAATCTCATTTATATGTGGATTCTAAACAAGTCTAACTCATAGAAGCAGAGAGTAGACTAGTGGTTGCCAGGGACAATAGGTGAGGTGGGAAGGAATGGGGAGATGTTGGTCAAAGGGTACAAAGTTTCAGTTAGACAAGCAGAATAAGAATTCGACATCTATTGCACAGCATGGTGACCATAGTTAATAATGTGTTGTATATTTCAAAATTCCTAAAAAATAGATTTTAATTGTTCTCACTAAAAAATCATAAGTATGTGAGGTAATGGTATGTGAATTACATGATATAATCATTCCTCAATGTGTATATACATCAAAGCATCACATTGTACCCCATAAATACAATTATCATTTGTCAATTAAAAATAAAAGTTTAAATGGAAAAAATAAAAGAGAAATCAGGAAAAAAAGGATTTTCTTCTTATCTCCTCTTTTGAATGATCCTGCATTTTTACATAACAGATTTGCTTTTTTTAAAAACAGGCATATGTATATATTAAAGCATACTTTTTAAAATCAGACAAATCAAATTTAGAAGTTAGTATATACAACCTTGATTTTTTTATTTCACTATATAATAGGGTGTCTCCTAAAATTGAACCATGTTTTATGTCAAATGCTCCTGGACCCTCTAGCTTTTCAAGCATTTGATTAATGGCAGCAGTTTTCCCAACACCAGATTCTCCTAAGGGAAAAAATACATAAGGTTAGATGTATATGCAAGAAAATGATACATGTTAACACATTAAAATGAACCAATAACATTCTCCCTCAATTGAAAATTGCATAAAAAGTGTGTTTTTGTTCTTCCCTTTTAAAAAAATGTGGTTAAGAGTGGTTAAATGAGGAAGTTAATATAAAACCCTCTCAAATTGTTTGAATTATTTACACCTCTTACAAAAGAATAGATTAAGAGTTAACTATTATTTTTATCTAATGTTCATGCTAATCCTTTAGCACAGAACTACAACATGAAACATAATTCCTTAAAAATTTCTGCCAACCCAATTTGAGGAAGAAATTTGATGATAAACTTTTTGTTCAATCAGAGTAGGGACTCTGTAATGATTTTACAATTCATTAAGTATTAAAGTAAAGATAAGTATTTTCTTAGACAAAATTAGAGGCAAGGTATGTGTTATCTGAGAGTTACATTGCCTTAATTCTCTGCATACGGAACTGGGAAAATGATACTATTGCCTCTGGTGCTATGCAACACAAGTTAGATAATTGGAAAAGGTAATTGATGGGTTGAAATACGCATTAAAAGAGAGTAGGAGCTGTATTGAATTACTATTTTGATAATGGTAAAAGATAGAAAAATCTTAATATTGGATTGGGGAATCCCATTGAATGTGTACATGTAAGTAAACCAATCAATGTTACCAATAAGAACCTCAGCCCACAGGCTACAGAGGCCAAACATATATTATTAATATAATAGCTCTACTTCTGGAATTTCTCCTGCAGGTAATGAAAAGATGAAAAAGATTTATAATGTCCTATTTTGGCAAATATGTGGAAAAATGGGTGTTCATAAACTACTGGTAAGAAAATAAATTAATATAGTAACCAAAACTTTTCAGCGTATATTTTTTTCCTACTTACAAAATAAGATAGTTAGACCAAATATCTGTAAATCTTTTTCTAACTCTGAAATTCTCCTTCTATTAAATATTTGTAATACCTGTGAGAAGTACAGGGCAGGAATTCTTTAAAAGAAGGCTCATGAGAAAAGAAAGGCATGTTGTGTCTCTGGTAGCGGTATAATTAATGCATTCTCCACATTCTGTTATCTTCAAGAAGTTTCCGCCAGATCTTTGAAGGTTAGTTGGTAATGAAGTTCCTAAGTTAAAATTTTAAAAAAAGTTTCAAATGACCTAGAAAGCACTATTCACCTCATTTTTTTTTTAAGTCATTAGGATTATTTTATTTTCATTAATCGTATATATGAAAAGTACATGGCTGGCTGGGCACGGTGGCTCACGCCTGTAATCCCAGCACTTTGGGAGGCCAAGGCTGGCAGATCAGGAGTTCAGGAGATCGAGACCATCCTGGCTAACGCGGTGAAACCCCATCTCTACTAAAAATACAAAAAATTAGCCGGGTGTGGTGGCAGGCGCCTGCAGTCCCAGCTACTCGGGAGGCTGAGGCAGAAGAATGGCCTGAACCCAGGAGGCGGAGCTTGCAGTGAGCCGAGATTGCGCCACTGCACTCCAGCCTGGGCGACAGAGACTCCGTCTCAAAAAAAAAAAAGAAAGAAAAAAAAGAAAAGAAAAGTACATGGCTATGCAGAAATAAAATATGTTAAGATTTGTTTCAGGAAAATGTAATCATGTCACAATATAGTCAATCATAAAAGTTATTAGTTCATTACTCTTAAAAGTCTTCCTATTCCTGAGAAAACTCCATTGATTATGTCCAGGAGTTCCTAAATGTCGCATGTATTGGAGAAGCAATCATTTCCACTAAATTAAAGTCATTCTGCAAGTCACTTTCATCATCACTTTCATTACCACAGAGGACACTAGAGGCACTTTTAGCTGCTCAACAGAAATTCATGCATTTCCACATTATAGCAGTTCTCCAGTGGTGGATGCCCTAACCCTGGAGAGGTCAAAGCAGTGACGCAGTCTATGGTGGACTGGATGTATTCACCTAATTTTTAGGTCCTCAATACATAATAATTTCTGGAAAAGTCTGCACATTACAAAACAATTTAAACATACATAAATAAGCCAAAATTGTTACAAGTGCCTGGGGGTCTCTGCTGATCTCAGAAATTATCCCTCACTCACACTCTTTCTGACTTTGATGTGGACAGTTAGTGCTATCAATTTTCCTCTTAAAATGCTTTAGTTGTGTGCCAGAGATTCTGTCTTTATCTATTTTTTTTTTAAATAGCAAATGGGCTCCTGGTCTTTTACTTTGATTTGTAAAGGCCCTTTATATATTAAGCAAATTAGCTCTTGTAATCTGCTTGGTGTTTTATGTAAGTACTCTGATTATTATATTTGACTGAGCTAATCTGTCCTCATTATTTCCTGGCTACTCTTACTCTCTTACTTGTTTAACATTTCTGTATGGAATTTGGAATCAGCTTCTCTAGTCCTTACCACACCTATAATGTGGTATGTTTATTGGAATTATCTTTACTTCATGGATTAATTTAGGAAGAATTAACCCATTTAGGATGATAGCTTTTCTCCAAGAACATGGCATGCTTTTTTATTTCTATGTCTCAAGAATGTTTCCAAGTTTTCTTCATATTGATTTTTGCATATTTCTCGTTAAACTTAGTTTTCTGTATTTCATCTTTTAAAAAATTTTGCTTTTGCCATTTTATTTTATTTTATTTATTTATTTTCTTACCCAATCCTGCCGCAGTTGACCCCAAATCCATCCCACAGAAGCAAAGCCAATCTTGCAATGTTTACTTCCGGCTTTCTACCCTACTCCAGCCACCACTGTGGTAACTTCTGGATGACCAACACGTGCGCACTAATTCTCTCTGTTTTTGCCACTTTAAATAAGATCTTTTCTTTTATTATTTACCTTGTAACTGGTTGTTGTTTGTATATGTGTGGAAGATTAGTTTTACACATTGTTTTGTAATTAGACTAAAACTAAATTCTCTTATTGCTTATAGTAGTTTTAAGTTGATCCTTTGGTTTTCCAGATATTTTATTATAACTTCTGCAAATAATTAAAATTTAATCACTTATTTTCCAAATTTCTATCTCTAATTCCTCTTTTTAATTGCATTGGCTCGTATACACAAAACAGCATTGAGTTAAAAATTGGATTTTAATGGTAATGCTTCAAGTATTTCCCCTTAAGTAGACTCTGTTGTTATTGTTATTGAACTTTTAACTTCTGTTGTATTTTTCATTTCTAGAAGGTCTACTTGGTTCTTTTTCAAATTGTGTCAGCTTTTAATAGTTTCTCTGGCATTTCAGGTATTTTCTATCTTTCTTTTTATTTCTTTATAAATGGTAAGCATGGCTGTCTGAGAATATATACCTTTATTCTAGTCATCCAAGTCTCATTAATTTGTGGCTGCAATCTTGTTTCTGCTAATTATCTTTAAAGGGGTATTAAATTTGAAAATATTATTTGTAGGAATAATATAAAGTGTAGGATAATAGTTCCACTCTACAGAAAGTATGTCCATTGGCTTCTGACTGGATGCTGGGAGACTACTCAGGGATTCCCTTAATCCCAATTCAAGACTGGAGATTCCTTAGATGATGTAGGATAATGTATCTGGCCTCAGATTATGGGTACCTGGATATGTAAGGGCTTGTTTAATCCAGTTCACCTTCACATAGAGAGTGTAGCTCTTCATTAGCCCAGATTAAATTATACGTGTGTGTGTATGTGAGAAAGAGTGGAGGGAAGGAAGCTTTGATTTCTGACATCCTTAATCCTTGAATAGCCAACCTAATGATACAATGACTTGATTGATTCAATCAAAATCACATGTAATTCCTTAAATGGATATTGTAGCCTCAATAATTTCTATAAAGGAGAATTTTCAGCACTCTTAGTTGTGGATTGAACATTACTACAAAATTCACATTTAAACTCCTCAAACATTAGTGGAAATCAAAATAAAACACACAACTCTTAATCTGCAAGCAAATGTTTCCTTCCAATAACTACCCCCTGCCCATGATAACAAGAAAGAGAATTCTGTGTCATGGTCTGTCACATCAGTACTCAATATTGGGATTTACATATCAATATCTTATAAACCCTTAGAGTACGGATTCCAGAAGAGAGAGCCTCATTTTTTTTCCCCTTTCAGTTAGTTCCCTGTGCAAACACCCACACCAAAAGATCTTGTCTAAACATAGTTCTGACTACTTTGTTCTTTGTTTTCTTATACTCAGTAGTCGCTACCATGAGGTGAGTTGAAACAATAGGTTTGGGTGCGTAGGCAATACCTCAATTTGACCTTTGCTGTTGAGCTGGCTGCTACCTAGTAGACAGCATCTAATGTGAGGCTCTGGAGAAAAACTTAGGTCCACAGTCTTCCTTTTGATATTTGGGGGACAGAAACAGTTAACATTTTTGAAACTATGAGAGCCCAATATACTGGACTCTCAGTTTTAGATTGTAGGCTTCAGGTAGAGAGAGTCTCCCTTGCCTGAGCTCTATTATCTTTCATCTTTGCTTAAAAACTAGTTAGCTTTTATCTAAATTCATCCCTCTCTTATTGAACTTCAGTAAAAGTGACAAAAAGTAGCCAATTCACACCAACGTTTTGATCTTCCAGCCACTTTCCCTAGAGTTACAGCACATGGTCTGTCTCCCACATATCACAGCTAACAATGTTGCCAATTTTTTGGCCATGGCATATAAAGGATCACCTGTATTCACCTGCAACATTGTGTCTTCATTGCCCAGCATCTGACTTTTAAGTCAATGTCAGGTGTTTCAGGATTTTTTCTGTGATTGTGTCATTTCTAGCTACTGAAATGTGTATTAATTATGATACAAGTTCTATCTGCTTTAACAAAGATCCAAATATAACCATGGCTTTTAAAGGTGGAATTTGATTCCTCTCTCATGTAACAGCCCATGGTCTATATGTCAGCTCCACAGTGTTAGGAATCCAGGATTCTATTTTTTCCTGCCGTCCTTACCCTGCACTTTCCATATCTAGGTTCTTGGTGGTTGCTTTAGGTTTCACCACCACATCTCAGGAGCAAGAAAGGGGAGAAAAAAATAGGAGAACATGTGTACATTCCTTTCTTTTTAATTGTACAATCTAGAATTTGCATGATTCACCTCTAGTCATATCCCACTGTCTAGATCTAATCTGGTCACATAACCACACTGCTCTACAAGAGAGGTTTAGCTGGATGATGAAGTGCCTAGATGAATCTTCCAATGATAGAGAAACAGGAAAGAATAGAGTTGGGAGTGACAAGCAGCAGTGAATGCCACACAGGGTATTGATGCAAGAGGTAACATTAATATTTAACTTTTTCATCATTTTCCTTTATATTTTCCCACCATGCTATTAAAGAAAGAACCACTTACATGTTTCTCTATAATCCCACACAAGAAACAGGGTAAGCACATTAGAAAATAGCTTGATTAATACGTGTGGGATGAATAAAGAAATTAATGAATGTTGGGTGACCTTCAAAACACATCTTCTCATAACAGATTAGGATTACTCTTTTTAAGTAAAGAAGTATAAGAAAAAAAATCCTACTCAACCATAAAAGGAGACTTTTGAAGCACATCTAGGATGTCCAAACAATTTATCATATTGCGGTTTACCATGAAAAAAATTACATGGTGACATTTAAATTCTTGTTACAGGTTTGGGTTTGAAAGTCAGGGAATGCTTTAGTTATTTCTAAGCTCTTTGCCTGCAATTAGAGGAAGTGGCAGCCAGAGGAAGTAATGTTCTAGATTTGGAGAAAACAGCTTCGGTTTCCCGTGTGAGTGGTATACTAAGATGTGGAGTCACATGCAAATGATATTCAGTTATACTTTTCTACATAGTGGTAAAAAGCTAAGGCTCTCAGTCAATATCAGCACTAACATATGAAATACAGTTCGGAGCTTGTAAACAAATATGATTGCCCACTAATATTTATTGTAACAAAATATTGAATAAAATAGTCTTGGCATTTCCAACGAAAACAAATGTAGAGTTAAAACTCTCTGGATGCTTTAGCATTCTGATAGCTCTGGTTGTTTGCTGTCAAAAGCTCTTACAACCAACTCTGAAATTCTTTTATGAGAGAAATCTGACTTCAAAGCAATTCAATTTGTATTTATTAAATTTCTAATATTTGCAGGAACTCTAAAGAAGCTTGATTATTAGATTCCTGCCTCTGCCTCAAATTTCTACCAAGCTCTCAAAGTGCAACAAGTTTCTTTTTTCTGCTATATGTAGATGCAGAAGATTGGGAATAAAAACAATTTAGCATATATGGATATTTGTGAAACTATGATTATTCTTTTCTAATTAGCATTTTCATTTATAATTAAGTGTAAGTTTTTACATATATGTTTTTCACATTTTACAAGCAGTCCTTTCCATTTTCTTGTCCCAATAATTACAGCTAATTGAAATAAATAGTGCTCTTAGGAAGACTTTCAATGTGCTACAGTTTTACAATGTGCATTTAATTCAATAAAATATACTCTAAATTTCTCAGAAAGTAATATTCAAAGGTTATGTTTTTAAAGATACGTTTTGTAAACATAGATCTAAACTGGTCTCTACACAAACATATTAGTCCTCAAAGTTGCAGATATAATTACTTTTATAAATAGAGTAGATATAATTACTTTTATGAATAGAGTATTCCCAATATTCTAACGTTACAAGTATGATTCTTATAATTATTCTTACCTCTTTGAATTAGTGTCTGATCATTAGGAACTAAATCTGACCAAGGTATGAATTCACATTGCTCTATATCCACAAAATATCCAAAGATGGAACATTCACCAGTTGGTAGGTTGATGCCTACAACCGAAAATGATAAATTCAACTAAGAAAGGGGTTCAGTTATGGAATGTTTCACTAACCATGTAAACTCTCTCCGAAAGATCTGATTGTTGAACAAGAAATAATAAGTATTCACCAAGGGTATATCCAAGTGTATAGGCCTGTTTTCCCCTCAATCTTCAATGTGTAAAAATGAAGTTTTATTAACTTCTTGTCCTCTTTATATCCAGAAAGCAAGGTGAAGTATGATCTGATATTCCTTGAAATCTTACCCCAAAGTTTTGATTATTACCATGTGTTTGGATGCAGTTAAATGCCAGTAACATATTGATTGTGGTCAAACCAATATATCAGAGAACTTTGTTATTTGTAAATCACACTTATCTTTCTATTATAAAAGTAATACATTTTCTTAGCACAAAATTCTGAAAATATAGAATAAAAGTAAACTAATTTAGCCATGGATTCACTATAAGGTAATAACAGTATTAGTATTTCATATATTCTTATTTACCACTTGAATGGTAAATAAATCTTTGGAAAAGTGTGTGTGCAAATTTTTTTACCATTCGAAAAATTGTGTTTTCTTATTATTGTGTTTTAAGAGTTCTTTATCTATTCCGGATATATCTTTGTTTGATATGTAATTTATATATATTCTTTGAATCTGTGGCTTGTCTTACTATTATTGTTATTCTCTTAATGGTAAGTTCTTCAGAGCAAATGTTTTAATTAAATTTTTTTCTCTTATGGATTATGCTTTTAGTGTTGTACATAAGAACTCTTTGTCTAACTGAAGGACACAAAGGATTTTTTCTTGTCCTTCTTAAGAATTTTATAATTTAGACCAGGCGTGGTGGCTTATGCCTGTAATCCCTGCACTTTGGGAGGCCAAGGTGGGCAGATCACTTGAGGTCAGGAGTTTGAGACCAGCCTGGCCAACATGGTGCAACCCCGTCTCTACTAAAAATACAAAAATTAGCCAAGCGTGGTGACAGGTGCCTGTAATTCCAGCTATTTGGGAAGCTGAGGCAGGAAAATCACTTGAACCTGGGAGGCGGAGGCCGCAGTGAGCTGAGATCACGCTATTGCACTATAGCCTGGGTGACAAGAGCAAGACTCCATCTCAAAAAAAAAAAAGTTTATAGTTTTACAATTTATATTTAGGCCTAGCATCCATTTTAGTGTATAATCTTAGTCTGTCAAATTCCTTTTTTTAAACATATAAATGTTCAGTTGGTCCAGTACCATTTGCTGAAAAGACTATTCTATTAGTTAGCTTGGGCTGCCATAACAAAATACCATAGACTGGGTGGCTTGAACAACAGAAATTTATTTTCTGTTGTCTTTTGTGTGTTCAAATTTCCTTTTCTTCTAAGGATGCCAGTCAGATGGGATTAAGGCCACACTTCCAAGCATCTCCCTTATGGAGCTCTCACACTCCCTGGCAATGATATACTTACCCTAATCACCCCAAGGCCAGGTACCAGATAGCCAGGGACAGCCCTGTTCAGCAGAACTTGCTGAAATTATTCAAACTAGCCAATCCCAAGCCCATTTACACTGCTTTGCCCATTCCTTCCTGCAGAAACCACAATAAAGGTACTTGCCCACAGTTCCCCTTTCTCTGTCTGCCCTGTGACTGACCCCAGTGCTTCCATCCTGAGTGGCCCAATGTGTCATGTTCTTTCTCTTCAGGAACATGTGAGTATAACAAAACTGTAAAACCGTTTCCAGTTCCCTTTTCTTCATCTGAGTCTGGCCTCACCATACCTCACCCAAGGGAATATGGTTAAAACAGCACGCCACATACGATGTCTGTTGTATATTCTTCTTTGTTTTCCTTTACAAATCCCTTACAAATATAAAAATCATTCTTAGCTTACAGTCTGTAAAGAAGTAGGCTACAAGCTGGAATTGCCTTGCAGGCTGTAGTATGCTAATCCCTGGTTTAATTAAGTGTCCCTTATTATACATCATTAGTTTTTAGAGAAATGCAGATTAAAACCACAGTGAGATACATTTCATACCCACTGGAATGGCTATAATAAATGAGAAAGACAATGACAAATTGCCTCCAAATATTGGGGAGGATTTGGAGAACAAGAACCCTAATATATTGTTGGTAGGAATGTAGAATAGTGTAGACATTTTGGAAAAAAGTTTGGCAGTTGCTCAAAAGTTAAACCTAAAACTACCACAATATGACCCAGCAATTCTTGCCTTAGGCATCTACCCAAGAGAAATGAAAACATATGTCCACAGAAAGACTTGCATATAATGCATAAAAGCATTATCCATAATAGTCCCAAACTTTAAACAATCTAAATGTCTACCAACTGGTAAATGGATAGACAAGATGTGATATATTCATAGAATGGAATACTATTCAGCAAATTAACTACTGATAAATGATACATTATGGATGAGCCTCAAAAACATTATGATACATGAAATAAACCAGACCCAACAGACCATATATTGTAGTTGATTTCTTAAAATGCTTATTGAAGCTTAATTTACTAAGAAGCAAATTTGTTGCCGATGGTTGGGGATGGGAATAAGGATTAACTGTAAATGGGAACGGAGATTATAATGGAAAGACGAAAATATTCTAAAACTGATGTATGGTGATGGTTGCACCACTCAGTAAACTTACTAAAAAATCATTGATATATATATTTGAAGTGGGTGAATTTGGTGTGTAAAATATACCTCATTCAAGCTCTGTCTTCTCAGTTCAGCAAGGCCATTATGCTCTTCTTAGGTTCCCTTCCCTGGGCCACCATCTGGAAAGCTCCTCCAGGTAGAGGGCTGGGGCAATCATAGGGCTCATCTCATTTACTCCCTGGGGCAAGGCCATGATTTATTACGTCCATCCCAAATAAATGAGGATACTTCTTGTTTTCCTTCTTGATAGGGATTGAAAATGTATTCACCAGGTCAAGAACACATACCAAATGCTAGAGATTGCCCCTACTGGTAAAAAGAGTAGCCAAAGTGACTGGGATTACTATTTTTTTAAGATTATTATAGTCCACCATCACCCACCTTGATCCACCTTTTTTATTTCAAAAGATCAGGTTAGTGAATTAAGTAGGAATATAATGGATAACTCATACCTGCATCTTTGAAGCCCTGAGGATGTCATTGATATCTGCCATTTCTTCCAGGATGCAGTATTGGTTTGAGGTCTGTGGACTGAGGATTGGCTCTAGGAGGGGCTTTCATTTGGCTTCTTATGCCATTATAAATCTTATTTCACAGGTCAGGAAATTAAGGTGAAGGTGTTTGCCAGTGCTAAGTATATCCATTCTGATTATGCACCCAGGTGCTGGGGAAATGAGCACTGGATGAGTCCATGAACAAACTGCAATGGAGTTGTACCAGGACCTTATCACCTTTCCTCTATAAGCCCCCACTCTAATAGAGGGACCATGATGTTCTTTTGGTTCTACAGGTGTAACTATTAGCTCAAATCCTGTATTCAACTATCCTTCAAAGAACTGGCGTTCCCCTTTTCCCTAGTTATAGTAACTCTAATAAATGACTTTAGGTTCCTATTTGTTATGTCATTGCAGGTCCTTCCTCAAGTTGAACTGCCTTTCCTTCCCGAGATCTGAGTGCTAAGGGAGCTCATTGTTATTAGTTGTCACTCTTCTAGGCTCTCTCAGCAGACAGAGCTAAGAAATATATGTACATATACTGACCTGGGTATATACTCTGTTTTCTTTTGGTTTGTATTTGCATTACATGTAATTATTAATTACCTCATTCTAAACTTTTCTGTGTGCTTCAAATTAACTTATTAGATTTATACATTTTTCTAACAAATCTAAAGTTATCTGATATTTCTACACTATTCTCAAACACAACAAAGACCTTAGCACACTTCCACTACCTATTGAACACCCCCCTCTTCCATCTTATTTTGTGTATAGTTTTGATTTTGTCTTTTTAATAAAAAGTTACTTTATAATCAATAGTTTTATCAGTCTATTGATCTATATTACCAAGTTCTATGCTCATCATTACTCTTATATTGGTCACCATCCCACTGTGTGTATTAGTCTTCTTGCTGAAGTACCTCCTTTAATACTTCTTTTATACATGAGTTACAGGTGTTTGACGATTTCAGTCTTCATATGTCCGAATGGATCTTTATTTTGGTGTTATCTTAAATGATAGCTTCTGAGGATAAAAATTTAGGTTCCTTCATCCATTTGAAGATATTACTACATTATCTTTTGATCTCTATTGTTGCTAATAAAAATTTGTCTAATTATTATTATTATTATTTGAGACAGAGTCTTGCTCTGCCACCCAGGCTGGAGTGCAGTGGCGCGATCTCGGCTCACTGTAAGCTCCACCTCCCAGGTTCACGCCATTCTCCTGCCTCAGCCTCCCCAGTAGCTGGGACTACAGGCGCCCGCCACCGTGCCTGGCTAGTTTTTTGTATTTTTAGTAGAGACGGGGTTTCACTGTGTTAGCCAGGAGGTCTCCTGACTTCGTGATCCGCCTGCCTCGGCCTCCCAAAGTGCTGGGATTACAGGCGTGAGCCACCACACCTGGTCAAAAATTTGTCTAATTATTATTCCTTTGTAGATATTGTCTTTTCTCTATAAAAACTTTAAATATTTTTTTATTGACATTTTGCAGTTTCACTATAAATTGTTTAAATGTGTTTAATATCAGGATTTATGTCAATCTGGCAAATTCTCTGATATTATATCGTCAAATGTTGCTTCTCTGACATTCCCCTCCAGAATGAGAGATTCTTCTGAAATCTCTTGGCAGACCCTCTCGCTCATCACTGTTCTTCCATATCTTTTTCTTCTCTAGGTTTCAACTTACTAATTCTTTCTTTGATGGTGACCAGAGTGGAGTTTATCCTATTGAATTTCTTTTTATTTACTTATTTTTTTTTATTATTCTTTAAGTTCTGGAATACATGTGCAGAATGTGCAGGTTTGTTACATAAGTATATATGAGCCATGGTGGTTTGCTGCTTCCATCAACCCATCATCTGGGTTTTCAGCCCCGCATGCATTAGGTATTTGTCCTAATGCTCTCCCTCCCCTTGCCCCCACCCCGCAACAGGCCCCAGTGTGTGATGTTCCCCTTTCTGTGTCCATTTGTTCTCATTGTTCAACTCCCACTTATGAATGAGAACATGCAGTATTTGGTTTTCTGTTCCTGTGTTAGTTTGCTGAGAATGATGGCTTCCAGCCTCAACCACGTCCCTGCAAAGCACATGAACTCATTCTTTTTTATGGCTGCATAGTATTCCATGGTGTATATGTGCCACATTTTCCTTATCCAGTCTATCATTAATGGGCATTTGGGTTCATTCCAAGTCTTTGCTATTGTGAATAGTGTTGCAATAAACATACGTGTGCATGTTTCTTTATAGTAGAATGATTATATTCCTTTGGGTATATACCCAGTAATGGGATTGCTGGGTCAAATGGTATCTGGTTCTAGATCCTTGAGGAATTGCCACATTGTCTTCCACAATGATTGAGCTAATTTACACTCCCACCAACAGTGTAAAAGCATTCCTATTTCTCCACATCCTCTCCAGCATCTGTTGTTTCCTGACTTTTTAATGATTGCCATTCTAATTGGAGTGAGATGGCATCTCATTGTGGTTTTGATTTGTATTCCTCTAATGACCAGTGATGAAGAACTTTTTTTCATATGTTTGTTGGCCACATAAATGTCTTCTTTTGAGAAGTGTCTGTTCATATCCTTTACCTACTTTTTGATGGGGTTGTTTGTTTTTTTCTGGTAAATTTGTTTAAGTTCCTTGTAGATTCTGGAGGTTAGCTCCTTATCAGATGGATAGATCACAAAATTTTCTCCCGTTCTGTAGGTTGCCTGTTCACTCTGATGATAGTTTCTTTTGCTGTGCAGAAGCTCTTTAGTTTAATTAGATCCCATTTGTCAAATTTGGCTTTTGTTGCAATTGCTTTTGGTGTCATAGTCATGAAGTCTTTGCCTATGCCTATGTCCTGAATGGTATTGCCTCGGTTTTCTTCTAGGGTTTTTATGGTTTTGGGTCTTACATTTACATCTTTAATCCATCTTGAGTTAATTTTTGTATAAGGTGTAAGGAAGGGGTCCAGTTTCAGTTTTCTGCATATGGCTAGCTAGTTTTCCAAACACCATTTATTAAATAGGGAATCCTTATCCCATTGTTGTTTTTTTTTTTTTGCCAGGTTTGTCGAAGATCAGTTGGTTGTAGATGTGTGGTGTTATTTCTAAGGCCTCTGTTCTGTTTCAGTAGTCTATATATTTGCTTTGGTACCAGTATCATGCTGTTTTGGTTACTGTAGCCTTGTAGTACAGTTTGAAGTCAGGTAGTGTGATGCCTCTAGCTTTGTTCTTTTTGCTTATGATTGTCTTGGCTATATGGGTTCTTTTTTGGTTCCATATGAAATTTAAAGTAGTTTTTTCTAATTCTGTGAAGAAAGTAAATGGTAGCTTGATGGGAATAGCATTGAATCTATAAATTACTTGGAGCAGTATGGCCATTTTCACGATATTGATTCTTCCTATCCATGAGCATGGAATATTTTTCCATTTGTTTGTCCTCTCTTATTTCCTTGAGCAGCAGTTTGTAGTTCTCCTTGAAGAGGTCCTTCACATCCCTTGTAAGTTGTATTCCTAGGTATTTTATTTTCTTTGTAGCAAATGTAAATGGGAGTTCACTCATGATTTGGCTGTTTGTCCTATTATATTATTGTCTATTATTGTCAATATATTGCCTATATTGGTGTATAAGAATGCTTGTGATTTTGCACATTGATTTTGTGTCCTGAGACTTTGCAGAAGAGACTCAGACTCCCACACAATAATGGTGGGAAACTGTAACACCCCACTGTGAATATTAGACAGATCAACAAGACAGAAAATTAACAAGGATATTCAGGACTTGAACTCAGCTCTGGACCAAACGAACCTAATAGACATCTAACAGAACTCTCCACCCCAAATCTACAGAATATACATTCTTCTCAGCACCACATAGCACTTATTCTAAAATTGATCACATAAGTGGAAGTAAAACACTCTCTCAGCAAATGCAAAAGAAAGGAAATCATAACAGTCTCTCAGACCACATTGCAATCAAATTAGAACTCAGGATTAAGAAACGCACTCAAAACCACAAAACTACATGGAAACTGAGCAACCTGCTCTGGAATGACTACTGGGTAAATAATCAAATAAGGCAGAAATAAATAAATTTTTTGAAACCAATGAGAACAAAGGCACATGTACCAGAATCTCTGGGACAGAGCTAAAGCAGTGTTAAGAGGGAAATTTATAGCACTAAGTGCCCACATCAGAAAGCGGGAAAGATCTAAAATCGACACCCTAACATCACAATTAAAAGAACTAGAGAAGCAAGAGCAAACAAATTCAAAAGCTAGCAGAAGACAAGAAATAACTAAGATCAGAGCAGAACTGAAGGAGATAGAGACATGAAAAACCCTTCATAAGATCAACCATCCAAGAGGTGGTTTTTTGAAAAGATTAACAAAATAGATAGACCACTAGCCAGACTAATAAAGAAGACAATAGATGAATCAAATAGATATAATAAAAAATGATGAAGGGGATATCACCACTGATCCCACAGAAATACAAACTACCATCAGAGATTAATATAAAAACCTCTATGCAAATAAACTAGAAATCTAGAAGAAAAGGATAAATTCCTAGACACACACACCCTCCCAAGACTAAACCAGGAAGAAGATGAATCCCTGAATAGACCAATAACAAGTTCTGAAATTGAGGCAATAATTGATAACCTACCAACCAAAAAAAGCCCAGGACCAGATGGATTCACATCCAAATTCTACCAGAGGTACAAAGAGGAGCTGGTACTATTCCTTCTGAAACTATTCCAAACACTAGAAAAAGAGGGACTCCTCGCTAGCTCATTTTATGAGGCCAGCATCATCCTGATGCCAAAACCTGGCAGAGACACAACAAAAAAAGAAAATTTCAGGCCAATATCCCTGATGAACATCGATGAAAAATCCTCAATAAAATACTGGCAAAATGAATCCAGCAGCACATTAAAAATCTTACCCATGACAATCAAGTTGGCTTCATCCCTGGGATGCAAGGCTGGTTCAACATACACAAATCAATAATCAATAAACGTAATCCATCACATAAACAGAACCAGTAACAAAAACCATATGATTATCTCAATAGATGCAGAAAAGGCCTTCGATAAATTCAATACTCTTTCATGTTAAAAAACACTCAATAAACTAGGTATTGATTGAACACATCTCAAAATAATAAGAGCTATTTATGACAAACCCATAGCCAATATCATACTGACTGGGCAGAAGCTGGAAACATTCCCTTTGAAAACCGGCACAATACAAGAATGCCCTCTTCACCACTCCTATTTAACATAATATTGGAAATTCTGGCCAGGGCAATCAGGCAGGAGAAAGAAATAAAGGGTATGCAGATAGGAAGAGAAGATGTCAAATTGTCCTGTTTGCAGGTGACATGATTGTATATTTAGAAAACCCCATCATCTCAGCCCAAAAACTCCTTAAGCTGATAAGACTTTCTCTTTGTAAATAACAAAATTTTTCATTTCCAGATGTCTATTTCATTCTTTTTCATAGCTATATGTTCTTTTAAAATTTCTACATGTTGTTCCATAATTCATCATTTATTAAAAATGGATGCCATTCATTTATCTTTTTAGAACCCTAAACACTTACATTCAAATCTGTGTTAGGTCATAATAATTTTTCCTGAGATGAACTCATATGATGGGCCATTTTGGTGGTATATTTCCTTAACAGATTAGGTTTTCTTTATGTGTTTTACAATTTTTTCTTGCAATGTAATTATAATTTTTTTTGGCTCTCCCCCTTTTTTTCTTTTTCCTCATTTCTACTTTGGTGGTTTTATAGTTCTATAATTGCTTCTACTTGCCTTTCCTTCCCTTTTTACCCTCCTATTCTAACCTAGTTTTATACTGATATGTCAGATGACAAAGCAAAATTTCATATTCATTGTTTTAAGATAAGCATTCAAATATAATGAATAATTTATTAACTTGCCTTTTAGTTTACAGGAAGAGCAAACACAGTTTTAGGTATTTCTGCCTAACAAATAAATTAAGGCAATTTATTTATCTATAGGAGTTAGAGGATGGAGTTGAATCATTCATTTCAACAACAAATTAACACGCAATGCTTTTGGATTAAAGGTTAATTTCCACAGGAAATAACGTAGAATCTTTGCCATCCAGATGTCTTAAATAGAACTTTTAACAAATACAGTAATGTGCCACACAATGATGTTTTAACAATCATGGACTGGATATATAATGATGTTACCATAAGATTATAATGGAGCTGAAAAATTCCTATCACCTAGTGACATCATAGTCATCATAACATCGTAGCTGTCATAATGTCATAGCACAATGCACTAATTATCTTTGTGGTGATGCTGGTGTAAACAAACCTACTGGGGTGCCACTTGCATATACAATTATCTACAGTACATAATCTTTGATAATGATGATAAATGACTACGTTACTGGTTTATGTATTTACAATATACTTTTTATCATTATTTTAGAGTGCACTCCTTCTATTTATATATAAAATTAACTGTAAAACAGCTTCAGGCAGGTCCTTCATGTGGTATTCCAGAAGAAGGCATTGTTGTCCTAGGAGATGACAGCTCTGTGTGTATTATTGCCCTGAAGAACTTCCAGTGGGACAATATATGGAGGTGGAAGACAGTGATATTGATGAACCTGACCCCACGTAGGCCTAGGCTAATGTGTGTGTTTGTGTCTTAGTTTTTAACAAAAAAGTTCAAAAAGTAAAGAAATAAAATAAAATATAAAAACAGAATAAAGATATCAAGAAAATATCTTTACACAATGTGTTTTTGCTTTAAGCTAAGTGTTGTTTCAAAGGAGTCAAAAGTGAAAAAAATTAAAATCTTATAAAGTAAAAAAAATTATAGTAAGCTAAGGTTATTATTGAAGAAAAAAAAATTTTTTTTTGAGGCTGGGTCTTAATCTGTTTCCCAGGCTGGAGTACAGGAGCACGATCATGGCTCACTGCAGCCTCCAAATCTTGGGCTCAAGCGATCCTCTCACCTCAGCCTTCCAAGTAGCTGAAACTACAGGAGCATACAACCATGCCTGGCTTTTTATTTATTCACTCATTTGTTTTTAGAGATGGATGGGTCTCACTATGTTGCCCAAGCTAGTCTTGAACTCCTGGCTCAAGCAATCCTCCTGCCTTGGCCTCCCAAAGTGCTGGGATTACAGGCATGGGCTACTGCACACAGCCCGAAGAAAGAAAAATTTACAAATAAATTTAGTGTAGCCTAAGTGTACAGTATTTATAAAGTCTACAGTAATGTACAGTAATGTCTGAGGCCTTCACAGTCACTCTCCACTAACTCAGAACAACTTCCAGTCCTGCAAGTTCCATTCATGGTAAGTGCCCTATTCAGGTGTACCATATTTTAAATCTTTTATACTGAATTTTTACTGTACCTTTTCTATGGTTAGATATGTTTAGATGCACAAATACTAGTTTGTTACAATTGCCTACAGTATTCAGTAGAGTAACATGCTGTACATATTTGTAGCCTTAGAGCAATAGGTTATGCCATATAGCCTAGGTGTGTAGTAGGCTACACTATCTAGGTTTGTGCAAGTTCACTCTTTGACATTCACACCATGAAAAAAATCCCCCAACAGCACATTTCTCAGAACACATCCCAGTTGTTCAGCAATGTATGACTGTAACCTCAAACAAGTACATCAGACAAAGCAGTAGGATTTGTATTTTTGGTATAATGTTGTTAGCATTCATCTTTATTTAACAAAGTTCTTCTAAATATATTTATGCTTAATATTTTGTCTCTTTTTGGTACCTGCATCAACAATCACTTTACCTACTCAAAGTTCTTTTAGTCAACAACAGCTAATTGCAAATGTTTACTGTTTCAAAGTAATAGGATGGATTCCATTTGTTAGAACCGATTCAAAAAGCACAAGTACTAAGGAAATCTAAGGCTTTATAAAATAATTTGGATTTTTTTTAAAAAAAGAAATATAAGACTATAATATTATGATCCTACAGAACTTCTTGCTACATGGTGATATGGATAATACAGATCCAGAAACACAGCAGATGAGCTCAGAGTAACTGAATTGATAGTTTTATGGCTTTATCTTCTGCCTTACTAGCATTATAGGTTTTCGTAGCACCTAAAATCAAACAGGAATGTAATTTTCTTCAGCTTCTTTCACTATAATGAGGGTATTGGGTATATTATAAACTTTCTTTTTCCTTTAATCTTAACATTTTAAAAGATGAACCTAATCATTATAAGCCAAGTATTGCTTTAAATTAATATTTTAAAATAAGCATAGTTATGATTTTTCCCACAGAACTTACCTACTTGTGAACTGTTTCCAAATAATTCATGAACAAGTTTGTCAAAATCGTATGTTACTTTTGCAAGAGAATCAGGTTCAAGACTGGGACAAAATGGTATATTTTCTCTGTGTTCATCTTCACGGTTTAAAGCTCCTCCAAATGCCCAAGTAAAGGCAAACACAAAAAGCTTTTGAATAATTTTTGTTAATTTATCAGGATTTTTCTCTGGATACCATGTATTTTCATCCCTGGGGTAGACAGGTATGGAAGGATGAAGGTTAACATTTTTAGAAAGCAGTTTAAGAATAGAAATTTACTTTAATATAATGTTAAAGTTTCATTATTAAAAATTGTAATGCAGTTAGGTACTAACATAAAAGTTTCAGAGTTTATGTAAATTTTTTCCTTTGATAATTGTCATGTAAATGATACAATTACTATTTTTTTAAAGTACCATATGTATAAAACTTGTGTAGTCAAACTTTATTTCAAATATACTTTTAATATGTTTTTATTTAACATAGGTATATATGCTTTTATTTATAATATACTTTACTATATGTTTAGTATGTTATTTAATATACATATATATGCTTAATATATGTATATATTTTAATTTACATAAAAATGTTTCATTTTTATTTTAGGTCAGTTTATTAGCTGACAGTTTATCTGTATTTTGGAAGAGGAAATTATAATTCTTAATTTTATGTGGAAAGACATAAGTGAATAGTCATTCACCCTGTATTTGTCTCAACCAAGTCCTAGAGGTTGATTTAGTTTAACCTGGCTAAAGCCAGGCGTCTGAATCTGGAGAGAGTCTTCTCCACTCTGGATTAACCCAGATCACCCATGGTTGGTAGGATCATGAAATTCTATGGTGATGGTGATGGGGCTGAACATGAGATTTGAGCCTGATTTAAAGACATTTCATATAGTTCAGAATTTAGTATTACCATAAAACTATTTATAAATTGTGAAAAACCTAAAATATGTCACTAAACTGGAATTTATTAGCAATCATTAATGTACAGTTCATTTGTACAATTCTATCTGAAATTTCTAGCTATATATAATAGTTCACTTAGCAAATATTTGAGTGGTTATTATGTATTGATTTTTCTGAACAAAACAGATATGATCCCTTTTTTACAGAACAGGAAAATTAATGCTAAACAATGATAAGTGTAAAGAAAAAAGTCGGTCAAGGGGCCAAGATGGCTGATTAGAAGCAGCGGCCACCCTTGGCACTCACAAAGAGGAATGAAAGCAGCGAGAGAAGTCAGCACCTTCAACTGAAATATCCAGGTTCTCTCACTGGGACTGACTAGGCAAACAACTCGACCCATGGAGAATGAAGAAAAGCAGAGTCGGGTGATGGTCCACCTGCGAGTGGCACATAGCCAAAGGAACCCCCTTCCACCCCCAGCCAAGGGAACCCCAGCCAAGTGTGGGGTTGCACACTCCCTCACTGCTTCTCCCATGGATCTTTGCAACCCACAGATCAGGAGATCCCCCGTGAGCCCATGCCACCAGGGGCTTGGGTCCCACACACAGAGCTGTGGGGAATCTTGGCAGAGCAGCCACTCAGGCACACACAGAGACCTAGGAGTTTTAAGTACTCTGGCCCCAGGAATCTCAGAAAGACAGGAGATCTATCCATAATTTCTGATAGGAAAAGGGCTGGATCCAGGGAGCCAAACAGCATCGTTCTCTGGGCCCCACTTCCAAGGCACCTCACGAGTTAAGACCCACTGACTTGGAATTCCAGCCAGCCACTGGCAATAGGCTGGAGGCTGTGTGAGATGGGACCAAATTCCCAGGGGGCAGGGCAGCTTCCATCTCTTGGTTGACTCAGTTGTTCCAGCCTGCTGGCTCTGGAGAGTCCAGGTGGTCAGGACAAGGAGGGGTTCCCCACAACACAGTACAGCTGCTTTGCCAGATTGTGGCCAGACTGCTTCTTTAAGACGGACCCCCAATTCATTTGTCTTCACTGGGTGTGGCCTCCATGCAGAGGTTTCAGCCCCTCCGCCCAGGGTTATTTGGACAGAACTCTGATCTCTCCCTGGGATGGAGCTCCTGGAGGTGGGGCTGGCTGCTGTCTCTGTGGTTTGATTGACTCAGCTGTTCCAGCCTGCCAGCTATGGAGAGTCCAGGTGGTCTGGGAAAGAAAGGGCCACTCCCAATGCAGCACACCTGCTCTACCAAGAAGCAGCCAGACTGCTTCTTTAAGGGAGTTCCTGATCCTGTTCCTCTTGACTGGGTGAGACCTCCCAACAGGCGTCTCCAGACACCTCCTATAGGAGCGTTCAGGCCGGAAACAGGTCAGTATCCCCTTGGGACAGAGCTTCCACAGGAAGGAGTAGGCTACCATCTTTGCTGTCTCAAAGCCTTCACTGGTAATACCTCCAGGTAAGGAAAAAACTGAGGCAAGTAGGGTCTGAAGTGGACCTCCAATAAACTGCAGCTGCCCTATGGAAAAGTGGTCTGACTCTAAAAGAAAAAGAGACAGAAAACGACAAGAATAACATCAACAAAAATACCCCACGAAAACCCCACTCGAAGGTCAGCAAGATCAAAGATTTAAGATAGATAAGCCCACAAAGATGAGAAAGAATCAATGCAAAAATGCTGAAAACTCAAAAGCCAGAGTGCCTCTTCTCCAAATGACTGAAACACCTCTCCAGCAAAGGCACAAAACTAGGCTGAGGATGAGATGGCTGAATTAACAGAAGTAAGCTTCAGAATGTGGGTAATAATGAACTTTGCTGACTTAAAGGAGCATGTTGTAACCCAATGCAAAGAAGCTAAGAATCGTACAAAAAAATACAGGAGCTGATAACCAGAATAGCCAGTTTAGAGAGGAACATAACCAACCTGATAAAGCCAGAAAACACAATACTAGAATTTCTCAATGCAATCACAAGTATCAATAGCAGAATAGACCAAGTGGAGGAGAGAATCTCAGAGCTTGAAGACTATCTTTCTGAAATAAGACAGGCAGACAAGAATAAGACAGGCAAAAAAGAATGAAATGAAATGAACAAAAACCACTGAGAATTATGGGATTATGTAAAGATACCGAACCTATGACTGATTGGGGTTCTTGAAAGAGATGGGGAGAATGGAACCAAGTTGGAAAACATACTTCAGGATATCATCCAGGAGAAGTTCCCCAACCTAGCAAGACAGGCCAACCTTCAAATTCAGGAAATGCAGAGAAACCCAGTAAGATGCTCCATGAAAAAATCAACCCCAAGACATAAACATCAGATTCTCCAAGGTTGAAATGAAAGAAAAAATGTTAAGGGCAGCCAGAGAGAAAGGCCAGGTCACCTATAAAGTGAAGCACATCAGACTAACAGTAGACTTCTCAGAGAAAGCCCTATAAGCCAGAAGACATTGGGGGCCAATATTCAACATTCCTAGAGTTTACAACCTAGAATTTCATATCCAGTCAAACTAAGCTTCATAGGCAAAGGAGAAATAATATCTTTTTCAGACAAGCAAATGCTGAGGATATTCATCACCAGCAGGCCTGCCTTGCAAGAACTCCTGAAGGAAGCACTAAATCTAGGGAAAAAAATCCTTTATGAGCCTCCATAAAAATGCACTGAAGTACACAGGCCAGTGACACTATGAAACAACCACATAAAGAAGTCTGCAAAATAACCAGATAGCATTATGATGACAGGATTAAATTCACACAAGACCCATTGGTATGCTGCCTTCAAGAAACTCATCTCATGTGCAAAGACACACATAGGCTGAAAATAAAGGGATGGGGGAAAATTTACCAAGCAAATGGAAAACAAACAAACAAAAAAAGTGGGGTAGCAATCCTAGTTTCTGACAAAACAGATTTTAAACCAACAAAGATAAAAAAAGACAAAGAAGGGCATTACATATGATTATGTATATGATTACATATGATTATGAAATCACAAAAGGAAAGTGAAGGACCTCTTCAAAGGGAACTACAAACCACTGCTCAAGGAAATCAGAGAGGACACAAACAAATGGAAAAACATTCTATGCTGATAGATAAGAAGAATCAATATTGTGAAAATGACCATGCTGCCCAAAGCAATTTATAGATCAATGCTATTCCTATTAAACTACCATTGACATTCTTCACAGGTATAGGGTTCAATTTGACAAGAAGAGCTAACTATCCTAAATATATGTGCACCCAATACAGGAGCACCCAGATAACACCCCCACTGACAATATTAGACAGATCATTGAGACAGAAAATTAACAAAGATATTCAGGATGTGAACTCAGCTCTGGATTAAGTGGACCTGGTAGATATCTACAGAACTCTTCACCCAAAAACAACACAACATACATTCTTCTCATTACCACATGGTGCTTACTCTAAAATTGATCACATAATCAGAAGTAAAACACTCCTCAGCCAATGTGAGAGAACTGAAATCATAACAGTCTCTCAGATGACAGCACAATCAAATTGGAGCTCAAGATTAAGAAATTCACTCAAAACCACACAACTACCTGTAAATTGAACAACCTGCTCCTGAATGACTCTTGGGTAAATAATGAAATTAAGGCAGAAATCAAGAAGGTCTTTGAAACTAATGCAAACAAACAGATAATGTACCAGAATCTCTGGGATGCAGCTAAAGTGGTGGTAAGAGGGATGTTTATAGCACTAAATGCCCACATCAAAAAGCTAGAAAGATCTCAACACACTACCATCACAACTAAAAGAACTAGACAATCAAGAGCAAACAAACCCCAAAGCTAGAAGAAAAGAAATAACCAAGATCAGAGCTGAACTGAAGGAGATAGAGACATGAAAAATCCTTCAAAAATCAATGAATGCAGCAGCTGATTTTTTGAAAAAAATTAATAAAATAGATAGACTGCTTAGACTAATAAAAAAGAAAACATAAGAATCAAATAGCCACAATCAGAAATGATAAGGGGAATATCATCAATGACTCCATAGAAATACAACCAACCATTGGAGAATACTACAAACACCTCTATGAACATAAACTAGAAAATCTAGAAGAAATGGATAGATTCCTGGACACATACAGCCTCCCAAGACTGAACAAGGAAGAAATCAAATCCTTGAATAGGCCAATAATGAGTTCTGAAATTGAGGCATTAATAAATAGCCTACCAACCAAAAAAGCCCAGGACCAGGCAGATTCACAGCTGAATTCTACTAGAGGTACAAAGAAGATCTGGTACCATTTCTAATGAAACTATTACAAACAATTGAAAATGAGGGACTCCTCCCTAACTCCTTTCCTGAGGCCATCATTATTCTGATACCAAAACTTGGCAGAGATATAACAAAAAAGAAAACTTCAGGCCATCCCTAATGAACATCAGGGCAAAAATCCTTAAAAAAAAATACTGGCAAACCAAATCCAGCAGTACATCAAAAAGCTTATCCACCACAATCAAGCTGGCTTCATCCCCGGGATGTAAGGTTGGTTCAAAATATGCAAATCAATAAATGTAATTCATCGCATAAACAGAACTAAAGACAAAAATCACATGATTATCTCAATAGATGCAGAAAAGGCTTTTGATATAATTCAACATCCTTTCATGTTTAAAACTCTCAATAAACTAGGTATTGAAGGAACCTCAAAATAATAAGAACCATATATAACAAACCCACAGCCAATATCATACTGAATGGGCAAAAGCTGGAGGGATTCTTCTTGAAAACTGGCACAAGAGAAGGATGCTGTCTTTCACTACTCCTGTTCAACATAGTATTGGAAGTTCAGGCCAGGGCAATTAGGCAAGAGAAAGAAATAAAGTGTATTCATATATGAAGAGAAGAAGTCAAATTATCTTTTTTGTAGATGACATGATCCTATATCTAGAAAACCCCATCATCTCAGCCCAAAAGCTTCTTAAGTTGATAAGTAACTTCAGCAAAGTCTGAGAATACAAAATCAATGTGCAAAAGTCACTAGCATTCTTATACACCAACAACAGGCAAGCAGAGAGCCAAATCATGAAAAAACTCCTGTTCACAATAGCTACAAAAAGAACAAAATACCTAGGAATACAGCTAACAAGGGAAGTGAAGGACCTATTCAAAGGGAACTACAAACCACTGCTCAAGGAAATCAGAGAGGACACAAACAAATGGAACAACATTCTATGCTCATGGATAAGAAGAATCAATATTGTGAAAAGGACCATACTGCCCAAAGCAATTTAGAGATTCAATGCTATTCCTATTACTACCATCGACATTCTTCACAGAACTAGAAAAAAATACTTTAAAATTCATATGGAACCAAAAAAGAGCCTGAATAGCCAAACCAATCCTATGAAAAAAGAACAAAGCTGGCCAGGCGCAGTGGCTCACGCCTGTAATCCCAGCACTTTGGGAGGCTGAGGTGGGTGGATCATGAGGTCAGGAGATGGAGACCATCCTGGCTAACATGGTGAAACCACATCTCTACTAAAAATACAAAAAATTAGCCAGGTGCGGTGGCGGACGCCTGTAATCCCAGCTACTCAGGAGGCTGAGGCAGGAGAATGGCGTGAACCTGGGAGGTGGAGCTTGCAGTGAGCCGAGATCCTGCCACTGCACTCCAGCCTGGGTAGCATCATAGTGCCCAACTTCAAACTATACTACAAGGCTACAGTAACCAAAACAACAAGGTACTGGCACAAAACAGACACAGAGACCAATGGAATGGAATAGAGAACTCAGAAATAAGACTGTACATCTACAACCATCTGATCTTTGACAAATGTGACAAAAACAAGCAATGGGGAAAGGATTCCCTATTTAATAAATGGTGCTGGGAGAATTGGCTAGCCATATGCAGAAAACTGAAACTGGACCCCTTCCTTACACCTTATACAAAAATTAACTCAAGATAGATTAAAGACTTAAATGTAAAACCAAAAACTATAAAAACCCTAGAAGAAAATCTAGGCAAATACCATTCAGAATATAGGCATGGGCAAAAATTTTATGACAAAAATTTGAAATGCAATTGCAACAAAAGCAAAAATTGACAAATGGGATCTAATCAAACTAAAGAGCATCTGCACAGCAAAATAAGCTATCATTAGAGTGAACAGACAACCTACAGAATGGGAGAAAATTTTTGCAGTCTATCCATCTGACAAAGGTCTAATATCCAGAATCTACAAGGAAGTTAGGCTGATTTAGGAGAAAAAAAAAACATTAAAAAATGGGCAAAAGACATGAACAGATACTTCTTAAAAGTGGCCAACAAACATGAAAGAAAGCTCAACATCACTGATCATTAGAGACATGCAAATCAAAACCACAACGAGCTACCATCACATGCCAGTCAGAATGGTGATTATTAAAAAGTCAAAAAACAACAGATGCTGTCAAGGTTGCAAAGAAAAAGGAATGCTTTTACACTGTTGGTAGGAGTTTAAATTAGTTCAACCATTGTGGAAGACTGTGTAGTGATTCCTCAAAGACCTAGAGGTAGAAATACCATTTGACCCAGCAATCCCATTACTGGGTATATACCCAGAGGAATATAAATCATTCTATTATAAAGGTACATGCACACATATGTTCATTGCAGCACAATTCACAATAGCAAAGATATGGAATCAACCTAAATGCCCATCAATGATAGACTGGATAGAGAAAATGTGGTACATATACACCATGGAATACTATGCAGCCATAATAAGGAATGAGATCATGTCCTTTGCAGGGACATGGTTGGAGCTGGAAGCCATTATCCTCAGCAAACTAATGCAGGAACAGAAAACCAAACACTACATGTTCTCACTTATAAGTTGGAGCTGAAGGATGAGAACTCATGGACACATGGGCAGGGGAACAACACACACTGGGGCCTGTCGGGGTGGTGGTCAGGGGAGGAAGGGCATCAGGAAAAATAGCTAATGAATGCTGGGCTTAATAGGTGATGGCATGATCTGTGCAGCAAACCACCATGGCACACATTTACCTATGTAACAAACCTGCACATCCTGCGCATGTACCCCTGAACTTAAAATAAGAATCAAGCACTGCATGAAGAATAATAGTAGGGATAACTAGTTTAGATGTAGGAGTCAGGGAAGGTATCTTTGAAGAAGTAACCATTTAACTGAGACCAAAGAATCGGTGATATTTGGCAAAATACAGGAGAAAGAACATCTTGGGCAGAAGGAATACATGTGCCAAGACCATAAGGTCAAAGGATCATGGCTTGTTTGAGAAACTGAAGAAAAAGCAAGTGTCACTGAAGCACAATCAGAGCAAGAGATTAGGAGATGAATCTGGAAAGGTAGGCAGGACATTTTTAGGCTGTACCAAGATTTTTTTTCTTCCACTTTGAGAGTAATGGGAAGTCTTAAATCACTACAAAAGAGAAAAGAAATATTTTAAATTATGTTTTAAAAAGATTGACTCTTGCATATAAGTACCAAGAGACATGTACAAGCACATTAATCATATTACTATTGTTAATAACAAAATTGAAAATCTAAATGTTTACCAATCAATAAATAACCTGTGATACACGTGTGTGTGTGTGTATATATATATATCACAGTTTATATATATAATGACAATGGACTAGTAGGTAGCAGTGAAAAGAAATAAGAATAGCTATATGCACAATGGACTAAACATGTAATGTTGAACAAAAGATGCAAGTGGCAGAAGATCATACAGGATGATTTCATTTATTTAAAGTTAAAAACACACAAAGCTAAAAAATATTATTTTGAAACATATTAATAAGTACAAAATCCAGAATAGTAGTTATCTCAGATGATGGGATACCCTGAGATCTAGGAGAGAATACAGAGGACTTCAAAAATAAAATAATACACTTTTTCTATGGCTGAGTGGTATATATATGAGTGATTATGGTATTGTTATTTATATCTTATACATATTTTATAAATGCTCTTTTTGGCTATTCACTATTTAATAAAAATTTAATTTCTTGTTGTTACATTGAGAATGAGCAGGAAAAATTGGGGAAACCAATTAGGAAGCTATTACAAACAGTATAGGCAAGAAATGATGGAGGTTTGGGTTAGAATGCCATAATCGAGACGTAGATAAGTGAGTGGATTTTAAGGCAGAACTGACAGGCAGAGTAGAAACCACAAGTGAATGTTTTAACATTCGAAAGCAAATGTGACATGAATGTTTTAAGGACTCATAATAAGATGCCCAACAGTGACTCTTCTATCCTACAAAATGGCTGAAGAGATGTACAACTAATAATTTACATTGCTCTTACTATGTGCTAGGCTCTATTCTGGATACCTAACATATCACATTATTATTCCAGTTTTATAAATGAAAAAAATTAAAGCTTAAAAACATTTAGCAACTAATTGAACATCTCACAGTTCATAAATGGCAGATTCATGCAATAAATTCATTTTAATTTTATTCCTTTCTCAAATATGTATAGATGCTGGACAAATGTATTCCTATAATGCATATTACTTCAAAATGCAGCATAACATCTGGTGATCTTATATTAGCTATACAAAGAACTCTAAGTTGGAATAAAATAAATTTAAGTGGATTCTGATACTATGAAAATACAAAAGTATTGATTTATTGAGAAGTAATCCTGTGCATATTTGAGGGTCTGGCACCTAATGGTTATTAAAAAAATGTTTTCTGAAGGAATGTAACTGACCTCTTTTCTATATCCTTGAATGTGACAGACTCTCTTCGGGAATTTGCCTCCTTAGATGACGTGTCATTCAAATCATCACCTTAAAAAGGAAAGAGTATTTTTCCATAATTAACAACAGACCTAAAATTTATCTGGTAAACTAATGAGTTTTAACCTTTAACATTGTTTAGTTAGTGAATTATCATAGAATATCTTTATTTAACATACAGTATCTGAGAATTAACTTATCAAAACAAAGTGGGAATTAGAGGAGCAGAGAATGTTCTTACATTGTCAGAACTGATTTTTATTTATTTGAAGCATAAAGCTGCATACATTTGTTCTTTATTCTATTCTATCCTTTTTAAAATAAGACTGATTGTTCCAAAATGTAAACTTTGAAACATTCAAGTGACTATGACCAAATATGGTACTCATTACAAGCTAAACAACAAATCGGCCCTCATAAAGTGGGGCAATAAAAAAAGAAGCTGCATGCTTTCAAGTAACAAATTTATTAAAACAAACATTCAGCTGGGGCATGTTAGGCAGATTGTAGTCATCCCCCTCTCACTCCCATTACCCACCTTTTTTGTCCAACTAATTCATTCCACAGAGAAACACAAAGAGTAATTATTCATTCTTCCTTGTAGCTTATTTTTATAATATTTGTTTTCTTAATATTAAAAAAATGCTTCTTTTAGTGTACAGAAGAAAACAATCACCCATAATTCCACCACCTAAATATAACAACTAGTAATATGTTGATGCATTTCTTTGTGGGTTTTTATATAAAGATATAAATTATATAAAAACATAATATTTTAAAATTTGAACCTAAATAGAAAACTAAAAACAGAGTTGAGTGCTGATTCTGCTTTTTAGGCCTGTCTCCTTGTTATTAATAATCTTTTGAAAAATGATTTTGTTGCATCATAATTTATTAAGCCATTCATCCATTGTTGGGATTCAAATAATTGTTGTTTTATGATTATAAATAATTCTGCTATGAATAAACCTCCTTGTGCATAAATCTTTCTATTCTTCTCTGATTATTTATTTATAATAAATTCCTAGAATAAAAGATAGTAGACCAGAGTATATGGATATTTTTAGCATATAATGTCAAATAGCTCACCAAGATAAGTTCAATCAATTTTTTATCACCCACTTCAGCATCCCTTATTCTACAGATCCTTTAAGTGTTCTTCCCCTTCTGCTACTACCAAAGATGAAAAAATATATACATTTTTATTTTTTATTATACTTTAAGTTCTGGGATACATGTGCAGAATGTGCAGGTTTGTTATGTAGGTATACATGTACCATGGTGGTTTGCTGCATCCATCAACCCATCATTGACATTAGGTATTTCTCCTAGTGCTATCCCTCCCCTTGACCCCCACCCCTGACACGCCCCAGTGTATGATGTTCCCCCCTTGTGCCCATATGTTCTCATTGTTCAACTCCAGCTTATGAGTGAGAACATGTGGTGTTTGGTTTTCTGTTCCTGTGTTAGTTTGCTGAGAATGATGGTTTCCAGCTTCATCCATGTCCCTGCAAAGGACATGAACTCATTCTTTTTTATGGCTGCATAGTATTCCATGGTGTATATGTGCCATATTTTCTTTATCCAGTCCACCATTGATGGGCATTTGGGTTGGTTCCAAGTCTTTGCTATTGTGACTAGTGCTACAATAAACACACATGTGCATGTTTCTTTACAGTAGAATGATTTATAATCCTTTGGGTATATACCCAGTAATGGGATTGTTGAGTCAAATGGTATTTCTGGTTCTAGATCCTTGAGGAGTCGCCACACTGTCTTCCAGAATGGTTGAACTAATTTACACTCCCACCAACAGTGTAAAAGCATT
Organism: Pan troglodytes; assembly: GCF_028858775.2. Classification (NCBI taxonomy): domain Eukaryota; kingdom Metazoa; phylum Chordata; class Mammalia; order Primates; family Hominidae; genus Pan; species Pan troglodytes. Next base: position 24,062,064 of record NC_072398.2, read on the forward strand.
CCTATTTCTCCACATCCTCTCCAGCATTGCTGAGTCTGTCCCACAGACTCTGGTTGAGCGATGGATGAAAGAAGTATGTGGACACGGGTATTTTGCCTGACTGCACAGCTAGGGAACCACATGGCTCAGCACTGCAGATGAGAGTCCAGCAGCCAAGAAAGTGCAGCCCTGATAAGCCGGCTACACTCATATTTATTTAGTACAGATTTAATGACAAAGGCTTGGAGCAAACACAATTTGTGATAATAAACATTGTCAACCCCCTGAGTAGAGAGCAGTCCTGCACACGAAAGATCAAAGGTCGGTTTTAGGACAACATGAGTAAACAAGCTATTTAGATAAACTCCTCTACATTCCTTTGTATCTATGCCCTTTGCCCCTGGGTAAGAACAGCTGCCTTCAGCTCATTCTTCCCTGAAGCTTTGCAAAACCCACGGCCTTCCAAGAAGGTTTGCATCTTTCCCTATAATTTCTCCCACAATCCTGACCAATCTCCTACATCTCCCCCTTTTCTGTTTTTTGCATCAGGTTTTGTTGATTGAAGAGTACAGATGCATGCAGCAACAGGTTTGTCAGGCGCAGTGGTTATAACTCGTATTCCAGCTTTGCATCCTAGAATTAGTAAATAACGTAAGACAAAAATGAGTATAATCAGTATCATTCTTTTCCAATCAAGAAGTGACCCCCCACAGGAGTGGGGGGTCTATCCAGGAGAGATGTCCTTGCACATCATTCCATGTGGCTGTTTGTTGGGCATGTAGATCTATGGCGATTAGGGATTCTAGAATTTTAGTTTAAGTTGCCTTACATCTGCTGTTAAATTATCATGTAAGTTTCCCCAGAGGTGTTGTTTCACCTCATCCCAACTATGTATTGATTGATTCCAAGATAGAGAGGTGACACAGATATGCTTATGCTCCCACAGTTTAATTGCTGTCAGAATGCCAGTGCATCTTGTTGCTCCCCTACATATTCCAAGGCAGTCTCAAGGGCTTGCAGGCATGCAAGAATCTTTTGATCTATACCCTGCTGTAAGAGAATTCATTAGACACATTTTTGGCCAAGTTATCTACAAAGGTAGCTATTTGTACTGATTCAGTAATAGAGGCCACAGCAACAATAGCAGTTGCCAAGATGACTATGGCTGAGATTTTAAAGGCTATAAGTGTGCCCATGAATCTTTTGGGTCTCACCTAGGACAGGGCACATTCTAAGATGGCAAGGGCAGAGGAACCTTGCCAATCACATGTCAAATTGACTGGTAGGAATGCCTCAGATTTTCTCCTTAATACCATGACACTAGTAATATTTTAACTAGATATACTGTAATTAGGGATACATGAGGTGAACCAAGCCTGTCCCTGCACTCAGGTCACAAACTTGGAGTTTTGGGGTATAATGGAAATATTAGCTCCCATAAGGAAAACATATGGATGGGTAGTGCAAATCAGGCACTGATCTGTGTGATTATGAATGACGGTCATAATATAATTGTTACTGGAATTATGATATGTCCCATGCCAGGTGTTAAGGGAGGTGCTAAGATGTCCTAGGCACCATAAAGTGTCTTGGGGTGGCATGGACTTTACTTGGGGTCTGGGATATCTCCTCTCCCCATTGGCCCAAATGGGATGTGACTATGAAACTGATTGATGCCACAATGGATGTGGACATCAGTATGGTAACCCTGCAAATGTGTAGGGGAAAGAAAGAGAGATCAGACTGTTACTGTGTCTATGTAGAAAAAGAAAGGCATAAGAAACTCCATTTTGATCTGTACTAAGAAAAATTTTTCTGCCTTGAGATGCTGTTAATCTGTAAACCTAGCCCCAACCCTGTGCTCACATAAACATGTGTTGTATTGACTCAAGGTTTAATGGATTTAGGGCTGTGCAGGATGTGCTTTGTTAAAATTGTGTTTGCAGGCAGTATGCTTGGTAAAAGTCATCGCCATTCTCCATTCTCAAGTACCCAGGGACACAATGCACTGCGGAAGGCCGCAGGGACCTCTGCCCAAGAAAGCCTGGGTATTGTCCAAGGTTTCCCCCTACTGAGACAGCCTGAGATATGGCCTCATGGGAAGGGAAAGACCTGATCGTCCCCCAGCCCGACACCCGTAAATGGTCTGTGCTGAGGAGGATTAGTGAAAGAGGAAGGCCTCTTTGCGGTTGAGATAAGAGGAAGGCATCTGTCTCCTGCTCATCCCTGGGAATGAAATGTCTCGGTGTAAAACCCAATTGTACATTCTATTTACTGAGATAGGAGAAAACCACCTTATGGCTGGAGGTGAGACATGCTGGCAGAAATACTGCTCTTTACTGCGTTGAGATGTTTGTGTAAAGTCAAATATAAATCTGGCCTACATGCACATCCAGGCACAGCACCTTTCCTTAAACTTATTTATGACAAAGAGTCCTTTGCTCACATGTTTTCCTGCTAACCCTCTCCCCACCATGACCCTATAGTTCTGCCACATCCCCCTTGCCAGGATAGTAGATATAATGATCAATAAATACCGAGGGAACTCAGAGACCAGTGCCAGTGCAGGTCCTCACTTGCTGAGCGCCGGTCCCCTGGGCCCACTTTTCTTCCTCTATACTTTGTCTCTGTCTTATTTCTTTTCTCAGTCTCTCATCTCCACCTTGCAAGAAATACCCACAGGTGTGGAGGGGCAGGCCCCCTTCAAAATGGCCATGGGGGCTCAGTCTAAGATGTTATAATTGCCTAACTGGAGGCTACGGGCTTGTCCCCCGTGACAGACCTCCCAACTAAAGTGGAATCCATTACTTTTCCGGCTTTGTTCTTTAGCACAGGGAGGAATGTTTGGGAAGGTGGCATTGGTAGTGTTGCCTGGTTTGAGGCTATCTGCAACCAAGAATGTTAAGGCATTTCCTTTGCCATGATGTAGTCATAATTGTGTTTGGGCAGGCACACAGTAAGGGTTAGAACTTTTATAACTTACACACAGCGGGAGGATAGTGGAGTGATATATAGTGTTACCTGGCACCTTAGTCCAATGTGTGCCATTAATGAGAGACCCCACTGGGGGTAAGTCAATCCCTCCTAGCCAAGCAGTTATGTTATTAAAGGCTGGGAAGGAGGTGTCTGCCCAAGTAACAGAGGGGAAGAAAGGCAGATCTAAGAGATAAGCCCAATAGAGTAACAGTTGCGGGTTGCAGGCAGAGTGAGAGAATAAGAAGGGTTATTACCCTATGAGAGTTGCAATGTACAACAGAAAGTATATCAAGGAACAAATTATCTGGAGTGAATGGTGTCTGTGTCCAGAGCAGGATACACTCAGTCTCCTGAGCTGTCTTCAGTATCCCACAGGTAATGTCTGGGGATTGTGTTGTCTGAGGAAGCTGCATCGTCTGGGACTGCGGGTCCTGTAGGGACATTTCCTTCATTTCTGGTACTGGGTTGGGTCCTAGCATGCCATGGATGGTTTTATGCATTGTGCTGGAATCAAAAGAGGACCTGAGGGGGTGTGAACAGTGGCCATTACTAGAAAGAAGTCTGCAAAGTGACCTCAATTAACCCTTTGGTAAATGGGCTAGTGGCTCCATTTTCTTTAATGCTTTTTCTTATCTCTTTATAAGTGTCAAAAGAAATGGGTTTGTATACCTGATTGTTTTGTCGATCTTGCATTACCGGGCAGGCTAAGAGCTCCCCTTCTAATGCTGCTTGCCTAAGACAGGGTCCCATAGCTGTAGTGTATCCCTTTTCTTTTTTCCAATTTACAGGAGGAGGGGGCTCAGGCAAAACCTCTGTTTTCTCTTTGTTATTTTTGCCTGGTAATGGCTGGGCTGAAGGAGAAGGAGGAGGTGGTAAGGTAGGTGATGATTCCTCCTCCCTTCCCTTTTTAGGCTCTTCTGCGTAGAGTTGAGCAAAGCAGCCCTAAGTAAAGCCCATAATATCAGAGATGTTACTGGGACCCATTGCCCTTGTGCATGATCTTGTTTAAAATTTCTCCCCACTTGTTCCCAGAGCTCTATGTCTAGTGTACCCTCTTCTGGGAACCATGGGTTATGGGACACAGCAGTTTGCATTAGGTCCCTTAATTGAGCCTGCAAAACCGAGGATCTGCCAGCTTTAAGCAGCTGTGAGAGGCAAAGCCAGCTGGATTCCTGGGTCGGGTGGGGACTTGAAGAACTTTTCTGTGGCTAGTTAGAGGTTTGTAAAATGAACCAGTGTTCTGTAGAAATGCACCAGTCAGTGCTCTGTGGCTAGCTAGAGGTTTGTAACATGGACCAATCAGCACTCTGTAAAATGGACCAATCAGCAGGACATGGGCAGGGACAAATAAGGGAATAAAAGCTGGCAACCCCAGCCAGCAGCGGCAACCCTCTTGGGTCCCCTTCCATGTTGTGGAAGCTTTCACTCTTCAAAATAAATCTTGCTGCTGGTCACTCTTTGGGTCCGTGCCACCTTTAAGGGCTGTAACACTTACTGTGAAGGTCCACGGCTTCATTCTTGAAGTCAGCGAGACCACGAACCCACTGGAAGGAACCAACTCCAGACACAGCTGTTTCAGTACATTTATATACTGTTGCTGTTGAGCTGATAACTGTTGTCCCATGATGAAAGCCTGAACAATTCCCTCAAACTTGGATATCCCAAGCGGGTACCAATGACTTACTGACTTACTGACAGCGCAGTCTCTTTACCTTCATTTTTGAGGGTTCCAACATGATCCATTGCAGTGTTCCTCACACGAGGCACCACCTGCCAAGTCTGTCCTGCAGACTCCGGCTGAGTGACAGATGAAAGAAGTATGCTGACATAGGTTGCCTGACAGCGTGGCTAGGGGACCACACAGCTCAGCACCACCAACAAGAGTCCAGTAGCCAAGAGAGTGCAGCCCCGATAAGCTGGCAATAATTGCATTTATTCAGTACAGATTTAATGACAAAGGCTTGGAGCAAACACAATTTGTGGGTAATAAACATAGTTGACCCCCTGAATTGAGAGCAGTCCTGTGTGCAAACGATCAAAGGTCTGTTTTAGGACAACATCAGTAAACAACCTATTTAGATTAACTCCTCTACATTCCTTTGTACCTATGCCCTTTGACCCTGGGTAAGAACAGCTGCCTTCAGTTCATTCTTCCCTGAAGCTTTGCAAAACCTCCCGGCCTTCCAAGAAGGTTTGCATCTTTCCTTATAATTTCTCCCATCACCCTGACTGATCTCCTACACAGCATCTGTTGTTTCCTGACTTTTTAGTGGTCACTATTCTAACTGGCATGAGATGGTATCACATTGTGGTTTTGATTTGCATTTCTCTATTGACCAGTGATGATGAGCTTTTTTTCATGTTTTTGGCTGCATAAATGTCTTCTTTTCAGAAGTGTCTGTTCATATCCTTTACCTGCTTTTTGATGTTTTTTTTTTTCTTGTAAATTTGTTTAAGTTCCTTGTGGATTCTGGATATTAGCCCTTTGTCAGAGGCACAGATTGCAAATGTTTTCTCCCAATCTGTAGGTTGCCTGTTGACTCTGATGATAGTTTCTTTTGCTGTGCAGAAGGTCTTTGGTTTAATTAGATACTATTTGTCAATTTTGGCTTTTGTTGCCATTGCTTTTGGTGTCTTAGTTGTGAAGTCTTTGCCCATGCCTATGTCCTGAATGGTATTGCTTAGGTTTTCTTCTAGGGTTTTTTACGTTTTTTAGGTCTGACGTTTAAGTTTTTAATCCATCTTGAGTTAATTTTTGTATAAGGTGTAAGGTATGGGTCCAGTTTCAGTTTTTTGTATATGTGTAGCCAGTTTTCCCAACATCATTTATTAAATAGAGAATCCTTTCCCCATTGCTTGTTTTTGTCGGGTTTCTCGAAGATCAGCTGGTTGTAGATGTGTGGTGTTATTTCTGAGGCTTCTGTTCTGTCCCATTGGCCTATATATCTGTTTTGGTACCAGTACCATGCTGTTTTTGTTACTGTAAGCCTTGTAGTACAGTTTGAAGTAAGGCAGTGTGATGTCTCCAGCTTTGCTCTTTTTGCTTAGGACTCTCTTGGCTATACAGGCTCATTTTTGGTTTCATATGAAATGTAAAGTAGTTTTTTTCTAATTCTGTAAAGAAAATCAATCGTAGCTTGATGGGAATAGCATTGAATCTATAAATTATTTTGGGCAGTATGGCCATTTTCACGATATTGATTCTTCCTATCCATGAGCATGGAATATTTTTCCATTTGTTTATATCCTCTCTTATTTCCTTGAGCAGTGGTGTGTAGTTCTCCTTGAAGAGGTCCATCACATCCCTTGTAAGTTGTATTCCTAGGTATTTTATTTTCTTTGTAGCAATTGTCAATAAGAGTTCACTCATGATTTGGCTGTTTGTCTATTATTGGTGTAGAAGAATGCTTGTGATTTTTGCAAGTTGATTTTGTATCCTGAGACTTTGCTGAAGTTGCTTATCAGCTTAAGGAGTTTTAGGGCTGAGACAATGGGTTTTCTAAATGTACAATCATGTCATTTGCAAACAGAGGCAATTTGACATCCTCTCTTCCTATTTGAATACAGTTTATTTCTTTCTCTTGCCTGATTGCCCAGGCCAGAACTTCCAATACTATGTTGATTAGGAGTGGTGAGACTGGGCATTCTTGTCTTGTGCCAGTTTTCGAGGGGAACGCTTCCAGCTTTTGCTCATTCAGTATGACATTGGCTGTGGGTTTGTCATAAATAGCTCTTATTATTTTGAGATATGTTCCGTCAGTATCTAGTTTATTGAGTGTTTTTAGCATAAAGGTGTGTTGAATTATATCGAAGGCCTTTTCTGCATCTATTGAGATAATCACATGATTTTCGACATTGGTTCTGCTTATGTGATGTATTATGTTTATTGATTTGCATATGTTGAACCAGCCTTGCATCCCAGAGATGAAGCTGACTTGATCATTGTAGATAAGCTTTCTGATGTGCTGGTGGATTCAGTTTGCCAGTATTTTATTGAGGATTTTCACATTGATGTTCATCAGGGATACTGGCCTGAAATTTTCTTTTTTTCTGCATCTCTGCCAGGTTTTGGTATCAGGATGATGCTGGCTTCATAAAATGAGTTAAAGAGGAGTCCCTATTTTCTATTGTTTGGAATAACTTCAGAAAAAAATGGTACTAGCTCCTCTTTGTACCTCTGGTAGAATTCAGATGTCAATCTGTCTGGTCCTGGGCTTTTTTTGGTTGGTAGGCTATTGATTACTGTCTCAATTTCAGAACTTTTTATTGGTCTATTCAGGGATTCAACTTCTTCCTGGTTTAGTCTTGGAAGAGCATATGTCTCCAGGAATTTATCCATTTCTTTTAGATTTTCTAGTTTATTTGCATAGAGGTGTTTATAGTATTCTCTGATGGTAGCTTGTATTACTGTGGGATCAGTGGTGATCTCTCCTTTATCATTTTTTATTGTGTCTATTTGATTCTTGTCTCTTTTCTTCTATATTATTCTGGCTAGCTGTCTATCTATTTTTTTTTTAAACCAGCTCCTGGATTCACTGATTTTTTTGAAGGGTTTCTTGTGTCTATTTCCTTCAATTCTGCTCTGATCTTAGTTATTTCTTGTCTTCTGATAGCCTTTGAATTTGTTTGCTCTTGCTTCTCTAGTTCTTTTAATTGTAATGTTAGGGTGTTGATTTTAGATCTTTCCTGCTTTCTGACGTGGGCATTTAGTGATATACATTTCCCTCTAAACACTGCTTTAGCTGTGTCCCAGTGATTCTGGTAGGCTGTGTCTTTTTTCTCATTCATTTTAAAAACTTAGTCATTTCTGTTATTTACCCAGCTAATAATTTCGTTATTTACCCAGTAGTCGTTCAGAAGTAGGTTGTTCAGTTTCCATGTAGTTGTGTGGTTTTGAGTGAGTTTGTTAATCCTGAGTTCTAACTTGATTGCACTGTGGTCTGAGAGACTGTTATGATTTCCATTTTTTGCATTTGCTCAGGAGTGCATTACTTCAAATTATGTGGTCAATTTTAGAATAAGTGTGATGTGGTGCTGAGAAGAATGTATATTCTGTAGATTTAGGGTGGAGAGTTCTGTAGATGTGTATTAGGCCTACTTGGTCCAGGGCTGAGTTCAAGTCCTGAATATCCTTGTGAATTTTCTGTCTTGTTGATCTAATATTGACTGTGGGGTGTTAAAATCTCCCATTATTATTGTGTGGGAGTCTAAGTCTGTTTGTAGGTCTCTAAGAACTTGCTTTATGAATCTGTGTTCTCCTGTATTGGATGCATACATATTTAGGATAGTTAGCTCTTCTTGTTGCATTGATCCCTTTACCATTATGTAATGCCCTTCTTTGTCTCTTTGGAGCTTTGTTGGTTAAAAGTCTGTTTTACCAGAGACAAGGATTGCAACCCCTGCTTTTTTTTTTTTTTTTGCTTTCCATTTGCTTGGTAGATCTTCCTCTATCCCTTTATTTTGAGCCTATGTGTGTCTTTGTACATGAGATGGGTCTCCTGAATACAGCACACTGATGGGTCTTGACTCTTTATCCAATGAGCCAGTCTGTGTCTTTTAATTGGGGCATTTAGCCCATTTACATTTAAGGTTAATATTGTTATGTGTAAATTTGATCCTGTCATTATAATGCTAGCTGGTTATTTTACCCACTAGTTGATGTAGTTTCTTCATAGTGTTGATGATCTTTACAATTTGGTGTGTTTTTGGAGTGGCTGGTACTAGTTTTCCCTTTCCATTTTTAGTGCTTCCTTCAAGAGCTCTTGTAAGGCAGGCCTGGTGATGACCAAATCTCTCAGCATTTGCTTGTCTATAAAGGATTTTGTTTCTCCTTCACTTATGAAGCTTAGTTTGGCTGGATATTAAATTCTAGGTTGGGACTAGGAGGTTCCAAGATGGACAAATAGGAACAGCTATAGTCTGCAGCTCCAAGTGTGAGCAATGCAGAAGACGGGTGATTTCTGCATGTCCAACTGAGGTACCAGGTCCATCTCACTGGGGCTTAGCAGACAGTAGGTACAGCCCATGGAGCAGGGTGGGGCATTGCCTCACCCGGGAAACCCAAGGGGTCAGGGAATTCCCTTTCCTAGCAAAGGGAAGCTGTGACAGATGGTACCTGGAAAATCGGGACACTCCTACCCTAATACTGCGCTTTTCCAATGGCCTTAGCAAATGGCACACCAGGAGATTATATCCAGCACCTGGCTCGGAGGGTCCCACACCCGTGGAGCCTCACACAATGCCAGCACAGCAGTCTGAGATTGAACTGCAAGGTGGCAGTGAGGCTGGGGGAGGGGCGTCCACCATTGCTGAGGCTTGAAAAGGTAAACAAAGCGGCCTGGAAGCTCCAATCGGGTGGAGCCCACCGCAGCTCAAGGAGGCCTGCCTGCCTCTGCAGACTCCACCTTTGGGGGCAGGGCATAGCTGAAAAAAAGGCAGCAGAAACTTCTGCAGACTTAAACGTCCCTGTCTAACAGCTTTGAAGAGAGTAGTGCTTCTCCCAGCATGGAGTTTGAGATCTGAGAACGGACAGACTGCCTCCTCAAGTAAGTCCCTGATGCCTGAGTAGCCTAACTGGGAGACACCTCCCAGTAGGGGTCAACTGACACCTCACAGGGCAGTGCACCTCTGAGATGAAGCTGCCAGAAGAAGGATCAGACAGCAACATTTGCTGTTCTGCAATACTTGCTGTTCTGCAGCCTCCGCTGGTGATACCCAGGCAAACAGGGTCTGGAGTGGACCTCCAGCAAACTCCAACAGACCTGCAGTTGAGGGTCCTGACTGTTAGAAGGAAAATTAACAAACAGAAAGGACATCCACACCAAAACCCCATCTGTACATCACCATCATCAAAGACCAAAGGTAGATAAAACCACAAACGAGGGAGAAACCAGAGCAGAAAAGCTCAAAATTCTAAAAATCAGAGCGCCTCTTCTCCTCCAAAGGAATGCAGCTTCTCACCAGCAATGGAACAAAGCCGGATGGAGAATGACTTTGATGAGTTGATAGAAGAAGGATTCAGATGATCAGTAATAACAAACTTCTCCGAGCTATTGGAGGATGTTCGAACCCATTGCAAAGAAGCTAAAAACCTTGAAAAAAGATTAGATGAATGGCTAACTAGAATAAACAGTGTAGAGAAGTCTTTAAATGACCTGATGGAGCTGAAAACCATGGCACAAGAACTACATGACAGATGCACAAGCTTCAGTAGCCAATTTGATCAAGTGGAAGAAAGGGTATAACTGATTGAAGATCAAATGAATGAAATGAAGTGAGAAGAGAAGTTTAGAGAAAAAAGAGTAAAAAGAAATGAACAAAACCTCCAAGAAATATGGGATTATGTGAAAAGACCAAATCTACGTCTGATTGGTGTACCAGAAAGTGACTGGGAGAATGGAACCAAGTTGGAAAACATTCTGCAAGATATTATCCAGGAGAACTTCCACAACCTAGCAAGGCAGGCCAACATTCAAATTCAGGAAATACAGAGAATGCCACAAAGATACTCCTCGAGAAGAGCAACTCCAAGACACATATTGTCAGATTCACCAAAGTTGAAATGAAGGAAAAAACATTAAGGGCAGCCAGACAGAAAGGTCGGGTTGCACACAAAGGGAAGCCCATCAGACTAACAGTGGATCTCTCGGCAGAAACTCTACAAGCCAGATGAGAGTGGGGGTCAATATTCAACATTCTTAAAGGAAAGAATTTTCAACCCAGAATTTCATATCCAGCCAAACTAAGCTCCATAAGTGAAGGAGAAATAAAATCCTTTACAGACAAGCAAATGCTGAGACATTTTGTCACCGTCAGGCCTGCCTTACAAGAGCTCCTGAAGGAAGCACTAAACATGGAAAGGAACAATCAGTACTAGCCACTGCAAAAACATGCCAAATTGTAAAGACCATTGAGGCTAGGAAGAAACTGCATCAACTAATGAGCAAAATAACTAGCTAACATCATAATGACAGGATCAAATTCACACATAACAATATTAATCTTAAATATAAATGGGCTAAATGCTCGAATTAAAAGACACAGACTGGCAAATTGGATAAAGAGTCAAGACCCATCAGGGTGCTGTATTCAGGATACCCATCTCATGTGCAGAGACACATATAGGCTCAAAATAAAGGGATGGAGGAAGATCTACCAAGCAAACGGAAAGTTTAAAAAAGGCAAGGGTTGCAATCCTAGTCTCTAATAAAACAGACTTTAAATCAACAAAGATCAAAAGAGACAAAGAAGGCCATCACATAATGGTAAAGGGATCAATTCAACAAGAAGAGCTAACTATCCTAAATATATATGCACCCAATACAAGAGAACCCAGATTCATAAAGCAAGTTCTTAGAGACCTACAAAGAGACTTAGACTCCCATAGAATAATACTGGGAGACTTTAACACCCCACTGTTAACATTAGATAGATCAATGAGACAGAAAGTTAACAAGGATATCCAGGAATTGAACTCAGCTCTGCACCAAGCAGACCTCATAGAAATCTACAGAACTCTCCACCCGAAATCAACAGAATATACATTCTTCTCAGCACCACATCACATTTATTCCAAAATTGACCATATAGTTGGAAGTAAAGCATTCCTCAGCAAATGTAAAAGAACAGAAATTATAACGAACTGTCTCTCAGATCACAGTGCAATCAAATTACAACTCAGGATTAACAAACTCACTAAAACTGCTCAACTACATGGAAACTGAACAACCTGCTCCTGAATGACTACTAGGTATATAACGAAATGAAGGCAGAAATAAAGATGTTCTTTGAAATCAATGAGAAAAAAGGCTCAACATACCAGAATCTCTGGGACACATTTAAAGCAGTGTGTAGAGGGAAATTTATGTACTAAATGACCACAAGAGAAAGCAGGAAGGATCTAAAATTGACACCCTAACATCACGATTAAAAGAACTAGAGAAGCAAGAGCAAACACATTTAAAAGCTAGCAGAAGGCAAGAAATAACTAAGATCAGAGCAGAACTGAAGGAGATAGAGACACAAAAAACCCTTCAAAAAATCAATGAATCCAGGAGCTGGTTTTTTGAAAAGATCAACAAAATTGATAGACTGCTAGCAAGACTAATAAAGAATAAAAGAGATAAGAATAAAATAGATGCAATAAAAAATGACAAAGGGGATATCACCACCAATCCCACAGAAATACAAACTACCATCAGAGAATACTATAAACACCTCTATGCAAATAAATTAGAAAATCTAGAAGAAATGAATAAATTCCTGGACACATACACCTTCCCAAGACTAAACCAGGAAGAAGTAAAATCCCTGAATACATCAATAACAGACTCTGAAATTGAGGGAATAATTAATAGCCTACCAACCAAAAAAAGTCTAGGAGCAGACGGATTCACAGCTGAATTCTACCAGAGGTACAAAGAGGAGCTGGTAGCATTCCTTCTGAACTATTCCAATCAGTAGAAAAAGAGGGAATCCTCCCTAATTCATTTTATGAGGCCAGCATCATCCTGATACCAAAGCCTGGCAGAGACACAACAAAAAAAGAGAATTTTAGACCAATATCCTTGATGAACATCGATGCAAAAATCCTCAATAAAATACTGGCAAACCGAATCCAGCAGCACATCAAAAAGCTTCTCCACCATGATCAAGTGGGCTTCATCCCTGGGATGCAAGGCTGGTTCAACATACACAAATCAACAAACGTAATCCATCATATAAACAGAACCAAAGACAAAAACCACATGATTATCTCAATAGATACAGAAAAGGCCTTCGAAAAAATTCAACAGCTCTTCATGCTAAACACTGTCAATAAACTAGGTATTGATGGGATGTATCTCAAAATAATAAGAGCTATTTATGACAAACCCATAGCCAATATCATTCTCAATGGGCAAAAACTGGAAGCATTCCCTTTGAAAACTGGCACAAGACAGGGATGCCCTCTCTCACCACTCCTATTCAACATAGTGTTGGAAGTTCTGACCAGGGCAATCAGGCAAGAGAAAGAAATAAAGGGTATTCAATTAGGAAAAGAGGAAGTCAAATTGTCCCCGTTTGCAGATGACATGATTGTATATCTGGAAAACCCCATCGTCTCAGCCCAAAATCTCCTTAAGCTGATAAGCAACTTCAGCAAAGTCTCACGATACAAAATCAATATGCAAAAATCACAAGCATTACTATACACCAGTAACAGACAAACAGAGAGCCAAATCATGAGTGAACTCCCATTCACAATTGCTTCAAAGAGAATAAAATACCTAGGAATCCAACTTACAAGGGATGTGAAGGACCTCTTCAAGGAGAATTACAAACCACTGCTCAATGAAATAAAAGAGGGCACAAACAAATGGAAGAACATCCCATGCTCATGGAAAGGAAGAATCAACATTGTGAAAATGGCTGTACTGCCCAAGGTAATTTATAGGTTCAATGCCATCCTCTTCAAGCTACCAATCACTTTCTTCATAGAATTGGATAAAACTACCTCAAAGTTCATATGGAACCGAAAAAGAGCCCCCATTGCCAAGTCAATCCTAAGCCAAGAACAAAGCTGGAGGCATCATGCTATCTGACTTCAAACTGTACTGCAAGGCTACAGTAACCAAAACAGCATGGTACTGGTACCAAAACAGAGATATAGACCAATGGAACAGAATAGAGCCCCCAGAAATAATACACATCTACAACCATCTGATCTTTAACAAACCTGACAAAAACAGGAAATGGGGAAAGGATTCCCTATTTAATAAATGGTGCTGGGAAAACTGGCTAGCCATATGCAGAAAGCTGAAACTGGATCCCTTCCTTACATCTTCTACATAAATTAATTCAAGATGGATCAAAGACTTAAATATTAGACCTAAAACCATAAAAACTCTAGAAGAAAATCTAGGCAATACCATTCAGGACATAGGCATGGGCAAGGACTTCATGACTAAAACACCAAAAGTAATGGCAACAAAAGCCAAAATTGACAAATGGGATCTAATTAAACTAAAGAGCTTCTGCACAGCAAAAGAAACTACCATCAGAGTGAACATGCAACCTACAGAATGGGAAAAATTTTTACAATCTACCCTTCTGACAAAGGGCTGATATCCAGAATCTACAAATAAGTTAAACGAATTTACAAGAAAAAAAATCAAACAACCCCATCAAAAAGTGGGCAAACGATATGAACAGACACTTCTCAAAAGAAGAAATTTATGCAGCCAAAAAACACATGAAAAAATGCTCATCATCACTGGCCATCAGAGAAATGCAAATCAAAACCACAATGAGATACCACCTCACACCAGTTAGAATGGTGATCATTAAAAAGTCAGGAAACAACAGGTGCTGGAGAGGATGTGGACAAATAGGAACACTTTTACACGGTTGGTGGGACTGTAAACTAGTTCAATCATTGTGGAAGACAGTGTGGCGATTCCTCAAGGATCTAGAACTAGAAATATCATTTGACCCAGCCATCCCATTACTGGGTATATACCCAAAGGATTATAAATCATGCTGCTATAAAGACACACGCACACGTATGTTTATTGTGGCACTATTCACAATCTCAAAGGGTCGGAACCAACCCAAATGTCCATCAATGATAGACTGGATTAAGAAAATGTGGCACATATACACTATGGAATACTATGCAGCCATAAAAAATGATGAGTTCGTGTCCTTTGTAGGGACATGGATGAAGCTGGAAACCATCATTCTCAGCAAACTGTTGCAAGGACAGAAAACCAAACACCACATGTTCTCACTCATAGGTGGGAACTGAACAATGAGAACACTTGGACACAGGGTGGGGAACATTACACACTGGGGCCTGTCATGGGGTGGGGGGAGGGGGGAGGGATAGCATTAGGAGATATACCTAATGTAAATGATGAGTTAACGGGTGCAGCACACCAACAAGGCACATGTATACATACGTAACAAACCTGCACGTTGTGCACATGTACCCTAGAACTTAAAGTATAATAAAAATAAATAAATAAATAAATAAATAAATAAATTCTGGGCTGAAAATTCTTTCCTTTAAGAATGTTGAATATTGGCCCCCACTCTCTTCTGGCTTGTAGGGTTTCTGCAGAGAGATATACTGTTAGTCTGATGGGCTTCCCTTTGTGGGTAACCCAACCTTTCTCTCTGGTTGCCCTTAACATTTTTTTTCATTTCAACCTTGGTGAATCTGACAATTATGTGTCTTGGGGTTTCTCTTCTTGAGGAGTCTTTTTATTGTTCTCTGTATTTCCTGAATTTGAATTTTGGCCTGTCTTGCTAGGTTGGGGAAGTTCTTCTGGATAATATCTTGAAGAGTGTTTTCCAACTTGGTTCCATTCTCCCCACCACTTTCAGGTACACCAATCAAATGTAGGTTTGGTCTTTTCACATAGTTCCATATTTCTTGGAGGCTTTGTTCATTCCTTTTCATTCTTTTTTCTCTAATCTTAATGCATTATTTCATCAAATTGATCTTTAATCTCTGATATTCTTTCTTCTGCTTGATCTATTCAGTTATTGATACTTGTGTATGCTTCATGAAGTTCTCTTGCTATGTTTTTCAGCTCCATCAGGTCATTTATTTTCTTCTCTAAACTGGTTAGTCTACTTATCAATTCCTCTAACCATTTTTCAAGGTTCTTAGCTTACTGGCATTGGGTTGGAACATGCTCCTGTAGCTCAGAGGAGTTTGTTATTACCCACCTTCTGAAGCCTACTTCTGTCAGTTCATCAAACTCATTCTCCGTTCAGTTTTGTTGCCTTCCTGGCGAGGAATTGTAATCCTTTGGAGGAGAAGAGGCATTCTGGTTTTTAGAATTTTCAGCCTTGGTGTGCTGGTTTTTCCTCATCTTCATGGATTTATCTACCTTTTTTCCTCATCTTCATGGATTTATCTACCTTTGGTCTTTGATGCTGGTGACCTTCAGATGAGGCTTCTGTGTGGACTTACTTTCTGTTGATGTTGACGCTCTTCCTTTCTGTTTGTTAGTTTTCCTTCTAACAGTCAGGACTCTTTGCTGCAGGTCTGTTGGAGTTTGCTGGAGGTCCACTCCAGATCCTGTTTGCCTGGGTATCAGCAGCGGAGGTTGCAGAACAGAAAAGATTGCTGTCTGCTCCTTCCTCTGTAAGCTTCATCCCAGAGGGGCACCCACCAGATGCCAGCTGGGGCTCTCCTGTATGAGGTATTTGTTGGCCCCTGCTGGGAGGTTTATCCCAGTCAGGAGGCTCGGGGGTCAGGGACCCACTTGAGGCAGTCTGTCCTTTAGCAGAGCTCGAGCACTGTGCTGGAAGATCCACTGCTCTCTTCTGAGCCAGCAGGAAGGAATGTTTAAGTCTGCTGAAGCAGCAGCCACCCCTTCCCCCAGGTGCTCTGTCCCAGGCAGATGGGAGTTTTATCTATAAGCCCCTGACTTGGGCTGCTGCCTTTCTTTCAGAAATGCCCTGCCCAGAGAGGAGGAATCTAGAGAGGCAGTCTGGATACAGTGGCTTTGTGGTGCTGTGGTGGGCTCTGCCTAGTTTGAACTTCCCAGTTCCTTTGTTTACACAGTGAGGGGAAAACTGCCTATTCAAGCCTCTGTAATGGTGGATGCCCTTCCCCATACCAAGCTCGAGAGTCCCAGGTAAACTTCATACTGCTGTGCTGGCAGTGAGAATTTCAAGCCAGTGGATCTTAGCTTGCTGGGCTCCCTGGGGTTGGGATCTGCTGAACTAGACCACGTGGCTTTCTGGTTTCAGCCTCCTTTCCAGGGCAGTGAATGATTCTGTCTTACTGGCATTACAGGCCAGTAAGTACCCCACTGGGGTACGAAGAAAAACTCCTGCAGCTAGCTCGGTGTCTGCCGTAATAGCCACCCAGTTTCGTGCTTGAAACCCAAGGCCCTTGTGGTGTAGGCACCCAAGGGAATCTCCTGGTCTGCAGGTTGCAAAGACCACGGGGAAAGCATAGTATCTGGGCCAGAATGCACTGTTCCTCATGGCATTGTCCCTCACAACTTCTCTTGGCTAGGGGAGGGAGTTCCCTGACCCATTGTACTTCCCTTGTGAGGTGATGCCCCACCCTGCTTCTGCTCGCCCTTTGTGGGCTACACTCACTGTCTAACCAGTCCCATTGAGATGAGCTGGGTACCTCAGTTGGAAATGCAGAAATCACCCACCTTCTGCGTTGATCTCGCTGGGACCTGCAGACTGGCACTTCTCATGCTTATATCATATATTTGCTAAATATAAAACACTTTAAAAATACTACTTCATTTCTTCTTGAACCATATTGATATTAACAAATCTTGTGTTTATCTTCTCTTGTTATTGTTGTCTTTCTCCTCTGAAATATCTTAGAATCGTTCTTTAATCTTAGGTATTATTCATAAATTGATATTGAACGTAGCTATTAACAATAAATTGTTTCTTTGCTGAGAAACACCATGCCTGAGGCTCAGGTGCACAGACCCTGCCTTAAAATGAGGCTATAACATGAGAACCTGTAAATCTCCCCTGTTCCCACCATGAACCTTGAACCAAGTAACAAACAACAGCAATCTATTGCCAGGAAAGGTACAGTAGCATGGAAAATTTAAAGTCTGTGGTGCACTGAAGGTAACTATAGTAACATTAACAGCCAAATCTAGGTCAATATTGACTCAACCCACCATGCCACTACCTGAACAATGTGGCAGAAGAAAAAGTATGCCCATTTCCATGTATAACTACTGTATACCTCAGTCTCTAATTTCTTTTATACACAATATCTGGTATTCAATTAAAAATTATGAGACATAAAAATAAGAAAGATTAAGAAAAGTCATGTTGCCAAGAGATAAAGCAGTCAAAAGAACAGACCCAGAGATGGCCAGATGTTGAAATTATCAGACAGGAATTTTTTTTAAAAATTATGATTAAAATGTAAAAGATCTAATGTTGAAGGAAGAAATCATTCATGGACAGAGAGGGAATTCCAGAAGAGAGATGAAAACTATAAAAAGGTCAATGGAAATGCTGGAAATAAAAACCACAATATCAAATATGAGAATTCTTTCAATGGGCTTACAGCAGACTGCATGTAGCAGAGCAAGGAATCAGTAAATTGGAAGACATGTCAATAGAAATCGACCAAACAGAAACACAAAGAGAATAAAGAAAACAAACAAAAAAGAACAGAACATCCAAGAGGTGTAGGAAAATTTATCTATCTAACATTTCTAGGTGTGGGTTTTTACTTTTTGTCATGTTTAAATACTCCAGGATCCTATTCAATCTTAGGTCTCATATTTTCTCTAATTCTCTGAACTCCTAGGCAATTATTTCCTGAAACATTTCTTCCCCTCTATTTATTTTTACTATATCTTTCTGGAGGTTCTGTTATATGAATGTTAACCTTTCAATTTTTATTCATCTTTCAACTATATACACATATTTCTGTATTATAGAAACATATTTCTTGTATATTTAAAATACATAATATTTAACCTCTTTAGCTCTTCCTGATGCATTCTGAGAGTTCCTTGACTGTTGTTATGGCTCTCACTAATCTGTTATACAGCTAACCAATCCAGCATTCAACCCATTTATTATGTTATTTTAACTAATACTTTTTTTTTTTTTTACTTCTAACCTCCAGTTGTTGTTTTTTTTAACTGATTCTTTTTGCTTTGTTTCCAGTACTGCAACAACTTTCCTGGGTGCACTTCTGATGAATTCAGAAGTGTGAATCTGGGGAGGGAGTGGTCACTCTTCAAAGCAGGTCACTTGTGTGTTAACGATCTGTATCTACTCTGGCACTGTTCTAAGTGTGGTCTCTCTTTTTTAATCATCTTGGTTTAAGATTTGAAGGGGGGTGGCAGTAGGAGAAAATATGTTTTTACCTACTCCCTAACCCAGTTAGGCTTCCCTGCCAATGGGACATTTTGTTGTTGCCCCTGGCTGTGCTGTGGTGTACTAACTGGCAAAGGATGGACAATAGCCCATTCAGAGTTGAGTTGATGGGGAAAGTATACACCTAAATATTTTCTTCCACTTATCTCCTATTCATGGCGTCCAGGGTTGTTCAGGGTTGCTGCTTCCTCTTGCTGGGATCTAACCATCTTACGTCACCTCAGGGATTTATAGCGATTTCTATATTGGTTTGATGAATCCAAGACTGGTTTCAGAGAGAGAATTGGGAGCCTGTGCTAATCTGCCATCTTACCAAAAACTGCATAAAACCAGTATTTGAATGTAGGGATTCTGACTTCAGAGACACTACCAATATCTTATCTATAATACTACATGATTTTCTGAATCTGTTTATCCCTCCTTACATATGTTTTACTACTTTTCATGATTATGCCTTTGTGTGATTACAACTTACACCTGGAATTCTGAACAGGCTTTTTTCACTATTTCTAACTCTAAGAATCTTTAAAATACGCGGAAACATTCTTCTTTAATAGAGACCCTCTAGTGGTTCTTTACAATCATTTTTCCTGTGATCCTTCAACACTTGTATGATACTAATTTACTTTTGATATGTTCCTCTATAAATGGTTTTTAATTTGTTCCATGTGCATATCTGCTGTTGGTCCAAACAGACTAAAAATGCCTGCTCTTTGAGAAATTTTCTAAAATCTAATAGACGGTGATGAATTGGCATTGACTAGCTAAGATATATCATTGATATGACTTAGAGAAAAAAACTCACTTTGTTCAAATCCTCCATTTTTACCCATGAAGTCAAAGAAAGCATCAAGAATTCTGCAGAGAGTTATGACGATTGTTATGTCCTCCATAGGATATGGCTGAAATTTCTGACGATTCCTTATAAATTGTAGTCCGTCTGTGACACTATTTTTAATCATGAATTCAAGACAATCCACTCCTGATTGACTTATAATTTTAGAAGTTTTCAGAAGCCATGACTTAACATAAGGTTCCCATCCCAGATCAACAGGATCCTAATAATAATGAGCAAAATATAATCTTATGTAAAGAAATAAAAATATGGTATCCTTCTACTATCTTACTCTCTTTTTACTTCACCACTGCCCTCTCATAAATATGACTTAGAATTGTCATTCATTAAAGGGCAAATGATCAAAGTAGCTTAAGGAATTAACATTCGCTGGAATGATTTGTGATTTCTAACTATGGTCTTACAAGAAAACAATTAGGGGATTATGTGTAGGAAGGTGTATTGAGGCTATGCGAATGTGGTGAGGGGTACTGCTTACCCAGAAGTCAGCCCTATACTTAGATTTATTCATAACATTCAGTTAAGTAGATTAGAGCATAGGGCTAATTATAGCTAATAACTTCATGTACAGAGAATAGAGACTATAGCTAATAACTTCATGTTATATTTTGTACTTCCCTCCCACTGTCTGCATAGTGTGTTTCCCAAGTTCTTAAGAGTCAGAGTGAGTATGAAAAGGCCTCAGGACCATCTTCCTCTATTGAAAAAATAATTCATATCAGCAGCCTAACCTGTCTATTTGTTTACCCACAGTTGTGGAAAATACTGACACTCCAATTACTAAGAGTAGTATTAAAACAGTAATAATTAAATTCACATTCAATTCTGGATTATGAGGCTTTGGGAGACACAAAGATTTGGAACTATTGGGTTCATGCTGCTGGATACAAAGGTAAAAATAAAATAAACATAAAATGCTGTAAATAATAAATAGTTACTATCATAAACAACATTTTTGCTTTGTTAAAACATTTGTTTTTGAAAGCTTACCATATAGACCATGGCACATCGGCTGACAGTAGCAGGACTGGCCTGAGAGAGACTGTCCACTTCAAAAATCACTCTTATTTTATTAGTTAAAGCTATTCTCTCACTGTTTGCTAGGCACAAAGTTCTAGTATCATCTAGCACAGAGTTCAGATTTTCTACCCAAAAGGTGTCCACTGGGCCATCTAGGATAATCCACTGCCAATCAAAATCTGGAGAGAAAAATATTTTTAATGTAACTGAGACTAATGTCAGTCATCTTTCATTACAATCTTGCTAATTTTCTATTTTACTTAGAAAATATTTTCTAAGAGGAAAGATATCCTAGAAAACACTAGAGTGAATGTGTTTACATGTAGTCCCTGGTATAACTGAATATGAATATTTATACAGTATACTTAATAATGCTTTAAGCATTGTTTAGACATTCTTAGATTGTTGAATTAGATAATTAACCCTTACAATTTGCTTAGGAGAAACAGCTATAATTTTACCTTTTGCATAATAATATGATTTGTAAGTTTGCCCTTCTACCCCAGAATATTTTTTAGATATATTGCCCTTGGGGAATAGCAAAGGGAAATAGATGTTCTTTGAAGAAATAATCAAACAGAGTTTAAAGTATACTATATTTGGAACCCATTTACTCCTCTTTCCACAGGGTGTTAGTCCATTTGGGCTGCTGTAACAAAAAGCCTTAGACTGGGTAGCTTATAAACTATAGACATTTATTTCTCACAGTTCTGGAGGTTTGGAAGTCCAAGATCATGGCACTAGCAGATTCCTTGTCTGGGGGTGCTATCTTTGTGGTTGACAGATGGGCACATTCTTTGTCCTCACATGGTGGAAGGGGTGAGGAATTTCTCTTGAGCTCCTTTTTCAGGGCACTAATGCCATTAATGAGGGCTCTACCCTCATGACCTAATCAACTCCCCAAGGCCCCCTGCCTCCTAATACCATCACCTTGGGAGTTAGAATTTCAACACATGGATTTTGGAGGGACACAAACCTTTAGACCATAGCACACATGCTACACCCACCACTGTGCTCCACAATTTTAGAAAATTCATTGGTCAGGATAGGGGAGGTATGAATAGGTCACTATGCAGACAGAAAATAGATAACCACTGAAAAGATATTAAAATATCCCAGAAGAATCCAAGAGTAGAGCTAGGATCCATATAGCCACTACTGCTAAGAGGTGCTCTGACAAATACCTGCCCTAGGAACGGCCTCAAAGTCCCATGAAGTAAACTAATGGTGCCTAATCACTGTACTTTCCCCAAAATAACACACAAATATTCAGTAAAGTAGAAGCAGAAGCAGAAATCTCTTTTAAAGTCTGGATCATATATGTACTAATGGTGGATGTGTTGACATGATGTGCAACCTGGAGTGGGGAAAGCAATGGTCAGTGCTCCTCCAGTAGACTGACAAGGTCATATACATATTTTGTCCCACTGGCACATAGTAAAGTGTCTGGCATATTACAGGTGTGCAGTTCATTTTAGATAAATCTACTTGGGTTGTATGCTTTGGCCTGGAAATGTACAAATTGTTTGGAGTCCCATTTCAGAGGCAATATCAGAGGCAATACCAGAGGCAATATCAGATTGCCGCTGGTGCTTATCACATCATTATTTATTTCTACCTTTAATATCCACTTGGTTCTTTTATAAACTGAAGGACTATTTAAGCCATGGTGCTTATATAATGTAATCATACATATATATGTATACATTGTAATATAATATGTGGTAACACTACACAAATTTTAAATAAACATATGAACAAATAAATGGTACAGGAACAAAATATTACCAGTCAAAAAACATGTTTAAACATATAAATATAGCTCATATTGGTTGAGAATTTGTCTTCTATATTAATCATCTTTCTTGAATTTAGTAACACTTACTGTGATTTTCTGGAATTTTAACAACTTTCTCTATCTCCTCAAAAATATTATCATCAGTCTCTGTTGTATCAGAGGAATCAAGTTTGAAAACCTAAAATATGTAATCAATAATGTTTAAATTTTTATTTAATAACACTTTTCAACTACAATGGATTATATGTCAATATGCTTTCTTGAGTGATAAAAATATAAAAGGCAGAGGGTTCTGTAACTGAAAAGACCAACATATAACCAGCATAGTCTAATGTAACTGACTTGTGACTATAGCTTATTTACTTTGGAAAACTATTTTACTTTGGTTTCTTTTTTCCCCCTGCAAAGACAGTACATGCTTATTGTAGGATGTCAAATAAAACAGAAAAACACAAGAAAGCAAAAGTTCTTTGAATTTCCATTACCCACAGACAATCACCATATATATTTTGGTGTATTTTTTTTTCTAGACTTTCCTTCATATCAGTTCTCAAGTTTTAGAATACGTAGAATTACCTGCAGTTTGTTCAATTACAGATTGTAACACCTCATCCTTGGAGATTCTAATTGAATAGGTTTGGGATGAAGCCCAGAATTTTTCACTTTTAATGAAAATTAAATTACCCTGAGCTATTCTAATACATGTCATTTTTACACCAACCTTTGAGAAATTCTGATGTATGTATATTAACATATTAACTCCTTATTATCTTGAGATGGGGAGGCTTAATTATTCATCTCTGTAAAAGAGCTGAGTAATATATCATCAGCTTATTGGCACTGGTTTCCTTAACTATCAATAGTAGTCAGGGAGAAAACCAAACAATAGAGCTATGCTGGGGGCACAGTGTAGGTTCTAAAAGAGAGAGACAAAGGTGCTCATGTTTCAACCAGGTCACAGCAAATAGTAATCAATTCCTACTAATTCCCAGCCTCATCACAAAGTAAGCAAGTCCTAGGCTATTTCCAATTATTATTCCTATTCAAAAGTAATTATTATGCTTGGATATACATCATTATGCTCTAGTGCATTTCTTTCTCTAAATAGATTGTTTTGACTTGCAGAGATCATGGCAGATGGAGGCAGGACTAGATTGCAGCTCCTACTTGGATGGACAGAGAAGCATGTGGAGGCTCACATCATGAACTTTTGCTCCAGAATGACTGCAAGAATAAATCAGGAAAGCCGAGAGAACCCACAGACCCTCTAAAGAAAGTGGATTGCTCCTGCAGGACTGGGGAGACAGCCGAAATACTGAGAGTGTCCAAACTGTGAAAGTGGCAAAGGGGGATCATCCGCCCCCAAACACACACCCTCACTAGGGAACCTGAAGGTCTAGATCATGAAAGAAGATCTGCATGAGTTGTGTGACCTTACCTGGAGCTTAGTCAAGTTAGAGAGCTGAGCAAAATACAGGGGTAGAGGAAGCAGCAGGAAAAGCCCTGTGGGCTCACTGGGTCCCCTAGCAAGCCATTTCTGCCTTGCCTCACAGGGGTCCTTGTGGGGGGCTGACAGAGGCATTGAGAAAAGGCCACAGGGAGAAAAAAACCTCTAGCTCAACTTTGTGACAATTTGAACTGATTGAGAAATCCCCTGGTCAGAACTCGGGGAAGGGCGTGAATCCAGTGTGCAGACTCCATAGGCGGAGGAAGCATGAAAGCCCTACTTGCTTTTGCAGCTGGGAGATGGGTAGCCGGGGCAAGTTCTCAGCCCTGCTCACCCTCTGCCTGGAAACAGACCCGGTGCTATTGCGGGGACACAGTGGGAGTGAGACTAGCCCTTTGGGTTGTGTGGGAGCTGGGTGAGGCCTGGGACTGCTGGCTTTCCCCCACTTCCCCGACAACCTGCATGACACAGTAGAGGCAGCCATAATCCTCCTAGGAACATAACTCCATTGATCTGGGAACCATACTCCTATCCCCCACAGCAGCCACAGCAAGACCCGCCCAAGGAGAGTCTGAGCTCAGACACACCTAGCCTCGTCCCCACCTAATGGGTCCTTCCCTACCCACCCTGGTAGCTGAAGATGAAGGGTATATACTCTTGGGAGTTCTAGGGCCTGCCCACTGCCTGTTCCTCCCCATACTACCACAGCTGATGCTTTCTTGAAAGTGCCACCTCCTGGGCCAGGTGTGGTGGCTCATGCCTGTAATCCCAGCACTTTGGGAGGCCAAGGCAGGTGGATCACCTGAGGCCAGGAGTTTGAGATCAGCCTGGCCAACATGGTGAAACCCCATCTGTACTAAAAATACAAAAATTAGCCAGGCATCATGGCAGGCGCCTGTAATCCCAGCTACTGGGGAGGCTGAGGCAGGAGAATCGCTTGAACCTGGGAGGCAGAGGTTGCAGTGAGCTGAGATTGCACCATTGCACTCCAGCCTGGGGGACAAGAGGAAGACTTCGTCTTGAAAAAAAAAAAAAAAGGAAGAAAGAAAGTGCTACCTCCTGGCAGGAGGCCAACAAGCACAAAAATAGTGCATTAAACAATGAAAGCTAAGGACCCGTACAGAGTCCCTTTTATCCCCTTGCCACTTCCACTGAAGCAGCTGCTGCTATCCGTGGCTGAGAGACCCATAGATGGTTCACAACACAGGACTCTGTGCAGACAACCCCCAGTACCAGCCTGGGGCCTGGTAGACTTCCTGGGTGGCTAGACTCAGAAAAGAGATAACAATCTCTACAGCTTGGCTCTCAGCAAGCCACATCCCTAGGAAAAGGGGGAGAGTACTACATCAAGGGAATACCCTGTGGGACAAAAGAATCTGAACAACAGTCTTGAGTCCTAGACCTTCCCTCTGACAGAGCCTACCCAAATGAGAAAGAACCAGAAAACCAACTCTGTTAGTATGAGAAAATAAGGTTCTTTAGCAGCCCCCAAAAACCACACTAGCTCACCAGCAATGAATCTAAACCAAGACGAAATCCCTGATTTACCTGAAAAAGAATTCAGAAGGTTAGTTGTTTAGCTAATCAGGGAGGCACCAGAGAAAGGTGAAGCCCAATTTAAGGAAGTCAAAAAATAACACAAGAAATGAGGGGATACATTTTTAATGAAATAGATAGCATAAATAAAAAACAATCGAAACTTCAGGAAACAGTGGATGCACTTATAGAAATGCAAAATTCTCTGGAAAGTCTCAGCAATAGAATTGAACAAGCAGAAGGGAGAACTTCAGACCTTGAAGACAAGGTTTTCAAATTAACCCAATCCAACAAAGACAAAAAGATAATAATAATAATAAGAAGAAAATATAAACAAAGCCTCCAAGAAGTCTGGGATTATGTTAAATGACCAAACCTAAGAATAATTGGTGTTCTTAAGGAAGAAAAGAAATCTAAAAGTTTGGATAACATATTTGGGGGAATAATCGAGGAAAACTTCACCAGCCTTACTAGAGACCTAGACATTTAAATACAAGAAGCTCAATGAACACCTGGGAAATTCATTGCAAAAAGATCATCGCGTAGGCACATTGTCATCAGGATATCTAAAGTTAAGACAAAGGAAAGGATCTTAAGAGCTGTGAGGCAAAAGAACCAGGTAATCTATAAAGGAAAACCTATCAGATTAACAGCAGATTTCTCAGCAGAAACCCTACTAGCTAGAAGGAATTGGGGCCCTAGTTTCAGCCTCCTTAAACAAAACAATTATCAGCCAAGAATTTTGTATCCAGTGAAACTAAGCTTCATAAATGAAGGACAGATACAGTCAAACAAACAAATGCAGATACAGACAAACAAATGCTGAGAGAATTCACCACTACCAAGCCAGCACTACAAGAACTGCTAAAAGGAGCTCTAAATCTTGAAACAAATCCTGGAAACACATCAAAACAGAACCTCTTTAAAGCATAAATCTCACAGGACCTATAAAAAAAAACAATTAAACCAAAAAAATGAAAAACCAAGTATACAGGCAACAAATAGCATGATGACTGGAATGGTACCTCATAACTCAATACTAACATTGAATGTAAATGGCCTAAATGCTCCACTTAAAAGACACAGAATTGCAGAATGGATAAGAATTCACCAACCATCTGCTGCCTTCAAGAGACTCACCTAACACATAATGACTCACATAAACTTAAGATAAAGGGGTGGAAAAAGACATTCCATGCAAATGGACACCCAAAATGAGCAGGAGTAGCTATTCTTATATCAGACAAAACAAACTTTAAAGCAACAGCAGTTAAAAAAGACAGAGAGACATTATATAATGATAAAAGGCCTTGTCTAACAGGAAAATATCACAATACTAAATATATATGTTCCCAACACTGGAGCTCCCAAATTTATAAAACGATTACGAATAGACCTAAGAAATGAGATAGACAGTAACACAATAATAATGGGGGACTTCAATACTCCACTGACAGTGCTAGACAGGTCATCAGGCAGAAAGTCAACAAAGAAACAGTGAATTTAAACTATACCCTGTAATAAATGGACTTAACAGATATTTACAGCACATTCTACTCAACAACTGCAGAATATACATTCTATTCATCAGTGTGTGGAAATTTCTCCAAGATAGACAATATGAGAGGCCACAAAACAAGTCTCAATAGATTTAAGAAAGTTGAAATTATATCAAGCACTCTCTCAGACCGCAGTGGAAATAAAACTGGAAATCAAGTCCTAAAGGAACCTTTAAAACCATGCAAATACATGGAAATTAAATAACCTGCTCCTGAAAGATAACTGGGTCAAAATGAAATCAAGATGGAAATTTTAAAATTCTTTGAACTGAATGACAACAGTGACACAACCTATTGAAACCTCTGGGATACAGCAAAGGCAGTGCTAAGAGGAAAGTTCATAGCCCTAAACACTTATATCAAAAAGACTGAAAGAGCACAAACTGACTTTCTAAGGTCACACTTCAAGGAACTAGAGAAACAAGAACAAACCAAACCCAAATCTAGCAGAAGAAAGAAAATAACCGAGATCAGAGCAGAACTAAATGAAATTGAAACAAAAAATATACAAAAGATAAATAAAACAAAAAGCTGGTTCTCTGAAAAAATAAAATTGATAGACCATTAGAAAGATTAACCAAGAAAAGAAGACAGAAAATCCAAATAAGCTCAACTGGAAATGAAACAGTAGATATTACAACTGACGCCACAGAAACACAAAAGATCATTTAAGGTTACTGTGAACACTTTTATGTGCATAAACTAGAAAACCTAGAGGAGATGGATAAATTCCTGGAAAGACACAACCCTCTTAGCTTAAATAAGGAAGAATTAGATAACCTGTATAGACCAATAACAAACAGTGAGAATAAAATGGTAACAGAAAAAATTACCAACAAAAAAAGTCCAGGACCAGACAGATTCGCGGCAGAATTCTACCAGACGTTCAAAGAAGAATTGGTACCAATCTATCTTATTACACTATTCCACAAGATAGAGAAAGAGGGAATCCTCCCTAAATCATTCTATGAAGCCAGTATCACCCTAATACCAAAACCAGGAAAGGACATAACCAAAAAAGAAAACTACAGACCAATATTCCTGATGAACAGAGATGCAAGAATCTTTAACAAAATACTAGCTAACTGAATCCAACAACATATCAAAAAGGTAATCCACCATGATCAGTGGGTTTCAGGGATGCAGGGATGATTTAACATATGCAAGTCAATAAGTGTGATACACCACATAAACAGAATTAAAAACAAAAATCACAAGATCATCTCAATAGATGCAGAAAAAGCATTAAACAAAATCCAGCATTGCTTTATGATTAAAAGTCTCAGCAAAATTGGCATAAAAGGGGCTGGGTGCAGTGGCTCACGCCTGTAATCCCAGCACTTTGGGAGGCTGAGGTGGGCAGATCACAAGGTCAGGAGATTGAGACCATCCTGGCTAACACGGTGAAACCCCATCTCTACTAAAAAATACAAAAAATTAGCCAGGTGTGTTGGTGGGTGCCTTAGTCCCAGCTACTTGGGAGGCTGAGGCAGGAGAATGGTGTGAACCCAGAACGCAGAGCTTGCAGTGAGCCAAGATCGCACCACTGCACTCCAGCCTGGGCAACAGAGTGAGAATCCATCTAAAAAAAAAAAAATTGGCATACAAGGGACATATCTCAATGTAATAAAAGCCATCTAAGAAAAACCCTCAGCCAATATAATAGTGAGTGGGAAAAAGTTGAAAACATTCCTTCTGAGAACTGGAACTAGACAAGGATGCCCACTCTTACCACTTCCCTTCAACATAGTACTGGAAATCCTAGCCAGAGCAATCAGACAAGAGAAAGAAATAAAAGGCATCTAAATCAATAAAGAGGAAGTCAAACTGTCACTGTTTGCTGATGACAGGATTGTTTACCTAGAAAACCCTAAAGACTCCTCCAGAACGCTCCTAGAAATGACAAAGTATTCAGCAAAGTTTCTAAATACAGAATTAATGCACGCAAATCAGTAGCTCTTCTATACACCAACAGTAACCAAGCTGAGAATCAAATCAAGAACTCAACACCTTTTACAATAGCTGCAAAAAAATAAAATACTTAGGAATATACCTAATGAAGGAGGTGAAAGACAAGGAAAACTACAAAACACTGCAGAAAGAAATCACAGACAACACAAACAAATGGAAACACATTCCATGCTCATGGATGGGTAGAATCAATATTGTAAAAATGACCATACTGCCAAAAAAAGCAATCTACAAATTCAACACAATTTCCGTCAAAATACCACTATCATTCTTCACAGAACTAGAAAAAACAATCCTAAAATTTATATGGAACCAAAAAAGAGCCCACATAGCCAAAGCAAGACTAAGCAAAAAGAACAAATCTGGAGGCACCATATTACTTGATTTCAGACTATACTATAAGGCCATAGTCACCAAAACAGCATGGTACTGGTATAAAAATAGGCACATAGACCAATGGAAAAATATAAAGAATCCAGAAATAAAGCCAAATACTTACAGTCAACTGATATTTGACAAAGCAAATAGAAACATGAAGTGGGGAAAGGACACCCTACTCTGTTAACAAATGGTGCTGGGATAATTGGCAAGCCACATATAGGAGAATGAAACTGGATCCTTATCTCTCACCTTATATAAAAACCAACTCAAGATGAATCAAGGGCTTAAATCTAAGACCTGAAACCATAAAAATTCTACAAAATATCATTGAAAAAACCCTTCTAGACGTTGGCTTAGGCAAGGATTTCATGACCAAGTACCCAAAAGCAAATGCAACAAAAACAAAGATAAATAGCTGGGACTTAATTAAAGAGCTTTTGCACAGCAAAAGGTACAGTCAGCAGAGTAAACAGACAACCCACAGAGTGGAAGAAAATCTTCACAATCTATACATTTGATGAAGGACTAATATCCAGAATCTACAACAAACTCAAGTGAATTAGCAAGAAAAAAACTAAACAATACCATCAAATTAGCAAGAAAAAAACAAACAATCCCATCAATAAGTGGGCTAAAGATATGAATAGACAATTCTCAAAAGAAGATATACAAATGGCCAACAAACATGAAAAAATGCTCAACATCACTAATTATCAGGGTAATGCAAATCAGAACCACAATACAATACCACTTTACTCCTGCAAGAATGGCCATAATCAAAAAATCAAAAATAAGACATTGGTGTGGATGTGGTGAACAGGGAACACTTTTACACTGCTGGTGGGAATGTAAACTAGTACAAACACTGTGGAAAACAGTGTGGAGATTTCTTAAAGAACTAAAGTAGAACTACCATTTGATCCAGCAATCCCACTACTGGGTATCTACCCAGAGGAAAATAACTCATTACATGAAAAAGGTATTGCACACACATGTTCATGGCAGCCCAATTCACAATTGCAAAAACATGAAACCAACCCAAATGCCCATCAATCAAGGAGTGCATAATGAAACTGTTGTATATATATGTATACTATGGAATACTACAGTCATAAAAATGAATTAATGGCATTCACAGAGCTCTGCATGAGATTGGAGACTATTATTCTAAGTGAAGTAACTCAGTAATGGAAAACCAAACATCATACGCTCTCACTTATAAGGGGGAGCTAAGCTATGAGGATGCAAAGGCATAAGAATGACACAGTGGACTTTGGGGATCCAGGGGGAATGGGTAGGAAGGGGGTGAGGGATAAAAGACTACAAATTATGTGCAGTGTATACTGCTCAGGTGATGGGTTCAGCAAAATCTCACAAATCACCACTAAGGAATTTACTCATGTATCCAAATACCACCCGTTCCCCAATAACCTATGGAAATAAAAATAAATAAATAAATAAATAAATAAATAAATAAATAAGTTTTTAAAAAATGTGAGACTGTGGGTTAAAAGTTATACATATTTTATTTTTTAATAAATTCCATTAGATTACTTTACAAAAGTTTGTGGCAATAACACTCCCACCATCATTCTACATATCCTTGCTAACACTGAAAATATTCACTATCAATATTGTTAAGGTTTGAAAACCTGATGAGAAAAAAAAAGTGCCTATCATTGTTATAACTTTTTTTTTGAATAATAGCTGGGCTGAGCATCTTTTCATATATTCATATATTTAATGACAACTGTAATTTTTCTATCGATTTTCTATTTATAGCTTTTCCTCATTTACTTAGTTGATAGTTCCTTATTTATTTTTTCTAACTTTTATTTTAGGTTCAGGGGTATATGTGCAGGTTTGTTATATAGATAAATTGCGTGTCTCGAGGGTTTGGTATACAGATTTTTACCCAGGTAATAAGCTTAGTATCCAATAGGTAGTTTTTTGATCCTCTCCATCCTCCCATCCTCCACCCTCAAGTAAGCCCCAGTGTCTATTGTTCCCATCTTTGTATCCATGTGTAGTCAATGTTTAGCTCTCACTTATAAGCAAAAACATGTAGTATTTGACTTTCTGTTCCTGAGTTAGTTTGCTTAGGATAATGGCCTCCAGCTCCATCCATATTGCTGCAAAGGACATGATCTCATTCTTACGGCTTTGTAGTATTCTATGCTGTATATGTATGTACATTTTCTTTATCCAGTCTACCATTGATGGGCATCTAGGTTAATTCCATGTCTTTGCTATTCTGTATAGTGCTGTGATGAACATATGTATACATGTGTCTTTATGGTAGAATGATTTATGTTAATTTGGGCATATATGCCCAATAATGGGATGGCTGGATTGAATGGTAGTTCTAAGTTCTTTGAGAAATCATGAAATCACTGTGCTTTCCACAGTGGCTGAACTAATTTACATTCCTACAAGCAGTGTGTCCCCTTTTCTCCATACCCTTGCTAGCATCTGTTATTTTTTAACTTTTTGTAATAGCCATTCTGACTGGTGTGAGATGGTATCTCATTGTGATTTTCATTTGCATTTTTCTAATAATTAGTGATGATGAGCATTTTTTCATATGGTTATTGGCTCAATGTATATCTTCTTTGGAGAAGTGTCTGTTCATATCATTTGCCCACTTTTTAGTGGGGATGTTTTTTTCTTGCCAATTTGTTTAAGTTTCTTATGGATTCCAGATATTAGATCTTTATCGGATACACAATTTGCAAATATTTTCTCCAATTCTATAGGTTATCTGTTTATTCTGTTGATAGCCTTTTTTTCTGTGCAGCAGCTCTTTAATTAGGTCCCAATTATCAATTTTTGTTTCATTGCAATTGCTTTTGGTGTCTTCATCATGAAATCTTTGCCTGGGCACATGTACAGAATGGTTTTCCTAGGTTTCTTCTATAGTTTCAAGTTTTACATGTAAATCATTAATCTATCTTGAGTTGATTTTTGTATATCGTGAAAGGAAGGGGTCCAGTTTCAATCTTCTGCATTCATCTAGCCAGGTATCCCAACACCATGTATTGAACAGGAAGTCCCTTTGGCCACTACTTATTTTTTCAAACTTCGGCAACTTTTTGTCAACTTTGTCAAAGATCAGATGGTTGTAAGTGTGCAGTATTATTTCTGGGCTATTCTGCTCTACTTGTCTATGTGTCTGCATTTGTATAACTATCATGTTGTTTTGGTTACTGTAGCCTTGTAGTATAGTTTGAAATTGGGTAACATGATGCCTTCAGCTTCATTCAGGCTCTTTTTTGTTTCCTAAGAATTTTATAATAGTTTTTTCTAATTCTGTGAAAAATGTCACTGGCAGTTGATAGGAATAGCATTAAGTCTGTAATTGCTTTGGGCAGTATGGCCATTTTAACAATATCAAATCTTCCAATCCATGACCATGGAATGTTTTTCCATTTGTTTGTGTCATCTCTGATTTCTTTCAGTACTGTTTTGTTATTCTCATTATAGACATCTTTCACCTCCTTGGTTAGATGTATTCCTGGGTATTTTACTTTTTTGTGGCTATGGTGAATGAGATTGTGTTCTTGATTTGGCTCTCAGCTTGGACATTATTGGTGTATAGAAATGCTACTAATTTTTGTGCCTTGATTTTATATCCTGAAACTTTGCTGAGTTGTTTATGAGATTTGGAGGTTTTGGGCAGAGACTATGGGGTTTTCTAGGTATAGAATCATATTGTCTGCAAACAGAGATAGCTTAACTTCCTCTCTTCTTATCTGGATGTCATTTATTTCCTTCTATTGCCTGATTGCTCTGGCTAGGAACTGCAATACTATGCTGAATAGGAGTAGTGATAGTGGGCATCCTTATGTTGTTCTGGTTCTCAAGGGGAATGCTTCCAGTTTTTCCCCATTCAGTATGATGTATTGTTTTCCCATTTAAAAAATCTTTATTAACCTATTTAGTTTTAATATTTATTCTTATTCTTTGAGATGGAGTCTTGTGATATTGACCAGGCTGGTCTTGAACTGCCAGGCTTAAGTGACCCTACTGCCTCAGCCTCCAGAGGAGCTGGGATTACAGGTGTATGCCACCACACTTGGCTTCTCTGTTTGGTTTTAAACATCATCTTTTTGTTAATGTGTTTTATCTAATGATATTTACCAGCAATCTCTAGTTATTGCTAATGAGAATAAAAATTTTCCTTTTTGCCACTTGTATTTATTCTGTGATAAATTTTGTATCAAATACTTTATTCACTTTTCTAACAAAGGGTTTTTTAGTCTCGTTAATTTGCAAGGTATTTTGGTGGTGCTGGAATCACTAGATCATTTTCCATTCAAACTTAATTCACTTTGTGCTCCTTTAAAAGCAAATATCTTTAACTTCATTCTATCATTTACTGATTATTTAAAAATTCAATGGGAGATTTTCCATTTTTTAATAACATAATTTTTCTCTTTTTAAAAACTATTCATAACATTTTTAAATTTACTTTTACACTAATAGATGTCTAATGATGTTTTAATATCAGTCTTTGGATAAGCAATTAAATAATCCACATTAGTTAAATAAAAATATTCATTCAATACTAAACTTACATTGGATAAATCTGAGATTCTTGACTTTAGTCTGAGATCAATGTCTTTCTTTGTGTTCTTTGGTGTGTTAAAATATACATAACTTCGAATTGTTGCTGATAATAATCCATCAGTCCATTCCATAGTATTAGGATCCAGTTGTCCATATAGTTCACTGAGAGTGATACACTTTGGATTTAAAACACAAATATCTACTTTTCCTTTTCTTTCTGAAATCTGGGAAAAATCCAGTGTAGTTTTTAAAGACATTAACTATAGACCAATTATTTAGTTTATTTACATTCTTATTATTAAAAGGTTATAGGAGAAATCTTTCACACCAAAAAAAGATTTTATATAAAGGTAGCAATTTGCAAGGAACAGTAAATATTGACTTCTTAAAATTAGCCATAATATACAAATCATTCTTTTAAAAAATTGTAATACTACAAACAGTACCCCGAGAAAAAGTGGAAAAAAATCTGTGCCTAATCCAGGAACACAGTATATAAACTGGCATGTAATGTGTCTGAGGACAGGGTTGAGTATAAATGTGAGAGACAATAGAACACACTTTTAAGCTTAAGGTCAGAATTGACACTGAAATTAACCTGATTTGCAATATTTTAACCTGTCTTGCCAGAATATCTGGTCTCGTTTTATGTATCCCAGATGTCAGGCAGAAAAATTGGCAGGCACTTCTTCAGAGAGATTACAGACCTTTGGAAGCCTAGGGCAAGAGATTACAGGTAGAAACATACGACAGACCATATAAGGCCTCAGGGAGAAGTTTGGGTAAAATCTTTGGGAAATTAAGACATTCATATGGGGGAATTCTGAAAGCCATATGCGTCAAGATGTATGCTCAAAGACCTGAGATGAATTGAAACTTTCATCTTAAGCTTGATCACTAGACTCAGAGCAGGCCCAGCTAATCAGTCAAAAACTACCCCAGCAAAGATCAAGTCTGAGGAAACTGGAAAACGGTGTAAGAACAAGTAGGAACTATCATTAAAGATACATAAATTATAAAAGGGAACCAAATAGAGTTTATAGAGCTGAAAAATAAAATAGTTGAAATAAAAATCAACAGTGGCATTCAATAGCAGATTTAAGCAGATAAAAAAAGAATCAGCAAACCTGAAGACAGGGAAGCCAAAATTACCCATTTGAAGAGAAGAAAGAAAAAAGAATAAAATAAATAAACAGAGTCCAAGAGACCTACGGAATACCATAAAGCATATCAATCGATACATTATGGTAATTCCAGAAGAAGAAAAGAGAGAAAAAGTAGAAAAAAATGTTGGTAGAAATACTGGCCCCAAATTTTCCAATTAATGAAAGATATAAAATACAAATCCAAGAACTCATGAAACACAAAGAAAAATAAACACAAAGAGATCCACACATTATAATCAAACTATTAATGTCCAAAGGCAAAATCTTGAAAGTAGCAGGAGAGAGGCAATACAAGGGATCCTCAGCAAAATTAAAAGTCAATTCTCATCAGAAAGCACAAAGGCCAGAAGGCATGGGATGATAGAAAGTGCTAAAACAAACAAACTAAAAACCAAAACTGTCAACCAAGAATTCTATATGCAGCAAAACCATCTTATGAAAGTGAGGGAGAAACTAAGGCATTCTCAGATAAACAGAAGCTAAATAGTTCATCCCTGGGAAACCTACCCTACTGAAAATGCTGAAGGGATGAATAAAGGGATAAATGCTTCAGGCTCAAATGAAAAAAACAATAAATAGTAACTCAGAGCCATTTGAAGAAATAAAGATCTCTGGTTAAGGTAAATATGAAAGCCACTATTACTTTATTTTTGATTTGTAACTCCTCTTTTTTTCCTATATAATTAAAAAAATAAATGCATAAACAATAATAATGAATCTATATTAATGGGTACACAATATATAAAGATATAGTTTGTGACACTGACAACATAAAGCAGGGAACAGAGCTGGGAAGGAGTAGAATTAATGCCTGCTATTGAAGTTAAGTTGGTATCAGTTCTACTGGATTGGTAGTTATGTGTTTACTAGGGCTGCCACAACAAAATACCACAGTCTGGGTAACTTAAACAACAAATTTATTTTCTCTTTTACTCTGAAGAGTAAAAGTCTAAGATCAAGTTGTTAGCAGGTTTGATTTCTTCAAGGCCTCAATCCTTGACTTGCTGATAACTGCCTTCTCACTGTGTCTTCATGTGGTATTTTCTCTGTGCATACACACACCTCTAATGTCACTTTGTGTTTGTAAATTTCCTTTTCTTATAAGTACACAAGTCAAATTGGATTAGGGCCTGCTATAATAGCCTCATTTTAACTTAATCACCTCTTTAAAGGCTGTATCTCCAAATATACTGTAATCCTCCCTTTTCTATAGTTTCACATTCTGCAGTTGCATTTACCTGTGGTCAACTGCAGTCCAAAAATATTAAATGGAAAATTCTAGAAATAAACAATTTGTAAGTTTTAAGTTTCATGCTATTTTGAGTAGTTTCATGAAATCTTGCACCATCTGGCTCTGTCCCACCTGGGACATAAATCTACCTACTAATCAGTCACTCAGTAACAACTCAGTTATCAGATTGACAGACACAAGAAGAAGGGTGAGTACAGTATAATAAGATATTTTGAGAGATAAAGATCACATTCACATAATTTTTATTACATCATATTGTTATAATTGTTCTATTTCATTAGTTGTCATCATTCATCTTTTACTGTGTCAAATTTATAAATTAAACTTCATCATAGATATGTATGTATGGGAAAAAACATAGTATATATAGGGTTCAGTACTATCTGTGGCCCCAGGCATCCACTTGGGGTCATGGAATGTATTCCCCATGAGTAAGGGGAGATACAAGCTGAGGTACTGTCGGTTGGAGATTTAACACATGAATTTTGGGTGGGGGGACACAATTCAGACCCTAACAGTTGTTAACTGCAATCTCCCAGGTAACTATTTTAAAAATGAGTAAAAAATGAAAAGGAAATGAAGAAGGAATCCAAATGTTACACTAGAAAAAAATCAAACACAAAAGGCAATTTTGGAGGAATTGAGAAACAAAAAAGATACAAGACATAGAATAAAATCGCAAAAAGGCAAAAGTCCATCATCAGTAATCAAAATAAAATAGATTAAGTTTGCCAATTAAAAGAAGAAATTGGCATAGTGAAGAAACAAAAACATGATCCAAATATATGTTGCATACAAGAGACTGACTTTAAACCCAAAGACAATAGTTCAAATACACAGTTTGAAAGTAAAACAAAGTTTTTTTCAAGCAAAATGAAATGGACAAGTTCCTAAAAACACACAAATTACCAAAACCAACTGAAGAAGAAATAGAAAATCTCAAAAGACCCATAACAATAATCAAAAACTTCCAACAAAGAACAGTCCAACTACAAGTGGTAGATAAATTCCACCAAACACTTAAAGAAGAATTAACAACAATCCTACTCAAACTCTTGTAAAAGAAAAAAAGAAAGAAAGAAAGAAAACTAGGAAACACTTTCTAATACATTCTATGAGGTCAGCATTACTCCGATAGCATACCCAAAGACGGCACAAGAAAAGGAAACTACAGACCAATAACCCTTAAGGATATATATGCAAAAATCCTCAAAAAGATGCTAACAAACTGAATCCAACAGCACATTTAAAGGATTATCACCATGACCAAGCACAATTCCTGGTCATGCACCATGACCAGGAATGCAAGGGTAGTTCAACATAAGAAAATCAATCAATGTAACCCACCACAATAGTAAAACGAAGGAAAGAAACCACACGATCATATCAAAAGGCACAGAAAAAGCATTTGACAAAATTTCACACCTTTTCATGGTAAAAAATGCTCAGAAAACTAGGAAGAGAAGTAAACTTCCCTAACTTGATAAGGGGTATTTATCAAACTCACAGTTAGCACCATACTTAATTGGTGAAAGACTGAAATCAGGAATAAGACAAGGATTCCAAAGAATAAAATGCCTAGGAATAAATTTAATGATAGGAGAAAGATTTGTGTATTGAAAACTAGCAAACTTTGCAGAAGAAATCAGAGATATAAAAATGGAAAGACATCTGTGTTCATCAATCACAAAACTTTATTATTAAGATGGTAGTGTTCACCAAAATGATCTACAGGATCAACGCAATTCCTATCAAAATTCCAATGGCCTTTTCTGCAGAAATGGAAAAGCCAATCCTTAAATTCATACGGAATTGCACAGAGCCCCAAATAACAAAATGTCCAAAAAACAAAAAAACAAAGTTGGAGAACTTGCACTTCCCAGTTTCAAAACTTACTACAATAATCCGCCTTTATCCCCAGGGGATACATTCCAAGGCACCTAGTGGATGCCTGAAACCACAGATATTACAGAACCCTTTATATATTATGTTTTTCCCTATAGATACATACTTGTGATAAAGTTTTAGAAATTAGGCACAGTAAGATGTTAACAATAATTAATAGAACAATTAAAACAATATGATATAATAACTTAAAACTGATATGAATGTCATCTTTGTTTCCCACAAAATGTCTTATTGTACTGTACTCACTCTTCTTGTGATGATGATATGATAAAATGCCAATATAAAGAGATGAACTAAGGTGAATGATGTAGGCATTGTAATGTAGTGTTTAAAGCTTATGAATTGTTTGCTTCTGAAATTTTCCATTTAATGTTTTTGGACCACAGTTGACTATGAGTAACTGAAACTGTGCAAAGTAAAAACCATGGATACAGGGAGACTACTATATAAAACTATATAGCAATCACAACATATCTATTCTGGTATAAGGAAAGACATATAGAACAATGAAATAGAACTGTGAGACCAGAAACAAACCCAAACATCTGTGGCCAACTGATTTTCAACAAAAAATGCCAAGATCATTTAGTGGGGAAAATAATAGACTTTAACAAATGGTGCAGGAAGAGCTGGATATCCCTATGTAAAAGAACGAAGTTGGACCCCTACGCTTCACATCAAGAAAGGGAAAAGAGAACTCACAAAACAGGAAAAAAAATTTGCAGATCACAATCTGGTAAGAGTTTTGTGTCCAGAATATATAAAGAACTCTCACAACTGAACAACAAAAAGACAACAATTTAAAAATGGACAAAGACATGAACAGACATGTCTCCAGAGAAGATACACAAATGGCCAATAAGCATATGAAAAGGTATTCAACACCAAAACTACAATGAGATAGTACTTCGCATCCACTAGAATGGGAAATAATAAATGTTGGTGAGGATATGGAGAAACAGAAAGCCTCATACATTGCTAATGGCAATTTAAAATGATGTAGTTACTGTGGAAAACACTTTGGTGGTTCCTCAAAAAGCTAAACACAGAATTACCATATGACCCAACAATTCTATTCCTAGGTATTTATCCAAGAGAAATGAAATCATATGTCTACTCAACTTGTACACAAATGTTTACAACAGTAATATTCATTGCATCCAAAAGGTAGAAACAACCCAGATATATATCTATATACATCTCTGCCAAAAGAGGCAAATCTATAGAAAGAGAAAGCCAATTAGTGGCTTCCAGGGAATGGGAAGATAGGAGAATAGGGGGTGATTTCTTAATGAGAAAGGGGTGTTCTCCTGGGGTGATAAAAATATTTGGAAATTAGAGGGAGGTAGTAATTGCATAACATTGTGAATATATTAAATGTCACCAGAATGTACACTTTAAAATGGTTTATCTCAAGTGTGTGAATTTTACCTGGCAATACATGGTGAAGTTATACCATGCCAACCAGCAATTACATTATTGGGTATAAAATTTTTAAGGACACACATATATCTAAAGGCATATAGCAAGGAGTGTTCCTATGATGAAGAGGAAAAAGAAAGATAAGGAAATAAGGTAAATAAATTAAACAAAACTAAACTAAAATAAAGAGAAGGTCTTGAACAGACCAGTAAGAAGAAAGTCATAAACTAAGGATGACCAAAATAATTCCATCACCTCAGGTCCTACTACCATTCCTAAGTATGTTTATTACAATTATATCTTTAAAAAACAAAAATTTAAAACTATGAAACATGTGAGAATCATTAAATAAATTATAGTATAGTCATATATACAGAATACATTAATTGGGATATTTGTCAGAAATGTTTAATGTCATAAGGTTAATTCTCAGCATATAACATTACGTGAAAATCCCAAGGTAGGAAAAACTAAGATTTCTTATACATGGTACTATCTCGGTTATTTCAAAATATATTTAGTGTAGAATAAATAATCAAAGCTAATACAGTAATATGTTTTCACATTTTACTGTATTATCATTCTAGGTGATTATTATTTCTTCACATTTTATTTTCCAAATTTCTCACAATTATATGTACTACTTTTGTACTTAAAAAACTGTTTTTAATAAAGCAAATTACTGTCTTCACAGTTGTTGTGAGAATTAAATAAGATAATTCAAGCAAAAGTGTTTTGGCACC
Source organism: Pan troglodytes (assembly GCF_028858775.2). NCBI lineage: Eukaryota > Metazoa > Chordata > Mammalia > Primates > Hominidae > Pan > Pan troglodytes. The sequence continues at coordinate 24,102,529 of NC_072398.2, forward strand.
CTGCTTGGACCTTTTTAGGTAGTCCATACATATTAGTTATTATTATTATTGCTGTGATAATTCACCTCTTATTAGTTATAATAACTGTGTAAGAACTAATTGAGATCTTTCAGGAAGTAAAATTTGCATGAAGGGAAAAGCAAAAAGATTATGAACTACTACATGTATAATCTCGAAGCCGGATATTTCCCACTAACAGAAAAAAAATCCACATAACCAAGAATCTGAATTTGTAAATTTTTGGAATATGTTACCAACAATAAATCACTACCTAAGTAATTGAAGTACATATTATTTAGTGGAGTCTGACTTTATATTGAATAAAAATATATCATGACTAAGTAGGCACTATGCAAGGAATTCAAAGACAAGTTAACATTAATAAATCAACATAGTTTATTACATTAATCAGTTAAAAGATTTTAAAAATAGATGCTGAAAATAATTTAATAAATTCTAACAGCCAAAAAAAAAAAAAAAACCAAAGTGTAATGTGAATAGAAAATTCCAAAGTGTGAAAAGGAATATTTATCAGTGACCAAGATCAAATATCATATTAAATGCATAAATATTAAATACATTCCAGATAAAGTAAGGAAGAAATATTACAGTTAACATTGTATTAATGTTAACTTGGAAATTAATTAAAATTAACTTGGAAAGTTAATTCATTAGAAGTTATATAAATATTCAAAAAAAGACAAAATTATTTTCATTTGAAGATGATTCAATTGATACCTAAAAACAATAAGAAATTAAAAGTTCATTTATTAAGATGCCTAGATACAAAATAAATATACAATAGTTTCTTTAAACTAGTAATGATCAGTTTGAGATTTAAGTTAAAAATCCCACTCATTATGATTCTTAACTACAAAATTCCTAGCAATAAGTTTAATGAGTAATGAAAATACCAGTATAAAGAGAACATAAAATATTAAAGTGTAAAATAAGATATGAACAAATAGAGAAACATTTTATTTAACAGAACATTTACCTTTGAAGCAGATTTTCTTTCTGCAACTGATAAGAAGTCTGCAATTGGTAATAGCGTTAATGCTTTTTCCAAAATTCTTCTGACTGTTGTCTTTCCTCCACCTGTTGGGCCCACTAACATCACACCAACACAAACCTAAAACAAAATTTACAGATTTATTCATTCATTAATGATTTTAAGTTTATTAACCAATATATCTCTATAGCCATTGACTATTTTATTTTTTTGTGGCTATAATAAATGAGTTTGTGTTCTTTATTTGGCTCTCAGCATGAATGTTATTGGTGTATAGAAATGCTACTGATTTTTTTTTTACATTGATTTTGTGTCCTGAAACTTTGCTGAAGTTGTTTACCAGATTTAGGAGCCTCTTGGCTATGTTTTTTAAAATTTATTTTTTATTTTTTATTTTAATAACAGGTACAGAGTCATACCATCAGCAAAGAGGCATAATTTAACTTCCTCTTTTCCTATTTGGATGTCTTTTCTTTCTTTCTTTTACCTGGTTGTTCTGGCTAGGACTTCCCGTACTATGTTGCATAAGAGTGGTGTGAGTGGGCATCCTTGTCTTATTCCAATTCTTAAGCGGAATGCTTTTAGCTTCCACCTATTCAGTATGGCTTTCTTTCTTTCTTTCTCTCTTTTTTTAAGATATGTTCCTTTGATGCCTAGTTTGTTGAGATTTTTTATCAAAAAGGGATGTTGGATTTTATCAAATGCTTTTTCTGCATCTACTGAGACAATCATATGTTTTGTTTTTGTTTTTTTTTTCTTTGAGACAGAGTCTTGCTCTGTTGCCCAGGCTGGTGTGCAGTGGTACAATCTGGACTCACTGCAACCTCTGCCTCCCAGGTTCAAGCGATCTCATGCCTCAGCCTCCTGAGTATGTGGGACTACAGGTGTGTGCCACCACAGCTGGCCAATTATTGTATTTTTAGTAGAGATGGGGTTTCTCCATGTTGGCCAGGTTGGTCTTGAACTCCTAGTCTCAAGTGATCCACTCACCTCTGCCTCCCAAAGTCTTGGAATTGCAGGTGTGAGTCACTGTGCCCAGCCAATCATATGGTTTTTAATTCTGTTTATGTGGTGAATCACATTCATTAATTTGCATATGTTGAACCAACTTTGCATCCCAGGAATCAAGCCTTCTTGATCATGGTGAATTCACTTTTTTTGATGTCCTGCTGGATTTAGTTTGCTAGTATTTTGTTGAGGATTTTTGCAACTATGTCCATCAAAGATGTTGGTCTGTAGTTTTCTTTTTTCATTGTGGTATTGCATGTTTTGGCCTGATTTTGATATTAGGATAATACTGATTTTATATAATGAGTTTGGGAGTAATCCCTACTTGATTTTTTATTTGAATAATTTGATTACCATTGGTATTAACTCTTCTTTGTACATCTGGTAGAATTTGACTGTGAATCTTTCTGGTCCAGGGTTTTTTTTTTGTTTGGTAGGTTTTTGTTACTGACTCAATTTTGGAACGTGTTGTGGGTCTTTTCAGGGTTTCAGTCTCCTCCTGATTGAATCTTGGGAGGTTGTTTGTTTCTAGGAATTCAACCATTTCCTCTAGATTTTCTATTTTGTGTAAATAGATGTGTTCGTAATAGTCTTTGAGGATCTTTTGTATTTCTGTAGGGTAGTTTATAACATCATCTTTGTTGTTTCTGATTGTACTTACTTGGATCTTCCTTTTTTTTTTTGTTAATCTAGCTAGTGGTCTATTGATCTTGTTTGTCCTTTCAAAAAACCAACTTTTGGTTTCATTGATCCTTTGTATAGATTATTGGGTCTCAATCTCTCAATTTTCTTCAGTTCTGCTCTGATTTTAGTTATTTCTTTTCTTCTGCTAGCTTTGGGATTAGTTTGTTCTTGTTTTTATAGTACAGTTGGGTGCAATGCTAGATTGCTAATTGAGATCTTTCTAATTTCTTAATGTAGGCATTCAGTGCTATAAACTTTCCTCTTAATACTGTTTTTGTCACATCCTAGAGCAGGTACCACACTGCCCATGGCCTCTAGACCTTTGCAGCACTGGGGCTTGCCCAAGGCCTGCAGCCACCACTGCCTACCTGCCATTGATATTTATTCATGGCCTGAGGCCACTTTAGTTAGCCAATGGCCAGGACTTTGATCCATCCTGCCAAGGCAGCTGATTCCCTTCTTGCCTGGGTTGGGTCTAGAAGTACTGTTCAGGAGTATCTGCCTGGAATCAGGGTCCACAAGGCTCTTCTGGTACTCTAGTTTACAATGGCAGAGCTGGTACTAGGTTCCAAGGCAAAGTCCCCTGCATACTTTCCTCTCCTAAGTGGAAGGAGTCTCTCTTCACACTGCACTGCCTGGAGCTGGGAAAAGAGTGACATGGGCTTTGCATAGCTGCTGCAGCTGATCTCATGCAGGGCCACACCCAAATCCCCCAGCCTGCCAGATCAGCACAGCATTGGCAGCACCCAAGGACTGTTATACTATGGCCTGCCTACCACAGAATTTTATTTGGGACCTGAGCCCACTTTAGTCAGCCAGTGGTGAATTGGGTCAGGACTTGAGTTTCTCCCACTGGGATGACAGATTCCTTTCTGGTCCACAGTGAGTCTAAATACTCTCTTTGTGCTCACCAGCCTGGAATCAGGGGCCATGGTGTTATGCCTGGTGTTGTCTTTTATCGTGGCAGGGCCAGTACTAAATGCAAAGTCTCACACACTTTCCTCTCCCTCTCTCAAGTGGACAGAATCTTTCCCTGAGCTCTGTGCTGCCTGGGGTTGGGGTAGGGCTAGTGTAGGCAGTGTGAGACTGTTCTTTCTACTTTTTTCAATGTGTCTTTTCTGTTAATTATGATAAAATTAGGTACTCTGATCTCTCACCTAATTATTTAGCTCTCGTGAAGGTGTTTTCTTGTGTGGATAGTTGTTCAATTTGATGCTCTTTCAAGGGTATGATTCTTTGAAGGTTCTATTCCACCATCTTGCTCTACCTCATCCTCCCTAAAAGTTTTAGATATTCACATTTCCCATTTTTAAATTGTCTGGAATTTTTTTAACGTGCCAGTTGAGGATCTATTTTTCCCTATGTGAATAATCATTTTTCCAAGACTTTTCCTTACTGGTTTGCTACTTCCATCATATATGAAGTGTCCACATTTAATAAGGTTAATTTCTTAATTAATTCCTTTTTATTTTATTTTATGAGATGAAGTCTCACTCTCTTGCCCAGGCTGGAGTGCAATGATGCGATCTTGGTTCACTGCAACCTCTGCTTCCAGGGTTCAAGTGATTCTCCTACCTCGGCTCTCAAATAGCTGGGATTACAGGCGCACGCCATCATGCCCAGCTAATTTTTTTTTGGTATTTTTATTTTTTAGTAAAGACAGGGTTTCACCATGTTGGCCATGCTGGTCTCAAACTACTGACCTCAAGTGATCCACCTGTCTCGGCCTCCCAAAGTGCTGGGGTTTCAGGCATGAGCCACTGCACCCAGCCTGACTTATTCTATATTTTATTCTTTTGGTTTATTTATCTGAATAAAAGGACAGAATAGAAAATCCAGAAATAAAGCCATGTACCTACAACCATCTGATCTTCAACAAAACTGACAAAAATAAACAGTGGGGAGAAGATATTTGCAAACTATGCATCTGACAAAGGTCCAGTATCCAAAATCTATAAGCAACTTAAAGAATTCAACAAGCAAACAAATAAATAAATAAATAAATAAATAACTCCATTAAAAAGTGGGCAAAGGAGATGAACAGACACTTCTCAAAAGAAGACATATAAGAGGCCAATAAACATATGAAAAAATGCTCATATCACTAATTATCAGAGAAAAGTAATGAAAACCACAATGAATTGGTTTCACATCAATTTGAATGGCTGCTACTAAAATGTAAAACAAAAACATATGCTGGTGATGCTGTAGAGAAAAGGGCATACTTATACACTGTTGGTGGGAATGTAAATTAGTTCAGTCACTGTGGAAAGCAGTTTGGAGATGTCTCAAAGAACTAAAAATAGAACTACCATTTGCCCCAGCAATCCTATTACAGGGTATGTACCCAAAGAAAAATTAATCATTATACCAAAAAGGTATCTACATTCATATGTTCATTGCAGCACTATTCATAGTAGCAAAGACATGAAATCAACCTAGGTGCCCATTAATGGTGGACTGGATCAAGAAAATGTCACAAATATACACCATAAAATACTATGCATCCATAAAAAAGAATGAAATCAGGTCCTTTATAGCAACATGGATGCAGATGGAGGCTATTATCCTATACAAATTAGCACTGAAACGGAAAATCAAATATCACAAGTTCTCACTTACAAGTAACAGGTAAATCTTAAGTACACATGGGCAGAAATTTGGGAACAACAGACATTGGGGACTCCAGAAGGAGGGAGGAAAGGAAGGGAGCAAGGGTTGAAAAAATTCCTATTGTGTACTATGTTCACTATCTGGATAACGGGATAAATAGAAGCCCAAACCTCAGCATCACACAATATAACCATGTCACGAACCTGTACATGTACGCTGTAAGTCTAGTATAAAAACTTATTTTAAAATAATGCATTAGAGGGTCTTAATAGCAGATCCATCAGAACAACCAGTGAGCTCAAAGACAGGCTATTTGAAAGTACTCAGTGGTACAGTTTGAATATTTGTCACCTTCATAAATCATGTTGAAATTTGATGTCTGATGGAGATGGGGCCTAATGAGAAGTGTTTATATCTTGTGGGGGATCCTTCATGAATAGATTAATGTCTTCCCTCAGGGGTGAATGTGTTCTCACTCTAATAGTTCCTTCAAGAGCTGGTTATTAAAAAAAGCCTGGCATCTTGCCCATCTCTCGTTTCCTATCTTACCATGTTACATCTACACATGGCAGCTCCCTTTCACTTTCTGCCATGCGTGGAAGCAGCCAGAGGCCCTCACCAGGTGCCAAATCTTGAACTTTTCAGCCATCAGAATTATGAACCAAATACACGTCTTTTCTTTATAATTTACTCAGCCTCAGATATTTCCTTATAGCAACACAAAACAGACCAAGACACACAGTGAAAGTAGAATAACAGACAAGAATGAAATTGAATGAAGGATGCTCATGACGTCTGTGGAACAGCATCAAAAGAGCATATATAAAAGTCACTAGCCTTCGAGAGAGAGTGAGAAAGAAAAAGGGGTAGAATGCTTATATCAAGAAATAATAACAGAAAACTTTACAAATGTAGAGAATGATATAAATATCCAGGTACAGAAAGGTCAAAGATCACCAAGCAGATTTAACTCAAATAAGACTACCCCAAGGCATATAATAAACTCTGAAAGATCAAGGACAGGAGAGGATCCTAAAAGCAGAAAGAGAAAGAAACAAATAACACTTAAAGGGGTTCTGATACATCTAGCAGCAGACTTTTCATTGGAAACCTTACAGGCCAGAGGCAGTGGGATCATATATTTGAAGTCCTGACAGAAAAAAACTGTCAACTGAGAATACTGTAGCCAGAAAACCCATTCTTCTAACATGAAGGAGAGTTAAAAACTTTCTCAGACATGAAACAGCTGAGGGGATTCATCACCATCAGACCTGTCTTACAAGAAAGGCTAAATGGAGTTCTTCAATCTGAAGGAAAATTATGATAACATGTAACAAGAAAATATTTGAAGGTATAAAGCTCACTGATAAAAGCAGGTACACCAAAATTCAGATTACTCTAATACTGTAATTGTGGTGTGTAAAATACTCATATCTTTAACATGAAGACTAAAAGAGAAAAATGTCAAAAATAATAACTAAAACAATTTGTTGTGAGATAGACAATATAAAAAGATGTAAATAGAGATATCCACAAGTTGGAAGGTGGGGAAGATGGAGTTATAATGTGGAGTTTTTTAGTTTAGTTTGTTTCTTTTCGTTGTGATTAAAGTTATGTTGTCATGAGTTTAACTTATTATAACTACGATTTTTCAGAACCACAAAGCAAAAACCTATCATAGATACACTATAAATAAAAAGCAAGGAACTAAAGCATACTCCCTGAGAAAATCACTTAAGTACAAAGGAAGAAAGGAAGAAAAGAAGAAAGGAAAAGACGAGTTACAAAAACAACCAGAAAATAAGTAACAAAATGGCAGTAGCAAGTTCTTACACATCAATAATAATCTCGAATGTAAATGAACTAAATTCTCCAATTAAAGCAAATATTAACAGATCTAAAGGGAGAGATTGACTGCAATATGATGTATTAGTCCGTTTTCACACTGCTAATAAGGACATATCCAAGACTGGGCAATTTACAAAAGGAAGAGGTTTAATTGGAGTTACAGTTCCATGTGGCTGGGGAAGCCTCACAATCATGGCAGAAGGTAAGGAGAAGCAAGTCACACCTTATATGGATGGCAGCAAGCAAAAAGAGTTTGTGCAGGAAAACTTTCCCTTGTAATAACCATCAGATCTCATGAGACTTACTATCATAAGAACAGCATGGGAAAGACTTGATCCATAATTCAATTACCTCCTACTGGGTCCCTCCCACAACACATGGGAATTCAAGATGAGATATGGGTGGGGACACAGCCAAACCATATCATTCCACCCCTGGTCTCTCCCAAATCTCATGTCCTCAAATTTCAAAACCAGTCATGCCTTCCCAACAGTCCCCCAAAGTCTTAACTCATTTCAGCATTAACTCAAAAATCCACAGTCCAAAGTCTCATCTGAGAAGAGGCAAGTCTCTTCTGCCTATGGGCTTGTAAAATCAAAACCAAGTTAGTTACTCCCTAGATACAAATGGGGGTACAGGCATTGGATAAACATAGCCTGATATAGTTTGGCTGTGTCCCCACCCAAATCTCAACTTGAATTGTATCTCCCAGAAGTCCCATGTGTTACGGGAGGGACCCAGAGGAGGCAATTGAATCATGGGGGCTGGTCTTTCCCCTGCTATTCCTGTGATAGTGAATTAAGTCTCATGAGATCTGATGGGTTTATCAGGGGTTTCTGCTTTTGCCTCCTCATTTTGCTCTTGCTGACACCATGTAAGAAGTGCCTTTTGCCTCTCCCCATGATTCTGAGGCCACCCCAGCTATGTGGAACTGTAAATCCAATTAAATCTCTTTTTCTTCCCGGTCTTGGGTATGTCTTTTATCAGCAGCATGAAAACAGACTAATACATAGCCATTCCAAATGGAGACATTGGCCAAAACAAAGGAGCTACAGGCCTCATGTAAGTCCAAAATGCAGTGGGGCAGTCAAATCTTAAAGCTCCAAAATGATCTCCTTTGACTTCATGTCTCACATCCAGATCACGCTGATGCAAAAGGTGGGTTCCGCTGGTCTTGGACAGCTCTGCCCCTGTGGCTTTGCAGGGTACAGCCTCTTTCCTGGCTGTTTTCATGGGCTGGCATTGAGTGTTTGTGGCTTTTCCAGGTGCACAGTGCAAGCTGTCAGTGGATCTACCATCCTGGGTTCTGGAGGATGGTGGCCCTCTTCTAACAGCTCCACTAGATGGTGCTCCAGTAGACTCTGTGTGGGGGCTTCAACCCCACATTTCCCTTCTGTACCACCCTAGCAGAGGTTCTCCATGAGAGCTCCACCGCTGCAGCAAAATTCTGCCTGGACATCCAGGCATTTCCATACATCTTCTGAAATCTAAGCAGAGGCTCCCAAACCCCAGTTCTGGACCTCTGTGCACTTGCAGGCTCAACATCACATGGAAGCTGCCAAGGCTTGAGGCTCGCACCCTCTGAAGCCATGGCTGGAGCTCTATGTTGTCCCCTTTCAGGCTGCATACAGCACAGAGACCCTAGGTTTGGCCCATGAAACCATTTTTTCTTCCTAGGCCTCCAGGCCTGTGATGGGAAGGGCTGTGATGAAGACCTCTGACATGCCCTGGAGACATTTTCCCCAGTGTCTTGGGGATTAACATTTGGATCCTCATTACTTATGCAAATTTCTGCAGCTGGCTTGGATTTCTCCTCAGAAAATGAGATTTCTTTTCTATCGCATTGTCAGGCTGCAAATTTTCCAAACTTTTATGCTCTGCTTCCCTTATAAAATGGAATGCCTTTAAACAGCACCCAAATCACCTCTTGAATGCTTTGCTGCTTAGAAATTTCTTCCACCAGATACCCTAAATCATTTCTCTCAAGTTCAAAGTTCCACAAATCTCTAGGGCAGGGGCAAAATGCCACCAGTCTCTTTGTTAAAACTTAACAAGAGTCACCTTTACTCCAGTTCCCAACAAGTTCCTCATCTCTGTTTGAAACCACCTCAGCCTGGACCTTATTTTTCATATTGCTATCAGACTTTTGATCAAAGCCATTCAACAAGTCTCTAGGAAGTTCCAAACTTTCCCACATTTTCCTGTCTTCTTCTGAGCCCTCCAAACTGTTCCAACCTCTGCCTGTTACCCAGATCCAAAGTTGCTTCTGCATTTTCGGGTATCTTTTCAGCAACACCCCACTCTACTGGTACCAGTTTACTGCATTTGTCTGTTTTCATACTGCTGATAGAGACATACCCAAGACTGGGCAATTTATAAAAGAAAGAGGTTTAACTGAACTTACAGTTCCACATGGCTGGGGAAGCCTCACAATAATGGCAGAAGGCAAGGAAGAGCAAGTTACCTCTTACATGGAATGGCAGTAAGCAAAAAGAGCCTGTGCAGGAAAACTCTCCCTTATAATAACCATCAGATCCCATAAGACTTACTAACTATCATGAGAACAGCACAGGAAAGACCTGCCCCATAATTCAATTACCTCCCACAACACGGAATTCAAGATGAGATTTGGGTAGGGACACAGCCAAACCATATCATACAATAATAGTAGGAAATTTCAACACCCTACTGTCATCAATGGATAACTCATATAGGCAGAAAATAAAGAAACATAAGAGTTAAACTGCAATCTAGACCAAGTGAACCTAATAGAATATTTCCCCCAACAGATATAACATAGACATTATTTTTAACAGCACATGGAACATTTTCAAAGACAAACCATATATTAAGCCACAAAACAACTCTTCACTATTTTTGAAAAATGGAAATCCAATCAAGTATCTTTTCTGAGAACAATGAAATAAAACTAAGAATCAGTAACAGGAGGAACTTTGGAAATTGTACAAATATGTGAAAATTAAACAATGTGCTCATGTACAAGCAATGGGTCAATGAAAAAAATTAAAAAATAATTTAAAAAATTCCTTGAGAGAAATGAAAATGGAAACACCACATACCTAAACCAATAGGATATAGCAAAACCAAGGAAGGAAGGAAGTTGGATAAACATAATGCATTCTTTCCTTTAAGAAGGAAGTTTGGCCGGGTGTGGTGGCTCACGCCTGTAATCCGAGCACTTTGGGAGTCCGAGGTGGGTGGATCACAAGGGCAAGAGTTCAAGACCAGTCTGGGCAACATAGTGAAGCCCTGTCCCTACTAAAAATACAAAAATTAGCCAGGCATGGTGGGCGCCTGTAGTCCCAGCTACTCGGGAGGCTGAGGCAGAAGAATCGCTTGAACCCTGGAGGTGCAGAGCTTGTGCAGGAAAATAAAAACCATCAGATCCTGTGAGACTTACTAACTAAGTCTCAGCAGTGAGCTGAGATCGCACCAGTGCACTCTAGTTAGGGGGACAGAGTGATACTCCATCTCAAAAAAAAAAAAAAAAAAAAAAAGAAGGAAGTTTATAGCAATAAACATCTACATCAAAAAAGTAAAAAGATCCAAAATAAACACACTTACACCTCAAGAAACTAGAAAAATAAGAACAATCAAAACCCAAAAAATAAAGATGAGAGAATAGGGAGTAAAAAATACAAAAGATCAATAAAACAAACACCTTGATTATTGAAAAGATTTTTAAAAATCAACAAATCTTTCACTAGACTAACAATAAAAGACTCACATAAATAAAATCAGAGAAGAAAAAGGAGACATTATAGCTGATACCACAGAAATATAAAGGATCATAAAAGACTACTATGAACAACTATATGCCAACAAATTAGAAAACCTAGAAGAAATTGATATATTGCTGGACACATACAACTTATCAAGATTGAATTATGAAGAAAAGAAAACCTATGCAGGTCAATAATGAGTAATAAAGAGTTTTCCATCAAAGAAAAGCCCAGGATGTGATGGCTTCACTGCTGAATTCTACCAAATTTTTAAAGAAGAACTAATATCAATTCTACTCAGATTCTTCAAGAAAATGATTCCCAATGTGTTCTATGAAGCTGGTATTACTCTGATATCAACACCAGACAAGAACACAAGAAAAAAGGAAACCACTGACTAATATCCTTGATGAACATAGATGCAAAAATTCTGAATGTAATACTAGCAAACTGAATTTAACAAGACATTAAGAAGATCATTAACCATGATCAAGTGGGATTCATCCCAGCAATGAAAGGATTGTTCAACATATGCAAAACAGTAAACACGATATATCTCATTAACAAAATCTGGGACGAATACCACCTTATCATTACTATTGATGCTGAAAAAGCATTTACAAAAATCAGCATACCTTTATAATAAAAAAAACCTTAAACAAACTGGACATAGAAGGGGCATACATCAACACAATAAAGCGAATATATGACAAACCCACAGCTAACATCATCCTGAACAGGGAAAAGTTGAAAGCCTTTCTTCTAAGATCTGGGACAAGATGAAGATGCTCACTTTCACCATATTTCCTCAAAATGTTACTGGAAGTTCTAGGCAGAGCAATTAGGCACCAGAAAGGAATAAAAGATATCCAAATTAGAAAGGAGAAATTTAAGCCATCCTGTTTGCAGATGACATGATCATCTATACAGAAAGTACTAATGACTCCACCAAAAAGCTTTTAAAACTAATAAATGAATTTAATAAGGTTGCAGAATACAAAATAAACATACAAAAATCAGTAGCATTTCTTTTTTTTTTTTTGAGAAAGAGTCTCGCTTTGTCACCCAGGCTGGAGTGGAGTGGCTCGACCTCGGCTCACTGCAAGCTCCGCCTCCCGGGTTCACGCCATTCTCCTGCCTCAGCCTCTCCAAGTAGCTGGGACTACAGGCGCCCGCCACCACGCCCGGCTAATTTTTTGTATTTTTTAGTAGAGACGGGGTTTCACCGTGGTCTCGAACTCCTGACCTTGTGATCCGCCCGCCTCGGCCTCCCAAAGTGCTGGGATTACAAGTGTGAGCCACCGCGCCCGGCATCAGTAGCATTTCTATATGCCAGTAGCAACACTGACTGAGAAAGAAATTAAGAAAGCATTCCATTTATAATAGCTACAAAAATATGAAATACCTAGAAGGTGAAAGATCTCTATAAAACATATATCATCATCTATAAAACACTTATTAAAGAAAGTAAAGAGGACACAAATAAATGGAAAGATATCCTGTGTTCATGGACTGCAAGAATTCATATTGTTTTTCTTTTAACTTTTTTTTAAATTTATTATACTTTAAGTTTTAGTATAAGTTTAGTATAAGTTGTGCACATTATACTAATGTGCACAATGTGCAGGTTAGTTAAAAAAGTATACATGTGCCATGTTGGTGTGCTGTACCCATCGACTCATCATTTAATATTAGGTATATCTCCTAATGCTATCCCTCCCCTCTCCCCCTACCCCACAACAGGCCCTGGTGTGTGATGTTCCCCTTCCTGTGTCCATGTGTTCTCATTGTTCAATTCCCACCTATGAGTGAGAACATGCGGTGTTTGGTTTTTTGTCCTTGCGATAGTTTGCTGAGAATGATGGTTTCCAGCTTCATCTATGTCCCTACAAAGGACATGAACTCATCATTTTTTATGTCTGCATAGTATTCCATGGTGTATATGTGCCACATTTTCTTAATCCGGTCTATCATTGTTGGACATTTGGGTTGGTTCCAAGTCTTTGCTATTGTGAATAGTGCCGCAATTAACATACGTGTGCATGTGTCTTTATACTAGCATGATTTATAATCCTTTGGGTATATAACCAGTAATGGGATGGCTGGGTCAAATGGTATTTCTAGTTCAAGATCCCTGAGGAATCGACACACTGACTTCCACAATGGTTGAACTAGTTTACATATCCACCAACAGTGTAAAAGTGTTCCTATTTCTCCACATCCTCTCCAGCACCTGTTGCTTCCTGACTTTTTAATGATCAGCATTCTAACTGGTGTGAAATGGTATCTCATTGTGGTTTTGATTTGCATTTCTCTGATGGCCAGTGATGATGAGCATTTTTTCATGTGTCTTTTGGCTGCATAAATGTCTTCTTTTGAGAAGTGTCTGTTCATATCCTTCACCCACTTTTTGATGGGGCTGTTTGTTCTTTTCTTGTAGATTTGTTTGAGTTCTTTGTAGATTCTGGATATTAGCCCTTTGTCTGATGAGTAGATTGCAAAAATTTTCTCCCATTCTGTAGGTTGCCTGTTCACTCTGATGGTAGTTTCTTTTGCTGTGCAGAAGCTCTTTCGTTTAATTAGATCCCATTTGTCAATTTTGGCTTTTGTTGCCATTGCTTTTGTTGTTTTAGACATGAAGTCCTTGCCCATGCCTATGTCCTGAATGGTACTTCCTAGGTTTTCTTCTAGGGTTTTTATGGTTTTAGGTCTAACATTTAAGTCTTTAATCCATCTTGAATTAATTTTTGTATAAGGTGTAAGGAAGGGATCCAGTTTCAGCTTTCTACCTATGGCTAGCCAGTTTTCCCAGCACCATTTATTAAATAGGGAATCCTTTTCCCATTTCTTGTTTTTGTCAGGTTTGTCAAAGATCCAATAGTTGGACATATGTGGCATCATTTCTGAGGGCTCTGCTCTGTTCCATTGGTCTATATCTTGGTTTTGGTACCAGTACCATGCTGCTTTGGTTACTGTAGCCTTGTAGTATAGTTTGAAGTCAGGTAGTGTGATGCCTCCAGCTTTGTTCTTTTGGCTTAGGATTGACTTGGCAATGTGGGCTCTTTTTTGGTTCCATATGAACTTTAGTTTTTTCCAATTCTGTGAAGAAAGTCACTGGTAGCTTGAAGAGGATGGCATTGAATCTATAAATTACCTTGGGCAGTATGGCCATTTGCACCATATTGATTCTTTCTACCCATGAGCATGGAATGTTCTTCCATTTGTTTGTATCCTCTTTTATTTCATTGAGCAGTGGTTTGTAATTCTCCTTGAAGAGGTCCTTCACATCCCTTGTAAGTTGGATTCCTAGGTACTTTATTCTCTTTGAAGCAATTGTGAATGGGAGTTCACTCATGATTTGGCTCTCTGTTTGTCTGTTATTGGTGTATAAGAATGCTTGTGATTTCTGCACATTGATTTTGTATCCTGAGACTTTGCTGAAGTTGCTTATCAGCTTAAGGAGATTTTGGGCTGAGATGATGGGGTTTTCTAGATATACAATCATGTCATCTGCAAACAGGGACAATCTGACTTCCTCTTTTCCTAATTGAATGCCCTTTATTTCCTTCTCCTGCCTGATTGCCCTGGCCAGAACTTCCAACACTATGTTGAATAGGAGTGGTGAGAGAGGGCATCCCTGTCTTGTGCCAGTTTTCAAAGGGAATGCTTCCAGCTTTTGTCCATTCAGTATGATATTGGCTGTGGGTTTGTCATAGATAGCTCTTATTATTTTGAGATATGTCCCATCAATACCTTATTGAGAGTTTTTAGCATGAAGTGGTGTTGAGTTTTGTCAAAGGCCTTTTCTGCATCTATTGAGATAATCATGTGGTTTTTGTCGTTGGTTCTGTTTATATGCTGGATTATGTTTATTGATTTGTGTATGATGAACCAGCCTTGCATCCCAGGGATGAAGCCCACTTGATCATGGTGGATAAGCTTTTTGATGTGCTGCTGGATTCGGTTTGCCAGTATTTTATTGAGGATTTTTGCATTGATGTTCATCAGGGATATTGGTCTAAAATTCTTTTTGTTGTGTGTCTGCTAGTCTTTGGTATCAGGATGATGCTGGCCTCATAAAATGAGTTAGGGAGGATTCCCTCTTTTTCTATTGATTGGAATAGTTTCAGAAGGAATGGTACCAGCTCCTCCTTGTACCTCTGACAGAAGTCGGCTGTGAATCCGTCTGGTCCTGGACTTTTTTTGGTTGGTAAGCTATTAATTATTGCCTCAATTTCAGAGCCTGTTATTGGTCTATTCAGAGATTCTATTTCTTCCTGCTTTAGTCTTGGGAGGGTGTATGTGTCGAGAAATTTTTCCATTTCTTCTAGATTTTCAAGTTTATTTGCATAGAGGTGTTTATAGTATTCTCTGATGGTAGTTTGTATTTCTGCGGGATCAGTGGTGATATCCCCTTTATCATTTTTTATTGCATCTATTTGATTCTTCTCTCTTTTCTTCTTTATCAGTTTTGCTAGTGGTCTATCAATTTTGTTGATCTTTTCAAAAAACCAGCTCCTAGATTCATTGATTTTTTGAAGGGTTTTTTGTGTCTCTATTCCCTTCAGTTCCACTCTGATCTTAGTTATTTCTTGCCTTCTGCTAGCTTTTGAATGTGATTGCTCTTGCTTCTCTAGTTCTTTTCATTGTGTTGTTAGGGTTTCAATTTTAGATCCTTCCTGCTTTCTCTTGTGGGCATTTAGTGCTATAAATTTCCCTCTACACACTGCTTTGAATATGTCCCAGAGATTCTGGTATGTTGTGTCTTTGTTCTCATTGGTTTCAAAGAACATCTTTATTTCTGCCTTCATTTCGTTATGTACCCAGTAGTCATTCAGGAGCAGGTTGTTCAGTTTCCATGTAGTTGAGCGGTTTTGAGTGAGTTTCTTAATCCTGAGTTCTAGTTTGATTGCACTGTGGTCTGAGAGACAGTTTGTTATAATTTCTGTTCTTTTACATTTGCTGAGGACTGCTTTACTTCCAACTAAGTGGTCAATGTTGGAATAAGTGTGGTGTGGTGCTGAAAAGAATGTATATTCTGTTGATTTGGGGTGGAGGGTTCTGTAGATGTCTATTAGGTCTGCTTGGTGCAGAGCTCAATTCAATTCGTGGATATCCTATTAACTTTCTGTCTCATTGATCTGTGTAATGTTGACAGTGGGGTGTTAAAGTCTCCCATTATTATTGTGTGGGAGTCTAAGTCTCTTTGTAGGTCTCTAAGGACTTATTTTATGAATCTGGGTGCTCCTGTATTGGCTGCATATATATTTAGGATAGTTAGGTCTTCTTGTTGTATTGATCCCTTTACCATTATGTAATGGCCTTCTTTGTCTCTTCTGATCTTTGTTGGTTTAAAGTCTGTTTTATCAGAGACTAGGATTGCAACCCCTGCCTTTTTTGTTTTCCATTTGCTTGGTAGATCTCCCTCCATCCCTTTATTTTGAGCCTATGTGTGTCTCTGCGTGTGAGATGGGTCTCCTGAATACAGCACACTGATGGGTCTTGACTCTTTATCCAATTTGCCAGTCTGTGTCTTTTAATTGGAGCATTTAGCCCATTTACATTTCAGGTTAATATCGTTATGTGTGAATTCAATCCTGTTATTATGATGTTAGCTGGTTATTTTGCTCTTTAGTTGATGCAGTTTCTTCCTAGCCTCGATGGTCTTTACAATTTGGCATGCTTTTGCAGTGGCTGGTACCAGTTGTTCCTTTCCATGTTTAGTGCTTCCTTCAGGAGCTCTTTTAGGGCAGGCCTGGTGGTGACAAAATCTCGCAGCATTTGCTTGTCTGTAAAGGATTTTATTTCTCCTTCACTTATGAAGCTTAGTTTGGCTGGATATGAAATTCTGGGTTGAAAATTCTTTTCTTTAGGAATGTTGAATATTGGCCCCCACTCTCTTCTGGCTTGTAGAGTTTCTGCCGAGAGATCTGCTGTTAGTCTGATGGGCTTCCCTTTGCGGGTAACCCGACCTTTCTGTCTGGCTGCCCTTAATGTTTTTTCCTTCATTTCAACTTTGGTGAATCTGACAATTATGTGTCTTGGAGTTACTCTTCTCAAGGAGTATCTTTGTGGCGTTCTCCGTTATTTCCTGAATTTGAATGTTGGCTTGCCTTGCTAGGTTGGGGAAGTTCTCCTGGAAAATATCCTGCAGAGTGTTTTCCAACTTGGTTCCATTCTCCCCATCACTTTCAGATACAGCAATCAGATGTAGATTTGGTCTTTTCACATAGTCCCATATTTCTTGGAGGCTTTGTTCATTTCTTTTTATTCTTTTTTCTCTAAACTTCTCTTCTCGCTTCATTTATAACCTTTCTTGCAGTTGATCGTATTGGCTACTGAAGCTTGTGCATGCGTCACATCGTTCTCGTGCGGTGGTTTTCAGCTCCATCAGGTCCTTTAAGGACTTCTCTGCATTGGTTATTGTAGTTAGCCATTCATCTAATCTTTTTTCAAGGGTTTTAACTTCTTTGCCATGGGGTCGAACTTCCTCCTTTAGCTTGGAGAAGTTTGATCATCTGAAGTCTTCTTCTCTCAACTCGTCAAAGTCATTCTCTGTCCAGCTTTGTTCCGTTGCTGGTGAGGAGCAGTGTTCCTTTGGGGGAGGAGAGGCTCTCTGATTTTTAGAATTTTCAGTTTTTCTTCTCTGTTTTTTCCCCGTCTTTGTGGTTTTATCTACCTTTGGTCTTTGATGATGGTGACGTACAGATGGAGTTTTGGTGTGGATGTCCTTTCTGTTTGTTAGTTTTCCTTCTAACAGGACCCTCAGCTGCAGGTGTGTTGGATTTTGCTGGAGGTCCATTCCAGACCCTGTTTGTCTGGGTATCAGCAGTGAAGGCTGCAGAACAGTAAATATTGGTGAACAGCAGATGTTGCTGCCTGATCGTTCCTCTGGAAGTTTTTTCTCAGAGGAGTACCCGGCCGTGTGAGGTGTCAGTCTGCCCCTACTAGGGGGTGCCTCCCAGTTAGGCTACTTGAGGGTCAGGGACCCACTTGAGGAGGCAGTCTGTCCGTTCTCAGATCTCAAGTTGCATGCTGGGAGAACCACTACTCACTTCAAAGCTGTCAGACAGGGATATTTAAGTCTGCAGAGGTTTCTGCTACCTTTTATTTGGCTGTGCCCTGCCCCCAGAGGTGGAGTCTACAGAGGCAGGCAGGCCTCCTTGAGCTGCGGTGGGCTCCATCCAGTTCGAGATTCCAGGCCGCTTTGTTTACCTGCTCAAGCCTCGGCAATAGCGGGCGCCCCTCCCCCAGCCTCGCTGCCACCTTGCAGTTTGATCTCCGACTGCTGTGCTAGCAATGAGGCTCTGTGGGTATAGGACCCTCCAAGCCAGGCACTGGATATAATCTCCTGGTGTGCCGTTTGCTAAGACCTTCGGAAAAGTGTGGTATTAGGGTGGGAGTGACCCGATTTTCCAGGTGCCGTCTGTCACCCCTTTCCTTGGCTAGGAAAGGGAATTCCCTGACCCCTTGTGCTTCCTGGGTGAGGCGATGCCTCGCCCTGCTTCGGCTCACGCTCGCTGCACTGCACCCACTGTTCAACAATCCCCAGTGCAATGAACCCGTTACCTCAGTTGGAAATGCAGAAATCATTCGTCTTCTGCATCGCTCATACTGGGAGCTGTAGACTGGAGCTGTTCCTATTCGGCCATCTTGGAACCCAAATAATAAAGCCTTGACTAACAATTAATAAATGACTTTAATTTTAAAAAATTATACCTGTAACATCTCTCTTTTATTATTATTTTTGCCCTTTATTTTATTAATTCCTATTGAAACACAGGCAAAGGATTGCTAACATGCCATTTTATACTTACCTTAAGTTGATTATAAAACTGTATAATCTTCTCTTTCTGAGATGACCAGTTTTGTAAACCCAATTGCTGAGTTGCAGTATATATTACTTTCTAAAAGGAAATAAATACATAAATTTAAAATGCATTGCAAATTGAACTCTTAAATTTTTATCTTCCAAAATCTCTCTTAACTAGGTACCAATTACTGCTCTTTAAGATAGTAATTCTTGATTTTTTAGTTCACCAACCTCTGTCTCTGAGAATAGTAAAAACTATTACTACTGTCTGCAGAAAAATACAGTGAACACAAAATTTTATGTTCACAGACACCTGATAGCAAATTCATAGATCCTTCCCTAGATTAAGAACCCATTGTTTAACATTTAAAAACCAGAGGTTATGAGAGGTTATCAGTGTATAACCATCTAATTATCCTACACTAAAAGAAAACATAAAAGGTTGTAGACCTTTTTGTAATTCTAATCATTATTAAGATAGGTTTTCAATTTTGTAATGATTATTTTAGTGTTTCAATGTTAAGAATATTTTAAGACAGTAAATAAAATTTACAAGATTAAAGACATGATGTGGTTATAAATTAAAATATTCCAAAGAGCAGCTGCAGCTTGGAAAGATACTTAATATTTTAACCAAGGTATTATAAGGGAAACTGTGCTTCCTTCTAAAGGAGGGTTTATTTCACTGTAGATAGAATTGGTAACTATGTCTACAGAAAAAAGTGGGATTTATCTTTTTTTTCTCACAGATCTCTTCCATTCCATTTTTCATTCCTTGCATCCCTACATTGAGACAGAACAAAGCAGGTCAAGGAAATACTCAGTAGGACTGTACAATGGAGAAAAAGGCAGCTTCTATGGCAATAACTGGAGGTAGGCAATCAGTTGACAGAATTTTTTAAAAGATCAAATGGAATTGCTCTCTTAAGTGGAATTGATGAGACTGCCCACTTCAGGCCTGAACTTATGAATCCTCTGCAGTTAATAACATAAGCCTAGATACCTACCTGAATATAAGCAAGAAATCACATAGGTATAGAATAAGAATAGCATTGTATGCACAGATCGTAGGGTTGGGATAATTAAAGAGATACTCAGACAGGTTATCCCACCTGGCTAATGAGTTTCACAAATTTCTTACTTTGGAATGTTTTGAAATAAAATCATAATCCTACTATAAAATATTCGTGGCTGTATATGATGTTCCTTAGAATCAGCTGGATGGCAAACTATATGTAGTTCTTATTCAATGATGCAGTTTCAACAATTCTCAGTTAATCTTTTAGTTACTTGGCGATAATGACACACACTTTGGATATGTTAGAGACAGATATGTAAATAAGTCAGACAGATCACAGTTGCCTATTAAATGTGATTCAGATTCTTGTATCTCAAGTGAGCAAATAGTATAAATAGCACAACTACAGAATATTTTTAAATAAGATATATTCCTATGTGGGTATGTTACACATGGCTGGTCACTGTGTAAGCCATCAAAAATGCAACATTAAATAAAAAATTGGATTACTCCAAATTTAATATTAAAACCATCATAATTTTAAATTACGATCTTTGTGACATTTCTATATTTCTATGAATCATATATTACAATTTGGTGAGTAACAATTTATTAAACAGTTGACAGCTGGCATAGTTATTAATGTAAAAATTATACAAATGTGGGTATAATACAAATGGGGTAGCTGAATAAACTGGTGTGTTTATATAGAAAACTTTTCCATAAGCTCAGACTGCCACATATACTGACTTGTAAAGCTGATGAAAAGATGAATATATAAGAAGGCTCAAAAGTAAAACCATTGATGGGCATGTGGAAATACTTGAAAAATGTTAAAACTAGCACAAGAGGCACCCAAAACTTACAACTGGAGAAAAGCGGAAAGTTTGTAGGCCCTGCCAGAGAGAGATGGAAGAATACTTATAAAAGGCAGAGAAAGCAAAACTTGCCAACTGATATTTTTATTTTCTTTAAAAAAATGAAAATTCTCAAAATATAAATATAAATCAAAATCTTCAAAATATGGGCATCAGTTTAAAGACTAGTATCTATTGTACTTCTGAAAATCTCACAGAGCAACAAGGATAAAAACATCAAATTGCATTTTCATTAAAATAAAAAAATATGAGGCCATGCGTGGTGTCTCACTACTGTAACCCCAGCACTTTGGGAGGCTGAGGCAGACAGATGGCTTGAGCCCAGGAGTTCGAGATCAGCCTGAGCAACATGGCAAAACCTTGTCTCTACAAAAAATAAAAAAATTAGCTGGGAATGGTGGTGGGTGCCTGTAGTCCTAGCTACTTAGGGGGCTGAGGCAGGAGGATTGCTTGAGCCCGAGGTCGAGGCTGCACTGAGATGAGATCAGGTCACTGTACTCAAGCCTGGGTGACAGACTGAAACCCTGTCTCAAAAACCAACCAACCAACCAAACAAACAAACAAACAAGTAAAAAAAAAAAAAACAAAATCTATAAAATCCAGAACACATGTAAGTACTAAGAAAATAACTAAGCTTAGTTTTATTGGAGCTTGGATGCTGCAAACTCTTGAAACAGAAAAGTCCAACTCATTCAATCATGTGAAACAAAGGATCTCACAGTTTAAGACTCCTGTTAATTTAGAGAACTAAAAATAAAAGAGTATATATTAAAAGGGCTAAAAGAGTACCAAAATCACAACTAGAGAATTTATAGTGATATTATGAACATTAAAGGCAAAGTGAAAATTTTAAGGGCATACGAAGAGAAAGAGTAGATACACTATAAAATAATAAATATTGAAGTGACATTGACCTTCTTCAGAGTGACCCTGGAGCAACAGGAAAATGGAATAATATTTTTAAAGAATTAGAGATTTTAATATATTAAAGGAAAATAACTTTAAAGTTAGAATTTTATAATGAATTTGCCATTCAGATATGAGGGTATATCAAAAACAGTCTCAAATATTAAAGTTCTCAGAAGGTTTGCTACACAAAAACCTACTCTGAGAACTCTCTTGGAAGAAGTACTCAAACAGAGGAATAAATTGAAGATAAGCCTATAATAGATATAAAAAGTAAGTTTGAAACAATTTCTTATGAGTTTACTATTTTCTAAAAGAGAGAGAGAGAGCACAAGCAGGAGTGTGCAGAAGTCCAAGGAAAAAAGAGAGATAAAACATTTCTATAACAACCAGGAATTATAATTCTACATAGCATCAACATAATGAGAGTGGAAGTGTGGGGAAGACCAAAGAGTGTACTAAAGTACTTATCTTGAAAGGGACAAATATAGATATGAAAACATTTTGATCCTAGGGGCAAATAATGATGAATGTCAGTCTTCAGCTAAAAGAGGCATCAGCTAAAAGAGGCATGAATGTCAGTCTTCAGCTAAAAGAGAATAAATATAACAAACAAAGAAGAAAACTCGATCTACCCCATAGTGAGCAGGAAAAGAGAGAAAATACTGAAGCAAAAATAAATTCAATAATAACAGTAATATATCTTAAGACAACAGGATACATTGTATAGAAAAAGTTAAAAATCAGTAAATACAGGACAGATAATCACAGATTTGATTATAAGAAAACAAAGGCCACCAATATATGTCCTATAAGATAGACAGTTCAAACAAAGATATAGAAAGTTTGAAAAACAAAAGGATGGAAAAAGAACTTTTGAAGATAAACCTAGCATCAAAAAATTGGATAAAATTTTAATATCTGACTGAATAGATATTAAGACAAGAAATCACCAGTGGGCCAAAGAGGGATATAGGATGCTGATAAAAGAGTGAGAAGATAGGAATACATATATAACTTACAACTTTAAAGTATATACAACAACTGACAGATGTGCAGAAGAAATAGCTACCTCAGTGATTTAGTTAAAATCTTAACATACCTCCTGCAGAAACAGATGGATAAATAAAGAATTAGAGACATCAAATCTCTGAAAAATACAATTAATAGCCTATATATACTTGTTTATAACTTTATACCCAATAGGCACAGAACATATTATTTTTAGCATACATTAAACACTAAAAAAAGACCATTTATTAGGTAATATAGGAAACCCTGATACATGCAAAAGGCTAAATATATAAATTGCAGGATATAGAGGAGGAGGTAATACTTCCAAACTAATTCCACAAGGCCAGTGTTACCCTTATACCCAAACCAGACAAAGACACATCAAAAAAAGAAGACTATAGGCCAATATTCCAGATGGACATTGACATGAAAATTCTCAGTGAAATACTAGCAAACCAAATTCAACAAAACATTTAAAAATTATTCATTATGACCAAGTCAGATTTATCCCAGGGATACAAAAATAGTTCAACATATTACAAATCAATCAATGGGATACATCACGTCAAAAGAATGAAGGACAAAAACCATATAACCATTTCAACTGATGCTGAAAATGCACTTGATAAAATTCATCATCCTTCTGGATAAAAATCCTCAAATAACTGTGTATAGAAGGAACATATCTCAACACAATAAAACCACATGACAGACCCACAGCTAGTATCACACTAAATTGGGAAAACAGAAAGCCTTTTCTCTGAGATCTGGCACACAACAAGTGTGCCCATTTTCACCACTGTTATTCAACATAGCACTGGAAGTCTTAGCTGGAGCAATCAGACAAGAGAAAGAAATAAAGGGCATCCAAACTGGAAAGGAAGAAGTCAAATTATCATTGCTTGCAGATGATATGATCTTATATTTGGAAAAACCTAGAGACGCTACCAAAAAACAATTGGAACTGATAAACAAATTCGGTAAGGTTGCAGGATACAAAAGCAACGCACAAAAATAAAAAATCAGTAGCATTTCTTTTTCCTTTTTTTTTTTTTTTTTTTTTTTGAGATAGGGTCTCATGCTGTCTCCCAGGCTAGAGTGCAGTGGCGCAATCTTGGCTCACTGCAACCTCTGTCTCCCAGGTTCAAGCGATTCTCCCGCCTCATCCTCCCCAGTAGCTGGGATTACAGGCATCTGCCACCATGCCCCGCTAATTTTTTGTATTTTTAGTATAGACAAGGTTTCACCATGTTGACCAGGCTTGTCTCGAACTCCTGACCTCAAGTGATCCATTTGGCTTGGCCTCCCAAAGTGCTGGGATTACAGGTGTGAGCCACCACGCCTGGCCAATCAGTAGCATTTCTATATGCCAACAGAGAACGACCTGAAAAAGAAATAAAAGTAATCCCATTTATAGTAGCTACACATAAAATTAAATACCTAGGAATTAACTCAAGAAGTGAAAGATCTCTATAATGAAAACTATAAAACACTGAAATTGAAGAAGACAACAAAAAATGGAAAGCTATTCCATGTTCATGGATTCCAAGAATCAATATTGTTAAAATGTTCATACTACCCAAAACAATCTACAGATTCAATGCAGTCCTATCAAAATACCAATGACATTCTTCACAGAAATAGAAAAAACAATTCTAAAATTTACATGGTATCACAAACAACCCAGAATAGCCAAAGCTATCCTGAACAAAAAGAACAAACTGGAGGAATCACATTACCTGACTTCAAATTATACCTCAGAGCTATAGCAACCCAAATAGAATGGTCTTGGCAGAGAAATAGACACACAGACCAATGGAAAAGACCAGAAAATAGACACACAGACCAATATCCATACAGATGAACGGAACAAAACAGAAAACCCAGAAACAAATACACACACCTGTGTTGAACTTATTTTCAACAAAGGTGTCAGGAACGTACTTCAATAAATGGTGCTGGGAAAACTGGATATCCATATGCAGAAGAATGAAACTAGACCCCTATCTCTTGTCATGTATAAAAATCAAATAAAAATGGATTAAAGGCTTAAATCTAAGACCTCAAATTATGAAACTATTAACAAGAAAACATTGGGGAAAATGTCTAGGACATTGGTCTGGGCAAAAATTTCTTGAGTAATACCCCACAAGCACAGGCAACCAAAGCAAAAATGGGTAAATGGAATCACATCAAGTTAAAAAGCTTCTGCACAGCAAAGGATGCAATCAACAAAGTGAAGAGACAACCCACAGAATGGGAGAAAATATTTACAAACTACCCATCTAACATGGAATTAGTAACCAGAATATATAAGGAGCTCAAACAATTCTAAAGGAGCAAATCTAATAATCCAATAAAAAGTGGACAAAAGATTTGAATAGACATTCCTCAAAAGAAGACTTAGAAATGGCAAATGGGTAATGAAAAGGTGCTTGAAATTATTGATCATCAGAGAAATACAAATCAAACTACAATGAGATATCATCTCACCCCAGTTAGATGGCTTATATCCAAAGAGAGGCAATAACAAATGCTGGTGAGGATGTGGAGAAAAGGGAACACTCATACATTGTGGTTGAAAATGTAAGTTAGTACAACCACTATGGAGAACAGTTTGGAGGTTGGTCAAAAAACTAAAAACAGAGCTACCATATTATCCAGCAATCCTACTGCTGGGTATACACCCCAAAGAAAGAAAGTCAGATATCGAAGACATATCTGCATGTTTGCTGCAGTACTGTTCACAATAGCCAAGATTTGGAAGCAACAGAAGTGTTCATCAACAAATGACTGGATAAAGAAAATGTGGTACTTACACACAAAAACACTATTCACCCATACAAAACAATGAGATCCTGTCATTTGCAACAACATAGATGGAACTGGTCATTATGTTAAGTGAAATAAGCCAGGCACAGAAACACAAACATTGCATGCTCTCACTTATCTGTGCAACCTAAACATAAAAACAATTAAACTTACGGAGACACAGAGTAGAAGGACGGTTACCAGAGGCTGGGCAGGGTAGTGGGGGAGTGGGAGGAAAGTGGGGATGGCTAATGTGCACAAAAAAATAGAATGAATAAGACCTAGTATTTGACATCACAACAGGATGAATATGAATATGAAAATGACTATGAAATTCCTACATATCTGAACTTACAGTATATATAACTAAAGCAGCACTTAGAGGGAATTTGAAAATCTTATAAGCTTATATTAGTAAAAGGAAGAAGAAAACAAATGAATTAGACTTCTTACTAAAAAAGCTGGAAACAGAATAAAAACACAAAACCCAGAAGAATAAGGATATTTTAAAAGTTTAAAACAGATACCAAAGAGTTTGGAAACAGAAAAAGATATATTAAATGAACAGAAAGAAGGCTAGTTTTTTGAGAAAAAAATAATGTATCAGATAAACTGTTAGACAATGCAATCAAGGAAGAAGACACAAATTAGGAAAATAAGAAATGACTGAGCAAATAATCTCAGAAACATGAAACTGAAAGAATCTTAAGATAGTGGTTTGTTCAACTCTATATTTTAAAACTTGAATGAAATGGGAGTATCTATCTTGTTTAACAAAATTGATACTAGAAGAGATATAAATTTTAAATTCATAAATTTTAGATTTAATTTCACAGATTAGAACCATGAAAGAGCCATCCTCTCATAACTCCTGGTCCAGATGGTTTTCAAGGGAGATTTTCAAACTTTCCTACATCACCTAATAAATGGTCTTTCTGTGTGTGTAAGTTTTTCATGTGTGCTCAGAAATACTATGAATTCTGTGCTTGTTGTGTATAAAGTTATGTACATAGCCTATTAGTTATATTTAAAGAACAAATAATTATGAAGTGGTTTGTTTTCTAAATAAATTTTAAAAGTATTTTTTTGAAGACAGGTTGGATTTCAGGGAAAGGAATCAACATGTTTAATGGCCTGACACCTGATAAAATCCTGGAAAAGTCAGAGAACAGAAGCTCAAGGTAGAAAGAACAGGGAAGAAAGGAAGAGACAGAGGAAGGAAGAACAGGATATATTGAAAAGACAACCTGGTCCAGCCAGATTGTGAAGGGCATTATATGTTAAAATATTTAATTTCAATTTTGTACTGCAGACAACATTAAGCCAACAGTTGCTTTGCTAACGTGGTCAAATGTATATTTTAGGAAAACAACTCTGGTGGCCATATGGGAAAATACTGGAATGCAGGGTGTGGTAGGAAGCTATGTAAAAATATTAACAAGAGACATTGAGTTCTTACCTAGATTAAGGCAATGACTGTGAGGCTATAGATATAAGAGAAACAATAAAGGACTTTGTCATTATAATATGTAATTTTAATAATTACAGAATATTTACAATTTAAGTTTTTTCATAATGCTGATCTAATCTGATTCTCTAGGCACCCTTTCAAAGTGGGAAGAACAGACACTATTATCCTCATTTCAAAAGATGAAAAAATTGAGAAACAAAATATATAATGATCATCCTTGCCTAAAGGTACACGGTTCATTCTTATTTCCATTAGGACATAATATACTGAAAGCTCTTTTTTTCCCCAAGGGGCACTATATATCTCCAAGTATTTTTATCCCCTCAATTATAACATGAATAAAGAATTTAGGAAGAACTGTAATATTTTTAATCCACATCTAGTTTCTTAATTGATATTCCACATCCAAATAATTGGTGATGATTTTCAAAGGTCTTTTTACCTCCAAGGCAAGTTGATTTACTTTCAAAACTGTCACTTCTGGAAAAATATCTCCTATAATATTTTCAAAAAGCGGGACATCTTCAGGAGGACATTTTGGCAAACTAGCTTCTCTTATAGCCTCGACAACAATCAAGGTTTCATCTGCTTCAGAAAGATTGTCACTGGTATCACTTTAATGGTAGAAGAAAACAAACACAGAGAACAAATTAGCGAGTCTGCTCTGCAGACACTGAAGACCATTAACATTCTGTTTTAGGGGTGGCTATCCCAATGTCCTTCCCTCCTCTCTCTCACTGGATAGCAGCCATATGGTTTGGGTGGAATTAATCAGATCCCCAGCTCCAGAAATAGGCTCTGACTGGTCTAGAACAATAAGAGCAACACCAATCCCCAGACATTGAATCAGAGAAAGGTACTGTATCAGTAAAGGTTTTTAGCTGCAAATAAAAGAAATGAATTTAGGCTAATGTAAAATAAAAAATAACATACTGATTTATTTAAAAATCTCTAGGAGGGCCAGAACTAGGCTTGCAAGCTATCCAGCTGGGAACAATGGCCAAAATCATCTACAGAACTGGTCTTATGAAAACATGTCTGCCATCATCAATGGATCCAGATAGCAGTGACCGTCATACCAATACATGACTGATGCTGGCACTGGAACTGCTCACTGCCTCTGCTATTTCTGGTAAATGGCTATAGCTACTGCCACTGCTGTCACCCTCAGCAAAATGGACTCTGTGAATATTCTTTTTTCACTAGCTTCAGGTTCAGATTCTAATGCAGCTGTGTCTGACTTGCCAAGGTTGTGTGTCAAAGCCACAGTTACAAGAGAGTTTGGAAAATCAAGTATATGGCATAACAAATATTCACTAAAGTAACATAACCTCAGCTCTAGTCAATCAGTGTATGGCAGTCACTTGGACACAGTGACTCAAGGGTAGACAAGTGACGAGTCCACTCGAGTAAAGTTCAGGCCTTTAGTTCAGTAATATGGACAGCCCCAGTTATTATTAGAAGGTGTCCTGCCACCAAAAATGAAGCCAGCCTGAAAGCAAGCCAGTGTATGGAGGACTGCAGTACTGAGAATATCTCAGACAAATTAAACTGAAACCTTAATCAAAGCAATCACACCCTGCCCCATCTCTGGATTTTCTGATTGGATAAAACAACAGTTCCCTCTACTGTTTAAGCCAAATTGAGTTTTCTGTTAATTTTAACAAAAGCATACTAATATAAGTTATACTACATATGTTACTCTATAATAACAATATTTCATATACTAAACACTACAGTATATATTGTGTATATTAAACATGTAATCAAAAGAAAAATAAGTAAGTACACATGCTATGATACCATATTAGGGATAGAAAGGAAGAAAACTGTTTCCTGCAAAGGTGTCCAAACATTTACCATTTCTTTGTGAGGAGAATATTCAAAATCTTCTCTTCAGGTTATTTTGAAATATACAATACTGTTAACTATATATAGTCACCTTAAACTGCAATACAAATGAAAAAATTCCTCCTATCTGTGATTTTGTACTCATTGTATTCCTATAACCACTCCATTATTACAATGGGAGAGTTATAGCGGGTTGGAATTCACTTTAGTCATTTACATTTCCCTGAGAATACCTCGCTGAGTCTTTCTTCTGAATGTATTTTGGCAAAGAGAGGGCAAGAGTCCACTTGAAGTCAAAGGGAGGGGGCCACATCAGAGCAGAGAAGGGTTCCAGACTTTATTTTTGGGGTCCTAGGGAATGACAATGGCATTTTAATATTTTTTTCAAGACAGATCTTGCTTTTTCTTAAAGGAAAATGAAAAAAATCAGGGATGACCAATATGTCTGGTAGTAGGGCAAGTTTTAAATATAGATATGGAGAGAAAATAGCTTAAATAGAATATTATAATATTGTTACAATATTCTGTTATTGGACAAAGGTAACACTTCATTAAAATATTACAAAAGAGTAATTTTGGAAATGGCATGCGAAATTACCAATGGGTCTATCTGTCATAATTTAAGAATAAATAATGAAAGCTTTAGATTAATGTCAACATCTAACTAAAATTGAAGCGTAAGATAGCTAATGTAACCTTGTTGTACCCATTATGATTGTCTTCATCATACCACTTTTCTTGGAATTAGTTGAGACCCACTTTGTGGCCCAATATTGTGTTAAGGACTATAAATCTTTTAAGTGTATACTTGGAGAGATGTTAATTCTCTAGATGTTGCCAAGAAAATCTTTCCTACCACAAGGGTCCTAGGACTTCAGCTGTTGGATAATTAGTTTGTTTTCTAAACAAAAAGATTTGGAAAATTATTTTAAAGGAAAGAGGGGGAAAACTGCCTTTTTCCCTTAAAAGAAAAAAAATGCCCCCTACAAAGACATATTCACTTTTTAATCCCCAGAATCTGAATATTATTTAATATGGCAAAAGAGGTGATTAAGAATTTTAAGAGGAGTTTATCCTAGAGTATCCAGATGTAAATAAAATCACATGTATCCTAATAAGAGACAGAGAGATGCAGGGACACACAGAGGAGTGGGTGATGTGACAGTGTGTCTACCTTTGAGTCATTGTGTCCAAGTGACTGCCATACACTGATTGACTAGAGCTGAGGTTATGTTACTTTAGTAACTATTTGAAAATGCTACGTTTCCTGTAATTTGACGGAACAGTAACAGATTAGAGTGCTGTGGTCGTAAGCCAGGAAATGCAGGCAACCACCAGAAGCCGGAGGAGGCAAGAAATGGAATCTGCCCAAGAGTCTCTGGAGAGTAAGCAGCCCTGCCCACAACCTGGATGTCAGACTTCTGGCCGCAGGTCCTGTGAGGAAATACATTTCTGTTTTTTTAAGACACAACTTTGTCATAACTTTATAAGGCAGCCCAAGGAAATTAATACACTGCTTTCCATTTTAATTTAAACACCCTGAAAGTATATTTGAGAATTAACATTAGGTTCTTCCAACATGATTTATAAAGAGAAAGTAGAAAAAAAAGGGAGGGATGAATTACTATGCCAGGGAAATGAGACAAATCTGTAGTATTCTTGGGTGGCTAAGAAATAAGGTCAGAGGTCTTAGGAAGAATAGGGTGGGATAGAAGGAAAGGAAGGGACAGGGACGGGAAGAGGAAACAGGAAAGAACAATAATTATTATTTTGGTGTCACGAAGGTCAAAGAAACTTTTAAAGAGCAAAATTGTCTAATATTAATTTTTTGGTTGTTCACTGTGCTTTACTCTGATAACAAAAAATTCATCAACTCTCTTAAAATATAGTCATCTTCATCCTCTTAAAATAAAGCACCACAGAAGTCAATCACATGGCTTCTGTGGTGCTTTAAAGGAATCAAAGAAATGGGGCTGTCACATTTAGGGCAGCATAGACTAGAGAGAAGGGAGCTGCTTTCAGTGGCAGGAGACAGTTTCCTGTATACTGGAAATGGAAACTCTAATTGAAGGGTGCCCATGCGAACATTAGATTTCCTGTCATTTGAAGAAAATCAAGTGCTTTGAATGGAGAGCAGTACTACTTTCACTGGAATACTTAGTAAAGAACTAGGTGACTACAGGACTATAAAATCCAGAGGACTTGAGGATATCAGGGAGCTATACTTGGGTTTCATATATGAGTGCTATTTATCTTTGTTAAAAAATCATAAAACATTTAACAACAGACGCCTATTTACATGCCATCAATATTATACAGGCCATTTTGCAATATATGCCTCAGTTCTTTTATTTTTAAGAAATAAATTATTATAGCTTTATGCCCTATCCTTTGCTCCCTTTTTATACTTATTACATGTGTATGTATATGTCAGCAATCCATATTATGTTTTAAAAGGGAAACAGTTATCATGTTGATAGATCCTTTTGCAACATATTCATCTTCTTTTCAATTTTAAATAGGCAGTACATGAATATAGCCCCAATCATACCAATATGAAAAGGTATATCTTGTTCCTTTCTACCCAGAAAGGAAAAAGCATGTCTGCTTCCCTATAGTTTCACCAAGGTTTTGCCCAACTTTATATTTTTGTCCATCTGTTAAGTGAAAAACAGAATTTCAGTGTCATTTTAATTTGCATTCTTTCATTACGTGTGGGGTTGAGTGTATTTTCATATATTTAAGGCACTTTTATATTTCTTTTTCCAAGAACTATCTGTTGATGTCCTTTGCCCATTTTCCTGTTGATTTTTTCCCCAAATGTCTAGAAAATCTTTATATATTAAGAGGATAAGCTATGTGTAATATGAGTTACAATTTTTTCCCTAGTTTATCAATTGTCTTTTGACTTCAAAAAACGTATTTTTGACCATTTATAAATCTTTTTTTTTTTTGTGGCTTCTAGATTTAGAGTCTTAGTTTTAAAGATCTTCCGTACTCCAAGAACAAAGGACATATGTTTCTTCAAATACATTTAAATTTTTTACATTTAAATTATTTTATCCTTTTAGAGTTTATCCTAGTAAATGATGTGGACAATGGTTGCAACTTGATCTTTATCCTGATGGCTGTTTAGTTTTCCCAAAAGCATTCATTAAAAAGTCTATTCTTCCCCATGGATTTATGATATAATAAATGCCCAAAGCATATAGTTCTATTTTCTATACTGTTCCAATGGTTTGCTTTTCTACTCATAAGCCAGTACCACAGTGTTTTAATTATTGAAGCTTTGTTATATGTCTTAATACATAAAGGGATATCTCCCCTTCATTGCTCTTGCTTTTTAATATTTTTCTAGCTAGTCTCATTTTTCCATGTGAACTTTAGGACCAGCTTGCCCAAAAATAAGCAAATTAACAAACTAAATATCCTTTTAATATTTTACTGAGATTGCATTTCCATTCGTAAATTAATGTTTAGAGTATTTAAATCATTATGATGTTAAGTCCTTTAAGATGTTATGATTTTATTAATGTGGTATATTATTTCATTTAAATACATTTTCATTTCTTTCAATCCTGTTTTAAAGTTTTCCTTATTTGAGTTTTACACATCTGTCACATAGGTATATTCATACAGGCCTTACATTTCTCATTGAGTTATTGTTCTTCTAAATGAGGTCTTTTGTTCCATTATATCTTTTATTATGTAAAACACTTTTTTTTAAAGAATAGGCTCTCTATTGGGGAAAAGTACTCCGATTTTGTGCATTTTTTCTTACTCTTCTTTCATATTCTTAAATAATCTCTGCCTTACTATACTATGACAGTCTGGGGGGCTCCCTGTTTTAACCTGGCATCATCACCTGTAATTCTACAAATTATTTTCCCAGCAGTATATAACTCCCTTTGACCTAACAATTCAAAATTCAACTGACCATTTAAACTCCCGTTTCTTCATTCCAGCCATTATTAAAACTATCTTCAGAGATCTCAAGCCAAAATTATAATGATCCTATCAAACATTAAAATATTTGAATTATTAAAGTTTCTAAAGAAAAAATATGAAAACAAATGCATACAGTATATAGGTAAATTACAGGTAATCTATGCTCTGCAGGTTAACAGTGACATGAATCCAAAAAACCCTTGGTTATACTGCTAATGCTCTCATTCATCTCCCAAAGCGATGCTCCTAAAGTCTTACTCTTAAAGACTAACAAGTATTAAAGGTGTTAAGAAATATCGGTATCTGAATTAAGTTTTCTCTGAACTAGAATGAGATAAATTGAAAGAAAATTAAAAGAGGAGGACTTTTGGAGAAAATGTGGTTAGCTGTCCAAACCATTTTGCATTAGCAACAAATACTCTGGCATATGCTAGAACAATAATTGTTAAAGTGTAGAACCCAGATCAGCAGCATCAGTAACAGTTTAAAACTTGTTAGAAACACAAATTCTCCAACCCCACACCAGAAGTACAGAATTAGAAACTCAGGAGTAAGGCCCAGCACTTTGTGTTTTAATAAATCCTCCAAATGATTCTGGTATACA
The DNA here is from genome assembly GCF_028858775.2 of Pan troglodytes. Taxonomy (NCBI): domain Eukaryota; kingdom Metazoa; phylum Chordata; class Mammalia; order Primates; family Hominidae; genus Pan; species Pan troglodytes. The sequence continues at coordinate 24,135,751 of NC_072398.2, forward strand.
ATAAAGTTTGAGAATGATCGCTCTAGATATTAACTTCCTTGTATGGAAAAAAATAGTCCGTAATTTAAAATAACAAATGCTCAATTACTCTTTCCAGATCTTGGAGGAAAGACTTAGAATCTTGACTGATTTTATAGTTTGCCTTATATGAAGCTCACACATGGACTTTATATGTTGATGGAAATTCTAGTTCCATTATTTTGATAGGAATTCTAGCTCCATTATTTGGTATAGTCCCAGGTCATCCCTGGACCAATACCAGAAAAGTATTACTTAAGGTTATTTTTATATAATCACCTTTAAATATTTTGAGAAAAGTAGCTATTTACCTGTTGTGAGAGCTGTTTGCGCGCTAATTCATAAAGGTTAGTTAGCTTTCCAGAGAGTGAATTTGCAGATTTGAAACCAAATGAAAACAATATTATTTCAGCAATCATTTGATAATGGGGCACCATCATTGCCACTGGGCGAAACAGAGATTTCAAGTTACCTGGGAGCTCTACTCCACCTCCGTATCTGAAGAGGAAAAGAAAAACAAACAATAAAAACACCACTTCTCAATTTTTCAAATAAGGAATCACATACTTTTCCCCAAAATAATTATATTGGTGTTCTGTGTGACCTTTATCTGAAAATTAGTTTACAAGATAGTTTTTATTGTACCTTTCATCTTACAGAGCTTCCTGGTTTATCATATTTTCTTCCCGTTCCTCCTCCCACAATTGACCTCATATTAGTTCCCTCTGATTCCCTGGACTATTACAGCATTCAATCAGATATTTTTGAATCTGCTCAACCTCCACTCCCTGCAATCACTATTGTCTTATTCCTCCTGCCACTCTCATCAGCTTTTCTGCCTGGGTCCTCTTTGTGAAAAACTTCTGACCCTTTTTCCTTTCTCTCTGGGTATTCATGAAGTAAAAATATGTCAGTAGCTTAATGAATGTGAGATTATCCTTATCCATATGAACAGGTGCAGAGTGCAGCTGTTCATAAATGGTGTTGGGAGTGGAAGTGTTCAGAGGATGGTGGAGACAGATATATGGATAGATGCAAATGTCAAGCAACTCCATCTGTAGATAAGATTTAAGAAAATGATTTTTGTCTGTGTCTATTCCCACTAGATTTACTGATACTTACCTGGGATTCATGGTGATAAATACTGCACAAGACATATTGATACGAATTTCTTTTCCTTCCAGTACAAACCTAAAAGACATTACAGTATTCATCACTAGCACTGTTTTCTCTAGTCCAAAGTATGTTAAAACTATAAGTGAGTTTGGAAGCTTTATTAAGGCTGTGTTACATTTAAATGCAAACAGAGCACACTGGAAAAAACAATGGTGAGAGAAAAAAGAAGAAATAGAAGGCTCATGCTGAGCCAAAGTTGTCACCCCTGCTGGGATTCAGATGTATTTGATTATGTCCAAAGATGTTTCTGGGACCTGAGGCTGGAAGATACCTAGCTGAATGAGTTGACTTACATAGTAAAAGGAACCTGGGAGACACTTAGGGAATAAAAGAGCTCTGCCTGGAAGATATAGTAGAACACAGAATGGGGAACAGCACAGATATCCTGCTTCAGCATGGAACACAGCCTGTCTCCCAAGTGTCCCTAGCCCCAGTTTAAAAACTTTGGGATCACTATGAGATAGAATGCTTGGCATGAACATCAGTGTCTTACAATCAGCATCAGTGGTAGAGACAATGGGAGAAATCCTACAGTGATTTCTTGGACAGCTGATACCAAAGAGGGTGGTGAAAACAGGAAAACAATTGGGACAAAACCTGGGGAACTCTCTGGACATAAATGGGAAAAACTTTGCAGAGGCTGAGGTGTAGAAGAGTCAGTGAAATGTTACTGTGACCCCCCCACCCCCAACTATATCCACAGATTTATGAGTCCTGTAATACTAGCTTTAACAGTTTGAACAAAATCCATGAGAGGAAAGCCACAAGTTAGTATCCATTAGCTTGCATTAGAAATATTAGATTATAATACAATTTTATATGTCCATAAATCATGAGTACTAAAATTACCTAAAGAGAAAAAATTTTTGCTTTTATTACTAAACATTAGTAATACTAATAAATACTGTTATTACAGAGCTTTTCAATAAAAGCACATTAATTCAGAGTAATAAGACAAGAGGGCTCTTCAGGTATGTGGCCAGTATACCCACTTTGCTTTTTATCTCACTGGGCGTGGTGGCTCATGCCTGTAATTCCAGCACTTCGGGAGGCTGAGGCGGGCAGATCACACTGAGGTCAAGATTTTGAGACCAGCCTGGCCAACATGGTAAAACCCCACCTCTACTAAAAATACAAAAATTAGCCAGGTGTGGTGGCGCCACCTGTAATACCAGCATGACAATTGCTTGAACCCGGGAGGCAGAGGTTGCAGTAAGCCGAGATCATGCCACTGCACTCCAGCTTGGGCAACAGAGTGAGATGTATCCCTTAAAAAAAAATGTATGTGGAAACAAATACAAATAACCATCAGATAATATTATGAACACCTCTAGGCACACAAACTAGAAAATCTGGAAGAAATGGATAAATTCCTAAACACACACACCCTCCCAAGGCTGAACCAGAAAGAAGTTGAAGCCCTGAACAGACCAATAATGGACTCCAAAATTTAATCAGTAATAAGTAGCCTACCAACCAAAAAAAGCCCAGGACCGAACAGATTCACAGCCAAATTCTACCAGATATACAAAGAAGAGCTGGCTGGTACCATTCCTACTGAAAATATTCCAAAAATTGAGGAGGAGAGACTCCTCTGTAACTCACTCTATGGGAACAGCATCATCCTAACACTAAAACCTGGCAAAGACACAACAACAACAAGAAACTTCAGGCCAATATCCTTCATGAACATCAATGAAAGAATCCTCAACAAAATACTGGCAAATCGAATCTAGCAGCACATCAAAAACCTTATCCACCACGATCAACTAGGCTTTATGCCTGGGGTGCAAGGTTGGTTCAATATATGCAAATCAATAAATATATTCATTACATAAACAAAACTAAAGACAAAAAAATGATAATCTCAATAGATGCAGAAAAGGCTTTTGATATAATTCAACATCCTTCATGTTAAAAATTCTCAATAAACTAGGTATTGAAGGAACATACCTCAAAATAATGAGTCATTTATGACAAACTCACAGCCAACATCATACTGAATGGGCAAAAACTGGAAGCATTTCCCTTGAAAACTGACACAAGACAAGTATGCCCTCTCTCACCACTCCTATTCAACATAGTCTTGGAAGTCCTGGCCAAAGCAATCAGGCAAGAGAAAGAAATTAAGGGCATCCAAATAGGAAGAGAGGAAGTCGAACTATCCCTGTTTGCAGATGCCATGATTCTATATCTAGAAAAACCCATCATCATGGCCCAAAAGCTTCTTTCAGTGAAGTCTCAGGATACAAAATCAATGCACAAAAATCACTAGCATTCCTACACACCAACAACAGCCATGCCAAGAGCCAAATCAGGAACACAATCCCATTCACTGTTGCCACAAAAACAATAAAATACCTAGGAATACAGCTAACCAGGGAGATGAAAGATCTCTCCTAAGGAAAACTACAAAACACTGATCAAATGGAAAATGGAAAAACATTCCATTTTTATGGATAGGAAGAATCAATATTGCTAAAATGACCATACTGTCCAGTGCAATTTATAGATTCAATGCTGTTCCTATCAAATTACCAGTGACATTTTAATTCACAGAATTAGAAAAAAACTATTTTACAATTCATATGAAACCAAAATGAGTCTGAAAAGCCAAGGCAATCCTAACCAAAAAGAATAAGGCTGGAAGCATCACATTACCCAACTTCAAACTATATTACAATGCTACAGTTATTATCAAAACAGCATGGTACTGGTACAAAAAACAGGCACATAGACCAATGGAACAGAATAGAGAGCCCCAAAATAAGGCTGCACACATACAACCATCTGATCTTTGACAAACATGACAAACTCAATGGAGAAAAGACTCCCTATTCAACAAATGATGCAGAAGATTGAAACTGGGCCCCTTCCTTTCACCATATACAAAAATCAACTCAAGATGGATTAAAGACTTAAATGTAAAGCCCAAAACTATAAAAACCCTGGAAGACAACCTAGGCAGTACCATTTTGGACACAGGAATGGGCCAAGATTTCATGATGAAAACTTTCAATTGACAAAAGCAATTGCAACAAAAGCAAAAATTGACAAATGGTGTCTAGTTAAACTAAAGAGTTTCTGCAAAGCAAAAGAAACTATCAACAGAGTAAACAGACAACCCACAGAACGGAAGAAAATTTTTGCAAACTATGCATCTGACAAAGGCCTAATATCCAGAATCTATAAGCAACTTTAACAAATTTACAAGCAAAAACAAACAACTCTATTAAAAAGTGGGCAAAGGACATGAAGGGACACTTTTCAAAAGAAGACATATATGCAGGCAACAAGCATACAAAAAAGAAAGCTCAGGCTGGGCACAGTGACTCACGCCTGTAATCCCAGCACTTTGAGAGGCCAAGGAGGGCACATCACAAGGTCAGGAGTTTGAGACCAGCCTGACCAACATGGTGAAACCCCATCTCTACTAAAAATACAAAAATTAGCCGGGCATGCTGGCGCATGCCTGTAATCCCAGCTACTCAGGAGGCTGAGGCAGGAGAATTGCTTAAACCCGGGAGGCAGAGGCTGCAGTGAGCTGAGACTGTGCCATTGCACTCCAGCCTGGGCAACAGAGTGAGACTCCGACTCAAAAAAAAAAAAAAAAAGCTCAACATTACTGATCATTAGAGAAAAGCAAATCAAAACCACAATGAGATACTATCTCACATCAGTCAGAATGGCTATCACTAAAAAGTCAAAAAATAACAGGTGCTTGCAAGGTTGTAGAGAAAAAGGAACACTTATACACTGTTGGTGGGAGTGTAAATTAGTTCCATTATTGTGAGAGACAGTGTGGCAATTCCTCAAAGACCTAAAAACAGAACTAACATTTGACCCAGCAATCCCATTACTGGCTATAAACCGAAAGGAATACAAATTGTTCTATCATAATGACACAAGCCTGGGTATGTTCATTGCAGCATTATTCACAATAGCAAAGACATGGAATCAACACAAATGCTCACCCATGGTAGACTGGATAAAGAAAATGTGATATATATACACCATGGAATACTATGCAGCCATAAAAAAGAATGAGATCATGTCCTTTGCAGGAACATGGATGGAACTGGAGGCCATTATCCAAAGCAAATTAATGCAGTAGAAAACCAAATACCTCATGTTCTCACTTGTATGTGGGAGCTAAGTGACGAGAACACATGGACTTATAGTGAGGAACAACTGATACTAGGGCCTACTGGAGGGTGGAAGGTGGGAGGAGGGAGACAATCAGAAAAATTTACTAATGGGTACTAGTTCATACCTGGGTGATTAAATAATCTGTACAACAAATCCCCAGAATACCAGTTTACCTATATAACAAATCTGCACATGTGCCCCTGAACTTAAAAGAAAGGTTTAAAAAATGTGGAAATAAAAAAAGCAGCATTTGTTTGGGTTCTTCAAATGCAATATTCTAAGATAAAAAGATAATATGAAAATTTAAGCTGAAAAAAATTAAAATATATTTGCATCAGTGTCCTGGTAGCTCAGGAGACTGTTCCAAAGCTTGGGCAAGAATTTGGGTACTTCTAAGTTGGCCTGAAAGTTAGAGTTATAAATATATTCACATTATTTGCCAAGTAATGGAAACATTCAAGATAACTGCCATTCCTTTTGGTACGTGCTTTAAAAAAAAAACACCCCAAAGACCTAAACACTTATTGGGGAAAAATATTTAACAATAATTAACTAAACATTAAGTGTGTATCAGATTTCAATTCAAAAGGTATAAACACATTCGACAAATACCTGGCAGAATAGTTGTCTCTTGCAGCCTTAATTGTTAGGATCTGTGAGGCAATGACAGAGAGAACTTCCAAATCAATTAGATTGAATTCATCGAAACAACTCCATGCACCTGACTGAACTAGTCCAAAGAAAAATTTTCTCACTATCTTTAAAAAAAAAAAAAAAGATTGATTACTAAAATTATTATAATGGTGAGAAAATTTACTGGGATATTAATTTGTATGTGTTCTCCCCATGCTACCCAAACCAAGCAAAGGCCTTTTGCATTTCCCCCTCCTAGGCATTTTTATAGGGTTGAAAGCAGCAGCTGCTTAGATGCTAGACAAGTCAACTACTCTGCCCTTTGCTTCTAAAAGACCAAACACTCAGCAGAGCAAACTGATGCTCACAGGGATCGTGAAGACAGGGCCACAGCTTCTGACGGATTGCACAGAGATGCACCGGATCCCTCCCTGGACAGCCATTTCCCTCACACAGCTGCACCCTGGGGCAGAGTCTTCAGGACAACTTTCTGGCAGATGGGCGTAAAGTGTGTGAATCTGGGGGCTGCCTTTTCTGGATCAGGCAAAGATGCCTTATGGCTTAGTGGCGGGCAGCTGATGGGCAATGCAAAAGACTGAACCACAGGCCCAGATAAGGCAAGACTGCAGTGGGCCCAGCTAAAGCACGCAGCTGCTGCTGGGCTTCTGCCACTTGCCAGAGTGCAGGCCTAGGCTGGCCAGGTGCACCAGTGTTCTGTGAGAGGCTGCAAGTCTGGGATTGAAATCTATTGGTTTGTAAATGTTAGCAACTAAAACAAAGCAACAAAACAAACAAAAATATTGACAGGCCTAACTTCTGTGGGCTGAATGCAAGTTGAGGGGTGCCTGAACTCTATTGCTAGGTATGGCAAGGAGGAAAGGAAGTGGGAATCGGAATGAGTAAGTGAGAGCCTCAGACCGAGAAGGATGTAGAAGATTGTTCCTTCCACTAAGCAGCAGAAATCAGATCTTGTCTTAATTTAAAATTTTGGTATTTTGTTCATGGGACGTTTGGGGGCATTAATTTTGACTTTTAAAATATTGCATTAAATATTATTTATTTTAATTAGCAGGCTTTTTGGCCTCACTCATGTGGAGCCCTCATAGGCCCCACTAGTGGTTTCCAGGAAGGAGGCAAGAGAGTCTTATTTGGTAAGTATCTTAAAAATAATAATTGATCAACTTATTTATGTTGATATTTTTAATGTACTAAGTGAGCACAAATTGGAAATGCAGGATCTCAGAGGTAATATGCTTTGAACACAAATAAAATGACAACAATAAAATGTAGAATGTTTGGACTTAACATGCAAAACAAATTGCAGTATTTTGAAACTTTGAGTAGATTTGTAAGAGACATATTTCAGAATGTTATGTCAGATAATGTGCAAACGAAACAAGACTGACATAAACTTCTAATCATCATCTATATAAACACTCAAATATTTGTGTTAATCATAATCTTGTCTTAATGATTACCTTTTCAGTAAATAAATGTATGGGGTTAGGACTTAAAATAAATGTATGTTAATAAAGCAGTACTCTTTAATTGTTTTATATATTCATGTTCCATGTAAGTTTTTTTATTGAAAAGAATCCAACTGTTGAAAAAAGTTTGAAAACCACTGTCTTAAGGAGTAGTTCACCTGAATAAAAGCATCATATATGTTTAAAATTTCTATTACATTCTAGGTTTCTAGTCCATTAGTTTAAAAGAAGTAACAGCATTTAAAGTTCTGTTAATACTTGATGTTTGTCTCAGATAAATATTTTTCTTGTTCTTTTATTCTTCAATGAATTGTTTTATGTTTTATGTGTACAATATTTCTTCCTGACACATATGTTTAAGGTTTACCTTATAATCCAAATCCTCAAAACAGTTGAAGACCACACAATGTTTGCCTAAGGACTGGGAAACAAAAATATTTTAGTATCTTTCTTGAATTATGACACAAAATACTAATGTTAAAACTGCTAGAGTAATAAAATGTCTTTATGCTTTTGAGAAAAATTTGCAATATGGAGATGAATTAAAAATCAAATTTAGAGATTCACAAAACTCAATATAATAGCATAAATGTACATATACTGTTACAGTTCAGTTGATTAGTTTATAGAGCATTAAGGTCATGTTTTTACATAAATCTATGAATAAAAAACTATGAAAAAATTCTAGGTCACAAACTATATCCTTTGCTTTCATCAGTAACTACTACTGCTTTTCTCTGTCTTTCTCTCTCTCTGTCTCTTTCTGTCTCTCTCTGTCCCACTCTTTCGGTCTCACTTTCTCTCTCTCTCTCTTACACACACACACACACACACACACACACACACACACACACACACAATGATATTAATCATTCACATGTTAGTCAGTAAAGTAGTATTCTAACTAAATAAAAAGCATATGTTGGCTTATTGAGATTCTAAGCTCCAGCACACAATAGGCATTCAAAACATCATTGATGAATTAATTATATGTGAGTTAATGAATGTGCTTGTTAATGCAATGAACATCTTAATAGCAGGAATGGTGTAAATTTAAGATAACATCAAAGTTTGTGTGACAGAAAAAGAAAGAAAGTTTTTATTCTGGATACAGAAACCACTTACTTTTGCTAGATCTTTGACAGTCTCAGTTTTTCCTGTACCAGCTGGACCGGCAGGACAGCCTCCTAGATTCAAGTGTAGTGCTTCCATGAGAGTCAGCCAGCATCGGTCTGTGAGAGGCGTAATAACCAATCTTGAGGTACAGCCCAAGTACTCATAGCCATAAGTAAAGCTGGCATTTCCTTGAGACACATAGCACAACTTTTGTTTTTCATTCCATTTATATTGCAAATGTCTGAAAGCCAAATTTTAAATGTTCATATTATTTGGTTAAATTATTTTTATGTATTTTCACATGCAGAAAAAGAATCAAGATTAAAAATGGAGCATTGATTAAAAAAACAAATAGAAGTTAAAAAATTAAAATCAAATGAGAAGTGTGATATAAAACTCATCAATGACTGATCATATTAGGTATGAAATAGTAGAACTGAAGAATACAAACATGTGAACATGCTTCCCTCTGAGGCTAATGGCCTTGCTGAATCATGCTGCTTTGGTGTGATGTCAACCCAAATGGAGGATTTATATAAGAATCATCCCTCTGAAGTTTATTATGGTTTCCAATAAGACTGTGATTGAAGATGATGTTTATCATAATCTGGATCCTTATTATGAGTGTACTTAAGAGAAATGCTATTTGTTCTATGTATCAAAACAAATTGAACTTTGTAGAAATTGATTTGTATTTATATCATGAGCACTGTGAATTGTGTAGCTAACCATAAATGTTCACGTCTAGGAGGTTTTGAGTTACATTTATGAACTATTTGTAGCTTTGTGGTATGAATTCTTGACTCTATTTTATATCCCAGTTAGTGCTAACTCAATTCTCAAAATAAACACATTTGAGCACTATCAATGAAAAAGTATCAAACAATATTTTGTAAAGAATTTTATGGTTTTTTTTAAATATTAAAACATTGTCAAGCAAAAACTCATTCCTACACATTTTTAATTGTTTAGTGCTGTTTTGATTTTGAATTACAAGTGGAGGCAGGTACAATATCTTCTCAGAATTTAGTCATCAAAGCTCTTACACAGGCACTAGTTTTTGCCTTTGTTTGCCTTTATTCACTCATTCCACTCACTCTCAACATATGCTATCATGTAGTAGTGTGTATATCCTTGTGAGCCCTTTTAAATCCTTTCTGGAACAACAGGGAATATTATAAAGAAATCTGGAAAAGTGAGTAAATTTTTAAAATAAACTTAATTAAAAATAAAAGAAAAATTTAAAATTATAAGCTACTACCTTGCAAAAGTCTCAGATGAGAGAGCATATATCCACAAGAGAGAGAAAAGTATAACACTTGTGGAAGAAAATGTTTTTTTAAAGAAGAAATTTTGTTATCCTAAGAACCAGTATTTGTTTTATGATTCAAGTAGAGTGCTAAATCATTATTTTGATAGAAAATCAATTTCCAGAGCCTTTCCCTTTCCATTAGTGTTCCCTTAGAACACAGCTTCTCAAATTTTCTCAGTTCACTGCACCCTTAGTAACTCAGTAATTTTTTCATGATGACCCTAGACCAAAAGGAATATCTAATAGTTTCTTTTGTTAGTTTTAGGTCCAAAGCAGTTTAGAAAGTATTTTTGTCTTAATGATTTAGTAGGTTGCTTGAAACAAGGTACACAAATGAATTGAAAGAAAAAAAAATTTATTTCATTAATTTTTTAAAAAAATTAAATTAATTTATTTATTTGAGATGGAGTCTTGCTCTGTCACCCAGGCTGGAGTGCAGTGGCACAATCTCAGCTCACTGCAATCTCCACCTCCTGGGTTCAAGTGATTCTCCTGCCTTAGCCTCCTGAGTAACTGGGATTACAGGTGTGCACCATCACGGCCAGCTAATTTTTATTTTTAGTAGAGATGGGTTTTCACCATGTTGGCCAGACTGGTCTCCAACTCTGGACCTCAAGTGATCCACCCGGCCTCCCTCCCAAAGAGCTGGGATTACAGGTGTGAGCCACCATGCCTGGCCTTATTTCATTTTTAAATAACCAGTTACTTAATGAGATATGCCTATTGTGTACTGCACCACTTACCAAACCTTGGGATCAGATTGGATACTTGCAGTCGTGTTTGCTACATTGATTTTCATGGGATACTTGCTTTTTATGAGAGCAACTGCCAAAACCTAGCTTTGCAAGGATAAGAAGTCACTGAAAGGTATGTAACATGATCTGATGTTAAAACGGAACTATTTTGAGCTGCTAGTATGTTTGGTGTCTGATAGATGTTGTACATTGCTGTGATTCCCTCAAAAGGTTAAAATATCTTGCAGTGCCCTTGTGAATTCTCTATGGTGGCTTAGGGTACCTTGACACACAATTTGGGAACTGTAGCCCTAAACTCATAGACACTTACAGAGTCTTATTAGAATCTTCTCTTTTCTAGTTTACCTTTCTATATATGCTCTTCCTCTTTTTCATTCTCATTTTTAAAAAGAGTTAATAAAAACTAATAATGACACACTAGACTTTTTCCAGAGTAATGGTTCATTAATACAATATATCCTCTTTGGCAATTAAGAAAGTATACATTTATGCTTTAATGAACATGTGAGTATATATCAGATATAAAGTATTCAGATAAAATATAGTCAACAGTGGCCTCAGTTACATACTTAAGCCTCTGTCTGCTTCATTTTTCTAGAGTTTAAAGGAAACTGTCATACCTAAAATAAGGACTTTTATGCTAACTGCAGAATTTATGCTAACCGTACATTTATTATCAGAGCTTGATGCTCAATCTCTTCTCACTAAAGGTGAGAATGGCCCTAGTTTTCTATACTTTCATATTTTACTAATTGACTCCAGGTAGGAGGAAGGCAGTTTTGAGTTAGGGAGCTGGCTGGAAATGTTCTTCAGTTTGTTTCCCCTCAGTCTGTTCCAGAATTAACAGCACAGCGGAAAGAAGAGGCTGGAGGTAGAGCTCTGAAAGCCCATGGAAAGATACTGCCCTCTGTCTAGATGGAAATGGGAGAATGTAACTATCAAAAGGGCCTAATCAGGTCAGGAAGACAAAGCAGAAAGAAGTAAAAATGAGGTGGAGGGACAGCAGAAAAGAGAAAGAAGGAAAAGCAGTAGTAGGGTGCAGTAATGTCCCCTTATCTGCATGGAATATGTTTCAGGACCGCCCCCGCCCCCGCCCAAACAGAGGATACCTATAGTTCAAACCACATATAGTTCCAGACCCTCTATATACCATACTATGCCTTTTCCTATACATAAATAACTATAATAAAGCTTAATTTATAAATGAGGCACATTAAGAGATGAAAAACAATGACATAATAAAATAGAACAGTAGAAAAAGACACTCACATTCACATGTTATGTGAATGTGATCTGTCTCTCTAAATATCTTATTGTAATATACTCACTTATTTTTGGGCCACAATTGACCATAGTAACTGAAACTGGAAAGCAAAACTGCAGATAAAGGGGGACTAATATACTCAGATTGGTACAGTTTGCTTAGAATTTTGGTAAAGCCCCCAAAATTAAAACTCAAGTTTGACAAAGTGTGAGGTAGAGAATCAATTTACCTAAAGATATATTTGTGAGAAGTTATTGTATGTAGTTATAATTTAGATCCACCTACCTTGTCCACTCAAAATCCTCTGCATTGAAGATATTTTTAAGTAGTAAATTTATCACTATATCTCTGCAGTGAACATAAAGGATAAGCAATGCCCCTAGTATAGCTTTTGTTCGAGAGTTACTAGTATCCAGCACTACCAGGTCTGCAACCTCTTCTAGATGACATATCAGACCAGCGTGGACTTTTTCCAATTTTTCTCTTGAATAAGAACTCACAAAACTTTTAACACAATCATTATAAAACATGATCTGGCTCTGAAAAAGTAAGATAATGTTATATATATATATATATATCTCTCTCTATATATAATTGAAGCATAAATTTTATTCAAATTAAAATGGATGTTTTCATAAAGTTTATGTGGTGTGTATGTAAGTGTTTGTGTAAAAGACCTTACACATTTGTGTGTATTTGAGGGCTAAAGATTGAATTCTGATTGATGCTTATGGGGGCCTTATCCATTTGTACTTCCTAAGTCTTGTATTCTTAAATCTTCCTAACCCTTATACCAGCAACCTTAAGTAATAACCTGGGGACAGTAAAAATGGTGGAAAACTCCAAGATGATATATTAGTGCTGCTTTCTCTGCTGAACTCAGAAGTAATATACCTAGAACACAGTAAGTATGTAGTCACAGTTTTCAGAAAGTTTACAGACTTCTGTTATTTGGCCCATCTTTTGACACCCACTCTTGTCATACATAACGGAGATGTTTTAAGAAGTCTACTGGATTAAGGTCAGATTGACTCTGGAAGTTAAAAGAGGGGGATACATCAGGACAGCTTATAGGTTTCTGGTCTTTACATTGGGTAAATTGTGATTCCAGTAACTCACTAAGATAGTACCTATTGCAGGAAAAGCATGCTGTGGGCAAGGGGGCACAGTGAATTCATTCAGGGATATATTAAATTTGAAGTGCTCAAGAAACATAAGAGCTATCAAGATATGAATGTGGGAATAATTAGCATAAAGTTAACAGACAGAGTGAGATTTTTCCAGATCGAGATAGGAGCATACAGGATGAGAAACTTGTTATATCAACAGCATTCTTGGTTACATGCAACAGAAATGAACTGGCTTTCTTAAAGGATGTTGCAAGCTCATAATGAGCAGATCAAAAGGACGCTAGAGACTGAGGGTTAGAAAGTGGGCAGGACCAAGAGTCTGGGAAGACAAGAGGAATCACAGTCAAGGCCATGTCACAGCAGAGTCTGGTCAGATGCCAGTACTGCTGCCCTTGAGACATTTATTCAAGATTTGCAGCCTCAGGAGAGAACATCCAACAGGTGGAGACCCCTCCCTAGGCTACATCAGTGTAGGGTAAAGGAGGACTTGGTTCTGGCGAGAGAGATTGTGAACCAGTTTTTAATTACTGTTTGTTATTTATTTATAAAGGAATTTTTAATTACTATATCTTTATTAATTCCATGTTCAAATTCCTTCAGTGGCCAATGCATGCGGACATCTAATTATCCCCATTCTCCCATGTGTCTTTTTACTTCCATTCAGAGACAACTCCTAGTCATGTGACATACGTAGAAGTGCAAGAGAAAGGGGAGTTGTAAACTGCATCAATGGAAAATGAGCAGTAGGTAAGGCAGATGTGTGAAAAACTTTGGCAAAAGAACATTCAATGATTGAAGCTGAAGTCTATCATAAAGTATTTCTAGAAACAGAATACAGGCTGCTTATCATTAAGCATGTTTGGAAGACCAGGGATCCAGGAAACATCTTATCTTAGGAGAGCAGATTTGATTATTTGAATTCCTGTTAAACTACAGAAGTGTGCAGATTGATTCATTATAATTTTGTCACCTTTGTAAAGAACAGTTTGGGTAAGTTCCTCAGCTTAAGATCTGTGGATATTTTCAATATTCAGTCAAGTGGAGAACAAAAGGGACAAAGAAGATTTGATAATAATAACTTGTGTCCACAATCCAAGGTTATTTTAACAAAGACTTGAAAATTGTGAGTCAAGGCAAAGTAAAAGGATATGATGTTAATTTTAAATTGAATAGAGAACTACAAGTCAAGTATGCTTTAAAAATACTTGATTATGGAGGGTTAAGATGACTGATTAGAAGCAGCTGCAGTCCACGACACTCACGGAGAGGAATTAAAAGGGGCAAGTGAATTCAACACCTTTAACTGAAATATCCAGGTTCTCGCATCGGGAATGAATAGGCAAGCAGCTCCGATTCAAGGAGAGTGAGGAGAAGCAGTGGGGTTGGGGAGGGGGGACAACAGCTGAGCGGGGAATAGCATGGAGCCAAAGGAACCCCCACCCCCAGCCAGGGGAGGCAGTGAGTGACTGTGCAACCCTACCCGGGAAACCATGCTTTTCCCACGAATCTTTGCAACCTGTGGAGCAGGAGATCCCCTTGTAAGCCCATGCCACCAGGGCTGTGGGTCCAGTACACAGAGCTGTGTGGAGTCTGCAAAAGAGCCACTCAGGTGCACACAGTGACCCAGGAGTTTTGCATGCTCCAGCCCCAGGTTCCCCACCAAGGTGGAAAATCTGCCCATACATATCCATAGGAAGGGGACTGAATATAGGGAGCCAAGCAGCGTCCTTCTGTAGGCCTCACTTCCACGGCACCTCACAGGTTAAGACCCACTGGCTTGGAATCCCAGTCAGCTAATGGCAGAGGGCTGAAGTCCACCAGGGATAGGACTGAGATCCAATGGGGAGAGTGGCTGCCATCTCTGCGGTTGCAGCTGGCAGGCTGTGAAGAGTGCAGATGGTCCAGACAAGGAGGGGCCCCCCACAGTGCAATGCTGTGGCCTTGCCAGATTGGGGCCAGGCTGCTTCTTTAACCAGGGCCCTGACATACTACTTCTCACTGGGCAGGTCCTTGGTTCCACAGAGCTCTGATCTCTCCCTAGCAGAGAATTCCCAGGGGGAGGGGCAGCTGCCATATCCACAGTTCCCTAGTCTCAGCTGTGGAGATGAAGAGGGGCCCTCCCACAGTGCAGTACAGCTGCCTTGCCAGATCATGGCCAGACTGCTTCTTTAACTGGGGCCCAACTCACTCCTCCTCACTAGGGGGGTCTCCAGTTCTGTGGACAGAGATCTCTTCCCGGGAGGGAGATCCCCGGGTGAGGGGCAGCGCTATCTCTGAGGTTCTGTAAACTCAGCCATTCTACCTGGCAGGCTGCGGAAAATACAGGCGGTCTACAAAGAAGGGTCACCCCCTAGTGAAACACACCTGCTCTACCAAGAAGCAACCAGACTGCTTCATTGGGTGGGTTCCTGATCCTCTTTCTCCTGACTGGGTGACATCTTCCACTGGGGGGCCCTAGCCTCCACAGCAGCCCTATGGTAGAGTGGCCTGTTAAAAGAAAGACAAACAGAGGCTAGGCAGTGGCTCATGCCTGTAATCCCAGCACTCTGGGAGGCTGAGGTGGGTGGATCACCTGAGGTCAGGAGTTCAAGACCAGCCTGGCCAACATGGTGAAATGCTGTCTCTACTAAAAATACAAAAATTAGCCGGGTGTAGTGGTGCATGCCCGTAATCTCAGCTACTCAGGAGGCTGAGGCAGGAGAATGACTAGCACCTGGGAGATGGAGTTTGCAGTGAGCTGAGATTGCACCACTGCACTCAAGCCTGGGTGTCAGAGCAAGACTCTATCTTAAAACAAAACAAAACAAAACAAAACAGAAAACAACAACAACATCAACAAAAAAAGACCCCACAAAAACCCCACTCAAAGGTCAGCAACCTCAAAGATCAAAGGTAGATAAGCCCACAAAGATGAGAAGGAATAAATGCAAAAACACTGAAAACTCAAAAAGCCAGTGTGCTTCTCCTCTTCCAATTGATTTCAACACAACTGGGCTGAGGCTGAGATGGATGAATTGGCAGAAATAAGGCTTCAGAAGGTGGGTAATAACTAACTTCGCTGAGTTAAATGAGCATGTGCTAACCCAATATAAAGAAGCTAAGAATCATAATAACACAATGCAGGAGCTGATAGCCAGAATAGCCAATTTAGAGAGGGACATAACTGACCTAATGGAGCTGAAAAACACAAGAGAAATTCACAATGCAATCACAAGTATCAATAGCAGAATAGACCAAGTGGAGGAAAGAATCTCAGAGCTTGAAGACTATCTTTCTGAAATAAGAGAGGTAGAAAATAATAATGAAAAAAGAATGATAAGGAATGAACAAAACCTCTGAGAATTATGGGATTATGGAAAGAGAACGAACCTACGACTGACTGGGGTACCTGAAACAGATGGGAAGAATGGAACCAAGTTGGAAAACGTACTTCAGCATATCATCCAGGAGAACTTCCCCAACCTAGCAAGACAGGCCAACATTCAAATTCAGAAACTGCAGAGAACCCCAGTAAGATACTCCATGAGAACATCAACTCTGAGACACATAATCATGAGATTCTCCATGGTCAAAATGAAAGAAAAAATTAAGGCAACCAGAGAGAAAAGCTAGGTCACCTACAAGGGAAAACCCATCAGACTAATAGTGGACCTCTCATTGGAAACCCTGCAAGCCAGAAGAGATTGGGGGCCAATATTCAACTTCTTAAAGAAAAGAATTTCCAGTCCAGAATTTCATATCCGGCCAAACTAAGCTTCATAAGCAAAGGTGAAAGAAGATCCTTTTCAGAAAAGCAAATGCTCAGGGAATTCATCATCACCAGGTCCGCCTTGCAAGAGCTCCTGAAAGAAGCACTAAATATTGAAAGAAAAAACGATTATCAGCTGCTACAAAACACACTGATGTACACAGACTAGTGACACTATGAAGCAACCACACAAACAAGTCTGCAAAATAACTAGCTAGCATCATGATGTCAGGATACAATTTACACATAACAATACTAACCTTAAATGTAAATAGGCTAAATGCCCCCAATTAAAAGACACAGAATGACAAGCTGGATAAAGAGTCAAGCCTCATCAGTATACTGTCCTCAAGAGCCCCATCTCACGTGCAAAGACACACATAGGCTCAAAATAAAGGGATAAGGGAAAATTTACCAAGCAAATGGAAAACAGAAAAAAGCAGGAGTAGCAACCCTAGTTTCTAAAAAGCAGACTTTAAACCAACAAAGATAAAAAAAGACAAAGAAGGTCATTACATAATGGTGAGGGGTTCAATTCAACAAGTGATAACTACCCTAAATATATATGCACCCAAAACAGGAGGACCCAGCTTCAGAAAGCAAGTTCTTAGAGACCTACAAAGAGATTTAGTCTCCCACACAATAATAGTGGGAGACTTTAACATCCCTCTGACAATATTAGACAGATCACTGAGACAGAAAATAAACAAAGATATTTAGAACCTGAACTTGACTAAATGGACCTAATAGACATATATAGAACTCTTTTCCCCAAAACATCAGAATATAGACTCTTCTCATAGCCACACAACACTTACTTTAAAATTGGTCACATAATAGGATCACATAATAGAAAGTGATCACACTCCTCTGCAAATGCAGAAGACCTGAAATCATAATGGTCTCTCAGACCACAGTACAATCAAATTAGAACTCAAGATTAAGAAATCCACTCAAAACCATACAACTACATAGAAATTGAACAACCTGCTCCTGAATGACTCTTGGGTAAATAATAAAATAAAGGCAAAAATTAAGAAGTTCTTTCGAACTCATGAGAACAAAGAGACAACATACCAGAATCTCTGGGACACAGCTAAAGCAGTGTTAAGAGGGAAATTTACAGCACTAAATGCCCTCATCAGAAAGCTAGAAAGACCTCAAGTTAACAACCTAACATCTCAACTAAAAGGACTAGAGAACCAAGAGCGAACAAACCCCAAAGCTAGCAGAAGACAAGAAATAACCAAGATCAGAGTTGAAGGAGATAGAGACATGGGAAACCCTTTAAAAAATTAGCAAATCCAGGAGCTGTTAAAAAAAAATAGATATACCATTTGCTAGGCTAATAAAGATGAAAAGACAGAAGAATCAAATAAACACAATAAGATTTGATAAGGGGGATATCATCACTGACCCCACAGAAATACAAACAAGAAATAGACAATTTCCTGGACAAATACACCCTCCCAAGACTGAACCAGGAAAAAATCAAATCCCTGAATAGACCAATAATGAGTTGTGAAATTGAAGCAGTAATAAATAGGCTACCAACCAAAAAAATCCCAAGACCAGATGGATTCACATCTGAATACTATCAGAGGTACAAAGAGAAGCTGGTACTATTTCTACTGAAACCATTCCAAAAAATTGAAGAGGAAGGACTCTTTCCTAACTCATTCTATGAGGCCAGCATCATCCTGATAACAAAACCTGGCAGAGATACAACAAAAAAAGAAAACTTCAGGTCAATATCCCTGAAGAACACTGATGCAAAAATCCTCAATAAAATACTGGCAAACCAAATCCAGCAGCACATCAAAAACCTTATTCACCACAAACAAGTTGGCTTTATACCCAGAATGCAAGGTTGGTTCAACATATGCAAATCAATAAATGTCATTCATCACATAAAGAGAACTAAAGACAAAAACTACGTTATCTCAATAGATACAGAAAAGGCCTTTGCAAAAATTCAACATCTCTTCATGTTAAAAACTCTCAATAAATTAGGTATTAGAGGAACATTCCTCAAAATAATAAGAGTTATATATGACAAAGCCACAGCCAATATCATACTAAGTGGGCAAAAGCTGGAAGCATTCCCTTTGAAAACTGGCATAAAACAAGGATGCCCTCTCTCACCACTCCTATTCAACATAGTATTCGAAGTTCCAGCCAGGGCAATCAGGCAAGAAGAAGAAATAAAGGGTATTCAAATAGGAAGAGAGGAAGTCAAATTATCTTTGTTTGCACATGGCATGATCCTCTATCTAGAAAACCCCATCATCTTAGCCCAAAAGCTTCTTAAGCTGATAAGCAACTTCAGCAAAGTCTCAGGATAAAAAATCAATGTGCCAAAATTGCTAGCATTCCTATATATACCACCAAGCAAGCAGAGAGCCAAATCATGAATGAACTCTCATTCACAATTGCTACAAAAAGAATAAAATACCTAGGAATTACAGCTAACAAGGGAAATGACCTCTTCAAGGAGAACTACAAACCACTGCTCAGGGAAATCAGAGAGGATACAAACAAATGGAGAAACATTCCATGCTCATGGATATGAAGAATCAGTATCATAAAAACGGCCATACTGCCCAAAGTAATTTATAGATTCAATGCTATTCCCATTAAACTACCACTGACATTCTCCATAGAATTAGAAAAACTACTTTAAAATTCATATGGAACCAAAAAAGAGCCCAAATAGCCAAGTCAATACTAAGCAAAAAGAACGAATCTGGAGGCATCACACTACCTGACTTCAAACTATACTACAAGGCTACAGTGACCAAAACAGCATGGTGCTGGTACAAAAACAGACACATAGACCAATGTAACAGAACAGAGAACCCAGAAATAGAACCTCGCACCTACAGCCATTTGATCTTCCACAAACATGATCAAAACAAGCAACGGGGAAAGGATTTCCTGTTTAAGAAATGGTGCTGGGAGAATGGCTAGCCATATCTAGAAAAGTGAAAGTGGAACCCTTCCTTACACCATATACAAAAATTAACTCAAGATGGAATAAAGGCTTAAATCTAAAAACCAAAACTATAAAAACCCTAGAAGAAAATCTAGGCAATACCAGTCAGGATATAGGCATGGGCAAAGACTTCATGAAAAAAATTCCAAAAGCAATTGCAACAAAAGCAAAAATTGACAAATGAGATCTAACTGAACTAAAGAGCTTCTGCACAGCACAGCAAAAGAAACTATCATCAGAGTGAACAAACAACCTACAGAATGGGAGAAAATTTTTGCAATCTCTCCATCTAACAAAGGGCTAATATCCAGAATTTACAAGGAACTTAAACACATTTACGAGAGAAAAAAAACTCCATTAAAAAGTGGGCAAAGGACATGAACAGATACTTCTCAAAAAAAAGACATACATGCGCCCAACAAACATTTGAAAAAAACCTCAACATTACTAATCGTTAGAGAAATGCAAATCAAAACTACAATGAGATACCATCTCACGCTAATCAGAATGGCTATTGTTAAAAAGTCAAAAAATAGATGCTGGTGAGGTTGTGGAGAAAAGGGAACATTTATATGCTGCTACACTGCTGGTGGGAGTGTAAATCAGTTTAACATTGTGGAAGATAGTGTGGCGATTCCTCAAAGACCTAGAGGCAGAAATACCATTTGATCCAGCGATCCCATTACTGGGTACATACTCAAAAAATATAAATCATTCTATTATAAAGATACATGCACACATGTATGTTCATTGAAGCACTATTCACAATAGCAAAGACATGGAATCAACAAAAATGCTCATCAATAATAGAGTGGATAAAGAAAATGTGGTACATATACATCATGGAATACTACAAAGCCATAAAAAGAATGAGATCATGTCCTTTGCAGGGACATGGATGGATCTGGGAGCCGTTATCCTCAGCAAATTAATGCAGGAACAGAAAACCAAACACGATATTTTCTCACTTATAAATGGGAGCTGAATGATGAGAACACACAGACACATGGGGTGGGGGGTGGCAGGAACAACACACATTGGGGCCTGTTGTGGGGGCAGAGGGAGGGAAAGCATCAGGAAGAACAGCTAATGGGTGCTGGGCTTAATACCTAGGTGACGGGATGATCTGTGCAGCAAACCAGCATGGCACACCTTTACCTATGTAACAAACCTGAACATCCTGCACATGTACCCCTGAACTTAAAATAAAAGTTGATGAAAAAAAACAACAACAACTTGATAATGGTACCTCCTGGCAATATGTCTTCTATCTTCATCACTCCAGAAAACCACTGTTGACAGATATAATATAGTTTACAGATCTCTGTAGAGTCTTTAAAAATGATGACCACTCACTTTTTTAAATGATTACTCAGTTTTTCTGGAGAAAAATCAAAGAAACAAACAAAAACCTACCTTTCTTCCTCTTTAGCTTCTTCCATGGAAACTCTTATAAATTTCTTTTCTGTTTTGGCCACTCTTTTTCAGTCCTTTTCTTTTGCCTATTCCTTAGCTGTTCATGTTTCTTGGAGTCTTTCCTTGTCCCTCTCTCTTATTCTACACATGCTGTTAGGGGAAATTTTATCACTCCCCTGGCTCCAACCACACTTCTCAAAAGAACTGCCAATTTTTGTTTTATTGACATCACAACTTCCTAGTTTTCCCTCTCTCTTATGAGACCCAGAAAAACAATAATTAGCTCTAGCAAATATGCATGTAGTAGGCAGAATAATGGCTCTCTACAAAGATATTCATTTCCTAATTCCCAGAACCTGTGAATATGTCACCTTAAATGGCAAAAAGGACTTTTCAGATGGAATTGAATTAAGAAAATTGAGCTAGAGAGATTATTCTGGATTATCTGGGTGGGTCAAATGTATCCAGAAAACACATGTAATCATAAAACTGGGTAGCTTTTTCTGCCTGTGAGCAGAGGGAGCTAGGACTACTGAAGAATAGTCAGAAAGATGCACATTGCTGACTTTGAAAATGGAGGAATGGGCTGTGAGCCAAGGAATGCCAATGGCCTCCAGAAGCTGAAAAGGCAAACAAACAGATTTTCCCCAAGAGCCTCTAGAAAGGAACACAGCTTTGCTGACACCTTGATCTTAGCCCACAGAGACCTGTGGGTTGGCCTTCTAACCTACTGAATTGTAAAATAATAAAGCTGTGTTGTTTTAAGGCACCAAGTTTTTAGTAACTTTTTAATAACAGCAGTAGAAAACTAATGCAATGCAATATAGTGACATCTTTAAGAAAATAGTTCTACTTTCATTCAAAATTATAAAGATTTTCAAAACTATAGTGAAGTTGAAGGAATTATACAATGAATACTTATATATTCACCACCTACATTCTACAATTAACTTTTTGCTATATTTGCCATGAATCTATACATCTACCCATCTTATGCATTTCAAAGTAAGCTACAGACACCAGTACCCTTCATAATGATTTATTTTCCAAATCATTTCTTTCTTGGCAATGTAGCCACAAACTAAATACTTATACAGGCAAACCTTGTTGTATTGTGCTTCATTTTATTGTACTTCACAGATATTGCATTTTTTCCTTTTTTTTATTTTATTTTATTATTATTATTATTATACTTTAAGTTTTAGGGTACATGTGCACAATGTGCAGGTTAGTTACATATGTATACATGTGCCATGCTGGTGTGCTGCACCCATTAACTCGTCATTTAGCATCAGGTATATCTCCTAATGCTATCCCTCCCCCCTCCGCCCACCCCACAACAGTCCCCAGAGTGTGATGTTCCCCTTCCTGTGTCCATGTGTTCTCATTGTTCAATTCCCATCTATGAGTGAGAACAGGCAGTGTTTGGTTTTTTATCCTTGCAATATTTTACTGAGAATGATGATTTCCAATTTTCATCCATGTCCCTACAAAGGGCATGAACTCATCATTTTTTATGCCTGCATAGTATTCCATGGTGTATATGTGCCACATTTTCTTAATTCGGTCTATCATTGTTGGACATTTGGGTTGGTTCCAAGTCTTTGCCATTGTGACTAGTGCCACAATAAACATACGTGTGCATGTGTCTTTATAGCAGCATGATTTATAGTCCTTTGGGTATATACCCAGTAATGGGATGGCTGGGTCAAATGGTATTTCTAGTTCGAGATCTCTGAGGAATTGCCACACTGACTTCCACAATGATTGAACTAGTTTACAGTCCCACCAAGTGTAAAAGTGTTCCTATTTCTCCACATCCTCTCCAGCACCTGTTGTTTCCTGACTTTTTAATGATTGCCATTCTAACTGGTGTGAGATGGTATCTCATTGTGGTTTTGATTTGCATTTCTCTGATGATCAGTGATGGTGAGCATTTTTTCATGTGTCTTTTGGCTGCATAAATGTCTTCTTTTGAGAAGTGTCTGTTCATATCGTTTGCCCACTTTTTGATGGGGTTGTTTTTTTTTTCTTGTAAATTTGTTTGAGTTCATTGTAGATTCTGGATATTAGCCCTTTGTCAGATGAGTAGGTTGCAAAAATTTTCTCCCATTTTGTGGGTTGCCTATTCACTCTGATGGTAGTTTCTTTTGCTGTGCAGAAGCTCTTTAGTTTAATTAGATTCCATTTGTCAATTTTGGCTTTGGTTGCCATTGCTTTTGTTGTTTTAGACATGAAGTCCTTGCCCATGCCTATGTCCTGAATGGTAATGCCTAGGTTTTCTTCTAGGGTTTTTATGGTTTTAGGTCTAACGTTTAAGTCCTTAATCCATCTTGGATTAATTTTTGTATAAGGTGTAAGGAAGGGATCCAGTTTCAGCTTTCTACATATGGCTAGCCAGTTTTCCCAGCACCATTTATTAAATAGGGAATCCTTTCCACATTGCTTGTTTTTCTCAGGTTTGTCAAAGATCAGATGGTTGTAGATATGCGGCGTTATTTCTGAGGGCTCTGTTCTGTTCCATTGATCTATATCTCTGTTTTGGTACCAGTACCATGCTGTTTTGGTTACTGTAGCCTTGTAGTATAGTTTGAAGTCAGGTAGCGTGATGCCTCCAGCTTTGTTCTTTTGGCTTAGGATTGACTTTGTGATGCGGGCTCTTTTTCGGTTCCATATGAACTTTAAAGTAGTTTTTTCCAATTCTGTGAAGAAAGTCACTGGTAGCTTGATGGGGATGGCATTGAATCTATAAATTACCTTGGGCAGTATGGCCATTTTCATGATATTGATTCTTCCTATCCATGAGCATGGAATGTTCTTCCATTTGTTTGTATCCTCTTTTATTTCATTGAGCAGTGGTTTGTAGTTCTCCTTGAAGAGGTCCTTCACATCCCTTGTAAGTTGGATTCCTAGGTATTTTATTCTCTTTGAAGCAATTGTGAATGGGAGTTCACTCATGATTTGGCTCTCTGTTTGTCTGTTATTGGTGTATAAGAATGCTTGTGATTTTTGTGCATTGATTTTTTTTTTTTATTATACTTTAAGTTTTAGGGTACATGTGCACATTGTGCAGGTTAGTTACATACGTATACATGTGCCATGCTGGTGCGCTGCACCCACTAACTCGTCATCTAGCATTAGGTATATCTCCCAATGCTATCCCTCCCCCCTCCCCCCTCCCCACCACAGTCCCCAGAGTATGATATTCCCCTTCCTGTGTCCATGTGATCTCATTGTTCAATTCCCACCTATGAGTGAGAATATGCGGTGTTTGGTTTTTTGTTCTTGCGATAGTTTACTGAGAATGATGGTTTCCAATTTCATCCATGTCCCTACAAAGGATATGAAGTCATCATTTTTTATGGCTGCATAGTATTCCATGGTGTATATGTGCCACATTTTCTTAATCCAGTCTATCATTGTTGGACATTTGGGTTGGTTCCAAGTCTTTGCTATTGTGAATAATGCCGCAATAAACATACGTGTGCATGTGTCTTTATCGCAGCATGATTTATAGTCATTTGGGTATATACCCAGTAATGGGATGGCTGGGTCAAATGGTATTTCTAGTTCTAGATCCCTGAGGAATCGCCACACTGACTTCCACAATGGTTGAACTAGTTTACAGTCCCACCAACAGTGTAAAAGTGTTCCTATTTCTCCACATCCTCTCCAGCACCTGTTGTTTCCTGACTTTTGGATGATTGCCATTCTAACTGGTGTGAGATGATATCTCATAGTGGTTTTGATTTGCATTTCTCTGATGGCCAGTGATGATGAGCATTTTTTCATGTGTTTTTTGGCTGCATAAATGTCTTCTTTTGAGAAGTGCCTGTTCATGTCCTTCGCCCACTTTTTGATGGGGTTGTTTGTTTTTTTCTTGTAAATTTGTTTGAGTTCACTGTAGATTCTGGATATTAGCCCTTTGTCAGATGAGTAGGTTGCGAAAATTTTCTCCCATGTTGTAGGTTGCCTATTCACTCTGATGGTAGTTTCTTTTGCTGTGCAGAAGCTCTTTAGTTTAATTAGATCCCATTTGTCAATTTTGGCTTTTGTTGCCATTGCTTTTGGTGTTTTGGACATGAAGTCCTTGCCCACGCCTATGTCCTGAATGGTAATGCCTAGGTTTTCTTCTAGGGTTTTTATGGTTTTAGGTCTAACGTTTAAATCTTTAATCCATCTTGAATTGATTTTTGTATAAGGTGTAAGGAAGGGATCCAGTTTCAGCTTTCTACATATGGCTAGCCAGTTTTCCCAGCACCATTTATTAAATAGGGAATCCTTTCCCCATTGCTTGTTTTTCTCAGGTTTGTCAAAGATCAGATAGTTGTAGGTAAGCGGCATTATTTCTGAGGGCTCTGTTCTGTTCCATTGATCTATATTTCTGTTTTGGTACCAGTACCATGCTGTTTTGGTTACTGTAGCCTCGTAGTATAGTTTGAAGTCAGGTAGTGTGATGCCTCCAGCTTTGTTCTTTTGGCTTAGGATTGACTTGGCGATGCGGGTTCTCTTTTGGCTCCATATGAACTTTAAAGTAGTTTTTTCCAATTCTGTGAAGAAAGTCATTGGTAGCTTGATGGGGATGGCATTGAATCTGTAAATTACCTTGGGCAGTATGGCCATTTTCACGATATTGATTCTTCCTACCCATGAGCAAGGAATGTTCTTCCATTTGTTTGTATCCTCTTTTATTTCCTTGAGCAGTGGTTTGTAGTTCTCCTTGAAGAGGTGCTTCACATCCCTTGTAAGTTGGATTCCTAGGTATTTTATTCTCTTTGAAGCAATTGTGAATGGGAGTTCACTCATGATTTGGCTCTCTGTTTGTCTGTTGTTGGTGTATAAGAATGCTTGTGATTTTTGTACATTGATTTTGTATCCTGAGACTTTGCTGAAGTTGCTTATCAGCTTAAGGAGATTTTGGGCTGAGACGATGGGGTTTTCTAGATAAACAATCATGTCGTCTGCAAACAGGGACAATTTGACTTCCTCTTTTCCTAATTGAATACCCTTTATTTCCTTCTCCTGCCTGATTGCCCTGGCCAGAACTTCCAACACTATGTTGAATAGGAGCGGTGAGAGAGGGCATCCCTGTCTTGTGCCAGTTTTCAAAGGGAATGCTTCCAGGTTTTGCCCATTCAGTACGATATTGGCTGTGGGTTTGTCATAGATAGGCTCTTATTATTTTGAGATACGTCCCATCAATACTTAATTTATTGAGAGTTTTTAGCATGAAGGGTTGTTGAATTTTGTCAAAGGCCTTTTCTGCATCTATTGAGATAATCATGTGGTTTTTGTCTTTGGTTCTGTTTATATGCTGGATTACATTTATTGATTTGCGTATATTGAACCAGCCTTGCATCCCAGGCATGAAGCCCACTTGATCATGGTGGAGAAGCTTTTTGATGTGCTGCTGGATTCGGTTTGCCAGTATTTTATTGAGGATTTTTGCATTGATGTTCATCAAGGATATTGGTCTAAAATTCTCTTTTTTGGTTGTGTCTCTGCCCAGCTTTGGTATCAGGATGATGCTGGCCTCATAAAATGAGTTAGGGAGGATTCCTTCTTTTTGTATTGATTGGAATAGTTTCAGAAGGAATGCAGGCCAACATTCAGATTCAGGAAACACAGAGAACACCACAAAGATACTCCTCAAGAAGAGCAACTCCAAGACACAATTGTCAGATTCACCAAAGTTGAAATGAAGGAAAAAATGTTAAGGACAGCCAGAGAGAAACGTCGGGTTACCCACAAAGGGAAGCCCATTAGACTAACAGCGGAGTTCTCGGCAGAAACTCTGCAAGCCAGAAGAGAGTGGGGGCCAATATTCAACATTCTTAAAGAAAAGAATTTTCAACCCAGAATTTCATATCCAGCCAGACTAAGTTTCATAAGTGAAAGAGAAATAAAATCCTTTACAGACAAGCAAATGCTGAGAGATTTTGTCACCACCAGGCCTGCCCTAAAAGAGCTCCTGAAGGAAGCACTAAACATGGAAAGGAACAACTGTTACCAGCCGCTGCAAAATCATGCCAAAATGTAAAGACCATCGAGACTAGGAAGAAACTGCATCAACTAAGGAGCAAAATAACCAGCTAACATCATAATGACAGGATCAAATTCACACATAACAATATTGACTTTAAATGTAAATGGACTAAACGCTCCAATTAAAAGACAGACTGGCAAATTGGATAAAGAGTCAAGAACCATCAGTGTGCTGTATTCAGGAAACCCATCTCACGTGCAGAGACACATATAGGCTCAAAATAAAAGGATGGAGGAAGATATACCAAGCAAATGGAAAACAAAAAAAGGCAGGGGTTGCAATCTTAGTCTCTGATAAAACAGACTTTAAACCAACAAAGATCAAAAGAGACAAAGAAGGCCATTACATAATGGTAAAGGGATCAATTCAACAAGAAGAGCTAACTATCCTAAATATATATGCACCCAATACAGGAGCACCCAGATTCATAAAGCAAGTCCTGAGTGACCTACAAAGAGACTTAGACTCCCACACAATAATAATGGGAGACTTTAACACCCCACTGTCAACATTAGACAGATCAACGAGACACAAAGTTAACAAGGATATCCAGGAATTGAACTCAGCTCTGCACCAAGTGGACCTAATAGACATCTACAGAACTCTCCACCCCAAATCAACAGAATATATATTTTTTTCAGCACCACACCACACCTGTTCCAAAATTGACCACATAGTTGGAAGTAAAGCTCTCCTCAGCAAATGTAAAAGAACAGAAATTATAACAAACTGTCTCTCAGACCACAGTGCAATCAAACTAGAACTCAGGATTAAGAAACTCACTCAAAACCGCTCAACTACATGGAAACTGAACAACCTGCTCCTGAATGACTACTGGGTACATAACGAAATGAAGGCAGAAATAAAGATGTTCTTTGAAACCAATGAGAACAAAGACACAACATACCAGAATCTCTGGGACACATTCAAAGCAGTGTGTAGAGGGAAATTTATAGCATTAAATGCCCACAAGAGAAAGCAGGAAAGATCCAAAATTGACACCCTAACATCATAATTAAAAGAACTAGAAAAGCAAGAGCAAACACATTCAAAAGCTTGCAGAAGGGAAGAAATACCTAAAATCAGAGCAGAACTGTAGTAAAGAGAGACATAAAAAACCCTTCAAAAAATTAATGAATCCAGGAGCTGGTTTTTTGAAAGGATCAACAAAATTGATAGACCGCTAGCAAGACTAATAAAGAAAAAAAGAGAGAAGAATCAAATAGAAGCAATAAAAAATGATAAAGGGGATATCACCACCAATCCCACAGAAATACAAACTACCATCAGAGAATACTACAAACAGCTCTATGCAAATAAACTAGAAAATCTAGAAGAAATGGATAAATTCCTCGACACATACACTCTTCCAAGACTAAACCAGGAAGAAGTTGAATCTCTGAATAGACCAAGAACAGGATCTGAAATTGTGGCAATAATCAACAGCTTACCAACCAAAAGGAGTCCAGGACCAGATGGATTCACAGCCGAATTCTACCAGAGGTACAAGGAGGAACTGCATTTTTTTCAAATTGAAGATTTGTGGCAACCCTGCATTGAGCAAGTCTATCAGTGTCATTTTTTCCAATAGTATGTGTTCACTCCATGTCTCTGTGTCACATTTTCGTAATTCTCAGAATATTTCCAACCTTTTCATTATTATATCTGTTATGGTGATCTGCAATTAATGATCTTGGATGTTACTATTGTAATTGTTTGGGAGGACAACAAATGATGCCCATGCAAGACAGCAAACTTAATTGATAAATGCTGTTTGTGTCTTATCTTCTTCACCAAATAGCCATTCCCCCATCTCTCTCCTTCTTCTTCAGTCTCCCTAATCCCTGAGACACAATAATGTTGAATTTAGGCCAACTAATAACCTTACAATGGTCTCTAAGTGTTCAAGTAAAAAGAACTGTTGCACATCCTTCTCTTAAAATTAAAAGCTAGAGATGATTAAGCTTAATAAGGAAGACATGCCAAAAGCCAAAACAGGCTGAAAGCTAGGCCTCTTCTGCCAAACAGTCAAGTTGTGGATGCAAAGGAAAAAAATTCTTGAAGAAAATTAAAAGTGCTACTCCTGTGAACACACTAATGGTAAGAAAGCAAAACAGCCTTACTGCTGTTTTGGAGAAAATTTTAGTGGTCTGGATAGAAGATCAAACCAGCCATAACATTTCCTTAAGAAAAAGACTAATCCAGAGCAAGGCTCTAACTCTTTTCAATTCTGTGAAGACTGAGAGAGATAAGGAATGCTACAGAAGAAAAGTTGGAAGCTAGCAGAAGTTGGCTCATGAGATTTAAGGAAAGAAGCTGTCTCAGTAACGTAAAAGTGCAAAGGTAAGTAGCAAGTGCTGATGTGGAAGCTGCAGTAAGTTATCCAGAAGAACTAGGTTAACATAATTGATGAAAGTGGATACACTGAACAACAGATTTTCAAGGTAGATGAGATAGCCTTCTGTTGGAAGAAGAGGCCATCCAAGACTTTTGTAGTTGGAGAGAAGTCAATACCTGGCTTCAAAGCTTCAAATGACAGGCTGATTCTCTTGTTAGAGGCTAATGCAACCTGTGACTCTAAATTGAAGCCAATGCTCACTTACCGTTTTGAAAATCCTAGGACCCTTAAAAATTATGTATGCTTAATCTACTCTGCCCCTGCTCTACAAATGGAACAACAAGGCCTGGATGACAGCACACCTGTTTTCAGCATGGTTTACTGAATATTTTAAGCCCACTGTTGGGACCTACTGTTAAGAAAAAAAGATTCCTTTCAAAATATTACTGCTCACTAACAACACATCCAGTCACCCAAGAGTTCTGATGGAGATGTACAAGGAGATTAATGTTGTTTTCATGCCTGATAACAAAACATCCATTCTGCAGCCCATGGGTCAACGAGTACTTTTGACTTTCAAGGCTTATTATTTAAGAAATACATTTCATAAGGCTATAGCTTCCATAGATAGTGATTCCTCTGATGGATCTAGGCAAAGTAAATAGAAAACCTTCTGGAAAGGATTCACCATCCTAGATGCCATTAAGAATATTCATATTCATGGAAGAAGGTCAAAATAGCCACATTAATGGGACTTTGAAAGAAGTTGATTTCAACTCTCATGGACGACTTTAAGGGGTTCAAGACTTCAGTGGAAGTAACTGTAGATGTGGTGGAAATAGCAAGAGAACTAGAATTAAAAGTGGAGCCTGAAGATGTGACGGAATTTGCTGCAATCTCATGAAAAAACTTGAATGGAAGACAAGTTGCCTCTTATGGATGAGCAAAGAAAGTTGTTTCTTGAGATGGAATCTACTCCTGATGAAGTTGCTGTGAACATTATTGAAATGACAAAAAAGGATTTAGTATATTACATAAACTTAGTTGATAAAGCAGCGGCAGAGTTTGAGAGAATTGACTCCAATTTTGAAAGAATTTCCATTGTGGGCAAAGTGCTAGCAGAAAGCATCGCACGCTACAAAGAAATCTTTTGGGAAAGGAAGAGTCAAGCCATGTGGCAAACTTCATTGTTATCTAATTTTAAGAAATTGCCACAGCCATCCTAACCTTCAGCAACCACCACCCTGATCGGTCAGCAACCATCAAAATCTAGGAAATACCCTCCACCAGCAACAATATTATGACTTGCTGAAGGCTCAGATGATTGTTAGCATTTTTTAGTAATAAAGTATTTTTAATTAAGGCATGCACATTTTTTAGACAGAACTCTATTGTACAGTTAACAGACTACAGGAGGCCAGGCATGGTGGCTCACTCCTGTAATCCTAGCACTTTGGGAGGCTGAGGTGGGCAGATCACCTGAGGTCAGGAGTTCAAGACCAGCCTGGCCAACATTACAAAACCCCATCTCTACTAAAAATACAAAAATTAGCCAGGCATGGTGGTGCACACCTGTAGTCCCAGCTACTCAGGAGGCTGAGGCAGCAGAATCACTTGAACCTGGGAGGCGGAGGCTGCAGTGAGCTGAGATTGTACCACTGCACTCCAGCCTGGGTGACAGAAAAAAAAAAAGACGACAGGATAGTGTAAACATAACTGTTATAGGCCCTAGGGGAAAAAAATCATGTGACTCACTTTATTGGAATATCCTCTTTATTACAGTGGTCTGAAATTGAACCTGCAATATCTCCAAGGTGTCCCTGTATACATACATCAAAGCAGCATTAACTTACCACAGTAAGTACCACTTGTCCTGGATGAGATAACACCCATTGGGAAAACATCTGGCAGTTCCAGTCTTCAATCCCTTGACTTAAAAATCTACAAATTAAAAAATTTATTTATGTTATTTATACTTAATCATTGATTGTGGCCATTTAATGACCAAGCATGACGAGGTCACAGGGGAGTTTTCCTTTAAGATCTCTGATTTCTTTGTTCTAACGTAGAAATCAGACCAAATAAAGGTAACAGAGCCTTAATCGAAGCATAATGCATACTCCTTAAATTCCTTTTTGAGATTATCTGTACTTTTCTAATAAGGCCATTGAGTATCTGAGATGGTAAAAATATATAAAAAGAGATGATGCATATTAGCTCTGAATTGCTAATAGTATTTATGACAAAATCTATATTTGAAATAATTTCTACAAAATGGAATACTGGGCTGAAACTACCAGATGAGTAATAGTAAAGCCCTGCATGCAGCTTTTAAAATTAATTATAATGGACAGAATAGGATTCATGAAAAATATCCAGACAATTTTATTTAAGACAACAGTTAATGTGCACCAACAGTATAGGTTTCAATGTTGTCATTTTTTTCCATATGGAGTTTTAAGTTTCCTTATAGTCAAATCGGTCAATGATACATTTTTTTAAATCATTGATACTATATCTCTTAGAAATTCTCAACACTAAATTTCATTTTATTTTCTTCTAATTTGGCTTTCTTTCTTATGTATCACTCTAAAATTCATTTAGAATGTATTTGAATATTTGAAATGAAGTACTGAACCTTTTAATTTTTGTTGTGCTTGCAAATGGTATCTATTTTTGTTTTTTTATCATTGCTGATGAGGAGAAATATGTCAATAACAACTTTTTATACATTTCAAAGTAGTATCAGTGTGAAATGTCTCTTCCATCAACTACAAATGATTCTTTATTTTATTTAATACCTTTGGCACTTAATTTTATTTTTAAACACTTTTTGTTGGCAGTTCCATGAAAAGTCCTTATGACTTTTATTCATAACTTTTTTGTCACATTGCTATACATCTCTCAAACTACATATAGTTACATTTCTCTTTTGACAAAATCTTTTAATGAAGATCTTACTGCACACTCGCATTGATATACTATAAGTATATGGAATATTTAAAACGTGCTGACCTAGAGGCACAGTAGAGTGTCACAAGTAGTTTGTGACCTCCAGGAGAAATGGGAAGGAACTTCATGCACTAAAAGGCAAGTTACTCACAGACTAGGTCCTTCCACATGCCCTGCTTGTCAGTTGCAACCACGGCATATAGGTTGTTGTAGTTAGAAACTAGTATTTGCTTTTAGAAGAGGGACTCACCAGTACAAATATGAAAAGATAACCAAGAATGACCAGATATTTTAGAAAAACTAGTACCATCAAAAAGAACACAAGTCCATAGCCCCAAACTAAAATAAAGCGGTACTAACTTTAAAATAAAAGGAGAGGGAAGAAAACTTTAAAATAATTACATCATCAATTCTAAGACAGAACTTTTTTTCTACATTTTAATCTTTTTGGAATCAGAAAGCATCTTATAATTAATGATGTCTGACAATCACTCAGCCAGGTGAGACCTATGACTTAGGAGTATAAAAATCTTCTATTGATGTTTTCTGGTAAGATAAAGTACTGCCAACCATCTGTTACATTTGATGAATGTACTTGTACATTCTCTTTAGAAAAAAAGTATTTATTTATTATTTATTTCTATTTATTTATTTATTTATTTTATTTGAGATGGAGTCTCGCTCTGTCACCCAGGCTGGAGTGCAGTGGCACAATCTCAGCTCACTGCAACCTCCACCTCCCGGGTTCAAGGGATTCTCCTGCCTCAGCCTCCCAAGTAGCTGGGACTACAGGTGTGCATCACCATGCCTGGCTAAATTTTGTATTTTTAGTAGAGACAGGGTTTCACCATGTTGGCCAGGCTGGTCTCAAACTCCTGATCTCAGGGGATCCACCCACCTCGGCCTCCCAAAAAAGAGGTAAATTCTATCACTTATGACAACATGAATAACCCTGGAGGACATTATGTATGCTAAGTGAAATAAGCCAGGCCAAGAAAGATGAATATTGCATGATCTCATTTATATGGAGAATCTAAAAAACATTCTCTATTCACAGAAGTAGAGAGTAGAATGGTGTTAACCAGAGGGTGAAAGTGGGGAGGGATGAGGAAAGGGGAGAAGTTAGTCTAAGGATACAAAGTTTCAGTTAGACTAGGAATAAATTTTAGCGATCTACTGCACAGCAGGTCACTATAGTTAATAATCATGTATGTTTCGCAATAGCTAAAAGTAAACTTGAAATGTTTTCACCATAAAAAATAAGCATGTGAGGTGATGAGTATTTTAATTAGCTTGAATCAATCATTTTACATTGTGTACATGTATCAAAACATCACAATGTATGCCATAATAGATACAATTATTATTTCTCAATTAAAAATTAAAAATAAATTAAATCTCTTTAAAACTCTGCAAACTATGAATAAGATGAAATATCTTTAGTTGGATAAGGCGTATATTCCAGAAACCTATGCATTATGGTCAAACACTAGAAGCTTTTCCAATAAAATTAAGAACAAAAAAAGATGCTGTCAGTTGTACTTTTCAATGTTAAATAAAATTTGCATCTAAAATAACATGAAAAAATGGCATTTTAAAAAGAATTGCAAAGGAAGAGATAGGACTATCATTATTAGCAAATGATATAATTGTCTAACCAGAAAAATCCCAGGACAACAATTGAAAAACTGCTTGTCTTTTTTGCTTAAATGCCCAGATTCATTTTTTCAGGGTTTCTTGCCTACAGAAGTCTCTCTTTACATACAAGGTAACTCTGGTTCTTATCACATCACCCCAGGGGTAAGACTGAAACTGCATTTGCAAAAATTGTAACTTAGGACATTATGACACTGAAAGAGATCAGACGCAACTAACTTCATCTTGCTTCTAACCTTTAAACTGTCCTTTTTCATTCCTGGGTGTAGGCTGAACCAACCTTGGGAAGGAATTTAGTTTACAATTTGACTCAAACAAAACCGGCAACAGCCCTTTCCTGAAAAGACTCCTGTCTTGCCTGGGGACCAGTCTGCCTTTGTAGGATTAACAAATTATCTACAAGATTAGAAATTACGGTTTAGGGGTCATGCAGCCTCTTGCTGCAAGAGTCTGAACCTCCCAAAATTTTTCCTGGGAATAATATCACTATTGTGAAGCCTAAGATCAGTGCTTGAGATATTTTGCTGGCCCTGCACTTGATGGATCAGCTGACACCACCCAGTCTGGTAATCTGGCTCAATCAGTTCTGGGATCCCATCCAGGAACAGAAGACAGCAAGAAAAGCTCACTTTGACCCCCGCTATGATTCCATCTCCAACCTGACCAATCAGTACTCCCCACTTCTGGAGCCCCTACCTGCCAAATTATCCTTAAAAACTCTGATCCCTGAATTCTCCGGGAGACTGAGTTGAGTAATAATAAAACTGGTCTCCTATACAGCTGGCTTGTGTGAATTACTCTTTCTCCACTGCATTTCCCCTGTCTTGATAAATTGGCTCTGTCTAGGCAGCAGGCAAGGTGAACCCACTGGGTGGTTACAAGAATTGAAGAAAAGGAAAGCCAGAATGGTTATTTATGTAAGTAAATCATAATCTTCTCTGCTCTAGAAACCTTGTATTGGCCTTCAGAATAATATTAACAACTATAGATATAAAAACCTAAAAGTCAATAGCCTTTCTATTACCAACAATGAATAATTAGAAATACAATATAACAGTTCTAGTCAAGTTAGTTTTGAAAGTTCACGCTCTGAGGTTTTTTTCTTCATTCTAAACAGATGCAATGATAGACTTAAATATGAAAAGGAGAACGTTAGAAAGAGTAAGCCAAGTAAACAATCCTAGGAAGTAAAAGTAGAACCAAAATGCAAAGTAGTGAGGTGTGCTCAAATGGGAGCCCTACTGAGCAGAGTTCAGATCCTGAACAGTTTTCTGATACAGCTGAATCTCAACGTACACAAAAGCCATCTGAAGGTTGTGCATGTAAACACTCTCAAACTGACAGTTACACTGTAAAAGTGATTATTTTCCATTTAGTCATCATGTGCCATCATGTTCCATCAAAACCCATTTCATAAGAGATTTGACTCCATATTCTTTTCTGGATATTTCTCACTTAGATTAGTAGATAAGTGAGTTTTAAAAAATGTGTGTGTATATATATATGTGCAAGTATATTATAAAATATATAATTTTAGGATTTGAAAATTGTACTTACTTTTTTAGCACATCGAACATGCTTTTTTCTACATTTACCAGCCACTGTTCTACAGCACTTCTTACACGAATTTTCCTAAAATTAGTTTCAAAAATAATATCATGAAGAAGTATTTTTTAATTCATGTTTCAGTCCTTTGACAAGCCTGTAGACTAAATTTTCTACATACTTTAATATGTCCATGGGCCAAAGGACTACTACTGCCTTTTGGTTTTTCTAAATCTTAATTTGGAAAACTATGCAGAAAACATATGAACATGCTTTAGGAAATTCTGATATCAAAATCATGAATTTACACAATAAATAAGTTTCATGTAAAATGGTATTTACAAGATAAACAAATTGTGTTATAAAACAGTTTTGGATTCCTCACTGGAATTTTTCTTTTCTTTTCTTTTTTTTTTTTTGAGACAGAGAGAGTCTCGTTCTGTCACCCAGGCTGGAGCGCAATGGTGCCATCTTGGGTCACTACAACCTCCGCCTCCTGGGTTCAAGTGATTCTCCTGTCCCACCCCCCAAGTAGCTGGGATTACAGGTGCCTGCCACCACGATCAGCTAATTTTTGTATTTTTAGTAGAGATAGGGTTTCACCATGTTAGTCAGGCTGGTCTCAAACTCCTGATCTTGGGTAATTCACCTGCCTCGGCCTCCCAAAGTGTCGGGATTATAGGCTTGAGCCACTGCACCCGGCCTTCCTCACTGGATCTTTTAAACAGCAGGGTTGGAATAGGGATTTTGGTAGATAAGAAGGGTTGGGCACAGCATTTTTTAAAAAATCAACTTACATCAGGACCACTTGCCAAAGGTTAGAGAGCCCTTGCTGGGGCTGGCAAATTGAACCAGTGTAATGGAAGGACCTAGTTTGTCATTATTGCCTGGGAGCAAACCACAGTGAAACCAGAGATCAGCAGAAGCAGTAGTGGGAGTAGCATCAACAACTCCAAATAGCCAATTTTCTTCTTATCTATATTCATATACTAAAACCAAAAAGGGAAAAAGCACTAAAAAGAGAGTAGGAAACTTAAGGCAGAATTTAATGACAGAACAAAATGTAAGTGCAAATTAGAATGCACCCAGGAGTTTGAAGACTGCTTTCTCAACTTTTAATTAGAGCAAAGGTGAGATTATGTATTGTAGGGAATATGGAAAGGCAAAAGTATATTTACGTAAGGATATAATCTTTGAAGAAACAGTTTGCTTAGCGCACTTTTATAATATATCAAAAATTTCAAAGCAGAGATTTTAAATAATGACGTTGTACAGAATCTAAACAGTTTGTAACATTTATCATACTTTGGCAGCACGAGACCTTCCCCTTCAGCAGATATTAGCATTTTTACAGCAGGAGGGCCAATGTCTTGTTTCCATATCAATAATTGTTTTATATTTTCAAAGCATTTCACAAGATGAGGCTGTGAACCAGAAACAAATGTCAGTAATATTATTGAATTGTGATCTGAATATCGCTAATATAATATTGCTGAGCAGAGAAAGATGTTATTACCTGTACAGACTCAGGATTTCTGCTATCAGCTAGAATATCAAGAAGCTCGGCATTGCTAAGAAAGTAAAATCTTGGGAAAATTAATCTTTTAACTTCAAGGTAATCCTGTCCAGAATCAAAAGAAATGCAATTCAGAATATATGCTTAATTATGATATGAATTACATCCTCATTTTGACCTATACTTACAAACAAAAGCCACAATATTAGTTATGGTATATATAGTAGTATCAGTTAAAATAACATTCCATGCTTAATGAAAGTGATACTTAAATTGCTAAAAAAAAGTTTAATAAAGCTAAACTAAAACAAATGAAACCAAAATCAAAATAAACAAGAAAACCCCACCCTTAGACACACATATACCATTTTATTCTAGTTTGTCATTATTGCCTGGGAGCAGGCAATAATAATAATAATTATTATTATTATTGATCAAAATAATAAAGTATTGTATTTTGGTATTATCAACATTGCTTTCCCATACTTCTGACTTTCTGCTCTTATTTCCCTATAGGTGGGGTTATCACTTTATAGACTAAGTTACCATATCACAGATAACTTTACATTCACTGTATAGAGAGTTTCTATATTTCTCACTCCTTTCTATAACTTAGAGGCATTAACACTAGTCTCAATCCTTTCCTTCTTTTCAGAGGAAGAGATACCCATTAACTTATGCCAGACTAAGATACTCTTGATTTATTTATTACTCTCTTGTAACTTCAATCTCTCCCTTGCAATAGGCCTCCCCCTAAATTTCTCTCATTATAACAATATAAGAAGCCCTCCATCTCTCTTTGTTCTCCTTTACCTACTGTCTACTTGCTTGTCTTCTCTCCACGAAGTTCTTGAAAAGAACTTGTGAAGTCAGATTCTTTGTATCTCTCAGTTGTCTCGTGCTCTGCCACCTGGCCCTGACTATTACCAAATTTACTGAGAGCTTTTCAGTCTTTGTGTTACATGACATTTTCATAGCATTTGATACTGTTGACTCTGCCCTTCATTTTGACTTCTAAAGTTTCACTCTCTTCCATCCCTAAGCTACGTCTTATTATTTTCCATCAAAAGTCCCTCTTTGACCCATACATCTTAATGCTGACATCTGTTAAGTTCCAACCTCATCACTTTTCCTACTCATTATGCTCTTCTTGAGCTATTTGATACAGACATACTTGCTCTTCAGCTCAGATCACTTCTCTCTGCCCTGGATCTACATACCCAATTGCTAACTGAAGATGTTCACTTGAATGTCCTGTAAGTATTAGATTTTCAATATGAACCAAACATATCTAGGCATAACCCGGGACCTCTTTCTTTTATTCTCTACTTCCTATCGGATGCTCCAAGCTCTACCTTCTTTCATCTTCCTCATGGCCTTACTTTAGCCCCCAATATTTCTAGTCTTTTAACTGATTTTTAAATATCTATTCTCATTGCCCCCAATCCACTCTATGCTTCTTTCCAGACAGATATTTCTGATTTAATTATTTCACTCTCTTATTTAAAATCCTTCAGTGGCTACTTATAAAAGTAAAAACTCATTGTGATATTCAAGGCCCTTCACCCTCTGTCCTCTGCCTGACTGGAGAATCTCATCTTTCACCACTTTCCCATCTGCAACCTGTTTTATCTGTACCATCTTGCTTACAAATCCAGAATGTGCCATACCTGCTCATGGCTCCATGTCTTTGTACTTTTTACCTTTGCCTAAAATACTCTTCCCACCTACCCATCCTTCTCTAATCTAACTCTTTTATCTATTTAACACCTACATTTCTTTCAAGACCAGTTATCATTGCCTACAGGCTGGGTTAATTTGTCCTCTTTTATATGGTCATACCATCCAACCCATCATAGCATACATCACATTGTAATATCTCCTTACTTTTTTTGTCTCCTAAAATAGATTTTGAGTTCTGTAATAGCAGGGAATATGTCTTTTATCTTTGTAGTACCAACACATAGCAGCAGTGCCTGATACAAAATGGTACTCAATACATGAATAAATGGAAAGCTATTGGTTTGTAATGATCCTCAGTAATAGTCTAAAGATGTGCTGGAAATATTTGGAAGGCTTATCTGAACAATGACTTGGTAAACCGGCTATTATTAACCAGAATCAATCTGGCTGCAGCCCCTTATGCTTGCTCCAGAGTGCAGATTTCAATAGAAGAGGGCCTATACGGGCAGATAATTTTGTATAGGCTGTGATTGCCTATAGTTGTTTTGGAGGGCTCATCACAACCACTGTTACTTGTGTTCAGTAAGCAAAAGCAATTAATGCCTGAATAAAAATCTTGGTTCATGAAGTAAAGTGAATATGTACACCACAAATCTCAAAAATTAAAATGTAGTATTTTAGGATACATGTCTAGTTTATACTTTAATGTTCTGAGAATGTATAAATATATGGAATCAGTAATTTATAGACTCATAAAAACATTCTGTTTCAACTTTTGCAGAATTTATCAACTTAATGGTGCTAATAAAAATAGTTAACCTGCACAAGACTCAGTGCTGTGCTGGCTTCGCGTCTGACCCACCACAGCTCCAGTGATGGTGGCCACAGGGTGCTTGTGTCACCCCTCCGCCAGCTCTAGGCAGCTTAGCACACAAAGAGAGACTCCATTGTTAGGGAAAAAGCAATTATTTTTGCCAGCACTTATGCTTTAAATGCATCATCTCAGTGACAAACCCCTGAAGGTAGCACTATCATTATTCTCAACTTAAAGATAAGGAAGGCAAGATGGCTGAATAGACTCCTCCACTGATTGTGCTCCCCACAGATATAACAAATTTAACAACTATCTCTATGAAAAAAGCATCTTCATACAAAGGTAAGCATTCATAGTACCTGGTTTTAACTTTATATTGCTGAAAGAGACACTTAAGAGAGTAGGAAAAACAGTCTTGAATTGCTGAAGCCACCCTTCCCCCACCCCCTGTGGTGGACTTGTGGCACAGAGAGAGAATGAGTGTGCTTGCGGGAGAGAGAGCACAGTGACTGTGGGATTTTGCATTGAAACTCAGTGCTGCCAACACTGGACATAACTCAGCGGAAGCCCACAGAGGGAACATTTAGACCAGCCCTAGCCAGAGGGTAATCATCCATTCCAGCAGTCAGAACTTTAGTTTTGGTAAGCCTTGCTTCTGTGGGCTAAAGTGGTCTAGGGTTCTAAACAAACTTGAAAGGCAGTATAGGCCATAAAGACTGCAAGTCCTAGGCAAGTCCTAGTGCCGTGCTGGGCTCAGAGCCAGTGGACTGGGGGGACACATGATCTATTGAGACACCAGCTGAAGCAACTAAAGGAGAGCTTGCATCACCTCTCCCCC
This sequence comes from Pan troglodytes, assembly GCF_028858775.2. Taxonomy (NCBI): domain Eukaryota; kingdom Metazoa; phylum Chordata; class Mammalia; order Primates; family Hominidae; genus Pan; species Pan troglodytes. Next base: position 24,176,338 of record NC_072398.2, read on the forward strand.
AACCCCAGGCAGCACAGCTCCCAGCTCCAAAAGAGACTTGTTACCTCCACTTCAGGACAGGAGAGGGAAGACTAAAGAGGACTTTTTCTTCCAACTTGGATACTGGCTCAGCCATAGTAGGATAGGGCACCTGGCAGGGTCATGAGGCTCCCATTCTAGGCCCTAGATCTTGTATGACATTTCTAGACACACTCTGGGTCAGAAGGGAGCCTGCTGCCTTGAACAGAAGGATCCAGTCCTAGCAGGATTCATCACCTGCTAACTAAACAGCCCTTGGGCCCTGAATAATCAGCAACAGTAGCCAGGTAGTACATGCCATGGGCCTTGGGTGAGACTCTGAGACATTCTGGCTTAATATGTGACCCAACATGTTCCCAGCTGTTTTGGCTATGAGGGAAGACTTCTTTTGCTTGAGAAAAGCACAGTGTAAAGTGTAAAGTGGACTTTGCCTTACAGCTTAGGTACCAGCTTGGCTACAATGGGGTAGAGCACCAAGGAGGCACTTGGGGTCTCTGATTCCAGGCCTTGCCTCTTGGATGGCATTTCTGCACCTGCCCTGGGCTAGAATGGAGTCCATTACCCTCAAGGGTGAGTCCAAAGCCTGGCAGCATTTACTACAAAGTAACTAAAGAGCCCTTGGGCTTTAGTGAACATCAGCGGTACCCTGGCAGTACTCCCTATGGACTTGTGGTGGTGAGGGCCATGGAGAAAGACTCCTCTGCCTGTGGAAAGGGAAGGGAAGAGTGAGAAGGACTGTGTCTTGTGGTTTGAGTGCCAGCTCAGGTGTAGTAGAATAAAGAAGTATATTTCTAAGGTTTCTGACTATAGGTACTGGTTCCCAGATGGCATCTCTGGAACCACCCAGGGCCCAGGGGGAACTCACCACTCTTAAGGGAACAACACAAGCCTGGCTGGCTTCACCACCTGCTGATTATGCAGCCCTAGGGCCTTGAACAAACATAGGCGGTAGCCAAGTAGTGATTACAGTGGGCCTTGCACAAGCCTCAGTCAGTGCTGGCTTCAGGTCTGACCCACCACGGCTCCAGTGATGGTGGCCACATGCATGCTTGTGTCACCCCTCCACCAGTTCCAGGCAGCTCAGCACACAGAGAATGACTCAATTGTTTGGGAAAAAGTAAGGGAAGAGAACAAGAATCTCTGCTTGGTAATCTGGAGAATTCTTCTGAATCTTATCCAAGGCCACCAAGGTGGTACCTTGTCTGCAAGAACCACAGCATTACTGAGCTTTGGGTACTCCCTAATGAAAATACAGCTGCAGTGAGCAATAACATAGATAGTAACAGCCAAGTTTCTTAAAATACCTGGAAGGCCTGCCCAAGAACGATAAGTTCAAACAAGCCCAGACTGCAAAACTACAATAAATACATAACTCTTCAATGCCAACACCAACAAAGCCTCAAGACCACCCAGGAAAACAAAACCTTACCAAATAAATTAAATAAGCCTCCAGGGACCAACCCCAAAGTGACAGAGATATGTGACTTTTCAGATAGAGAATTCAAAATACCTATGTTAAGAAAACTCAAAGAAATTAAAGATAACAAAGAAAAGGAATTCAGAATCCTTTCAGAAAAATTTAACAAAGAAATTGATATAACTGAAAAGAATCAAGCAGAAATTCTGTATTTGAAAAATGCAATTGACATACCGAAGACTGCATCAGAGTCTCTTAGCAGCAGAATTGATCAAGCAGAAGAGAGAATTAGTGAGCTTGAAGACAGGCTATTTGAAAATACAGATGAGGCATCAGAAAAAAAGAATAAAAAAGAATAAAGCATGACTACAAGATCTAGAAAATAGCAGCTAGAAAAATAAAACATAGCCTAAAAATAGAAAAGCTAAGAGTTACTGGCCTTTAAGAGAAGGTAAAGATGAAGACAGGGGTTGAAATGAATAATAACAGAAAACTTCTCAAACCTAGAGAAAGATATCAGTATTGAAGTACAAGAAGGTTATAGAACACCAAACAGATTTAACCCAAAGAAGACTTCCTCAAGGCATTTAATATTCAAACTTCCAAAATTCAAGGATAAAGAAAGGATCCTAAAAGTAGCAAGAGGAAAGAAACAAATAAAACACAATGGAACTCCAATATATCTGGCAGTAGACTTTTCAGTGGAAACCTTATAGGCCGAGAGAGTGGTATGACTTACTTGAAGTGCAGAAGGAAAAAAAGCTTTTACCCTAGTATAGTATATCTGTCCAAAATATCCTTCGAATAGGAAGGGGACATACAGATTTTCAAAACAAATAAAAGCTGAGGGATTTCACCAAGATGACACGTTATACAAGAAATGTTGAAGAGAGTCCATTAATCAGAAAAACACAAAATATTGTAATGCTGTAATTGTGGTGTGTAAACTACTCATATCTTAAGTAGAAAGGCTAAAAGACAAAGTAATAAAAAAAACTAGAACAACTTTTCAAGACATAGATCATACAATATGGTATAAATAGAAAAAACCAAAAAGTTAAAAAGGGGGACAAAGTTAAACTGCAGAGTTTTTATTAGCTTTGTTTTTGCTCATTTGTTTGTTTATGCAATCAGTGTTAAGTTGTCACCAATTTAAAATAACAGTTACATGATATTATTTGCAAGCCTCATGGTAACCTCAGATCCAAAAAGATAAAATAGATACATAAAAAAGAAAAAGCAATAAATTACAAAATGCCACCAAATAAAATCATCTTTACTAAAAAGAAGACAGGAGGGAAGGAAAGAAGGAAGAGAAGACCACAAAACAACCAGAAAACAAATTTTAAAAATGGCAAGCATAAGTCCTTACTTATGAATGATAACACTGAATGTAAATGGACCAAACTCTCCAATAGGACATAAAGTGGCTGAATAGATTAAAAAAAAAGACTCAACAATCTGCTCCCAATAAGAAACACACTTCACCTATAAAGGCACACATAGACTGAAACTAAAAGGGTGGAAAAAGATATTCCATGCAAATGGAAACCAAAAAAGAGCAAGAATAGCTCTATTTATATCACACAAATTAGATTTCATGACAAAAACCATAAAAAGACAAAGAAAGTCATTACATAATGATAAAAGGGTCAATTCAGCAAGAGGATAAGAAGGGTCAATTCAGCAAGGTGCATATAAATATAAATGCACCCAACCCTGAAGGGCCCAGATATATAAAGCAAATATTATTCAAGCTAAAGAGAGAGATAGACCACAATCCAATAGCTGGAGACTTCAATACTCCACTTTCAGCACTGAACAGATCATCCAGACAGAAAATCAACAAAGAAACATTGGAATTAATCTGCACAATAGACCAAATGGACCTAATAGATATTTACAGAACATTTCATCCAATGGTTGCAGGATGTACATTCTACTCAGCCCATGGATCATTTTCAAAGAATGATATGTTAGGCCACAAAACAAGTCTTAAAACATTCAAAAACACTGAAATAATACCAAGTATCTTTTCTGACCACAATGGAATAAAACTAGAATTCAATTACAAGAGGAATTATGGAAATTATATAAACACATGGAATTTAAACCATATGCTCCTGAATGACCATGTCAGTGTCAATGAAGACATTAAGAAGAAAATTGGAAAATAATAACAGAAACACAACATACCAAAACCTATGGGATATACCAAAAGGGGAGTTTATAGCTGTGTCTATGTCAAAAAAGTAGAAAAACTTCAAATAACTTAAAAACGCATCTTAAAGAATTAGAAAAGAGCAAACTAAACTCAAAATTAGTAGAAGAAAATAAAGATCAGAACTGAAATAAATGAAATTACACTATAGAAAAGATAAAATGAAAAGTTGTTTTTAGAAAAAAACATAAAGAAAACTGACAAACCTTTAGCCAGACTAAGAAAAAAAAAGAAAGAAGACCCAAATAAATACAATCAGAGATAAAAAAGGAGACATGACAACCAGTACCACAGAAATTCAAAGGATCACTAGAGACTACCATGAGCAACTATATGCCAATAAATTGGAATAGTAGGAATGGATAAATTCCTAAACACATACAACCTACCAAGATGGAATCATGAAGAAATATAAAACCTGAACAGACTAATAACAAGTAATGAGATCAAACCTGTAATAAAGTCCCCCAGCAAAGAAAAGCCTAGGACCTGATGCTTCACTGCTGAATTTTGCCAAATATTTAAAGAAGAACTAATACCAATTCTCACAAAGTCTTCCAAAAAATAGAGAAAGGAATACTTCCAAACTCATTCTGTGATGCCGGTATTACCCTGATACTAAAAGCAGACAAAGACACATTAAAAAAGAAAACTACAGGCCCATATCCCTGGTGAAAATTGATGCAAAAATCCTCAACAAAATGCATGCAAACCAAAGTCAACAACACATTTAAAAGGTGATTTATCATGACCAAGTGGGATTCATCCCAGTGATGCAATGATGGTTCAAAATATGCAAATAAATCAGTGTGAAACATCATATCAACAGAATAAAGAACAAAAACCATATGATCATTTCAATTGATGCTGAAAAAGCATTTGATTAAATTCAACACTGAATATAGAAGAAACATATCCAACAAAATAAAAGCCACATATTACAGACTCACAGCTAGTATCACACTAAATGGGGAGAAAATGAAAGCCTTTCCTCTAAGATCTGGAAGGTCATAGAGGCCAAGGGTGCCCAGTTTCCCCACTGTTATTCAATGTAACACTGGAAGTCCTAGCTGGAGCAATCAGAAAAGAGAAAGAAACAAAGGGCATCCAAGTTGGAAAAGCAGAAGTCAAACTCTCCTTGTTTGCAGATGATACGATCTTATATAGGGGAAAACCTAAAGACTCCACCAAAAAACTATTAGAACTGATAAACAAGTAAAGTTACAGAATACAAAATCAACATACAAAAATCAGTAGCATTTCTATATGCCAAGAGTGAACAATATGAAAAAAAATCAAGAAATTAATCTCATTTACAATAGCTACACATAAAATTAAGTACCTAGGAATCAACCTAAGAAGTGAAAGATCTCTATAATAAAAAATATAAAACATTGATGCAAGAAATTGATGAGGACACCAAAAAAATGGAAAGATATTCCATATTACATGAATTGCAAGAATCAATATTGTTAAAATGTCCCCACTACTCAAAGAAATGTACAGAGTCAATGCAGTCCCTATCAGAGTACCAATGACATTCTTCACAGAAATAGAAAAACTATCCTAAAATTTATACTGAGCCACAAAAGACCCAGAATATCCAAAGCTATTCTGGGCAAAAAGAACAAAGCTGGAAGAATCACATTACCTGACTTTAAACTGTATCACAGAACTACAGCAACCAAAATAGCAAAGTAGTCACATAAAAACAGACACATAGACCAGTGGAACAGAATGAGAAATCCAGAAACGAATCCGTACATCTACAGTGAACTCATTTTTGACCAAGGTGCCAAGAACATACATTGGAAAAAGGGCAGGTTCCTCAACAAATGATGCAGGAAAAATTGGATATCTATATGCAGAAGAATAAAACTAGACTCCTATCTTTCACCATATACAAAAATCAAATTAAAATGGATTTCACACTTAAATCTGAGACCTCAAATTATTAAACTACTAAAAGAAAACGCTGTGGAAATTCTCTATTTTATTAGACTGGGCAAAGATTTCTTGAGTAGTACCTTATGAGCACAGACAACCACAGGAAAAATGGACAAATGGGATCATATCAAGTTAAAAAGCTTTTGCACAACAAAGGAATCAACAAAATAATGAAGAGACAACCCACAGAATGGGAGAAAATACTTTTAAACTATCCATCCGACAAGGGATTAATAACTATTAATAGAATATACATGGAGTTCAAACAGCTCTATAGGAAAAAATGTAATAATAATTTAATAATCTGATTTTAAAATGGGCAAAAGATCTGAATAGACATTTCTCAAAAGAAGACATACAAATGGCAACCAGGTTGTATTAGTCAGGGTTCTCTAGAGGGACAGGACTAATAGGATAGATGTATATATGAAAAGGAGTTTATTAAGGAGTATTGACTTACACGGTCACAAGGTGAAGTCCCACAATAGGCCTTCTGCAAGCTGAGGAGCAAGGAAGCCAGTTAGAGTCCCAAAACCTCAAAGGTAGGGAAGCCAACAGTGCAGCCTTCAGTCTGTGGCTGAAGGCCTGAGAAACCCTGGCAAACCACTGGTGTAAGTCCAAGAGTCCAAAAGCTGAAGAACTTGGAGTCTGATGTTCAAGGGCAGGAAGCATCCAGCAAGGGAGAAAGATAAAGGCCGGAAGATTCAGCCAGTCTAGTCCTTCCACGTTCCTCTGCCAGTTTTTATCCTAGCGGCACTGGTAGCTGACTGGATGGTGTCTACCCAGATTGAAGGTGGGACTGGCTCTCCCAGTCCACTGACTCAAATGTTAATCTCCTTCGGCAACAACCTTACAGACACACCCAGGAACAATACTTTGCATCCTTTAATCCAGTAAAGTTGACACTCAATACTAACCATCACACAGGTATATGAAAAAGTGTTTATTATCACTGATCATCAGGGAAATGCAAATCAAAGTGACAATGAGATATCATCTCACTTCAGTTAAAATGGCTTTTTTCCAAAAGACAGGCAATAACAAATGTTGGCAAGGATATGGAGAAAAGGGAACCCTTGTACACTGTTTGCGGGAATGTAAATTAGTACAACCACTATGGAGAACAGTTTGGAAGTTCCTCAAAAAACTAAAAATAGAGCTACCATAAGATTCAGCAATTCCGGTATCCATGGCAGGTGGGGTTCCTGTCCTGTGCTTTGGAGAGCCCCTGCCTCTGTCTCTGTACAGGGGAGCTTCTTCCTTTTTTTCTTCCCACTTCTATCTTGCCTACTAAACTCTGGGTTCCTTAAAACCACTCCATGTATGTCCGTGTCGTTTTGTCTAAGCCGGCATGAGGACAAAGAACCCTGGTGTTCCTCCACTCATCGGAGCCATATCAATAAGTTTTTGTTGAAAGCCAGATGTTAGGTAAAAGGAACTCAGTTTCAGTCACATGTTCATAAAAACTAAAGCAGCACGCAGCTGGAGATCTGAGAATGGACAGACTGCCTCCTCAAGTGGGTCCCTGATCCCCGAGTATCCTGAGAGGCACCCCCCAGTAGCCTGAGAGGCACCCCCCAGTAGGGGCAGACTGACACCTCACACGGCCAGGTACTCCTCTGAGACAAAACTTCCAGAGGAATGATCAGGCAGCAACATTTGCTGTTAACCAATATCTGCTGTTCTGCAGCCTCTGCGGCTGATACCCAGGCAAACAGGGTCTGGAGTGGACCTCCGGCAAACTCCAACAGACCTGCAGCTGAGGGTCCTGACTGTTAGAAGGAAAACTAACAAACAGAAAGGACATCCACACCAAAACCCCATTTGTACGTCACCACCATCAAAGACCAAAGGTAGATAAAACCACAAAGATAGGGAAAAAACAGAGCAGAAAAAATGGAAACTCTAAAAATCAGAGCGCCTCTCCTCCAAAGGAACGCAGCTCCTCACCAGCAACAGAACAATGCTGGATGGAGAATGACTTTGATGAGTTGAGAGAAAAAGGTTTCAGATGATCAAACTACTCTGAGCTAAAGGAGGAAGGTAGAACCAATGGCAAAGAAGTTAAAAACCTTGAAAAAAAATTAGATGAATGGCTAACTAGAATAACCAATGCAGAGAAGTCCTTAAAGGACCTGATGGAGCTGAAAACCAAGGCACAAGAACTATGTGACGAATGCACAAGCCTCAGTAGCCGATTCAATCAACTGGAAGAAAGAGTATCCGTGATGGAAGATCAAATGAATGAAATGAAGTGAGAAGAAAAGTTTAAAGAAAAAAGAATAAAAAGAAACGACAAAACCTCCAAGAAATATGGGACTATGTGAAAAGACCAAATCTACGTCTGATTGGTGTACCTGAAAGTAACAGGGAGAATGGAACCAAGTCGGAAAACACTCTGCAGGATATTATCCAGGAGAACTTCCCAATCTAGCAAGGCAGGCCAACATTCAACTTCAGGAAATACAGAGAACGCCACAAAGATACTCCTCGAGAAGAGCAACTCCAAGACACATAATTGTCAGATTCACCAAAGTTGAAATGAAGGAAAAAATGTTAAGGGCAGCCAGAGAGAAAGGTCGGGTTACCCACAAAGGGAAGCCCATCACACTAACAGCTGGTCTCTCGGCAGAAACTCTGCAAGCCAGAAGAGAGTGGGGGCCAATATTCAACATTCTTAAAGAAAAGAATTTTCAACCCAGAATTTCATATCCAGCCAAACTAAGCTCCATAAGTGAAGGAGAAATAAAATCCTTTACAGAGAAGCAAATGCTGAGAGATTTTGTCACCACCAGGCCTGCCCTAAAAGAGCTCCTGAAGGAAGCACTAAACATGGAAAGGAACAACTGGTACCAGCCACTGCAAAAACATGCCAAATTGTAAAGACCATCGAGGCTAGGAAGAAACTGCATCAACTACAGAGCAAAATAACCAGCTAACATCATAATAACAGGATCGAATTCACACATAACGATATTAACCTGAAATGTAAATGGGCTAAATGCTCCAATTAAAAGACACAGACTGGCAAATTGGATAAAGAGTCAAGACCCATCAGTGTGCTGTATTCAGGAAACCCATCTCACGTGCAGAGACACACATAGGCTCAAAATAAAGGGATGGAGGAAGATCTACCAAGCAAATGGAAAACAAAAAAGGGCAGGTGTTGCAATCCAAGTCTCTGATAAAACAGACTTTAAACCAACAAAGACCAAAGGAGACAAAGAAGGCCATTACAAAATGGTAAAAGGATCAATTCAACAAGAAGAGCTAACTATCCTAAATATATATGCACCCAATACAGGAGCACCCAGATTCATAAAGCAAGTCCTTAGAGACTTAGAAAGAGACTTAGACTCCCACACAATAATAATGGGAGACTTTAATACCCCACTGTCAACATTAGACACATCAACAAGACAGAAAGTTAACAAGGATATCCAGGAATTGAACTCAGCTCTGCACCAAGTGGAACTAATAGACATCTACAGAACTCTCCACCCCAAATCAACAGAATATACATTCTTCTCAGCACCACACCGCACTTATTCCAAAATTGACCACATAGTTGGAAGTAAAGCTCTCCTCAGCAAATGTAAAAGAACAGAAATTATAACAAACTGTCTCTCAGACCACAGTGCAATCAAACTAGAACTCAGGATTAAGAAACTCACTCAAAACCGCTCAACTACATGGAAATGGAACAACCTGCTCCTGAATGACTACTGGATACATAAGGAAATGAAGGTAGAAATAAAGATGTTCTTTGAAACCAATGAGAACTAAGACACAACATACCAGAATCTATGGGACACATTCAAAGCAGTGTGTCGAGGGAAATTTATAGCACTAAATGCCCACAAGAGAAAGCAGGAAAGATCTAAAATTGACACCCTAACATGACAATTAAAAGAACTAGAGAAGCAAGAGCAAACACATTCAAAAGCTTGCAGAAGGCAAGAAATAACTAAGATCAGAGCAGAACTGAAGGACATAGAGACATAAAAAACCCTTCAAAAAATCAATGAATCTAGGAGCTGGTTTTTCGAAAAGTTCAACAAAATTGATAGATCGCTAGCAAGACTAATAGAGAAGAAAAGAGAGAAGAATCAAATAGACACAATAAAAAATGATAAAGGGGACATCACCACCTATCCCACAGAAATACAAACTACCATCAGAGAATACTATAAGCACCTCTATGCAAATAAACTAGAAAATCTAGAAGAAATGGAAAAATTCCTCAACACATACACCCTCCCAAGACTAAACCAGGAAGAAGTTGAATCTCTGAATAGACCAATAACAGGCTCTGAAATTGAGGCAATAATTAATAGTTTACCAACCAAAAAAAGTCCAGGACCAGATGGATTCACAGCCGAATTCTACCAGAGATACAAGGAGGAGCTGGTACCATTCCTTCTGAAACAATTCCAAACAATAGAAAAAGAGGGAATCCTCCCTAACTCATTTTATGAGGCCAGTATCATCCTGATACTAAAGCCTGACAGAGACACAACAAAAAAAGAGAATTTTAGACCAATATCCCTGATGAACATCAATGCAAAAATCCTCAATAAAATACTGGTAAACCGAATCCAGCAGCACATCAAAAAGCTTCTCCACCATGATCATCAAGTGGGCTTCATCCCTGGGATTCAAGGCTAGTTTAACATATGGAAATCAATAAACATAATCCAGCATATAAACAGAACGACAAAAACCATATGATTATCTCAATAGATGCAGAAAAGGCCTTTGACAAAATTCAACAACACTTCATGCAAAAACTCTCAATAAATTAGGTATTGAGGGGACGTATCTCAAAATAATAAGAGCTATCTATGACAAACCCACACCACTATCACACTGAATGGGCAAAAACTGGAAGCATTCCCTTTGAAAACTGGCACAAGACAGGGATGCCCTCTCTCACCACTCCTATTCAACATAGTGTTGGAAGTTCTGGCCAGGGCAATCAGGCAGGGGAAGGAAATAAAGGGTATTCAATTAGGAAAATAGGAAGTCAAATTGTCCGTTTGCAGATGACATGATTGTATATCTAGAAAACCCCATCGTCTCAGCCCAAAATCTCCTTAAGCTGATAGGCAACTTCATTAAAGTCTCAGGATACAAAATCAATGTGCAAAAATCACAAGCGTTCTTATACACCAATGACAGACAAACAGCCATATCATGAGTGAACTCCCATTCACAATTGCTTCAAAGAGAATAAAATACCTAGGAATCCAACTTACAAGGGATGTGAAGGACCTCTTCAAGGAGAACTACAAACCACTGCTCAAGGAAATAAAAGAGGATACAAACAAATGGAAGAACATTCCATGCTCATGGGTAGAAAGAATCAATATCGTGAAAATGGCCATACTGCCCAAGGTAATTTATAGATTCAATGCCATCCCCATCAAGCTACCAATGACTTTCTTCACAGAATTGGAAAAAACTACTTTAAAGTTCATATGGAACCAAAAAAGAGCCCGCATTGTCAAGTCAATCCTAAGCCAAAAGAACAAAGCTGGAGGCATCACGCTACCTGACTTCAAACTATACTACAAGGCTACAGTAACCAAAACAGCATGGTACTGATACCAAAACAGAGATATAGATCAATGGAACATAACAGAGCCCTCATAAATAATGTCCCATATCTACAACCATCTGATCTTTGAGAAACCTGAGAAAAACAAGCAATGGGGAAAGGATTCCCTATTTAATAAATGGTGCTGGGAAAACTGGCTAGCCATATGTAGAAAGCTGAAACTGGATCTGTTCCTTACACCTCATACAAAAATTAATTCAAGATGGATTAAAGACTTAAATGTTAGACCTAAAACCATAAAAACCCTAGAAGAAAACCTAGGCAATACCATTCAGGACATAGGCATGGCCAAGGACTTCATGTCTAAAACAACAAAAGCAATGGCAACAAAAGCCAAAATTGACAAATGGGATCTAATTAAACTAAAGAGCTTCTGCACAGCAAAAGTAATACCATCAGAGTGAACAGGCAACCTACAGGATGGGAGAAAATTTTTGCAATCTACTCATCTAACAAAGGGCTAATATCCAGAATCTACAATGAACTCAGTCTGATTTACAAGAAAAAAACAAACAACCCCATCAAAAAGTGGGCGAAGGATATGAACAGACACTTCTCAAAAGAAGACATTTATGCAGCCAAAGACACATGAAAAAATGCTCATCATCACTGGCCATCAGAGAAATGCAAATCAAAACCACAATGAGATACCATCTCACACCAGTTAAATGGCGATCATTAAAAAGTCAGGAAGCAACAGGTGCTGGAGAGGATGTGGAGAAATAGGAACACTTTTACACTGTTGGTGGGACTGTAAACTAGTTCAGCCATTGTAGAAGTCAGTGTGGTGATTCCTCAGGGATCTAGAACTAGAAATACCATTTGACCCAGCCATCCCATTACTGGGTATATACCCAAAGGATTATAAATCATGCTGCGATAAAGACACATGCACACGTATGTTTATTGTGGCACTATTCACAATAGCAAAGACTTGGAACCAAGCCAAATGTCCAACAATGATAGACTGGATTAAGAAAATGTGGCACATATACACCATGGAATACTATGCAGCCATAAAAAGTGATGAGTTCATGTCCTTTGTAGGAACATGGATGAAGCTGGAAACCATCATTCTCAGCAAACTATCGCAAGGAGAAAAAACTAAACACCGCATGTTCTCACTCATAGGTGGGAATTGAACAATGAGAACACATGGACACAGGAAGGGGAACATCATACACCGGGTCTGTTGTGGGGTGGGGGGAGGGGGAGGGATAGCATTAGGAGATATACCTAATGTTAAATGACGAGTTAATGGGTGCAGCACACCAACACGGCACATGTATACATATGTAACTAACCTGCACGTTGTGCACATGTACCCTAAAACTTAAAGTATTAAAAAAAAAAGATTCAGCAATTCCACTGTTAGGTATATACCCAAAAGAAAGGAAATCAGTATACTGAAGACATATCTGCACTCTGTGTTTATTGAAGCACTATTCACAATAACCAAAATTTGGAAGCAACCCAAGTGTCTGGAAACAGATGAATGGATAAAGAAAAGGTGGTATATATACAAAATGGAGTACTATTCGGCCATAAAAGAGAATGAGATCTTGTCATCTGCAACAACATGGATAGAACTGCAGGTCATTATGTTAAGTAAAAAAACCAGGCACAAAAACACAAACTTCATATGTTCTCATTTATTTGTGGGAGGTAACATTTGAAGCAAGTGAAATCATGGAGATAGACAGTAGAAGGATAATAACCAGAGGATAGGAGGAGTAGTGGAGAGAATGGGGGAGAGAGAAGAAGAAGTGGTTGATGGGTACAAAAAACAGAATGAATAAGGTCTAGTATTTGATAGCTGAATGGGGTGACCATACCTAACAATAATTTAATTTTACATTTAAAAATAACTAAAAGATTATCATTGGATTATTTTTAACACAAAGGATAAGTGCTTGAGGCTATGGATACGTTTACCTTGATGTGATTATTTTATATTGTATGCCTGCATTAAAATATCTCATGTACCCCATAAATATATACACCTACTATCTATCTACAAAAATTAAAAACTAACAATATTTTAAAAAAGTATTAACCTCCTGAAGGAAGTCATGTCTTATATTAAAAAAAAAAAGATAGGATATCTCTTTTAAAAAATAAAAGGTAAGGGAACCTGGGCACTCAAAAGTTTGATAATTTACCAATGGTCATTTAGATTAGTCCATACACTTTTCCTTTTGACAATATTTTTATTAACTCTATAGGTAGTGAGAGTTTAAAAAATTGTTGGCAGCTAGAATAAAGAAAATCTGCACTGGAATTAGCTTCTGCAGTAGATTACATTATATCACTTTTACTTTACTTTTGTTAAATGATTCACTGCTTTAGAATTGCTATAGTTTTACCTCAAGGCTTTTCTTTATATGTTCAAGATGTATATTACAATTTTGCAGAATTTCAAGGACTCCTGCAGAAGTGGTTATCTGCAAAGCATTCTGTTTGTTTTGTATTTTTGACATTATTTTTTTCCACATGGAAATCACTTGAGAGAAAAGTTCTGTTTCTGCTGGGAGTTGCCTTTAGAAAAAAAGTTAGATGTCATTTTATTTTTTTGAAGGCACTATGATTAAAATCTATAATGTAATGCATTGCCACGGAATACTGTTTGAGTTATAAAACATTTGATGTTAAATTTTCTTGATAAATCATCAAAGATACTTTTTAAGTGCCTATTATGTACAAGTGATGCACATGGTAAGAAATGGATAAATTAGACACAACAACCATCATTTAACAAGATTATACTTAGTATACAGTGGAAGACAGATATATAGAAATTCTGCATAAGGTAAGTAGAAATAATCTGTGTCCTAAGAAATGTAATAAAACAAAGGGTTACTGACGATCTAGAGCAGAAATGGGATCTGTCAAGAGCTTCTTGGAGAAGACGTTATTTAATCTGTGTTTTAAAGGAGTAGAGCTTTGATGTGAATAGAAGACAGAGGGGGCATTCAGCTTAGAAGCAAGAATACAGAGGTTATGTATAAAAACACTGAAGTTCTATTAATGGTTATCTCATCTTAGAGGATAAGAAAATGTAAGGTCCATGTCAGCCTTGGTGTATAAATTTTCCTTTACAGAAGATTATCATTATTTTCTCCCTTTGGAAAAGGGAAGCAAAACCCACATGTGATGTGATAGCCATTAATATATTAATTTTAGTTTTGTTTCTGTTGTTGTTGGAATTGAATGAGAGAAATAGTTTCTATAATTATATAGTTGCATTATTTCTTTTTTTTCTGTTCACCTATATTTCCCACCCCTCTCCCACCCTAGCCTCAACCTGATTCAAACTCCTCTTGGCTCTGAAGTTGAAGAGGGGAGGAATTTAGAGGGACTTTTTTCTTCACTCAGCTAGTGTTACTTTGAATCCTCTTTTGCCTCTTGCATGCCCTCTGTCATGGCAGGTATCCATAAAGTATATTGCTGGAGATTTCAGAGTACCCCAACAGGAACCTCTATATCGCACCATTCATTGGCTCTCGCCAGCTGACCTCTTACAACCATTCCTTAAGCTCCTGCTCTAAGTAGTATACTTCTGGGATTCCCTTGTTCTGCCATTTTTGGGTGGAGATCTTTCAAGATGGCTCTAGCTTGGAAACCCCTACTATGTCTGTCAGGATTTCTCAGTTTCTGCACTGCTGACATTTTGGACTACATAATTCTGGTTGGTGTGGGGGGCTGGGGGTAGGGAGAGGTTCTGGTGCATTGTAGAATGTTTAACAATATCCTGGCCTGTACCCACTAGATGCCAGTAGTATCCCCTCAGTTGTGACAAGTAAAAATCTTTCCAGACTTTGTGAAATGTCTCCCAGAGGTAAAAAAATTACCGCTGGTTGAAAACCACTGGTCTAAGATAACCATGTATTCCTGCACTTCTTCCTTGCCCTGTTATTAAAGGCTGCTTTAGAATTCTCCAGAGAAGAGGCAAGCGCTAGTTTCTAATGTCCCTACACTCTAGGGAAATACATGTCAAGATTTCCCAAGACCACTTCCACTATTATCTCATTCTCTATCTTGCGTGATGGACCTAAAAGTTTTCTGTAGCTCAGCAAAAATCCTGTCAAGGAGGAGACTTCAGTCTCACCTTCTCTTAAGCACCCTTCCAATATCTCTGGGATGTCCTAGCACAGCCCTCATAGTTAGTTTGGAGCTCTGGTAAATGGCATTGCATTCTATACTCTCATATATTCCCGTTAGAGAGTCTGCCCCTTTAATGAATCTCTTGTCCCATTCTTCTCCTTCATGCTTTCTCCCTGGTATCAGGGCTCATCATCCTGCTCCATTACTCAAAGGCAGATCCACTATAGACCCACTTTTTCTTTTCTTTAGACCTATTAGATAGATGCCTTCAGAATCCATAGTTGAAAACATCTTTTTCAACTTCAGAAAATCCTATAAAGGAACAATTTAGTGACACTTTGAACTCTCTTGCCTAGAATTCTAATCTTTAGTAAAAGGTAGTATTAAAGTTTAAACTTAAGGCTCAAAGTTGTTGTATCCATAAGGACATACACCTTAGGTATGTGGTTTCACCTTTGAGAACTTTCAGAATAACTACCTATCAATCAAATAGAATAAACCCAAGCATTCATATGATAAGAAATATACATGTATAACACAAATGGATATTGTTCCCCACAAAGCAATACTCAAATTTAAACAGTTCCCTTTTGTAATCTAATGGCTTCCCTTTGTCTCCAAAATAAAATACAAAATACTTGACATATTATTCAAGATTTTCCATTGCTATAATAGGCCTTTCAAATACACACCCAATGTTTTCCTACCTTATTTCAGAATGGCTCCTAAACTAGCTTGTATGATTTGCTGTCAATAGTTTAAATTCTGCCTAATTTATTTGTCTCAACTTGAGCACCCTTAAGGCCAATCACTTTACAAAGTTAGAGGTCAATGAATTTGAATGGTATGGTGTTTTTTAAAGGTAGAATTTTTAACAACTGCCCAGGCCCTCTATTCTTCCATCTGGCTCAAAGTAATAGTAATAAATTGTTTTTTTTTTTTCTTGAAACAGTCTCTCTCTGTGGTATGGATCAGGCTGGAGTGCCATCGTGCAGTCACGGCTCATTGCAGCCATGGCCTTCTGGATCCAAGCCGTCCTCTCACCTCAACCTCCCAAGTAGCTGGGTGGGACCACAGGCATGTGCTACTAAACCTGGCGGTTTTGTTTGTTTGTTTGTTTTTAAGACATGAGGTTTCCCTATGTTGCCCAAGATGGCCTCAAACTCCTGTGCTCAGGTGATCTTGGGCTCCCAAAGTGTTGGGATTACAGGCATGAGCCACCACACTCAGCCTAAGAAATTCTTATTAACGTATGAATGCTACTAAAAACATGTTTATTATTCACATCAAAACCACACTAATATTCCAGAACGAAAGAAACACATAATATTGTAGTTTTGGGATTATAATGATGTATCTGACACTTTTTTTTTTTTATACAGAGTCTCGCTCTGTCGCCCAGGCTGTAGTGCAGTGGCACAATTTTGGCTCACTGCATCCTCCACCTCCCAGGTTCAAGTGATTCTCCTGCCTCAGCCTCCCGAGTAGCTGGGATTGCAGATGCCCACCACCACGCCCACCTTATTTTTGTATGTTTAGTAAAGACAGGGTTCCACCATGTTGGCCAGGCTGGTCTTGAACTCCTGACCTCAAGTGATCCACCTGCCTCAGCCTCCCAAAATGCTGAGATTACAGGCGTGAGTGAACGTGCCCAGCCAATAATGATGTATTAACACTTCTTTCTTAGCTCTTTATATTTTTATACCAATAGTCAAGTAATAAGGCTTACAAAAATGATGTTCATAATCTTTTATGAAAGAAAAATAATAATGATTCAGCAAATTATACCCCTATGTCTGTAGGTAGGATAGGATAGTTTGACTGTTCATTGAAGAAATGATTTCTCAAGAATTAAAGAAAATAAATTACTCACAATGCATTTTTAACCTGTATATGGTATATTTTAGGTATTTTACCTTCGTATTTCTGAAGAATGAAAGACTGGTTCAAGATAAAGCCAATTTCTTTGACAATTCATCCATTCCTCAAGGGTGTAAGAGAAGAGAGTCAAGTTTTGATCCCATTCATTCACAAGATCCTACAATGATAAAAACATATACACATACAAATCTAAATATATAAAATTATTCTTTAAGAGTTACATAACAGAAACAGATCAAAGGTGATTATCAGTCATTGACATACAGAAAATAATTAATAGAAGGTCACATAAATGAATACAGATCTAATTATATTTAGTTTTAGGAGAGGTTTAAGATGTCCTGTTCATCCATTTTCTGTCATATTTATTATACAACATGCAAATCTTTTTGTAAAAGATTTGAGTAACACACATATATATGTAGAAATTAACATGAATGTCTAGCACTTAACACTTATTTCCTACTCTTATCACAGAGGAAACATAACCAGGAATGTGATATGCATATTATTTCAGTCCTTTCTTTAAGCATAATTTCACATATAGATGCACATATAATATCCTTAATGTATTACATAAATATAAATACAACCATATTATATACATTGTTTTATAACTTGCATTTCATAACAAATAATGTCTTCTAGAGAGGTTTTATGTCAGTACTTATACGTCTTCTTCAATATTTTAATGATTTCAGGAAATTCCATTGTATGCCTATAATGTCTTTTTCCAACTGCTATGCTTATTAAAGTAATAGGAAAATGGTTAAAAATAAATTAATACTAAAAGGCTTATTTGGAAACCAGTGGACTTGTCCATCCCCTAACTCTCTGGTTCCTCATGGGGAACCATTTATAACTCATTTATATTTGACTTCTGGTACTTACCTTCATATTTTTTACTTTTTAACTTTATTTTATATTTCAATAGCTTTATTAAGGTATCACTGATACACAAGAAACTGCACATATTTAAAGTATAGAATTTTGGCCAGGCACGGTGGCTCACACCTGTAATCCCAGCACTTTGGGAGGCTGAGGCGTGCAGGTCACTTGAGGTCAGGAGTTTGAGACCAGCCTGGCCAACGTGGTGAAACCCCGTCTCCACTAAAAACACAACAACAACAACAACAACAAATTAGTCAGGCATGGTGGCAGTGCCGGTAATCCCAGATACTCGGGAGGCAGAGGCAGGGGAAATGCCTGAACCCAGGAGGTGGAGTTTGCAGTGGGTGGAGACTGCACCACGGCACTCCAGCCTGGGTGACAAAGCAAGATACCATCTCAAAAATAAATAAATTAATTAAAGTATACAATTTTATGAATTTTAACATGTTCTACCTGTGAAATGATCACCACAATCAAGATAACAAACATATCCATTACCCTGAAAGTGTTCTTTGTGTCCTGTTGGAATTACTTCCTCCTATCCCTCCCTACCCTACCACCAGGCAACCACTGATCTACTTTCTGAAACTATAGTTTGTATTTTCCAGAATTTTATATAAACAGAATCATACAACATGTATTCACTTTGCTCTGACTTCTTTCACTTAGCATAATTATTTTGAGATTGATCCATATTGTTACATATATCAATAGTTCATTCCCTTTTTCTGTATAACTTTTAGGTTCAGGAGTACATGTGCAGGTTATACAAGTAAATTGCGTGTCACAGGGATTTGGTATACAGATTATTTTGTTACCCAGGTAATAACATAGCACACAATAGGTAGCTTTTTTATCCTCACCCTTCTCCCACCCTCCACCTTCAAGTACGCCCCGGTGTCTGTTGTTCCATTCTTCGTGTCCATGTGTACTCAATGTTTAGCTCCCATTTATGAGTGAGAACATGCAATATTTGGTTTACTGTTCCTGTCTTAGTTTGCTTAGGAAAATGACCTCCATCTCCATCCAAGATGCTACAAAGAACATGATCTCATTCTTCTTTTATGGCTGCATAGTATCCCTTGGGGTATATGTACCACATTTTCTTTATCCAGTCTACTGTTGATGGGCATTTAGGTTAATTCCACGTCTTTGCTATTGTGAATAGTGCTGTGATGAACATAAGCGTGCATGTGTCTTTATGATAGAACAATTTTATATTCCTTTGGGTATATACTCAATAATGGGATTGCTAGGTTGAATGGTAGTTCTGTTTTAGGTACTTTGAGAAATCACCACACTAATTTACATCCCCAGCAGCAATGTATAAGTATTCCCTTTTCTCTGCAACCTCACTGGCATCTGTTATTTTTTGACCTTTTAATAATGGACATTCTGACTGGTGTGAGGTGGTATCTTATTGTGGTTTTGATTTGTATTTCTCTCATGATTAGTGATGAGAAATTTTTCAAAATTTCCTTCTATGGATAGTGCTTTTGGTGCCATATTGAAGAAATCTGCCTAAAGCAAGGTCACAAAAATATCTCTTATGTTTTTTCTCAAAGTTTTATAGTTTTAGGTTTTGCATTTAGGTCCATAATCCTTTTATGTGTTAAATGTTTGTGTATGTTTTAAGATGTGGCTTAAGAGTTTTTTGTTTGTTTTGCATATGATTGTTCAATTATGCTAGCACAATTTCTTTAAAAATTGGCTGTTTTTTCTCTGAATTATCTTTGCATATTTGTTGAAAATCAGTTGTCCATATGTATGTGGGTCTATTTCTGTACTCTCTCTTTCTTGTCTATCTTTAAACCAAAAAATACTGTTTTGATAACTGTGGCCTTATAATGAGCCTCTGAATAGGTAGTTTTAATGCTCCAACTTTGTTCTTCTTTTTTTTGCTGTGCAGAAGCTTTCTAGCTTAATTAGGTCCCATTTGTCCCATTTGTCAATTTTTGTTTACATTACAATTGCTTTTGGTGACTTTGTTATGAAATCTTTGCCTTGGCCCCTAGAATGGTATTTCCTAGGTTATTTTCCAGGGTTTTTACAGATTTAGGTTTTACAGTTAAGTCTTTAATCCATGTTTAGTTGATTTTTGTATATGTTGAAAGGAAGGGTTCCAGTTTCAATCTTCTGCATATGGCTAGCCAGTTATTCCAGTTATTCCATAGAATATAAAATTCTTTCCCTATGCCTTGTTTTTGTCAACTTTGTCAAAGATCAGATGGTCGTAGGTATGCGGCTTTATTTCTGGGCTCTCTATTCTGTTCCACTGTTCTATGTCTCTGCTAAAAATACAAAAATTAGCTGGGCGTGGTGGCGGGCGCCTGTAGTCCCAGCTACTCGGGAGGCTGAGGCAGGAGAATGGCGTGAACCCAGGAGGCGGAACTTGCAGTGAGCCGAGACAGCACCACTGCACTCCAGCCTGGGTGACGGAGTAAGACTCTGTCTCAAATAATAATAATAATAATTATTATTATTATTATTAGGTGTATTACCACCTGTGGGGTTGCACAGTGAGGGACTATCAGGGAACACTGTACACTGGTGATAAGCCATGGTTATAAGGTCATATTTTTCTATGATCTAAATTTATCTTTTCTGCCAAAATTAAACTTTGACATTTTCTCATGAACAATTAAGGCTTCTACAAAAAGTTATTTTTGGTATTCAAACTAGTAAATATTCATTTTAATTTTTATATAAGTATATGAATGATTTATACAATTCAAAGGCAAACTGTAGACTGCAAAAGATTGAAATAATAAATAAAACTACAGAAAAAGAAAACATTTTTCCTTTGCCATAATACTTACCTTAATGGGCCCAATGTGGGGAGATCCTTTAATTGTTGCAAGTATGACTTGAGACTCTTCTAACTGAGCTGATATGTCATCTATAGATGGAATTATGAAGATAGAGTAAATCTCTGTGTGGTGAAGAATTAAATGCAAAGGAGTAGTGTTCCAAAAATCAATAATCTTAAATAGCATTTTTTCAAGAGCAGCTTCATTAGTTGCTGAGGTTGACATATCATTTATTTCATTTTCATACTGAAACATCTAAAATGAACAAAGTATTCTTTAGTATCCAGTATAGCAAATAATTCCTGATATGTCCAAAATGGAAATTTTAAATGCAAGTTTTGAAAGGCACATCAAAAATATTGAAGATCTAATTCCAGTTAGGTTTATATCCTTACCAGCAACTTCATGGTCTAACCTTCATGACATATCCCTTTGCACTTTAAAATCATCCTATTTCACGTTTTTCATAATCAGTGAAAATTTCCAACTTTCCTCTGATTCTAGCCAGTTATAAAGAGTATACACCTTCTGTATATGTGTAGGTGGTATTATTTCCTTCAGCATTCTTTCCTCTGCCCTAATGCCAACTGCTTAATTACTCTGTGACACGCTTTTACTTATTGTTTTATCCCTGGTAGATAAGACTCTACCACCATTCCTATATGTCATCTCGATGATGTTAAAGAATAATGCCCAATCCCTATGTTTTAGTAATGCAACTCAGTGGGGATTATGAACAGATATGACTAGTTTTCATCATTTCTCTTATATGCTTGCCAAAGATGAATTATTAAGGATGGTGGGATCAGTTACTTCTTATGGCCTTAAGCAACAGCTTTGGGAAAGAAGCCTACCTTTTGACATAGATTATTCAGCCAAAGGCAGATAAGGAACTATAGAACCATCAAAGTTCGTGCCTAATGCTAACATTCTGAGATTGCTAAAAATTAAATCCAGCAGACACTGATAATGTGTAAAGCAAAATTTCAGTGAAGTGAATCTAGCCTTGTCAAGTCTTTATGGTTAAAGTATGGGACCTGACTGACAAATAGTCAGATCTTCCAACTGACTTGATAATAGCTGGGTGGTTTCAGCTGAATCTTGATGATTGTAGTTAATTGTCTAACTTTATTATAAAGCATATGGCTTTCCAAAGTGAAAATTATCAACCATAAAATGATAGTGTTCATCATATCATACCATTGAGCTCTTGCTCTTAATTTACTTCATGAAATGCTTTTCATGTGGTAGGTTTTTCAGAGCCTGCACAACATCTTGGACAAAATAGTTGTCATATAACTGCAAGCCATCATACTTTGTTCATTTAATAGAACTTCTAATATGACCTATCTTGGAAAGTTTTGCAGCATGACCACCACCTCTGGGTCAATCCTCCAAAATGCAAGTTTTAATAAATGAAGGCTGAGTTTCTGCGCCAAATCCTGTCCATTTTGGCATCTACATTATATTGGATACATTGTCAAATTTCTACAGGATGGCCAAAATCATCCAGGAACTCTTAGAGTTCACTTGAAATTACCAGCTGATTGCCTCCTTATCCCTTCTATTATTATAATTATCTTCAAGAAGAAGAAGGGGTTCCTCTAACTCCTCACTACAGTATTTCAAAGGCTGAAGACCTTGTTCACTTTTGTTCACATGTCAAACTGTCCTAATTGGGAACCTCTAAAAAATGCATGGGACTTCCTTTTTAAACTATCTATTCATGTTAGACATGTAATAGCTCATTGGAACCCTTTGAGTTATTACAGGCCACCACCCCATGTAGGCCACCAGCTGCTATCATATGTACCTATCTACCCTAACTTTTATAGCTTGCTGCTACATTTAGTCTGCAAAATTCTCACCCTTTATCTAACTTACCCAAGAATAGTTCCAATAACCCAAGACTGGATATAAAAATATCACTAAAATTGTGCTAGATTTTATGCATGCTGATTTGAAATAAATTCATCTGTTGGTATTTGCTCTTATGCTCTGACATCATCTAGCTATCTTGCTGAATTCCTCTTGGGCATGTATATCAGTTGGGCATGTATATCAGTTAGGAGGCTCTAAGATGAGATATTTAGATACGATGAGGATTATGAAAGAGAAGATTCAGAATTATTTCATGATTTTTAGTGTAAACAATTGGAAGAATGGAGCTACCATCAACTGAGATAAGAAACACAGAGGAAGAGCAGAATTTGGGAGATGGAGAATGAAAGGTGAATGTTTTTGACATGTTAATTTTGAGGTATTTCTTAGACATATAAGTGGAGATATTGAATAGGAGATTACATATGTGAATTTGGAGTGCAGGAGAAAGTTGAGATTAGGGCTGGCGATATAAAATAATCTAAGTTTTACAAACAAAAGTTGTTTTTTAAAAAATTCTTTTTAAATTCTTAAAAAAGGTGCTCATGTTCCTCATTACAACAGATCATTTAGCAGAGAATTATAGGTATAAAATATGTGTTTTGATTACATTTTATGTTGTCAGCCATGAAACATTAGACATAAATGAAGCTTATTGTAAGTTAGACATAAAAATAGAAAGTTTTTAATCATGGAAAAATTGAAAAAAGTATATTTTTATAATAAAACTTACATGGAAAGTCAAATAGTTGTTTATTATGCATTTTAAATATAATGTCAAGTTATATATATGTTAAGGTAGGGCAATTCTTACATGCTCTTAATATATTTTCATTTTACATATAATGAATACAATAGTTTTGATATTTCCATTCCTATAAAATGTATTCTGTATAAATAGCACTGTTAAATAATGAAACACTAATTTTATTTGTCATACATGAAAACCAGTATTACTGTTTAATCACCTAAATAATAATGGAATAATTAATAGCTTACCCAATATCTTCAATTAAATAATTTCCTATCACCTATTATTCTACAAATGTACTATTATTTTCCCAGGCACTCTTATAAACTTCCTTTCCTAATTCCTATCCATTGTATATTTACTTGCCTATTTAAAATTGGCCCATCTGGTATTTCAACCTATTTTTTTAAAAAACCATTTTTATTTACCTTGAGAGCTAGAAGATTCTCTACTTTACAGTTTTTATCAAGCGGAACTGACTTCCCAATAATCTCCTGGAGAGCCTCCCAATGCCTTGGCTTGAGACAGGGATTTCCCAGAGCTATAATGATAGGCAGCTCTTGTTTAAACTCTGTTACCACTTGCTTAAGATGTGTTACCATATCGCTTTTAGGTAAACCTAAAAATAACAATGGGTCAGTAGGCTTATAATATGTTCATTATATTTTTTAACCAAAAAAATTGAGAAAATAAGATTTTTTTCTTTAAAATTTGTTAAAAACTACTTTATCAATTATTAAACTACATCAAAATAACATGAAGCAGTGAGCTTTATTAACATTACCCTTCCATGAGAATCAACTATACATTAAAATAAGAGAAATAGTTATAAGGACAGGTGACTAAAGCCCAACTATCACAACCAAATCATCTTAGAAAATTTCATACCAGGAGTGGCCAGCTACCACAGGTTTCCCAGATTTTCACTGACATGATAAATACACAGACAAATGGGTACATGCACATGTGCACACACACACACACACACACACACACCACAAACATTCAGAAGACTGTCATAGATTCTGGGTATTTATTTATTTAATTAACATCTTAACATAGCAAGATGAGGTCTTGCTATGTTGCCCAGGCTGGTCTCAAACTCCTGGCCTCGAATGGTCCGCCCACCTCAGCCTCCCCAAGTGCTGTGATTACAGGCATGAGACACTGTACTCAGCTGGTTTGGGTTTTTTAAATTTTGGTAAATATGGAAGAACATCAAGGGAAAAAATATACCATCACTACAATTTCATTAAAAAATACTTTAACACCAAAATGTAGGAAATGTAGGTGACAGCTTTTCCACAGACCAGCACTAGTCTTGTCCTCTGGCATTGACAAACCACTGAAGTACAGGATTCAAAACCTATGGAGTGGAAGGTTCAACTCTTACAACCTTTTTACTCAACTTATAAAATAAAGAGGAGGGGCCAAAGTTAGGGACTCAGGAGAACTGAAAACTTCACCCATACACTCAAAAAACCAATTTGTATATATGGGGCTTCTTTTATAAAGCCATATTAAATAGTAATATGTTTTTAAGACCTGATTAATAGAAGGTCAAGAGTGTAACTTTAGTTTTTGCCAGTCTAGACTTTGGCAAACAGCAAGATTTTATCTGGGGAACCAGGGGTAAAAGAAGGTGTCGTCTAGTTGTTACTTTACTGTTCTCCGAAGCATGAATATAACAAAATATTGAGAGGGGATGCACACAATGAGTGTTATGTTAAAGCCTTGAGACTATGATTTGCCCCCAATTGTTCTCTTTTCTAAACTTTTGTGCTACTGTTATATTTCTTATATAATTTTAAAACAAGTGAAATAAAGTGTTTGTCTGGCTTTTCTGGAGAAGAAATTTTAGCTTAAGGTATAGCTGAGTGATAGGGGAGGAGTCTTTAAAAAAAGCAAAGATATTCTCTTGGCCAGGTGAAACAAAATATCCCTTTTGGAAAGGATTTGATCTTATAGAAATGCTCTCACAAAAACAGTATCTTTGCATTGGCAAGATTTCAAATTTGATAATTAAAATAAAATAAACCTCTAAAAGTTACTCTTTAAGCTGTTTACCCACTGCCCAAAAGATAATAAATGATTATGCAGATGGTCCTTTATCATCAAAACATCTCTGACCAGTGCCCTAAGAAGGGCCATACTCAGGGTGAGGTAGCTGGGGTTCTATGCAGGGAACCAACTTTTAAAGGACATAAAAATTGTTAATTTCTTAACAAAACTTTTTTGACAAGGACTTAATCTCTTTTTTGCCTGAGTGAAATTCCTACCTATACTCCTGTATTGTAGCTCTAGCCATAATGGTCAACCTGAGAATGGGTAAAGAAACAAGCCAAGGACAATGCTCTTGATGTCCAAAGGCCATTTGGTATATAGACCTAGGTGGGAAAATTTGAGAAACACATTTTTACCTTTTTCTAGTACCGAGATTATGTGCATCAGTTTTGAAACATTTCTCTGTACTGATTCTACATCAATACTTTGAAGAGAACTATTCCTCCATTCCCAAGAGGCTTGCCTCCACTCCTCTTGTGCTTCCCATAGTTTTTTCCTCAAAGTCAAGTCACCTTCAATGTCAGAGATCTCTGAAAGCACAATCTGTGTAATTTCTTCCACATTAACAGAATGCATATGAGATTGAGAATCACTGAAACAATCCTGATAATTTGAATATGCTTTAGCTTTGTTAGTTAAACTTGCAGCTTCCCCTGAGAGAGTCTGGATCATTTCCATTGCTGTTGACACTTGAGTACCAGCACATAACAGAAGAGGAGTTCTTATCTAAAAAATAAGAGTAGGACTTTCTAAGAGAAATCAGTATGTCTAGAACGTACTGTTTTACTGGCAGTGAAAGCATTTTAGTATATAATCTAGGCTTTTACCTGATAAGTGAGTGAAACTGGAACTATCATTACCATTTGGCCCAGACAAAGATAAAGATTGGCCCAGAAAGATTTCAGGGGGTTTTAGTCCCTTTTATGCCATGAGCCCATTTGGCAGTCTCTTGAAGCCTATGGTAAAAGTCACCAGCCATGCTGCTGTTTGTTGCCTACATTCATTCATAGTTGAGAAAATGCTAAGTTCCAGTTAGAAATTAGTGAAAATAGAAATGTAATTTTACTTCCCATTCAAGTTCACAAATCACCAAAATTCTGTCTGTGAATTCCAGTTGAAGAATACTTGTATTGGCCGGTCACGGTGGCTCAAGCCTGTAATGCCAGCACTTTGAGGGGCTGAGGCGGGCGGATCACGAGGTCAGGAGATCGAGACCATCTTGGCTAACACGGTGAAACCTCGTCTCTACTAAAAATACAAAAAATTAGCCGGGCGTGGTGGCAGGCGCCTGTAGTCCCAGCTACTCGGGAGGCTGAGGCAGGAGAATGGCGTGAACCCGGGAGGCGGAGCTTGCAGTGAGCCGAGATTGCGCCACTGCAGTCCAGCCTGGGCGACAGAGCAAGACTCCATCTCAAAAAAAAAAAAAAAAAGAATACTTGTATTAGACTATTTAGCCAAAATTCCACTGAAAGCAAATACCCAAATGCCTGGACTTACGAGACTAAGATCAAGTTTTTAATAAAAAAAAAATCCAAAAAAACCCTAAAAACTTACCTTGGCTTTTAAATTGCCAACATCAACACGTAGACCACTGATACATGCTTCCAAGTTATCTCTGAATTTAGTTATAGCAGTGTCTTTATTTATTTTACTTAACTTCATAGATGATTTTAGTTGACTAAACTTAAGAAGAAGAACTTGGAATATGGCAATTTGCTCTTCTGAAATATGGATCTGTTGATGCTTTGCAACAGAATATAGCTGAGACATTGTTAAGAACTCTTTTTCTAATTTAGATATTTTTGAGGAAATTGCATTCAAAAAAATAAAATGCTCCACAAATTCTTCTATTTCAGTGGGATCACATTCCAGCTGCTGCAATGATGATTCCACAACCTGAAATCAACATGTCAATTATAATTGTGTAATGACTTTTCACCATTTTGGAAGACTAATTACTCTTTTTAATTTCTCTGACTTATATAAGTCTAATTTCAGAAAATAATTAAAACATCATGTATTAGTCTGTTCTCACACTGCTATAAAGAACTACTTGAGACTGGGTAATTTGTGAAGAAAAGAGGTTTAATTGACTCAGTTCCATAGGCTGTACAAGAAGCATGGCTGGGAGGCCTCAGGAAATCTACAATCATGGCAGAAGGTGAAAGGGAAGCAAGCACATCTTACCAAGGCAGAAAAGGGGGGAGGGGGAGAGAGAGAGAGAGAGAGAGAGAGAGAGAGATTGAGAATGGGGGAGTGCTACACACTTTCAAACAACCAGACCTCCTGAGAACTCTATCACGAGAACAGCAAGGGGGAAGTCCACCCCCATGATTCAATCACCTCTCACCAGTGACCCCCCTTAACATGCAGGGATTACAATTTGACATGAGATTTGGTTGGGGACACAGAGCCAAACCATATCACATAATCTAGACATAATTCTAAGTGTTATTTAAGTACTGGGGCATTAACATGACCAAATCCTTCTACTGTTAACAAAAGACACTTGAATGTATCCCACATATAAAATAGATGCTATTAAGACATAAAATAAGTAAGTTATGAATAACAATTTTCAAGAAATGTAATACAAATGGCAAATTATGACTGAAATGTGAACGGTGCATAATAAATGCTACAACTTTTTGGGCATGTATGTGATAGGTTCTTTACGTACATGATCATACTTTATTCAGATAGTATATTTGCTAATTAGGTATTTTTTCTAATTGCACAGGAGGAAACTGAGTCTCAGAGGGTTTATTGTACCAAGATCAGAAATGTAGTAAGTTATACAACTGTGATTCAAACCCAAATTGATTCCAAGTCCCATTATTTTCCACCATACTTATATCTATTATATTTATAACCATACTTTTCAAAAGTGTATATAAATTACTCCATAAAATGCTTGAAGTAATTGCATTTCTGTGCTGGAACTAAAATTTTTTCATATTTTTTCATGTTTCAAGGGTTCTTAAGGAGTATGCCTGCATAATTTTATGTAATTTTGGTATGAAAGTCAGTTCAATTTTTAATCTTTACAGCCTTGAATTAATTTCACATATGTGTGTGTCTAATTTGATATTAAAATAAATGTTCATGCAAAAATCACAATACAAAAAAGTTTATAAGATGGAAAAGTTTATCAGATGGTCAACTATTATTCCATTACCCAGAGATTACCATTGTTAATCCATCAGAAATTTTATTATGGGGCATGTGTGTGTCTCTTTGCCACAGAGTTTATATTAAGAGGCCTTAAAATCAGAGAAACTTATTTTCGATCCCAGCCTCAGTATTTACTAACTGTGTGAACCTAAGCACATAGCTTTATTCTGATAAACTTATTGTCCTCATCTGTACTTTGGAGATCAAATAAAATAATTTAGTAATAGACTTACAATGTACCTGGCATATGGAAAGTGCACCAAGAATTATCGTGTCAGTAGACTGAGTAAACATAACTATTTAGACTCCAATACAAATACTAATTAAATGCCCAAAAAATTTTTAAATACACATTTATATCACAAACAACCAAATAATTCCAATCTCATATAAACCAAGAGAATATAAAAAGGTAAAATATACCCAAACTTCATTTATGACACTAGTAACATATTGATACCAAAACCAGATAAGGATGGTAAAAGAAAATTATAGACTATTTTCACTTATAAACATAAACACAAAAATCTTAAAAATAATATGTAAGCTTGTGTATGCACATGCTGGTAAGGTAAATCTATCAATTTGGATGTGAGATTACCCTTAGAAAGTCAATTAATATAACTCCCCACAGAAAAAGATTAAAGGAAAACAACTGCAAGATTATCTCAATAGATGTAATGAATAAGCATTTGATAAAATTCATTTATAATAAAAACTCTTATCAAACTAAAAATAGAAAGTATTTTCTTATTGTTCAATTCCCACCTATGAGTGAGAACATGTGGTGTTTGGTTTTCTGTCCTTTTGCTGAGAATGATGGTTTCCAGCTTGGACACAGGGCGGGGAACATCACACACCGGGGCCTGTTGGGTGTGGGGGGCTGGGGGAGGGATAGCATTAGGAGAAATACTTAATGTAAATGATGAGTTTATGGGTGCAGCAAACCAACATGGAACATTTATACCTATGTATCAAACCTGCACATTGTGCACATGTACCCTAGAACTTAAAGTATAATAAAAAAAAAAGAAGGTATTTTATTTAACCTTACAAAGGGAAGCTACCAAAACCCTCAGGAAATATAAATACACCCAGGACAAAGAGCAGCCAGAAAGAGGATGAATAAACAGAACTTTCAGAACAGATTCTTTGAAAAACAGCTCAGAAACAACCTTCTGGAACCAAAACCTATCATTTTTCTTACTATAGAAATTTGGTTCATAGTGTCACTATGTGGGTCAAGAACTGTTTAAGTGCTTTGCAGATAATAACAGGGAGCAAGAAGGTGGAATAGTACTCTCCAGAAATCATATCCCTGTAGAAACATCAATTATAACAATTATCCATGTACAAAAGTACCTTCACAAGTGCTAAGGAAATCAAGTGAGAGATGACAATATCTGCATGTAGCATAGAAATAAGAAAAGGCACACTGAAGACAGAAGGAAGGACAATTTTATTCCAATACCAGGCCCATCACAGTAAAATTCAGCACCAGGCAGGGACCTATAACCCAACTCCAAGCTGGTCCTCACAGATTGAGCCTCCAGACCCACCCTGGCACCAGACCATACCCCACAGTCCCATGTTTTGAGGCCTACATGTTGGACTCAGTCTCTGGTTCTCCCCACTACCATGCCACCTTCAGTGGCCTTGGGTTCCAGACAGCCCTCCGTGGAAGACTAAGCCCAGTGACCCCAGGCTTTAAGCCCACCTAGCACCACACTACCCTTGGTAGTCACAAGCATTAGGCTGGCCCCCAGGGATACAAGCTCAAGGCACATGCCAGCAGACCCAGTCAACAGGTTCACCCAAGTGGATCCAGGCCCTAGGCCTTCCCATCTGTTGACCCAGGCTGCAGACCAGCCAGCCTAAGTGCTGTAGCAGCAAGCTGGCCCATGAACTATGCCAGATGGTCTCACCAGAATATCTGGATAGGCTGACTAGTAAAGGGCTTTCCCAGACAAAGCCAGTCTGCAAAGTATGTAATTAATAATTACCTACTTCTTCAAATGCACAGACACCAAAGCATGGCCACAAGGATAAAAAATCATTAGGAAAACATGACATCACCAAAGGAACAAAATAAAGCACCCATCCCTGACCCTAAAGAAATAGAGTTGTATGAACTGACTGAGAAATAATTCACAATAACTTTTTTTTTTAGAGGTAGGGTCCCACTATGTTGCCTCTGAACTCCTGGACTCAATAACAACACCTTAATTTCCTGAGTAGCTGGGACTACAGATAAACACCACCACACCCAGGTTAAAAATAATTATTTTAAGGAAGCTTAGCAAACTTCATAAGATTACACAGGAACAACTCAACAACATATAGAAAATAATAAATGACTAAATTTAGAAATTTAACAAAGAGATTTAAATAATTTTTAAGAATTTGGAGGGAGTGGCCAAGATGGCTGACTAGAAGCAGCTAGAATGCATTGCTCTCACAGAGAGGTATGAAAAGGGTGAGTAAATACAGTACCTTCAACTGAAACATCCAGGTACTTGCATTGGGACTAATAAAGGAAACAACTCGACCCACGGAGAACAGAGAAAAGCAAGGAAGGACAATGGTCCACCCAGGAGTGACACAGAGCCAAGTGAACCTCCCCCACCCAGGGAAGTGGTGAGTGAATGTGTGACCACAGGAAACCACACTTCTCCCATGGATCTTTGCAACCCTTCAGGCAGGAGAACCCCTTGTGAACCCATTTCACCAGGGCCTTCAGTCTGACACACAGAGCTACGTGGAGTCTTGGCAGAGTAGTCACTCA
Source organism: Pan troglodytes (assembly GCF_028858775.2). Lineage (NCBI taxonomy): Eukaryota > Metazoa > Chordata > Mammalia > Primates > Hominidae > Pan > Pan troglodytes. The sequence goes on from NC_072398.2 coordinate 24,207,902, forward strand.
GGTATGCACAGAAACCCAGGAGCTTTAGATAGTCCAGCTCCAGGCTTTCCAGCAAAAGTAACTGCAATGCTGGCAAAGTGGGAGGTTAGACCCCCATATATACCCCTAGGAAAGAAGCTGAATCCAGGGCACCAAGCAGTGATAGTCTGGGGGTCCTACTTTCACGATGCCTCACAGGATAAGATCCAGTGGCTTGGAATTCCAGCCAGCCACAGGTAGCAGTGTTGCACCTGAGATGAAGCTCTTGGAAGGAGGGGCAGGCCACTGTGTTTGCTGTTTGGGCAACTTAGCCACTATAGCCTGCAGGCTTTGGAGATTCCAAACTGACTGGAGGTGGAAGGGGTTCCCCAGCACAGCACAGCTACCCTACCAAAGGGTGGCCAGACTGCTTAAGCAGGTCCCTTATCTGTTCCTCCTCATTTGGCAAGACCTCCAAACTGGGGCCTCCAGCCACCCCGCTGGTGTTCTCCACGTGATAGAGATTAGAAAACTCCCTGGGAGAGAGCTCCCAAAGGGAAGGGTGGGCCACCATCTTTGCTGTTTGGGCCCCTTAGCCATTCCAGCCTACTGGCTTTGGAGAGCCCAAGCCAATCGGGGGCAGAGGCAGAACCACAGCACAGCACAGCTTCTCTACAAAAGCATGACCAGACTGCTTCATTAAGTAGGTCCCGTATCTGTTCCTCCTCACTGGGTGGACTCTCCAAACCGGGTTCTCCAGCCAATCCCACCAGTGTTCTCCAGCAGACAGAGGTTTAAAAACTTCCTAAGACAGCTGAGTGCGGTGGCTCATGCCTGTAATCCCAATACTTTGGGAGGCCGAGGCAGGTGGATCACAAGGTCAAGAGATTGAGAACATTTTGGCCAACATGGTGAAAGCCCGTCTCTACTAAAAACACAAAAATCAGTTGGGCATGGTGGCACACTGTAGTCCCAGCTTCTCGGGAGGCTGAGGCAGGAGAATTGCTTGAATCTGGGAGGCGGAGGTTGTAGTGAGCCGAGATTACGCCACTGCACTCCAGCCTGGTGACAGAGCAAGACTCTGTCAAAAAACAAAAAACAAAAACAAAAACAAAAACAAAAAACAACAACAAAAAAAACCCGAAAACAACAACAACAACAACAACAAACTTCCTAAGACAGAGCTCCCAGAGGGAGGAGCGGGCCGCCATCTTTGCTGTTTGGGTGACTTAGTCATTCCATCCTCTGGGCTCTGGATAGCCCAAGCTGACCAGGGGCAGAGGCGGCACCCCAGCACAATACATCCGCTCTACAAAACCATGGCCAGACTGCTTCTTTAAGTGGGTTCCCAATCCTGTTCCTTGTCGTTGGATGGAACCTCCCAACCAGGGCCTCCAGCCACCCCCATCAGTGTTCTCTGGCCTACACAAATTTGAAAACTCCCTGAGATGGTACTCCCAGAGGGAGGGGCAGGCTGCCATCTTTGCTGCTTGGGCAACTTAGCAGTACCAGCCTTCGGGCTTTAGAGAGCCCCAGCTGACTGGGGGTAAAAGTGGTACCCCAGCACAGCACAACACCCCCACAAAAACATGGTCAGACTGCTTTTTTAAGTGTGTCCCCAACCCCATTCCTATTCATCCTGTGGGGCCTCCCAACTGGGGTCTCTGGCTACCACCACTGGTGTTCTCTGGCTGACAGAGGTTTTGGCAACATATCCTTGCCATGTCTGAGGCAACAAGGGGCTGAAGTGGACTCCCCAGCACAGGATGGCTACTCTATGAAAACATGGCCAGACTACTTTGTTAAGTGGGTTCCCAATCCCATTCCTCATGACTGGATGAGACCACCAAATTAGGGTCTCCAGCCATGTCCTGCAGGTGCATTCAGGCTGGCAGCTGGTCCTTACCTCCCTGGGATGGCACTCCCAGGAGAAGGGGCAGGCTGTCATCTTAGCTGCTTCACAGACTTCACTGACGATAACTCCAAATACTGGAAAATCCAAGGCAACTAGAAACTGCAGTGGACCCCCAGCATACCACAAGCAGACCTACAGAAAAGTGGCCAGACTGTTAAAGAAAAATAAAAACCATCCAAAGGTCAGCAACCTCAAAAACTGAATGTAGATAAGCATACAAAGATGAGAAAGCATCAGTTAAATGATGATTCTAGAATGCTAAAAACTCAAAAAGCCAGAATGCGCTCTTTCTTCCAAATGACTGCCATACCTCTCCAGCAAGACTCTGGAACCAGACTGAGGCTGAGATGGCTGAAGTAGAATTCAGAATATGGACAGGAACAAAGATCACTGAGCTAAAGAAGTACATTGTAACCCAATGAAAGGAAGCTAAATATCATCATAAAACATTGCAGGAGCTGACAGACAAAATAGCCAGTAAAGAGAATAATGTAACAACCTGATAAGAGTTGAAAGACACACTAGAAGAATTTCATAATGCAATCACAAGTATTAATAGCAGAATAAACCAAGCAGAGAAAAAAATCTCAGAGCTTGAAGACTGCCTTTCTGAAATAAAACAAGCAGACAAGAATAAAGAGAATTAAAGAAAAGAACAAAATATCTGAGAAATATGGGATTATGTAAAGAGACTGAATCTATGACTGATTGGTGTACCTGAAAGAGATGGAGAGAATGGAGCCAACTTGGAAAACATATCTCAGAATATCATCCATGAGAACTTCCCCAACCTAGCTAGAGAAGCCAACATTAAAATTCAGGAAATTCAGAGAACCCTAGTAAGATCCATGAGAAGATCATCCCCAAGACACATCATCAGATTCTTCAAGGTCAAAATGAAAGAAAAAATGTTAAAGGTGGTGATATGGTTTGGCTGTGTCCCCACCCAAATCTCACCTTGAATTGTAGTTCCCATAATCCCCACATGTCGTGGGAAGTGATTGAATCATGGGGGCAGTTACCCCTATGCTGTTCTTGTGGTAGTGAGTAAGTTCTCACGAGATTTGATGGTTTCATAAGGGGCTTTCCTGCCTTTTGTTTGGCACTTCTCCTTCCTGTCACCATGTGAAGACAAACATGCTTGCTTCCCCTTCTACCATGATTGTAAGTTTCCTGAGGCCTTCACAGTCATGCTGAACTGTGAGTGAATTAAATCTCTTTCCTTTATAAATTACCCAATCTTAGGTATGTCTTTATTAGCAGTGTGAGAATGAACTCATACAGGCAGCTAGAAAGGCCAGGTCACCCACAAAGGGAAACCCATCAGATTAACAGTGGAGCTCTCAGTGGAAACCCTACAAATCAAAAGAGATTGGGGGCCAATATTCAACATACTTGAAGAAAAAAAGTTCCAACCGAGAATTTCATATCTGGCCAAACTAAGCTTCATAGGTGAAGGAGAAATAAGACCCTTTTCAGACAAGCAAATGCTCAGAGAATTTGTTACCACCAGACCTGCCTTATAGGAGCTCCTAAAGGAAGCATTAATATAAAAATGAAAGACCATTACCAACTACTGTAAAAACACACTGAAGTACACAGACCAGTGACACTATACAGCAACCACATTAACAAGTCTGCAAAATAACCAGCTAACATCATGATGATAGGTCCAAATCCACACATACCAATACTAACCTTAAATGTAAATGGACTAAGTGTCCCAATTAAAAAACACAACGTGGTAAGCTGGGATAAAGAGTCAAGACCCATTGGTATGCTGTCTTCAAGAGACCCATCTCACATGCAATGACACACATAGGCTAAAAATAAAAGGATGAAAGAAAATCTACGAAGCAAATGGAAAACAGAAAATAGCAGGGGTTGCAATCCTAGCTTCTGACAAAACAGACTTTAAACCAACAAAGATAAAAAAGACAAAGAAGGACATTACATAATGTTAAAGGGTTCAATTCAACAAGAAAACCTAACTATCCTAAATATATGTGCACCCAAGACTGGAGCACCTAGATTTATAAAGAAAGTTTCTAGAGACCTTGCCACAATAATAGTGGGAAACTTTAACACCCCACTGACAATATGTCTAATAGACAGAAAGTTAACAAAGATATTCACAACCCGAGCCCAGCACTGGATGAAATGGACCTGAGACATACCCACAGAACTCTCCACACAAAAACAATAGAATATACTTCTTTTCATCACCGCATGGCACTTACTCTAAAATAGATCACATAATCAGGAGTAAAACACTCCTCAGCAAATGCAAAAGACCTGAAATCATAACAAACTGTCTTTCACAACACAGCAAAGTGAAATCCACAATCAAAACCAAGAAATTCACTCAAATCCATACAATGACATTGAAATGGAATAAGCTGCTCCTGAATGACTTTTGGGTAAATAATGAAATTAAGGCAGAAATCAAGAAGTTTTTTGAAATTAATGAGGACAAATATACAATGTACCAGAATCTCTGAGACATAGCTAAGGCAGTATTAAGAGGAAAATTTATAGCACTAAATGCCCACATCAAAAAGCTAGAAAGATCTCAAGTTAACAACCTAACATCACAACTAAAAGACCTAGAGAACTAAGAGTAAACAAATCCCAAAGTTAGCAGAAGACAAGAAATAACCAAAATCAGAGTGAACTGAAGGAGAAAGAGACATGAAAAACCATTCAAAAGACCAATGAATCCAGGAGCTGGGTTTTTTGAAAAAAATTAATAAAAGAGACACTGCTAGCTAGATGAATAAAGTAGAAAAGGGAGAGTATTCAAATAAATGCAATCAGAAATAACAAGTGGGATATTATCACTGACCCCACAGAAATACAAACAACTATCAGAAAACATTATGAATACCTCTACAGACATAAGCTAGAAAATCTAGAAGAAATGGATACATTCCTGGACACACACACCCTCCCAAGACTAAACCAGGAAGAAATTGAATCCCTGAACAGACCAAAAATGAGTTCTAAAATTGAGGCAGTAATAGTCTATCATCCAAAAAAACCCCAGGACCAGATGGATTCACAGTTGAATTCTACCAAATGAACAAAGAAGGGCTGGTACCATTCCTGCTGAAACTAATCCAAAAACTTAAAAATGAAGAACTCCTCCCTAAGTCATTCTATGAGGCCAGCATCATCCTGATACCAAAACCTGGCAGAGATACAACCAAAAAAGGAAACTTCAGGCCAGTATCCTTGATGAACACCAGTGCAAAAGTCCTCAACAAAATACCAGGAAACTGAATCCAGCAGCACTGGGCTGAAAAGGCTTATCCACCATGATCAAGTAGGCTTCATCCCCAAGATGCAAAGTTGGTTCAATATACACAAATCAATACATGTGACTCATCACATAAACAGAACTAAAGACAAAAACCACAGGATTATCTCAAGAGATGCAGAAAATGCCTTTAATGTGATTCAACATCCTTCATGTTAAAAACTCTCAATAAATTAGGTATTGAAGGAACATACCTCAAAATAATAAGAGCCATCTCTGACAAACCCACAGCCAACATTATACTGAATGGGCAAAAGCAGGAAGCATTCCCCTTAAAAACTGGCAGAAGAAAAGGATGTACTCTTTCACCACTCCTATTCAACACAGTATTGCAAGTTCTGACCAGGGCAACTGAGCAAGAGAAAAAAATAAAGGGCATCCACATATGAAGTCAAAGTATCCCTGTTTGCAGATAGCATGATCCTATATTTAGAAAACTCCACTGTCTTGGCCCAAAAGCTTCTTAAACTGATAATTTCAGCAAAGTCTCAGAATAGAAAATCAACGTGCAAAAATAACTAGCATTCCTATACACCAACAACAATCAAGCTGATAGCCAAATCATAAATGAACTACCATTCACAATTGCCACAAAAGGAATAAAATACCTAGGAATACAGTTAACTAGGGAGGTAAAAGATCTCTACAAGGAGAACTACAAACCACTGCTCAGGGAAATCAGAGAGGATACAAACAAATGGAGAAACATTCCATGCTCATGGATAGGAAGAATCAGTATTGTGAAAATGGCTATACTGCCCAAAGCAATTTTAGATTCAATGCTATTTCCATTAAACTACCATTGACATTCTTCACAGAACTAGAGAAAACTATTTAAAGATTCAAGTGAAACCAGAAAAAGAACCCAAATAGCCAAGACAATCCAACTCAAAGAGAACAAAGCTGGAGGCATCACACTACCCATCTTCATACTACACTACAGGGCTACACTAACCAAAACAGCAAGGTACTGGTACAAGAAAAGGCACATAGACCAAGGGAACAGAACAGAAAACCCAGAAATAGGACCACACACCTACAACTATCAGATCTTCAACAAACCTGACAAAGACAAGCAATGGGGAAAGGAATCCCTATTCAATAAATGATGCTGGGATAACTGGCTAGCCATATGCTGAAGATTGAAATTGAACCCCTTCCTTATACCATATACAAAAATTTTCTCAAGATGAATTAAAGACTTAAATGTAAAACCCCAAACTATAAAAGCCCTGGAAGATGACCTAGGCAATACCATTCAGGACATGGGCATGGGCAAAGATTTCATGATGAAGATGCCAAAAGCAATTGCAATAAAAGCAAAAATTGACAAATGGAATCTAATTAAACTAAAGAGCTTCTGCACAGCAAAAGAGACTATCAACAGAGTAAACAGCCCAGAGAATGGGAGAAAATTTTTGCAAACTAGTCATCTAACAGAGATCTAATATCCAGCATCTATAAGGAATGTAAACAAATTTACAAGAAACATCAAACAACTCAATAAAAAAGTGGGTAAAGGACATGAACAGTCACTACATGCAGCCGACAATCACATGAAAAAAAAGCTCAACATCACTGATCATTAGAGAAATGCAAATCAAAACCACAATGAGCTACCATCTAACACCAGTCAGGATGGCTATTACTAAAGAGTCAAAAAATAACCGATGCTGGTGAGGTTGTGGAGAAAAAGGAACACTTATACACTGTTGATGAGAGTGTAAATTAGTTCAGCCATTGTAGAAGACAGCGTGGCGATTCCTCAAAGACCTAAAGATGAAACTACCATTTGACCCAGCAATGCCATTACTGGGTATATGCGCAAAGGAATATAAATCATTCTATTATAAAGACACATGCATACATATATCCATTGCAGCACTGTTCACAATAGTAAAGACATGGAATCAACCTAAATGCCCATCAATGATAGACTAGATAAAGAAAATATGGTATGTATACACTATGGAATATTATGCAGCCATAAAAAGAATGAGATCATGTTCTGTGCAGGGACATGGATGAAGCTGGAGGCCATTGTCCTTAGCAAATTAATGCAGGAATAGAAAACCAAATACCACATGTTCTCACTTATAAGCAGGAGCTAAATGATGAGAGCACATGGACACATAGAGGGGAACAACACACACTGGGGCCTACTGGAGGGTGGAGAGTGGGATGAGGGAGAGAGGAAAAATAACTAATGGATTAATACCTGGCTGATGAAATAATCCGTATAACAAACTCCTTTGACACATGTTTACCTATGTAACAAACCTGCACATTCTGCACATGTTCCCCTGAACTTAAAATACAAGTAAAAAAAGACACATGTACACACGTTTATAGCAGCACATTTTACAATTGCAGAAATATGGAAACAATCTAAGTGCCCATCAACCAATGAGTGGGTAAATTAAATGTGGTATACACACACCATGGAATACTACTCAACCATAAAAAGCAGCAAAATAATGTCTTTTGCAGAAACTTGGATGGAACTGGAGGTCATTATTCTAAGTGAAGTAACCCAGGAATGGAAAACCAAATATCATATGTTCTCACTTATAAGTGGGAGCTAAGCTATAAGGATGCAAAGGCGTAAGAACAATATAATAAACTTTGGGACTCAGGTGGGAAGGGTGGGAGGGGGGTGTGAGATAAAAGACTACATATTGGGTACAGTGTATACAGCTCAGTTGACAGGTGCACCAAAATTTCAGAAATCACCACTAAAGAACTTATCCATGTAACCAATAACCACTTGTACCCCCAAAACTATCGAAATAAAAATACATAATAAAAATAAATTAAAAATTTAAAAATGAAGACTGAAAACTGTAAAACTTCTAGAAGAAGCCAGGGGCAAAGCTCCATGATGTTGGCCTAAAAAATGATTTCTTGGATATGACCCTGAAAACACAAGCAACAAAAGCAAAATGAGATGAATAGGATTACATCAAACTAAAAATCTTCTGCAAACCAAAGGAAACAATTCACAGACTGAAGGGACAACCTATGAATTTGGAGAAAATATTTTGCAAGCTATACATCTGATTAGGGGATAATTTATAAGCAACTCAAATACCTTTACAGAAAGAAAACAAACAATCCAATAAAAAGTAGATATGTCTCAAAAGAAGACATACAAATGGCCAACAGATATATGAAAAAAATGCTCAATATCACTAATCACTAGGGAAATTCAAGTTAAAATCACAGTGAGTCATCACCTCACACCTGTCAGAATAGCTATTATCAAAATGATGAAAGTACACGTGGCAAGGATTTGGAGAAAGAAGGACAGTTGAACACTGTTGTTTGGAATATAATTTCATACTGCCCTTTTGGAAAACTGTATGGAGGTTCCTCAAAAAACTAAAAATAGAATTACCACATGATCCAACAATCTCACTTCTGGGTATTTACCCAAAAGATCTGAAATAAGTATGTCAGAGACGTCTGCACTTCCATGTTCCTTTTAGCACTATTCACTTATGGACAATTGTGGACACTACGTGTCTATCAACAGATGAATGGACAAATAAAATGTAGTATATGTACACAATAAAATACTATTCAGCTTTAAAAAAGAAATTCATTCTGTCATTTGTGTCAATATGGATGCAACTGGAAGACATGCTAAATAAAATAAGCTAGGCACAGCAAGGCACAGCAAGGCACAGAAAGACAAATATCACATGTTCTCAATTACATATAGTATCTCAAACAGTGGAACTCATAAAAGAAGAGAGTAGAATGGTGTTTACTAAAGGCTACGGGTGGGGGAAATGGAATGATGGTCAAAGGGTGCAAAGCCTCAGATGGGAGGAGTAAGATTTGTGTGTTGTTGTTGGTTTTTTTTTTTGAGATGCATTGCACAGCATGGTGAATATATTTAATAATAGTGTACTGTGCATTTCAAAATCACCAAGAGAATAAATTTCAAATGTCTTTATCATAAAAATGATAAGTATTTGAGATGATGGATATGTTAATTAGCTTAATTATTCCTTATGTTCATAAATCATTATATCACTTTGTACCCTATAAATATATACAACAATATAAATATATACAACAATGTAAAACCCCAAACTATAAAAACCCTGGAAGATGTCCTAGGCAATACCATTCAGGACATAGGCATGGGCAAAGATTTCATGATGAATTTGTTCATTTGCAATAAAACTTTTCAAAAAGACAAAAAATAAAATTAAGAAACAGCTTTGCAACCATTAACTTAATTCCACAACCATTCTAGGTAAGGTAATAATATTATCCCCAATTTACCTTTGAGGAAACTGTGGTACAGACAGGGTATCTATATTAATACCTTCCTTCAAATAGTAAACAGAACAGCTAGGTTTTTAAAAAAATCATTTGTGCTGAAACACAATTTGTATATAGAAAAATGCTAATTGTTTATTTTGATGAGTTTTAACACACTCATACATATTTGTAACTACCTCCATAAACAAAATATAGAAAACTTCACTGTCCTAGAAAGATGCCTTGTGACCCATCCCAATCTCCTCCCAATCCTGGCTTCAGAAAACAATCTGTCTAGTTATTGTTGCTATAGATTAAATTTGTCTTGTCAAGTTTCATATATGAGTACATGGAATCACATAGTAGGTACTCCTTTGTGTCTGGCTTCTTTTGTTCAACATGTTTTTGATATGCATCCAAGTTGTTGCATGTAGTAGCTTGTTCTTTTTTTTTAATGCTGCATACTATTCTAATACATGAATATATCAAATTTTTCTTATCTGTTCACCTATTGATATACACTTGGATTGTTTTCAGGTTTTGGCAATTGCAAATAAAGCTTCTCTGACCACTTGGGTGCAAGTCTTTGGGTGGACTTGTTTTCATTTTTAATGGGTGAATAATGTGGAATGGAACTGATGGATTAAATGGTGAGTATTTAACTTTAAAAGTAATTGCCAGTTTTCCAAAGTGACTGTACCATTTTGCATTATCATCTGCAATGTATGAAAATTCTAGTTTCTCCATAACCTTTTTAACATCTGATATTGTCAGTATTTTAATTTTAGCCATTCCAATGGCTATATAGTGAATTGTCATTGGAGTTTTAAAGTACATATCCTTGATGACTATGATGTTTAGCACAGGTTGTATCTGTCATCTGCTTTTATTAAATGTCTGATCAAATACTTTGCCCACTTTTTACTGGGTTGTTTGTCTTGTTATTTTTATTGGTACTTTGTCTGGTAAGAGTTCTTCCTTATGTATGCTGGATACAAGTCCTTTGTTAGATACACAAAATCCAAAGAGATTTTTCTCATTCTAAAAATGTTATTCCATTGTCTTCTTGTTTACATAATTTCTCACCAGAAGTCTGTGAAATTTCTTTTTTTTTCTTTTTTATTCTTTATCTTTTTTGGGGAGGAGGTCTTGCTGCATTTACAATTTTCTCCTTTTCACTTGTTTTCAGTAATTTTATCATGTTTTGGGCATTGTTTTCTTTTTTCGTTTTCATTGGATTTCATTGAGCTCCTCAGATCTATTGGTTTATACTTTTCATCAAATCTGGAAACTATTTCATCATTTTTCAGATAACTTTTGTCTCTCCACCTTCTCATTTCCCATAGAACTATAATTACACATATGATAGATCACTTGGTATTATCGCACAGGCAACTGAGTCTCTGTTTTTGTTTGATTTCTTAGTCTTCTTTCATCCCTGTGCTTCCTTTGCAATTGATTCTATTTCTATTATTTCAAGTTCAGATTTTTTTCTGCAGTGTCTAATCAATTAATCTCATCAAGTGAAGTTTTCATTTAAGATACAGTCAGCCCTCCATGTCTGTGGCTTTCGCATCCATAGATTCAACCAACCACAAATGGAAAGTGTTTTCAAAAAACAATTTAAAAATTATAACAATAAAAAATAATACAAGTAAAAACCTACCATATAAAAATTAGTTACATAGCATTTACATTGTATTTGGTATTATAAGTAATCTAGAGGTGATTTAAAGTATACAGGAGGACGTGTGTACGTAGGTTATATGCAAATACATGATTTACATAAGGGACTTGAGTATCTGTGGATTTTGGTATACTTGGAGCCCTGAAACAAATCCTCCACAAATACAAAAGGATGACTGTATTGTATTTTTCATCTCTTTAAGTTTTGCTATTTTGCTTTTTTAAAATATCTTTCATTTGTCTGTTATGTTCATGTTTTCATTTAAATACTTCTACATAAATATATAATCTGTTTTAGTGTCTTTTTCTGTTAGCCCCATCTTGTCATTTCTGTTTCCATTTATTTTTTTTCTCTTAGTTGTAGGTCACATTTTACTGCTTCTGGGCATATTTAGTAATTTCTGGTTGACAACCAAGCATTGTCAGTGTTACATGTTACGTATCTGATTTTTGCTGTTTTCATTTAAAGAGTGTTGTCTTTCATTTTTTCAGGTAATTAAATGCAGAACAATTTGATCTCTTTGAGGTCTATCTTTAATCTTTGGAAGGGTAGTTCTAAAATGGACTTTCCTTTAGGGATAGTTAGCTCTATTGCTAGGGTTTACTCATTTGGGGTCCACACTGAATGCCTTGTATAATTGTTGAGACCCTCCACTCTGAGCAGTGAGAACTTGGTGATTTCAAAAGATTGTTCTGCTTACAATTAGTGGTTCCAATTCATCTTTGTGAACTTTCACTCTATGAACATTCTGCCTACTGAATCACAGGACCCCAGGGCAGATTTCTGGGGCTTTTCTTTTCTTCATAGCTTCCTTCTTTATAGGACTCTGCCCTAAAAATTTCAGCCATATCCTCAACTTATTGAGGCCAGTTCCCCCTCCCTGTACATATTTGCAGTCCAAAAACTATCCCCAGGCAGAAATCCTCTCTCTCACTTGTTTCCCTGATTTCAAGAATCATAATCCTGTACTACCTGTTAATCAGACACTAATCAGTGTCTGAAGGTATTTATTTATTTATTTCTCTTTCTCTCTCTCTCTCTCTCTCTCTCTCTCTTTCTTTTTGAGATACAGTCTTATTCTGTTGACCATGCTGGAGTGCAGTGGCACAATCCACTCACTGCAGCCTCAACTTCCTGGGATCAAGCCATCCTCCCACCTCAGTCTCCTGAGTAGCTGGGACCACAGGTGTGCACCACCACGCCTGACTAATTTTTTTGCATTTTTTGTAGTGATGGGTTTTCTCCACATTGCCCAGGCTAGTCTCAAACCCTTCAGCTCAAGCATTCCATCCGCCTTGGCCTCCCAAATTGCTGGCATTACAGAGGCATGAGCCAATGTACCCAGCCAGTATTTCTTTCCTTTATTTTATTTAGTTGTTTATGGAAAGAGGTTAAGTCCAGTCTTTGTTTCTCCATCATGGCTAGATCACAGATTTTGAACATAGGCAGTCCCACATCATAATCAATGTTCTAAACATTACATTCTCATTCCTGTCTATATAGTTAAATGGATGAAGATGAACTTTCTGGGAGTATGTAATTTAAGTGCTATATAAGGACTTTCAAAATAGAATATACAGCCAGGTGTGGTGGCTTGTGCCTATAATCCTAGCTATTCAGGAGGCTGAAAGGATCACTTGAGGCCAGGAGTTAGAGATCAGCCTGGGCAACATAACAAGACCCCATCTTTAAAAAAAAATAATCTAGGAGCCAAGATGGCTGAATAGGAACAGCTCCAGTCTACAGCTCCCAGCATGAGCGATGCAGAAGATGGGTGATTTCTGCATTTCCAACTGAGGTACCGGGTTCATCTCACTGGGCAGTGTCAGAAAGTGGGTGCAGGACAGTGGGTGCTGCGCACCGAGCATGAGCCAAAGCAGAGTGAGGCACTGCCTCACCCAGGAAGTGCAAGGGGTCAGGGAATTCCCTTTCCTAGTCAAAGAAAGGGTTGACACATGGCACCTGGAAAATCGGGTCACTCCCACCCTAATACTGTGCTTTTCCAATGGACTTAGCAAATGGCACACCAGGAGATTATATCCGGCGCCTGGCTCAGAGGGTCCTACGCCCACGGAGCCACGCTCATTGCTAGCACAGCAGTCTGAGACCAAACTGCAAGGCAGCAGTGAGGCTAGGGGAGGGGCGCCTGCCATTGCCGAGGCTTGAGTAGGTAAACAAAGCAGCTGGGAAGCTCGAACTGGGAGGGGCCAACCACAGCTCAAGGAGGGCTGCCTGCCTCTGTAGACTCCACCTCTGGGGGCAGGGCATAGCCAAAACAAAAGGCAGCAGAATCCTCTGCAGACTTAAATGTCCCTGTCTGACAGCTTTGAAGAGAGTAGTGGTTCTCCTAGCATGCAGCTGGAGATCTGAGAAGGGACAGACTGCCTCCTCAAGTGGTACCCTGCCCCGAGTAGCCTAACTGGGAGGCAGCCCCAGTAGGGGCAGACTGACACCTCACACGGCCAGGTACTCCTCTGAGACAAAACTTCCAGAGGAATGATCAGGCAGCAACATTTGCTGTTCACCAATATCCGCTGTTCTGCAGTGTCTGCTGCTGATACCCAGGCAAACAGGGTCTGGAGTGGACCTCTGGCAAATTCCAACAGACCTGCAGCTGAGGGTCCTGACTGTTAGAAGGAAAACTAACAAACAGAAAGGACATTCACACTAAAACCCCGTCTGTACATCACCATCGTCAAAGACCAAAGGTAGATAAAACCACAAAGATAGGGAAAAAACAGAGCAGAAAAACTGGAAACTCTAAAAATCAGAGTGCCTTGCCTCCTCCAAAGGAACACAGCTCCTCACCAGCAACAGAACAAAGCTGGATGGAGAATGGCTTTGACGAGTTGAGAGAAAAAGGCTTCAGACGATCAAACTACTCTGAGCTAAAGGAGGAAGGTCGAACCAATGGCAAAGAAGTTAAAAACCTTGAAAAAAAAATTAGACAAATGGCTAACTAGAATAACCAATGCAGAGAAGTTCTTAAAGGACATGATGGAGCTGAAAACCAAGGCATGAGAACTATGTGATGAATGCACAAGCCTCAGTAGTTGATTCGATCAACTGGAAGAAAGGGTATCAGTGATGGAAGATCAAATGAATGCAATGAAGTGAGAAGAGAAGTTTAGAGAAAAAAAAATAAAAAGAAATGAACAAAGCCTCCAAGAAATATGGGACTATGTGAAAAGACCAAATCTACATCTGATTGGTGTACCTGAAAGTAACAGGGAGAATGGAACCAAGTCGGAAAACACTCTGCAGGATATTATCCAGGAGAACTTCCCAATCTAGCAAGGCAGGCCAACATTCAACTTCAGGAAATACAGAGAACGCCACAAAGATACTCCTCGAGAAGAGCAACTCCAAGACACATAATTGTCAGATTCACCAAAGTTGAAATGAAGGAAAAAATGTTAAGGGCAGCCAGAGAGAAAGGTCGGGTTACCCACAAAGGGAAGCCCATCACACTAACAGCTGGTCTCTCGGCAGAAACTCTGCAAGCCAGAAGAGAGTGGGGGCCAATATTCAACATTCTTAAAGAAAAGAATTTTCAACCCAGAATTTCATATCCAGCCAAACTAAGCTCCATAAGTGAAGGAGAAATAAAATCCTTTACAGGGAAGCAAATGCTGAGAGATTTTGTCACCACCAGGCCTGCCCTACAAGAGCTCCTGAAGGAAGCACTAAACATGGAAAGGAACAACTGGTACCAGCCACTGCAAAAGCATGCCAAATTGTAAAGACCATCGAGGCTAGGAAGAAACTGCATCAACTAAAGAGCAAAATAACCAGCTAACATCATAATAACAGGATCGAATTCACACATAATGATATTAACCTGAAATGTAAATGGGCTAAATGCTCCAATTAAAAGACACAGACTGGCAAGCTGGATAAAGAGTCAAGACCCATCAGTGTGCTGTATTCAGGAAACCCATCTCACGTGCAGAGACACACATAGGCTCAAAATAAAGGGATGGAGGAAGATCTACCAAGCAAATGGAAAACAAAAAAAAGGCAGGAGTTGCAATCCTAGTATCGGATAAAACAGATGTTAAACCAACAAAGATCAAAAGAGACAAAGAAGGCCATTACATAATGGTAAAGGGATCAATTCAACAAGAAGAGCTAACTATCCTAAATATCTATGCAGCCAATACAGGAGCACCCAGATTCATAAAGCAAGTCCTTAGAGACCTACAAAGAGACTTAGACTCCCACACAATAATAATGGGAGACTTTAACACCCCACTGTCAACATTAGACACATCAACAAGACAGAAAGTTAACAAGGATATCCAGCAATTGAACTCAGCTCTGCACCAAGCAGACCTAATAGACATCTACAGAACTCTCCACCCCAAATCAACAGAATATACATTCTTCTCAGCACCACACCTATTCCAAAATTGACCACATAGTTGGAAGTAAAGCTCTCCTCAGCAAATGTAAAAGAAAATTATAACAAACTGTCTCTCAGACCACAGTGCCATCAAACTAGAACTCAGGATTAAGAAACTCACTCAAAACCGCTCAACCACATGGAAACTGAACAACCTGCTCCTGAATGACTACTGGGTACATAACGAAATGAAGGCAGAAATAAAGATGTTCTTTGAAACCAACGAGAACAAAGACATAACATACCAGAATCTCTGCGAAACATTCAAAGCAGTGTGTAGAGGGAATTTTATAGCACTAAATGCCCACAAGAGAAAGCAGGAAAGATCCAAAATTGACGCCCTAACATCACAATTAAAAGAACTAGAGAAGCAAGAGCAAACACATTCAAAAGCTTTCAGAAGGCAAGAAATAACTAAGATCAGAGCAGAACTGAAGGACACAGAGACACAAAACACCCTTCAAAAAATCAATGAATCCAGGAGCTGGTTTTTTGAAAAGATCAACAAAATTGATAGACCGCTAGCAAGACTAATAAAGAAGAAAAGAGAGAAGAATCAAATAGACGCAATAAAAAATGACAAAGGGGATATCACCACCAATCCCACAGAAATACAAACTACCATCAGAGAATACTATCAACACTTCTACACAAATAAACTAGAAAATCTAGAAGAAATGGATAAATTCCTTGACACACACACCCTCCCAAGACTAAACCAGGAAGAAGTTGAATCTCTGAATAGACCAGTAAGAGGCTCTGAAATTGAGGCAATAATTAATAGCTTCCCAACCAAAAAAAGTCCAGGACCAGATGGTTTCACAGCCGAATTCTACCAGAGATACAAGGAGGAGCTGGTACCATTCCTTCTGAAAGTATTCCAATCAACAGAAAAAGAGGGAATCCTCCCTAACTCATTTTATGAGGCCAGCATCATCCTGATACCAAAGCCTGGCAGAGACACAACAAAAAAAAGAGAATTTTAGACCAATATCCCTGATGAACATCAATGCAAAAATCCTCAATAAAATACTGGCAAACTGAATCCAGCAGCATATCAAAAAGCTTATCCACCATGATCAAGTGGGCTTCATGCCTGGGATGCAAGGCTGTTTCAACATACGAAAATCAACAAACGTAATCCAGCATATAAACAGAACCAACAACAAAAACCATATGATTATCTCAATAGATGTAGAAAAGGCCTTTGACAAAATTCAACAACACTTCATGCTAAAAACTCTCAATAAATTAGGTATTGATGGGACATATCTCAAAATAACAAAAGCTATCTATGGCAAACCCACAGCCAATATCATACTGAATGGGCAAAAACTGGAAGCATTCCCTTTGAAAACTGGCACAAGACAGGGATGCCCTCTCTCACCACTCCTATTCAACATAGTGTTGGAAGTTCTGGCCAGGGCAGTCAGGCAGGAGAAGGAAATAAAGGGTATTCAATTAGGAAAAGAGGAAGTTAAATTGTCCCTGTTTGCAGATGACATGATTGTATATCTAGAAAACCCCATTGTCTCAGCCCAAAATCTCCTTAGGCTGATAGGCAACTTCAGCAAAGTCCCAGGATACAAAATCAATGTGCAAAAATCAAAAGCATTCTTATACACCAATAACAGACAGAGAGCCAAATCATGAGTGAACTTCCATTCACAATTGCTTCAAGGAGAATAAAATACCTAGGAATCCAACTTACAAGGGATGTGAAGGACCTCTTCAAGGAGAACTACAAACCACTGCTCAATGAAATAAAAGAGGATACAAACAAATGGAAGAACATTCCATGCTCATGGGTAGGAAGAATCAATATCGTGCAAATGGGCATACTGCCCAAGGTAATTTATAGATTCAATGCCATCCCCATCAAGCTACCAATGACTTTCCTCACAGAATTGGAAAAAAACTACTTTAAAGTTCCTATGGAACCAAAAAAGGGCCCGCATTGACAAGTCAATCCTAAGTCAAAAGAACAAAGCTGGACACATCACGCTACCTGACTTCAAACTATACTACAAGGCTACAGTAACCGAAACAGCATGGTACTGGTACCAAAACAGAGACATAGACCAACGGAACAGAACAGAGCCCTCAGAAATAATTCCACATATCTACAACCATCTGATCTTTGTCAAACCTGACAAAAACAAGAAATGGGATAAGTATTCCCTATTTAATAAATGGTGCTGGGAAAACTGGCTAGCCATATGTAGAAAGCTGAAACTGGATCCCTTCCTTACACCTTATACAAAAATTAATTCAAGATGGATTAAAGACTTAAATGTTAGACCTAAAACCATAAAAACCCTAGAAGAAAACCTAGGCAATACTATTCAGGACATAGGCATGGGCAAGGACTTCATATCTAAAACACCAAAAGCGATGGCAACAGAAGCCAAAATTGACAAATGGGATCTAATTAAACTAAAGAGCTTTTGCACAGCAAAAGAAACTACCATCAGAGTGAACAGGCAACCTACAGAATGGGAGAAAATTTTTGCAATCTACTCATCTGACAAAGGGCTAATATCGAGAATCTACAATGAACTCAAACAAATTTACAAGCAAAAAACAACCCCGTCAAAAAGTGGGTGAAGGATATGAACAGACAGTTCTCAAAAGAAGACATTTATGCAGCCAAAAGACACATGAAAAAATGCTCATCATCACTGGCCATCAGAGAAATGCAAATCTAAACCACAATGAGAAACCATCTCACACCAGTTAGAATGGCAATCATTAAAAAGTCAGGAAACAACAGGTGCTGGAGAGGATGTGGAGAAATAGGAACACTTTTACACTGTTGGTGGGGCTGTAAACTAGTTCAACCATTGTGGAAGTGAGTGTGGCGATTCCTCAGGGATCTAGAACTAGAAATACCGTTTGACCCAGGCATCCCATTACTGGGTATATACCCAAAGGATTATAAATCATGCTGCTATAAAGACACATGCACATGTATATTTATTGCAGCACTATTCACAATAGCAAAAACTTGGAACCAAGCCAAATATCCAACAATGATAGACTGGATTAAGAAAATGTGGCACATATATACCATGGAATACTATGCAGCCATAAAAAATGATGAGTTCATGTCCCTTGTGGGGACATGGATGAAGCTGGAAACCATCATTCTCAGCAAACTATCGCAAGGACAAAAAACCAAACACCACATGTTCTCACTTATAGGTGGGAACTGAACAATGAGAACACATGGAAACAGGAAGGGGAACATCACACACCAGGGCCTATTGTGTGGTCGGGGAGGGGGGAGGGATAGCATTAGGAGATATACCTAATATTAAATGACGAGTTAATGGGTGCAGCACACCAACATGGCACATGTATACATATGTAACTAACCTGCACGTTGTGCACACGTACCCTAAAATTTAAAGTATAATAAAAATAAATAAATAAAAATAAAAAAATAATTTAGCTATGGTTGTACATGCCTGTAGTCCCAGCTATTCTGGAGGCTCAGGTGGGAGGATCACTTGAGTTTGAGGTTACAGTAAACTATGATCGCCACTGCACTATAGCCCCCATCACTGCAAATAAAGAAAAGACATACTTCTATTTCAGTAATAGTCTAGAACTGAAAGTACTAAGCTATCTCAGTGAACACTAACTGTTGGGTAAGGGAGTGGGAGTTAGTTTGTTCCAACATCTCATTTTTGGAGAAGGGGAGAATTAGAAAACAACACCATTCTTGAGATCTCATTTTATTGGCATGAGGAAATGCTATGGAGAAATACAGCATCTTAGAGGATAAACATTTTGTTTCCTCTTAATAGCAGATAAATACATTTTATTATGAGAATCAAGAGAGGGAAGATTATCATCAAAGAAATTTAAAAGTAGAATAAAACTCCCAAAATGAACACAGTAAAAAAAAAAAGAGGGAGGTCACTTAAGATCAACTGATCAATACAGCAAAAATAAGGACAAAAACTTTAAGAAAAAAGTAAAATATAAGGTGAAATGGAAAAAAAGTGCATTAAATGTTATAAGCTAACAGATTGATTTCTCTTTTTAAAAGATAATTATTAACTGAGTTATAAAACAAAATTCAGAATTATGCTATTTATAAGAAGCACACTTAAAGAGAATATAAAAAATAAAGCAAAGGGCAAAAATTAACTTGGCAAATATACATACACAAAAGAAATAGAAGTAGTTTTTATCAGGCAAATTAAAAGTACTTTAAAGATTCCTATAATGTTTTGATAAATGACATGCTTTGTGAAGATGATTTAACAGTCATAAACCATACTGTATAGAAGCTAACTATATGTAGGAAAAACCACCAGAAATGCAAGAAGAAATTCATTTAAAGCATAATTATAATGAGAAGTTTTAAACAGATTTTCAGGATTTATGTATGTCTGATACACCAAAAATAAATAAGGATATAGAGGAAATATATAATATACTAAAACCATTAATTTGAAAGAGTAGAACTTTATAGACAGTATTATAATGAAATAACTTAATTTTTCCTCCCACTTTTTGGGGTTTAAATGAAGAACGGACATTTGGATAAAATATACATCAATACCCAAGACTTTTCTGGTCACAGATAATAAAAGTCCTCTGGTCACTTTTAATTTTAAAAATCCATAATTTAAATATCAAGTCCCTATGTATTAATAATAGTCAAGCCTCCAAAATTTATTTTAAATTAATGTCTGTGGTAGAGAAGGTGGGTATGTAATTAGCTGCTTTTATATTTCTACGCCTTTTATTTATTCAATTACTTCCAGTTCCTACCCACACCTTCTGACCCCTCCAGGAGTATAGTAGGAGACAGAAGGAGAGAGGAGGCAGAAAATGTCTTTACTGCCTGCCACTGTCTGACCCGGCATTAACGTCTCTGAGCTGGGCAGATGTTTAGAGCTGACTCTGTCTCATGGGGAGCACTCACAGATTCTCAGTGATTCTCCACTGGGAACCCGACAACTGTAACTTCCTGGTTCTTTAGGCTTCTATTGTAGGTTCTCTTCTAGTCTCACTACACACATAAACAAGGCATTGTCATTCACTCTGTTGATTTCAACAACCACTTGTTTCTGATCATTTAAATATATATATTTCCAGTGTAGACACTTTCTTGATACCCAGACATGTATATCTGGTTATCCGTACTTGAATATTATTATGCAATTTAACAAGTACTATGTTCCTCCTCCCAATAATTTGCATTGCTGCCCACCCTGTTGCCCAACCCAAAACCTGAAAACATAATTAACTTTATCTTATTCCTTACATTCAGTCAATGCCATATCCTGTTGATTCATGTCCTAGATGTATCTCATATCTATATATTGCTCAGAGTTCTCATTGTTACTACACTGAATCAGATTATCATCACCTCTCCCCTAGATGATGGAAACAGCTTTCCTCCTGTTTTACCCGACTTCAATCTATTCTTCACACTGCAGCCAGAGGGTCCACACAAAAAATGCAAATTACATCAGTCACTTCTCTGCTTAAAACCTTGCAATAATTCCTATAGTCTTAAGAATAATGTTCCAAGTCCCTGACATGGCTTACTAGGCCCTTTTCTCCATTTCTTAGCTTCACCTCTTGCCAATGCCTTTTCACAGATTATATTCCCACCTAACTGGATTCATTCAGGTCTTCTTCAGGTATGCCTTGTTCTCTTTTGACCTTTCCCTTGCTGTCCCCATTTCGTGATGTCAGTTTCTGCTTGATGCCTACCCCAAACTTCATTTTCCTTCACCACTTTAGTAACAAATCCTGAATTTGTGTGGGGTACCATGCTCCCAGTTAAAAGACTACTGTTCTCAGTCAGTCTTGCAGCTAGGTGAGGGCACATAACTGAGTTCTAGTAAATAAAATAAAAGCAAAAGTGTGGGGGTACCCCTGGGAAATATCCTTAAAAGTGGAATTCAGAGATTTTCTTTGCTGCCTTCTTCCATCCTGCTGCCTGGAATGAGGATATGATAACCAGTGCATGAGCATCATGCTCCAGGGAAGGCAGAGTGGTTAGCTAGAAGCATCCTATGTCCCTGATGGCTTCGTGAAGCCAACCATACTAGCCCTATGTTGTCTCTTTCTCCACTAATTTTACCTGAGAGAAAAATTAGTTTCAAACTTGTGTAAGCCACTGTTACCTTTTGCTTTCTGTCGTATGCAACTGAATCTAAGTTAAATCAACCTACTCCTGCAATATTCTAACCTTTCTTTCCAGTGTTTCCATGCCATCCCCCATTGGCTATGCAACTCCCACTCCTCCTTTAGATGGTATTACTTTTTCTAGCAAATTGTCTGTGATTGTTCACCTGGGTTATGTTAGGTATTTCAGCTAGCATTTTCTTCTAGATTAGACTCTATTGAATCTATCCCTCTCATGGTTATATTCCAGGGGCCTAGTACAATGCCTGGCATATAATCAATGCTCAACAAATATTTGTGGTCTGATTTAATAAATGAACAAATAGTAGGTATTATTATAAGTTCGTACCCTTAAACAGGTCTGAAGTACAACTGAGGGTGCTTGTGTGGACAATGGCTGGTCTATTAGGATCTAAGCTGTCCTAGAAACTTATATAGATGATAGGTAGAAATAATTAATGAAGGGGCAGGTTATCTTGCTCCCAGATCTTCATACTTTCTCAGCTTGGGAATCTCCATAGAGTCTCCAAACCACTGTGGTCCCAGAGGAGATCTGCCCACCCAGAATACTTGCTTAAAGAGGTCAGCCCTAATATACAGTGAAACTCCAATATTCATCTGTATTCAAAGATTTATCTTAGATACTCCATAGCTTGATGAAGCTTACATTCTAATGGAATAGATGATCAACAAACAAACAAATAAATAACATAATGTCCGGTAGTAATATATGTCATAAAGATAAAACAGGGAAAGAAGCAGGGAAGTGATAGGGAATGCAATAGATGTGATCAGAGAAGGTTTTCTGAGGAAGTGATATTTTATCAAAGATACAAACAAATGTAATACACATTAAAATTTTCTGAGTATAATATTTATGTATATCTTCATTTTTTCACTTTTGTCATACTCTGCATGTGACATATCATATATTCTCTAAGTACATATTTTAAATTTAAAATTTACTAATCTGAAACATTCTTACACAATAAGAATTTTCAAAATACTTACTTCCAATAAATTTTTGTTCTTTTTTTCAATTACAGATTGTATGAGGGTGTGGCTCATATGTATGATGTTGTCAATATACAGTAAGCATTCTGATTGATAATCAAGACTTACAACGTTGAAAATACCAATACGCTTCTCAATGGCCATATTCACAATATGTCTAAAATAGTTTCTGAATCTATTTAGAATAGCTTCAAATTCTTTTGAAGTTAATTCTCCCATAGATGATATTTTCATACTCATGATTTTGGCCTTTTCTATCATGGTACAATACTTTATAAACTTGTGGCTGTAAGCATTAACTAGGCCCATTGAATTACCAATAATAGTCAGGAGATTCACAGTCTGTAAAGAAGAATGTTGAGATGTTAGTCAGAATTTTTATTTTAAGAGTGAAAAATGGTTTGGCATGCTAATAGTTTCTGACAAAATAAAATAATAGTGCTATGTGGAGTTTATTTTAAGAACCTCTATTAAAAATCAAAATACGTTGGAAACACAAGACTTCAAGAAATTTAGATGGCTTTCTAATATTTGGCTTTTACCTAAAAGCTTATTAGGCTATTTAACTTTATAATTAACATGTTATTTTGAGCCATGTACTGGAAACACCAATCATTTATCCCCTTGCTTATTACCCTGTTTTAGAGTATACTATGCTTAGCCCTAGAAAAGGCCAGTCCTCAACCCCCAGGCAGAGAGCAGTGCCAGTCCACGGCCTGTTAGGAACTATGCCACACAGCAGGCGGTGAGTGGTGGGTGAGCAAGCATTACTGCCTCAGCTCCACTCCTGCAAGATCAGAAGTGGCATTAGATTCTCATAGGAGCTTGAACCCTATTGTGAACTGCACATGTGAGGGATCTAGGTTGTGCATCCCTTATGACAATCTAACTAATGCCTGATGAACTGAGGTGGAACAGTTTCATCTAGAAACCACCCCTCAGCTGCTGTCCATGGACAAACTGTATTCCACAAAACCAGTCCCTGGTGCCAAAATGGTTAAGGGCCACTGGTATATAGTATGTGACCTCACCCAATTCACCAAAGACATAACTATTTAGATAGGGT
This sequence comes from Pan troglodytes, assembly GCF_028858775.2. Taxonomy (NCBI): domain Eukaryota; kingdom Metazoa; phylum Chordata; class Mammalia; order Primates; family Hominidae; genus Pan; species Pan troglodytes. The sequence goes on from NC_072398.2 coordinate 24,231,697, forward strand.
AGAATCCTAAATCAATCTAAGCCAATTAGATTCTCTTGTAAATTTGGACAAAAATACCCAGTTGATGCTAATGGAAAGAGTTGAGGTATGGCAAGTCAACAACTGACGAGCCTACATTATGAGGTAGCCATAAAAGGAAAGCTTATTTTCACAGAAGTTGGAAAAATCACACAGAGGTGAGCAGCGATGACAGATCATGGGAAAAACAAATGGGGAGATAAGCTGGGAATGATTTTTCAATTGCTATGAATAGGATACCCTAATTTTTCAATAAATTCATTTCATTTAAGAATTCAGTGGGTTTCTGCTCCTTAAACATTTCCTAAAATGAACTGTTTTAAAACTTACTATATTTTGGTAGGCAGGATCCGTTTCAAAAAGGATGTGACAATCTGGCCATCTGGTCTGCTCTTTATAATGTATTATGCTTCCTGTCTTATTAGGTAAATCCATTATTGAAACCAAATCAATGAAGATAGACAGCTGGGGATCTTGGCAAAGAGGAGTAATTGTGGCTAAAATATATAATTTAAAAGTCAGTACTTCAGAAATGCCATTGAAAGCAACACTTCAAAATTATCCATGACATCTAGAACTATTGAAAATGGGGGCTGATTTATTATGAGGGTTAGACAATATTCTATATTTATAACTGGAATTTAAAAATAGGTGTAAGGATTTAGATTTAATACTATAGAAACAAAGAGCTACTCACAGGTAATTGAGTGGAGGTGATGGGAGGCATGATTGAAACATAAACTGAAAATAAGTCATTCAGTTTACAAATATTTGACACATACCTGTTATGTGGAGAGCATTATACCATTACAAGGATATAAAAATCAGGAGACACAGCCTCAAGAGTTCACAGTCTAGCTGAACAACTAGATGTCCACAGGCATAGATAGATGATTGATAGATAGATAGACAGATAGATAAACAAACCTCAACCTAGACTTTACGCTTTGTTAAAAAATTCAACTCAAGATGCATCATATACCTAAATATAAAACACAAATCCATAAATCTTCAAGGAGAAAATATAGGAGAGAAAATCTGTGTGATCTTGAGTTAGGCAAAAAGTTCTTAGAAACAAAACCAAAGGTATAACCCATAAAAGAAAAAAACTGATGAACTGTACTTTATCAAAAGTAAGTAGTTTAGCGCTGTGAAAGACAATGAAAAGATAAGGCACAGATTGGGAGAAAATCTCACAAAGATTGTTTGCAAGTCATATGTATGATAAAAGAATTGTATTCAGAGTATGCATAAAGACCTCTCACAAACCAACAATAAGAAAACAAAAACCCCAATTAAAAAAAAATAGGTGCTGGGTGTGGTGGCCCCTGCAAGTAATCCCAGCACTTTGGGAGGCCGAGGTGGGTGGATCACCAGGTCAGGAGTTCAAGACCAACATGGCCAAGATGGTGAAACCCCGTCTCTACTAAAAATACAAAAAAAATTAGCTGGGCGTGGTGGTGGGCCACCTGTAATCCCAGCTACTCAGGAGGTTGAAGCAGAGAATTGCTTGAACCTGGGAGGTGGAGGTTGCAGTGAGCCGAGATAGCGCCACTGCACTCCAGCCTGGGTGATAGAAAAAAAAAAAAAATAGGCAAGAGATCTAAAAAGACATTTGGCAAAATAAGATATGCAGATGGAAAACTAGCATAATAAAAGATGAACAATATCATTTGTTACTAGTGAAATGAAAATTACCACAATAAGATATCACTACACACCTATTAGAAGGCTAAAAGCTTTTTGTTTTTGTTTTTAATCTGGCAATACCAAGTGCTGACAAAGATACGGAGCAACTGGAATTCATAGATTGCTGGTAAGAATGCAAAATGATACAACCACTTTGCAAAACAGTCTGGCCATTCTCATAATGTTAAATATATTACTACCATATGACCCAGCAATCCTACCCCTGGATATTTGTCCAAGAAAAAGGAAAATTTGGATTAATCCAAAAGCCTATATGTGAATGTGTATAGCAATTTTATATATAATTTCCCCAAACTGGAGACAACCCAGATGTGAATGGATAAGCAATCTGCGATACATCCAAACAGTTGAATACAGCACAGCAATTTAAAAAAAGACTATTGAATCATGTAACAACATGGATAATTATTTTTTATTTTTTATTTTTTGAGACAGGGTCTTGCACTGTCACTCAGGCTGGAGTACAGTGGTACAATTTTGGCTCACTGCGCCTTGACCTCCTGGGCTCAGGCCGTCCTCCTGCCTCAGCCTCCCAAGTAGCTGGGATTACAGGTGTGTGCCACAATGCCTGGCTAATTTTTTGTATATGTTGTAGAGACAGGGTTTCACCATCTTGCCTAGGCTGGTCTTGAACTCCTGAGCTCATGTGATCCACCCACCTGGGCCTCCCAAAGTGCTGGGATTACAGGCATGAACCTCTGTACATGGCCAACATAGCTGAATTTGAAATGCATTTTTCTAAGTGAAAGAAGCCAGATCCAAAAAGCTACATATGCATTTATATGACATTATGGAAATGCCATAACAATAGGGACAGAAAACAGATGAGTGGTTGCCACAGATAAGGGAATGGAGAGAGTGTGACTACAAAAGGGCTGCACAAGGGAACTGGGGAATGATGGAACTGTTTTGTATGGAACTGTGATGGTGGATATGTACCTGTGCACTTGTCAAAACCCTTAACACCACCCACAAAGAGAAAATTGTACTTTATATAAGTTTTAAAACATCAACCAGGTTACTGAAAGAATCCAAGTTGGAATGCAGATTGTGACAAATTAATCTAACTACTACAAACTACATAACCTCACTGAAGAGGGTGGGAAAGAAAAGGGTTGACTTAAGCAACTTTAGAAAACAAGTTTGGACTGGAAACTGTTAAGGTTACATTTTTTAAAAACTGTACATAAACACAAACACTGTATTTTAGTTGATACATTTGTTTTTTGCAGAAGCAAGGAGTAGCAATTCTGAAATTACATGTACAGTAATGCAATTAATGACAGGGATATATTCTGAGAAGTGTGTCCTTAGGCAATTTCATCATTGTGTGACTATCATAGATTGTACTTACACAAAGCTAGATGGTATAGCCTACTACACACCTAGGCTATATGGTATACCCTGTTGCCCTAGCTACAAACTTGTACGGCATATTACTATACTGAATATTGTAGGCAATTGTAAAATAGTGGTAAGGATTATATATTGAAACACAGAAAAGATACAGCAAAAGTATGGTATTATAATCTTATGGGACTACCATGTGGTCTGTCATTGATTGAACCATCTTTATGCAGTGCATGACTGTATAACAAACAAGTAACTATGTTGTTGATTATGTCAGCCAGATTTCTCATAGCCAGAGAAAAAAGTTAGATATAAGGAAAAGAAAAGGCTAGAATGAACCCTGAGGTATTGGATTGGGGTCTGAGGTATCAGTATGAATTCACAGTTTAAAATGGACAAACAAAAAGATCTAGGAATAAATATAGTTGTGTGTGTTTGCATGAGCTAGCATACATACATATATTTTCTAGATATTTTCTCTGATAGGCCAGGAAGTAGTGACACTCCTGTAGCAATGAGCACATCTAGTGCATAGATCTTAGTTCCTAAATTTCCTTCTCTAATCCAGGGTTCCTTGGAGAAACAGTTAATTTCAGGGCTGGGGCAGAGAAAATACAAGATGAGCCTGAAGTATCTTGAGGTGACAGAAACTAAGGAAGTAGTCACAAGACAAGGATGGAGGTATATTGAAGGGCACAGGAGCCAACTGGGGAGAATTACTCTTCCAAAATTAAGCCAGAACAACTTGAGCAACAAAATAAATAACAGTAATACTGTATTATAGTCTAAAGACCAAAATAAATATCAATGAACCCAGGAAATTTCCAAGGAAAAAAGAGAGAAAAAGGAGACGGCTAACAGATGCTAAAAATAGTACAAAGCTACCTAATAACTAACACAGTATAATACTGGTACGTAAGTTACAGACATATCATCTGCATAGCCCAGAAATACAATGGAAAACATTCTGGAAAATAAAAAATGATAAATGTGGCATTTCAAATCAGTGGGGATAAGGAATGGATTATTCAATTCATGATGCTAGGACAGACATCATTAGTCATCTGAGAAAAATTAAAAGTGAAGTCCTACTTCACAACATACACCAGATAAATCTCAGAGTGAACAAATATTTAAATATAAAAATGAAATCATAATAGAATTAGAAAATAAGTGAGAGAATGTTTTTATAATATGATCATTGGGAAGGCCTCTCTTATGATACCATATCCTGAAGCCTTTTAGAAGAGGTTCTAAATACCTTTGTAATGTCTATGATATAATGCTAAGTGATCATATAACATTTAAAATATACATTTGACTAATGTATGAATATGAATGTAAATTGCAAAAGAAAATAATTGTTATATATGGGTAGTTGAAATGGGGTGATTTAAATGACTATTTCTACGGTAAATATATATACACACATATATACATACCTATGTATATTTATATACATATATACATATTATCATATATATGCAAATATTAGTGAATCCATATTCATATAAATAAATGACTGAAAAATTAAATAAATGGAAAAGGAACAGCTACTCCTTACAGAAGAATTCTAATTCATGAATGTATATGGGATGAAAGAAATAGAAAATCACCATTAAGAACACCACAGTAATAACTTGCAGGCAAGGCAAGATCCACTGATAAATGTTAGAATTAGTGGGCAAAATTTTCAGGAGAAACAAGATATCTGTATAATCTCAAAATCTCTCCTCCCACCCCAAGCTTATTAGTTACAGGAGGAAATATGGTAACTTCATCATGGAGAAACCTGGCAGACATGACTTTAAGTGGTCATGGTGAGCAGCACCAGTGAAAAGGTATATCAATGTCATGTACTACTAGGCTGATGTACTGAAAAGGGCACACACCCAGTATGGTATTCTCCCTCAAGATGTATATCCTCAAACTCATCATGAGACAACATCAGACAATCCAAAACTGATGGACAATCTGTAGAGTAAATTACCAGTATCTCAAGGTCATAAAAGACAAGGAAAGACTGAGCAACTGGTACACACTGGAAAAGACTTAGCAGACATAACAACTATTAATATATGCAATGTGTGATCCGGGATTAGATCCTGGCACAGAAAATGAACATTAGGGAAACAACTGGGAAAATCCAAATAAAATCTATCATTTCATTAATACTATTATACTAATATTAATTTCTTCATTTTCATAACTAGATTAAAGCATATAAAGAGTATACAGAAACTCTGTACTATGCTTCCAACTTATAGAAGTCTCAAATTATCTCATTATAGAAACTTAAAAAAAAAAACAGTAGAAACATTTCATAATAAAGAAAAAAGAAATAGAAATAATCAGATGTTTAGACCCAGGAAATCTAAGATGAAAAACAAAAAATCCAAAGGGAAAAAAGGAACATATGGAAAGATTGGTAAGAACTTAGTTCTTCAGACTGAAGAGCCTCACTGGATTTTAAGAAAGATCAACATAGAATTATATATATGGCTTTATTATAGAAAAGTTCCTAACTCCAAATGATAAATTACTAGACAGAAATCACAAGTATACAAAGGAAGGAGAATCAGAGTAGCATCAGACTTCTTATTTACATTATTAAAAGCTAGAAGGCAGTAGAACAAGTCTATGGGCACTGAATAAAATGAGTATGGGAGGGGTCATCCCAACAAGAGAGCACAGTTGTTTAGAATGTCTGTAAGTGTATAATGTTGCAAGATACTAATATCTCTGGATTTTACTCAGCAAGAAACCCCTACCAAACTGATTCAAAATGGACTGGGTAAAAAATTATAACAACTTTGTGATAATTCTTGATTTTAAAACAAACCCATGTTCTTATGCACATTTCATCTTCATAATACAATGCAAACTTTAAAATAAATATGAGATGTCAAGGGACATACTGACTACCTTTCAGCCAGTTTGGGGGAATGGAGTAACTTAATATGTGGTGATAGTTACAAAGCATAGTGAAAAAGACTGAATTACTGGGACTTGCATAAAAAAAATCAAACAATGCATTAGACACCAGCTTAGCTTGGAAATAGGGGCCCTCTGAACTCAGCAAACTATGGTGACATGACTGGAGAATGATGCAACTTTTAAGAAGTTGCCAAAACTCCTGCTGTTTTAAGATCTTTGTAAAACTTATTGTGAGAAAAGAATAAATTCTTTGGTCAGGCTAGTAATTGCCTGCAATTTCAGATTGTGTACATACAGCTGCAAAATAATTAAAATCTCTTTAAGGTAGAAACAATATCTTTGTTATACTATGACATAAAAGATCTTGCTCATTTGTATTAAGTGTCATAACATTCTATAGAACGTAACTGAAAAAATCCAAACCTTGAATATTTTCCTAATTCTCATCTTTTATGCACTCTAAGGCTATGTGTAAAATTCACACATCCTCAAATAATTCCAGATTCAGTGTTTGATCCCAAGGACTGTGCATTTATGATATACTAATATTCTGTAACATCTGCCACATCCCTGGGTAAAGGCATCAGATGCTTAAATTTAAGAAAATATTGCCAAAGAAGACAATGCATTTCACTAAGCTTTAAAAACACTTACTTATACATTTTTCCATATTAGTCAACATATTTTGAATTTTTACTGAAAACTCCAATCTGTTGGGCTCTACAAAGAGATTTGTAGGAAATTCTGGAAATCTAACAGAGAAAACAATAAAAGCATATTTCAGAGGAATATAATAACTACCATATGAAATAAAATTACTCGTAATTTTTAAAATGTCTAATACTTACTCATAATACATGTATTTATTCTCAAACTCAGTCTCAATTTCTGTGTCTATTAGAATCCATTGAAAGAAAGAGAAAATACAAAATTGATTGATATTTGTATCAGGTAAATGACAAATTAATATATGCCAGTGCTTTACACATATCCTAAGAATAAACTCAAGAAGTCACTTGAAACACAATACTGAAGCAGTACACCCCATTCCAAGGTTCTGATTAAAGAGATCTGAGGACAAACATCCTAGATGTTGTTCCTCTTGATGAACGGGGCCCTCGGCTCTGCTTCAGTGAGAAACTGTTTGGGTTTTGAGATGAAGATGAATAATGGTGTCATTACTGACATGCACAACAATGATCTGTAAGTTTATCCTTACTTTCAGCAGTATTTACCTTAAGATTTATAAAATCATAATCTATAAATTAGAAGACACAACAGACTATTAAAATGATCTCTCATTTGTTATTTTCCAGTTGTTAAGATATTTCCCTCCATTCTTTTTTTTTTTTTTTTTCCCCAAGAGACAAGAGACAAGGTCTCACTGTGTTGCCCAGGCTGGTCTCATACTTCTGGCATCAAGTGATCCTCCCACCTCAGCCTCCCAGAGCGCCAGGATTGCAGGCATGAGCCACCACACCTGGCAACCCCTCATTCTTTATAGTCTCAATTGTCTTACCTGAAATAATATCTTCAAGACTGTAACTAATTTCTTTTGATTTCTTGGCTTTTGGGAGCAATTCTTCACTTGAGTGTTTTTTGACACAATTGTCTTTATTTTCTGACATTTCATCTTCAAACATCACACACTCTTCAGGGCACTGGTCAGACTCATGAAAGTTCTCTTTAGAATTTTCTGAAGAATCACTCTCAGCAGGAATTCTCAAGCATAGATTTACTTCAAATATTGGTGCATATGTTTTTCTCAAATCCTTCCCCACTTCAACACTATTCAAAATCTAATTTAACGGATAATGTGAGGGTGCCAGTGACAACATATAACTTACAGAACATTTAATTTAGAATACAGACCAAAATTTTAAATGAGAAATCATAACTCCAGTATAACCGAGTAGCACTGTATTACCAAATACCTGACACTTGCATATTAAAATAAGTAAATTGCATGTGAAACAAATGACATTGTAATGAAGGAGTTCCCCCCAAAGACTGTAAATTGATGCCAGAGTCAGTATATCATTAGTCCTAGTCACTGAGTGCCTATTTAAAATACAAATTCTTAGGTCCTATCCCCAGAGATATTGAGTTAAAAAGTCAGAGGCAGGGCCCAGGACTCTTAATCATCTACAAGCTCAACAGGTGACTCTATTGTGCACCTGGTTTTAAGAACTACAAATCAAGAAAACATACTTTAAACCCACTAGAGTAAGTCCTAGCTCTTCACTTTAATATACATATACTAACATGGACATCTCCAGTGAAAAACACTAGGGGATAAATATCTCATTTATGTAAATAATTGTTCTTAGGCTCTGTCTGGGCTTGGGTTCTCAATTAATCTACTGTTCCTTCCTACCTCATAAGTAATCCGTTATGCTTAAGTTACCTACTGCATAATGACTCCTCTGTGTTTCTCAGGGTGATCACTTGAATAATCTGCTGGAACCTTAACCTCTAATTCCAGACATTAACAAATTAAGGCAGTTAACGTTATAAATAAACCTCATAGCACCTTATTAAGCTGCCGGTGAAAGAGCATGAGTAGATATTGAAGGTGACTTGCAAATCTTAAATGTTCACACAAATGGGTATAGTGTTTGTTCAGGATGATGGAAAAGCTGTAGAAATGGAAAGTGGTGATGGTTGCCTAACACTGAATGTACCTAATACCACCAAACTGTACACCTAAAAACGGTTAAATGGAAAATTTTATGTTATGTATGTTTTATCACAATAAAAGAAAGTCCACCCAGACAATTCTTAATAAATATATAATGTGCTGCTTAGCTTATTCTCAAAAATAACCTCTAATTAACTCTGGGAATACTGGACCTCAAGCTATATATACCTTCTAATATTACTGCATTAATATTTTGCATTAAATCATTCTTTAAATGTAATTATGGTTACAGTGAATTAGTATCACTATAGTAAACAAGTTACTACCTTCACCTAATCCTCATAAAAACCCCAAGAGACAGAAATTATTACTCTCATTGTACATACAAAAAAAATCTGGAAGCTTAATTTGTCAAAGGCTATATTGCTAGCACGTGGTAAGGCTGAAGTTCACTCATGGGTCTGTGCACATCATTATAATATGAACTAACTGGGGCCTGAAAATATTTTTGTAGTGAAGAAATCTCTTAGCTGTTATGCTTTTTGTGACAACAAGAATGAACCAGTAAATAGTTTTATTTCCTCTAGATTGTAAACTACAAGAGAGGAATAGCCACAGCTAAATGGAACTATAAATTTTACAGATTACAGTGGGGATTAGGAAGGGAAGGAGGAGGCAGCACCAATGATTACCAGATCCACAACTTTAGCTCTTATCTCTCGCTTGAGATTCAGATCTATATTTTCAACATTTTGAGCTCTGTACAGTAAAAAAGAGGAGCAAACCAAGGTCAGATACTAGAGGGCAAAGCAGGGGCAAGATGCCCAAACTTGGGCTATGGGACAAAAGAGGACATAAATTTAGGCCACCTTAGTGGCAGTCTGCTCGTTCATGCAGCCTGTGTCCAAATCTCCACTCTGTCAGCCTGCATTGAACCCATACATGTATATATAAATATATGAAATAGATGCGTGAATCTTATTGGTTCTGTCCCTCAGGAGAACCCTAATGCAAGTTACATGAAAAAATGCTCAAACTAGTAATAAGGGAAATTCAAATTAAAACTTTGGCAAAATGCCATTTCACACCTATCTGATTGACATTAAATATTGATGAGGATTAGTAAGCTTATGGAGCAATAAAAATTTATGAATTGCTAAAGGTCATTGAAATTGGTACAAGCATTTTAGAAAAACAATTTTATATTACTCAATACAGTTGAAAATAACATATGCTTTCACCCAGAAATTTCACTCCTTAGCAGTAAATAAAGAAATAGTAACTCTTGTTCATATACACCAAAGGAGAAATATACAGGAATGTGCAAGGCAGAATTATAGGTAATAGCAAAAACAAAAACTGAAAATAACCCAGATGTCTATCAACAGTGGAATGGTAAGTGAACTGTTTCATCAATAAAGGATGAATAGGAGACATTGAATACTTTTAAGTTGGGTGAAGCCTACATGAGTGTTTGCTTATTTTTGCAGGTATCGTATACTTAATAAAAAACATTAAAAAATACATATGCATTGTATAAATTTAGACTATCTAGAAATATACATATACGAAAGTAAAATTACTCAAGATTCCTACCACCCACAGATAACCATTGTTAATATTTCGATGCATATATTTTCAGACTTCAAACTACATAGTGTGTATGTGTATATGTTTGTTTTCACTAATACATGTGAATATTTTCCCTTGTCATCAAATCTACCTAAATACTTTAAAAAGAAAAGATATGGCCGGGCGCAGTGGCTCATGCCTGTAATCCCAACACTTCGGGAGGCCGAGGCGGGCAGATCACGAGGTCAGGAGATCAAGACCATCCTGGCTAACACGGTGAAACCCCGTCTCTACTAAAAATACAAAAAATATTAGCTGGGCATGGTGGTGGGCACCTGTAGTCCCAGCTACTCGGGAGGCTGAGGCAGGAGAATGGCGTGAACCCGGGAGGCGGAGCTTGCAGTGAGTTGAGATCACACCACAGCACTCCAGCCTGGGAGACAGAGCGAGACTCCATCTCAAGAAAAAAAAAAAAGAAAAGATAACTATAAATGCCACATTACACAAGGCTACTTTTACCAAATAGGATAAGCACTTAACATATAAAGTTTAAATCTCAAGAAAATAATACCAACGGAGAGAAAAACAATTCTGGCAAGAAAAGATTTCTTTTTTTTTTTCATACTAAAGATAATTTTCATATTTATTCATAAAATAAATGAGATATATTTCCAGCTGATCTCTTCCAAAGTTCTTTATATGGTTGTTTAAAAATAAATCAAAACATAACAGATACATTTGATGGGTAATAAGCATTTTACATTCTGTAATAAATTTTAGAAGATATCAGGGGCAATTCTAAAAAAAAAATAAGTTTATCTAGGATTCCTTCAAGGTTTCCTATTTTGCTTCTCCCATTTTTAAGTTAAGAACACAACAAAAATGCTTTGAACAAAAGCAAAGACAGAGTAGTGTAGCAGTGGGAGGAGGGGGTAGATGCTACTTTACATAGGGTGGCCTTCCCTTACCATTCCTATGTAAAATAGCATACAACATCACTCCTGCATTCCCTTTTTTTCCATTATTTTTCTTCACAGTACTCATCACTTCATTTATCTGTCTCCTCTGGTAAAATATAAGCTCCAAGAGGTCAGAGAATTTGTTATGCCCACTGCTGTTATTTCAGTGCCTACCTAGTTCAGTGCCTGGAACATAGTAAGTACTCGATAAACCATGTGGTGAATGAATGAACAAATGAACTAAATGAGATAAGTGTCAATATGGCTTTTTACAGTGGGAGCAGCTAAGTGTGTGTGTGTGTTGGCAAGGGTATGTTGGGTAAGGGCTTGTGGGTATTAATCATAAATCACATTTTAAATTTTAAAATGTATTCATTTTATAGCAAAAGATCTATGTTTATATTTTTCAAAGATCATTTTACCTCATTAATATCAGTGTCTGTTTTTACTTCTGACTTTTGAACAGAAATAGCATGTAACTTTGAATTATCAACAAGTTCTTCACAATCATTTGTTGTCTTTCCAGTAGGAAAAGAGTTGTCCTTGAATGTTCTGGATTAAGAAATGGGAAGAAAAAAATTATTTAAAAATCATTTATATCTACATATATAAAGAACACCTACAACTCAACAACAAAAAGCAACCCAATTAAAAAACAGGCAAAGGACCTGACTAGACCTTTCTGCAAAGAAGATACACAAATGGACAATAAGCACAAGAAAATATGCTTAATATCACTAATCATTAGGGAAATGTAATCCATAACACACTGAGATACTATATCACCTCATACCCATTAGGATGGCTATTAAAAAAAACAGAAAATAATAAATAATAAATGTTGGCTAGGGTTGGAAGTACAAGGAGAGTACAGACCACCAAGCAGATTTAACCTAAAGAAGACTACCCCAAAGCACTTAATAATCAAACTCCCAAAGATCAAGACAGAGTGACACCCTGTCTCAAATACATAAATAAATAAATAAAGTACAGAAGAAAAACAAAACCGTTCAACCCTAGAATGGTATATCTGGCAAAAATGTCTTTCAAACACAAAGGAAAAATAAAAACCTTCCCAGACAAACAAAACCTGAGGGTTTTGCCAGACACTTATCATCAATACCAGATCTATCCTACAAGAAATGCTAAAGGAAGTGCTTCAATCTGAAAGAAAAAGAACACTAAAGAGCACTAAGAAATCATCTGAAGGCACAAAACTCACTGGTAACAGTAAGTACACATAAAAACACAGAATATTGGCGGGGCATGGTGGCTGACGCCTGTAATCCCAGCACTTTGGGAGGCCGAGGTGGGCAGATCAGATCACCTGAGGTCAGGAGTTGGGAGACCAGCCTGACCAACATGGAGAAACCCTGTCTCTACTAAAAATACAAAATCAGCCAGGCATGGTGGCACACGCCTGTAATCTCAGCTACTCGGGAGGCTGAGGCAGGAGAATTGCTTGAACCCAGGAGGCGGAGATTGTGGTGAGCCAAGATTGCGCCATTGCACTCCAGCCTGGGCAATAAGAGTGAAACTCCATCTCAGAAAACAAACAAACACAGAATATTATAACACTGTAACGGTGATGTGTAAACTATTCATATTTTAAGCAGAAAGATGAAGAACTGATCAAAAAGAACTACAATTTTTCAAGACACAGATTGTACAATAAGATATAAAAAGAAACAATAAAAGTTAAGAAGCAAGGAGATTACGTATAGAGATTTTATAACTCTCCTTATCTTGTTTGTTTGTATGTTTGTTTATACAATCAACATTAAGTTGTCGTGAGGTTAAAATAATGGGTTATATTATTTGAAAGACTCATAGTAACCTAAAATCTATAAACATACAACAGATACACAAAAAATAAGAAGCAAGAAATTAAAACATATCACCAGAGAAAATCACCTTCACTAAAAGGAAGACAGGAAGGAAGAAAAGAAGGAAGGGGCCACCACAAAAGAACCAAAAATAAACAAATAACAAAATGGCAGGAGTAAGTCCTTATTTAATAATAAGAATGGATGTAAATGGACCAAATTCTCTAATCAAAAGATATAGAGTGGCAGAATGAATGAAAAACCAAGAATCAACCTACTGTTGCCTACAAGAAACACTCTTCACCTTGACAAACACAGACTGAAAATAAAGCTACAAAAAAAGATATTCCATGCAAATGGAAACCATAAAAGAGGAGTAGTTATACTTTCATCAGACAACATAGATTATACAACAAAAAGTATAAAAAGAGACAAAGAGGGTCATTATATAATGATAAAGTGGTCAATTCAGCAAGAGGATAGAACACTTGTAAATATACATGTACCCAACACTGGAGCACACAGATATAAAAAGCAAGTATTATTGACAGAGCAGGAGCACTGTCATCTTGGACAAACTGCCACTTTAAGTTCCAGCTCCCTTTCTAGCCTTATGCATTTCAAGGAAATCATTCTCTTCTAATTACAAGCAGCCAGAAAGAGCAGACAGTAAAACACAGACAAGACAGCTCAGGCACAGAGGGAAGTGAAGGGAAAGTCTCTTGGGTAACTGCCAAACTTCACCCTCATACAATGGACCCCAGTAAAACAGTAGGCCTTAATAAGCATATTCCTTTCCCTTCAGGTGCACTAAGATAGGGAACCTAAAAGCAGACTTGGAGGGTATGCCCGCAGCTACAGAAAGATGTATGGGAACAGACACGCAACTCTCCCTCCCAGATAAGCACAACAAAGAGACACAGAAGCAGTCCAAACCTCTAATAAACTCTCCCACCCTGAATCCTTAAAAACTCTTAGTCTGGGCAGGGCGTGGTGGCTTAGGCCTGTAATCCCAGCACTTTGGGAGGCTTAGGTGGGTGGATCACGAGGTCAGGAGTTCGAGACCAGTCTGGCCAACATAGTGAAACCCCATGCCTACTAAAAATACAAAAAATTAGCCTGGTGTGGTGGTGTGCGCCTGTAATCCCAGCTATTTGGGAGGCTGAGGCAGGAGAATTGCGTGAACCTGGGAGGCGGAGGTTGCAGTGAGCCAAGATCTCGCCATTGCACTCCATCCCAGGTGAGAGTGTGGGACTCTATCTCAAAAACAAAACAAAACAAAAGAAAAAAAACCTCTTAATCTGTAAGAGAGTGGGTCTCTGACCTAACTCAGACAGAAGGCTCCTCTCAGGTTTCTTTTCTTTAAAATAAACCTGTCTTGACTGGCAAGCCGCCTTTCATGTTTCTTTCCTCTTTCTTTAATTCTTACAATTATTAGATCTAAAGGGAAAGATAAACCCCAATACAATAATAGCTAGAGACTTCAACACCACACTTTCAGCCTTGGACAGATCATCCAGACTGAAAATCAACAAACAAACATCAGACTTAATATGCAGAAAAAACCAAATGGGCCTAATAGATATTTACAGAACATTTCATCCAATGACTAGATAATACACATTCTTCTAAGCACACAGATAATTCTCAAAGATAGACCATATGTCAGGTCAAAAAAAAGTCTTAAAACATTCAATAACATCAAAATAATATCAAGCATCTTCTCTGACCACAAACAAAACAAAACAAAACAAAACAAAAACCCTACAAATCAATCACAGAAGGAATTCTGGGAACTATACAAACACATGGAAATCAATCAACATAACATACCCAAACCTATGGGATATTGCAAAAGCAGTACTAAGAGGGAAGTATATAGGTGTAAGTTTCTACCTCAAAAAAAAAAAAAAAACACAAAAAAACTTCAAATAAACAACCTAATGATACATCTTAAAGAATGAGAAAAGCAAGAGGAAACCAAATCCAAAGTTAGTAGAAGAAAAGAAACAATAAAGATCAGAGCAAGGAAACTACAGAAAAGATCAGTGAAACAAAGGGTTGGTTTTTGAAGATAAAGGAAACTGATAAGCCTTTAGCCACATTAACTAAAAAAAACAGAGAGAGCAAACACCCAAATAAATAAAATCAGAGATTAAAAAGGAGACATTACAACTGATACTGCAGAAATTCAAAGGATCAGTAGAGGCTATTATGAGCAACTATATGCCACAAATTGGAAACCCTAGAAAAAAGTGATCAATTGCTAGACACATACAACCTACCTGCCACTAAGCTAGCAGAAGACAAGAAATAACCAAAATCAGAGCCCAACAGAAGGAAATTGAGACACATGCACACACACACAAAAAAAATTTTAAAGATCAAAGAATCCAGGAGCTGTTGTTTTTGAAAAAATTAATAAAATAGGCTACTAGCTACACTAATCAAGAAGAAAAGAGAGATGATCCAAATAAGCACAATTAGAAACAATGAAGGGAATGTTACTACTGACCCCATAGAAATAAAAACAACCATCAGAAACTACTACAAACACCTCCGTGCACACAAACTAGAAAATCTAGAAGAGATGGATAAATTCTTAGACACATACACCCTCACAAGACTGAGCCAGGAAGAAATTGATTCCCTGAACAGCCCAATAATGAGCTCTAAAATTGAATCAGTAATAACAGCCTACCAAGAAAAAAGCTCAGGACCTGATGAAATCGCAGTCAAGTTCTAGCAGATGTACAAAGAAGAGCTAGTACCATTCCCACAGAAACTATGCTAAAACAATTGAGGAGGAAGAACTTCTCTCCCAAAATCATTCTATGAGGCCAGCATCATCTTGATACCAAAACCTGGCAGACACACACACACACACACACACACACACACACACACACAAATTCAAGCCAATATCCTTGATGAATATTGATGCAAAAATCCTCAACAAAATACCTGCAAACTGAATACAGCAGCACATCAAAAAATAATCCACTATGATCAAGTAGGCTTCATCCCCAGGATCCAAGGTTGGCTCAACATACACAAATCAATAAATGTGATTCATCACATAAACAGAACTAAAGACAAAAACCGTATGATTATCTCAACAGATGCAAAAAAGGCTTTCAATAAATTTCAATATCCTTCATGTTAAAAACTCTCAATAAACCAGGTGTTGAAGGAACATACCTCAAAATAATGA
The DNA here is from genome assembly GCF_028858775.2 of Pan troglodytes. Taxonomy (NCBI): domain Eukaryota; kingdom Metazoa; phylum Chordata; class Mammalia; order Primates; family Hominidae; genus Pan; species Pan troglodytes. The sequence goes on from NC_072398.2 coordinate 24,247,924, forward strand.
GTCATCTATGACAAACCCACAGCTAACATTATACTGAATGGGCAAAAGCTGGAAGCATTCCCCTTGAAAAACAGCAAAAGACAAGGATGTCCTCTCTCACCACTCCTATTCAACATAGTACTGGAAGTTCTGGCCAGAGCAATCAGGCAAGAGAAAGAAATAAAGTGCATCCAAACAGGAAGAGAGAAGTCAAACTATCTCTGTTTGCATACAACATGATTCTTTACCTATAGTTTCAGCCCCAAAGCTGCTCCTTCAGCTGATAAACAGCTTTAGCAAAGTTGCAGGATACAAAATCAATGTACAGAAATCACTAGCATTCCTATATACTAACAACAATCAAGCCAAGAGCCAAATTGTGAATGAATTCCCATTCACAATTGCCATAAAAAGAATAAAATACTTAGAAATACAGCTAACCAGGGAGGTGAAAGATCTCTACAAAGAGAATTACAAAACACTGCTCAAAAAATCAGAGAAGACACAGAGAAATAGAAAAACATCCCATGTTCATAGAATCAATATCATTAAAATGGCTATACTGACCAAAGCAATTTACAGATTCAATGCTATTCCTATCAAACTATCAATGACATTCTTCACAGAACTAGAAAAAATTATTTTAAAATTTATGTGGATCCAAAAAAGAGCCCAAATAGCCAAGGCAATCTGAAGCAAAAAGAATAAAGCTGGAAGAATCACATCACCCAACTTCAAACTACACTACAAGGCTACAGTGACCAAAAGAGAATGGTACTGGTGCAAAAACAGGCACATAGACCAATGGAACAGAATAGAGAGCCCAGAAATGAGGCCCCATATCTATGACCATCTGATCTTTGACAAAGCTAACAAAAACAAGCAATGAGGGAAACACTCCCTATTCAATAAATGGTGCTGAGATAACTAGCTAGCCATATGCAGAAGATTGAAGCTGGACTCCTTCCTTACACCATATATAAACATCAATTCAAGATGGATTAAAGACTTAAATGCAAAACCCAAAACTATAAAAACCCTGGAAGACAACCTAGGCAGTACCATTCTGGACACAGGAATGGGCAAAGATTTAATGATGAAGACACAAAAAGCCATTGCAACAAAAGCAAAAATTGACAAACAGGATCTAATTAAACTTAAGAGCTTCTGCACAGGAAAAGAAACTATCAACAGAGTAAACAGACAACCTACATAATGGGGGAAAATATTTGCAAACTTTGTATCTGACAAAGGTCTAATATCCAGCATATATAAGGAAGTTAAACAAATTTACAAGAAAAACACAACCCCACTAAAAAGTGGGCAAAGGACATGAACAAACACTTCTCAAAAGAAGACATACAGCAGCCAACAAGCATATGAAAAAGAGCTCAATATCACTGATCATTAGAAAAATGCAAATCAAAACCACAATAAGATACCATCTCACACCAGTCAGAATGGTTATTATTAAAAAGTTAAAAAATAACGGATGCTGGTGAGGTTGCGGAGAAAAGGGAACCCTTATACACTGCTGGTGGGAGTGTAAATTAGTTCAACCATTGTGGAAAACAGTATGGCGATTACTCAAAGAGCTAAAAGGAGAACTACCATTCGACCCAGCAGTCCAGTTATTGAGTACATACCCAAAGGGATATAAAGCATTCTACCATAAAGACACATGAACACCAATGTTCACTGCAGCACTGTTCACAATAGCAAAGATATGGAATCAACCTATATGCCCATCAATGACAGACTGGATAAAGAAAATGTGGTACATATACACCATGGAATACGATGCAGCCATATAAAAGAATGAGATCACGTGTTTTACAGGAACATGGATGGAGCTAGAGGTGATCATCCTTAGCAAACTAATGCAAGAACACAAAACCAAATACTGTATGTTCTCACTTATAAGTGGGAGCTAAATGATAAGAACTTATGAACACAAATAAGGAAACAACAGACACTGGGGTCTACTTGAGCCAGGAAGGTGGAAGGAGGGAGAGGGGCAGAAAAGATCATTATTGGGTATTGAGCTTAATACTTGGGTAATGTAATAATATGTACAACAAACCCCCATGACCCATGTTTATTTATGTAAAAACCTTCACATGTACCCCCAAACCTAAAATAAAAATTTAAAAAAATTAAACTGAGAAGTCTTTCCAAAGAGTCTCACATTATCTAGAACTCTACACCCAGTGAAAATATCCTTTATAAATGATGGTGACATAAAGTTCCTTTTCAACAATTAAAAACCGAGGGAACTCTTTCCCAGCATTACTGCAACTGAAAGAAATACTAGATTGTTTTTCAGGAAGAAGGAAAATGACCCCACACAAACAGAAACAAGCAAAAGGAAACAACACAAGAAATGGTAATTATATGGATAAACATAAATGGATATTGACCATTCAAAACAATACTTTTAATGTCTTCTGGAGTTAAAATACATGAACAACTAAAAATGTATTTAAAATACAGTAAAAGAATGCTGTAAAAGGCAAGAGGAAAATAAATGGAGTTGAAGAGTTCTAAAGTTTTAGCAGTACCATGGAAGTGATAAAAGTAACAAAAATAATTTGTATTAGCCTGTAAGAATAGCTGGTTTTAGATTAATCGATTTTTAAATCTTTTAATATTTTTCCTTCTTTTAGCTTTTTAGACATCCTATCACTATCTTTTAGTGGTTACTCTAGAGCATGGGTCAGCAAACCTTTTCTGTAAGGGGCCAGACAGGAAATATTTTACGTTTTGTGGACCATATATGGTGGTCGGTCACAACAACTGAATTTTGCCTTTGTAGTGCAAAAGTTGCCACAGACAATGGGTAAACAAATGGGCGTGGCTATAGTCCAACAAAACTAATTTATAAAAACTGGCTGCCACAGGATTTGGCCTATGGGCTATATTTTGTTGACACTTGGTCTAAGTAGAAATTCTTAAATTGTCTACCAAAGAAAAGTTATTACAAATGATAAGTGAGCTTAGTAAGGTTACAGATACAAGGTCAATATGCAAAATCAACCGCATTTCTTTTACCAGCAATGAATAATTAGAAACTGTATTTAAAATATGGTACCATTTTTAATACCATCAAAATATGAAATAGGTAGTTTAAAACAAAAATGTGCAATATTTGCACACTGAGTTCTACAAAACACTGAAGAGATAAATCAAAGAAGATCTAAATAAAGGAAAAAGTCTACCATGTTCAGGGCTTTAAAAGACTGAATATTGTTAAGATGTCAATTCTCCCCAGATTGATCTATATATTCAATGCAATCTCAATCAAAATCTCAGTAGGCCTTTTGAATAAATCTGCTAGTTAATTATAAGATATATGTGAAAAAGTAAATGAATTAAAATAGTTAAAACAATTTTGAAAAAGAAGAACAAAGCTGAAGAATACATACTACCTGATTTCAAGACTTATTATAAAATTATAGTTATGCAGACTGTGAGATATTGGTGGAAGGACAGATTCACAGATCACTGGACTAGAAAAAAGCATTCAGAAATAGACTCATGAATATATTTAATTAATCCATTTTCTACCAGATGTTAGGGTAATTGTCTGGAGGAAGATTAGTCTTTTCAACAAACTACTGGAGTGATTAAATACCAACATATAACAATATATATCTCAAACCACACCTGACACCATTTGCAAAAATTAACTCAAAAAGGATCACAGATATAATATCCAGAAGTATAAAACTTCTAAAAGAAAATATTGGAAAAATTCATCATGCTGTTGCATTAGGAAACAATGCTTTAGATCGGAAACCAAAAGCCCAAACCTTTAAAAGAAAAAACAGATAAATTGAACTTCATAAAAATTAAAAACTCTTGTTTATCAAAAGCCACTTAAGAAAATTAAGACAATTTATGGACTGGGATAAAATATTTGTAGAACACAGATATCATGTAGTTTTTACATGTATAAATTCCCTCTAAGCACTGCCTTTGCTGCCTATAGTAAGTTTTGTTATGTTGTGTTTTCATTTTCATTCATTTATAAAACTGTATTTTATTCTAATTTCCCTTGTGATTTCTGCTTTGACTCATTGGTTATTTAGGAGTATGTTATTTAATTTCCATATATTTGTGACCTTTCCCAAACTTTCTTCTGTTATTGATTTCTAATTCTAATTTATGTTGGTTGGAGAACATACTTTGTATTTTAATCATTTTAAGTTTATTGAGATCTGTTTTATCACCTAACATATGAAGACTTTTACTTTTTGAAACACTCTCCACTTGGTATCCATGGGTTGCAATGATGATTTAGGATTAGTTGATTTTATAACAAAATTTTTCAGAAACTTTTAGGATGGTAGAAAAGACATTTATTATTTATAGGTTTGACCAATCACATTATGTCTTATGCTATTTTCTTATCACTTTACTGTTGTCACACTGTCTTCTTCTCACTTTTTCAAATATGCTTCTTGTTCTGTAGGGTATATGATACACTTTTTAGGGATGACTTGACCACCCTTTCTTCTTGATTTCCTCATTAACTCCTATCAACGAAACTTCTCCCAGACCAGATTCAGTCTCACAATACCCAAAACATCTTCTTTGTAGCATTTATTGTAATGTTAAATATATTTGTGTGGTCAGTAGATTAATATCTCTCCCTTCCTCTAGACTGTAAACTACATTAGAGCAAAAACTGTCTATTTTGCTCAGCATTGTATGTCCAGGATCTAACAAAGTATCTGACAAGTGACATGTGCTAAATAAATAATACTTTATTTTTAATGTCAGGTTTATTGAGGTATAATTTATATCCAGTAAAATTCATGCTTCTCAGGTATGCAGTTCTAATGAATTTTGACAATCACACACAGTTAACAACCACTACAATCACAACGACTAAATGTAGTACATTTCTGTCATCTAAAAAATTGTATCAGGCCCCTTTATAGAAGGTTCCTCTCACCCCCACCTAGCCCATGGCAATCACTGACTTGATTTCTGCCCTTCCAGTTTTGGTTTGCCAAAATGTCATATAAATGGAATCATATAATATATAGTGTTTTGAGTCTGGCTTCCTTCACTTAACATTTGAGATTTATTCGTGTTGCATAAGTAAGTATAATATTTCACTCATTTTTATTGCTGAGAAGTACTGCATTTCATGGCTATCCACTTATAGATATTTAAATTATTTCCAGATTTGAACAATTATGAATAAAGCCATTATAAATATTTACATATGGTTTTTCTTCATAGAAAAATGTTTTCTTCTTTTTGTGGTAAATGGCTAGGAGGAGGCTTGCTACATTATAGGGTAAGTTTATGTTTATCTTTATAAGAAATTGCCCAATTGTTATCCAGAGCATCTGTATCCTTTTGCATTCCCATCAGCCATGTACTAGAGTTCCAGTTGCTCCTCATCCTCATGAGCACTTTGTATTGTTGGTATTGTTTTAGCCATTCTAGTAGGTATGTAAAAGTGTCTCATTGTGATTTTAATTTGTATTTCTCTAATGTCTAATGATTTATAGCATCTTTAAAACACTTATTTGCAATCTGTTTCTTCTTTGATGAAATGTCTGCTTAGATCTTTCACCCATTTTAAAATTAACTTGTTTGGGATTTTTTTTAATTGACAAGAAAATCAACAAAACCAAAAGCTGGTTTTTAAAAAGATCAACAAAATTAACAAATGTTTAACTAGACTAAGAAAATAAGAGAAAAGCCTCAAATTACTAAAATCTGTAATGAAAGAGAAGATATCATTATTGACCTTACAGAAATCAAAACAATTATAAGTGAATACTATAAACAACTGTATACCAACAGTTTAAATAAGTTAGATAAAATGGACAAAATCCTAGAAAGACATAAATTACCAAAACTGTATCAAGAATAAATAGAAAATCTAAACAAATCTATAACAAGTAAAGAGATTTAATTAGTAATTTTAATACATCCCCCACACACACAAAAGCTGAGGCCCAGACTTCACAGATGAATCTTTTAAACATTTCAGGAAGAATTAACACCAATCCTTCATAAAATTTTCAGAAGATAGGTGGTAATAATGCTACCCAATTCATTCTATGAGGTGAGTCTTATCCTGAATCCAAAACCAGACAAACACATCACAAGAAAACTACAGACCAATGTCCTTTACGAATATAGATGTGAACATTTTCAACAAAATAATACCAGACTGAATCCAGCAGCATATACAAAGGATAATAAACTAAAATTAAGTGGGATTTATCCCAAGAATGCAAGATTGGTTCCATTTATGAAAATGTATGTATGTAATGTAATATGCTACATTAATAAAGTAAAAGACATACGGTCATCTCAATAGACAGAAAAAACAAAGCATTTGACAAAATCCAACACTATTTCATGACAAAAACATTCAAGAAAGATAGATGGTGATATGGTTTGGATTTGTGTCTTCAACCAAATCTCATGCCGAATTGTAATTCCCAGTGTTGAAGGAGGGGTCTGGTGGAAGGTGACTGGATTAAGGGGAAAGATTTCCTCTGTGCTGTTTTCATGATAGTAAGTTCTCATGAGACCTGGTTGTTTTAAAGAGTGTATAGCACCTCCCCCTACATCTCTTCCTCCTGATCCAGCCATGTAAAACATGCCTGCTTCCCTCTTCACCTTCTGCCATGATTGTAAGTTTCCTGAGGCCTCCCAGACATGCTTCCTGTATAGACTGTGGAACCATGAGCCAATCAGACCTCTTCTCATTATAAATTACCTAGTCTCAGGTAGTTTTTTATGACAATATGACAACAAACTAATACAGATGGGAACTTCCTCAACTTGATAGGAAGCATCTGTGAAAAACCCACAGGCACATCATACTTAATGATGAAAGACTGTATGTTTTCCTCCTGAGCTCTGGAACAAGACAGGGATGTTCGCTTTCACCATTCCTAATCAACACTGTATTGAAGTACTTACTAGCCAGAGGAATTAGGCAATAAAAAGAAATAAAAGGTATCAGATTGGTAAAGAAGTAAAATTATCCTATTTGCAGATGACGTGATTTTGCATAAAGAAAATCCTAAACAATTAGTTTTAAAAACCTATCAGGGATAATAAAAAAAGTTCAACAAAGTAGCAGGATATAAGAACAATAAACAAAAATCATTTGTATTTCAATATGCTGGCAATGAACAACCGAAAAATAAAATTTAAAAATAATTCCATTCACAACAGCATAAAAAATGATAAAATATTTACAAAAAATTTTACCAAAAAAAATGCATGATTCATACACTGAAAACCACAAAATATTGAAAGAAATTAAAGAATGCCTACATAAATGGAAAGACAGACCATGTTCATGGATTGGAAGACTATACTATTAGAATGAAAATACTCCTCATATTTATCTCCAGTTTTAATGCTGCCTCTATCAAAATTCTAGCTGAATATTTGCAGAAATTGTCAAGCTGATTCTAAAATTCATATGAAAATGCAAGGGACCCACAATAGCCAAAACAATGTTGAAAAAGAAGAGCAATGTTAGAAAATTCCCAATTCCTAATTTCAAAACTTACTACAAAGCTATAGTAATCAAGACAGTATGGTACTGGCATAAGGACAGACATGGAGCAATGAAATGAAATTGAGGGTCTGAAAATAAACCCACACATTTTTGGTCAGCTGATTGTCAACGAGGGTGCCAAGACAATTCAATAGAGAAAGAAATAGTGTTATTCTTTTCAACAAATAGTACTGGGACAACTGGATATTCGTATACAAAAGAAGAAATTTGGACCCTATCTCATACCATCTACAAAAATTAACTCAAAATGCATCAAAGCCTAAATGCAAGAGCTAAAGTTATAAGATCTTAGATAAAAACAAGAGTAAATCTTCAAGACTTTGGATTAGGCAATGATTTCTTAGATACACTTAAAGCACAATCAATCAAATACAAGTTAAATTAAATAAAAATTAAATAAAAATTAGAAATTAAAAACTTTTTTACTCCAAAGGATACTATTAAAAAAAGAAAAGAAGACCCACAGAATCTAATAAATAAAGAACTCTTAGAACTCAGCAATCAAAAGACAAATAACTTAGCTGGGCATGATAGCATGAACCTGTAGTCCCAGCTATGTGGGAGGCTGAGGTGAGAGTATCGCTTGAGCCCAGGAGTTCAAGACAAGTCTGAGAAACACAAGACCCCATCTAAATTAATTAATTAATTAACTAACACAATTTAAAAATGAACAAAGAGTTTGAATAGATATTTCCTCAAAGAACATATATAAATGGCCAAAAAGCACATGCAAAGATGTTCAACATCATTAGTCATTATGGAAATATTATACTAATCAATATTGTTAAGAGGTCAGTGGAAACAGATTCAACAATGATTGATGCTTTTTATCAGACATTTACTGTGTTTATTCTCAAACAACATTATGGCATAGGTATTACTGTTATCTTCATTTTATAGATGAGAAAATTGAAGTCTAAAGAATTTATTTATTTATATATTTAGTGATCACTGCAGTCTCAACCTCCTGGGCTCAAGCGATCCTCCCACCTCAGCCTCCCGAGGAGCTGGGACTACAGGCATGCAGCATCATGCCTGGCTAGTTTTCTTAGTTTTGATGTTGTTGTTGTTGTTGTTTTTGTAGAGATGGGGTTTCGCTTTGTTGCCCAGACTGGTCTTGAACTCCTGGACTCAAGTGATCCTCCCACCTCAGCCTCCCAAAGTGTTGGGGTTACAGGTGTGAACTACCATGCCCAGCCAAATTTATTCAACCTCTGTTGGGTTAATAGCTCAACTAGGTAAAACTAGCAAGAGTCAAATCAGAGATTAAAACCCATGTGGTCTGACTCCACAAAACATAGAGATATATATATATATATATATATATATATATATATATATATATATATATATATATATTTGAGATAAGATCTCACTCTGTTGCCCAGGCTGGAGTGGAGTGGCATGATCACAGCTCACTGAAGCCTCAACCTCCCAGGCTCAAGTGATCCTCCCACATCAGCCTCCCAAGTAGGTGTGTGCCAGTGCCATCATGCACAGCTAATTTTTGTATTTTTTGTGGAGACAGGGTCTCGCCATGTTGCCTAGGCTGATCTTAAACTCCTGGACTCAAGTAATACATCCTCATTGGTCTCCCAAAGTGTTGTGATTACAGGTGTGAGCCACTGTGCCTGACCTATATATATTATTCCTGTAACATAAAAAATGCATACAGGAGACATTGTGTTTAAAAAACGAGCTATAAGTTAGTATACTAGGATTACAACAATGGAAAAACATTTAGGAAAAGACTACAAAAATCATATAAAAATGATAAGATGTTGTAATTCAGTGACAGAATTAAGGGTGATATTTGTTTTCCAAATTTGCTATAATATGATGAATTAATTATAATAATATCTTTCAAAAACTATGTTAAGAATATAAAGACGTTTCCTAAACACACACACGCATTGTTTTAAAGGAAATAAAATTATAATGCACTATCACTAAATAGTTGTGTTCTTACATAGGTTAAAATCCTGGCACTGACTCAAACCAGTTATAAGTCCTTAGATAAGTGATGTTAGCTCTGTAGATTCAGTAATAATTAGAAAAACAAAATATTATCTTGAATAATCTTCAAGATTTTTTGAATTGATATATTTTCAGCTACCTAGTTATAAAACTTTAATTAGCCTAAAATATTATTAAATTTTGATAAATAGAAATTAAAGTATGCCAACATTTCAATTCATAGTCCTGTTTACCAGCTACAAAGTATGCCATCATTTCAATTAATATTCCTGTTTCACCAGTTACAGTAGATATATCCAGTTGTGGAAAATAAGAAAAATGCTTTGTTTTTAACAGTAGTGTTTAGAAGGTAAAAATGTTTTTCAGATAGTTTTTTCATTGGGAAAATATTCAACAGATATTTCTTGGAATTGACTCAAATTCCAATTGGACTTTGTAGCTCCTTCCAGAATTCTCACATATCTTTAAAAACTAACTCTGAACTTGGAAGACAGAGTATACTTAGGCACAGAATTGCCAGATATAACAAATAAAAAATATATTTGCTAAATTATCAGAGAAATCTGAATTTCAGATAAACAATAATTTTAACATAGGTAATACTTGAAGTATACTAAAATTATTTACCATTTATGTGAAATTCAAATTTTACTGTGCATCCTATAACACCGATATTAAGTAAGGTATTACCAAATAATAAGTTCTGTTAATAGCAAAAATGAGTACATGTACTCTGCCACAAGGAGAATTTTCAAACTCTAGCTTAAATTATTGAATATTTCCTCCATATGTGGCAATGTTAAAATATTATAATTGTAAGTTACTTTTTGAGTTTAAAAAAGTAATTTACCTGATAAGATTTTCATTCTTTTTTTCCACTGAAAATGGCATTCCAGCAGAACCATTAAATAATTCCAAAAGTAGTGTGACTGCAGTGTTCATAAGTTGACGAATGAGTTCCTGAAATATGTAGTCAACCAGCATTACAAACTTGAAAAATGTTTCTAATAAACGTCTATATTTAGGCAGCTTGAAATGTGTTGTGTCATCTTCAGAGAGTTTTGACTCAAAATACTCTTTGATTTCATTCTTTTCTGCAACCTACAATTTAAAAAACAATTGAGAAACAAGTATTGATTTTCTATGTTAATATAGCATGATTTCTAGTTTAGTTTTTTTTATCAACTTTAATTAGATGTGAATGTTAAGAATTGATATTTTAATACCTCAAGCAAAAAATGATTTAAAGGGTAGGCCTAAAAAGCAACAGATAAATTAAAATAGAATTCTAAAAATTATTTAAGTAATACTAAAGAAGCCAGAAGAGGAAGGACAGAGGAAAAAAAAAAAGACAGAGGAGACTAACCAAAAACAAATAATAGTAGATCTAAATTTAACAATATGAAAATTACATTGTGTTTTTACTTGTTCGTTTTGTTTTTATTTGTTTCTTTGTTTTTTCTTCTACTTTTATTTTAGGTTCTGAGGGTACATATGCAGGTTTGTTACATGGTTAAATTGTGTATTGCTGAGTCTTGGGGTATGAATTATCCCATCACATGGGTAGTGAGCATAGTCAACAATAGGTTGCCTTTTAACCCATACCTTCCCCTCACCCTCCTCCCTCAAGCAGTCTCCAGTGTCTGTTGTTCCCATCTTCCTGCCCATGTGTAACTATGTTTATATCCCACTTATATGTGAAGATACGTGGTATTTGGTTTCTGTTCCTGTGTCAGTTTGCTTAAAATAATGACCTCCAGCTGCATCATGCTGCTGCAAAGGACATGATATCGTTCTTTTCATGGCTGGGTGGTATTCCATAGTGTATATGTACCACATTTTCTTTATCCAGTCCACCAATGATGGGCATCTAGGTTGATTCCATGTCTTTGCTATTGTGAATAGTGCTGCAATGAACATAAGCATGAATGTGTCTTTTTGGTAGAACAATTTATTTTCCTTTGGGTATATATCCAGTAGAGGGATTGCTGAGTTGAATGGTAGTTCTCTTTTAAGTTCTTTGAGAAGTCTCCACACTGCTTTCCAAAGTGGCTGAACTAATTTACATTGCTACCAGCAGGGTGTTTCCTTTTTGCCACATCCTCACCAGCATCTATTGTTTTTTGACTTTTTAATAACAGCCATTCTGATTGGTGTAAGATGTTAACTCATTTTGGTTTTGATTTGGATTTCTCTAATGATTGGTGGTCATATTTTTAATATATTTGTTGGCTACATGTATGTCTTCTTTTGAGAAGTATTTGTTCATATCCTTTGCCCATTTTTTAGTGGAGTTATTTGGTTTTTTGTTTGTTGGGGTGTTTAAGAGCCTTATAGACTCTGGATGTTAGAACTTTGTCAGATGCACAGATTGTGAATATTTTCTCTCATTCTGTAAGTTGTCTGTTTACTCTGTTGATAATTTTGCTTGCCATGCAGAAGCCCTTTAGTTTCATTAGGTCCCACTTATCAATTTTGTTTTTGTTGCAATTGCATTTGGGGACTAGGTCATAAATTCTTTGTCAAGGTTGATGTCCAGAACGGTATTTCCTAGGTTTTCTTCTAGGGTTTGTACTGTTTTAGGTCTTACATTTAAGTCTTTAATCCATCTTCAGTTAATTTTTGTATATAGTGACAGGAAGGGATCCAGTTTCAATCTTCTGAATATGGCTAGCCAGTTATCCCAGAAGCATTTATTGAAAAGGGAGTTCTTTCTCCATTGTTGTCATTGTAGACTTGTGGCTTTATTTCTGAGTTCTCTACTTTGTTCCATTGGTCTATGTATCTGTTTTTGTACCCTTACCATGCTGTTTGGTTACTGTAGTCTTGTATAGTTTGAAGTCGGGTAATGTGATGCCTCCAGCTTTGCTCTTTTTGCTTTGGATTGCTTTGGCAATTCAGGTTCTTTGGTTCAACACAAATTTTAGAATAGTTTTTTTTTTGAATTGTGAAAAATGATGTTGGTAATTTGATAGGAATAGCATCAAGTCTGTAAACTGCTTTGGGCAGTACGGCCATTTTAACAATATTGATTTTTCCTATTCATCAGCATGGAATGTTTTTCCATTTGTTTTTGTCATCTCTAATTTCTTTCAGCAGTGCTTTGTAATTCTCATTGTACATATCTATCACCACCTTGGTTAACTGTATTCTTAGATATTTTATTCTTATTGTGGCTATTGTGAACGGCATTGATTTGGCTCTCAGTTTGGATGTTTTTGGTGTATAGAAATGCTACTGATTTTTGTACATTGATTTTATATGCTGAAACTTTCCTAAGTTATTTTATCAGATGTAGGAGCTTTTGGACAGAAACTATAAGGTTTCCTAGATAGAGAATCATATCATCTACAAACAGTTTGACCTCTTCCTATCTGGATGCCTTATGTTTCTCTCTCTTGCATAATTGATCTGGCTAGAATTTCCAGTACTGTGTTTAACAGGAGTGGTAAGAGTTGGCATCCTTCTCTTGTTCCAGTTATCAGTGGGAATGGTTCCAGTTTTTGCCTGTTCAGTATGATGTTCACTGTGTGCCAGATATGGCTCTGATTATTTTGAGGTATGTGGCTTCAATGCCCAGCTTGTTGAGAGTTTTTAACATGCAGGGATGTTGAATTTTATCAAAAGCATTTCCTGCATCTGTTGAGATGATCATGTGGTATTTGTTTTTAATTCTGATTACATAATAAATCACACTTATTGATTTGCATATGTTAAACCAACCTTCCTACTTCTCCATGGTAAATTAACTTTTTGATGTGCTGCTCCCTGGATTCAGTTTGCTGTACTACGTTGATAATTTGTGTGTCTGTGTTCATTAGGTATATTGGCCTGAAGTTTTCTTTTCTTGTTGTGTCTCTGCCAGGTTTTGGTATCAGAATGATGCTGGCCTCATAAAATAAGTTACGGAGGAGTCCTTCCTCCTTGATTTTTGGAAATAATTTCAGTAGGATTGGTACTAGCTCTTTGCGCATTTGGTAGAATCAAATCCATATGGTCCAAGGCTGTTATTGGTTTTTAGGTGTTTTATTACTGATTCAATTGGTCTGTTATTACTCTTTATTGGTCTGTTCAGGATTTCAATTTCTTCCTGGTTTAATCTTGGGAGGCTATGTGTTTCCAGGAATTTACCCATTTCTTGTAGGTTTTCTAGTTTGTATGCAGAGAGGTGTTTATAGTAGCCTTTGAGATTTTTTTTTTTTTTTTTTTTTTTTTTTTTTTTGAGACAGAGCCTTGCTCTGTCGCCCAGGCTGGATTCCAGTGGTGCAATCTTGGCTCACTGCAACCTCCGCCTCCCAGATTCAAGTGATTCTCCTGCCTCAGCCTCCTGAGTAGCTGAAACTACAGACACATGCCACCACACCTGGCTAATTTTTGTATTTCTAATAGAGACGAGGTTTCACCATGTTGGCCAGGCTGGTCTCAAACTCCTGACCTCCTGCCTTCCTTGGCCTCCCAAAGTGTTGGGATTACAAGCATGAGCCACCTTGCCTGGCTGAGATTTTTTTTTGTATTTCTCTGGGGTCAGTTATGATGCCACCTTTGTCATTTCTGATTGGGTGTATTTGGGTCTTCTTTATTTTTTTCTTTATAAATCTAGGCACCAGGCTATCAAATTTGTTTAATCTTCTGAAGAATCAACTTTTGGTTTTGCTGATCTTTTGTATGGATTTTCATGCCTCAATTTTGTTCAGTTCTGCTCTAATTTTTGTAATTTCTTTTTTTCTGCTGGCTTTGGGATTTGTTTTCTCTTGTTTTTCTGGTTCCTCTAGGTGCAATAATTAGAGTCTTAATTTGAGATCTTTCTAACTTCTTGAGGTAGGTGTACAGCACTATAAACTTTCCTCTTCATCCTTCTTTAGTTGTGTCCTGAAGATTCTGGTATGTTGTGTCTGTTATTAGTTTCAAATAATTTTTTTAAATTTCTGCCTTAATTTTATTCTTTAACCAAAAGTCACTCAGAAGCTGGTTGTGCTTGAGCTGTGGTCCAACAGTGTGGTTGTTATGGTTTTGATTTTTGTGATTTAGTTGAGACTTACTTTATGGACAAATATGTGGTCAATCTTAGAGTATGTGCCATGTGCTGACGAGAAGAATGTATATTCTGTTGTTAGGCATAGTGTTCTGTAGGTGTCTGTTAGATCCAACTGGTCAAGTATCAAGTTTAAGTCCTGAATAGTTTTGTAGTTTTCTGCCTCAACAATGTGTCTAATGCTGTCATTGGGGTGTTGAAGTCCACCACTATTATTGCGTGGTTGTCTAAAACTCTTTGTAGGACTCTCAGTACTTGTTTAATGAATCTAGGTGCTCCAATATTGGGTGTGCATATATTTAGAATATTTAAGTCTTTTAGTACTGAACTCTATATTGTTATGTAATGGCCTTCTTTGTCCTTTTTGATCATTGTTTGTTTAAGGTCTGTTTTAGCTGATATAAGAATAGCAACCTCTGCTCTTTTTTTTTGTTTTCCATTTGCCAGACAGGTCTTTCTCTAACCCTTTACTTTGAGTCTATAGGTGTTGTTACTTGTGAGATGGGTCTCTTAGAGACAGCAGACAGTTGGGTCTTGCTTCTTTATCCAGTTTGTCACAGTTGGCCTTTAAAGTGGGGCAGTTAGCCCATTTATATTCAAGGTCAATATTAACATGTGAGGATTTGATCTTGTCACTGTGTTATTAGCTTGTTGTTATGTAGACCTAATTTTACAGTTGTGTTAAAATGTCAATGGCCTATGTACTTAAGTGTGTTTATGTACTCAAGCGTGTTTTTGTGGTGGCAGGGAATGTTCTTTCATTTCCATGTTTAGCACTCCCTTTAGGACCTCTTGTAAGGTAGGTCTAGTGGCAACAAATTTCCTTACCATTTGCTTCTCTGACACGGATTTCATTTCTCCTTTGCTTATGAAGCTTAGTTTGGTGGGATATGACATTTTTGGTTGGAATTTCTTTCCCTTAAGGATGTTAAAAATAGGCCTCTAATCTCTGTAGACTTGTAAGGTTTCTGCTAAAAGGACTGCTGTTAGCCAGAAGGGGTTCCCTTTGCTAGTGATCTGCCCTTCTCTCTAACTCCCTTTAAGATTTTTTCTTTCATGTTGACCTTGGAGAATTTGATGACTATGTGTCTTGGGGATGATTAACTTGGGGATGATCAACTCCTTCACACAGGAGTTCTCTGAATTTCTTGAATTTGCAAGTTGACCTCTCTAGCAAGATTTCAAAATTGTCATGGACTATATCCTCAAATATGTTTCCAAAGTGGCTTGCTCTCCTCTTTAAGGAAACTCAATCTGGTTAAGAACCTTTGCTGTTTGATCTCTTTACAGAATCCTGTATTTCTCAACTGTTGTGTTCATTTTTAAACTTCTTTTTTCTTTATTTTTCATTGCTTCAAGTGAGCAATCTTCCAGCTCTGAGATTCCTTCCTCAGCTTGGTCTAATGCCTCCAATTATATTTTGAAATTCTTGTAGTTAATTTTTCATATCCCGAAATTCAGTTTGGTTCTTTCTTAAAATGGTTAGGTTGTCCTTCCACTCTTGGATTGTTTTACTGTTTTCCTTGGATTTGGTTTTGACCTTCTCTTGTACCTCGATGAGCTTCCTTGCCATCCAGATTCTGAATTAAATGTGTGACATTACAGCAATTTCAACGTGGTTACGAACCTTTCCTGGAGAGCTAGTGTGATTATTTGGAGGTAAGAAGACACTCTGGCTTTTAGAGTTGCAGAGTTCTTACACTGTCTGTTTCTGATCTGTGAAAGCTGATGTTCCTTTATCCTTTGAAGTTGTTGTTCTTTGGACTGGGCTTTGTTTTTATGTTCTTTATTGCCCTCAAGTATTTGGCTGTGGTGCAAGTTGGGTAAAGTTGAAAGGCTTTGTTTCTGAATGCTTTCAGTGGGCCAACTCTCACTTCAACACTCCTGGGCAGCATGCTTTAACCTTGGGTGGCTAGGACTGGGCCCATAGCTTTGTGCTCTGATCACTCATGGGCAAGCCCCAGCTGGGCTGGAGAGGCCAAGGTGCTCCCAGACTGCAGGCAATAGCACTGCACTAGGGGTTGCAGGGTGACCATCGGTGGGAAACACTCCAATGTGGCAGTGGTGGAGTCCTTAGTGACCATGCTCTGGTGGGAGGCTGTCAGCAAAAGTGTTCCAATGGGGGAAGCATGAGCACCCCAGGTGGGAAGTACTCTGGTAGGGGCAGCAGGGGTGCCATGAGTGAACACATTCTGGCAGGGGGCTGCCAGCAAAAGTGCTCCAGTGGGGTAGCAGGAGCCTCATGAGAAAGCACAATGGTAGTGGCTGCTGGCAACAGCAGTCCAGCAAAGTCTACAGTATTTTTATTAGCCTGATTAATATATATTGGAATTTAACTTTATCAACAACTTTCATTACAACTTTTACTACATGCTCATACTGTATTTAAACATTAGACAAAAAGAAGACTATTTATATGTGCTGAAGCCTATAAAGTTTGGTGTCTCACTTATAAGCAGATAACTTAAGTTTTGGAAATCAAACAAGGAAGTATATACTAATAAATATCTGTGTGTTCCTACATAAAGGGATCATCCTCCAACATACTGAATGTCATCTTGAAAAACAAGAAACTATGTCACCTCCAAATGAAAACAATAATACTGTAGTAACAGGCCCCAGTCATAAAGAAATGTATAAGATGCCAGAAAAATAATTCAAAATATTAATCTTAGGGAAATTCAGTGAAATATATGAGAATACAGATAGACAATTCAATGAGACCAGGAAAACAATTCATAAACTGAATGAAAAATTAAATAAAGATGTATATCATAGAAAAGAACCAAATAGAAATCCTAGAACTGAAGAATTTAATGAAGGAAATTTAAAAATGCAACTGAGACCTTCAGCAACAGACTAGACCAAGCAGAAGAAAATTTCTGAACCTGAAGACCGGGCATTTGAAATAACACAGGCAGACAAAAAAAAAAGAAAAGAAAAAGAAAAAAAACAGTGAAGAAAACTCACAGGATTTATGGAACACCATTAAGTGACAAATATTCAGATTATGGTTGTTGCAGAAAGAGAAGAGAAGAGAAAAACAAGAAAAATATGTTTAATGAAATAATAGCTAAAAATTTCCCATGTCTTGGAAGAGAAATGAACATCCAGGTCTAATAAGCTAAACAAACCCAAAGAGATTAAACTTAAACATGTCCTCTCTGGGGCACATTATAGTCAAATTGACAAAGTCAAAGAGAAAGAAAGAATTTTAAAAGTATCAAGAACGTCAAGTCACATATAAGGGAATTTCCATTAGATAAGCAGATTTCTCAGCAGAAACTTTACAGGCCAGGAGACATTGGAATGATATATACAAAATATTGAAAGAAATAAACTCTCAGCCAAGAATATTATTCCCAGCAGAGAAATTCTTCTGAAATGAAGAATAAATAGAATCTTTTACAGATAAGCAAAAACTGAGGGAATTCTGAGGAGGAAAAGTTAAATTAAACTTAAAAAGTTAAATCTGAACTCAATTGAACATGGACACCAAGGGACAATGGTCACCAAGTCCCAGAACAGGTTGTGTGAGCCCCTTGAGGTGTTCATCCAGCACTGTTTCAGAGCCTATACATTAGTTATTGAAAAACAATAGACAATCACCAAAAAAAGTTGACCTTTTTGTGTTCCTTAAGCCCTGTCCTGAAGGGCCCTCGTGAGTGGACATCATGCCAAAAAATTCATTACAATAAGAGCTACAGTCCCAGACTGCACCAAAGCTACATGAGACCTCTCCTTGTCTGTGCACAGATGAGTGGCCGACTCTGGAACCCAGGCTGTTGCTTCCCACTCTGGTGTTAAACCCTCCATAGTCTGGTGAGTGCGGTATCCACCTCTGGAGCCCAGGCTGTTGCTTCCCAGTCTGGTGGTGAATCCTCCGTAGTCTGGTGAGTGTAAATATCTTTTCCTTCTCCTCTTCCCATTGCAATTTGCTTATTATATCAATCTGCTTATTATATCATTTGATTATTATTATATCATTTGCTTACTATAACATTTGCTTATTACATCTGCATTGCCATTTACATGGGGTAAACGTTGTTTACCCTTAAAGGTATTGTGTGTGTGTCTTTTTTCTCCTCTCACACATTTCCCAAACAGAATAAGTTCGTCACCTCTAGAATGGACTTACAAGAAATACTCAGGAGAGTCTTAAAGCTGGAAGTGAAAAGATGATAACCACCATTGTGCAAACATGCAAAACTATAAAACTCACTAGTAGAGCTGATATACAAAGGAGAGAGGCAAATGAATCAAACCTTATCACTACGGAAAACCACCTAACTGCAAAAATAACAATAAGAGAGGAAGAAACAAAGAATATTAAAGAACAACCAGAAAACAATCTAAAATTACAGGAGTAAGTCCTCATCTATCAAGAATAACCTTGAAAGTAAATGAATTACATTTCTCATTTAAAAGACATGGACTGGCTGAGTGATTAAAATACAAGACTCAACTATATGCTGCCTACAAGAAACCTACCACACCTGTAAAGACATGCACAGACTGAAAGTGAAGAGATAAAAAAGATACTCCACGTAAACAAAAACCGAAATCAAGCAGAAGTGTCTATGCTTATATCAACAAAACAGATTTAAAGTGAAAACCTATAATAATAGACATGGCGGACATTATATAATAATAAAGGAATCAGTTCAGCAAGATAATATAACAATTGTAAATATATATGCACACATCACTAGACTATCCAGATATATAAAGCAAATATTGTCAGATCTAAAGGAAGAGATAGACCCTAATATAATAATACTTTGAGACTTCAACATTCCACTCTCAGCATCAAATAGATAATCTAGACAGAAGCCCAACAAAAAAACAACAGATTTGAACTAAACAATAAACTAAATGGACCTCATAAACATTTACAAAACATTTTGCCCAACAGCTGCAGAATACACATTATTTTCATCAGCACATGGAACATTCTCCATGATTGACCATATTTTAGAACACAAGTCTCAACACATTTCAGAAATTAAAATCATATCAAGTATCTTATCTGAGCACAGGGGAATAGAGCTAGACATCAATAACAAGAGAAACAGCTGAAGCTATACAAATACATGAAAATTAAACATGTTCCTGAACAACAAATAGGTGAAGAAACTAAGAATGAAATTTTGAAATTCTTTGAACAAATGAAAATTGAAACATAATATATCAAAACCTATAGGACACGGCAAAAGCAATACTAAGAGGCAAATTTATAGCAATAAGTGCCTACATTAAAAAAAAAACTAGTGAGGAAAGATGGCCAAATAGAAACAGCTCCAGTTTGCAGCTCCCAGCAAGACCAACACAGGAAGCGGGTGATTTCTGCATTTCCAACTGAGGTACCCGGTTCATCTCATTGGGACTGGTTAGACAGTGGGTGCAGCCCAAAGAGGGCAAGCCAAAGTAGGGTGGGGCGTCGCCTCACCCAGGAAGTGCAAGAGGTCAGGGAACTCCCTCCACTAGCCAAAGGAAGCCATGAGGGACTATGCCATGAGGGACAAGACTATCCAGCCCAGATGCTATACTTTTCCCATGGTCTTGGCAACCCACAGACCAGGAAATTCCCTCAGGTGCCTACACCACAAGGGCCCTGGGTTTCAAACACAAAACTGGATGGCTTGTATGGCAAAAATCCGAGCTAGCTGCAGGAGTTTTTTTCATACCCCAGTGGCACCTGGAACACCAGTGAGACAGAACCATTCACTCCCCTAGAAAGGGGGATGTAGCCAGGAAGCCAAGTGGTCTTGCTCAACAGATCCCACCCCCAAGGAGCCCAGCAAGCTAAGATCCACTGGGTTGAAATTCTCGCTACCAGCACAGCAGTCTGAAGTCGACCTGGGATGCTCAAGCTTGGTGGGGAAAGGGGCATCCACCATTACTGAGGCTTGAGTAGGCAATTTTCCCCTCACAGTGTAAACAAAGCCCCTGGGAAGTTTGGACTGGGCAGAGCCTACCACAGCACCTGAAAGCCACTGTAGCTAGACTGCTTCTCTAGATTCCTCCTCTCTGGGTAGGGCATCTCTGAAAGAAAGGCAGCAGCCCCAGTCAGGGGCTTACAGATAAAACTCCCATCTCCTTGGCACAGAGCACCTGGGGAAAGGGGTGGCTGTGGGAGAGCTTCAGCAGACTTAAACATTCCCGCCTGCCAGGTCTGAAGAGAGCAACAGATCTCCCAGCACAGTGCTAAAGGACTGACTGCCTCCTCAAGTGGGTCCCTGACCCCCATGCCTCCTGACTGGGAAACACCTCCCAGTAGAGGTCGACAGACACCTCATACAGGAGAGCTCTGGCTGGTATCTGGTGGGTCCCCCTGAGACAAAGCTTCCAGAGGAAGGAGCAGGCAGCAATCTTTGCTGTTCTGCAGCCTCCATTGGTGATACCCAGGCAAACAGGGGCTAAAGTGGACCCCCAGCAAACTCCAGCAGACCTACAGATGAGGGGCCTGACTGGTAGAAGCAAAACTAACAAACAGAAAGCAATGGAATCAACATCAACAAAAAAAATGACCACGCAAAAACTCCATCTGAAGGTCACCAACAGCAAAGACCAAAGGTAGATAAATCCACGAAGATGAGGAAAATCTAGTGCACCAAGGCTGAAAATTCCAAAAACCAGAATGCCTCTTCTCCTCCAAAGAATCACAGCTCCTCACCAGCAAGGGAACAAAACTGGATGGAGAATGAGTTTGATGAACTGACAGAAGTAGGCTTCAGAAGGTGGGTAATAACAAACTCCTCCAAGCTAAAGCAGCATGTTCTAACCCAATGCAAGGAAGGTAAGAACCTTGATAAAAGGCTGGAGGAATTTCTAACTAGAATAACCAGTTTACAGAAGAACATGAATGACCTGACGGAGCTGAAAAACACAGCACGAGAACTTTGTGAAGCATACACAAGCATCAACAGCCAAAGCAATCAAGTGGAAAAAAGGATATCAGAGATTGAAGATCAACTTAATGAAATAAAGTGTGAAGACAAGCCTAGAGAAAAAAGAATGAAAAGGAATGAACAAAGCCTCAAAGAAATATGAGACTATGTGAAAAGACCAAACCTACGTTTGATTGGTGTACCTGAAAGTGACAGGGAGAACGGAACCCAGTGGGAAAACACACTTCAGGATATTATCCAATCTAGCAAGAGAGAACTTCCCCAATCTAGCAAGACAGGCCAATATTCAAATTCAGGAAATACAGAGAACACCACAGAGATACTCCTCGAGAAGAGCAACCCCAAGACATATAATCATCAGATTCACCAAGGTTAAAATGAAAAAAAAAATGTAAAGGTCAGCCAGAGAGAAAGGTCGAGTTACCTGCAAAGGGAAGCCCATCAGACTAACAGTGGATCTCTTGCAGAAACTCTACATGCTAGAATAGAGTGGGGGCCAATATTCAACATTCTTAAAGAAAAGAATTTTCAACCCAGAATTTCATTTCCAGCCAAATTAAGCTTCACAAGTGAAGGAGAAATAATATCCTTTAAAGACAAGCAAATGCTGAGGGATTTTGTCACCACCAGGCCTGCCTAATAAGAGCTCCTGAAAGAAGCACTAAATATGGAAAGGAAAAACCAGTACCAGCCACTGCAAAACCATGCGAAATTGTAAAAACCATTGATACTATGAAGAAACTGCATCAACTAATGGGCAAAATAACCAGCTAGCATCATAATGACAGGATGAAATTCACACACAATAATATTAACCTTAAATGTAAACAGGCTAAATGCCCCAATTAAAAGACACAGACTGGCAAATCAGATAAAGAGTCAAGATCCATCGGTGTGCTGTATTCAGGAGACACATCTCACGTGCAAAGACACACATATGCTCAAAATAAGGGGATGGAGGAAGATGTACCAAGCAAATGGAAAGCAAAAAAAAAAAAAAAAAAAAAAGCAGAGGTTGCATTCCTAGCATCTGATAAAACAGTCTTTAAACCAATAAAGATTAAAAAAAGACAAAGAAGGGCATTACATAATGGTAAAGGGATCAACCCAACAAGAAGAGCTAATTATCCTAAATATATATGCACCCAACACAGGAGCACCCAGATTCATAAAGCAAGTTCTTAGAGACCTACAAAGAGGCTTAGACTCACACACAATAATAGTGGGAGACTTTAACACCTCACTGTCAACAGATCAATGAGACAGAAAATTAACAAGGATATTTAGGACTTGAACTCAGCTCTGGACCAAGCAAACCTAATAGACATCTACACAACACTCCACCCCAAATCAACAGAATACACATTCTTCTCAGCACCATATAGTACTTGCTTCTGAATGACTACTGGGTAAATGACAAAATTAAAGCAGAAATGATTAAGTTCTTTGAAACCAATGAGAACAAAGACATAACATACCAGAATCACTGGGACACAGCTAAAGCGTGTTTAGAGGGAAGTTTATAGCAATAAATGCCCACAGGAGAAAGTGGGAAAGATCTAAAATCGACACCCTAACATCACAATTAAAAGAACTAGAGAAGCAAGAGCAAACAAGTTCAAAAGTTAGCAGAAGACAAGAAATAACTAAGGTCAGAGCAAAACTGAAGGAAATAGAGACACACAAAAAAAGTTCAAAAAATCAATGAATCCAGGAGCTGTTTTTTTTTCAAGAGATTAACAAAATGGATAGACCACTAGACAGACTGATAAAGAAGAAAAGAGAGAAGAATCTAGTAGACACAATAAAAAATGATAAAGGGGAGACAACTACTGATCCCACAGAAATACAAACTACCATCAGAGAATACTATAAATACCTCTATACAAATAAAATAGAAAATCTAGAGGAAATGGATAAATTCCTGGACACATACAGCTTCCCAAGACTAAACCAGGAAGAAGATGAAACCCTGAATGGACCAATAACAAGTTCTGAAATTGAGGCAGTAATTAATAGCCTACCAACCAAAAAAAGTCCAGGACCAGATGGAATCACAGCTGAATTCTACCAGAGGTACAAAGAGGAGCTGGTACCATTCTGTCTGAAACTATTCCAAACAATAGAAAAGGAGAGACTCCTCCCTAACTCATTTTCTGAGGCCAGCATCATCCTGATACCAAAACCTGGTAGAGACACAACAAAAAAAGAAAATTTCAGGCCAATATCCCTGATGAACATCGATGCAAAAATCCTCAATACAATATTGGCAAACCGAATCCAGCAGCACATTAAAAAGCTTATCCACCAAGATTAAGTCAGGTTCATCCCTAGGATGCAAGGCTGGTTCAACATACACAAATCGATACACATAGTCCATCACATAAACAGAACCAATGATGAAATCCACATGATTATCTCAATAGATGCAGAAAAGGCCTTTGATAAAATTAAACACTGCTTCATGCTAAAAACTCTCAATAAACTAGGTATTGATGGAACAGATCTCAAAATAATAAGAGCTATTTATGACAAACCCACAGTCAGTATTATACTGAACAGGCAAAAGCTGGAAGCATTCCCCTTGAAAACTGGCACAAGACAAGGATGCCCTCTTTCACCACTCCTATTCAACATAATATTGGAAGTTCTGGCTAGGGCAATCAAGCAAGAGAAAGAAAGAAAGGTATTCAAATAGGAAGAGAGGAAGTCAAATTAACTCTCTTTGCAGATGACATGATCGTATATTTAGAAAACCCCATTTCAGTCCAAAAACTCCTTAACCTGATAAGCAACTTCAGCAAAGTCTCAGGATACAAAATCAATGTGCAAAAATCACAAGCGTTCCTATACACCTATAATAGACAAACAGAGAACCTAATCATGAGCAAACTCCCATTCAAAATTGCTACAAAGAGAATAAAATACAACTTACAAGAGATGTGAAGGACCTCTTCAAGGAGAACTACAAACAACTGTTCAAGGAAATATGAGAGGACACAAACAAATGGAAAAACATTCCATGCTCATGGATAGGAAGAATCAATAATGTGAAAATGGTCATACTTCCCAAAGTAATTTATAGATTCAATGCTATTCCCATTAAGCTACCATTGACTTTCTTCACGTAATTAGAAAAAACTACTTTAAATTTAATATGGAACCAAAAAAGAGCCTTTATAGCCAAGACAATCCTAAGCAAAAAGAACAAAGCTGGAGGCATTATGCTACCTGACTTCAAACTATATTACAAGGCTGCAGTAACCAAAACAGCATGGTACTGGTACCAAAACAGATGTATAGACCAATGGAACAGAACAGAGGCCTCAGAAGTAACATCACACATCTACAACCATCTGATCTTTGAAAAACCTGACAAAAACAAGAAATGGGGAAAGGATTCCCTATTTAACTAAAAGTGTTGGGAAAACTGGCTAGCCATATGCAGAAAACTGAAACTGGACCCCTTCCTTACACCTTATACAAAAATTAACTCAAGATAGGTTAAAGGCTTAAATGTAAGACCTAAAACCATAAAAACCCTAGAAGAAAACCTAGGTAATACCAGGACATAGGCATGGGCAAAGACTTCATGACTAAAACACCAAAAGCAATGGCAACAAAAGCCAAAATTGACAAATGGGATCTAATTAAACTAAAGAGCTTCTGCACAGCAAAAGAAACTACCATCAGAGTGAACATGCAACCTACAGAATGGGAGAAAATTTTTGCAATCTATCCATCTGACAAAGGGCTAATATCCAGAATCTACAAAGAACTTAAACAAATTTATGAGAAAAAACAACCCCATTAAAAAGTGGGCAAAGGATATGAACAAACACTTTTCAAAAGAAGACATTCATGTGGCCAACAAAGGATATGAACAGACACTTTTCAAAAGAAGACATTCATGTGGCCAACAAACATATGAAAAAAAGCAGCTCATCATCACTGGTCATTAAAGAAATGCAAATCAAAACCACAATGAGATACCATCTCATGCCAGTTAGAAGGGCGATCATTAAAAAGTCAGGAAACGGCCAGGCGTGGTGGCTCATGCCTGTAATCCCAGCACTTTGGGAGGCCAAGGTGGGTGGATCACGAGGTCAGGAGATCAAGACAATCCTGGCTAACACAGTGAAACCCTGTCTCTACTAAAAAAAAAAAAAAAAAAAAAAAAAGTCAGGAAAAAACAGATGCTATAGAGAAATAGGAACGCTTCTACACTGTTGTTGGGGTGTAAATTAGTTTGATCATTGTGGAAGACAGTAGGGATCTAGAACTAGAAATACCATTTGACTCAACAATCCCATTACTGTGTATATACCCAAAGGATTATAAATCATTCTACTATAAAGACTCATGCACACGTATGTTTATTGCAGCACTATTCACAATAGCGAATACTTGGAACCAATCCAAATGCCCATTAATGTTAGACTGGATAAAGAAAATGTGGCACATATACACCATGGAATACTACGCAACCATAAAAAAGAATGAGTTCATGTCCTTTGCAGGGATGCTGATGAAGCTGGAAACCATCATTCTCAGCAAACTAACACAGGAACAGAAAAACAAACACTGCATGTTCTCACTCATAAGTTGGAGATGAACAATGAGAACATATGGGCACAGGGAGGGGAACATCATACACTGGGGCATGTCGCGGGGTTGGGGGTAAGGGGAGGGATAGCATTAGGAGAAATACCGAATGTAAATGATGGGTTGATGGGTGCAGCAAACCACTATAGCACATGTATACCCATGTAACAAACCTGTACATTCTGCACATGTATCCCAGAACTTAAAGTATAAAAAAAAAAAAAAAGAAAAAAGAAATGTACATCCTCAGGCTGTGCCTACTGAAACAGAAATCTCTTGTTTTATCAGGCCTTCTAGGTGATTCTCTTGGCCACTAAAGTTTGAGAATCATCATCCTTAGCATTTAAATATATTAAATTTCATAAGTTGTATATAGATATACACATATATGCATTCACATATATATAAATATATATTTATTTGCATTTTATATCATACCTGGAAAAATTCTTGTATATAGTAAATACATAGTACCAGTTAGTTGGTTAATTAACCACCTTTGTTCCTTACCTTTCCATTTCAGATACTTTTTCCAGGGATGCAATTTGGATCAATTGCTTCAGCTAGTAAATTGCAACTTTGATAAATATGATATAATTAAAGAATTACCTTTAGAAAAGTACTTTTCATCTCTGAAATTGCTTTATTCCTGATGTCCTCAAGTTGTTTCAATGCCTGGGTAGCTTGCTGTAACTGCTCTTCACAAAATTCATCTAGAGAATATGTTCGAGAACTATCCAGCTAATTAGATGATAGTAAATGTTCAGTGTTAGAAAGTCAAAATTCATATTTAAAAAAGATAAAATATTTGGTCTTTTCATGTCATAAAGAAGACTCCATATTTTACATTTTCTTCTGTATATCCTATATGACTTACATGTTTTTCAAATTTAAACACTTGTTAAATCTAACTAAATCTTGATTAAAATACAGAAAAATACATTGGTGTTTTAGATAATAAGTAAGATTAAACTGAAGCAGAAAATTCAAGAGCTGATGTGTTTTTTAAACATTTATGCATGCAGAGAATCCACCAATCCCAGAAACTACTTTTACTTTTGAAGTCATCATTATCTGTAACAATTTAAAACACAAAGATAAAATACAGCATTATTGGGGAAAGCAGCATCCAATATTTCAATGTATGTTCTTTTCTATTTTCCCTAAGTGTCAGCCGGTCTGAGAAATAAAGAGAAAGAGTACAAAAGAGAGAAATTTTACAGCTGGGCCTCTGGGGGTGACATCACATATCGGCAGGTTCCATGATGCCCCCTGAGCCGCAAAACCAGCAAGTTTTTATTAGGAATTTCAAAAGGGGAGGGAGTGTACGAATAGGGAGTGGGTCACAGAGATCACATGCTTCAAAAGGCAATAAAATATCACAAGGCAAATGGGAGAGCAAGATCACAAGGCCAGGGCAAAATTAGAATTACTGATGAGGTTCTATGTCCCACTGGGCATGCATTGTCATCGATAAATGTCTTAAGAGGAAACAGGGTTTGAGAGCAGACAACCAATCTGACTAGAATTCACCAGGCTGGAATTTCCTTATCCTAGCAAGCCTGAGGGCGCTGCAGGAGACCAGGGCGTATTTCATCCCTTATCTTCAACCGCAATAGACAGACACTTCCAGAGTGGCCATTTTAGAGACCTTCCCCTGGGAATGCATTCCCTTCCCAGGGTTATTCCTTGCTGGGAAAAGAATTCAGCGATATTTCTCCTATTCGCTCTCTGCAAGAAGAGAAATATGACTCTGTTCTGCCCGGCCCTGCAGGCAGTCAGACCTTATGGTTATCTCCCTTGTTTCCTGAAAATCATCGTTACCTGTTCTTTTTCAAGGTGCCCAGATTTCATCTTGTTCAAACACACATGTTTTACAAACAATTTGTACAGATAACGCAATCATAACAGGGTCCTGAGGCGACATACATCCTCAGCATACGAAGATGACAGGATTAAGAGATTAAAGTAAAGACAGGCATAGGAAATTATAAGAGTATTGATTGGGGAAGTGATAAATGCCCATGAAATCTTCACAATTTATGTTCAAAGATTGCAGTAAAGACAGGCACAAGAAATTATAAAAGTATTTATCTGGGGAACTAATAAATGTCCATGAAATCTTCACAATTTATGTTCGTCTGCCGTGGCTTCAGCCGGTCCCTCTGTTTGGGGTCCCCAACTTCCCACAACACAGCATAAAGAGGGTAAAATTAAATAATTCAAATAAGGTTAATTTTATTCAGAATTCATTCAGAATCTATAAGGAAGAAATCTCTATCTACTATGCTATGAATTAATCTCTGGTAATACAAAATCATAATGTTCCATACATGCGTGTATATTACATCATTCTTCCTTCTTTCAGTATTGTTTTTCCACTATTGTGTTAATTCTCTTAACAAAATACATTTTCATTAATAAATATACAGATGTTTATCTTTTATCATATAGTTATATTATAAAAATTAATAAATGTATCTTCCCACAACAAAAAAGATTGCAAAGTACTGCTCTTGCTTAAAATTTTGGATTTACTCTTTAAGTTTCCATTCTCCTGGTCCCATATCTGACTACCAGGTCCAAATTTTTCAACATTTCCCTGCCTTTCTGGTCTTACTGACGACATCCTAATTAAAGTCTTTATTGCTTATACCTGCATTTATCCAGTACTATAATAATTGATCTCTATCACTCAAGTATCTCTTCACTACTAATTTTTCCCAAAAACCAATATCACAATAATTTTCCTAAAATACCATGTTCAAAAACTTTGAATAGTTGTTCTTTAAAAGTAGTTCTCAAAATTTATCCTGCCTAACAGTTAACTGAGGAACCGATTTAAAATGTAGATTACCAGCACCACTCACTGCCCTCTCTTGCAAAAGGAGTGGGACACAAATATTTACATTTTTATTAAGCACCCAAATACTGCTCAATAAAACAAACTTCACTCGAATATGAAACATGATCCAAAGTCTCAACTCTAGATGATTCTGTCAACTTGGATAAGTGGCAATCTCTCCAGAACTAAGTTTTGTTCGAATAGGTGAATTTTATTCAAAATTCATTCAGAATCTAGCTGGGAGAAATCTCCATCAACTAAGCTAAGAATTAATCTCTGGTAATAAACATAATATTCCATCCACTTGAAAGTGAAGATTTGAACAAAGAACATATGTTCTTTACCTTCCAGTTCGAGAAATTCCACCCTCTTTAAAGGTATGCTTTCATCCCAGCAGAGTACACGTATGACCACCATTAATGGCATTAACTTCTGAACAATCCCATTCTTCACATTCATAACCTTGCTTCATTCTCCTTACATCCTTGGTGTCAGTCTTCATTGGCATCTGCATCCCTGGGCTATGCACAACCTTCCGATTCTAATGCACAACTGGCCACCTTGACTCCTGACCCCAGCTTGGTTCTCCAGGATATGAATCTCCACTCTTCCTCCATCTAAACCTGGCTTTTCCACATACAGTATCAGAAATTCCCATTCTTGTAAATTGCCCTCATAACAATCACCACTAGGAGTGCCCCTGCCCTATGGGCAGGTTGAAATCCTACTTTTCCCTTACTGTGTTATTCTTGGCCTGACATTCATGAGCCAATCTAACTTTCAAATCAAACATATATTGAATGCCTTACTCACATTTATATTCTTTATTTAAAAGCCTTATCTCCTCTTCTATGGCTATTCAAATCCAGCACAGCCTAGCTCAAATTATGAGGCATGACCTAACTTTAATTCCAAATAAGGCTAATCTCTGCCTTCTCTGGATTTCTGTAACATGACTGTTATACAAGTATTATTTGCCAGTAAACATTCCTTACCTTATACTTTGCTAATGGGTTAGGTAGAATGATTAGCATAACAAAGAAACTATCTCTAGAATTAGTTTTCATTTTTATATATAAAGAATTATTTCTTCCCATGAACTGTAAGCAGATTGAAAATAGCAAAGCTTTGTTTTTCACTTTGTATTCATCTCCTTTGCACAGCATTTCGCATATAATAGATAATAAATACTTACATATTGTCTGGAAAAGTTTGTTCTCTTCCTCCTGATGTTCTATATTAAAGCTGACATGGCCTGAGGTCTCTAGGAAAGAGTCCTAACATTTCTTCTCTATCACTGGTAACGTTCTCTATCATTTGGTAGCATTTAAGGCACAGACTTCAAAGGTATTTTAAAGTCTTTTATGCCTTCCCACCCATCATTAAAAATTAATAAATTTTGTCACTCAGCCATTTACAAAATAATCTGATATTACAGATTATTTTATTTCCTTCTACAAGAAAACCATATCCTATTTCCTTCTACATAAAAACCAAATCAAAGAGATTTCTCTGTGAAATGTCTCCTACTTAAGGTGAATTTAATCCTTTTGAAACATAAACATTCTCTATATAAGTATAAAAAATATACATCTATGTGATAATTCCTCCTCCTTCATTAGTTTATTCTTTTATTCACTCAAAGACTATTGGTGAGCACCTACTATGTATCTGTCATTACACATAATCAATTCTAAACATACGATATTGATTTACAAGTATTGATCTTGTTACATGCAGTCAACACAACTGATTTTCGAGCTAATTTTCAAATATTTAACTTGTCTAAGCCCCTTAACAATTCCTCTTTCTTAGTCTAGATAACTCTATCAATTTTACTTTTTTCCCCATACATTGAGTGAGTGAAGTAAAATCTGCTAGGTTCAATTGTAGACTTAATTAGTTCTAGGTACTTAACCACTCAAAAGAGCTATCTTATATAAATTAAGTTATTCCATTAACAGGCTCACTTTTTCTAGAATCTTGAAATAGGAGAATTCATAAATTTAACCAAAACTTCTGAGTTGAAGCTTATGATAATATCTTGACATGCTATACTAGAGGAAGAATATCAATTATGTATAAGAGATAACTGATTATTTTAAATCATATTACACATTCGGAAATACATTTGAAAATAAAGGGTCTTATAGACTTAGGTTAGGCATAAGGAAGAAATTACAAGAAATGTTAACTATTAAAATTTATTGCAAGGAACTCACATTCTTTGCAGATATTTTAGAACAGTAGTAATCGAAAGAGATGGTTTATTTATGAATTTAGAAATCTGTATTTTTTAATTCAAAATGCTATTTTTCTTCCTAGTTTCTATATACCAATATTAGCTTATAGTAGTATACTTCTACTCACCTTTACAAGGCATATGGCAGATAGATTATTTTCATGGTCATTATAATTTTTGAGATTAATTGCATCTTCACAAAGTCCTCTTATATAAAGCAAACAGGTTTGAAACAAGTCATCAGCCAAAAAAAGATGGTGGTACAAAAATGACCTGAAAGTTAAAAAATTTCTACAGATATATCTCTCATTCAAAATGAACAAAATTAATTTAGAGGTAAGTAGTGTGGTTTAGTTAATATCCTT
This sequence comes from Pan troglodytes, assembly GCF_028858775.2. NCBI lineage: Eukaryota > Metazoa > Chordata > Mammalia > Primates > Hominidae > Pan > Pan troglodytes. The sequence continues at coordinate 24,279,450 of NC_072398.2, forward strand.
ATAGTTAAAATGTTTTACATCTACCCCATTTTAAACGATAATGATTAGTAAGCATTAGGGGTTGTGTTTGGATGATAATGTTGTAGGCAAGGTTTTGGGGACTAGGTGTGTTGAATAAGAACAAAATAGGAGGGGGAAACAAGTAATGACATTCTGTTATGCCACTGAGTTCTAATAATTTTGAAATATGAGGAAGTATTATGTAAAATGAATTATATGTCCTCAATGTATTAAATTCACTAAATCTAAATAAATTCCTTCAATGTACTTTTCTCCCAATTATAGGAAACAATACTAACTGGAATAGGGACCACTGGGAGAATGTTTCTTAAAATCTCCAACTACCTATATCATAAAATAAAGAAGATGGGCCCTTTTCTTTTATCTGTCTTTTTCTACTAGTCTAAATAAAGGTGAGACAAATCACTACTAACTACGCTGGAAATAACAGAAAGACAGAACTCGGGGAGAAAAGGGCAGAGTAGAAGAGATGAGGTTCCTTAAAAATTGGATCAAGTAAAGCAAACTTCCCTGTGCAACAGTGTGTGGAGAAGAGGGGGACTTCTGCCCTGAATCATCCCTTTGGAGTGGCTGATTTTTAAGGGTTATCAAGCTCATAATATACAGAAAATATAATAATCAGAAATTATCTCTTCCCTCTTTCTATTTCACAGTTGAGGGCTTTATATATTATAAAGCTAGTGAAGTTTAAGCTTCATGGGTTCATCATTTACACTGCCTATTCCAAAGCCTTGTACTATTTATCTTAAAGAACCCTCCCCAATTATATAAGCCTCACATAACATAAAACTACTCCTAGTCATAGAAGAATTTGATGACATCCCTCTAAGTATCTGATACAGAAAAAGAGATTATGCTAAAGACATGTGGCACATCATAGAAAGTAAAATATCACAAAAAGCAAACACAATCTCAGTACTTATTAACAAGACGGTGACTATCAAAATTTAGGTAATAATAACTCACATTATTCAGCGTTTGTTTAAAGCTTTCTTTTTTTCCTTTAAAAATGTATTAAATTTTGGTTTGCATATTTCAACATAGATATGAAAATGGGGAGGGTGCACATAAAAATAACTATAGGCATGGAAAACATGAAAAAATTTATAGCTGTAATGCATGATCTAACAAGAGAAAAATAACACATTGACTGACGACTGTCTTCAAGCATAAGTATTATAAGGAATTCACCACAAATTTCTATTTTATTACAAAAGAAAACAATATACATTCTCCACAACATAACTCACACACAAACTAGAACTGCTGGGTATTAGGGAACATATCACAAAAGACTATTACTACTCAGGTACTGGATTCCAGGAAAAATGAAATAGACATACTTTTCACTGTTTTCCTGCTCAGTACAACTAAAAACTCTGGACATTACATTAAAGCAAACATAACAAAACATTGAAGGGTGGGGAAGAAAAAGCAAGGTGGCTAGAAATGACATGGTGGTAAGTTCCCTGGGTTTCCTTTTTGCCCAATATATCCCAGACTTGAAGCTGAAGAAACCAGTAACCTAGAAACGCCAATGGGTACAGATTAAAAAAAAAAAAAGTCCATTGCCTAGCTAAAGGACCAGGAAAGGGGCAGCCTACCATGACAGAAACTTTTATTCGATAACTATTCTATTCCAGCCAAATACCATAGGGAAAAAAGGGTCAGTGGGAAGCCTAGAGTTCTACTCTTGGTGAATTGTTATAAAGCACCCTTAATGCCTCCATGGAGGGTTTTCAGGGAAACCAAAGTAGGGAGCTTGGACATTTGTCCCCATTGGGTGGTAATATGTAAAGAAATAGAAGACATAAAGAAGAACCAAATGGAAATTTTAGAATTAAAAAATACAATGACAGAAATACAAAAAAACTCAATGGATGAACTCAATGACAGAATGAAGCAGACAGAGAAACAAATCAGTGAACTGACAGAAAAACATAAATTATGCAATCCAAACAACAGGAAAAAAATGAGGGAAGTGAATCGTTTGAACTCAGGAGGTAGAGGCTGCAGTGAGCTGAGATCATGCCACTGCACTCCATCCAGCCTGGGCAACAGAGTGAGATCCCACCTCAGAAAAAAGAAAAAAAAAAAAGAACAAATCTTCATTCACCTGTGGGATTATAAAATTGATCTAGCATTTGTGTCTGAAGTCCCAGAAGGAGAGGTTAAAGAAGACAGGGCTAAAAAAAAAATACTTGAAGAAATAATGGCTGAAACATTCCAAATTTGTCAAAAGAAACACAAACCTAGAGATTCAAGAAGCTAAGGGAACTCAAAACAGGATAAAGACAAAGTAATCCACACCAAAAACATGTCAAAGTCAAACTTCTGAAAACTAAACACAAAGAAAAAACCTTGAAATCAGCAAGAGGAAAAACACTTTATCTATAGGAGAAAAACAATTCAAATGACCATGGTTAGAAGAAAGTCACACAATGTTTTTCAAGTGCTGAAAGAAAGGAACTGTCAACCCAGAATCCTATATCTAGCAAAAATGTTCATGAATGAAGAGGAAATTAAGACGTTCTAAGACAAAGGAAAAGTAGAAGAACCTGTATACTAACAGACCCACACTAAAAATATGGCTACAGAAAGTTCTTTAAACAGAAATCAAACAACCAAACAATAAAAGAAGGAACACTGCAACATTAAAAAGGAAGAAAGAACATGATAAACAAAAATATAAGCAAATAGAATATTCCTCTCATGAATTTTCTAAATTCTATTTGATGACAGAAGCAAAAATTATAACATTGTTTGATAAAGTTTCAAATGTATGCATAAAAACTATTTAAGACAATATATTACAAACAGGAAGGTAAAGAAACATGAAAGTTTCTACATATCATTCAAACTGATAAAATTATAACATCAGTAGACTGTAATATATATATAATCTTATACTATAGCAACCACTAAAAAAGCTACACAAAGAGACATATTGAAAAATACTATAGATAAATCAAAACGGAATTCTTAAAAATGTTCAAGGCAGGAAAAATAAAACATAGAAACAAACAGCAGAGAGAACGAACAGAATAAAAAAAATGGCTTACAACTTAAAGCCCATATAAATAATCAGATTAAATTTAAATAGTCTAAATATGGCAATTAAAAGACAGAGATTGGTAGAATGGATTTTAAAATATGGCATATGCCAGGCAACAGCGGCTCACGCCTGTAATCCCAGCACTCTGGGAGGCCGAGGCAGGAAGCTCACCTGAGGTTGGGAGTTCGAGACCAGCCTGACCAACATGGAGAAACCCCATCTCTACTAAAAATACAAAATTAGCCGGGCATGGTGGTGTGCGCCTGTAATCCCAGCTACTTGGGAGGCTGAGGCAGGAGAATGGCTTGAACCCGGGAGGCGGAAGTTGTGGTGAGTTGAGATCTTGCCATTGCACTCCAGCCTAGGCAACAAGAGTGAAATTCCATCTCAAAAACAAAACAAAACAAAAAAACAAACAAAAAAATCCATGGCACAACTATATGCTGTCTATAAGAAACTCACTTCAAATATAGGCATATCAAAAGTAAAAGGATGGGAAAGATATATTGTGTAAACACTAATCAAAAGAAAACATAGTGGCTATATTAATACCAAATAAAGAAACTACCAGAACAAAGAACAAAGAAAACTACCAGAAATACTGAGGGACACTATACAATGTTAAAAGCATCAATCCACCAAGAAGACAGAATAATTCTAAAAGGGTATGCACCAAACAATAGGGCTGCAAAATGTCAAACAAAAGCTGAACTGAAAGGAAAAAGAGACAAATCCACAATTACAGCTGGAGACTTCAGCACTTTCTCAACAACTGACAGAACAACTAGGCAGAAGATCAGCAAAGATATAGAAAGCTAAACAACTTTTCAACCAAGTGGATCTAAGCAGTGTTATAGAATACTCCACCCAACAATAGAAGAATACACATTCTTTTCAAGTTCCCATGGAACATGTATCAATAAAGACCATATCCTGGAAACAACAACAACAGCAACAACTCAACAAATTTTTTAAAAATCATACAGACCAATTTCTCACCACAATGAAATCAAACTAGAAATTAGTAATAGGAAAAAAACAATAAAATATCTAAACACTGGAAATTGAACAAAACACTGCAAAATGGGTCAAAGAGAAAGACTCGAGGAAAATTAAAAATTCAGTGAACTGAATGAAAATACAACATATCAAAATATGTGGTATACAGCCAAACCAGTGCTGACAGAAATTTATAGCACTGAATGCTTAAAGAGGCATTGTGAAATCAATAATCTAGGCTCTCACTTTAAGAACTTAGAAAACAAAGAACAAATGAAACCCAAAGCAAACAGAGGAAAGAAATTATGATAGGAGCAGAAATCAATGAAATGGAGAAAAGAAAAACCATAGAGAAAAATTAATGAAACAAAGAGCTGATTCTTTAAAAACATCAATAAACCTAACTTCAAATAAGACTGAAAAAAAGTGAAAAGACACAAAGTATCAGGAACAGGAATGAAATAGGGGATATCAACATTGATTCTATAGACATAAAAGGTATCATAAGGGAATATTATGAATAATTGTATACATCAATCTGACAACTTAGATGAAACGTACCAATTCCTCAAAAAACACAAACTACAACAACTCACCCAATGTGAAACAGACAATCTCAGTAGCCCTATACCTATCAAGAAAATTGAATTCATTCCTCTGTCCATGTGTTCTCATTGTTCAATTCCCACCTATGAGTGAGAATATGCGGTGTTTGGTTTTTTGTCCTTGCGATAGTTTACTGAGAATGATGATTTCCAATTTCATCCATGTCCCTACAAAGGACATGAACTCATCATTTTTCATGGCTGCATAGTACCCTAAAACTTAAAGTATAATAATAATAATTTTAAAAATCGATAATCTGAAAAAAAAAAGAAAATTGAATTCATAATTTAAAAACTTCCAAAGAAGCAATCTCCAGGCCCAGATTATTTCACTGGACATTTCTACCAAATGTTTAAAGAAGAATTAACACAGATTGATATCAGTAAAAGGGCAAAATACAGGGTCTCAGGCCTTTATTACCTCCCACAGAAAGTTCAACTAGCAACTATTCACAGACAAGAACACCCTTGTGTTCCCAAAACTTGGAAAGGCCTGAGAAAGCTGCATGGACCACAGAACACAGAACCAAAAAAAAAAAAAAACAACAAACAAACAAACAAAAACCTGCCTTTGAAGGATAAGAGAAATTATCTCACTTTGATCCCACTGCTCCTCCTTTCCCCAAGATGGCTCAGTGCAACAAAGAAAAAATTTCCCAGGGCCCACAGTTTCTACAGTGGGAAAATAGAATAGAAAACAGACATCCAGTTTCCCTGGCATTCTGATATGCTTCCCAAGAAGTCCACTCCAGTCTCACTTCATAAGGAACACAGAGGGTAACAGCATGGCTAGACCACCTGGGGTCAGGTAGAGATAAAGCAAGGAGACAGAGCCCATGGCAATCAGCCTACAGATCTTGGTGGCAGCTCTGTATATCTGCCAGCAGTAGTACACAATCTGAGGTACCAGCTAACAGCATAGCTCCCTCACAAATCCTAGCTGGTCACTCCCAGAAGTGGTGGGACATTCTACCTGGCTTATATCCCTAGATGGCTCAGCCTCCAGTCCAGCCTCAGACCCTGCCCCCACACCCCACAGAGAGAGAAATACCCACCACAGCGTGATATAACAAAGCACAGGAGCTAGTTCTTCTACACCCAGCAGGTTAAACAGCACTCAGTTCAGGCTCAAAGCCCACCCCAAGGCCCTGCATAAGCAGGAAGGCAAACCTCATCTGTGTATTTCTACTAAGCATATCAGCTGGTCCCCTCCATTCTAAGCAGTGCCCATCCAACTGCAGAACTCAATCAGTGGTACCATTAGGCCAGGGGAATATATGTTGTGGCTCAGCCACATAAAAGACAATTGCAGTGTCCACCCAGCAGTTCTGCTTGATTACAGAGCTCAGTCTGGGTCTCACCAGAGACTAGAGCCCAGCCAGCTTCCCTACCCTAACTCAGATTAAAGACAGCAGCTCAGCAATCTTCAGAACCCAAAAGCAAGTTCTGCCTGACCAAGGTCATTACCAGCTGGTCCACTCAGAATAACAAGCTAAACAGTGAAAGGTGTATCTCTGCCAGAGAAAATCTATGACCAAGCACAGTGACTCATGCCTCTAATCCCAACATTTTGGAAGGCTGAAGCAGGTAGATCACTTGAGCCCAGGAGTTCAAGACCAGCCTGGGCAACACAGTGAGGCACTGTTTCCACAAAATAATAATAATAATAATAATAATTCAGTGGATGTGGTAGCATGCACCTGTGGTCTCAGCTACTCAGGAAGGTGAGGAGGATTGCTTGAGCCCAGGAGGTTGAGACTGTAGTGAACCACAATCATGCCTGGGCCACAGAGCAAGACTCTGTCTCAAAAAAGAAAAAAAAACCTATAAAAGCTGAAAGAGGTGTCTGTCTCCTTACAGGCACAGACATCAACACAAGAACATGGGATTACAAAGACTCAGGAAATCATGACACCTCCCAAAGAAACTAACAAAGCCCCATCACTTGGCCCTAAAGAAGTGGAAACCTATTAAATAGCAGACAAATAATTCAGCAATATCCTCTTAAAGAAGCTCAGTAAATTACAAAAAGATATGTATAAGAAATTAACATAGAAAACTATATACAAACAAAATTAGAAGTCTGACTAAGAAATAATAAAAGAAACAAAATACAAATCCTAAAAATAAAGATACAATGACTGAACTAAATAATGCAATAGAGAGTTTCAACAGCAGGCTCAGTCAAACTGAAGAAACAATGAATAAGGTCAAAGACAGAACATGTGAAATTATCCAGTCAGAAAAGCAAAGGGAAAAGAATAAAAAAGAATAAAAAAAGCCTACATGAATTATAGAACACTGTCAAGAGATCCAAGAGTCTCAAAATAGAAGTTACAAAGTAGAAAAATGAGAAGACAGGTCAGAAAGCATATTTAAAGAAATAACGGCTAAAAACTTCCCTAATCTAGGGAAAAATACCAATATCCAGGAAGTGCAGAGATCTCCAATTAAATTTAACCCAGAGTTCAACAACACACATAATAATTAAACTACCAAAATCAAAGACAAAGAAAAATTTCTGAGAGCAGCAAGAGATAAGAAACAGATCATATACAAAAAAAAATCTCAGTATAACAATCAGCAGATTTGTCAGCAGAAACTCTGTAGGCCAGGGAAGAATGGGATGATATATTAAAAATGCTAAGGGGGAAAAAAAAACAACCCCTGCAAGCCAAAAATATTTTCCCCAGCAAAGCTGTCATTCAGAAATGAGGCAGAAATAAAAACTTTCCCAGACAAATAAATGCTAAGCAAATTAATCAGTACCAGGCCTGCTTTACAGGAATTGTAAAAGAGAGTTACTTAAGCTGAAAAAGCCACTAAATGATAACATAAATCAAGAGCACAAAATTCAATGCTATAAATAATACTGAACCATATTCAGAATACTGTAGGACTATAATGGTAACGTGTAAAGCAATTCCTAGTACAAGGATTAAGACAAATCTATTAAAATAACTATAGCTAAAATAATTCGTCAGTGGATACATATTACAAAATGACGCAAATTCTGGCATCAAAAACATAAAATGTGTTTCAAGAAGAATAAAAGTGTAGAATTGTTGTATGCAATCAAAGTTAAGTTATCAGTTTGAAATAGTCTGTTACAGGCATAAGATGTTTTATGTAAGCCTCATGGTAACCACAAAGCAAAAATCTATACTAGACCCAACACAAAAAAAGAACAAATTGAAAGCATGCCACTACAGAAAACCATCAAAACACAAAGGAAGACAGCAAGAAACAAAGTATCTATAAAACAATCAGAAAACAACGAACAAAACAGCAGTTGTTAAGTCCTTACCTGTCCATAATTACCTTGAATATAAATGGATTAAATTCTTCAATAAAAAGAGTGACTAAATAGATTTAAAAAACAAAGACTGAACTATAGGCTGCCTGCAAGACACTCATTTACTGCACTTTTAAGGACACACATAGATTGAAAGTGAAGGGACGGAAAAGACATTCCACACAAATGGAAAGAAAAAGAACAGGGGTGGTTACAGTTACATCAGATAAAATAGACTTTAAGTCAAAAACTATAAAAATAGACGAAAAATGACATTAAATAATGATAAAGGGGTCAACTCATCAAGATGATGTAAGTCATAACTATATACACACCCAACATTTGAGACCTTAAATATATCAAGCAAATATTAAAGAATTTAAAGGGAGAGATAGGTTACAATACAATAATAGTAGGGGATATCAATAACCAATTTTCAACAATGGACAGATCATTCAGACAGAAAATTCATTAAAAAAATTGAACTTAACACTTTAGACCAAATGGACTTAATAGGTAAATACAGAATATTGCATCTAACAGCAACAGAATATACATTGTTCTCAAGTGCACACAAAACACCCTCCAGGAGAGATCACATGTTAGGCCACAAAACAAGTCTCAGCAATTTTAGGAGGACTGAAACAGTATCAATTATTTTTTCTAACTACTGTGGTATGAAAATAGAAATCAATAAAAGGAGGAATTTTTGGTAATTCACAAATACATAGACACAAAACAACATGTTCTTGTACAACGAATAAGCCAATGAAGAAATTAAAAATGAAATTTAAAAATATCTTGAGACAAACAAAAATAGAAATGCAACAGACCAAAACTTACGGGATGCAGTAAAAGGAGTTCAAAGAAGGAAGTTTATAGCAATAAATGCTTACATCAAAAAAGTATAAAGATCTCAAATAAACAACTTAATGTTACGCCTTCAGAAACTACACAGAAAACAAACTAAGCCAAAATTAGCAGAAGGAAAGAAATAATAAAGACCAGAGCACCAACAAATAAAATAGAGTCTAGAAAAAATAATTTAAAAGATCAACAAAACTAAGAGTTAGGTTTTTTTTAAAGATAAAATTGACAAATCTTTAGCTAGACTAAGAAAAAAGGAGAGAAAACTCAAAATCAAAAATGAGAGAGAAAACATTATAACTGATGCCACAGAAATACAAAGGATCCTAGGAGGCTGTTATGAACAATTATGCACCAACAAATTGGATTACCTAGAATAAATAAATAAATCCTAGACACATATCACCTACCCAGACTTAATCATGAAGAAACAGAAAATCTGAACAGACCAAAAATAAGAAAGACAACTGAATCAGTAACTAAATCTCCCATCAAAAAAAGTGCAGGACCTGGTTGCTTCACAGCAGAACACTACCAAAAATTTTATGAACTAATACCAGTACCTCATAAACCCTTCCAAAAATTGGAAAGAGAATGCCTCCAAACTCTTTTTATGAGGCCCAGCACTACCATGATCCAAAAGCCAAACAAAAATATTACAGGAAAGAAAATTACAGGCCATGCCAATATCCTTAAACATGGATGTAAATATCTTAAACCAAATTCTAGCAAACCAAATTCAACAACACATTAAAAGGATTATTTACCAAAGTCAACTAGGATTTAACCCTGGGATGCAAGAATGGTTCAACATACACAAATAAATAAATGTGATACATCACATTAACAGAATGAAGGACAAAAATCATATGATCATCTCATCAGGTGCAGAAAAAGCATTTAATAAAATTCAACATTCTTTCATGATAAAATCCTCAACAAATTAAGGATAGAAGGATTGTACCTCAACACATTTAAGGCCATATATAATGAGGCTGCAGCTAACACTATGCTTGTTGGTAAGCATAGTAAAAAATTGAAGTACTTTCTGAGACCCAAAACAAGGATGTCCACTCTCACCACTTCTATTCAACATAGTAGTAGAAGTCCTTGTCTGAGCAGTTAAGAAATAAAAGACATCCTAATAAGAAAGAAAAAACTAAAATTGTTGCTGTTTCCTGACAACATGTTCTTAAAGAAAAACCTGAAGATTCCACGAAGAAAATGTTAGAATAAACAAATATGGTAAAGTTGCAGAACACAAAATCACACATAAAAATCAGTAGTGCTTCTGTACTCTAATAATAAACCATCTAAAAACACTCAAGGGAACAATTGCATTTAAATAGCCACACAAAAAATAATAAAATACTTAGGAATAAATTTAATCAATGAGGTGAAAGACCTATACACTGAAAACTATAAAATGTTAATAAAAGAAATGGAAGAAGACACAAATACATGATAAAATATCCTATGTTCATGGATTGGAAGAACTAATGTTGTTAAAATGTTTACAGATTCAATGCAATTGCCATCAAAATACTAATGTTATTTTTATGGAAATTTTTAAAAATCTTAAAATTCGTATGAAACCACAAAACCTTGAATAGTCAAGGCAATCATGGGCAAAAAGAACAAAGCAGGAGGCATCAAACTACCTAATTTTAAACTAATCTTAAATCTATAGCAATTAAAACAGCATGATATTGGCCAGAAAAAAAAATCAGACATATATACCAATAAAACAGAAAGGGGAACCCATAAATGAACCTATGCATGTACAAACTGATTTTTGACAAAGTTGTCAAGAATACACAATGGATAAAGGATAGTCTCTTCAATAAATAGTGTTGGGGAAACTGGACATCCATATGCAGAAGAATTAAACTGCAACCATGTCAAACCATCTCACTGTAGTTTTGATTTGCATTTCTCTAAAGATCAGTGATGTTGACCTTTTTCGCGTATGTTCATTGCAGCATTATTCACAATAGCAAAGACATGGAATCAACCCAAATGTCCATCAATGATAGACTGGATAAAGAAAATGTGGTACATATACACCATGGAATACTATGCAGCCATAAAAAGGAACAAGATCATGCCCTTTGCAGGGACATGGATGGAGCATATAGATACCCGTCTCTACTGAAAAAAAAAAAGGAAAGAAAAATACAAAAATTAGCCAGGTGTTGTCACAGACACCTGTAATCCCAGCTACTCAGGCGGCCAAGGCAGGAGAATCACTTGAACCTGGGAGGCAGAGGTTGTAGTGAGCCGAGATCACACCACTGCACTCCAGCCTGGGTGACAAAGCAAGACTCCATCTCAAAAATAAAAACAACCCAATTAGAAAATGGGCCAAAGGCCTGAATAGACATTTCTCAAAAGAAGACACACAAATGGCCAACAGATGTATGAAAAAATGCTCAGCCGGGCGCCTCTAATCCCAGCACTTTGGGAGGCCAAGGCAGGCAGATCACAAGGTCAGGAGATCAAGACCATTCTGGCTAACACAGTGAAAGCCCATCTCTACTAAAAATACAAAAAAAAAAAAAAATTAGCTGAGCGTGGTGACACATGCCTGTAGTCCCTGCTACTTGGGAGGCTGAGGCAGGAGAATCGCTTGAACCCAAGAGGCAGAGGTTGCAGGGAGCTGAGATCGCGCCACTGCATTCCAGCCTGGGCAACAGAGGAAGACTCCATCTCAAAAAAAAAAAAAAAGCTCAACATCACTAATCATTAGGGAAATGCAAATTAAAACTATAATGATCTAGCCAAAGTCCAGCCTATTAAAAAACACAATGAAATATCACCTCCGAAAGTCTACTATCAAAAAAATGAAAAATAAATGAGTGTTGGCAAGGATGTGGAGAAAAGGGAAGGTTTATACAATGTTGTGAGAATATAAATTAGTACAGCCATATGGAAAACTGTATGGAGGTTCCTCAAAAAACTAAAAATAAAGTTACCTTATGATTCAACAATCCCACTTCTAAATATTTACCCAAAGATTTGAAATAAGTATGTCAAAGAGATATCTGCACTCCAGTGTTCACTGCAGCACTATTCACAACAGCCAGGTTATGGAATCAACCCAAGTGCCCATTAACAGATGGACAGATAAAGAAAATGTGGTATCTATATGCAATGGAATACTATTCAGAAAGAAATTCTGTTCTATGACACAACATGGATAGAATCGAAGAACATTATGCTAAGTTAAATAAGCCAGGCACAAAAAAACAAATGACACATGTTCTCATAAGCAAAATCTCAGGCAATCAAACTGAAAAAAGCAGGGAGTAGGATAGTGTTTACCACAGGCTGAGGGTAGGGGAAATGGAGGAGATTATGGTCAAAAGATACAAAGCCTCAGATGGGAAGAGTAAGTTGTTGTTTTGAGGTCTATAGCACAGTGTGGTGAATATAGTTAATAATGGTGTGTACTGTACATTTCAAAAGTGCTAAGAGTAAATTTCAAATGTTTTCACCCAAAAATATAAGTGTTTGAGGTGATAAATATGTTAACTAGCTTGATTTAATTATTCCACGTTGTATTCATAAACTTTAACATCATTGTGTATCCCATAAATATATACGACTATAATCTGTCAATGTAAAATAAAAGTAAATAAATATATAATATCATTTAAGTCAGAAAAAAAGAAACATTGACACCAATCTACAACAATCTCTCCTGGAAAACAGGAGGAAGAAGAAATACTTCCTAGTTCATTTTATGAAGCTAGTAATATCCTGATATCAAAATCAGGCAAAGTTTAAAAAAAAAACAAAACACCACAGACCATCATTCCTCATGCAAAGATCCATAGCAAAATATTATCCAAGAAAATTCTCTAAAATATGTAAAAAGAATTATGCATCATGACCAATAGGGATTTATTCCAGGGATGCAAAGCTGGTTTTGTATTCAAAAATCTATCAATGTACTTTACCATTATTAACAGGCAAAAGAAGAAAAAAATCACATGATCAAATAAATTTATACAGAAAAAAGCATGTGACAAAATTCAGCACACTTTTAGGATAAAAACTCTCAGAAAAATAGGAATAGAGAGAAACTGCCTCAACTTGACAAAGAGCATTGACAAAAGTCTACAGCTAACATTTTAATAATGAAAGACTCAATCCTTTCCTTTAAGATAGGGAAAAAGTCAACAATGTCTATTCTTCACCACTTATTCAACATATTGCTGGAAATTCCATCCATTATATAAGGCAAGAAGAGGAAATAAAGCCATATAGATCAGAAAGGAAGAAACAAATTGTCCCTATTTACAGATAACCAATATTCTATGTAGAATATCCCAAAAAATATATAAAAAAACTCCTAGAACTATTAAGTGAGTTCAACAAGGTTATAACATATAAGATCAATATATGAAAATCAATTGTGTTTCTATATACTAGCAATGAATGCATGAACATGTAAATTAAATACTCAATCCCATTTATAATTACTCATAATAAAATGAAATAGACATAAATCTAACAAAACATTTCTGGTGATTAATTTTGTGTGTCAACTTGAGTGGGCCAGCATGTGCCCAGATTTTTATTTAAACATTATTTTGGGTGTTTCTGTGAGGTATTTCTGGATGAGATTAATATTTGAGTAGGTAAACTGAGTAAAACAGATTGCCCTCTCCAGAGGGGTTGGGCCTTAATATGGTTTGAATGTTCCCTCTAAAATTCATGTTGTAATTTAATTACCATTGTGAAGATATTAAAAGGTAGGACTATTAAGAGTGATTAGGTCATTAGGGCTCTGCCCTCATGAATGGATTAATGCCATTATTCTGGGAATGCATTATTACTGCTGGAGTAGGCTCCTGATAAAAAAGAAGAGTTCAGGCTGGGCACAGTGGATCACACCTCTAATCCCATTAATGGAAGGCTGAGGCAAAAGGATCAGGAATTTCAGATGAGCCTGTGAAACACAGTGAGACCCTATCTGTAAAAATGTTTTTAAAAATCAGCCAGGCATGGTGGCACATGCCTGTAGTCCCAGCTACTTGGGAAGCTGAGGTGGGAGGAGTGCTTGCATACAGGAGCTTGAGGCTGCAGTGAGCTATGATCACAACACTGCACTCCAGCCTGGCTGACAGAGTGAGATCCTCTTAAAAAATATATTTGTAATAGAATGATTTATATTCCTTTGGGTATACACCCAATAATGGAATTGCTGGGTCAAATGGTATTTCTGGTTCTAGAGCTTTGAGGACTCACCACACCATCATCCACAATGGTTGAACTAATTCACATTCCCACCAACAGTATAAAAGTGTTCTTATTTCTCCACAGCCTTTCCAGCATCTGTTGTTTCTTGACTAATAATCGCCATTCTAACTGGCATGAGATGGTATTTCATTGTGGTTTTGATTTGCGTTTCTCTTAACGTTCAGTGATGTTGAGCTTTTTCATGAATGTTCACTGCGGCACTATTCACAATAGCAAAGACATGGAATCAACCCAAATGTCCCTTAATGATAGACTGGATAAAGGAAATGTGGTACATATACACCACAGAATACTATGCAGCCATTAAAAGGAACAAGATCATATCTTTTGCAGGGACATGGATGGAGCTGGAAACCATTATCCTCAGCAAACTAACGCAGGAAAAAAACTGAACACCGCATATTCTCACTTATAAGTGGGAGTTGAACAATGATAACGCATGGACCCAGAGAGGGAAACAACACACACTGGGGCCTGCTTGGAGGTAGAGGCGGGGGAGGGAGAGCATTAGGAAAAATAGCTAATGCATGCTGGGCTTAATAACTAGGTGGTGGGTTGATAGGTGCAGCAAACCACCATGGCACACATTTACCTATGTAACAAACCTGCACGTCCTGCACATGTACCCCAGAACTTAGCTCACACCTGTAATCCTAGCACTTTGGGAAGCCAAGGGAGGTGGATCATGAGGTCAGGAGTTCGAGACCAGCCTGGCCAACATAGTGAAACCTCATCTCTACTAAAAATACAAAAAATTAGCTGGGCATGGTGGCGGGCGCCTGTAATCCTAGCTATTCAGGAAGCTGAGGCAGGGGAATCACTTGAACCCGGGAGGCAGAGGTTGCAGCAAGCTGAGATTGCACCACTGCACACCAGCCCGGGTGACAGTGCAAGACTCCATCTCAATAACTAAAATAAAATAAAAGAATTCAACCTGATTTCCTCTGTCTCACAAGCTTGTTTGCTTGCCCTTCTGCCTTCTACCTTCTTCCATGGAACGACCCAGTACAAAGGCCCTAAACAGATGCCAGTTGTCAAGTTCTTAAACTTCCCAGCCCTCCAGACCCATAAGACAAATATGCTTCTTTTTCTCCATAAATGATCCAGTCCGTGGTATTTGCTATAGCAATACAAAATGAACTGAGACAGGCCTCATCCAATCCATTGTGGCCTGAATAAAACAAAAATGCAGAGTAAGAGATAATTCTGTCTCTCTCTTCCCATCCTCAAGCTGAGACACTGGCTTTCTCCTGTTGGATTTGAACTTGGACTGGAACTTAAATCACAGTCTCTCTTGGTTTTTAGGCCTTTGGACTCAGACTAGAAGGGGAACTATACTATACCATCACATCTCCTGGGACTCTAGTTTACCAACTACAGGTCTCAGGTCTGTCTCTGTCTCTGTCTCTGTCTCTGTCTCTCTCTCTCTCTCCTCTCTCTCCACATATACTTGTAGCTATTGTAAATGGGACTACTTTCTTGATTTCTTTTTCAGATTATTTGCTGTTGGCATATAGAAATACTACTGATTTTTGTATCCTGTAACATTACTGAATTTGTTTATTAATTCAAATAGATTTTTAGTGGAGTCCTTAGGTTTTTCCAAATACAAGATCATATCATCTGCAAACAAGGATCATTTGATTTTTTTACTTTCCAATTTGGATGGCCTTTATTTCTTTCTCTTGTCTGAGTACTCCAGCTAGGACTTCCAGTACTAGTTTGAATAGCAGTGGTGAAAATGGGCATCTTTGTTGTATTCCATATCTTAGAGGAAAGACTTCCAACTTTTCCACATTCAGTACAACAATGCTAGCTGTGAATCTGTCATACATGGCTTTTATTATGTTGAGGTATGTTCCATTTTATAGCCAGTTTTTAGGAATTTTTGTCATGAAAGGATGTTGGATTTTATCAAATCCTTTTTCAGCATCCATTGAAATGATCATATGGTTTTTGTCCTTCATTCTGTTGATATAATGTTTCACATTGATTGCTTTGCATATCAATCAATATGCAAATATTGCAAATACAAATGTTGGTATGTTGAACTATCCTTGCATCCCTGGGATAGATTCCATTTGGTCATGATGAATAAACTTTTTAATATGCTGTTGAATTTAGTTTGCTAGTACTTTGTTGAGGATTTTTGCATCATTTTTTTTTAGGGATATTGGCCTGTAGTTTTCTTTTTTTTTTTTTTTTTTAATAAGCCTTTGTCTGGTTTTGGTATCAGGGTAATACTGTCCTCACACAATGAGTCTGGAAATATTCCCAACTACTCTATTTTTCAGAATAGTTTGAGTAGGATTGCTATAGTTCTTCCTTAAATGTTTGCAAAATTCAGAAGAAGCCATCAGGTCCTAAGGTTTTCTTTGCTGAGAGACTTTTTTTTTATTACAGCTTTGATCTTCTTACTTGTTACTGGTATTTTCAGGTGTGCTTTGGGTTATATCTCCTTGGTGTTCTATAACCTTCTTGTACTTGAATATTGATATCTTTCCCTAGGTTTGGGAAGTTCTCTGTTATTATTCCTTTGAATAAACTTTCTACCCCAGCTCTTTTTTAACTTCTTTTTTAAGGCCAATAACTCTTAGATTCACCCTTTTGAGGCTATTTTCTAGATCTTGTAGGCATGCTTCATTTTTTTTATTCTTTTTTATCTTCTCTGTGTATTTTCAAATAGCCTGTCTTCAAGCTTGCCAATTCTTTCTTCTGCTTGATTAATTCTGCTATTAAGAGACTCAAGCATTCTTCAGTAGATCAACTGCATTTTTCATCTCCAGAATTTCTGCTTCTTTTTGATTATTTCAATTTGTTGTTAAATTTATCTGGTTGCTTAATTCCTTCTCTGTGTTATCTTGAATTTCTTTGAGCTTCCTCAATACAGCTATTTTTCTTAATTCTATGTTTTGATAAGTTATTGGGGTATAGGTGGTATCTGGTTACGAGTAAATTCTTCAGTGGAGATCTGTGAGAACCTGGTGCACCCATTGCCTGAGCAGTATACACTGCACCATATTTGTTGTCTTTTACCCCTCACCCCCACCCAGCTCTTCCCCCACAAGTCCCCAAAGTCCACTGTATCATTCTTATGCTTTTGTGTCCTCATAGCTTAACTCCCATATATCAGTGAGAACATACCATGTTTAGTTTTCCATTCCTGAGTTACTTCACTTAGAATAATAGTCTCTAATCTCATCCAGGTCATTGCAAATGCTGTTAATTCATTCCTTTTCATGGCTGAGTAGTATTCCATCATATATATACCAGGGTTTCTTTACATGCCTATTGTTTGATGGGCATTTGGGTTGGTTCCACGATTTTGCTATTGTGAATTGTGCTGCTATAAACATGCATGTGCAAGTATCTTTTTCAAATAATAACTTCTTTTCCTCTAGGTAGATACCCAGTAGTGGGATTGCTGGATCAAATTGGTAGTTCTACTTTTAGTTCTTTAAGGAATCTCCACGCTGTTTTCCATAGCAGCCGTACTAGTTTACATTCCCACCAGCAGTGTCGAAGTGTTCCCTGATTGCTGCATCCATGCCAACATCTATTATTTTTTTATTTTTTGATTGTGGGCATTCTTACAGGAGTAAGGTATCGCATTGTGGTTTTGATTTGCATTTCCCTGATCATTAGTGATGTTGAGCATTTTTTCATGTGTTTGTTAGCCATTTGTATATCTTATTTTGAGAATTTTCTATTTATGTCCTTAGCCCACTTTTTTATGGGATTGTTTTTTCTCTTACTGATTTGTTGGAATTCATTGTAGATTCTGGATATTAGTCCTTTGTCAGCCCACTTTTGATGGGATTGTTTTTTCTTACTGATTTGTTTGAGTTCATTGTAGATTCTGGATACTAGTCCTTTCTCAGATGTATAGATTGTAAAGATTTTCTCCCACTCTGTGGATTGTCTGTTTACTCTGCTGACTATTCCTTTTGCAGTGCAAGAGCTCTTTAGTTTAATTAAGTCCCCCCTATTTATCTTTGTTTTTATTGCAATTGTTTTTGCGTTTTTTGGTCATGAAATCCTTGCCTAAGCCAGTGTCTAGAAAGGTTTTTCCAAAGTTATCTTCTGGAATTTTTATAGTTTCAGGTATTAGGTTTAAGTCCTTAATCCATCTTCAGTTGATTTTTGTATAAGGTGAGAGATGAGGATCCAGTTTCATTCTCCTACATGTGGCTAGCCAATTATCCCAGCACCATTTGTTAAAAAGGGAGTCCTTTCCCCACTTTATGTTTTTGTTTGCTTTGTCAAAGATCAGTTGACTGTAAGTATTCAGGTTTATTTCTGGGTTCTCTCTTCTGTTTCATTGGTCTATGTGCCTATTTTTATACCAGTACCATGCTGTTTTGGGGACTATGGCCTTGTGATATAGTTTGAAATCAGGCAGTGTGATGCCTCCAGATTTGTTCTTTTTGCTTAGTCTTGCTTTGGCTATGCAGACTCTTTTTTGGTTCCATATGAATTTTAGAATTGTTTTTCCTAACTCTGTGAAGAATTATGATGGTATTTTGGTGGGGATTGGGTTGAATTTGTAGATTGCTTTTGGCAGTATGGTCATTTTCACAATATTGATTCTACCCATCCATGAGCATGGGATGTGTTTCCATTTGTTTGTGTCATCTGTGATTTATTTTAGCAGTGTTTTGTAGTCTTCCTTGTAGGGGTCTTTTGACTCCTTTGTTAGGTATATTCATAAGTATTTCTTTTCAGCTATTGTAAAAGGGGTTGAGTTCTTGATTTGATTCTCTGCTTGGTCACTGCTGGTGTACAGAAGAGCTACTGATTTGTGTACATTAATATTGTATCTGGAAACTTTGCTGAATACTTTTATCAGTTCTAGGAGCTTTCTGGAGGAGTACTAAGGGTTTTCAAGGTAAACGGTCATATTGTCAGCAAACAGGGACAGTTTGACTTCCTCTTTACCAATTTGGATGCCCTTTATCTCCTTCTCTTGTTGGACTGCTCTGGCTAAGACTTCCAGTACTATGTTGGAGAGGAGTGATGAGAGTGGGCATCCTTGTCTTGTTCCCGTTCTCAGTGCTTTCAACTTTTCCCCATTCAGTATTATGTTGGCTGTGGGTTTGTCATAGACGGCTTTTATTACATTAAGGTATATCCCTGTATGCCGATTTTGCTGAGGGTTTTGATCATAACCTCACCTAACACGTAAGGACTGACATAAACTTAAAGTAAAGGGGTGGAAAAAGGCATTTCATGCAAATGGTCACCAAAAGCGAGCAGGGGTAGCTATTCTTATATCAGACAAAACAAACTTTAAAGCAACAGTGGTTAAAAGAGACAAAGAGAGACATTATATAATGGTAAAAGGCCTTGTCTAACAGGAAAATATCACAATCGTAAACATATATGCACCTAACACTGGAGCTTGCAAGTTTATAAAACAATTACTAATAGACCTAAGAAATGAGATAGACAGCAACACAATAATAGTGGGGGACTTCAGTACTCCACTGACAGCACTAGACAGGTAATCAAAACAGAAAGTCAACAAAGAAATAATGGATTTAAACTGTACCTCGGAACAAATGGACTTATCAGATATATACAGAATATTTCATTCAACAACTGCAGAACACACATTCTATTCAACAGCCCGTGGAACTTTCTCCAAGATAGACCATATGATAGGCCATAAAACAAGCCTCAATAAATTTAAGAAAACTGAAATTGTATCAACCACTTTCTCAGACCACAGTGGAATAAAACTGGAAATCAACTCCAAAATCATGCAAATACATGGAAAATCATGCAAATACATGGAAATTAAATAACCTGGTCTTGAATGAGCATTGGATCAAAAATGAAATCAAGATGAAAATTTAAAAATTCTTCAAACTGAATGACGATAATAACACAACCTATCAAAACCTCTGGGGTACAGCTAAGGTGGTACTAAGAGGAAGGTTTGTAGCCCTAAATGACTACATCAAAAAGTCTGAAAGAGCACAAACAGACCGTCTAAGGTCACGCCTCAAGGAACTAGAGAAACAAGAACAAACCAAACCCAAACCCAGCATGTTGTATTTTTCCTCACACGGAGCATCAGTTGTTGTATTTTTCCTCACACGTGGCACCAGTTGGGTATTGCTCCTCACAAGAGTGCATTAGCAGACCCTGACCCAAATGACGGATGAATAAAATGTACACTGACACACAGATACTCTGCTTTGCCAGTCCAGCTGAGTGTCAGACTGCCTGCACAGCAAGAGAGGTTTGACACTGCAGCCGGCCCTGAGCAGCTTGCACTCTAGGCATTTACTTAGTATACAAATAACAACAGAAGCTCTGAGTCAATACACTTGTGGATAATTAACATGGTTAAGAGAGTAGTTCTAGGAGTAGCTCAGGTACTGGTGGTCTAAAGTAAACACCAGTAGGGGGCAATATCCCTAGTTGACCTATCCCCGAGAGGGCCATTTGTCTCAAAGGTTAATGGAGGTAGGGTAAACAGACTTAACTGGGGAAGCCTCTATTGTCCCTAGTATTTACCCTATGACCTAATGCTCTAAGGTAAAAACCGGCTGCCTTCAGCCTATTCAATTATTACAAGTTATGTAACCTTTCGGCCTTCCAAAAGGTTTGTGACTATTCCCTATAACTTTCCCTAATATTTCCCTTTAATATTTCTGCCACAATCCTGCATGAAGCCCAAGACCAGCAGAAGAAAGGAAAAACCAAGATCAGAGCAGAACTAAACGAAAGTGAAACAAACCAACCAAAAATACAAAAGATAAATGAAACAAAAAGCTGGTTCTTTGAAAAGATAAATAAGATTGATAGACCATTAGCAAGTTTAACCAAGAAAAGAAGAAAGAAAATCCAAATAACCTCACTGAGAAACGTAACAGGAGATATTACAACTGACACCACTGAAATACAAAAGATCATTCAAGGCTACTACGAATACCTTTATGCATAGAAACTAGAAAACCTAGAAGAAATGGATAAATTCCTGGAAAAATACAACCCTCCTAGCTTAAATCAGGAAGAATTAGATACCCTGAACAGACCAATAACAAGCAGCGAGATTGAAATGGTAATTTAAAATTACCAGCAAAAAAAAGTCCAGGACCAGACAGATTCACAGCAGAATGCAACCAGACATTAAAAGAATAATTGATACCAATCCTTTTGACACTATTCCACAACATAGGGAAAGAAGGAACCCTCCCTAATTCATTCTATGAAGCCAGCATCACCCTAATTCCAAAACCAAGAAAGGACACAACCAAAAAAGAAAACTACAGACTGATATCCTTGATGAACATAGATGCTAGAATCTTTAACAATATACTAGCTAACTGAATCCAACAACATATCAAACAGATAATCCACCATGATCAAGTGGGTTTCATACCAGGGATGCAGGGATGGTTTAACATATCCAAGTCAATAAATGTGATTCACCACATAAACAGAATTAAAAACAAAATACACATGATCATCTCAATAGATGCAGAAAAAGCATTAGACAAAATCCAATACAGCTATTTATTTTATTTTTTAATTATACTTTAAGTTCTGGGATACATGTGCAGAACGTGCAGGTTTGTTACATAGGTATACACGTGCCATGGTGGTTTGCTGCACCCATCAACCTGTCATCTACATGAGGTATTTCTCCTAATGCTATCCCTCCCGTAGCCCCCCACATGGAGCTGGGGGTGGGGTGACACAAGCCCCACTGTGGCCACCACCACTGTGATTGCACTGGGTCAGATGTATGTTCACTCAAGGACCTAAGACTCTTCAATCAGTAGTTGGCAAAGCCAGCCAGGCTTGTGTCCTTCTGGTTAAACCTGAAGCCAACAGGCCTGAGTCTCACCAGAGACTTGTAACCACTACCTGGCTACTGCCTATGTTCACTCAAGAACCTAGGGCTCCACAGTCAGCAGGTGGCAAAGCCTGCCAGGCTTGCGTCCTTCCCTTAATGGCAGTGAGATCCCCCAGGCCCTGGATAGGTCCAGAGATGCTGTCTGGGAGCCACGGACTGGAGTCCAAAACCTTAGAAATTGATGTGACGCTCTATACTACCGCAACTGAGCTGGCTCTCAAACCACAAGACAAAGTCCTTCCCATTCTTCCTTCCTCTTTCCACAGGCAGAGGAAATCCCCGTGGCCACCACCACCACAGGCCCATAGGGAGTACCTTCCAGGCTACCACTGATGTTCACCAAGGGCTTTTCAGTCAGCTGGTGGTGAACGTTGCCAGGCTTGGGACTCACTCTTCAGGGCAGTGTGCTCTCCTCTACCCCAGTGCAGGTCCAGAAATGCCATCCAAGAACCAAGGCTTGGAATCGGGGACACCAAGAGTCTACTTGGTATTCCATCCCACTGTGGCCAAGATAGTACCTAAGGTGCAAGACAAAATCCCCTTTACTTTTCCCTCTGCTTTTCTGAAGCAGAAGGAGTCTCACTATAGCCACCACAGCTGTGAATGTGCTGGGTCTCACCTGAAGCCAGCATGTTTGAGTCTCACCCAAGGCCATAGTGTACTACCTGGTTAACACTGCTGGTCATTCAGGGCCCAAGGGCTCTTTAGTCAGCAGATTATGAATCTTGCCAGAACTGGGTCCTTCCCTTCACAGCAGTGGGTTCCCTTCTAGTCCAGGGTATGTCTATAAATGTCTAGGATCTAGGACCTGGAATGGAGACCTCATGACTCTGCCTGGTACCCTCTCCTACTGTGGCTGAGTTGGTATCCAAGATGCAAGACAAAGTCAAAGTCCTCTTTAGTCTTACCTCTCCTCTCCTCAACAGAAGGAAGGAGCCACTTTCTTTGCTGTGAGGTGTGCTGCCTGGGGTTAGTGGAGGTAGGTGCAAGCACTCTCTTAGCCTTTCCAGCTGATGTCTCACTAGGTTGGGTGCCCCCCACATCCATTGGTTCCAAGCTCAAAACAGCACTAGGACTTGTTCAAGAATTGTGGTCCTTGTGGCCTATACTGCCTTTCAAGTTTATTTAGGACCACATAGCTCTTTAGTCTGCAATGGCAAGGCTTGCTGGAACTCAAGTTCCAACCACTGGGATGGGTGATTCCAATCTGGCTAGAACTGGTCTAAATTCTCCCTCTGTGGGTGGCTGTCAGTTGAGTTCGGCTGGGTTTTGATTTCTGCTGTGACAGGGCAGCACTGAGTTCAATGAACAGTCCCACAAGCACTGCACTCTCCCTCCTCTAAGTGCTCAGATTATCTCTCCACACCACACAGCCACTTCCATGGCATGGGAGAAAGATGCCATCAGAGATTCAAGACTGTTTCCTTCCCTCTTCAGTGCCTCTTTCAGCAATATGAAGTTAAAACCAGGTACTGTGGTTGCTCACCTGAGTTTTGGTTATGAAGATGCTTTTTTTATGAAGGAACATTTGGTGTTCCTGCAGGAGGTATGATCAGTGAAGGATTCTATTCTGCCATCTTGCCCCACCCTTAATCCAAATAATTGTGATATTTTAATAAATGTACACAATGTGTTAGTAAATCAGGGTAATTAGCATATTCATCACCTCAAATCTTTATCATTTCTTTGACTTGATAACATTCAATATCCTCTTTTTTAAGGGTCAGCCACAGTGACCATTGCCTGTAATCCCAGTACTTCGGGAGGCTAAAGTGGGAGGACTACTTGAAGCCAGGAGTTGGTGACCAGCCTGGGCAACATAGTGAGTCCCCATCTCTACAAAATAAAAATAAAAAATAGCTGGGCATGGTGGTGCATGCCTGTAGCCCCAGGTATTCAGGAGGCTGAGGTGGGAGAACTGCTTCAGCCCAGGAGTTTGAGGCTGTAGTGAGCTATGATCACACAACTGTACTGCAGCCTGGGCAAGAGTGAGACTCTGTCTCTAAAAAAAGGAAATAACAATAAAATGCAAAATCTTCTAACTATTTGAAAAAATGTAATGAATTATTGTTTACTACAAAGCTATAGAACACTAGAACTTATTCCTCCCATCTATCTGTTAACCAACCTCTCTCTATCCTCCCCTCCCCAACACCCTTCTCATCATCTAATAACCACAGTTTTACTCTCCACTTCTATGAGTTCAAATATTTTAGCTCCCACATATTAGTGAGAACAAGAATATTTATCTTTCCATGCCTGACTTATTTAACTTAACATGATGTCCTCCAAACTCATCCATGTTGCCATAAATGACAGAATTTAATCTTTTTTTTCTGGTTGAATAGTATTCTATTTTGTGTATATATACATTGTCTTCATTCATCTGTTGATGGACTTTTAGATTGATTCCTATCTTGGCTGTTGTGAACAGTGCTGCAGTAAACATGGGAATGCAGGTGTCTCTTCAATATATGGATTTCCTTTCTTCACATAAATACCCAGTAGTGGGATTGTTGGCTTGTATGGTAGCTCTATTTTTAGTTTTTTGAGAAACCTCCGTACTGTTTTTCCATATGGTTGTGCTAATTTACATTCCCACCAACAGTGTATAAGAGTTATCTTTTCTCCATATCCTCATCAGCATTTATTTTTTGTCTTTTTGATTACAGCCATTCTATCTGGAGTGAGGTGATATCTCATTGTGGTTTTGACTTGCATTGCCCTGATGATTGGGGATGTTGAGCATCTTTTCATATACCTGCTGGCCATTTGTATTCCTTCTTTTGAGAAATGTCTATTCCAATCCTTTGCCCATTTTTAAATCAGATTATTTATTTTTTACTGTTGTTTGAGTCCCCTTTATATTCTGCATATTAATCCCTTATAGAATGAACAGTTGGCAAATATTTTCTCCCATTCTGCAGGCTGTCTCTTCACCCTGTGGATTATTTCCTTTGCTGCGCAGATACAGCATTCTTTTTTTGAAAACCATTTAATTGAAGTACGATTGACACGCAAAAAGCTGTACCTATTTAATGTATACAACTTGGTGCATGTGGAGATAAGTATACATCTGTGAAAAATCTATGCCATAAACTGTCACCTCCAAAAGTTTCCTTCCCTCCTCTTGATTTATTGTTATTTATCATAAGAACATTCTTTTTATTATTATTATTATACTTTAAGTTTTAGGGTACATGTGCACAATGTGCACATTAGTTACATATGTATACGTGTGCCATGCCAGTGTGCTGCACCCATTAACTTGTCATTTAGCATTAGGTATATCTCCTAAAGCTATCCCTTCACCCTCCCCTCACCCCACAACAGTCCCCAGAGTGTGATGTTCCCCTTCCTGTGCCCATGTGTTCTCATTGTTCAATTCCCACCTATGAGTGAGAACATGCAGTGTTTGGTTTTTGTTCTTGTGATAGTTTACTGAGAATGATGATTTCCAGCTTCATCCATGTCCCTACAAAGGACATGAACTCATCATTTTTTATGGCTGCATAGTATTCCATGGTGTATATGTGCCACATTTTCTTAATCCAGTCTATCATTGTTGGACATTTGGGTTGGTTCCAAGTCTTTGCTATCGTGAATAGTGCTGCAATAAACATACGTGTGCATGTGTCTTTATAGCAGCATGATTTATAGTCCTTTGGGTATATACCCAGTAATGGGATGGCTGGGTCAAATGGTATTTCTAGTTCTAGATCCCTGAGGAATCGCCACACTGACTTCCACAATGGTTGAACTAGTTTACAGTCCCACCAACAGTGTAAAAGTGTTCCTATTTCTCCACATCCTCTCCAGCACCTGTTGTTTCCTGACTTTTTAATGATTGCCATTCTAACTGGTATGAGATGGTATCTCATTGTGGTTTTGATTTGCATTTCTCTGATGACCAGTGATGGTGAGCATTTTTTCATGTGTTTTTTGGCTGCATAAATGTCTTCTTTTGAGAAGTGTCTGTTCATGTCCTTTGCCCACTTTTTGATGGGGTTGTTTGGTTTTTTCTTGTAAATTTGTTTGAGTTCATTGTACATTCTGGATATTAGCCCTTTGTCAGATGAGCAGGTTGCAAAAATTTTCTCCCATTTTGTAGGTTGCCTGTTCACTTTGATGGTAGTTTCTTTTGCTGTGCAGAAGCTCTTTAGTTTAATTAGATCCCATTTGTCAATTTTGGCTTTCGTTGCCATTACTTTTGGTGTTTTAGACATGAAGTCCTTGCCCAAGCCTATGTCCTGAATGGTAATGCCTAGGTTTTCTTCTAGGGTTTTTATGGTTGTAGAGACTTAGACTCCCACACAATAATAATGGGAGACTTTAACACCCCACTGTCAACATTAGACACATCAACAAGACAGAAAGTTAACAAGGATATCCAGGAATTGAACTCAGCTCTACACCAAGGAGACCTATAGACATCTACAGAACTCTCCACCCCAAATCAACAGAATATACATTTTTTTCAGCACCACACCACACCTATTCCAAAATTGACCACACAGTTGGAAGTAAAGCTCTCCTCAGCAAATGTAAAAGATCAGAAATTATAACAAACTGTCTCTCAGACCACAGTGCCATCAAACTAGAACTCAGGATTAAGAAACTCACTCAAAACCGCTCAACTACATGGAAACTGAACAACCTGCTCCTGAATGACTACTGGGTACATAACGAAATGAAGGTAGAAATAAAGATGTTCTTTGAAACCAACGAGAACAAAGACACAACATACCAGAATCTCTGGGACACATTCAAAGCAGTATGTGAGGGAAATTTATAGCACTAAATGCCCACAAGAGAAAGCAGGAAAGATCCAAAATTGACACCCTAACATCACAATTAAAAGAACTAGAAAAGCAAGAGCAAACACAATCAAAAGCTAGCAGAAGGCAAGAAATAACTAAAATCAGAGCAGAACTGAAGGACATAAAGACACAAAAAACTCTTCAAAAAATTAATGAATCCAGGAGCTGGTTTTTTGAAAGGATCAACAAAATTGATAGACCGCTAGCAAGACTAATAAAGAAGAAAAGAGAGAAGAATCAAATAGACGCAATAAAAAATGATAAAGGGGATATCACCACCGATCCCACAGAAATACAAACTACCATCAGAGAATACTGCAAACACCTCTATGCAAATAAACTAGAAAATCTAGAAGAAATGGATAAATTCCTCGACACATACACACTCCCAAGACTAAACCAGGAAGAAGTTGAATCTCTGAATAGACCAAGAACAGGCTCTGAAATTGTGGCAATAATCAATAGCTTACCAACCAAAAAGAGTCCAGGACCAGATGGATTCACAGCCGAATTCTACCAGAGGTACAAGGAGGAACTGGTACTATTCCTTCTGAAACTATTCCAATCAATAGAAAAAGAGTGAATCCTCCCTAATTCATTTTATGAGGCCAGCAACATCCTGATACTAAAACTGGGCAGAGACACAACCAAAAAAGAGAATTTTAGACCAATATCCTTGATGAACATTGATGCAAAAATCCTCAATAAAATACTGGCAAACCGAATCCAGCAGCACATCAAAAAGCTTATCCACCATGATCAAGCGGGCTTCATCCCTGGGATGCAAGGCTGGTTCAATATACACAAATCAATAAATGTAATCCAGCATATAAACAGAACCAAAGACAAAAACCACATGATTATCTCAATAGATGCAGAAAAGGCCTTTGACAAAATTTAACAACGCTTCATGCTAAAAACTCTCAATAAATTAGGTATTGATGAGACGTATCTCAAAATAATAAGAGCTATCTATGACAAACCCACAGCTAATATCATACTGAATGGGCAAAAACTGGAAGCATTCCCTTTGAAAAGAACATTCTTGAAAAGATAAAATTACAGAAATGGCAAACAGATTAGTGGTTGCCAAAGGTCAAGGAGAGAGTAGGAATAAGAGGAAGGTGGATATAGCTATAAAAGGCCAACACAAGGGAAACTGTGGTGATAGCAGTGTTCTATATCTTGATTATATATCATTGTCAATGCCCTGGCTGTCATAATAGACTGTAGTTTTGCAACATTTGGGAGGGAAACTGGGTAAAAGGTACATGGGATATCTCTATTATTTCTTACAACTGCATCTCAATCCACGATTATCTCAAAATAAAAAGTTTAATAAAAACAATTTTAAAAAACATTTGGCTGATGGAGATCTTAACAAAATAAGATTACTGTTGTCTACTTTAAATGACTTAATTATGCTTCTTCCTGGAAGCAAGAAGTTAGATAAAGTGACCAAGGGAACTCATCAAGGTTTTCCATAGTTCTATGACCATAGAATGGTATACTGCAAAACACAGTGTTTAATAGTCTTTAAAAAATAAAAATGGGTTAAGTTTAATCGTAAAGCAATGGAATGTGACTTTCTAATCACTGAATGAAAATGAAATTATATCTGCTTCCATAGTACATGTAAAACATACAGCTTCCTTTTGAAATTTTTATAAATATATTACGTATCAAAACTTACCTGCTCTTCTCTGTCTTAATTCTTTTAACATTCAATTTCCAGGTAACAAATGCTTTATTCATTCTGAAAGGAAAAATGCTTCTTATATTCCATATCCATAAACCACGTATTTATACGGAATAAATTTAGTAAAAGCTTAGTAATACCAGAATATTCTCTAGAACATATTTCATTCATCCTGAGTTACCTAAAAGAAATGCTAAGCCACATAAATTTTCTCCCAAACTATCAACAGAATATAGAGCAAAACGTAAATGTAAATGAAAGTCCTTATAATTCTCATAGATACAGGATTCACTTAGCTGCAACATTCCAATAAATATTAAAAATTATTTTTAAAATACCGTTTTCCTTTATATGTTCATTGGCTTACTTCGAAAAGAGACTTCATATTTCAATAAAATCAAGATTCAATTTTCAGTGATAATGAAAAGGTACATTGATAAAAAGTCTGTATAGTGGTAAGTAAAAAATTAAGGCAATGTATGTCATTTTGATATTATATAATACTTATGTAAAAAATGCACTTGTAATTTTTAAAACTCAAAGAACCTACATGAGAAAGAATTGGAAAGTTTCCCTGGTTATTACTCATCATCAATAATTGTCATGCATTTTGAAAAAGACAGGCCAACTGTTTCTGCAAAGCTCTCTCAACTCTAAATGAATATGGCCACCTATATTATGCACGTGTGGGACTAGTCTAATGCAATATCACAATCACTCCCTTGGTAGCCTTTGCATCTAGAGGAAAACAACCACCTTTAAATAAACACTGAGATGTGATACTTGTTTGCCAATGTGAGATTACTTATGCAGCTAGTGAGAGCTAGTGGGTAGTGGAAAATAGTGGGGATAGGGGTGTGTCTGAGAAGCCAACCAAACAGCCAATCCTAGTGATGACGTTGGCTAATTTTGAATCAAAGATGGCTGAAAGAGGCCTGGAGCCATCCAAGCAGTTCAAAGAGAATCCCATGATATCCTTCAAACAGGCCCACCTGAGGCCTTGGAAATCAGGACTGCCTCAATCAAAATCTAGTAACTTGACCTTAAATCCGGCTCCAAAGAAGCACTCCACATAAGTTACTATTTCACTTTAATCCAAATCCATAGAGTCATCGTATCTCAGAACCCTAGAAGATCCCTGAAAATCCATAAGAATCAGAGGGGAACCCAGTGATAGTGTAAGGAGTATCTGCACCAGGTCACAAAAACTAATATACCAGAAAAGTTTCATGAGGTAAAATGATGATGCTGATGGTCTAATCACCCCTGTACTGGCATCACCAGCTTAAGTTGTTAACACTTCATCTTTATCTCATTTTTCTATTTGAAATATTACCTTTTATAATATAGTGATCTAAGAAAAACTATAAAGATATTAAAAATAAAATTGGCCAAGCGCGGTGGCTCACACCTGTATTCCCAGCACTTTGGGAGGCCAAGGCAGGCGGATCACAAGGTCAGGAGATCGAGACCATCCTGGCTAACACAGCGAAACCCTGTGTCTACTAAAAATACAAAAAATTAGCTGGGTGTGGTGGCAGGTGCCTGTAGTCCCAGCTTCTCGGGAGGCTGAGGCAGGAGAATGGTGTGAACCCGGGAGGCGGAGCTTGCAGGGAGCCGAGATCATGCCACTGCACTCCGGCCTGGGTGACAGAGCAAGACTCCATCTCAAAAAAAAAAAATTAGCCGGGTGCGGTGGTGGGCACCTGTAGTCCCAGCTACTTGGGAGGCTGAGGCAGGAGAATGGCCTGAACCCAGGAGGCAGAGCTTGCAGTGAGCCGAGATCACACCACTGCACCCCAGCCTGGGTGACAGAGCAGGACTCTGTCTCAAAAAAAAATAATAAATAAATCATAAAATTTAAAAATTAAGTAAGTCTATATTAATTGTACAACTTCAGTAAATATAAAATTAAGTACAAATTAAGTAAATATAAAATTTAATTTGTATTTTTAACTTGAATAAAGAAAATGAATCGTTTTGACTATAGACATTGATGCCAAATGTCATGTAAAAAGATGATTCTTGTCCCATCTGCAGTTGAACTTAAAAAGTTTAATAAATGATAATTATTTACAGCAGAGCAGACCCTGAGGATTTATCAGAAGGCAAAGACAACAGTGGAAAGTCTGACACTGACAGAGTTTCAAATAAAAAGATACAGAAAATAGTACTTTGGATAATATCTTAAATTGATAATCCAGAATCAAAAACCTATCTAGCCCCAATTCTAGTTCCTAAATTACAGGGATGCAACTATCACCTATCTTTGACGAGAAACTTCTCAGAACTGTTACTCAGTCATCTACACTACATGTGACAGGTCCCAGAAAATAACAGAACCAGCTTCATTTCCTACCAACTTCATTCCAGGAACACCACTTCTACCATCAAATCCATACTAAACTTGTTCCTGCTTCACAACTTTGAAACTTGCTATATTCTCCTTCTGGAAGCCCCACATGGCTGTCTCTTTTTCATCATTTAGGTCTCTGCTTCACTGCCACATCTGTGACCAACCTATCTAAAGAAGCAATGCACACAGATGTCTCTAGTTCTCTGTTTTATTATATTTCTAGGCCTCATCACTATCTGAAATTATTTATTTACCTATTATTATCTATCTCCCTCCATTAGAATCTAAGTTCTATAGGAACAGAAACCTGTATATTTTTTCACAGTTCTATCTCCAGTTCTTACACCAGTGAAACAAAATAGGGACATGATAACATTTATTCAATAATTAATTTCTCTGTCACAAAATCCTTCTTCTCTTACAAAAAAAAAGTTTCTCAGGTCCTTAGTTATTTAAGCTATTTACATATTAAATAAACAATTTAAAATATTATTTTTCTGTTTTCCTAGTCCCCAATGGACAACAACATATCACAAGAAAATGCAGACATTAGAGAAGAAACAAGAAAATTATAGAACTAGATACACACTAAAAGAACAACAATCTGGAACTACTTTGTGAAGAATCAGAGTCTTGAGAATCCTAATGTGATGTGATATAATGTAATGTAGCATAATGTACCTTAAAACTAGATAAATTTTTAATCATGAACTTGAATCAACAAGCTGCCCCAGCTCCCTTACTCTGTTTTATTTGCCTTCAACTACATTTAGTATCCACTCAATATTTTACATATTTGCATGTTTTCTATTATCTCTCACCTACTATGATATAAATATTTGAGTGCAGGATAATTGTTTGGTTTGTTCAATACAATATCCCTGGCATCTAGAATAATGCCTGGTTCTTAACAGACTCTCAATAAATATTCATATAAATAAATATATGCACAGAAAAAAAGGCAAACCCAAGTCAACATAGTTGACTCTTGAACAACATGGGTTTGAACGGCACAAGTCCATTTATATGTACATTTTCTTCCACATCTGCCACCCCTGAGACATCAAAACCTATCAGGGGAAATTCAGCCAGGTATCGGGCAAAATTCACCCCCAATATTTCACGTAGGTTCTTTTCTATATTCCCTAAGTGTCGGCCAGTCTGAGAAATAAAGGGACAGCATACAAAAGAGAGAAATTTTAAAGCTGGGTGTCCGGGGCAGACATCACATGTCGGCAGGTTCCATGATGCCCCCGAGCAGTAAAACCAGCAAGTTTTTATTAGTGATTTTCAAAAGGGGAGGGAGTGTACGAATAGGATGTGGGTCACAGAGATCACATGCTTCACAAGGTAATAAGATATCACAAGGCAAATGGAGGCAGGGCAAGATCACAGGACCACAGGACCGGGGCGAAATTAAAATTGCCAATGAAGTTTCGGGCACGCATTGTCACTGATAACATCTTATCAGAAGACAGGGTTTGAGAGCAGACAACCGGTCTGACCAAAATTTATTAGGTGGGAATTTCCTCGTCCTAATAAGCCTGGGAGCGTTACGGGACTGGGGCTTATTTCATCCCTACAGCTTTGACCATAAAATACAGCCGCCCCCCGAAGCGGCCATTTCAGAGGCCTACCCTCAGGGACGCATTCTCTTTCTCAGGGATGTTCCTTGCTGAGAAAAAGAATTCAGAGATATTTCTCCCATTTGCTTTTGAAAGAGAAATATGGCTCTGTTCCAGCTCATCAGTGGTCAGAATTTAAGGTTATCTCTCTTGTTCCCTGAACATTGCTGTTATCCTATTCTTTTTTCAAGGTGCCCAGATTTCATATTGTTCAAACACACATGCTCTACACACAATTTGTGCAGTTAACGCAATCAACACAGGGTCCTGAGGTGACATACATCCTCCTCAGCTTACGAAGATGACGGGATTAAGAGATTAAAGACAGGCATAGGAAATCACAAGGGTATTTATTGTGATAAGTATCCATGAAATCTTCACAATTTATGTTCGGAGACTGCAGTAAAGACAGGTGTAAGAAATTATAAAAGTATTAATTTGGGGAACTAATAAATGTTCATGAAATCTTCACAATCCACGTTCTTCTGCCATGGCTTCGGCCGGTCCCTCCGTTCGGGGTCCCTGACTTCCTGCAACAAAAACCAACCTCTACTTTCCCTCCACCTCCTCAGCCTACTCAATGTGAAAATGATGAGGATGAAGGAATTTTATTATGATCTACTTCCATTTAATGAGTAGTAAATTTATTTTCTCTCCCTTATGATTTTCCTTTTTCTTTCCTCTAACTTACTTTATTGTAAGAATACAGTATATATCTACCAGACAAAACATGTTAATTGATTGTTTATGTTACTGATAAAGCTTCTTGTCAACAATAGACTATTAGTATTAATAGCAAAGTTTGGGTAGAGTCAAAAGTTATACTCAAATTTTCAACTGTGTAGGGGGTCAGGGCCCCTAACCCTTGCGTTGTTCCAGAGTCAACTGTAGGGTGTATTTAAGTTTGCTTGACCATAAAATATTTTTACAATATTTATCCAAAGAGACTAAAATTAAGAGTTTTAATACTGAAAAGAGTAAACTTCCTTTATCTAAAGAAATTTTATGGAACATCTCATTCCTCTGTAACTTATGGCATTTCCTCATAAGTTACAGGTAACAAATGCTTTATTAATTCTGAAAGGAAAAATGCTTCTTAAATGCCAAAATTATTGGCATTTCTTCATAAGTTACAGAGGAAATGGGGTGTTCCATAAAAAATTTTTAGATAAAAGAATTAGTACTATTTTCTACTGGTATTACTGTAGTAGAACCCAGATGTCACTCAGGCAACTGCTCCTTCAATAGGATCAAACTACAAAGAATTTGTTTCATTTTTTTCACCTCACCGGAAATCAGAAAATATCTTGAATTGCCGTAATAAATAGTAATGTCTTCTTTCTGATAGCCATTCCAAAGTAGGTATGAGTTCTACTTCCTTTACACTACCAACTATATTAATAACCTACAAAATAAAGCACAAAAGCATTATTTTATTTCTTTAAAAAATATGTACCATTTTCAAGAAATTAAGAAAGCCTGTATTTGGCTGATAACTTCTTGTAACTTCTTGCCTTTATAATTAAGCTTTTTCTATGTATGAATCCTCAGCCACTTTATCTATACCCAAATTTGATTTCCCTCAACACACTGCTTCTGTACTTGCCGTTTTCTAATGCTATTTCTTGTGCTCCAACAGAGAGAAGAGAAACTTCCTCCTCACCCTGAGATACTTTTCACAAATAGCTGTTCAGATTTGAGTCTCATAATTTTTACATTTTCTATAAAAGTAGTATTTATGAACTTAATTTTAGCTACAGAAATGTGTGTATAATCTTATAATCTCACCACCCACATACCCTATATTGACATTCAAAAACTACATGCCCTTCATCAAGGAGTTCTCTCTCTTCCCATGAGTGCCCCTCCCCTATCTGAATGTCACCACATAAAAAAATTTATTCCAGAGAGAAAAGTATACATATTTTTATCAGCACATTTGTATCTACGTGTATATTCATATATCTATAGAAGTTTTTCCTCCATTCTCACTTGATACTGCATATTAGAGATATTTCTTTATTTGCACATACAGATCTACCTCATGCAAAGATGTGGTCTTGCCCACGAATAAAGTTCATTTTATGGGAGGCTGGGAAGGCAGAAAAAGGCAGACAGACATTAAACAAATCATTAAAACAAGTAATTGTATATTTTCAACTTGTGATAAATATCAAAATGCTATATAAGAGTGTAAAAGGGGGATTTCTACATCTGGCAATAAAGTTTCTGACAAATGTGCCAATAAAGAATATTCTTTTCTTTATTATTATAGTTCCCATTAAGCTAGCAAATGCTTGTTTTGTAGTTCTTCCTGTAAAAATTTACCCCAAGTATTAACAAAGTATTTGATAGATGAAAAAATTTATTAAAGTTGAATCTTCAAACCTAAATCTCTACACAAAAGGAAAAACTTCACTATTAAATAACATGCTCCCAAGGAGATTCTTATATATAAACTGCTCCACAAATGACCAAGTATCTCTGAAACACAAAGATAAATGTATGCAATTAAATTCTACCTTGGATAATATTTTTGTAATATAATTCTGAAAGCTTAAAACATCCATTAAACATTACCTTTGAGATAAATGAAGCAGTAATAACCCAAAATTCTTTGCAATGTTTAGCGGTATGAGCCGATACTACCTGAAGATCATATGGATTGTAAAGGGATTTAGGACTTTTCCGAGGAAGGCAATAAACAAATTCTCCATCATCTTCCAAAGGTTTCTGAGATTAAAAAAAAAAAATAAACAAATTTAATTTGACTAAATTAACTAAATTAATACAATGGGTGAACAGATTACCCACTAAATTGAAACAATTTTAATACAGATTAAAAATAAGAATACTATATTTGGAGAAAGCTAACATCAAATTATGTCTAAACAATGTTCAACAAGATCGATCTTATGAAAGATTTAATATATTTAATTTTCATCCTTAAAAAAGGATCTTTAATTCAGAAAAAATTATCTATATACTTAATAATACATGCTTACTAATCCAAAGAACTTGATGACATACCTTTTACATATATGCCATCTTCTAGTATTTGTCTGCCAACACCAGAAATCTTTTGGGCATATTAAATTTGTCATTTATTTTGATAATGATGGTGGTTTGGTATAAGATAAAAACAGCTATTATTTGTTAAGTAATAAATATTTAATGAGTAATAACTCTTTCATATACATTATCTTTACAACCATAAGAGTTTATTAACTTTCATCTCTCATATTTAAAGAAACTAAGGCTTAATATTTTCAACCTCATTAAACAATTGCAGAAATTAATACTCTGATGGAGCTGAGTGAGGTGGTTCACATCTGTAATCTCAACTACTCAGGAAGCTGAGGTGAGGTCACTTGAGCCCAAGAGTTTGAGGCTGCAGGGAGCTTTACTCACACCATTGTGGCTTCAGCCTGGGTGACAGAGAAAGACCCTGTTTTTCAAATTTAAAAAAATGAATATTTTGATAAGTTAGATAATTTGAGAAAAGTCACAAATTCAGGAAATGGTGACGTAGGGATGTGAATCCAAGTCTGACTGCAAACCCATATTCTGAGCTATTGCAATAAACTATAATGCCTCTCCCACACTTGGCATTGAAAAATCAGCCATTCCACATTAAGGAAAATTTTAAGGAAAATTTATTTCTTTTAGCTTTAAAATAAAAGTTTCTTGAAACTTTTAACTTTTATTGATAAAAAATTCTAAAATCATAAGAAAACTTTAGTCTTTTCTGGATAATTAAATTTTACCATAAAAAAGCATTTAGTATTTAGTGATGTCCTCAAAAGCTATTGTGTAACTAAATGGTTTCCAATCACCGTAGTTTTAAATTTTGGATCCAGTTTTACACTTTTTAAAATTCTGTCTTCCTTGAAGATTACTTGTTTCTTCTCAATTATTTTAGCTGTTTCACTTTCTTATTTCAGCTTCTAATATAATCAATATTAAATCCTCAAAAACAAGTTTAAAAACTGCAAATAACAGGAAATAAATGAGCTCTAAATGATGACTTGTATAATGTATGACCTTTTTAATAGTTATTTGGCTATTTGAGTTATCTATATTCTAAATTAGGTTTCAAAACATTACTAAGAAACAAGGTAGATACAAATCTTCCAAATAGATCATATATATAATTAAAAATCAAATTATATATGTTCCAATTAAATTATTTTTTCAATTAAAAACAAGTGTTTAATCATATTCTCAATCCTTTCTTCACACACAAATGAAATTCACTTTATTTGGGAGTCCAAGGAACCCATGTACAGCTATGGTTTTGTTTTGTTTTTAAACTACTGTGCCCACTACCTGCCAGGCACCATGGCATATAATTTTCACAGTCCTCCACAGTAACTATTATTATCTCCATTTCAAGGTCAAAACACGAAAGCTCAAGAGGTTAGGAACTTGATAATATGGTGAGTGTATAGGTTCAAAACCAGGTGAATCTGATTTGATTATACATGTACTTTCCTTCATATTGTTGCCTCTGAAAAATGATTAAAAGATGATTTATCTTCATGGTAACAGTGTAGAGCAGGGCCAGGTGCCTGTTTTTGTAAATAAAGTTTTATTGGAACACGGTCACATCCATTTATATATGTATTATCTATCAATGCTTTGGTACTACAGTGACAGAGTTGAGTAGTTTCAAAATCTAAAATATTTATTACCTGGTCCTCTTCAGAAAAAAATCTACTGATCCTTGGTTGGAAGCAGTGGTTCTTAATTGTGCATTAGAATCATGTGGAGAGCTGAATAAAATACAGATTGCAAGGCTCTGCCTCTCAAGGTTTCTGATTCAGTGGGTCTAGGGTGCAGATGAGAATGTGTATGTCTAGTAAGTTCTAAGGTGATTCCAGTGTTGCTTGCCTGGGGACCACATTTTGAGAATTCCCTATCTAACAGTAGGGAGAGATGATCCTGTTCAATCTTAGAGCACCTGTAATAAATGAGGTCTCAGGACACACACCTTAGTTCTTACCATAGCTTTCACCCTCTGGTCATGTGACCTTGGACAAGCTAAAATTTCTCTGAAGAAAGAGGCTAATGGGTAAGAAAAAAATGAATAGCATAAGGAAATACAGACCAGACGAGATAGAAAATCAGGTACCAGGGAGTTAGAGTGTGAGAAGAACAGAATGTTACATTACCTAACAATTTCTTCTTAAATCACAGTAAAAGTGATATCCAGAAACCAAACAGTAGATTCAAGTTTCAGGCAGATGATACCCCTTTCCTGGGGACTCACTCAGAGAAAGTGATGAGAGGTGACAGACACAAACATTTTGATGTGTTATAGACTTAAAGTTTATATGCTTTATCTATTCTCCATTTCTTAAATAAGTAAAATGAAATGATGTCAAATACTTTTGCATTTACCATGAAATAATTGTAACTTGATATTAATGTAATGTTTGACTTTGACATAATATCTGAAATGAAATAAAAATTAAAATATAATTTCAATATTGATTTTTAAAGATCAAAATTAAATAAAATAGAACAATACCTTTAAAGTAATCTTCTGAATTGCAATTTTGGAGCTTCCGTATTTCAAACTGTGCTGCGGTAATATAGTTTGCCAACCAAGCTTTTCTCGTAGCCTAATAATATTTCTTATCACATCATCATCTTTTGGTTCTGGTATAGAACAATTTAAAAATCCAGTATAAGTGCAAATGTGGGCATTACTTAAGGATAATGCATAATATTACAAATATTTCTATATAGAGAAAAATTTAAATGGTAACTTAAAGTATACATAACGATTATTAGAGGAGAAAAAATAGCTCAAAACTCAGTTTTAACAGAAGTTAGAAAGAGGGAATGATATTTATGAATTTAAGAAAGATGTCACAAAAGACCTAATTCATAATTACACAGGTAGTAACAAGAGAAGAGACTAGGAATAGGAACTGGTTATACAGCTTTTCTTAATAAATGCCTAAGCTGGGGTAGGGACAGTTGGATCAGAAAAGTAGGGATGACAGTGTGGGATGGAGACATTTTTCCTAAGGATGCTCATCCCACAGACACCTTTCAGAACATCTCTCACTTAATCTCTTAGCTGACAATCGACAATCTTCTCCTTCTTGAAAGAGTCTCTTTTCTTGGCTTTTATTTACCATGCAACACAGGTTGCATGCTGTCCTGCTGGCCCTTAAACTTCCTTTCTTGATAGAACAAATCACGGAAAGAGAAGCATACAAAAAGCCATGCTAAGAAGTTATATTTCTGGCCCTCTAGAACTTACAAACAGCATTGGACTAAAACAACTTCTTTGCTAAGGATTAAATGAGACTTGAGCTCTTGTATAAGACACTATTATAACTAGGATGAGGCACTTGCATGACTCTAAGAGTGAGTCCCTCTTTACATTTTGTGCCCTAGGTGAGGTATTGAAAATTAGTATTAAGGATATGGTACAAACTGTGTATGTCTGACAAGAGGATAAGTAACATCATAGACCCAGATATAAAAATATATACCTTCTAGAAATCAAAATAGTGTGGTATTGACATAGAAAAGCACAGAAGTAGAAAAAAATTAGAGTCTTGAAATATAACTGTGTATATAAGCCAATCTAATAAGTGAAAAAGATAATTCAAATCAACAGAGCGATTATTCAATAAATCATAATGCAAAAGTGGTTAGCCATTTGAAATAAATATGTAGTTATATGCAAGTATAAATTATAGATGGATTAGAGCTATAAATGTGGAAAAACAAATTATAGAAATACTAGAAGAAAATATGGGAGAATATGTTTATAAACGTGGGGTAGTGAAGGCTTCTTGAAAAAGAATCAAAGCATGTTAAAAGGAAAACAATGATAAATTTGACTTGCTCAAACTTAGCAACTTATACACAAGAAAAGCTACCATACACAAAGTTAAAATATAATTAACAAATTTTAAAAAGATGTTTATAACCTATATAACAGGCTAGATATTACTATACCAAATATTTCAAGAATTCTTAATGATTAAAAAATAAACATTTTGATAGAAAGATGAACAAAAAATTTACAGGAAAAGATAAATGGCCCATAAACATATGGAAAAATATTCAACCTCATTAGTAATCAGGGAATTGCAAACTAAAATAAAACTGAAAACACATATCTCACTCAGACTGGCAAAAAATTTAAAATTGGAAAATATCAACTATTGGCAAGGGTATTCCCCTTGTGTAATATCGTGAAAGTATCATAAATTAGCATTTCCATTTTTTAGTGTAATTTGGCAGATTCAATAGATCTGACAAAGACTGTTCGAAAATGGAGGCAATTTCAGCAAATAAAATAAAGAATGCTTTTTCAGAATAAATAGTAAAATATAAGGAACACATAACTTTCAAAAAGCTGGAAAGAAAACATTTTTCTAAAAAAGAGTTAGGTTAGTTCATGACAGAATCAAGAATGCTTACTAAAAAGAAACAAGGTCAGGAGTCTGGCAAATTTTGGCTGGGTCCTCTGCTCAGGTTCTCGCAGGGCAGAAATCAAAGTGTCAGCTGACCATGCCCTTATCTAGAGGCTGGGCTAGTGAAAGACTTGCCTCCAAGCCCCTCAGGTTTGAGGTGGAATTCGTTTCCTTATGGCTGTATGACTGAGGTCCCCATTTTCTTGGTAGTTGGCTGGGTACAGTTCTCAGCTTGCTTTAGGGTTCTTGCCATGTGGCCCTCTGTACAACATGGCAGTTTGCTCCTCAAAGGCAGTGACGGGGCCTCTGCTACTGCTTCTGGTCTCTTAAGGGTATATCTGATTAGGTCAGGCATGCCCCTAATAGTCTCCTTTGATAAATTTAAAGTCAACTGATTTGATTAAGGGCCTTAAATACATCTGAAAATCCCTTTGCCATATAAAATAACATAAAAGCATGGGAGTGACAGTCCATCATATTCACAGGTTCTGCTTCCACTTAGGGGGGGGCAATTATACAAAGCATGTACACCAAAGGGTAGGAATACTGGAGGGCATCTTAGAATTCTGTCTACAACTTTCTTTTTTAACAAAATGACAAAATGTTGTTAAATCCTAGTAATGAGTACATGAATACTAAATTATTTTCTCTATATTGTATATTTGAAATATTTAATAATTGTTCTAAAATCTAAACAAAATGCCACTTAGGTCTTTATCAGTTTACATATTCATGAATTTATAGAAGCTAAATGAGGGAAGCAAATTAAAGAAATGCAATCAGTAAAGAATTAGAATTTTATTTATCTGGCAGCCATTAAGCCTAAATTTTTGGCCTTTCTTACACTAGATACCAATTTCAAAACACTGAAGGACAATGCAACAAAATATTAAGAATTCTTAATGTACAGCAACATTTGTTGCAATAAAGCCACTGTATCAGTTTCCTGGATGCATAATATGGTTTGGCTCTGTGTCCTCACCCAAATGTCACCTTGAATTGTAATTCCCATAATCCCCATGTGTCAAGTGTGGGACCAGGTGGAGTAAGTGGATCATGGGGGTGGTTTCCCCCATGTTGTTCTCATGATAATGAGTGAGTTTCATGAGATCTGATTGTTTTATAAGCATCTGGCATTTCCCCTATTTGCACTCACTCCATCCTGCCATACTGTGAAGAAGGTGCCTGCTTCTCCTTTGCCTTCCACCATGATTGTAAGTTTTCTGAGGCCTCCCCAGGAATGTAGAACTGTGAGTGAATTAAACCCCTTTCCTTTATAAAATACCCTGTCTCAGGTATTTCTTCATAGCAGT
The DNA here is from genome assembly GCF_028858775.2 of Pan troglodytes. Lineage (NCBI taxonomy): Eukaryota > Metazoa > Chordata > Mammalia > Primates > Hominidae > Pan > Pan troglodytes. The sequence goes on from NC_072398.2 coordinate 24,320,688, forward strand.
GTGAGAAAGGACTAATACAATGCATAACAAATTACTGCAAATTTAGTGGCTTCAAACAACATACATTTACTATCTCACAGTTTCTGTGGGTCAGGAGTCTGGATACAGCTTAACGGATCCTCTGCTTAAAGTCTCAAAGGCTGTAATCGAGGTGTTGCTTGGGAATGGATTCTCATTTGGAGGCTCTATTGGGAAAAGATCTGCTTCCAAGCTCCCTCAGGTTGTAAGAAGAATTCATTTCTTTGTGATTGGAATCATAGCAGCTTGCTTCTTCGAAGCCAGCAAAGGGGAGAGACTCTAGAACAAGTCCACCAGCAAAATGGAGTATTGGATAATGTAATATGATCACAGCAGTGACAACCCATCACCTATTAGTTAGAAGCAGTCACAGGTCCTTTCCACATTCAAGGGGAGAGAATTATACAAGGGCATGAACACCACCACGTCCGTGGAGGTTTTGTGCTATATGAGGTACTTATAATTTTGAGGATATTTATTTAAAGAAAGGATGAAGGGATGAAGCCTGTGTGAGTGAGAGGCCCTGAAGCTTAGGCTTCAATAGCTTTATGATAAATCCACCTCTGTACCATGGTGTTTCAGTGAAAATAGAAAAGTTTCCTTTCTTTTATAAAATTAAAATATTAATACTAAAAAGAATTTCAGTTATAGAGAAAACACAAACTAGAAGATGTTAGTGGAAGAAAATCTATTTAAATAAACTATTTATTTGGGGATTTAAACTCTATCAGGCAAAGGCATAAAATTGTTAAATAAAATGAAATCATCAAGTTTTACTACAGTTGTATGTAAAAAACCATACAGTTTATATTATAGTTCTAAAATCATAGCCTTCAGATATTGTTCTTAGTTAAGAACAGTCATTAAACAGTCTCTGTCAATTTTTCAACATAATATTTTAGATTTTCAAAAAGAATTTTAAAAGCATTGTAATAATCCTTAAGCAACCAAACACATAAAATTCAGTAAGACTGTTTTTTCTAAAGTCAGTGTCCAATATAAGCACACAAACCACAGAATAATCTGAAAAAGTATAGTGATTTCTAAGCAATTGGTTCAGTGATACCACATACCTGTTCTATCATAGGACACAGGCCTGGCTTTCCTAACATTTGGACAAGCATGAGTTTGATCCTTTTTTCTCCTTGACTTCCCTTTCTCCTTAAGGGAAGTTGGCTCTGGAGAAACCATATGTTGTTGAATTATACTTTCTCTAAGGTAATCTGAAAATAAAACCATTATTAACTGAATAACTAGTGTGAGCTGTAAATAATACCATAGTAATTCCACATACCCAGCAATACAGTTAATGATTATATAAGGCAGTATAGCATGGTAGTTAAGAGCACAGGCTGAATCCCACTGCCTGGGTTCCAAGCTCATATACAAGCTTTAACACTCATAGTCACATGATTTACTTTGTAAGTTACCTATCTGCCTTGCTTTCCTCACCTTTGAAATGAGAATTGTCACAGTAAGAACCTCATAGGTTCTTACAAGAATTAAATTAGTTAATACATTTAAAGCACACAGTAAGTGCTTACTAAGGTAAATGTTAGGTAACTTTATTATTAGGTTGACACAAAAGAAACTGTGGTTTTTGAATATTATAGTAAATCTTTAAAGTGTGAATCCTCACATGAAATAAATACAGAAGAGGACCCTGTTTATTAACTGTAATTTGATAACTGAGCAGAGAAAATATTTAGAGATAAATACAGAAAAGTAACAAAAGGTCTATTTCTTATTTTGTCTATGGCTTACCTAATTGGTAGACTTAACACATAGAAGAATGGGGAAAATATTAAAAACAGACCTTTGAAGAAAGAAATACATTTTCTTGTTCTCATTCATTGAACAAATATTTCTGTAGTGCAAGGCATTGTGCTACAATTTAGTAAGGCAAAAGACACGATAATTACAAACAAAACAAAGGGATACAAATGAAATAAACAGTAAGTTTTATTTCAACCAATAGTCCTAATTCAGAAGAGAGATAATTTCCCACTTGTATAATCAGGAGACCACAGACCTCTCCTGTTCCAAAGATCAAATGTTGAATGATGGTAAGGCTTTCAATTGTGGAGTAGTGAGGAGGAGGGTGGCTGGGGATGAGAGAAAGATAAGAAAACAAGAGGACTGTTCAGGAGATCACAATGAAAAAAATGTGGGCATTAGTGGAAAGATTGGTGAGGTAGTTGTGAAAACTTTCTTCTATCTTTAAGCTCTATTTCAAGAATTTCTCTGACCTCTCTACCTTAGTTGAAACCTAGTTATTCCCTATGGCACTACTGACATGCAACCCTCTGGTTAGAGGCTGTTTATATTCCCACACTCCATTTACTTCAAGATTGGAAAGTGAGCTTGTTTTAACACTCCTTACTCTCCATTCACCACTTCCAAATCATAACAACTTGCCCTCTTTCTTTAATAAATAAAAAAAATCCTATTCCTTAGAAGCTCATGCTTTTTGATTCCACTATATTCTTCCACTCTTCATTGATAAGTACCAATTGCCTGGTCACTCAATCTGGAACTCTGGCTCACGGGAGAGCCAACTTTCTCCATACTAAATCTGCCATCATGTGGATGACTTCAGTGTTATGAATTAAGACCCTGTCTAAAGCTGTGCTCTCCTCCCCCATTTTCTAGATGTCCTCCCATCACTAAGTCTACATCAACCAACCACATTCACAATTACATAATAGTGCTTGTCATCACTTGCCCTCCATCCTCTCAGCTTGTTTAATTCTCCCAACATGACCATTTTTTAAGCTCATCAGGAACTCCAGTCCATTGCCCCATTCCTTTCTTACAATCCATCATCCCTCTATTTTATTTCACCTTTCTCTTTATCCAGCTTAGATTATGTCTTTCCACAGCACTCTTGCCAATATCCTAAACTCCCTCTTTCTGTTGGCCTCACCTGTATGGCAAAACGCTGACCCTGGATAAAACCAACTCTATGTGTTCTTTGTGCCTACATCTGCACATCCTAGTGCTATTTGAAAGAGGCCCTACGTGGATTGGTAACCCCCAAAATTCATTTTAATTAACCAAAAATGGATCCTGAACACAAACCAAAAATCCTATTGTCTGTCCAGTTAACTTGCTCTTCTTCCTTTTCAATGACTATTTCAGATTTTCTCCATGCTCCTCAAATCTCTAAACCTTTACCTTTCAGTCTCTCTCCTCTAAATGATCTCAAAGCCTACTTCCCAGGGAACAAAAAAAGCATCAGTGGGAATTCCTTCAACTTGCCATTTTCAAACAAACAAAGCAACCCACATGTGCACCCATCTTTCCCTCCTGTCCTCCTGACTTAGTAAAGGAGGTGTCTGGTTTTCCTCTCATCCAAGACCAATCCTTTCCACATTTTGTTTAGATCATGTCTCTTCATGCCTACACTATTAACTACTCCTTTTTTCTTTTGCATATCCAAGCAGCTCCTGCCTCAAAACCACAGCTCCTCTGGTTATCAGTCTACATCCTGCCTTTCTTCACAGCTAAACTTCTCTCAAGAGTTGCATATAGTCACTAACTCTATTTCCTCATTTACTATGCATTTCTTATTCTACTCTGGTCTGGCTTTGGAACGCCACAAAAACAGCACTCACGTCCCATATTCTTGAGGTCAGTAAATTCAATGGACATTTTCTAGTCCTCATGTTACTTACCAGTGTTATTTGATACTTTAGACCACTCCTCCTTTTGGATACAGTTGTTTCCTTTGGGTGAGTCCTGTGACACCTCACACTCTCTCTTTCTTGTCATCCTATTCAGCTTAACTCTGACCAATCCCATGTCCTTTGCAGCTGTCCTTTTCCTGGCTCGTAATTGCTACTGTTCCTTGGCCCTGTTTTAGTCTCACTTTATACATTCTCACTGGTCAATCTCATCCATGACTATGGCTTAAACTTCCACACACATGATTATTCCCAAATACAACACCTCAGCCCTAACTTCTCTGAGCTCCTGACACATATATTCAACTGCCTCCTAGACATCACTGGCATGTGTCAAAGGTACCCCAAATTCAACATGTCCAAAATTGAACTCATGATCCTTCCTCTAAACTCCTGACCTTTTTTTAGGACTTTCTGTCTTAGTGAATGGGACCACTATTCATTATTTTAAGCAAGCCCAAAGTGTAGGTATCATCTTTGACACCTCCTTCTCTCTCACCAACCCATCACCGTAACTGATAATTCTACCTTCAGAATATCTACAGCCTCATAAATGGTCCCCCTATATCGATTCTTGTTCTCTTCCAATCTGTTCTTCAATATACAGCCAGAGTGATCTTTACAAAACAGAAATCCTCATATTAACTCCTTGCTTAGAACCTTTCCACGGCTCTTATCTTCAAAGTATAATGACAAAATTCCTTAACGTGGCCAAATCCTTGCTTTACCCAACACTTGTATCCCTGTCTAGCCTAATATTTCTTTCCTCTTTCCTAAGAAAAATAGCAAAAGGCTCAGAGTACTCCTACTTTTCACTCTGTTGGAGGGGAAGCTTTGTCCAGCCTGCAAACACAGCTATCTGTAAGGTCTAGGCACTCCACAGATTAAAACATTCTGGCCCAATGAAGGCCAGAATTCTGGAAGCTCAGGCCCCTTCCAGAAATCAAATATACCCATCTTCAGGCAGAGGATGAAGACAACTAAAGGTGTACCTAAATATTGTTTGTGGTATGGATTTAATAGGTAAAATAGGAAGAAATACAGTCATGTATTGCTTAATGACAGGGATACATTCTGAAAAATGCATCATTAGGCAATTCTGTCACACAAACATCTAAGAGTGCACTTACACAAACCTAGGTGGTACGGCCTAGTACACACCAAGGCTATATGGAATAGACTATTACTCCGAGGCTACAAATCTGTATAGCACGTTTCTGTACTGAATACTGTTGGCAACTGTAACACTATAGTATGTATTTGTGTATCTAAACACATCTCAACATAGAAAAGGTACAGTGAAAATACAGTATTATTATCTTATGGGACCATCATCATATATTCAGTCCATCATTGACCAAAATGTCGTTATGCAGTACATGACTATATATTATTACTAAAAACAAAGTATGGTCTAGTCCAGAGAGAACAGGAAACACTAATTTTGGCAGACCCTAAAACACCTGAGAAACAATAACATTTAAAGGGAACACAGAGAAGTAAAAATCCATAAAAGAGACTGAAAATGAGCAGATAGACAAGTATACAGAAAGCCAGGTGAGTAAATTTCCTTAAAAGTCAAGAGGGAAAAATGGAAATAAGTGGTCAAATAATAAAATATTGCAGAATGGTGCAGTAAAATACAAATTATTTTATTTATAAATTAATTATTTTATAAAGATTAGCCATGAGGAGGTATCTGGTGACCTTGAAAGAGTCTTATCAGTAGAATGAAGGAGGTAGAATCCAGGTTGAGGAATGAATTAGAGGTAAGGAAGTCTAGGCTACTCTTTCAAGAGGACTGATAACTCTGAAAAGCTAATACAGAACTAAAGATGCTTCTGGGTTGTTTTGTTTAAGGTGTTTAAGCATGTGGCATGTTTATGTGCTGACAAAAAGAGCTAGGAGAAAAAAAGACATAAGAGAATATATCTGATGGACCCCAGCTTCCTATGGAAATGGCAGAAGCGGAGCTCCAGAGGTGGTGGGATTTACTTTAAAGGAGAGGAGGTACAGTTTTCCCCACACAAGCACCATAAGTGGGGCTGGAAGCTTATAAAAGTGAGGACATAAGAGTGCTGGATGAGAAAGGAAGTTGTGGTAAAAAATAAAATCAAATCCTGAAAATGGCAGAATTTGAGTGAAGAAGGAAAGAAGACTTAAAAAATGGAAGTATGTGAGGGAGTAATTAGACACTAGTAGGTAAGACCAATAAAGGAGGTCACAATACAGCTAGAGGCACTGGGGACTTAGGAGAACCGTGACCCACCTGTAAGGTCTGTACCTCAAAAAAAATGACATGATATGCATGAAAAAGTGATGGAAACTGTAAAGTGGTACAGACATATCAGATATTCTGACATTTCACTGGTATTAGTAATATTCGTTACTTTTATTATGAGTAGTTAATGTTCCCGTTATTTGAAGACACTGCTAACTGCTACAACTAATGAAGTTAGTAAAATAGACACTAATATTTCAATATGTTTCACTTGTTTCTTTAATTTAATGCTATGAAAAATTTCTTTCAATTTCCATAAACTAAAATATAAATCAACATGCCAGAATAGTAATCTTGATAAATACCTTCTGTTTTCTCTGACTTCAAAGATTCAGAGAATGTTCTAACTGTTTTATATTCCAATGTTTCCTTTTCTGCTATTTCAGCTGGTTGAGTCTCTAATGGTTTCACATCTTCATATTTTTTCTCTTCATATCTTAAAAGTCTAAATGACAAAGAAAACAATTCTAAGAAAATAAATGGAAAATCACACCAATAAAATACTGAGCTATTAGCATATTACCAAAATTTCACATTTATAATTAAAACAGCTTCTTAGGTTTAATAAATGCTATGGTTAACATGCTCCATAATTGAAAGATTAAATATTTATTCTGAACAATACAATATAATATCTATTCACTCAAGTAATTTTTGATAGGCACTTTGAAAAAGATCTGCAACATTTACATGGAGAGTCTAGTTAAATTTTAAATAGGTCTAACTGGTGTTACCACTAAAAAATAAATATAAATTATCACTGAACATTTAAACTTAGAAGGGCTTTATGAATCTTGATCTCATTTTAGGAGATGAAGAATTGTTACCCAATTAAGCAAAGTGAAGTCAGAACACAATTTTCTGAAATTTCATACTCATATGTTGCCTTCCTTTTTTTTCACAGGACACTGGCCAACTGTCTACTGCTGGAAAAACTTTTTCATAAGAACAGAATCCAAAATTACTGCCTACAATAGACTTATATGGTAGATCACAGTTTTACAAAGCAGAGAAAATTCTAGGTTCCATAAAGTCTTATATGTAGTGTTAAGGGGAAAAAAGCACTTTATTGGTATATTAAAGAAAAATACTTATATCATTAAGAAGGTAATATTTCTTTTCTAGGACAAAGAAAGCACAATGTCTTTGAACTTATTTATAGATCATTTATTAGGTATTATTCTTAAATCCTTTTCCTTTGAGCGCTTTAAGTTCCCTCTTTGTTTATAAACATCTTGAAAATTTTCCCCTTCATTAAAATGTCTATCCATATCTGTTGTCCTCCCCACCTTTTTTTCTTTTTTTTGGTACTGAATTTTTTGCCATTTTCTTAAAAATGTGTAGTAGTTATTTACACATTTTGAGCAGCTATCAAAATGTCACTTTGTATCTCTGATTTGGAATTATCTTTTCACTTTCTTGATGTCTTTATAAACAGAAGTTACTAATTTTAATATAATTTATCTACCTTTTCCTTTATGGTTTGTATTGTTTATGGCTTCTTAAGAAATCTTTCCTTAGTCCAAGGTAATAACAAAATGAGCTTATATGTTTTCCTAACATAAAGTTTTACCTTTTACAAGTCTTTTAATTAATACATAAGTCTTTAAATCCTTGACTTTTTGGTATAGTGTAAGAGACAGACTCCATTTCTTCCCCTGCCCCCACCCAATAAGGATATACAATTGTCACAGCACCATTATTGAACATGCCCACTCAATCCTCACTAACCTATAACGCCAAGTCTATGTTCACTTAAAATGAATATAATTGTCTGTTCTTGGGTTCTTTATTCTTTATTTGTGTATCCTTGTTTCTACAGCACACTTCTTAGTTATGATAGCTTTATAATAAGTTTTTATAGTTGTAGGTCAAGATTATCAGATTTTCTTTTTAAGGAGTGTTTTACATATTCTTGGCCCTTTGCTCTTCTATATAAATTTTGTTGAATTCTCAATTAAACTTTATAATTTTCTCATAAAGGTCATAATTACATCATTTTAAAAAATCGTATTTATTTGGGAGGCCGAGGCGGGTGGATCACGAGGTCAGGTGTTCAAGACCAGCCTGGCCAAAATGGAGAAACCCCATCTCTACTAAAAATACAAAAAAAAAAATTAGCCAGGTGTGGTAGTGGGCACCTGTAACCCCAGCTACTCGGGGGGCTGAGGTTGGAGAATCGCTTGAACCTGAGAGGCGGAGGTTGCAGTGAGCCAAGATCGTGCCACTGCATTCCAGTCTGGGCGACAGAGTGAGACTCTGTTTCAAAAAAAAAAAAAAGTATTTCTATGTATCTAATGTACCTATTTTTTGATACTATTACAAATGATACCTTTTGCTTTCCTAGGATTTCTCAGTTGTTGGTTAATTTCTCATATCCAACAACCTCCTTCTCACTTTTTTGGCATATCCAAGGTTGGTCTGGGGGAAGGAGCCAACAACCAGGGTTAATTTGCCTGTCTTATCAGAAAACACTCCCTGAGAAACTAAGGTTTTCTAAACTCTAGAATCATCAATAAATTCTGATAAGATATTTTAAGTCTTTCACTGTCAGAATGGCTTACCACCAGCCATACACTGCTGAAATCTTACTTTAGAAAAAAACTCATTATATTTTATCTTACTTTTACCTTGGTTTTGTCTTGGTTTCCTCCTTGTCCATCGCTTGATTTTCAGTTGTCAAATCAATGGGTATAAACGTCTCCATATGTTTTTCTGAACAAAACTATAAAGGAACTGGCTGTAACAAAATTCACATTATTATATTTAATATACAATACAATCTGACAGCTATGACAATTGGTATTCAAAATGGCATATATAGTTCCCAGCTTCTCAATAGGCTTAATATAATATCCTAACTGCCTTTGTTTCTTATATACAGTATAATTTCCAAACCCTGCACTAAGCTAGTTAGCCTTCTCAGGGCAATCTCTATATTGTCTAACTTCCTTTCTATGGCAATTTTTTTCCATCTTACATGCATTGGTTTATGTACATACAATTTTAGCTTACATTAAATAGCATGCTAAAGATAATGATAAGTTTTAAGATTATTTTCTTAGGGGAAATTATCAAAAAGAACTTAGGAAAGTCATCAGAAGTGGTAGCTGAAGCTGATGAACTAATTTCATCATTCACTAAGCACTAAAAGGCCACATCCATATACTACTAGCGTTCTTCAGACAGAATAGAATAGAACAAAAGGGAGTGGGTTATGAAATATAAAAAGGGGAGTTTCTTTCTGATGACTGAGGGAAATCTAACAAGATACAGAAAGTCTCCAAATAAAGTTGATGTGCTACATGGCCGTGTACTGTAACTGAAGAATTAAAGGCAAAAATTTAAGACTGGAATCAATGGAGAATAGAAAAAGTTTTAGCTGGCAAGTGAACATGCTTCAGATAAATCAACTAAGATAGACTGAAATAAGCCAGGGGTAAGAGTAGTTCTTACTAGAATAGAAATGCCAGCCGGGCGCCGTGGCTCACGCCTGTAATCCCAGCACTTTGGGAGGCCAAGGTAGGTGGATCACGAGGTCAGGAGATTGAGACCACGGTGAAACCCCATCTCTACTAAAAATACAAAAAATTAGCCGGGCATTGGTGGTGGGCGCCTGTAGTCCCAGCTACTCGGGAGGCGGAGGCAGGAGAATGGTGTGAACCCGGCAGGCGGAGCTTGCAGTGAGCCGAGATTGTGCCACTGCACTCCAGCCTGGGTAACAGAGCGAGATTCCATCTCAAAAAAAAAAAAAAAAAAAATCCAGAAATCTACACCGTAGGTATGAAGCTGACAACTATAACATCAATGTAGGACAGTCTACCTATTGACGAGACTCAGGGTGCAGAAAGAGTCCTAGTCATGACCCAAAGAATACCAAGAAAGGCCACAGAAGGATCATTCACTGCAGCCAATAACTGAAGGATACAACTTTGACCATAACTGGAGATAAGATGAAGAAACAGAGCCTAAGGGAAGTAGATGGCACTGGATTAAAAAAAAAAAAATCCCTAAATCAAATCCATTCTGGACTTGCAATAAAGCAAGAGTCAGTAAACTTTTTTTGAAAAAGAGCCAACGAGGCCGGGTGCAGTAGCTCATGTCTGTAATCCCAGCACTTTGGAAGACCAAGGTGGACGGATCACTTGATGCCAGGAGTTCGAGACCAGCTTAGGCAAGATGGCAAAACCCCGCCTCTACTAAAAACACAAAAATTAGCCAGGAGTGGTGGTGCATGCCTGTAATCCCAGCTACTTGAGAGACTGAGGCAGGCGAATCGCTAGAACCCAGGAGGCAGAGGTTGCAGTGAGCTGAGATCGTGCCACTGCACTCCAGCCTGGGCAACAGAGCGAGACTCCGTCTCAAAAAATAAAATAAAAAGAGCCAAAGAGTAAATATTTCAGACTTTGTGAGTCAAAAGGCAAAATTGAGGCTATTACATAGGTACCATATAACAAAAGAGAAAACAAATTGCCACAAATGTTTTATTGATGAAATTCAATAAGTGGTAATAATAATTAAGTTTTTTTTTTGTAATACAGTAGGCCTATGAGAAAAATAGTGTTCTTTTGGGGAAGATAACATCTCACTTAACTGGGATTCGAAGTTAGTGTTACCTATCACTAAAGTGGTTGTGAATTTTCATGTGTAAAAACCGTTCTTAGCTTGTAGACATACAAAAACAGGTGGCAGGTCAGATTTGGCCGATAGGCCATCATTTGCCAGCTCCTTCAAGAGAGTATATGCTAACCCCAACCTCAGCATTGACTTTGGAGTGACTTACATATTCATGCTCTCATCATTACCAACAAACATCTAATAAACAAGAAAGGTTGCTCAAACTCATTACTAATCAAACTGTAAAAAAAAATTAAATGAGCTACTTTTTTCATATCAGACAAGTAAAAAACATCAAGTTAACCTCACACTTCTCACAGCAACATTCAAATACCAGAACATTTCCTAAGGGAAATAAAAAGAATAGTTTAAGAATTTTATACAGAGTCAAGTTTTCATTTAAGCATGAAAATAACAAACATTTCAAAACATGCAAAATTCATGAAAAATATCACCCATAATACCTTCTTATAAAAGGCACATGAAAATAAATCCCACCAACACAGACATAAAAAAAGGACAACTTGTAAATAAAGAAAATAATAATAACAGCATTAAACTCATTTAAATACAGAACTAAGTCAAAACAACGAAGGGACTTATGAACACAGAACAAAATTTTATTTCTATACTTATATTGAGATAGTAAATAAAATCTAAATATGAGTATTGAAGTAATAGTGCAAGTACTAAAAAAAAATCAAGATGGGAGGAAAGGGAGGTAGATGGAATGTAGGTAGCATAAGTGATTTGCTTTCCTCATATTTCTGATACAGAGGTCAACAGACACTGGTTAAGGCTGATAAAATAACAGAAGCGTAAATATATTATTAAAAAGTATAAAATTATCCATAAGAAGAACAAAAATTATAACATAAACAATGGAAATCTGGGAATAGGAGATATCAGATAAAAGGTAAATTCATGAATTATATTCTAATATCTTCATTTTGCAATGGAGAGTCAATAGATGCTATCTAAAATGCACAGCTCACAAACTACAGGTTGAAATATAATGTATTAAGTCTTGAAGAAATATAATAATGCATGAACCTTCCAAAGTATCAGAGGCAAAACAAATTATGTGTTTATACAAGAGAGGGATTAAAAACATGAGAAAAAGTTTAAAATAAAGAATAGTGTGGTTGACTTTAATAGGTTGCCCATACAATATTCATTTCCTCCTTCACTTTCCCAAACAGTAATCTTATTTTTATTCAGGTAGATCTGAAAAAATAAAAGATGGGTTAACTATTACAAAGAATAAAGTAATAAATCAGACAAAACAAATCAAGAGTCTGGAAGAAGAGAGAAATGGGGACCATAATGACTGAGAATAATTTTCCAGACATAAATCTTCAGTTTCATAAAGTCCAACAAATTCTAAGCAGAATGCACATATGTTCATATATATACATACATATGAGCAGCCACATGTGGATACACACACACACGCACACACACGCACACACACCCAACATAGTGAAACTGCAGAATGCCAAAGACAAGGAAGAGATCCTAATGGTACTACAGATAGATTACTTAAGCTGGAAAACCATTGGACTAAGAATGGGCTTCTTGACAGTAAAATCTAAACCAAGAAAATGATACAATATTTTCAATGTGCTAAGGAAAAATAACCATCAACTTGGAATTCTATATCTGGTAAAAATATGTGTTTTTTTTAACCAGATAAAGACATTGCTAGGCAAATAAAATCAATAAACACAAGTAAAAATTACCCTAAAGGACTTCAAAAAAGAAGTACTATGATCCCAAGTGAAAGGTCTCAGATGAAAGAAAAAATTATGAGCAAAAAAAGTAATATGTGAGTAAAGCTAAACAAACACTGCATAAAACAATAATTATTTCTTATGGGATTAAAAGTGAGATGGAACTAAATTACCCAACAATAACAGCATAGAGGTCAGGAGGGGGAATGACCAGAACTAAAGTGTTTTAAGATACTTGCATTTTCTAGGGGAAGAAAAACAGATGGATTAAACTTATGCTTTGATAAGTATGCATCTTAAAATTTTTATGGTAATGACTAAAGTATATATAGAATGCATAACTTCAAGCTAACAGTTGGGAGTGGGGGTGAAATAAAAATAAATATATAAGCAACCCATCTAACAGGAGACAGAAAGATAAATAGAAGAGTCAGAACAAAAGAGAAAGTACAAAATAAAGTGGCAGAAATAAATAGAAACATATTACTAATTATAATCAATATAAATGAACTAAATTATCTAAAAGGACAATGATAGCAAAATTGGGAAGAAATTTCAGTTATACCCTATTCAAAAGACAAATTTCCGAAACATAAAGATACAACAAGGATGCAAGTACAGGAAAGAGATATACCAGGCAACTATTAAAGAAAATAAAAATATTATAGCTATATTCATATCAGAAAAAAGGTACTCAAGCAGAAAGAGTCACTAGATAGAAAGATAATCACTACATAGTGACTAAATTTTCATTTTGCCAGGAAAATAAAACAGAAGAGTTTGGAATTTGGACTTAACAACATAGTTTCTAAATATAGAATGCAAATGTGTAAACATATAATATATATTGCAAAAACTGAAAGAAACATAGGGAGAAAAAATAAATCTAGTATGATAATGAGGCATTTTAACAAACTTATTTCAGTTAATCAGGCCAACCTTTTCCTACCAAAACTAGCAAACAAACAAACGAAAACATTAAGGATACAGATTTTAACAGCCCAATTTAAAAGTTTGATTTAACATATATATTATATAAAACTCAAGAAGTGCAGAATACATATAATTTTAAGCACATATGGCATAGTTTGAAAATCAACCACCTACTGGATCATAATGTAAGTCAACAAATTTGAAATGATTTATCATCATATAGCCCAAATTCTATGACCACAATACAATTAGAGTAGAAATAGATGAATCAGGAAACCCCATAAATTTGGAAATAAAGAAATACCTGTCTAAATAACTCATATTTCAAAAAAAGAAATGATAGAAAATTTAAAATATTAAGAAATAAATGTTAAGATATTAAAATTAAAACTTGTGAGATGCAGCTAAAGAGGTACTCATACATAAATATACAGCCATAAAATGCTTATACTAGAAAACAAGAAATATTATCTAAATTAAGTATCCAAATTAAGAAGTTAGAAAAAGTAAAACTTTATAAATCCAAAGTAGAATAATACTAAAGATTAAAGCAGAAATGTTTAAAAATAGAAAATAAACCTCAATCAAGAGGATCAAAAGAGCAAAATATTACTGAGTAGAAAAAACAAAGACATCAATTCTTTACAGTCAAAATAACTCCAATCAGAATCTCAACAGTTTTTTTGTTTGTTTGACAGACTTTGTCAAGGTGATTAAAAATTTATATAGAAGAATAAAAGGTCAGGAATAGCCAAGACATTTCTGAGAAAAAAATAACATGAAGGAGAGTCTAATAGTAGAATTAATACTAAAGCTTTAATAACTGAGGCAGCATAGTAATGGAACATAGAAATTTACAGATAACATTATGGAAATCACAGAAACAGTACCAAATGTAGATGAGGCTGGGCGCGGTGGTTCACGCCTGTAATCCCAGCACTTTCGGAGGCCAAGGTGAGCAGATCACCTGAGGTCAGGAGTTCCAGACCAGCCTGACTAACATGGTAAAACCCCGTCTCTACTCAAAATACAAAAATTAGCCAAGCGTGGTGGTGCATGCCTGTAATCCCAGCTACTCAGGAGGCTGAGGCAGGAGAATCACTGGAACCTGGGAGGCAGAGTTTGCAGTGAGCCGAGATCAGGCCACTGCACTCCAGCCTGGGCAACAGAGCAAGACTCTGTCTCAAAAAAAAAAAAAAAAGTAGATGAAACGTTGATATACAACAAGTAACATATCAAATCAGTTGGAAAAATAATCCAGCTAGGAAAAAAAACAAAAGCCATAAGGGGAAAAAAATGAAATTAGATTCATTTCCTGACTCACACCAAATATACAAACAAAACAAGGACAAAGAAAGTTTTCCAAAGTGACTGAAATGTGAGAAGTAAAACTTGAAAACTGAACAATTTTCTGATCTAGAGATAGTGAATAACTTAAAAACAAGAATATAATATGAAATTCCAAAACTACATTGTATTAAAATTAGGAATTTAGGATAGGTGGAGCCAAGATGGCCGAATAGGAACATCTCCAGTCTACAGCTCCCAGCATGAGCAATGCAGAAGACAGGTGATTTCTGCATTTCCAACTGAGGTACCGGGTTCATCTCACTGGGGAGTGTCAGCAACTGGGTGCAGGACAGTGGGTGCAGCGCACCGAGCGTGAGCCGAAGCAAGGGAAGCTCAAGGGGTCAGGGAATTCCCTTTCCTAGTCAAAGAAAGGGGTGAGAGACAGCACCTGGAAAATCGGGTCACTCCCACCCTAATACTGTGCTTTTCCAACAGTCTTAGCAAATGGCACACCAGGAGACTATATCCCATGTCTGGCTCAGAGGGTCCTACACCCACAGAGCCTCTCTCATTGCTGGCACAGCAGTCTGAGATCAAAGGGCAAGGCCGCAGTTAGACTGGGGGAGGGGCGCCCATAATTGCCAAAGCTTAGGTAAACAAAGCAGTCAGGAAGCTCCCACTGGGTGGAGCCCACCACAGCTCAAGGAGGCCTGCCTGCCTGCCTCTGTAGACTCCACCTCTGGGGGCAGGGCATAGCCAAACAAAAGGCAGCAGAAACCTCTGCAGACTTAAATGTCCCTGTCTGACAGCTTTGAAGAGAGTAGTGGTTCTCCCAGCATGCAGCTGGAGATTTGAGAACGGACAGACTGCCTCCTCAAGCAGTTCCCTGACCCCTGAGTAGCCTAACTGGGAGGCAGCCCCAGTAGGGGCAGACTGACACCTCACACGGCCGGGTACTCCTCTGAGACAAAACTTCCAGAGGAACGATCAGGCAGCAACATTTGCTGTTCAACAATATCTGCTGTTCTGTGGCCTCTGCTGCTGATACCCAGGCAAACAGGGTCTGGAGTGGACCTCCAGCAAACTCCAACAGACCTGCACCTGAGGGTCCTGACTGTTGGAAGGAAAACTAACAAACAGAAAGGACATCCACACCAAAACCCCATCTGTACGTCACCATCATCAAAGACCAAAGGTAGATAAAACCACAAAGATGGGGAAAAAACAGAGCAGAAAAACTGGAAACTCTAGAAATCAGAGTGCCTTGCCTCCTCCAAAGGAACACAGCTCCTCACCAGCAATGGAACAAAGCTGGACGGAGAATGACTTTGACAAGTTGAGAGAAGGCTTCAGATGATCAAACTACTCTGAGCTAAAAGAGCAAGTTCGAACCCATGGCAAAGAAGTTAAAAACCTTGAAAAAAAATAAGATGAATGGCTAACTAGAATAACCAATGCAGAAAGTCCTTAAAGGAGCTGATGGAGCTGAAAACCAAGGCACGATAACTACGTGACGAATGCACAAGCCTCAGTAGCCGATTCGATCAACTGGAAGGAAGAGTATCCATGATGGAAGATCAAATGAATGAAATGAAGCGAGAAGAGAAGTTCAGAGAAAAAAAAATAAAAAGAAAAAGAAACAAACAAAGATTCCAAGAAATATGGGAGTCTGTGAAAAGACCAAATCTACATCTGATTGGTGTACCTGAAAATGACGGGGAGAATGGAACCAAGTTGGAAAACACTCTGCAGGATATTATACAGGAGAACTTCCCCAGTCTAGCAAGGCAGGCCAACATTCAAATTCAGGAAATACAGAGAACGCCACAAAGATATTCCTCGAGAAGAGCAACTCCAAGACACATAACTGTCAGATTCACCAAAGTTGAAATGAAGGAAAAAATGTTAAGGGCAGCCAGAGAGAAAGGTCGGGTTACC
Source organism: Pan troglodytes (assembly GCF_028858775.2). Classification (NCBI taxonomy): domain Eukaryota; kingdom Metazoa; phylum Chordata; class Mammalia; order Primates; family Hominidae; genus Pan; species Pan troglodytes. The sequence continues at coordinate 24,337,184 of NC_072398.2, forward strand.
CACAAAGGGAAGCCCATCACACTAACAGCTGATCTCTCAGCAGAAACTCTACAAGCCAAAAGAGAGTGGGGGTCAATATTTAACATTCTTAAAGAAAAGAATTTTCAACCCAGAATTTCATATCCAGCCAAACTAAGCCTCAAAAGTGAAGGACAAATAAAATCCTTTACAGACAAGCAACTGCTGAGAGATTTTGTCACCACCAGGCCTGCCCTAAAAGAGCTCCTGAAGGTAGCACTAAACATGGAAAGGAACAACTGGTACCAGCCACTGCAAAAACATGCCAAATTGTAAAGACCATTGAGGCTAGGAAGAAACTTCATCAACTAAAGAGCAAAATAACCAGCTAACATCATATTGACAGGATCAAATTCACACATAATGATATTAACCTGAAATGTGAATGGGCTAAATGCTCCAATTAAAAGACACAGACTGGCAAGCTGGATAAAGAGTCAAGACCCATCAGTGTGCTGTATTCAGGAAACCCATCTCACGTGCAGAGACACATATAGGCTCAAAATAAAAGGATGGAGGAAGATCTACCAAGCAAATGGAAAACAAAAAAAGGGGTTGCAATCCTAGTCTCAGATAAAACAGACTTTAAACCAACAAAGATCAAAAGAGACAAAGAAGGCCATTACATAAAGGTAAAGGGATCAATTCAACAAGAAGAGCTAACTATCCTAAATATATATGCAGCCAATACAGGAGCATCCAGATTCATAAAGCAAGTCCTTAGAGACCTACAAAGAGACTTACACTCCCACACAATAATAATGGGAGACTTTAATACCCCACTGTCAACATTAGACAGATCAACAAGACAGAAAGTTAACAAGGATATCCAGGAATTGAACTCAGCTCTGCACCAAGTGGACCTAATAGACATCTACAGAACTCTCCACCCCAAATCAACAGAATATACATTCTTCTCAGCACCACACCGCACTTATTCAAAAAATGACCACATAGTTGGAAGTAAAGCTCTCCTCAGCAAATGTAAAAGAACAGAAATTATAACAAACCGTCTCTCAGACCACAGTGCAATCAAACTAGAACTCAGAATTAAGAAACTCACTCAAAACCGCTCAACTACATGGAAACTGAACAACCTGCTCCTGAATGACTACTGGGTACATAACGAAATGAAGGCAGAAATAAAGATGTTCTTTGAAACCAACGAGAACAAAGACATAACATACCAGAATCTCTGGGACACACTCAAAGCAGTGTGTAGAGGGAAATTTACAGCACTAAATGCCCACAAGAGAAAGCAGGAAGGATCTAAAATTGACGCCCTAACATCACAATTAAAAGAACTAGAGAAGCAAGAGCAAACACATTGAAAAGCTAGCAGAAGGCAAGAAATAACTAAGATCAGAGCAGAACTGAAGGAAATAGAGACACAAAAAACCCTTCAAAAAATCAATAAATCCAGGAGCTGGTTTTTTGAAAAGATCAACAAAATTGATAGACCGCTAGCAAGACTAATAAAGAAGAAAAGAGAGAGGAATCAAATAGACACAATAAAAAACGAGAAAGGGAATATCACCACCGATCCCACAGAAATACAAACTACCATCAGAGAATACTATCAACACCTCTACGCAAATAAACTAGAAGAAATGGATAAATTCCTTGACACATACACCCTCCCAAGACTAAACCAGGAAGAAGTTGAATCTCTGAATAGGCCAATAACACATTCTGAAATTGAGGCAATAATTAATAGCTTACCAACCAAAAAAATTCCAGGACCACATGAATTCACAGCCGAATTCTACCAGAAGTACAAGGAAGAGCTGGTACCATTCCTTCTGAAACTATTCCAATCAATTGAAAAAGAGGGAATCCTCCCTAACTCATTTTATGAGGCCAGCATCATCCTGATACCAAAGCCTGGCAGAGACACAACAAAAAAAGAGAATTTCAGACCAATATCCCCGATGAACATCGATGCAAAAATCCTCAATGAAATACTGGCAAACCGAATCCAGCAGCACATCAAAAAGCTCATCCACCATGGTCAAGTGGGCTTCATCCCTGGGATGCAAGGCTGGTTCAACATACACAAATCAATAAATGTAATCCAGCATATAAACAGAACCAAAGACAAAAACCACATGATTATCTCAATAGATGTGGAAAAGGCCTTTGACAAAATTCAACAACCCTTCATGCTAAAAACTCTGAATAAATTAGGTATCGATGGGACATATCTCAAAATAATAAGAGCTATCTATGACAAACCCACAGCCAATATCATACTGAATGGGCAAAAACTGGAAGCATTCCCTTAGAAAACTGGCACAAGACAGGGATGCCCTCTCTCACCACTCCTATTCAACATAGTGTTGGAAGTTCTGGCCAGGGCAATCAGGCAGGAGAAGGAAATAAAGGGTATTCAATAAGGAAAAGTGGAAGTCAAATTGTCCCTGTTTACAGATGACACAATTGTATGTCTAGAAAACCCCATCGTCTCAGCCCAAAATCTCCTTAAGCTGATAGGCAACTTCAGCAAAGTCCCAGGATACAAAATCAATGCACAAAAATCACCAGCATTCTTATACACCAATAACGGACAGAGAGCCAAATCATGAGTGAACTCCCATTCACAATTGCTTCAAAGAGAATAAAATACCTAGGAATCCAACTTACAAGGGATGTGAAGGACCTCTTCAAGGAGAACTACAAACCACTGCTCAATGAAATAAAAGAGGATACAAACAAATGGAAGAACATTCCATGCTCATGGGTAGAAAGAATCAATATTGTGAAAATGGCCATACTGCCCAAGGTAATTTATAGATTCAATGCCATCCCCATCAAGCTACCAATGACTTTCTTCACAGAATTGGAAAAAACTACTTTAAAGTTCACATGGAACCAAAAAAGAGCCCGCATTGTTAAGTCAATGCTAAGCCAAAGAACAAAGCTGGAGGCATCACGCTACCTGACTTCAAACTATACTACAAGGCTACAGTAACCAAAACAGCATGCTACTGGTACCAAAACAGAGATATAGACCAATGGAACAGAACAGAGCCCTCAGCAATAATGCCACATATCTACAACCATCTGATCTTTGACAAACCTGACAAAAACAAGAAATGGGGAAAGGATTCCCTATTTAATAAATGGTGCTGGGAAAACTGGCTAGCCATATGTAGAAAGCTGAAACTGGATCCCTTCCTTACACCTGGTATAAAAATTAATTCAAGATGGATTAAAGACTTAAATGTTAGACCTAAAACCATAAAAACCCTAGAAGAAAACCTAGGCAATACCATTCAGGACATAGGGCTTCATGTCTAAAACACCAAAAGTGATGGCAACAAAAGCCAAAATTGACAAATGGGATCTAGTTAAACTAAAGAGCTTCTGCACAGCAAAAGAAACTACCATCAGAGTCAACAGGCAACCTACAGAATGAGAGAAAATTTTTGCAATCTACTCATCTGACAAAGGGCTAATATCCAGAATCTACAATGAAGTCAAACAAATTTACAAGAAAAAAACAACCCACCCCATCAAAAAGTGGGCAAAGGATATGAACAGACACTTCTCAAAAGAAGACATTTATGCAGCCAAAAGACACATGAAAAAATGCTCATCATCACTGGCCCTCAGAGAAATGCAAATCAAAACCACAAGGAGATACCATCTCACACCAGTTAGAATGGCAATCATTAAGAAGTCAGGAAACAACAGGTGCTGGAGAGGATGTGGAGAAATAGAAACACTTTTACACTGTTGGTGGGACTGTAAACTAGTTCAACCATTGTGGAAGTCAGTGTGGCGATTCCTCAGGGATCTAGAACTAGAAATACCATTTGACCCAGCCATCCCATTACTGGGTATATACCCAAAGGATTATAAAACATGCTGCTATAAAGACACATGCACAGGTACGTTAATTGTGGCACTATTCACAATAGCAAAGACTTGGAACCAACCCAAATGTCCAACAATGATAGACTGGATTAAGGAAATGTGGCACATATACACCATGGAATACTATGCAGCCATAAAAAAGGATGAGTTCATGTCCTTTGTAGGGACATAGATGAAGGTGGAAACCATCATTCTCAGCAAACTATCGCAAGGACAAAAAACTAAACACCACATGTTCTCACTCATAGGTGAGAATTGAACAATGAGAACACATGGACACAGGAAGGGGAACATCACACACCGGGGCCTGTTGTGGGGTGGGGGGAAGGGGGAGGGATAGCATTAGGAGATATACCTAGTGTTAAATGACGAGTTAATGGGTGCAGCACACCAACATGGCACATGCATACATATGTAACTAACCTGCACGTTGTGCACATGTACCCTAAAACTTAAAGTATAATAAAAATAAAATAAAATAAAATAAAATTAGGAATTTATTAAACCTCACTCTAAAGAAAATAAAAAGACAAGCTGCATACTGTGAGATATTTACAAAAGATATGTAATACACAGTATCCAAAGATAACCACCATTAATTGATTGATATACATGGATGCTACTCCACTCATCAAAAAGTGGGGTCTATTTCTCCTCTTTTTAAATCTGGGCTGGTCTTAGTGAACTCCTTTGACCAACAGAATACTGTGAAAATAATATTAGCCAGTTCCAGGCCCAGCCCTTAAAGAGACCTGCCAGGTTTCACTTTCCCTTTTAAAGCTAAGCACTATGTGGGAAATCTGACTACCCTGAGATGACCATGACCACCCAAATCAGCCACATGGAATAGTATGTGGGAAAGCACTAAAGCACCACACATGTAAGTGAAGCTTTCTTCACTTCAGCCCAGCTCAGCCATCAAATGAATGCAGCCAGCTGAATGAGTGACCCAATGCCACATAGAGCAGCAAAACTACTCAGCTCAGTCTAGAATCAAGAGAGAGTAAATTGTTGTTGATTGAAGCTACTAGAGTTTAAGGTGGTTTGTCACACAGCAATAGATAAGTGAAATAACATTTAACATATATGTGACAAATGATTCATCCACCTCCATGATTCAGTCACCTCCCACCAGGACCCTCCTCCAACACTAGGAATTACAATTCAGCAAGAGATGTAGGTGGGGACACTGAGCCAAACCATATCAAAGAGGTTCACAGATAAAAATTATTGTTCAATATTCTAAGTCTTCTCTTATATAGTGGGTTTGCAGATGTTTATTATTTGAACATGTTTTTTTATTAGTTTTTTTTTTTTTTTTGAGATGGAGTCTCACTCTGTTGCCCAGGCTGGAGGGCAGTGGCACAATCTTGGCTCACTGCAAGCTCCACCTCCTGTGTTCACGCCATTCTCCTGCCTCAGCCTCCCGAGTAGCTGGGACAACAGGCGTCCACCACCACACCCAGCTAATTTTTCGTGTTTTTTTAAATTTATTTTTAGTAGAAACAGGGTTTCACCATGTTAGCCAGGATGGTCTCAATCTCCTGACCTCGTGATCCACCCGCCTGGGCGTCCCAAAGTGCTGGGATTACAGGCATGAGCCACCACACCCAGCCGTTTTTTGATTAGTTTTAAAAGGGCCATGCCAAGATCAATGATGACTGGGTATAGGGGAAAAGGATTAGAGTACAATCCAGTGCATCTGAGGGTTCTACTTACTCTGTCAAAATAAAAAGACTAAAAGTGTATTGTTTAACTGGTTTATTAGACAACAGAAGCCAGAAGACAATAAATTAATATCCTCAAAATGCTGAGAAGAAAATAACTGTCAGTCAAGTATTATATTTTTAAAATTGTTATTTCTCTTTTTTAATGAGGTAAAATATACATATATAATTTGCCATCTTTCACATTTTTACATGTATAGTTCAGTGGTAATAAATATATTTATTCTTTTTCCATTCATCCCCCTCCCCTTACCAGCCTCTGGTAACTACCATTCTACTCTATTTGCACGAGAGCCACTTTTTTTGCTCCCACATATGAGTGAGAACATGTGATATCTGTCTTTCTGTGCTTGGCTTATTTCACTTAGCATAATAGCCTCTAGTTCCATTCACATTGCCGTAAATGACAGGGTTCTTTTTTACAGCTGAATAGTATTCCATTTTGTATATATACCACATTTTCTTTATTTATCCATTGATGGGAACTTAGGTTGATTCCATATTTTGGCTACTATGAATAGTGCTGCAATAACATGCAAGTACAGATATCTCTTTGATATACTAATTTCCTGTCTTTTGGATATATAATCAGTAGTGGAATTGCTGGATCACATAGCAGGTCTATTTTTAGTTTTTTGAGGAACTTCCATATTGTTCTCCATAGTAGTTGTACTAACTTACATTCCCACCAACAGTGTATGAGGATTCTCCTTACTCCACATTCTCACTAGCATCTGTTATTGCCTGTCTTTTTGATACAAGTCATTTTAACTGAAGTGAGATGATGTTGCACTATGGTTTTGATTTGCATTTATTTGATTATTAGCAATGTCAAACACGTTTTCATATGCCTTTTGGCCATTTGTATGACTTCTTTTGAGAAATGTCTGTTCATATCTTTTGTCTATTTTTAATCCTTTTGTTTTTTCACTATTGAGTTATTTGAGCTCCTTATATATTCTGGTTATTAATCCCTTGTCATATGGTTAGGTTGCAAATACGTTCTCCCTTTCTGTAGATTGTCTATTCACTCTGTTGATTGTTTCTTTTGCTGTGTGGAAGCTTATGGCTTGATGTAATCCAATAATCTCTTTTTGCTTTGGTTGTCAGTGCTTTTGAAGTCTTACACAAAATAAATCTTTGCCAAATACCTGGATCATTTTCCCAACATTTTCTTTTAGTAGTTTCATAGTTTCAGTTCTTAGATTTAGGTCTTTAATCCATTTTGATTTCATTTTTGTGTATGGTGAGAGATAGGGGTCCAGTTTTATTATTCTGCATAGAGTTATCCAGCTTTCCTAACACCATGTATTGAAAAGACCTGCCTTTCCCCACTGAATGTTCTTGGTGACTTTGTCAAAGATCAGTTGGTTGTAAATGTGTGAATTTATACCAGGGTTCTCTCTTCTGTTCCATTGGTCTATGGATCTGTTTTTATGCCAGTATCATACTGTTTTGGTTACTATAGTTTGGGAGTACATTTTAAAGTCTGGTAGTGTGATGTCTCTAGCTTTGTTCTTTTTGCTCAGGAGGGCTTTGGCTATTCAGAATCTTTTGTGGTTCCATACAAATTTTAGAATTGTTTTTTCTATTTCTGTGCAGGATGTCATTGGTATTTAGCTAGGGACTGCACTGAATATGTAAATTGCTTTGGGTAGTATTGTCATTTTAATAATATTAATTCTTCTGATCCATGAGCATGGAATATATTTCATTGTGTCCTCTTCAATTACTTTCATCAAATTTTCATAGTTTTCTTGTATAGAACTTTCATTTCTTTGATTAGATTGATTTCTAGGTATTTTATATTTATGTAGCTACTGTAAATGAGATTCCTTTCTTGATTTCTTTTTCAGATTGTTTGCTTTTGGTGTATATAAATGCTACTGATTTTCGTATGTTGATTTTGTAACTTGCAACTTTACTGAATTCATTTATCAGTTCTATCAGTTTTTTTGGTAGCGCCCTTATATTTTTCTAGATATAAGATCATGACATTTGCAAACAAGGTTAATCTGATTTCTTCCTTTCCAATTTGGATGGCCTTTCTTTCTCTTGCTTAGTTGCTCTGGCCAAGACTTCCAGAAGTATGTTAAATAAAAGTGGCAAAAGTGGGTATATTTGTCTTGTTCTACTTCTTAGTGGAAAAGCCTTCAATTTTTCCCTGATGTCGGCTGTAGGTCTGTCATATATGGCCTTTATTATTTTGTGGTATGTTCCTTCTATACTCACTTTGATGAGGATGTTTATCATAAAAGGATGTTTAATTTTATAAAATGCTTTTTGATAACTAATCAAATAATCATATGATTTTTGTTCCTGGTTCAGTTAATGTGATGTATCACATTTACTGATTTGTGTATGTTGAACCATCTTTACATCCCTGGGAAGAATCTCAATTGATCATGGAGAATAATTTTTTTAATGTGTTGTTGAATTCATTTTGCTAGAATTTTGTTGAGAATTTCTGCATCTATCTTCATCAGTGATACTTGCGTATAGTTTTCCTTTTTGTGTGTTCTTCTCTGGTTTGGGCTTCAAGTTAATGCCAGCCTTGTAGGATGAGGTTGGAAGTACTCCCTCCTCTTCACTTTTCTTGAAGGATTTGAGTAGGATTAGTATTAGTTATTCTTTAAATGTATGGTAGAATTCAGCAGTGAAGGCATCAGGTCCCAGGCTTTTCTCTGATGGAAGACTTTTTATTACAGCTTTGAACTTGTTACTACCTATTGGTTCGTTGATGTTCTCTGTTTCTTCATGGTTCAATCTTAATAGGTTGTATATGTCCAGGGATTTATCCGTTTCTTCTAGGTTTTCCTAGTTTTTTGGCACACAGTTATTCATAATAATCTCTAATAATTCTTTTATATTTCTTTGGTATCAGTTGTAGTGTCTCCTTTTTATTTCTGATTTTGTTTATTTAGGTCTTCTCTCTCCTTTTCTGGTTTGTCTTGCTGGTGGTTGTGGTTTATCAGCTATCAATTTTGTTTCTTTTCAAATGATCAGTTTTTCATTTCATTGATCCTCTTTATGTTTTTTAGTCACTATTTCATTTAGATCTGATCTTTATTATTTCTTTTCTTCTACTAATTTGGGGTTTGGTTTGTTCTTGCTTTTCTAGTTCCTCGAGGTACATCATTAGATTGTTAATTAGTAATCTTTCTACTTTTTTTCATGTAGGTATTCATTGCTATAAAATTCCCCATTAGCACTTACTTTGATATATTCCACAGGTTTGGGTACGTTATGTTTCCATTTTCATTTGTTTCAAAAATTTTTCTTGTTTCTGTCTTAATTTCTTCATTGACTCACTGGTCATTCAGGGGCATGTTGAATGAAATACATTCATTTACATGTATTTTTATGGTTTCCAGAGTTGTTCTTATTACTTTCTAGTTTTATTCCAATGTGGCCAAAAAAGATACTTGATTTTGATTTTTAAAAATGTGTTGAGACTTGTTTTGTGGCCTAATATCTAGTCTGTCCTAGAGAACATTCCATGTGCTAATGAGAATATATATTCTGCAATTGTTGGACAGACCGTTCTGCAAATGTTTGTTAAGTTCATTTGGTCTCAAGTCCAGTTCTAATCTAATGTTTCTTTTTTGATTTTCTGTCTAGATAATCTGTCTAATACTGAGAGTGGGGTATTGAAGTCCCCTACTATTATTGTATGGCAGTCTTTATAGCTAGTAACATTTGCTTTATTAATATGGGTGCTCCAGTGTTGGTTGCATATATTTAGAACTGTTGTATCTTCCTGCGGGATTAATTCCTTTATCATTATATAACGACCTTGTCTTTTTTACTATTCTTGACTTAAAGTCTGTTTTATCTAAGTATGGCTACTCCTACTCCCTTTTGGCTTCCATTTGCATGGAATATCTTTTTCTATCCCTTTACTTTCAATCTATATGTGTCGTTACTGATAAGGTGAGTTTCTTGTAAGCAGCATATAGCTGAATCTTTTTAAAATCCATTCAGCTATTCTATATCTTTTAAGTGAATAATCCATTTATGTTGAAGGTTATTACTGACATGTGAGGCTTTCTTCCTGTCATATTGTGAATTGTTTTTTGGTTGTTTTATATATTCTTTGTTCCTTTATTTTTCTCTTTTTGTTGTTGTGGTTTGGTGAATTTCTGCAGTGGTATCATTTGAGTGCTTTCCCTTCCTCCTTTGTGTGATTGCTTTACCACTGAGTTTTATACTTTCATGTGTATTCATGATGATAAATGTCATCCTTTTACTTTCAGGTTTAAGACTCCCTTGAGCACTTCTTAGGGGACCAATTTTGTGATCCTGAATTCCTTCAGCATTTGTCTAGGAATGACTTCATTTCTCCTTCACTTCACTTTAGCTGATAATATATTCTCGGTTGGCATTTTTTTCTTTTGGCATTTTGAATATATCATTCATTCTTTTCTAGCCTGTAAGGTTTCTGCAGAGAAATCTATAGTAGTCTAATGGGGTTTCCTTTATAGGTGACAAGGATCTTTTCTCTTGGTGTTTTTAAGATTCTATCTTTGACTTTAGACAGTCTGATCATAATGTGCCGTGGGGATCTTTTCACATTGTTTCTGCCTGAGGATCACTGAGCCTCTAGTGTCTGAATGTCTAAATCTCTTGCTAGACTTGGGAAGTTTTTATCTAGTATTTTGTAAAACAGGTTTTCTAATCCTTTCTCTCTTTGCTCTTGGGGATATCAATAATTCATAACTTTTGTCACTTTTTATTGTCCCAAATGTCATGAAGACTTTGCTCATTCTTTTTTATACTTTTTTCTTTATTTTTTCTGACTGAATTATTTCAAAACACTTATCTTTAAGTTCTGAGATTCTTTTTTCTACCTGATTTAGTCAATTGTTGAAGCTTTCAAATGTATTTTGTATTTCCTTCAATAAATTCTTCAGTTCCAGAATTTTTATTTGGTTCTTTTCAAAAGAATCTTACCTCTTTAAGAAATTACTCATTCATGTCCTAAATTATTCTTCTGATTTATTTGTATTTTTTAACAATCCTCTTGTATGTCACTGAGATTCTTTAAAATCAGTATTTTGAGTTCTATATCTGAGATTTTGAAAATTCTTTTTATTAAGATCTACTGATGGAGGTTTACTGTGTTCCTTCGGAGGTGTCATATTTCCTTGCTTTTTCATGTTTTTTATGTTTTTATGCTGATATCTGTGCATCTGGTGTAACAGTCACTTCTTCCTATTTTTGATACTTTCATAGGGAAGGACTTTTCCCTGAAGATGTATCTATGGTACTGGCTGTTACGGTACTTTGGCTTTGAGTCTGCGTGTGTGTATTAGTGTAGTCTCCGCATTTCTTTGGCTGTAAACAACGTTAGTGATATCTGTAATACACAAGAACACAACAACAACAAAAAAGAAGACAACAGGTCAATATCCCTCATGAACATAGATGCAAAACTCCTCAGCAAAATACTAGGAAACCAAATCCAACAGCACATCAAAAAAATAATACACCATGATCAAGTGGGATTTATACCAGGAGTGCAAGGATGGTTCAATATATGCAAATCAATAAGCATGATACATCACATAGAATGAAGGACAAAAGCCATTTGATAATCTCAATAAATGCAGAACAAGCATTGGACAAAATTCATCATTGCTTCATGATAAAAACTCTCAACAAACCAGGCATAAAAGGAACATACCTCAAAGTAACAAAGGCCACATAGGATAGACCCACAGCTAACATCATACTGAATGGATTAAAGTTGAAAGCCTTTCCTGTAACAACTGAAACAAGATAAGGATGTCCCCTTTCACCACTCTCATTCAGCCTCATACTGGAAGTCCTAGCCAGAACATTCAGGCCAGAGCAAGAAATAAAAGGCATTGAAATTGGAAAAAAAGAAAATCAAATGGTCCCTCTCTGTTGATCATATGAATTTATATCTAGAAATACCTAAAAACTCCACCAAACAATTCTTAGATTTTATAGATGAATTCAGTAAAGCTGCAGGATACAAAATCAATGTACAAAAATCAGTAGCATTTCTATACACTAATAATGACCTAGCCAAGAAATAAATCAAGCAGGCAATCTAATTTACAATAGCCACAAAAGAAAAATACCTAAAAATAAATTTAACCAAGGAGGTAAAAGATCTCTACATAGAAAACTATAAAACACTAATGAAAGAAATTGAATACAACACAAACTAAAAAAAGCATCCCATGCTCATGGATAGGAAGAATTAATATCATTTAAATGACCGTATTGCCAAAAGCAATTTACAGATTCAATGCAATTCCTATCAAAATACCAATATCATTCTTCATAGAATTAGAAAAAAAATCCCCCAAATTCATATGGAATAAAAAAAGAGCCTGAACAGCCAAAGAAATCCTGAACAAAAAGAACAAAGTTGGAGGCATCACAATACCTGACTTCAAAATATACTACAAAGCTATAATAACCCAAACTGCATGGCAGTGGTATAAAAACAGACACACAGACCAATTGTACCAAATAAAGAACCAAGAATTAAAGTCACATATTTATAGCCAACTGACTTACAACAAAACTGACAAGAACCTACATTGGAGAAAGCATACCCTTTTCAATAAATGATGCCTGGAAAACTGGACAGCCACATGCAGAAGAATGAAACTGGACCACTATCTCTCACCATATACAAAAATCATCTCAAAATGGATTAAAGACTTAGATGTAACATCCAAAACTAGGGAAAACTCTCCTGGACATTAGGCTAGGCAAATAATTTCTGACTAAGACCTCAAAAGCACAGGCAATAAAAATAAAAATAGACAAATCGGACTTAAACTAGAAAGTTTCTGCACAGCAAAACAAATAATCAACAGAGTGAAAAAACAGCCTGTTCAATAGGAGAAAAAATGACAGGGAACCAAGATCCATAATATACAAGGAACTGAAACAACTCAACAGGAAAAGCACAAACAATCCCATTAAAAAGTATGCAAAGGACATGCATAGACATTTCTTAAAAGAAGACATGTAACCAGCCAATAGGTATTTGAAAAAAATGCTCACCACCACCAGAGAAATGCAAATCAAAAACCAGAATGAGATACCATCCTACCCCAGTCAGAATGGCTATTAATAAAAAGTCAAAGTCAAAAAATAACAGATGTTGGTAAGGATGTGGAGAAAAGGGAACTCTTATACACTGTTAGTGGGTATGTAAACTAGCACAGCCACTATGGAAAGCAGTAGGGAGATTTCTCAAAAAACTAAAAATACAATTACCATTCAATTCAGCAATTCAATACTGAGTATCTAACCAAAGTAAAAGAAATCAATATATAAAAGGAATATCTGCACTCACACATTTATTGCAGCAGTATTCACAAAAGCAAAGATACAGAATTAACCTAAGTGCCCATCGATGGATGAATGGATAAAAAATGTGGTACACATATACAAAATGAAATATTATTCAGCCATAAAAAAGAATGAAATCATATCATTTGCAGTAACATACATGGAACTGGAAGTTATTATCTTAAGTGAAATAAGCCAGGCACAAAAAGATAAATATCATGTTCTCACTTATATGTGGGAGCTACAAAATTTGAATAAAATTTAAGTTTAAAATTTGAATACTATATGGAGGTAGAGAGTGGACAAATAGATAACACGGACTGAGAAGGATGAATGGCAAGAAGTGGGAGGATGAACAGAAGTGGGCTTAAGGGTACAAAGACTCAGTAAGATATAAGGAATAAATTCAGTATTTGATAGTGGAGTAAAATGTACTTAACAAAAATATATTGTACTCAGGTCATGGACAACCTAAGTACCGTAATTTGGTCACTACACATTAGACACATGTACCAAAATTTCTCACGTACCTCATAATCTGGTACAAATAAAAACATTTAAATATAAAAATAAATTTTTCAATAATAAATTATAGCTTCTTGTAACTTTTTTACTTTATAAACTTTATTTCTTACTCTTTTGTAATAACACTGAGCTTAAAACACACATTGTACAGCTGTATAGAAATATTTCCTTTATATCCTTATTCTATTAATATAGGCATTTTTCTATTTTAAAATTTTATTTTACTTTTTAAACTTTTTAATTATAAACTAAGATACAAACACACACATTAGCCTAGGCATAGACAGGATCAGTATCACCAATATCACTGTCTTTCAACTCCACATCTTGTCCCACTAGGTCTCTGGGGTAATAACACATGGAGCTGTCATCTCCTATGATAACAATGCCTTCTTCTGGAATATCTCCTAAAGGACCAGCCTAAGGCTGTTTTACAGGTAACATTTTTTAAATAAAGAGGAGTACACTAAAATAAATGTTTAAAAGTATGGTATAGAGGCGGGGCGCCGTGGCTCACGCCTGTAATCCCAGCACTTTGGGACTCTGAGGTGGGCAGATCATGAGGTCAGGAAATCGAGATCATCCCGGCTAACACGGTGAAGCCCCGTCTCTACTAAAAATACAAAAAAATTAGCCGGGCATGGTGGAGGACGCCTGTAGTCCCAGCTACTCCGGAGGCTGAGGCAGGAGAATGGCGTGAACCCGGGAGGCGGAGCTTGCAGTGAGCCCAGGTAGCGCCACTGCACTCCAGCCTGGGCGACAGAGCGAGGCTCCGTCTCAAAAAAAAAAAAGTATGGTATAGTAAATACATAAGCAAGTAACATACTCATCTGTTATTATCAAGTACTATGTACTGTATATAATTGTATGTGCTACTCTTTTATGACTGGCAGCACAGTTTACAATAGCATCACCACAAACACATAATGCCTTGACTATGACATCACTAGGCGACAGGAATTTTTCAGCTCCATTATAATCTTATGGGACTACCGCTGTTATGAGGCACATGACTGTATATGTACATATATTTCCTAGCGTAGTCTATCCCACAAATGCAAGTAAAATATCCATTAGTGTCCCTAATGTAATTCATCAACTTCTTAGAAAAGTTATATCTCTACATACAAAATCACTTATAATAATCCATATATATTTGTGTTGAGAGTGTATATGTATATATTATACAATAAGTGATGGCAAGGTTTTTCAAATAGCTCATTATTCGTTTATAAATGGAAAATTTTAAAAAACTTCAGAAATATAGGACTAGAAGGGAACGCGGCCTGCCTGAGGGAGAGCAACTAAGAAGAACCTCGCGTTGAGAGCTCCTGTGGTCGGGGCTACCGGCGTGGCGGCGCCGGCGCCTGGTGGATGCGCCAGCATCTGCCTGGTGAGGGTTCCGCGCGGGGACTCGGAGGCGCTCCCACAGCAGCTGGGTGGGGAGCGCCCAGGCCCTCCGCGCCCACGCAGCCCTCCCAGTGCGACACCGGCTGCCCCACGCGCCGCCCGCCCGCCGAGGCTCTGCCGACCGCTGGCAGGAAGACGCTGACGACCTTACCCGCCGCGCCGTGGTCCGACGGCCGTTGTGGCCCTTCCTGGAAGCGGCGAAGGTCCGGCCCGCCCACGCCGGCGAGCGCCAGACTAGGGTGAATGGGAAGGACCGCGCAGCACAGCCCTACCACGCCAGGTTCCGACGCCTCCTGGCCGTAACCGCCTGACCAAGCGCCACGCCTGCGCCCTGGCGAAGAGGCCAGAATGGGGGTGGGGTCCCGAACGCGGCGCAAGGGATCCTGGGTGCCGGGCAGGTGAGGAGGGGCCCTGGCTCTTGCGAGATTCCACCGCGGGTACGCGGCGGCCCCCGATGTGACACCGACGGTGCTGGGGGTAAGGGGGGTGTTGGGGGTGCAGAGTGTGGCCCAGAAGTGTGCCCTAAAGGCAGATCAGATATGGTGCCCAAGTTAAAGACTCTAGTCTGACCTTTCTACCACCTGCATGCCTACCTAGGTATGGCCTAAAGGCGGGAGAAATGTGTGCCTTTGCAGAACAGGTGGCTCTGAGACCTCTGAAAAAGGTGACTTACACTTAAGATTTTCACAACTCGTGGGCGTGAATTTTCATTAAAAAGCCTCACTTACTAGTGAAGGATCGTATATATGTAATAAAACAGGTCTAAGAGGTATACAATTCTAAGGTAAAAATAATTACATATATATTAAAATACCCCATTTCTTTTTAAAGGTCTTATAAAAATTTAGTAAGTTAATGTTCTATATTTCACTCACGCAACAACTACAATATTTATAGAGCACTTACTATGTGCCAGGCACTGAGCTAGGCACAAAAAATACCTGGGTGACTTCATATTTCTTGGTGGGATCCACAGAAAAAAAAAATGTAGAGATTTGTTGGGGCCTATTACATCTAAGGCTGTGATTAATATTTTAAAAATCAGCTTCCCATTTTTGTTACAATATTTAATAAGTTTAAATATATAACCATTCGGCATATTACAGTAAAATCTATGTATGAATTTGAGTCTTTGAGACGCTGTTTGGTAAGAGGGTTTAGGTATTGGGGGTAAGGAAATATGTCACTTTAAAAAGGAAAAACATTTTGGAAATAATGTTTTTATATGCCAATAATCATTTCCATTTGAATAAAATTGGCCAAAAAGTTGAGAGTCGTAACTTAAAAAAAATCAGTCAATAGACTGTCTAAAACAAAATAAGATCAACAAAAAAGACAGACTATGAAGGGCCGCCCGAGTTCACATCCAGTGTTCCTTATCTCAGTAAATAGCAATTCTATTTGCTTAAACCAAAAATCACTGGCGTTATCCTTGACATTTCCCACTCCCTTACCTTATATAGGCTTATTCTTTTTTGTATAACTTACTATAAAAGTGAATAAAGTATATCTATAGTATTTCATCTTAACTTGATTGGTTTTTGTAATCTATTTTTTTTTAATGCATTTATACGTTCTTTCCCAGTGCTTTCTGTAATCATTTTTTAAATGTTTTTTAATGAAATTATTTCAATGGAAAAATGAAGTCAGATTTTATGATAAAAAGTCAGCCTGATTTGGCTAATTGATTTGACAATGCTGATTATACAGCAGACATTTTCCATAAATTAAATGAGCTAAATCCACAGATTCACAGTTTTGACCAAAAAAATGGAAAAACATAAAAATGTCTTTAAAATTGTATTGGCAAAAGTGTACTAAACTTTTTTTTTTAATTTTACTTTAAGTTCTGGGATACAAGTGCAGAACGTGTAGGTTTGTTACATAGGTATACATGTGCCATGGTGGTTTGCTGCACCTATCAACCCATCATCTAAGTTTTAAGTCCCGCATGCATTAGCTATCTGTCCTAATGTTCTCCCTCTCCTTACTTCCCAATCCCTGACAGGCCCTGGTGTGTGTTGTTCCCCTCCCTGTGTCCATGTGTTCTCACTGTTCAACTCCCACTTACGAGTGAGAACGTGCAGTGTTTGGCTTTCTATTCCTGTGTTAGTTTGCTGATGATGACGGCTTCCAGCTTCATCCATGTCCCTGCAAAGGACATGACCTTGTTCCTTTTTATGGCTGCATAGTATTCCATGGTGTATATGTACTACATTTTCTTTATCCAGTCTATCACTGATGGGCATTTGGGTTGGTTCCATGTCTTCGCTATTGTAAATAGTGCTGCAATAAACATATGTGAGCATGTGTCTTTATAGTAGAATGATTTATAGTTCTTTGGGTATATAACCAGTAATGGGATTGCTGGGTCAAATGGTATTTCTGGCTCTAGATCCTTGAGGAATCGCCACACTGTCTTCCACAATGGTTGAACTAATTCACATTTTCACCAATAGTGTTCACGTGTTTCTGTTTCTCCACGGCCTCGCCAGCATCTGTTGTTTCTTGACTTTTTAATAATCGCCATTATGACTGGTGTGAGATGGTATCTCATTGTGGTTTGGCTGACTGGGGACAGTGTTGCAGTGAAGACTGGAATTGTTGAACCTCTCAAACACTCATCTTCATTATACTCAGGAGATTAGTTTATTTTCTACCCAATGCTTCAGTGTTAATGGGGCTTTTTTCTTTCTTTCTTTCTTTCTTTTTTTTTTTTTTTTTTTGAGATGGAGTCGTGCTCTGTCACCCAGGCTGGAGTGCAGTGGCGCGATCTCAGCTCACTGCAAGCTCTGCCTCCCGGGTTCAAGCTATTCTCCTGCCTCAGCCTCCCGAGTAGCTGGGACTACAGGCGCCCGCCACCACGCCCGGCTAATTTTTGTATTTTTAGCAGAGACAGGGTTTCACCGTGTTAGCCAGGACGGTCTCAATCTGCTGACCTTGTGATCCGCCTGCCTCGGCCTCCCAAAGTGCTGGGATTACAGGCGTGAGCCACCACACCCGGCAATGGGGCTTTTTTCTATGAACCTTTGTGTAGCCCTTTTATAGTCATAAATATCACTGAAAAATATTACTCTTTTTTCTACTTCAAGAAAACTACCAGATATTTTAATTCTATAATACAAAGTGAACTTCTGAGAATTTGTTCATGCATTTTCTTTTTTTTGACAAGCTTATTAGGCCACTGGATTCCTTGAATAAGTATAAAGGGACTTAAATTTTATAAAGCAACTTGATATATGAGCAAATTCAAATAGCACTTTCAAGTATGAACTGCATAAATGGATAAAGAGTATAACATTGATATGGTATTATTTGGATTTTTAGCAAGACATTTGGTAAAGATTCTCATGATATCCTTATGGATAAAAAAGTGATATTGTGCTTAGGAATTTTGTAATTCATGGTAAAAGATTTCTAATGCTATATTGCTAGGCTCTCCTTGGCCTAATTCCTTTCAAAGTTTTTATTAAAGAGTTCGATATTGACATCATGGCATGCTGGTTTAGGTGCATACAGTATGAAACTGGGATGGGTAAATAAATGAGCCAGGATCAAAGAGAATCTTTATAAACTGAAACAATGCACCAAGTCTAACATGGTCCAGTTTCATAGGGGTATGTGTAGAATATAGTTGGGTCCAAAAAACTAACTTTGCAAAAACATATGGGGGTAGATGTGGTTTAACAATAGTAATCATGAACAAAATCTTAAGGGTTTTAGTTGATTGTGAATTTCTTGAGTTCACAGTATGATTTGGCTGGAGGTAAAGTTCATCAATTATCCTGAGGAAGTGGGAATAGACATATTCTTTGATGCTCCAGGGTATATAACCAGAGCCCATGCATGAAAACTATAAGAGGGCAGATTGACGTTAAATATCAGGGAAAAAATGTCTGATTAGTCAAGCTGTCTAAGTATGGATCCCACACCTTGAAAAGTAGCGAAACCTCTGCCAGTGGGAGGACTTGTTTGAAGCAGAATCGGGGGACTTGTCTAAGTTGTGTAAGCAGAGGCCTGACAATCATTTGAAGAGAATGTTGAAGGGGAAGTTGATACATTGGATGAGATACATTCAATGAGTTATAAGATCCCTTCTGACAAGTATTAATAGATGGAATACTGTGGAGCTAATGAACCACGCCCACAGCAGATACTCCACCACCTCCTCTAACACTGAGCTAGTGTGTATACTTTGGAAACCACCAACAGTTTGGAGTTGACACTCTAGAAACCAGTTAGCATTCTCTGTGGCTATTGTAATAAATTTGTTCTTTTTTTTTTTTTTTTTTGAGATGCAGTTTCACTCTTGTCACCTGGGCTGGAATGCAATGGCATGATCTCAGCTCACTGCAACCTCCGCCTCCGAGGTTCAAGCAATTCTCCTGCCTCACCCTCTCGAGTAGCTGGGATTACAGGTGCCCGCCACCACGCCCCGCTAATTTTTGTATTTTTAGTAGAGACGGAGTTACTGGTTTCGAATTCCTGACTTCAGGTGATCCGCCCGCCTCGGCCTCCCAAAGTGCTGGGATTATAGGCGTGAGCCATGGCGCCTGGCCACAAATTTGTTCTTAAAACAAGAAAATGTTATGCTCGCAGTTCTGTAAACCAGAAGTCTAAAACTAGTTCCACTAAGCTGAAATCAGACACCTGCAGGGCTGCACTGCCTGCAGGGGCTCCAAGGGAGAATCTATTCCTTGCCTCGTCCTGCTTTTGGTGGCTGCTGGCATTCTTTGGCTTGTGGCTGTTTCACTCCAGTCCCTGCATCTGTGGTCACATTACCTTATCCTCCCCTATATGCCAGATCTCTTCCGCTTCCCTCTTATAAGGAAGTGTGATTACGTTTAGGGCTTACCCAGATAATCCAGGATAATCCCCTAATTCAAGAGCCTTAACTCAATCACACCTACAAAGCTCCCACCGCCCCCCCACCTTATTTATTTATTTATTTTTTGTCATGTAACGTAACAGTCACAGGTTTCAGGGATTATGTATATCTTCTGGGGTGCTGATTATTCTGTCTATCACAAAGCCCATACACTTTTCCTAGGAAAAAATAAAGTAAAAAATATATGGAATGAAAATGTAAAATAGAGGTTGGGTCTGTAGTAGATTATAGGTGGTGGTTCACGCCTATGTAATGCCAGCACTTTGGGAGGCTGAGGTGGGTGGATAGCTTGAGGCCAGGAGTTTGAGGCCAGCTTGGCCAACGTGGTGAAACCCGGTCTCTACTAAAAATACAAAAATTATCTGAGAGTGGTGGTGGGCGCCTGTAATCCCAGCTATGCAGGAGGCTGAGGCAGGAGAATCCTTTGCACCTGGGAGGCGGAGGTTGCAGTAAGCCAGGATGGTGCGGCTGCAGTCCAGCCTGGGCGACTGAGTGAGACTCTGTCTCCAAAAAAAAAAAGAAAAGAAAATGTAAAATAGTATAGCTGTACAATATAACATAGAACATGGACTTTGTAGTTATGGTAACCTGAATTTGAATTCCAGCACGGTATCACGTTAAAGGTAAATGAGAAAAGGTGGCAGCTGCTACATGGCAAGCACTTATTAAATGGTAGCTATTATTATTATTTATACTTTGAAAAATTCATGATTTAACAGAAGTTGTTATCGGAAAGGGGTCCCAATCCAGAATCCAAGAGAGGGTTCTTGGGTTTCGTGCAAGAAAGAATTCAGGGCGAGTTCACAGTGCAAAGCAAAAGCAAGTTTATTAAGAAAATAAGGGAATGAAAGAATAGCTACTCCATAGACACAGCAGCCCCAAAGGCTGCTGTTTGCCCATTTTTATGGTTGTTTATTGATTATATGCTAAACAAAGGATGGATTATTCAAACCTCCCCTTTTTTTAGACCATACGGAGTAACTTCCTGACATTTCCATGACATTTGTAAACAGTCATGGAGCTGGTGGGAGTGTAGCAGGGAGGACGACCAGAGGTCATGCTTGTCGCCATCTTGTTTTTGATGGGTTTTGGCTGGCTTCTTTACTGCAAGCTGTTTTGTCAGCAAGGTCTTTGTGACCTGTATCTTGTGCTGACCTCCTGTCTCATTCTGTGACCTAGAATGCCTAACCGTCTGGGAATGCAACCCAGTAAGTCTTAGCCTTATTTTACCCAACCCCTATTTAAGTTGGAGTTGCTCTGGTTCAAACTCCTCTGACAAAATGGCATGGGAGGCTGAGGCAGGAGGATCACTTGAGCCCAGGACTTCAAGGCCAGCCTGAGCAACATAGTGAGTGAGACTTCATCTCTAAAAGAAAAGAAAAAAAGGCATGCTAATGTTCTCTAATATCCTTTTTCTCACCTTCTCAAAAAAATCTTTGAAATACATAAAAATACATAAAATGGCAAACAGTGGCTGCAACTCTGGAAACCAGAGTCTATTGGGATGGTCTATTAATAGTGGAATGTATGGCAGTTGGCTGAGATATATGTTCCTGAACTCTGCTACCCATCTTCTAAAACAGAAGAGCAAATATAATGCTGCAAAGAAGGTAGGTAAAAGTTTGGTCTTTAGAATGGCCTGACTAGAAAATTGTACAGTTATGTCTTCACTGCACCAGAATAATTTAATGCTTCAGGCAGACTGATGACCTCTTTCCCTGTCCCCACATACCCAGTCAGAGACTGCAACTCCTGTGATGCCACAGAACCAACAGCATCCAGCAGAGGAAAGGGTGCATTACATCTTATGAGGCATTCTATCTTGGAAGCACTGTGGGCAGGGCCAAAAAACAGGCCCTGGGAGCTGGGCATGTGAAGGAGTTGTATCTTTGACTTACATTTGTACAAAGAAAAACTGCAAACTACATGAGCCTCTGATAATCAGGAAAATCAGCTAGAAGGGTAGGGTATAGGCTCATCAGATCAATGCCTATAAGGGTTGTTTACATCAACCTTAAGGCTCATTCTAGATATGAGAGAGAGAATCTACTAGCTCTCAAATTAGTACCGAGAAGAACTAAAGGCACTCAGTATACCTGGCCTCTTGGCCCACACCAAGCTGAATAGATGTCTCTATATTCAAAGATTATTAAGCAAAGAAAAGAATGCAATAATAATAGCAAAATGTTATCTCTAGCAATGTGATATTTACCATGTGCCAGGCACAATTTTAAGTTCTGTGTCAGTTATCAATATAGGATTGCTCAGCTTTGAATACACATTTCAGTTTATAGCTCTGTGATAATGAAATTCCCGAGCTATTTAAAGTGAATGCAGTGTTATGTTTTTTCCAGTAGATGGTAGTAGAGGAACATTGTCAAAGGAAGAGGATCTCCTGCCCTTTCCAGCATAACCTGGAGTTAGCAGTATAGGTGTGAGGCCATTTTGGCAGAGCCTGCTGCAGGTACAGACCTCGAACTGGTCTCTCTGTGACCTTGAAGACTTGGCCTGGCAATAGCCTTTCTGCAGCCCTCGGGACACAGACACCACAGACCCACACAGCCCATGTACTCTGAAGGGCCCCTATCCCTGAAGATGACCCGACTCTCACTGCAGGCCCACACCCCTGGCTGCTGGGTGCAAGCCTGCAGTCCAGAGGGTGGCCTGTTGCTTGCCCAGCAGTCCCAGGTCAGCTCCAGGCTGGCCAAGCCAACAAAATTCTCTGCTATCCAGTGGGCTGAATCACATCTTCTCCAACAAGGTCTGAGCCCCTTCCAAGTTTGTTTTTTCCTGCCACCCTCAACCGTAGGGTACCATGTAGTTTCCTTATATTCTATAGTTACCTTTTTGTTGATACATTTATACATCAACCTTTCCCAGTTTAGCCTGCTCTCTGGTTTCTGTATCCTGACTGGACCCAGACTACTGCAAATACTTCACATGTATTAATTCATTTACTTACCATACCAATTGTATGAGGTGAGTACCATTACTGACATCATTTTTCTAATGAAGAGGTTGTGTGAGGTTAGGTAACTCATACAACCTTGTCTTTATTTCGAAAATTTTTTAATCTAAAGACTCAGAAGAAAAACATCCTCTAAACAAATATTTTTTGTAAGATATAGAAGAAAATTTTAGAAAACATCTGTTTGGTTTTCCCAAGGAACCAAGAAAATACAGCCTTCCTATAGGAACAGAGACATAAGAAGAGAATAGACTTGGATGCAGGCAGAATTTTAAAAAGAAGCTAGCAAAATAAAATTTAAGAGAAACCAAAAATGTTGTGGAAGAATTTGAATCGTACTAGAGGCAGTACAGAGGAAAATTATTACTGCAGGAAAGCGAACAAGTGATGTGGCAGTTTAACCCCAACAGTTCTCCCAGAATACAGAGGAAAAAGAGGTGAAAAGAATGAGAGACCATAAGAGAGAAGCAGGTCAAAGAAGTGAAGGCATACCTACCAAAGTTATCTCTTCTCAGAGAAATAACTAGAATAATGGGGTCAAAAGTCCTCAGGCGGGAGGCTATTAAGAGGAAAGTAAAGCCCACATAGGGAAATTATTATCACTTATGGGGAAATTTTTAGAAGTTTCTGTGTGACCTCCCGCAAACTCCCATGACATTTTCTTTGCACTGTGTCACTCACCCTGTTCTGCCTTGAATTTTGCTGAAAGTGTAAGACTAGCACTGAAAAGAACATATTTCAGATCCCAGTCTTTTCACTTACTGTGTGACATTAACAAGTCAACTCCTAGGCCTTGGTTTTCTATCTACCTTATAATATATATCTACCTAAAGTAGTTTATCTATCTTGAAAGGTTGTCTGGTGACACAAATGAAGATATATGGAAATCTCTAGACAATAGTTTCTGAACCTGAATCTTTATGTCTCTATGTGAGTCTCAATATTTAAGGACAAAAAAGCAGATGTATTTCCTTTGTGTCCCCTGCAGTACCTAGCAACTGTAGGCACTGTATAAATATTTATCAAGCATGTTTAATTTAAGATAAAAGTTAGCAAAGTAGTCTAAACCTATCCCACTATCACAAAAGGAACAATGGGTTTCATAAAGACCAGAAAAGTATAGATCAATAGAATTAATTGTGTTTGTAAACAGATATAAATTCATTTATTATTGCTATTTGTTTTGGGGTTTTTTTGTTTTTGTTTTTGTTTTTTTGAGATGCTGTCTCGCTCTGTTACCCAGGCTGGAGTGTAGTGGCACGATCTCAGCTCACTGAAACCTCTGCCTCCCGGGTTCAAGCAGTTCTCCTGCCTCAGCCTCCCAAGTAGCTGGGATTACAGGCATGCGCCAACACACCTGGCTAATTTTGTATTTTTAGTAGAGGCAGGGTTTCTCTGTGTTGGTCAGGCTGGTCTTAAACGCCCGACCTCAGGTGATCCGCCCACTTCGGCCTCCCAAAGTGCAGGGGATTACAGGTGTGAACCACCACGCCCAGCTATTTGTTTTAATTTCAGTGTTTACAAAAGACAATGAGCATTGAGCTATTTTAGTATAGATGTAAATTTTGATAATTTTCTCCATCCTTTGTTACAACTGAAACATTTTAGTTCAATACACTGTAATTTACAGCTAAATAGTACAAAATGGTGATTTGTAACATTTTGTTTTCACAAAGAAAAAAATGATTTAAAATGACAGAAGAAAATTATAGCAATTAACATAGCCATCCAAAGGAATATTTTCTAAGCATATAAGATGACTACTATCATCAATAGAACTACGCAATAATTGGGATTCACAAATATGTCAACCTTCATTAAGAACCTTAAATTCCTAAATGTAAATCAAGTTACAAAAATCATTATCCATCTGGAGAGAAACCTAATGATTTCCCTATGCCAGCTGTGGAAATAACAGGTTTGAGCCATGTTAAAAATCAATGTTACCCAAATAAAGAGTTTTCTCAGATTCCTCTCTGGTAACATGCTGTTGATGTTGGTAACAGAGGCCACTGTCAGAGCATTTGCCCAAGTCAAGAATACTTCCCAAAGATAGTAGGATATAGGATATCTCTACACAGGTAGGGGCTAATTCAAGCCACTATGCAGAGATAGCCTCTATCCTACTATCCTTGAGAATTGAAAGAGAGAATACCTGTGTGGAGGTATCCTATTATCTAGTGAATTTGAGGCAGGAGAATAGGGTGTGGAGGCAAGGAACCTAAGGCCAGTTCATGCTGATTTCCTAGAACTAAATCAAAAGGAAAACCCCAATTTTCCACACCTAAGTAACAAAAGGACCAGAGGCTACTCCCTTTGCAACCCCCCACCCTAACACTTTCTACATGGCAGATGGAAAATTGAAAGTACCTCTGATTGGTTGCAGAAAGCAACCAAGCAGATGTTTGCATAGGAGTGTAACTTTGTAACTTCACTTTGGCCTCTGATTGTGGGCCACTGCTTCATTTGCACCGGGTGTACATCAAGTGGCCAATGGTGGATTTGGACCCCAGAAGACTGTGTAACCAGGGCCTTTGAGCCGCTGCTCGGGCCACTCCCACCCTGTGAAATGTACTTTCATTTTCAATAAATCTCTGCTTTCGTTGCTTCATTCTTTCCTTGCTTTATTGTGCGTTTTGTCCAATTCTTTGTTCGAAACACCAAGAACCTGGATAACTTGCAGTCAAGACCCTTTACCGGTAACATGTATATAGAGAGGTTATCTCTCTCAATTCACTAGTTAGAGTCTACTATGCTATTTAATATTAGTGTCTTAGATGTGGCAGTCTTTTGGAAACTCTATTGGATTTCTTACTGAATTCATGGACAGTTCCCAGATTAACCTACTCAAACATGAATCCTACAGACTTGGAGATTAAGTCTGGAGAAAGCCTTTTGGCAAACCAAACCCTGGGAGCCATCCTGGGGTTTGCATCTCATAGTGCACGGGAAAGCTGATCTCTATTCAGTTTTGCAACTTCTGTATTGTTTTTACACAGGATTAAATGTTAAAACTCTTGCAGTGCTCACATCCATCTAGATTAGTTCTTTCTCTACTTCCATACAATTCACTTACGCAGTTTAGTTTCATTGGGAACTAAACTCTTGACAGTGCACAGTAGGAAGTATACTCAAAATTCAGAAGAAGCCAGGAAAAGGGATCGAGTTTGAACAAGTCCCTTCTCAGGGACTCATTACACCAAATTTACCTTACAGAATTGTTGATTTAAATGGTTTCTCTCCCTCTGATCTATTCTTTATGTTTCAGCTAAAATAATCAGTTTACCACCCCACTAGAAAAAGGCAGGCAGGAATCTACGTGACTTGAGTTTGTGAAAAACCCTACAGCAATCTATTTCCAATTAGAGAGAATTTCCTCTCCACCTGATTCATTTATGCTGCTTAATTTTCTGTTCTAAAAACTCAGCTTTGTTCATTTGCATGAAATTGTTTAAAAAACAGATTAATCTTCTTGCTTTCTATAACTTTCACAGCTTGGTCCCTGACTGTAACTTTGAATTCTTACTTTGACTCTCTTTTCCTGTGGATAGAATAGAAGTGGAATTTCAAAGAACATATACAATTTAACTTGAAATACGCGTTAGTTTGTCTGATTACAATTCTCCCTGGAAACTAAGTGATTTTGATTATGGGTGTGGGTTCGTGTGAATGGAGCAGGTTGTAGAAAATGAAGAGCAATCTTCCTGGGGTTTGGGCCACTGCCTTGGGAAGGTAGCTGTGAGGACCTAAGATAATATGTGAATAAAGAGAAGAATATAGAAAAGGAATGTGGGAGAATCTACAAGGTTAAATTCACTTACTCCAAAGGATTTGGAACCTGTCCCAGTCAACAGAACCATCTATTGCCCTTTATACCTTTCAGAACCATCTATTGCCCTGTATACCTTTAGCATCCCAAGTACTACCACCTTGTTCAGCCACCATGGATTTCAGAACCATCTATTGCCCTGTATACCTTTAGCATGCCAAGTACTACACCCCTGTTCAGCCATCATGGACTACTGACTACCACAAATCCCACTGTGAGCTGCTGCCAGAATCTCTCTCCTATGTCAGTTAAAGATGGTGTCCACCACCAGGCCTCTGACTCTATTCTTTATAATCATCATGGAGCAGAAAACACATAGCTTTATGTCAAGATTAGAGCCAACCTTACCGTGCTTTTCTTGTTAAGATCATGAAAACAGAATAGTGGCTGTATTTGCTGCTGTGTAGTAAGAAATTTGGCCACATACGGAGAGATCTGGCCTTTGTCTTCAGCTCCTGAGAGGAAATCTCTAAACACTTGGAATTTCCTCATAAGAGTGTTTTTTTTTAATTGATGGTGGCCCCTCTGCCTACAGCGAATAGTTTATACTAGCAAGATGACTCAGGGTGGGGTGGGTCACACCCAATAGTTTTAGGGTGTCATGCCAGAAAGACCAACTGTGTGTGCTTAGAAGGTTGGGGTTTGGGGCCACTGATATTAGCCTGACCTTAGGGGAAGGGAGCTGGAGATTGAGTTCAAACATGTGAGCAATCAATTAGACATGCCTAGGTAATGAAACTTCAATGAAATCTGTGGACACGGAAACTGGAGTGAGCTTCTCAGCTTGGCAATATTCTACGCATATTGCCGCTCACTCATGTCAAGAAGGTAACCTGTAAGGATGACAGAAGTTTCCTATTTGGAACCTTCCCTAGATTCTGCCCTGTGTCATCCTTTGGCTAGTCCTAAGTCATGTCCTTTCCCTGTAATAAATGTGACTATGAGTATAATATCTTTCAGTGAGTTCTTTGAGTCTTTTTAGTGAATTATCAAACCTGAGGGTAATCTGGGGAAACCTGTGAACTTGAAATTTGTGTCAGAAGTTTTGGACAGACTTGGCAGCCTGGAGGACTCTGCCTTCAAACTCAAATTTGGCTAACTTCAGGTAGCTGCCTTTTCTGGACTTGAACTTGAACATGCCCAGACTTACTGTTGTTGCCGTTTTAAATCTCTCAGGGATTATTCTTTCTTTAAGAATGGCCGATTCATACGTCATGCTCTTGCCTTTGTAACCATAGTTGGCTGGATGCTTGACCCAAACTGGCCGATCAGATTCTCCCCCAGCCCCTGCAGAATTTGGAATTGGGATTGAGAGACAGCCAATCTCTGTGTGGGGCCGTATGCTACAATGTAGACTGAATTGACAAGAAAGCCAGTCTGCAGATAAAGAAGAATAAAACAGACACACAGAAGCAGATGTCTTTCCAATTCTTATTTTCCAGTTCCTTTCATGAATTCCAGATGCTACCTGATAGCTTGAATTGGTTTCTTTTACTTATACACAAATGTCCTATCTGACACCTGATAGTTCCCCTTCATTCTAGTCTAATTCTTGGAACTAGCTCCCCCTCTCCTGTTCTGTCCGTGGTCATCTCAGTCTGGCCATGACATACACTATGAAAAGGACCTTTAGAGCAGTAATATTTTTGATGCAGATCAATTTTTAGTATATAAAATAATTACTCTAGAAGGGCAAGAGTTTCTAAGGATAAGATGACTTTTAAGTGTTGACCAAAAGAAAAAAACTGAGGCAATGTTGATACAGAGAGTTTATTTGGGGCAAGGTTGAGGACAGCTCATAAATTGGTTGAATTCCTATCTTCCAAAGGTCCCAAAATATCCTGTCTTCCAAAGATCCCCAAATATCTTGAGGTTTCTGTGCCTATCAGAAAGTGGCATTACTTACCCCAAGGTCAGGATCCTGCAAAGGAAAAATATAGACAAGGTACCAGGCCATTTTTTCCAAGTCTTGGTTTTATAAAGTCAACATTAATCCCTCAAAGCAGTCTGCTCAAACTTGAAAATATGACATTCCAGTCAAAGCTTTAGTAAAATAACCAGTGTTTCCAATGTGTCCTGTTACAAAAGGAAAAGAGATTCTTATTGAACTTATACAAATAGCCACATTGCCATAAAATGAGAATACAATTTTCAAATTCTAGAGAAATCAGGTAGAGAGAAAGGTAAATGTTTCAATTTTTCTCACAAAAGTATACTTTACTCAATTGCTGTAAACTATAAATAGCTTTAAAAATGTATTGACTCTAGAAAGCAAAATATAAAAACAATCAGCAGTATTTCAAACAAAATGAAGTCATAACAAATTATTTCAGTCTTCTGTCATTCAGTCCTATGTAATTAACTTTTGCTGTGTTTGAAATTGGGTTAGCAATGTTTATAAACCCATCAGTTTTTTATTAGAGTTCTGAATGTTTTTACCTCATCCAATGGTATAATCTCCAAAGTTATCAGAAACCTGTATTCAAGAGTACTTGTCATAGTCCTTTCCATGAATTTCCTTGAAGACACAATGCTTTAGCATTTGCAAAAAGGTTTGAGGATAAAAAGTGATTTACTGCATATATCAAGACATATCCGATTTTTATAAAACCTCATACAATTTTGGAGAGCATACATTAATAACATCCACACAAAGATAATTCAAAGAAAGTCAAACACCATTTCTTATTGGATAATACTTCCCATATGATTTTAACATCCCTTTAACATCCCAATAAGCCTAATATGTCCCTCTTGGATTTTCAAGAGCCCTCCATTTTTTTGAATGTCCAAGAGTTAGTTTGAGGTCAGAAAGACTCAATTTTAGAATTTGAATTTTGTTTTTGGGAGGTATGTCAAATATCAAAGGTTTAAGACACTTGATATTAAAATAAATCACAGGTCACTCTAAAATAATAGTCATCTATTTAGCTAAAGTGATAATTCAAAGATTTCAGAAAGCAAAAACTTTTACTCAATAGAGCAGCAACTCAGTTTTCCAATCAAAAGACCTAATAAAGGCAGCATCAGATTATCTCTCCCATTCTCCTCTCCTTTTAAAAATTTTGCAATTTACTGAAAAGGTGAACAAAAATATTTTACTATATCTTATTAATACTATATGAAAATATTGTTCAGAAGAAAAAAACAAATGTAACCCTTGTATCAATGTATTATTAAATCTAATTTTAATAAAACCTTATATACAGATCCATCGAATCTTGATCAGCTTTGATCACACAGCATAAGATTTTCATAAGCCTTTTATAACCTATTACAATTTTTCCCATTTTCTTTTTCCCCAGTTTTTTATATATGTTTAGTTTATCTTTTTTAATTTAAATAACTTTTACATCACCTTTAAGCCAGGCAAACTTACTTATCTGTTAAACATTTTAACATCTTTTTAGAAAACTTTCTTTACCAAAACACATCCTATTTTTCTTTTATGCTTTATATACAGAATAGTTTCTCTTACATCTAGTAGTTTTAATCACATATATTAATTACAATGTTAACTCTTAGTAACCCTAATTCTTACTGAAAAACCTAGGAAGTAAGCAATTTTAATTGTTATGTACCAGGTGTAGAACCCAGGACAGAGAAGGCTGTGAAGACAAGTCCTGGAGGATCTGATTCCTCCCAGCATGGCTAGAAGGCACAGCCGAGTCAGGGAGGACATCCTGGGCTTGGCTCTGTACCAAAGCTGGGGTGGCCTAAGTCACCAGACCTCACTATGGGCACTTGTCTAGACCTTACAATCTGAAGGCTCAAAACTAAACACATAAGATCATAGATAAACCAAACAGCTATCAAAAATGTCACAGAAAACAACAGTTTTATGACCTGAAAACTTCTATCAGAGACAGTCTAAACCTTTCTGACCAGTAGTCCCAGGCAAAATGTCTGAATTGTATTTAATACTGACTGTTCTGAAGACATTCAAGTTTTATTTTATCAGCAATTTTAAAACTAGCTTTATTTATCAAAGATTACTAAAGTCATGTGAACTTGAAAAGTTTTTGCACATATTTACTTAATTTATGAGTACTCATTTATTTACAAGTCAATTTGGTACCAGGTAGGCAATATACAAACACAGACATGCATATATGTATAGTAAAAATACAAAATAAATATTTTATAGTATAGATTTTATAATTTCTGCCATAAGACAAGTAAAACTCACTCATTTAAAAGAACACTTGGATTAAATTGTACCTCTGTAAATGGAACAAGTTATGTCCAAAGCTTTTACTGAATTTTAGAGAAAACAGGATAGCAAATTTACATTTCATAGAGGGAGAATTCAAGATTTCCAAAAGGTCAAGGAAGTTTTACATTATCATTGGCAAAAATTATGTCATCAAAAGAGAAGCAGAACAAAGGAGTGCCTATAATTAAAGGTTTAAGAAGAAATGAATTCAGTTGACTGATAAGCTTCTATAGAGACAACAGAGGTCTACACACACACACACACACACACACACACACACACACACAAATCTACTAAATGCCAGCTTTTAATTAAGTCAACTTTTTTTTGAGTCAGGGTCTTATTCTGTCACCCAGGCTGGAGTGCAGTGTTGTGGTCATGGCTCAGCCCCAACTTCCCAGGCTCAAGCAATCCTCTTACCTCAGCCTCCCAAGCAGCTGGGACTACAGGCATGCACCACCACAACCACCTAATTAAAAAAATTTTTTTTAGAGATGGTGTCTCACTATGTTGCCCAGGCTGATCTCAAACTTCTGGCCTCAAGTGATCCTCCAGCCTCAGCTTCCCAAAGTGCTGGGATTATAGGCATGAGCCACTGCACCCAGCCTAAATCATCTTTTGGCTATAAAGCTCTTTAAAAAATTTTTCAAAACTCTTATCAGATTTCAGCCAGAACAAACAGCCTTATTCCTACTTCTTTTTTTCTCCTTTTTAAACCAAAGATACCTTTTCAAGTGAGTCATCCAAACCAATATGCCTTAACTGAGGTTATGACTTAATTAAGGACTCACCAGGCATCTCCAAAGATGTGCAATGCAATCCTCAAAAGATCCAGAACCACCCCAAAGACAGCTCAAAGAAAAGAAAGTTTCACTAGCTGCAAGTGAGGTACAACCCACAACTGCCTGACTATACTCTTTGGGGTCTCAGCTTCTCAGGTAACCATCTACACACAAAGTCCAGTTGGAATATTTACAGAGAGAGTTGGTAAAGTAGGGGGGAAATGGTGCCTGTGGGGTAGTGCCAAAAGGCAGGGAAATATAGGATGGTACATTTGTGGGAAGAGTTAAGTCTGCGCCTAAATTCCCTGGCATTGCTGTCTCCTAGCTAATGAGCAAGCATTGTAAAGGAGTCCATCTTTATGTGGGAATAGCAGGCAGGAAACCCTTTCTCTTTGTAAATTGCTATTCTGCCATCAGACAAGCAGAGTAAGAAATAATGTTTCTCCCAGCATTTTAACTCTTTTCAGCCCAACAATCCTCAGTATTTTAGGAAGAAATATTTTAGTTTCCTTCAGTGGAAAGGATTACAAACATATGCCTTGAAAGGTCAAGATTCATACAAGTAAATTAAAACAAATTAATTTTTATATATTTCTCTCCCAAACTAAAGATACCCTTTAGGAAAAGGAATTTCCTGATGGATTTTAAGAACTTGAATTCTGTTTCAAATCTGATGTCAGCTGGAACATTGCTTAGCTTATTCTCCGGATGTTAATATTTCAATGACATGGCAAGATTTACATCTCCAACAGACTAGGAAAAGCCTGCAGGCAGGTTGGGAATTTAAAGGGTTTTTCTGGGGAGTTAAAGGAGAGCTCTCTAAAACAATTTTTTTTTCAAATTCCTTAACGCCAGGGCAAAAGAACTCATCTTTATTCACCTTTCAGTTTAAAACTAAGGAATTTGTCATAAATGAATATCCAGGTCTATATTTTAAAGAACAAGAAACATCTTCAATTTTAAAAGAGTGCCATGTAAAGGAAAAAAATCTATGCAAAACTTCCAGTACCTTCATCCAGACCTCCAGGCCCTAAGGCAGAGGTGGAAAAGGCAGTTTACCTTTTTGTTTTCCCTGAAATCCTAATCTTTTGTCCACAAGACAAAGATGGAACCTTCATTCTAGAAAAGGAGGATTGGAAAGATCAGCCCAAATAAAATCTAGACCTCACCTGAAAAGAAAGGGAGGTTCCAGATTCAGGAGTCTCATCCTTTCCACCCAATGATCCTCTGGAATTAGAAGAACTCAATGGGTTCATGCTGGTGCCAAGCACCAAGTGCAAGAGGAAATGCTGAGTGGTCATGAGTGGAAAGATCACTGAATCCTGCTGACTTACAACAGATGTGTCAACCTAAAGAAAGAAACTGAGGCAAAATTAATATAGACAGTTTATGTGAGCCAAGATTGAAGACTGGGATATACTTCCAAATTGCCTTAGGGAGTGAGTTCTCCCTTTGGCCTTTGATACAACAAATAGGATTTTAAAGGCAAAGAGGACAAGGAATGGGCTTGTACAAAGTTGTTTGACAGGAATCCTCACTGATTTATAGAAATAACATTGGTTAGTGATATGATTTGGCTCTGTGTCCCCACCCAAATCTTATCTCAAATTGTAATCCCCATGCGTGGAGGGAGGGACCCAGTGGGAAGTGATCAGATCATGGGGGTGGTTTCCCCATGCTGTTCTCATGATAGTGAGTGAGTTCTTATGAGATCTGATGGTTTAAAAGTGTTTGGCAGTGTCCGCTGTGCCCTCCTGCTGCCATGTAAGACATGCCTGACTTCCCCTTCACCTTCTGCCATGATTGTAAGTTTCCTAAGACCTCCCCAGCCACACAGAACTGTGAGTCAATTAAACCCCTTTTTTTTATAAATTACCCAGTCTCAGGTTGTATCTTTATAGCAGTGTGGGAATGGACTAATACAAAAAATTGGTACCAGGAGTGGGGTATTCCTATAAAGATAACCTGAAAATGTGGAAACAACTTTAGAACTGAATAACAGGCAGAAGTTGGAACAGTTTGGAAGGCTCTGAAGACAGGAAGATATTGGAAAGTTTGGGACTTCCTAAAGACTTGTTGAATAGTTTTGAACAAAATGCTGTTAGTGATATGGACCATGAAGTCCAGGCTGAGGTGGTCTCAGATGGAGATTAGGAACTTATTGGGAACTGGAGCAAAAGTCACTCTTGCTATGCTTTAGCAAAGAGACTGGTGGCATTTTCCCCTTGCCCTAAAGACTTATGGAACTTTGAACTTGAGAGAGATGATTTGAAATTAGAACTTATGATTACAGTGGGAGCAGAGCATAAAGGTTTGGAAAATTTGCAGCCTGACCATGTGGTAGAAAAGAAAAACCCATTTTCTGAGGAGGAATTAAAGCTGGCTGCAGAAATTTGCATAAGTAACAAGGAGCCGAATGTTAATCACCAGGACAACAGGGAAAATGACTCCAGGGCATGTCAGAGATCTTGGCAACAGCCCCTTCCATCACAGCCTGGAGGGCTAGGAGGGAAAAATTATTTCATGGGCTTGGCCCTAGGCCCCACTACTCCTTGCATCCTTAGGACATGGTGTCCTGCATCCTGGCTGCTCAGCTCTAGCTGTGGCTAAAAGGGGCCAATGTACAGCTCAGGCCCTTGCTTCAGAGGGTGCAAGCCCATACCTTGATGGCCTCCGCATGGTGTTGGGTTTGCAAATGAGCAAAAGACAGTAGTTGAGCTTTGGGAACCTCTGCCTGAATTTCAGAGGATGTATGAAAATGCTGGGATGCCCAGGCAAAAGTCTGCTGCAGGGGTGGAGCCCTCATAGAGAACCTCTGCTAGGGCAGTGGAGAAGGGAAATGTGGGATTGCAGCCCCCACACAGAGTCCCCACTAGGGCACTGCCTAGTGGAGCTGTGAGAAGAGGGCCACCATCCTCCAAACCCCCAAATGGAAGATCCAAAAACAGCTTGCACCATGAGCCTAGAAAAGCCATAGGCACTCAACACCAGCCTGTGAAACCAGCCAAAGGGGCTATACCCTGCATTACTGCAAGGGCAGAGCTTCCCAAGGGCTTGGGAGCCTACCTGTTGCATCAGCGTGCCCTGGATGTAAGACATGGAGTCAAAGGAAATAATTTCAAAGCTTTAAGATTTAATGACTGCCCTTTTGGATTTCAGACTTGCATGGGGTCTGTGGTCCCTTTGTTTTAACCACTGTCTCCCATTTGGAATGGAATCATTTACCCAATGCCTGTAACCCC
This sequence comes from Pan troglodytes, assembly GCF_028858775.2. Taxonomy (NCBI): domain Eukaryota; kingdom Metazoa; phylum Chordata; class Mammalia; order Primates; family Hominidae; genus Pan; species Pan troglodytes. Next base: position 24,372,009 of record NC_072398.2, read on the forward strand.
ATTGTATCTTGGAAGTAACTAACTTGCTTTTGATTTTACAAGCTATAGGCAGAAGGGACTTGCCTCGTCTCATATAAAACTTTGGACTTGGACTTTTTAGTTAATGCCAGAATGAGTTAAGACTTTGGGAGACTGTTGAAAAGGCATGATTGGTTTTGAAATGTGGAAAGGACATGAGATTTGGGAGGGGTCGGGGCAGAATGATATGGTTTGGCTCTGTGTCCCCATTCAAATCTCATCTCAAATTGTAATCCCCATGCGTGGAGGGAGGGACCCAGTGGGAAGTGATCAGATCATGGGGGTGGTTTCCCCCATGCTGTTCTCATGACAGTGAGTGAGTTCTCATGAGATCTGATGGTTTAAAAGTGTTTGGCAGCCAGGCACGGTGGCTGACACCTGTAATCTCAGTACTTTGGGAGGCTGAGGCGGGTGGATCACTTGAGGTCAGGAGTTCCAGACCAGCCTGGCCAACATGGTGAAATTGCGTCTCTACTAAAAATACAAAAAATTACCTGGGCATGGTGGCACCTGTAATGCCAGTTACTTGGGAAGCTGAGGCAGAAGAATCGCTTGAACCCAGGAGGTGGAGGTTGCAGTGAGCTGAGATTGTGTCACTGCACTCCAGCCTGGGTGACAGAGTGAGACTCCGTCTCAAAAAAAAAAAAAGTGTTTGGCAGTGTCCTCCCCACACCTCCTGCCACCATGTAAGATGTACCTGAGTTTCCCTTCGACTTCTGCTGTGATTGTGAGTTTCCTGAGGCCTCCCCAGCCATGCAGAACTGTGAGTCAATTAAAACTCCTTTCTTTCTGAATTACCCAGTCTCAGGTAGTATTTTTATAGCAGTGTGAAAATGGACTAATACAGTTAGTGATTAGTTATGCATTGCTGAACTATAACATATGAGTTATGGTGTCCAGCATATGGCATTCTATGACTACTTGGTGTCAGTTAATCTAGAACACACATAGCAATGACCTGTTATTTAGCTCAAGGGGAGAAGTGAGATGCCTGCTATTGCATTTCAATGCCTCTTTGGGCCTAATCATTAAAGGGGGCTTTCATTCTTCAGATAGCAAGTTTCTTTTCTTTCTCAAAAGTGGAATACTTTATTCAGAAATGAAGGACAGATAGCTATCGAAAAGGGGAAAAGGAGGGGTAGCTAATAGGATTTAAAACAGGGAATAGTAAAAGGCAAGTTACTGAGAAGCAGGAGATGGACCTGAAAGAGTAGGAAAAAACGATACAGAGAAATCCATATGGCTGGCACATGATAATAACTATTTGTTAGATGAATTCATAAGGAGTAAAAAGAGATAGAAAAAGGGAGCATCCTATTTACTCCAAATGATTAGAAAATAAAACCCACATTTAATTTTAAATTCAGGTAGAGTAATATATTTCACTTCCTGTAACCAAACCTCCCAGGAGCTTTTGTTTCCCTTACCCACTCCCCAGGATGATATTTAAAAGACATTTCTAAGGTTATCGACAAATCACCACGGTTTGAATTTAGAAGTTTGAGACTGATTTAGCAATTCTGTGATAACACACAGAATTTCACTCATCTCTTCTCATTCCCTCCATTCAGTTTTCTAAATTGTGTACATGTTTAAGTCTATGGTAGATTTAAAGTTTTCTTGAGTGTAAAAGCATTTCAGATCCAACTTCATATACTCCATGTTACACTGGGAAGATGTTTTATACATAACATCATGTTCATGTGAACTAAATATTTGACAAACATATAATGAGAACTCATCTTCCTTTTAAGCTAAAAGAAAATACATGAATCACTAGTTGTGTTAGTCCATTTGTGCTGCTACAAACAAAATACCTGAGACTGGTAATCTATAAATAACAGAAATTTATTTCTCACAGTTCTGGAAGCTGGAAGGTCAAAGATTAAGCCACCAGCAAATGTAGTGTCTGACAAGGGTTTTCTGCTTCAAAGACAGTGCCTTCTTGCTGTGTCCTTAATGGTGGAAGGGGAGAATAATCTCCCTTGAGTCCCTTTTACAAGGACACTAATCCCATTCATAAGGGTTATGCCCTGATAACCTAATCACCCCCTAAATGCCCCACTTCTTAATACTATTGCATTGTGCTCCTCATAGCTGCTGCTGCTTTTTCCTGGGATATAACTATGCACACTTCCAGGACATGAAGGCATTGTCTTTTAGAAGAAACAGAGATGTTGATATATGAGAAATGTGGTATGGCAGGCCAAATAATGGCTGCCCAAAGATGTTCATGTCTAAACTCCTAGAAACTATGACTATGTTACATTATATGGCAAAGGAGAATTAAGGTAGTAAATGGAATTAAGGTTGCTAATCATCTGACCTTAAAATATGGAGATAATTCTGGATTATCTTGGTGGGACCAAAGAAATCAAAGGGTCTTTAAATGTGGAAGAGGGAAGCAGAAAAATAGATCAGAAAGGTGTCGTGTAATGAAGATTTGACCAGCCATTGCTGGCTTTGAAAATGTAAGGGGCAATGAGGAGAGCCTTTAGAAGCTAGAAAAGGCAAGAAAACACATTCTCTCCTAGAGCTTCCAGAAAGAAATGTAGCCCTACCAACCTCTCAATTTCAGCCCAGTGAGAGTCACTTTGGCATTCTGATCTCCAGAACTATAAAGTAAGGTAGAGAATGGGGTTCCAGAGCCCAGAGTGTGGGGCTTTCCAACAGGAGCTAGATTTCTGGCCAGGGCTGTCTGGCAGGAGCTGAGACCAGGAGAGTGGGGCTATCCTGTGGGAGCAGGAATCACAGAGAAAATAGAGGAACTGCTGGAGACAGCCCTCAAAGAAGGGAAAAATGGGAAAAAATGCTCTGACATTCCCTTTCTCCTGCCCTTCAATCTTTGGCAACACCAAACCTATCTAGAAAGCCGGAAAGCAAATGTGCCTAGAAAATGTATTCCTTGACATACAGCACATAGGAAAGACAGGATCTGAGAGCAGACAGTCCAATAATAGAACACCATCCATTATCTCCTACCTAGGACTAAATGACACTTTCTATGGCTGTAGTGAAGGGAACTGTCTCTATCTTTGTTCCCCTCTGTCTTCTCTTTCCTGCTGACCATGTCCCAAATCAGTCTGTACTGGCAGAATCACTTCTGTACACCTGGGCCTTTGAGATTAAACACCACACACCATATCCAGTTGGAAATGTCTCGAAATGAAGGCTTTAGATGTTGTCACAGATGTTAGACACCCTGCCCCATATTCCCTCAGCCCACTCTGAAGTCACCTGCAGCAGTGGTGAACAGTTTATGCACATGGACAATTTCTGCACTCAAGGACCCACACCTCTGCTTCTCTGCTCAAGGCTTCTTTGGGCACTCTAGGTACATGCCTAGTTCATGACAGGGCATCCCCCAAGAATAGGGGACTGGGATTTAATGCCCCCAGGGGCAACCATCAATCAGCCTGAGACTGCTGCTATTGGATAAATACTCTAGCTTTCTCAGTTTCTGATGGGGAACTCATGGGGTGTGGCAACAGTATTTCCTGGAGATCCCCCAGCCAGGGTGACTGAGACCCAGTTACCTACAAAAGCAGCCTGCTCAATGATGCACCCTTTATTGGCTTTTCTCCCTTCCCTGTTTCACTTTCTCTACTCTCTCTCTTGCATCTAAGTCCTTGTCTTGGGGTCTGAGGGAAACTGAGCTAACAAAAATGTAAAATCAAACACAGAATCTTTCTGAAATGGAGGTTGCCTCTTTTACTAAGGGAATGATGTCTTTTACATTGTGTACAGCTGCCTCTATTATTCTCTGGTGCTATAGTCAGTGGTAATTAGGGGCAGGGAAGATGTAGAGAGATACTTATACCCCAAAATGACTTAGAAATCGTTTGCTTGTAGCACGAGCCCAACTGGAAAAAAAAAAAAGGCTACCTTATTTTTTTAGAAGTCCTTGGATTCTGGGATATTATTTGTGTATCACCATTAAACCCCTGCTTTTGTGCAGCTTGTATGTAACTTGCTTCACTAAGTAAGCCATTATTTTACAACCCTTGCTTGCCTCAAAAGCACCTGAGAAGCTTTCTAAAATACAATTCCTGGGCTGCAACTTAGATTTACAGAATATTCTCTCTCTCTCTCTCTCTCTCTGTGTGTGTGTGTGTGTGTGTGTGTGTGTGTGTAAACCGCTCAGGTGATTCTGATGCACAGCTCACTTTGGGAACTGCACAAAAGTTTGTTGTAATTCTTCCACTTTTGTGATCTTAATTGAGTGGAGGATTACAAAAGACAGAGTAGAAAGACAGAAGGTGTGGGAAGTGAGGCTTGTAATTGAGACATTAGGATTTTATAGCTATTCGATGAAGATAATTTCATGACAGTGTCAAAATGCCTGTATCCGATCACTGAGATGTCTCTCAGATTAGTCCTTCTCATTACACTTTGTAATTTAAATGTTAAAGGCAGAAGCCACTTTGATGATAAAGTGTTATCTTTGAATATCCTTTATGTAAATGTAACCTTTAGGTAAGGAAAGAGGAAAGACAATATAATTAGTGAATCGTATGCAGATAATCAGCAGCTCATGTAGTATTAGTATATAATTACAAGGCTGAGATTCTCTTAACTTGATATTTGGGCAAAGAAATGAGGAAAAACACATGCAACTCATTCTGCAAGGTTAAAATGGGGTTCTTTTAAGTGTATTTTCAACACAGCATTGAAGAGCAGATACTAAACCAACCAAAAAATCTTGTGAAACTGTATATCTAGAAAGCAGGCACAAAAAAAGTCTTCTTACATGCTATCTATTTCATGAAATCATTAGAAATGAGATTTTCAACCCTTCATCACACTGTGAAGAATATATTAAACTTTCTAATGCCATAAGACACTTGCAAGTAAATCTGTGAGCCTACTCAGTTTCCATCAGTCCCTCCACACTCAACAATGTCTGGACAAAGTGCTACGGTGGGAACAGTTTGTTTCTAAGAGTCTTCCATCTTCCCATTTGTGGAACTTCTCTAAATCATGAAACTCTGTAAGAGCCATCACACACTGCAGCACCTGGGGCATGATTATTAAATGAATAAATGAATGAGTGAATGAATGCATGCATGCTGCACAGAACCCCACACTCTGATATTCCCAAATTGGTCCTGCCCTCACATTCAACAATATAGTTGTCAAATATTTACTGAACATTGCCTATGCTAGGGGCTGTGAAACAAACAATGAGGATGAGACCAATTATATTTCTTCAAAGTCTTTACCATTGAGAATAATAGGTAGACCAAAAAGTTAACATCGAACAAAATATGATACATGCAGGAGAAACAGTTAAAAATGCAATGGAGAAAGTTGGGCACAGTGGCTCACACCTGCAATCCCAGCACTTTGGGAGGGCGAGGCTGGAGGATCACCTGAGGTCAGGAGTTCGATACCACCTTGGCCAACATGGAGAAACCTTTTCTCTACTAAAAATACAAAATTAGCCAGGCATGGTGGCGCATGCCTGTAATCCCAGCTACTCAGGAGGCTGAGGCAAGAGAATCGCTTGAACCCGGGAGGCAGAGGTTGCAGTGAGCCAAGATCATGCCATTACACTCCAGCCTGGGCAACAAGAGTGAAACTCTGTCTCAAAAAAAAAAAAAAATGCAACGGAGAGGAATTGTGGATGTTGTGATGGAAAATAAAGAAAAGAAAGAAGGAAATGCTATAAAATAAACCAGAAACCAATGAGAGAGTTTCCAAGCAGAGGCTTGGGTGCGTTGGTAGTTAGTTGATTTATTTTCTGGGCTATTCTGTCACCCAGAATGAGAAAGAAAAAGTAGACAAGATTGAAGATTCTTAGCTGAGGCCATGCTCAGCAGAAAGAGAAACTTGTGATAGGCTCTAGGGCAGTAAGGGCAACCAGTGCCAAGTTTCATTTTAACACTGACAGGTTGGTCATGGTGACCCAGAGCACACTTGGAGAATTCTTAGGCTACGTCTGCAGGGTTGCCAGTGGCTGGGAAAAGGGAAAGGGTGACCACATAGGAGCCACAGGTGTACTGTCTGTGAACTTCAAAGGCTACCGTCTGAGTCTAAACTCTGCAAGGAGTAAAGCAAATGCATTGAGTAAACTGAGTGATGGAAAAGAGGTTGAAAATAAAGTGTTTGATAATACAAGATGATAATATCAACCTCATCACAGGGGGGCCAACCAGCATGTAAAGATGTTACACTGTCAACAATGTCTCACATTAAGCTTTCAGGTTCCATTAAAAAATTAATATGCTATATTCTATTTGATCAATCCATTAAGATTGAATTAAACAAAGTAAGTGTGGCCAGGTGCGGTGGCTCTCGGTGGCTCTCACCTGTAATCCTGGCTATTCTGGAGGCTGAAGCAGGAAGATCACTTGAGGCCAGGAGTTCAAGATGACCCTAGGCTGATTTCTAAAAATAAATAAATAAAACAAAACAATGTACTTAGGAAAGGAACCCTGTTTTTATATTCATAAGCTAATTTTAATATATGTTTTTTTCAGTTTATCTCTTAGATTATGAGCACTTGCCCACATCTGACCTTTCCTTATATTGTATCAAATTTCCACAGTTTCTGCAAAAGAAAGTTCCAGTGAGTGCTTAATGAACCAGATAACGATAGGGAAAGATAAAGCCAGGAGTCTTTGGCAAGTTGAATGAACCTCTAAGTGATTAGAAACTATTTGGTTAGTTTTTACCTTGCTAAATTAATTGATGCTAGAGTTGCTCTAAAGGCAAAAAAAAACCTGTACTCAAATAAAAATTTAGTTATTATAATTTAAATGAGATCATTTACATATGCAATTCTACCAAATATTCTTTTTTAGGTAGACCATTACTTAATAAATAACTCAAGTACAAAACATTCCACATTTTTCCTTCTCTTTCTTCTTCTTTTTTCTTTTAATTTGAGGTCAATAAAATTTTTTCCTCATTAGTTCTATGAATAAGTGATTAGCCAATACCTTAACAATTTCCTGTGTGTGAACCAATAGATCCTCTAGTATTTTTTCAAACTCATAAATTTTATAACTCAATTTATATTTGCCCATTTGAATTCACCACAGAGACAAGGGATGTTATTAACAGAATAAAATTTCTAACTAAGATCCAAGAATTATATATTATTACTTTAGGTAACTCTAAGTACTATAAGCATAAAACAAAATGAAACAAAAAAAAACTAATGAGTTTATTGAGTCAACATAGCAAGGTTTTTCATTCTTATTGAAAAACAAGGTTATTAAATTTTTTCTTACAAAAACAACCTAAGAATAATGAAATTATGGTTATCATATAGAGTACAGATTAAATTAGCTTCAAATTTTATCAAATCACATCCAAATGTAGCTACTAAAATCCAGCAGCCAAGAGAGAAAAAAACTGGGGATACTAACCCTTGGCTGTTTTAGCTATAATACATTTTCCCCCACATTATTATCCAGTAATTGGGATATATAAATGTAGGCTTTTAGAGGCTATCAAGTGTTCAAATTGGTAGGTAGCATTATTAGATAACAAGCACATTTCTTTCCCTTGAGTTGATGCAACAAATCAACTATAACACCACTAGTTAGGTGGATGAAGTAAAATAAAATTGGCAGCAAGCTCCTTTAAGCTTATAACTTTGCAATGAATTTTTGTGTGGTTTAATATTTGCTTAAGAGAAAGATATCTTCCTCGACTGTTAATCCCAGATTCTTATAATGGTACCTGAGATCTTTTTAGCCAGTGACTTTTCCAGTTTCAGAAGGAGATGTGCATAAAAACCACTGAATACTCATTTGCTGCAAAGATTATGAGCACAAGCCCTGACATTAGACCTTCTGGGTTTAAATCCAGACTGTCATCTCTAAGAAACAGTCCAGGAAGCCGAACAATAACTCCTGCAACCCCTGCAAAATGACCAGTACTTAATAGTTGACAGCTTCCCTAATTAGGACCAGCCAGAGAAATCCAAATACACACCCCTAAGCAATGACATAGGATGCCCTACTTCCAGTTAGCCTGCCTACAGCTTCTCATTTTTCCAATTCCTGCCTCTGTGTCTTACACAGTATGTAACTGGGCAAGTAATATTTTTTTCTCCACCTCAGCATTTCCTCTATAAATCGGAGATAATAATAGTATATACTTTATAGGGTTGTTAGGAGGATTAAATTACCTAATTTACGTACAGTGTTTAGAATACTGCCAAGTGCCTAATGAATGTTAAATAAATTTCAATTTCCATTGTTTTATATATCAATCCAATGTTCAGCTTATTAAGATGTTATGGAGTAACTAAAACATTCCACCTCCCATTGTGGGAACCTACATGTCAGAAAATATCCATGTGCGTTTCACTCATTCTTCTCCCAGCTCTCCAAAATATAGTTGCAATGAGCTTTCAATCTGGTTGTCTTTGAAGAAATTGCTTTCAAGTGAGGAAGCAAAGGCTGCCGGGCAAGTATATGAACATGGGGGTTGCTGAGGAATTTGTGTGAAATGATCAAAGAACCCTTCTGTGCGGTCTCCATTTGATATAGCAACTCTTCTGCTACTAATGCTTCACACGTAGGCACTTTCTGCTTCATACCTCCTACACTATGCTTCACACATGGGTGCTTATTGCTGGAGTGGTGTGGCAGACACTGTTGGGTGCCTACCCAACTCCCATTCTCCCCTCATTCCTTACTCATAGATCCCAGTTCTGTTAAGAGAATAGGAGGCCAGTTGCTTCTAGGGAAGTTAAGCCCTTCCCCAGATCCAGGGGGTGAATCTTGATCAGTCTGTCAATTATGAGGATTCCATTCCTTTACTAGTGGTTACATTAGGAACAGCTGTGTGACACACTATGGTCAGTGATATGTGATGGGAAATCTGCTGAGGGGACACTGGGAAGATTTTTCTCCCACTTAAAAAGGAATCCAAAGAATAAATACCTTTTCCTCCAGCTACTGGATGTTGTTATGCATGGATGGGAAGCTTGGAAAGGCTGCAACCTTCTTAAGAACTGAGAGGAAAACAACAGAGTGGAAGGATGCTGTTGGTCATCACTGGTCCTGATGACACAGTTGAGCCTCTGAATCAAGCAGCCTGGAACCACCATTCTTGGGCCTTCCTGTTAAATGAGATAATAAATATTTTAAATTGATTAACCCAACTCTTAAACTTTAATGTTCAATTCAAATCCCTTGGAGGTCCTGTGAAAGCAGAGAGCCTGATTTTGTAGGTCTGGAGTAGTGCCTCAGATTCTGCTTTTCTTGCAAGCCCATGGATGATGCCGATGATGCTCGTCCACAGACTTGGAGTAGCAAAGACTAAAGCCACTCTTTCCTGGGCTTTCTGTTAGTTTCAGTGGAAAGAATGTCACTTGCTTTTGGTTGTAGACGGAATTTAAAATTGAAGATGCTGAGAGAGAGGAAAAAAAGAAAATAGATTGTCTCTGTGGCTGGACATATAAACTGAGAGACCATACTCTTTCTTGTGGATAAATTAGCAGAAGCCTGTAGAGAAAGAACAGCAGCAGGAAGAGAGGTACAGAACCAACAGGCAGGAAGAAAACACTATGGGCAGTGGCAGGGGTGGTGATGAAGGTTTTCTGGTTTCCAGTTCCATTCTTTCCTGAGACCCAGCTGCATTCCTGCTCTTAGAAAAACCCTTTGGCTTACGATTGCTCAAATTGATTTATGCAACCTGCTACTGAATAATCCTGATTAGTGCCGGTGCTCGACCAGTAGGGTCATGCAACTGTGTTTTTGTTTCTCAAATGGGAAGCTCTCTTTGAGAGCAAGTAGCTTTTACTTTCACATGTGCTATAGCATTGAATGACTTTATTTATTTATTTATTTATTTATTTATTTATTTATGAGACAAGGTATCTCTGTCACCCAGAGTGGAGTGCAGTATTGCAATCATAGCTCACTGCAGCCTCCAACTGCTGGGCTCAAGCCATACTCCCACCTCAGCCTCCCAAGTACCTGGGACCACAGGTGCATGCCACCACACCCGGCTAAGTTTTTTTTATTTTTTGTAGAGACAGAGTCTCACTTTGCTGCCCAGGCTGGTCTAGAATTCCTGGCTTCAAGCGATCCTCCCACCTAGGCCCTCCAAAGTGTATATTTTTAAACTTATAGCTTTTTTCCATTTGCTTACTTATTCCCCAGCACCAAACATAGTATCTGATAGATAACTGATGATCCGAAAATTCTGACTCCGTGAATAAAATGATGGACACACTCACAAGAACTTTACAGGAAATATGTATGTAGTTCAGCCAACTCTGATTCCATGTAAATCTCCCTCATATACTTTGTTTTCACCAAATCTGTTAGTACTGTGCTCCTTTGTGCATATGACTATGATAATGATGAAATAAGATGCATATTCTTCTTAAAGCCCTAAAGTTTTGTGTAATGTTCCTTGACAGAAGTGTTGTTCACTACTTATGTTCACTACATAAGATAGTGCTACAATCTGTCATCTTTTTAAAAATAAGTTTTATTGAGATATAATTCACATACCATATAACGTATTCATTTAAAGTGTGCAAGCCGGTTGTTTTTAGTACTCATATAGTCACCAAATTGTACAACCATCACCATAATCACTATTAAAATATTTTTATCATACCTGAAAGAAATCCCATACTATTTAGCAGTCATTCTCAATTTCTTCCCAGCCCACAGCCATGAAGCAACTACTAATGTACTTTCTGTAGATCTACCCATTCTGGGCATTTCATATCAATGGAACTGACTTCTTTACTTAGCCTGATACGTTCAAGATTTATCCATGTTGTAGTGTGTATTAGTACTTCATTTCTTTTCATGTGTGAATTACATAACATTGTATGGATATACCATTTTGTTTATCTCTTCATCTGTTGATAGATGTTTGGGTGAGTTCTACTTTGGGGCTATTACAAATAATGCTGTTATGAACATTCATGTACAAGTTATGGTCTGGATATATGTTTTTATTTCTCTTGGGTAGATATCTAGGAGTGGAATTGCTGGGTCTTATGGTAACTGACTCTATGTTTCATCTTTTGAGTTGCCAAACTCTTTTTCCAAAGTAGCTGCACCGTTGTACTTTCCCACCAGGAGTATATGAAGGTTCTGATTCCTTCAGCACTTGTTATTATCTCTCTTTTTATTACAGCCATCCTAGTGGGTGTAAAGTGGTATGCCATTGTGATTTTGATTTGCATTTCCCTGATGGCTAAGGAATGCATAATCTTTTGTCTGATAAAATTGAGAGGAAATGAATTTTTCTGGATAATCAACCATCTCTTATTTGTTTAGGATGTTTCTTCCAATAGGCTTTTTTTCCCCAATAAAACAGTTTTCATGCTTTCCAATTTACTTAAAAATCAGAACAATCTACCGTCATTATTTTTATCTAGGTGTTTCACATATGTATGCCCCCTGAAGGACACACATATTTATAACCCCATAGTCCCTATTGCAATAGTTCTTTGTGTGATGTAGGTATTTTACAAAGACATAATGAATGAATAAAGTAATAATACTTCAAAGAAAAGCTGTATTTTATCTTAGCAACTGTTCTCATGAGAACAGCAAGCAGCAGTACTCAGAGTGAAGCTTTTCAGAGCTGCTAGATATTTTTGATTCAATCTTTGCTTGCCCATTAAAACATTCATTGCATTGTGAATAAGAAAATCCAAACAATCTCCCACCCACCACAACTTTGCAAACCACAAATACATAAATCAGAAGTTGTAGTTCATGACAAAAATTCTGGATTATGAGAGAATGGGGATGGTAAATGGATTGAGACAAGTGAGAGACTGAATAGACAAATGGACAATGGCCAGAACATATATAAAAATAGAACTCTGATCCACAACCTGCAGCAATCAGGCCAGGAAACAACCCTATTATCTACAATAACCAGCCCAGGAAGCCAGTCTATGATCCACAAGTCAGACTTGCTGGAGATTTGACTACTATCTCTAAGAAACAGTCCAGGAACCCAAACAATAACTCCTGTAACAATTGGCCTCAAATGGCCAGCACTTGCTTCAATAATTGACAGCTTCTTTAATTTTTCTACTTCCAACTTAGGAACTATCAGAAAAAGTCAAATATGCACCCCTAAACATTACACAGGATGCCTCATTTATAGGTAGTCTGTCTGCAGCTTCCCCATGCCAACAGCTTCCAATCAGGGTACACATGAATTCTCTTTTTCCCTACTATAAAGCTTTCCCACTCCTCTGCCTGCCTTTGAATCTCTGCCAAAATGCAAGGGATGACTCCCTCACTATAGTAATCTCTGAATGCATATCCACTCCCTGTTCTCATGTGGTTGGTCTTTATTTCCACACAGGCTGTTTGGATTTAATATCCTAGCCTGATTTAGGATCTGCTTAACTATTTTCTGAATCCAGTTGAAAGAAGTAGTATTCCTATGACAGTCAGGTTACTATGAGTCAGTCTGGTGGCATGGAAAGCGCATGAGGCTTGGAGCTAAGAGATGATTATTGTAGTCCCAGCACACTGCTAATCACTTTGTGACTCTGGGCATGTGGCTGCTGGAGAGCTAGGTTTCTCTAGTTATAAAGTGGGAATAGTGGAGGCCTAAACTATATCTCTAAAATAGTTTCTGTTTCTTAATCACAGAATACTAGAAATGGTTTCAAATAATTTGTGATCAACTGCCTCCCCTAACCTTCTAACCTCATTCTCATCTGTTATGGACTGAATGTTTGTGTCCCCTCCAAATTCATATGTTTAAATCCTACCCCCCAATGTGATGATATTAGAAGCGGAGCCTTTAGGAAGTAATTTGGTCGTGAGGGTTGTCTTAGTCTGTTCAGGTTGCTGTAACAGAAGACCATAAAATAGGTAGAATACAAACAAAAGAAATTTATTTCTCACAGTCCTAGAGGCTGGGAAGTGCAAGATCAAAGCACCGCAGATTGGCTATCTGGTGAGGGCCTGTTTCCTTGTTCATAGAAACTGCATCTTCTTGCTGTATCTTCACATTGTGGAAAGGACAAGGCAGCTCTCTGGGGCCTCTTTTGTAACACTTCTGCTGAAACTTTGAGAAAATAGAAAAAAGTCTTAATGTTGTGGAATAGTACAGATTGAAAACAACTGTTCTATTCCATTTGGATACAACAAATATGCTCCATTGGTCTGCGGTGTGTAAATACTTGATCTTTCTCATCAACCATAGTAAGAGGGGAAATCTAGAAGTCCAGGCTACCCTGACAAGGCTCCCACGTCTCTCTCCCTGATGTGCCTGGGGTGCCTAGTGCATCTAAGTCATTAGTGGAACCTGTATGGTGTGGCCCCATCTGAACGTGTGTCTAGTGAGGAGGTGTACTGCTTCTTTTAAAAAGCTGCCTTGCATGCCATGTGGCTATGTGTCCTTGTTCCTAAATAGACAAATGCAAACCTTCAGCTGTAAGCTGCCTGTTTGGTTCCTTCCCTGAACATGGTCACAGAAGCTGGGGACAGCTGGCTGCAGAGGCTGGCCAGGGCTGCTCAGAAGTGCTGGGTATGTGGATGGTAGTGCCCAAGGCCAACCTGACATGTGGGTTATGGAGCTGCAAGGTAGTGCTCACTCTTATAAAGCAGTAACCTGCAGCTCTGCCAGCTACTACAGAAGCAGTTATTCCAAAGAAGGCCAATCCCCACTAGTCCTTAGGTCCTGCAGGCTTGGATCCAGTGTCTGTCGAGTACTGTAGTGGTCAGTTTGTCCAATGCTTACATGCAGCCACATCCCAGAGCACAAGCCAGCCCTATGTGCAGACTTAGGACTGGTACCAGCATCTGACACCTCATAGCCCAGATCCACTGTGATTGCCTCCCCGTTGTCCACCTCTGTCCAGGATATTATCTGGAGCTACCCTTAGAGATTCTCAGGGAGTTTCTGAAACCCACCTGCAAAGTGCTGTCATTCACTGGTTCTTCAACTTGACTGCAAGTTGGAATCATCTAGGGAGTGACAAAGATTCTTTGCCTGACCAAACTTTAGTTAGACTCCTGAACATCTTCCTAAGCCTATCTGTGCACTTACAATTCAGCTTCAGCAAAGATCCCTGCTAGGTCATCCCTTCACCCTTGATGTCTGATCAAACCTCAATATTGGATTGGGTTCCTCATCCTCCACCATCCCACTGGTTGAAGACATCCAGGCCTGTCTTCAGCAAGAATCCTATTAAGCTGGTTTAGCTAGAATCTCCTTTATTCCTGATATTTCCTCTTAGTAACTGCATCCATGGGCCCCACCCTGCTCCTTGGCTTTAAATTTCCACTTGCCCATGCTGTAGTCAAAGTTGAGCCCAATCACTCTTCCACGCTGCAAAATTCCATTGCAGTGGTCCTTACACCTGTCATGATGGTCCTGAATGAGGTCTTCTTTAGAATACTTAAACAAATATCATTGAATAATATTTTCTTTAACAGGAGCTTTAGAAGCTACTAATGCCTGCCCCACCCACAGAGCTTTTTTTTTTTTTTTTTTTAAGATGGAGTTTCACTCTTGTTGCACAGGCTGGAGTGCAATGGCGTGTGATCTCGGCTCACCACAACCTCCGCCTCCTGGGTTCAAGTGATTCTCCTGCCTCAGCCTCCTGAGTAGCTAGGATTACAGGCATGTGCCACCACACCCGGCTAATTTTGTATTTTTAGTAGAGACAGGGTTTCTCCATGTTGGTCAGGCTGGTCTCGGACTCCTGACCTCAGGTGATCTGCCTGCCTTGTCCTCCCAAAGTGCTGGGAATACAGGCGTGAGCCACCGCACCTGGCCCCCACCCACAGAGCTTCTGATTTAATTGGTCTGGGGTACAGCCTGGGCATCAGAAATTTTCAAAGCTCCCCAGGTGATCCCAATGTACAGCCAGGTTTGGGTGCAACTGATGAAGCTGATAACCTCTCAGTGAAGAAGAAAAGAAAATTACAAGTGTGGCCTCTAGGGGGGACTCCCTCTCCTCAAATGTGATATTGTTCCTGAGGTTTTTTCCTACCCATCGTTTCAGAGTTTAGCTCAGCTGAAGGCAACATGGAGTCCATTCTGGCAGCCTAACATGGCTGCATTCTCAGCATTTCACGTTGATGAACTGGAGGCTGGATCATTGCATTCTCCTGTCGTGGCTAAGAAAGTAATAACAATACTAATTATAATTGTAATTGTTTTTAAAAGATAAAATGATGTTCTGTGGAGTGTGTGCCAGCTAAGTAAAATTGCCAGCAGCATAGACTACAAACTGTGAAGACTGTAAATCTAGGCACAGCCTGAAGTTTTATTTCCATCATTCTTAAAAACTGCATAGTACTTGCAAAATCTGAAATCATTCCCAAGAATTACATACTTTTAATTATTTAAAGTTAAATCTAGCTACTTTTACCAATTGTTCTTAATTAAATAAAAGGCAGAAAGCATGTATTAAGAAGATATATGTTATAGTTCAGTAGCTAAAAGGGCCTTCTATTAGAACCGAGAATATTTGAAATGAAGAGCTAATACAAGTTTAAATATTGAGCTCACTCCCAAAAAAACTCAGAAAAAAACCCCCTAAATTCAAAAAGCATTTATTTTGTGGCACACCAAGGTCCACCTCACTATTTTTCTTTCCCCAAAAGACATACATATTAATATACACATTCACACACATGCACAGCAATGAAAAGGTGATTTGGGTAATACTTAAATTTATGTAAGGTAGCATGATGGTATTCTGGAAAGAGCATGGGGCTTTGGAGTCCTGCAGAATTGGGCTTGAATTCTGACTTTACTACAATTCAAGTGTGACCTTGGACAACTTATTTAAGCTCTGAATCTTCATCTGTGTAACATAGGAATATTCCCACCTTTCTTACAGCATCACGCACAGCTAAGTAGAAGTGAAGAGGAAGTAACATTGAGGAATATCTGCTAAACGAGACAGATGCTTGTCCCCATGCTTTCAATTCACTCCACCGAAAACCAAAACCGCCCATCTTTCTGCCTCTGTCCCCTACCATACTGTCTACATTAACACAACTTTACTATTTCATTATCCTCACTAGCACAACTTTACCATTTCAGGATAGTCTCCCTCAAGCAAGCAACCTGATTGTTCATTCTAGGAACTTCGCAAAGGATTCATCAATTCTTCAATAGGGAACAGCAACAGACAGCTTATGCCCTAAAACTTCCTTGCTTTAAAATCTTTGCCTTGTTATTTCCCCAACTCTAAACTGTGAGAGACTGAATAGGAAAATAGACAATGGCCAGACCATACATAAAAATAGAACTCTGATCTACAATCTGTAGCAGCCAGCTGAGGAAATCAACTTATTAATGACATTAAGCAGCCTAGAAATCCAAACTGCCATCTACAAGTTAGATGTTGACATGGTTTGGCTGTGTCCCCACCCAAATCTCATTTTGAATTATAGCTCCCATAATCTCCACGTGTCGTGGGAAGGACCCAGTGGGAGGTAATTGAATCATGGGGGTGGGTTTTCCCATGCTGTTCTCATGATAGTGAGTAATTCTCACAAGATCTGATGGTTTTAAAAAGGGTAGTTCCCCTTCGTTACGTGCTTCCATATAAGAGACCACCTGAGCAGGCTTAGTGTGAGCAACAAAGCTGTTTATTCACTTGGGTGAAAGTGGGCTGAGTCTGAGAAAGGAGTCAGCAAAGGGTGGTGGGATTATCATTGGTTCTTATAGGTTTGGGGTAGGCGGTGGAGCTAGGAGCAATTTTTTGCAGGCAGGGGATGGATGTTACAAAGTACATTCTCAAGGATGGGGAATATCACAGAGTACATTATCACAAGGGCAGGGGAATGTCACAATGGCTTGACCATGGTACGGCCAGCTCAGAGGACCTTACATTCTTGTCTTTTTATATTAATAATTAAGAAATAAAACGAGAAAGAGTAGTGAAAACTTGGGGTGAAAATTTGGGGGGCAGTATGGAGGGGTGAGGGTGACGTTTCTCAGGGTGGCTTCGAGCAGGATTGGGGTGGTGTGGGAACCTAAAGTGGGAGAGATTAGATTGAAGTAAGATTTTGGGGTAAGGGGTGATACTGTGGGGCTGTTCAAAGCAGCATTTGTCATATAGAGTGATTAGTGATAGCCTGGATGCAGTTTCATAGGAATTGAGAGTTTAATTGGAAGACACAAGGCCTGAATAAAAGGAGGAGGAAGGTAGATATTAGAGTACTAACGATTGGAAGAAGCCAGGATACCCAGTTAGAGAGTGGCCAGGTGGGTCCAGCATGATTAGTTGCCTGATTAGCGAGTTTTTGAGCTGTCTTTGAGTTTTTTGATGTTATCATATACCAGGCCAGATTGATTTAAGTCAAAACAACACTCTTCATTAAGAAATATACAGAGTCCTCCTTTTTCAGCAGCAAGTAAATCGAGGCCTCGGCAGTTCTGGAGGATAACTGAAGCTAAAGAGTCAACCTGGGCTTGGAGGACAGATAAAGTCTGTGACATATCTGTAATGCTAGCAGAGAAGTCATTAGAGAGGCTGCAAAATGTTGTGACAGAGATTGAAATGCCTGCTATTCCAGTTCCAAGTGCAATAGTGGAGGCAGAAAGTCCTAGACCCACAAGTAAAGGGATTAGTGGGATGACTTTTTTTTGTTGTGTTGATGTCATGAGGGGGACAGGCAGTTTTTCATTCCCATCCGCAAACTGGATTTTGGGGGTAAGGAAGACTAGAGTACGTGTGTCCGTCCAGTTGGCAGGTAGGCACATGTAGGTGGAAGAGCCACATAAAAAGAAGAGACCTAGTGTCAGGCAGAACTGGAAATATAAAGTGAAAAGGTGAGAGGGTGTACTGAAAGAGGAGTCCTGCACCCAAAATCCTAGAGATCCAGCAAGGGCAGCAGCCGTTAGAGGTTGTAATGGGGATTGATGGTGCAACTGCATAGAGGGAGAGGTTCGGTTCTTATGGTGTATGAGAAAGAACATAGTGTCTATGAGTAACCTTTCACTACTATTCATGGGGCTGGGTATAAGCAAACAAGAGGAGGGGCCAGGAGGAGAGTCAGATGAGCAGACGGAGGGTAGCGAAGGATGGAGTGAGATGCAGGGTAGGTGTCTTCCTAAACAATAGTGACTGCCAATGTTTTTTAGTTTGTCAGTAATGATAGAGGGCTTATCGGTAATGCGAAGTTGGAATGCTCCCATCTGTTTGGTAATGTGTGTGGCTGGGTTCTGAAGATGAAGAGTAAAGGAACGTTTGGACTGTGGAAGGTTGCCTAAAGTGATTCCAGTAGGCTGTTGTTGGGAGATGCATAAAAGAGCGGCCACAGGGATGGTTGTTTGTGTGGTGAGGGGTCCAAATATGGGGGGTGAGGGTGGAATTGACATAAGGAGAAAGGTGCTATAAGTAGATGCGGAGCAATGTGGCAGCTTGTTAGTGCGAAATGTCTGGGGAGTTCTCACCAAATCTGTCTAGAAAGTAAAGAATTTCCTCAGGTGGGTAAAGATGAGGGCTATTAAAGGAGGTTCGGAGGTGCAGGCAGACAGGAGAGGTAGCCCAGTCAGCCTACAGAGCGGGGATGGCTGTGTAAGAGCAGGAAGAAAGGGAAATGCATAGCCAACAATTCTTTGCTAGAGAGGGATTGGAGGCAGTGAGGAGAGAGTGAGTGAGACTGATAGTATGCTGGAGGTAACTAGAGAGAGGTAGAGAGTGACTGGAGAATGGAGGTAAGGATAAGAGTGAGTAGAAAAGTAAAAAACAAAGCACTTCATCAGGATAGAAGAATTGGAGTGTATCTTGCCATTGAAGATCTTCTATCCACACCAAGAGAGAGTTAAGGGTGGCGGTTTGAGGTAAAACTGGGAGATATCAGTTATGATGGTCTGGAGGAAAAGTGTAAACCGGCTGTGTAAACAAGGGCAAGGCATTTATGAGTAGTTGAGAATGGTGAATAGGTGTATGACTAGACAGAAGATAGTAGGGATGACAAGTTTTTGGGCGCAGTCCAAGTAGTGCAGGTGACTGCGTAAAGCCCCATTGCAAAAAGTAGGGTAAGGATGAATAGACCTAATAGAATGAAGGGATGTATTAGGCTCATAAGGGTTATTACTGTTATTCAGAAATGCAAGTGAGTTTAAGGGAAGTAGGGGAGAGTACTTGTGACTTCCAGGAGGAAGAGGAGAGATCAGGCTGGCTGTCCAACGGACACAGCTTTATTCTGGAATGGTGAACCCAATGGGGAGGGTCCTGCAGGTGGATGGCAGTTGGGGTACTATAGATGACTAAGTAGGGTCCAGTCCATCGAGGTTGTAGAGTTTGAGGGGTCAGATTCTTAACAAGAACTGATCATCCAGCAAGGGTATCTTCGTATCGCTGGGAATCTGGAGTAGGCAAGAGAAGATTAGCAGCCTGGCAAATTTCCTGTCTAGCCTGCTGGAGGACTGGAAGATAGTCGCCTAGAGGGCTGGTGTCTGGCACAAGGTTGGGGCCCAACAAGAAGGTACATCCATATAAAAGTTCAAATGGACTATACCCTATAGCTTCTCAAGGACAGGCTCTAATTCTAAGGAGGGCAAACGGTAAAAGTACTGTGCAGTCTTTTTTAAGTTGGAGGCTGAGCTTGGTGAGGTGTGTTTTCAAAAGACCATTAGTTCTTTCTACCTTTCCTGAAGATTGAGGACGGTAAGGGGCATGAGGATTCCGCTGGATGCCAAGGGCCTGGGAGACAGCTTGAGTGACCTAATGAAGGCTGGTCCGTTATTGCACTATATAGAGGTGGGAAGGCCAATATGACAGGAGGGAAGAAATGACTGTAGTGGCCTTCTCAGACCCTGTGGGAAAGGCCTCTACCCATCCAGTGAATGTATCTACCCAGACCAAAAGGTATCTTAGTGTTTTGACTCGGTGCATATGGATAAAGTCAACCTGCCAGTCTTGGGTGGGGGCAAATCCTCAAGCTTGATGTACAGGAAAGGAAGGAGGCCTGAGATATCCCTGAGGGGTGGTAGAGTAGCAGATGGAACGCTGAGAAGTAATTTCCTTGAGGATGGATTTCCATGATGGAAAAGAAATGAGAGGTTTTAAGAGATGGGCCATTGGCTTGTAACCCACATGAAAGAGGTTATGAAAGGAAGATAAGATAGAATAAGCCTGTGAGGCAGGAAGGAGGTATTTTCCTTGATCCAAGAACCATTTGCCTTGAGTAGGAAGGGATTAATAGATAATAGTTTCAGTGGGAGAATATGTGGGAGTGACAGACGAGAAGGAAAAAAACTGGCCGTGAGGGACAGATGTGGGAATACTAGCTGCTGCTTCTGCTGCATTATCAGCATAAGCATTGCCTTGAGTAATGGGATTTGGTGACCTCTGAGGCCCCTTGCAGTGAATGACTCTGGCTTCCTTAGGCAGTAGAGCAGCCTTAAGGAGGATTTTTATTAAGGAAGCGTTGATGATGGAGGACACTTATGTAGTGACAAAACCTCTTTCTGCCCATATAACAGCATGGTGATGTAGGGAGTTTCAATGAATAGTGAGTAAAGTTGGAGGAGTCGGGGGGCAGAAAGTATATGCGCCAAGTGTGAGGGGGAAAATAGATTTTGAAAGTTATGAGAGATGTAAAGAGTAAGTGGGACATGGTTTGTGACCTTGAGGACCTCTAGAAGTATTGAAGTGGTGGCTGCCGCCTCACGTAGACATGAGGGCCAGTCTAGTACTGTGAAGTTAAGTTGTTTGGATAGGAAGGCTGCAGATCGTGGGCCTGGTTCCTGTGTAAGAACTCTGACCGCACAGCCATGTATTTCAGCCGTATGTAAGAAGGATTGGGACGAGTTAGGGAGTGTTAATGTGGGAGCTGTTTCTAGGACATCTTTAAGGAATGAAAAGAAGAGTGGGGAAAGGACTTAGGGTCTATGGGGTCAGTCAGGTTTTCCTTTGTGAGTTTATATAGTGGTTTAGTTAGGATGGCAAAACCTGGTATCCAAAGGCGAAAGTATCCAACCATGCCTAGGAAGGAAATGAGTTGTGGCTTTGTAGAAGGGGTTAGGGTTTTGGAGATTAGCTGGACATGGTTAGCAGGGAGAGCACATGTGTTTTGATGAAGGACTATGCCGAGATAGGTAATGGATGGGGAAGAAATTTGGGCTTTAGAAGGGGATATGCAATACCCCTTTCAGAATAGATGTTGGAGGAGCAGGAGGGTATCCTGTTGGGAAGATTCATAAGAGGGGCTGCAGAGGAGAAGGTCGTCCATATATTGAATAAGGTGAGAAACAGATGGATGGAAAGAAAGTAGATCATGAGAAAGAGCTTGACTAAAGTAATGGGGGCTGTCTCTGAAGCCTTGTGGCAGTACAGTCCAGGTGAGTTGCTGAGATTGGTGGGTGTCAGGGTCAGTCCATGTGAAAGCGAAAAGAGGTTGGGATGAGGGGTGCAAAGGAATAGTGGAGAGAGCTTCTTTGAGATCGAGGATGGAATAATGAGTTATGGAGGGAGGTATTGAGGACAGGAGAGTATACGGGTTTAGCACCACAGGATGGATAGGTAAGACAATTTGGTTAATAAGGTGAAGATCCTGAACCAACCTGTAAGATTTGTCCAGTTTCTGGACAGGAAGGATAAGGGAGTTGTAAGGAGAATTTGTAGGCTTTAAAAGGCCATGCTGTAACAGGCGAGTGATAACAGGCTTTACTCCTCTTAAAGCCTGTTGTGGGATGGGGTGCTGGCATTGAGCAGGGTAAGGGTGATTAGGTTTTAATGGGATAAGGGGTGCCTGATCGGTCACCAAGGAGGGAGTAGAGGTGTCCTATACTTGTGGATTAAGGTAGGGAGACACGAGAGGAAGATTCGAAAGAGGCATTGGATTGGGCAAAAGGGCAGCAATGAGGTGTGGCTGTAGTCCAGGAATAGTCAGGGAAGCAGATAATTTAGTTAAAATGGCTCAGCCTAACAAGGGAACTGGGCAGGTGGTGATAACTAAAAAGCAGTGCATAAAATAATGTTGTCCAAGTTGGCACCAGAGTTGGGGCGTTTTAAGGGGTCTAGAAGCCTGGCCGTCAATACCCACAACAGTTATGGGGGCAAGGGAAATGGGCCCTTGAAAAGAAGGTAATGTGGAGTGGGTAGCCCCTGTATTGATTAAACAGGGGATGGACTTACCCTCCACTGTAAGATTTACCCAAAGCTCAACATCGGTGATGGTCTGGCGGCTTCTGAGGCGATCAGGCAGTGTCAGTCTTCAGCCGCTAAGCTGAGGAGATCTGGGAAGGAGTCAGCCAAGGAACATTGGATTTGAGCTCCAGGAGCTTTAGGAGCAGCAGCGATGTGAGTTGGACATCCGACTTCCAGTGGGGGCCTGTGCAGATAGCTCACGGCTTAGGAGGAATCCCGGGCTGTGGGCATTCTGAGGCCCAGTGGCCAGACTTTTGGCATTTGAAGCAAGGTCCACGAGGAGGTTTTAAAGGAGCCCCTGGGAGCTGTGGCTTGGATGTTCTGAAGGTTTTGTATGCTGGAGATGTGGTTGTGGG
This sequence comes from Pan troglodytes, assembly GCF_028858775.2. Taxonomy (NCBI): domain Eukaryota; kingdom Metazoa; phylum Chordata; class Mammalia; order Primates; family Hominidae; genus Pan; species Pan troglodytes. Next base: position 24,394,470 of record NC_072398.2, read on the forward strand.
TTGTCTTACAGCAGAGCCAAGTGGCTGTAACTCAGAGATACATTGCTGCTTGGCGGCTTCTTCTCTGTTATTGAACACCTTGAAGGCAAGGTTTATTAAATCCTGTTGTGGGGTTTGAGGGCCAGAATCCAACTTTTGGAGTTTTTTTCTAATGTCAGGAGTGGATTGGGTGATAAAATGCATATTAAGGTTAAGGAATTCTTCTGGACCCTCTGGGTCTAGGGCTGTAAAGCGTCTAAGGGTAGCTGCTAAGCAGGCCATGAACTGGGCTGGGTTTTCATCTTTACCTTGGGTAGTTTCCTTTAACTTGTCATAATTAAAAGCTTTGTATGCTGCCTTTTTGAGCCCCTTGACTAGGCAGGAGACCATGTAATCTCACCTAGCTATACCTGGGGAATCCATCTGGTATTGCCAATGGGGATCCTCTCGGGGAACTGCTCTGGTGCCCTCTTGGAGGCCTGGCTCATGAAGCCAGCAGGTGTCTGCATAGGACTGGGCTAGAAAATAAACTCTTTCTCATTCATCTGGGAAGAGGGTAGAGGTCAGGGTGTCATTTAAGTCACTCCAGGTTAAATTGTAGGACTGAGTTAGATATTGGAATTCCTGTATGTATTTAGTGGTGTCTGATGAGAAAGAGCCTAAATGCTGGCTGATTTGGAAAAGGTCTGACAGAGAAAAAGGCACATGTACCCTGACTATGCCTTCAGCTCCAGCCACCTCTCTAAGAGGAAATTGTTGGGCAGGTGGGGGAAAACTAGTCGCAGAACGAAACTGTAAGCCAGACTGGGTGTGAGGAGGGGAGGTAATAGAAGGGTTATAGGGTTGGGGAGCAGAAGCTGTGGAAGAATTGGGGCCCGATTCAGCCTGGTGAGGAGCGGCTGGGGAAGGAAGAGAGAGGTCAGAGGGGTCAGTGGAAAAGGAGGATTCAGAGGACTCTGAGCTTGGGTGGAGACCTAAAGAGCAGACGGGAGAGAAAGGAGGAAAATCTGGGATGAGTCGCATTTGGAGCAGAGACTAGGGAAGGAGCAAAGTGTAAAAAATGCCTTGACGTAAGGCACCTCAGACCATTTGCCCAATTTTCAACAAAAATTATCTAGGTCTTGTAGGATAGATAAATCAAAAGTGCCATTCTCTGGCCACTTGGAACTATTGTCGAATTTGTATTGGGGCCAAGCAATATTACAGAAGAAAATAAGACATTTAGGTTTTAGGTCAGGTGTTAGTCAAAGGGGTTTTAGGTTTTTAAGAATGCAGGCTAAGGAGGAAGAGGGAGGAATGGATGGCGGAAGGTTGCCCATAGTGGAGAAGGTAAGTTTAAAGAGGAAGGTAGAGACACAGAGAAATGGAGGTGGGCAGCTACCAGGCTTCTGTAGGCATCTCTGAATGAGTCCTGGGCTGTAATGTGGGTGAGCAGCCAAAGCAGGCATCCCAGCAATTGACCTGCCACCAAGGGAATGTGGGTGAATGATCAAGGCAGGTGTCCCCGCGGAGATCAGACACCAAGGGAAGACTGTCTTCCCAAGTCCGTGACTGACGTCGGAGTTTTTGAATGCACGGATAAAGTGTGTCTGCTTTTTGTCTCTACCAGGAAGGGAGAGAAACTGAAGTTGAAAGAAGAGAGATTGAAGGGAAGTGAGAGAGGTTAGGTAGAGAGTGAAAAAGCCACTTATCTGAGTGTGAAAAACTGCTTACCAATTTGAAATTGGTGAGATGATCCTTGGGCTGGCTGGTCTGATGACCTGAGGTTGTAGGTGGATCTCCTCACAGAGGGAGTGTGAGGACAGGGGACCGCTCTCCCGAAGGAGTTCCCCTGTCCTGGGTTTCAGCACCAAATGTTATGCATGTCCGTGCAAGAGACCACCTGAGCAGGCTTAGTGTGAGCAACAAGGCTGTTTATTCACTTGGGTGCAAGTGGGCTGAGTCTGAGAAAGGAGTCAGTGAAGAGTGGTGGGATTATCATTGGTTCTTATAGGTTTGGGATAGGTGGTAGATTTAGGAGCAATTTTTTGCAGGCAGGGGATGGATGTTACAAAGTACATTCTCAAGGGCAGAGAGGATGTTACAAAGTACATTCACAAGGGCGGGGAGGATGTTACAAAGTACATTCACAAGGGCTGGGAATATCACAAAGTACATTATCACAAGGGCAGGGGAATGTCACGATGGCTTGACCATGGTGCAGCCAGCTCAGAGGACCTTACACCCTACACACGCTCTCTTGCCTGCCACCATGTAAGACATGCCTTTGCTCCTCTTTCACCTTCTGCCATGATTGTGAGTCCATTAAACCTCTTTTTCTTTATAAATTACCCCGTCCTGGGTATGTCTTTATTAGCAGTATGAGAACAGACTAATACATAAGAAATTAGACCACTATCTCTACAAACAGTCCGAGGAGCCAAAAAATAACCCTGTCACAATTGACCCCAAACAGCCAGGACTTATTAATAACTGCCAACTTACCTCATTTTTGTCCCTGCTTCCAACTTAGGGCCAACTGGAGAAAGCTAAATATGCACCCCTAACCAATCAATGGAATGCCCCAATTTTGATCAATCTGCGTTTAACCTCCCATTGCCAACAGCCTCCAATCAGGGCATGCATGAATGCCCTTTTTCCCAATATAAAGTGTTCCCACTCCTCTGCCTTCCTTTGAGTCAATGCCAACTGCAAGTGATGGTGGCTGATTTCCTTGCTATAGTAAGCTCCAAATAAATAGCCTGTGCCTCTTCTCCTTTGAGTGGCCTTCATTTATTTCCATAACTGTTAGATCATGATCCTTATCCAGTCCTAATCAAGGTCATGTCAGGAAGTAAACATTTTCATGTTTCTGCATTGTTAGGCTTCTTCTTGAGTAAATTTTACTGGAATCTGGGTTAAAGGACAAATCTTGGAAGTTAAAGGGTAATTGGATCACCGGAGAACTCCTGAAAGATTTATCTCCCTGGAGGTACTTCCATGGAGGTATGTGTTTACATTTCAAAGGAGAGTAAGAACCAGATTCAAAGGAGAATAAAACCCAGATATGGAGCCATTCCAAGGTTGTAAACTCTGCCAAGCTTGTCTTATCTTTCCCCAGAGACATGTATTTACATTCCAAAGGGCTCTTCCCCTTCTCTTTCCAAGGAGATTTTCTTTATAGCAGAGATTTTTTTTTTTCCTCTCAGAAAACCTGCTGGGCAAGCCATCCTATGTAAACTGCCAGATGGATAATTTCAGGGTTCCTCTCTTGTAGTACAAGAAGACCCCTTTATACACAGAGCCCAGCCATCTGGCCCTCATCACATCACCTCAGAAGAGGGAATAACTGGGGTGTGGGGAACTGCAGCAGTTACGGCTATAATAAGTAATAATAATTTTCCTTGATCCAGTGTGGGAGACCAGAAATATGCCACAGGAAAATATGAAGGATTGTTGAGCTGAAGGCAATGAAGAAGCAGCAGATGCAAGAAAGCTCTCTGCCCTCCCTCTATTTGCCTAAAAGCAGGACATAGATTTACAAAAACAAAAGATATCCTGCCCCACCTTCTACTGGGAAGAGCAAAAATATTAACTACCAAAGACAACTTCAGACCATTATTGGCCTAGAGATGATACCAGAAGAATCTACATTAACAAGCTTTACTTACTGGCCTTTATTGCCACTCATTTCCTTCCTCCAAGTTGCTGCCCTTAGAGACTCAATATCCTTTTCCTTTGTCTTGTCACATCCTAAAAAGGTACTGTTTGAACTGGAATTCTAACGCACCTCTTTGAAAACTACTCATTCTCTGGGTGTCTCCCATGTATATATGAAATATACATGTTAATACACTTCTGTTTGTTTTCCTCTTATTTAATCTGTCTTTTGTAACAGGGTTCTATTCCAGTTTAGAACCTAGGAGAGTTATTCTTTCCCTATATCAGAATCCTTATGTTTTCGTGTAGGAAAATAGAAACAGATAAAGATATTAAAACGTTCTCAACAGCTTTCCTCCCTCCATTGAAAGACTTACCTTAAACCAAACTTCAAGTTCTCAATAAATTTGTCTTTCTTTCTCCCTTCAAGACCTTATGCAAGCTCGGTCAAGGTGCCCTCCCTCACTGCAGTGAGCAATAAACTCAGCTTTGCCTTATTAGTCAGTAATATCGGCGATTGCTGGGGACCTGGCAGTTGATATAATTATTCAACAAATTTTATGGGAGTTCACTGTTTTGTCCTAGCCTCTGACATGAGGCCTCAGCAGACCAGACCAAATCAGAATGGAGTCATTTTTGCTAAGTGTCACATAATCTAACTGAACTTTCAAAGGGGCCAGTTTTCCAAAAATATAGGAGATTTCAGTCAACCAGACAGTGAGATAAAGAAATCCCCTCTGTTTTATCCTTTTAAAGAAAGTAACTTTGAAACAACACATCTGCTCTTTGTTCAATATTTCCGCCTTCTTCAGCCCTTTTCTGTCTATTATAAAGTCACATTCATATGCTCAGCTCCTTGAACTCATTCTGTTTTCTAAAATGAGAATTCTAGAATCACAAATAAAAGCTGGCCGGGTGCAGTGGCTCACACCTGTAATCCCAGAACTTTGGGAGGCCGAGGCAGGTGAATTACTTGAGGTCAGGAGTTCGAGATCACCCTGGCCAACATGGTGAAAGCCCATCTCTACTAAAAACACAAAAGTTAGCTAGGCATAGTGGTGCGTGCCTGTAGCCCCAGCTACTAGGGAGGCTAATGCAGGAGAATCACTTGAACCTGGGAGGCTGAGGTTGCAGTGAGCCGAGATTGTGCCACTGTACTTCAGCCTGGGCAACAGAGTGAGACTCCATCTCAAAAACAATTAAAAAGTCAATTATATCTTTCAGCTAAATTTGTTATAATTTTGTCTTTTAACCATTTTGGGCAACCACAAAAGGAACCAAGGGAGACTGCTGATGATTCCTGAGCCCCCTTGGGGAGTGCAGGACAGGCACTGCTGACCCCTTTTCAGGTCCCCTGCCTTCCTCAATGAGCCCCCAAGGTTTGTAAATAAGTTTTTCTAGGGTTGGACTCGCTTTTTTTTTTTTTTTTTTTTTTTTTTTTGCGTTGCCTCCCTCCCTTGAAATTCTCCAATCTTTTTGGCTTTCAAATCCAGGGTTAGTTTGTACTGAGAGAGCATATGACCTTTTGGGATTTGTGGTGACTGATGAGTGACTGGCAAGAGCTGTAGTTTTAAAGGTAACTGACAGCAGTTGCAGAAAGTGTCTGTTACTGCAGGAGGTATGCAACTCTGGCTCTCAGAAATTCTGAGCGATTTCACTTCTTTCCTCTTCGTTTATTTTTCTTGTGTGCCCATGTAGGAAGATATCATTGGCTATGTTGGTCAAGGGATCTCAGGGCCAAAGCCACAACTTGACTGCTGGGCAAGTGTTAGGCACCTACACATTGCTTAAAGCACTTGCCACCTAAAAATAAGTGTCCTGTGTTAGGATAAGCTGAGTCACAGCAAGGGTTAGTTCTGACACTAGGGTACATGCCAGCCTTAAGAAAACTTCTGTGCATTAAAGAAACATTGTGAAAACATTACACTACCCAACCCTGTGGCTTTTCCCTCTTAGATATTTATCTTTGCTCTGAGAAAACTCCAAAAAAGTATGTTAATGAGGACACTGTAACCTATAAATAATGTTTTCAGACCAGAAACCCAAAGTGATGGTAACTGAGAATAGCACTAATGGTCTAGGTGAGAGTGACCAAAGAGGAGAATTGTTAAACAAACTTTATGGGAGGTGATATGGTTTGTGTCTGTGTCTCCACCCAAATCTTGTGTTGAATTGTAATCCCCAGTGTTGTGGGAGGGACCTCGTGGGTGGTGATTGGACCATGGGAGTGGATTTCACCTTTGCTGTTCTCATGGTAGTGACTGACTTCTTATGAGATCTGGTTGTTTAAAAGTGTGTAGCACTGGCCAGGCGCAGTGGCTCATGTGCGTAATCCCAACACTTTGGGAGACCAAGGCAGGCAAACCACTTTGAGCTCAGGAATTCGAGACCAGCCTAGGCAACATGGCAAAACCTCGTCCCTACAAAAAAATACAAAAATTAGCTGGGTGTGGTAGCATGTGCTTGTAGTCTCAGCTACTTGGGAGGTTGAGGCTGGAGAATTGCTTGAACCCAGGAAACAGAGGTTGCAGTGAGCTAAGATCATGCCACTACACTCCAGCCTGGGCAACAGAGTAAGACCCTGTTTCAAAAAAAAAAAAGTGTGTAGCACCTCCCCCTTCTCTTTCTCCAGCTCTACCATGTGAAGATTGTGCCTGCTTCCTCTTTGCCTTCCACCATCATTGTAAGTTTCCCGAGGCCTCCCCAGCTATGCCTCCTGCACAGCCTGCAGAACTGTGAGTCAATTAAACTTCTTTTCTCCATAAATTACCCAGTCTCAGGTATGTCTTTATAGTAGTGTGAGAACAAACTAATACCGTAGGCCATTGTTTTAGATTATCTCCTGCACTAGGCACCGACAGACCAAACCAAACCAGAATGGAGTCACTTGTGCTGTGTCATTTAATCAAACTGAACCTTGAAACAGGCCAGTTTCCCAAAGAAAACCAGGAGATTCCGGTCAATATGTGTCAGTATAATAAAGTCCCCTCTGTTTTAATTCTAAATGGAAAGTAACTTTCAAATGACCAATCTGCTTTCTTCGGCCCTTGTCTCTCTATAAAGCCAACATCCTCTGCTCAGCTCATTGGAAATTCATTCTATTTTATAGAATTGTTGTAGGAAAAACTGGGTTCTTGTCACATGACCAGGAAAGGTTAGGCTCGCAGACACTTTGAAGGGTGAGAAGGGCAGGGTTTATTGGGTGAAAAGGAAAAAAAGGAAACAAGGAATCTCAGCAATGTGAGAATCCTGCTAGCAGGCTTCCCGCCTCACAGATTGAATCCCTGGTTACCACCCAGAAACAGCAGAGGCCAGGCTCCTCACCCTGCAAACTGCACAAACTTCCTGAGGCTCCACCCCATCTTCCCAGTGTGCAAACAGGTTGGAGATTCTCCGGGGAGCCCTTTTAACCTGGCTGTCTCAGAATGAAGTGTCGCCTGATTCTGAAATCGTAAATAAAAGCCAATTTGATCTTTAAATTTGTTATAAGTTTTTCTTTTGATACAACCAATATTTATTGGGCACCTACTGCATGCCAGGAAATGCTCTAGGCACTTGGGCTACATCCTGAAACAAAACAAAAAGTCCTTGCCCTCATGAGCTTACATTCTAGTGGGGTGAGACAGATAATAAACATAAGGAGATATATTATGTAGACTATAGAAGGTATTAAAATGGTTTGGAAAAAAGAAAAAGTAGAAAGCATAAGTTGAGGGGGGGAGGTCAGGAGTGCCTGAGGAGGATGAAATAGGTTGTAGGTGAAATAATGTTAGATTTGAGCAAAGTCCTGCAAGGAGTGAAGGCATTAGCCAGGTGGACACCAGAGAGAGGGAACAGCTAAGGCCCTGGAGAGCTGAAATTATCCTGTGCATCAGATCTCATATTCACTAAAGTTGAAAGTGATTCCAAGCCACTTCCTCTACCTCTACCTTGAAAGCAATTGGTCTATTTCAATATCTATATTGTATTTGCAGTCCATTCCCAATCAGAGCTGCAGAATTTGCAGTACTATCACAATCAACATGCAAAAAACAGGAGTTAATAAATTATGCCTGACATTTCCAGACGGAAGTTCCTTTATGAGGATTCAATTTCAAGGTGCTTAGGAAACTAAATATTTTATAGGATTTGCAGCAAGAAAATGCCACAAGTAAGGCCAAAGTTTTAATGGAAAAAAGAATGAAGTATTGAAATGTCTTTGTCTTTCTAAGCCCTTTGTCAACATATGAAAGAATCAGATCTTAGTCTTTAAAATACAATGAAAGATTGTTGCTGATTGCTAACAATGTTACTTGACCACAAACACCCCAAGACAGTGACAATCAATCGGATAACTGAGACAGCTACTAAGTGATTAACGGTGGAGAGTAGAGACAGCTGGATACACTGGACAAAGGAACGATTCATGTCTCAGGCAGGACGCAGTGAGATGCCCAGGACAGAGCAGGACAGCGTGAGATTTCATCATACTGCTCAGAATGATGTGCAATTTAAAATTTATGAATTGTTCATTTCTGGAATTTTCCACTTAATATTTTCAGACTGTGGTTGACTGCAGGTAACTGAAACTGCAGAAAGCAAAGCTGTGGATAGAGGAACTACTATAGACAGATAATTTCTATACAAATGGTAAGAGATAACAGAGGGGCCATTCATCCCAGGACACTGATGAACCTCACAGAGGAAGCGGCTTTAGAGCTGGAATTGGAAGTGACAATAACAAACACATATTGCCAGCTCTGTATTGGGCACTACCCTAAGTGCTTCATGATTAGGAGCTCATTTTGTCTTAACCACACTGCCATGAGATAAAAATCTTTTTTTTTTTTTTTTTGAGATGGAGTCTTGCTCTGTCACCCAGGCTGGAGTGCAGTTTTGCGATCTCAGCTCACTGCAACCTCCACCTCCTGGGTTCAAGTGATTCTCCCCACTCAGCCTCCAGTAGCTGGGACTACAGGTGCCTGCCACCATGCCTGGCTAATTTTTGTATTTTTAGTAGATACGGCGTTTCGCCATGTTGGCCAGGCTGGTCTCGAACTCCTGACCTCAAGTGATCCATTTTGGCAACCCAAAGTGCTGGGATTACAGGCGTGAGCCACTGTGCCCTGCCAATCGTTGGGTTTTTTAAAAATCACATTTGTAGGTGAGAAACCAGAGGCACAGAGAAGTTAAGAAACTTGCCCAATGTTAACACAGCTAATATGTGACCCAGCCAGAAATAGAATCTATGCAGTTGGAGCTCAAATGTGCGCCCTTAACTCCCAAGCTTCTTCTCTAATGAGTCAGTTTATCTGCCCAGGTGGAGAAAGCAAGGACATTGCAGGGAGCTGGACCAGTGTTTGTATATGTGTCGAGGGTTGGGAGGGGTGCAGCCACCAGGAGGCACAGTGATGTCCATCCCCATCCTTGTGGTCCTGCTTCAACCTCAAACTGGGGAACACTGCTGCTAGAGCATACGGGGGAACAAAACCCCAGAGTCACAGGAATAGTGGTTGGGTCATTCACGTTCTGGTGTTGGGTGGAGCAGGATGCTTTGGCAAAATAAAACAAAACAAACAATAAACTGCGATCTCACAAAAGTATGAACAAAGGTACTCAAAATTTCTGCTATCAGGATCATTTCTTTGGGCCATGGCCACCTCTCCAAACCCACTCCACACAAATGGGCTCTGAAAGCAAGAGGCACAGATTATCATTTCCTTGGGAATAAGGAGGAAGAGGGACAGGTCTGGAAGAGAAGCTGCATTGGGAGGAAGCCTGCCTTGGGGTCGGGGTCAGCTCCCTAGGGATGCTCCAGATTTTGAAAAGAAGAATGTGTGGAGTCCTCTCCACCCCTTGTGTCTCCCATCAAGGAAAGAGCATGAGCAGTGCTAACGGGATAATAATTCCTCCCGTCTGTGTACCTGTTTCCTCTGCCATATCACCTGGAAGACTGTAACAGGGTGCTCTGCCTTCAGTTTACACTCCCTTTCTAGAGTCAGAACAATTTTCCTAGCATATGAAAATGTATATATTTTTTTTTAATGTAAACTTTTAAAATTCTGTATTTCAGTAGTTTTGGGGGTATAAGTGGTGTTCGATTACATGGATAAGTTCTTTAGTGATTTCTGGGATTTTGGTGCACCTATCACTCAAACAGTGTATACTGTACCCAATATGTAGTCTTTTATCCTTCACTCCCCTCCTACCTTTCCCCCAGAGTGCCCAAAGTCCATTATATCATTCTTATGCTTTTGCATCCTCATAGCTTAGCTCCCACTTTAAGTGAGAACATACGATATTTGATTTTCCATTCCTGAGTTACTTCACTTAGAATAACAGCCTCTAGCTCCATCCAAGTTGCTGCAAAGGCCATTATTTCATTCCGTTTCATGGCTGAGTAGTATTCCATGGTGTATATATATATACACCACATTTTCTTTATACACTGGGTTTGTTGATAGGCACTTAGGTTGGTTCCATATCTTTGCAATTGCGAATTGTGCAAGAAACATGCATGTGCATGTGTCTTTTTCATAAAATGACTTTTCTTTTGGAGATACCCAGTAGTTGGATTGCTGGATCAAATGGTAGTTCTTTCAGCAATCTCCATACTCTTTTTTTTTGTTTTGAGATGGAGTCTCGCTCTCTTGCCCAGGCTAGAGTGCAGTAGTGCAATTTTGGCTCACTGCAACCTCTGCTTCCTAGGTTCAAGTGATTCTCCTGCCTCAGCCACCCAAGTAGCTGGGACTACAGGCACAAGCCACCATGTGTGGCTAATTTTTGTATTTTTAGTAGAGATGGGGTTTCGCCATGTTGGCCAGGCTGGTCTCGAACTCCTGACCTCAGGTGATCCACGCACCTCAGCCTCTCAAAGTGCTGGGATTACAGGCGTGAGCCACCGTGCCTAGCTTCCATACTGTTTTCCATAGTGGTTGTACTAGTTTACATTCCCACCAGCAGTGCAGAAGTGTTCCCTTTTCACCACATCTACACCAACATCTATTTTTTAATTTTTTAATTATGGCCATTCTTGCAGTAGTAAGATGGTATCTCATTGTAGTTTTGTGTTTCCCTGATTAGTAATGTTGAGCATTTTTTCATGTTTGTTGCCTGTTTGCACATCTTCTTTTGAGAATTGTCTATTCTTATCCTTTGCCCAATTTTTGACGGGATTACTTGCTGATTTGAGTTCCTTGTAGATTCTGGATATTTGTCCTTTTTTGGATGCATAGATTGTGAAGATTTTCTCCCACTCTGGGTTGTCTGTTTACTCTGCTGATTATTTCTTTTGCTGTGCAGAAGCTTTTTAGTTCAATTGGGTCACATCTATTTATTTTTGTTTTTGTTGCATTTGCTTTTGGGGTCTTAGTCATGAATTCTTCGCCTAAGCCAATGCCTGGAAGAGTTTTTCCAATGCTTTCTTCTGGAATTTTTATGGCTTCAGGTCTTAGACTTAAGTCTTTGATCCATCTTGAGTTGATTTTTTATAAGGCGAGAGATGAGGATACAGTTTCCTTCTTCTACATGTGTCTTGCCAGTTTCCCCAGCACCATTGATTGAATAGGGCATCCTTTCCCCACTTTCCTAGTATATCAATATTAAAACCTGCAGGGACTTCCATTGCATTTGTGAGAGCCCAGCACTCCTTTGCCCAAGCATTATGCCTTCACTGCTACCTCAAATTCATCTCCCAAGCCTGAGTAAATGCATCCCAGGCTTCAGCCACTCTTAACTATCAGATCAAATGTACCCTGCCTTTGTTCACTGGGTTCCCTCTGCTGGCAAACTCTCACTCCTCCTTCAAGACTTAGCTCACTGAAGCCTCTCTTGACTTCCATTTAATGTTACCTCCATTAGGATACTTACCACTATTGCCTACACCTGTAATCTTTAGCCCTGTGCTCACCTGGGGATCTTGTAAAAAACACTAGTGCCAGCCTGAGCGATACGGTGAGACCTGTCTCTACAAACATTTTAAAAATTAGCTGAGCACGGTGGTGCATGCCTGTGGTCCCAGCTGCTTGAGAGGCTGAGGCAAGGAGGATTGCTTGAGTCCAGGAGGTTGAAACTAAAGTGAGCCACAAACACACCACTCCACTCCAGCCTGAGCAACAAAGCAAGACTGTCTCAAAAACAAAAAGCCAAAAACCAATGCTTGGGCCCTACACCCAGAGATTCAGACCCTGCTGGTCTAGGGTGAGCCCTGGAGGGAGGTACTTTGAATTCTGGGGCACTGGATTCACCCTCAGCACCTTCTCCAGGACGTGGAACAAAATAGGACTTCAATTACAAATCATGTATTTGTTGAGTGAATAAAACAAGCAGCTTTAAACCCCTCTGTCAGTCAGGTGCTGTTATCTCATTTGCAACTGAAGAACTGAGGCTCAAGGACATTAAGTGATTTGTCTAAGATTACAGGGAGCAACTTGAATTTAATTCTTCTGATTCCAAGTGTGGTGTTCTGCCTGTGCCTACGGAAGAAGGACGACACCCAGGAATGTGCCCACTGCAGATGGGAGCTGGAAGAAACTGCTGTATGTGGAGCTCAATGTCTCCTTTTGGTTATTTTGATGCATGTTTGGGGAGGGACTTGTGCTGTCCCAGTGCATTGTCTTGAATTTTAAAGGTTATCCTTAAAACTCATGCTTCCTTAAAACTTTTTCCATCCTCTTGTTTTTAATGAATTATGAGCCATTACTTATTTATAACTAATCTACTGCTGCCTTTATGGGGCAGAAAATGAACTACTTTCCAAAGTAATTACCCTTTTTATAGACTTAGAACAAATGCCCATAGCCCCTTCCTTTCTATATGGCTGGTGCGCTAGGTTTCTACTGTCTTGTTTGACATGCCTCAGTCTCTATGCTTGTAATAGATCCATTTAGATTATTTTTCTAACTCACCCTAGAAGCCAGACAGACTTGTTCAGAAAGCTGGCTTGTTCCTGCAATAAATCAAGCATTTTGAGCAAAAGGCTGTTCCTCTCCCAACAGTGAACACGTGTCTTAATATTAACACAGCCTTCTCGGGGCCTTAAGACTAATACAGCCTTCTCCAGAACAGATGCCGCAAGACTAACACGGCTCATAATCTGCTTTTCACAGGTGCACTGAAGTGTGCGGTCTGGTCACCCAGCCAGGCAGCCAGAGGGGAAGCCTTGCCCTTTATTCAGCTTAGGGCAGAAACCATTCAGGCATTCATGTCAAAAGAAAAATCACTGCAAAAGAAAAATAAAAAACCTACTAGTTGTTAATTTGACTCAATATTTATATTTAATAGTTACATTTAATATTACTATTTATAAATGTCATTTGCCCACTTTTGATGGGACTATATATATAAATGTATATACACAGAGCAACATATTCATTTAATAATCATTCATATTGTTTCTAAAATGAACTGAACACTGTGGAAGTTGCTGTCACCAGCTATTTCATCACATCTCCTCCATATTTCAATTTTTACTGAATATTATATTAGAAGTCTAAAATCCTCCAAGCCCCAAATATAACTTTTAAAGGCAATATCAAATCAATATTTAAAAGAGTGAGGGTAGGAAATCCAGTAGAATTGCAAACCCAATACAGATAGATTTCAATGGTCTGGATTCGTTAAGAAAAAGGATTTTAAAATAAAAATGCATTAGGTCTACAGTCAACATGATCCTCATATTTTGCTCTCTGACCATGGCTCAGAAATTGCCAGGTCTGGCCTCTCATTTCTTCTTTCCCAGGATTATGAGGAAGACTTTGAACTCAGCTCCAGAGTTCACCTAAAGATTAACCTGTAAATGGACTGTAGCTGTTAAAAAGAAAAAAAAAATTGTGAGTCCATTAGGCTGAGATGACTCTTGTGCCTCAGATTCCTGCAAAAGCAAACCTAAGCTCAATGTAAACAGAAAAATGAAACTTAAGCTTAACCAATCAGAAACCACCAGTTAACCTCTAACTAGGAACTTTCCACTTTAGCCAAATTTTTTTTTATATAAAAGTAAATATTTTTTTACTTCCCCAAACACCTTATAAAATTTTCCTCTCTCTGCCTCCCAGGTCCCCCACAGTGGAGTGCTGAACCATGGGCGGTCTAGTGTTATTGATTCATGAATTCTTGTCTACTCAAATATACTCTTTAAAGTTTTAATGTGCCTAATTTTATCTTTTAAAATAGCCCATGATGTGGTGGCTTTTAAACTTTATTTGGGGATGATAATCAGAGGTGCCATAAGCAGCAGTGAGATTTTAAATGAGTCACTAAAACCCGTCTTGGCTCAGTTTTCCTTATTGTGAAACGAGGCATCTGTGGATTTATGACAAGAGATAGGAAGCGTGGAGTAATCTGTAGGTGGGAAAAAAGAATTGCAGATCATATGAAAGATTTAGCAGCAGACTTCCACAGTTGTCATGTAGAAAAGGTCAGATGCATGTTTCTTTATGCCCAGCCCACAGCTGGGTGTCTGATCTTGCCTGCCTCCTCAGTGAAGGAGAAGAGGGGAGAGTTGGTGAAAGGAGAGGGAGTGAATAGGAGAGGAGACAAGGAGGGAGAAGAGAAAGGAAAGAGAATAAATGAATGAGTAATGAATGAGTGATGCAGGGAGGTCAATGAGTGAAGGTGATGGGTTACTCACACTCATCAAGCCTGGTGACAAGTGGACCTGGGCAGAAGTAGCTGGATGAGTCCCTAAAGCCTCTAGCCTTTCCCTAGCCTTTCAAGGTGCTCTAGTCACTTCTCTGGAGAAGGAGGTGGAGCCACCCTACCTCAGCTCTGCAGCCCCAGAGCTGGAGAAAATGCTCCAAACTGCAGAAGCCTGGCCAGGGTGCTCAACACTGCAACATTTTTTACAGTTGCTGCTTTTCTCAAAGACTTTTAAATGATGGTTGTAATACTGGAAAATGAGTGTTTAAATCATACTTTAGACAGGAGAGAACCTAAAACTTATTCAATTCCACCTTTTAACTTTATGGATAAAGAAAACAAAGACCATATTTTATTGCAGCATACTCTCATGAATAATGACACACTTTGTAGAAAACTTCCAATAAAAGATGACCTATTGATGGCAGTGCTATCTCACAGCTGCTTCTATATTGAATCTCCCCAACTGGATTGAAAATATATCAAGGACAGAGATGATGACGAGCCACTTCTTAGTTTTGCATCAAACAGAGGCCCATGAACACTGCACATGCTTATAAATATGCAACACCCAAGCCATACAATGCACATAAAGCACACATATGTGCACACATACAGAATACACTCTCAGTCATCCATATGCACACATGTATGTATGCGCACACATGCATATGCCACACGTGCATGTACCATACACGTGCACATAGAAACACATTCACTCACATACCTACACCAGGACTGTAATACACATACACGTACCTGTGCATCTGCACACACATGCACACTTATGCACATAAACAAGCATGCACATATACATATGCACCCATCCTCTAAATTCTGTTTTCTGGACCAATCCACAAGTGCTGCATGACTAATAAGGCCATGAGTGATTTTACTGAACACACTGATTGTTGTTTAAAATCTGTACCAATAGCTCTTTGAGAAAATAATCTAAATATATTGTTCTCAAGTCCCTCAACTGAGACTAAAAAATTATAATAGGCTCTGAAGAGAAGTTAGCTTTATAAGAAAATAAGACAGCCCCAAAATACTGCTCTCTACCATATGACAGCACCTCAGGGGGGATTTATTCACATTTTTATACCTGTTCTGAGGGAAAGAAAAACACTTGGTTCTCCCAGAGAAGAAAGATATACAA
This sequence comes from Pan troglodytes, assembly GCF_028858775.2. Taxonomy (NCBI): domain Eukaryota; kingdom Metazoa; phylum Chordata; class Mammalia; order Primates; family Hominidae; genus Pan; species Pan troglodytes. The sequence continues at coordinate 24,409,864 of NC_072398.2, forward strand.
AAGAATACTAGTAATAATAATAAAAACAGCAATCAACCTGTATTCCATCCACCTGTTCTGACAAAGTAATGCTTTTAAAACATAAGTCTGATGATATCACTGGTCTACCTTAAACCTTCCAATAGCTTCCTCTCACTGAGTCAAATGCAAACTCTCAACAATGGCCTTCAAGGCCCTGCAGAATCTGGCCCCCATGACTTCTCTGCCCTCATCTCTCTCTGCTTCGGCCCCAACTCCTTCCTATTCTAAACATACTAAACAAGACCCCAACCCAGGACCTTAGCGGCTGTGGTTGCCTCTGCCTAGAGCACCTTTCCCCAAAGCAGGCAGAGGTTCACACCCAAATGTGACCATCTTCTATAAACTCAGACACGCGATCCCCTTCCCCTGCTGGACTTTTTCTTCACAGACCTTATTGCCACCTGCACTGTACATCTGTTTTCCCTTGCCAGACTGTAAGCTCGATCCGAGCAAGGACTTTTTTCACTCACCACAGGATCCCCATGGCCTAGAATGGCATCAGACATGTACTATTGACTACTAAATGCCCAAGAAGTCTACACTGAATGAATAAATGAATTGCTTGAACACATATTCTATGCCGGGCACTTCCTAAGTGCTTTATATGCTTTATCTCATTTAGTACTTTATGAGGTAGGCATGGGTATGAGCCTCACTGAGGCTCAGAGAGTTCAAGTAGCATGCCCAGGTAGCTACCTGAGTGTCCCCACTACATGGAAACTGCTGATCCGAGAGAGAGAGAGAGAGAAAGCCAGAGAATGCCGAAGATGAGAACTATGATCTTTTTATAATCTAAGCTTGGTGATGACATCCAATTACTTTTGCTATGTTTTATTCATGATAACTGAATTGGTAAGTCCAGACGCACTGCAGAGAAGGGGACTGCTGACACAGTGCATGAATACCAGGAGATGAGGACCATCTTAGAGAAGGTCTACCACACTTCTTTCTGTCCATCAAACTAGCTCCTTGGCAAATCAGGAATAAAGTGCTCAGTGTTGGGAGATGTAGAGATACATAATTCTGCCTCTGCAAGGGTGTTTTTTTAACCAATACGTAATTTTGTACGTATTTATAAGGTACATGTAATATTTTGTTATATGCAAGAATGAGTAATAATCAAGTGAGGGTATTTGGGGTATCCATCACCTCTAGTATTTATCATTTCTATGTGTTGGGAACATTTCAAGTGTTCTCTTCTAGCTATTTTCAACTATACAATACTTTGTTGCTAACTATAGTCAGTCTTTTTTGCTATCAAACATTAGAACTTATTCCTTCTATCTCACTGTCTGCACCCATTAACCAACTTCTCTTTATTCCCCCATCCCATCTAGACACCTTTCCCAGCCTTCAGTATCTATCATTCTACTCCCCATCTCGATGAAATAAACTTTTTGGCTCTGACTTATGAGTGAGAACATACAATATTTGTCTGTCTGTGTCTGGCTTATTTCACTTAACATAATAACCTCCAGTTCCATCCATGTTGCTGCAAAGAACATGATTTTTCATTCTTTTTTTGTGGCTGAATAGTTTACACTGTGTATATATGCCACATTTTCATTATCTATTCATCTATCGAACACTTAGTTTGATTCCATATCTTTACTATTGTGAATACTGCTGCAATAAATATGGCAGTGCAGATACATCTTTGAAATGTTGATTTCTCTTCCTTTCGATAAATACCCAATAGTGGGATTGCTAGATCATACGGTAGTTCTATTTTTAGTTTTTGAGAAATCTCCATACTGTTTTCTGTAGTGGCTGTACTAATTTACATTCCTACCAACAGTGTATAAGAGTTCTTTTTTCTCCAGATTCTCATCAGCATCTGTTAATTTTAATAACAGATTTTAATGGACCTTTGAAATAAGACAATAGTGATTCTTAATCTGATTTCATAATACTCATATATATGTCTTTTTATCATCATCTAATGCAATTCTTAAAATTACAAACACAAAAACTACCTTGATTTCTTTCAATATTTTATCATGAAAAATTACAAGCAAATAACAAGGTTAAAAGAATGTTACAGTAAACGTTGGTATACTCATCACTTAAATACTATTATTAATATTTACTATGCCTGCTTTATTACATGTCTGTCTAGTCATCCTTTTATTCAGGCATGAATCCATCTTGTTGCTTGATGCATTTCAAAGTAAAGTGAAGACATCGGTAGACTTCCTCTGAAATACTTCAATGTGCATATAATTAATATGGTTCATAATAAAGTTTGATTTTTTGCAGTATTTTATGTAAATTTTACAGACCTTAAATGTATATACATTGAAGGAGTACATTCACTGCATTTGGAACAATGCATTAACCTTTGTAACCCAAACCTCTGTTGAGATACAGAACATTACCATAAACCCCAGAAAATTCCCTCATGCCCCTTCACAGTCAATCCCTGCCCTCACCTCTCAGATGCAATCACCAACCTGGCATCGGAGTGGGCTTCCCTTCATTTGAACCTCATCACTTTATTTTTAAAGCAAATATTTCAATGTTGTTTGTTTCAGATTATAAAAGTGTTACCATCCACCATAGATTTGTTTGGACTGCTCTATAATCGCAATAGGATCATATAATGTACTGTTTTTTGTAAGGCTTCTTTCACTTAGCACAATGTTTTAAAATTCATCTATGTTGTATGTATCAATAGTTCATTCCTTGTTATTGCTAAGTAGTATTCCATTGTAAGATTACAGCGCACTGTTTATTCATTCTCCGGTTGATGGACACCTGGTCCATTTCGTATTATTATAAATAAAGCAGCTGCAAACATTTTTGTATTAGTCTTTTTGTGAACATATTCTTTTACTTGGATAAACATACCTCTGACTTTTAAAAAGATATGCCTTCTTGTCCTTTTATTCAGGGTAATCCAGCAAGGTAAACAAGTGAAAGGAAATAAGATTGGGGTGTTTTAGACCCTGAAGATTTGCAGGTTACTGTTCTAGCACAGCAAAATTGTGGACTAGAAAAATTGATTCACTAAATAGTAAAATCATTGTTTTTGGCTTGGAAGAAACTTAGAAGTCAAATGGTTCAAATCCCTCGTTTTCGTAGAGATCACTGACTTGCTGAGAGACACAGCTTATCAGGAGGGACCTACACCCAGGTCTTCTAACTTCCAGTCTGGTTCTCTTGACACTACCATTCATCCCACAATAATCTTGTGGTATGAAAAAGTGAGAAACAAGTTTAGATTAAAACAATGTGTACCTAAGCCAGTGCATCTTTTACATCTGAGGGGCAGGCCCATAATCCATCACTGGCATCCCAGGGTTGAGAGCGCTAGATAAGCTGGTTCTTTTCATGATACACATCCTGGACCCTGTTGTCACCAGCTTCCACCTTTGCTTCTGAGATTTCTCTATCCCTACTGCCTCCACATGCTCCTTATCTGCAGGACCCCAGATTTTCCCCTTCTGTCTCCTATTTCCCAGGGCAGGGTCAGCCCCATCTTCATCCTTTAGATCTGGCATCAGAGTGGGCTTCCCTTCATTTGAACCTCGTCACTTTATTTATTTATTTATTTATTTTTATTTATGAGACGGAGTCTCACTGTTACCCAGGCTGTAGTGTAGTGGCGCGATCTTGGCTCACTGCAGCCTCTGCCTGCTGGATTGAAGCAATTCTCCTGCCTCAGCCTTGCGAGTAGCTGGGACTACCGGCCCCCGCCACCACGCCTGGCTAATTTTTGTATTTTTTTTAGTAGAGACAGGGTTTCACCATGTTGGCCAGGCTGGTCTCCAACTCCTGACCTTGTGATCTGCCCACCTCAGCCTCACAAAGTGCTGGGATTACAGGCATGAGCCACCGCGCCCAGCCTGAACCTCATCACTTTATTTTTAAAGCAAACATTTCAATGTTGTTTCAGATTATAAAAGTGTTACATTCAACTACTACATGAGCAAAAATAAAAATACATGAAAATACCGAAGTTGATGAGTCTGGAAATCTGTATACTACTGCTGGGCATGTAAATTTCTGTAAGTACCTCATAGAGTAATTATTCAATATCTGATAACATTTTAAAATGTGATAAATGCCTTCAAATTATCTTAAAAGGATGCAAGTAAGAAATGTATTAGCTTTTACTACCCCAAGTAGCTTGCAACAACAAATATTTCTTTCTTGTTCATTTACTTGAGGACTACAGGTCAGCTAAAACTCTACTAGACTAAGCTGGACTCTACTGGGCTTGACTGAGATCTACTGAATTTAGCCAGCTTTCATGTGTCTTTCCATTCAGAGACCTAGGTTGGAGTATTAGTCACTATCTGGGACATGTCATTCTTATGATGGAGAACAGAAGATCAAGAGAGCAGAGCCAAACCACAAAAATGCCTTTAAAGAATCTGTCCCAATGCATTCTAATGAATAATTACTAAATGATATTGTCTACTCAGTCTACCTTCTTGGACACAAATATTCACTTCTCTCCACAAAATTTACTCATCTTCTTTCCAAGATACCTCAAGAGCCTCATCAAATTCAACATCAGGCTTCAAGTCCAGGACCTCATGACCTTCATCAGGCTCTGATTGTAGTGATAGTTCCCCTCCAGCCATAAAAGACCTATGTAGAGGTTGAGCATCCCTAATCTGACAATCTTAAAATCTGAAATGCTCCAAAATCTGAAACTTTTTGAGTGCCAACATGAGGCCACAAGTGGAAAATTCCACATGTGACCTCTCATATGTGATGGGTCACACAGTCAAAATGCAGGCACACAATGCACAGTTTTTTCAGTATTTCCAAGGGAAGAAGACTCTTCCACCCCCTTCACCTGTGCTATAACTTTTCCACACATGTTTAGACTTGGGTCCCATCCCCAAGATATCTCATTGTGTGTATGCAAATAATTAAAAATCTGAAAAAATACAAAATTCAAAACACTTCTTGTCCTAAGCATTTCAGATAAAGGATACTCAACCTGTGTCCATCATACAATGGTAGAACCAGATAATTGCAATAAATACTCCCAGTTGAAAAGGGGAGCAAAATTTGGCACAATAGCCCAGTCAGTGGTCCATAGCAATTCTGAAATCCTGCTGGACAAATCTTGGGGGCTATAGGGAAAAATGTATACCTCATTGGAAAATGATCCATTGTTGAACATATACTCTTCTTTGTCTGACTCTGATGCTGTAAGAGCTCTGTGTCTTTCATTGTCTTTAAGCTGTTTTACAACTCTGTAAATTGTAGATAAATGATAGTAATGCAAAATAATTCTTACCTATAGACATGCAAAAAATTCTGTCCAATAGAATTTTAACTGACTTCTCTCTCCAACTGTGAAAGATGCCGATTTCATCTCCACTTGCACATTCCTGATATACAAAGGTGTCTGATTTTTAGATTCTTCTTTGAGAATTTTCTTTGCAACATCTGCTGGGTTCCCTCATTAATAATGGTTAAATAAAATCTTTTAACATTGGTTCATTTTATACCTGTGTGAGAGGCATTATTTTACCTTTCTAAAAATCTTTAAATGGGGTAAAAACATGGTCTTAGATTGGGCCCTGATTCTGACTCCTGGAAGTGGTTCTCTAAACATTTTTTCCATAGCTGTTGGCTCTGCCCTCTGAGATGTCCTTTATTTTCCATCATCCTCTTTGGCTATATCTGAAGAGACCACTGCAGAATATGCCCAGCTTGGCAGCTGAGAACCTTTCTTGGCCTGCTCCTCATCTGTAGAAAGTTAGGTGCCCAAGAGATGTTTTTACTTCTTGAACTATGACTGTCTGTATTAATACAGGCTGGTAGCATTTTTGTCAAAACATTCTCTCGGTAACTTTCCTGTTTTGCTGTCTATTTGGTTTCTGTTGGTTTCCTGTGGCAAAAGGGAGACCCATAGTTCTTTTTGAGAATTGCCTCTCTGTCTCTAAATTAATTACGAATACTTTAGGTTTCTTTGGGACCGTGACCTTGATTTTAACTTAATCCCCAATGCAAGAGTATTAAGATGTAGAGCCTTTAGGAAATGATTAAACAATGAAGGCTCTGTCCTCATAGATAGGATTAGTTCTTTATAAAAGGGTCTGAGGAGGTGAGTTCACTGTTTCTGTCCCTGCTATCATGTGAGGACACAGTGTTTATCACTTCTGGAAGACACAGCAACAAGGCATCATCTTGGAAGCAGAGACTGGGTCTTGCACCAGACACTGAACCTATTAGCAGCTTGATCTTGGACTTTCATCTCCAGGACTGTGAGAAATAAATTACTATTGTTTATAAATTACCCAGTCTCTGGCATTTTGTTATCATAGCACAAATGAACTAAGACAATGGGCAAAGATATGAACATATACTTCACCAAAAAGATATATGGTTGACAAATAAGCACATGAAAAGATGTTCAACATAATTTGAACATTCGTCATTAGGGAAATGCTAACTTAAATCACAATGAGATACAACCACTTAGCTACTGGAATGGCTAAAATTGAAAAGACTAATAATAACAAGTGTTGGCAAGAATGCAGAGCAACTATTGGTGGTAATGTACAATGTACAACCACTTTGGAAACAGTTTGGCCACTTCTTATAAAGTTAAACATATACTTATGACCCAGCAATCTCACTCATATCTTTATAAAGGGAAATAAAAACTTATGTTCACAAAAAAATTGGTATGAAAATATTTATGGTGGCTTAATTTTTAAAAGCCTCAAACTGGTAAGAACTCAAATGTCCTTCAACAAGTGGATAAATCAAGGTACACCTATACAATAAAATAATACTCAGAAATAAAAAGGACCAAATTCTTGATACATGCAACAATGTGGATGCATTTCAAATGCATTGTGCTAAATGAAAGAGTCCAGGCTCAAAGGCTACATACTGTGTGATTCCATTTATAGGACATTCTGGAAAATACAAAATTATATAGAGAAAACAAATTAGTAGTTCTAGGGGCTGGGGCTGGGGCTGGGGCTGGGGCTGGAGCTGGGGCTGGAGCTGGGGCTGGGCCAGGCGGCTGACTCCAAAGGGAATTTGAAGATTCTTTAGTATGATAGAATGGTTCTGTATCTTGAGTTTGGTGATAGTCACATGATTGTATGCATTTGTCAAAACTCACAGACTGTACACTAAAAAGGATGGTTTTTACTGTAATAAATTCTACCTTAAAACAAATAGGCTGTGACCAACATGGAGAAACCCCATCTCTACTAAAAAAAAAGAAATACAAAATTAGTCAGGCATGTGCATGCCTATAATCCCAGATACTCGGGAGGCTGAGGCAGGAGAATCGCTTGAACCTGGGAGGGAGAGGTTGCGGTGAGCCGAGATCACGCCATGGCACTCCAGCCTGGGCAACAAGAGCGAAACTCCGTCACCAAAAAACAAACAAACAAACAAAAAAGCACAATAAAACAAATAGGCTGGTGGCTGGGCATGGTGGCTCATGCCTCTAATCCCAGCACTTTGGGAGGCTGAGGGAGGTGGATCACCTGAGGTCGGGAGTTCAAGACCAGCCTGGCTAACATGGCAAAACCCCATCTCTCCTGAAAATACAAAAATTACCGGGCACGGTGGTGCACGCCTGTAATCCCAGCTACTCGGGAGGCTGAGGCAGGGGAACCACTTGAACCCAGGAGGCGGAGGTTGCAGTGAACCAAGATTGTGCCACTGCACTCCAGCCTGGATGACAGAGTGAGACTCTATCTAAAAAAAATAAAATAAAATAAATAAACAAAAAACACAAAACAAATAGGCTGGTTATTTTATGAATATCCCTTTCTTTTAGTACCTTATCTAATATAGCTAATAACAACCAACTCATAATTCTGAGCTTTCTACCTTGAAATCTCCTTTCCCAAACCCAGAAGTTCATTAGGTACATTTTTTATGGTTTTACCATATGAACTGCATAACATAGATTGCCACATCTGCAGTATCCTGAAGCCAAAGCTACATATTTTAGGTTTTATTATGATGTCAGCTTACTCTTAGGGACCTATGTTTGTAGCAATCAGCTTTGGCTGCAGCAACTAACAATCCTCAAATCCCAATGGATTACAACAACAAACATTTCTCTCTTCCTTGTGTAGCATGAGGGCTGCAGGTTGGTTGTGGTTCCCCTGGGTGTCGTCGGGCTCAGCTGGGCTTGACCGGGGTAGGCTGGGCTCATTTTGGCAGCCATTTGGGATGTGGTCCATGCAAGGAAGGTCTTTGTCAGAGAAGTCTAATCTCGACCTGTGTTCTTTTTGGGCACTCACATCACTAGTTAAGAAGAACTTATACAAATGGATGCATGTATCGTCTCATACTGCCTCTCAGGCTAAAGGCACAGCTAGTATTTGGGGTATGATGTTCTTATAACAGAGAACAGACTCTCAATGGAAGCAGAGCCAAACCACACTAAATACATGGAAATATTTTGCTTAGACATGGCATAAGCTCTATTGGCCAAAGCAGGTCATACAGCCAAGCCCAAAGTCAATGCAGAAGGGAAGGATATTCCACCCATAGGGAAGCTTAGCGAGGGTGTAACCACAGAACCAGTTCCAACTGATTCAACTTTGTCAATAACAGAATAAGTTGTTTTTCAGTTGCAGTGAACTCCTAGGCTGCAAGTCACATAACCTGAACATGTGCACATGAACAAGGCATGCCTGATTAGTGACCCTGGAGGTGGCTGGAACAAAAAAGTTAACCACATAGAGAACCTAAGTACCTGGACTCCAGAGCACAGACCAAATTAAGGAGCAAGGGGAGCACTGTTTTGTTGCAGTCTGAACTTAAGAGCCAAGGGCCAGGCACCACGTCTCTGCAAAACCCAAACAAATCATGACTTTTTGCATTTTCCTTTCTTCCTCATAGTTAATCCCTCCCTATAAAACCTTCCACAAGACCCCTGCTTGGGGAGACACATTTCAACATTGCCTCGTCTCCTTGCCAGTCAACCTTGCAATAAAGCTTTTTTTTCCCCAAGGCTGGTACCATAGTATTAGCTTCTATGTACTTTAGACAGTAAACCCATTGCTCAGTGACAAGGACTGAGAAAATAAGTAATTGTGAATAAATCATACAACCACTCTTAGGAACCTGGTATGAGGATATGGACAGCTACATTGCTTGCATTAGGAAAAAAACTAGAAACAATCTAAATGTCCATCATAGGGAAATGAATAAATAAAATCTGGTAGAGTCATTCAATGATCTATTATAGAGCAGTTAAAAAGGAATGGACTGTATGTATATCTATCATTCTATGTCATGGACAGATCTCAAAAACATAATGTTGGGTAAAGAAATTAAGTTGCTAATTTAGCTGGTTACTGCAACATTTCAGTGACCTATAAATGGATAGGGAGTGGAGAGACAGAGGGAGAGAAAGATTAGACCAAGTTCTCAATATATTTTTAAAAAGACAAAACAATGCAGCTGATATGCAGAGGTCCCACACAACAGAAGCAAAGGAAACCTGTCTTGATAACACTTCCCTGGGTCCCCAAAGTCCCTAATAGGTGTCTAGCTGTTTGTGCTGCAGCTCATGGAAGGAAGGTCTTGCTAGGTCAGAGAAGCCTATCTCCAGCTATGTCTTTTTTTTTTTTTTTTTTTCTGAGATGGAGTCTTACTCTGTCGCCCAGGCTGAAGTGCAGTGGTGCCATCTCAGCTCACTACAAGCTCCGCTTCCCGGGTTCACGCCATTCTTCTGCCTCAGGCTCCCGAGTAGCTGGGACTACAGCTGACCGCCACCACGCCTGGCTAATTTTTTGTATTTTTAGTAGAGACAGGATTTCACCATGTTTGCTTGGATGGTCTCGATCTCCTGACCTCGTGATCCGCCCGCCTCAGCCTCCCAAAGTGCTGGGATTACAGGTGTGAGCCACCGTACCTGGTGTTTTTTGTTTTTTTTTTTTTAACTGAGGGCTTACATCACTGGTTAAGAAGAACCTATACAAATGAATGCATTTCCACTGAAGGAAATTCTGGACTTTTCTGGTTCTTGAACCTAATTTAGCATTGACCAGGCCATATCCACATTCAGGGACAAGCAGAGCCAATCAACAAGCATCCTTGAACTGTGTGTCTCTCCTTTTCTTTGCAAGGAAGCTGAAGGACCATTTTTGCAGATATGCGTTGATAGCTGAGGTCCCCTGCACTATATGATTAAGTATTCATTGTGTGGAAAGAATAGCAAGTTGAAGGAAAATAAGATCTATAGAATGGAACTAGAAGGAGTAAGTCATTAGCTGGGTCTTAAAAGATGACTCAGGTTTTAAAAGGCAAAAAAAAGCACTTTGGGAGGCCGAGGCGGGCAGATCATGAGGTCAGGAGATTGAGACCATCCTGGCTAACACAGTGAAACCCCATCTACTAAAAATACAAAAAATTAGCCGGATGTGGTGGTGGGCACCTGTAGTCCCAGCTACTTGGGAGGCTGAGGCAGGAGAATGGCGTGAACCCAGGTGGTGGAGCTTACAGTGAGCCGAGATCATGCCACTGCACCACTGCACTCCAGCCTGGGCGACAAAGCGAGACTCTGTCTCAAAACAAAACAAAACCTTAATTATGGAATTACAGATGAAAGGGAACTGTTTGAGACATGCCTAATGAGTCATGCAACCCTTAAATCAAATTGCATTAAAAGTTGTGTCCAAGTAAGGGTTAATTTGGTTAAATGAGAATGACAGTAACTGCTCAGGCACTGTTCTGTGAGGGATGATATTGTAGTTATAAATGTCACGAGGGCCCACCTAATTCACTTATCTCCTAAGAATATCTGGACATTGTTCTCAAAGGCAACAAAAGTATGAATTGTGAAGAAATCAAAATTACTCTTTGGAAATGAGCCATACGCAGTTCTAAGAGCTAGTACAATATATTTGGCTAATGGACTGATGAAGCCCTTAAAAAAGAGGCTGGAGCGGTGTTTCTCGCCCATCTGGAGTCTCCTAGTTTGTTAACCAGCTCTCCAATCAGGGTCCTCTGTCTGGATCTCCATTTGGCTTCCAGGCTGATCCGCTGTGCTAACTTGTCTGTGACTTTTCCATGTCCTCTCCTTAAACAGATATTCTACTTCAGCTACTGAGTGTTCAGCAACTGCATTGCCATTGTCCTTGCTATTTTTATTTCTGTCCCAAATTGCTATTGAAAAAGTGCCATGCTTGCACTGCAGGAGTTGTGAATTAAATTCCCATATCCTCTGAGCCACCGCAGCGATAGAAAAGGGTTTGAAGTTTTCTGCCACACGAAGTGAGATGTTGAATATATTCTGGTCTGAGTGTTACCAGAAGACCCTCCCCATTGTTAAAACTCTTTTCTTTCATGGTGATGTTGTAGTCTAGCAGAAGAATATGTTTAAAAGCAGGGAGAAAAAATACTAAATTTAAGTTCTGGCTCACGTCTATTAACAGTGTGACCATAAGAACCTCATTAACCTTTTTGATATTCCAGTTCATTAATCTAAAAATGGAGAGGATAATGTCAACCTCAAAGCCATAAGGATTAAATGAGGTAATACATCAAAGTATCAAGTGTCCAGCTTCAAGAAGGCAAAGTTATTCCTCCCTCTTCCTCTCACTGCACCTGTCCTCACAGCAAAGGAACCACCCCCCATCCCCAGTGCAGCAGTCAGTAGGCTAACCAACAGGGACTTTACTAATTTAATTCCTCTTTGTTAGTATAAGTGTGATGGTTAATCCTGAGTGTCAACTTGATTGGATTGAAGGATGCAAAGTATTGTTCCTGGGTGCTGTGAGGGTGCTGCCAAAGGAGATTAACATTTGAGTCAGTGGGCCGGGAGAGGCAGACCCACCCTCCATCTGGGTGGGTACCATCTAATCAGCTGCCAGCACGGCCAGAATAAAAGCAGGCAAAAGAATCTGGAAAGACTAGATTGGTTTAGTCTTCTGGCCTATATCTTTCTCCCATGCTGGATGCTTCCTGCCCTCAAACAGCAGACTCCGAGTTCTTCAGCTTCAGGACTTAGACTGGCTTCTTTTCTCCTCAGCTTGCAGATAGCCTATTGTGGGACCACACCTTGTGATCATGTGAGTCAACACTCCTTAATAAATTCTGCTTTATATATACATCTATCCTATTACTTCTGTCCCTCTAGAGAACCCTAATATAATAAGATAAATTCATGCGGGGTGAAATGACAAAAAGAAACACAATTAAGAAGGAAAAAACCAACTTCATCTTAAATTCAATAGTACTTTCCACTCTGGGTTTGACTAATTTGTAACCACCCAGACCCCACCAAATCAATCACCATCATGGCAGGTGACCACAGCCTGAGCGGGAGATTGGCACGGGTCCCTTCATCAGGATAGAGTTTATCTTCCCACCCACATCCGCTACACACACCCACTGCACATTTACATAGCCCTTTCATGAGCTCTTAGGAGGAAAGCAAGTATCTCCTTCTGCAGTTACTCATGTACTATTGTCTGGGCACAGGGCATGTTAATAACATGCTCTACAAATTATTCATCAAACCCCCAACAAGTGTGGTCTTTGTCTTCCAAGAAATATTTTGTGGAACTAACACCTGTTATGCTAAAGAGCCTTCATTGTCAATGGTAAATATGGAAATAAACTTGCTGTTTTAATTGATTAGGGTGGGCATGTAGAGGGGAAGGAAATCAGTGATGAGGGTGGTGGATGTGAGATGATAGGGTGAGAAAAGAGTCGTGGGTAGTTTGCGGCTTACCTTGCCTCTCCTTCCCTTTCATCCTTCAGACTCAAGACATTATAGGAAATATCATTCAAAACTGGAATTTCCAGGGATGTTTACAACCTGCTACAGTTCCTTGACAATTAGAAGGGCAGTTTTCTCCTGAGCGATGAAGATAAATTCAAATGAGGAAATAGTTTTAGAAACATGAACTCCGCTTCCCTCCACCCCCAAGAAAATGAGCACATACTTTTCAGTAGTGATTTTGACAATGTTATTTATTACTCTACAGTTGAAGAAAATGAAGCATATGGTGTGCAAACACCTTTCAGGTCCATGGATGTGGATACAAGAAGTTTTTTGTGAAAAACATCTCAGTTCTATACTTAAATGCCTGCAAAACAGCTGCTGCCACTGTACAATATGCAATTCTTGGTGGCATTTGGTAGCTTGAAAAAAAATTGGTACTGGATGTACTACTGATGTCATAGGAATAATTATACTACCAAACAGTTGCTGAAATCTATTTTTAACATAAATCTCAATAATAGATAAAAATGAAAGATTTTGTAAACCTGTTACAGAGAGAGAAAAAAAAAAAAGACTCAGGTTTAAAGAATTAAAGTAAGCCAGGAAGATTCTCTACTAAAATTGTTTCCTTGAAGGTCACTAATGTCTACTCTCCAAATCCTGTCACCCATTATTGGTCCTCACCTTCCTTCTCTTCACCTCTCTTTCTTGTAACTCTTCTCCTCCTTTTCTTCTAAAATGTGCACTCTCCTGGTTCTCCTCCTTATTTCTCTGAGTGTGTTCCTATCTTTCTCCCATCTCTTGCCTTTGAACAAGTTGAGAGAAGTGGTTACAAAAGTGAGGTTGGAGCCAACACACTTGGGTTTGAATCTCAGTCTGATCACTCTTTGAGTAACCTGGGGAAATAATATCTGTAAATCTCAATGTTCTCATCTATCTAGTCAAGATTATAAGTGCTCACACCTGTAATCTCAGCACTTTGGGAAGCCAAGGTGGGCAGATCATGAGGTTAGAAGTTCAAGACCAGCCTGGCCAACATGGTGAAACCCCATCTCTACTAAAAATACAAAAAATTAGCCAGGCATGGTGGCAGACACCTGTAATCCCAGCCACTCGGGAGGCTGAGGCAGGAGAATCGCTTGAACCTAGGAGGCGGAGGTTGCAGTGAGCCGAGATTGTGCCATTGCACTCCAGCCTGGGCAACAGTGCGAGATTCTGTCTCAATAAATAAATAAATAAATAAATAAATAAATATGTGTACTACTATGAGGAAAGCTCCCCTCAGGACTACTCTTTGCATAACTTCAGAGGCCATCATTGCATTCTAGGATAATGCTCCCTATCTCCAGAGTTTGAATAATGCAGCAAGAGCCCTGCCTTCCTCACAAGTGTAAGGTCTGTGAAAGCAGACACTGTTTTGTTCACCAAGTGCCTAGAACACTACTTGGAAAACAGTAAATACCCCCCAAAATATATACAGAATGGCAGCTCTATCATCATTAGATACTCAGCTTCATCTTTCTGCTCCACCATCCTGAGTAAGATTTCTATCCTTACAGTTACATCATGGTCCAAGCCATAACATCCATACTCTAAGCTTTTTATAAAAGAGGAAGGGCAAAAAAGTGTACTTCCCTGCTAATCCCTCTTTAATGAGCCCTCCCACAAAATCCTTTCATTTATAACTGTTTGTCCTGAACTTAAATATGTGGCCACACCTAGCAATAAGGCACTGGTTTTTGGCCAGGCACATTGATGCCCCATATAAAATGAGGATTTTGTACTGAAGAAGGGCAGAATGTACATTGGGTTGGTGACTTACAGTCTCCCTTTTGGTACAGCTCAGAGACCTCTCCAGAGTCTCTCTTATGATGGCCATCCCCCAGGCTCAGCACTAAGGAGGGCACTTCTCTGTGAATCAGCTTGTCATATTTTTGGAGCAATAAATGTCTAAAAGCTTTTGTTTTGGTTTGGTTTTGGCTCTGGTGATTGTTTTCCTATGGCTTTTACCAATTTGTACTTGTTCTGTTCCATGAAACCATACTGAAAAAAAATCTATATTTTTCCTTCAGTGTGACAGTGGATTTTTTTATTGGGCAATTGAATAACAGCCCTTCAAATATTTTAAGAAGGCTGTTTGGTGATAGTGAAGTTCTGCCTTTTTCAAGCTAAATTTCTCCAGCTCTTTAAATCTTTCCCCATAAAACCCTACAACATTCTTTTTGCACTCTCCAGAATGTTGATCAGGTTGTCACTGGGTCCAGATCTGACCCAGCCAGTGGAGAACTTGGGGGAACTAACTCTGTCTCTCTTATTTCCATCACCGGAGGCTGAGTCAGCTTTTTTGTCAACCACATAATATTATTGGTTCATATGGAACTTGGGTCTACTAAACTTTCAGATATTTTTCATAAGAATTGCTATTAAGATAAGTTCTTGTATTAATCCATTTTCATGCTGCTTTGAAGACATAACTGAGACTGGATAATTTATAAAGAAAAGAATTTTAATTGACTCACAGTGGTGCTTGGCTAGGGAGGCCTCAGGAAACTTACAGTCATGGCGGAAGACAAAACAGGCACATCTTACATGGTAGCAGACAAGAGAAGTGAGAGCCAAGTGAAGGGGGAAGCCCCTTATAAAACCATCAGATCCTGTGAGAACTCACTCACTATCATGAGAATAATATGGGTGAATTGCCCCCATGATTCAATTATCTCCACCTGGTCCCACTCTTGACACGTAGGGATTATTACAATTCAAGGTGAGATTTGGGTGGGCACACAGAGCCAAATCATATCACCCATTTTGTACTTTATAATGTTTTTAACCCAAATTAATTTACATTTGATCTTGTGATATTTTCTCTTTAATGTATGGGCCCAGCATTTAAAAAAGATCTTATTGAGCTCTTTTAGTATTTTGACTTGGTCCTCCAGGGGTTTCTCCATTGACACTGTCCTAGCTTCATATCCCCTACAGGTCTGAGCAGCTTGCCTTCCAAATCTTTATCCAAGCTGAATCACTTAGCAGAGCATTGTGATGGACAAAGCCCGTGGTAGGCTGTAAGAAACTGCCTCTCCAGTTAAAACTAACCCATTTTCATCTGAGGCAGATTCCTTCAGAGTCATGTACTAAGGCTTGGTTGAATTTCACAACATAACATAGACTGGGGAAGAAATGGACTTTACTAGAAAATGAAGCAAACGTACAAAATGAGAGTTAACAAGGGAAGGCAGGGCTCCCTCTCTCCCACTATCCTCATGAGAGGTGGGTGGTGCCAGGGCATTACAGCTGACTTCACCATGGAGGTTGTTCCAGGGGAGGGACCTGGCCCCCAGCTGCTTTCTATTCTTTTGGGGCAAGTCTGAGAACAAACTTACTGGGCACTGGGCAGTCTGGATTTGGGTGCCAGCTGTTCTCAGGAGCTTCCTGGGGAAAGCAAGATGCCAGTGCCTGCAGACCCTAAGGCCCATGGGATGTTGCAGTCCCATCTGCTCCAGGGAGGATGCCATGGGGACACGCTACTAGAGAAAGGGATGCCCCAAATCCCAGCTGGCTTGTTGTTCAAACAACTTAGGGTAAGTTCCCAGGATCATTTTTGCTTAATTCTGTCTCTTGCGTCACACCTATTAATTAAAGATTATTTGGGTTTAGTCTTTCATTCAGCTACAAATTGGCCTGAGAAAATGGACACCCAATGCTAATTATTCACCTTTTTTTTTTTTTTTTGGAGACAGAGTCTTTCTCTGTCGCCCAGGCTGGAGTGCAGTGGTGCGATCTCAGCTCACTGCAACCTCCGCCTCCTGGGTTCAAGTGATTCTCCTGCCTCAGCCTTCCAAGTAGCTGGGACTATAGGTGCCTGCCACCATGCCTAGCTAACTTCTTGTATTTTTAGTAGAGACAGGGTTTCACCATGTTAGCCAGGATGGTCTTGATCTCCTGACCTTGTGATCTGCCCGCCTTGGCCTCCCAAAGTGCCAATTATCCACTTTGTCTACAAAGAAATCAGTAAAGCCTTGGTAAATAAATAGCCTACATCAAAAACTGACAGCGCAAGTTATACATATACACATTTCATCTACCTTTCCCCAGAATGTAAACTCTTTGAACAGAGAGACTGTGCATTATTCTGGAACCCATAGGGCTTAACCCTCTGCCCTATACAGTAATAGCAGCCACATTTATTCACTGACTAGGTTAGGCACTGTTCTCGTGTCAGCCACCATTCTGGGTCTCTGACATGCATTATTTCATCAAATCCTTGCAACTCTTCAAGGGTAACCCGTGGATAATACCCATTGCATAGGTGATGAAACCGAGGGCACATAAGTACACAGGAAGTAATGGGACTGGATTTGAGCTGAGCTCTATATGCCCCAAAGCCCTTCTTCTGTTGTATTAATTGTCTGATTACAGTGCAGATTAACAATAAATATCAATGAATAATAAAGTCTACTTCATCTTTGTGTTTCCAGGCAGGATTATGCAACAATCCCTGAGACATGAAGATTTATGTTATTATAATAGAGTCATGTCAACATAGTCCTCCCAGGATAAAAGCCAACTCCTAAACTTACAGCAAAGCTAACAACGATGGGATAAATACACCTGTTACCAGTTTATTAAATAAGTTGGACTCTGAGGCTACATTAACCCTTAAACCCACCCCTCCTGAAGAATTCATTATCCCTACCACTCCACCCTTGGATAGAACCTTGGATTTGTATCAGAGCTTTTCTAATTACTCTTTAGTAATAACAGTTCCTCTGACTACTTACAGTTAATAAAATGTAATCTAATAAAATTAGATTTCCAGCGATTATTATCAAAACCCTAGACTCCCATTCAATCTAAATTTTCCCTCCTGCTCCAGCGTGGACCTCCCTCAGGGGTTAGACTCCTCTTTTTCTCACTCTCTACCTCCCTGGGGGCCTTTCCAGTGTGGTTCAGGGGTTTGGAGGGGAGGCATGGGACAGCAAAGGCCTTCTGGCTGTGGCTGAGAGCTTTGATGAGTTTCGGAGAAGCTCTTCCTGGGGACCCCCTTCCCTGCTGTAGCTGGTCCTCCAGCTGACCGTGTACAAGCTTCTCATCCCCAACCCCACCCCAGCCACTGCTTCCAACAGTGTCCCCAGCTTCTTTCTGCTGTAGACGCCTGAGCCTGGCAGAAAGGCTTTTGGGGGCAGAGTTCTTTCAGTTCTTTTCAGGCTGATCCCTCAAACGCCAGAGAGCCCATGTCAATGTCTCCAGGTGAGTTTTCTCTTGGTGGTTTCTTTCTCTTGAGCTGACAGAGAAGGAAAAGGCCCTCCCTCCTCAGCCCCCATGGGTGGGGCAGCGGGTGGTGCACTGCATCCTGGCAGCCCTCTCCTGGCCTCTTGAACCCCTTGATGAAACCTTTGCCTTTTCTTACATATGTGCCAGGTGGCTGATGGGATAGGGGTCAAAGCTGGTTTCATAATTTTTGCATTTATAGTGCAGCACCTGTTGTTCTTGGCCCCCAGTGCTTTTGCTAAAGCCTTAAGAGGATACAAAAAGTTGTGTTTAACATCCTGTTTCACAAACATGACACAAAAGAGACCTTTAAAAAATAAGCAACTCAAAGGAAGGGGAAAATGAAGTGATCCATGAGAGGAAAGAAAGGCATTCATAATGCTGTTTATTGGGCTATACTTTGTGTCAGGCTGTACACTAGGTTCCATGCTCAGACCACATCACTTAATCCTCACATCAACCTGCATCCTCCTGCAGTTTTACAGATGAGAAAAATGAAGTTAAGACTTTTCTCAAGAACAAAAGGTGACTTTCTGAGTCCAAAACCCATGCACTTAACAGAAGTTGAGAGGGAGGGTAACAGCTCTATAAAAGCCATTAAGAAGAGAGCCTTAGACCCATAGAGAAGGGCATGGGCCACACTGCTTTTGAGAGTGTGATTTGGAACCCTACTGATATGTTGCTGATTCTGTAACAGACCAACTTGGCATCTTAGAAAACTGTCACATCAAGTCTAAACTCTTCTGCCCAGTTATACCATTCTTGTCATTCCCAACTAACCAACATGGCCCCTCCACTGTCACCCAAACAGTTGCTTTTTTGGCCAAGAATGCCAAACTCCCCTTCTTCTCAATGCAGAGCTTTAGTGCATGACTTACCTCCAACCAGGAAAGTTCACAATGCTTCTTTGGCAATCTATGTTTGCTATTTTATTTCAAGACCCAACTCAGAACTCACATCTTGAGTTGGTTTTATCTGATTCGTCCCATTCTCAGCATTCATTCATTCATATCTGTCCCACTTTTCCTAAGGACCAGGAATGCAGATGGGAAAAGGGGACTTACGGCCTTGCAATTTTCTTTTACTACCACTAGATGGGGACCTTATAAGATGAAATGCTGACTCAGTTGTCCAAGAAAAATCAGGAAGCATAAATCAGGCTGACGCTTGGTTTCTAAACCAGTCAAGTAAGGCAGCAGGCAGTAGCATACATACATATATACATACATACATGTACATATATACATACATGTACATATATACACACGTGTACATATATACACGCATACATACATGTGCATATATACATACATGTGCATATATACATGCATGTGCATATATGCATGCATGTGCATATATACATGCATGTACATATATACATATACACATACATGTACATATATACACACATGTACACACATACATACATGTACATATATACACATATACATACATGTACATATATACACACACATACATGTACATATATACACACACATGTACATATATACATGTATACATACACACATGTACATATATGCATATATACTTACATACATGTACATATATACATATATACATATATATTCAGAACTGAATAATTGAGTAGGGGAAATGCAACTTTGCAAGAAGCTGGGACTGCCTAGATTAGGTTTGTATTATATGATCTCATGTTCAGGATCCTAGCATGATTACTATATGTAGCATATGATTACTGAATCATATACTACATCATTTTCCTCATGAAGAAACCAAGACTCAAAGATGTGAAGCGATTTATCAAAGGGTAAAAACTAAAATATTAATGTCATCTTGAAACTGTTCTATTCCATTTCACGATATCTATGGTGAATTGCAGGTAACTGTAGGTAACGGTAGGCTGGAATTTAAATTTTTGGATTCATTTGAATCTCCCACATCTCTACAACGTTCCTAGGAATAGCCATATCAGCAGCCATGACAACCGGTTTTGAGCCCTGACTATGTGTTAAGCATCATTTTAGGTGACACATTACATAACTAAATTCACGTAGTCCTCAGAAAAGGACTGTATTATCATCATTTCTATTTTTAGATGAGAAAACAGAGGCTCAGAGATGTTAACAGGCACAGAGCTGGCAAGTGAAAGCACAAGGATTCAAACCCAGATGCAGTGGAGACCAAGGTGTGCTACTGCTGACTAGCCCCACTGTCTGTCCGTACCATGCTGGACAACCAGGTCACTCCGGAAAGCCTTCTTCATGGGCTTCTGGGCTCCCAGGGATGAGCTGGGGGTGGGTTGCCTTTTGTGCCCCTCACTGAATTGAGAGAACCCCCCTCTGCTCCTTTGCCTTCAGTGCCCTAGGCTGGACCCTTTCCTGTTTAAGCAACAGAGCAGTGGGAGCGGCCCTGCTGTGCGAGCCTCTCGAGCACAGTCTGCATTCAGTCATTTGTCATGGAAACAGTGTGGGAACGGAACAGGTGATGAGCCCTTCCATCAAAGGTGTATTCAGTACCTACTGTGGCCTCCAGATGCAGAAAGTCAAAGTAGTGCCTGCCTTCGGATCCCCCAGCCCCGTGGAGGAAACATAGAACACCTCATGGCAGTGAGCTGAGAGGACTCAGGAGGAGTGAGGGGCTGAAAGGCCAGGGCAGGGACCGGCTGAACTGCTGCTTAGAGGGTGTCCCCGTGTCGCTACTGCCCTCCTAGCTCCTCTCCACTCCTTGGTTTGGTCCCCAGCTAAGGGCCAGAGTGCACTTCTATCAACTTAGAATATAACAATAATCATTAAACACCATGTGGTGGCCTGAGAAGGAGTCTCAAAGTGTCTTGACCTGCCTTTTTTCCCGGGCTTGCCGAGCATGGATCCACATCACCAGCAGAGGGCACTATGCCAGAGCTGGCTCTGTTGAGGGCATCAGAAGAAAGTCCTCCAAGCTGGCACCTTGTGTTTATGCCCATTATAAAACACTGGACTTTAAGGCTCTTGTCCATAGCTCGCTTTGGGACAGTTAAACTAACAGTGCTTTACAGAGTTAGGCTGGCCTACCTTGGGAGGCACAGTCCCCACCCCTTGTTTATTGGCAGCCGTCACTGACCAGCATAGGTCAGTACTGAGCACTCTGAGCAAGTTACCTTTTCTCATGCTCTCAGCCACCCTGGAGCAGGTGCTCTGACTGTGAACACCTTGGAACGACCCCCATTCCAAGCCTGCACTGGATGGGCAGTGATTAGGGCCTCACTTCTGTAACTAATGAAGGCTCAAACATTCCTTTTGGTCACCAACCCTTGTAGTGTGGTCAGGAAGAGAGATGCTGCCACAATCCCAGAGGAGCGGCCAAGGTCTGAGCTCTGAGATGCACTCCATGTCTCTACGCACCGCTCCTCCAACAGCCACCTCAGGAGAGCATATCTTGGCAGGACAACCACAGTGACCTCTACCCTTGGTGCTAGGACCCAGGAGCTTCCCTTGCAGGAGCTGACATTAGACAGCACGAGGATGGTGCTTTCAGCCAACTTCTCAGCACACACTCCTCCAAACACTGGGCTGCATGCTGGGGTGCAGAGGTGAAATGGCCTAGTCCCCATTCTGGAGCTCAGTCTGAGGTAGAAAAGGGTGACAACTCAATGAATTGAACATTTATTTGTGTGAATATTTGCTCACCAATCTAAAAGCCACAAACACTGACTATTTATTGTGCTCTGCCCCAGATTTGCTCTCAGCTTAACACAGTGTCTGCATGTAGATACCTCTCAATACATGGTCCCTGAACAAATAAATATCAAAACAAGGCAAAGGAGATAGCACCCTCTGCTTATGTTCATACTACAGATTCATAACCAAAGAAAATGTGTTTTCTCTACCTTTAAGGCACTCGGAGCATTTAGAAGCAGAGTGTGAGGGCGCATGTGTGTGGTCTGATGGTCTGATGATGATGATGAAAGCTCCTGGCTCATTTCTCTTCACACCAATGGGATGCCTGTGGTTAGGGGGGCATCTTCCCCACTGGGAAAACCTACTACCCTCACGGCCAGATTACTGTTTCCAGTTCACCAAAGTGATCCAAATACAATATGGAAACTCTGTGTGTGCGTTTGAGCTTCAATGATACAGTAGGCAAAGACCCTTGCTACCTGGGCCCCATCTCAACCGTGTGTGTGGGTGCAATAATATGGTGACCCCTCAGTCGTCAGACACAGATTTCAAAAAGGCAGCCATCAGGTAAGATCTGTAGGTAAATGCTTCAGAGGAGAGCACCTTCAATCTAGCACCAGATGATAAGCGTAAAGATGGTATCATTCATTTTGGAAAATGACCATGTCAACAAGGAAGATGCTTTTTTTTTTTTTTTTGAGACGGAGTCTTGCTCTGTCACCCAGGCTGGAGTGTAGTGGCGCGATCTCGGCTCAATGTAACCTCTGCCTGCCTGGTTCAAGTGATTCTCCTGCCTCAGCCTCCTGAGTAGCTGGGATTAGAGGCGCGCACCACCACGCCCGCTAATTTTTGTATTTTTAGCAGAGACGGGGCTTCACCATGTTGGTCAGGCTGGTCTCAAACTCCTGACCTCATGATCCGCCCACTTTTGAATTATGATCACTGACTCATTCTCCCATTCTCTTCTCTTTTAAAAAATTTTTTAAATTGACAAGTAAAAATTGTATGCATTTATGGTGTACAACTGTTACCAGAAAGGAGTCCTAATCCGGATCCCAAGAGAGGGTTCTTGGATCTCGTGAAAGAAGGAATTTGAGGTGAATCCGTAAAGTGAAAGCAAGTTTATTAACAAAGTAAAGGAATAAAGAATGGCTACTCCACAGGCAGAGCAGCACCAAGGGCTGCTGGTTGGCCATTTTTATGGTTGTTTCTTGATTATATGCTGAACAAGAGGTGGATTATTCATAAGTTTTCCAGGAAAACAGTGGGCAATTCGAGAATTCAGGGTTCCTCCTCTTTTTAGACCATATAGGGTAACTTCCTGACGTTGCCATTGCACTTGTAAACTGTCATGGTGCTAGTGGGTGTGTCTTTTAGCATGCTAATGCATTATAATTAGTGTATAATGAGCAGTGAGGGCGACCAGACGGTCACTTTTGTCACCGTCTTGATTTTGGTGGGTTTTGGCCGGTTTCTTCACCACAAACTGTTTTATCAGCAAGGTCTTTATGAGCTGTATCTTGTGCTGACCTCCTATCTCATCCCATGACATAGAATGCCTAGCCACCTGTAAATGAAGCCCAGTAGCTCTCTGCCTTATTTTACCCAGCCCCTATTCAAGATGGAATAGCTCTGATTCAAAGCCTCTGACACAACATGATGTTCTGATATATGTATACAATGTGGAGTGGCTAAATCAAGAATTTAATAAATGTATCACCTCACATACTTATTTTTTGTGGTGAGAACACTTAAAATCTACTCTCTTGGCAATTTTCAAGTATATATTATTATTGAGACAGGATCTCCCTCTGTAGCCCAGGCTGGAGTGCAGTGGCATGACCACAACTCACTGCAGCCTCAATCTCACCAAGCTCAGCTGATCCTGTTACCTCAGCCTCTTGGGTAGCTAGGTCTACAAGTGCATACTACCACGCCCAGCTAATTTTTGTATTTTTTTGTAGAGACAGGGTTTCACCATGTTGCTCAGGCTGGTCTTGAACTCCTAGACTCAAGCGATCCTCCTGGCTCAGCCTCCTAAATCCCAAAGTGCTGGGATTACAGGCATGAGCCACCACATCTGACCCAATATATTATTCTTAACTGTGGTCACTATGACATATGATTGATCTTTTGAACTTACTCCCCCTAACTGAAACTTTGTACCTTTTGATCCATTATCTCCCCTTTCTCTATCCCTGCCAATCCCTGCCTCATCCCCTAGTAATCAACATTCTACTCTCTGCTTCTATGAGTTCAACTTTTTTAGATTCCACATAAAAATGAGATCATGTAGTATTTGTCTTTCTGTGCCTGGTTTATTTCACTTAACACGATGTCCTTCGGTTTCAACTATGTTGTCGTAACTGACAAGATGTCCTTCTTTTTTAAGACTGAATTTTCTTTATCCATTCATCTGTTGATGGACACTTAGGTAGATCCCATATCTTGGCTGTTGTGAATAGTGCTGCAATAAACATGAGAGTGCAAATGTCTCTTTGACATACTGACTTCATTTTCTTTGGATATATATACCCAGCAGTGGGACTGCTGGATCACAGGGTACTTCTATTTTTAGCTTTTGGGGGAAACTCCATACTGTTTTCCATAACAGCTGTACTAATTTACACACTCTTGTTTTTGAAACCCCATTTGCAAGACA
This sequence comes from Pan troglodytes, assembly GCF_028858775.2. Lineage (NCBI taxonomy): Eukaryota > Metazoa > Chordata > Mammalia > Primates > Hominidae > Pan > Pan troglodytes. Next base: position 24,434,138 of record NC_072398.2, read on the forward strand.
ATTAAGCAGATTGTGACAAAACCCTACATGTGCAAAGGTCTCACCTAAGGTAAAAGTCTCTGTGATAGTTCTCCCTCTGAAACCATCTTCAGAACTAGAACCATGGCATTAAGCAACATTATCATAACGTGACATCTGTGTGAAGGTTAAAGGAAATTCCACTCTCATGTAAAATTAATTATTCCATCTAATCAGTCACTGGGCACCATTTAGGGGTCTTGCATGACACTCAATTCAGATATGAAGAAAGGACCAACTCATATTTTGAAAACTCAGCCACACTGAAGCATGAATGAGCCTGGATGAATGCTTTCTCCAGTTTCCTGGCCCCTAGGCCCCCAGCTGTCCAACCCGCACAAAGAGGAGGCCCATCAACATCATCCCAGGTGAGCACTCAAGGAGAAAACTGATTACAATGTGTGCTGAAAGACACTGAGGAATGCTATACAGAGAAAGATGCAACCATGGTCACATGATCCTTAAAAATTTGGCACCATCATGAGAACTACATAAAAAATTAAGTTCTGTGGCCAGGCATGGTGGCTCATGCCTGCAATCCCAGCACTTTGGGAGGATGAGGTGGGCAGATCACCTGAGGTCAGAAGTTTGAGACCAGCCTAACCAACATGGAGAAACCCTGTCTCTACTAAAAATACAAAATTAGCCAGGTGTGGTGGCACATGCCTGTAATCCCAGCCACTTGGGAGGCTGAGGTAGGAGAATCACTTGAACCCAGGAGGCAGAGGTTGCAGTGAGCTGAGATTGTGCCATTGCACTCCAACCTGGGCAACAAGAGCAAAAACTCTGTCTCAAAAAAAAAAATTAAGTTTTGTAATAACAAATTCTGTTGGTAAAATAATTATGTATGTGGTTATCCAAATACTAATTATCAATTAATGATTAATTAGCAACTGAATGCTATAGATAAAAAGTCCTTAGATGTTAGCAAACAGAGTCACTATAAATCGGACTAGCTGGCTTGGCCTCACAGCCCTCAAGGGTGCACAGGCTTGGGAACTGAATAGCATCACATCCTTTATCCTATATATTATTAACAAAAAACTCAAACTCTGCAAAATATTTGAAGAGGCTTATTGTGAGCTAATATGAGTGACCACAGCCTGTGTTACAGCCTCAAGAGGTCCTGAGAAAATGTGCCTGAGGCAGTCAGGTTACAGTTTGGTTTTATACATTTTAGGGAGACAAAAGTTACAGGCAAAGACATAAATCAATATATGTAAGACATACATTGGTTTACAAGAAAGGCAGGACATCTCAAAGGTGGTGGGTAAGCAGGGGTTTGGGGGAGGAAGTAGATAGGTCATTGGTGGATTCAAAGATTTTCTGATTGGCAATTGTTTGAAAAAGTTAAGCTTTGTCTAAAGACTTCAGAAATCGGTAGCAAGGAATATTTGAGCTAAGATAACAGGGTGGTGGAAGCCAAGGCCCTTGTTGTGTAGATGAAGTCTCTTAGCTAGCAGCCCTCAGACAGCATGTGATGCTATACTAGAGTCAGGTTGGAATTTGGTATCTTATTGCCACAAAGAGCCTGTTTTGTCAGTCTTCTGTCTCTATTTTAATGTTAATGCTGGTCATTTGTGCCTGAACTCCAAGAGGGAGAGGCATGTCCAACTTCCCTTCCATCAGTGACCTGGAATTTAGTGTTTCAGATTTCTCTGGGGTATCTTGGCCAGGAGGGGGAGGGTCTATTCTGGTGGTTGGGGGAGCTTAGGATTTTATTTTTGGTTTGTGATATTTATCCACAAAGACTGATTTTTTTGATACTTGGAGTATGACACCCTGACACATCTGGTACTGCTTGCATTGTGACCGTGGCCAATTTCCAAGGAGAACAGCTAAGCTCCATCTGACAATAATTTATTTACTGGATTCATTAGTGCCCCCAGCAATTTCAGCAGGGCTGTCCTGAACTAAGCATCACACAGGGCTCTGGCCAGTTGAGCCTTTACTCTGCTGGCTGTCCCCTAAGGGCCTGGCTCCTACTGCAGTGTCTCAGCCAGGGATCTTCTGCCAAAGAACACCCAGAGCTATTCCAAGTCTCTCCAAGACAGTCCTGGGCAGCAAGTATGTGGGCTGGCATGGGGGCTACAGAGATGACTGACATAGCCTTGGTAGCCTGGAGGGGCATATAATGTCAGGCCTCTGAGCCCAAGCTAAGCCATCATATCCTCTGTGACCTGCATGTATACATCCAGATGGCCTGAAGTAACTGAAGAATCACAAAAGAAGTGAAAATGGCCTGTTCCTGCCTTAACTGATGACATTAACTTGTGAAATTCCTTCTCCTGGCTCATCCTGGCTCAAAAGCTCCCCTGCTGAGCACCTTGTGACCCCCACTCCTGCCAGCCAGAGAACAACCCCCTTTGACTGTAATTTTCCTTTACCTACCCAAATCCTATAAAACAGCCCCACCCCTATCTCCCTTCACTGACTCTCTTTTTGGACTCAGCCCACCTGCACCCAGGTAAAATAAATGGCCTTGTTGCTCACACAAAGCCTGTTTGGTGGTCTCTTCACACGGACACAAGTGAAATTTGGTGCCCTGACTCGGATCGGGGGACCTCCCTTGGGAGATCAATCCCCTGTCCTCCTGCTCTTTGCTCCGTGAAAAAGATCCATCTACAACCTCGGGTCCTCAGACCAACCAGCCCAAGGAACATCTCACCAATTTTAAATCGGGTAAGCGGCCTCTTTTTACTCTCTTCTCTAACCTCTCTCACTATCCCTCAACCTCTTTCTCCTTTCAATCTTGGTGCCATCTTTCAATCTCTGCCTTCTCTTAATTTCAGTTCCTTTCCTTTTCTGGTAGAGACAGGAGACGCATTTTATCCATGAACTCAAAACTCCGGCACCACTCATGGACTCAGGAAGACAGTCTTCCCTTGGTGTTTAATCACGTGGGGATGCCTGCCTGATTATTCACCCATGTTTCAGAGGTGTCTGACCACATGGGGATGCCTGCCTTGGTCCTTCACCCTTAGCGGCAAGCACCACTTTTCTGGGGGGCAAGCACCCCCCGACCCCTTCTCTCCGTGTCTCTACCCTCTCTTTTCTGCCTTGGTCTTTCACCCTTAGTGGCAAGCACCACTTTTCTGGAGGGCAAGCACCCCCCTACTCCTTTCCTCCATGTCTCTACCCCTTTTCCACTTTCCTGAGGGACAAGCACCCCCACCCCTTCTTTCCATGTCTCTAGCCTCTCTTTTCTCTGGGCTTGCCTCCTTCACTATGGGCAACCTTCCACCCTCCGTTCCTCCCTCTTCTCCCTTAGCTTGTGTTCTCAAAAACTTAAAACCTCTTCAACTCACACCTGACCTAAAACCTAAATGCCTTATTTTCTTCTGCAACACTACTTAGCCCCAATACAAACTTGACAATGGCTCTAAATGGCCAGAAAATGGCACTTTCAATTTTTCCATCCTACAAGATCTAGATAATTCTTGTCATAAAATGGGCAAACGGTCTGAGGTGCCTGACGTCCAGGCATTCTTTTACACATTGGTCCCTCCCTGGTCTCTGTTCCCAATGCAACTCATCACAAATCTTCCTTCTTTCCCTCCGCCTGTCCCCTCAGTCCCAATCCCAAGTGTTGCTGAGTCTTTCCAATCTTCCTTTTTTTTTTTTTTTTTTTTTTTACAGACCCATCTGACCTCTCCCCTCCTCCCCAGGCTGCTCCTCGCCAGGCCGAGCCAGGTTCCAATTCTTCCTCAGCCTCCGCTCCTCCACCCTATAATCCTTTTATCAACTCCCCTCCTCACACCTGGTCCTGCTTACAGTTTCATTCCATGACTAGACCTCCCCAACCTGCCCAGCAATTTCCTCTTAAAAAGGTGGCTGGAGCTGAAGGCATAGTCAAGGTTAATGCTCCTTTTTCTTTACCCGACCTCTCCCAAATCAGTTAGCATTTAGGCTCTTTTTCTTCAAATATGAAAAACCCAGCCCAGTTCTTGGCCCGTTTAGCAGCAACCCTTAGACTCTTTACAGCCCTAGACTCGGAAGGGTCAGAAGTCCATCTCATTCTAAATACTCATTTTATCACCCAGTCAGCTCCTGACATTAAATAAAACTCCAAAAATTAAATAAATTCCAGCCCTCAAACCCCACAACAGGACTTAACTAACCTCACTTTCAAGGTGTACAATAATACAGTAGAGGCAGCCAAGTAGCAATGTATTTCTGAGTTGCAATTCCTTACCTCCACTGTGAGACAAACCCCAGCCACATCTCTAGCACACAGGAACTCCAAACACCTGAATCGCAGCTTCCAGGGGTTCCTCCAGAACCTCCTCCCCCAGGAGCTTGCTTCAAGTGCCAGAAATCTGGCCACTGGGCCAAGGAATGCCCGCAGCCTGGGATTCCTCCTAAGCTGTGTCCCATCTGTATGGGACCCCACTGGATATCAGACTCTCCAACTTGCCCAGCAGCCACTCCCAGAGCCCCTGGAACTCTGGCCCAAGGCTCTCTGACTGACTCCTTCCCAGATCTGCTTGGCTTAGCGACTGAAGACTGATGCAGCCCAGTCACCTCGGAAGCCCCCTGGACCATCACGGACGCCGAGCTTTGGGTAACTCTTACAGTGGAAGGTAAGTCCATCCGCTTCTTAATCAATACGGAGGCTACACACTCCACATTACCTTTTCAAGGGCCTGTTTCCGTTGTCTCCATAACTGTTGTGGGTATTGACAACCAGGCTTCTAAACCTCTTAAAACTCCCCAACTCTGGTGCTAACTTGGATAACATTCTTTAATGCACTGCTTTTTAGTTATCCCCACCTGCCCAGCTCCCTTATTAGGTCTAGGCATTTTAACTAAATTATCTGCTTCCCTGACTATTCCTGGGCTACAGCCACACCTCATTGCCGCCTTTTCCCCCAGTTCAAAGCTTCCTTCACATCCTCCCCTTGTATCTCCCCACCTTAAACCACAAGTATAGGACACCTCTACTCCCTCCTTGGCGACCAATCATGCACCCCTTACCATCCCATTAAAACCTAATCACCCTTACCCCACTCAATGCCAATATCCCATCCCACAGCCCGCTTTAAAAGGATTAAAGCCTGTTATCACTCGCCTGCTACAGCATGGGCTTCTAAAACTTGTATACTCTCCATACAATTCCCCTATTTTACATGTCCAAAAACAGACAATTCTTACAAGTTAGTTCAGGATCTGCACCTTATCAATCAAATTGTTTTGCGTATCCACCCCATGGTGCCAAACCCATGTACTCTCCTATCCTCAATACCTCCTTCCACAACCCATTATTCTGTTCTGGATCTCAAACATGCTTTCTTTACTATTCCTTTGCACCCTTCCTCCCAGCCTCTCTTTGCTTTCACTTGGACTGACCCTGACACCCATTAGGCTCAGCAAATTACCTGGGCTGTACTGCCACAAGGCTTCACAGACAGGCTCAGTCAAGCCCAAATTTCTTCCTCATCTGTTACCTATCTTGGCATAATTCTCATAAAAACACACGTGCTCTCCCTGCTGATCATGTCCGACTAATCTCCCAAACCCCAATCCCTTCTACAAAACAACAACTCCTTTCCTTCCTAGGCATGGTTAGTGCAGTCAGAATTCTTACACAAGAGCCAGGACTGTGCCCTGTAGCCTTTTTATCCAAACAACCTGACCTTACTGTTTTAGCCTAGTCCTCATGTCTGTGTGCGGCAGCTGCCACTGCCTTAATACTTTTAGAGGCCCTCAAAATCACAAACTATGCTCAACTCACTCTCTAAAGTTCTCATAACTTCCAAAATCTATTTTCTTCCTCCCACATGATGCATATACTTTCTGCTCCCCAGCTCCTTCAGCTATACTTACTCATTGTTGAATCTCCCACAGTTACCATTGTTCCTGGCCCAGACTTCAATCCGGCCTCCCACATTATTCCTGATACCACACCTGACCCCCATGACTGTATCCCTCTGATCCACCTGACATTCACTCTATTTCCCCATATTTCCTTCTTTCCTGTTCACTATTGGTTTATTGATAAACCCTGAACACTATTGGTTTATTGATGGCAGCTCCACCAGGCCTAATCGCCACTTACCAGCAAAGGCAGGCTATGCTGTAGTATCTTCCATACCTATCATTGAGGCTACCTCTCTGCCCCACTCCACTACCTCCCAAAAAGCCAAACTCATTGCCTTAACTCAAGCCCTCGCTCTTACAAAAGGACTATGCATCAATATTTATACTGACTCTAAATACGCCTTCCATATCCTGCACCACCATGCTGTTATATGCGCAGAAAGAAATTTCCTCACTATGCAAGGGTCCTCCATCATTAATGCCTCTTTAATAAAAACTCTTCTCAAAGCTGCTTTACTTCCAAAGGAAGCTGGAGTCACTCACTGCAAGGGCCATCAAAAGTCATCAGATTCCATCACTCAGGACAATGCTTATGCTGATAAGGTAGCTAAAAAAGCAGCTAGCGTTCCAACTTCTATCCCTCATGGCAGTTTTTCTCCTTCTCATCTGGCCACTCCCACCTACTCTCCCACTGAAACTTCCACCTATCAATCTCTTCCTACACAAGGCAAATGGTTCTTGGACCAAGGGAAATATCTCCTTCCAGCCTCACAGGCCCATTCTATTCTGTCATCATTTCATAACCTCTTCCATGGAGGTTACAAGCTGCTAGCCCACCTCTTAGAACCTCTCATTTCCTTTCAATCATGGAAATCTAACCTTAAGGAAATCACTTCTCAGTGTTCCATCTGCTATTCTACTACTACTCAGGGATTGTTCAGGCCCCCCCGCCCCCACTTCCCTACATGTCAAGCTCAGGGATTTGCCCCCACCCAGGACTGGCAAATTGACTTTACTCACATGCCTCAGTCAGGAAACTAAAATACCTCTTGGTCTGGGTAGACACTTTCACTGGGTGGGTAGAGGCCTTTCCCACAGGGTCTGAGAAGGCCACTGCAGTCATTTCTTCCCTTCTGTCAGACATAATTCCTCAGTTGGCCTTCCCACCTCTATACAGTCTGATAACAGACCAGCCTTTATTAGTCAAATCACTCAAGCAGTTTTTCAGGCTGTTGGTATTCAGTGAAACCTTTATATCCCTTACCATCCTCAATCTTCAGGAAAGGTAGAACAGACTAATGGTCTTTTAAAAACACACCTCATCAAGCTCAGCCACCAACTTAAAAAGGACCGGACAATACTTTTACCGCTTGCCCTTATCAGAATTCAGGCCTGTCCTCAGAATGCTACAGGGTACAGCCTATTTGAGCTCCTGTATAGACGCTCCTTTTTATTAAGCCCCAGTCTCATTCCAGACACCAGACCAACTTGGACTACACCCCAAAAAACTTGTCATCCCTACTATCTTCTGTCTGGTCATACTCCTATTCACTGTTCTCAACCACTCATACAAGCCCTGCTCTTGTTTACGCTGCCGGTTTACACTGTTTCTCCAAGCCATCACAGCTGATATCTCCTGGTACTATCCCCAAACTGCCACTCTTAACTCCCTCTTAAAGTAAATAAATAATCCTTGCTGGCAGGGCTATGCTGAACCTCCTTGGGCATTCTCTAATTGGATGTCCTGGGTCCTCCCCATTCTTAGTCCTTTAATACCTGTTTTTCTCCTCTTATTCTGTTTAGTTTTTCAATTGATACAAAACCGTATCCAGGCCATCACCAATAATTCTATATGACAAATGTTTCTTCTAACAACCCCACAATATCACCCCTTACCACAAAATCTTCCTTCAGCTTAATCTCTCCCACTCTAGGTCCCCACGCTGCCCCTAATCCCACTCGAAGCAGCCCTGAGAAACATCGCCCATTATCTCTCCATATCACCCCCAAAAATTTTCACCACCCCAACACTTCAACACTATTTTGTTTTATTTTTCTTATTAATATAAGAAGACAGGAATGTCAGGCCTCTGAGCCCAGACTAAGCCAACATATCCTCTGTGACCTGCATGTATACATCCAGATGGCCTGAAGTAACTGAAGAATCACAAAAGAAGTGAAAATGGTCTGCTCCTGCCTTAACTGATGACATTACCTTGTGAAATTCCTTCTCCTGGCTCATCCTGGCTCAATAGCTCCCCCGCTGAGCACCTTGTGACCCCCCACCCCTGCCAGCCAGAGAACAACCCCCTTTGACTGTAATCTTCCTTTACCTACCCAAATCCTATAAAACAGCCCCGCCCCTATCTCCCTTCGTTCTCTTCTGATTCAGCCCACCTGCACCCAGGTGAAATAAACAGCCTTGTTGCTCACACAAAGCCTGTTTAGTGGTCTCTTCACATGGACGTGAGCGGAAAACATAAGTCTTTATATAAATTCAGTTTAATGTGCTGAGTACTGCAGTAGAGGCAAACAAAGGGAGCTAAGGGAACAGGGAGGGAGTTAGAAAAGGCTTCCCAGGAGACCTGGTAGAGGAAATACACTTTGAAAAGGTATCCAAGCCAAGGGAGAAAGCTGATGAGAAGGGCACTGGGAGGAGAGAGAACCCAATAAACCAAGACAAGGAAGCCAGAAACCTTGGGACAGTGCAGTGGCAACTGGTGCTGGCTCTCAGTTTTTGTTTTTTGAAGGGCTCATTTACTAGCACACTACATGCAAGGAACCAAAGCAATTTCTTAATTTTAGAGGTAACAAGACTCTTGGTTAGAAGTGACAGAAGGTTACTTCTTTTTTTTTTTTTTTTTTTTTTGAGATGGAGTCTCGCTCCGTCGCCCAGGCTGGAGTGCAGTGGCACAATCTCAGCTCACTGCAAGCTCTGCCTCCCGGGTTCACACCATTCTCCTGCCTCAGCCTCCCGAGTAGCTGGGACTACAGTTGCCCACCACCACGCCGGACTAATTTTTTTGTATTTTTATTAGAGATGGGGTTTCACTGTGTTAGTCAGGATGGTCTCGATCTCCTGACCTCGTGATCCGCCTGCCTCGGCCTCCCAAAGTACTGGGATTACAGGCGTGAGCCACTGCACCCAGCCAGCATACTGGGCTTTCTTGTGGACTCCAAGGAAGTCACAGGCCTTCAGAAAGGGATATAATGAAGAACTTGAACACTGTCAGGCCCTTTCGACCTTCAGCTCGGCTTTCTTCTGATATCTCTCTTTCTCTCTTTCCTTTCTAACCTCTCTTTCTCCTAATGATGTCTCTGTTCCAGACATCAGGACACATGGCTGCCAAGGTTCTTAAAGTTTTAACACAATAGCTTTAACTTCTGAAAAAGACTTATTTCTCCTTCTCCATTCTAGTTCCAAAACGTCCTGGAGAAGCATTGTAATTTGCTCACTTCAGCTGAGTTCTGACTTCTGGACAACTGTAGTAGGGGAGGTGTGATGTAGAGAAGGGACTGTAATTGGTCCCTATTTGGTCGAGTGCCCATCCCAGAACCAACCAACTGTGGCCAAAGGTTACACAGACACCACAGCTTGAATGGTAACCATGTGGATGTGTGGGGGGTAGCAATTCCCAGAAGAAAGGAGGTCCTGGCAATAGGTTCCAAGATGGAGGAGAGTGGCGAAAGGCAAGCCTTCAAGGTAGGGAGGCTTGTGTGGCAGAGTTGGGCTTTGCCCAGTGGATGACTTAGCATACAAGGTGGGGGCACAGGGGGAGTCAGGTCGTGATCACAGATTGCCATGGTCTTGTGTGGAGGTTAAGTATGTGACAGGTTAGACTTGTCGCAGGGAGAGCAATTAGAAGGTAATTGCTCTCATCCACCTGAGAACTTTTTATTTAATCCTACCTTATACTTACAATGTTGTGTTCCTTTTTTTTTTTTTTTTTTTTTTTTTTTGGCTTCATCCTATTACTATTCATCCGTTTCTTCCCCTGGTTAACTTGCAAGTGCTTACTGTATTAGTCAGGGTCCTCCAGAGACAGAACCAATAGCATATATAGACAGAACTTGAGTGGGGATTTATTAGGGGATTTGGCTCACGTGATTATGTAAGTGGAGAAGTTCTACAACAGGCTGTCTGCAAGCTGGAGAGCTTGGGATGTTGGTGTCATGGCTCAGCCTAAGTCTGAAAGCCTGAGAACTAGGGAAGCCAATGATGTAATTCTCAGTCCAAGGCCAGAGGCCTGAGAACCCGGTCCAGGGCACTACTGGTGTTAAGTCCTAGAATCCAAAGCCCAGAGAGCCTAGAGTGCTCATGTCCAAGCTCCAGGATAGAGAGAGTTAGGGGTGGAGGGAGTTGCCTTTTCTCTGCCTTTTTTGTTCTATTGGGATGCCCAGCTGATTGGATGATGCTTGCTCACATTGAGGGAGGACTTCCCCACTCAGTCCACTGTCTCTCACGCCAATCTCCTTTGGAAACCCTGAAAGACACACCCAGAAGGAATGCTTTGCCAGTGCTCTAGGCGTTTTTTTTATTTTTATTTTTTTGAGACAGAGTCTCGCTCTGTCACCCAGGCTGGAGTGCAGTGGCGGGATCTCGGCTCACTACAAGCTCCGCCTCCCGGGTTCACGCCATTCTCCTGCCTCAGCCTCCCGAGTAGCTGGGACTACAGGCACCTGCCACCATGCCCAGCTAATTTTTTTTTTTTTTTTTTGTATTTTTAGTAGAGACGGGGTTTCACCATGTTAGCCAGGATGGTCTTGATCTCCTGACCTCGTGATCCGCCCACCTTGGCCTCCCAAAGTGCTGGGATTACAGGCGTGAGCCACCGTGCCTGGCCGCTAGCACTCTAGGTGTTTCTTAATCCAGTCCTTGAGTTCTAAGCTAAACTTAACCATCATACTTATTATTCTAGCAGTTGACTTCCTTCACCCAAAGTTCATAAACAAACTCTTCTCTTTTGTATATCAAACAAGATGCAAACTATCTCGGCACAGTAAGGCCTTTTAATCCCCCATGGTTACCTCCCTGGATGAGACCTTTAAAATGTCTTTCCTTGCTAACTTGTCCCTTAGACTTTCAGAATGCTCTACTCCAGAGGTTTATTGTAATGGTTTTGTATACCTTATTTTAATAAAGAAGCAGCATAGAGAAGTGTTAAGAATATGAAATAAGAGAGAGAATGCATTGAAACAGACAGGACTAGAAAATCAGGAGAGAGGCAGAGGAGCAGCTGTGAGGGCCATGGGGCTTAGAACTCAAGGATGGTCCAGGGAGGAAAGAGGAGATTGGGCTTAAGTGAACGGGAGGTTCCAGAGCAGAGCAGTGAGAGAGGAAAAAGGAGAGGGCAGGAGAGGAAAGACCAGAATTGCATTTTAATTATTTTTAGTTGTTTACCTTTACTTCTTGGTGGGACTATGTTTGTACCAAGATCGATCCATCCTGGGTCCCAGATGAACATATGTTATAATTTGCTAAGTCTGTTTGTGAACGACACCATTTAAAGGTCCACCCAGTGAAGTCTTTTGGTTTTTAATTGGAATATAGATACAGAAAAGGACACTGAAGTGAACAGTTCCAATGAATTTTCACAAACTGAATACACCTGACTAACCAGCACCCAAATCCAGAAATAAAATGTTATCTGCATGTAGGAAGCCCCTGTTGTGCTCTTTTGGTCACTGCTGACCTGCAAGGATAAGCACAACCCTTGCTTCTAACAGGAGAGATTCGGTTCAGTTCACCCGTTTTTGTTTTCCATGTCTATCAACAGACTCCCATGGTGGATTCTCTTTGGGGCCCAGCTCCTTCAGTTCAACATTGTGTATGTGACATTCACCCATATTGTAGCAAGAAGTTGTAGATCATTTGTTCTCACTAGAACATAGCATTCCATTGGATCAATATGCTAGAATTTATCTATTCTTCTCTTGATGAACATTTGGGTCATTTCCAGTTTCGAGTTACTGTGAATAGTGCTGCTATGACACATCCAGTTAGCTGTTAATATGAAAACTAGTGTTCTACGTTTCTTATTTCCAAAACTATTAATTTATCTGGCATCAAGGAATAGGTCAAAGGTTTTTTTTTTGTTTTTTGTTTGTTTGTTTGTTTGTTTTTGAGACAGAGTCTCACACTGTCGCCCCAGGCTGGAGTGCAATGGCACAATCTTGGCTCACTGCAACCTCCGCCTCCCAGACTCATGCAATTCTCCTGCCTCAGCCTCCTGAGTAGCTGGGATTACAGGTGCACACCACCACACCCAGCTAATTTTTGATATTTTTAGTAGAGACGGGTTTTCACTATGTTGGTCAGACTGGTCTTGAACTCCTGACCTTGTGATCTGCCCACCTTGGCCTCCCAAAGTGGTGGGATTACAGGTGTGAGCCACCACACCTGGCCTAGGTCAAAGTTTTTTAACCAGGCCTGAATTTAGCCAATCTAATCTTAAACACAGAGGGCTGGGCCAGACACGGTGGCTCATGCCTGTAATCTCAGCACTTTGGAAGGCCAAGGCAGGCGGATAACGAGGTCAAGAGATCATGACCATCCTGGCCGGCATGGTGAAACCCGTCTCTACTAGAAATACAGAAATTGGCTGGGTGTAGTGGCACGCACCTCTAGTCCCAGTTACTCAGAGGCTGAGGCAGGAGAATCACTTGAACCCAGGAGGGGAGGTTGCAGTGAGCTGAGATCATGCCACTGCACTCCAGCCTGGGTGACAGAGCTAGACTTTGTCTCAAAAAAAAAAAAAAAAAAAAAAAAGCCCTCACACACAGAGGGCTGTGATGGGCTATGGAGAGAGTGAGAGAGAGAAAGGAACAATAATAATAAAACCCGAATAAAATTTTTCCTTAGTCCAAATGGAACTCAAGGGCAAGGTAGGATCACAAAACTATAGTGTACCTTCATCTCCCGGAACACTCTGCTTCCATAAGCTGGTCCTCTTCTCTCACACCTAGCTTCACATAGTAATAATAGAATGATATAATGTTTCATTTCATCCATCATTAATATGCCATAGCCACACTTCCCACAATGGCTGCCCATATTACCATTTTTGATAGAAGACAAATCTGAAATTTAATTATTCATTTTGCTGAGAGAGATACTGTTGGGTTTTAAATTGCTTCTCCCTCTCACCCCTTTTATTCTTTATATCTCCATATGCATTTGCCTTTGAGGTTGGAATCGAGCCTCTTCATTATGCAAGAACAAAATAAAAATGATCTCTAAATAAGGCAATGCACAGTGGGTCCTCAGAGTTTGTAGTCAGAAACACGCACACACTGAGTTTTCCGCTGTAAGAATTTTCTACCTTATTAGAGTTGACATTTAGCCTGTCATCTAAATTGTAGAAAATGACTCTTCTAAAATACACTGGCAGAGCCCTGATGACCTTGCCATCTACATGAATTATTTTAACTTTGGAGTCTAATGAAAGATGTAGTAGCAAATGTTGCATTCCCATCTCCTGGCTTTACCCAATAAGAATATTTTCAGTTTCCTACATGAAACAAAAGGAGAGGGGTGGGGAAACAGGGAGAGAAGAGCTAGATAGGAGCAGGCCTCACATCGGTTGGTAATTGAATCATGACAGTGGTGTTGTGTAGATTTCACAGGTGCACTTAGGAAGCAGGTGGAAACATTTGTCGTTTGCAGGAAATACTGTCAGCCTGGCAATTGACTATAAATACTGTGTTTAGGATGAGAATTTGGGAGGAAAGTTCTGCCAATGAGCTTAAACAATTTTTCTACATCGTTGATTGGTTCTTCCTTTGGAAAGGAAAATGTTTGATTTGAATAGTTTTGTATTTTAAAGTAGCTCTGAGCCCAAAGACATGGATGCCAGTCCTGTCTTTGCCATGTATGAGCTCTGTGATGCTGGGCAAGTCACAATGATAAGTCTCACTGATGAGTCTCAAATAAGGTAATCCGTGTGAAAGTGCTCTCTGTAAATGGTAGAATGTTGCAATTATTAGTGCTTGTTACAGCCCTGCTCCCTGCTGATGAGACAAACTGGAGACAAGATATTTCCCTTATGAAAATGAGTCTGACAGAAATCATGGGCCAGCTAATAATAGAAATATTTGCACTCTATCCTTCTGTTAATTTTTCTATTCTGCCTGTGGATTCAGAACTTATGTGGAAGGGATAGGTGAGCCATCTGGACACTATAAGCAGTGTTGGGTTTGTCCCCACCTTGGTCATGGTTTTCTTGCTCTATAACTAGAGTGTGTACGTGGGCGTGTTGTCCAGGGGCACAGGAGGAGGAAGGAGGGAGGCCTGAGCTTCCAAATTATCAATAGACAGTGTTTTACTCTAAAGATAAATTGGAAGAGAAAGAAAAGTGAAGTTAATGTCTTTTCTCATAGTAGGCTATGATCCTCTGGGGGGCATACCTTCCATGCTGTCTCAGCAGGGAAGGCCACTGCAGTAGAATTTGAAGGAAGACTCCCCACCCCCTGCCACCAGCTCTAAAAATCCTGCAGTCATTAAATACCCAAAGTTCCAACCTCAGGCCTTTTTGATCAAATGGAACCCAATGGGATGAGGACTTGTAACATGCAGATAAGATAGGTAGGTAGGCATCAAATGATTTTTCCTGCATCATGGATGGCCTTAGGTAGCATAACAGGCCTGAGGATCGGGATGGGGGTGGAGCAAATGGAGAGAACAGAAAAGGTGTCAGGTTTGCAGAAAGCCAGCCCAGCACAGGGTTCTAGGGATAAAAGATCCAGTCTCTGTCCTCGAGGGAGTCCGTCTAGTGATGGCCCAAAAACATAAGAGATAATAATGGAAGGCTGAAAGTGGAAAGATATGGAAACCCATAAATCACAAGCTCAATATTCTCATTTCATAGGTAAGCAAACTGAGGCCCAGAGGGAAAGTGAGTTGTCCAAGATCCCAGGCTGGTGACAAAGTCACATTGAAGATCCAGGCCTCCCACCTTAGAGACAATTCCTTCTTTCATCAAACTCCTTCCCAGCACTCCTGCTTCTCCCCTCTCCCCAGGAGGCTGAGACTTATTTAGCATCTGGAATGTCCCAGGACTGGGCCAAGTGTCTACATGGATATTCTGCATTTAATCCTCCAAATATATCTCATGGATAAGGCATTATTACTTATAATTTTATAATCTCCTCACATTCAATGTGAGGAGATCACTTTCAATTTACTCCCTTGTAAAATTATAATAATTTATAGGCAGATAATAATTTATAAAGAGGAGGTCACATCTATCCTTCCCTCCTTCCATAATTATAGAACTATGGCCAGGCATAGAAAGCTAGACTACATTTTCCAGCATCCCTTGCAGCTAGGCACATAATTAAATTTTCTCCTGCAGAATAGAGGTGATGGATGCCATTTCCTGAGCAGAGCTTTTAAGAGAGGGTGCATCCTCAACCCTCTGTTTCTTCTTCCACTGACTAGATGCGTGTAATGTAAGACCCTTAGGAAGAGTAGAGACCCAAGAGAAAAGAAACCAGTTCCCTGAGTCACAGCATGGAAGAAAGCCTCCAGCCTATCCAAACAGCTGCTTAGACTGTTAACTGAGCACAATGTAAGCCTCTATAGTTTTTCAGTCATTATGTAATGGCATCTATTTGTACAGTGCTTAGTTATCCTATTTTAATGAGATGTAACCTAGAATGGTTAAGTAACATACACAAAACCATACAGAAATGTGGTGTCCTGATCATGATTATTACTAAGGTCTAAGTCTAAAATCTAAACTCTTAATCCATTAGTCTCCTAAGTGGGACACAAGATAACTCAACATTGAGGAAGATATTGTTAACTAAAAAATTCTATTCATATTTGTATCTTTATTTTGTGTATATTTTTAAATGTACATACCATATCAGTAGAGTTGTATATGAATATAATTTACAAATAAAATACATATATTGGTGGTATGTGTTTGAAATCTTTTTACTGATGGGGTAAACTATCTAAACTTGCCTAAGCTGTCCTGGCGGTGAAATGGAGGTGAACACGAACTGATGGTTTTGTCCCACCATTTGTCACCTATTACATTCATATTTCACACCAGAGGAGCCTTTGTGGATGTCATGTTTTCATTGATTACTGATTAATCTTTCCCATCAAGTCTCTATCCTTTGCAATTTAGACAGGGAACAGAAAAAACTTCTTTTGCTTTTCCTACTTTGTTTATCCTCCCTGGAGCCTTTAGGTAATGTTCTTTTCAAGATCTATGACTAGGTCCTCTTGAAAAATGGATATTTGTCACCAGGTGCCTCTATCCTCTCAGGCATTTGTGACTCTTGCAGCCCTGCATTCTCTTTTGCTCATGCACATGCTTCGGTTAGGAGGTTTCACCTGAAGCCACAAGTATCCCTTTCTCGCCAGACTATAGGTTTCTTGTGGCCTGGAATGCTACATATCCTCTCTGTAACTATTCTAAGTTTCTCACCTGCTGCCGGGCCTCTTTATGATCAAGAATTTCAGCCCAACACATACCACTTACTGGCACCCTTTCAGCATGCTCTTCCTCTTAGGCATTAAAGGACTTTTCCAGTTCCTATTTCTATATAACAAATTACCCCAAAACTCAGCTTCTTAAAATACCAACATTTATTTTGCTCATGAATCTGCAATTTTGGCAGGGCTGGGTGGAGAAGGCTTGCCTCTGTTCCACTTGGCTTCAGCTGGGATGATTTGAGGCTGGGAACTGGAATCGGCTGCAGGCTAACTTACTCATGTGTCTGGTGGTTGAGGCTGGCTGTCAATTTGTCTAATGCTGTTGGCTAAAACTACCACCCATGGCTTCCCCGTGCAGCCTTGGCTTCTTCACAACATGGTGGCTGCGTCTCAAAGGTGAGTGTCATGAAAGAGAGAGAGAGAGAGAGCCAAATGGAAGTCATAAAACCTTTTATGACCTAGCTTTAGAAGTCCCACAGTGTCACATCCACTACATTCTACTGATTGAGGCAATTGCAATGTTCCCCTAGCCCCAGTTTCAAGAAGGGGAAAAATAGATTCCATCTCTTCATGGGGGACTGGCAATTTCTGGGAGCACATGTGGAAGCAGAAATATTGCTGTTCAATTTAGGGAAAATACGGTCAGCCATAGGGATTCTTGTGATGATGTTGTATGCTCTCCTGATCAAGATATTTTATTTATTTACATTTTATATTATCATAAGGTACTTAGGTCAACCTCAAATTGCAAACTTCAAATGTCCTGCTCTTTGACTTACATGTTCAAAATTAAAACAAAAATTATCAATAATTTATAGGAAAACCAACACACATTTATATGCTTTCTTAAAAAAACAGTTTGTCAGGAATAAAATAAGATTCTTATTTTTTATGCCAGCACAGAGCATGATCTTACACTGATGCTTGTTCTGACATTGTAGGTGACATGATTTTTCAAGAGCTTTCAAAACAAATTTTTCTCTTGCTGTCTGCACACAAATTTCCATCTGTTCATGCTTTACATGGGCAGTGCTCCAATTCTCTTCAAGGTCATTTGCAGCAAACTTTTGTTATATCACAGTAAACACTTGATAAAACTACTTGCAGAATTACTGATCGAATGCTTGTCAGTGCACTTCAACCAACGGTGCTCTTGGATCTGTCTAAAGCTTCCCACTGAGAATGAAGCAGTGATTCAGCATAGTCCATGGCTATGTTTGTAAAAATGAAAACTTTGGAAAGCAAGGAAACCTAAACTAATTAACCTACAAGACATACTCAAGATTGGCCAACCCCAGTGAATTTGCCTCAAAAGTAAAGCCAAAGTTCTGCTGTGTGCTTCAAAGGCACACCATGAAATTGGAAGTGGGCTGTTTATCTCATGCAGATATACTCTGGCTTGCTAACTCATCTTATTGAACACACCTGCTCATTAATCTTCCTGAAATAGATCCTGTTCCCAATTTCTACTGTCTCCATCCTGCTAGAGGACTTATTATCTCATGCCTCATGCAATCACCTGACTGGGCTTTCGGTGTCCCCTCTCCAGTCCATGCTCTGACAGGGATGGTTCCCGGTTCAAGAGTCTTCAGTAGCTATAAATTAAAACTTACATTCATTCATCCAGAAGTAGAGGCCCTTGACATCTGGCCCCAAACTGTGTTCCAACTTCATCTCCTGTTGTTTCTTTTCATGCACACTCCTCCGAAATGAACCACTGAGATCTCCTAACAGAGCCCACTTAAAAAAAATCATTATACCTTGGTTCTTGATGTTCTCTCGGCCTAGAAGCACTATTCTCTTGACCTGTTCAAATCCTACCTATAAAATGCTTCCAGGCAGCCTTCCCAAATCCCTGCAGCTGAAGGATCCCTCCCTTCCCTCTCCCTCCCTCCTGTGGAATCTTTATCATCTGTACCTCTCTAGTTACTCACAATTAGCTTTTCTACCTTGTGTTATAGTAATTTAAGAACAGGTATTAATTTTCTTATTAGACCAGGAGTTTCTTCCAGATAGAGTATATGTCTATGTTTCAGCTTTGAAATTGCCAAAGCATCTAGCAAAGCATTTGACACAAGGCTTCAATTCAACATTTACCACTCCAAACTCATCTGCTTCCCCTCCAAATCTGTCCCTTCTTCTGACTTCTCTATTTTGCTAATGATGCCGTCCGTTTTTGACACGGATAGTACCACTTCCCCCACCAAAGCAAACCCCTTTCCTGTTGATTTTTATTTTATAAGCCCCACGTATCTGTTTTTCATTGCATTCCCCTCGACTGCTACTTCCATACTCTACTTTCTTATGACCTGAGCGTTTTTAATAACCTAATAAGGTGTTCTGGCCTTCATCTCTACCCTCAAATTTATCTGATTAAAAAGCCACCAGCTTAGTGTTCCAACAGTACTGTTCCACGTGCATACCTCTCTTTCTCAGCTTTAGGCGATTCCCGATTGCCTGCCACATAAGTCCCAAGACCTTAATCTGGCATTTGAGAGTCTTCCCTAGTCTCGCCCTGACCTTTCTAGGTTTATCTCCCAGTTTTCCTACACCAGACAAACTGAAGACTCCTTCACCACTTGACCTCATTCCCATCACTTGGGCTGTTGCAGTCTGGATTCCACCCTTGCCTCTTAGAATCCTAACCATCCTAGATCCTGGGCCAAATTCCACGTCCTTCATGAGAACTTCTCAGATCCTCTCATCTAAAAGTTCTGTCTGGATATACCAGATTGCCCCATTCTGGTGATTCTTATCACATTACATCTCTCAGAGCCCATCTTCGCCTTTGTTCAGGTCTTATACAAAAACTTATAAAAGTTTTTGTAGGGATTACCCTGCAAGCCAGCCCTGTACACCTTGTATGACAATCTGTGACTAACAAGTTAAACTTTTACAAGTAGAATTATTAAAATAGGTCATTTTAATATGGAATTTCTAAATATTTTAGACCCATATTCTTAAATCTTATTTCACTCAACACAGCATATTTGCTAGATTAGCCATCCTGTGGTTAGCAGATCCTGAACATTTCTTTGGGCATCTACCATTTGGGGGAACTCCTGCCAACTTCCAAGTACAGACATGTGCATCTCTCTGCCTGAAGGCTTTCTCTGTGGCCCAAGAGACCTGGGGAAGGAGTGGTCCATTTCCTTGGAGCAGCTCTCAATCAACAACCAACAGGAGCTGGTGTATACATACCCCAAGTCCCTCACCCCTTAGGTGGGATAATCTGAGGAATATGTCTTACATAATTATCCAATGTTCTCTTGCGATTAAGTTCCAGGCACCCACAAAGGTAGCTGGTCTGATAATGTACTATCTCTGGGCTGTCTTCTCTTCCCTGTGCCATCACCCACTCTTTCCTCCTGGTGCCTCCTGCCCCTCTTAAATAAACCATTTGCCTTGGAGTCCTTGTCTCTGGGTCTACTTCTGAGGTAACCCAAACCAGGACACCATGTAACAGAGCTAAGAGCTACCTTATGAAAAAGCTAATGCACTTCCCATCAGGTTTCTGTGCGGGCGTTATATTCAGAGTTCTGGCTTAATGTGAAGGTGGTTCCTTCTCTCTTCTCCTCCTCCCTGCAGACAACTATAATGAGTGTCCATTTCAGACTGAGTGGTTTTCATTTCTGGCCTCCTCTGGTACTACGATGTATCTATCACTCACATTTAGGCACGTAATCCAGGCAAATAGGATTTTTCAGGCCCACCCCTCAGATCTGTCTTCCATTCTGTGGACAGAGAGACCTTTATAAAACTCCCCTGCTTCAGATCTTTCCCGTGCAGGGTTCAGCCCAAGCTCCTCACATGGCATTCAAGGCCCTTTCATATCTATCCAACAGTCATGCCTGCCTTTCTGGACTCATCCCCTGTTTCTCTTCCACCACCCCTGGGCCCTACTTGTGGCCAACCTTGTGGGGCACATGGTTGCTTTCCCTCCCTTCCACACTTTTATGCAGTTTTCTTCTCCTGGGAGGTCCTTCTCCCATTGCCTTACTCTCTTATGAGGCAAACACCTCATCTGAAGATGATGAGCTCAGTTGTCTGTTCTGGGAAGCTTTTACTATAGACAATCCTTGACTAACGATGGTTTGACTTGCAATTTTTCAATTATATGATGGTGCAAAAGCAATACACATTGGTAGAAACCATACTTCCAGTGCCCATATAATCATTCTGTTTTTCACTTTCAGTATAGTATTCAATAAATTACACTAGATATTCAATGCTTTATTATAAAACAGGCTTTGTTTTAGATGATTTTGCCCATCTATACGCTAATAAAAGTGTTCTGATCACATCTAAGGTAGGCTAGGCTAAACTATGATGTTCAGTAGGCTAGGTATACTAAATACATGTTTTACTTATAGTATTTTTAACTTATAATGGGTTATCAGATTCTAAGTCAAGAAATGTAAGCTCCATCATAAGTCGAGGAGCATTTGTAGTTTCTCTAGGGCAGAGACATGAGCTCCTTGGTGAATATAATTCTATCACAGCAGGGCTATAATTATTTATCTTTCATATCTTGTTTATCACACTATAGACCTTTGAGGTTTGCAATCTAGAAAAGACCATTTCCCACCAGAGAAAGTATGCACTGCAGCAGTTAAGATCTTGCATGACTTCCGAGCCAGATTGGTTGTGCTCAAGTCCCAGCTCTAACACTAAGCAACTATGTAACCTGGGACAAGTTACTTAAAGTTTTCTGTTTCCTCTTCTGAAAAACTTATATAATAGTGCCTAACTTAAGGGTTGTAGTGAGATTTAAGTGGGTAGAAAATACAACACAATTAAACAGTGTCTGGCACCCAAAAATCACTTAATAAATTTTAAATATTATTAGAAGTAGCAAAGTTAGTAGTATTAATATTAGTATTATTTATCTTTATATGCCAGAGCAGAGATTTTCTACTGGGGAGCATGCATTTGTCAAGCTTTTGAAAAATAGAACTTCCTAGGACTCACCGCAAACCTATTAAATAAGAATGTCTTAGGACACATGTATTAGTCCATTCTCAGCCACTATGAAGAAATACCCGAGACTGGGTAATTTATAAAGAAAAGAGGTTTAATTGATTCACAGTTGTGCAGGACTATGGAGCCCTCAGGAAACTTACAATCATGGCGGAATGCACCTCTTCACAGGGCAGCAGAAGAGAGAATGAGTGCCAAGCTAAGGGGGAAGCCCCTTATAAAACCATCAGATCTGTGAGAACTCATTCACTGTCAAGAGAACAGTGTGGGGGAAACTGCCCCCGTCATTCAATTATCTCCACCTGGTCCCATCATTCCTTAACATGGGGGTTATTACAATTCAAGGTAAGATTTGAGTGGGGACACAGAGCCAAACCATATCAATACCGATTAGAGGAAACCAAGGAGACATTATAACTTAATGCATTATAAGTTCTTAGACCAAAAAAAAAAAAAAAAAGAGGACATTTATGGGCTAACTTGCAAAAATTTAAATAAAGCCTATATATTAATAGTATTATGTCAATGTTAATCTCCTCATTTCAATAAATGTGCAATAAACAGAATAAACAGAATTAAAAACAAAAACCATATGATCATCTCGATAGATGCAGAAAAAGCATTTGATAAAATCCAGCAATGCTTTGTGATAAAAGCCCTCAACAAAATAGGCATAGAAGGAACTTATCTCAAAGTAATAACAGCCATCTATGACAAACCCACAGCCAACATAATACTGAATGGGGAAAAGTTAAAAGCATTCCCCCTGATAACTGGAGTAAGACAAGGATGCCCACTTTCACCACTTCTATTCAACATAGTACCAAAAGTCCTAGCCAGAGCAATCAGGCAAGAGAAAGAAATAAAGGGCATCCAAATTGGAAAAGAGCAAGTCAAACTTTGCTGTTTGCCAATGATATGATCATACACCTAGAAAACTCTAAACACTCATCCAAAAGCCTTCCAGATGTGATAAGTGAATTCAGTAAAGTCTCAAGTTACAAAATCAATGCACACAAATAGTTGCACAGCTATACATCAACAATGACCAAGCTGAGAATCAAATCAAGGACTTCATCCCTTTTATGACAGCTGGATAAATAAATAAATAAATAAAATACCTAGGAATATACTAACCAAGGAGGTGAAAGTTATCTACAAGGAAAACTACAAACCACTGCTGAAAGAAATCATAGATGACACAAATGGAAAAACAAACATATCATGCTCATGGATAGGAAGAACAAATATTGTGAAACTGACCATACTGCCCAAAGCAATCTACAGATCTAATGCAATTCCCATAAAAATACCATCACCATTTTTCACAGTACTAGAAAAAACAATCGGAAAACTCATATGGACCAAAAAGAACCTGCATAGCCAAAGCAATACTAAGCAAAAAGAACAAATCTGGAGGCATCCCATTACCTGACTTTGAACTGTACTACGAGGCTATAGTTACTAAAACAGCACAGTACTGGTATCAAAATAGGCACTTAGACCAATGGAACAGAATAGAGAACCCAAAAATAAAGCCAAATACAGCCAACTGATCTTCAACAAAGCATACAAAAACACAAATTGGGGAACAGACCCTCTATTCAATAAATAGTGCTGGGAAAACTGGCAGGACACATGTAGAAGAATGAAACTGGATCCACCTCTCTCACCTTATACAAAAATCAACTCAAGATAGATCAAAGACTTAAATCTGAGACTTGTAACCATAAAAATTCTAGAAGATAATGTCAGAAAAACTTCCAGAAACCCGGCTTAGACAAGGAATTCATGACTGAGACCCCAAAAGCAAATGCAACAAAACCAAAAGTAAATAAATGGGACCTAATTAAACTAAAAAGCTTCTGCACAGCAAAAGAAATAATCAGCAGAGTAAATAGACAATCCAGAGATTGGGAGAAAATATTCACAAACTATGTATCCAACAAAGGACTAGTATCCGGAATCTATAAGGAACTCAAACAAGTCAGCAAGAAAAAACAAATAATCCCATCAAAAAGTGGGCAAAGGACATGAGTAGACATTTCTCAAAAGAAGATACACAAACAGCCAACAAACATATGAAAAAATGCTCAACATCACCAATCATCAGGGAAATGCAAATTAAAACCACAGTGAAATACTACCTTGCTCCTGCAAGAATGGCCATAATTAAAAAGTCAAAAAATAGATGTTGTTGTGGATATGGTAAAAGGGGAACATTTTTACACCGCTCCTGGGAATGTAAATTAGTACAACCAGTATGGAAAATAGTGTGGAGATTCCTTAAAGAACTAAAGGTAGATTTACCATTCGATCCATCAATCCCACTACTGGGTATCTACCCAAAGGAAAAGAGTCATTATATGAAAAAGACACGTGCACATGCATATTTATAGCAGGACAATTCACAGTTGCAAGGATATGGAACCAACCTAAGTGCCCATTGACCCTAATGAGTGGATAAAGAAAATGTATGTATACACTATGGAATACTACTCAGCCATAAAAAGGAATGAAATAATGTCTTTTGCAGCAACTTGGATGGAACCGGAGGTCATTATTCTCAGTAACTCAGGAATGAAAAACCAAATACCATATGTTCTCATGTATAAGTGGGAGCTAAGCTATGAGGATGCAAAAACATACACAGTGATGTCATGGACTGTGGCAACTTGGTTGGGGGAGGTTGGGAAAGAGATGATGGACAAAAGACAATATATTGGATCCAGTGCACACTGCTGCAGTGAAAAGTGCACCAAAATCTCAGAATTCACTACTAAAGAACTCATCCATGTAACCAAAAACCACTCATACCCCCAAATCTATTGAAATAAAAAATACATATAAGTGTGCAATGGGATCTTATTTGGGGAAAGCTGAGTGAACAATATGCAGAAACTCTATATGTTATGTTTGCAATCTTTTTAAAGTCTAAAATTAATTTAAAATAAGAAGTTTTTAAAATCTTCTAAGATCGAGCATGTGTATTATCAAAGGCTCCACTGGTGAGTGATGTGGATATGCACCCTTAACTACTGCCTAGAGCACTGCTAGGTACCTGCTTCAGTCAGGTGGGTTAAATGACTCATTCAAGGTGTCTTGGATGATCATTTAATGCTGTGTGTTCCCTTGGTGATCTCTCCAATAAAACTATGAGCACCCAATAGACAGGGCCATTTAATTTTTTTGTTGCCCTCACAAGGCCTAGCATAATACACTATAGATTTAGACAATAGACAGCATTTGTTTAATTGAATTTAATCAGCACTTCTATGCATTCCTAAGAGAGTTTTTAGATTTCTTAGGAATACTCTCCTTTATCCCATGTAAAGATATAAGTTTCTTTAAATTCATTATTGTACCTCAGAATACAGACGAATAGTTTTGAACTTATCTCTTTCCAAACTTACATGTCTTACCTGGAGAGAGTTTAGAAGAAAACAGAAAAGTAGAGTTTTCAATTTAGCCATTCTATTAAGTCCTGCAAGTCATTGTAATCATAATTTAATAAGGAAAAGCCCTTTTAGAAAAACTACTCCTTTAATATCCTAGGAGGCAAGAAAATCCTGAAATCAACACCACCTATCAATCAGGGAGGCTAAGTCAAAAGCCCTAGGTGAACAACATACAATAAAGGCACACGGAGAAAGCATCCCTAAGAAGTGATTTGCCCCCTAAAAGAAAGCTCTGTGGTGCTGAAGGAGAAATAGCGATTTCAACAGTGTCATATTTCGACAATGTCATTCAAAGTATGTTAGATAGGGGCCAGGCGCAGTGGCTCACACCTGTTATCCCAGCACTTTGGGAGGCTGAGGTGGGCAGATCACTTGAGGCCAGGAGATTGATACCAGCCTGGCCGACATGGCAAAACCCTATCTCTACTAAAAATATAAAAATTATCCAGTCATGGTGGTGCATGCCTGTAATCCCAGCTACTCAGGAGGCTGAGGGACGAGAATCACTTGAACCTGGGAGGCGGAGGCTGGGTGAGGTGAAATTGCACCACTGCACTCCAGTCTGGGCAACAGAGTGAGACTCTGTATCAAAAAAATAAAAGTACGTTAGATAGGAATAAGTGATACAGATTTTATCCTAAAAATATAATAATGGCTCAAATTATTATTTAGTTAGCAACTGTGGATCAGGGTCAAAACTAAAGCAGCTCACTCACTGACCTTGCTGCATTCAACCACACACCTGGTTCATCTGTATCAGGGGAGCTGTGTTTCAAATGGAAGACCTTTCATGGGCTTTCCCTCCTGACCAAGACTTCAACCTCTTTCTAGGTTTCCATCTAATGCTCTGCTCCTCCTTGGCACTTTTGGTAAGGGAGTCAGTGTCTACTTTTGCTCATGCCTGTTCAGGAATCCTACTCATGTGGCCAGAGATTGATGTGGAATGAACTAGGGCCTATTATTTTTGGCTTGAAGGAGTAGAATAAATGTTGTGGGAAGTCAGGGACCCTGAACAGAGGGACCAGCTGAAGCCATGGCGGAAGAATATAAATTGTGAAGATTTCATGGACATTTATTAGTTCCCCAAATTAATACTTTTATAATTTCTCATGCCGGTCTTTACTGCAATCTCTGAACATAAATTGTGAAGATTTTGTGGACACTTATCACTTCCCCAATCAATACTCTTGTGATTTCCTATGCGTGTCTTTAGTTTAATCTCTTAATCCTGTCATCTTCGTAAACTGAGGATGAATGTCACCTCAGGACCCTGTGATGATTGTGTTAACTGCACAAATTGTTTAAACAATATGAAATCTGGGCACCTTGAAAAAAGAACAGGATAACAGCAATGTTCAGGGAACAAGGGAGATAATCATTAGGTCTGGCTGCCTGAGAGCCGGGCAGAACAGAGCCATATTTCTCTTCTTTCAAAAGCAAATAGGAGAAATATTGCTGAATTCTTTTTCTCAGCAAGGAACATCCCTGAGAAAGAGAATGTGTTCCCAATGAGAGGTCTCTAAAATGGCCGCTTTGGGAACGTCTGTCTTTTGTGGGTGTAGATAAGGGATGAAATAAGCCCCAGTCTCCAGTAGCACTCCTAGGCTTATTAGGACGAGGAAATTCCTGCCTAATAAATTTTGGTCAGACCGGTTGTCTGCTCTCAAACCCTGTCTCCTGATAAGATGTTATCAATGACAATGCGTGCCTGAAACTTTAATTTCGCCCTGATCCTGTGATCTCACCCTGCCTCCATTTGCCTTGTGATATTTTATTACCTTGTGAAGTATGTGATCTCTGTGACCCACACCCTATTCGTACACTCCCTCCCCTTTTGAAAATCACTAATAAAAACTTGCTGGTTTTACAGCTTATGGGGCATCACAGAACCTACCAACATGTGATGTCTGCCCCGGACACCCAGCTTTATTTCTCTCTTTTGTACTCTTTCCCTTTATTTCTCAGACTGGCCGACACTTAGGGAAAATAGAAAAGTACCCACGTTCAAATATCAGGGGCTGAATTTCCCCCAGTAACTAAAGAATTCCTTGCTTGGCTTTCTTTTGGAATCAGGAGCTACGGAAGGAAAGTAATAAACTGCCTCCATCTGCGTAGTTTTTAAACGTTACTGAGTGTCTTGTATAGAACCTCATGCCTGGATTCTGAGAAGCCAGATGAGCAATACGGTCCTAAAGCAGGCTGAGCCAAGTCCCTTGAGATCAGGCCACCAGGAGATAACTAGCCACAAACCACCTGCTGGCGCCTCCATCCTTGGCTCTCAGCGTAACATTACAACCATGCACCTAACAGGTGTTTCCAAAGCTCTCTCCAGCCCTGTGTTTACAAGCTCACTTATTTGTGCAGTAGTTTTGAATGCTTTGGGATACTTTTCATTTAAGGAAAAAAGCAACAAAACCTAATTGCCCGTGATGGAAAATAACCCACTTCACAGACACAGAAATGTGCTAAGTCTTGCCAATTTAAAGTCTAATGAAGATTGTGAATTATTGACTGGTAAGATTGATTTTTATGGCTTATGTATGAGACTGTTAAAATTGTAAATTCATGTTTAGGGGTTTAATCCAGAAACATCATTGAAATGCCAAGAGACTGTGGTCCCATTATCTGGCCATTACACACCTGCCACATCCATGGAAGTTTCAAAACGTGTCTGCAAGTTCTTTGGCCATCTTGTCATGAAGCTGTGGAGTCTATGTCCCCTTCTCTTGAGTCTGGGCAGAACCTGTGTCTGCCTTGACAAATAGAATGTAGCAGAGTGATGCTGTCATCTCCAATGCTAGCTCAGGAAAGGCCCTGCAGCTTCAGCTGATCTTCTGAGACATTTGCTCTGGGAATCTTCAGTCCAATTAGCATGTGAGAAGGTTCAACTACCCCGAAGCCACCACGTGGGGAGACCAGAGAGACAGAGATCCTGAGAAGCCCCAGACACATGAATGCAGACACCACCATCTGTCTGCAAAATCTGCATAGCTGAGCCCAGTCAAACCCCAGACACATGAACGAAAATAAATATTAATTATTATTTTAAACCACTGTTCTGTGGTGGTCTGTTAAGCAGATAACCAGAACACCAACTCTCTCAAAAGGTGTTTGGTTGATGTAAAATATTGCAAGGGCTGTATCGTAATGCTATCTCTAGTGCTACCACTGCTTCTACCCCCAAGTAAATAGAATTATATTGGCTGCCATTTGTTGCATGCTTTCTAAGGAGGCAGACCCTGGTCTGAGCACTTTCTATACATTATCAGCCTGCATCCTCGCAATGCTCCTATGTGGTAGATAACATTATCATCCCCATCTTATAAGTAAGATAACATAATTGAGGTTGCAAGACATTAAATAACTTTTCCAGTGTTGTTATCTGCAGATGCTCAGGGAAGGCCTCCTTGTGCTCCACCTTGGGTTAGGAACTGAAAACAATGAGGCTATGGAGACGTGTCCTCAGTCTCTTGGAACTTGCCAGCTAACCAGGCAGGCAGATATTCACTGAATTTTACATTAACGCTGTGATAAGAACAAAAAGAGCCACATGGTACTGCGAGGGCATATACCAGGGAGATGGTTTGGAAATCAAGGAAAGCTTCCCCAGGAGGGAGTGCTGGGCTAAGAGGATAAAGGCTTGTGGGGAGAAGGCACAAGAGCGCACTCAAGGAGCTGAAGGAAAGTCTGGGGG
The DNA here is from genome assembly GCF_028858775.2 of Pan troglodytes. Lineage (NCBI taxonomy): Eukaryota > Metazoa > Chordata > Mammalia > Primates > Hominidae > Pan > Pan troglodytes. The sequence continues at coordinate 24,462,558 of NC_072398.2, forward strand.
AGAGGGCACCCAGGATGAGATGGCCAGGGAGAAAGAGGCAGGGGCCAGATATGCAGGGCCTGGTAGGTCACTTTAAAGGTTTGAGTCTTTATCTTAAGGCCCCAGGAAGTGATTGAAGAGTTTTAGGCACTGAAAGGACACAATTAGAATGGTACTTTTGAGAAGATAATTTTGGTCTTTGAGGGCAGTACATGCATTCAGGAAGAAAAAATCAACTTCCTATTTCCCCTGCCATGGAACCACCTGTCTCCACCCCCTTCCACCCCCACAACTATGGTAAACTAGGCTGCTAGGAAGAAGCCCTGATTATGTGCCGTTTCCTTCCTTCTGGCTATATCCAACCCCTTCCACAAGGTACAAAAGGCAAAAGAATACAACAAGCTGGTTAGGCATTTGGGTTTTGAGAGGTTAAGCTCCATGTATTCTGAAGTGGAGCTCATACAGAAATGCTAAGATGGTGCTTCCCTTTACTGCCTATTTCTCATGCCAATGACTTTCTGTCTCTCTAGGCACAAGTAGAGCTTCCTGCACTCAACGATGGACAACTGAAGGCCTGTGCTAGCACTCTGTTTGGTACTTAGGAGAGGTAGGTGCCTCGCTGTGCTTGTAAACTCCTTAGGGAGACAACTGGGACATGTATGCAATGCCCAGCTAAATGAGGATCCTGGCTCAGTCTGCACTGTGCCTGCACCTGGGGTCCAGACCTTTCTGGGCATATCTGAGGAGTATAGAGTGGGGGGATCTGTAGGCATCTATTTGCCTGAGTGATCTAGCAAGGGAGGAAGAAGCTTGTGTGGCCCATGATTGTGGACAGGGCTTGGGGAAGAGAAAGGGATGGAAAGAGGCTGGGTCTCATGGACTCCACAGTCATGGAGAATTGCTGCATGGAGAAGCTGAGGGTGCAGTTTCAGGGGGCTTCTGTACAATACAGGAGAACACACACTGACCAGAACATGGAAAGGGCATGTCCTTTCTGCTTGGGACTTGGGTAACCAGCCCAGGGAAGACTGCAGGGAAGCAGAGATGCTGCTCTTCATGGGCAGTGTGTCCTCCCTGAGGGTGGGTCCTTCCTGGAGTGGCAGCTGTGAGCCTCATGGGCTAACAAGGGGTGCATGACATGACTTTTGAGGGTTCTCATGAGAGAACCCCTAGGAACCTCAAGGAACCACTGGCAAGATTTTATATTAGAGCTGAGGATCCTTCCTTGTGCTGCTTGGGACACAAATCAGGAGAATGTTACTATTCCTGATAATTTCCTTCATGGGGGATGAGGTCTGGGGAATATTGGGCTACTTAGGGAACAGCTGAGAGCTTAACAATGTTTTTCTGACTACATGTACAAAAGACAGAAAACACAAGAACCCTCCCAGTTCCCCTAATGGGGGAGAAGACTACAGCAGTGGCAACACACTCGTCCTTTGTTTTAGGCAGAGTTCTCCAGAGAAACAGAACCAATAGGATGTGTGTACATATATATAGAAAGACAGAAAGAGACTTATAATAAAAAATCGGCTCACACAATTGTGGAGGTTGCAAGTCCAAAATCTGATGGAGGAGTCTGGCAGACTGGAGACTCAGGAAGGAGTTGCAGTTTGAGTTATAGGCAGTCTGTTATACAACCAGGAAGAGCTAATGTCGCAGATGAAACCCGAAGGCTGTCTGCTAGAGAGTTTCCTCTTGCTCAGGGGAGGTATTTTGTTCCATTTAAGCTTTCAACTGATTAAGGAGGCCCACCAACATTAGGGAAGGCAATCCTCTTTACATAAAGTCTGTTAATTTTAATGTTAATCTCATCCAAAAACATCCTCACGGAAACTTATAATGTTTGTTCAAAATAATGTTTGAATTGGCCCAGGCAATGACGCATAAATTAATCATCACACCCCTGTTCTCAAGAATCCCAAGTCACCCATCACCCCAAGAGGCTCAGCTGATGAAAGCTTACCTGATAGCACCTGCACATAGTGTCTGATGGGCAGGAGAGTGCAAGGGAAGGGAGCTGGATGGGGGCCCTCGGCTAACGGAATTCAAGGACAAACTTTACATGCAATGTAGGGATTCAATATTGGGGGAAATTTAAAGACACACAGTTCTGCATATTCATACTGTTTCAAAGCAATGCAAATCACAAGTACTGAGTGGAAGAGCATTTGGTTTCAATTTTTGAATAAATTACCATGACTTAGTCCATCCTTCCAGGGAGTCATATCTAAATAAAAATCATGGATATGAAAACGAAGGCAACCACTCCTAACCTCAATTTCAAGGGTTGGAAGGAAATACATTTTGTCCTTCTTTGAGTTCAGACACTTGCCAGTTTCCAGGAACTCCAAATGGCTACTGAGGTGACTCTGGTAATGAGACCATTCTGTAGAAGGATCTTGGGGAAGTGCTTTTCTCTAGGAGAAAATTGAGTGTGTCACCCAAGAGAGCAGCTGAGGTTGGAATGAGAGGAAAGGGGGAATGCCACTTGTGGACAGGCTACTCAGGAAGTCCATCTTGACATCCCTTGAGATATCAAAGACCACAGTCTCCCAGGCAAGGAGCCAGAGAGTCATGGGGGAAAGACAGCCCCTCAGGAGCAGAGGGGTGGGCCTGTAGTTGGAGCCTGAGTCCTGGTCTTGGTTCTTCTATTAACTATTAATGTGACTCTGAGCAATTGCTACACGGGATTCTCTGGATCTCTGCTCCACGATTTTTTAAATGAGAGGATCACAAATTTGAGTGCTGTTATCACCATGCAGAGGCAGCGAAATATGGTGAAGTGGCACTGAGCACCAGGCTGATCTGTATACCAGCCCACTGCTTAGCCTTCCACATCTTGTCTTCCCATTCATATTAACAACTTGGTAATACACATGAGGCACAAAGCTGTTCCTGCCACAGAGTAAGGAGCCCAGTAGATTTTAAGTGCATAAACATAAAACTCAACTGGGGGAAACTTATTAAATGTGCATATTCCCAGACTCACCTCACAGACTCCAAGCAGGCAGACCCTGGAATCTGCATTTTTAACAGACGGCCTGTTGTGGGAACTCACCTCGTGATTGTGTGAGTCAATATTCCTTAATAAACTCATATATATATATATATATATATATATATATATATATATATATATAAAGCTTTCCTTAATGCAATTTTGAAGTGAATAATCTAGAGAACAGTTTGAGAAATAATGAAATAGAATCAGTGATTTTCAAACTTTTCTCAGGATAACCTCAATAAGAAACCAATTTTATATCATGATCCAATGATCCAATATATAAAAGATATTCACATATACACAATCAAAACAGATATATTAAAAGCAATATATAAGGCTCATCTTATATGAAGCATTCAATTTATTTTGTACTTTATTGTGGTAAAAAACACATAACATTAGCTGTGCCATCTTAACCATTTTAAGTGTATAGTTCAGTGGTGTTAGGTATATCCACATTGTTGTGTAACAGATCTCCAGAGCTTTTTCATCTTGCAAAACTGAAACTCTATACCTGTTAAACACTAACTTCTCCTCCTCTCCCCACAGCCCTTGGAATCCACCTGCTCTTGTTTGAATGTGTTCCCTCCAAAATTCAGATGTTGAAACTTAATGGCCAATGTGATAGTATTAAGAGGTGGGGCCTTTAAAGGGTGATTAGACCATAAGGGCTCCTCCCTCATGAGTGAGATTAAGGCCCCTATAAAGGAAGCTTCTTGCAGCATTCAGGCATCTTGCCCTTCTGCCTTCCACCAAGTAAAGACAGAGCATCCCTCCCGTCTGGAGGACACAGAGCAAGGTACCGTCTTGGAAGCAGAGAGCAGCCCTCACAAGACACCAAACCTGCCAGTGCCTTGATCTTAGACTTCCCAGCCTCCAGAACTGTGAGTAATAAATTTCTGTTGTTTAAGCCACCAGTCTATGGTATTCTGTTATAGCAGCCTGAATTGACTAAGACAACACCATTCTAGTTTCTGTTTCTGAGTTTGACTACTTTAGATAATTCATGAGTAAAATCATATAGTATTCGTCTTTGAGACTGGCTTACTTCATTTAGCATAATATCCTCAAGGTTCATCCATGTTGTAACATGTGACAGGGTTTTCTTTTTTAAGGCTGCATAATATTTCATTGTATGTATTTATGTACCACGTTTTATTTATCCATTCATCTGTTGATGGGTATTTGGGTTGCTCTACATGTTGGTTATTGTGAATAATGCCATGATGAACATTGCCATGCAGAAATCTCTTTGGTGTCCTCCTTTGAGTTCTTTTGAATATATGCCCAGAAGTGGAATTGCTGGATCAATTGGTAGTTCCAGTTTTAGTTTTCCAAAAAAAAAAACCCATATTGTTTTCCATAATGGCTGCACCATTTCACATTCCCAGCAGTGCACAAGGGTTCTAATTTCTTCACATCCTTGTTAACACTTGCTATTTTCTGTTCTTTCGATAGTGGCCATCCTTATGGGTAAGAAGTAGTATCTCACTGTGGTTTTGATTTGCACCTTCCTAATAATTAGTGATACTGAGCATCTTTGCATGTATTTATTGGCCATTCAGATACTTTCTTTAAAGAACTATCTATACAAATCCTTTGCCCATTTCTTAATCAGCTTGTTTGGTTTTTGTTGAGTTGAAGTTCCCTATATATTCTAGATATCAGATATATGATGCGCAGTTATTCTCTCCCATTCCATAGGTTGCCTTGTCACTGTTTCTTTTGATGTGCAGGAGTTTTTAAGCTTGATATAGTCCTATTTGTGTATTTTTTGTTCTGTGGTCTGTGCTTTTGGTGTCATATCAAAGAAATTGCCAAATCCAATGCCCTGAAGATTTCCCCTATGTCTTCTCCTAGAAGTTTAATAGTTTTGGGCCTTAGATTTAGGTTTTTAATCCATTTTGAGTTAATTTGTGTACATGATATAAAGTAAGGATCCAACCTCATTCTTTTGTATGTGGATATTCGGTTTTCCCAGTACGATTTGTTGAAGAGACTGTCTTTTTCCAATTGTGTAGTTTTGCTACTCTTGTCAAAAATCATTTGACCTATATGCAAGGGTTTATTTCTGGATTCTCTATTCTGTTTCATTCATCTATATCTATCTTAATACCACTACCACGTCATCTTAATTATTTTTGCTTTGTACTGTGTTTTAAAGCCAGAGAATGTGAAGCCTCAAACTTTGTTCTTTTTCAAAATTGTTTTGACTATTCAGGGTCCCTTGATGTTCCATACAAATTTTAGGATTTTATTCTCTAAAAAATGTTATTAGAGTGATTATTTAAAAGTCAAGAAACATCAGATGCTGGTGCAGCTGTGGAGAAAACAGGAATGCTTTTACACTGTTGGGGGGAATGTAAATTAGGTCAATCATTGTGGAAGACAGTGTGGTGATTCCTCAAAGGCCTAGAACCAGAAATACCATTTGACCTAGCAATCCCATTACTGGGTATATACCCAAAGGCATATAAATCATTCTATTATAAAGATACATGTACATGTATGTTCACTGCAGCATTATTCACAATAGCAAAGACATGGAGTCAACCCAAATGCCCATCAATGATAGTCTGGAAAACAAAAATGTGGTACATATACACCATGGAATACTATGCAGCCATAAAAAGGAATGAGATTATGTCCTTTGCAGGGACATGGATGAAGCTAGAAGCCATTATTCTCAGCAAACTAACTCAAGAACAGAAAACCAAACACTGCATGTTCTTGCTTATAAGAGGGAGCTGAACAATGAGAACACATGGACACAGGGAGGGGAACAACACACACTGGGACCTGTTGGTAGGGGTGGGGGGAGGGAGAGCATCAGGATAAATAGCTAATGTATGCAGGGCTTAATACTTAGGTGATGGGTTGATAGGTACAGCAAACCACCATGGCACACATTTACCTATGTAACAAACCTGCCCATCCTGCACATGTATCCCAGAACTTAAAACAAAATAATTTTTAATGCCATTAGAATTTTATAGGGGTTGCATTGAATCTGTAGATTGCTTTTGCATAGTAGGGACATTTTAACATTATTAAGTCTTCCAATCCATTAGCACAGCATGACTTTCCATTTAGTTGTATCTTCTTTGATTTCTTCTAGCAATGTTTTATAGTTTTCAGCGTCTTAGTCTGTTTGAGATGTTATAACAAAACCCCATAAACCGGGTAGCTTATAAATAACAGAAACCTATTTCTCACAGTTCTGGAGGCCAGAAAGCCCAGGATCAAGGTGCTAGTAGATATGGTATCTGGGGGAGGGGCAGCTTTCTCATTTGCTGTGTCCTCACATGGTGGAGGAGAAAACAAGCTCCCTCAGTCCTCTTTTACAAGGGCACAGATCGCATTTCTGAGGGCCCCACCATGATGACCTAATCACCTCCCTGAAGGCCCACCTCCTAATATCATCACATTGATAATTAGGTTTTGACAAATGAATTTGGGGGTGGGAAGGGAACAAACATTCAGAACATAGCACAGTATTATTTTGTATTGTTTTTATTCCATTTTACTTCACTTCTTAAAATGCTGTCCTTGACCCACTAGTTGCTTTTGCAAACCACAAATTGAAAAAAATGTAGAAACAAATGATTTCTAGTTTCTTCTCAACAATTTGTAATAAAATCAGTGAGCCATCTTGACACAGGATTGCTACAAACCCTCTGTATTTGAACTTGAAATACATAGTGAATAATTCCCTCAATTAGGTTTTGTTTCTGCCGTGTGATATTTGATTTGACCTTGAGGAACAAATGGCCCCTCACATTGAACAAAGCCAAACAGACAAGCTTCGATAAAGCTCAAAGCAGTTGATATCTGTAGAGAGAAACAGCCTCATGTACTTAGGAAGGAAAATCTTGACAAATAAGCTCTGAGCAGGGGCAGAGGCTCTGAACAGCATTGATAGTGGTGATGCCCAGATGCTGAGAAGATGGGGAATCTAACCTACAGTGTGGAGTATAGATCCTCCCTCCTCCATGGGAGGCCATGAAGGAGGGATGTGTGTGCTCTGGGGCACCTCATCCTGGGCCCTGGAATCTTCATGAAAGTAAATGCACTCAACCAGTGCTTGAAGTGAGTGGCTTTTTTTGTACCAGGAAAGGATCCAGGTTTATATCTGTTTTGATGAAGGGCAAAGCCAACCTGGAACAGAATGCCAGGGCAGAGTCAGGGTTGCAGGACAGGGATGCTGCTGCAACCTGTTGGTTACTTTTTTTTTCCTTTTTTGGAGAGAGTCTCGCTCTGTCACCCAGGCTGGAGTGCAGTGGTGCGATCTCCACTCACCGCAACCTCTACCACCCAAGTTCAAGCGATTCTCCTGCCTCAGCCTCTTGAGTAGCTGGGATTACACGTGTGCACCACTATGCCCAGCTAATTTTTGTATTTTTAGTAGAGACAGGATTTCACCACGTTGACCAGGCTGGTTTCGAATGCCTGACCTCAAGTGATCTGCCTGTCTCAGCCTCCCAAAGTGCTGGGATTACAAGCATGAGCCACCGCATCTGGTTGGGTTATTTTCTATTTCTCAGTTAACCTGAATAAACTCCCATTTTACAGGTAGAAAGTCAGGCCACCTTATAATTTAGAAGCTAAATTTGGAGAGAACAGAGACATTCAAATCTTCCTGATGTGTTCCCAGCACTCTCCTGGGACGAACAGCCCAGGGTGGAAGACGAGCCAACTACCGCAGTGCAAGGGAGCCAAGGGCCCAGCCTGGGCCTCTCCTGCCTACTTTTTGTTCCTCTTTCATCAAGGCTGAGTTTCCCTGGGTGAGAGGAGCTGTGTGAGGCATCAGAACTGGCCCCCCTGCTTCATGCAAGGTTGGGTTTTGTATCTCCTGACTGGGAAGATATCACACTTCTTTCAAGGAGCACATGTGACAATGGCGGCTTGCTCTTGCCTCCATGTGAAGTCACAGAAAGTTTTTCTCCTGCTACCATGCGTCTGAAAAATCACCATCCTGTCATTCAGGTTGACCCAGGAGAAACCCGCAAGATGGATTGCTGGAGTCCCTGTGTAGGCCGGACCAAGCCAGCTACCACATCCTCCCTAGTCAGGCATGAGGGCAAGAGGGCAAATAGATGGATCCCCCTCCAGGCTGTGTCTCATTTCAGGTTCGCTTTCTCTCACAAACACACTGAAATCAAAGAGGCAGCAGTCAACCAAAGGACATGGAAGGCGATGGCATCAAACCACGTGAAGCCACATTTATAATTACCTCTCCCTCTCCACCACCCAGCAGTGCTGATTGAAACCTGAAAACGTCCCCCTGTATCTACCTGATGTGGTTATTTTGGTTCTTTGCAGCAAATAATTACTTATTCTTCGGGCTACATTTTCTATTGTCAAGTCCTGTTGTGTTCAGGACTGCATGTTTCAGTAACAAATTGTTGGAGTAAATGCAAGTGACTTGAAAAAAATTAAATAATTCTTCTATTTATAATCTAAAATGAATCCAGTGGAGTGTTCTCACATTCCACTTGTCACAGGTACAACAGAAGGCAATAACAACTTCAGCACAGATAGCTTCAGGCAGCCAAAGACAGGGGATGGGGAGAGGAAAGAATGGGGAGAGAGAGGGAGAGAGAGACTGACCCCTGTGCCCAGGCTGTGGCAAGCACACAGGAGGGAGGAAAAGAGCTAAACTTCACCTGCTGTGTAGAAGAGCACTCAGGACTTGGCCCACTTTACTTCATTTTATCTTCTGAACTATTATGTGAGGGAAATTGTATTAGTCCATTTCCACGCTGCTGAATAAAGACATACCCGAGACTGGGTATGTCTTTAGTCAAGAAAAAGAGGTTTAATAAACTCATAGTTCCACGTGGCTGGGGAGGCCTCACAATCATGGTGGGAGGCAAGGAGGAACAAGTCGTGTCTTACATGGATGGCAGCAGGCAAAGGGAGAGAACTTGTGCAGGGAAACTCTTTATAAAACCATCAGATCTCGTGAGACTTAATTCACTGTCATGAGAACAGCAGAGGAAAGACCCACCCCCATGATACAATTACCTCCCACTTGGTCCCTCCCATGACGCTTGGGAATTGTGGGAGCTACAATTCACAATGAGATTTGGGTGAGAACACAGCCAAACCATATCATTATTATTATCTGTTTACAGATTAAAAATCTTCCAAAAGCTAATAGCAAGTAAGAGTAACTGGATGTACATTTCAATATATGGTCAATATATACTCAAAACACATGCTGGGGCCACACTGCCACCGGGGTAACCTGTCCTACCCTCCCACATGCACTCCTGGCCTGGGGCCTGAGGCTGCTGGCAACACCATAGGGGATGGGAATGAATAACTCTGCCAGGGGAGGGGAAGTTTCCTCTCCTCTTTGGCTCTCCTGGTCCCTGTGTGGCTCTGATGGACACTGTCCTCAGATTCCTGTTTTTAAAGACCCAAGAGGTAGTGACCCTCACTGGTTAAGGCCAAAGAACATTGCACGCAGAATGGGGAACTTTCTAGTCCCCACTCTGCCACTACAGGGCCACGCTATGATTTTCAGTGACTCTAGGAACTTCTGTGCCTTTGCAATTCTCTTCCTCCATTCAAAAGTATTAACGATTATATTTTACAACTGTGTTGGTATAGAGATGAATATAATCCAGGCTGAATTCATTATCACATATTCATTATGATTGGAATTATATTCTTTTCTTCCTTTTGATTTTAAAAGAAATGAAAATAAAAACGTTTTCACAGACCTCTGTTACGGGTCTTAGTCACTGCACCTACTGTTCCTAATATGGAGGAGTTGATCCTGTGTCACAAAGTAGCTGGGTGACCTTGAGCAAGTCAGATGACCTTTACAAGTTCCCATCCTCTTATCTGCAAAGTTGGCTTGCCTGTTCCACAGAGAGTGGTACTGATCATGGAAGGGAACTGCACTGCTTAGAATTCAGCCAAGCAGAGCCTAGTGCTTACGGCCTCACCTGGGAGACAGCGAATGGAAATAGGCCAGCTCTCTGGGGTGGGACAGAAGCCAGCAAGGTACTTCTTGTTCCAAAAGGGGCTCAGCCTGGCCAAGCTGGTGTGCACAGACACACGACACAGTCACGGTCACCAGGAGCCAGTGGACTGCAGTGTCTCTATAGTTACACCAAGCACAGCTGTGGGTATCTGGTACAGTTTAGATGCTTCTGGCCCAGAGAATCTCATAATATAGTTCTTGATCAAAACTTCAACACCCAGACTCATTTCTCCCTGACTCATTTCAACTGGTACTTGTTTCTCTGGTTTCTGATCCTTTTTACCTTCCAGTTTGGCCACCCGCTTTTTCACCTCTCCCAACTCTCAACCCTCCTCCTTTAGGTCCTGTTTATGTTTTGCACTTCACACTCTCGGCCAGGTGCTTTGTCAAGCCAGTGAACCCTGCTGCTGCCACTCCTGGACTCACTCAAAGTCAAGGGGTGCCCACAGGCAGCTCTGGTGGAGCATGGCCTTGGAGGGCTGGACCAGACAGTGAGGACTCCATGGAAGGTGACACTCAAGGGTAGACAGCAGGCAGGCTAGGAGCTCTGGCAGCAAGCAGCGGGTTCTAGGTGGCAGAGCAGCAACCACCTAAATGCCCATATGTTGGAGAATTGTTGAATGAGCAGAAGTGCAATGGAGTAGCCTGCAGCTGTACAAACTGAAGTGAAGCACTTCCCAGGACACCATGCTAAGTGAGAAAAGCAAAGCACAAAAGAGTATCCATAGTATGCTGTCTTTTGTGTAAGAAAGCAGGGACTGGAAATTATACGTGATCTGCTAATTTGGCAAAAGAGAATCACAGGGAGGATAACCAGAAAAAAATGAGATTGGTTACCTGCTGGAGAGAGGAAAGGGTGGGAGTATTGGAATGGGGTAGAAAAGATTGGGGGGGAGAGGGGTAAACACGTTTCTCAGTATTTTTTATAGTTCATTTAATTAATTAATTAATTTTGGAGACAGGGTCTCACTCTGTTGTCCAGACTGGAGTGCAGTGGCATGATCTCAGCTCACTGCAACCTCCGCCTCCCAGGATTCAAGCAATTTTCATGCTTCAGCCTCCTGAGTAGCTGGGATGACAGGAGCATGCCACTACATCCGGCTAATTTTTGTATTTTTAGTAGAGACGAGATTTTGCCATGTTGGCCCAGGTGGTCTCAAACTCCTGGCCAAAAGTGCCTGGCCATCTGCCTTGGCCTCCCAAAGTGCTGGGATGACAGGTGTGAGCCACCACACCTGGCCTAGTTCTGACTTTTAGAATATTTCGTATACTCAAAAAAAATAAGCAAAATCATCAAGGACTGGGGCAAGGTGGGGGAATTCAAATGGAATACAAACAGAAACAAATGACCCCAGCTATATTCCAAATGAGTAAAATAACTACACTTAGAAAGGGAATCTGAGGGTACAGAACAAATATAAGGAACACATTTTGAAGCACTGTAATGTACTCAAGTTATATTTGTTTTCAGAGTGGTATACATTACCAATTCCAAAACTTCCCTAAGTGTATTGTAAGACTGAGCAAATAATTAAATATAGTGCAGATAACGAGAGAACCAGCTTTCTCATGTTGGCAAAGAGTTACAAATAAATAAAGTGAGGAAGCTAGGATGAACCCTATGGTTTTGGATGGGGAATTAGGGAGATATCAGTATGACCTTAGGCTCATAGTGCTCATTCTCTCTCTCTCACCCCAAACACAGACACACATGCACAAATGTAGAAATGAATATGTGTGTGTACATTGATAAATACATATACACATAGAAATATTTTTCTAGCTCTGATTGCTTAGGGGGCCTAGAAACAATGACACCAAGGAAAGGGAAAACCAATTGGCATACCTAGTGCCTAGAACTTGATTTTTCTTTTTTCTTTTTCTTTCTTTTTTTTTTTTTTTTTGAGACAGTCTTGCTCTGTTGGTGGCGTGATCTCAGCTCACTGCAACCTCCGCCTCCTGGGTTCAAGCAGTTCTCATGCCTCAGCCTCCCCAGTAGCTGAGATTAAAGGTGTGGGCCACAATGCCCAACTAATTTTTGTATTTTTAGTAGAGACAGGGTTTTCCTGTGTTGGTCAGGCTGGTCTCGAACTCCTGGCCTCAAGTGATCCACCTGTGTCAGCCTTCCAAAATGCTGGGATTATAGGCATGAGCCACTGCACCCTAGCCTAGAACTTGATTTCTTAAGACCATTTTCCATTCAGAAGAACCAGGGCTTCTTTGAGAAATGGCTAATTCCAGGGGTGGGGCATTGAAAATACAAAATAAGCCTGGAACATCTTGTGATGTCAGAAGCTAAGGAAAGCTTAAAACAGGATGAGGGCTTGTCAAAACAACAGGGGAGGAGCTTGAAGAGGTTCCCACTGGCCCAATATGGGGCATTTTGAACACCACCACCAACAACACAACAATGGACTATATCCAATAAAACAAAAGAATTCATTAATCTACACTGATATAAGTGTGTAAATAGATAGAGAGAAGGATCAGCTCTTGCAGAAATAATAGAATTAGAAAATCACCATTGGAAGCCACCACAGTAATAATTGCTTCAGGCTAGACTCATTCATAAATAAGTGTAGTGGGACAAAGCATGAGAAACAGGATTTTAATAGTTTCAAAGTATTTACCCCTAAACTACTTATTAATTGGAAAGGGAAAAACATTAACTTACAATTTAGAAATCTGGCTGACAGCACCTTAATCATATGGTCAAAGTCAACATCACTTATAATCAAAATAATTGACAGGCTATGACTCCTGATATGCACTGAGAAAAACAAAGCATCACTTCTTTGGTATTCTTGCCAAAAATGCATAACCTGAACCTAAGCCTAAAGAAACATCAGACAAATCCAACCTGAAGGCTATGTTGTAGATAACTATTGGCCAGTACTGTTTCAAAATTTCAAGGTCAGGAAGAACAAAGAAAGACCAAGGAATTCTTCTGTATTAAGAAAACTAAGAAGACAAGACAAGTCAATCCAGCATGTGATCAGGGACCAAGGAAAGGGTGTTAGTAGGACAGATGGCAAACCTTAAGGTCTTCCATTAGAATTGTGACAATGTTAATTCTGTGATTTTGATAATTGCACTGTGGTTAGGTGAGAGAATGTCCATGTTTTTAGGGAAGTACTGACTTGTATACACTCAAGTATATAGAGGTCAATGCTTACTCTCAAACATCTTAGAAAAATAATTGTGTGTGTGTGTTTCTGTGGACAGAGAACAAATGATTGAGCAATTGTGGTAAAATATCAATTTGGGAGAAATCCGAGTGAAGGGTATATGGGAATTCTTTGTGCTGTGTTTTTTAAGCCTGAAATTATTTCAAAATAAAGTTAAAAAAATGTAATACAGATGCTAGTGGCTCACATTACCAAAAAAATGCATCTTTTTAAGGTATTTCAATTCAAATTGATTAGAATGTAACTTTTAAACTGACAACAGCACATAAAATGGTTTTAAAGCTGAGGTGTAATGTAGTTCCTCCCCAACACTTACCATTTGATATATTTTTAATAAAAAAACCATAACATGTTCCTGTCAAGAAATCAAAGAAACAAACTCATTGCTGAAAGGGATGCAGAAGAACAATTAGTCCAACTTCTCATTTTAACGAGGAAACAGAAGCTCAAAGAAGGAAAGTCCTTTGCCCAAGATCATAACAGAACTGAAAGATCACTGTTATCATCCTAGCTTAACAGTGAAAGAAGCAGACCCATAGATGCTGACCCAAGCCCATGCAGAAGAAATGCATGCTGGAGCACAAGACTAGAACCCAACTGACAGCCGGATCCCCTAAGTGAAAATGGAGAACCAGCTCAGCCGCTGAGATCTCTGCCCTGGGGCCTGTGGCATGACCTGTGCTTTACTACAATGATGTGAAATTAGCTACTTAAGCCACTAAATCTGGGTTCTGAGCTACCCCTAAATCTCATGGACTAGCTGCCAGCTAGGCCCACACACCACATTTCTCTGTTAATTTACAGGTGTATTCATATCAGTTAGCTATTGCTACATAACAAACTAGCCCCAGATTTAGTGGCTTAAGTGATTTATTTTTCACAATTCTGTGAATTGACTGGGTGGTTCTTCTGCCAGTCTTGCCTGGACTCACTCAGACTGCTGCATAAAGCCAATGGGATGGCATGGGCCTGGGCTGAATTGGGTGGCTGCACCATGTGGTCTTTAATCCCAGTCCTCTTCACAGTTTGACAATTTCAGAATGGCAACATTACAAGTGAATAAGAACAGAAACTGCAAAGCCTCTCGAGGCTAAGGCTTGTACATTATAGTATGCCACATCTGACACACTCTATTGGTCAAAACAAGTTGCAAAGTCAAACCAGGCTCAAAGGAATAGAGAAATAAGACTCCCCCTTTGGATGGGGATTGTTGCAAAGAATGTGTAGCCATATCTAACGTAATGAGCTTTGTAGGTTGTCACTAGAGATGCTAACGAAATAGAAGTCATACATTGGATTCCCATGTCATTCAGAGAGCGCACTGTTTCCTGATGGTGGTCAGCAGCCATCTCCCCACGGCAGGTCTCTCACTCCCCAAAACCATCTTCCTAGCAGTGAATAGCTGGATGTGAAGAATCCCATGACTGCCTCCAGACCAGCATCAGTGTGGCCACCCGAGACCAAGCTCCTTAGCCCCAACTCACCTACAATGGATGGCAGTGGTTTGCTTGGGGTATGTGTGGCTCTCCTGCGGGTCCCTCTTCTTCACATGTATCCTCCCACAAAACAGAGTAGAACCCCTTTGGGCCCCTCAGTAGTTCATCCCCTGGAGAAGAGCTTTAAATACATAGAACTCCTACATGTGCGGGGCTGGGTGGGATTTGATAAGAAAGGCAGAGATGAAGTCAGTTTTCCAGGCTCACAGGCAGGGCTGGAGAAGCATCTGAGGCAGGAAGAAGCAATTCCCAAGGGTGGGACAGGTACTGGTGTGGAGGTGGGAGTTTAGTTCATTAGGAGAGAGTGTGAGGCAAGCAGAGTAGCTCAGGGCAGGAGGATACAAGGACGTCGAAAGCAGATATATCCAGAGTGGCATTACACATAGAGCATTATTCTGGGAAAAAGTACAAGCTGATTATACCCACTTTGTGTCACCAAAAATAAAATTGTTCACTGTACTCTCTTTGCATCTCCCTCACCTCTGTCACCCTCCAAGAGTTCCTGGAAGGGGTTGTTATCCTCCCTTTATTGATGAGGAAATTGGACCTCAAAATGGTTTCCGTGACTTGCCAAGGATCACAGAGTTCATGAAGTAGAGAAATCAGAGCTTAAACCCATTGTTGTTTTGTTCTCTTTTCAGTTTGGCTCAATTTTTCCACTTTCTTTAAGATGTGAAACTTCAGTCAACCTCTTTGTGCCAGATTCCCTCCATCTTGAAAACAATTTCTGCCGCCTCCTACCTTCTCTGCTACAGGATGACTAATGTCCGTGCAGAACTGCAGGACTTCTGAAAGAACCACATGCTTTTGGGGCCAGAGGAAGCCAACCACCTGGCTGTGTGTTCCCCTTCTTTCATCTCCTACTGCTAAGGGCCTTGGCCCCTGAAGGGCAGCAACAAGAGCACCAGCTAACTTTCTTGAAAATTCACTCTGCCAGAAGCCCTGCTGAGAGCTCTACACACCTTTGTCTATTTAATCATCCCAAAGACACTGTTGGGAGGTATAGTTACCAGCCCCATTTAGCAGGTTGGGAGACTCCGAGGTTGTCACCTGCCAAAGGCCACAGACCTAGAAAGTGTTAGAACTGGGACAAACCCACATCAGAATGCTTCCAAAGCCCTTACTCTTAGCAGTAAGACCTCGATGTCTCCCTGGCATTGTTAGGAGTCCTCAAATCCATTGTCTATGGACTGAGTACAAAATACATACATATTCTATAGAGAATAATAACATATAAATTCATCTAATCATTAATATATTCCTTGGAGCTTTCTTATTATATTCTCAGTCAATTGTGTACAAAAATTGCATCAACTCAAAAATGCTGGCATTCTCTGTCCTCCAGTCTTTATCCCTGTGTCCTCTGTGTACAGTACTGATTAGCTTGTCTGGTGCCATTACTTATCTCCCAGTGTTTGTGTCACTTCTTCAACAAGGTAAACTCCTAGTAAGTGGGACTACAGAAAATAGGGTTTCTTTTGAGTCCTGCCTGGTCCTACTCCAAGGTCTTACACTTGATAGATACAGATTTAGCTAACTGGTTGATTACAACAACCTCTGTAATACTCCTCCTCATATTGGCCCACAGAATGATACATCTCAAGTCTCCTGCCCTGTATCCCACTGGAGATGCCCTAATGTGGCCTGCATGCTTCCAACAGCCCAGACTGTAATGAAAATAGCTACCATGTATTTAGCACGTTCTGCTCACTAGGCTCTATACTCGGTGCAGGGGATACTGTTGTGAAAAAAACAAAGCGCAGAGCTCAGCTATTGTATTAATGCAATGTGGGATGGCATTTCATTAACATAACCACCTAGAGGAGGGTATCATCTTCTCCCTTTTACTGATGGAAAAGTTGTAGAGGAGCAGAACTTGAACTAGGGTTTATCTCAATATGTTTTGATTTGTGGGTCACTACCCATTGTTGGATTAATGGGTGCTAAATGTATTTAGTGGGTCATAACTAACATTTATTTTAATGGATTGGTTTGGGATGGAAGGACCAGAGTACATAGCATGTAATAAAAGTATTATTTGCTGAAACTTTTGTTTCATTTACATACACAGACATATAGAGAGTCGCAATATATTTCTTACTGTGAGTCATGTCAGAAAACATATGAAAGCCACTGGTTTGTTCAAATCCCAATCTGTTCTTCTATTTTCTATACTGTCTCCTCAAAAAAATAAATTTCCCAAATTATTTCAAGATTCTTTGGAAATTTCCTTGAATATATTTGGCCCTGATTCTGCTTTAGAATATGCTGCCAGGCTCAGGCAGCGTGGCTATGCCCCATGCTCCCTCCCACTGGAAAGCATCATTTCGTAGGCTGCTGAAGAGCTCTTTCCCATGTTGGCAATCGCAGGCAGCTCCCCCTCGCCCAACTACTGTCTCAATTGGTTTTACCAGCCTAAAGAGATGCACAATTGAGTTCCATGGCAACCACCAAGATAGGCTGGAGATCACTTAATTTTTGATATCGCTTAATAATAATAAGAGGGCAGCAAATGGCACAAGAAAAAGGACAGGTAATGAACCTAATCTCTTGAGGGCCAGAACCATGGTGATATACTCACTATGTTTCCCTCAAGCTTTTTAGCATGGAGCCACTAAGACAGGAGACTGAAGATACAAAATGATGTCTGAAGGGTTGTATTAGTCTGTTTTGTGTTGCTATAAAGGAACACTTGAGGTTGGGTAATTTAGAAAGAGAAAAAGTTTATTTGGCTCATGGTTCTGTAGGCTGTATAAGCATGCACCAACATCTGCTTCTGGTCAGGACCTTTTACTCATGGTGGAAGGTGAAGAGGCAGCAGGTGTGTCACATGGCAAGGGAGGGGGCAAGTAGCAGGGGAAGTCCCAGGTTCTTTTTAACAATGAGATCTTGCACGAACATATTATCATGGGAAGGGCAACAAGGCATTCATGAGGGTCTGACCCCACGACTCAAACACCTCCCACCAGGAACTACCTCCAACACTGGGGATCACATTTCAACATGAGATTTGGAGAGGATAACAATCCAACCTATATCAATTGTCCAAGGCTTTATGTGGCCCTTTCATCTGAAACTACACTCCTCATCTTGTATTTGTGATCCACCTCTGAGGAACACTAGACATTAAGCAGCTCCTCCCATGGCTGTAGGAGATGATGGGACAAAGAAGCAGTGGGTGGTTCTACGGAAACAGCACTACACTCCCAGTGAGCAGACTGGGTCTAGTCCCAGCTCTCTCTCAATACACATGGACTTGAGCAAGTCATTTGGTTTCTGTAAGCACCAGTTTCTTCTTCTCAAAATGGGAACAACAAGGATTTACCTTATTTATGGAATGATGAAGATGAGTTAAGATCATACAAGAAAGCTTTTTATAAATATAAGGCACATTTCCATATCTTTATATAAGGAAATAAAGAATACATAAAATAAGTAAAAAATAATAAAACATAAATAAATAAATGTGCCTTATAAATATAAGGTACATTTCCAAATTGAGATAGTAGTAGTAGTAAGAAGAAGAATACTAGCAGCAATAGCAGTAGAAAAAATAGTAGCAATAGTAATAGCCAATGCTTCCTACAATCTCAAAGTTCTATTGCACTCAGGAACTTGGTAAAGCACACTAATAATTACAGTATGTTCCTAATGACAAGAGACAAAATACAACACAAAATATCCTAAACTATGCACAGTAAAATCTGTTAGAAGGAAATATATCTAAATGTTAGTAGTGATTGATTTAGGATAATGGGATGGTGGCTTTTCTTCCTATTCCCCCGTTTTTCAAATTTTGTATGATGAACATATAACTATATTTTCAAATAAAATAAGTAGTTATTAAAGTTAGTAGATAAAAGACAACATTAATTTTAAAATAAGAAAAGAAGATAAGTGATTTTTGACAGAAATGAGTTGATAAGTTCTTGGGAGGAGCCAGATTCCAGGAGTGTCGATTTGCACTCCCATTGCCCAAAAGGAGGCAATATGAATACCTGAGTCACTAGAAAGTTATTGTTATAATAAAAATGGTATTCATCAAAGTTTACCAGAACATCACTATAATGTTCTCCTTCTTAGCTATGTAACTTGAGAAGGTTTTTAACCATTCTGAGGCTCCATTTCCTCAGTTGTAAAATGGCAGGAAGATTAAATGAGAAAGGGTGCAGGAAAGCCCCCACTTGCTCCCCTTTGTCTTCCAGCAAGGATTTTGTCATGTCTTTTTACTGTAACTCCTTGTTTCATTGGGGACTCTTTTACTTGCAAATGGCATAACCAAATCCACCCCCAACCTCTCAAAAAAAAGAATCAAATGGTACTGGAAAGGCACAGGAGCAACTCACAGATGGCAAAACAGGGGCAGAGTCAGACTTCAGGGCATCGCGTGGCACCTGAACCAAGAGCTGGCAAGCTGTCTCAACTCAGAGAGCAGCTCTCACCATCTGTCTCCGGGGCCACACGTCCTTATGTCTTCACTCTGTGACATCCGTTCTGCCTTTCTCCCCCGCAGATGGGCAGTGTCGTGTCTGCTTTCCCCCATCACAATAGCTCACAGCCCGTGTCTACTCTTCTCAGTTCCAGCCTCTCAGAAACTGACAGGAAATTGCTCACTCTCAAGTCTTTTTTTTTTTCTTTCTTTCTTTCTTTCTTTTTATTATTATACTTTAAGTTTTAGGGTACATGTGCACAATGTGCAGGTTAGTTACATATGTATACATGTGCCATGCTGGTGTGCTGCACCCATTAACTCGTCATTTAGCATTAGGTATATCTCCTAATGCTATCCCTCCCCCGTCCCCACATCAGTCCCCAGAGTGTGATGTTCCCCTTCCTGTGTCCATGTGTTCTCATTGTTCAATTCCCACCTATGAGTGAGAACATGCGGTGTTTGGTTTTTTGTCCTTACGATAGTTTACTGAGAATGATGATTTCCAATTTCATCCATGTCCCTACAAAGGACATGAACTCATCATTTTTTATGGCTGCATAGTATTCCATGGTGTATATGTGCCACATTTTCTTAATCCAGTCTATCATTGTTGGACATTTGGGTTGGTTCCAAGTCTTTGCTATTGTGAATAGTGCCGCAATAAACATACGTGTGCATGTGTCTTTATAGCAGCATGATTTATAGTCCTTTGGGTATATACCCAGTAATGGGATGGCTGGGTCAAATGGTATTTCTAGTTCTAGATCCCTGAGGAATCGCCACACTGATTTCCACAATGGTTGAACTAGTTTACAGTCCCACCAACAGTGTAAAAGTGTTCCTATTTCTCCACATCCTCTCCAGCACCTGTTGTTTCCTGACTTTTTAATGATTGCCATTCTAACTGGTGTGAGATGGTATCTCATTGTGGTTTTGATTTGCATTTCTCTGATGGCCAGTGATGGTGAGCATTTTTTCATGTGTCTTTTGGCTGCATAAATGTCTTCTTTTGAGAAGTGTCTGTTCATATCCGTTGCCCACTTTTTGATGGCGTTGTTTGTTTTTTTCTTGTAAATTTGTTTGAGTTCATTGTAGATTCTGGATATTAGCCCTCAAGTCTTAATGCACAAGAGGCGGCGGCTAATTGGCCATTGTGGTCAGGTGTTCATCCCAGGTCCAAGCAAATGTCTTTTGTTCTACCTTTTGGAGAATTGGGCCCTCTCAGAAAAATGCACATATGTGCAATTTTCACATCTACTTTTAAAGGGTTCATAGAGCCTCTAAAGCATAAACATAAGCCATGAACCCCAGATGAAGCATCCCTGGTCAAGAGAGTTTTATTGTTATAATGCACCTCCTCTACCTCTCCCATATGTGACAGATGCAGGAAAGTGAGTCATGAATATAATTTGCACAAAGTAAACGTTCAAATTGCAGAGGGACTTCTTACAACCCGATCATAAAAGAAGGCTCCTTGGATACAGACACGGCAACAGCAATTCTATATTGCCTCTAATTTCTAATTGACAATGCCAACCACGTGTCTTTACAAACCATTCCCATACACCCCTTTAGCACTGTGCCCACCTGAAGCACCAGCCAATAACATTGCCATGTGATTGTTTAGCTGTATCACTCGCTTCTGCCTCTGCATTTATACACACCCACACTATCCTCTTCAGATGCATAAGAATTCTAATCCCCCTTCCTTTCCTATTTTCTACCTAGATGCTGTGAGATAGGAAATCCGGGATGAACAACTTCCTGTTTCATGTGACCCTCTCACCACACCACTGCTAGTTGTATGCTTTGGTCAGGATTCTGAATAGCAAAAATACACAAACAAAACAGAAATATAAAAATCAGTTATAGGGCAGGTGCGGCAGCTCATGCCTGTAATCCCAGCACTTTGGGAGGCCGAGGCGGGCAGATCACGAGGTCAGGAGATCGAGACCGTCCTGGCTAACACAGTGAAACCCCGTCTCTACTAAAAATACAAAAAATTAGCCGGGCGTGGTGGCGGGTGCCTGTAGTCCCAGCTACTCGGGAGGCTGAGGCAGGAGAATGGTGTGAACACAGGAAGTGGAGCTTGCAGTGAGCCGAAATCGCACCACTGCACTCCAGCCTGGGCTACACAGCAAGACTCTGTCTCAAAAAAAAAAATAATAATAATCAGTTATAAAGTATTAGCTTATATAACTGAAAAGTCCAAAGTTAGGTATAACTGCATACAGGGGCTCAAAAAAGTCATTCAGACCATGCCCATCTCTCTCTTCTCAGCTCTCAGTTGGCTTCATCTTAGTCAGGACCTATCCAGAGTGACCCCCGGCCAGCTCTGGGTTTACAGTCTCCTTTTAGTTAGCATCTCCAGTAGAAGGAGAATAGTTCCAACAAAGCCTCAAAACTGAGATTCAGTTTTGAGAAACTTGAGTCATGTGCACAACACTGAGGCAATCAATGTGGCTATGGAGGTGGAAGACGCTCATTGGCCAGGCTGAAGTCACATGGTTGCCCCTGGAACTAGTCCACCTCCAACTATCTGCTTACCAGGAAATCTGCCCCACCAAAACTATATGGGGTGAACAATGTTTCTTCAAAGAAAATTAGAGTTATTGTCAGAAGAAGGAATGAAAAATAGGCACAAAAAAAGCACAAAAGTCCATTACCTTATTTAATTCCCATTTTCTTTTTTCTCAATTCTCTCTTTGGAATCTTGATTTTATAGCATCTTCCCACAACTCAGAGCAAAGACAGCTATATTAAAGTTCAGCACTGGGCCAGGTCCAGTGGCTCACACTTCTAATCCCAGCACTTTGGCAGGCCAAGGCGGGCAGATCATTTGAGGTCAGGAGTTCAAGACCAGCCTGGCCAACATGGTGTCTCTTCCAAAAATACAAAATACAGCCTGTATCTACTAAAAATACAGCCTGTCTCTACTAAAAATACAAAAATTAGCCAGGCATGGTGGCATGCACCTGTAATTCTAGCTACTCAGGAGGCTGAGGCAGGAGAATCACTTGAACCCAGGTGGCAGAGGTTGCAGTGAGCCGAGATTGTGTCTTTGTACTCCACCCTGCCTGGGTGACACAGTGAGACTCCGTCTCAAAAAATAAGTAAATAAAAAAAGTTCAGCATCAATCCCAAGGATCTCTCCATTGTAATAGTAGCTTTCTTTGGAGTCAAGTAGGACATAACATGTGGTCCACACAACTCTCCTGTGTCCAGAGGGATGAATGAAGAAATGGGAGTATAACTTAGTGTTCTCCATAGCTCACACCCCAGATAAGAACACAGATTTTTTTTTTTTTAAAGTCTTGGACCATTACTACTGGTTTTATAATCTCTATGTATGTGCCTAGGCTTCACAGATCGTGACTCAGGAAGCAGGGCCATATGTTCATAATTAAAGATAATTAGAAGGAATATAGACATGACTTAGACTTTTTTTCAATAATCCCACAAAAGGGAATCTGATCAAGCATACAGTGTTCCCAGTTTTTTCTCATTGTACAATAACCAATATAAGTTGGGCTATATCAGCCACCCCGTCCGGGAGGTGAGGGGCGCCTCTGCCCGGCCGCCCCTACTGGGAAGTGAGGAGCCCCTCTGCCCGGCCAGCCGCCCCATCTGGGAGGTGAGGGGTGCCTCTGCCCGGCCGCCCCTACTGGGAAGTGAGGAGCCCCTCTGCCCGGCCACCACCCCGTCTGGGAGGTGTACCCAACAGCTCATTGAGAACGGGCCATGATGACAATGGCAGTTTTGTGGAATAGAAAGGGGGGAAAGGTGGGGAAGATTGAGAAATCGGATGGTTGCTGTGTCTGTGTAGAGAGGTAGACATGGGAGACTTTTCATTTTGTTCTGTACTAAGAAAAATTCTTCTGCCTTGGGATCCTGTTGATCTGTGACCTTACCCCCAACCCTGTGCTCTCTGAAACATGTGCTGTGTCCACTCAGGGTTAAATGGTTTAAGGGCGGTGCAAGATGTGCTTTGTTAAACAGAGGCTTGAAGGCAGCATGCTCGTTAAGAGTCATCACCACTCCCTAATCTCAAGTACCCAGGGACACAAACACTGCGGAAGGCCGCAGGGTCCTCTGCCTAGGAAAACCAGAGACCTTTGTTCACTTGTTTATCTGCTGACCTTCCCTCCACTATTGTCCTGTGACCCTGCCAAATCCCCCTCTGCGAGAAACACCCAAGAATGATCAATAAAAAAATAAATAAATAAATAAATAAATAAAATAATTTGGGCTATATCACATTTCTTCTCTAAAAGCTTAAGAGGGAGTGATTGAATTTGTTTTATGTCCTATTTAATACTAACACTTGCCTTGCCTACTTCACAGTAGGCTCCAAAAAGCAAATGAGATAGTGTGTGTGAATGTACTTTGAAAATTATAAAGTGCAATTAGAAAGCAAGCTATTATTAAATAACAAGGAAAGTCATTTATTAAATCATTCAATAATTATTTACTAAGTGCTGTTTTTCAAGTATTATAGCATTTGCTAGGGCTATAAAAACGAATAAGATGGTCTCAGAGGTAGCACACTTCTAGCAGAAAGCAGACATATGAACAGTGACAGCACAGTGAGATTAGAGGTGGGTACAGATATTGCAGCAGCTCCCAAGTCACCTTATGAGGATTCTCCAGAAGAGAGGCCATTTGAGAGGAGGTGGGGCAGGAGGTCTGAATAGAACCCTCCATCAATTGTCTTGTCCACAGGAACACCAAATTTGATGACTGTCTACACAAAGAAGTACCTTCATAAGACCCCAAAATAAGGTGAGTGATCACAGTACCTGGTTTTAACTTCATATCACTGAAAGATGCACTGAAGAGGGTAGGAAAGACAGTCTTGAATTGCCAGCACCACCCCTCCCTTACCCCTCAGGCAGTGGCAATATGACATGGAGGGAGAATTTGTGCAGTTGGCGAAGGGATAGCATGGCAACAGTGGGTCTTTGCATTGGAACTCAGTGCTGCCGACACTGGACAGAACTCCGCTGATGCCATTGGAGGGAGCATTTGGATTCTGCCCCAGCCAGAGGGGAATCAACCATTCCAGCAGTCAGAATTTGAGTTTTGCCAAGCCTCACTCCCATGGGCTAAAGTGCTCTGAGGTTCTAAACAAACTTGAAAGGCAGTCTAGGTGACAAGGACTGCAACTCTTAGGCAAATCCTAGTACTGTACTGGGCTTGAAGACAGTAGACGTGGGGGGCATAAAACCTAGTGAGACACCAGCTGGAGTGGCTAAGGGAGTGCTGGTACCAACTTCCCCTAACCCCAGGCAGTGCAGCTTTCAGCTCTGAAAGGGACTCCTCCTTCCACTCAAGAGGAGAGGGAAGAGTAAAGAGGACTTTGTCTTGCAACTTGAATACCAGCTCAGCCACAGTAGGATAGGGCACCAAGCAGAGTCATGAGGCCCCCATTCCAGGCCCTAGCTCCCAGACAACATTTCTTGACACAACCTTGGCCAAAGGGAATCTACTACCTTGAAAGGAAGGACCCATTTCTGACAGGATATATCACCTCCTGATTAAATAGCACTTGGGCCCTGAATAATCAGCAGTGGTACCCAGGTAGTACATGCCATGGGCCTTGGGTGAGACAGACATGCTGGCTTCAGATGTGACCCCGCATATTCACAGCTGTGGTGGCTAAGAGGAGAAACTCCTTCTGCTTAAGAAAAGCAGAGGGAACAGTAAAGGGGACTTTGTCTTGCAGCTTAGGTACCAACTTGGCCACAATGGGGAAGTGCACCGAGCAGGATCTTGGGGTCCCTGATTTCAGGCCTTGGCCAATGGCATCCCTGGACCTAACATGGGCCAGAGGGGAGTCCACTGCCCTGAAGGGTGAGTCCCAGGCCTGGCAGCATTTGCCACAAGCTGACAAAGAGCCCTTGGGACTTAAGTGAACATTGATGGTACTCTTGCAGTATTCCCCATGGGCCTGCGGTGGTGGTGGACATGGGGAGAGACTCCTCTGCCTAAGGAAAGGGCAGAGAAGAGTGGGAAGAACTTTTCCTTGTGGTTTTGGTACCAGCTCAGCTGCAGTGGTATAGAGCACCAGGTAGATTCCTAAGTTTTCTAATGCTCCACGCTGACTCCAGGTAGCATCTCTGGACCTGCCCAGGGCATGGAGGAACTTGTGGTCCTTAACGGGAGGACACAACTTGGCTGGCTTCACCACCTGCTGCTTAAGGAGCCCTAGGGCCTTGAGCAAACATAGATAGTAGCCAGACAGTCGTTACAGCAGGCCTTGGACAAGACCCAGCGCTTTGCTGGCGTCAAGTCATCCAGCGCAGTCCCAGTGATGGTGGCCACAGAGGTGCTTGTGTCACCCTTCTTTCCGAACTCCAGGCAGCTCAGCATAGAAAGAGAGAGAGATCCATTTGTTTGGGAAAATGTAAGGGAAGAAAACAATTCTCTGCCTGGTAATCCAGATAATTCTTCATTTTGCGTGTGTGTGTTTGTGTGCATGATGAAATCTCACTGTGTAGCCCAGGCTGGAGTACAGTGGCATGATCTTGTCTCACCGCAACCTCCACCTCCCAGGTTCAAACAATTATCTTGCCTTGGCCTCCCAAGTAGCTAGGATTACAGGTTCGTGCCACTGCACCCAGCTAATTTTTTGTATTTTTAGTAGAGACGGGGTTTCACCATGTTGGCCAGGCTGGTCTTGAACTCCCAACCTCAGGTGATCCGCCCCCCTCGGCCTCCCAAAGTGCTGGGATTACATGTGTGAGCCACCACACCCAGACTTCTTCCTGATCTTATCCAAGACCACTAAGGCAGTGCCTCTGAGTCTGCAAGAACGATAGTGTAACTGGGCTTGGAGTTCCCCTTAATGCAGATATGGCTGCAGTAACCAAAAACTTAGATCACAACACCCAAATCCCTTTGAATACTTGGAAAGCCTTCCCAAGAAGGACAGGTACAAACAAGCCCTACTTATTATAGTCTGCAAAGTGCATAATAAATGCACTGATATTATAGTCTGCAAAGACTATAATAAATACCTAACTCTTCAATGCCCAGACACCAACAAACATCCACAAGCATCAAAACCATCCAGGAAAACAACCAGAGAAGCAGAGATATGTGACCCCTCAGACAGAAAATTCAAAATCATTTTTTGAGAAAACTCAAAGAAAATTAAGGTAACATAGAAAGGGAATTCAGAATCCTATCAGATAAATTTAACAAAGAAATTGATGTACAAAGAATCAAGCAGAAATTCTGGAGTTGAGAGAACATTTGAAATAGGCCTCTAAGAATGCGTGTCATCCTGCCAGCTGGAGCAAGGCAAGAAAGGTGCCCTGGACCAAAGACACAGTGAGAGCAAAGACAGAGAGAGTGGAAAAGCCCATCCAGACAGATTAGTCCCAGTTTGCTGGTGGTTTGAGGGCTTATCTCTACTTATATCCTTCAGTCTCAATTTCCTGGTCTTTAGTGGATTTGTTGTCATTTTAAATAATACCATGGCTAAATATTCTTTGTCATCCAACATTTGCTGTCATCCATGTTTCACTCTTTTTTCCTTCCTTTGCTTTTAAAAACTTGCCTTCCTCTTTCCTCAGATAGTATCTATGACATTTTGTCTAGTTGGCCTTAGGGAAAGACTCAACATTTCTAACTGGCTACAGAACTAAAAAGTATTTTTTCCAAAAACTATTGTCTTTGTGTCTGGGACTTTATTATTAACAACCAAAGGCAGCTAGAACTTTCCTGATTGTGCTTTTTTAATAAAATAAATTTCATGCAGATACTTTCCTCCAAGAACAAGATTCCACACAAGCAGGTATATTAGTTATTTTCCCCTAAATAGATGGAAATTCACAGTGTTCATCACTGAACATGGTTTCTAAGTTGCACAATCTCAGCCATCAGCAGGGCTCCATGGTTTCATTCTAACTATGTTGTTCCATAGGAAATTCTCTATGCTTCTTCCCAATGCAGATGTGAATTCTCTGCCTCTGTCTCTTCAATCCACAAAACTGGCTTCTCTTCAATCCACAGAACTGGCTGGCCTAGCCCTTGCTCGACTGTGAGAGTCCAGAATAAAAATTTGTTTGGATTCCTATTGTCTTTTATGACCAATTTGTCAATTCCAGGTAAGAAAGTCCCTTCTACTCTTTAAAAAAAAAAATCAAATTTTGATCTATGTGGATAGCATGGACCATAAAACATCTTCACTGCAGTCATGGAGCCAAGCCATATTATTTTTATTAACTAGACAAATGTAGCCAACAGTGCTGGTCAGACCAGGTGATGTTGGGGTCACATCTCTGGCATATTGAAGGAGGGAAGTATTCAGATTCTCATTCTGCACCATGTTTATTCTATTGGGGGAGGAAAAGTGAATGAATGAAAATTGAGAGTTTCAATCAGGAAACAGAAACATTGTCAAACTACAATTTGGAGATAAACTAATCTATCCCCTTTACAACAATCCACACTCAATTAGAAGAGAGGCAAATCATTAAAGGTCATTAAATTGCTAGGCCTTTATTTAATCAGTTACTAGTGAATTACTAGTGAAGAAGAAAAAAAAACATAGAAAGTGTCCTCTTACCTCCATTACTCATCACTCTCAATGTAATTTCATCAATTTCAACACCTAGTGCCCACTGCTTCTAATGACATTTTAATGACTCTTTGTTCAGACTGTTTTGTTTGAAATAGTGGGAGTCAATCAAGATTTGCGCAGTAAAGAGGTGAGATTCTACTCAGGCTCAGGAAGAATTGAGAAACTGGGCATCCCTCAGCAGTGCCCAACCCAGCAAAGCATTCAGGCATCCTTGGGGTCCTCTTATCAATTATCTCATTAGTACTGTTTGCCCTGACATTTCATATGGAAAATGAAGACATCCTAACTTGATACTTGCTTCTGGGGAGACAAGAAGAATCAGGGGGCTGGTGATGACAACAGAAAGGTAGGATCTAGAGCATGTCTTAGATACAACATGTTCAAAGCGAGATGAAGGGCCCAATAGCAACCTTTAAGGGACTGCAGTCTTCATCACACATTAATGGTTTTCATTAACTCATGCACTCTTTCTTCAAGTAGTTATTGAGTAGTTATTAGAAGATGTTCTATGTCAAGATAGGGGAATGATCCAAGAAATAGGAGACATTGATTGCCTCCAGGGGATAGGTGATCCAGTACAAGAGGCAAAGGGAATATCCCAATTGGTAATGAAGAATTCTAGGATGAGGCTATGCAGCTGAACAAGAGATCAACCAATTCAAATTGGAGAAGGTAAGAAGGGGGTAGGACTTCTTGAAGAAGATAAAATTGATAGGATACCTAATGTGCTTTGAATATATTAGGAGATTTATACAACTAGGAGAGAGTTTGGGGACAAGTTAGTGATCAGTACCTTTAAAACTATGCAAAGCAAGATAATTACTGACTCTAAAAAAAAAAAAAACCAAAAAGTTATGCCACAAAGGAAATTTAAATGGCTCAGCTATGAATAGGACATACGTGGTCATAATAATGTAAACCCTGCATATTGAACAGACTAAAATTACCATCTAACTATATTGGGAAGTTGTGGAGAAGGGAAGTAAGCTTGAGGAGGGGGTGGCACAAGTTTAAATTCTCATCTCCCATAGAAGGAAGTCAAGATGTTGCAATACAAGCATGGCATTTGGAGAAATGGAGCTAAACCTCCATTGCCAGGGGAAAAAAAAAAAAAAAAAGAAATCAGTTAGGGGAGCCGAAAAGGTTGTTTTGGACTCTGGGGAATGAGGGAAGGGAATAATGGAGGAAGCGGGGTTTTACAGCAAGCCATATGGAACTATGACTTCCTGAACTTTGCATATACATAGCATGGATAATAAAATGTTAAACAAAATAAAAGCAGCCTCATGAGCCTCAGTGTTCTTTTAATCACAAGTCAGGTTGCTAGATAAAATACAGAAACCCCAGTTAAATTTGAATTTCAGATAAACATCAAATAATTTTTGGTATCAATTATGTCCTAAGTATTACATAGGATAAACTTATAATAAAATGTCATTTATTGCCTATCTGAAATTCAAATTTAACTGCTGTCTTGTATCTTTATTTGCTAAATCTGGCAAACCTAATCATGAGAATACTATATCACTAGATATCTTGTTCACTGTTCTACAGAGGCCACTTTGTAAAGAGCCGTAGAATAAATTCCTTTAAGGTCTCAGATCCAGAAAGAGTAATGTTATCTTCTGAGCAGCTAATGCCCTTTTTTTTTTTTTTTTTGAAGTGGAGTCTTGCTCTGTTGCCCAGGCTGGAGGGCAGTGGCATGATCTCTGCTCACTGCAACCTCCACCTCCCGGGTTCAAGCCATTCTCCTGCTTCAGCCTTCTGAGTAGCTGGGATTACAGGCGTGAGCCACCATGCCCAGCTAATTTTTGTATTTTTAGTAGAGATAGGGCTTCACTGTGTTGGCCAGGCTGGTCTCAAACTCCTGACCTCAAGTGACCCACCTGCCTTAGCCTCCCAAAGTGCTGGGATTACAGGTGTGAGCCACCGTGCCCGGCCAACTAATGCACTTTTTTTTCCCTTATGAACGAACACTAGGAACCATGCAGAGGAATCAACCCGGACAAGAGAATTTTTATCAAAAAGTTGTTACTCTGATGAAGTCTACCCATTGGTTTGAATCTGATAGAGTCACCACTCTATCAGATGGTTGTACTGACTGGCTATAGACAATGAGGAAAATGGCTACATAAACCAAACAGATAAATTCTGTTATCAAACTTAAAAAAAAAAAAAGGAAGCAAAAAAACAAAAACTCTCTTGTTTTCCCAGTCAATCCTTTTTCAATGGTTTCAGAGAAGAATTCAGGGCTGGCTGGACTAGAGACCTCTTCAGCTATCTTACTGGGCAGTTGGGTCTCTGCTCCTGGTGGTCCCAGGAGCCACCCCTTGGGCCTCAGAAGCCAACATCTTTCAGACAGCATGGAAACGTATCTGGAAATAAAACCTTCCCTTCCCTT
Source organism: Pan troglodytes (assembly GCF_028858775.2). Classification (NCBI taxonomy): domain Eukaryota; kingdom Metazoa; phylum Chordata; class Mammalia; order Primates; family Hominidae; genus Pan; species Pan troglodytes. The sequence goes on from NC_072398.2 coordinate 24,492,648, forward strand.
TTCGACACAATGAGTATTAGTCAGGAAACCCTGGCTGACCACTTATTAGAATGCCAGATTTTACTCTTTCTCCCTGTAGAAAGAGTGTCTGTCATCAGGGAGGTGATGTCCTCAACTGCTGCAGAAGGGGAATAAATTATCCCTTTCTTGACATCCCCTGCTAGCTTGTTAGTATCACTAACAACTGCTCAAAAGCAGCAGAGCAAGAGAGGTGGAAATCTAAAGTGGGGGAAAAAAGTTGCCACTTTCAAGCTTACATTGGGCAGAGTCTTATTTAGAGCAATTAGCCAGCATCAGTTTTGCTAAAAAATCCCCTATATGGACTCCTATATGGCAATGCAGAATGAAGCCTGCCACTACCACAACACTCACAGCCATGCAGTTCTTCTGCTGTGGCTGCGTTGAATTGTCAACAGCATCAGGAAGTTTGTTGCCTGCCTCATGAGTTTTTGAGATGCCCCTTAGGATGCTGGAAGGTATAATGTAGGGATGAAGGGCTCTCTCTGGTGTCAGAGGCACCCAAGGCTTAAAATCTGACTATATCACTTATTCACTTGGAGCAAGTAGCTTCATTAAGCCTTTGTTTTCTCAACTGTAAAATGGGTGTGGTGAGTTCGTCTTCTCCCCAGTATTATTATGAGAACTAAATAGAAAATGCTGAGTGATGCTTGGCATAGAGTAAAGGCTCATTGGATGTTTTTATTAACCTGAAAACTCAAACCTTTGAGCTGTGCAACCCTCTTCCTCCAGTCCCTTCATCATATTACCTTCTTAGCCCCATTGAGGGCAGCTAAGTGACCAATCCTTGCACTCTGGGCCAGAGAAAGCAGGTGGACCAATGTCTGCCACAGAGGCAGTGTGAGTTCCAGATCTCAGGCCAGCTGGGTTGGCAGCTAGTGTCCTAGTGAGAAGAACCAGTGGTATAATTACCAATGGGGTTGCCAGTCAGTGCACCAGAGTAACACCTGTTGTCTGAATGCACCTGGCAGTGCACAGGTAAGACTTTCCTTTCTGAATCAGTAATTTGCTCATATGATACAGGTGAAACCAACAGGTAGAGATAGGCTTATCCTCAGGTCCCTGTAGTTGCCTGGCCCATACCTCTCATAGTCTCACCATAACATGATCACCTCAAACATGATCACCGCAGTAACATGATCACCTCAAACCTGTTTCCTTGTGGGTTGGACATTACATTTTGTTGCAAAAACTACAATTTGCCTACTCTACTATCCATTAACCCTTGTGCCTTAGTGATAGTATCCCTAATTTTCAGCTATGCAAATGAATGCCCAAAAACCAATTTCCCATTTTCCCTTGCCATGTGGCTCAGTGCTGGCCAATTAGATGAAATCAGAAGTGCCAGGTGGCAAGTTCCAGGAAAATTCTTTACAGCTGGGTGCAGTGGTTCAATCCCAGCACTCTGGGAGGCTGAGGTGCAAGGATCACTTGAGGCCAGAAGTTCCAGACCAGCCTGGCAACAAAGCAAGACCACACACCTCCCTCGCCATGTCTACAAAAAAAAAAAAAAAGATTTTTTTTTTTTTAAATTAACCAGGACTGCAGTCCCAGCTACTTGGGAGGCTGAGGTAGGAGGATTTCTCAAGCCAAAGAGGTCGAGGTTGCAGTAAGCCATAATTACACCACTCACCACTGCACTCTAGCCTGAGTGTATTAGTCTGTTTTCATACTGCTATAAAGAACTACCCAAGACTGGGTAATTCATAAAGAAAAGAGGTTTAGTTGACTCACAGTTCGGCATGGCTAGGGAGGCCTCAGGAAACGCACAATCATGGTGGAAGGCGAAGAGGAAACAAGGCACCTTCTTAACAAGGCAGCTGGAAGGAGAAGTGCTCAGTGAAGGGGGAAGAGCCCCTTATAAAACCATCAGATCTCGTGAGAACTCACTATTGTGAGAACAGCATGGAAGAAACAACTGCCCCCATGATTCAATTACCTCCACCTGGTCTCTCCCTTGACATGTGGGGATTACAATGCAAGATGTGATTTGGGTGGGGACACAAAGTCTAACCATATCACTGGGTGACAGAGCAAGACCCTTTCTCAATAAAATAAAATAAAAATAAAAATAGCTAACATATGCCCTTTGCCACTTTCTTTCTCTCATTATTGTGGACTAGAATGTGGACATGATGGTTGGATCTTAGACCTTCTTGGGGTAGAAGTCACATTCTAATGGAAGAATAGTTGAGTAGAAGGATCCTGGGAGCCCGGGTTTTTGAGGCCGTGAATGGTCACAGTAGCCCTGGACTATCCCCTCAAACTTCTTTTATGAGAGAGAAAACTACACTATCTTGTTTAAGCCAGTTTTGCTTACCTGTTTATTTTCATCATACACATTTGAACCTAATCCTAACAGATACATCTTCTAACTCAGAATTATTACGGCCACCAAACACCACTAGAGAAGACTATCTGTATGGTTGGACCACCAAACATTTTTATTCTGGATAATTGGGGGGAAAACATCCTGTTTTTGCCACTTCAGAACATGAGATAAAATTTCTCTTGGTTCCACACCCCTTTTTTTTCTATTTTATTTTTGAAAGGCTTGTATCTGCCTGGAGATAAACATTGTGATTTTGTTTTAATCCTTGTAATTGCCTCCACATGGAAGACTTCTCATAAGTTTGGATTTAAAGGCATTTCTAAACCTTTTCTCTCCGTGCTCTCCACTGATGGAATAGCATCCTGTAGAATGTCAACTTCTCTGCAGCTTCATCATCTCAGCAATCTACAACCAATCACAGAGTGCACAATGTTCACACAGCCGAGAAGTCTGCTTGTCTCAGTCATTCAAAGGCTTTGCTCAGTTTATTTTGGCTGGTTTTCACAGCTGTCATCTGCTAAAGCCAGTCCACAACAACTAAGTTAGCACAGTTATCTCACCTGTGTTATTGGTCCATGTCTTACATCTCAAATCCCCAAGAAATCCACGCAAGCCCATAGGAAATGAAACTTATCACATTTACGCTTCTCTATCTCCTTATGTTCAAAGTTTATAGGGATGGTGTGTTAGTCTGTTCTCACACTGCTATAAAGAGCTGCCAGAGACTGGGTAGTTTATAAAGAAAAGAGGTTTAATTGACTCACAGTTCCACATGGCTGGGGAGGCCTCAGGAAAGTTACAATCAGGGCAGAAGGGGAAGCAGACACATCTTACATGGTGGCAGGCGAGAGAGAAAGTGTGAGCCTGTGAGGGAGGAACTGTCAAAAACTTATAAAACCATCAGATCTTGAGAGAACTCATTCACTATCATGAGAACAGCATGGGGGAAACCACAATTACCTCGCACCAGGTCCCTCCCTTGACAAGTGGGGATTATAATTCAAGATGAGATTTGGATGGGGCCAGAGCCAAACCATATCAGACGGTGTCTTGGGAAGCCTGTTTGCTTCATGTCTCAAAAACAGGTCTACACTTTGGTCTCAGGATGAGTCACATTTGGAGCTGCAGGAGGAGGGGAGTGGTGACTACCAGTGTTTTTCAAGCTCCCCGATGACAAGAACCACCTATTACACCCCAAATTCCCTGAATCAGACTCTCCTGCAGAGGAACCTGGGAAGCTGTGCCTGCCACAATGGTCAGAGTAGTTAGGGCATTGCTAGACCTCTGTGAGCAAAGCTAAAACAGCTTAGGCAAGGAAGCTTGGGAGAGTGGCTTTGGGGTTAAACAGATCTGACTACCTGTTGACTCAGGTGAGTAATTTAATGAATTTAATGTCTTAGAGCCTCAATTTCTTCCTCTCTAAAATGGGGATAACAAATCCAAACTTTCAGGCTGGGTGAAGTCTGGAAATAATAGCTGTGTAAAATACCTGGTGCATACCTACCATGAGCTCAGCCAATGGTAGCTATCAGTACTGTAATCATGACAATGATGTTTATTAGGCCAAAGGGGTCTTAATTTGTATTCAGGAATGAAGAGACTTGGATTTCACACAAGATATTGCATTTCCTTTAACTTCAACACTATTGGGAGCTGGCTTGGCAAAAAAAGAGCCCTGAGGTGGCACAGGCCTTTCCTATCTCACAGAGTAGGGTGGAGGGCATGGAAGTTTCACGACAGCCAAGTCCAAGAGGCCAGACTTTTTAGCCACATTAGTATCTAAGGTATTTGTTCATTTTCATCTGTGAAGTGCTTTTCAAGCATTAGGCTGGTAATTTCTCTGTGGGGGATAATTTAGTGTACAGCCTTGCTCAAGCAGAAATCCTATATTTATTTTGGGTCTCTGGGATCTTAAACCTGGTCCATAAATTGAGAAGGAAGTTGTTTGTCCTAAATCATCTTAAATGCTCTGTCTGGGCTTTTCTGTACCAGGACACTAGTGCTTCTACAGACCTGGCCCCAAACCCTTCTTGACCGTGACCTCCTCCTCTCCAGGTTCACAATGAGGCCCTGAGTTGGAAATCCAGGCTTAGTAGGTTAAAGAACTCCCAGGGAGCTAGGCAGGTCTGATTTCTCATTCCTCCTTAGAATAACATGAAGATTCCAAATGGAGGTAAACATTATTCCCTCAGCCTCTCCCAGTTTTCTTGCTGGCACAGATCCAAACAATTGACAGTATGAGTGTTTAATAGCAAAGAGATGACCATGAGGACACCAGCTGAGTATAAAGCCCTCCATTGCATGCGCAAAGTACAACAAAGAACCAGGAGTAGGATGGGAAGGGGTGTGAGTAATATAAGTTGAGAATCTTCAAAATTCTAGACCCCGATGAACATTGTCTTTACAATCTTTACAACTGCCCTATGAAATGAGCATTATGCTGCCCATTTCACAGATGAGAAAACAGGGGTATAGCTCTCAATTAGGAAAGTTGCTCAAGGTCACACAAGCAGTACATGGAGAAGCTAGCTTGCGTATGTGTAACTATTTAATCCCAAACCCATGCCCTTGACTCTCTACCATGCTGCTTTTAACGGTAGAAAAGGGAAGAAGAGAGTTAAGAAATCCATAGACAAAAGTTAAAATAAAATTTGTAAAAAGCATTTCTGTACTTGGTTTAGATTTTATCTGATTTCTCTTGAAATAAACAGTGGGACCTCACCTCAGGTTTATAGGCCAAATATGAAGGACCTTTAAACCTTGAGCCAGCGGTACATTGTTTGAGTTGTCCAACTCGTAGAACAAGGCTAACCTATTCCTTCCTGTAAGGCCTCATTTGGCCTCTAAAGCAGAAGTAGGCAAACTTTTCCTTAAAGGGCTGGAGAGTAAATATTTTAGGCTTTGTGGTCCATAAGTTCTCTGTGGCAAATCGACTCAAAGGAATGAACTGGCTATGTTGCAGAAAAACTTTATTTACATCAATTGCCAGTAGTTTGCCAACCCCTTCTCTAGAGGAATCAGATTCTTTCCTACTTGTTTTCCAAGTTCTTCTCCAGAGCATCAAAATGTACATGTATCGATTGTGAATATATAATCATGTGAGCCAGATATTAGCTAAAGTACTGTGCCCTCTGAGATTAAAATGAAACCACATGTAGAGGCAAGCTGCATGCTTCTCAATCTCTCCAGGGGGCATGAAGTCACCCATTCTGCTAAAGTGGTTTAGTTTATGAATCATCTTGCCTTCCTCTATTTTCCATCCCTACCCCACACCACATCATGCCAGACATAGATTCTAGCCCCCTTTTCCTCAATGCATGCATGCAAAACACACACGACACAGGCACACACACACAGTTGATCATACACAAAGTTGTGTGCAACAGACTTTCCCCAGAAGGAAATGGATGTTGGATTGACACTGAAACAATTCAAACTACTTAACTTTAAATATGTTATCCTCCTTCTCAAAATTCCTTTGGCCACTTTCTCCTTAAGTTCTAGTCTCCTGCCATATGGCTTGGCCTACTGTCTTCCAGCAACTTTTCCCACTCTCTTAGGCAGAGCAATCGAGCCCTTATCTCAACCCATCCCCACACCTCCCTTTGCACGGCTCTGCTCTGAGATGCACCATCTTCCCTTTCTCACCCTCCCACCAGCCTCTGCAAGAGGAATGGGACAGCCTAGAAATATGTTACCATCATCTTGAAACCACCCTCCCCTTTAAACTCAAAAGCTGCTTTATAGTTTTAGTTTTAAATAGCATTTCTTTCTCCATGACGTAAATTAAAAATCTATCTGTTGAGATATTTTTGGGTTTGAGCAGCACAAGTAAACTCTAACATAAACAGGAAGAGGGAGTTATCCAAAGTATTATATAAAAAGGAAAAGCTAACAAATGGTTTCAGAAATACAGAAACGATGGCGACAGCATGGACAGCAGTGGGAGTTTGTGGTCTCTGTTTCTCTGAGGTATTACCGTTGTATGTGGCACCAATGGGCTTTAGCCCTGTGTGTCTCTGTTCCAGATTAGATTCCAGAGAAAGTGACATTCTCTGCTTAGGCTAAATGCCAATTGCTGTGGTCAGGACCCCGGAATACTGACATTGTCAGCCTCATCAGAACTACATGGATTTGTGGAGGCAGTTTCCCTAAATAAGGGATGCTGTGCCTCCTCAAAAAGAAAAAACAACAGTTAAAAACAAACAAAAACAAAAACAGACGTCCACTCTACTGTGTTTCCAACCAAAGGCTTCTCAGTGAAAAAGAACAGGATTCCTGGTTGAAATGCTCTAAACATGTGTAGATCATGTTTAGAGGCAAATATAAGGAGATTAAAGTTTTACCATGTGATGCCTCTCACTTTCCTAGTACTGGCTAAGGCAGTAAATGTTTTCGAAGGTATAGATATAATTGGTACCTGGCCCCCTCCTCCCCCAAAGTCTTGCTCTTTGACTTAGAGACTCTCATTTATTTATAATTGCTCTGCAAACTGTGAAACCAGCCCAATTTTCCAGCCAGCCAGAAGGCCATAGAACTGAAGCTTGAGAAACTTACTTTTGTAAAATGAAACGCACCTGCTGCCTGCTGACCACTTCCTCTTCCTTACCCCTCCCTAATTCCTGTTTTCCCACATGTGATTACAATGAGACACCAGAACCCTCATTTGACCACCTGCTGCCTGCTGACCAACTCCTCTTCCTTGCCCCTTCTGTTTTCCTTCCCAGCTAAATCAACCCATAATTTTAGATGGGAGGAGAGATAGACTTGAGGCTTGTCTCCATCTCTTTAGTTGACATCACCCGAATAAAGCCTCCCTGGCAATAATCATGGTCTCAGTGATTAACTTTCTATGCAGCAAGCAACAGGACCTAGACTAAACCCTGGGCATTCGATAACAACTGGATAAACATTCATTATCATGTACATTTCACAGATGCAGACACTGTGACTTCACTCTATGATGTGTCACCAACACACCTTATTTGTGTTGGAGGTGGGCTGTGAAATCTGTGTTTACATCTTCAAGCCCACACTCTTTGATGGGATTGCTAGAAGAGATCTATTCATTGTATAGGTCACCTGAATATCCCAGACCTCATCTGTCCTAATGCACACGGCCCTTAGCCCACCCACCTACACAGAAACAAGCCCTTTGAGAGCTCTCTTGGTTCTCTCTGGACCTCCCTGGGAGAGTGTCTCGCGTGTAATCAGAAACAACTCTGCCCATGTCCCCTCCTCCGGTTTCTTCATTAAACCTCCTGACCCCTCCACTGCTGGTGGCCTCCAGGAAGATATGAAGACACTCTCCCTCCAAAACTCAGGTCTCTTTCCCTGCTGAACCCAGAGTTCTCAGGGTACCAGAGGTACCATGGCCATAGCCAAGTGGGCTCGGGGAGCAGAGTAGAGGGACAGTCCCCTCTCCAGCTATGGGTGATACTATGTTTCTTAGCCTCAAATTGATGCAGATGGTTCCTAGACACTGACAAAGTCTGTCAGCAACACTTATCTTTCAGCTGCTGGCCCTAACCTCCTCCTGCTCACTACTTTCCAATTCAGAGTCCTTGCAGGGGTTGCCTGATTGCCCAGGCCTTGGTCACTTGCCACACTCGGGCTTCAGGAGGGCTGGGAGAGCTGTTGTCTGGACTTCTCTTGAGGTCACTAAAGTGATCTCAGCTCACACAGTGGAAGTCCCAAATATACAAAGAAGATTCAGGAGTTGGGTGGTCAAAAAAAAAGCAATGGCAAATGTCCACCAGGATACCATGTGGCCCATCCATTATCACTCTCCCCCCAGCTCTTTCGCTGGATCCTCTCTTCTCTTTTAGCAAAAACAAGCAAACAAATAAATACTAAGCTTCTTTTTGCATATGAAGTTGTGCAATTCAGTACTTGAAGGGTGGTAGAATTCACCATACTAAATGGCTCAAAGTTCCAGTTTTAGTTATACCAGGAAATGCTGCCATTTTGAGGACACAGGGAACTCAGTGCTAATTCATTAATGATTGCAGCAAGAGGTATGGAAGGGGGCAGGGAATTAGGGGCAGAGGATGAGAAACTCAGAGTAAACACTTTCTGCAGTTGGGTTCTAAGTACTTGTAAAAGAGAGAGTTCATGTTTTAAAGTCAATAGACTCAAGGTTCAAGTTTTGGTTTCACTACTATGGGATCTTATACAAGTTTTACTTGATATGTCTGAGCCTCTGTTTCTTCATTTGCAAAATAATAACAAAGAATATTCCTGAAAGTTTTAAGTAACATAATGCATGTAAAGTGGCTGGAAAATTGCTGCTTAATAAATATTCCCCTTTCTCTTCCCTCTGGGAAAATAAATAAGATTCCTATTTGTACAATAAGGAATATTTCTGTATATTTCTGTATACTTTTACATATTTGTAACTGCTTTATGAAAGTATTTTTGATATTGCTGTGAAAAAATCTATAATTGCTTTTAATAAGAATTTGATTAAAAAATGTAATACAATTATTTTATTTTAAATGGAAATTATGGATTAAAAGTTATCAAAGATTATTCTACAGCAGCAAATTAAGTCAATTGTAATCTATGATTTCTGGGCTTATAGGAAAGAAGGTAAATTAGCTTTTGTAGGGTGCTGTACTAATGTGTGCATGCCATTGTGCTGGGCACTTTATAGTTAATCTTTACAACAAACTCATAAGAAAGTCATTTTACAGGTGTAGAAACTGAGGCTAAGAAATGTTAAGTCATTTCCCCAACATCCCATAGTAGAAGTTCATCTAAATATGAGGCCCATACAAAAGCTAATTCCATAGCTCACTTGGATCATGATACCAAGCAAAAACACGGTAGGTATGTCCCATGGTCAGGTAGGCACTGAGCAGCAGAACAGTGGGAACTGATAGGTTGCCTGATCACAGCTCCATAGTCTCTGCCAGTAAGGACACAATGAGCCCACGTAGATGGAGTTAGATACTTCACAGCAATGGTAGAAGCTTCCTGTTTGTATCAGTTCTCTTTACGCCCCAGATCTCACAAGGGTGATGCAAAGGTTGGCACAGGTGAATACCATGCACGGAGTGCAGGGGCGCATCACAGCTGGGGAATCCTGAGCTTAGGAATCCCCCTGTGTTACAATGGGGCTTCTGGAAAACTGCCCATCCTCCCCTCCAGGGAGAGATGTTATCTTACTACCCTGCAATGTAAACAAATCTTTCTCAAGAAGAGGAGGGAGGTCTTTATCCTTACTATCCTAGACCATCTCCAGGGAGGGGGACATTCTCACTATCCTTACCATTCTGGAAAGTAAATAAATCTGAGGAAAGTGGGTGTTAATGCCTAGATGTGAAGAAATGTGAGAGATTCATAGAGACTTGCCTCCCATTCCAAAAAAGTAATAGGATATTAATAGACCACCCTTTTTTTCTGTTTTTCCTTCCTTTGTTAAACAAATATCTACTCTTTTATTCACTCAAAGTCAATTCACATATGATTAAGTGACCCCTATGTGTGTAGGTAGACGTGCTGGTTGCTGTGCATAAAGCCGTAAGTTAGGCAAATGCAGTCCTTACCTTGGTGGAGCTAACATTGTGATTTTAGCTCAAGATAGTCTGCAGCTGTCTTTCTCAGCGGCCTGCAATGGGGCTGACTCCAGACAATCCAGTTGTTTCTGTGCATCCTCTAAAAGCCGGAATGGAGAATTTAACAATTCACAACATCTCCTCAGGGAGTCGCTTAACTATTAAAGGAGCCTATACTTAGGCTGTGAATCCAAAAGTATCTGAGACAGGTTTCAATCAATTTAGAAAGTTTATTTTGCCAAGGTTAAGGACACACCCATGACACAGCCTCAGGAGGTCCTGACGACATGTACCCAAGGTGGTTGGGGCACAGATTGCTTTTATACATTTTAGGGAGACATAATACATCAACCAATACATGAAAGATTTACATTGGTTTGATCTGGAAGGGCGACACAACTCGAGGAGGGGAACTTCCAGATCGTTGGTAGATTTAAACATTTTCTGATTGGCAATTGGTTGAAACAGTTATTAGCAGTAGAAAGTTATCATCAGTAGAAAGGAACGTCTGGAGTTGTGGAGACCAAGGTTTTATCATGCAGATAAAGCCTCCAAGTAGCAGGCTTCAGAGACAATAGATTGTAAATATTTCTTAACAGACTTAAGGTCTGTATTGATGTTAATGCTTCATAGGAATGATGAGACATGTCCAATCCCCTTTTCATCCAGCCTGAACTACTTTTTCAGATTAATTCTGGAATGCCCTTGGCCCAGAGGAAGGGTCCATTCAGATGATAATATGGTTTGACTCTGAGCCCCATCCAAATCTCAAATTGAATTGTAATCCCCAGTGTTGGGAGTGGGGCCTGGTGGGAGGTGATTGGATCATGTGGGTGGTTTCTAATGGCTTAGCACCATCCCCCTAGTGCTGTTTTGTGATAGAGTTCTCATGAAATCTGGTTGTTTAAAAGTGTGTGGCACCTCCCCCACCCTCTCTCTCCTGCTCCTGCCATGTAAGACATGCTTGCTTCCCCTTCATCTTCCACTATGATTGTAAGTTTCTTGAGGCCACCCCAGAAGCAGAGGCCTGTACATCTCTCAGAACCGTGAGCCAATTAAACTTCTTTTCTTTAGAAATTACCCAGTCTCAGGTAGTTCTTTATGGCAGCTCAAGAATGGACTAATGCAGATGGTTAGGAGGCCTTCCAATTTTATTGTTGATTACAAGTCTCATCAATAAGTCATGGTATTGAAAGTTAAATCCTCAGGAGGCTCCACCACACATTCATGAAGTCCAATGAGTGAATTGATGGTGTTATTGTTAATGCTGAGGATATCCAAGTGCAGAAAGGACTGAAAAGACAAGGAGATGGACAATGGTTTTCTCCTTAGAGTATAAATCATCTTAGAAACAAATATTCTTCCATTTCCAAGATAATTACTATCTTTGTTTCTTTGTTAGATAATAGCTTTTTGGTGCATGTGAAAATAATGTATCTTACTGTAAGAATAATTTTTGAAAGCATGTGAAAAATATAAAGAAATTAATAATCTCTCATCCTGATGCCACCTAGACAGAACTATTGTTAACTTTCTGGGGTATTCCTTCTGGTCAACTCATATTCACATAGGTACACATCTACGGTGATTTTGTGTGTTTTTCTTTTATTTAGTTGGAGTCCTATTGTATATGGAATTTAGTTCACTGCATTTCCCATTTAACATATAAAATAATATAAAAACCAATTTAATGGCTACACACTGGTTCATCAAATACATAAACATTAATTTATTTAACCAATGCTTCCCCCAGCAATGTTGGCCCTTATCTTGTGTTTTGCTTTCTGCTATGATAAACAGCTTGATTAACAGCATCTTTTTTTATACCTTTTCCCCTATGCCTCTCTGTTTATTTCACTGGGATTGATTGATAGCAGTGAAATTATTAAATTAAAGGATGTAGGCCAGGCGCAGTGGCTCACGCCTGTAATCCCAGCACTTTGCGAGGCCGAGGCAGGCGGATCACGAGGTCAGGAGATGGAGACCATCCTGGCTAACACAGTGAAACCCCGTCTCTACTAAAAACACAAAAAATTAGCCAGGCATGGTAGCGGGCACCTGTAGTACCAGCTACTTGGGAGGCTGAGGCAGGAGAATGGCGTGAACCCGGGAGGCGGAGCTTGCAGTGAGCTGAGATCGCACCACTGCACTCCAGCCTGGGCGAGCGAGACTCCCTCTCAAAAGAAAAAAAAAAAAGTATGTAGGGGCTGGGCACAATGGATCACACCTATGATCTCAACACTTTAGGAAGATCTCTTGAGTCCAGGTGTTCAAGACCAGCCTGGGCAACATAGTGAGACCCCATCTCTACAATACCTATAAACAGATAAATTAAAATTTAAAAATTAAAGGGTAAAAATATATACTGCTGAGCTGCCCTCTGGAAATTCTGTACTATTTTACATTCTCCCCTAGACTATGTAGGGGTGGAGGATGATAGAGAGAGGGGTGGGAAGAAAGTGAGAAAAAGGAAGCAGGGAAAAGACAGAATTGCAATGCAGACAGCACTATTGAGTTACTCTTTATGAATCCTGGAAGCTTGTCCCTCCTCAAGTACACTTTAAAGATGCCAATCAATTTTCTTGAATTTGGTTCCTAGAAAATAAGCTACTACTGACCAGTGCTTCTGATCCTTCCAAATTCCCCAGGAATTCAAATTCCCATCTCAATTCTCAGAGATTCTAATGATGTATGAAGTCACTTACAAGTCTTCAGTTTTAAAACTTAAGAGGTTTTTTTCTCCCTTTTCAGAACATTTCAGATGGTGAGAGGTGTCATATTGAGCCTCAGTGATACTGCTCAAGACTGACTCTTTAAATAATATCCAGATTACAAAAGCAATTTTTTTCAGTGTCTTTGTTTTTCCTTCTCTAAATGTATATATTTTTATTTCAAAAATATGCTATACTCAGTCTTTAAGCTGGAAATGAAGAAAATACTATTAGAAATAAACCATCCATAGTCTTCACAAACACAGTCATTGTTAACATTTTATTATGTTTCCTTCAGGCTTTTATATATACATATGTATATATTACAACATTGTAAACATACTACAAATGCAGTTTCTTACTCAGCTTTTTCCCACTAAACAGCCATAAGCATTTTCCCGTGATATTACATAACCCTCATAAACATTCATTTTTATGGCTGGATGATATTCCAGTGAGAAGATGAATCTTAATTTATGTGGCTGTTCCCCTTAGGAAAACATTTAGGATATTTCCTACTATAAATAATTCATGTCAATTCTTTTTGCATAAAGCTAATTTCATAGTTACCTTTGTTCTAAAATAGAGTTTTAGATACAAAATAGTCATATAGCTAATGATAATGATCAATTTTTGAGCATTTACTATAGGAATTTTACTTGCATTACCCCTACTCACAACTTTTCAAAGTAAATAATTATATCCCCATCTTGTAGATGAGGAAACTGAGACTCAGATATTAATTTGCTTTAAGATGCAAAGCTAAGCAATAATTAAACCCAGATCTTTATTGTTCCAAGAGCCCTTCCCTTTGGTCCAGATGATACAGGTACTTTACTGTATCAGAGGACGTAAATATTTTTTAAGGATCTTGACACATATTGTGTTCTAGTATTTTTGCCATCTTTTCCTCCATTTGGAGATTTTTAATTTGGGGCATTTGTTTATGTCTGTGTGCAGGATTGTAGGACCTAAGAAAGTTTTTAAAGTTTCTATTGTCAAATATCAGTATTTTCCCTCTATTCTAAGCTTGGAGGGTTGGTGAATATCCACTACTTTTTTTCTATAGTTTGAGTTTGTTAATATTTAACTTTTTATTCCATGAGGAATTCAGTCTACCATGTGAAGGTATGGAATTTAGTATGTGGAATGAGAATAAACTAATTTATCTCTTGATTTTCTAACCATAGAACCTAAATCCATTTATTACAGATATTCTCTTTCCCATTGACAAATATTAGATTCTTATATGTAGTAGAATATGTTTCTTTGCTTTCTTCTATGTATCCACTCACCCAGTTAGTAAACATTTATTCAGTGCCTACACATGCCAGACAGTGGTCTAAGTGTCTCGATACAGTGGAGGATGATAGCAGACTTATTAAACAAATAATTAAATCAATAATTACTTAATTATAGTATTTCTAACAGCTTTGAAGAAAATATATGAAGAATGCCATGGTGGCTCATAGCAAGAGTACCTGATTTACTCTTGCACAAATATCACACTTTCAATTTCTGAAGTTTTCTGAATTTTAATATCTAATAATTTAATATTCCCTTCCTAACCCATTGCTGTTCTTGCCTGCTTATTCTGTCAGGTGAAAGTAGGAATGATTTTTTTCAACTTATGAAAATATCCCATTGTACTATTGAATTAAATACATATTAAATACAGCAATTAAATTGTAAAGAATTGACATATTTCACATATTCCAAAATTCTACCCGTTTTCTTTTATAATTCTCAATAACATTTTGTAATTTTATAGTTTTCTCCAAATACATCATTCAATTTTATCATTAAGGTTGCTTGTAGGCATTTTGTACTTTTTCTGCTATTATAATCAGGATCCCAGTTTTTATTATATTTTATAACTTGTTTTTAATACTGTAGAAGCAAGCTATTGATTTTATGTATTTATTACACAATCAGCCACCTTACTGAGCTCGTTAATTCTCATATTTTTTTCTCAGTTTTACTCCTTTGGATTTTCAATAGATGCATTTCTACCTTCAATTAATAATAGCTTTTTCTCCTCCTTAACAATATTTAGGCCTCTTTCTTTTTTATTCTATTTATATCAAATTGGCCAGAACACCCAAAAAAGTAAACAGTGGTGGTTATGAACATCCTTACTTTGTGCCTAGTTCTTCATTATTTCTCTGTTTCATGTGATGCTGGCTGATGATAAAATGTTATACTTTTTAATTAGTTGAAGAAAGTAGCCATCTATTCTTAATTTTTAAGAGGTTTTATTAGTAACAGATGTTCAATTTTATTATATCCATTTTGATGTCTTTTCTTAATGATCTCTTAAGATAATTATTTCTTCAGATTATTAGCTACTGCATCAGTCACATTTGGTTGAGATATTTGGTGATTTTCTTTCTAAATAATGCTGCAACATTCTTGAGTACCATGGCAGCACCCTGGAGCCTTGGAAGAGGCTTGGGCCTAGACTCAGCCCACCTTGAAAGTGCAGAAACAGCCCTGTGAATTCAAGTAGAAGATGCCCAAGGCTCCTGAAGAAGAGATCCAAGGCCCCACAGGGCATAAATGTTCTATAATTTGAAGGGGGGGGGATCTCTATTCCTCTAAGAGAATAATGAATTGATTTGATAATGGTAGGAGTGTTTCAGTGTTGTTGAGTGTAAGAAAATTTTGGACATGTCTTGCTCCTGGGATGCTGTGGGTGCCAGAGCTTTCCATGCATACCTGGACCTTTGTATAGTTTGGTCTGGTAAGCTTGGTTGAAGGACATCGCCAAACAAAATTTGAGATGTGAAATAAACCTTGGCCGTAAGTTTTGGGTCTGGTATTTAGTCAACTTGGAGTAGAGCTTATTTGAAATAATTTCTTGATCACCTTCAGAGTCTTCTAACAGCTACATCCAAGAGCCTTGATTTGCTGAGTTGCTCATCTCATTGGCCATTGATTCAATGAACATGTATTGAGCACCACTTATGTGTCCGGTACTGGGCTGGGGTGTTGCAAAATGCAAGCTTTATTATTATATGGGCATGGTGAGTTTATTATGATTTGGGATCAGGAGTTGACTGCCACTGAAAAGATAGTATGTCACCCACAGTTCCCCAGAGGAGGGTGCATGCCATGCCACACAGGGCCACATGGGGAAGCACCAGGGTCAGTCAGCAGGCAGAGAGAGGGAGGGAGGAAGTGTGGAAGGGCCTTTACTATGGTGTCTGTAGGAAGGAAAAGGAAGGGCAGGATAAGTGGATTTAGGGTTGGTTAGTGTGAATAAGTCTGGCAGGCTGTGAGGTTTAGGAGCAGTCCGGAGTTGCCTGGGACCTGGTCCTGGGATGGTTAGGACAGGGGAATACCAGCCCAGAGTGTGAGAGCCCTGTGAGCGTCTGATAAAGGCGGTGGTTGGAGAATATGGGCTTGGGGTTGGTTAGTGGTCAGATGAGGAGTACACTTGCAGACCCATCCTTTTCTATCTCTAAGAACTAGTTAGCCCTGGGAGTAAACATCTTGGGATCAGCAAAGCCACTGATATCAAAACATCAGAAAATACAGAAGATTAAAATGCATGATCAATACATAGAGCTTTCAATGAGAAAGGTGATACTGCAAGCCATGAGAAGGGTCAGAGGAAGAGTTTCATGAAAATACTGGGAAAAAATTTCCTGCTATTCCATTGATATCTCTTAACCAGGGCATCAACAGTCCAGGCTATTAAGAAGTCCTTGAATCAATAGAAGAAAAAAATATAGGGAGAAAAGTTGACTAACCTCAGGAGAAGTGAGGCTTTTGCTCCCCTGATTTTACTCTTCCCTGAAATGGGTCAAAACCAGAGACAGCTTCAAGGACAGAGCTGAGGGGCTGTGGCTGGAGGAGGAGCCTCTAGTGGGAGCACGTGAACAGGGCTGGATGGGACAGGCACTCTCTTGACAAATGGCCCTTCTTCAAGTGGCTTCGGGACCCCTCCAGCCCTTCTTTCCCATGCAGCTTGGGGTGGGAATGGTGGTGGAAATCTACTGCTCAGGATGACTTCTTCACCGCCCCAGGATGTACGGAGAGGTCAGCTCAGTCCCATTCTCTCCCAGGTTTACGAAAATTGTTATTTCTCTGAGCCCATCAGTTGATCACAGAGGCCAGTCTCTGCTCAGCATTATATTCTAGGAAACATGGTTCAGCAAACACAAGTGTCTGCTAACGAAGGATGAGACCCAGACACCCAAACATTTTGTTCAAAATAAGAAACCTACAAAGTCTTAGGTTTTACCTATCTTTATGTCCATTCGTGTGGAAGAAGAAAGTATCAATGAAAACTTACAACACGGACACCATTCAGAAAACTGAGATATCGACTTAAACATTATTCCCTTACCAGGACAACTAATTATTAAGTAAGACAACCATTAAGAATTGCAAAAACATTTTTTACAAGTCTTTTATTTTTAAAGGTACCACCTGCAATGAATTTTATGATGCAGAATAGCTTCAGGAAAATGGAGAAATTTTCATCTTGCTGAGGTTGTTTTCATCAGCAGTTGAAAGGTTGCACAGTTTCAAGGTTAAGCAATGTAATTTCATTTTTTAGCACCTAAGAAAACAGAACAGACTGACAATCTGAGGACTTACAATTTGGAAAAGAGAAGGGTAGCACAGGAAGATTAACAAATGAGTTATAGGGCATAAGATGTTTTTCATCTATATACTTACAAGCAATTCCAATGTTTACCGATGTTCTCAAAGAATATCACAGAAGATACAGTTCCAATCCATGACAACGTGGCTTAAAACCCTCTTTTCCTTTCTTTCCTTTCAATCTTGCTCACAGACCTTGTGGATCAAAGAGTCTCTCTCCCTTTCATTTCCAGCTTGCTGCCAACACTTCTCCAGTAAACCATGCAGGTGGCTCTCAACTTCTTTGGTGCCCCAGCCCCTACTCTTGGAACTACTTTTTTCTCTCACTAGATATTTGCCTCCTCTTTGATGGAAATGTTCTGGCCTCTCCCAGTAGATGTTCCTGCCCAGGCATTGAGCTAACAAATTCAAAGTTTCCCTTGGAAAGAAAGGGAGGAGGGAGGTTCAAGGATTCTCTTTCTTTCACAGTCAGGAGCATAGGAATGATGCATAAATCGCATAATTCAATAATTTGTTTCTTGATCATTCTTTTCATCGAAGTGACAATATCTTAAAGGCCAACCTTTGTGCCTAGAAAAATGGCCCACAAAACCCACTGGGCATGGTTTTAGTCCGGATCCCTGGTCTTTGGGTATGATGAGGGGTGGGGCTGGAAGGGGGAAAAAGAAAGTGCTCAGTCTCTTAGGGGCACTTTTTCAAATTCTACTGCCTCTTTACAGAAACTCAAAGTCTCCTCTCCACTGAGACTCACACTGACTTCTCGTTCTCTCAAACCCAATCGAATACCTTGTTTGTTGGTAAATCTCATTGACTTCACTTCAGATCATGTCCAAAATCCAACCACTTCCTGGCACTTTCTCTGCCACCACTCCCATCCAAGCCGCTGCCAACTCCCACTTGGGTTATTGCAGTAGCCAACCTGTGTTAGTAGCCTATTTCCACTGCAACAAACTCCTCAAACTGAGCAACTTAAAGCAACACAGATTTATGTTCTCACAGTTCTGGAGGTCAGAAGTCTGAAGTGGATCTCACTGGGCTAAAATCAAGGTGTCAGCAGGACTGCTTTCCATCTGGAAACTCCGGGCAGAAGTCATCTTCTTGCCTTATTGAGCTTCTACAGATGCCTTGCATTGTATGGCTCGTGGTCCCTTCCATCTCAAAGCCAACAATGGCTGGGCGAGTCTTTCCCACACTGCATCACCCTGCCTCCCTCTCTCCTGCCTTCCTCTCACTTATAAGGACCGTTGTGATTTCCTTATGCACCTGGATAATCCAAGATTGTCTCCCCACGTCACGGTCAGCTGATTAGCAACCATAGTTCCATCTGTAACTTTAATTGCCCCTTCTCATGTAAAATAACATATTCACAGGTTCTGAGGATTTGGATGTGGACATCTTTGTGGGCCGTTACTCTGCTCACTACACCTCTTAACTCACTCCCAGTTTCTTGCCTCCCTTAAATCACTTCTTCACACAGCAGCCAAAGTGGTCCACTTAACCACATATCACATCACCTCACCGTGCTCAAGACCTTGTGAGGGCTCCCACTTTGTAGTCCCAACAGCCCTCAACACCACTAAGGTCCTTCTTATGAGCTCTATGAATGTATTTGCTGAATTTGAATACTCCTATCATTCCTGGCATCCACCCCACTGCATTACGGGAAATAAGATTGCATTCTATTTGCTAATGTTTTATTGAGAATGTCTTCGTCTATATTCAGAAGTGAAGCTGGTTGTTTGCTTTCTGTGTTGTCTTTTGTTTTGCTTTGTAGAACAGATTGGGGGCTTTGCGTCTTCTATAAATTAAATTAGCATGGAAGTCTTTGTTTCTTAAAAGCTTGAAAAAATTCCAGCCTTAAAACATTTTTTAAAACTTCACTGAGCCTTAAATTGACTAAGCATAACAAACAATAGGTAACAATGTGAAGAAGTCTCCCAAGATTTTTAAAAACGCATGTTATTAGTTGCCATCCATTCTCCAGAATCTTTTCTGTTCGATTCCATTCACTTACTCTAACCCAAATTGAATACAAAAATTTTGACTAAGGTACTCCCTTCTAACCCATTCCCAGTCCTACCTTAGAATCTAACTCCTGAGGTGCTCACACTACTGGGGTTTCAAATTAGCTTGCTGTCCAGATGTCTGACCCTATTAACCAGAGGGCTGGCCCAGTGCACAGGTGGCCTGTCATGCTGGTTAGACTGAATGAATGAGCTGAAGAAAAGATCTGTGATCCTTTTCTAGGACTCTGGATTATTTAGGAGACCCATTGTAGGGGAATTCCATCCCTGGATCCCCCTACATGTAGTCTCTGATGTGATAGAATAAAATGAAAATAGAATCAGCTACGATTGTTTCCATACATGTTAAGACTGGTACTCCCTAGCCAGAAAAAAGTTATTTCTACTTTAGTCTAACAGAGGAATCAAATGTTGCCCCATAGCACAATTTTTAAAATTTTAATTAAAACCTACTAACTTGAAATTTATGTACAGTCATTCTCCTTAATGTCACCTTAGCCAATTTTATAAACTATCTCTACTTGAAAGCCCTTCAGATATCACTCTCAGAAACAGCCCGAATCCATGACAAGGGTGAGTCACATGTCAAATATGTAAACACAAAATTAGAGTGGAGACTGGACATTCACTCTGTGTCTTAGGACAAGGAAGGCTTTGCTGCCCTGAGAGTTGATGGGGGCAACTCCGGAGCTTTGACTACCAAATAATCTGAGGGTCTTTGCCTATCAGCTAAACCACACAATTGCTATCAATATCGGGCTTTCTTCATGTTTCAGATGTCCCAAGATGAAGAGAGATGTAGTTATAGATGTCACTTCTATGCATGCTGTCAGTGTTTACTGCAGAGGGTAGTGGATCCCTAACAGAGGGTGAAGGGAATTATTCCCGTCCACCTTGCAACCAGCCCTGTGTTCAGCACAGCAGCCTCAGAGGTGTATCCACTACACAAGAAGACAGGAAGTCAACAGCATGCTCCCAGCTGGTGGGAGTAGCATGAACATTCACAGCAATTTCCAGTGGCAAATGACTGTCCTGTTACATAGCTTCATATTTTCCTCTCTGTTTTAACTTCTCAAGTCAATCGAAGTACTACATATTATAAAGTGAGGGGACTGACTAAATGACACACAAGACACTCCATTATATTACAGCGGCAGTCTGTGTATTACATAACCCTTGGCCTCAGGTGACTTACAGTAAAGTTGGGCAAACAAGAAAACAGAACGAGAAGTTATCCGTGTAAGTATTTAGCATACCATATGCCTGGCACATGGTATGGATTCAAAGAGCTTTAGCTATCAGTATTATTATGATTGTTATTGGGAATATAAGATTACTGTCAGAAACATGAGAACAATGTTGAGAAACACACCAGTATCCTCACTGTTTGCATTGTCACCATCCATCTTCCTTTCAGGCCTTGTAGGGGCAAAGGAGGCATGGCAACTGAGCCAGTGCTACAGGGTTGCTCCAGGGACAGCAGCTTGGGATAAGAATCCATTCTTTTTTTTTTTTTTTTGAGATGGAGTTTCCCTCTTGTTGCCCAGGCTGGAGTGCAATGGTGTGATCTCTGCTCACCGCAACCTCCGCCTCCTGGGTTCAAGCGATTCTCCTGTCTCAGCCTCCCAAGTAGCTGGGATTACAGGTGTGCACCACCATGCCCAGCTAATTTTGTATTTTTCACAGAGACTGAGTTTCTCCATGTTGTTCAGGCTGGTCTCAATCTCCCAACCTCAGGTGATCTGCCCACCTTGGCCTCCCAAAATGCTGGGATTACAGGCATGAGTCACAGCGCCCGGCCAAGAATCCATTCTTAGCCATCCAGGAGCAGAGTCAGAGGGGAAAGAACAAGCCAACACCTGAAGAAGTGCTGAGAGAGTCTAAGCCAGGGAAGTCAAGCCAAAAGCCAAACGCTGCTGGTCAGCGGGAAAGGATGCCATGGGTCAGGAGCCAGGTAGAACCCAGAGGAGAAAAGAAGCCAATTTGGAGCAACTCAGGGAGGATCGAAAGTGGTGCTGGAACCGTAGCCATAGTTCACCTTTGCAGGCCACTGGGCATGGCCACGTTTAACCATCAGAAAGCTGAAGGGCCAGGGTCCATATACAATACTATAGGACAGTGGTTCTCAAAGAGAGTTCCTTAGGTCCAACAGCATCACCACAACCCTGGAACTTGTTAGAAATGCAGATCCTCAGGCCCGCCCTAAACCTACTAAATATCAACATCTAAGGGTGAGCCCAGCCTCTGCAATAAGGAACTGCAGTCATGTAAACTCTATAAGTCAGCATTTCCCTACTTCAGCTGTATAAAAACCATCTGGGCAGATTAACAGATACCCATGCTCGCAACCTACCCTACATCAATCAAATCAAAATCTTTGAGGAGTGGAGCTGTGGGGGCATTTGGCTTTTTTTTTTTTTTTTTTTTTCTCTCTGGGTGATTCTAATGGTGGAAACCACTAGCTCTAAACATCTTCCTAAGGAGAAATCCCTTTATAATTTAAGGTATTACTAGGGCATCATTGTTACCCATGCTGGACACAGTGGAAAGACCGTATGTTCCAAATTTATCAGCCCTTTTCTTCGGGTTTCATGTAGCTTTAAATGAGACAGCTTATTGGAAGGACTTTTAGCAACATTGTCTGATTGTAGTCAGCAAGGTTTTCTCTTCGCCCTGATGAACGGATTATTCTTCGAGTGTCAAAGAGTAGAAACTATAATCCTTTGAAGTGACTAAGGACAAGCTTTCCAGAAACCTGGGATCAACACAACCCAAATGAAGGCAACTGTGTGTGTCGTCTCTGGATAGCTGGTAAAGAACAAGTGCTTCTTCAACTGAGATGAAAATTAATTCAGAGGTCAATACAGGTTCATTGTGTTCATTGTGATGGAAGATCCACTCACTAATTTCATTTGGGGATTAAATCTTTATTGTCTACTCTGCATTTCCATCTGTTTTCACAGTTTCTTTGCTTCTGTACTGAATTTCAATCAGCAGAGGAAAGGACATTGTTATGCCCTCTCTGTTTCTTCATTTTTCTCTCTTGCATCCTTGTTCAATTCCTCCTGCTCTTCCCCTCCTCCTTCCCCCAGCCCCACTGGGTCTGAAATGCCCTGTCTATTTGATGTGAATTACACATCCTTGAGACTGGGACTTGCTTCTATTAAGACCACTTGCAGCTACCTCCAGCCATAATTGCAATTATAATTGGATGCAATTATTTGCTAAGTGTGCTTACAAATTTACCAGAGAGGCTAGATTAATTGTGGTTCATAATATCGTAAAGCCTCCCATCATGTTAAGATGCCACTTAATTCCTTCATTCTTCTAAACTAATTAATCCACAAGCAACATGCACTTAATAGTCTCTGAATAATTACCAAGCTGGTCCAGTCTTTGCTAAGGTCAGCCCAAGCGGGCAGTCTTGTGGGGTCCTTCAGGCCTACAGTGCATGTAGAGCAGCCTTCTCTAGTGTCTTCCTCTCACTGCCTCATTGTCAGCAGGTGAACCAAGCCCCTCTCCTCAAAATAACATTTCTGGAAGTTTCTCTATTCTTTTTTTAATGATAAGAGACATGGTAGCAGAAATAACTTCTGCTCCTGCAAAATCACCCTTTTAATGCCTAAACTCAACTTCTCCATCAGCTGCAGGGGTGATGGAAGGAGGGGCTGGAGGCAGGGAACTGTCATGCAGGTTGCATTAAATCCCATTCTGTGTGCAATTAGACAGCCGTGTACAGATTTCTGGAAAGGCCACCTGCCCCTTCCTTGCACAGCCTTCTTTAGCTCTGCAGATTACTCTGCTTCCGCAGCTCTCCTCCCACCAGCACCCTCTTGCCTCCCCCGGCCTTGCACTTCACAGCCGTTGCCAGCCAGCATCCCCGCACTGTAAGAAAAGCATGCATTTTGGTTCACAAAACAGCTTTCCATCTCATTTTTATCTGGGAACAAGTCGGTGACTTGATATCATAGGAGGTGTCTTCTCCATTTTACGAATAGCAGAAATGAGGCTCTGGGAGTTGTAGTGACTTGCCCCAGGCAGAACCCAGACTCAAGCTTCGTGACTGCACACACGCAGGCACTTGGTGGACCACTCAGCCTCTTGGGGCACTTGAAAGTCTTCTGGAAAAACCTCCTGAGATCTGGTGCACCCTGACCCACCAGCCCCATTGTTGAAAATTCCAGATTAGAGATCTTTCATTTGGTTGGGGCGTTGGGTCTGAGTTAAAATGCACTGCCCTTGGAAGAGGTGGCACGTTAGGCTTCCATTGGATACTGAGAATATATTGATTAGCCTCCATGCTCAGAATGCCCCTCACAAAGTGGAGACAGGGGGCTTAGGAAAAGAAGTCAGTTTTCTTGAGGATCAGGAAAGGAAAGGTGGAGTGGGGCAGGAAACCCCAGAACTGGGGCATTGAGAACACCATGGCATCTGGGATGGGTGAGTGACATGAAAGTGATCAGAGAAGGAGAGGCAGGCAACATCAACTCCAGACCTCATTAACTACCTATTCCATAGACTGTACAGGCGCCACCTGACTTGAAATTCCCTCTCTGCTTAGGTCTAAAAGGCCAGGGACACAACCCGCTGCCAAAGAGGGGCAGGTGAGACAATCAAGCAGGAGCCCCCAGTTTGTCTTGCCCTCAGATCCTGCCTCTGCTTTTGCACAACACTGACTGCACGGTGGGGAAGCTGACACCTTTCCCCACGCATTGACCTAATACAGCCGAAACCTTCCATCTGTGTGGTCAAGGCGAGGAGTGAAGTCACAAGCAATCTCATTGTCATTAAGCTCATGCAGAAGAACTTGGAATCCCAGAAGATTAGAATCCAGTCTTAGTGTCTACATCCTACTATGTCTTATTCCCCCTATTCAAGCATTAACTTGCTTGGAGAAAAGACTGTTTCTCTTTTCATCCTTTTCTTACCACCTCCCTACCCAGCACAGATTCCCCTCAAAGCTAACAAAGTCTGCCTTATGTGCTTAGAAAATAAAACTTAAAAAAAAGCTTAGTTAAATATATGAAAGAAATGAACACATTGAAGCTGTCTTCCCTAACTCTACACTTTGGTAGTGTCTTATGGAGAGTGGGAACACAGTCTTAGTCCTCTCTGCATCGTAAGTACTGGCTCGATGCCTGACGCGCAATACATGCTTGTTGAACATCCACTGGATGCTGCTGCTCCATTGTCCCTTCTTTGGTCTTCATGGTTTCTCAGGCTGTCTGTGGATGTTTCTTGCTCTTCTGGGGCTAAGGCTCATGCTTTCCACAATGAGGAGGCTGACACCCCCGTGCTACTGTGCACCTGCTTACTGCCAGCATGATCTCATGTGTCTCTGCTTCTACTTCTTCCCATATCACATCTGTTCTTCCAGCTCCCCACGTCTAACCTTCTTCCCTTAGACATATTCTCCAAGTAGCTCCTCCTTGTCCTTCTCCCACGTGCTGTATCCCCTTCACCAGCCCAGCTCGCCTACTAACTCCTTCGCTGACCACTCAGGTCCCACTAAAGTGGCGGCTCCGTTTTCTAAATTCTTAGTGTGTTTCCAGTCTGAGCCACATGGTTTAGCCCTCTGCCAACGGTGTGCTGCATTATCTTTGGTGATCTGTGCTCCATAAGCAAGTTGAGCCTGCCTATCCTCACACTGTGCTCCTCCAACCCATCTGCCCCTCCTTCCAGCAGTGGAAACAGAAAAGATGCCCAATTATTGGGAAGCATTTATTCATTTTCATGCCCTGGGCTTACACATGAGAAGAAAGTATAGTATCATGAAGTATTTCTCAAAGGATGGAAGTCATGTCACTTAAATCATATTCTCCTGGCAGAGGGGTAAAGAGGAACCTGTTAAAAATTCAGATTCCTGGAGAAATAGGAACGCTTTTACACTGTTGGTGGGAATGTAAATTAGGCCAACCATTGTGGAAGACAGTGTGGTGATTCCTCAAAGACCTAGAACCAGAAATACCATTTGACCCAGCAATCCCATTACTGGGTATATACCCAAAGGAATATAAATCATTCTATTATAAAGATGCATGCATTCATATGTTCATTGCAGCACTGTTCATGATAGCAAAGACATGGAATCAACCCAAATGCCCACCAATGATAGACTGGATAATGAAAATGTGGTACATATACACCATGGAATACTATGCATCCATAAAAAGGAACAAGATCATGTCCTTTGCAGGGACATGAATGAAGCTGGAAGCCATTATCCTCAGCAAACTAACACAGGAACAGAAAACCAAACACTGCATGTTCTCACTTATAAGTGGGAGCTGAACAATGAGAACACATGGACACAGGGAGGGAAACAACACACACTGGGGCCTGTCATGGGGGGTGCAGGGAAAGGGAGAGCATCAAGATAAATAACTAATTCATGCAGGGCTTAATACCTAGGTGATGGGGTTGATAGGTGCAACAAACTACCATGGCACATGTTTACCTACGTAACAAACCTGCACGTCCTGCACATGTATTCCAGAACTTAACATTAAATTAAATTGAATTTTTAAAAAAATTCAGATTTCTGAATTTCTCAAGCCCATCAGAATCTTTGAAGGTGGGTTCAGGATCTGAGTTGTCACAAACTACCCCAGATGATTCCTAAGCAAACCGGCCAAAGAGCTACTAAATTAGTGGTTCGGAGCCTGGGTCAACCATTGTTGATCCAGGCCTGGGGGCCTGACTGGGGGCTTGACTGGGTTAGACTCTCAGCCAATTTATTTACTTCCCTGTACTTTACTTAATCATCAATAAACTGGAGGCAAAAATAGCCCCCACCTCAAAGGACTGTTGTGAAGATAAGAAAAATACTGAGCAGGGAGCTTGGCAAAGAGTAAGTGCTCAATAAACAACACTTTGGAGCTTTTGAAGAAAGAAAATTCTTCACAATTCTTGCTGTTTCCTTCCAAGTGGAGGGAGCCCCATTAGCACAACACTGTCAGCATCTCTCTACCACTGCACTCACTCTGCCACAGGGAAAGTCGTGTGATACCTCATCGATTAACTTGGGAAGAGCAAATTGGAAATGCTTGGCTCAGTTGCTCCCTTTTTCTCTTAAGAATAAAGCTGTCAGACGGCACAGTGGCTCATGCCTGTAATCCCAGCACTTTGAGAGGCCAAGGCAGGAGGATTACCTGAGGTCGGGAGATCGAGACCAGCTTGACCAACGTGGAGAAACCCCGTCTCTACTAAAAATACAAAATTAGCTGAGCATGGTGGCACATGCCTGTAATCCCAGCTACTGAGGAGGCTGAGGCAGGAGAATCGCTTGAACCCGGGAGGTGGAGGCTGCAGTGAGCTGAGATTGTGCCATTGCACTCCAGCCTGGGCAACAAGAGCAAAATTCCGTCTCAAAAAAAAAAAAAAAAGGAACTGTCCCCAAATAGTACACATCCTCCATTGTTCTTTCAGGAGCGAACTCTATCCTTGTATGAGAATGAAGTCAGGGGTAAGGGAGGAGGAGGAAGCTGATGTAACTCTGATCCACCCTGCTTCACTCTTCCCAGGCCCAGCTGGGCTGTGATTGGGTGAGTTACCAAACCTAATTCCAGGATTCAGTAGTAGGAAACTATAGTGGCATGGCCCCAATTACTGTCACTGCTTGTAACCCGCTGGGGACTTTGTGCTTCCTATCCCTTCTATTCTGGGCTTTTCAGGTTTAGAGGTCCAGGTTCCAGAGGGGGAACCTTCCTACCAAAGGATGTAGCACATGCTGCCAGGACACTTGGGGCCTGTGCCAAGGAACCTCACAAGAAGCGGAGTCACCACCTTGGCAGAGGAAATTGGCCCTGACCAGCAGGAGGAAAGACAGCTGCTGTGCCCAGTAGGGACACAAAGAAATCTGGCACCCAGATGATCCACTGTGCACCTCCTGGCACTTCCTCTGACCAGTTTTGATGATCAACGGGCAAGTTCATCAACCAGAGCCTGAGGAAGGCATACTGTCCAGGGACTGGAGTCATTAGAGATGAGGGTCTAGGTCACACCAACTGGCAAGAAGTGTGACTCAACCAGCAGAGGTGTTTCCTGAGGATGAGAGAGACAATGAATATCAGTTGTGATGGAAGCTGTAGTTTGTCCCACTAATCTTTATTTTACCCTGCCAGGGAACAAGGCTGTGGGAATGCTGGAGATGCTGCTTCCGGAAATGTATGAAATATAGGTCCATGCAGTGAATGCTGTCATGAGCCTCCAAGATCCATCTTGGGGACTGAAGGTCTTCTCTCCCTGCATGGTGAGTGCTGCTGGCTGACAGCCCTCAGCGAATAGCCCTCTCTGGGAATTGCCTTTGACCAAAGATTGCTGCCTCCCCAGGTCACACCTCCTTTTCAGAAGCAGCCTGAACCCAGTGACCAGCCCATATAGAAGTATAAAGATTCAAGAGAACAATTGTACAACATGGTGACTTTCATTAATAACAATCTATTGGAGTCTTGAAAATCGCTAAGAGAGTAGATTTTAAGTGTTCTTACCACAAAAAATGGTAAGTACGTGAGGTAATGCATATGTTAAATAGCTCGATTTAGCCCCTCCACAATGTATACATATTTCAAAATATCATGTTGTACACAAGAAATGTATAAAATTTTTATTTGTGAATGAAAAAAGTAATAAATACAACTGTGAGTGCTGCAAATAAAGAAGATGATATAACTAATTTAGGAGGGTGTCAGAGAGTCATCTTCCAAAGTAAAATATGAACAGATACTATTTCAAACTAAAATATTCACATATAGCAGTATTAGCATTTTTTTTAGTTAATAATTTTTTTAAAGCCAGAAGGGTGGTAAGTCATTGCCTCATAGTAGCTGGCAATTGGTGCAGTGGTCATAGCCAGGATCTGTTGTTTGTAGTAACCCTAGGATAACAATTGAGAGTTTTTCATCATGGTAACTTCAGTAAAAATGAAGACTAGATTAAAACAACAACAAAAAAGTATAAAGACCCAACATGCTCCACAGAATCGGTTGAGATCTTTGATAAGACTGCAGCACTGCTTGACTTTTCCCTCTGCCAATCCTGCTTCCATTCCTTCCCCTCCTATTGGCATAGATCCCAAAAGGACTCCTAATAAACCTCTGCAAGCCAACCTTCATCTTGGATTTTGTTTCCTACTCCCCTGCAACAGAAATTCATTTTGCTCCTGCAGTAAACTACATTCTCCAATCTAGCACTTATTTATAACTAAGATGAGATTTGGCCTACAGCTTCCTTACTCTCTGCCTTATTTCTGATTCAGAATATGGACAGGGAATACGGGCACTATTTATCGGACTGCTTCAAAATCCCAATGACCATTCTCATTAGGAAATCCAGGAAAGATCAGTGCATAGAGGCAGGCAGGGTACAATAGTGTCATTACCACGTGGGTCATCATTTAGGGTACAGGAGCCCTGCCAACGGGCTGAGATCCAGGGAAGCCAGGGATGGACATGACCATGGCAAGAGGGAATTTAATTTCAAGCTTTATTCTCCATAGAAGCAGCCTCACTGCAGAACACCTTTCAGCCAAGGATCAGACCAAGAGTCATTTGACAATAATAAGAGACCAGGTCTCTAAATGCACCTGATAACCTCACCATCCTGGCCAATCCCTAGCAGTGAGGTCCAGTAAGAAGAACACTGGGCTTTGTCCCAACAAGAGTGACCAATATTTGATTGCCAATTTCACTATCACTATCTGCATGACCCTGAGCAAGCTTAACCTAACTTCGCTGAGCCTACTTTCCTCATCTGTAAAATAGAATAAGAAGAACCTTGCAGAGTTGGTGGGAGGATTAAATAAGATAATGTATGTAAAGCTCCTAGCACACAGCCTGGCTTTCAGCAACTCACAGCATTAGTATTTTTCACATGAAGAGTTTTTAAGCTTCTCAACGTGATGAGTTATGACTGATTGCTCCTAGCCAATTCATTTACCTCCCACTGTGCCATTTCTAAATAGGGAGACTATTTACACTTGGGCAGAACAAGACGTAGGTTTTTGAGCAGCTATATAGGGCAGGGAGCCATCTAATGAGCATGGCTTATTTTTATCCACCACTTTTGCATCTTAGACATGGCTATTTGGATACAGGTCAGCCCTTCCAGTAAAATATTGTTCCTGCTCACCTGCAATGGGTGACTTATATAACTCCACTTGGCCTCAAAGGACAGAAAAGCAATCAACTCCAAGTGGAGAGAGGTGTTACGGCACAACTTAAGGCTGTATGAGAATGAAAGACCAGAAGGTCAGGACTGAGAATTGACAGAGATAGTGACATGGGCAGGACCAGGATCTTCACTGGGACAGTGCCACCCCAGAAATGAGGTCTTCTTGGTTCAGTTGCAATTTGCGAGTCACTGGCCAATACCCTAGAGTCCATTGCAGGAAAGCAATACCAGTGATTCAGGGAAATGTTTTACCCCAAGAGGGGGAAATACTGGAAGAAAATGTCAAAGAAATTAGATAAATCGATGCCCAAGGCTGCCATCAGGAAAAACCCACACCCCTGCCCAGCCCTTTGGTATCATATCCTTCAGGCTTCTGTTGGCAACAGAATCTTTGGCTGAAGGAGCCACTGTCTGACCTGTCTGTCCCCATATCCCTGGACTCCAGCTTTGGAAAAATGAGGAAATGGGCCTGGCCAAGGGGAGCAAGATAAGCAAGGGAGCATCCCAAGGAGCCCAGACTCCCAGCTCCCCCGAGCTGGCCACTTGCTCAGGCTGCAGGATCCTAGGATGAGACCTGACTGGCAGCCAGGAGCACAAGTCCACCAAGCCATCCAGGGAGTGACCCTGCCAGCTCTCACGTCTGTTTTCCTCCCAAGCACACTACCACCAAGCATATACCTGGACAAATCCAGGGGAATTTTGATTCTGTGTCCCCCAACTTTCTTTCTCCTCATTCTTTTCCTGTCTTTCCACCTTCCACCATGACCCACATGGTAGTAACACCGTTTGTGCAGAAACTGCTTTGAGGAAAAAAAAGCCTGGAGCAGATTTATCCTCTGAAATTGCGTAATCCTGGATGGCTTCCTGGTTAATGCTCATGGGATTACAAAATGGAAGGCTTTGTCTTGTGTCAATAGCATTCTAACATCAAGAGAGGATAAAGGAGGGGCTTAGGGGCTCCAGAGGGATCTGGTGACCCTGACTCTTCCGAAATTACAGCCCTGGCTGCCCACACAGGAGACTGAGCTCCTGCCCAGCAGCCATCACATGGTGAAACCATCCCTATAAACTTTATAAAGTTAATCATGGAAGAAGAGGGGGAGAGAAATGAAAATAAATCCAGCTTGCAGCACACTCAGCATTCATCATGAGGCCAGCCTGCTCTCTAGCCCACTTCCTTAGAGCTGTTTGATGCCTATTGCCTCAGAATCACATGGAGCCTAGATTAGAGTTCCCCATCACTGCTCTATAGATAACAACTTGAACATTATGAAATGTTAATTTTTCTATTTGAGATATTCTTTCAGGTCCTGCACACCATGTGACACTACTGACATCAGCTGGTCTGAAGGACCCCGTGAGAAACTGACTTCGCAAAGAATGCAGTTTCCTCATCCTAATAATTTCATCCTCCTTACCCCAACCAATCCACAACCCCAGTTTTCCAGCCCCTTGCCCTCCACAATTATCTTGTAAACCTCAGCTCAAAACTCCTCCAGAAGATGAATGTGATGGTCTACTCCCAACTCCTTTCTTGGCTGCCTTGCAATCATTAAAGTCTTTCTCTGCTGCAAACATTGCTGTCTCAGTGTATTGGTCTATTACTGCACAGGGAGCACATGAACCTGTTGGTCCTATAACGATGGGACTCTTAGACAAACATATAACAACAATAACATTGCCATCAATTGAGCACATCTTGTGAAGCTAAGAGCTTCACGTACATTATTTGATTCATCACAATACCTCCAAAAAAGTTGGTATTATCATCTTCCTATAAGATCAGAAAACTGAGACTTGGAGAGGACAAGTAGCTCACCTAAGTCACATAGCTAATAACTGGCAGAGCCAAGATTCAGCCTCAGTTCCAGCTGACTTCAGAGCCCAAGCTCTTCACTACTCTTAACTCTGGGTAGCTACAGATGCTCCAAGATGGGCCAAGTGCATATTTCAGCTCAGGCCCCCTTCCTCCAGAATACTCTCCCTAATCCCAAGCCTTCTCACCCCTGAGTTGGTTTAGGAGGCCCTCCCATCTGCTCCCCTAGGGCCAGGACAAATCTTAGTCACAGCTGCATTGTTTCATTTGTTTATGTGCATGCTCCCCTCAGAGGAAACAAGTTCTTGTATGGTTTTTGGAAGCAGGGACTATGTCTTATTTGGCTTTACATCCTTGTCCCCTGTGTAGGATCTGACACATAGTCATGCCGAGTCTTAAAACTTTAGGCTTTCCCAGAGACTAGACTGTTTTAGACAATCCAGTTAAGTTTTATCACTGGCATGTAATCTGGGGTGCTTGGTTTGGCTCAAACCACTGAAAATTTTTCAAACTAAAGGCCTGCACCAGCCGAGTTCCTTCTCCTGCATCCTGTCTGGGAACTTGAAGTCTAAGCATGGAGGATGTAGCTGTGAGTTTCCTGAAGTGAGCACTCAGGTCCCAAATCACTCTCTCATCTCCTCTGACAGTCTAAGCTTGGTTCCTTTCAATTATATGCATGAAAAATAGCATTTAAACTAGTAAACTCTCATCCCCAGTGTAATCTTAAATTGTTCAAAATCACAGTAATGATCCTTTAAATAGAATCATAGCTTTGCCTCTCTTTGCCACCATGTCCTTGCCTTTAAAAATGAGAATCAACAGCCGGGCACGGTGGCTCATGCCTGTAATCCCAGCACTTTGGGAGGCCGAAGCAGGAGGATCACTTGAGGTCAGGAGTTCAAGACCAGCCTGGCCAACATGATGAAACCTTGTCTCTACTAAAAAAAAAAAAAAAATTTAGCTGGGCATGGCGGTGCACACCTGTAGTCCTAGCTACTCAGGAGGCTGAGGCATGAGAATTGCTTGAACCCAGGAGGCAGAGGTTGCAGTGAGCCGAGATTGTGCCACTGCACTCCAGCCTGGGCAACAGAGTGAGACTCTGCCTCGGGGCAAAAAAAAAAATGAGAATCAACATGATCACCAACAGAGACTATTTTTAGGATTGTTGATAGTTTCTAATAAAATTAGCTAAATATAATTGTTATTGGTTATTAATTTGATGGCTGAAGCCAACTATAAATAGAGGGTATCTCTTGGACATCAAAGTAAAATCCAGAATCTCTAAAACTCATTTCAGCCGACAGGTTAACCCAGGCCCATGGCACAGTTCAAAACTTGGGCTCTGGAGCCAGACTCACTGGCTGATTCCCAGTTTGCTGGCTTTGTGATCTCTTCCCTGACCTGAGTTTTTTCACCTGCAAATACAGGGAAAATATTGGCACTTTACCTATAGGATTATTGTGAGAGTTTAGTAAAATAATTCAAATGAAGTACTCAGCATGTTGCCAAGCATTTAGAAACGCTTAAGTGTAATTAAAATTACTCAATTAAAATAAAATCAGGCCGGGCGCAGTGGCTCACTCCTGTAATCCCAGCACTTTGGGAGGCCAAGGCGGATAGATCACTTGAGGTCAGGAGTTCGAGACCAGCCTGGCCAACATGGTGAAACCCCATCTCAACTGAAAATATGAAAATTAGCCAGACATGGTTGCAGGTGCTTATAATCCCAGCTACCTCTGAGGCTGAGGCAGGAGAAACGTTTGAACCCTAGGAGGCGGAGGTTGCAGTGAGCTGAGATCGCACCACTGCACTCCAGCCCGGATGACAGAGTGAGACTGTCTAAAAATAAGTAAGTAAATAAATAAAATTTTAAAAAATTAAAAACTTATTTCTGTTTAAGATAAAATTAAAACTTTCCAAAGAAATTTGGTCCCTTAAAAAGTAAGTTCAGTCAGCAGAAAGTCAGTCTTGTTAACTGTCAGAAACTGTGCCTGACAAGTCTTGCAGGAGCCACGAGATTCGTGACTAAGTTCACTCGTGTGAGAATGAGAAAGATGGAGTCTGCGGATCTGCTCATTTTGTCAGTGGCTGTTTTCCTGCCCTGGGGTAATTGGGCACAAGAATAGATTCATTTTCGGCCGGGTGTGTGGCTCACACCTATAATCCCAGCACTTTGGGAGGCCAAAGTGGGCGGATCACAAGGTCAGGAGATCGAGACCATACTGGCCAACATGGTGAAACCCCATCTCTACTAAAAATACGAAAATTAGCCGGGTGTGGTGGTGCGTGCCTGTAATCCCAGCTACTCGGGAGGCGGAGGCAGGAGAATCCCTTGAACCAGGGAGTTGGAGGCTGCAGTGAGCTGAGATCACGCCACAGCACTCTAGCCCGGTGACAGAGCGAGATTCTGTCTCAAAACAAACAAACAAAAAAAGAACAGATTCATTTTCTGCAGTGTCATCTTCCTTGTGCCCAATACCCCTGGCATCAGACTTTGCTCACTATTCCAGTTTTATTCTCTTGGTGCCCTCCAGAGTGGGCTGCAAGGCACAGTGGGTTCCAGCTATGACCAGGAATCTGTCCTGATCCATCGGATCATGTGCTCTTGGGCAAATTCCCTCTCAGTTCAATTTGGGACTACCCTCTTCCATCTGGAGAGGTCACAATTCCCTTATTTGGGCAGTGCTAGAGGGGACCACACCTGAGCCAGGGCCAGGAGGAGCAGCAGAACTGAGAAGGTAAGTAAAGAGAGGTGTTCTTGGTCCCTGGTTTGCCCAGGACCATCCCCGTTTTAGCACTGAAAGTCCTGGGCAAACTGGGATGGTTGGCCACCCTAGGAAAATCCTAAAGGTCCCCTCGTAGGTGGATTGTGCCAAGGTGTCAGGTCATGTCAAAGGTTGGGAGGAAGCCCAACAGTGCTAACCCCAAACTTTCTGACTGTTTTATAATGGCCCTTTTGATTTATTCAAATGCCTTCAGATAAAACAGCACAATTCACCAGCCTCTCACTGTATAAGAGCTTTGATGTAATTAAGAATCATTTTTATTTCATCTTCCTGTGTTCTCCAGATTGAATAATACCAGTCCCTTCCAGCTGTGCTGTCATGCCATATATTCCCTGGTTACTCTCCTCTGATCCCACCCCATCCTGGCCCCTGGCCCCTCACTTAGAACCAGAGAAAGACCAAAGGCTCCAGGGAATTGTCCCCAACTCTGGGTGGAATTCTCATCTTTGGAGTCCAGTCGGGAGTGTGAGCTGCAGGGTCAGGGCTCACAAGGTTCTAATCTGGCCTAGTCTGAACTTGAGTGTTCATCACAAGCACCCAGTTTCGCTCTGGACTTTCGGAGGGGAATGGGAAGGGGAGATGTACACAGGAAAATGTCTGACTCAGGGTGAAACCAAGTCAGAGTGGTGGGACTTTCTCCAGAGTGTCCCTTTTCTTACTTACGACCCCATCTCTCTCTCCTGGCTCTTTGAAGCAGCCCCCTATGAGAACAGCAGCATGGTCTGCATGTTACCGGAACCCCACTGCAGTGACACCTCCACCAAGAAGTCTCCCCAGCTCTCCTAGCTTTCTCATCAGCCTCCTCTAAAAATTCCTGGTGCTCCCAGAGATTGTACCATAAAAATTTGCACTTAATGACTACTTTGTTTCATTCCTCAATTGGTTCATGTTGATTCTCTTTTCCCAATGGTATTTCAAGATATTTTTGGAACAAGAAGCTTGTCTCACTTAACTTACTCATTTGTTTTTTCCTAAACCTTCACAGCACCTATCAGGGTGTCAGGGAGCTAAAAAGTACTCAGTAAATACTATCAAAAGATGGTCAATGAATTCTGAACACACCATCCACCAGCACGACACCTTGCACACTAAAGCTCAACACGTGTTTGTTGAATGAATGAATGAATGAATGAATGAACACTCCTGTCTCCTACTTATCCACATTCCTGATATTCGCCACCCTGGTTTTCGGAAAAACAAAAAAATATATATATATAAAGATGGAATGAGACAAAAATATGACAGAGTTGGATGAAGTGCTT
Organism: Pan troglodytes; assembly: GCF_028858775.2. NCBI lineage: Eukaryota > Metazoa > Chordata > Mammalia > Primates > Hominidae > Pan > Pan troglodytes. Next base: position 24,527,940 of record NC_072398.2, read on the forward strand.
GGTATTTAAGTTTTTTTTTACTTCTTATGGGGATATCCTGGCTTCTTATCTGCTCTATTGGTGGGGGGAGCTAGAGGTATATTTGAAAAACACACCCACCATAGACCCATCCTCTAGAATTTTTGCTTGTATCTCATTTCAAAAACCCCCTGCTTCTTCAGTAGCTGTAAAGCAAGCCACAGGATGGCAAAAAATTAACATGAAAAAAAAGTAGCATACATTTAAACTGCTGATATTCTGAGAGAAAATCTTTCAGAGTACTTTTAATGCTTTTAGCTGCTATCTACACACTCTGCAAGCAGATTTCTATTTACTAATGACGGCAATTAAGGCAAGGTCTTAGGCTTAACAAAGTGATTTTTTATTGTAGCAGATATGCTAATCAACTTTCCTGCCATGCTCAATTTTTTCATCTAGCTTAGTATTTGTGCCCACAGCCTCAGAACTGGGAAGCCTCTGCTATGACATGCATCTTTCTGGCCACATATGGAAACCAGATTGGCAATGGCCAGTGAGATTCTACGTAAAGAAACTTGAAATGAATGGCACAGAATTTTAGCACTGTAACCTTTCACATATCACTTATTCTCAGTTTCCTCATTTGCAAAATAGGCATATGATTTTGGAATTAAATGTAATCACTTCAGCAATGTAGTTAACATACTGCATAGACAAACAACTGCTCAAGAAATGTTAGCCACTGCAAAAATAAAAATTGTAAAATACATTAGTGAGGCCTGGCACAATGGCTCATGCCTCCTGAGTAGCTGGGACTACAGGCATTTGCCACCATGCCTGAGGTGGGAGGATTACTTGAGCCCAGGAGGTTGAGGCTACAGTGAGTCAAGATTGCAACACTGCACTGGGTGACGGAGTGAGACCCTGTCTCAAAAAATATATATAGTAAAACACATTGTTATTATGGTTGGTGCTAATGCTGAACTGAAAAGCATATGAAGTTGGATCCTGAAGTGGTCATATTAAGCTATGAGCACTAGGAGAAGAAAAGGAACTAAAAAGAAGCAGAGATGGAAGAGACCACAAGTTCTTGTCTTCCCAGTCCACCTATAAAACTGATTTTGGGCTCCCAGATGTTCATAAAATTGACTCTGATGCCCATAAGTAAATGCCTTGTGGTAGCCAGCATCCAAGACGGCCCTTGATCCTCACCTCCTAGCTACCATGCCCATGTGCAGTGTCCTCCCAAGCTAGGTCATAAAACACATTGACTTCTCCCTCTCTCTGTAATCACTCTGGTAGAAGCCACGTACCTTGTTGTGAAAAGGGGCCAACATTATGAGGAACTGAGGCCTCCTGCTAACAGCCCTATAAGGGAGCCCTTCAGAAGCAAATCCTCCACCCTGATCAAGGCTTCAGCTGGCTGCAGTCCTGGCCAACATCTGGACTCCAACCTCAAGAAGACTCCTGAGCCAGAACCACCAGCAACGCATCTCCCAGTTTCCTGGTCCTCAGAAACTATGAGATAATGAATGCTTGTTGTTTTATGCAACAAGGTTTTGTAGTAATTTATTACATAGAAGTAGATAACTGATACATGCTCTTTTGTTTAAACAGAATTGAGTGCATTTCTGTACCTTGCTGTCTATGTTTTCAGGCCAAGATACTTACTTTAAAAACATTAGTTTAATAAGAAATGCGAACAGAACTATAATTGTTAAAGTTTTTCATTTTCATTTTCTTTTTCTGAGAAAAGTTTTTCATTTTCTTTTTCTGAGATATACAGAAGCTGACACTAGTTTCAAAGCTTACTGCTTATTCACCTGCCTGTCAACCACCTATTTTCCTTCACATTCACTCATCTATCCATGCTATGTCTTAAGACTGGGGTTTTAAGATAGAAGTACATGGATAAATAATATACGGTACCGGGGGCAAAAAATTTTCTTTTCTAGAAATCCTTTTGGGGAAAAGTTTTTCAGAAAATGGTTTTTTGACCAACTGACTTGGGGTAAAAGTTGAGCCTCCAGGGCATGATTTACTTTGGTATAAGATTGTAGGATATAGACCTGGCGTGGTGGCTAATGCCTCGGATCATGAGGTCAGGAGTTCGAGACCAGCCTGAACAACATGGCGAAACCCCATCTCTACTAAAAATACAAAAGTTAGCCAGGTGTGGTGGTGCATGCGTGTAATCCCAGCTACTCAGGAGGCTGAGGCAGGAGAATTTCTCAAACCTGGGACGCAGAAGTTGCAGTGAGCTGAGATTGTGCCACTGCACTCCAGCCTGGGCAACAGAGCGAGACTCCGTCTCAGAAAAAAAAAAAAAGAGTATAGGATATATGGAGGGAGGGAGTTTGGAAGTCACATTTATTTGTGCATCTGAAGAAGAAACACAAGAATGAGATAAAGGAAGAAGGGGTGAAGAGCAAAGGCTCTATGATACGACTCTTCCCTTTGCCCCTCCCTATCATCTTGAGTAGAATTATTAAATTCACAAAATAGTTGAGACACAATTGGAGAGGTGGAAACTAGTGAAGGGGCAAGCCTTTGTGTCCATGCTGATGTACTGGAATAAAGACTGCCAGGAAGCCCTAAAGCACAGAGGCAGAGAGCAGGAAAAGGAGTAAGCCTCAGGGACACAGAGAAACCATAAGGAGGACTTCGAAGTTTCACAGAGCTATGATAGTGAGGATTTGAAGTTTGGTTAAACCTCTAAGGGCCCTGAGGTCCCAGTGGGCATATGGATGGATGAATGGATGGATGGAGACAGAGGCAGAGAAATGGACAGGTGTGAACTCCTGGAGGACTGAGAGAAGAAGCCTCATCTTATTCATCTTTATGCATTTTATGTTGTACATGGCAGAGGTTTTATAAACTTGTATGGCATAAATGAATGAATGAGTGGATAAATAATATATGAATGAATAAACAGATGAAAGACTTGCAGGTACTAATTATCTAATATATGCACTCTATCCAATACCCGTATAGTCATCTTGAAACTTAAACTTACATAAACTGTGTTTTTTTCATACGGTTACACATATTTCAGGTTGCAGAAGATATTCTATCTGCTTAAGTATCCTTACCATAAAGCAATACTTTATTGCTTACAAAAGCCCATCTTTCCTCTGGTTCATCAGACAAATATTTATGTTGTCTTCACTTTCTGCTAGGGGAGCAACGGAGAGGGGAGAGATTGCAGAATGAGTGTAACCAACTAAGGCATCAATATGTCTCCAGCCTGAGCAAAGCGGGAGATACTACAAATGAGCTTGCTAGTACAATAAATGTATTCCGATTCCCTTTCTAAGGCTGCTCCAGGATTCTGGAAGTGAACATGCCATTCTTCTCTGCATATCTGAACTGCTCTTGTCATCAGTAAAATGTGAGAGTCTTCTATGTATGACGTTCTAAATCAGCCACAAAGACTCTGCCATCTCCACACACATCAGCTCTGCTGGTCTGCACTGAAGCAATTCAGGTCTGCTGGCTGCTTCAGATTAACTGAATTTAACTGTCTTTTTTCCTAATCGAGGATTTCAATAAAAAGGAGATCATTCCAATACCAGCTGTCAGTCCCAGTGCAGTCCTGGTAATTATCACCTTGTCAGACTTTGAAGTCCTCCTTCATTCTATACCAGAGTTCTGAGTTCATCTGAATTTATGAATTATTTGCAGAAATAACAAAACCTATCAGATTACCTTTCAACTTCATTCAAAATGAAATTAACTGGCAAGAAGACATAATGGCTTATGGGAAGACTTTCATACCCTTAAAATAGCAAACTGATTTCCTCTCTCTTTTACCAACTCTGCCTTTCCCTCACAGTTCTCTCCAATTAGCCTGCTGCTTCCTTTTTCCTCTCACTGGAGGCTTCAAAGAGCAGGAAACTGGAAGGGCCAAATCATTTTTTAAAGTGCGTGCCGGTGTGTGTGTGTGTGTGTGTGTGTGTGTGTGTGTGTGTGTGTGTGTGTGGTGTGTGTGTATAAATGCTGCTCATTCTGAAATGGTTTCAAATCTTCCTACTCAATCCCCACCACCCATCCCCCAACACCAACTACTGCTGGTGAGGTTCTGGAAAGCAATCTTTGAACATGAAAATTAAACAAAAAGGACATTAGGAACTGAATTATTCTTTTTCCTTTTCTTTCCTTTTTCTCCTTTCATCACCTAGAAGGTGATTTATAAATGTACAGCTCCAGCTCAAAACTCTTTCCTCAGACCCTTCCATTCTACAATCTTCTAAACATCTTATCTCAATGACCAATTGACATTTAAACTCAACATATCCATGGTGGGGACAGCTACATGCTCACCAAAACCCACCTAGACTACATTTCCCAATCTGCTGTGTGGGATGAAGGTTGTACCAACTTCTGACCCAAAATTTGGTTTGGACGTTGAGAACTGACTAATGCCACACATGCACCAAGAGAGGATGAACAGACTCATCACTCACATAATGAGGCTTTCAGGGAGAGCAGGGCAGGCTCCCAAGCATGTCCAAAAAGCTTGAGAGAGCAAGAAGGGGTGACTGGCTCTGGATTTTGCTGTTGCTAGGGGTTGGGTCCAAGGTGAGGGTTCCCAATGTAGGCCAGGTTTTGAACTTCCTTGGTGTCAAGGGAGGGAGCATAAAACTTTCCTATTGGTTTGCTCACATGGGAGACAGAAGGAAGAGGGGGAGCTATGGGGCTTGAAAGGTGTCAGTAGTCAAACATCAAAAACAGAGTAAGGCTCTTTAGTACGCTATAGCTAGAATTCTCCTATTCAGCTTCAAAACCGAACACATTATCTTTCCCCTAAACAACTTCCCTTTCTCAAGGAATAGCCCTACCACCTACCACATACAAAGCCAGAAACGTACCCTTTTCACCAAGCCCCAAAATTTCCATTTTCTCATAGCATTTCTCAAAAACCTCCTCCTTGCCACCCTTTTCTTTCTCGGATGAGAAAACCACTGGAGGGGTCAAGGGCTCAGTCCCTGAAGTCCTTCTACCCAGGTTTGAATTCTAGATCCACACCTACCTCCTTGCTAGTTTGTAATCTTGGACATGTACTCAATCTTTTTGTACTTCAGTTTCTTCATTTGTAAAATGGAAATAGTTATAATACTTACCTCCTCAGATTTGTCATCAGGATAGAATGAGTTAAAATGTACAAAATGCTTAAACTAATGCTTGTCACACAGTAAGTGCTACATAAATGTTTGCAATTTTTCTCTCACCTGGGTTTCTGCAGTAATTTCTAACCATCTCCCAATGATTTTTGTTTTCTCCAATTCATTCTCCACTTGAAAGCTAGAACAGACTTTCTAAAGCCAAATCCGACCATGTTTCTCATCTTATTTTAAAGCTCCAATCAAATTTGGACATTCCAACCCTCCCTTACATTGACTCTGACCTCTTCGCTTTCTCTACCGGAAAGGGCACAACAGAACTGGATTATTGGCCAAAGACACAGACAATCCCAGCCAAAGGAGCCATCAAGAAATGTCCAAAGACAACTGCTAATAACAGTAACACACATGAGTTAAGAAGTAAAAATGAAATAGCATTCCTGAATCCAATGATATTTCTGGTAGAAATAATCAAAATAAAATAAATGTGACAATGTTTAAAGTAGCCCACGATGAAATGTGGGACAGATGAATGTACTGAAGAACTGCTTCTGATTGATAACAACGGAAACTGCACAATTTGATATGGAGAGAGAATGGAATTAGTAAAACGTTCAAATAAGAGTTCCAGTGGCTAAAACATCCCATAATAAAATGTGTTCATGACTAGACATTGATAAAAGAATGTGGTGTTGCAAAATTTAACTTTGGGGATTTGAATTTGGTAAATTGGTGGTTTCATAGAAAACTCACAGTGGCAGAAGCTATAACTTTCAAAAACTAATAAATTTAATCTTTGTCATAAAATTTACACAGAAAATAATCGATCCCAGGGAAATAATTTTAGAAAAAAGAAAATGGAAAAATTTGGAAATAGTTTATTAATTCTATATTAAAAATTATCCAAGGAATTAAACTGGCCCAACGGAGTTCACTCTAGAAATATCTTTCTCAGTGAAAAGCTATCAAGATTGCTAAGGTTCTCGTTTTAAAATTTGTATTTTTAGACACAGAGTAAAAAATTGACCTGGGGGGTTCAAAACTGTAGTGTCAAAGATGCCCTGTACTCCAACTAGACAACAACCTTCACAGAGGTCTAGGACCCTCTAACAAGCCAAGGACGGCTTCTGAAAAAAAAAAAAAAAAAAAAAAAAACAAGAGCTGGGCAGCAATTTCTTTCCCTCTTGTCCCAAAGCCAATTTCTAAAGCACTTTCATCCAATATTCTCAGATACAGCCATATTTTAAGCATACTCTTAAAACAGAAGAAAAGTCAACTCCTTCTGTGACTATAAAAGTAACAACCCCTCATATCGGTATTGCATTTTCTATACTGCAAATTGCTTTCATGTAAATAAGCTTATTTAGTATTCACATCATCCTCACAAAATTATGCATTAGCGCTCCCATATTGTAGTTGAGTAAACTGGGACTCAGAAAGGTTGAGAAATTTGACTAACATCACCCAACTGACAAGAAGTAGAGTCAGAATTCCAGTTTAGGTCCTTCTCATTCCAAGACCAGAGCTCATTCCATGAGGTAAGAGTTCACTGATCACCTGATTAACATCACAGCCCCAGTTGGAACTCCAGGCTCAGGAAGGCAGATTATGAACCCCAGAGTTCCTAATCATTCCCAAATAGCCTTGGACCCTGGAGTCAACTGTATACCCCTGGGATCACCCATCATTCAGCACCACCACTCCCATTCCCAGGCTTCTGGCCTCTTCCAGGTACAGGAGGAGGAGGGCATGTAGTGCCTTGACTGAGCCCAGGCCAGATGACATTACCCAACCAGCTCAATCCTGCCTTCTCCCCTGCTTCCCTTGGGACCAGGCCGACCAACCCTCAGAAATGTTGGATATGAAAAAAGGGAAACCTTGTAGAGGTGATTAGTTTGAAGTCATTCTTGCTGTCCTTATGCTCTGCTCTCATCCCCTCCCTCCCCTTTCACAGCCCTAGCTTGGAGAACTTCCAAGGGTTTGTGGGCAGAGCAAGAGCCTCTGAGCCGTTTCTGCCAGAAACATTGGACAAGAGCTGAGCCAATGAAGGACTTCAGACCACCTCTTAGACACCCGGGGCACTGTGGGCGGGTTTCCTGTGTGTCACTCCCCAACTGCTGCTCCCCTGGCCATAAGCCAGACTCTCTCATGCCAATAAAAAACATGCAAAGGCCTGGCCTTTTTGTTTGTTTGGGTTTTTGTTTTCGTTTTTGTTTTTGGTTAATGTTTTCTAAATTGTTACATGTACAAAAAGTGATGGAGTTTATCAATAACCACTCTGCGACTCCGGAGAGCCAGTTGTCTTTGTTCCTTTAGGCCTAGGAGTCATATGTTTTAGTGATTCAGAGAAGAAAGAGAAGAATTCAGAAGAAGAAACCACTCCACCTTAGTCTGGAGTGATCTCTGCAGTGGTAAAGGACAATCTGCTGATGCCCTTCGCATGCCCTTTCCTGTTTTACTGCTACTGAACCCGACAGGATATTGCCAGGACACAGCCTGCATGGGCCTGCTACGTTGCCTTAACATTCCTCCCTGGGATACTGATTCCTATTTACTATGAGGTTATCTCTGCCTTCTGCTGGTTCTAATCATCGAAAATTCAATTTAATTCAACATATATTTACTATGGGCCTAGTAAGGACAAAGCCAGCTCTGAAGCTATCTAAATAAATACCTGTCCTCAAAGGGCTTATAATTGATGGTATCCTGAATTCGGCTCTTTCTATTTTTTCTGCATTTCAATTATGTGGTTTGTCATTGTGTTTTGCTCAATTTGGGGCAAGTCCTATTTCTTTACAGTACTTCTGATAGTTGGTTCCATATTTGGAACCATTCCATCCCATGGTACACACTCATCCCTCAGTCTTCCATCAACCCCAGAAAGCTCTGCCTCATGCCTCTCTCTGCTGAGTCTCCACTGCTGCCTTTCACAGAAAAGTGCTTTGCAAACAGTGCCCCTCTTGGTGCTTCTGACCAAAGGTCCCACTGAGACAGATTTGAAAAGGACTGCTTGTGTTTAGCCCAGCAGTTCCACACACATTTGACCACAGAACGGTCCTTTCGCCTAACACTTCTCCAGAACCCTCATTGGGAAGCAACTGCTTCAACCAACACCATCTGAAGAGCAAGGGGTGGGGTGGGGGTGCTGTTTTCACCCAAGTCCTGGTTTCTACCCTCTTGGAGCCTTCATGTCTTTGAAGACAGTCTTTTAGACTTCTCTCCCCAGTCCTGTGAAATTGACTCTGGATGCCCTGCTATGGGCAGGCTCAGATTTCTCAATGTCCCTCCTAAAGCACATGGTTGCCTTCACCCCTTCTATATTTTGCTGCTGACTTTTTTGAGCCCAATCTTAAGACCTTTCACATATGCCTATTGTATTTCCTCTAGTGAGTCTGAGCTTATGATATTTTTAAAAAAATCTCTTCCTGTCCTGATTGAATCCTTTTCAGTTTTGTGTTAGCCCAGAATTGATCAATTGCCTTCATCTGAAAGTCACTGATAATAAGCAGTGAAGAGGACAGCGTCAACTGCAAAGCCCCAAGGTACTCATTCAGGATGGCCTTCCACCTCCCGTGAACCAGTGCTGTTGGGTTACCACTACTTAGCTCCCTAGAAAGTATCATTATCCAACTGGGGCTGAACGTCTGCACCTGGCATGGGCTGGGCTTCCTCAAACTGTGAAGCTGAAACCTATGTTGGGGTTTCCCAGTAATGCAGACCTGGGGGGCATGTGTCTCAAATGAAAAATGTGATCTGGCCTCATTTTCTTATTTTCACCTAGAAGTGGTTATGCTAGAGCTGCCGTTGGGTCCTTATGACTAATTTTTCCACTGGTACCTGTAACACCATTAGATACGCGCTACACCTCGGGGCATAGGTGTTTTGAATGCAAGCATAAAATATTACTGAAGAACACAGAACTGCTGATTTTAAAGACTGGTCCACTACGGTGCAGGGTTCCTAACCATCCTTTGGGGATCTGGCTCATCTGCTGGGCATCTCCATTTCACTGACAGGGCTTATAGAGTCTGGGAAGTGACCTTGACATCACACTTATTTTCAACTTAGCTCTGGGAAAATAAGAACAGCATCGCAAGATCTGTCCTAGGAAGCCACTTACAAAACTTCCCCCAAAGCCTCTAGTGCTGCCCTGCTGTTTTGATTGCAGCAATCAAAACAGACTGTCCCAGGCATGGGGGCCTGATTGATGGGTTTCATTATAATTTGATGTGGGGACTGGTATTTAGTGGGGCTCTCATTTTCCCTACTTCCTCTGCTCTAGAAGATCAGAAATATAAAACCGCCAGAAAGGTGATCTTGTTTTTCTGATGTGTCAAGCATTTTTGAAAAGGACAAGGTTTACTGCTCAGACTCCTGTTTGATGTTTGAACAGAAACACTGTGGTGGCATTTAAGTCTCTCTGCTGGCTGTCAGGCAGGCAAACTCTGGGACATAAAACCACCTTTTCACACTGTTGCTTCTTTAAGCCAAAAGGTATGTGTCTGCCCCTTGAGGTACTCTGGGGTCCAGTGAGGAGACTGGCCTGCCTAGAGGAGGCCGTGCATGTAGAGGAATTGCCCTAAGAATGGCGAGGGAGGGGGACATCCACAGAGAGTAAATACTCTCACCATGGCCAATTTCAAGCAATCAATGGGTCATCACTGAATGCAAAGCTGGGAAGAGATACACAGCAGCATACCGTCACATAGCATTTCTGCCACAGATACAATAGACATAACCTCAAGTAAAATGTAGTAAAATAATTGGGAAGTGGTGAGTTTGACTAGGTATTACCTTTGTTTTTAAAATTATTTAATTGTAAGTTTACATAACTTCATTTTTAATAATGGCTCTGTTTAACAACTATTTAGTAAAATCCCTAAAAAACTAAACAGTTGGCTCTCATAAGCCTGTACAAGTCACTTTTAGCACCCCACTGGCTGGGAAGAAATGTGGGCATCATGTGGTAGCTAAGAGGTCGAGTTCATAGCACCCTTGGCGTATCCAAAACTATCTAGGCAGAATTTAACAGGGGCAGAAATGACCACAGAGTGGGTGGGTGGGAGCAAAGCCTGGAAAATGCTATTTTGTTGTGGCTGTTTTGACCCTGTTTCTATTTCTATTTCTGGATCATGGGCAGCAACTGAAACCCAATCCGACGTGTGGGCACTGAGGTCTCCCTCTGCAAATGCAGCTGTGTGAAATGCTTCCATCATGTGCCGCTCCCCACAAGGAAAGCCTGCTCCCTGCTAAACTGGACAGAGCTAAAACTTGGCCGGGCATGGTGGCTCATGCCTGTAATCCCAGCACTTTTGGAGGCTGAGGCGGGTGGATCACCTGAGGTCAGGAGTTTGAGACCAGCCTGGCCAACATGGTGAAACCCCATCTCTACTAAACATACAAAAATTAGCTGGGCATGGGGGCGGGCACCTGTAATCCCAGCTACTCAGGAGGCTGAGGCAGGAGAATCACTTGAAACCAGGAGGCGGAGGTTGCAGTGAGCTGAGATCGTGCCCCTGCACTCCAGCCTGAGCAACAGAGTGAGACTCGGTCTAAAAAAAAAAAAAGCTACAACTTGCCCCCACCTTTCCCTAGAATGTGTGGTTGTGTCCTGAAGGCTTACTCCCTTGGTCAGCTCCTCCTCTCCTTTGCCTGGGATGAGCCAAGTCATTGGGCATGTCCCAGGATGCCCCCTCAAACGCCCACAGTGAGTAGTGCCTTCTGCCTGAGCCTCAGGAACAGAGGCAGCCCCAAGATGTCCAGCTTGGACCGGCAGCTCCGAAGCCTGGAGAAACCTCTGCCCAAACAGTCATTTGCCAGAGCACAGATGAAAACAGAACAGCTCAAGTCCAGGAAGAGAAAGGGTTATGGAAATGGATCTGTGTAACGACACAGCGTGAGTGCAATTAATTGTTGTCAAAGCATTTTGCTGGCTGCATTCATCTCTTATGTAGGAGAACAAAACTGTCATAACGATGACAACTTTATTCAACATTGGTGCAATTACCAAACCTAAAAATAGGATGCAAAGGGAGGATTTTCTTGAGAGGGCTGAGCTCTGCTACCCATGTTGCATGCCTGGAACAGTCCACCCCGAAGATGGAGAGGGGAAAGGAGGGAGCTAAGATTCATTGACTGTCGTCATGTGTTACCAGAAGAAGCATTTTACCTGTTTTTATCTACATAATCCTCCCTTCCCCTCTTTGAAGGGAAGTGCCGTCGGGTGGAGCACAGAGGACCGAGATTTGTTGAGCACCAATTTTGAGACAGGCTCAACAAGCATTCTGTACATAATTTACTTAAGTTATCACAAGAATACTGAAAGGGAGGTATTGTTAGCCTCATTTTACAGATAAGAAAGTTGAGTCTCTAAAGGTTAAGAAGTTTGCACAAGATCCTGTAGCCAAAATCCTTCCGATTATAAAGTCATTCACATAGAATTGCTTGCTGTGAAACATGTGAGCTCAGCAGAGCCACACTGCTGTCCCATTGTCATCCCCTTTTCTCTTCTATCTCACATCCCACTGTCCTCCTGGACTCTATCACCCTTTCAGGAATGAGAAAATGGTCAAAGCCTTGGAGTCAAAAGGACTTGGGTGGAAGTCTAGGCTCCATGACTTATTAGCAATTGTGACCTTGGCTCAATTGCTAGACCTCTATAAGCTTTAATATTTTCAACTATCATTGAAGACAACAATTATTCCCATTCCATAATATTGATGTGGGGATTAAATGAGACCACATATGTCAAGTGCTTTGCAGAGCATCCAGCACATGGCAAGTACTCAACGGCAGTGGTTATCATTATTAGCAGAGAACATGACACTGAAAAGAGGGGTCGGGTCCCAGCCTGACCTCCATTCAGGATACTATAGACAGGAATGGGGCCTCGGTAGGGTGGCAGCATCCAGGAATCTTCACTCCTGTTCCACGTGGCCAGTTGGCTTCACGGTCCTCCCAAAGGGAGGGAGCTTGCCCTGGAATGGGCACAGGGCATAGTAAGGATGGTGATACAGTTTGGATGTTTGTCCCCTCCAAATCTCATATTGAAATGTGGTTGCCAATATTGGAGGTGGGGCCTGGTAGGAGGTGACTGGATCGTGGGGGCAGATCCCTCATGAATGGCTTAACGCCATCCCCTTGGGGATGAGTGCACTCTCGCTCAGTTCACATGAGATCTGGTTGTTTAAGCATCTGAAACCTCTCCCTTCTCTCTCTTGCTCTTCACCATGTGACACGCCTGCTATCCCTTTGTCCTCCACCATGATTAGAAGCTTCCTGGGGCCCTCAGCAGAGGCAGGAGCCATGCTCGTACAGTCTGCAGAACTGTGAGCCAAGTAAATCTCTTTTCTTCATAAATTACCCAGGCTCAGGTATTCCTTTATAGCAACACAACAATGTATTGGCCCAGATGGCAGGGAAGACTCGCCCTCTACAGTGAGTGTGCTGACCACACGCAGGGTACTGTTCTGTTATTTGCAGGTATGAACTCATCTAATCTTTATAGAAAGCCAGTGTGGTAGGTGCCATTATTCTTCCACCTTAGCAAAGCGAAAAGTGAGCTTTAAGTGACTCTTCCAGGTTCCCTTCTGACCCTTTGGGCACAGCCACACCAGGCCTATAGCTCTACCTCTCTAAAGAATGGGAGCCAGTTCACCAACACCATCTTCAGGAGATGACTCTGCCCCACTGGGAAGCTCTCTCCTTGATGCATGCTTGGAAAGGTGAGCTTTTTGTCTCTCAAGGAAAATATTCACTTTGTATTTTGGAAAACAGAGGAGTTTCTCCTGCTTTTCCTCTCTTCTTCCCTTTGGTCACTTCTGTGGGATACACAATAAGAGACTGGGCAATAAGAACAAAATTATGTGAGAAGAGGCGGACTTGGGTTTAAATCCCAGCTACAGCTAGACATACCCGTTGCTAGCTGTGGCTCTCTGCAAGTGACTCCTCTTCTCAGTTTCCTCATCTATAAAAGAGAGATCATATCCACCTTGTGGTACTGTCATGAGGATCAGGGAAAAGCATATGAAGCATCTAGATCACTGCCAGGTGTCTTGGTTTATAACTGTCATTATTTGGCCACTTCTTCATAGCATCAAGCCCTTGTTCTGCGCTACTTCACCTAGGGAAGACTCACCTTCCCTGAGCCTCCCTAGTTCTCTCATGGGTGACGTGGAGACGAGAACAGCTAACCTGCTGTGCATGATCACTGTGAGGGGTGGGTGAGGTCAACGTGTGAGCATTTAACACAGTGCCTGGCGCACAGCACGTGCCCCATCAACTGTGCCCTTTACTCTTATCTTTATCATCATGATTAGCTTCTCCCAGGAACTGAAAATTCACTGAAACTCCCAACAGATCATGAGAATTATTTCCCAATCACAACTTGTGGGAGGGAAATATCTGGATGTTTCTCTTTCATAAACATAAGAGCTGTCAGGCCAGTGGCAGTGGCTTAGCCTATAATCCCAGCACTTCGGGAGGTGAAGGTGAGCAGATTGCTTGAGTCCAAGAGTTTGAGACCAGCCTGGGCAACATTGCAAAACCCCATCTCTACAAAAAATACAAAAATTAGCCAGGCATGGTGGTGTGCACCTGTAATCTACTCGGGAGGCTGAGGTGGGAGCAACACCTAAGCCCAGGAGGGTCAAAGCTGCAGAGAGCCATGACTGCACTATTGCACTCCAGCCTGGGTGACAGAGTGAGACCCTGTCTCAAAAAAAAAAAAAAAAAAAAAAAAAAAAAGACATTTCTACTTCCATTTTAATGGTCTTTGTGTACTTGTGTCTCCTATTATGAGCCACTTCAAATCTTTCTGAAAGGAGGCAGAGTATAGAAACAAAACAGCTCCATGGTGAGAAGTAACACGGACCATTCACCTTCTACATCCAGTTGCATTTGCAGGACGGCTGTGCGGTTAGATTAGCGTCTGCAGCCTGCCATCCAAGGCTTGCCTCTCTGGATGAGGGTCACTAGTCTTCTCAGGAATGAAGCCAAAGCCAGGCCCAAGCAGCCGAAAGGTAACTCTATCCCTAACAACAGTTACCTGGTCGGTAAAAAGGGCACTGGCCAAGAGGAAGCCTTCTCCCAAAATCATCACCTCAAATTCTCCAGTTTTATACCATTAACCTCAGAGTAAAAGTCTGCATTTTGTTTTCCACAGAATTTTTAGCAGCATGATGCCTTTCTGAAAATTTGCCTTTTCTTCCTATCGGTTTTCCAACCATATGTAGACAAATTCAGCTGTAATGGTTGAAATGAGAGAGCCAGTTAAGTGAGACACTCAAGTTGTCGCTGCATTTTAATAAACATAGCACACAATGTGTTGCTACACAAACACCATTCATAAACCTGAGTCACAGGTTTCAGATGGGAGCTGGGGACGTGTATAAATAGCCTGTGTATGTTAAACAGTAGAAAAGAAAAGAAGTTTGGGGAATAAGGTCAAAATCATTGTGCCCAATTTAAACATCATAAAAATCTCAGCCTTGTCATTATTTACAACCCCCAGCGTAACTCCCACCCAAAAGAGAATGCCAAACGGAAAATTCTAAATAAGATGATGTCCTCACGTCGACCTAAACAGTACAAATGATGCAGCATCATAAAACGAAGTTATAATTATGTTGTCTCACTTCCTGGCTGCCGGATGCCCACGGTACAGAGCAGCCACTCCACAGGATTTTCTGAGCTCTGAGCTGTCTGGGGTTTTTGTAAGAACATAGCTTTGACTAGCATTGACCAATTGATTTGCATTTAATGACTCTGTGATGGTTTGAGGTGGCAAAAGAAGAATACAACTTGTGTGGTGGAGAACTAACACCTTGATCATGTTGCAAACGTTTCAAAAAGCATTTTTCCTATATTCACCCCTCCTCAGCTGAAAATAGCCCAGCAGGCTCAAGGCTGGTTGCAGCTGAAGACAAATCCCACACACCCTCCAGCCCCTCCCATTTGAGAAAAAGGGCATGGCCATGGCTTGGAAGAAAGGCAACAAGAGTCTTGGGCAGCCAAGACATTCTCGAGGCTTTCAACAGGTCCCTGCAGACTTGGCCTTGACTCTGGGTCATTCTGTTCCTTAGCAAGCACCTTGAGGCCTTCCAGCCTCCGCTCCCAGGAACTCATTTGAACTTGCAAGGTGCTGTTCAATGAAGTGGATTCAGGAAGCAGCAATTCTCTCTCAGGAGAGGTCTAGTGTTTCGTCACCTACTCCCCCACACCACTGATGCTCAGAAGGGGCTCTAGGACCCCGTGTGTGGAATTCGAATGCCAAAGATTGACAAACAGGGTGACACAGACACGCAGGGTTAACTCGGCTCCCAGCTGCTGCGTGATTCCAGCTCCCATTCAGTCTGACTGCCTGCCGGGTCTATTTCTCACGTATCCTCATTCTGGTCCCTCCTCCAGTCACCAGCAGAAATGCACCTCTCCGTCTCAGGCCTCTCCCATCTCAGTCTCTGATGATGTGCATGGTCTTTGCGTTAAGAGCTCACTAAAGTGTAGATCATGCTGAATGCAAAAAAAAAAAAAAAAAAAAGGAGAGGAAGGTGTTAGTAGAAGCCCACAGAGGACTCAGGCTGCCCCTCAGGAGAGGGACCTTCCAGAGGCCAGACCCCTTGGCTTCTCCCTCATTCCTGTCACTACAGCATCTCACCAACTCCACTACTGTGCCCCTTCTACTTCCCACAACACTGGAATAAAAATTTTTTGGGAGAGCATATTGTATCCCTTGGATAAAAGATGTGAATGCTCTAAGTGCCTATTATTATTCTCATCAGGATGATGATTATGGTTGTTTTCCTTTTTGTGCAATTGCAGGGCAGGTCTGGGGGTGGAGGTGGGAGTGCAGTGGATTCTTTATGCCACCAGCTGCCATGTGCTTGCATGATGGCTGTGTCCAGGGGCTCCCAGATGATGCTGGATAATACATTAGTGCTGGGGGAAAGATCATCATCGCTACTGCAAAGGCCAGAGTGGGAACATAAGCCCTCTGGGCCCCAGAACTCAGTGAATTCTTGATTGGGTAACTCCCTGGCCCTCCTATTTTTAATGGACTCCAGGAATTAAACATGCATTAAAAGTGTGTGACCTAAAGTATTGCCCCAATACTACTAAGAGTGGGGTGAAGGGGACATGTATCCCTGTGCTCTTAGTAAGGGCTTCAGGGTAATTTTGCAAGGCTGAGGAATGATCTGCACCAAAATATACCTCTTTGTCTATTTCGCAGCAAAAGAAACCAACTATCTTTTCACATTATAGTGAGAAAAAAAGATTCATCTAAGAAGTACAACCAAAGGAAAGAAATGAAAAGGTTTGACTTCTAACCCTTTGCAGCTATGGATGCCCAATGAGCTCCTCTGAGTAGCTGAAGTTCCATCTTCAGGAACCTCACACACCTCATGTACACAGAGAACCACTGGTCAGACCTGGAGCAAGAGGGACTTACTCTACTTGGGGAAGCTGAGGGCCAGATGAGGAGTGACAGCAGCGGCAGAAGCCACATTCTAACTCCAAAGCCAGTGCTTTTTGCATAACAGTACTAAGTCTCAAGTGGATACCTTTGTTTACTCACTTTCATTCATTATGCCAGACACTATTCTCAGTGCTGGGGAAAATGGTGAGTGTGCAGCCCCAATTCCTGCCTTGAGGAAGCATACAGCTAAGCTGTAACAACAAACCACGAGGATTCAGTGAGTGCCAGGCACGGGCCAGGACACTGCAGACGCAGAGGTGAATGAAACCAACATGGTCTCCAGTGTCAAGGAACAAGTAAACCATAAATAACATAGATGGAGAGAAATAAACCTGAAGAGGAACAGGCATGATCCAGAACAACCACGCAGGAGGGTGGTCCTACTACTTCAGGTTTGAAAAAAATCTTTCTACAGAGCAGACACTGTTCACACTGGGCTCACTGGCTAGTATTAGTATCTGCATTAGCTAGTCCCCTTCTAACACAACCCTCAAATATCACCTGGTCCACAAGGCAACCTGAGAAGTGGGGTGATGGGTGCCATGCGGTTCAAACAGGATAGAAGAAAGAGCACAGGCTCTGAAGCCAGATGTTGCTAATTATTAGCAGGGACCTGAGACACATTTCTTAACCTCTCCAAAGTCCTCAGGAGCCCCTCAGGAAGCTCAAACTATAAACTATCAACCCCGTCTTCCCCGCTGTTGTGTGGGTCTCTAGCCCTGAGCTCAGTTCAGACATGGCTCTGCATACACGAGTCCCCTTTCCTCCCTCCCACGGTGGCCTGCGCTGACGCTGCTGTGCTCTCCACCAGCTCCGGATCTGAGGGGCTGGCAGTTCCTAAGGTGGGAGAAACAGAGTCTTTTAAGCAGCCCCAAAGAGCACCAAGGGGCCAGATTCAACAAAGAATGTGGGTGCCCGTGGCGGCCACCCAGGGTCCCAGTGAGGCTGCAGGAACTGTTTCCAATTTTGTTTTAGAAACAAAGTGATTAACACATGTATCATGAAGGCAGGGCCAAACTGAAGTAATGAATTAGAGGACAAACAGTCAAACAGACTGTCTGGAACACACTCGGTTACAGAACAATCACACCCATCTAACCGAGAGGAGCTGCCAAGACCTCCCTACCCCACCCCCTCCCACCCCCGCAGCGGAGCACGCACAGCCGCTTCCCTCCCTGTGAACTCATATGGCTTCTTCCCCGCGACGCCTTGGCTCCAGCAGTTACTGCAACAAAACTGAAATGAGGGAAAGTCTCGCCTCTGTCCTCATCCACACTGAGGTGGATCCCAGGCTAAAGGGGCAGGAGCTAATGAAAACAATGGTCTCATTCTGTTGGCTTAGAGGAGAGACAGTGCTGTCTCTGGGGACAGGCCACTCAGCCCATGACTCTGCAGAAGGGGAAGTCTGTGGCTCCACAAAGAAAGCAGGGTTGAGCACACTGCAGGGAAGAAACCTAACCTCCAAGGTGTCAAGTCCCTAAGCCCACGACGGCTTTGTCCACACTCTGTAGGTCTCCCAAGACAGAAACCCATCTGACAAGCCTTTGGTTGTTAAATAGTTCAGACTTGGAGTCAGAAAGACTTAGGTGAACCCACTGGGCACCGCAGAAATCTCCGGAGGCTTCAAAGACCATCAGGCTCCCTGCAGGCTGGAGCAGTAAACATCCCAGAGCACCCCACAGAGTCTGCGGACACTGGGGATGTAAAGGGGAGGGAAGGCAGAACCAAGCAGAATGCTCCAGAGCCACCAAGGTGTGCATCAAGATTGTCCAGAGAGCTTGTTTAAAACGCAGAGCCCAGCCCTGGAAAGTCTGAATAGGTAGCTATAAGCCCAGGAATCTGCATTTTTAAAAAGCACACCTTCCTCCCTTCCTTACCCCACACTTTGATAAAGACTTTTCTAGAGGTTTTCTAAGATAGCCAGCAGTTAAGAGCTACTGGGCACGGTGGCTCACGCCTGTAATCCCGGCACTTTGGGAGGCTGAGGCGGGTAGATCACATGAGCCCAGGAGTTCAAGACCAGCCTGGGCAGCATGGCAAAACCCTGTCTCTACAGAAAAATACAAAAATTAGCCGAGCATGGTGGTACATGCCTATAATTCCAGCTACTCAGGAGGCTAAGGCAGGAGGATCCCTTCAGCCTGGAGTTCAAGGCTGCAGCAAGCTATGATCCTGCCGTTGTAGTCCAGCCTGGGAGACAGAGTGATACCCTCAAAAAAAGAAAAAGGAAAAAGGAGTTCAGTCTTTGAAATCGGACTCAAGATGTACTACTTACAGCTGTGACACTATTAGCTGGAATTCAGGAAAATTATCTAACTTCTCAGATTCAGTTCATTTTTCATATGTGAGTGAGGATAGTATTTATCTTATAAATTGAGCAATAGGTACAAAGCTCTGAGCACAAAGCCTGGCTCATTTTTAAATGTCAGAACTTTGGGAGGCTGAGGCAGAAGGGTCACTTGGGCCCAAGAGTTCGAGACCTGCCTGGGCAACACAGTGAAACCCCATCTCTACAAAAAATTTTAAAATTAAAAAAAAAAAAAAAATTAGCCGGGCATGGTGACACACACCTGCAGTCCCAGCTACTCAGGTTAAGGTGGGAGAATCGCTTGAGCCAAGTTCAAGGCTGCAGTGAGCAGTGATGGCACCACTGCACTCCAGCCTGGGCAAAACAGTGAGACCCCATCTTTAAATAACAATTTAAAAATAAATAAAAAATAAAAAATGCTGGACAAATGCAGCCACATTCTGGCCTGCCACAGCCCAATCCAAACCTCGGGGTGGCATGCAGTCCAACATCCCGACCCCTCCTCCTCTTCACCTGGCTGCTGTCAACCATGCCCTTTTGGAGACATCACCGGGAGGTTTGGAGATCACCATGGCCCTGCCACAGGTAATGATGGAATCGCAAGTGACAGGTGAGAGTCCCCAGAGATGAGCCAAAGAGGAGCAGGAAGGAGGAGGAGACATTTGCGGAAAAGGCACTCTCTGTGGTGTCAAACCACAAGACAGTCTGTTTATAGCTATCTGCTTAGTTAGGATGTTCTGAGCGGAGAGGTGAAAAGAGGGGAGACTCCTGAAACGGGACTGCAAAGTCAGCAGGTTTTTCTTAATTGGAATGGTGTTATGTAATATTGGGAAAACTGTAAATGAAGCATTTAGCGACCCAAAATGCCACTTTATGAACCGTGACAGCCACTGTGGGGCTGGGGCGGGGAGTTTGGGGCCTCTGTTATGGTTCCCAAGAATCCTTGCAAACAGGCCACGGGGCAAGGGACAGTGAGGATGAGCCTGAGCCCCTGTGGCCACAGGCAACCTGCTGGGCTGAGCTGCAGAGTTGTGAGAGGCAGGAAGCCCTATAGGGAAGAAGGAGTAGCCAACTGCACTTCACCAGCTATCTCCAAAGGGATGTTGAGAGGGTGTTTTCACTGCGTGGCCCTAAGGATGTGCCGATCAGCAGGCAAGGCCTCCTGCAGGATCTCCTGCCCCCTTACTTGTTTATTCAGAAGCCCTTGCTCCTGAGCCAGAGTCAGACAGCTGGGACTACACCTGAATGGCCGTGACTCCCACCCTCGCACGCCATCCCCAAAGGCCGCCTCCCAGAGGCCAGCCTGAAATTCTCTTCCTTTTGCTGCAGGAGTCAAAACCACCAGGAGGGGCAGATACTCACCAGTAAAGGTAGTAGAAGAAGGAGAGGAGATAGAAGGCCAGCTTACACCAGGCCTCCTTCTGACAGTAACTCAAAGTGTCGGCATTCATGACCACCGGTGGGTCGTAGGCTAGTTCTGAGCTATCTGCTGGACAGTGGAAATACCTGCAGGGAGAGAGGACATCATTGTCTCTGAGGTCCTGGTACTTCTGGCGTCACCTGGGCAAACCCTTCCGATGCAGGGCTTCTGTCGAGCAATCCCTGCCAAGCAATTGCCTGCCTTCTGCCCAAATCACAGTTGAAGCACCGCTGAAGAGTGGCTCAGCCACTATCTTCCAGCAGGTAGTAAATCCCCAAATACTCCAATCCACTGGCATCATGGCAATTTCACCCATATACAAAGCTGCTCCAACAGAAGGGGAAATGTGTCACCTGGCGTTGCCTAGGAGTCTAAGGAAGAGCCGCCTCTCAGGACAAGTGCAGGCAGAGGTAAAGGGCTATACCACCACTGCTGGGACGCCACCATACCTCCATTCTACCCTAAAACTACTTCACACAGACCCTTATTGAAAATCCTGAATACTTCGGGACATCCTATTCTCACTTGAGCGTAGAGCAGTTTACAGGTGCTTTCCTTCTTGACAGTGGGACCTAGAACTCAAAAAGAACATCAGCCATCTGTCGGGAGAGAGCGGGCCCCGGACGGCAGCTGGGTGAGTGAAAGTAGGTGGGAAAGAGGAGGAGGGGGAGCAGCTAACGCGAACTGTGTGTACTTCAAAATACTACGTTCCCAAGGCTCACCTGGCCACAGCCCCTGAGGAGGGGAGCCGTCGGCTTGGTGAGACCTGGGGCAGGAGTCTGAGCCTCCTGAGTCCCTTGGGAAGTGGTCACTGCCCCCAGGACACTGCCCCCAGGGACCTGGCCACAGCCTCCTGCCAGAGCCCAAGAACAAAGTACAGCTGGAATCTCTCAGTGAGTTCCTTTTTCAGTCATTCTGGTAAAGCCACACAGAGGCCAGGAGTGCAAATAAATGGCTTCCTTGGGCTCTGGGACAGACAGTGGTTCTCAATGGTGGTAAAGGGCCCAGGGAGAGGGCTCCGACCGGGAGATTAATCACACTGGCTTTGAAGAACATCCTGCAATGTAGCAACTCGCAGATCCGGAATCTCAGCTCCCTCCTCCTTCCCCTTCAGAGAATTGCACTGACGTTATCTGTCACTGACACTGTGCTGAAAAGAAATCACAAGCCAGATTCGATGACAACTGCCAGCTCACAGCCCTCCAGGCCACACATCTCTCCTCTTCCTGGGAGCCGATCTCAAAAGCTATTTGCTGTCACTGTGGTTTTATTCCCAGGTGACCTCATTAAGTGGAGGCAGAAGGGCAGGGTGGCCATGTGGCTCCGTGGAAAGAGCAAAGGCCCTGCCAGTCACCAGTCACCACATTGACTTTCCTTGGGTCAGTCATTAACCCATCTGAGCCTCAACTTTCTCATCGGTGAAATGGGGATGGAATTGCCCACTGCAAAGGGCTGTTGTGACCATTACGTGAGGCGATGTATGCAAATAACCTGGGAAGAACAGGTACTGAGTCGACAGCAGACAGTTCTATTTCCTTTAAGCAAACTAAGAGCCAGAGCAGGAGGGGACTTTCTCTGTATGTGAAACGTCACTGGTCTGGACCTGTTGGGAAGGAGGGGGAGTAAAAAGGGGGATAAAGGGTGTACAAGGGCTCGGATTTTTAAAGGACTCCTCCCCTCCTCATTCTTTTTTTTCTTTCATGTTCTGAGAACTTACTAATTGCCAGGAACTAGACTAGATCCTGTCAGGGATTCAAAAAAAAGGTAAGACAAAGTCCCTATTGGCAAGGAGATTACAGCCCCTCCCTTCCTCCATAGAGATCAACTTTCCAAGTCTACGGACACTGGCTGCCTCTCCTTTTCCTCCCTTTTGGACAAGCGCTAGCCCCATGAAGCAGTGCCCTGATCGATGTTTTGTCCATTAATCACATTTCTGATACCCTGCCTTGACAGCCCCCTACTTGAAGGACCTTGGGACGAACTCCTTTCCTGGGGGAGAAGAGCCAGCCCCTGGGGCAGTGTGTCAGGCGGCAGGGACTCAGACTGGAATTCGTACAGAGGTGGGGCGTAACCTCAGCCCTGCCACGTCCAAGCTGAGCAACACAGGTTAAGTTGACTTAACCTTTGTGAGTCTCTGTGTCCCCATGTATCAAACACAGAAAATGAAACCCAGCTCACTTGGTTGTTGTGAATCCTGGATTTTCTATTTGACTTCTCTCTAATTCAGATGAGAGCAGATTGCCTTTACTTAAAGTGAGGCTTCTCGATGTAACCGAATCTTTTTCCTTCCTCCCTAAATCTGAGATTTCTTCTATCCTGCTGGCCCTGGTCAATGGCACCATCGACCTCCCGGCCACGCAGCCTAGAGGCTTTCTCTCCCTCACCTGCACCCAATTATGGGCCAAGGCTTATCCAGTTCACCTCCACAGGTTCTCTTGTTCTCTCACCATTCTGACTCCCACCACCTGGGTCAAGGCTCTCTCACCTCCCCACCTGGAGTTCCCACCATAACCCCCTCGTTGGATTTCATCCTCAGTATTTCACCCTCTAACCCATCCTTTACACTGCTTCCCAGGCCAACTTCCTAAAAATCAGATCAGGTAATGCCACTGTCTTCTTCTAAAGCTTCTGATCATTTTTCATTACCTAGAGAATAAATTAATTCCACCTTCCCCACCAAATCATTTCAGGCCCTCCATACCATACTCTCAGCTGCCTGCCAACCCCGTCTCTTCTTATTTCCCTCCAAGAACCCTACATCCAACCTCACTGAGCAACTACTGTTTCCCAAACACAACAAGTGCTCTCTTAACTCTGGGCCTTTGCACATGCTGGGCCCTCGCCCTGGAATGTGCTTTTCCAATGTCACTCTTGAGTCTAATTTAAGTGCTTCTTTCTCTATGCTCCTACCAGTATTCCTCATATGTCTGTTAAGAACATATTTCCCTCCACCACTAGGATGTACATTCCTTAAGGGTAAAGGTTTTGCTTTACACTTAACGTGAAATCCCTCCCAATGCCTGGCGTGTAGTATGTATCCCGTACGTTTTCTAAATGAAGGAGTGCATGTCTTAGGTGTGGCTAAATTCAAGCCAGATTTTATGGTACAATAAAAATGATAAAACACTTTAGGGTCCAATGCTCTGGCAGCAAAGGGTCAAGGGCAGGCAACTTATCTGCACAAATACCTTCTCTACTATTTTGATATTCCCCCACCTCTGCCTCCTGTGTCCATATGGTGACTCTATTTTACAAAAAGCCAAAAATCACATGATCTGACGCATGGTCTCAGCAGGGAATAGAATCTATGAAATTATAACTGTCCCAGAAAATCCAGCCCATCTGGTAGGTGCTTTTTTTTTTATTAAGATATAATTTACATACCATAAAAGTCACCCTTTTAAAGTGTACAACTGTACAATTCAGTGGTTTTTAGTATATTCATAGAGTTGTGCAACCATCATGACTATCTAATTTCAGAACATTTTCATCACCCTAAAAAGAAAACCTTCGACCCATTAGCAGTCACTCCCTATTCTCATTCCCTCCCAGCCCCTGGCAGCCATGAATTTACTTTCTGTCTATAGATTTGCCTATCCTGGACATTTCCTATAAATAGAATCATGAAATATGTGGCCTTTTGTGTCTGGCTTTTTTCACTGATACTTTCTTTAGGGCTTCATGTTGTAGCATGTATCAGTACTTCATTTCTTTTCATTGACAAATAGTATTCCATTGTATGGATATACCATATTTTGTTTCTCCATTTATCAGCTGATGGGCATTTGGGTTGGTTCCACTCTTTGGCTGTTGTGAATGCAACTATAGATGCTTTTAACACTGACCTACAAGGGATGGGGTTGTGGTTAATGAAACCAACAAAAAGGGCCTTTACCTTATTGGACTTGCTGCCTAACAGCAGTTTGGGAACAGGCTTTAAAGAGAGACCCAGAAAGGAAGGGATGATTGGAAGGCACTAGAAGCTGTCTATTTGGGTGACATCATCACTGGAGAGCAGGCTGCCCTGGCAGAAAAGACAAAGGATAGACCAGTCCCAGTCTGACTTACCTCCAGAAGTGATAGAAAAGTAGAGGGACATTCAGCCCCAGCGTGAGCCACTCTTGCGCACACAGGAACATAATGCAGAAGAGGCTATGGATGGAGTATTCTGGCAGCACCAGCTGAAGAGGGAGCAGAGACACAGCCCTGAGTTAGAGGAGGAAAATGCCACTCCTGCTTCTACGGCAGCTGACTTCTGCCTGGACACTGCCTCTCACAGGTGGTTGACACAAAGGCCCTCCCTGCAGCAACATAGAGCCACTGCCCCAACACAGATCCATTTCTGGTAAGTTCTTCTTTTTATGGCACTCCTCTTTTTATTATACCCAAACCCAAATGACACAAGCCCTCAGTGCACTACTTACTACCAATAGAATACCACACTTGCTCCTAGGGGTCACCCATGGATGGCCACTGGGAAGACTGAAAGAGCTGGTCCAGCCCATGTGTCATCTGACCCAAGGCAGGACCACTAGGAGAAATACTGCAAGGGTTTCTAATGAATCCATAACTGCCCTGCTCTTGTTTTTCTGGCCCCTGTGTATCCTCCTATAGTAACTCACAAACCTAAAGTGAATATGTACATTTATCACAAATATAGGAGGGTCAGGAAAAAATGGCCAGCCTCAGAAGGCAGTGGCATTTTGCCTGATGGTGGATGGAGCAAGAGGAACGCAAGAAAAACAACAATTAGCAATGATGAAGAGGGACAGTGTAGCCTCTGGGGGAAGAGGGAAGAAACTGATCCTGACCAAGAAAGGCCTGATGGTGGGAAGTGTGACCAGCAGGAAGACTAAGCTCTCCCACCTCCAATCCAGCCACACAGGTATAAATGGGTAAAAGGAGCTTAAAATCATTGAAAAGCTGCTCCCAAGGGTACTTTCATTTTATCAGAAATCAAAATTGTAAGCTAAAGGGTAACTGTAAGGAAGAAATTTGGCACCTAGACCAGCAGTAGGGAAGGCTACAGATATAAATGCACCATTTTACCCAGTTATATAGGGAGATATAGATACATATTACTAAATATATTTATTTATATAATATATAAATATACTTTGTATTGTTTAGGCTATCATGAATACTTTGTTCTTCCCATCAAAATCTTTTGAAACATCCTTCAAGGCCCATCTCAAATGCCACTTACCGTTTTTTTTTTTTTTTTTTTTTTTGGAGACATAGTCTTACTCTGTCGCCCAGGCTGGAGTACAGTGGCGTGATCTTGGCTCACTCTAACCTCCGCCTCCTGGGTTCAAGCAAT
Source organism: Pan troglodytes (assembly GCF_028858775.2). NCBI lineage: Eukaryota > Metazoa > Chordata > Mammalia > Primates > Hominidae > Pan > Pan troglodytes. Next base: position 24,553,542 of record NC_072398.2, read on the forward strand.
TCTCCTGCCTCAGCCTCCCAAATAGCTGGCATTACAGGCGCCTGCTACCACGCCCAGCTAATTTTCATATTTTTCAGTAGAAAGGGGGTTTTACCATGTTGGCTAGATTGGTCTTGAACTCCTGACCTGAGGTGATCTGCCCACCTCAGCCTCCCAAAGTGCTGGGATTACAGGTACGAGCCACCGTCCCCAGCCTCAAATGACACTTTCTATTGGGAGCTCTGCCCACCGTCCCTTGTTCCTCCAACCTCCCCTGTACCTCTCGGCCCCACAGCATGTTTTCTGACCCCCTCCCAGGGGTACTTTCCATAATCTATCCATTGTGGAGTCATCATCCTCTTCCCACCTTCCGATACAGATAGATTCCTCTGTCCAGCATTCTGCAAGCCATCTTAGCCAACGTCTATTCTTTTCTCATTTCCATTTGCAAAGCGCCTTTGTACAATGCATGGCAGTTAGGAGAGACTTAACAAATACGTGGTAAAGTGCATTGAACTGACCAAGTGCATATGTTTACAACATGGCTGGCTGGCATTAGATATGCAGCCTGTGGTTACAAACTAAGATTTCTTTGGGTGGAGAACAAACTCCCTCAAACCATCCCATTTGGGTATGGACCATGACTTTGGTCTCTCAATTTAGTTAGATGAGCTAACTACCCCAGATGGCAGACACAGAGGGAGAAACACATACGCACACATTAAAAATAAAGACATGCACAGCACACGTGTAAGACATTTTGTAACTATGGGGCACCTTCTTTATTCTCAAAGTCCAGTGTAGATGAATTGCATTAACCCTCACCTTAGACTTCTCAGGCAGTCACCTGAGGAATCAGAGCAAAGGAGCCATCATTCCAGAGGTGGTGACCCTTGGTGGGTGAAGCGGGTACCACCAGCCCCTGTGAATCTCAACCACCTGGCAGGAGGGGGCACGCCATGTCCCTATTGTATCTCCTTATAGGACCTCAGAGCTGTGATAACCAATCCTATCTACCCCCAGCCAAGGCATCACCCTACCCCCTCCCATTCAAAGAGAAAGCCCACTTTCTCAGAGCTGGGTGCGCCAGCCCTGGGAGGCAGTGGCTGTGAGTTCTGCTATGCACATCTCTACATTTTCTAATCATCAGTTTCAGCCACTTAAGCTGAGGCAATTAACATGTTTAGAGACAGCCACCGTGGGCCTGAATCATCCATTATTTCTCCATCTCCATCTCCAATTCCAATGACAAATCTCTGACTGATTACAGTTTGGATTTCAGGTCCCACTCTTAATCACCACTGCTTCTTCTCTCTTTGGGGCTTGATTTATTGTGGAGGCTGCAACCTTCCAAGCAGGGAGGATTCATCACTGTCTCCACGTAGAGGAAAACTGCTTAATGCAGGCCAGCTAGTCGCGGAGGTCTCCAGCCTTTTGGAGGTTGGGAAAAAAGCTGAAGAATTTATTCTGCCATTTCAGGTGGCTTCTCTAGATGACCTCTTACTGCCTAGAACACTGAACAGGATCCTTACAAGTAGAAGAGGCTCCTCCAATTAATCCAGAGACTTTTAGGAGTGACAGTGACCTTTTGATACACACACTGATCCTTGCCTACTTCCCCAGCTGCTTCTTGTCACAATGATGTGGAAGAGGTAAGGAACCTCTTCCTTCTAGACCAAATGGAAATCGGCCAGGCCATTTGCATGAGGCCTGCACCATAGCCATTATGGCTGCCTCCACTCACACCCAGCACTCAGCCTTCTGGAAGGTGGTAAGGTCTCATTTTCCAGCTCTCAGGGGTTGGGGCTGCTGATGGGCTGTGGGCAGAAGTGATGTGGAGAGAAGGCCAGACCACTTAACGGCTGACACAAAATTCTCCAGAGTCTCTTTTCCTTTTCCTCTGACAAAGCAAAAAGCATTTAGGATGGTGGGTACTCCATCATCCTGAAGCCACAAGTAAGGAAAGAGGCCCCCAGGCAACTCATGATGGACTAGAGTGTGAGCAGTAAAGAAACTTGTGTTGTTTTAAGCTGCCAAGAGTTGAGTGTTGTTGTTGTTGTTGTTGTTGTTTTGCCATAGCATGATTTAACCTATCTCATATGATACCATCAGCAAGCCCCAGACTGAGTAATCAATGGGAAAAGCAAAGTTGTGCTCTTCACTGTTTATCCTCCCCCAACCATCCACTCAGCCCTTCCTTAACAAGCCATCGAGGCCGGCAGGACACAGCTCCCTGTCACCGGACATGCTTGGGCAGGGGCTGAATAACCACCAGGCAGGCATAATGCTCATTCATTTGTGTGGGCAGTCAGACCAGGCGTTCCCTCCCAACTCTGTTATATAAGGACCACCCCTAAAGCTTCCAAGCAAAATACAGAGATGCTGATGCAAGCGCTCACCACAGCCCCATGACCCTGAGTCATCCCTTAGCTTTGGAAAACACTTTTTTTTTTTTAATAAGAGAAGCTGTTGAATGGTGCCAATCTCATTCTTTCAACAAATGGAGAAACTATTTCATGCAAGCCACAGCCTATTGAATTGCCATGTATTATTACCCTGCTTTCTAGAGTCATAAATCCTAAATCTCAATATAAGTATTGTGGGATTACTGAAAGACTGCAATTCATTCCAACCAGGGGGATCATGGAAGGTTTGTGATCAAAGGGAAGTTGGAAAGGGCGAGTAAAACCTAATCACTTATGGGAACCAGAGGTCGGCATCCTAGAAGTGGAACAGTGAAAGCAAAAGCATAGAGAGATGGAAGTCACTGGTCTGGGGTGGCTCCTTAACAAGGCCACCTCAAAGGGCCCCTATTAAAGGACATTAATGATAACCGGTAAGGACTGTGTAAACGCTAACTGTATTCCACCTGTCCTGACTTCCTACCCAGATGCTAATAGTCAATTTTCATTTGCTGGCAAACATTTCCACCTGGATATCCCACAACCACTTTGTGCTGAAATTCACATTCCTATCAGTACCTGCAAACTTTATCTCCTAAATTTCCAACTTCTACTAACCATACCATCTCTGACTCCTTCTTCTCATCAGTCTCCATGTAAGTCTGTTTCCAAATCTTGCTTCTTCACAGCCACTTGCATTTGTTCCTTCCTTTTTATTTATCCTGCCCCTGGACCTCCTCTCCAGGCTGGTGCAAGAACCTTCTAGCAGGTTTCCATCCCTGTACACATGTGCCCTCCACCCAACAGAGCAGTATATGCCATGCTCAGCTCAGCTGTAAGCCATTGTCCACAATCTTGTTTTTCCAGGAATTTTACTTGTCTGCATTCTAAATATTTTATTTCTAGTTATGTATCCTCTCATTCATTCATGTATCCATTTGTTTGCTGTTTTATCCCATCAATGACCTGCAGCTGATTGGTACCCTTTATAGATTATGAAAACAATAGAATCGTGTGCCAAGTCCTGTCTTATTTTTACTACTGTGGTGGAGAGGGGCATCAGGGGTTGTGGGAGAGATTCTTCTTACCCCTAAAGGAAAAGAAGTAGGAAGGGGATGCTTGGAGTTGAAGCAAGGGAATAATGCTCCTGGTGGAGAAAAGGGATTCCTTAAGACCAGGGGAAGGGAGAAGATGAGGGAGATGAAGAGGCAGCAAGCGCCCCTGTTGTTGGAGATCTGTCTGCTCCTGGCTCTCATCATGCATTCCAAGGGCATAGGATTTCTGAGGGGCTGGTGTCAGCATGCCTGGGACCAAACACTTTAAAAGTCACAGCTATGGAAGCCACAGGGAAGCTCCTGGCACTGAGTTTATCTTGAAGACAGTAGAAGCTGTGAGACTCAGAGTCTCTACCCATCTCTGAATGCCCCTGTCGACTCAGACAACAAGCTTTACAGCTGTAATCCCATAAGTCTCAATATATTAGCCCAGTGTCTCAAAGCATTATATAAATTCCTACAGTTACATAATACTCAACTGTGTGCTATTTAGAAAAGCAGCTACCCATGCTGAGTCTTATTTTACCCATCTGTAAAATGCCATACCTACCAGCCAGGGACACAGGATGTACTATGAATGACAGTGCTCTCAAAAGTGAAGAAGCCTCCAGCAAAAGAAGACACCACTATTGTTATTGTGCTGTGATCATTATTATCATTATTATTTTTTCTGAGATAGAGTCTTGCTCTGTCACCCAAACTGGAGTGCAGTAGCACGATCTTGGCTCACTGCAACCTCCACCTCCCAGGTTCAAGTGATTCTCCTGCCTCAGCCTCCCGAGTAACTGGTACTGCAGGCATGTGCCACCATGCCCGGCTAATTTTTGTATTTTTAGTAGAGATGGGGGTTTCACTATGTTGACCAGGCTGATCTTGAACTCCTGACCTCATGATCCACCCGCTTTGGCCTCCCAAAGTGCTGGGATTGCAGGCATGAGCCACCATGCCTGGCCGGTCATTATTATTTTTAATAATCATATACTAGATGATGACCATTCTCAGGTAGATAACTTGTTGCTCTTACCGTGAAAGTCAATGAAATGACCCAGAACCAGAGTTGGTTTCCTGATTTTTCGATTCAGTCTCCTGACTCCCTCTGATTGAACCAAGCTCCAGCTTCCTCAAGTGGGAAGAGAAACCAAGGGCTGTTTCAACAGCCTGCCTCTCAAATCATAAAAAACCTCAATCCTTGCCTGTTTTCAACAGCAATAATCCAGTTCTGTGTGTCTGCCCTAAGGTTTATTTGCCCCAGGAGCCAATGAGTGTGGAGAAAAAGATAATATATCTTTTATTTGATTCCTCAGCCCATACTAAACTGGCCCTAAAACAGAGGATCCCTCTGGGATGCCCCGGACGAAGTCAGTATTCCCAGCATGGAGATCATTCTCCATTTGTTCCCAAATGAATAATCATGCACGTGAGCATCTCCAAGCAATGTCAGGAAACTACATTCTGGGCCCCTTTGCTCTCAGGAGGCCACATGCTCTTTAATCACTCTGGATGAAGGTCGTCTTTGGAAAGCCTGCACCAGCCTGGGCATCCAGGAGGGCTGCCCAGCCCCATAGGCCTTGCTGTGTCAGGGACTAGCACCCAACCTCAAATGGCACAATACAGTAGGAACACTCCGCCAGCTGGGACTTGGGTTGGGTCGACTTGAGTGGTCCCTATTTGTTGGTGCTGGCATATTAAATGTTTTGACCTCCTGGAATTTGCATCAAAGTTTATTAAATAGTTTTAAGCCATAAGACAAAGGCTCTGATACATAAGCAACTTAACACAGAATCACCTAGTCTAGAATTATAATCTTATTTAAAATTTTTTTAAATTTTTTGTTAAGAGATGGGGTCTATGTTTCCCAGGCTAGTCTTCAACTCCTGGGCTTAAGTGATCCTCCTACCTCAGCCTCCCAAATTGTGGGGATTAGAGGCGTGAACCATCATGTCTGGTCCTAGAATAATTTAAAAAGTCACCATAAAATTAATATGACACCTACTGATTTTATGTACACCAGGAACTGTGGATGTGACTCAGAACCCTTTGCTGTTAGGAGCTCTCCTAAATGCCTGGACCAAGTATTGCTTTGATCTTGGCCTTCCATGGCCAGAATTGGACCCTCATGGCTGACCACTGGGGCCTGGGCCACTATTCAAGGGAAACCAGTAGCAGATTATTTTCCCCATAGGCCTGCACCAGGAACACGAAGGAAAATAAGTTAGAGAAAGCAAGAGACAGTTGCCTGCCTGAGTGACCCAGGACCTGAAGACAGAAGAATTTTCCTCCTGGCCTGGGGAGGCCCAGTGGTCAGTGACGGCATGAAGGGCAGAGGAGTGACGGGCTGCTTCCAGCCCCAGAGGGGCTTTCTCTCCAGGCCTCCCACTTTTCCATCCCATGGGGCCTCTGGTTTCTCCCTGTGTTTTCTTCACTTACCCTCCCTGAGCACATTTAATCCACACTGTGGATGTTCCTGTTGCTTCTTGGCACCCACTTGAACTCATTTCCACCTTTGCACTGAGAGAAGGCAGCACAGGGAGGAAAAGGCACAGAGAGAGAAGGGGGGTCAAAACCAGCACCCCTGCTGCCCATTGCTCCTGATCACCCAGGGTGTGATGGCCCAGAGGCCCCTGTTGGGACTTAGCTGTGCCTGACACATCAGCAACCAGCCACACATGCTCCAGACACTGCCTTCATGGACTGCACCGGGCTCTGCTCTTGCCCTGCCCAGCACCCTGGGAGCTGCCTGACCCTTCCTGTCCTCACTGCTCATTGGGGACCAGCTTCCAGCCTGACTGACACTGACCAGCTCAGGCACCTCTAGCCCCACTGTCATGTCCCTTGGGGCCCTCACCGCCAGCTGTACCCTGTGCAGGGGATGCAGCCCAACCATCCTGCAGAAATTACAGATCCCAGCCAGTCGACTGGGGAAATTCTCCTGCTTTGATCCAAGAGGAAAAGCACATATGCGCAACACCATGAGGAAGAAGGCTTCTTCCATCAGAATTCACGGGTCTCAGCTTGTTTCTGGAGGAGAAGGAAACCAAGGCAGGAGGTGACTGACTGGGCCTAGTGCCCTGCTCTACAGCCTGGCTGTTCCCACCCTGCCTCCCACCCATTTCTTTAAGCTTCCTCATCTTTTAGCAGTGGTTCTCAAACTTCATGGTACTTTAGAATCCCCCCTGGAGCTTTTGCTAAACCCCAGATTGCTGACTGCACTCCCCCCAAGTTTCAGACGCAGTAGATCTGAGTGGGGCCTAAGAGTCCCCCTTTCTAACAAGGTCCCACGTAAGCCACTGAGAACCCTGCTCAAAGTGTGGTCCCTGCTCCAGCAACCAGTTTCTCCTGGGAGCTTGTTAGAAATGCAGAATTTTGGCCCCATCCCAGACCTACTGAATCAAAGCCTGCAGTGTAACAAAATCCCCAGTGACTTACATGCACATTAAAGTTTGAGAAGTGGCTGCCCAGCACTGATTCCCAAAATAGAGTCCCCCAGCCACCTGCATCCAAATTGCCTAGGGCACTTGTTACAAATGCAGATTTCCAGGTTCCACTCTAGACTCTTTAGATTCTCTGGGTCAAGAATCTGCATTTTTCAGAGCATTCCAGGTGATTTTGTTAAACACTTGAGCTGAGATTCATAGACCCAAGGTATGAAAAGCATACAAGGGTCACCGGGCCATAACACCTGGAATATGCCCAATCCCATCTGAAGAGCACACAAGGCAGATGCTTCTTTTTTAAAACCCCTGGTGTGAGGCCTCCTCCCACCCAACCCTTCCAGAGGCTGTGGGTCTTCTCCCACATCATGAGGGTCCTGTGCACACACAGCCCTGCTCACTAACTACTGCTTCAGGGGCTCAAGTCTGGGCAACCGGCATTTGCAGTCAAAGGCAGTTGTCTCTGGCTCCTGGCTTTCCCACACACCACTCCGTGGGAGAGCACCCCTGAGGCTCCCTGGGGTCCTGCAGCCCTGCAGCTGGTGGTCCCTAGTCTTGGAGGGTTGGCTTTGGCATATTCCTGGGATGGAGGTGAGCTCTCCAGCATCCTTCCACCTCCAGAATCCCCCCTCCAGTTCTGGCCGGATTCTTTCCACCCTCCACAGGCCACCTCTTCATTCAGCCTCACAAGCCCCTTCCACAAGCTCCTTCCACCTGTCTCTGGCCCTCCTGGTGTCTCAATGGACACTTTATAGATCTGTAAGGGGACAGCTTCCTTTTAGGACCAAACCTTTGGATTCCAGCCTTGCTCTGCCCACTCCTCCCAGCCTTCCTTTTATAATTGTTTTCATACAGCATCAAGACACACTTGAATTTCAAAAGCCTCTGCCAGTTTCTTCACACGCTTGTTAAATTACTGAACTACCTAAGATTTCACTCAGGGAGGAGATGAGAATAAAAGCGCTCTCTCAAATAATACCACATATTTTAAGGGACAAAATTCTCCTACAACTTGCTGGCAATTCAGAGCTTCTTAACACTTGTAGCTTCCCACTCCTTTTCTTCTTTACTTTGAGCCAGAGATGAAGGGAGTAGAAATCATGCCCAGACTATAGGGAGTGATCAGGCAAAGACTCAGATGGTTTGAGAGGAGAGGCACTCACCTCTCCTCTCAGAATAAGGAGGGCAGTGGGGTTAAGGGTTCAACAAGCCTTATTCCGGTGCTGGAGAGCCCCATTTTCACACTCATTCAGCAAATATTTATTAGAAGCACTTACTAGGTGGTGAATGCAAAGCCATCCAGCTGGGGAGACTCAATGTAAATGACCAGGTGTAGCTCAGGCTCTATGAACAACAAACACGGAAGCCAGAGGACAAACCGAGGCAGCACGGGAGCACTTGACGCAGGAGGAAAGGGGAGAAGAAACCATTGTTCTGAGTGAGGAAATGAAGGAGGGCCCCTTGGAGGTGACGGCCTCCTTAAATCTCCTTGGAGATTTAAAGGATGAGTTATACTATGGAAGGCAGAACGTGGTGGCCAAAGTTGCTCCCAAGGGACACTCAGAGCCATCCTTTCATTCAGGGGCTTGAGACAATCACTTTTTCCTTTATGTCCTGGGAAGAAAATCTCCGTTCCATCACGTGGGCTATCCCTTATACATCTTCCAGGGAAACGACATGGCGACTGGAAATCCTTTCTGCCAGTCTCTTTTTAAACCTGGGAGACTTCCAGGGAATAGTCACAGTGATTTTACCTGACAAGGAAGAGCATGGTGACAGGAAGGGGAACTAGGGCAGAAACAGGTCATCTTCTGCCTTTAGTTACTCAGCACGGAGCAGATGATAATGAGCCTCGACATCAGCCCCACCTGCCTAGAGCTCGATGGGAATTTAGCACAGCTGAGAGCTCCGCCCTCCTCTCCAACCTGTCCCACCCACGGTGCCCACCCAGCCCAGAGCAAAGGGAAGGAAGCCCAACTCTGCTTAGAGAAGAGGGTTCTAGGTCCCCAGGGCCACACCTCCCCACTTCCACTGCCTGCTACAGCCGCATTTCCCAGGTGAGGCTCTGCTGCCAGGTCTCTTATGTAACAAGAACCTGATGTTTCCAGAGGAGGGAGTTGACCTCATGCACCGCTATGCTCCTTAACAGAGTGAACCTGGTGTAAGCCTGAGTCTTCAGCAGCACCATTAACTTCTAAAGAATCTTTTCCAAGAAAAAAAAAAAAAGATGACTATCCTACTTAACACTTATTAAGTGGTGTTAATTACCTGTTACACTCAGCAGGTTGGAAAAATTTTGCCCTAACAAACAAAAGAGGGTGAATTGAATGAGAATGGGAAGTTCTGGCATTCGCAAAAGAAACACAAGCTGTCACCATCATCATCATCAATTAATATTTATTGAGTGCACATACAGGGGAATGGGCAATTTGCTGAACGTCCTGACCCAGAGCCCTAACTGCAAGAACAAGACGAATGGACACAGCCCTCCCTCCCCGTGGCCCAGGCAGAGGGGGTTGTCTGAATTCGAGCACATGCATATGTGTTTGTCCAAAGTCTGGCAACAATTCCTATTAGCTGGACTGTGCCAAGCTTTACCACAACTCTGATTTAGCAAATTAATATTTTGAAGAAAAGACAAAATAATATTGTAACTTGCTTCCAGCAAGGGATTGAGTGCCAGTGTCTTAGTGAAAATAGTAGTAGATTAAGGAACAAGAAACTTGGGCTGTAGCTTGGACTATTAAGAAACTACAGAAACTTCGGTAAACCATTTAACCTCAATAGGCTCAGTTTGTCCATCTACAAAATGAAAATGATAATAATAATAGTATCTAATTCATAGGACTGTTATGAGTATTAAATGAGTTAATATCTGTGAAGCTCTTAAAATAGTTTCTGGCACAGAGTAACACTTTATAAATAATAACTATTACCTGTAAGAGGAGACATTTGACCTCACAATCTCTACAGTCCTTCTCAGTTCAAATACTCCATATAGTTTTAAAAAGCAGCGATTAAACTCCTTTGAAAATTAGACCAATAGATCTTCCTTTTCACTCTCTAGTACTTGCAAATTTTAAAAATCCTCTTCCTCCAGTAATTTTTATCCCCAGAAACACCATGTGTTCTGGGGAGTCTGACCATTTTGTGTGTCAGCAATTACCACTCCTAAGTAATAAAAGCTCCCCATGCTCCTGAAGAAGGATTTTTCTCACCTCTCAAGTCAGTGCTGTGCAGCTGTAGGTGTCTGTGCCATTGGTTTGTCTGTGTGTGTCTTTGTGGGTCTCTCTCCATAAAATTGTTCCATCAGCACAGGGGCCAGCACATAGTAGGTGCTCAGCAAACTCTCCATTTATTCACTTAACAGATACGCATCAAGAGCCTACTATGAGGTGTCAAACACTGCGGCAGGCATTGGAGGTGCCAGGATGAGTTCAATGAGCCTGGTGACAATGTTCCAGGCACCCCCAGGCTGATGGGAGAGACCGACAGCTGAACACTGGACCATGCCGCAGCCAGCACTCACACACTGGCGAGTAGGCAAAGGGGTCAAAAGCCACAGCCTATGAGCTACAGGTAGTGGGGAAACCAGAGGCAGACATGCGACCTGGCAGGCACACATGGAGAGGGATCCCGCTGCAGAATGGTGGAAACACCTGGGGCCATCTCTGAGTCTTGAGAATCACTATGACAAACTGCCACGAGTCCCAGGAAAACCCTCTGCTCCCACATCAAAGAAGAGGCTTCACACAGGAGGAAGGAACTGCCCCTTTCTCCTGAAGTGTCACCTCTTCCTCCTCCTCTCATCCCCCGTCCCTGCCTCCTCCCACCAGAGCCACCCATCTCCTCCTAACTGGTCCCCTCACTTTCACTCCACCCTAAGCTATTTTTCACCAGTAGGCAAAGTGATCTTTTTGAAACATAAATTAGATCATGTCACTTTTTGGCTTAACCCTCCAATGTCTTCCCACTCCTCCTAGAATGAAATCCAAACTCCTTACGATGGTCTCTAAGGCCCCACATGATCTGGCCTCTGTGCCCCCGGGCCCTACAACCCGCCACTCACTCCCCTGCTCACTCCACTCCAGCCACACTTGATCCTTCGTTGTTCCTCAAACCCAGCATGTCTGTTCCCACCTCAGAGGCTTAGCGCATGCTGTAGCCCCTGACTGGGGAGCTCCTCCTCAGATATTCGCATGGCAGTGCCTTCATCATTCAAGAACCTACTCAAGGTCACCTCCTCAGATGAGCCCTCCCTGCCAATCCAGTATCATCTCTCTCCTTATTTACCTTAATTTTTCCATGGCTCTCAGCATCATTATCTGAAAATGTACCTATTGTGCATTTGTTTACTTGCTTATTGTCTATTTCCCACACTTGAATGTTCCATAGGGCAGCTTGTCTTTTTCATGACTTTACCCCCAATTCCTAGAACAGTGGTTGGCACACGGTGCAATTTTGTTGTTGTTGAGTGAGAAAACAAATTGATCCTTTGGTCGTTCCCCACACAAGCATAGCTATCACCATCACTGAGCTGATTTCTGAATATGAAAAACCATAACAGCCATCCCAGTAACTAAGAAATGGTGTTGACTCGACACTAATTTAGCAGGCCCCAGGTTCAGTAGGTCTGGCCTCAGTGTATCTCTCTGTTGTACATCCACAGACTGAAGCTCTAGCGCTGGCTGGTCCCTTACAGGTGAGTACAGTTGGTCACAAAGGGTGTGGACAAAGAAGAATCCATGGAAATTCAAACTCAGCTCAACTCTCCAAGCTTTGAGCACCCAATGCCCTGGATTAAATATGGCAGGAGGCCCAGCAAAGACCTCATAATAGATAGGGAGAGATAAACCGAAAACCTAAGTGACTATATAATCCAAGGCTGAATATAGGGAGAAGCAAAATAGAAGGATAAGCATAATAGGGTCAAAGGAGGAGGGAGGCAGATCAGCCAACACTGGCCCTTGCTGGGATACACACTGCTATGGACTGAATGTTTGTGCCCTCCCCTAAATTCATATATTGAAGTCCTAATCCCCATTGTGATGGCATTAGGAGGTGGCGTCTTTGGGAGGTAATTAGGTCATCAGAGTGGAGCCCTCATGAATGGGATTAGTGCCCTCATAAGGAAAGACACTAAGGAGCAAGCTTCTCTTCTCTGCCATGTGAGGATACAGTGAGAAGGTGGCCATCTGCAGATCAGGAAGAGGGCCTTCATCAGAACCCAGTCATGCTGGCACCCTGATCTTGAGGTTTTAACCTCCAGAACTGTGAGAATAAATTTCTGTTAAGCCACCAATCTATTGTCTTTTCATTGCAGCAGCCCAAGCACGCGTGTGCACGCACACACACAGACACACACACCAAATGCCTCACTGGAGCTTCCTCCTACTGCTCCCCACTGTCGTGGTGCAAGGGGTGAAGGAAGAGCTGCAGGAAAAGGCTGGCCAGTGTTATGAGAAGGGAAGGAAAGGTCACCTGTCCCTAGGTATTGCAAAGAACCCTCTGCAGCTCCTGATGTCCCCACTCCAGAACCCTAGCAGGGCTCCCCTCTCTCCAGTGGCAGAAGTGGGTGTTCTGAAGGGGCCTGATGAGGAGCTTTACGGCATCACTGCCAGAAGACAGCACTTCCCATCCTTTCTTATTTCCATTTCTCATTACACCCACTCCCTAGGTGACCACAGCAATAGCAGAGAAGGGCAAGAGAGGGAGGGGAAGGCAGACTCTACTTGGGAACTTTCCTCCTCACCCCACAGTTCCCTCCTCTCCATCACAGTGCCTCCCAGTTCCCTCCTGGGTGCCTCAAAATTCCCTAAGTTATCAGCCTGCTTTCCAAACCCCCAGGGTCCCCAAACTGTACCCCATTCCTTCCCCAAATTTCCATTCCTGCTGCTAATCCCAAGAATCTTGCCCTCCCTCAGCCCCCAAAACCCCCATTCTTGGAGCAAGTGACACAGCAAGTAACAGATAATTTCTGTGATTCCCAAGCAAAATGCAGGACATGTGTTTATTCACTCATTCAGCATTTATTATATACTGGGTCCTATGTGGTAGTGGTGGTGGGGTATACAGAAGTAAGACACCATCCTTGCCTGCATGAAGTTATATGCTTATAGACTAGTGTAGAAAACACATGTTTTTATGAAGGAGAATGTTGATGTTATGCATGAAGAAACATATGGTCAGAGTTTGGAGTCTGGGATTCTAGGAAGACTGCCCTGAAGAATAATAATCAAAGCTGAAGTAGAAGAGTAATCCTTTGGCCCTACCTTTCTTTGTAGTGTTCCAGGCAAGAGATGGTGATGGTCAGGGCAGGTAGTTAGGGGCAGAATGTGATGGAGTCATATTGATGGATTTGAAAAATACTTAGGAGGTACCATCTACAGAACTTAGTAATTGATTGGATGACAGGGTGAGTATGAGCATTACTCTGAGAAATCTTGAACATTAGTGTGAATGATTTACTGGAATGAGCAGCAGCATTGGGAGGAGAAATATTTTTAGGGGTGAAAGAAAAGAACTCAGCATGGGCCACTGTGTGAAGTGTGCTGTAGTTAGGTTTGACCTCTCCAAATCTCATGTTGAAATTTGATCCTCAATGTGGCAGTACTGGGAAGTGGGGCCTAATGGGAGGCGTTTGGGTCATGGGAGCGGATCCCTCATGAATGGCTTGATGCTGTCCTTGCAGGAATGAGTGAATCTCCACTCTATTAGTTCCCATGAGAGCTGGTTATTATAAAGAGCCTGGCACCTCCCCAACCCTCTCATTTCCTCTCCCGCCATGTGATCTCTGCACACACCTGCTTCCATTTGCCTTCTGCCACGAGTGGAAGCAGCCTGAGGCTTTCACCAGGTGCCCAACTTTTCGGCCAGATGAACCATTAGCCAAATAAACCTTTTTTCTTTATAAATTGTCCAACTTCAGGTATTCCTTGATAGTAACACAAAACAGACTAAGACAAAGTCCCTGTAGAACATCCAAGGCAGTTGGATGTTGAGGACTGGTTCTCAGAAGAGGAATTTGAAGGTTCTGGAAACATCAATGGTAAATGAAACCCTGGGCTGGTGGGAGAGTAGAGAGTGAGACAAGATGGAGGACACAGTCCTTGCGGTCACCAACCTTCAAGGAATGAGTAGCGAAAGCAGCACAGAAAAAGGAGGCTGAAGACTAGCAAAGACACAGGACAGGGGAAAACCAGAGGGTGCGGAGTCAGGAAAGCCAGGAGGACTGAACGTTTAAAGATGGAGACATGGCTGCCAGACACTGCTAAGGAAGATGAATATCACGCAGAATGAAAAATGCCCCCTGGATTTGGTGACGCTGAGTCACTGCCACTTCACACACCATTTAGAAAAGTGTGGCCGTGGAAAGCAGGCAGGAAGAGGGCAGGAACTAGGGAGATGCGTGTGAACAAGGGGTTTTTTGTTGGTTGGTTGTTTTCAAGAAGGCATTATTAGATGAGCACAATTTTATGTGGAGAGAGGACAGCTGCAGAAATATTGATCCTGTTCCTTACTACGTAAGGTGAAATCTGGATTAGTCCGAAGACTGAACATTAGGTTTTCATTTGAAATGATCAACCTACAGGTAAAGTTCTGGAATGCAAACAACCATTTATAAGCTGGGGACAGTCCGTGCTTCTCCTGGAGCCCCAACAGCTCTCTGGGATGTGGCTGTCATGGGTCCTAGCATAGGTGTTCAATAATGACTTAATCAACTGGTGGATGAATGGAGTGACCCTGAGGTCTGATTAATCACTTCTCCCTGGAATTTCAATCATGGGCAGCTCATTCCATCCATCCACACTCAACAGACATTATTCAGGGCCTAACAGTACCAGAGCCCTGGGCCTGGCAGAATTTATATCACCTCAAACCACGGCACAGGGAATGTGTGCAAGGCACACAATGGGACATGTCCTCTGTACACACTGGGAAGTGTAAAGGAAGCTGCTCCCAACACTCCATGACAAGCGAGGCTCCATGTGCATATTTGCTCCCTTGAAGACAGCAAAGGAAACAGCCAGCACACATCTCGTCTCTGCTCCCACCACTGGCGACTCCCCATTATCTTTCATATTTTCCCTTGGTGGCACCTGAGAACTTGGTCCCAACAAGCTGATTCTCAGTGAGTTTAAGGAGTGGTGGGGGTGGGGTCTTACAAAGGCATATGTTTTTGTGACACTGTTCTGAAACAAAACTCGGAAAAATAGGAGCTAACAGTGTCATCTTGTCTGGGACCTTCCAACTAAAGGGGGCTTTAATTTCAGGGAGCACAGGCCTTGTAGAGGCTGCTTAAAAGATAGCCAACATTAATGCTCTATGTTATACACCAATTAAAAGTTGCAGTGAGGCCGGGCACAGTGGCTCACGCCTGTAATCCCAGCACTTTGGGAAGCCAAGTGGGGTGGATCACTTGAGCCCAGGAGTTCAAAACCAGCCTGGACAACATGGTGAAATCCCATCTCTACAAAAAATACAAAAATAAGCCAGGTGTGGTGGTGCATGCCTGTAGTCCCAGCTACTCGGGAGGCTGAGGTGGGAGGATCACTTGTGCCCAAAAGGTTGAGGCTGCAGTGAGCTGTGATTATGCCACTGCATTCCAGCCTAAGTGGCAGAATGAGACCTTGTCTCAAAAAATAAAAATTTAAATTTTAATTTTAAAAAAGTTGCATTGAAACCAGAGGAGCAAAACTCAGTGAGGCTAAAGTATTAATACTAAAATAAACAGATTTCATCTTGGTAGAAAAGAGCTTATGCTTTTCTCTTTTCTTCCAATAAACTGAGCTATATGTGTATAAGCTGCTTGATAATAATAGTGGCTAATGTTTATTCAGCCCCAACCACTGTGGTGTTTTATTACATTATCACATGTATTCCTTGCAACAACCTATGAAGTAGGTGCTTTTATAATCCCTACTTTACAGGTAGGAAAGTGAAGCTCAGAGAACTCAGAGTAACTTTCCTGAAGTCATATTGCCTTTTAGTGACTCAAACAGGACTGCAGCCCTGACCTCTGGTACCAACAGCACATGTGGACTTACAGAAATAAACCCCTGAACCTGCACACATCATGTGCACACTGAATCATCAAAGCAAGGTGAGAGCTGAGGTGTCAATAACAATACCTGGAACTGTGCAAAGACTTCGCCATGATAATCAAAATCACATGCACATCTCAGCAGATAAATGTTTTTTCTCTGGTTGGCTTTTCAGTAAAACAAAGACACTTTCTGGAAGCTACAGGTTCATTGATTATGATTTCAATAAACTATCGGACTGCAGCGGGTCTCCTGGGCAGTGTGTGTTTGATACCTGGTTGACCAGCTGCTGAAGATCCAGAGCTCAATAACAGTACAGTCAAGAAAGGAACATTCAACAACAAGGATGTTAAGCATGCTTGGCTTTTTTGAAAGGATTTTAGGAGACTGAGCTAATTAATTGAGATTATTTAATGTTAACCTTTTTGTCAGGGCACTACTGAAAAATCGTGTGGCAGCCAGAAAATCCGAGAAGTCTGGCAACTTAGGATAATGCTCTCTGGAGTTTTTAAGGTGGTTGCCAGAGCAACCTCAGGGACTAGATCCTGGAAGAGCTGAAACATTCTATTTTAAAAACACCCAGCTGATCATCAGAGAGCCAGAATGAAACAACCAAATAATAAGGCAGATATTGGAAATTCTTAAAATGATGAGCATCTTCCCAAACTGGAAATAATTTAATTGATGAGGAATATTTTAAACCCTGGAAGCAAAGAGATTTCAAAGTGAGTCCCCAGGGGTCTGATTATCACCTGCATCTTGCACAAAATATTGATACTAGACACTCTTCTTTCTGCTTGAATTTCCTCCTTTCAACTCCTGGCTACATTACAAGTTCCTGCTACCCTTCAAGCCTCACCTCTTCAAAGGAGTCTCTCATGCATGTATTCATTCATTCATGGAATAAATACTTGTTGAGTAATTTATCCTATTACTGAGAGCCAGATATCCTGCCAGGTGATCCAAATGCAATCCTGCTTTTAGGAAGAGTACAATCCAGAAGGAGAGATCAAAAAGATACGTAAATACCCACAACACACAGCAGGACGAGACCTTCAGCTTGTAGGGTCCCAAGAGTCACTGGCTCCCCAAACTGTTGCACATCAGAATCCCTTCATAGATATTAATAAAAATGCAAATTCCCAAGTTCTACTTCAGAATTTCCAGAGGGTGGGGCCCAGGGATTTGTATTTTAAATGCTGTGCATATGCAACCAGGTTTGGGAACAACTGCTAAAGGTGAGAGAAGAACCTATTCCCAGCTGAAATGGTCATTAACAATGTTGTGAAAGTGAGTAGACTTTAGACAAGCCTTTATCATCCAGGGAAGATATGGCACCTGAATGGAGGGGAGGTTCCCGGCTGGCCCGGGCTTGAAGCTAGTGAGAACCAGGGCAATAGCCTGGGGAAAGGGCCTTTGGGGACAGCCATGAAGGTCAGGCTAAGGAGTTGGGACCTGATGCAGCAGGCAGTGAGGAACCATCAAAGGCCCCTAAGCATGAGAGTGGCATGCACAGCAGTGTTAGCAGAAATAATTATTGGAGTTGTGATAAATGGATTGGCAAAAGTTGGCAACAGCCTTTAGAGAAGCCAACAAAACTTCCTGGTTCTTTTTTTTTTTTTTTTTTTTTTGAGACAGGGTCTGGCTCTGTCACCCAAGCTGGAGTGCAGTGGCATGATCAAGGCTCACTGCAGCCTTGGTCTCCCGTGCTCAAGCAATCCTCCCACCTCAGCCTCCCGAGTAGGTGGGACTACAGGCAGGTACCACCATACCTGGCTAATTTTTGTATTTTTTGTAGAGGCAGGGTTTTGCCATGTTGCCCAGGCTGGTCTCAAACTCCTAGATGCAAGCAATCCACCCACCTCAGCCTCCCGAAGTGCTGAGATTACAGATGTGAGCCACTGCGCCCACCCTCTGGTTCTTAAAAGTAAAATGGTTAGAGCTAGGCATGGTGGCTCATGCCTATAATCCTAGCTACTCAGGAGGCTGAAGTGGGAGGATCACTTGAGCCCAGTAGCTCAAGACTGCAGTAAGCTACAATCACATGACTACACTCCAGCTTGGGCGACAGAGCAAAAACCCTGTCTCCAAAAAAAAAAAAAAAAAAAGAGAGAGAGAAAGATTAAAAACTTAAGTTGGTTGCAGTAGGAATGAAAAGGAAGAGATGAAGAAACATTATTTAAATATGTTAAATACCATTTTGTTTCAAAAAGGATAGTAGATGGCTCACAAATGTGTTATTAATTAATTATGACATATTCATCTCTGTACAGCTATATTTAGTAATACCTAGTATCATGTTTAATTTATTTGTGTGTTAAAACATTTTTCTCGGGTTTCTTTCATTTACTGCTTCAGAGGAGATGCAATTTTAAAGACACTCATCTATGGAGTGCCCCAAATGCACTAGGACTGCACAGGCTGTGTGGGGAACTCAAGGTTGAAAAAGATATATCCTTGGCCCTCAGGAAGACTACAGCCAGGTAAGGGAGATAAAACATGTACACAAGATATCATTATGCAGGAAGAAGATGCTTTTAAAAATCCAGTAAAATAGAGAGGGCAGAGATTATTTCTTTAGTGGAATAGAAAAGGCTTCATAGAAGAGATGACACTTGAGTTGAAATGTAAAGATAACATTTTAGCCAACAGAGAGGAACATTCCAAGTGATAAAGTGGTGTCAGTAATGGCATGAGGATCTCAAATCACAGGGCAGTAACTGTAACTTATGCATCTCTCTTCCCAGCACTTGGCACCCTCCTTGGCACATAGCAAATACTTGATAAATGCTGGCTGAGAAAATGGGTGTTTGAAAAAAAGCAGATTGCAATAAGGTTAAAAGATATGTTAGGGGAAGTCACAGAGTACCTTAGGAGCCATGCCAAGTCCTTTAGTGGTCACTTATTCTCCAAAACTGGGATCCAGAGATTTCTGGGTATGGAAATTATATATGATCAAGGTTTGCTTAGATCATTCCAACAATGTGAAGGGTGAATGGAGGAGGAGGCCTAAGGACTTGAACGAAGACCAAGAAAAACGAAAAGCAAACAAACTAGGAAGCCTCTGTAATAGTCCAGGCAAAGAAATGAGAGTCTGAGCTCTTTGAGCAGTGGCCTGGAGGAGGAGGGCTGTAATTCACGAAGCACTCGGGAAATAGAATCCACAGAAAGACAAGAGATGTGGTGTAAATCCCAAGTAACATGGAAGACGGTGTCTCAATTAACTAAAATGGGTGAACGAACACGCGGTAAAGCAATTCAGCAATACCCCTTATCGGTAGTCTCACTTTCTACTATTTAAATTACCTGTGATCAACCACATCTGAAAATAGGTAAGTACAGTACAATAAGACATTTTGAGAGAGACCGTATTCATATAACTTTTATCACAGTAGGTTGTTATAATTTTTCTATTTTATTAGTTATTAATAATAAAGATAATTAATAAAATTAATCACTTACTATGCCTAATTTATAAGTAAAACTTTATCATAGATATGTATGGATAGGAAAAACATAGGATATAACGCAGCTTGGTACTATCTGCAGCTTCAGGAATCTCCACCAGAGATCTCAGAACATATGCCCCATGGATAAGGGGGTACTACTGTAATGAGTAGACGGCAGGTTGAAGGAAGAGAGAACCCTGAACCCTTCTCTTCCTCTTTCTGTATTCCTGCTTCAACCCATAAAATAGGAATTTCCACCAACTTTTCCACATCTTGGGGAAGTATTAGGGAGGAAGCCTGTGGCCTGGCTTCTCTTGCTCCTGGACTTGCTTGCCCTTAAACTGCAGGCATCCTCTTTCTCTACTCCTGCAAGCATGTGGTAGGTTTATGTGGTCAGGTCCAGAGACTGCCTCCTTGGCAACACAAGCCTGGAGTGAGCCCACCCCTCTTCAATACTCTCTCTCTCCTACACTTGAAGGTGCTGGAGTCCTGCCATGCCCTTCCATGCAGCTGGCTGGATACCACATGGTTCTTCGGCTCTCATCTAGACTCTTATGTCTGTTCTCAATTGATTCAAAACTCAGAGAGGTGGGTAAGTGTGATTCATAAGCACTCCTAACCCCAAGACTGAGTTTGAGGTACAATGAGTAAAACCAGGTAAAGATGCCCAAGATGGTTAGAAGCACATTCCTGGAATTCAAGAGAGAGAGAGAGAGCAGGAGAAGATGCATAGATTTCGAGCCGCTAGAAGATGAACGATGATAGATGCTTCAGCTTTGGAGGAGATGAGCCCTGGGGAGGGCCCACACTTAGGGGAGGTCCCACACTTACTCAGGAGCACAAGTGGCTCACACTCAAAACCATGTGGTGCTAGACAGACGCGCGTGGTGGTCATGGAAGTGATCTGAGGGCAGACATCCCATCTAAAGGGTTAATCAGCTACCCACTCCAGCTGATTGTTGTCCTGAAGAATACGAATCCACTATTTCCAGGTCCTGTGTTCTGTTTTGTTTTGTTTTTTTTCAAAAGCAGCTTGAAACCCAGATTTTTGTGTGGGGTTTTCAGGTTCCTAAAATATTAAATGAGTCAAATGAAAACAAATTTGCAGGACATCTCTGATCCACAGGCTGCCAATAGCAATTCTTAGTACAGAGCAAGAGGAAAACAAGGGCAGAAGGCGCATGAACACCTGTATTTGGGGTGTGAGAAAGGAGGAGAGAAAAAGGAGAGACATGCGTGTGCACAAGACAGGAGGAAAACTAAGATGGTCTCATGCCAGGAAGCCAAAGAGGAGCAGGAGACTAGTCATGTCATACTACAGAGAGGTCAAAGGGGAACAGGACAAACAAGTCAGTCTATTGGGTTTGGCAATTGGGACATCATTGGTGACCTTCAATCAGCAGTTTCAATAGAAGGAGAGGCACATCTGCCGGACTGCAAGGGATTCTGAGATGCGTAGGAGTCAGGAAGCGCAGGCGGGGAGTGCCAGGGACTCTTTCCAGAATTGGGCAACATATGAAAAAAGAAATGTGTGGGTTGGTAGCATGAAGGGTTACTAAGGCCAATGCAATTTTTTAGAACAAGGAAGACGAAATGTGTTTTAAGACAGGGGAAAAAAGGAGCTGGATAACAATGAGAGAGAGAAGGTACTCAAAAGAGGGAGCTGGTCTGGATATGCTCCAGAGTGAGTCAGAGGGGGACTGAATCATGAGGCAGCATTAAAATGGTGCCCTGAGAGGAGAGGGGCCCTGAGATGGGAGAGGAGGATTGGAGAGGTGAGGACAGGAAGTGGAGGGGGAAATAGGGAACTCAGCATCAACAACCTCCACTTACTCAAGAGCATCCATGGCTGAGAGAGAAGGGGTTGAGGGATGGCAGGATTGCTGGGGAACTTAAGGAAGGTAGAGAAAACCACAGCTGCCCATGGAGGCAGCATGACCAGAGACAGGGAGCAGGATGGGGTGAGTCAGAGGATAGTTGCATGGCAGGAGGACCCTGCAACAGTGAGATGGTGGGAATTCTAGTGGACAGAGAGGGTCTCAGCAGCACCAGGGGCACACCCAGAGGAATGAAACTGATGAGGTGGGAAAGGTATGTCAATAACAACAAGATAACAATGAGGGCAGGATGTTCATTTCTTTGGTGCCATCTAAAAAGGCCACACAAGTTGGATGCCCAGTAAGTGCTGAAAAGCGGGTACAGCCTGCCAGCTCTGAACTTGACAGCTGGGGTTCTCGGCCATGTTGCTCAAAATAATGTGCATACAAGGATCTTGTTAAAATGCAGATTATGATCCCACAGATCTGGGTGGGGCATGAGATTCTGCCTTCATAACAAGCTCCCAGGTGATGCCAAAGCTGCTGGTTCACTATGCTATTCAAGTCATGGACCATTTGAATAGCAGTATTCTCGGACCGTCCCAGGACCCACATTCCTCACTGGCCAAGCCCACAATGGAGTAGAGAGAGAAGAAAAGCTGCTTCTGTGAACTTTGTGGTTAACTCTCAATCATCCACACCAATTGAGGGTGGGGTGGGGGCGGGGGGGGGGGGGTGTCTCTCCATGCTGTTTCAAAGCAGTACAGAATTCCTTATTTGAGGTTGGGGGTGGTTGAAGTGTGTTTTGGGCCTGTTGCTTTTCATCCAATAGATTTGCTCTCCTGATTACATTGTGCTTAAACTTTGATTAAAATGAACTTTTCTTTCCTGTGGTCAGAAAGGAAAGGCAGCAGTGGCTGATACTTGTAATCCCAGCACTTTGGGAGGCTGAGGTGGGCAGATCACTTGTGGTCAGGAGTTCGAGATCAGCCTGGACAACATGGTGAAACCCCATGTCTACTAAAAATACAAAAATTAGCCGGGTGTGGTGGCACACACCTGTGGTCCCAGCTACTCGGGAGGCTGAGATGGGAGGATTGCTTGAACTCGCGAGGTACAGGTTGCAGTGAGCAAAGATCACGCCACTGCACTCCAGACTGGGTGACAGAGCAAGACTCTGTCTCAAAAAAAAAAAAAAAGGAAAGGAAAGGAGAGGCAGCCAATTAGAGGTTGGATTTTTAAAGTACATAATAATATGAAAAACTATCCACATGTGAATAATGAAAAGTCAATAGGATTTGGACATATGAAATCAATAAACAGTCTAATGAAATAAAGGTGAATGGTATCATAGGGAAAAAACCCTGGTTTCAGGGAAACAGGAGACAGGCTTAGTCCTGACTAACTCTACCACTTTGTGGCATTGAGGCAGGTCTCTCTCTCTGCACTTTTGTTTACCTTCAATGAAAGAGCGAGGCCAGAATTCACTAAGATCCTTTCTAGCTTTTCCATTAAAGAGATATATATGCAAACCTCCCAAATGCTGAAGGAGCTGAGACACCAAAGAAGGGGGCAGACAAATCCAGTTTGTTGGTATTGGGTCATTGATTGAGGGAATGTACAGAAAAGTGTGGTCTTGGGCAGCCACAAGACAGGTAGATCTCCGCACTGTTACTCCTCAGACCCAAGGCTTATAGACCACAGGGAGAGGGTACACGTGCTCTAGCAAGACAATCAAAGGCGACCCTCCAGAACAGGCAAGGATGCTATGTGCGTCATTGCCTGTAATTTGTCTGATGACATCAAGGTTGACATGTTCTTACTGTGAAGACAGTAAATAAAGTGGGAATCAAGAGCCATTCCTGGGACTAGGGCTAATCAGAAGTGAACACGGCGGATCAGCATCCAAGATGAAGTCACTTTTGTCCCCACCCTAGCCCTAATATTCTATTATTGTAACCTGGAGAACTGTGACTGTAGAATTCTCAGAACTGAACACACCTCTTTTGCTTTCATTCACCAAACATTTACTGGACACCTACAATGTGCGGGCACTGGTGTTGGACTCATAACAGACTCAGTCCCTGTCCTCTGGCAGCTCCTGGTCTAGCTGCAGAAAGAAAAATGCAGTGCTGCCTAGTAAGTGCTAGGGTAGTCATCAGCCTGGGGTGCTAGGGGAGCCCCCAGAAGCACACAGACTCCAACTGAGGAAGGAAGCAAAAGGCTTCCCCGAAGTGATGATGTGAGCTGAGTCTTAAAGAATGGGTAGGTTCAGCTCAAAAAAAAAAAAAAAAAAAAAAAGAAAGAAAGAGAGAGAGAAAAGAAAAAGGGAAAGAGAAAAAAAAGTGAAGGAAGAGGGAAGATGAAGGGCAAGTGAATGGTGCTTAATTCAGTGTGGCTGGAGCAGGGTACTGTGGCAGCCTGGGAGAGACATCCCTCTCTGCAGAACATTCACAACAACCCCTCACTGCTGCTGCTACAGAGAGAGCAGACACCACCATGTCCCCTCCCTTCACGGTCCTCTGTGAGGTTGCTCAAGCAATTCCTATCACAGGCTCAATACCTTGAACATCCAGCACAAAAATCACAGAATGGGAGCAGGGGATCCCAGGAGGGAGGGGAAAAGAAGAGGTGAAGGTGCTGAGCCACCAGAAAAGGTATTGATCAGAGTGGCTTGTGACTTTGCATAACTAAAACTAAACACCACTGTGGAAAGGGGCCAGGGCTGTGCATGGAAGGCACATGCGGCTCTTCCCAAGAATGAAGGGGGCTCCAGGCCAGCGCCCGGCTTCCTGTTCATTTGCCCACATATTTATATGGGGAAAGCAAAGCATGCAGCCTTTGATTGCAGTGCTTCCTAATCCTGCTGCTCATTAGAAATACATAGGGAACTTTTAAAAACTACCTGCATTCGGCACTCTTCAGAAGAGGTCAGTGTCATGAAAAAAGTGGAGAATGGTTCTAGATTAAAGGAAACTATGGAAAACACAACAACTAGCTACAATGTGTGATTTATTTTTATTTTTATTTTTTTGAGAGGGAGTCTCGCTCTTGTCCAGGCTGGAGTGCAGTGGTGTGATCTTGGCTCACTGCAACCTTCATCTCCCAGGTTCAAGCAATTCTCCTGTCTTGGCCTCCTGAGTAGCTGGGACTACAGCCTACTGTAGTCTGCCACCATGCCCAGCTAATTTTTGTATTTTTTACTAGAGATGGGGTTTCATCACATTGGTCAGGCTGGTCTTGAACTCTTGACCTCAGGTGATCCACCCGCCTCAGTCTCCCAAAGTGCTGGGATTACAGGCATGAGCCACTGTGCCTGGTGCAATGTGTGATTTTTGATTGGATCCTGAATTTAAAAAGCAACAACAACAACTATAAAGAACACTATAGGGAAACTAGAGGAAATGTGACTATGACTAAGTGACAATATTATAGCCATGTTCTTTGGTGTGACAATGGTATTGTGGTTATGTCGGAGGATGTATTTGGGGATGCAGATCCATGATGTATACAATTAAATGGTCCAGCAAAAAAAAAAGTATGTGCTGTACATACACGGGGGATGGGGAAGAGCTGAGAAGGCAAATGTGGCAAACTGAATAAGCAGCGGATCTTGGTGAAGGCTACATAGGTGTTCATTGTGCTGCTCTTCCAACATCCCCTTATATTTGACATTTTTCAAAATAAAATGTTAAATGAGACTCAGGGGATGGCGCCCTGCCTCTGGATCCCTGGGTTTTAAAAGCTCCCCAGGGGATTCAAATGTGCATAATCCTGCATCATATCATCTGCTGCTGACTTTAGCTTTTGCAGAAAGCCCCTGCTGGCTTTCAGAGCTGTTAGGACCCTGCAGGGCCACACTGCCCTGGAGAGAGCCTTCTCATTGTTCCCCGGCCGCTGCTTCTAGGAGAGAAGGGGCTGTGTCTCCACTCCTCTTTGATGACCTGAGACTCATGGAGGTCCTGCTCTGTAGGTGATGCAGCCTGCTCACACCAGGCAGGACACACACCGTCCTTCCACCTGCCACCCTGCACCTTACTACCTGCAGTGTGCACTGGTGTGGTCCATGCCCCTACCTCCTAAACACTGGTATGACCCACGCACCTACCTCCTCACTACCTGCAGTGTGCACTGGTGTGACCCATGCCCCTACCTCCTGAACAGCAGTTCATGTTCTCACTCCACCAAAGGCGCACCTCTGAGAGATGTGTTACAGAATCCAATCCAATGAAACTCTGGCCTCATTCATCGCATGATTGGTGCACCGTTGCTCCCTTTGAGTTGGAATACGTCGCAGGCTGAGGTGGGAGGCCTGCAGAGCAGCAGCGACTCAGGTGTGCTGCAGGGAGAATATGCAGGTGCTCATCTTGTTCTGCCTAAATACCTGCTGCGGGCTGAATGAGCTGGCAGTGGGTGATGGGGCTAACAGAGTCAACAGAATCCTGCAGAACCAGGAAATGTTCACATGTATAAAAATACTAGGAATATTTTCGCCTCATGAAAAAAGATGAACTTCTATCTTTTAGGAAACAAATTGCTTTGGAAACTCTATTCTTAGCTCAAGAACTGGGTAGGGAGGCTTGAAAGAGGCAACCAGGCAGGTAAAGGCAGCAATGCTAATAGGAAAGCAGTAGCTCCCCATCAGCACAGCCAGGCTGATGAAACTCAGCGCCCTAACCATGATAACTAACACTGCAAAATGCTCCCTAGGGCACTGATTTTTCCAACTTAGCTGCACAGTGGAGTCACTTGGGGAGCTTTGTAAAATACTGATGCTGAGTCTCACCCCAGAGATTATGACTTAATTGGTTTGGGATGAATTCTGGGCATCAGGATTTTAAAAATTTCCCCCAGGTGATTCTAATGTGTGGCAAAGTTTGAGCCCCTCTGCTAAGCAGGCTTCGTGTTCATTAACACATTCAAGCTGCCCATCGTGGCTCAGCTGGTCTGGTGGTCACGTCTACCTTGGCCAGCCCTCTGCCCTCTGCCCTCATGAGTGCAGGCCCATGTGGGATGCACAGACACTAGGTCACTGGCTCCTCAAAATCTGGCCCCTCCAACAGGTAGAAAAAAGGTTTTGACCAGCCAGGACAGATGGACCTTGAGAGGTCAGAAGTGTTTCCTGCTCTGGAAAAAAACAGGGCAATGGTTTGCCTCTGCCTGCATACTGGAGCTATCTTGGCAGCATTTATAAAATGCTGAGGCCCTAACCTCACCTCGTGAGTTTCCAATTCAATGATGAGGTTCGGACATGGAAATTAAAAGCTAGCCCTTACAACCAATGTGTTTCTGCAGGCCCAGGACAGTAAATGTAGAGGATGCTATCTCAGCGAAGTCTCCCCCGACCAGCAAGGACAGGACCCGAGGAGTGGGGAAGAAATGAGGGGGAAGGGAAGAGAGGGGAAAGAGAAGTTGGGATCTTGGTGTCTGCAAGGTCTCTAGTAGAAGTCTCCACCTTGGCAGGCCATCAGAATCCTCTGAGAGCTTTTGAAAACACCACGGTCTGTGCCCCCTTGACCAATCAGGTGAGACTCTCTGGGGGTGGGGTCCTGCATCTGGATCCTTGGGTTTTAAACGTCCCCCAGTGGGTTGAAATGTGCTGCTGAGATTGAGAAAGCTGGTCTCTGAGAAGAAGTTCCTGAATGCTCAATTCTGCATCTACCTTGGGCTGCGCCTGGGGCTGAGGACAGAAGGCCGCCTCTGCGACAGGCCAGCCCGCACCCTGGAGCATCCAGTCATGGTGACGCTGGTGTGGGGAAACAGACACTCTCTTATACTGCTGGTGGGAATACATCTGCTTTGACCTGTCTGAGAAAGTAATCTGACAATTTTAAGAAAAGTATAAATTTATATACCCTTTTGCCTGACGATCCCACTCCTGGGATATAAGCCCACAAAGGTATTTACTGCAGGGTTGGGGCCAAACAAACAGAACTGAAAACATACATAAGGTCTATAAATATGAAAATGACTAAATAAATTGTGTGTACTATGGAATATTATGAAAGCTTGTGTAATTATTTTTAAGAGAAACCTATAGCTATTGACCTACAAGGGTATCGGTGATGTAATGGTATGTGGGGAAAAAACTAGTTATAGGAAAACAACTTTTCCATTATTAGGAAAGAGAAACAAAAAAAAACTGAGCTGGAGTGTATATCTGTGCATACATGTATTTGTCTATCTAAATGCGCATGGAGATACAGCATGACGGGAGGATACAAACCCAGCTTTTATGTCAGAGAGTTAGGAAGGACAAGGGTGGGGCAGCTTATTAATATTTTCCTCATATCAACTTTGCATCATTTTACTAGTGAAAATATGAACATATTATTTTTATAACTGAAACAATTAATAACGAAAAATGAAATAGCATGCTCCAAGGAAAGACTGCCTGGATTTAAACCCCAGCTTTGCATGTACTAGCTTATGTTACTTAACTTCTCTGTCCCTCAATTTCCTCCTCAGTGTAAAGGGGACCATAATGCTGTCTACATCCCAGGGCTGTCGCGAGTGAGATCATCCAACCAAGCACTTTGTACAACGTCTGGCATATTATACCACATATAATACCTTAATAAATGTTGTTATAGAAAAAAACACTTAAGCCTCTGTTGCGAGCTGAATGTTCATCTCCCCATAAAATTCACATGTTGAAACACTACCCCCTAATGTGATGGTGTTAGGAAGTGGGGTCTCTGGGAGTTGATTAGGATTAGATGACAACATGAGGGTGGAGCCCTCGTGAATGGGATTAGTGTCCTGATAAAGGGCGCAGAGAGAGCTTGCCCCTCCACCATGTAAGGCTGCAGCAAGAAGACAGCTGTCTATGAACCAGGAAGTGGCCCTCTACAGATGCTGAATTGTCTGGCACCTTAATCTTGGACTTCCCAGCCTCCAGAGCTGTGAGAGATACATTTGTGTTGTTAAGCCACTGAGTCTAGGGTATTTTGTTATAGCAGCACAAAGATAGCCACTGAGAACCAATCTTCCATGTCTAGCTAACCTCGCCTCCTCCAGCAAAAAAAAAAAAAAAAGAACCCGAGCCCCCCTTCCACTCTCTGCATAGCAGTGTGACACCCCCTAGTGGCCTCTCCAGAAGCTTATGCATGCCATGGCTTCCGGGCAGCCAGCATAGCACCGTGGGTGGTCAGGGCCCTTCATCACTTCCTTCAGCCCCAGCATGGGTCAATGCTGTCCTGCTCTCAAGTGACAACTTCGGGGCAGTGAAGTGCCTGGGATCTCCTGGGAAGGGACATCCCATAAACAAAAATAATTACAATAATTACATGACTTTGGCCCTACTCAGCAAGTGGCACCTCTGCAGAAGTTCACATGGCAGATGTGGATTTTGTCCTGACTCTGTGCCTGCTGGGGAAACACGCACTGGAGCTAATTAGAATGACGAATGACCCATGCCCTGTCCAACATGTGTTGAGCCAACCATCTAGGTCCAGGGGACAGGCTCTGCACTCTGCTCCCTGCAAGAGGTGTGGTAGCATGGAGAGGCGGGACCCAGTCCCTTCTGTTTGGGCCCTTTCTCCAGGAGAATGATGGGAGAAAGTCTTCACAGACTTTACTGAGGATACCTTTGCTTTTGATCTTGATAAACACAATAAAACCCAATGAAAGAGGATCCAAGTCTTGCCCTTTCTTTCTCTAAAGCACATCTGGGATAATGAGAAAGTGCTAGGAAAATTAAAACCCAGAAACTCACTATTCACTCTATTTGCCATTCACCAAAGAACAGAATTCAAGGGCAGGTAAATCATTTCTCCTAGCCAATGGGATGTTGTTTCCATGAAAACTCTTCTCTGGTGCAGAGATCCTGTTGCAGACTGAAACATGTCCTCCCAAATTTTATATGTGGAAGCCCTAACCCCCAGTACCTCAGAATGGGACAGTAAGTATTTGGAGACAGAGTCTTCAAAGAAGCAATTAGGTTAAATGTGGTCATTAGGGTGGGCCCTATTATTGCCAAAACCCTATTAACCTCACTAGGGAGGGTACCAGATTCAAGAGTCTGAAGAAGAGACCCAGAGCTAGCAAACAAGACGTGGGGTTTTATTAGTGGCCTCCATACAGGGGAGAGAGTCCAGTGGTGGCAAGCTGGACAGGAGAACTACCTTATATACAGAAATGGTCCAACGGTGATGGGCTGGACAAAATATCCGCCTTCCTACAGTGCAGTGGCAGTGGGCTGGACAACACATCCACCTTCCTACAGTCCAGTAGGCGGTGGGCCAGACAAGATAACCACAGGGCCCAGTGGAAGCAGGGTAGGCAAGAAAACCACAACCTCCTGCAAACATCATGCAGCTTATAAGACATTTTCATTTAACACTCTCCCCTAATGACCCCCACATGGCAACCTTCATTCAACCCAAAGCTCAGGGCCTCAATCCCCTGTGCAGTGCATGTCCCTGACAAGTGGGACAGGTAGGGGGTGAGGGGCTCAGATTTTTATCATAGATAAGGTATGAATCTCTGGGTTGGCCACACACAGGTTCCCCAGCTTGGAACACACATTCAGATGCATCTGCCATATAGGGCCATTCTAAAGGTATGCTTAAATTATTGCTGTCAGATGGATTTACCCTATAGACCCTAACCTGGTATGACTAGTGTCCTTAAAGAAGAGGAAATTAGGACACGGACACACAGAGGAATGATCACGTGGAGACAGTGAGAAGGTGGCCAAGCCAAGCAGAGAACCCTCAGAAGGAACCAACCCTGCCGACACCTTGATCTAGTACTTCTAGCCTCCAGACCTGTGAGAAGATGAATGCCTGTGGCTAAAGCCACCCAGCTGCTGTGTTATGGCACCCCTGGCTGACATTCAGCTGCCGAAGGGCCAGGAGAAGGGGGTACAGTGTCCTCTGAAGGTTCTTTCTCTCAAGACATCAGTTTCAACAGTCTCTTGAGGTTGAAACAATGCCTTTGGTCAAAACTTCTTAGCCCATTTTTGACTTGGAGGGTGAGAATCAGTGGAGAAGAGATGGTAGTCAGACTAGAGAAGAGAACAGGGCCCATCCGCATGAGGCTAATGGTGGATCCTGGGAATGGATATGCCCGGGAATGTCCAGGGATGGTGCCAAGCTTGCTCTGAAAAACTCAAAGATGTGGAAGTATTCTGGGAAAAGTAGGGAAATGTGTCTTCAATCCCTAGAGCATGGAACATAAGGACTATCAGAAAGGGCAGGGATTTGGGTGTGAATCCAGACCCTGCACTTACTAAGTGACCTCATAGCCCTCCGAGTCTCAGCTCCCCATCTCCACATCACAGCAGTGTGGTAAGAACAAGTGAAACACTTGTAAAGCATGTAGCACATGTAAAGCATGTAGCAGTCACCATGGAGTTTGTTCCACTCATTCATTCATTCATTCATTCCATCAGCAAAGCATTACTGGCTATGTGCTGCGCTGGCTGTAGGCAGAGTTCCGCAGGTGAACAAGATTCACAATTAGTGCCCTTACTCATCTTCTAGTCTGCTAAGGAAAGCACGCTTTTTACAAATTATTATACCTTCTGAATTCCACCTATACCTACCTTCCTTTTAAAGCCCAGAATATGTGTGCTTGAAATACATTATCAATAACTCAGAACGACCCAGCATTGGCAATTGGTATCATCACTGTCAAAAAATGTGAAGTACCCAATGGCATGTATTAAAGTCTAGCTCATGCAGAGACTTCTACAGTTTCTCTCAGAAGACATATAGTTTGTCATTTATCAGTACACCCTGCCTAAGTGGTTCCTTTATTTGGTTCCCACCAGGACACCAGTGGCACTGGTGCTACCTTATGCTGGTGCGCTGAGTGGTAACAGCAGTGATGTCACCACTAAAAGGCCACAATAGCAGAGCTGTTCTTGCTGCGTGTTCCCCGCCTACCTCCTTGTGCTATAATCGGTGATCATTGTCCTCCAGAATCTCATCATTGCTTTGACCATTTGGCTGATACAGAAAGGAAACAGGATGGCTTTTCTGTCCCTTTATAATAATGGCACTTTGCATTTGTATAGCACATTTAACTTATTCAGTGCATTTTCTTGTCTACTGCTGGGTCTTATCCTAATGAAACAAAACTCCATGAGTTGTGTAATTGTGCCACACAGACAGCTTAGAAATCAGAGCCAGTGAAACTCAGTTCTGGAGGAGGACCAATGCCCCAAATTGCTTAAGGAATAACAAGTCCCATAGAAGTTACAAATGGAGCCAGCATGATAACTCGACAATGCAGCTTTTCCATGGGGAGAAGATATGTCTGGAGCATGCGAATTAATTCAGCACAAGCTGGGAGCTCAGAGGAATTCTCTCTTATTGTCCCCACCTAGGTACAGGCTGGCACGGTTTTACCTTTAGAGAGGGGCAGTAGGAGTTGGAAAGAGTGAGAGGCAGAGACTGGATAATGCTACCAAGAATAAGAGGTTATTAGGATTTGTAAGATTGGCCCATTTTGTGGCCCAGAAACAGGACCCAGAAATGTTTCTTGCTTCTTCAGCAATTTGGAAAAGGGCAAGAATGAGTGCCTGGAAGGGTGAGCATTCTGGGGGTTGAAAAACAGAATCTTTACTTCTCATCACATTCTGGAAAATGAAGCATCTGGAAGCAGAGTTCCCACCATGAAAAGCACGTGGCTCGTGGATGACTTGCAATGAGTCATCCCACTGGGCTGACCATCTCCCTGGAATTTAGGAAGTAACTCCTTCAGTCCACTTGGGCACCTGTTGGCAAATTATTGCTTTTACTCTGCTACCATTTTGAAAATTATGGCTCTGTAAATCATACCCTGGAGAACGGAGAGAGTGAAAATGCCTCCCCACCTGCACTATTCTCCCACTCAGTGATCCTCAGCTTGGCTACACATTAGAATCATCTGGAGAGCTGTTAAAAAAACAAGTGCCAAGCTGCACTTCAGAAATTCCGGGGGGTGGGACAAAGGCAACAGGATTTTTTAACCTCCGCAAGCAATTTCGGCGTACAGCCAAGGTTGCAAACTAGCGCTCTAACTATGTCCACTACAATGCTCCCCCACTGGGCACTGAGGGTGCTCTGATGTGACAAGCACATCACACCTGTCATGGCCTTTCTCTGGTCTTCTCCACATGCCTTTATCCCATGCTCAGCAGTGGGAATTCCTGCTCACACATTATGAAAATCATAGCCCATGGTATTTGTGGTTGCCAGTCTCATGTTGACTAAACTTTGCAGCTAGCTAACATGCATCTGACACCATGCTAAGCAATGTAGCAGTTGCAGAAACCAGAAGGACAGTATCCTTGTCTTCAAGAATACAACTGTGTAAAATACATGTACAGGCAACTATCATATAAGGTGCTAGGTGATCAGCGCTTTGAGGGACTCTCAGGCAGGAATGCAGAGAAAAAGCAAGATTTCTTTTAGCTGTACTGAGCATGTCTTCACAACTGACACACCACATACACACACACACACACACACACAAATTTATCCCCTTCAGCACATAACAACCAACTATGTACATGGTAGGTGCTAAATGAATTCCAGTTGAAAGAATGAATAAATTCAGATTGGTACCTATTGGGTTGTTCCATCAAAGCCAACAGCCAGCACTTCTCAGCTCCCCACAACCCATACAATGCCCAGCCTCCTCCAGGTCCCATTTAATATCATTCAACCTGTGACACCTCGTCTTGCTCCTCTCCCACCTCACATTCCTGCCCTTAGTTTTCCAGAGTGCACATCAGTGGCTGTGTGCCCTGCACAGGCTGCGCTGCTGACCGACTTCCTCCATGAGACAGAGATCTGCAGCTGTCCTCCTAAGTCCTCACTCCCATTTCTCTGGAATAAAGTCCCTGATGTTGAGCTGAGCACACAGCCCCATAGAATCAAGACTAGATTCTGTCATTTGCCTAAGATCTGGCCTAACAGTTAAAGAGAAGTGGTGTGTGTGACTTCTGGGTCACTTCCTTCAAAGAAATGGCCCTTTTCCTCTTGCCTCCTCCATCCTGCTACTTGAAAGGAGGTCATGATGTGACGTCCTCATGGTCCACATGGACAAGGAAATTCCCTGAAAATGACAGAGCTCCAAAGATGGGAGGAGCCTGGGTCTCTAGACAGCTTTGTGAGGCCGAGTCCCACCCACCCCATTCCAGCCTGGACAGGCCTCCCAAGGCAGAGTGAGCCCCATCATGTTTCAGTCACGGTTATAGTGGGTCTCTGTTACTCACAGACCCAAACCCATATCCCAATACGCTTTCCTGCCTCTCACACATCCTACGATCCCAGAGTTCCTTGTTACATTAATGAGAGGAGAAGGATATTATGAAAACCCAAATTGTTTCTGTCAGAACAATCAATGATTTGGTGACTTCTCATAGCAAAACTCCCAAGAGTCCCTAAATCTTTATTGCTGAGAAGGTCAGGCTGTGACAATCTGCTCTGCCTCTGCCGACGAATGCAGTAAGAGGACCAGCCTAGTTTCATCTGGTCCAGACTACAGGGGAGCCTGAGCGATCATCATTCTTTTCACTGGCCCCGCAGAGATTGGCCCCTAGGGCAGTGGTAAGAAGCTCTGTAAAGTTATGGAAAATAACGGACTCCTATGAATGTGAGGAATTAGAAGCAGCAAGGGTTGAGGACTGTGAACATGGACTCTGGGACCAGACCTATGAGCTGGGTGACCTTGAACAAGGTACTGACCATCTGGTGAGCAGATAATTTCACCCAACTCACAGGGTTGCTGTGAAGGTTCGGTTCACAGCAGTTCCAGGCCTCTCTGTAAACCTGCTGAACCTGAACTTACCAGAATTGAGGGGACTGCATTAGTTAGGGCTCTCCAGTAAAACAGAACCAACAGGGGTGTGTGTGTGTGTGTGTGTGTGTGTGTGTGTGTGTGTGTGTGTGTGTGTTTAGAAAGAGAGAGATTTTAAGGAATAGGCTCATGCAACTGTAGAGATTTGGTAAGTTGAAAATCTGCAGAGTGGGCTGGCAGGCCAGAGACCCACGGAAGAGTCAAGTTGTGGTTGAAGTCTGAAAGCCAACTGCTGGCCAAATCCACTCTTGCTCAGGAGAGCTCAGTCTTTCTGCTCCAGTAAGGCCTTCAACTGATTGAGTGAGGCCCACCCACAGAAGGGAAGATAATGTGCTTTACTCAAAGTCCAATTTATTTTTTAAATTTTATTTCAATAGTTTTTGGGGAGCAGGTGGTGTTTGGTTACATGGATAAGTTCTTTAGTGGTGATTTCTGAGATTTTGGTGCACCCATCACCTGAGCAGTGTACACTGTACCCTATGTGTAGTCTTTTATCCCTCACCTCCTCCCACCTTTCCCCCAAAATCCCCAAAGCCCATTATATCATTTTTATGCCTTTGCATTCCCATAGCTTAGCTCCCACTTATAAGTGAGAATATATGATATTTGGATTTCCATTCCTGAGTTTCTTCACTTAGAATAATGGCCTCCAGTTCCATCCAAGTTGCCGCAAAGGCCTTTATTTCATTATTTCATTCCATTTCATGGCTAAGTAGTATTCCATGGTGTATACATGCCACATTTTCTTTCCACTCGTTGGCTGATGGGCATTTAGGTTGGTTCCATAATTTTGCAATTACAAATTATACTACTATAAACATGTGTGTGCATGTGTCTTTTTCATATAATGAAAGTCTGATTTAAATGTTAACCTCATCCAAAAAATACACCCTCACAGAAACAACCAGAACAATGTTTGATCACATATCTAGGCACCGTGACCTAGCCAAGGTGACAGATAAAATTAACTATCCTGGGTGGATAGGAATCTACCTTTCGGAGTCGTATGTTTAATCATCAATCCAGATTCAACGTGAGGAACAGCCAGGTTTAGGGACCCTCTCAATGACACAACCTAAAGTCCCTGACAGTTTTAGGGTTTCTTCTCCTGCTGCCACGAGGGCTGCTGGACTTCTTTACTTTTTGAAACTGGTTGTGACGGCCCCACATTCATCTCAAAACCAACCTTCTGTTGTGTCTCAGGTGAGGAAGGTGTTCTCTCCACACACAGCCAGGACGTAGCAACTTGTGGAAATGCTCCCCAAGTCCAGGGCTCAGCTCATCCTGGGCTGTCTGCAAAGGAGCTGGCAGCTGGCAACATCTGTCTGCTGTCAACTTTTCTGGGTGGAAGCTCTTGTCCCTCTCCTCTCCTCCTCCACAGATCCAGTTCTCCAGACCCTGGGGAGCCATCCTGGCAATGCTTAGGAATCCCCAGAACATCTACCACTCAAGTCACCAAATATTTCCCAGAGTGTCTCTCTACCGTGGCCCCCCATGGGGCATTTTCAAAATACAGATGACTAGACCCTCGCAAGAACTACTGGAGCAGATCTTCTGGAAGTGATTCTTAAGCAGATATATGTTGAAACATCTCCAGAGGTGATCTTGATATGCAAAAAAATTAGAAACCACCAGTTCCACTAATGACGAATACTGGAGACCAGCAGACTCTAACATTTGCTACTTCCTGATACAATCCTAGCATAGGAATTTTCACAATCAAGGCAGCAAGGTCTGACTGAAGAATATCCACACCCTTTGCCCCTAACTTTGTAGTCCCCCCATGCTGACCAAAGCTTGAAAAGGTGCTTGCGCATTTCCACTTCTTCTCTTGCTTCTCTATTACACCAGGAGAACAAGCCTCAGGTGGTCGCTGGAGGATGAGATGTGTCTGAGGCTGACTAAGATGAGCTAATGGCCTGCTGCCCACCAGATACAAGAATGAGCTCCAGCCAAGACCAGAAGAACATCCCCCCTGCCCAAGCGCAGCCAAGGTCAACGGAACTGACCACATGACCCATGGACTCGTGAGAAATAAATGATGGTTGCTGTAAGCTGGTTTGATACCTTATTATCAGGGCAATAGAGAACTAACAAGGATAGGGCCAACCAGCTACCCAGATCCCCAGTGAAAAGCCAGTGCCCATGTGTTAGGGATTTGTTTGTAAAGTCCTTCAGTTCGCCTGCTGCGGCCCTAGGGAAGGAGTGAAGTGAGGACAAGTCCCCTCCAACTTGTGGTTCAGCAACCCCATGACAGCACCACAGTTTACGCATCAAGGAAAATGTTCCCTCTTTCCCTCTGACTAACAAGGAGTTTGCCACGGAAAGCGTCTGAAAATAAATTATACATGAGACATGGTTTCTGAACTAGTTACAACTTTTGTTCCAGGATATTTTTACCTCTCTTCAAATATTCCCTCTAGGGGTGAACTACCCTACCAAGAAGTTAAATGAAATTAGAAAAAGAGCCTTAAAAGAATCCACTCGGACCCATCAACAGTGAGCCAAGCATCTTACAGGCTCCCTGAGGCCCTATGTGGTTTCGGTATCCGTAGCTTCCCTTTAAAACAGCTGAGCCATGTTACTGTAGCGGTGGTCCTTAAGGAGCATGTTTCGAAAAGAAGCAGCAATCTCCCTTATAATGTGGTGATCAGAAATGTGGACTCTGGTCACATGGGCTTGCCTTCAAATCCCAGCTCTATCACTTAAGAAATAGGAGACTCTCGGATATATACTTAACCTCTCTAAGCCTCAATTTCCTTTTCTGTTAAGTGTGGCTTTTAATAATGACTACTTCATAGGGTTGTTGTGAGATTAAAGGAGTTAATACTTTTAAAGGCATACAGTAGTCAGCATCACTATTTCCATGCTTTAGAAATCCTCCCAAGAAACGGAGAATTCTGATCTAGAAAACTTCTGCGTCAAGGATGGTCTCTCTACGGCACTCCACACAACTGCCTTTGAGTTTACGTATCCCTTTTCACGTATCATGTCCCTCAATTAAAATATGCCATTCCCTCCAGAGCCCTGTAGGAAGAACCGTATTAACAGCTAAAAAGAACTGAAATGAAGTCAATCCCTTGTGGCGAGGAGTGCCAGTAATTAGAGAAAAAAGGCACCATCTTCTCCATTCCTCCCAGTTGTTTTTAGAGACTGGGTCTTACACTGTCCCAGGATGCAGTGCAGTGGCATGACCTTGGCTCACCGCAGCCTGAACCTCCTGGACTCAAGTGATCCTCCCACCTCACCCTCCCTCCTGAGTAGCTGGGACTACAGATGTGCACCACCGTGCCTGGCTAATTTTATTTTACTAACTTTTTGTAGATATGGGGGTCTCACTATGTTACCCACACTGATCTCAACCTCCTGGGCTCAAGCAATCCTCCTGCCTCCCAAAGTGCTGGGATTACAGGCACAAGCCACTGCGCCCTGCCCTTTCCAGTTGTTAGCACATGACAAATACTGTGCACCAAAGCAACATAGATCTTTCTCTAAGTTCTGGTTTATAAATGTACTTAGTAGCCCCCACTTAGGTCAAAGAAATTTGGACAAAGCTTGAAACCATCTATTTGTAAATTTGTAGAGTCAAAGAATGGCTGGACTCTGGCAAAGAATAAGATCACTTTAAGAAAAAAGTTTTCCCCTTTTAGAAGTGCCACAAGCTTATGGTATCAATGAGATACCAGGAGCTAAGATACTCTGCCCAATGAGAGAATGAAAATAATCCATCCACTACAGCTTTTTACATCTACGCATGTCAGGAATGTTGCCATGAGAATGTTATGTAACAAGCCATTCCAAAATACAGTGCCTTAAAACAATAACCATTTATACTTGCTCCCACATCTAAAGGATGGTTGGCAGTCACTGGCTCTAGCAGGCTTGGCCTTGAGATACAGGTGGGCTCAGGTAGGTTCCCCATGCCTCTCATCCTCCTTGAACCAGTGCATTGGTCTTGTCAATGACAGAATTTCAGAAGGGAACACAGGAATATCCAATGACTCTCACAGCCTTGACACACACTCCCGCGCCTGCCCACTTTGCAGTGGACAAGTCCTGTCACCTGGCAGAGCCAAGTATCAGTGGGGAGAGGAAATATACTCTGCTTATAGGAGGAGGAACTGCAAAATCATAGTGCAAAGGTCACGGAGACCAGGCTGAGTTGCTTCAGGGGCCTGTGACCTGTGCAGCTGCACAAGGCCCTGAGCTGGGAAGGGCCCCATCTTTGGTTGAATGTTTGGCATCAGTTTCTGACATGGAGCCTCACATTGCCATTTTTCACCAGGCCCTGCCAATTATGTAGACAGTCCTGGAGAGAGGGGAGGGTAAGGAAGCATTAATAATAATGCAATCTCCTCATTTAACACGACTGACTTTTCACTGGGAAAGTGTCATATCCACTTCCCATCTCTTCCAACCCCTGCTTTCAGAACCACATCATGGAATTTGTGCAGTGGGTTCAGGCTGCTACTGGCAGCCTCACTTCACATCATAACTCCTCTGTAAGACAGAGCTGTGGCTCTGGGAAGCTTTAACAAGAAACAGACACAGGTGCCCATTAGTGGGAGCACCGGTGGTCATATCACCACTGCATTTCCGGTACTATACCTGGAGCACCTGCCCCTTCCCACCAGGCTCTCCAATGAACTCAACGGCCCACTCACCCTCAAACCCTACCCACACACCCTTCTCCTCCATGTGGTGATGAGAATGCCCAATGAAGAATGAAAATAATCCACCCACTACAGCTTTTTACATTCACAAATGTCAGGGAAAACCTGCAGTGGGACTGGACAAATCCTTGGGGAAACTGGGACATGAATTGGAGAATCACAGAATTGTCAAGCCAGAAGGGACATCCCAAACTATGCAACTAAATGTCCCCAACATTGGGCAGCCTCAGTCTAACTCAAAATCATCTCAGACATGAACTTGTCTAATGTGATCTAAGGGGCCGGGTGCCTGTAATCACGCTTGTAATCCCAGCACTTTGGGAGGCTGAGGAGACTGGATCACCTGAGGTCAGGAGTTCGAGACCAGCCTGGCCAACATGGCATAACCTCATCTCTACTAAAAATACAAAAATTAGCCAGGCATGGTGGTGCATGCCTGTAGTCCCAGGTACTCAGGAGGCTGAGGCAGGAGAATCACTTGAACCTGGGAGGCAGAGGTTGCAGTGAGCCGAGATCGTGCCACTGCACTTTAGCCTGGACAACAAAGTGAGACTCTGTCTCAAAAAATAAAAAATAAAAATGAAAATAACGAACTTGGTCTAAGGGATGTGAACATTTCACAACCAGTCCCAAAGTTTGATGACTACCACTGATGAAGCACATTTCTCCTTATTCTCATACCAATCATTTGGGCTCACATTTAAGTTAATTTCCTCGAACCACTCGCTAAACTTGCAGATGCAACAGGAGTCAGCCTCCTCCCCACGAGAACCCTTTATATGCCCAAAAGCAGCAGTCACACCAACCTCTGCCTTCCAGGATGCTTCCTGCTCCCAAACCTGCACTTTGTAGGGGCCCCACAGAGCTTATGATGTGCTCTGGTGGGGAGAGCTGCTCAAGAGGCAAGTGGCTCTTGCCACAAAAAAATGAATCATGAGCACAAGTCAACACAAGAATCCTGCAGTTCAGACAATTACCCAAAGAACACATTTTCTGATAATTATAGAGCTAAAAACAGATCCAGTTTGAAAATCCCTTCCTTTCTCCCAAGAAAGCTGAGGAGGTGGTTTAACAACAATCAGCTGCTGAGATGCATCACATTCTAGAGTGTTTAGGAGGCTCGTTCCAAGAAATTCTTGGAAGGTGCAGTTCCCAGAAGGTGGTGCTGCTAACTAGACCCATTAACCCTCCCCGCCATCCCCAACATGTGCTCACAGCTTGGGAATCGAACTCAGAAGCCCATTCAAAACGAGAGAGACGGGAGGGAGGAGGCCCAGGCCGGCCCACCGTGTGATGCTGCTCAAACGCTAAACGGCACTAACCTAAGAAAATGGGAGGGGATGCTAAGAGGGGATGCAACCAGCCAAGGATTATCTCGGCTGGCCAAGTGTGTGCTTAGCGATGTCATAAAGGGTTTTAGGTAGAACCTAAGAGTCAGGATGATAATAATAACATTTAATATGCATTGCACACTTATGAGCCAGATGTACCATATTACCTCACTTAATTCTTACACACCTCTATGAGCACGGTCCGGTTATTTTTACCCCTAGTTTACAGTCACATTGAGGCACACACTGTGGGTTACATGGATAATAAGGGCAGAGGCAGGATTGGAAGCAGTAGATGTTTGCACACTTCACCAAAACCTTCCAAATATAAAAGTCCCGGAAGTGGCTGAGAGCAGATATTAGGATGGTTGAAATACAGACTACAAGGGGGCAGAGGGTATAAGCATTATGGGAGAAAATCGGACTGAAGAAACTGTAGGTCAGAGATCTTCTGTGTCAATAATGAATACAATATTGAGTTAAATTCAATTTTTAAATACAAATCTTTTTTTTTTTTTTTTTGAGACAGATCTTTGCTGTTGTTGCCCAGGCTGGAGTGCAACGGCGCGATCTCGGCTCACCGCAACCTCCACCTCCTGGGTTCAAGCGATTCTCCTGCCTTAGCCTCCGGAGTAGCTGGGATTACAGGCGCCCACCACCATGCCCGACTAATTTGTGGGGGTTTCACCATGTTGGCCAGGCTGGTCACCGACCTCAGGTGATCTGCCCACCTCGGCCTCCCAAAGTGCTGGGATTACAGGTGTGAGCCACCGCGCCTGGCCTATATAAGGAGTAAATGTAGTAAAATATGTAAATTTTGTAGTATGTCACGGACAGTACTGAAATGAAGAAATGGAAAGATTATTGACTAAGCCAGTGTTCCCAAGAAGAAGGATTTAGATGACAGAAGTCCCAGAAAGTTGGCACTCATTCACTCACTTACTTAGTAAATATTCACTGAGCACCTTCAGTGGGCTATGCGTTCCTCTACATTCTATGTCACAGCCCATGACAGTCAATGAAACAAAATTGCTGACCATCCAGAACTGGCATTCTAGTGAGAGGAGACAGACCTGCATGCCCAGGACCTAAATGCCTTTGGGAGAACAGTGTTACCAACTTAAGCTAAATA
Organism: Pan troglodytes; assembly: GCF_028858775.2. NCBI lineage: Eukaryota > Metazoa > Chordata > Mammalia > Primates > Hominidae > Pan > Pan troglodytes. The sequence continues at coordinate 24,594,650 of NC_072398.2, forward strand.
ACATGTGAGCTACAGCCAGACCTCAAGGGCCGGACAGACAGAAGCACCTATAATTTGAAATTACATTCAGAAAGAAATTATGTTGAAATCACCCTCATAAAGTTAAGAAAACAAAATTGCTTGACTTTTAACAAAAGCATAAGCTTTAAACAGAAGCATAACTAAGCATTAACCAGCTTGCCCTATAGCCCATCTCCTTATAGCCGCTTACTGCTTAGTCCCATCGCCTCTGTCACAAGGTCCTAACATCTATAGGTAACATCCTTAACATTAAAAAACCTCAAGTTTCCCATTTGAGATATTTTCTAGATCCTGATTCCATCAGGCCCCCTGACACCAGCCAGTCTGCAGACTCCCTCCAAGGAACGGACTTAGTACAAGAATGAAGTTTCTACATCCTTATGATTTCATCTCCCATGTCCTAACCAATCAGCAACCCCCAGTTCTTCAGCCAAAATTCCCTCTAAAATCCCAGCCCAAAACTTCTCGAGGAGGTGGATTTGAGATTCCCTCGTGCCTTGTTTGGCTGCCATACAATTATTAAGCACTTTCTCTGCTGCAACTCCCACCGTCTCACTGTATTGGTCTGTTACTGTGCAAGGGTGCAAAGCTGGTGGTCCTGGTACAAAGCTGGTGGTCCTGTAACAATGATGACATCACTGAAAACAATCTCAGGTATCCAGGGCACACAGAAGAACTAACAACCAATTGTTAAAAGTAGATGTGCTTAGGGCAAGAGGACTGGAGGAGGAGGGAGATTCCACAAAGAAAGAAAGAAAGCAAGCTGGGCTGGGCATGGTGGCTCATCCTTGTAATTCCAGCATTTTGAGAGGCCAAGGTGGCAGGATCACTTGAAGCCAGGAGTTTGAGACCAGCCTGGACAACAAAGCAAGAACCCATCTCTACAAAAAATAAAAAAGTCGGCCAGGCATGGTGGTGCATGCCTGCAGCTCCAGCTACTCAGGAGGCTAAGGTGGGAAAATCACTTGAGCCCAAGGAGTTCAAGGCTGCAGTGAGTTATGATTGCACCCCTGCACTCCAGCCTAGGTGGCAGAGAAGACTCTATCTCAAATAAATAAATAAAGTTGTAGGTACATGGCTTATTTCTGCCTTGAGTTAGTGAAGAGGTGCTGGCCACTCCAGTGCCACTCCCCGTGGGAGCTAGAAAACTGTCAGGCTGCAGAAGGTGTGATCACGCAGCCACAACACCTAAAGTCTTGAAGTCACTGTCTCATGTCCTCTGATGTCTACCTTTTCTCCCCGGTATTTTCCATGACCATGAGTAGCAACTGCATTTGACCTCCCAGAAGCTGCAGCAGAGGCAGTGGCATGGGAAAAAGGAGCATGTACAAATGAAAGGGGCAAAAGGCAGGAAGAGGTAGAGTACAGTGTTCCTTGGAGTAAAATGCCTCAGTTTATTGTTTATAGAAACTTATGCAAACGATATGCAAATCTGCAAAAAGTAATGCTAATTCTTGCATAGTGTGCTTACTTTCATACCCTTAGCTCTGGGCTGCAAGTCTGTGGGCCACAGGACCTTGGCCATTGCCTGCTGCCTGGCCGGAGTCACTGGTCAAGCAGCATAAAAGAATAAGCAAGGATAAAAGGTGATGGATATGGAACATTGTTCTGCCAGAGAATACAGGATGGTATATCCAGGATGGGAGAAAAAAGGGCAACTTGGAGTCTGAAAGGCAAAACTTTGGTTTTGTCTTGATCCATTTGATGTCACTTAGGCATCAAGTCTTAAAGAACAAACCCAGAGACTATAGAAGTACTGGCTGGACATCCCATTACTGGGCATATACCCAAAGGATTATAAATCATGCTGCTATAAAGACACATGCACACGTATGTTTATTGCGGCACTATTCACAATAGCAAAGACTTGGAACCAACCCAAATGCCCATAAATGACAGACTGGATTAAGAAAATGTGGCACATATACACCATGGAATACTATGCAGCCATAAAAAAGGATGAATTCATGTCCTTTGTAGGGACATGGATGAAGCTGGAAACCATCATTCTCAGCAAACTATCGCAAGGACAGAAAACCAAACACTGCATGTTCTCACTCATAGGTGGGAACTGAACAATGAGAACACTTAGACACAGGAAGGGGAACATCATACACCGGGGCCTGTCGTGGGGTGGGGGGAGGGGAGAGGGATAGCATTAGGAGATATACCTAATGTAAATGACGAGTCGATGGGTGCAGCACACCAACACGGCACATGTATACATATGTAACAAACCTGCACGTTGTGTACATGTACCCTAGAACTTAAAGTATTAAAAAAAAAAAAGTAGTACTGGCTGGAGCAGGTTATGGGTCTCCAAGACATTATCTGGAAAAATAATTTATAAATTTGTGAATTCATATTATGTTATTTTCCTAATCATTCTTTATTCCTTGGATCACAAATATTTTCATATATAGGCTTTATCCAAGCATATTTCCCTGCTGTATCATACAAGATATGGGATTCTAACACACTGGCTCTCTTAGAAGATATTAAAAGACAAGTAATTAGCTAGAAAAATAACCGGCTGCTTGATTAAGCTCTCTCTCAATGAAAGGTATCATTACTGAAATACAGAAAAAACTTTAAAAGCTTGCAAAGTATTTTCCCCTTCTATCAATGTTGGCATAACATTTTATTTCTGTCCTATTCATGTAAGGCTCAAAAACTCCTTTTGGGCTGACAGGTGGCTTTCTATGGCCTGTAGTTCATCCACTCTGTACAGAGGTTAGGGATGTCCTTTGGTTATTTTACCGGCAAGTTGCCGTTCTCCATATTTTGCTGCAAAAAGCACACACTTTTTTGGGAAAGAGACACAGGGGCCCCCAGCTATGGCACAGAGCTATGCTAAATACCAAGTTTGAACTGTGTGTGCCCACATGCGCTTCCTGAATGAGTCTGGGGAAGCTGTAACGTACTACCCATCCATTCAGAGCAACTCTCTGAATGACGTGACTCTGCCTTTAGTAACACTGCCTCATCCCACCCATCCAGCACTCCCAGTGATGCTGACAATCAAATTGCAAAGCTGCGTGACACGCTGCAACCTCAAAGGAAACCCAGCATCTAGTTAAAAACTTCCCAAGGTCGGCGGGGAGTGTTCCTGAGCCCAGCCCCACACAGAACAAAGGCTCTGTGGCAATAGCAGCTGGAAATGCCATCCATCATCATGCAAAGATAAAGAGCTTATAACTCCAACCAGAGGGTACTTGCAAATACCCAGTGCTGTCCTGACACTTTGATTGATGGCCACCTCCTTTAATTAGCTCCTCTTGTCTCTGGAGGTTTCCAAAGAACTGATCACTTGCTCCCACCTCCCCCTTTCCCTGCCACCATTTGCCTCCCTGGTGGACAGGACTGGAGCAGGCAGAGCCTCACTAGCTTCTTTCACTGTGTGCCCACCCACCACCATGCGATCCTCCATCCTCGGCATGAAGCTGCCACACTGACCTTTCGCAGAAGAAAGCAGATGCGCTCGATGTTCCTCAGCCGTTCCCTCTATCAGGATGCACAAGAAAGAAACAAGAGGGGAGGTTAGGGGTTCTGCTAAAACAGCATGAGAAGGCCCCGCAATCAGCCCCAATAGTGGAGGCAGAAGCCACCAGAGACCCCTCCTGGGCACATGGCCAGCATGCTCCCACCCAGTGGCTTTTTCTAACAGAGTTTCTGACTTTCTTCCCTGTACCTTGTCATGGTCATTTGCTCTTAGCAGAACTCTCCCAGCAAACAGCATGGGCTCACCTGCCCTCTCAGTCCAGCACGGATTTCTGTTCTTTTATCTACAGTCAAAGTCTCTCTCAGCCTCCATGTACATATAAGGTGGTCAAACTGCTGAATGGTACCTCGTGTTCATGGAGCATCCTAAAGCCTGCAGCCGGCCCTCCCAGGAGGCCTTCCCACTTAGTTCTCGAAGAGCGTATGTGCCCTCATTAGTATCTAAGGTAGACAAGTTCTCTGCCTGCTGGTTTTATTTTTCTAAAGTGAGTCTACTTGGAGGAAGTAATCTCCCTACTAAATTACACAACAGTGATGCCCCCAGGCTAAGGCTTTTTAAGAAGTTCGAGTCTATCAAGGCCTGGCTCACTGCCAAGGGAAGATAAGATGATGGCCCGTGGCTGGGCAGGTGATGATGCCCGCATCGTGCACTAAATGCCGTTGCCTCCCTTTTCCTTCAGTGACTTTAACGATTTCCAAAGCCACACTGAACACAGCTGTGGCATCTCCCGGTGCTTCATTACTGAGGCAATTTGGTTGCTGTAGATAGAATGGTAATGAGATTCCTCGTGGCTCTGGAAAGGACAGGTGGCTGGGACACTTCATTTCCCTAATTAAATCATAAATATAGTGATTCCTGCGCATCCTGTAAGCCCAGAGGAAGAAGCCCACATCAGGACAAATTAGTGTCCACATGGCTGGAAAGACACACTGCATCCTCCTCACATGTGTACACACACAAACACACATACTTATGTGCACACACGCACGAAAGGGAATGCTACAAGACACGCACTAGCTCCTTCTCCAGCAAGCCAGAGCCCCTGAAGGACAACATCTACCATTACTTTAAAGTAATACTGAATGCCCAGCTGGTAAAAGGAAGGGAAAACATGAGAAACGAGGAGTAAAACCGAGCATTCCTCCTCCTTTCCATCCCAGAGGGTCCAACGATATTGAGAGCTTCAGGGCATCTTAAATCCAAATGGGCCTCATGCCCTCATTGAGAGACGCATCATATGGATCAGCAATTATTTGTGACACACAAGTCCTTCCAGGGCTGGAGTCACCAATCAGTGAAGTAGCTTTTTTAAGCCACCTGAGTCTGAAATGCTGCTTTGGGGGCTCTATAGAGGTCTAAGACCTCGCAGAAGAGTTAAATGAGGCATCTGAAGCATTTAACTTCCTGCCAGGGAGTAACAGCATAAGAACTGGGAAAATGTGTCTAGCAGTCTTCCATTTAGGGTTTTTATTTGTTTTTGTTTTTGTTTTTAATCTGAGACAAGAGTCTTTTCCCCACGGGGCACCTAGAGTCTTTATTCTGTCCATGAGCTTCATAGGGCCCAGGCTCCTTAATTAATCAGTTTACTAATTAGAAGTATGCCTTTAATAACAGGAGTAAAAAAAAGTGAATTGAGATTTAACTTCTATGCCACCACTTCAATATTCACCCATTGTTTAATCGACAAATAGCCATGGAGCACCTACTATGTGCAAATTCTATTCCTGCACTGGCCTTTCACAGAAGCTCCCGGAGAGCATATACTAGTCCTGATTTTCTTTATTCTGTCTAAATTTCCTTATTCTTTGCCATGGTGAGATGGAAAGGGTTCCACAAAAATATTTCATGGTTTCACCAATCACCTGCAACCCAGCATGGAATTTGCATGATAGAATTGAGCAGTAGGACAAATTCTTTCCCTAGCATTTGCCCTGGAATCAGACAAGAAAGCTCTGGGTGTTCTAAGTGAGCTGCCTATTAATTTGAGCCCAAACAATTAGAAGGAAGGAAAGTAGGTTCTTGTCTTCCCTGGCATTCCTAAATGAAGGTGTCTCTCAGACTAGAGCCGCTCACTGCACCTGGTAGATATTGACAGGCCAGGCGTGTAATGTTGGTGCCAAACACAAAAACATCCAGAAAGACATGAGACCCAGAGTGAAATCTTTCAGGCCTGACAGATCCAAATTATCCCAGATGCATGGTGAGGCTGGTAGATGGAAACAAAATGGATTTTAATAGTTATAAGTTCATGAAATACAGCAAGTTTTCAAGTGGATCTTGCAGGTTCTTTAAACTTGCATTAAAATTTGCTTTGAAAGAATTCGTCTCTATTTCATGGAATCAAAAAATATGACGCCAAAGCGGGCCTCAGATATTATAAAATCAGGTCTCTTAAAGAGGCAACACAGGGTAGATGGCAGGATGAGAGACTTTGGAGACAGGCAAGCCTGGGTTCAAGTCCTAGCTGCAGCACTCATGAGCTATAAATCCCTGTACAAACGAGTCCATTTTGTGGTTTATAAATTGGGTTAATGATGCTTGTCTCATAGCATTATTGTGAGGATTACAGATTATGTATATAAAGATCCTAGCACATAATAAAAACTCAAAAAAATGACAACTCCAGTAATAACTCTATAGAAAGGGACACTGAATCCTGGTTCTTCCATATGGTCTTTTGGTACCTCCCTAAAAGCATATCCTTCTTCATAGGGCCTGCAGCTAAGGAGAAGAGACCTCTTTGTCCCTGCTGAATGACGCCATAAACATTCCAAGCTAAGACGGTATCACGCTAGCAGAGCCTGTTGTTCTCTCCACAACTTCTGGCTGAAAAGGTCAACAAAGCTACTCAAAGAGGCAAAAAGTTGCCTTAGCGCTGGAAACCATGGCCTGGAAGGAACTTCAACTAAACACAGAACCAGTGAATTTGGATTGAGAAACACACTTGAATGAACTGTGTGTGCACCACCCTTTGAACTCAGAAGTGCAGGTAGGGAGTAAGTTTGGAAAAGGCTCTGTCCACATACAGGGTTGGTCTCTGGCTCCGGGACATGGACTACACTGACCAGGGAAACAAACAGCCAAAACACCTGTCCCCACCCAGCATCCATTCAGAAGCTCCCAGTCGGAGGCACAGCCAGGGCACAGGGGAAGGGCAGCATGTAGGGCCTGCCAAGCCAGACAAGCAGGAAGATGCCAGGCACCACGCATGCTGGGGCAGGTGACCTTTCACGACCCGAACCCAGACCAGGACAATCAGACTGCACCAAATCCTCCAGGCAGAGGTGAGCTGATCTCAGGCCCACAGAACCACCTGAGATGAATGCTTTCTGGGTGATGGATGGCGCCAGGGACTTTGTGCATTAACCCACCCTCCACGTCTCCACTTGGTGCCCAGGTGGAGAGGGCAGCACGGACATCCACTCAGGGTGCTCACATGCCTGCAAACATGCTGGCCAACATGGAGCCTCTTTCCTTGTTTAAGGATGAGTAACCAAAACACACGAGCATCAGGCTTTGAGGACTCAAGGGCCACAGCACAGTAGACTATTCCCCTGGGTTACTGGGATAGTCACATCTGATTTGCAACATATCTCAAGACCTCAGCACACTTCAAGAATGAGAAGGCTCCTCCACAACCTTGAGCCAGGTAGAGAGGCACAGTGAGGGCGAGCATGTTCTTTACGCATTCAAATCATTCACATTCTCGCCCTCCTTCCCACGCCCTGGGTAGCCTGAGGTGACAGCACCTTCCCCTCACCAGTACCCGCTACTTACCGCATGAACAGGGTTGCACTGGTCTATGGGGCTCTTAAAATCCGTCCTTAACTCATCAAAGGCAATTATCTGAAACAGAATACAGAGATTTGAGGTGTTAGTGCACACATGAGTCAACACACCATGTCCAAAGCTTCTGTGGATTTGCTTCCAAATAACACAACAGAAAGGAAGAGGCTGTAGATGGCATGAGATTGGCCAGCAGCTGGTCACTGTCGAAGCTGGCAATAAGCACATGGGGTTGATTATATTCTTCTGTCTACTGTGTACACTTAAAATTGTCCCCAGTAAGTTTTTTTAAGTATCTGTGCTCTACAAAGATGTAAAGAAAGTCTACTGTGCTGAGGGCAGGTTTGGATGTAGATAAAAGCACAAAAAATTTAAAACTTCAAACCACGACTTTTAGCCCCTTTCCTTCCAGGAAGAGCTATTTATTTTTTATTTGTGCTTGGAAATGAAAGGTGATTGGAAGTGAAACAGACAGAAGTCAGGTGAGAAGGAAAAGAGAAAAACAAGGCAGTAGAGTTGACAGTAATAGAAATAACCAAATGTCTACATGTCCACAAGCCTGGACGGTCAGCTCCTGGGCAGTCAGCACTTCAAAGCACAGTCCTTTGGACTTCAGTCCTACAGTTCATTTTGGATGAAGACTCAGAACTCCCCAGAGAACAACACTTTCCCGATAGCCCTGGAGGAAAGAATGCTGGAGAGGACCTTTTCCAGTCACAGAATGAGGCATGGCCCTCCACAGAAGGACCTAACTGACAGGTGAAGGTTCACAAGCCCACATCCTCACCACAGCTACCTTGTCTGCAACAGAAGGAATAAATAATAGAACAAGGTGGGATTTGGCCAGGGGAGTGTCCTTTCTTAGGGTGTGGAAGCCTTGGGTGCTCCCAGTAAAGTCTCTGCTTTTGAAAATAAACAGACATGACCGCCTGTAATCCCAGCACTTTCAGAGGCCGAGGCGGTTGGATCACCTGAAGTCAGGAATTCTAGACCAGCCTGGCCAACATGGTGAAATCCCGTCTCTACTAAAAATACAAAAATTAGCTGGGTGTAGTGGCATGCACCTGTAATCTCAGCTATCTAGGAGGCTGAGGCAGGAGAAAAAAAGGAAAATAAAATAAACAGACATAACCAATTCCCCAGGAAGGCACATCCCAGGGGTCCCTGAACATTTGGTAGAATTGCTGAAGCAAGGAAGCCCGCTTCCCACCCCCAAATGTCCCCAATCCAGCAACATGGGGCTGAGAGTAAGCATTAAGTGAGAGAAAACAACTTCCCTCTACAAAGCAAGTAGAATTTTAAAGCAGTCATATGTCATCCTGATTTCAATCCTCCTACAGAATTTGAAGAAAATTCCAGTATAACTTGTATTAAACCAACACATTTCTATATCATCCCTTGCCAGATAATTATCCAGCCTGTACTTAAACGCTTCAGTAACAAGAAACTCACCACTTACTGAAGATGCTCATTCCATTTCTGGCTACCTCTAATTAATCATTGCTTTCCTTATTAAACTATAATATATGACTCCCTGAAGCTTCCACCCACAGCCTAAGCCAGGGTAAGCAAACTACAGCCTGAAGGCCAAATCCAGCCTGCTACCCATTTTTGTTCAACCTGTGAGCTAAGAATGTTTTGGTTTGTTTTTTAGTTTTAGTTTTTGTTTTTGTTTTGAGACAGAGTCTCACTCTGTCAGCCAGGCTGGAATGCAGTGGTGAGATCTTGGCTCACTGCAACCTCCATCTCCCGGGCTCAAGCAATTCTCCTGCCTCAGCTTCTCGAGTAGCTAGGATTACAGGCGTGTGCCACCATGTACAAAAAAAAATACAAATACAAAAAAAAAAATTTTTATATTTTTAGTGGAGATGGGGTTTCATGTTTTTAACATTTTTTTAAATACTTGAAATAAACCAAAAAGGAGAATATTTTGTGGCATGTGAAGCTTATATTAAAGTTCAAATTTCAGTATCCATAAAGGTTTATTGGAATATAGTAGCATTCATTCTTTTATCGATACTGCTTTTGCACAACGGCAGGGTTGAGTAGTAGTTACAGGCTGTAAGGCTCACAAAACCCAAAATATTTACTATTTTGCCTTTTATAGAAAAAAATCTGCTGACCCCAGCCTATTCTTTCATTTGCCCTCTAGAGCTATCCTCTCCACTACGGTAGCCTCTAGCCACACGCAGCTATTAAAGCTTAAACTTTTAATTAATTAAAATTAAATTAAAAATTCAGTTCATAGATATATTTAAGTTGTTCAACAACCTTATCTATCTAGTAGCTATTACACAGCACAGATATAAAACATCCCCATCACCACAGAAAGTGCTATCAGACAGCACTGCATTAGAAGCACATAGCATGGGTCAAATCCCTCCTCCACAAAGAACCCCTTTAAGTACTGTCAGCTCCAGGGACCCCAGCAAATCTTTCCTCTTCAAGCTAAATCTCTCCAACCATTGTTTACATAAACTGGCGCTAAGCTGCCTCATCATCCTGATTGTCCACCACGGATGTTTCAGGTTGTAAATGTCCATTCTAAAGTGTGTAAAGTACTGTCAGTACTAAACACTTGATTCAAGGTGAGGGTGGCTGGCACAGACAGTAGAGATGTCACTCACCTCCTCTGTTCTATAGTCTATGCTTCTTTTAATCCAATCTGATTGCATTAGCTTTTTTGTGGCCATATCACATTCCTGGCTTTATAGTGAATTCGAATTAACTAAAAGCCCTAGGTCTTTTCATGTGCTTCAGTTAAACTCAGTCCACCTCATTCTGCACAAGCATTGCTGGATTTGGAGGCCTAAGAGCAGGAACTAATATTTATCCTGGTTAATTCCTCCCTATTCAATATGGTCTACTGGTCCAATCTTTTGAGACATGACCTATCTCCCAACTATTATATAAATCCTAATAAACACAGTATCATCAATACCCACATCCACATTTACCCTGATATAAATGTAGACCAAGCAGGACCAAGGCCAGAGCTCTGAGCTCACCATTCCTAGCTCCTGTAAGGCTGACATCGGTTTTCCTGGCACCTATTATCTATACAGTTATAAAGACGGTTTACTATATTTTGATACAGTCACTGAAAGCAAGTATCTGGACAGCTGCAGAACTCCACAACTGTTAGTGCCCCACATATAGGCCCCCCACAAAGAGACTGGGCACCCATGGAGGAAAGGGAGCCAAGCCCCCACATTGTGGACAATCCCCAACCCCAGTCCTGCTCTAGGGCCTGTGTCTCTGTCTGAGTGCAGGGAGGTGGGTCTAGACTGAATAGAGCAAAAGTAGCTGGAGCTTGAAGCAGCAGAGAGGAGCCAAAGGGGATCTGGGGCTGTTCAGCCAGGCTGAGAGCCAGCGACCCCTACCTTGGCCCACCTCAGCACCTCACCTAGAGGATGGCGCAGAGGAAAGAGGCCTGAAGTGTGGCTTATGCCTTTGAGCTCCATGAGATAAGAGGTCCTTCATGGGTGCTTTCTGATGATGTGATGGCAGTGCACCCATGAGGACAAAGGCTTTCAGCGTCCCTACACCCAGTGGCTACTCGCTAATGTATCCATCCATTCACCTAACATTCAGCCAGCATCCTTTATACACAGGCAATGGGCTAACCACTGGAGACCAAAAATCAACAAGATCAGTGCCTGTCCTCACCAACTTCCTAGTCTAGAGGGGAAGACCCCCATGTAGACAGGCCACTGTGCTACAGTGTGATGAGGGCTATCAAGATGATTGTAATAACAGCTCTCATGTATTGTCTGCTCACCATGTCAGCTGCCGGGCTATATGCTGCACATGCTTTTTATCATTTAATCCTCTGACCACCCAAAGGATTAAATGGAACCAATAATAGTACCTACCTCACTATTACTGGTCCCATTTCAGAGAAGAAGAAACTGAGGCCCAACGTAGTTAAGTTACTTGCCCACGATTACTCTTTGGTGCCAGGATCCAAACCAAGGCCTGCCTAACACTAAAACCTGAGTGTTACCATTACGTTATTCTGCCTCCAAGGACATACAGAGAAAAGTAAATAAGGGGTCAGAAAACATTCAGAAGAATGAACAGCTGTCCCCATGGAAACAAAGCAAAGCTTCCCCGAGGACGCAGGGGTTAGGCTACCCCCCACTTAGCACTAATTCATAAATAGATTCCCAGTCTCAGCCTCCTGACCTGTCTGAGGATAGAAGCCACAGGCCCCACAGTGTAGTATCATCCTTTGCATGTGGCAGACTTCTATCTAGAGCTAAGCCTTAGCATCAGCAATGGACTGACTGCGAGTGTGATAAACACAACGATGTAAGGATGGGCAGATGAACGGCCAGATAGTTTAATTCAGCTGAATGCACAGACCAGCCTCTGTGTGTGTCTTACAATGCTCCATTGCACCTTTCAGACCTGCAACTGACAGTACAGGTTTAACTGCTGAACTTTAGGTGAACTTTAACTGCTAAACCAACGACAAGATCATTTCATATCTCACCCCTGTTTTAAAAATCATTTTTACATTTAATGCAGTAAAACTCACTCTTTTTGGTGAAAAGTTCTGTGAATTTTGACAAATGCAGTCATGTGATCACCTCCAAAATCAAGACACAGAACAGTTCTATCACCCCAAAATTCCCTCCTGCAACACCCCCCCGCCATGTCTCACCCCATCCCCTGCCCAGCAACCACTAATCTGTTCTCCATCCCTCTAGTTTTGCCTTCTACAGAAAGTCACATAAATGGAATCATGCAGTATGTAGGCTTCTGAGCCTGCTTTCTTTTATAAGCATATGTAAATACACGATGTGTTTAAGTTTAAGCCACACTGTTGCCTATATCAATGGTTTGTTCCTTTTTACTGCCAAGTAGTATTCCATTGTACAAATGAAGTACGGTTTATTTATCTACCTGTTAAAGGATATTTGGGTTGTTTCCAGATTTGGACAATTATGAATAAAGCTGCTATAAACATCTACACAAGGCCTTTTATCTAAACATAAGTTTTCAATTTCCTTGGAGAAATAGGAGGGGGATTGCTGGTCCATGTGGTAAGTGTAGATTTAATTTATAAGAAACTGACAAAACTGTTTTCCAAAGTGGCTGCACTATTTTGCATTCCCACAAGCAACATGAGTGTTCCCATGACTCCACACCCTAGCCAGAACTAAGTCCTGTCAGTTTAGTTTTGGGGGGTTTTTTGCCTAGTTTTGGTTTTTTAGTCATTTCAGTAGGTGTGTCGAGGTATCATTACAACTGTAATTTGCATTCCTCCAGTGACTAACGATGCTGAGCACTTTTCATGGGCTTAGCTGTCATCTGTACATCTTTTTTGATGAAATGTGTGTCCAAATCATTTTCTCTTTTAAAACAAAATTAGCTGGTTTTTTTGTTACTGATGATCTTTGAGAGTTCTTTATAAATTTTGGATACAAGTCCCTTGTCAAATATGTAATTTGCAAATATTGTCTTCTATGCTGTGGCTTGTCATTTCACTTTTGACAGTATGCTTCTCAGAGCAAAAATTTTTCATTTTAACTAGTTTATCCCATTTATCAGTTTTTCTTTTATGGGTCATATTTTGGTATTCAACCTATGAACGCTTTTGAATCTAAGAACTTCTAAGATCACAGAGGTTTTCACTTACATATTTTTCTAAAACTTGAGTTTTCTCTTTAGGAAGGTTTAAACTACAAATTCAATTTATTTAATAGATTTAGGACTATTCCAGTTATCTATTTCCTATGACATGAGCTTTGGCAGTTTGTGATTTCAAGGAATTGGCCCATTTCATCGAAGTTGTCAAATCTGCAGATTTATATTCGGAGCCACCCCTATTTTTGTATTTCACCCTCCCTCATCAGGCATCTCCCCTGCTTTTTTTCTCACCAGACTTTTGAGATGGAGGTTTAAGTGATCACAGAAAATGTAAGAAAAGTTGGCAGCAAAGCAGTGGAAACAAAGCAAGAGCTATTGTTCTTCCCCAAGCGGCATAACTGAGGTCCTTGAAAGCCAGATTGCCTCTACGCTGCCTGGGGCCCGGCCCTGCCTGAAAAAGTGGGACAAGGGTGAGGCTCTGGGGTAGAAAATTGGAGGTCTTGCAGGAGATGCAGCACCAGAGGGAGAGAGAAGGATCAAGGTATATCAGTAAGATAATGCAATATACATGGGCAAACATCAGAACTTAGTGGAGTACTAGCCTGGATGGAGGCTTCAGGAGAGGCAGAGCCAGAGGAAGCCACCGAGAAGTCCAGAAAGGAGGGCGGCTACAAACAGAGAACACGCTAGAAGTTAAGCTGTTTCTATGAACACCGAACCCTACCCCTACCCACCACTAGGCTTAGGCAAGTTCAGCCCAAAAGGTGCTGCCCCAACCCTCTAGCCTATTGCCCCTCCCTGTTCCCCCAACCACAGGACCATGAAGCAACTATCCATGGAAGCTCACTGCGCGGAGCCTCACCAAGAACTACAGCAAGGTCAGTCCTGCTGGGGCCTGCCCTAAGTCTAGACTGCCTGTATTCCATCCAGCCTCAACACCAGCAGGGAAGCAGGGTGGACCCACCTCAAGAGGTGGGAAACTATAGAAACACTCTATAAAGCATCTCATGCTTCTGTCTTTGGGTCCACAGAATTTATAATTAGGAGATTAAAAGTTATCTCACTTGTCTGAAATCATTATTTTGCTAAAAATAACCATGCTGTACTATAGCAAAAAAAAAAAAAAAAAAAAACCTTCCTGGAAGATGAAGAAACGATTGAAATGTCAATGTGCATTAGCTAATGAGTCCCCAGGGCTGCCCCATCAGAGAGCTTAGCATTAGGAGAGGCTGGTTTTCTCTGGGACTTTCTCTTCCCTGCATTTGCTCCTCTTATTTCTGAAGGCTCTTAAATGGTTGAGACCTCACTACCTTGCATGTGTACTGCACTATCTTATTGACATAACTTGATCTGCATAAGAACTCTTGTGAACTGGATCGGAATCTCCCCCTAGCATACAGTTCAGGAGACCAAGACCCAGTCACAGTGTTTGAATGATGTACTTTACCTTGCATGATGAATGAGGGACAACCCACACTGGACCCAGGTCTCTGAGTCTTTGACTGGTTAGTGCTCCATCCAGCACGCTGTGCTGCCCCTCTGTGACTTGAACGGGTAAAAAGAAAATGTTGGGTTACTGAAGAGGCCAAAAAAAAATACTGACTAGATACCCACGATGTACCTGGCACCATTTTTGGTTCTCTAGGACAGGAGTGAGAAAGAAGAGAAGGTCCCTGTCATCACAGAAGTTATAATCAAGGGTAAGGGCAGAAGAGATAATTAACAAATAGATAAGAAAAGCATCAGAAAATGGCAGACTGTGTAAAGAAAATAAAACAGCTGATAGGAAGAAACAGAATTGGGAGTAGAGAGGGAAGTGATCAAGGAAGGCTCTCTGACGAGGTATCTTTTAAGCTGAGAGGACTGAATGTCCAGGAGCCAGACATGGAAAGGTCTGGGATGAAATTTCCAGAAACGGAAATTATGCTGCAGATGCCAGAAGCAGGAAATAAGCTTGGCAGGTGTGAGGCATGGAAAGGCCTGCACAGGGGAAGCCAGAGAGTGAGACAGACAGCAGGGGGAGGGGAGGTCGAGGCTCAGGGCTGGCCAGGATCCCAACTGTGCGGGATTCATCCAACTGCAGCTCCCCAAAATAGACAGTGTGGTATGAAGCCATTTAGCCCATCTATTCCATTGGTGATGCTGCCCTTACGTGACTTGCAGGACTGTGTTTGCTGCTTGTGGTCTCTCACTCTAACAAAAGGAGTTGCATGGACATGACCAAGGGGGCCACTGCTGATACAGGTTGATCAGTGTGAAACCAGTGTCAGTTGTGCAGACTGAGGAACAGGTGCTGGGCTGACAGTTTTCAAGTCCGTTCTGAGCAGTAGCAAATTCACCCAAATGAAAACTCAATGTTCAGGGGCAATATTTAAAGAGATCATGAATCCTAGCAAGTCATACCCAGGGACTTGGAGGACAGATTTGGGTTAACCCCTCTCAGAGAGCATTTGGGCACTGGGAAAAGCTGCGCAGTTTTCTAATGAGTGGGCACATGCCCCAAATCTCCCAGAAACTCTGACTACAGGTCCAATTTTGAATAGGGACAGCTCCCTCACCCAGTTCTGTGCTCATACTCCTATTTGCATTAGGGCCACTTTGAATGGACCTTTCTCTCTTGATTTCTCCATGTTGTGTGTTGAATAGTGACCCCCAAAATTCACATCTACCTGGAACCTCAGAATGTGACCTTATTTAGAAATAGGGTCTTTGCAGGTGTAATTAGAAAAGATGGGGCCATCTTTATGAGATAGAAAAAAAGCCACACAGTGAAGGCCATGTGAAGACAGAGGCTGCAATTCGAGGGACACAGCTATCAGCCGAGGAACATCAAGGGCTGCCAGGAGCCACCATTAGCTGGGAAGAGGTGAGGAAGGATTCTTCCTTAGAGCATTTGGAGGGAACATGGCCCATCTGTCTTCAGACTTCTAGCCTTCAGAACTTTGAGAGAATAAATTCCTATTGTTTTAAGCCACCCACCTGGTGGTAATTTGTTAAGGCTGCCCTAAGGAACAAATACACTCCATTTGCAAAATACCTGAAACTACTGCTGCTGTCATCTAAGATCTGGAAGGAATGGCTTTTGGTGCTACCTGAGAATGTTAGCATGAAAGATGCAAACGAGCATTTCTGACCCAAAATATACACCTCCCCAGGGAAGCAGGCTTTTATACTCACCCCAAACCTTCCAGTAAGTCCCCCAAACCCACGCTCAGAATACAATTCTAATTTAGAGAGAATTCTGCTTTTTACTTCCTCTGTCTTGTCCCCAAAAGAGCAATGTCTTCAAACCACAGCCCAAGTTTTAGGGACCCTTTCTAAGGTCCTGTTAAAGCACAAAGAGCTCCACTGGAGAGGAAAAAAATGAGAGATAAGAGTGATTTTATTGGTTATAACATACATCTTATATCTAGTCCTAGTTTTATGCCTGAAACTAGTACAGCCTTGAGTCCTAAAGTCTCTCTGTACACTGATTCTAAACTGCTACATGCAAGTGTTTGCTTAGTCATCTCTGAGCCTCCAAGAAGCAAGTGGCACTGGCTCCAAACTCAAAAGCCTCTTGGGGACTCTACATGGGTACCACCCACCTGTTCAAGTCCTTGCTCAGCTCCCATCACCAAGTGGTCTAGAAAAAGACTCAGGGTCTCTCAACCCACTCCCTTTTCTAAAAAGTACAATGCCAGACGTCATGGAGTAGCTGAAGCTTTCCAAAGGGTTTTCACATGTTTTATTTGATTTTGTGTTCACTGTATATAATATCCGAAATGATGTGACACCCACTTTGCAAATGAAGAATCAAGAAGAATGAGAGGTCGTTAGCAATGTCCAGGGCTACCTGGTTGAAGAGGGCAGTCCTGGGGCCAGTCCTCACCTTCCCCATTTCTCTTCCTTGTGCTTCCTCCATTGGGCCATGCAGTCTCACCCTCTTCTGTAAGGGGGAGTGAGGAACCTTTATTAATGCATCCATCCACACAGGGTGCCATGCAGGGCAGGACACAGCAGGCTTAGCACCAGAGTCCTGCCTTTTAAGGGCTCCCAATCAAATGAATGGTCTGCTTATGCCCGTATGACCAAGAGTCTAGGAGAGGAAGTTGAACTTCCAACCAGCACAGAGCCTCTGGTTGGAGAGGCTCAGAGTCTTGCCCTAACTCCACCCCATTTCATCTCTGTATTGGTCAGGGTTCCCTAGAGAAACAGAACCAACAGGATGTGTGTAGATATATGCACAGAAAAAGATCTGTTTTAAGGAATTGGCTTATGCAATGATGGAGGCTGAGAAGTCCCAATTCTGCAGAGTCAGCCAGCAGGCTGGAAACCTAGGAAGGAGCCAGTGCCGTGGTTCAAGTCCAAAGGCCATCTGCTGACAGAATTCCCTCTTGCTCAGAGGAAGTTGGTCTTTTGTTCTATCTGGACCTTCAGCTGATTGGATGAGGCCCACCTATGTTAGGGAGGGCAATCTGCTTTACCAATTTAAATATTAATCTCATCCAAAAACAACCTCACAGAAACATCCAGAATAACGTTTGGCCACATATCTAGACATCATAGCCAAGTCACACTGACATGCAAAGTTAACCACCACAAACCCCCAATACTAGGGACTGTCACAGGCTCCAGGCTGGGCCCTGACCAGTGGGGCTTGGTGGGAAAATGGCAGAGTGATGACCAATGGGTCCTTTTCATGTGTGAGAAGCCATCATGAGTCATGGCATCCCACATCTTGGCACACACTCATCTTAGGAAGGAAGCTGCCTTACAATAAGTTGGGAAAAGTGTGTGACCCAGCCTCCTCCATTTAGGGATGAGGAGCCTCAGAACCAGAGAAGAAGAGGACCTGTCCTGGCACTCTCACCCTCAGAGCCTGCACAGGGTAGCTTATCATTGTCTCAAGAGCAGTGTCCACCCTCATCATGAGTGGGGACCGTCTGTGCTGTGGGCTACCCATAACAGGCTCCACAAAAGAATGGGGCTGGGAAAATTCCAAAGCTGAGCCTTAAGGATAAAGAGCCCCTTAGACTCTGTAGGAGGAGAGCCGCTGGTCAGGAAAATGAGACCCAGCCCTTCTGCCACCACGCCCTCCACACCTGAGCAGCAGCCCCGAGTGTCCAGATCTTCCCATGCCACCATCTTCTAAGTCCTTGCATAGCTACATCCCTTCCTCACACCATCACAAAATGGACCACCCCGGCTCCATGCCTCTCTCTCCCTAACAGGTGCTGCCTCTTTAGAGTGAAGAGTCCTGGATCTGAAGGAGGTCTCACTTGCATCCTGACCCTGCCAGTTCCCAGCTCTGTGACCTGGAGCTTGTCACTTCACTCCTCCAGGTCATGGCTTCCTTATCCATAAAATGAGAATAATCTCTACCTCAACTGGTTGCTATGAATGCAAAATGGGGTGATACAGACTATAGCACCAGGATAGAGAGAAATGAAGACTGTTGGGTGTGGGGGTGGGGGGAATGCCATTGTGTAAAAGGCACAACAGTGTCATTGTTACACATACCATGCGAGTCGGCATGTCTCAGTTCAAATCCAAATTCTACCTTATTTGTTTGTGTGACTATGGGCAAGGTGCTTAACCCCCTCCAAGCCTCGGTGTCCTCAAGTATAAAGAGGAGACAGTAGTGGTTCCTACTTCATATTGATACTTTGAGGATTAAATGAAATAATGTACAACAAGCACTGGGCACAATGCCTAGCACATAAAGTTAAAACATTATCACTTTTATTTCCATAATTATTACCATGCAGTGTTCAGGCCCCACCCTCTGGTCTCACGGCTCTCCTCCCCTTTCTGGCCTTGAGCATGATCATTAGCAACACACCCTCTGAATCAGGAGAATCCAGTCACTGCAGGGGAAAGCTGGGGTAGAGGGTGTAGGTAAAAGCCATGGCAGAGCCCCTCTGAGGACTCAGGTGGATGATAAAGCCAGCATGGCCCATCCTGTTACAGGTGGAAACATGAACTTAGAGTTGCCAGGACGGAAGCTGGAGACCAGCAGGTGAGCTGAGGAGGGAGGCATCAGCTGCCCCTGGAAGAGTCCCTAGACCTGAATGATGAGTACAAATTGGGAAACACAGGACACTTTGGCTTATTTGCCATCGTGTGCCAGAATCTGCAGACACAGCTGGTTCTGACATAGCTTCCCTGGTTCCCATCTAGTTAACAGGAAACAAAGACACCCCAGAGCTGTGCAACTCTGGGACTAAAGCCAAATGAGCAGGACACCAGGCAGACCTAGCCCCAGCTGACTTGCTTCAGGTGACAGCACAGCCGTCCTCAACTCCAGCCAGCAGCCATCTGGGTCAGGGTGAAATCCAGAGAGACGAAGGGAATGAGAAGGCCCTTTTCTGCTAACTTGTCATAGGCATAGGCCAGGCAGCCACTCTGAATAGCTCAAGCAGTGAGGGAGGGGTTGGGAAGAAGTGGGGGCAGCCTGCAGTGTGCTGGGATCTTCCCTGGGGCAGTCAGGCTAGAATCCCCCCGCTCCACCAGCCCCCTAACTCAGCCAGCCCACCAGCACTACATCTGGCCCTGCGCATGAAGCACACTGGGGCCACAGAGCCTACCCCAGGTAATCACCCCCAGCCCCAGGTTCCCCCTCCTCTCACTAAACTTGTGCGTCCTCTGGCATCCTTGGTTCTCAAACATAAGAATGCAGGAGAAATTTCTGGCTCAAATGTTTGGTGACCTTCCACACATCCTTTTGGGATCCTTGTTTTCAGCCTCCCTCCTTCTTCTGGTCCAGTGTCCTCTACTCCTTGGATACTTCTCTGACACCTAGGCCTCAAGGGTCCATGGCCAGCCTAGCCCAGCTTTGGGGGAGCATGCACCCAAGTGTGGATGTGCATCAGAAAGGCTCCCCAAAGTATCTTCCAAGAAGATCCATCATTACTCATTCCTAAAAATACTTACTAAGCATCTACCATTTGCCAGGCACTGTGGTAGCAGCTGGAGATACAACAAAAAGCAAGGCAGACAGGAGCTGGCCTCTACCAGCTGCCATTCATTTTGTGTTGACTCTGAAAACACAATAGCTTCTGGGCATGGTAGCCTATTGAGCAAGGCATCAATTGCTCACCTAAATATGGATTATTTTAATCAAACTGAAGACAGAATATGTATAAAGGAACGCAGTAATGCCAGCTGTGGCATTACTTAAAAGTTAAAACAACTTAAAAGTTGTAGGTGACCGGTTGCTTGTAGTTTGTTTTGAGACATCATCATTGATCTGAGCAAGGCCCTCTCTTACATATATAACTGTTCATTTATTCATTCATTCATTTCCTTTCATGCCATTAGCGCTTTTGCTCCATCCTTGGCAATTACTGGTTTATGTTTCATGTCTATCTTTCTGTTCCTTGTGTTCTTACAAAATGTGTATTCTGTATGTGTGCATAGATTTTAAATTTACCTAACTTGTATCCCATTCTTTCTTACCTTTTGCCCTCAGAAGTGTAGCTGCAGGGCTCCATGGGAGCGGCCACTATACTTTGTCTATCCACGCTACCAGTGAGAGACACAGACTTGACCATGTCACCTCAAATAATGTCCCAAAACCCTAATGCATGTCACCTTAGGGATTGGTATGCCAATTTCTTTGTGATTTATACCTAGGAGTGGAATTGTAGTCATGGGTTTTTTTTTTTTTTAATTGGACTGACTGCCCTCCTTGACTGCCCTTCAAAGTGATTACATTCCCCCAGCAGAGCCGCGGATTCTCTGTCCCACATCCCCTCAGACACTTGGCAGAATCCAGCTTTCTAGCGTTTGCAGTCTAATAGTTAAAGTGCAGTCTCTCTCTTGTTTTAATTTGCACCTCTCCAGAGATTAGTTGGAGCAACTCTTAATATAAAGCGTTAGCCTTTGGGGTTTCCTCTTCCGTTGATTGTCGCTTAGATGCTCTGACCATTTTTCAACAAGAGATCGCTGCCTTTTTCTCTTTCTGATTTGTACTGGTTGCTGGTATGTTGTAGATGTGAATCCCCTTTCAATTTTAGACATTTTAAACACCTTCTCTCATCAGTCACCTGTTGATTAATTAACTGTGGCTATGGTGTCCTTCACTGAATGAAAATCAATTGCACTCATTTTTGCCTCATATTTTTTACTTTCTGAAGTTTTATTTAAGAAGTTCTTCCTTGCCCCAAGACACAAAGATAGACTCTTACATTATTTTACATTTTCTTTATGAAATTCGAGGATTCTAATTAGCCCTCTCCTGCCGTCAGATGCCAGTATCTGGGACTGTGCCAGGTCAACTCACGAGTCAGAGTTATTTCATTCACTGAATATTTAATGAGCACTTACTATGTATGAGGCACTGTTCTGGAAGCTGCAGACAGAAGGCAAGGCATAGTCCCTGGACAGGATGACAGAAGTGGACTAAGAACTCCATGTGACAGGAGATGACAGGGGTCAGGAAAGGGCAACCTCAAGTAGAAGGAATGAAATTTCAATTTGCAAACTGCCCAGGAGGGAGAGACCACAATCTCAGCAGGCATATGTCAACCGCATGCATGTGACATGACAACCATGCAAACATTTGGGGTAGCCCAAGAGTGGAGAAGACTATCATTGGGGGATCTAGAATTCCTTTCCTAGTCTAGAAGAATTATACTAGGACTTGAATGATAAAGCCTAAAGTTCTCAAAACCAAATGTGGAATCAACTACTAAGAAGAAACTTCTAAAATGCAGTGGTTTAGCCTCCATGTTGTACCCAATGGACAGACTCCTTCTGTATAAAGACAATCTTTGGCAGCAGTTTCCTCCAAACCTGCAGAAACCCACGAACTGGCGATTGGGGGCTGAGCCATGGCCCTTTGTAAAAACCTCCATGGGCTCCTAAGACAAGTGCCCACTCTAATGATCACCTGCAGAAAAACTCGCCCCAACCAGGAGGATACCTATGTACTTTATTAAGATTCTTCTAAATAGCACTATCCACTTTGGGAAAATTTAAGAGCCAGGCATTACAAATTTATTAAAATACTTCAATGGAAAAATAGCAACCACAGTATCAACTCAGAGTACAACCAGAGCATACAGGACATGACCCTGCTGGAACCCTTACCAGACCTGAGCCAAAGGCAGTCAGAAAGCAGGATGTATTATTTCACAGCCCATTAACACCTCACAGTACCAGCTGTCTGCATGCTCAGAGAAAGGTCCGTCACCTGGGCTCGTGGAAAGGGCATCATGGGGAAGTCAGGAACCTGAGTTTGGGTTCTGGCTTTGCTTTTGACTGTGTGATTTTGAACAATCCCTTTATCCCCTATGTCTCAGTGTCCTCATGTGCAAAATTAGCACGTTGCATTGCATCAGTATTTCTGAACTTGGAACAGGGGTGGGAAACATTTCAGAACTCCTTGGGAAAGCTGCCAAAATACAAGGCGGCACAGACCCTGCCCTGTACCTGCTAAATCAAATCCAGAGGGTGGCTTGGCCAGGCCGGTTGAGAGTCACCTGACTGGTTAAATGTGACTTGGGGATTGTTTGCACCTCACCTGAAGCATCCCTAGCACACTAGGCTCCTCAGGAACCTACAGACAGAATCCTTGGGCTTATCACTAAACCTATCGACTCTAACCTGTAGATATCATTCCATGGTGCTGGGAAAAAGGGAGGGGGGAGGGAGGAACTGTAAATCTCTTTGCAAATACAAACATCTTCCATGTCGTAACTTAGGTCCATAAACCCTAAATCTAAAGCACAGCTTTGATCTCATAAGTGAGTCCTACCACATATAAGTAGATGCAAAGAATGCAA
The DNA here is from genome assembly GCF_028858775.2 of Pan troglodytes. Taxonomy (NCBI): domain Eukaryota; kingdom Metazoa; phylum Chordata; class Mammalia; order Primates; family Hominidae; genus Pan; species Pan troglodytes. The sequence goes on from NC_072398.2 coordinate 24,617,327, forward strand.
AGAACACATACAAAGAATCCCACTAGGTTACGAGTGCCTCGAGGATTGCAGGAGGTACTGCTCCAGGTAAGGAGACACTGTTTTGCTCATTGCTGCATTCCAAGCACCTGGATCAGGGCAAGGCACACAGTGTATTCAGTAAGTATCTATTGAAAGAATGAATGAGTTTACCCATCTTCATATCCTTGGCCCAGTGCTTGCAATGAATGTTAAATGAGCAAATATAAAACGTTTTAAACTTTTCAAAGTGCTTTCATAAACCCTTCAGTAGTTGATCACAGTAACTCACCCAGTTCTTCATTTAGATGAAGTAGGTTAGCTCCTTCTCTACACCAGACTGTCTTCCTAGTGTGCTTAAGGGCAAATGATCTCTTCACTAAAGATAAAGCCTGGGAGTATCCAGCGTACAAGAGGGCAGTTCTGAGGCCCAGTCACATGTCTATCCATCACATGGCAGGTCCCAGGATTCAGAACCTCCATCCAGACCATGCTGTCCAAGACCTACTAATTAACTAACGGAATGTATACATATTCAAGAGTGTGCAATACTCTACCTTATAAAAAATTATTTCAGATGGTTTATCAGAAATACACAAAATAGAGAAAAATAATTGAAAATAAAAATTAGACCCAGGAAGAAATAAAGAGGTGGGAGAGAGAGAGATACCAAGACCACAGGGCCCCCGAAGAGCCAAATTCATTGGCTTGAAAATTTGGATCTAAGTTTCCCAGAATAGCCAGGGGCGGTGGTGCACACCTGTAGTCCTAGCTACTCAAGAGGCTGAGGCAGGAGAATCACTTGAGCCCAGGACTTCAAGGCTGCAGTGAACTATTATTGTGCCACTGCACTCCAGCTTGGGCGACAGAGTGAGACCTTGTCTCTAAAACAAAATAAAAATTAAAAATAAGTTTCCCAGAAGCTGAAGTGGAAAGAGAAATCAGTTACTTAGCTGTCCTTGTCCATAAAGAAAAAGGATAGCAGTTTCTCAGGGGAAACAAACTATTCCCCAAACTCATATTTAAAAGTTATTTTCTGTACAAATTTTAACTACAATGGAGAATACTGCACCCCCATACCACACACAGCAATAGGCATTAAACTGTTTGTTGTAGCATCCCTCCATAATAACTAAGTACTGAATACAAAATATGACCCAGCAAAAATATTTGATGGAGGAGGCAAGACAATGCAATGTGGTCCAAATTTTGAATGTGCTTCAGTCATCTTCCATCAATCTATTTCACAACTAGTGAAACCAGTCCAACTGCCCATAGAACTTATGCTGATGGTTTTTTGAATACACATGGAAATTGACCCTCCCTGGTCTTAAAACTTGAAACTTAGATTTGTCTTATCTGAATTCCTTCCTCAGAAAACCGACCCTCAGGCAAGGAACTGAAACTCACTAGACCACCACATCCAGTGAGATGCCAGATCCCTCATCCATCATGATTGCTCCATACCTCTCCCTAATTCCCATTTTCCTGCATGCGGTTGCATTCCTTCCCCACTATATAAACCCCCAATTTTAGTTGGCTGAGAGGAATTGATTTAAGGCAATCTCCCATCACTCTGGCTGACATCACCCAAATAAAGCTTTCTTCCCTGGCAATATTCATTGTCTCAGTAATTGGCTTTCTGTGCAGCAAGCAACAGGACTAGACCAAACCCCTGGCATTTCAGTAACAGATTTTGGTTCCTTGACCAGAAGGCCCTGTTCATGGCTCTGCAGCCATGGGCCAGGAGAGTTTCAGAAGCCCTCCTAAGCAGCTGCCTGGCTCTTTTTTGGCTGGAGGTGAATTTCGGTCTCTCTCTTTGACTCTGTCACTGTGGGCCCTACTGCATTTCTGATTGCCTATGAAGAACAGCCTTTGAAATTTGACATCTGCATCTGAATAAGTGAGTGTCTTTTGTGGGTACCAGACAAGGGGAATGGCTCAATTTTGGGAATTCCAAAGAAATTTCCATTTGCAGGTTGAACAAGTGTAACCAACAGAGAGGCAAGCCCTCCAACTATTTGTTTGGACACTCTTGGGGCTCGTTAGTGATTGTTTGTGTGTATACACATCTGTGTCTGGACAAGTATGTTTTGTGGGTCCAAACAGTGACAACTGCTCCTCTCAATTTTGGGAATTCTGAAGAAATTTCCATTTGCAGGTTGAACAAGCCCAACCAAGAGAGGAAAGCACCCCAACTATTTCAGTTTGGACACTCTTGGGGCATGGTGGCTACTGCTGCAGTTGGATTGTGTATTAGTGATTGTGCGTACGTCGACATAGCTGTGGGAGGTCGAGGTTCAATCCCACAGTGCGGCCTCCTTGGATGCATTCTTTAGGTTGGTATGAATGTAGTTGTGGGCCAAGAGAGCAAGGGAAAGTCTACGGCCATACCCATACCACCCCGAATGGCCTGATCTCATCTCATCTTGGAAGGTCTTTGAATCATAGGACTGTCTTACAATTGGATTCATTTTACTGTTAAATGGGAAACTGGGTCAGAGTTCCTTGTATCCAGGCTTGTATGCTGCTCATCTAAAAAGTGTCAGGACTGATTAGTATTAAGTTGGTGCAAAAGTAATTGCGGTTTTTGCCATTGCTTTCAGATGGCAAAAACCACAATTATTTTTGCGCCAACCTCATACATGATGTTCTTCTGTGGTGCTGTCTGGCCCTAGTGTTCTTTGGAGTCTGGGGAGGTTTAGCCTTTAAAAATCAAACTGCCTTGGAAACTGCTTAACCCAAAATTTTGGTTCACAGGCTTCACTGGATTACCTACCAGGGCAAAATTTAGCCACATGAACATGTTCATAAACTGGTGAGTTTGCACTACTATCTCATGGCTAGAATTCCAAGGTAAAAGCTATTGGGTCTTTGTTTATATGTGTACATATGTGTCTGGATATCATGTGTTGTCTTTACATGGTACCAAATTGGCTTATAAATAAAAAGGAACCCATAAATTAAGTATATAAGTCCAAGCCTTTTTCAAGTTCATGTGACTTAAGTAAATCCTAAACAAGCAGGCTTTAAAATTATTGGTAAGATTAAAGCAGAAATGTTTTCATGTTGTCAACATATTTTTTCTGGGTTTTATATTTGTCTCTGTTAGATATTTTAAAGTGTCAGAGTTTGGCACAGAAGGTTATAAAACTATAAACCCAGCCAAAACAAAATGATCTTTGTGTGATTTTTTTAAATAAGTAAGACTAGTATCATTAGTTTAATAGAGCTGAATCTTCTGAGTTATTGGTGAAAATACCCATATATTTAAGGTTCTTGAGTGAGCACTTAATATGCACAGGTTATAAAAATAATTAACAAGGAAATAATGACTAGCTCTGTCTAATATCTCAGCTCTCATATGTAATCTAGACTGCTAAAAATGAGTGAAATGTAAATGGTATAATTGCTATAAGTGAACTTTTTATGTAATTTAAAATCTTGAAATTATTTTGCTCACTAGATGTCTGAGTCATTTCCAATTAAGAAAGGGTTATAATATAGGCAAAACATGTTTTTGTAAAAAAATTATGGAATGTTCTTACCTATAAAATGCTAACATCTGATAGTTCAGAATTACTTGCTTCCTAGATCGTCACTCAAATTTAAGGTTACTAAGAATAGGAATTCTAGCTAATATATAATTTTGGGCCACAATCACCAACACAGCCATGCTGCCACCCCACCTCCCCTGCTTCCCGCCAGCTGCCCACATCCTCCGACCTGTTCCAATAATCTGATAAAATGTGGTGGATGACTATGAAGTTCTAGGCATGCAGACATGCCTTACCGGAGGATATTAAAATGACATATCAGAAACTGGCACTGAAGTGGCACCAAGATAAAAATCCTGAGAATAAAGCAGCAGAGAGAAAATTCAAACAAGTAGCCGAGACGTGAGGTGCTGTCAGATGCTAGAAAATAAGATAGCTTAATTTATATTAAACCAGAAGGAGGATTAAATGGTAGAGGACGTGGCGGAAGTCATTTTGACAATCATTTGAGTTTGTCATCACATTTCATAACGTAGATGATGTCTTCAGGGAATTTTTTGGTGGAAGAGACCCATTTCCATTTACCTACTTTGAAAATCTATTTGAGGACTTCTTTGGGAATCAAAGGGGTCCCCGAGGGAGCAGAAGCTGAGGAATGGGTTGTTTTTCTCAGCATTCAGTAGATTTCTATACCTTGGAAGTGGATTTTCTTCTTTTGAGACAGGATTTACTTCATTCTCATCACTAGGTCACAGGGGACTCATTCTCTTCCACATCATTTGGTGGTAGTGGGATGGGCAACTTCAAATGTGTATCAACTTTTACTGAAATGGTTAATGGCAAAAAAATTACTAAAAAAAGGATTGTCAAGAATGGTCAAGAAAGAGCAGAAGTTGAAGAAGAGGGCCAGTTAAAGTCCTTAACGATACATGGTAAGGAGCAGCAGCTGTGCTTGGATAACCAGGAATTCAATGCACACACTTAACAGAAATGTTAAACTATAACAAGCACCATTTGAGGATTAACAAAAACAGTTTTTGAAGATATCCAGTGAACTCGACTTTCAGTATAATTGTACCTAAAGTATTTATAAACAGCTTCTCAGAGCTCCTATTTGTCATAGACTTTTGAGTTTACTGTTGGGACCACAAAATAGGACTTTTTGTTTTAAAAATTGATGTAAATCTCTATATGCACTTTGCTTTTTTATTAAACATACTCCAAGGTGAGCCTTGACTCTTCAGTGGTAGGACAAGATTGTACACTAACACCAGCATGGATCTGCTTTTCCATCACGTCTGCAAATGTGAGCCAAGCAGTGTCAGCCTGTTATGACGTTAATATTGCCAGAATAAGCCTTCTATAGAAACAATTTCATTTTTTTCAGTGTTTAGTAGTGAAAGATATTAATGCATTAATGGTAATATACTTCTGGCTTAATATAAATTAAGGATGTTTTCTACTTGTGCATAAATGCTGGCAATTTAGTAGGTCTTGACAATTGTTTAAACATGCAACGTTAAGCTTGGGTTTTAAAAAAGTAAAGCTGGTAAGCTGGGTCTTTGTCATTTGCTTTAAAACAAAGAAACGCAAATGTGTTCAGTGCATTCTTTCCTGAAAAAAAAATTGTATATAAAATGTGCCAAAGAAGATGTGTTCTTCTTGAGAAAAATAATAATTTTGTTTAATTCAGAAGTTATCTGACACGGTTTGGCTGTGTCCCCAACCAAATCTCATCTTGAATTATGCTCCCATAATTCCCATGTGTTGTGGGAGGGACCAAGTGGGAGATCATTGAATTATGGGGGTGATTTCCATCACACTGTTCTCGTGGTAGTGAGTAAGTCTCACGAGATCTGATCTCTCTTTGCCTGCTGTCATCTATGTAAGATGTGACTGACTCCTTGTCTTCCACCATGATTGTAAGGCTTCCCCAGCCACGTGGAACTGTAAGTCCAAATAAAACTCTTTCTTTTGTAAATTGCCTAGTCTCAGGTATGTCTTTATCAGCAGCATGAAAATGGACTAATACATTACCTAAAGGTTAAATTATGGACTTGGAAAGGTTATTTATGAAACAAGGTAGAAAGGAACCAGTGGTAGGGGAGAGAGATGTGAAAAAGTTAAGATTGGTCTCCTGTGTTGGAAAAAATTTCCCTTAAAATATCGATTTGCTCTTAATAAAATCACAACAGGTTTTGATTTTGATACTATACTGTTTCTTTTTGAAAACTTCTCATATTCATGTCTCAGAATGTGTCTTGCTGCTTTCAGCTTTTTTCTCCCCATGAAAAGGCCTGAGATGCTAACTCTCTCCTTCAACCTTTTTGCTAGCTCTTTTAACTTTTTTTCCTCCAGTTCTAACTACTGCAGTGGCCTGATGCTGAAATGTTTATCTGTAAGGTCTAGAAAGCGATGTTTTCTTCCAGTATAACTTGATTCCGTACTCTTGGCTTTTCTTGATTATGTCTAAATTGTTCCATGTAACTGGCAAACTTCTCATGCTGTTCCCCTGCTCAAAGTACTCGTTTCCCGGTTTCTTCTTTCCTTTATAAGGTTCACTCATGACCCTGGACACACTCTTCCTGTATCTGATTAATTCAAGTACTCTTTTCCCATCAGGTTTGGCTTTCAGGTTATCTAAATGAGCTTCCCATAAGGAGAAGCAATCACAGTGCAAATCATCTTTGCCTTTTGGTAACTGGCCTAAGAAGCAGATTTACATTTTACTAAGAGAATTTCTATCTCATCATTATTAAGTTTTTGATTAATTAGGAAAACCAAAATTTAAAAGAATTAAGGTTTTTACATCCATGTAACTTTCTGTATTGCTTTTAAAGTCCTTGTGCTATTAAGTTACGGGGCATTGACTCCTGGGTCTGAAAAAGGCACCTACTCCTGCTACAACCTAAACACTGACACCAGTCAAAGTCTTGTCTTCAGACCCAGGAGAGGGTGACAAAACAAACTGCTTTCATGAGACGCAGGGCCAGAAATTAAAACTATTCAATCCCTCTTGGCCCAGGGACTATAGCAGAAGAGGTGGGCATGTGAGATTGCAAGGCCAATTTTGAGGAGTAAAATTAGTTCAGTCTTTCTAAAAACTAAACATTAATATCAAAAGCACACTGATGCAAGGCCAGCATCTGGGCCTCTGTGTCAGAATAACAAGATTTTCTTGAAGCATTGATCTGCTCTGATAGAAAATTATAAAAGGTTATGAAAGGTTTATGTAAATGTCAAATTGATTAAAATTAGATAAAATTGTTTATAAGGTTTTATTGAACTTAGCTTTAACATTAATAATACACTACACAGAGGTAAATTCGATTTTCTCTTTTGAACAAAATGTGTAATATTAATAAGAGATAATAGGAGATTTCTGTTTACCTTTTGAGTTAGCTGCAGGAAAAAAAAAGAGGGGAGAGAGAGACAAGTTTAGTTGGCCCCATGCTGTCTTTGCTGTCTTATTATCTGGGAAAGTGGATTTCCTATCAAAAAGTAAAGGTCGGGATTTGGTGTTTTTTTTTTTAATATCTGAATTATCATTCTGGCTAAATGAATAACTATTCCATAGTGACTGTGACCCTGTTTTGTGAAATCAGGTGTATTAACCTTTGATATTTGACAAATTTTCCAAAAGCAAAATTTCAAGTTTTAAATTCAGTCTTTTTGGCCAGGCACAGGGGCTCACGCCTGTAATTCCAGCACTTTGGGAGGCAGAGGCAGGCTGATTGCTTGAGCCCAGTTCAAGACCAGCTGAGCAACATGGCAAAACCTCACCTCTACAAAAAAAAAAATATAAAAATTAGCTGGGCATGGTGACACACACCTGTAGTCCCAGCTACTTGAGAGGCTAAGGTTGTAGGACTGCTTGAGCCAGGGAGGTTGAGGTTGCAGTGAGCCATGATTGTGCCACTGCACACCAGCCTGGGCAACAGGGCAGGACCTGATCTCAAAAATAAACAAATAAATAAATACATTCAGTCTTTTTGACCACAAACTAATTTTTTAGCTATTAGGGTCCCTTGAATTCCAAGAGAGACATATTAGGCTTATCTGGTATGTTAAAATTATATACAAAGCATTGTCATGTAGTAAACGTTTAACTTTCTTTGGGTTATATTGATATAAATGTGTTATTAATGTATATTCAAAAATCATGTGAAATTCCTAAATTTCTGATCTTAGTATATGTTATCAGTAATAATTATGATTATGTTAAATTGTTGCATGCCACAGAAATAACCAATCTTCCTTGTCAATTGTGTCTTCAACCCTGATTGTCTTAAGACTTTTGTCATCCACAATTGTTTTACTTTGATTCTTCTCAAAAAGCAGTTTATAATCAGCTACAGTAAAAAACTTGCTTCTTTAGGGGAGTTCATGAAAAGGACTCTTAAATGCAGATTTCTGACAACTTTGGAGATTGTGCCACTGGATTAGAGAGGAAACGTCCAGGACTCTCGTTGGAGGGCTGATGTGTTCATGACGATTGCTGGCCCAATATCAAGCAGAACAGGACTAATTGCATGGACTGAACTAGTAGAGGACTGAAATAATTTTTTATTATGTCTTTTATTTGAAATATTGCCGATTGTTTTTGTTTTCAAAGTCAAGAACACTTTTTCTTTTGGGCTATTGATAGCCTTTAACAATTGAGTAAAATAAACCCTTATCAATAAAATGTGAAGCATATTTCTCTCTCTCTCTCTCTCTCTCTCTACCCTATTTCTCCAGAATTTGAAAACTATTTGTGGTGTTCTTACTTTATGGCTTAATATATGCTTTGTATGCAAACCATAGGGGACTGGCTTTATGATGACAAGCATATTAACCTTATTTTTTGGCTTCGGGGTTTTGGCTCTTATGTTGATTTAAGGGTTAAGGACTGTGTGCTCACCTCCATTCCTGTCTGGCCTAGAATGTTTAATTGGCTATAAGAGTTGGCTATAGGTATCCTACTGAAGGACAGGATGGACCCAGGGCAGGTAGCCATACCACCCTGGCAATGATATGGGACAAAATAAAAGCTTGGCCATCAATGTTGCCTCTGGCATATCGAGACCGAAAAAGACAAAAATGAAAACAAAGCCCTAAGCCTCCCATCAACTGAATGGATCCACTTGTAGCCAAGGGGACTCCAGTTGCCAAGAGACAAATCTTGTCTAGGAAAAGGTCTTGCCTCTTGCCCTGCTGAAGATACAAGTAGCTCCCAGAAGTGGGTTGGCTCTTAGCCCCTTCGAAATGTATGGAAGACCATTTCTCCAACTCCTAACTCTAGATCACATACAAAATAATTAAGAAATATATTAACTACTGTCTCTGAGCTTGCTTCCAACAAGCTCCAGTTCCCTACAAATGCGCCTCTCCACTCTTTGAAACTGGAGGATCCAGTCTGGTTGAAGACCTGGAAATCCCAACAGGCTGAAGACCAGCCACAAGCACAATAAGTTAGCCCTTTTGAAATGCTGCTGACCACCCACTCATCTGTCAAGTTAGCCTGCATAGATTGGGTAAAACCAGTCAGTCCCTCTGGGATCCCTCTGGAGTAAAGAGTCATGGTCTTGTGAACACCGCCCCCCAACCACCGCCCCCCCGCCGCCCGCCGCCCTTATACCCAGCCAAAGATCCTAGATAAGAAATCATAAAGGGAACATGCACTTTTCCAGTCATTGTTCTCCCCTAGACCCTAGCTTTTCACATGTGGGATGTAATGAATCAGGAAGACGTTTTTGGTAGGCTTAGGATTGTTCTCTTGGATTCCCCAGTGGATTCACTCCATATTCTGGTATTTTAAAATTTGGTTTATCTATGCTGTTAATCACTTTAGTTCAATGTGGCCTCAAATGTTGTTCAAAAAGCAAAATAAAAGTACACAGATCATGGTCTTCCAGTGCGCCAGATGCCAACCAGGTACTTTGAGTATTTCCCATTATAAGTGGAATGCTTTCATTCCTTCTCATTATCCCACAACGACCTTCCTCAGCATGAAGCATCCAGGATTGATGGTCAGATTCCCCATGATTGAGGAATTGATCAATAGAAAGGGGAGGGACTGAAACTGCCCCAACTGTTCAACAGAACTGATGCTTCTGGTTTTTTGAATAAACATGGAAATTGACACTCCCGGGTCTTAACATGTGAAATTTACATTTGTCTCATCTGAGTTCCTTCCTCAGGAAACTGACCATCGGACAAGAAGCTGAAACTCACACAATCACCACATCCAGTGAGATGCCAGTCCCACAACCTTCATGTTTGCTTACATACTGCCCTTCCCTAATTCCTGCTTTCCCATGCATAGTTACACTCCTTCCCCATTATACAAACCTCCAATTTTAGTCCGTTGAGAGAGATGGGTTTGGGACTGATCTCTCATCTTTCTGACTGATGTCACCCTAATAAAAAAAAAGGCTTCTTCCCTGGCAATACTTGTTATCCCAGTAATTGGCTTTCCATGCAGTGAGCAACGGATCCCTGGGTGTTTTGCTAACACTAGGTGTCTGGAAAGTTGGAGAACAAACAAGTGGAAGTGAGGTTCTCCAGGAAAGGCCTAGTGTTCCATGTTGCTCATTAGGAGTGGCTCCCTATAGCTTGAAGGCCCACTACACTGACAGTGACATCGACAATGACTTGTGAAAACCGAGGAGTCTAACTAGGATTCTCCCTCCTGCTTGCATGTCCATTTTCCTTCAGCCCAAAAGTTAACTGTGCTCAAAAGCCTCCATTTACCCTTCCAGATCCCTCTTCACCCTTCTCCACCCTGCCCACGGCCCTGGCAGGCTCTGAAGAATGCACCATCTGGCCTTCCTTGCCCTCTTGCTTCCCATTATATTAGGCCAACAGGAGGCATCAGCTGAAGACACAAGGATCTTATTAGGGTACTTATTGCCCAGTTCCCTTCCTGCTACTGTGGCTTCACAGTGTCTCTACCTCTCCACATGAGGCCCTAGCTCCTTCAGAAGACAGCCCCACCCACTATAGCTCCCATGAAGTTCTAGTAACAGCCTCCTCCCCTTACCCCTTCACACCCAGGGGTGCTAACAGCTTCATGGGTTGCTAGATCCTGGTGCCACATCATCCCTGTTGGTTTCTTAACCCTATACCTCCTCTGTAAATAGTCCCTTCATTAAACTTTCCTCAATTACCCCCTTTGCATGTGCGATCTGTTTTCTAATGGGACCCTAAAAGATACACGAGCCAAAGACAGACCTGAAGGTTAGGTCAAGTTGCATTTCCTAAATACTCCGGATATATTCCAGCATGTAAAGGGACGGCCGATCAAAGTTTTCAACATTCTACACCATAGGGATTGGAATTAGTTTGGCCTAGAAAAGTTTCAAAGCAGGTACTACTTGTTACTAGTTATTAAGCAGAGGTATTTTTTATTAAAAATCTTGGTAATGCTCCTGTAGACTATCTGGCTTTGGGCAATACAGCTTCTTAATGAATTCTCCAGAGTGAATTATTTGCAAAGTGTGTCCCTAAGTAACTAAAGGAAGTGACCTGCTGTATGGAGTAATTGTGTATAGCCAATTAAATCCTGCAAGGCATTTGCTGATTCAGTTTTTAGAAACAGGCATCAACAGTGGCTAAAATCAGTGTCTACCGAGGTCACACCTAGTTTATGACCAAAGAAAGGAAGAAAAAGCTGTATATCAGCATATAGAATATCTTCTTTATTAAACAAACAAAACCCAACTCTACAGCAAGGAGGCATGCATCTGGGCTATTCAAAAGCAACTTAAAATCTTTTTTTCGTTGTTGTTGAGATGGAGTCTTGCTCTGTTGCCTAGGCTGGAGTGCAGTGGTGTGACCTTGGTTCACTGCAACCTCCACCCCCGGGTTCAAGCGATCCTCCTGCCTCAGCCTCCCAAGTAGCTGGGATTACAGGTGTGTGCCACCACAGCTGGCTCATTTTTGTATTTTTAGTAGAGACAGGGGTTTCGCCATGTTGGGCAGGCTGGTCTTGAACTCCTGACCTCAGGTGATCCGCCCGCCTTGGCCTCCCAAAGTGTTGGGATTACAGACATGAGCCACCGCATCCAGCCAAATCTTTTTTTTTTTTTTTTAAACAGGGTCTCACTCTGTTGTCCAGGCTGGAGCACAGTGGCACAATCACAGCTCACTGCAACCTCGACCTCTCAGGCTCATGTGATCCTCTCGCCTCAGCCTCCCAAGTAGCTGGGTGTGGTAGTGCATGCCTGCAGTCCCAGCTAATTTTTTCATCTTTTAATAGAGACAGGGTTTCACCATATTGCCCAGGCTGGTCTCAAACTCCTGGCTCAAGCAGTCAGCCTGCCTCGGCCTACCGAAGTGCTGGGATTACAGGTGTGCATCACTATGCCCAGCCTCAAGCTCTTTAAAGGAAGAGAGGCTAAGGCCCAGCTGCCTTCCTTTGTTCAAAACAGATATAGGCCATACTGACTCTTGAGGTAGTATTAAAAAGCAACAGTAACTGAGAATTTATATTGAGTTTGTACAGCTTCACCAGTTCACAGAGTGAATACTAAAGAGAGACTGCAAAGTCTTGTATTTTCCTTAAAAGATTTCTTCACAGGAGAAGTATGTAAAAAGTGATCCGTAAAAATACAGAAATACCCAAAACCCCATTGCTCCTCATCTAAAACACCGGACTGAGAAACACAGATTCCAAAATTCAAGGAAGAAAAACATAAAATTTAGATGAAATGTCTAATAAACTACAGTCACTTTTTTTTTTTTTTTTTTTGAGGTGGAGTTTCGCTCTTGTTGTCCAGGCTGAAGTGCAATGGCACGATCTTGGCTCACTGCAACCTCTGCCTCCTGGGTTCAAGTGATTCTCCTACCTCAGCCTCCCAAGTAGCTGGGATTATAGGCGTGTGCCACCACGCCAGGCTAATTTTGTATTTTTAGTAGAGATGGGGTTTCACCATGTTGGTCAGGCTGGTCTCAAACTCCTGACCTCAAGTGATCTGCCTACCTCAGCCTCCCAAAGTGCTGGGATTACAGGCATGAGCCACTAGTCTTTTAATGATGAGGTCCTCCCAGTTTGAAAAATGAGAGCCAAAAAATGGTTGACAAGGAATATGTAGAATAATTAATAATTTATTTTAGAGTTGTCAAACCTAGGCTAGTGACTCACCAGGGCTGGCACAAAATGTGCCCCCTTCCTCCAGCTGGCCTTCCGGTGGCCTTCCTCCAGCTGGGAATTTCCAGTGAGTTGTGCTCCTGCTGTGTTCCCAATACCTTCACCCTCTGAACACCTGTGCAGCTAGAGCTGCTGAGACCCTCACATGTGGGCTTAGGCAGAGAGAAGAAGCCCACGTGTGCTGCGCCAACCCTCACCAGGGACAGAAACCCATTAGCAGCCTCAGCCCCACCAATTCCTGCAACCTGGATTTAGTTTTGCTTCCATGGGCTTGGTTTCTGGAAGTCCAGAAATGAGCCCTGGGCATCTGTGGAGCCCCCTTGCTGTCCTTCCTGCTCCTTCTACGTTGATGTGTTGTGTGCAGCCAGGCTACATCCCCAGCCACCCACACAGTAGAGGACTGGCTCGCCATACCTGGAACACCTATCAGGGGCCCGACGCTCCACTTAGCTCTTGCCTACCCCTCTCCTAAGAGGCCTTAAGTCCCTTCTTCTTCCCTCACTTCCTTTCTTCCTACACTAATCAACTGGCTAGAGTCCAGCTGACGGCAAGCTGACTCACTGCTTGGAACGGACACTTCTGCCAACCAAACTTTCAATAGCACTTCCCTACCGCTAGGTCTGAGTCCTGCCTGCTCAACTCATCAAACCTGTTAGCTCTTGTGCACAGACCACTCCATAGCCTGTTTGGAATGCAGCCAGGTTATACTCCCCGACCTTACGTCCAGTCCCAGTCCAGGAATGTTAAAGTTACCCCAGTCCGCCATATAGATCTGCTTGCTCCCATCTGGTCATGCCTCTGGCCAGAGGCAGCACACAGGAAAGAAGGGTCTGGGTGAAGTCACAAGGCCCATTACCTGCCATCCCTCAAAACCCAGAAATCCCAGGTCGAAATCCCAGGCCAATATTCCTGCTTTGCAAGAATATCCAACAGGTCAATAATGTTATGAAAGTTTCTCACCCTCACTGGTTGGCTAAGGAGTGTGACAAGGGTGACAAGGAGGTATCATTTTACACCTAATGGATTGAAAAAAAAATTGTGATAAGTTACTGTTGAGGAAGCAGGGAAAAAGGAGCCCCCACCCATGGCTGGTGAAAATGTGAACTGATAAAGCCTTTGGAAAGAAATCTAATAATATCTATTATTAATGAAAATACACATATCCTTCACTTAGCAATTCCCTGAGGATTTATCCCATTGAAATAGACACCACTAGGTAAGAATATATGTCCAGGTACTGTCTGAGATCACAAAAAACTAGAAACACATAAAGTCCAATCAATAAAAGCATGATTGAATAAACAGTGACACATCTAAATCTGGACTATTACGCAGTTCTGAGTTAGACCTTTACCGATTAACTCAGAGGGACTCCATGAGCCATTATTCAGTGAGAAAAGCAAGATGCAGAGACACAAAACCAAAATCAAGACACACTCTAAAAAGCATTAGTGTTTATGTAAGACGACATGAACATGAAGAAACAAATGAAGGATATACACCAGGCTGCTAACACCAGCAACCCTGAGGATGGAGGGGACAGTGGCTGGAGGAAAGGGTTAAGCCATGACAGCAACAAAAACTATAACTTTTTTAAACTGATGGTAAAGAAAACCAGAATGTGTGATGTAATCCCTTATCAATTACGTAAAATTACGTGTGTGCCTGTAAAAAGACACATGAAAGTACAGTCACCAGAACGCTAAGAGGTGACCACTACGTAGTTTCCTTATTCCTGCACTGCACAAGTGATGTTTTTTCCCATAATCAGGAAACTACTCCCCATACTATTTTACCGTTGCTTTCTTTTTTATTTCCCTGCTTTTCTAACTCTATGGTCACTACAAACTCACTACTTCCCACTAAATTAACTACATCATAGAAACAGCTGCCCACTGCACTGGGCTCGATGTTCACTGGGGCTCGGGTGTGTGTGTGTGTGTGTGCGTGTGCGTGTGTGTGTGTGTGTCCGTGTCCCTCTTTCTGTTTGTTTCACTCCAGCCCACCATCTACTGGAAAACTGAGCCTCCCCATGTGAACAACCACACAGAAAACTGAGGACTTGCTCCAAAAGACCCCATCAAGCCAGTGTCCATGCTGAGCACCTGGGCTCTGTACTCACCTCATTTTCCCCTGCCCAAGGAATCCAGATCTTTACCTTGTGAGGAGCTTTGCCTGAATTCCAGCAGCAACAACAGGGGGGTCCACCAGAGAGCCAAGGAGTCTTCTCCCCTGTCATCCTCTCAGGAGCTGGGTTCTGATGAATCTTTCCTGACTTTTACTCCCAAAAAGAGAGTTTATAAAGCCTCTAAATCCTCGCACACATAGAAAGCCGTTTATGAACAGCATGCCAATTTGCTAAAACAACTTTTGTTGTTGCGGGTGTTTAAATTGGAGCAGTCCTTCCCTCTACTGCCCACCCCTCCACCCCCACCAAGTTTTGCCAACACAACAGCCCCAAAGTCCCAGAGCCAAGAACAGAACTAAACACAAGGTCAGCCAGGTCAGGGGCTGCTATCCTGTGTGAGGGAACAGAGCCAGGCACTTGGCTCTGGTGTTCATTTGCACATTCTTTTACATAAATTTGCATGTTGGCCTCCAGAAGCCTTACTCCAAGTATTAATATTTAAAATCAAATTGGTTAGTTTGTGCAACCTCCAGGAAGTATGTACTCAGCCTCCCTGCTTGATCGAGTCCAGAGAAACTTGTATCCCGTGGAAAAATGCTACTTAGGCAGAGAGCGCCCTGGCCCCATACTCCTCAGTCTTCACGGTGGAGGTTCCATCCTTAGCCTGGAATAGGTTATCCAGTCTCCCAAGCCACCCCTGAAGATGCTCCCCAGCCTCAAAAGCTAGTTAAGAGTGTGTCACTAGTTAAGAGAATTAGTCACTTTTAGGACACTTAGGTTGTGTATAATGCAGAACTTCAGCTCTTGCACTTGACACACAACACTTCGTGCCTGAGGAAGAGCATTTTTGTAGATAATTGTGCACAACACCTACCATCCCTGAAAGCAGAAACCACAGCTTGCTGTTTCTAAGTTCCTGCTATTTCAAAGACCTCTAAGATTTCTGCCATTTCAGAGACCTCTAAGATTCTGTTAAGAACAACAATTTAGTGCAGTTGTCTTTCTGCCTGGCTGTTTAAGCTTGCACACATTCTCCTCGATTTGGATTTACAACAGAGAGATTATACAAGCAGTGAAGAGCAAGCTAGATGCAAAGCAATAAAGCCATCCTCACAGGTGTAAATACTTCCCAGGCAGACCCTGCATTTGGTGGACCGGGCTGGAAAATGGATCATTTTGCAATTTACAGAGGAGGAACCGCTGGGATTTCTTTCCTTGGGCAAAGTTTTCCCCAAGTTTCTAACTATCCAAATGAAGCTAAGTAGATTTCAAAAACCACTGTAGAGAGCCCTACTTGGGGGTTAGAGTTAAATATGGAATTCATAATTCATCCAATAAATTAAACTGAGCACCTATTGTGTAACAGGCTCTGTGCTGGAAATTAGGTATACATTATAGTATTAGTTCCTACTGCTGCTATAATAAATTACCACAAATTTAGTAATTTAAAGCAACACAGTTTATTATCCTACAGTTCTAGGGGTCAGAAGTCCAAAACGGGTCTTGGAGGGCTAAAATCAAGGTGTCAGCAGGGCTTACTTCCTTCTGGAAGCCCTAGGGCAGAAGCCGTTTCCTTGCCTTTTCCAGCTCTCGGAGACCACCGGCATTTCCTGACCTCTGCTTCCGATGTCACATCTCTTCCTCTGTCTCTCCTGCCTCCCTCTGCCACCTATAAAGATCTCTGTGATTACAATGGCTATACCCAGATAATCCAGGATAATCTCCCCATCTCCAGACCCTTGACTTAATCACCTTATATGGCAGAAGGGACTTTCCAGATGTAACAGTCTCAGGTTCCAAGGATTAGGACATGAACATCTTTGGGGGTCCCTCAGTCTGCCTAGTGCAACTGGTGAGCCCCATAAATAAGGAAGGAGCTACCACTGATGGGCTGGCTGAAGAAGCCAGGGATTCAGAAAGGAAGAAATTCTAGGAACAAAGTGTGGTAGATTCTTCACAACTCAGGATAAATCATACCTTCTGGGTCTTCCATTTCCCTCTCTGCTAAGGGGGATTTTGTAGTGGTAGTTGGAGCTCATGCTTGTAGCAGGGCTGAGAACCTCCTTTTGCTCTTGTCCTACCAGGAAGGAATAGTTACTAATCTGACTGCAGACTAGATCTTGCTTACTGATGGGCAGGGTCACCGTGCACCAAGATATTCATAAGGCCTTACAGGTTGTTCCTTATGTCTACACCATCTTCAGAAGCATCATGGGGGGAAGTAATTGGGCCAAGGCAAAATCGGTATTCCAATATACTTCTCTAACCTCGCCTCAATATGCAAACTCCCCAAGCCCAAACAGTGTACTTTGCTCCTAAATGACTCTGAAGAATGAAGAATGCCTATTACAGTACCTGGTACGAAACAGACATTTAATGTATGAGTAAATGAGCAGAAAATATTCTCCCTTTGTGCTCTTTTCTTTGGTAAACTCATCCCTTCCCACAGGTCTCATTACCATTTTCCTTTCTTTTTTTTTTTTTTTTTTTTCTGAGACAGAATCTGGCTCTGTCACCCAGGCTGGAGTGCAGTGGCATGACCTCGGCTCACTGCAACCTCTGCCTCCTGGGTTTGAGCGATTCTCCTGCCTCAGCCTCCCTAGTAGCTGGGATTACAGGTACCTGCCACCACACCCAGCTAATTTTTGTATTTTAATAGAGACAGGGTTTCACCATGTTGGCCAGGCTGGTCTCAAACTCCTGACCTCAGGTGATCCACCCGCCTCGGGGTCTTGGTAAGAATCCCAAAGTGTTGGGATTACAGGCGTGAGCCACTGCGCCCAGCCGCCCACTACCATTTCTAGCCTGCTTCACTCCCTCCTGGACATGGCTGGTTCTTCACTCTCTCCCCAGCTCCAGATCCAGTTTCCATCCCAGGTTCCTCCAGAACCTCAACATGCCCGAAACAGAATTCATCAGTATATGTCTCCAAAAATTCCTGCCCGTTCCCGTAACCAGTACCCTAAGATAGAACAGTTCCAAAGCCTGGCTGAGTTTTAACTCTGTTCTTACCGAACTGCCACTATCTGTCCAGCCGCCTGGCCCACTCAGCCCCTGTGCCTGCAGGCTCCTTACACCAGGGCCCCTGTGCCTGCAGGCTCCTTATGCCGATCTGGGAACCACAGCTGCTGTCCTTCCCTCCCCTCTGCCCTGCTGGCTCCCAGCCCACCTTCTCTTCCCCCTGTGCCACCCAGCCACACATCCTTGGCTCTGTCCCAGCCTCTGTCCTCTCCAGAAGTGGGGTTAACACACATTCTCCCAAGTTTTCAGGCTTCACTTTCTCCACAGGGCCCTAACCTAGTTCACTGCTTTGGTTCTCATCGTGAACATTCGGTCTCAGGTAATAATTTCCCGCCACAGCCTTGGCCACACAGAACCCAGTCCCTGGCAGTGA
Organism: Pan troglodytes; assembly: GCF_028858775.2. NCBI lineage: Eukaryota > Metazoa > Chordata > Mammalia > Primates > Hominidae > Pan > Pan troglodytes. The sequence goes on from NC_072398.2 coordinate 24,635,476, forward strand.
GTGATGTCCCAGCTTCTGCCCATCCCCAGTCTCTACCCCGACACCCAGGCCCAGGCAGGGGGGTGGTCAGACACTCCTGTTCCACCTCCATGGACAAGCAAGCCAGACTACTTCAGGGTTTTCCACAAGACACCCTCACTATTTGGTCTGAAGAATAAACTTTTTATCGGAGGAATTCAAGCCCCCTTTAATTATCAAGCCCAGAGAGGCACTGAAATGTGACTGTAGGACGGGCACAGTGGCTCACGCCTATAATTACAGCACTTTGGGATGCCGAAGCAAGCGGATCACTTGAGGCCAGGAGTTCAAGACCAGCCTGGCCAACATGGTAAAACCCCGTCTCTACTAAAAATACAGAAGTGAGCTGGGTATGGCGGCAGGTGCCTGTAACCCCAGCCACTCAGGAGGCTGAAGCAGGAGAATCGCTTGGACCCAGGAGGTGGAGGTTGCAGTGAGCCGAGATTGCACCACTGCGCCCTGGCTTGCGTGACAGAGCAAGACTCTGTCTCAAAAAAATAAAAATAAAAAAGTGACGGGGCCATGTGTGACAGCAGTCATGTCTCATTCCCCTCTTGAGCTAAATCATTTCCTCTTGAGGCCATGTGCTATATGAGCTCTAGGCTAACTGACACCAGATTGTCATAAAATGTCACACACTGGACACCAGCACTCATGCTCTATAGTTCACCAGTGTAGGGCCAATCACTAACAAATGTTATTTCTGTCAACTGGTGAGAACTCCTGTCAAACAACTTTGTATCGGCTCAGCCTTGTCCCCTTTTGCCTTTAAAAACCTGCTTGTAATAGACTGGACACGGTGGCTCATGCCTGTAATCCCAGTACTTTAGGATGCCGAAGCAGGAGGGTTGCTTGAGTCCAGGAATTGGAGACCAGCCTGGGTAACAGAGCAAGACCCTGTCTCTACAAAAAATACAAAAATTAGCTGGGCGTGGAGGCACACCTCTGTAGTCCCAGCTACTCGGGAGGTTAAGGTAGGAGGATTGCTAAAGCCCAGGAGGTCGAGGCTGCAGTGAGCCAGGACTGTGCCACTGCACTCCAGCCTGGAAGACAGAGTGAGACACTGTCTCAAAACAAAAACAAAAACAAACAAACAACATGCTTGTAACAAAGGCCAAAGGGAGCACTCCCCAAGGCAACTTGGAATTGTGTCCCGGGCAGCTGTCCTCAACCTTGGCTCAGATAAACTGTATTAACGTTGCCTCAGTTCTTTCTTTAGGTTGGCAGAACTAATCCCTCTGTCTTTCTCTTCATCTGTCAAAATGCTGTTAGGCCCATATAAGTGCCACCTCTCTGTGATGTCTCCAAACGTGACCTTGAATTGAACCTCCACTGAAAACCTCTGCTGTCTTACGTTAGAGTTACTATCTTAGACCGTGAGACCCTGAGGACTGGGCCTTTATCTAACTCTTTATAACGCATATAATTATGTGCTTGCTGTGACTGATCAATGGGTGCTCAATAAATATGAATATAATTAAACACAACTGGATTCCCTAAAGGGCTACCCAGCACAATGGCCAAAATAGCCTGCATACTGCCAAGGGGAAGAGATGATCTGATCTATAAATTAAACATGGGCCACGCTTCTCCACTGCATCTCCCCACTGCTTCCTGCCCTTTGGCCATTTGGTCCTTATTAATTCCCTTGGAGCAAGATGGCCGAGAGAAAGAAAATGTACTGCAACATAAATTCCTCCATGTTGTGGGGTGGGGAACGGCAGTAAGGAGTGGTGGAAATGACTGGAGCTTGGATGTGCTTTTCTTTAGGTTTCTAGGCTCCAACAGATGTGAACATCCGCTGGCCACAATGAGTGCTGCACCTGCTGCCATAGCACAGCCTTCCGGGCTGAGCCTGCTCCACATGTTACCCTGAATTGGAACAGGGCCTAAACCTCACCACCCACCATATTTTGGAAATAAGCACATCAGGAGCACAGAGGGAGCGTCACCACATGATGGGGAGCTGCGCAGCCCTGCCTTCAGAGGGCTGGAAATGCTCGGCACCGCTGGCTCAGCATCTTCCACAGCACGCTCTGTAACACAAGTGCAATCCAGTACAATGCTGAACAGAGGCGCAGGGGAAAGGAGGCCAAGCCAGGTCTCTCTCGCGCTTCTTTGGGGATTGCCCTTCGAGAGGTGAGTGTACCGCCTCTTGGGGGCTGAGTCTCCTCTGCAGCACCAAGTAATGGCCAGACACCAAACAGGGCAAGACCCAAGAAAGTAACATAAGAGAGAGGGGGCAGAGCAGGGCAGTGGGGAGGTGGTGGGAGGAGAGAGAGAGAACTGATCAAACACGGTAGGGAGAGGCATAAGGTAAGCATACAGTTTTTCCTTGGTAGAGACCTCACTCCCTCTTGTGTCTTTCTGCATCTTCAAAACTGAAATAAAAGATGCCCACCACTCAAAGAGAAGGCCAGCAGAGATTCACACTGTTCGCCGCTCCCAGTGGTGAGGCAGCCTCTATTGCCTTCCATAACCATCCTCACCCAGGGTGTGAAATGCTTCCACAGTCCTTAGTTGGCCACACAGAGATCTCAGCCACTACCTGCATGGGGTCTGTTAGCAGTACAGAAGCCACTGTCCTTCTCCAGTGCCCCCAGCTCAGTGGAGGTGCATGCATTTGGCTGCTTACGCTTAAGCAAGTTTCCAGCACTGGCATTTGCCTGAGCCTCTCTGGGTATCTCAGAAGACCTTTGAACTTGGAGGCGTCTTCAGCACCACCAGTGTGCAAAACCTCAGCCCTCTAGTGGCAACGGTTGAGCATTACAGCTTGGTGGAAGAAAAAAATTGTTTGGCATACAGCAGTCAGGTATCTGTGGGATAAAGGACAGTCATCTGCTTGCGGCAGCCAGGAGAAATTTAAGAACGGATGAAAACAAAGCTAAAGGTATAAGGGTCATAGGGATGCTTTTTTTCTCCCTTGATTTGTAGAATTTGTTTAATTCAACAAATACATCCTGCTGCATGCCAGGCAGAATATTAGAGCCAGACATCGCCTCGGACATCACCTGGTCCAACCCCACACTCCCCGATATCCTGTAGTCTAGCTCCATAGCTGCCACCTTGGATGGGGAATCATCCACTAGAGATCTACAAAAAATACAAAAATTAGCTGGGCGTGGAGGCACACCTCTGTAGTCCCAGCTACTCAGGAGGTTAAGGTAGGAGGATTGCTAAAGCCCAGGAAGTCGAGGCTGCAGTGAGCCATGACTGTGCCACTGCACTCCAGCCTGGAAGACAGAGTGAGACACTGTCTCAAAACAAAAACAAAAACAAACAAACAACATGCTTGTAACAAAGGCCAAAGGGAGCACTCCCCAAGGCATTCAACACATTCGGTCACCAAGCATGCGTTGAATGTGCAGGCCCTGCTGAGGTGCTGGAGCAAGGGCTATGAACAAGCCCCACTCGGGCCCTGACTTCATGAAGCTTTCAGTCTAAGAGGTCCCCAAGGTCACGTGGCCTCTACTACAATTCTAATACCCCACTAGATCCACCAGGGTTGCTGCCAACCCCCAACTTCCAGTCTCAGAAACGCCAGGATGGCCTCAACTGGTCTGAGCCACAGCAGTGAGACAGCCAGGTAGGAAGGGGTCCCCAGAGAAACTCCAGCCAACCTGCGAACTGGGAGGAATGCACCCTGGGGTGGAGCCTCAGAAGTTCCTGTCATTTGCAGCAGGAAGGAGTCCGGCCCTTCCTCTTCCTGGGTAGAACCTGGGATTTCATCCATGAGGCGGGAAGCCTATATTAGAAGGACTCTCGTTCTGCTGAGTCCCTGTTCCCCACTTTTTTTCCTTTTTGCCCAATAAATCCCATTATTCTCACCCTTCAAACTGTCTGTGAGTGTAATCTTTTGTGGCTGTGTGACGAGGATCCCATCTTTAGCTGAACTAAGGAAAAGTCCCACAACGGAAGGGAGGCTGCCCGGCCTCCATGAAGGCAGGCTCTCTCCTCACACACCAGACCCACCACGTCAGGCCTTGCCTTCATGACCCACTCACTGTCCCGCCAGGGTCTCTCCAGACAAGCAACACTAACACCTCGCTGCATTTTCCCTACTTTCCTTAAATCTAGATGAGCCTCATGTGGATGTGACTGGAACCGATGTCCAAAAGATGCTGCAAATAAAATGCACTGTAGACACAGAAACCACCGTACTGGAGTGTAATTTCTCATACTACATTTGTTTTCTCTAGTCGACTACCATGTCCTTCAGAGCAGGCCTTGTTTTATTTTTCCCCCTATTCCCAGGGCCCAGGATCCTTGGCAGGTATTTGATAGTTGTGAAATAAGCAGGTGCATTTGAGGACAGGAATACAAAGTGAATACCAAAGTATATACACTCCAAACACACGCCTCGACCATCAACAAGGCCACAGAAGGGCCGCAGATGTGTCCACACTGCCAGATCTTAGCTGGTTGACACAGGCAGAAATGGAGGACCCTTTAGGAATCTCGGAGGAGAACCACACCTTGGCCTGCATGTTCAGATACAATGCGCTCTCCTTTAGAGCTCTCTCCGGAGAGTTTACAGCTCAGAGCACCAACAGTTCAGTGTCCCAACTGTTCCCCCTGCCTAGCTCTCTCGCATCTTACTTCATAAGGCCATGCTTTCGATGCAGAGATGCAAGACCCAGATATGTTTGGGTTTTCTTTCATAACAGCCTCTCTGATATATGTGCAGTTCTAAGACAATGAGAAATCAGAAACGCAAAGCATTCTCTTAAATAAAATAAAATAAAATCTCTACCTACAGAGCACAGAGAGCTTGAGTCACCCAGAATACACAGCAGAAAGGTAGAGGAGCACAGTGGTAAGGAGCCATGCTCTGGGGTGAGACTGCCTGGAATCAGTCCGGGCTCAGCCATTTACTCCCTGTGCCTCCGCTTCCTAATCTGAAAAACAGACACCATCATAGTAGCTACAGCCAGGTACAGCGGCTCACACCGACAATCCCAGCACTTTGAGAGGCCAAGGCAGGTGGATTGTTAGAGGCCAGGAGTTCGAGAACAGCCTGGGTAACATAGGGAGATTCCTGTCTTTACGAAAAATAAAAAAATAGCTAGATATGGTGGCATATGCCTGTAGTCCCAGCTTTCAGGAGGCTGAGGCAGAAGAATCACTTGAGCCCAGGGCTTTGAGGCTGCAGTGAGCCATAATCGCACCACTGTACTCCAGCCTGGGAGACAGAGCGAGACCCTACCCTCAAGGAAAAAAAACAGTATCTGCATAATAGAACACTGGGAAAATTAAATGAGTTGTTACAGTAAGAACAGTGCCTGATACAGCAAATATTCAATCAATATCAGCTGTTACTATGATGGTACCCATCCTTCACATGCTTGAACAAAATAGCAAATAAGTAAAATACCATGTAACAAATCTTGTTATGTCCAACCTGAGCATAACCAGCCCTCCCAAACCAGAATCCTAAGGGCAGGAATTACAGTCTGAATTTTGGAGATGTTTTCTGGTGATTCACATGCACATGCTGAAGTGTGCAAACTTCTGTTCAAGGAATCCCCTGAATGCATGAGGAACAAACCAATGGTTTTCACTAGTTTTACAAATACAACTCGAGTTTCCAAGGTGGGGGCCTGGGAGCACCAGGAAAATTTTTGACATGGTTGCAAGCCATTATCCCGATCCTAGATCCTATGACACAGATGCTAAGGAATCAGAACATGACAAAGAAAAAAGGAAGTGTGTTGTGGGTAGAGGCCGCATCCTCTGAGAGTTGGCCGATCTTCCTTTGAGAAGTGCACCAGTGCCCAAAATAGACCCTGGAGTCCAGCTAGAGCTGCCTAGGCAGAGGCCACACCTGCAGCATTTGTGCTCTTAGCAACGTCGTCCACTCAGACACCAGGATGTTGATTTGTCCCAGGGCTGGAAGTTCCTGGCTTTCTTCAGGGTCTGGGCTGGGCTGGTGACTGGAATGGGAAGCAATAGCTGGAAGGTACAAACCAGACCCCGATTCTCCAGAAGAAGAGTTCTCTGGAGATGACCCCAGGGCGTTGCACCTGGGTGCCTGGGATGAAGAGGGCATCCGTGAATAAAAGTGGGGAATCCAAAGAGTCCAGGTGGGGAAGGATGGAGGGGAGGGTTCCCAGCCCAGTCATACATGTCAAGCTTAGGCACTGTTCCCCGGGAATTGACTGGTGGGCAAGGAGGAGCATTCCCTCAGAAGGGAAACTTCTCTTCCCCTCCCCGGCAGGTGGGGCTAAACCTCTTGCTGTACAGCAGGTGCTGCAGCTCAGGGCAGCAGCAGGGTAGTGCCAATGTATGCCGAGGAGGCTTAGCCCAGGCATCTCCCCTGGGTCCCTCTGCTACCATGCCGAAGACTCCAATCACAGCGTCTTCACATCCCAATTATACTGAAAATGAACCTCAGAGCCCCTGAGGAATTGCACTTGCCTGATCACAGAAGCAAATATAGCACATGCAAAGTAAAAGAATACAGTATAATCTTTGCTGAATGTCAACTCTTTCCCAGAAACATATCACCTCCACACTTGCTCACAATCAAGTGCTCCTTCTTCCCTCACCTTTAGATCTGCTGCTTAGAACACAACAAGCAGCTGGCTTGCAGCCTGCCCCAAACAGCCCCTGCCCCTTAACGACCACTCAGCCATGTCTCAGGGGTGACACACACAAGGGGAATCTTGGCGATAGTGGCAGAGATCCCTTGTTATCTCCCAAACATCTTATCTCTGGGTTTGGCTCTGCCATGACCCCCCACCAATTCACAACACAGCAGCCAGAGAGCCGGTGAAGGGCTTTTCACTTCACTTGCTCCTCCAGCCCCTGCCTGCACAGACACTGGGCACAGACACTAATGAGCAGAGAATAGCTAGAAGAGAAAGTGGTGATGCTGAGAAGTAAATAAATTATTCAGATCACAGAAAAGGAGAGACACAAAAGGGTCTGAGAGTCTGCTAAGCTCTGAATCACCTAAGATCGCATGTGCCTTCTCCAAACTTGACACCAACCTCCTCTGCAAAGAAAGGGCTTTTCTAAGCATCTTGCTTCAAATTGCCTCTCAGGGCAACTGTTGTTGAAGGGCTGGGAGCAGTGAGGAATGAAGAGGGAGTCACAGCGTCTCTACAGCACAAGAGCTGAAAGGGGCTGTTCTGTTACCTGCCCAGCCACCCAGATGAGAAAAGTGCCGCGCAGAGAGGTGACGGAGGCTGGTGAAAGAGCATACACTCACTGTCACAGAGCAGAGAGTGTCCTGTCATGTTTGCACACACACACACATGAATAGCGAGAGGAAATGGAAAGGTGTTACTGAACTGGAATCCACTTGCCCAGCACAGTAAAACCTCACATCCACACCGAGGTTTTGCAGTGGGAGAAAGAAGGGCATTTATTTGCAAGGCACCAAGCAAGGAAAACTGGGCAGCTCACGCTCAAGACCTGGCCTTATCTACAGTTTACAGGCAAGAGTTTTTAAAGGCAGGGGTACATGTCAGGAAAACAGAAGTTACAGGCAAAATCATAACTCAATACATGGAGGTGATACATCGTTACGGCCTCAAAAGGTGGGATATCTTGGAGTCTTATGGGTCATCAGTGGATTTAAAGATTCTCTGATCTGCAATCGGGTTAAGGAAGCCAGGCTTTGTCTATAATCTTGGGGTCAGCAGAAAGGGTATAATCTTGGCGGTCAGTAGAAAGGAATGTTAAGCTCTGGCCTGTGGCATGATTTCCCTCCAGGCCCTCAGGAAGAAATTTAGAACAAAGAATGACAGACAGAGTTCAGTCCTCAGTTCCCCCTTATCTGAGGTCTACCTGCCAGCGATGGCATTTTCCATTTTCCATCTGGTAGGGGTCCAGGTTTCTGAAAAACAACTCAGGGACATATGTTCAGATGTTATCTTTAGTTTCTACAGGGAACCAAACATGTTCTGGCTCTAATTTCCTTGGCTATTGTTTTAAGCTATTATCACCTTCTTGCTTATCACGCTGTTCCTTTACTTTTCAAGGCTAGCTAGGTACTTGGAATTTTCCTTGAAGGAACTCAAGACTTTCCATTATTTTCAAGCTTGCGAGGGTGGGGCCCGCAGGCCCCTAAGAGGGCTCACAAGACAGACACCAGGTCTTTCTCCTTTTCAGCCAATCTCCTTCAAGGCCTGAAGTACGAGGGGGACATGAGGACCCCATCCAGGTCTGAATCACATCATCATCAGGTAATGGGGCTTCTTGTATTTGAAAATCCACTTGAAGAGAATGCTAGGCAGTGTCTGCCAATTTCCTATGGAAGAGAGAGCTCAAGGGTCAATAGTATGTACTGAGCCTCCCATGACCCTGGGGTCCTTGCTGGGAGGGGAGAAGGCTACTCGGGAATTTACCTTCCTATCGGGGAAAGAGAATTTGCAGACCAAACAACCATAAGAATACATTTCCTGAGCAAAACAGAAAGGCTCACTTTCCACAGCAAGAGATACATATCTCCTTAAGGATGTACAGGAGACTCCAGTCAAAAGGGAAACTGGCAGGTAAGAAGCAAGTCATGAGAAACTTCCTGGAGGGGGAAGGAAATTGGAAATATGGACTGGTAAAAAGTAGAACTGCAAATAAAATAAATAATGGCATGTTACAGGTACAGAGGTGACACCAAGTATAAAGTATTGACAAGGTGATGAACTTCATTTAATGCGAGGTCCTAGAGCAGGATCATGAGAAGACGGAGTATCATGGAATGTTGGAGAGATCCCGTGGCCAGTGCTTCCTGAAGCTTCCTAATGCTACCTGCATGTTCTAATCACTTGGGAGCTAAAAATTCAGAGTCCTGAACCCACGTAAGCCTTCCTGAGAGATAATATCTAGGGATGTGCCAGCTATGGGAACCACTAACCCTGCCACCCCTCCTTTTACAGAGCAGGAAACTGGGGCCCAGAATGTTACGGCACCGCTGGTAAAGTCAGGAAAGGCAAGCCAGAGGAGAGTTCTAGAGCCCAAATTCAGAAGCTCAGGTCTGACATGGCATGGGGAAGAATGAACTACAAGAGAATCCACCTGTCAGGATGCAAATCCTGGTGGGAGGGACTCAGGGGTATCCACAGAGCCTTCCGGAGGCCCCTGAAAAAGGCTGATGCTGGAGGCAGGCGCTGGGCCAAAACCCTGTCAACATCCTTGTCCCTTGGGAATCTCCCCATGATGTTCAACTCTTCACCTGAATCCTCTGCTGACACTGCCCGGCCTCTCCCTGGGTGCGCAGGCTGTAAAGCCATCCAAGGGCCGGGTCAGCCACTAAGGAATCTGGAGCGGAAGGTGCAGGCTAGCCCTGCCCAGTCTCTAGGATGTTGGCACCTGCTCACAGGCACAGCCGCAAGGCGTTCTTCCATCTCACTGCATGAGCCTTTTCTTTCTTTTATTGTTAGGGCAGGAAATATTTCAGTTACACTCAAAAGCAGGCTTTCTATATTGGAGACATTATAAACAGGAAATGCCCATTTGCTTCATTTTACTTTTCTTATTCATCGATTTTAAAAGCATTGAAGCCACAGCAAATCTGTCTTCCACAAGGCAAGGGTCGCAGGTGCCACTGGCAGAGAGGGAGTGCCAGACAGGGGGACTGGGGGTGTGGGGTGCAGACAGATAATGTTGACTGGCCAAGGGATCGCTGAGAGGATAGAAAGGGCCTCAAGAGGCCACCCAAGAAGACAGCACCACAGAGCTCTGCCTCCGCCCAGCTGAGCGGCTGGTGACATTCATAACATGCTATGTAAGCAACAAGACCGCAACTGGCCACTTGGTAATAAGCCAGCCATTACCTTGTTCATGATCCGTTCCTGTGAGACTGTACTGAGCCAGACAACACTATGACAAAGGGAGAAAGGGTGTGGTTTTGTTAGTGGTTAACAAAGATCTTCTGAAGGCAAGTCAGGGGGCCAGTGCTAAACAGCTCCTGAAAATACACGATCTTCATCTTGCTATGTTGAGGCAGGAGAGGGTGACCCCGCCAACTCAGAACATCAGGAGGCTGAAGCAACTGTTTTGCCCCTTGTTTGACAGTTAGAGAATGCAACCCAGAGACAGGAGAACTAACTTGTGTGTTGGGGGTGGGGGTTGGAGACTGGCATCCAGGTGCAGCACATTGCCTGTCTCACAACTCTGAATTAGGGCTGCATGTGTGTGCGGGGACCTCGCAGATGGAAATATCTGCTCACAAGTAAAGAATGCATCTCTCGCTGGGTGTGGTGGTTCATGCCTGTAATCCCAGCATTTTGGGAGGCTGAGGTGGGTGGATCAGGAGGTCAGGAGTTCGAGACCAGCCTGGCCAACATAGTGAAACCCCGTCTCTACTAAAAATACAAAAAAAATTAGCCAGGCGTGGTAGCACGCGCCTGTAATCCCAGCTAGTCGGGAGGCTGAGGCAGGAGAATCGCTTGAACCCGGGAGGCGGAGGTTGCAGTGAGCCAAGATCACGCCACTGCACTCCAGCCCAGGTGACCATGCGAGACTCTGTCTCAAAAAAAAAAAGAAAAAAAGAATGCATCTCTCAAAAACAGATAGATGATAGACAGATAATAGATTAGATACTGTAGATAGATAGTAGATAAATAAAAATCTTAAAGCAACCTTCTAATTCACATCTTCCTCAGGGCTAAGCAATATCTTAAATATGGAGATTGGCTGAATATTATATGTGTACCGCTTTTTTTAATTCAATCAATGTCTTTCTCCTTCAGCCCATCCAGAAAACAACCAATGCCACCAAATCCAATTAAGAGTTGTGGAGGAAGTACGAATACTAAGTACACACAGCTGTAAAGATCAAGTAACTACACCAAACTTTACTTGACTCCTTCAACAACTTTGCCACATCAAACTTTATTTGGCTCCTTAAAGGAACTCATTTTAACAGAGGTGCCGGCACACAGCATAGCTCAAAAAGATCAAGTTTTTGTTCTTTATTGATGTTGCTATAAAGCACACTAGCTTGTCTGATGTAAGCTCCTGGGACTGGACACTGGTCTGGTAATTAGGAAGCAGAATTCCCCTCCGGGCTTCGTCCTGAATAGGCCATGATCTCGACCAAGTCACTTTACCTCTCTAGGTTAAAGTATCCTCATTTCCAAATGAGACGACAGAACCAGGTGATCTTAGGTCCCTTTAGGTGTCAGGATTCCAGGACTATGTGATTACATGACTGTATCCCTCTTTCATCAATGTAGTCAAATTAAAAGAAAACAAATATGCAAATGGTAAACCGAACTCACCCAACCCAACCCCATTACCAGAAGGATGGTGCCATCAGCTAAGACCTGGTGCACCAACACAGAGCAACCAACGCTTCTAACAACAGGGTGCCACAGCTGCTCCTGGTTAAGCCCTTGACCCCAGACGTTTTACTGTCTTGGGTTTTGGCTTGCTGTATTGTTGATTTTTGTTTTCTTAAACGAAACATTCCACTTGGTATTTTGATATAAAAAAGAGGGTTCACGCAGTAATCCCAGTGCTTTGGGAGGCCAAGGCAGGAGGATCACTTGAAGCCAGGAGTTCAAGATCAACCTGGGCAACGGAGTGAGACCCCCCCCCCCCATTTCTAGAAAGAAAAAAAAATAAGCCAGGTGTGGTGGCACACACCTGTAATCCCAGCTACTCAGGAGGCTGAGGCAGGAGGAATGCTTGAGCCCAGTTGAGCCCAGGAGTTCAAGGTGACAGTGAGCTATGATTACACCACTGCTCTCTAGCCCAGGCAACAAAGCGAGACCCTGTCTCTAACAAAGGAAGGGAGGGAGGAAAAAGTGAAGAAATATATGGACTAAGCTAAGAAGTAGGTCTCAGAAACAACCAAACTTTTGCATGCTGTGGGCTGACTGCTCATATCCAAGGCCGAGGCCGGCTTGGCTGTGCTGTGAGGTCTGAGTCAGCATCCCTGTGCTAGCACAGCCCCCGGCACTTTATTTTCCTCCCTGTTGCTCAGCAGGACTCACTTCTTGAAAATGCTTGCTGTTCCTACAGTCATTTCTCTGTCGATTTTAATAATCTTGCCACACCAAACTTTATTTGGCTTCTTTAAGAAACTCATTTTAACAGAGGTGCCAGCACACAGCATAGCTTTGAGCCATAATATCACCTCTCCCCTTGATAGGGTTTGGCTGTGTGTCCCCACCCAAATCTCATCTCGAATAGTAATCCCCACGTGTCGTGGGAGGGGCCTGGTGGGAGGTGATTGGATCATGGGCGCAGATTCCCCCATGCTGTTCTCATGATAGTGAGTGAGATCTCACAAGATCTGATGGTTTAAAAGTGTTTAGGGCAGTTCCCCCCCACCCCCGCCATTCTCTGTCCTACCACCATGTAAGATGTCCCTTGCTTCCCCTTACCTTCTGCCATGATTATAAGTTTCCTGAGGCCTCTCCAGCCATGCAGAACTGTGAGTCAATTAAACCTGTTCTTTATAAATTACCCAGTCTCAGGTAGTTCTTTATAGCAGTGTGAAAATGAACTAACACACCCCTTGTGAGACAACGGATGCTGCCTCCCATTTATGGAGCAAAATAACTTATACTCCGAACGGTGCTGGAAACTGCCAACTTTGCTAATTATGAGCTAGCAGCTCCTGGCGGGGATGCAGCGGGGCATATTAAGTGGTGCAGGTAGGGCCGAGGCTTGGTGTGAATCGGGCAGCTCCTGGCGGGGATGCAGCGGGGCATATTAAGTGGTGCAGGTAGGGCCGAGGCTTGGTGTGAATCGGGGACGTGAAATTGAACACCTCTACTCAACACAGACTACATGCAGGGTAACTGGGCCGGGGGGCATTTCTTAGGAAGAGGAGTGAGTTGCGAGGCAGGGGCTTATGCTCCATGGGGGACAGTTAAGAAGAAAAGGAAAGGAAGAGCTAGGTTTCACTTTACCATTTATCCTCTAGAATTTGGGCCTGCACTGACTGGGAGACACCAAGCTAGCAAAAAACCTTTTTTTTCTTCTTTTTTTTTTTTTTTTTTTTTTTCAGACAGAGTCTCAATCTGTTGCCCAGGCTGGAGTGCTGTGGCACAATCTCGGCTCACTGCAACCTCCACCCACCTCCCAGTTTCAAGCAATTCTCCTGCCTCAGCCTCCTGAGTAGCTGGGACTACAGGTGCGTGCCACCATGCCCAGCTAATTTTTGTATTTTTAGTAGAGACGGGGTTTCACTATGTTGGCCTGGCTGGTCTCGAACACCTGACCTCATGATCCACCCGCCTCAGCCTCCCAAAGTGCGTGAGCCACCACGCCCGGCCTCTTTTTTCTTATTCTTAATTCACACAACTGCTGTTGCTTCCAAGTGAGCACATGCTCTGCTAAAGTCCTGCAAAGCCCTCATCCAAGCGGATGCTGTGAAAGCTGCAGGCTCAGAAGGACGAACACGTGCCACGGAAGCATGCTGCACTGCCTCCACGGCCAGGGGATGTTTTCATGAGAAGTGGAGATTTTCCTAAGGGGCGGTGGGTAGTCATCCCCTTGCAGGGAAACATGTTCAGGGCCACAAGTCCAGTAAATCCATCCTCCCCACCAGACCACAGCTGCTCCTCATCAAGCTGAGAAGGAAGAGAAATAAGATGTTTTTCTGCAGCTCACATGGATAACACATCAAAGAGTCTGTGGCACCAAGAAGTTAATCTTGACTTTAGAGAAAATCTTGCTTTCCCTGAATACAGGCGAGGTGACAAGCTAAAAAATTAAACCAAAGAGCCGAAGCAGTGATTATCTGGCATTTTTTGGTCACCCACATTTATGCCACACTTCCACACCAGTCTGATTTCCTCTGGAGAATTCTCCCACTGAGTGCAGTCCTGGTGGGGGGATAATCCAGGGGCCCACCCTTCCACTGGAGAGATTAAAAGGATGCCTGGAGACCCTGCCATACTTCTAGTTCCCACTGTGTACAGCCAACGGGCAGCACTCACCCAAGCTCAGCCTTAGACGTTCAGAGTGATTCAAGGACAGAGATCGAAATCTGGCTATTCTATTGTTTCAAGCCTTGTTTTCTGGACTTTCCATCCATTTTATGAGTACTCCAATTCCCTTCCCATAAATTCCTTTTTTGGTTACGATGACCAGAAGCGATTTCTAAGAATCTTAACTGCCAGGCCTGGTGGCTCATGCCTGTAAGCCCAGCACTTTGGTAGGCCGAGGCGGGCGGATCACTTGAGCCCAGGAATTCAAGATCAGCCTGGGCAATGTGGCAAAACCACATCTCTACAAAAAATACAAAACTTTGCTGGGCGTGGTGGTGGGTGCCTGTGGTCCCAGCTACTTGGCAGGCTGAGATGGGAGAATCGCTTGAACCTGGAGGCAGAAGTTGCAGTGAACAGAGATCGCGCCACTGCATTCCAGCCTGGTGGACAGAGCAAGAACGTGTCTCAAAAAAAAGAAAAAAAAATCTTAACTGATACATTCCTTACTGAGAAACCTGACACCTCATACCCAGGAAGCCTATCAAGAGACAAACCACGACAGGAGAAAGACAAAAGAATAAGGGGCAGGGAGCAAGCAATAGAGGACCACAGCATTTGGGGACTGGTAGGATCTTAGATGTCACTTTGTTGAGCTCCTTCATTTCACACACAAGGAAACAAAAGGTCCAGGGGGATGCAGGGAGGTTTGCTAAGACAGATAGGTTTGCTAAGGAGTGCCCCTCAGCAGCACCACCAGCCCCATTCGCTGCCGGCCCCTTTCTAGGGCATGACTTTTGGTACTAAAACTGCCAACCAATAAAAGGAAAGGATGTCAAAACTGAACACATTTTCCTCCAGTCAGCACATATGCTTGGCTGGCCTCGGCTCAATTCTCTTATCACTCTCCGGAACCTGTAAGAAAAATTACTCCAGGATAAGTCATGATCTCATAATGACCAAGTGGCTTGAAATCCCACAGCATCTGGGCCAGTTCCCAGCTCCAGATGATTTCACATGATCTGGGAGACCACCTCTCCTCACCACCCCACCCCGCTCTCACATATTGCGTCCCAGTGGCTCTTCCAAATCCCTTCCCAGACCTGCCCCCTACCCAATCCTCTTGTGACATGACCACTGCAATTAGAACCCCATTGGACAAGGACTTTCAAGCTACACCCAAAGGCGTGCTGATGACATAAGACAATAACAATGAGATTCTGCTAGATATGGGATTCACTGTAGCAGAATGTGGCCTGTACCATTTCCCGATGACCACAGAGAAAGGAAGCAGGATAACCTAGGTATCTGTTCAGTGTAGAATTTAGAAGCTATTGACACAATGTGTTCTCTTCCACCCTGGTCTGCCTATACCTACTCTAAAGGCTTCCAGTTTGCAGTAGCCACAGGGAGACACAGAAGCCCGGATATGTAGCTCCTCATCCACATCCACATGCACATGTGTTCAAACAGGACCTCTCTCCCTGCGCCCCATTCGAGAGTGGGTTATCTCAGACTTATGGACAACGCGGGGCAGTGCCCTCGCAATGTGTCTCCCCTTATTTCCTGGCCTGGACCTCCCAAGTCCTATCTCCTACTCTTTGCATGCCGGGGATCTACTTAATCATTTGGCTATTTCCATAGCCACAACTCCGGAATGCAGTTACTAATTCCTTTTTCTTAAAAACGTTCACAGAACACAGTTAAATTTTTTTTAATCCAAGATACAAATGTCTCTATTATATAGGGGACCATCTGGGCTGCTACAGCTAGCTGGCTATGTTGCTATCAACTCTTTTTTTAGAGTTCATGAATCAGTTGCCAATAAGAAAAAAAAGAAGTAGTTAGTGCCAAGACTCTGCTTTCCTCCCCTGCATTTTTCCCCAGCAGGAGAGATACATCCCGGAGTCAAAATGGACCATGCGAACACAAAACCAGAAAATATACCTAAGACTGATGCTCTGGAAATGTCAGCCCACGGTTCGAGACGCTGTGGAGGTGGGAGGTGGTGTCAGCTTACTTCCCAGCCCTAGGGCCCACCAGCTAAGCTAAGTAATATTGTGTAGCCTCCACAGATCTAAGAGGTATGCACAAGAAAAGGAATAAAAGGAGGGCAAAAGAGAAAGAGGGAGAAAGAAGGGAAGATGAACAAGAGGGAAAAAGAAATGAGAGAAAAGAAAGAATGAATACCCAAGGGCTGGGAAATCCCTAATGCCAGAGACTCACCAACAACCACAGACTTCCGAACCAGCCAGACTGCCCAGAGAAGCCACTGATTAGTGGTGGGAGCTGAGTTCAAATTGGAAACCAAAACCTTGAAAGAATATGAATGGGAAAGCTGATGAATGGAGAGGAACGCTAGGTGGATTCACGGTGGCATGGCCTGCCATTCCTCCCTTGCTAGGATGAAAGGGATCCAGTGAAAAGGGAATCAGTGGGTCATTCTGTCATCCCCATGTCCTGAGCATGCACCTTTGGTTTTGTTGTTGTTGTTGTTGTTTGAGGTGGAGTCTCACTCTGTCGCCCAGGATAGAGTGCAGTGACACAATCTCAGCTCACTGCAACCAACCTCCACTTCCTGGGTTCAAGTGATTCTCCTGCCTCAGCCTCCCGAGTAGCTGGGATGACAGGCACGCACCACCACGCCCGGCTAATTTTTCTATTTTTAGTAGAGATGGGGCTTCACCATGTTGGCCAGGCTGGTCTCAATCTCTTGACCTCATGATCCGCCTGCCTCAGCCTCCCGAAGCGCTGGGATTCGGTTTTTACAGACACTGCAAAGGATCAGAAATTACAGCTCCATTCTGGCCAGACAGCATACCCCAAGGGCAGAAACCACCCACCTCACTCACCTGAAGGCAGTTTCAGGTGTTAATTACACTCACAAGCACCCACAAAAACAGAGTTGGGGGCCCTTGGCCAGAAGCCTCTGGATGGTGAGAAGCAAATGATGGTTGAATAAATGTGTGATTAATTGTTCCCACTAAGGCATTCAGCCCAAAGAGTGCTAACTGCAAATGGGCCCATAAGCATTCTCCACCTCCCACCCTTACCCCAGGAGGAAGAACAAAAGCAAATTCTATCCTCCACAAAATATATGGCCAGGTAAGTGTGGGATGTGCATTGCTATGGAATTTTTTGTTGTGGTGGTAATTGTGTACATGTGTGAGAGAGAAACTACCTTTTTACAAATCTGGTTGTTTTTTAAATCACGTTTGTGACTCAAGGCAGCTGAAAAACATTAAAAAATAAATCATCCCCCAAATTGTCTCCCAGTGAGCAAACAACCTACTTCATTTCCATGCCCCCAACAACCCCCAGCTTAGGGGCAAATATGGAAGTGTAAGACTTCAGCTCCTCTGCAGCACAGGTAAGGCCGCCTGGTCCACACTCTCTCCTCCTCAACCACAGATGTGCTAACCCTTTGCACTGATCTGAGAGCAGAAATGCAAATAAGGTTTTAATGAACAATAACAAAATTCTTGGCAAGATGCCCTTTGTGCTTAATGGCAGGTGCATTCCTCAGTTCTCGCAAAGCCAAAAACATTCACAGCCTTAAAATCATGGGAAACACCGCTACTCTCTTCCTGGTGAAATCTTCTGGAAGAAACAACTGTAATCATGAGGCAAACTCCCTGGCAAAGCCCAAGAGTTGTCTTCAATAAAATATCTGTTTAAGGACCATTTATAACTTCTCACAACTAGACCTTAATGCAAAAACTTGAATAAAGATTTTATAACTATTTTGTTCACTTGTAAGACGTGAAGTTTCTAAGAAATGTAGTAAAACAGACCAGATACTTAAGCAAATGCATGAAGTGGGTCCTGCTGTTGCTCCAGCCGAGAGAGGACAGCAGAGAGACAGCAACCATCAGGGGCCAGAGGGTCAAGAAAGAGCAGAGAGTCTGTGCAGCAAAGACTGAGGACCAAGAGTTTCTGCCTGTAATATCACAGGAGCCACAAAAAATTAAACATTAGACACTTGATCCAGCAATTCCACCTCTGAATACATACACAAGAGAGCTAGAGGCAGGGACTCAAGCCCTGGATACTCGTACACCCACATTCACAGCAGCGTTATCCACTGTAGCCAAAAGGTGGAAGCAACCCAGTGTTCGTCGACAAAGGGGTGAACAAAATGCAGTCTATCCATACAACGGAACTGTCGACAGAAAGAGTCAAACTCTGTAAAATATTTGAAGAGATTTATTCTGAGCCAAACATGAGTGCCATGGCCCATGACACAGCCCTCAGGAGATCCTGAGAACATGCACCCAAGGTGGTCAGGGTGCAACTTCGTTTTACATATTTTAGGGAGACATGAGGTTATCAATCAAATACATTTAAGATATACATTGCAGCCGGGCATGGTGGCACACGCCTGTAATCCCAGCACTTTGGGAGGCTGAGGTGGGCAGATCATGGGTTCAGGAGTTCAAGACCACCCTGGCCAACATGGTGAAACCCCATCTCTATTAAAAATACAAAAAAATTAGCCAGGCATGGTGGCATGTACCTGTAATCCCAGCTACTCAGGAGGCTGAGGCAGGAGAATTGCTTGAACCCGGGAGGCAGACGTTGCAGTGAGCCGAGATCACGCCACTGCACTCCAGCCTGGGTGACAGAGCAAGATTCTGTCTCGGGGGTGGGGGAAAGAAAAAAAACAGATATACATTGCTTCAGTCCAGAAAGTCGGGACAACTCAAAGTGGGGGTGGCAGGTGGTTGGGGGGGAGTTCCAGGTCCTGGGTAGATTTAAATTTTTTCTGATTGACAGGTAGCAGGCTTCAGAGAGAATAGACTGTAAATATTGCTTATCAGACTTAAGGTCTGTGTTGATGTTAAATGCTAGTTGGTGTTTCCTGAATTCCAAAAGGGAGGAGGGCATAATGACACATGTCCCACCTCCCTTCCCCTCATGGCCTAAACCAGCCTTTCAGGTTAACTTTTGAGTGCCCTGGCCAGGGAGGGAGCCCATTCAGATGGTTGGGCGTGGGGGGCCTTTGAGTTTTATTTTTGGTTTACAGACTCAACCTTAAAAAGGAGAGAAATGCTGACATAGGCTACAATATGATGAACCTTGAAGACATTATGCTGAGTAAAAAAAGCCAATCACAGCAGGACAAATACTGTATGATTCCACTTATATGTGGTGTCTAGAAGTAGATCAGTCTAGAGGGACAAGGTAGAATGGTGGTGGCCAGAGGCTTGGGGAGGAGAGAATGGGGAGCTACTGTTTAATGGGCACAGAGTTTCTGTTTGGGAAGGGGAAAAAGTTCTGGAGATGGATGGTGGTGATGGTTATAAAACAATGTGAATGTACTTAGTGCCATTAAGCTGTACACTTAAAAACGGTTTAAAAAAAGTAAATGTCACATACGTATTTTACAACAAATTTTTTTAAGTTAAGGGAGCCAGACTGAGCCCCAAGTAGAAACTGCAGGGTAGGGTGAGATCCCTTTTGCTCTCAGGTAGCCGGCGAATACAGAGACAGTTGAGCGAAGCGTAGAAGCAGGATAGAACTAGAGAAAATGGATAACTTGACAGGGTGGGCTAAGTCTAGATCCGGGCTAGACTATTAAACAATAGAGTCTGAACAGAAATACCCAATCTGATTCAAACTCAATTAGTGCCTATACACATTCCAGAGGCAGAGGTAAAAGAGACAGCCCCTGCCCTCCATTTGCTGACCAGCAACAGGGCCTGTATCAATCCTTCGGCTGGAGTAATCTAATCGTTCTTTCAAGACAATGGCCTCTGAGACTCAGGTGGTGATGAAAGGTTCTGTTCTCAGAGCCCGTGTCCCAAGCAGGAGTGCCAAGGCCCACGGTTGCAGTGGCAGAAAGCAGGCAGCCCCTGGAGAGAGAAGCCATTCCCTCTGACAATAGCACCCCGGGCCCCTGAGCCTCATTATCAGACTGACTCGTGGGTCCGAGATGGCAGCGCATTGACTCCCCTTCCAGAGTCACAGAGCAGACTGCAGGAGCGGGCCTCAGTCCCCACGGGTCTGCTAGTGTACACAGGACCCACTGCACACTGCCAGACATACCATCCTAGCCAGACGTGGCTCCTGCAGCCAGCCACCACTGTCCCCAAAGTCGCAGGCTCCCTCTTTTCTTCAAAAGAATGAGACCCACAGGCCAGGTGCGGTGGCTCACGCCTGTAATCCCAGCACTTTGGGAGACCGAGGCGGGAGGATCACGAGGTCAGAAGTTCGAGACCAGCCTGAACAACATGGTGAAACCCCGTCTCTACTAAAAATACAAAAATTAGCTGGGTGTGGTGGCACGTGCCTGTAATCCCAGCTATTCAGGAGGCTGAGGCAGGAGAATTGCTTGAACCCGGGGGCAGAGGTTGCAGTGAGCCGAGATCGCACCACTGCACTCCAGCCTGGGTGACAGAGCCAGACCTCGTCTCAAAACAAAACAAAAAAAAGAATGAGACCCACAAGCTTCTGGGTTCATAAGCCAGAATGAGGCTACCAAAGAGGTGACTTTTTTCTGCTTTCATGGTCAGTCTGAGAGCCACCATCAGTCATGCGCTCAACACGTGTCCACCATGTCCTCCTAAGTCCCGTGAACACATATATTGGACACCAAGGGCCCTGTTCTCCATCCACCCCTGCTTCACTTAGAAAGTCCAGGCACAGGCACACAGAAGTGTGTAAGAACACAGGTTTGTACCTGGAGAAGAACAAACAACCCACACAAGTTTGCCAGGTTGTAGGAGCCTGTGGTAGGTTGGAGTGAGCAGAGTTGCTGATGATGAGACCCAGGCTCGTCAGTGACAGCACATGGAAAACTTAGATCCAAGAGGCAAGAAGGCTCTGCTTGTAGAAAGAATAAATAGACATATCTATGGTGCAATAAAGTCTACCTGTGGGGTTGGGGCTGTGAGATGGGGAGTTGTGGGAGACCGGCTGGAGAGGTAGGTCAATGCTATGTTGTAATAGGCTTCCAACCCCAAATTGAGCGGTTTGGACGTTATCCTACAGGCTAACGTAGGACGTTATCCTACAGGTTTATGTCGATCCCATGAGACCTCAAGATTAGTCTTCAATCCCCATGCCCTAGAGCAGGGATCATCTTAACCAAGATTCTCAAGTCTTTTAATGCCTAGGACACTGTGCACACAGAAATGGTGGTGGCCCCATTACAGTCTATCAGCCTAATCTTTAGATATATTTTTTAGTTTTTTGTTTGGGCTTTATTTTAGCATATGCAAGAATGTCCCTGTTTGCTTCTCTTTCTATGCCAAATTAAAAATATTTGTGAGTCTGATCATTATGCCCTGGATTTGTATTCAGAAACCAGTTCAGGATCTAGCTGTGCATTTAGAGTTTTCAGTGACCAGTTTGTGGGAGTTAAGCAGATTCCAAGTGTCATTAAGAAATGCAGGCAACCCTCAGCTAACCCTGTTAAGATGCAGACACTCTGGCTATGATGATCCCAAACAGCAACCACTTCCAAACCTGCAGATCTGAGTTGGTTACTCATGCAAATGACCTCACTATTTGTAGCAGAGCTCATTTAATGCTTCTTCTCTAGATTAAAACAGTTCAGCTTATTTTTCTAAAGACCCTCCAGGTCCTAGAAGAAGAAGCAACTCAGAAGCAATGTGAATGGCAAGGATTTCAGCCTGGAATTTAATATCTGCCTTATCTAACCCACAAGGGGACTATCTACACCTAGTTGTCAAAGGATGGAAGAAAGGTGTATTTCACAATCTATGATTTAAAAAAAAAATGGGTACCACAAGATAGCAGTGGGATCGCTATCTTGAAGCACGAAATCAACATACGTGATGTTGGAGAGACTAGCGTGCAGCCCCCTGCATCAGCCTCGACATCATCCTCTGCTTTTGGGCATACACATGGGTTGCTGGGCTACAGTCACCATCTGACAGCCCTTTCCTGTCACAGCTCGTCTTCTTTGGTGTCTGTTGTTCACAACCTCTCCCCAGCAGTGCCCTCCTCCACACCTTCAACCACCCTGATCTATCCCATCCACCATCTCCCCTCCACTTAATTCTGGATTGAAGCTCAGTTAGCCTCCCTTACACAGAGAGAGCCACCAAGTCTAGGATTCCATGGGCCTTCAGCAGAGCCCAAAAATGTGCTTTTTTTCTTTTGAGACAGAGTCTCGCTCTGTCGCCCAGGCTGGAGTGCAGTGGCGCCATCTCAGCTCACTGCCAGCTCTGTCTCCTGGGTTCACACCATTCCCCTGCCTCAGCATCCCGAGTAACTGGGACTACAGGCGCCCACCACCACGCCTGGCTAATTTTTATTTTATTTTATTTTTAGGAGAGATGGGGTTTCACCATGTTAGCCAGGATGATCTCCATCTCCTGACCTCATGATCCGCCCGCCTAGGCCTCCCAAAGTGCTGGGATTACAGGCGTGAGCCACCACGCCCGGACAAAAATGTGCATTTTTAGTAAGCATCCAGATGATTGTCATGACCAGGTAAGTCTGGGAAAGTATTCATTGAGGAGGAGTCTATCAAGCTTAAGCTGGCTGTAATAAATTATCCAGATCCTTATTTATTGGCAATCACTGAGTTCCCACCATACTGCCCCATGCTGGACACTGAGGCCACAAGTGAGGGCAACAGTTTCTGCCCTCCAGAAGCTTATAGTCCAAGCACAGAGACAAATACAACAGTGGGACTCAGACCCGGGGACAGGTGCAGAGGACAAGTGGACTCAGATCGCCAGGGAGAATGCGGCTTCCTAGAGGACAAAGGCTGCAGCAGAGCCAGTCGGGTGAAGAATGAAGTGGGGAACAGCATTCCAGGGAGACAGAACAGCCCATTTGGGAATTGCAAGAAGGTGAGGATATCTGGAACACAGAAAATGCAAAATGTGGCTAAACAGTTAACCGGGACCTGGTCCTCCCAGCCCTCTAAACTTTGAAAGCGAGAGAAACCAGAAAAAGCTTTAGTCTGGGAATAACATGGAAGGATCCTTTCAGGTATTAGATCACTCTTGGTAGCCATGAGTGGGGTGGTTTAGTCCAGGGGAGATGATAACCAAGGAGGCCAGCTTGGAAGGGACCACGATGCTCTGAGAAACAGCAAATGGGGGCCTGAACCAAGGCAGGGATGGGAAGCATGGAAGGGAGGGGACAGACATGGCTGGTGACTACAGAAGGAGCAGATGGGGTACAGAGGGTCTCTGGGTGAAGACTAAACCCACTGGGGCTGTGAGGAGTGAGGAGGGCATGAAGACAAGCTCGGCTGGGATCCAACTGTGGGGCATGGGGCAGGTGGCCCCATGGACACACAGGTCAGTGTCGGGGGACAGGTCTGGGAGGCCAGGAAACTACCAACATGGAGAGGAAGGTACAGAAAGAAGAACCCACAGGTGAGATGGAGGAGAAACAGGGCCCCAGAAAAACAACATTTGAAAGCAGTTGCAAAGAAGACACGGACAGCAGTCTCAAAGCCACGGAGAGGCCAAGATAAGCACTAAATGGTGCCCAGAGATTGCCACAGACCACTGATGTCCTCATCAAGTGCTGAGCTGAGAAGGGGCGGGGGCACAAGTCAGGTGGCCAGAAAGGAAACAAGTGTCTTTGGAAAAGAGATAAGATACACAAATAGCAAAATGCTGACACTTGCCAATTCTGAGTGGTGGATGCAGAGGGCTTTGTTTTATTAGTCTCCGTGGTTTCTGAGTGTCTGATGTCAGAATCCAAAGAGGTGACAGCAGGCAGGATGTGGTGAGACAAAACCACTCTGCAAGGGAAGAGAGGTTGAGCAGCATTTAGAGGGCCTGGGGACCAAAGGCTTGTCTGCAGCTCAGAGGCACCACAGCCTTTGAATCTGCCAGGGGGTGGGGACGGGTGGACCTGCGAAGGGCAGTGGCTGAAGACACAGACAGGTGGGGAAAAGTGATGGAGCAATGTCCACAGATAACTAGGAGGGGAGGAAGTGGCCTCAGATGAGGGAAAGACTCTGCTGCTTCTGAGTCTGAGAAGGAAAAATAAACCATTAATCGGAATTCTGGGGAGGGGCAGGATCCTGAGGCATCCCTGTCTGATCATCTCTATCTTCTCCAGGAGCTGGAGTTAAAGTCATCTGCTCAGAGGCAGTCAGGGGTGGGGGACAGTTTTGGGAGCTTCAGGGGGCTCTGAGAAAACGACAACAATCTACAACAGTGTTGTGGAAGCTGAAGGAACTGACTCACATCCAGCTGATGAGTTAGAAGGCAATACTGAGGCCAGCTAAGGTCAAACCGTGCATCCGCCTGGGACCCAGCAGCTCCCGGGTACCTGGGGTGAGAGAAGAGAGGGAAGAGAGTGGATTCCTGGGAGACTGAGGCATCCACTACAGGAGCGACAGGGAACAGAGGACGCAGCAGTGGAGAGCAGCAGCAGGAGCTAAGTGGTGGATGATGAGGGGTAATGACACAGAGGAGGAAGTAAATCCTAGAGGAGCGATGCATTGAGAGAAGAAGGAAAAGCCACAGTCAAAGGAGGGCCAAGAGCCCCTGGGGCAGCAGAGTGCGGGAGTAGAGAACAGGGAGCTCACTGCAGAGGCAGGTCCAGGGCAGGTCAGGGGGCTCAGGGACCACAAAGATGGAAGTGGTCACTAGAGGGGAGGTCAGATAACCAACAGCACCCAGCACCTTGCAGGACAGCAAGGACAGGACAGTGACCAGGAGCCAAGTCCTCAGTGGTGCCCAGTGGAGGGGCCCATGGGAGTGAGTCAGATGATGGTGGCAAAGGCACCATCCAGATAGCACAGCTACTGAAGAATAAGGCCCCAGAGGAACCTGTTTGCAGACTTACTGGGAGAGAGGTCCACAGCAGAAAACAAGTCCAGAGGGCAAAGCGCAGAGCCATGTGGATATACAGAAGGGAAAAGCACCAGGTAGCCAGAGGGGCTAGAGTGAGGCAAGGGCCTGGGCACAGCTTCAGGGCCAGTATAGGCAAGAGCTCCAATTGCCTGGCAAGAGCCTCACAACATTCACTGCCTTTAATGTTTGTTCAGTAACTCAAAAGTCAAAGACAAGTTACTTTAGTGTCACTAACATCCAACCCCAGTGAGGCCTTGAAACCTCACCAAACAGTTGGGATTGGGGCTGGTTCCTGATTGTTTTAGGTGACCTGTGAATTCTGCACACTTCTCTTCTCTCCTCTCTAACATGACTGCAGTGGAAATACAATGATGACGTAAGCTTTCTTTTTCAGGGAGAGTTATTGCAATGCAAACAAGGATAAAGCGGCAAGCAACGCAAACAATGATAAGGTGCCATGCATCAATCCAGACATTACATTTTCCAGAAGGTGTTCTCTCCAGGGATAGCCAGTGCTTCTCCCCAATCCGCTCCTCTGAAAGAGAACCAGCTCCACTATCATCAAGAAGGGCCCTATACCCCATGGCAATGGCCAGTCTTCTTTGCAATAATTAGCTTCCAAAGTTTCAAAGTGCCAAGGCATGGGGGAAAATGCATATTGTCCAAACTACCCAGAAAGTAGTCCTTAAGAAGCAGCCAGAAGCCAAATCAGAAACGAGTTACCGTTAGTCTGTTCTCCCACTGCTAATAAAGACATACCTGAGACTGGGTAATTTACAAAGAAAAGAAGTTTAATGGACTCACAGTTCAGCATGGCTGTGAGGAGGCCTCACGATCATGGCAGAAGGTGAAGGAGGAGCAAAGGCATGTCTTACATGGCGGCAAGCAAGAGAGCATGTGCAGGAGAACTGCCCTTTATAAAACCATCAGATCTCATGAGACTTATTCACTATCATGAGAACAGCACAAAAAAAACCCTATCCCCCATGATTCAATTACCTCCCACCAGATCCTTCCCACAACACGTGGAGATTATGAGAGCTACAATTCAAGATGAGATTTGGGTGTGAACATAGCCAAAACATATCACTATGTCAACTGGAAATGCGTCAAGCCAGAAGGAAACAAGAATTTGTCCTACGAGTATTTATACCAAACACTCTCTATGTGTCAGGCACTGTTCTGGGCTCTGGAGAAACAATGGTAAAGTAGAAAACGTCCCTGCTCTCATGGAGCTTCCTTCCACTTCAGCTGTGGGGCAATGGACAGTGACGGAGGGAGGAGATAAAAGGGGGATGGAGCAGGCTGGAGCTGCGGACATCCCACCTGAAAGTGAGATGCCAGAACGGACAGGGGCATCACAAGTAGAACAGAAAGTGGAGACCAAGTAAGACCTGGCAGTGAGTGCAGTACCCTCATCTGAGTAGGCCAAGGCAGGGTCATAAAAAAACAGGCTATTTATTGTCAACCCCAAGCATCCTACCATTTCACGTAAACCCATTTTTTGTTTCCAGGTGGGTACTGTGAGAAACTGAGATGTTTACTAGACTTCCAGAGGCTGAGCCTGTGACAAGGTGGAACTGGCAAAACGCTCCACCATGAAGACATCTTCTCTAACAAAACTGCCTCTCGGCACATATGTATGTCATCCCTGTCCAGGGCCATTTAAACCCTCAAACAGCAAATGCTGCTGTGAATCCAAAGAAATTTCAAGGTGAGATGGTGCATCAGATCTTTCTAGGGAATTTTATTGGGAATTAATTTTATTTGTAAATTGTCAAAACTCATAGTGACTCCAAATATAAAAACTTCAAAAGCTAAAAACCTGAAATTCAGTACTGAATCTTTGATCTTTTCAAAGAATAGCTTCATCTGTGTTTATATAAATGAGACACACTGCAAACAGGCTTAACCGAGCCGGAGCAGAGAAGGCTCTTGTGAGTAAACACCATTCATTTTATACTGGCTGGAAATACACATCACTTCACATCAAAAACCCTTTAGAACGCTTTTTTTTCCTTCTAAACGTCCACATGCAATTTTTTTTCTTAGAAATGGGGTCTCACTATGTTGCCTAGGCTGGTCTCAAACTCCTAGGCTCAAGTGATCCTCCTGCCTCAACCTCCCAAAGTGCTGGGATTATAAGCATGAGCCACTGAGCCCGGCCATATGCTACACAAGAGATAATCTTTTCTGGATAAGATTACTGATGATTTTATTTAATTACAAATCATTGTATTTTCAAAATTTTGGACAAGGAACCTGTATCATTTTATAAGCAGAAGTCTAATTTAAATAAATAGAATTTTCCTCTTTTAAAAAAGGATATATAGCATGTCTTGAGTCTGGTTGCTGTTGCTATTGTAACCCCAATCAGAAATTCCAACTCTAAAATTTCATTTATACAGAGAAAGGTAATCCTTTGGATATAAATTATTATCTAAGTTATGAATCCAAAAATAGTGACTACAGTTAGAGAAAGGGCTTAGGCTTAAGAATCTCACAGACCTAGCTCAAGTCCATGCATATCAGCTCCAATACATATCAGCTGTGCAACCTTAGGCAACCTTGTAATCTCTCTGATCCAGTTTCCTCATCTGCGAAATGTCCGTTATGAGGACTAAAGGGCTGCCTGGGCAGTAAGAGGCCAGGTGCCTGAGGGTATGCAAAGCCACAGAAAAAACCTAGTTTTCTTCTGCTTCTTCCAAATGTGATAAATGTACTCAGAGATAGTAGCTGATATAAAATAAATGGGTAACTTGAAATATTTTCAACTGAAAACAAATGCAGATAAATTTTCAAAGTAAAAAACAAGACTTGAAAGAAAGGCTGGCCACATCCATCCTTGCTCCCAGACATCCAGTGGGAAAAAAGGGGAGGAAAACGATTGGACTGAGAGATCCTCTGTAAAGTACTTCAAACTTGTCCTACAGCAGACACCCAATACATAGTAGCTACCATCATTACCCCTAAGTAGGTACGTACAATTCAATAAGAAAAGCACGCCATCTTCATATCTTACAGCCTAGGCATGGCAGCGTGGCAGGCATTTTAACCGCTATATGTTGTTAAGCGCCCAATTCATTTTTTGGGGTACTGATATATATCATACAATCAATATGCCTTGTCCGATCAAGAAGTACGTAAGTAATATAAGAAGCTGGAAAGAAGGCAAACAGTCTAACATAAAACCAAGTCTCCTCAATTTTGGTTGAAATAATTACTACCATGTAACTAACACCCAGACATACAAACCGTGCCCTGAAATCAGGGTGTCTCTGGTTTCCCAGTTCAATGTTCAGGAACCAAATCAGTGTGATGGGGTTTGAGTTGTTTGATTTGGAGAGAGGGAAAGGGATAGAGAAGGAAAAGACTAGGAAAGGAGGGACTGAGACTATGAAATTATTACCGTAATTTGAAATCAAAACGCACAAATTCTTTTCATTATTAGAAACAAGAATCTTGCCACTTCCACGAGGAATCTGGATAAAACCTGAGTTGGGATTTGACTGCATTTCAGCCACCCCTCGATAAGGGGGTGAGCATTGAGAAGCTGGAGGACAGAGCCAGTGCTGGATGAGGGAACACCTGATTTTCATTCAAATGTCAACCCGCTGCACAAACCACTCAATTAAGCTGTTCTTGAATTATTAATCATCTTTCCCTGAATGAGAGAAAATGATTCTTTCTGGTTACTTGCTCTGCTTCAGGGACCAATTCAGAGAACTCCAAGCCAGACTCTAGTTTGAGGGAGCTCTCTGGTAACTGACACCCTCTGGCCAAGGCAAAAACAGAAAACAGCAAATGAAGTATTGCAGAAGAAAAGGGAGCAGTTGGCCTTCTAGAATCCAAGTAACTCCCCATATCCAAAGAAGCTGAGAAAGTTCCTTTAAAGCACATTAGCAGAGGTTTGCTGCACTGCTTGGGCATGATCTAATCTGTATTCCTTTCTATTCTAAATCAGGTAAGTTTCCTTTTCCCTTAAGAACTGTCAACAACTTCAAGCCTCAATTTTCTACCATAGATTAGACCCAGCCTTGCAGAGCAGAGAAGGGAGGGTTTAAAATCCCATTACTTCTAAATAGCGGAATTGTTTTAATCATCCCCCAAATATCTATGTTTGGATTCCCTGTCACCCCCAGATTCCTAAGTCTACTGATGCACGGATTTACACAATCTGAGAAATGGGGGAAAGCTTAGCGATTATCCAGGTCAATTTTCTCACTTTAGAGATGTGGAAGGAAGCCAGCAAGGGTCTTTCCTAAGGTTACATGATCGGAAGCCACCTTCCTCCCCGAGTTTCCCCTCTCCTCTCTGTCAGAGCCCTGTAGCAGGAGCTGCTCTAGCTGCTTAGTTCTATTTTAAGACAAACTCTCACTCTGCAAACCACTTATAGAAAACAAGGGCATCTCACCCACCCTGCAATTTTCTCCACGTCTTCATTTTGGGTCATCCCCACTGTATGAGAGTCTGTGATGCTCACCAGAACCATGCCTCCAGGAATTCGTCTCAGGGTCCTTCTCTGTCACCTAGACGCTGGGCAGGGCAAGGCTGTTAAAGATGGGAAATTATGCACTGGGGTGCTCCTTCTAAACATTTGGCCTTGGCCATTCTTCCCACCAGCCCTCTGAGGGTGAGGATAGGGGGCTTAAACAACCTCAGAGAAGGAAGCCTTGAGAGTTGCATGCACTCGCTAAATGTTGCACAGTCTTTGAGAGGACCGGCGTACGCACTCCTGCGCTCTCTCTCAGTACTTCTCTTCCCCTATTCAGAAGCTTGCGCTCCTCTATTCCCACCCACACCTAAAGAACTGGGATCCACGGCTGCCCTCCACCTGGCGTAGCCCCGGGAAGGGTGACAGGAAGCTTGTGCGGGCTGGGGACGCTGGGGGCCTAGCGGAGGTTCGCCACCTGCAGGGGGTCTTCAGGAGTCGGACTTCAGACGCCAAGAGGGCAGATGGAGGACACCGTCGTCGCTCTCCACGGTCTCTCTTCGTGACTTTCCTCCATGGCCTTAATGATGCCTGCCCTTCCCAGTCTCCCTCGCCTCCTTGCTCTTCTCCTTCTCGCCTTTCCCCCACCGCCTTCCACTTCGACCCCCATCGCCTGGTCTCCTTCCTCTCCGTGGGCTCGGCTTCTCCCTACCTCTTACAAGGCGCTCCCGTCGTGTTTCCACTTTGTCTCCAATTATATCTAAATGCAACCCACCACAGATGCTGACATTTTAAATGTTTAGTTATTATAGCTACTTGACTAATTGCCGGGACCGACGGCGGCGCTTCTCCTTCGCCTCCCGCCGGCAGGAGAGGACGGGGCGGGAGAGGAAGGGGTTAGTTGTGGTTGTAGCCGCCACTCCCCGGCGCCCGGGACCCGGGACGCCCAGTCGGGCCCTGCAGAGGGTGTCCTACCTGGGCACCAGCGGCCCCTCGCCTCCAGCCAGGGCACCGAAGGCGCGCCCGGCGGGATGCAGCGAACTGCCTCCTGCCCCGGGAAGAGTGGAGCGGCAGAAGGTCCAACCTTCCGGTTCGCCCACGCCCGCAAGGTGGAAAAAGTGGGGTGAAATCGGGGAAATTTAGCGAAATTGGGGCGAAAGAAGAGAGACCAAAGCGTGTTACTCACGTGCCAGATGGCGAAGAAGATGAGCGCAGCGCACAGCACCAGAGACAGCATGTAGCAGAACGCAGCGAAAGTGAAGGCCATGGCCGGCGGACCCCAATCCCACCACACACGCCAAGAAGCCCCTAGGATAGCCCGATGCCTCCCTAGAGGACCGCACTCCCTCAAAGGAGCCGCGTCTGCACGCTCCTCTCCAGGCTAGTGCCCAGGAGGGCGCACAGCTAGCGGAGCGACTCGAGGGTCAGCGAATAAGCGCTGGATTCCCGCAGGCTCCGGCGACCCCAGACCCCGCCCTCCGGCGAAGACAGGAAAACGTGTGTCGAGAGTCGCTGGAGGGAACCGTCCGCAAATCGAAGAAGAAACCAAATCAGCAGCGAACACCTGCAAATTAGTGCCAAGCTGTGAGCCCCTCGAGACCAACACGACAAGCGATGCGACGACTCCACGGAGGACCGAGGGAGGAGGTCCCGTTAGCCCCAGGAAGAGCTCTCTGCTTTTCTCCACTAAACCGCTGAGGAGAGACGAGCGCTCCGCTCCGGACCCTCCCGCGCCACCGGGGCGCAAACGGATAGTGTCCAGCGAGGTGCCCGAGCGGCCTCCGAGCTCCTCCCAAATCCCAGAGCCGGCAGCGCTGTTTCCCGAGAGAAGGAGTCTTTAGGTAGCCGGGAGGAGGTAGGTCCCGTTGGTCCTGCGCCCCAGACGCGGCTTCCAGCGCAGCCGTGCGCTCCGAGGCGCGCCCGTCCCCAACCGTGACTCCGGCCAGCCGGCCTCCGCAACCCAAGTGTCCCGGAAACCGGGGGTCGGACCGGGGCGAGCACTGGCTCCACCCAACGGCCCAACTCCAGCCCGGGTGGCTGCAGCAGTGGGTTTCAGGCCAAACGCTGTAGCTCGCTCCACCTGCTGCTGCCGCTGCCGCCGCCGCCGCCGCCGCCTTTGCCACTGCGAGAACTGTAGCGGTGCGACCCGGGATTCCCTCCTCTGGCGCCCCACCCTCGACTCCTGTTCCGCTGAGCGCGCCCTCCCCGGCGGGCGGAGACTGCAGCGCCGGGGGCTGAGGAAAGGTGGGTGGCGAAGCGCCGCCGGGCGCTTGGTGGCCGCTGCCGCCGCCACTGCAGCTGTGCACGCCCGCCTCTCGGAGGAAACTTGAAGCCAGCAGTACAGGCAGGGCTGGAGGCCGAGCGGAGGTGGGGCGGGACCGGTTGGAGCAGGGACTCTTTAAACACGTGCGTCTGGAGGAGGTGGGAAGCTGCGGAAGGGTATGGTGTGTGCCTCGCGCCTAAACGCGGCAGCCGCCCCTCCCGGTTCTTGCAGTTTCGCCTATCGAAGTGGGAAGTGTGGGGACTTGGGGCGTTGCCTAGTGTTGGTTGGGGATACAGTGCAAGCCTTGGATCCCAAAGCTGCTTGGATGGATTTTACCAAACTGTAGCATACTCAGTGCTTAGGACTGCGTTTACTGCTCTGCTCCCAGACCCTGCAAAATTCTCCATTAACGTCCTTCCGTTGCATCCTCTACCCTCCCCAGCCATCCGACCTTGGGACTAGGGAAACGTGGACTTGGTGGGCTATTCTGCGCTGAAGAGGCAGCAACGAGGGCTCGGTGGTATTGGTGTTGGTCCTAGTGGAATTGTCAAGAGGATGCTTTTGGAGGTAGACCGTTTTCTAGCTGCAAGTTACCTAACCTCTTTAATCCTTAGTTTCCTTATCAGAAAAACATAAATAAGAGTAGAGTCAAGCCATTTCAAAGGATTAAAAGGGAACATAAGTAAATAACCTAGCACTTGGTATACATTCAATAAGTGGTAGGGATTATTAATTGCACCCTTTCCCCCAGTGGCCCAGCATCTTGGAAGTTCACCATGCTTTGCAGGAGATTCCTGACGCTGCAGTGAAAGAGGTCCAATCATTCCAGATAGAACTTCAGTTTCAGACAAGTCATCAAATCCAGAAAGCAAGGAAAAATACCCTGAAAGACGACTGGCAAATCTCGGTGAAAGAGTAGACGCACCTCATGGATTGGAGTGAATCTTAGAGCACCTGGTACCTTGCACACGGTGGGAACTAGATAAATAACTATTGCTTGATTCTGACTCTGGTGTGCTAGTTTTCCTGTTCACAGATGTGATTCCAATGCCTTGAGAGCTGGAAGGGATGAATTCCAGCAAGATAGAGATACAGCTTTCTAGTGACAGAACTGGAATCCTGTCTGCGGACTCCTAATCCTGGGCTCTTTCTACTATGCCCCAACATTCCTGCAGCTATTTGGCCACATCTTTTACTTATTTATTTATTTATTTATTTATTTGACGGAGTCTCACTTTGTCGCCAGGCTGGAGTGCAGTGGCGTGATCTCGGCTCACTGCAACCTCCACCTCCCTGGTTCAAGCGATTCTCCTGCCTTAGCCTCCCGAGTAGCTGGGACTACAGGCGCGCACCACCACGCCCAGCTAATCTTTGTATTTTTAGTAAAGACGGGGTTTCACCATGTTGGCCAAGATGGTCTCGATCTCTTGACCTCGTGATCTACCCACCTCGGCCTCCCAAAGTGCTGGGATTACAGGCGTGAGCCACCGCTCCAGGCCCTTCAATTTATTTTATTTTATTTTTTTGAAGACAGTCTTGCTGTGTTGCCCAGGCTGGAGTGCAGTGGTGCTATCATAGCTCACTGCAGCCTCAAACTCCTTGCTAGGACTACAGGCATGCACCACCACACCCAGATAATTTTTGTTTTGTTTTGTTTGCAGACATAGGTCTCAATATATGGCCAGGCTGGTCCCAAACTCCTGGCCTCAAGCAGTCTTCCAGCCTTGGCCTCCCAAAGCGCTGGGATTATAGGTGTGCACCACAGTGCCTGGCCTCATATCTCCCTCCAGTTTAGAAACTAGATGCCTTTCAGTGAGAAGTGGAGAAATTAGAGCAAATCCAGAGGCTGATGACCAGAGCAATGAACCGATCTACATTTTATTGCCTCTGGGTCAGGACCGGCTACATACTTCAGAGGGCCAAGTGCAAAATGAAAATGTGGGACTTTGTATTAGGCCGTTCTTGCATTGCTATAAAGAAATACCTGGCCAGGCATGGTGGTTTACGCCTGTAATCCCAGTACTTGGGGAGGTCGAGGTGGGCAGATCACCTGAGCTTAGGTATTTGAGACCAGCCTGGACAACATGGCAGAAACCCCATCTCTACAAAAAATACAAAAATTAGCCGGGTGTGGTGGCATGCACCTGTAGTCCCAGCTTCTTGCAGGGCTAAGGTGAGAGTGTTGCTTGAGCCCAGGAGGTCAAGGGTGCAGTGAGCTGTGTTCATACCACTGCACTCCAGCCTAGGCAATAGAGCCAGACCCTGTCTCAAAAAAAAAAAAACAAAAACCTGAGGCTGGGTACTTTATAAAGAAAACAGGTTCAATTGGCTCACCGTTCTGCAGGCTGTACAAGCATGGCACCAGCATTTGCTCGGCTTCAGGGGAGGCCTCAGGGTTGCTTTTATTCATGGTAGAAGGTGAAGCAGGAGCAGGCATGTCACATGGCAAAAGCAAGAGCAAGAGAGGGTTGTGGAGAAGTGCCACACACATGTAAATAACCAGATCTTGCGAGAACACTCTCTTTATTGCGAGGACAGCACCAAGCCATGAGGGATCCACCCCCATGACCCAGACACCTCCCACCAGGCCCCACCTCCAACACTGGGGATGACATTTCAACATGAGATTTGGGCAGGGACAAATAACCCAAACTATATCAAGCTTCTTGATTAAAAATTAATAATTTCAAGGCAGCAACAGCAGAACATTAAGCCAAGCGTGAGGCCCTTCTGAGCACAAGACCCTGGACAGCTGTAGAAGTTGAATGCCTACGAATCTAGCCCTGCTCTGGGTTATACCCTATGTTGCTTTCTCTTTTACAGAAGTATTTCTTCCAGTATAAATTGTCATTAAGGAAAATTTGGAGGTCAGGCACTGTGGCTCATGCCTGTAATCTCAGCACTTTGGGAGGCTGAGGCGGGTGGATCACTTGAGGTCAGGAGTTCGCGATCATCTTGGGCAAAATAATTAAGACCCGGTCTCTACAAAAATGAAAATAAAATTAGCCAGGCATGGTGGTGCACACCTGTAGTCTCAGCTACTCAGGAGGCTGAGGCCAGAGGATTGCTTGAGCCCAAGAGGTCAAGGCACAGTGAGCTGTGATCATGCCACTGCACCCCACCTCGGGTGACAAAGCGAGATCCTGTCTCAAAAATATAAAATAATTTGGAAAATATAAAAATGAAAAAGATGAACACCACAGTTTGCTGCTCTCAGATACCACCAACACAATCCTGGTGTATTTCTTTCTAGCTGTTTTTTTGCTTTTTATTTTATATAGATCATTTCTTTTCATTGTAGTAATTGTACTGTATAAAATTTCGTGACACCAAAATTCTGAGTCCCTTTGGGACCTCTCTGATCTTTTGTTTCTGCTGGTTCTTGTTTACGGAGTCCTCGCTTCTTATCCATCTAGTAGATTTTTACTGTGCCAAACTTGTTTTGAAAAGTTTTCTTACAGTCATTTGAGGCCTAAAATTATGTTATCTTTCTCCAGGGAGGATTTTCAACTTCTTTTGCCAGGTATCTAGGGGAACCTAGTGCTCCAGGATTACCTTAATCCAAATTCAGCATTTGAGATTTTCCAGGATGACCAAGATAACTGTGGTCTGTGTGAGGGCTGCTTTATTTCTGGTTCAGCCTTACTCACATGGAGCTGTCCTTCTGGATCCCAAGTCAAAACACAGGGCTTATCAAGTCCCAACCCTTGATGGTCCTTGGACTCTGACTTTTGCCCCTAGCGCCACAGAGTACTAAAGGCATAGCTCAGTCTCCTCCTCAAGATTAAGAAATGCCCCTAAAAGCATACCTCAGCCACCTCCTCAAGATTAAGAAATGCCCCTAGAAAAAAAAACTGGCCCCAAGAGCTAAACCAACCCCTCTAGATTCTGAATCACTCTCAGCTTTTGACCCCAGTAATTCCGTACTCTCTTATTAGGTCTTTGATGCTTTCAAGAAGATGTTACTGTATTTCATTCAGCTTTATAAGTTGTGCTCAGTGGGAGAACCGGTCTGAATTCACTAGCACAGCATCACCAGAACCAAGAGTCTCTACATCAAAATAAAATTTCAAATATAAAAATGGAATCCATTATCCTACCACCGTGACTTTCAAGTCTCCATCCAGCCACTGTTTTTCTTGCCATTTACCTGGTCCTGCTTTGCCTTGTTTTATTAGTTACAGAACAATATCTCGGCAAAGGTTACTGCAAAACTTCAGAAAATAAGAACCCCAGGCAGTTACTGCTCGTTATTTCAAAATATTTTAGTGTCCATAGTTCTGGGCGCTATCAGGGATCCACAAGGT
The DNA here is from genome assembly GCF_028858775.2 of Pan troglodytes. Taxonomy (NCBI): domain Eukaryota; kingdom Metazoa; phylum Chordata; class Mammalia; order Primates; family Hominidae; genus Pan; species Pan troglodytes. The sequence goes on from NC_072398.2 coordinate 24,671,184, forward strand.
TTCTAGTCTAATTGGTGAGGCGGTAATTCCTTCACAAGGCAGTGTTTAAAAAAATCAAAAAGTACTAGTGACACAGTAGAGGAAGGCAAGGGAGACGGTGATTGGGAATGGATGTTGAGTGGAGTGACCAACCTACATTGTTTTCTCTACTGTAGACATTGAAAAGCCAATTACTTGATTTTTTTCCCCACCCACCATGCAGCCAGGAGAGGCCATATGACACAGTTTGAACTCTTTAGATAATATTTCTTTTTGCCTGAAATGCAGACCTGATGCCTGGAGGTACAGCAGCCATCTTGTGACCATAAGGAGGAAATCAACGCATTAAGAAGGGAAAAGCTAAGAACATACAGAGAGCAAGGACCACTGACAACATGATCAAGCCACTCTACCAGGCCTTAACTTCCTATTCCCTGACTTCTTATTGAAAGAGACAATAAAACTTCTCATTTGTTGTAACCCACAGAAGTAAGGCATTCTGTTACTTATGGGTGAACACAATTCTTAACTGATGCCATGGTTTAACGGGAGTAGGGATCCTGGTATGACAGGAAATTGAGATAATCAGTTTATGGCTAGTGTAGCAGCTCCAAGACACGATTAATGTCCCAAGCTCTTTTGCCCTCCTGACTTGCTAGCCTCAGTATGTGGATTTTGTTCTCCCAGTCTGAAGGCATAACTTTTGGGGAAGAGTAAAAGAAGCCCTCTCCAGAGATCTGCTACATCTCATTGGCCAGAACTCTAACATTTGGCCGCCACTACCTAGTTGCAAGTGAATCTGAGAAGGTGAGTGTTTTTTCATTTCAGCCTTTATGAAATAGAAAGGCAAAGGAAGGGGGGTTTGAGCAGCCTTTGAACAGCCAGTTCATGTTTTTGCTATACTGCTCTAGTCAGGTTTTCTATTACCAGCAGCCTAATACAATTTCCAGGTGCCCCAAGTTGTGCTGACAACTTGGTGTATAAGAGAGACAGTGCTTTGGGGTTAGTATGATCAGGGAAAGTTCACTGACAAAGTGGCAACCTAAGGCAAATTACATCACACTTTTTCTCTGCTTGTAAGTAAGTCTGAATGTTCCATGTTTTCCTGACCTATTCTTTTTTTTTTTTTTTTTTTTTTTTTTTTTTGAGACGGAGTCTCGCTCTGTCTCCCAGGCTGGAGTGCAGTGGCGCGATCTCGGCTCACTACAAGCTCCGCCTCCCGGGTTCACGCCATTCTCCTGCCTCAGCCTCCCGAGTAGCTGGGACTACAGGCGCCCGCTACCACGCCCGGCTAATATTTTGTATTTTTAGTAGAGACGGGGTTTCACCGTGTTAGCCAGGATGGTCTCGATCTCCTGACCTCGTGATCCGCCCGCCTCGGCCTCCCAAAGTGCTGGGATTACAGGCGTGAGCCACCGCGCCCGGACTCCTGACCTATTCTTAACCGATTCCTGCTCCTCCTGAGTTGTTATACATAAATTAGTTTTGGTTTTCTGCCTTCTTCTAATATATAGCAATACCTCTGTTTATTGAAGGTGAAGGCAAATACAGTTTGCATTAGTCTGTTTTCACACTGCTATAAAGATACTACCTGAGACTGGGTAATTTATAAAGGAAAGAGGTTTCATTGACTCACAGTTCAGCATGGCTGGGGAGGCCTCAGGAAACTTAGAATCACAGCAGAAGGCAACGGGGAAGCAAGGCACATCTTACATGGCAGCAGGAGAGAGAAAGAGAGAGAGAGTGAAAGGGAATTGCCAAACACTTTTAAACCATCAGATCTTGTGAGAACTCACTATCAGGAGAATAGCAGGGGGAAACCACCCCTGTGATCCAGTCATCTCCTACCAGATTCCTCCCTCGACACATGGAAATTACAATTCAAGATGAGATCTGGGTGGGAACACAGAACCAAACCATATCACAGATGCTCCTTATGATAGGGTTACATCCCAATAAACCCTTTGTAAATTGAAAATAGTGTACATCAAAATGCGTTTAATACATCGAACCTATCACACATTATAACTTAGCCTAACCTACCTTAAATGTGCTTAGAATACTTACATTAGCCTACAGTTGGGCAAAATCATCTAACACAAAGCCTATTTTATAATAAAGTATTGAATATCTCATGTCATTTATTAAATGCTGTACCAAAAGTGAAAAAACAGAATGGTTTTATGGGTACTTGAAATGTAATATCTATTGAATGTGTATCGCTTTGGCACTATTGTGAAGTTGAAAAATCTTAAGATGAACAGTCATAAGTCGGGGACTGTCTGTAAAGTGTACCCACACAACTGAAGACTTGGTTTATCATGAAGCTTTTTCCAACCTTATCTCCTATCTGCTCTCCCCTTACATTCCTGTCTCCACCCTACCCTCAAGCATCCATCAGAGAAATGGTCAAAGCGTAAAGGGGAATGCCTTTGGATTCATGGGAAGCTCAGTTAAGTGGGCTGTGAGCCTCCTCTTGCCCCATCACTCATCCTGTTCTGCCCACAGGAAAATCTGACCATATGTTTCATTTAACACAAAATTCGAGAGTATCTCCTAAACAGTATTTTCCCCCATAAATGAACTCTGTAAACTTTTCAGTGCCATAAATAACTGGTATGATATATCAAGTTACTCTCTTGCTTCCCAGCCAAGCCCTGTTGAAATCCCAGAAAGCTTTCCCCATCCTCCAGCTTAAATCCAGCTCACCAAGTTCTCACTCCCACCTCTCAACACCCCCATCCAAACACTCCCTCCAGTCCCCACCACAAAGATACTCTGCCCTGGCTAAGCAACCACCCCTAATACTGTTTCTCTCTTGGTGGGGTTTGGATGTTTGGAATGTCCTGAGAATTGGGGTTCTTTGAGTGTTTATTATAAAATTTTAAAAGATGTAGAAGAATAGAGAGTTTAGTGAACATTCATCTACCTATCTGGATTCAGCAACTGTTAGCATTTTTGTGCTTTGAGTTGTTTCAAAATTGTGTTTTACAGCTGGTTTGTTCAAACCAGGATCTAAAGATTTTCTCACCCCTCAGTGTTACAGTAGCTAGGCAGGCAGAGATGAGCAGGGCAGGAGAGGACCTCCCTCCAACAACAGGCATGCCAGGCAACCATCAGGTCATGGTCAGGTGATTGTTAACTGTCTCTCTAAAATAATAATTGGTTGTGGCCCCGTGCCAGAGAGAGGCAGTCTCCCAACAGATAGAAACACCTGAAACTGGTAATCAGCAGCTTCCCAATAAGATTTCAGGAGTTGGGCGAGTGGGCTCAAACATGTGCACTAAGAGGCAAAATGGCAGAGTTTAAAGGGTATATGAACACTGGGTAAAGGAAGAATTCCTCAAGTGAGCACGTGTACAACTTCAGTAAACACACTGTGCATGTGGCCCCTCCCAACTGCTGGCAGGCCACTGTGCATGTGGACAGCCCACCCCAAGGGAAGCATCAGGGTAAGGGAGGAGACCACCCCTTATATTGTCTTATGCCCAATTTCTGCCTCCAAAGAAAGAAGAAGTAAAAACTAAAAGGCAGAAATGAAATTCACAGGCAGACAGCCGGGCGCCGCGCCCTGGGCCTGGTTAAAGATTGACCCCTGACCTAACCAGTTATGTTATCTATAGATTCCAGATATTGTATGGAAGAGCATTGTAAAAATCCCTGTCCTGTTCTGTTCCGTTCTGATTACCAGTGCATGCATCCCCCAGTCACGCACCCCCTGCTTGCTCAATCGATTACGACCCTCTCACGTGGACCCCCTTAGAGTTGTAAGCCCTTAAAAGGGACAGGAATTGCTCACTTGGGGAGCTCGGTTTTTGAGATGTGAGTCTTGCCAACACTCCCGGCCAAATAAAGCCCTTCCTTCTTTAACTTGGTGTCTGAGAGGTTTTGTCTGTGGCTAGTCCTGCTACAAGGGGAGAAGGGATGCAACTCCCAAGAAATATGCCCTCATATAAAACCCCAAGTCAAAGGTCAAACTGTGCCCTTGACTGGCTCAAGTCGTTAGCTTGGCCCTCTTTCAAATGTACTTTATTTCCTTTTGTTTCTGCTCTAAAGCTTTTTAATAAACGTTCTCTCCTGCTCTGAAGCCTGCCTCAGTATCTCCTTCTGCCTTATGCCCCTTGGTTGAATTATTTCTTCTGAAGAGGCAAGAATTGAGGTTGCTGCAGACCCATACTTTGGTGCCGCCTGACTTGGATACATTCCCTAACTGCTAACACCAGGACATGTTAACCCTTTTCTTGCATGTAATTTATTGCACAATAACGTTTTTAAAATTTTGAGTGCTATAAAAGGAAAATAAAATCTCAGGACCAGAAACTCACTAAGCTGAAGGGCTCAGTGGGAACTGGGTCACACAAAGGATGAAGGGCAAGCTGGGAACTGGGTCACACACACCAACTTCCCATTTTCTTCCTGAATAGATAGCTACATACCTCCCTCACCTTTTGCTCAGGAGGAAACTCCTTGTAGGCCCTGAGACTTTTACCCTGAAGCAGTTCTGTTGAATTTCACCCTGACAATGCAAATTAACCACTTACTTTTACAGGTAAGGGACCATGAAGAGACCTAAAAGTCATCCCTTCACTCACCTGAGACAAATGCATATCTGATTGCTTCCTATACTCTGTGATTATTTTATCTTATGTAAAAATGCAGATTCCAACTGAGGACCAGAGGAATGCATAATTGACTCTTTCCCCACCTCTCCTTTCAAATGAAAAATGTGGATTCAGTAAAGCTAATCAAAAGACTCAAAGGAATGCAACCGCTTGCCTCTTTTATCTGCCCTCCCTTTTTTCTTCTTCTTTCCCCTGCTGCCTGCTCTTTTCCCTTTAAATATTGAAGCTCCCAGACCCTCTGGGAAAGGCAAGGACCACAGATGTTGCAGTGGTTATGTGTCCCTTTTTCCTGGGTGTGTCCTTAACCTTGGCAAAATCAACTTCTAAAAACAATTGAGACTTGCCTCCCACCATTTTCTTTTATTTACAGCACTTACCATTGGAAAGGTCCAAGGGCCAGTCCAGCTGTGTGGAAGCACAGGGACTTAATTCACTGCCAACCAATGTCTGTTGCTCTGCATGCCCTTGTATACCTAAGATGGCACTGTCTGGCTTAGGACTCTGTTTACTTAACTTGCTTAGCACACATTCACATGTGTGGGAAGCTATGAATTGCAGATTTGTGTGTGCTAGCTAAATCACCTTTTTGTTTAAAATAACTTAAATCTAACTTTGAGCCCCCTTCCTGCTTGACTGGCAGGAAATTCAGTATCAGCCTTCACTGGGGCTCCCCACAAGGTTGGGAAAAGCTTCTGGGAGGCTTTCATAGCACCAAAGCACCTGGCAGCACCTCCCTCCACCATTGATCCTGGGTCCACACTGGTTCCTCCTGAGACATCCCAGTGTAACTGCCCAACAGGTTCCTCCTGCCCCCTGCACAAACAAAATCAACTCACCAAGACCATGGCAATATGGATAGGAGGAAGGGAAATACTGGGTAGAAGATGGCGGTCCCCGGCAAGGGCCACACCCTCAAGCCAGGACCTGTAGCCCAAAGTGAGAACATGCATTTTTGTTTTCCCGCCTGAATGTTGCCTTTTCCAAAACCACCCTGGCCCACCCTCCCTGCATCCTGTATTTATAAAAACTCCAGGCTCCACTGGCGGAGGTGCAGCAGAGAAGGAGAGAAGAGAAGTGACTGAACCTCAAGAGGAGAAGATGCAGCTGGACATTGGAGACTATGGTTGGAGAGGAGTTCGACTGGGAACAGCCAAACTCCAGGGGAAGACCATCTTCCCACTCCATCCCCTTTCCAGCTCCCCATCCCACTAAGAGCCACTTCCACCACTCAGTAAAATCCTCCACATTCGCCACCCTTCAGTTCATTCACACAGCCTGATTCTTCCTGGATGCCAGACAAGAACTCAGGTACCAAGAGGGCAGGTACAAATGCTGTCACCCTGACCCTCCACTGAGCTGTTAAACACTTAAGCCATTCATGGATGGCAAAACTAAAAGAGCACACTGTAACACATGCTCTCTGGGGATCTGGGGGGTCGCAAGTACCCACCCCCAGACACTGCCACGAGACCACACAGTGTTTACTCCTGCCGGCACCCAGAAGCACTCATCCCGGCTTCGGCACCCACTCACCTGCGTGTTCCCCTTCCTGAGAGGCGTTGAGAGCTGTGAGCTGAGTAAACGAGTCACCCCCTTTGTGAGTCCCACAGAGTGGTCAAGGGAACTATCCTGTCTCATTGGCATTGCAGTAAAGAAAGCGTTTAATTGACACAAGGCTGGCCAGCCACAGAGGAGACAGAGTTATTACTCAAATCAATCTCCCTGAAGGCTTGGAGGTTAGGGGTTTTTCAAAGATAGTTTGGTGGGCAGGGGGCTACGGTAAGGAAAATGCTGATTAGTAGGGGAGGCGATCATAGGGATGTGGAAAACAGTCCTCATGCACTGAGTCCCCTTCTGGGTGGGGGCCGCAGGACTGGTTGAGTCACGGGTCCGGGTGGGGCCATCTGGTTGTCAGAAATGCAAAAACCTGAAAAGAAATCTCAAAAGGCCATCTTAGGTTCTGTAGTAGTGCTGTTATCTGCAAGATTAATTGGGGAAGTTGCAAATCTTATGACCTCTGGAATAATGGCTGGGAATTATGTAGAATTCAGGCCTCTCTCATCCTCCTAACTTGGTGGCCTTTCATTAGTTTTACAAGGACAGTTTAGTTTTGGGGAAGGGTTATTATTTAAAGTATAAACTACATTTCTCCCAAAGTTAGCTTGGCCCACCCCAGGAATGAGCAAAGACAGCCAGCCTGTGGGGCTAGAAGCAAGATGGAGTCAGACATGTCAGATTTCTCTTACTGTCATACTTTTGCAAAGGCAGTTTTGATAGCAACAGGAGGCAGCCAAATGCCGAGGCAGATAGGGGTGGGTCCCTGGTGAAACCCCACCTCCAAGCCAAAGACAATTTAAAGCCTGAAAGCCAAGCTACAAGTTAAATTCTCAGACAGGATTGAGAACTTGTCTTCCTGTTTGCTGTACTTTCCTCTGATTGATCCCCACCCTTCACCTATTTTACATATACCTCCCCTTTCCTAATTGGTTTTCTACACTGTCATGCCCACCTTTGAGTGGTGTCTTTGCTTTAGCCTTTTTTGCCTACTCACAAGCCAGTCACACACATTCCCCATTCTAAATCCATAAAAGGCCCTGGACCCAACCACACAGGGAACTTTCCTGCTTTCAGGTAGCAGGACCAACCCCATGTCCCCTCTCCTCTGAAAGCCATTTTCATCACTCAGTAAAACTCTTCTCTGCCCTCCTCACTGTTCAATGTCCAGTGTATCCTCATTCTTCCTGGGCACAGTACAGGAGCTCAGGAACCACCAAATGTGGGTATAAGCTATAACACAGGCGAGCTGGGGCATGCCAGCATGGCCAAGTGACGCCTGGGCCAGGTGTCACCGGCAAGGGTCCCTGGCTTGCAAAGTGACCGAGAAGAAAATTCCTACGTCAGTTTCACCAGCTGGACTGGTCCTTGTTCCTTTCACCTCTGGCCTTCTGCTCTCCTCTAGCTAAACAGTCTGGGAGCCCCATCCCTGGCTCCAGCCTCCCTGGTGCTACATAAACACATCTCTGAGGACTTGTCTCTTCCACAAGTCACTGGCACAAAGCGGCGTAGGGGTCCCCTCTTCAGAGGCTCCACCTCAGCCTCTGTCCAGTCCACAGGAAGCTGCTTCTCACTTCCCTCTGACTGTTGGCAAAGGCATTCTCTCTCCTCTCCCACCCCTCCCCGTCAGAGACAGAATCTCTTCAAAAAGCTAAACCTTTCACCAAACCAGAAAGAACATTTGTTTTCAAAACTCTGCTTTCCACCTTAAAATTTATTCAGCCAATATTCATTAATATAACTGCAGCGATTCCTATACTATTGAAAGATTTCTGTTCTGATTGGCAAATCATATAACGGCTATTGCAGTAATCAGTAGAATTTATTAATAATTAAATTCAAAATTAAACTCATTAATTCAGGCTAATTGTCATAGGATGTCACAAGGACCACTGACAAATGGGCCTCCCGTGTGCTTATTAATCACAAAGCACTGTGTATATACATCACATTTTTATCACTCTATTGAAATCATGTGGTTGCCACTGGTTCTACATAGTTGTTACTTTATTTGTATTGTCTGTGCACTGTAATTCTTGTGTAAGTTGCAAAGGCAGCGTTTCAATATTTATACATTTAAGAATATATGAATAAAATATTAAAAATGAACTCTTAGAATAAAGAGACAACCAACTGTGGATACACGTATTAATGTTCCATTAAAGATCATACACCTCAATCTTCTGATTGTACAGAGTACAAATAGTGATAGTAATAAGGAACCACAGCCTAGAGTATCATCCAAACCACCTCAGACATCCTTTACACCGTGCAAGCGTCAGTACAAAATAACACAATGCTTTTTATTTCTTCAATACAAAATAATTTTATTATTTTAACAAAAATACAAGTGTCTCTTGCACGCTGACAAAAACCATTAAAAAAATGTGTCTCACCAGTGCTACTGATGTAAATATTAGATGCAAATGGCACTCAGAGTTCATTGTTAAAAGCTTTGTGGGAGACCAACATATGCCACCCCAAAATAGGGATTGCCGAGCTGAAGGTGATCAAGAAGAAGCACATCCAGGTAAAGCTCTCTGCCCTCCCTCTATTTGCCTAAAAGCAGGACAAAGATCTACAAAGACAAAAGGTATCCTGGCCCATCTTCTACCAGGAAGAACAAAGGTTAATCACTGAAGAGAGCACTGAAGCTGTGAAAGAAAAATAAAATCTTGGGTCCCCAGTTTACTATGCCAAAGGGAAAAATTAAGCAGAAGCTGACTGAGTCATGCAAGAAACTGCCTTTCCTTGTTCCTAAGCAGATAAACTGCAGATAAAAGGCCAGGTATCTCCACAGGAGCTACTCTATGTTCATCTCATGTAAAGTGTTGATTTACTGAATGCAAGACAAATACATAATGGACTATTCCTCTGCCTGCCTCCTTCTTTTCTTTTGCAACATGTGGATTCAGTAATGGGATCACACCCTCCCTCTTTCCCCTCCAGCCTGCTTTTCCCCTTTAAATACTGAAGCCCTCAAAATCATCTTTGGAAAAAAGCGTAGCTCACAGATTGTTTCTGTGGTTTTGTGTTGCTTTTTTTCCCCACAGACATGTCCTTAACCTTGGCTAAATAAACTCTAAATTTATTGAGACCTGTCTCAGATACTTTTCGGTTTGTAGACCTTTACGGGCCCAAGATGGTACCCAAGGAAGCTACATTAACAAGCTTTACTAACCAGCCTTTATCTGCCATTAATTTGCCTTTCCCGAAGTTGCCACCTCTAGAGATTCAAAGCCCTTTTCCTTTTTCTTGTTACTTCTCTAAAAATATACTGGTTTTTGTTGAAGACTCTATATAGGCTGAAATTCAAAGCCACCTCTTTTAGAACTATTCATTCCCTCAGTGTCTCCCATGTACATATGAAATATACATGTTAATACACTTCTATTTGGTTTTCTCTTATAAATCTGTCTTTTGTTACAGGGGTCACTTCCAAGTAAGGACTTATGAGGGTTGAAGGAAAAATTATTATTCTTCCCAGACAACTTACATATTCTTCAGAATGGCAATCACATTCTATCAAAGCTCACAGTTTAATTTTTAAAACTGTAAATATCAATGACAAAAACAATCAAAAGATCAATTTCAGAAAACAATGCATTTGAAAGAAAAAATGTAAATTGGACAAAATATTGATAAAACAATTTAAAATATTATAGAAATAACCTTTGAAATGTTGCTATACAGCATGTACTTAAACATAAGCATTTTCAAACATGAAATATTCAATAGCCATTAAAAAATAATATCCATGCAAGCATACATTGCATTTTAGATTTATGGTCCCACTTGTTGGAAAACATTACTGAAATGAGAAAGCAACTTACTTAAGATGTTATAAATCAAGACAGTAAAATGTCATTCATTTTCTGTGAAATGGTTTCACATAAAAGCATTTAATAATGTATTTTAAATGAGACATTTAAAACTTTGTTGATCTTATGAAGGTGGAAGGAATAATATCCAAAATAATATACAAACTATATTGCCAATGTTGGAAAAGAATGGTACCAGCAAGAAATATTTCATGGAAGCATATTGTTCAGATAGTGCTGGTGCTTGTATGCTACACAGAAAGTTTGGCATTTCAGCCAAAGTTTTAGAAACATTTCTGCATATTTTTAATTTGGCACTAAGTCACTGTATTCAATCACCACTGGATGATACAATGAAAGATGTTAATCCAATAAATCACTTTAATTTTTTCTTCATAAGCATTCTATTCACTACTATATTATTTTGCTCACACTGCCATTACAAAGCTCAACAGACTGGGTGGCTTAAACAACAGAAATGTATTTTCTCATGGTTCTAGAGGCTGGAAATCCACTATCTAGGTACTGTGAAATTAAGTCTTTCATGAGGGCTCTCATCCTAGTGTTACAGTAGGTAGTCAGGCAGACATGACCCCCCTACACTAGGAATGTCAGACGACCATCAGGTGATGGTCGGGCAGTTGTCACACTGTCTCTCTAAAATAATAACTGGTCACAGCCAGCGCCAGGGAAAGCCAGTCTCCCAATAGATAGAAAAGACCTGAAACTGGTGCAATCAACAGCTTCCCGATAAGATCTCAGGAGCTGGGTGAATGGGCTCAAGCATGTGCACTAAGCGGCAAAATGGCGGCATTCACTGGTATACAGTGTTCCTCCCTCTGGGAACTCTGGAGTGGTAAGGGAAAAACACCTCTAGTAAGCATGTGTACAACTCCAGTAAGCACACTCTGCATGCAGCACCTTCCAAGTGCTGGGAGGCCACTGAGCATGCGGACAGCCCAACCCAAGGGAAGCCTCAGGGGAGAAGGGACACAATCCCCCAGAAGCATGCCAGCGTATAGAACCCCAAGTCAAAGGTCAAACAGCGCACTTGAATCTCTCAAGTTGTCCGCTTGGGCCTCTTCCAAGTGTACTTTACTTTCATTCCTGTCCTAAAACTTTCTTAATAAATTTTCACTCCTGCTCTAAAACTTGCCTCCATCTCTCACTCTGCTTTATGCCTCTCAGTCAAATTATCTCTTCTGAGGAGGCAAGAATTGAGGTTGCTGCAGACCTGTTTGGATTCGCTGCCTGTAACACTAGCAGGTGGACAGCCACCTTCCCTCTGTGCCTTCACATAACCTTTCTTCTGTGCACACATGGGGAGAAAGAGAGATCTCTGGTATATTTTCTTATAAGGACAGGAGTTCTATCAGATTAAGGTTGCACCCTTATGACCCCGTTTAACCTTTATTACCTCGTTATAGGGACTTTCTCCAAATACAGTTACATCGGTGGTTGGGTATTCAACATATGAATTTTGGGAGAACACAGTTCAGCCCATAAAAACTTCCATAAATGGGGCTGGGCACAGAGGGGCAGGTGCCTGTAGTCCCAGCTATTCAGGAAGCTGAGGTGGGGGGATCGCTTGAGGCCAGGAGTTCCAGGCTGCAGTGCACTATGATTGTGCCTGTGAATAGCCACTGCACTGCACTCCAGCCTGGACGACAGAGCGAGACCCCATCTCGTTTAAAAAATACCACAGATGGCCGGGCACGATGGCTCACACCTATAATCCCAGCACTTTGGGAGGCCAAGGCAGGCAGGTCACCTGAGGTTGGGAGTTGGAGACCAGCCTGACCAACAAGGAGAAACACCGTCTCTACTAAAAATACAAAAAAATTAGCCAGGCATGGTGGTGCATGCCTATAATCACAGCTACTCGGGAGGCTGAGGCAGGAGAATCACTTAAACCTGGGAGGTGGAGGTTGCGGTGAGCCGAGATCACGCCATTGCATTCCAGCCTGGGCAACAAGAGTGAAACTACGTCTCAAAAAAAAAAAAAAAAAAAAAAAAACGTAGATGAGAAAAACAGAGAACTAAATAATATATCTGATAATCTTGGAATTGAAATTAAAAATTGAGAGAGTAGCATTTTCAAACATGAAATATTCAATAGGCATTAAGAAATAATACCTATATAAGCATACATTGCATTCTAGATTTATGGACCCACTTGTTGGAAAACATTACTAAAATGAGAAAGTAACTTATTCGAGAAGTTATGAACCAATGTAGTAAAATGTCATTCATTAATTTTCTATGAAGCCCCAATAGAAAACCTGTAATGCTGTAATGCAAAGAGAGTTTAGAAATTTTATATTCATTTTAACATAACTTGTGAAATGGGAGTAAACATTTGGAAAATTAAATCATATTTTAGAGAATTAGCCTTAGTAAACAATATTCCAATAGTGATATCTATACTTTCTCTGTCTTTACAAGAAATGTTTCTGTTAAATCAATCATTTAATTCAACAATCAATAAAAGTTATTAAGCATATAAGGATAAATTTTAAAACTATAGAAGCAAAGAAATGTAATATGCCACTTGAAACAAAGCAATTATAAATTCTAAGAAAATTATTAGAATATCTAATAAAGTATGTAAAATGATTGTGATCAAATAAATTATGAACTTATTTATATAAATCTATATAATATAAATATGATAATTTAAATGACAAATTATTAAATTGTCCAATAAATTATGTAAAAGGCATAATGAGTTTTTAAGTTGTTTCTATTTATTAAATGCTTCAACTTTGCCAAAAGCTGTTAGCAAACCTCCATGGATTGAAGGTAATCAAAAATTAATAAAAGCTAATTCATTAAATATGATATTCCATAAGGAACAAGAGGCCCATCCAGCCTCTAGCTGTCCCAGTCTTGCTTCCAAGATGCCACATATTTGAGGAAGGCCATCTTGGCTCAGTAAGCCTGCCAACTGATTACAAACCCATAGGTAAGTGCAGCTAACACCACCTGGAGCAGAGACAAGTGCCCAGCTGAGCCCATTTCATATTGCAGAATTATAAGCAAATAAAGGGTGGCGGTTTTTTTAAACAACTAAAATTGGAGCAACTAAAATAATTTTTGCAGTTATCTATTGCTGCATGGTAGCCAATAAAATAATAATGTCTATATTAAGCACACATTGCAGTCTAGATTTATGGTCCCACTTGTTAATAATAAATATTATGCAGCAATAGATAACTGCAAAAGTTCTTTATTCCCCAAGTGACCTTTTATCTGATACCTGTATGTTTATACAGGTACACCTAGGAGATACTGTGAGATTGGTTGCAGACCACCACAATAAAGTGGAGTCACATGAATTTTTTGGTTTCCCAGGGCATATAAGTTATGTTTATACTATACTGTGGTCCATTCAATGTGCAATAGTATTCAGTCTAAAATAATAATGTACAAACCTTAATTTGAAAATACTTTATTGCTAAAAAATGCTAACAGTCATCTGAGCCTTCAGCAAGTCTTAATCTTTTTGCTGGTGGAGGGTCTTGCCTCCATGTTGATGGCTGCTGACTGATCAACGTGGTGGTTGCTGAAGGTTGGGGTGGCTGTGTCAATTTCCTAAAATAAGACAACAATGAAGTTTGCCACCTCAGTTGACTCTTCCTTTCGTGAAAGATCTCTCTGTAGCATGCAATGCTGTTTGATAGCATTTTGCCTATAGTAGAACTTCTTTTAAAATTGGGGTCAATTCTTTCATACCCTGCCACTACTTCATTAACCAAGTTTATGTAATATTGTAAATCTTTTGTTGTCAGTTCAACGATATTCATAGCATCTTCACCAGGAGTAGATTTCATCTCAAGAAACCACTTTCTTTGCTCATCCATAAGAAGCAACTCCTCAAACATTCACATTTGATCATGAGATTGCAGCAATTGTCTCCCATCTTCGGGCTTCGCTTCTGATTCTAATTCTCTTGCTATTTCCACCACATCTGCAGTCAATTCCTCCACTGAAGTCTTGAACCCCTCAAAGTCATCCATGAGGGATGCAATCAACTTCTTCCAAATTTCTGTTAATGTGGATTTTCGGCCTCCTCACATGAATTACACATGTTCTTAATGGCATGTTAGAATGGTGAATCCTTTCCAGGAAGTTTCTGCATGGCAAAAACTATTTTTCCTTCTGCTCTCACAACACAATGTTGGGGGTGGGGGTTTCCCACACACCAAGCAAGCAATCAGTTCTGCCGTGGACTCTCGCTGGGTGTCCTTCAATTCAATTCTGACACTGTGTACCTGGATATAGCATCAGATCCCACAGGTTGAGGGCTCAGTCCCTGCCCCCTACTTCTGATGCCAGTTACCAACCCCAGGTCATTTTACCTGTTTCTGACTGACCAGCTAAAAATCAGGGCTCCTATGACTCCTTTCCTTGGGGTAGATTAATTTGCTAGAGCAGCTCACAGAACTCATGGAAACTCTTATTTATATTTACCAGTTTATTATAAAGGATATGACAAATGATACAGATGAAGAGATGCACAGGGAAGGTATGGCAGAAGGGATGGGGAGCTTCCATGCCCTCCATGGACACATCACCCTCTAGGACCCTCCACAAGTCTGTTTGGAAGCTGAGCTGTCTGGAAGCTTACTGTACCCTCCGACCCCATACTCTTGGGCCTTTTATAAATACTTCTTTGGGTAGGCATGACTGAAACATGGACAACCATGTAGAAATGTGATTGGACCAAAAGAGGATGATTTAATATTAATAGACTGAGCAGGGAAACCTAGCGAGGCCTGTCTGTTAAGATTCTTCTTGGTCTCTCTGAGCAACATTCCTTCCTCCAGGGTCTGGGACCCCTTCTGAAATGGAGGTCTCATAATCCACAGTCAGACAAGGTAGATCAGAGAATTTCTTTATGGCCAGCTCGAAGACAGAAAGGTCGGGGAGATCCCTCCTTTGAAGTAAAAAAGGAGCAGGTGAAAGGAGAGCAGAAGGTCAGTTAGAGATTCTGTTCTGTTTGGTTTGGTTTGGTTTTTGTTTTGTTTGTTTGTTTGTTTGTTTGTTTGTTTTTGAGACAGAGCTTCACTCTTTTTGCCCAGGCTGGAGTGCAATGGTGCGATCTCGGCTCACTGCAACCTGCACCTCTCAGGTTCAAGAAATTCTCCTGCCTCAGCATCCCAAGTAGCTGGGATTACAGGCATGCACCACCACGCCTGGCTAATTTTGTATTTTTAGTAGAAACGGGGTTTCACCATGTTGGCCAGGCTGATCTCGAACTCCTGACCTCAGGTGTTCCACCCGCCTTGGTCTCCCAAAGTGCTGGGATTACAGGTGTGAGCCACCACACTCGGCCAAGATTCTGTTTTTTGATGCCTGCTCCTGTGGCCTAAAGTGCCCCAACATTATAACAAAAGACTGTCTCTCACCTTTATCACTCTGAGCTGTTCCAAAGCTGCTTTGGGAATGGACAAAAGCCCAAATACTTTAATAAAATATATTCTTCTTGTTTTAGTCATTTGGGAAATAACAAGGGTTCTGGGAGTTATGAGCCAGGAACCATAGACAAAAACATATACAAAACAGTTTTCAATTTACATTGCCCAGATCCATCAGAGGAATCACTATCTATGGCAGCCATTACCTTATAAAATGTATGTAATTCATAATAAGACTGGAAAGCTGAAAATACTCCTCAATCCATGGACTACATAATGGAGTTGTGCAAGCAGGCATGAAAACAATATTCATATCCTTGTACATCTCCATCAGAACTCTTGGATAACTAAGTACATTGTCAATGAGCAGTAATATTTTGAAAGGAATCTTTTTTCCTGAGCAATAGGTCTCAACAGTGGGCTTAACATACTCAATAAACCATGCTATAAACAAATGTCTGTCACACAGGCTTTGTTGTTCCACTTAGCACAGGCAGAGTATATTTAGCATAATTATAAAGGGTTCTAGGATTTTTTGGAATGGTAAATGAGCATTGGCTTCAACTTAAAGTCAACAATTGCATTAGCCCCTAATGAGAGAGTGAGCTTGACTTTGAAGCCAGGCATTGACTTCTCCTCTCTAGCTATGAAAGATGCCTAGATGGCATCTCCCAAGAGAAGGCTGTTTCATCTACATTGAAAATCTGTTGTTTAGTGTAGCCACCTTCATCAATGATCTTAGCTAGACCTTCTGGGTAACTTGCTGCAGCTTCTCCATCAGCACTTGTGGCTTCACCTTGCATGTGTATGTTATGAAGATGGCATCTTTCCTTAAACCTTGTAAACCAGCCGCTGCTAGCTTCAAACTTTTCTATTGCAGCTTCCTCACCTCTCTCAGCCCTCATAGAATTGAAGAGAGTTAGGGCCTTGCTCTGGGTTAGGCTTTGGCTTAAGGGAATGTGATGGCTGGTTTGATCTTCCATCTAATATTCTCCACATCAGCAACAAGGTTGTTTCGCTTTCTTATCATTTATGTGTTCACTGGAGTAGTGCTTTTATTTTCCTTCAAGAACTTCACCTTTGCATTCACAACTTGGCTAACTGACAAGAGGCCTAGCTTTTGGCCCATCTCGACTTTCGATATGCCTTCCTCACTAAGCTAAATCATTTACAGCTTTTGATTTAAAATGGGGGACATGCAACTCTTCTTTCACTTGACCACTCAGGGGCTATTGTAGGGTTATTAATTTGCCTAAATTGAATATTATTGTGTTTCAGGGAAAAGAAAGGTCCAAGGAAAAGGAGACAGATAGGGGAATGGCTAGTTGATGGAGCAGTGAGAACACACACAACATTTATTGATCAACTTTGCCATCTTAGGCACAATTTGTGGTGCCCCAAAACGATTATGATAGTGACATCAAAGATCACTGATCACAGACTGGGCATGTGGCTCATACCTGTAATCCCAGCACCCTGGGAGGCTGAGGTGGGAGGATCACTTGAGCCCATGAGTTTGAGACCAGCCTGGGTGACATAGTGAGACTCTGACTCTACAAAAATTTTAAAATTAGCCAGGTATGGTGGTGCACAACTGTAGTCCCAGCTTATTGCAAGGTTGAGGTAGGAGGATCATTTGAGTGCAGGAGTTCAAGGCTACAGTGAGCTCTGATCACTTCCCTGCACTCCAGCCTGACAACAGGGCAAATTTGAAATATTGTGAGAATTACCAAAATATGACACAGAGACACGAGGCAAGCACATGATGTTGGAGAAATGGTGCTGACAGACTTGCTCAACACAAGGTTGTCATGAACCTTCAATTTGTAAAAAATACAATATCTGCAAGGCACAATAAAGCAAAGTGCAGTAAAACAATGTGTGCTTATATTTTTATTTTCAGTATATTTTGATGTTTATCTTATAACTCTTTCTGGATAGAGAGAGACTGCCCTTGCAGGGGCTGGCCTATCTAGTCACATCTCTTCTATGGGACCTGTACACTACAAGAAGCAATATTCCTCTGCCTTAGTCTTCCCAGAGCCAGGTACCAGGCAACTAGAGACCATCCCTAGAGAGCCCAAAGCCTGCCATTTATAATGCAAATTGGCCAATCCAAAACTGTTTACGCTGCTCCGCCTGACCTTTCCTATGCAAACCCCAGTAAAGGCCGTGGCCTAGATTTTCCCTCGCTCTGGCCCTTTCTGCCTCCTGACCTACACTGGTGCTTTCCCTTGTGGCCCTGTGTGCCACACCTCCTGCTTCCAGGACCTGTGAGTGTAATAAACTTCCTTTTCCAGAGCCTGCCCCATGTGGCTGCACTGGACCAACCATCACATAAAATAACATAGAACAGTACCCACTATAGACAGAACTCGTGGCTTCTGGAAAGGGGATGTGTATAATGAAGCTCTTATAGCTTAGATAAGATCTACTCCAAATCCTAAACCTCCATTTGCTCCAGTTCCCACACCTGCTCCAGCCCCTTCCAGACAAGCCAGGGTGCAAGGGCTCTGGAGACTGGGTCAGTGTGCAGTGTCCAGGCCACCTGGGCCAGGCTTGGGCTCTAGGGGTCACTTGTCCTCAGGCTGTGGAGCACTTTTCTGTTTTGTTTTATTGTGGCAAAATAAATATAACATAAAATTTACCTTTTTAAGTGTTCAGTTCTGTGGCATTAATTACACTTACACTGTTATGCAACCATCACCACTATCCATCTCCAGAACTTTTTCAACTTCTCAAACTAAAACTCTGTACCCATTAAACAATAATTCCTATTTCCCCCTTCTCCCAGCTGTTGGTAACCTGGTTAGCAGGGGCAGTGCCTACCTTTCATTTGTTTACTTTAGAGCACTTCTTACTCGGCAGGCACAATAAACTGAAGACAATCCCTGCCTATAAGGAGCTTGAAATCTAACAGAGATGCACAGAAGCCATCTATTATCTTGATAAGAACAGCAACAGAGGGGAGCAAATGTCTATGGATGCACCCAGCACAAGGCTCTGGATAGAGTGTGTGTTCAATGGAAGTACTTTTTTCCTAAATTTGCTCACGTCCTGTAATGACATTGTTTTATTTTTATTTTTAAATTTTTTAAAATTGACAATAATTTTACCTATTTGTGGGGTCCATATGATGTTTTGATACATATAATGTACAGTGATCAGATCAGGTAATTAGTATAAACATTATCTCAAATATTTATCATTTATTTGTGTTA
Source organism: Pan troglodytes (assembly GCF_028858775.2). NCBI lineage: Eukaryota > Metazoa > Chordata > Mammalia > Primates > Hominidae > Pan > Pan troglodytes. The sequence continues at coordinate 24,689,801 of NC_072398.2, forward strand.
AGAACATTCAATGTCAACAGAGGTATTTTTAGCTGAACTGAATCAGATGACAAGCTAGTTGGGAAGCTTTGAGCTTCCCACTTTCAAGCTGTGTGACTTTAGGCAAGCCACTTAATTTCTCTTTGCCCCGCAGATGTGTAGTAGTTATGACCTGAAAACCAGGTATGGACCAGCTTGGCCTGTGTGGACCGGATGCAGCAAATCAGCAAGCCATGTTTTTGCCTAAGAAGTAACAGAGTGGATAGCTGGGCATGGTGCCACATGCCTGTGGTCCCAGCTATTTGGGAGGCTGAGCTGGAGGATAGCTTGAGCCTGGGAGATGGAGGTTGCAGTGAGCTGAGATCATGCCACTGCGCTCCAGCCTAGGCAACAGAGTGAGACCCTGTCTCAAAAAAAAAAAAAGAGGAGGAAGTAACATAGCCAATCTGGGGACGGGAATTGGGGAGAACCTCTAGCCACAGAACTGACCATTTCAGAGAGTCCTTAGGCCAGGGAGACAGAGTAATGGGATGTAGCTTTCTGCTTGCATTTCCCGCTCATCTAAATGTCATCTTCCCACCAATGAAAATTAAGTGATTTTCCTATTATTAGCACCACTAAACAGGCACTGTAAACAGATCACAATGAGCCTTTGTTAGAAACTCCCCATTTAGCTCTGGGCCCTGGCTCCTTCCACACCTGGAGATGTATCATCTATTTTCACAGTACTGCTTAAGAAGCAGATGTCTGTCAGGGGAATCGTCCTACTCAGAACCTGTGGAGCTTGAGTAGGGGAGCTTCCTGGTGCATGCCAAATGCCCACATCCTCCCAACTTCAGCTGTCAAAACTAGATCCCCATTTCTGCCCTCTGCCCTTCTAAAGCATAGGTAGTCAATAGACAGGGCTGGGCATGATAACTCTGTGATGCCATTTTTTTCTGATTTGCTAATTCCAGTAGGAAAGTTAAAGTCCTGAGCTTTCCCGTCAGATGTGAAATATATTCCTGCTCTTCCATCAGCCACGAGCGGGTGTGCCATTTTTCATTACTGTTTCAGGCATCCTGCTGAAAATCTGAGGCTACTAAGTTTAACCCTACAGCTAACAAGTCCACAACTCACAAGACTGATGTCAAATCTAATATTACAGTCTGAATATTACTGCCGTGATTTCCCTTCCTTTTTCTACCTCTTAGGTACTGACTTCAATATGTCCTGAGAGTGCCCTCTCTGCTCACTGAGTTCTGCTCTCTTGTCTTTTACTCCTCTAAGCTCGACCAGAATCTCAGCTTTTAAAAGCTGTGAGGTGCTTAATTATTCCATTTTTCTCAGTTCATGTAAAGGACGCCTGAAACAGTTATAAAGATCTGTCTGTGCACATATATGTATGCACACACACACACACATACACACACATACCATACACACACACATATACACACACACACATACACACATACAGACACATGGAATGAAGAAGCTTTCACCTTGGGACAAAAAAAAAGTCCTGCCTGTGTCATCTGAATGAGCATCAGATGTCATTATGACCCAACCACAACAACAGCCACTCTTTATGTTCCACAAAAGCGGTTTATAATTAGTGGCTATTAATAATCTATGTTGATTGCTTCCTGGTATCAGACCTTGTGCAAGCACTTGCCTTGCACTCTTTTTTAATTCTCACACTCTGCAACGTGGGTATTATCATCCCTATTTTACCAATGAGAAAATGATAGACAGATCAGGCACCAAGGTCATACAGTAAATAGCAGAGTCAGCTAGCAGTCATGCCCAAATCCATCTGACTCTAAAGCTTGAGTTCTAAACCTCCCTCCCTGTACCCCAGAGGTGGAGGCCTAGGGATGCTGGCTTCCTGGAGAGAAGTAAAAGGAACCTGACAGCTTAAGCCTCTGAGAATAAAAATGGGCTGTTTTACGGCATAGTATCTGAAACCTATAAAACCACAAGTCCTCCAGTTGGAACCATTCTCCAACTTTTTTGTCTTGGTGTTCAGGGAAGGAGCAGTTGCCAAGATAGCTGGGCCTGATCAGTCTGTGGTCTCTCTTTATCATGTAAATGGGCCTCCAAGAAACTCATCTCTTCAGTAAGACCAAGCTCTTCTCAGCTGCCAATTGTAAGACCCAGAGGTACATAGAGAAGTTGAGTAACTTTGCCAAGGACACACAGCTAGTAAACAGTGGGGTTAGGATTCAAACCCAGGGAGTCCCACTGAAGAGCTGGTTCTCAAACTTTGCACTTCACAAAGGAGCCAGTGCAGAATATAAATGACTTCCCAGTACTGAGAGAACAGTGGCTGGAATAGAGGAGAAACTTTACAGAGGACCTAACCATTCAACCACAGCTAGAAGAACAGGTAGAATTCAGATATGTGAAGCAGTGCAGGGTGTCAATGTGCATGTTGTTTTCATTGATCACTGAACAGACCTGCTTAGCTAGAGTGAATAATAAGTGAAACTGGAAATATACTTAGAAAGGTAAGATCAGGTAGCCTTGAATGCTAACCTGGATTAAATAAAAACAAGTTCAAGAGAAGCTTAGATCTACCTTTTCCAATTGCCTCCCACATTATGTTTCTATATATGTAACTTTAGGGGTGGGAGCTGTTTCTGAGGCAAGAACCCTATAAGTCTTACAGGAAAAAGGAATGTACAAATGAAGCCCCAGAAGTCTGACCAGGCTCTGGACACAGAGGCCAGAAATATAACCAGGATCTATCTCTTGGGTGGGTTGCGGGGGCGGGGCAGTGGGGAAGAAGGGCCAAAAGCACAAAGGCATTAGCTATGATTTGAATGTGTCCCCCAAAAAGCACATGTTAGGAACTTAATCCCAAATGCAATAGTGTTGGAAGATGAGACCTAAGGGGGGGTGTTTAGGTCATGAGGGCTCCACCCTCATGAATAGATTAATGCCAATTATAAAAAGGGCTTAAGACTGCAAGTTTGGTCACTTGCTTTCTCTTGACCTTCCACCTTCTGCCATGTGATGATACAGCAAGAAGGCCCTCACCAGATGCTGGTGCTATGCTCTGGGACTTCCCAGCCCCAGAACTGTGAGATAATAAACTTCTGTTCTTTATAAATTACCCAGTCTCAGGTATTCTGATATAGCAGCACAAACAAACTAAGATAATGTGGAAAAAGGAGACTGTTTGGCACACATACACATCCATGCTCAGGTTAAGCTGGACAGCAGTTACACAAAAAAGGGAGGAAGTTATAGAGGCAAAACAACCCAAAGGAACCAATAAGCCAAAAATCTCTCATACAGCCATATAGTGGAATTTGGGCTTTAATCATTCATTCACTTATTCAACAAACATTTATTCATGGTCTACTTTATGCCAAGTACAGCACTGGCATTTAAAAGTGGATATCAACTGGTGTGATGGCTCACGTCTGTAATCCTACCACTTTGGGAGGCCGAGGTGGGTGGATCATGAGGTCAGGAGTTTGAGACCAGCCTGGCCAACATAGTGAAACCCCGTATCTACTAAAATTACAAAAATTAGCCAGGCCTGGTGGCTCATGTCTGTAATCCCATCTACAGGGGAGGCTGAGGCAGGAGAATCACTTGAACCCCAGAGGCAGAGGTTGCAGTGAGCTGAGATTGTGCCACTGCACCCCAGCCTGGGTGACAGAGCAAGACTCCATCTTAAAAAAAAAAAAAAAGTGGATATCCTGATGAACTGGTAACTCTCAAACTTCCAAGCAAAACAGTAAGTTCCCACTGGTAAGCAACCTCTTTAGAGGAGCTGGAAAACCCCCTGCCTGCCCTGGGCTCCACTTTTCCTTTCTCAATCCCATGCTGCAAGTGAGCTGCAGAGTGACCCAAAGAGCATGCAAAGAAGTGCTCTCACTAAGTCAAAGAAGTCCTTTCCCTGGGGCTGGGGAGTTGTGTGCATATTTTGGATTAAAAATCTTTTCTTCTTATCAAAAGTTGAGTTTGGACAGAAATATCACATTAAGCTGTAGAGCAGCATCAGAGATAAAGGTGTTTGAATGTCAACAATTCATGCAAAAAGCAGCCCTGGCCAAACCCCCTAGGAGTCAGCTTTGAAAAGAGGCTGCAGGCTGCAGCTCACTCAGAACAAAATCAGTTTTGCCTGCACATAGAAAAGTACGTGACTTACCCTCATTTAGCCCCAGATATTCCCTCTCATCTGAGAAGACTAAACCATTATTTTGATTCAGAATGTAGACTTATTATAAAAATGATGCTGTGTGTTTCTATAATGTGTTAAATCTTCAAAGTGCCTCATAGTCACAGTGAGGACAGGAAGTGAGCATGGAGACACTGGGAATTCAACAGTCTTTTGTGGCAGGGTCTGGGAATAGCAACGTGGTGCATTTCTGTGCCTGTGAATCACTCAGCTGCCTTACTATCCAGGCAGAGGTCAGACAAAAGCAGATCCAAACTTAGAAAGTTTCAACTCGTGCATTGCTTAACAGCATGAGTTTTCTTAACAGCAATAACGGTGCTCGCTTAGCCACTTTGATCTCCAGAGCTCAGACTCCTCAATCCATTCTCTCAGGGATCTGGGAAGTTGATAGATGTCATGATTCTCAGTAAAATGGCTCCAAAACAAAAAACAAAAAAACAAAAAAACAGGGGGTCAGGAAGAAGGTAGTGGCTTGGCCCATGGCTTAATGCTAATCACCTCCAGACTTAAGAACAGAAACTTTGAAGGCCAGCCTTTACTCCCACAGCAGGTTCCAAAGCCTGAGAAGCTGGCCCTTATTATCCAAAGTCTTTTTTTTAACTCCTAGAATCAGCTCCATCAAGTGGAGCTAAGAAATAAGTTAAGTGTTGCCTAGTGCTGCCAGCAAAAAGAAAAAAGTGCAAAAATCCAGCTAATTACTCAGGACATGTTGGCAGACACCTCTGCTTGTCAGATTCCTGGTTGTCTGAATGGTTATTTACATCTGAATTAATTTACACTATGGGAGTTTAAATGCTTGTTTTTTTTTTTTTAAGTAGTGGCAAAGATCCTACCAGAAACTATGCTGGTTCCAAAAACGTCTTCTTCGTCCTTGATTTATTCGTGGGCATAGGACACTCTGCCATTGGGCCATGACTCTTGTGCTTGGAAAGATCTTAAATGGGAATTCTTACGCAGACATCATCATTGGAGCCCCTGCCATCCTCCTTGCTCCATGACGTGAGCCTACTCCATAGATCTCACACTCCTGCCGTATGCATGTCTGAGGCAAAGGCCCTAAGAAAATCCAGACACCCTTTAAAATATACAAGAAAGCTATTGAGGAAAAATTTTAAAAATTATTCATACATTCTGAATTTTTTCATTCATTCAACAAATATTCAGTGAGATGACACCGTGTGTTAGAATTGTCCTATTAGGTCTTGCAGGCACAGATATCCAAATATATGTCGAAAGATAGTTGATGTCATCTCTACCCACAAGAGGCTGACAGCTCAAGGGAGGGAACGAACATGGGGGTGGGGGGGAAACACAATAGAATACAGCAAATATCTAGGAATGGGGTGAGATGGGAGTTGACATTTAGATACTGTAACTAAAATAGGCAAAAACTAGAAATGCATTTCCATAACTGGTCTCATCTTGTAATTAATTATCTGTTAGTTTTTAGGTTTTGTTTTGTTTTTTTTTTAATGGAAACAGGGTCTCACTCTGTCACCCAGGCTGAAGTACAATGGTGCGATCACAGCTCACTAAGGCCTTGACCTCCTGGCTCAAGCAATCCTCCCACCTTGGCCTCCTGAGTAGCTGGGACTACTGGCACACACCACCATGCCCCGCTATTTTTTTAAAACTTTTGTGTAGAGATGGGGGTCTCCCTATGTTACCCAGGCTGGTCTCAAACTCCTGGGCTCAAGGGATCCTCCCACCTTGGCCTCCCAAAGTGCTGGGATGACAGGTGTAAGCCACTATGCCCGGCCTGTGATCAATCCTTAATGACAACATACACATATACGCACACCACACAGATCTTAAATTTTTCAATAAAAAGTAGCCCAGGCTCTTGTAGGTTAGAAATACCTCTTTCAGGTAAACATGCACTCATTTTCCAAGGTCAAATTCTCTATTAGGTGTGCCTTCCCTTCCCAAAGGAGCTCTGGCCAGACACCCGCTTTCTTCCCAAGAGGGTACCTCAGTGCAGGCAGAAACTTCCTACCTTGATGGCATCAGGCATGAATTCTGTGGTCCACACACTGTCCCCTGGCTTCTACTGGGTTGCTTCTGGTCTCATCTGGACACCGATATCCTACTGCAGGGTCCTAGCTGATCTGTCTTGGCGTCTTGATGTTCTGGGATGTTGTGTTGACCCCAAAAGCTGCAGTTCTGAAGTCTGGGGTCTCTGGTTCCCCTCCCGAACCCTGACTCTTCACTATTGCCTGCTCCTTCAGCGCACCTGCATTCTCACTCAGGCCTGTGTAAATTGTGAATCCCACAGGCAGAGCACGTGGGTATAGGCAACCAGGCACATGACCCAAAGCTCCAGCACTGCCCTGCTGCTTCCACACAATTTTCACTTTCTAGGGCTGTTGCAACAAACTACCACTAACTGGGTGGCTCCAAACAACAGAACTTTATTCTCCTTCCCACTGTTCTGAAGGATGGAAGTCTAAAATCAAGGTGTCAGCAGGGCCATGCTCCCCTGCCAGTCTTTAGAAGAGAATCTTTCCTCAACTCTTCCAATGTCTAGCAGCTCTCCAGTTTCCTCGGCCTGTGGCAGCATCACTCCAATCTCTGCCTCCATCTGCCCATGGCCTTCTTTTCTGTGTCTCTGGGTGTCCTCTCCTCTTCTTATAAGGACACCAGTCATTGGATTTAGGGCCTACCCTGAATCCAGGGTGATTTTATCTCAAGATTCTTAACTAATTACATCTGCAAAGACCCTATTTCCAAATAAGGTTACATTCTGAGGTTCTGGGTGAACACAAACTTGGGGGACACTGTTCAACCCGCTATACACATCATGCTGAGACAACGGTCCTGCCAAATCCAGACTTTCTCTAAGGCTCAAAGTCTCCCAGGGAAGCAAAGTACTGGCCTGATATGGTTTGGCTGTGTCCCCACCCAAATCTCATCTTGAATTCCCACATGTTGTGGGAGGGACCCAGTAGGAGGTAATTGAATCATGGGGGCAGGTCTTTCCCATGCTGTTCTCATGATAGTGAATAAGTCTCATGTGATCCGATGGTTTTAAAAAGGGGAGTTTCTCTTGACAAGCTTTCTTCTCTTGTCTGCCACCACGTGAGACATGCCTTTCACCTTCTACCATGACTGTGAGGCCTCCCCAGCCACATGGAACTGTGAGTCTATTAAAACTCTTTCTTTTGTAAATTGCCCGGTCTCGGGTATCTCTTTAACAGCAGCATGAAAACGGGCTAATACATAGCCCTAAAGTTCCCAAAGTCCCCAGATCATCTGGTTGTTACCAGGTCCCTTTTCAAGGTTCAGATCCCATGGGGAGAACCAGATCATTCACATGAAAACTTCCCTCTCAGTCCCATTCATTTCTGCAGTACTAGGGGAAGGAAGTCTTTCCTTTTTCCTCCATGATGTCCTGAGTTCTCTCTTCATTCATGGCTCTTGCCATGTAGGGGAAAATGTGTGTCTCTAGAAAGCCCTTTTCTCTTTCAACGAAGTATGGCTTTCAAGACTAATGCTGGTTATGGATTTTTAAAAATCTAATCTAGTTTGGAGTTTAAAGCTAAACCATGACCCCTGTGCTATCTACATCCTCCTTTGAGCCATTGATTCATGTGTATGCGCAGGAACTGGAGACTTTTAAGAATGAATGGGCTAGGTGCGGTGGCTCATTTAGGTTTGTAATCTCAGCACTTTGAAAGGCCAAAGTGGGAGGATCACTTGAGCCCAGGAGTTCAAAACCAGCCTGGGCAACATAGTGAGATCCCCATCTCTACAAAAAAAAAAAAGTTTTTAAATTATCCAGGTGTGGTGATGTGCCTGTAGTCCTAGCTACTTGGGAGGTTGAGGCAGGAGGACCGCTTGAGCCCAAGAGTTCAAGACTGCAGTGACCCATGATTGCATCACTGCAATCCAGCCTGGGCAATGGAGCAGGGCCCTGTCTCAAAAATAAAAAAAAAAAAAAGAATAAAAGAACTGTGCTTTGGTTTAATATCACCAGTATATTACTGGGCACGTGTAGGATATGGCTCTGGAAGCACACATGTGGTCCCTTGAAGAGACTATGTCCTATGCATCTTTAGTCACAACATCAGCACAGTGCCTGGCATATGGCAGATGCTCATTACGTATGTTGAGTGATTGCGGAGTCTGGAAGCCTTTGCGGTAGAGGAGACGTTGAGACGTTAAGACAGGCCTAGAAAAATAAGCGAGTAGGATTTGATCTAGGGAAACAGGCAAGGAAGGCAGTATGAACAAACAGCAAGTGCAAAGGCGTGGAGGCATGAACAAGAATGACATCTCAGGAATGGTAAGGAAAAGTAAGTTGCAGCAAACCCTGAAGGACTTGAGTGATGTGCTACAGAGCTGGGGTTTCAATGGGAGGGAAATGGAGAGAGGTGATGCAGGCTGAAAACTGAATGCTCTTCAAGAGTTTTTCACATGAATTCATGCTTTATTGGTCTCTAACAGATTATTGAGTAAGTCAGCACGTTTGAGGGGTTCTTTAGAAGCTGATGTCAGCAGATGCAGCTGTGTCGTTCCCATTCTTAAAGATGTCCCTTGGTCCTATCCTCATAGACTTAATGCTGGGCCAACCCATTAGGCATTGCTGAGATTCTCATTTTCTTATCTTACACTAAGTCTGGGGAAAACACTACATAGTCAACTAGGCCACAAACTGGAATATTCCAAAGAAACAAATTATTTCACAACCAAGAAATGCTTCATTTTTCCAAAATGGTCAATGCAAATCAAAATGCTGAATCATGCAGCCAGAAAAAATATATCAAATGATAAATGCATTTCTGCATCAAATTCAAGTTTTGCCATCCTGATGACTGCAAATGTGAATATTTTTACCAGTCTTTGTTCCATGACAAAAAGAATCAGCTTCCCAAAAAGGAAGGATTTACATCAGCACTTTTTCTCTGTCTTTTAATGAAATATTGTCTACTCTGGCATAAAGGGTTTGTGATAGAACTGGTTATTTATTTTTCTAGCCCCCAAACAAAACTTAAATCCTGTTTGTCCAAAATCAAGAAGTGCCTTGCTATCCTAAATACTGCCAGGCATAATATTGTCTTTAAGTCTCCCATTATTCTAAGGATGTTCAAGGACAAATTAGACCTGGAATGTTTATGGGGACTGTATACTTCTCTATGCAATAGAAACTTGAAAATTTCTTTTTTCTAATGCCTTTGTTCTGTGTATTGTAACTTTCTTTTAAAGAGAAGAATTGAACAAAACTCAAGCTGAGATTTATAATAAAATAGCTTTTAAAACATGAATAATAATAGTGTCAGCAATAATGATGTGCAAAAATATCCTTTTTAAAAGTTGTCCGCTAAGTTCTCAAAGAACTATGCTGTCAGTGAAATTATTTCCAAAGAAAGGGCTATAAGTGAGGCTAATGCAGTGGTGAGTGAGTTGCAGAACTTAGCTACGCTAATGTGGAAAATACGACAGGAAGTGGGGTATGGTCCAGAACATCACATACATTGGAGCAGCGACTGGTCTAATATCAATTCATGTCTTGCTTATTCTTGTATTACAAAGTGTTTCAAATTCAACCCTTCTTATCCATTTCCATTGCCACCACCTGAAATCCAAGTTCCATTACATTAAAAGTAGGCCATTACAATCACCTTCTATTTCACGGATTTTTAGCCGGGGAATATAACAAAATTGGCTGAAGAACTCTTCCACATACAGACTCCATAGGCTCTACAACAGACCTACTGAATCGGAGTCTCCAATGGTAGGAGCCCCAGCATTGTTAGTTTAAAATGTTCTGCAGGTAAGTCTGAAGTGCATCTCTGATTAGGAATCACTAAACCAAACAACTTGGTGTCTAAACTCACCCTCCACCATAGCTTACCATCCTCTTGTTATCTTCCCTAAACTATCTATTTGATGATGTCCAAAATCATCAGAAATTTCTAATAATGAACGGGAGAGTTGATGGGTGTCTCTTACCTGCTGATCCCCATATGCAACTCAGATTTTATCCCTCACTCTCACATAGTGTGGCCAAACTGGTCCACTCTGGTTGACATTTCCACCATTGAGCTGGGATTCATGACATTCCCTCACCCGGCATGGCCCCCTCCCAAACACACATTCACCAATTGCTCCCTAATACACACCCCCAGTCCTTTGAAACTCACCTCAAGTCCTGCCTCCAGAAAGCCTTCTGTGGTCACTCACGACTCTGTCCACTGCCACAGATGTTCTCTCCATCCTGTGAAATCTTACAGCACTTTGCATGTGCCTGGGGACAGTACATACTATGAAAGAGGAGGAAATATCTAAGAGCACAGACTCAAGTGGACCCAGAATAACTTCTTTAAAATGTAATGTTTTTACAAACGGAGATGAATGTTGCATCTCCATAATCCACTTATGGAGTCCACTAATGCCCCAGGAAGATGGTCCATGTATATTCTGAAGCTTCTGTAAACTCCCAGCACATGCTGTATGCCCCAGCAACACATCCACTCAGGCAATGTGGCGTAGTACCATGGAGAGAAAGGACTCAACAAAGATGTCTGAAATAATGAATAGATAAGTGAATCAACAAAGGCAAATTCTTTTTCCCCTCTATTATTAAGAGCAATTTAGATACATGGCAGCTCCAAACCTCCGAACTTATAGACCTGACCATCTTAGTATTCAGAAAAACAAAGTCCTCCATATGGCAGGTCTCAGCCTCTTTAGAAGGCATTTGGAACAACTTCTGATTCCTGAATATGCCACTTGGAGTCCCCCACCCTGATTTCAACAGGCTTCTCAAGATATTTCTTCCAAACTCATACTCCTTCTCTCCAAGAAGAATTTGGGTGAATAAAGTGTCTTCCATTTCATTACATGTACACGTAAGAAGGAAGTTCTGCGGTGATTGATCCAGGTGTATTGCACACAGCCTACCACCCCAGGCACTTCAAAATCCATCACCATTATTTTAGATTAAAAATTAACTGGTAGCTACATTAGGGAGGAAAAAAAAAAACCGTGCTCTGTTCTTTTCTATCTTTATGTAACATACTTGTCACGGACAAACCCTACAAAAGAAAAGCCCAGCCACATCTGTCTCTGCACATAATAAGAAAATGTTTACCTCTAAAATTCTGTTCACACACCAACACACTTTAAGAACTGGCCATCTGTGGCTACCTATGGACTATAAATAGCAGTTAAAAGAAATAAATAAACCCAGGAACAGCTGGAGGAGGCACAAAGAAAGGATGAAGGGAACCCCAGGCCCTCAGCATGTCAAAGCCAAACAGCTGAATTGTATGTAAATATTATGAAAGAAAATGCAAAGGTTGTCAGGAAGAGGAACCAGTTTCCACAGCCCTCCCCACACCCCCTCTGTCCAATTTTTGTTATCATGATTCTTTCCCTATTTTGTGCATGTCCACCCCCATCACCTGTACAGATAAATGTTTAATGTTACAACCTTGCGCACACTCAGTCTGATTCCAGAGATGTGAAAAGGCATCCAGGATGTGCAGCTGCAGCTACCTGCTCTCCAGGCTTCCCGCAGTCCTCCTTATCCCCCTGTAATTTAGGTATGAAGAGTCTGTCTCTCAAAGTCTAGGTTTATAAGTGACTTAAATGTTATCCCCAAAGATCCTTGGCAAAGGAGATGAGCTAAATTTGACCTTAAATCATCTTCCGAGAAAAGAAAAATGATTCCTGTCACCTTTAAAAAGCCAACCAATCAATAACAAAATAATGGGCTCATAAGAATGACAATTCTTTTTTTCTCTCATGATGCCAACTATATGCAATAGCACTGTTTTCAAAAGAAGCACAATTTACTTCTCTTAAAGGGAGCCAGTGAGGAGGCATCTAACACGCTTTGGGCTCTTCTTATTGTATTCTCAAGAGCAAGGAGAAATTTGTCATGTGTCTGATTATTATTTGTACCAGTCAATTAGTCAATACGCACAATCAGATTAATCAAGACATAGTAGAAACCTGTGAAAAAGAAACAGGAAAGGAAAAGGTTTTCAAAAGGGTAGAAGAAAGTAAGAGAACTGATTAGGAATCACTAAGCAATGATTTCCGGTCTTTTCCTTGTAATGATGCCTTTTTTACTTCAAGAAATGTTAGGGTTCTGGTTAAAGATGGAAGACTAAACACACTTAGCCTCCAATCTCTCCAAAAAAACCATCAAAACCGCAAAAAGACTTGGGTAAAGCCTAAATCCCCAGAACAAAGTGAAAAGGACAAAGACAAAAGCAACATGGTGTGAAAGGAAAATAAAATTTCAGGACCCCAAATTCACTATGTCAAAGGGAAAAATTAAGCTTGGAAGCCAAGTCACAAAAAAACAAAGAAAACAGTTGCATTTTCTTTTGTTCCTAAACTGATAGCCACAGATAGAGGCCATATGTCTCCACCAGGGGCCTCCCTCACCCTGACAATGTAAATTAACAGCCTATCCTCATGGTATGGGAAAAGAGGAGACTAGAATTGTCCTCATCTACCCCAAGATGAATGCATATTTGACTGCTTTCTCTACTCTATGTTTATCTTATGTAAAGTGCAGATTCATTAAGCACAAGGTGAATACATAATTAACTGTTCCCTCTACCCCTCCTTTTCTTTTTTTTTTTTTTTTTTTTTTTGAGAGAGAGTCTCGCTCTGTCATCAGGCTGTGGCCACTGCAACCTCCGACTCCCTGGTTCGAGCGACTCCTGCCTCAGTCTCCCAAGTAGCTGGGATTATAGGCATGCGCCACCATGCCTGGCTAATTTTTGTATTTTTAGTAGAGACAGGGTTTCACCATGTTAGCCAGGATGGTCTCGATCTCCTGACCTCATGATCCACCCACCTTGGGCTCCCAAAAGTGCTGGGATTACTGGCCTACCCCTCCTTTTCATGTGTAACATGTGGATTCAGAAGAATGTGACCTCCTTTTTTTGCTTTGCCCTTTCCCCTTTTGCCCACTTTTCCGCTTTAAATATTGAAGCCCTCGAAATCCTCTTCAGAAAAAGTACACGCTACAGATCCTACTGTGGTTTATGTCTCTTTTCCCAGGCATGTCTTCAACCTTGGCAAAATAAACCTCTATATTGGTGGAGGCCTGTGTCAGATACTTTTTGGTTTACAATGGTAACGGAAACTGGAAAGCAGATGGATGAGTGGCTGATCACTGACTTAGAAGGCTGAATCCTAAACCAGCCCAGGTACCTTTGGGAGTAGGGATGAAAGTGGGGGCCAAATATAAGGGGTCTGACTCAAAGTCTATTTAAGATATAGATAGATACTCCACAGCCCGTCATTCCCTCAGCACTTGGCTGAAGACTAGATGTTTACTCTCTTATTGGGGTAAAATGTCAGGATTCTAGGCATAGCTGAGGGTAGGGATAACATATTAAAAACATGAGCAAGGAATCTGTTGAAGATTTACAGACTGATTTCGAGACACTCCCCACCAACATCCACCCCAGGCTTATGTTCACTCTGTCTTTGTCCGTTTGTGTTGCTAGAAAGGAATACCTAAGGCTGGGTATAAAGAAAAGAAAAGGCTTATTTAACACACAATTCTGCTGACTAGAACACTGGGCATCTGGTGAGAGCCTCAGGCTGACTCCAATCATGGCAAATGGCAAACAGGAGCCAGTCTGTGCAAAGTTCATGTGGCCAGAGAGGAAGGAAGAGAGAGGGGGGAAAGGTTCCAGGCTCTTTTTAACAACCAGCTCTCTCAGGAACTAACAGAGCAAGAACTCACTCATTACCATGAGGATGACACCAATCCCTTCCTGAGGAATCCACCCTCATGACCCAAACATCTCCCATTAGACTCCACCTCCAGCACTGGTGATCAAATTTCAGCATGAGGTTTGCAGGGGTCAAATATCTAAACCATAGTACACTCAGTCCCTAGACATTGTCAGCCAGACTTTTACCCTCTAGATGGAACACTGGAGGAGCCTTCCTTGCAGAATCAGATCCCAATACAAATGACCTAGAGATACTGACATAAAGAGATTTGTCAAAGAAGTTCTTCAGCCAGACCAGCCTAGTAAAATCCACATTTGACAAGTCACACCCAACACGCTCAGAGTTTCCAATGGACTCTATGGAGACACCACTCAAATACAATGGGCTGAGATTCATTGGGGCATTTGAGGAAAACCTTTACAATGAAAGACAGAGGCCAAAATAAATAAACAGAAAACAGCAACTTGGAGGAAACAGAGCTTATGAAAAGACAAAAAGGAACCTCAAAAATGGCGTTCTTAGAAATTAAAAAAGATGACAAGATGAATATCTCAAGGACAAGAAGTTAAAATGGAAGAAATCACTCAGAAATAGAGCCAAAGGCAGAGAGAGAAAACAGAAAGAAAAAAAAAACATGATCAGTTCAGGAGGTCCAACATCTGAACAAAAAATTTCAATAGAGTTGTTCTCTACTCTCTACATGAAAAAGAAGACATCGACAAAGAAATAACTGAGATATCCCTGGATGGAAAACATGAGTTTCCAGATTGAAAGGGCCCTCTGAACTCTCAGCACAACAGATGAAAACACAAAAATACCCTGTGAAACTTTAGACAACCAAAGAGAAAATCCTACAAGCTTTCAGAAAGAGGAGAAAGAAGGAGAAGGGAGTTTCAACAAAAGTATAAAGAATCAGAAAGACATTGAATTAGCAGCAACACTGGAAATTAGAAGATAATGAGGCAGAGAAAGTGTTTTCTAATCCAAAATTTTGTAGAGTCAAACTGTAATTGAGTGTGTAGGCAGAATAAAGACATTTTTAGGTATGTAAGATCTCAAAACACTTCTCATGCAACCTTTATCAGGGAGCTACTAGGTACTAGTACCTACACCAAATAATAGTACCAGTCACCAAAATGAGAGACTCACTAAGAAAGAGAAAGACAATGGATACGGAACACAGGGAATCAAAAACAAGGAAGGCAAACGGAATTTCTAGGATAATGGTGAAGGAAACCCTTAAGATGGCAGCTGTGCAGTAGGCATAGAGCATAAGTAGCCCAGCCTGGAGCAAGTCAGAAGGTTCTGGAATCATCAAGAAGATGAAATTGTTGGAAATACCTAATGTGTTTAAGTACTGAAGGCAGATTTATATCTTGGGAGCAAGTTAGGGAAATAAATTAGTAGTAAGTACAAAGAAAGCTAACTACCAAAGAGAAAAGGCGAATGTTTAACTTTATTTTACCAGTTGGAATAGCTTTTTGTTGTCGTCATTGTTGTTGTTTTTATTTTTTTAATTTTTATTTCAATAGTTTTGGGGGAAGAGGTGGTGTCTGGGTGCATGGAAAAGTTCTTTAGTAGTGATTTCTGAGATTTTGGTCCACCCTTCATCCGAGCAGTGTACACTGTACCCAATATGCAGTTTTTTATCCTTCACCTCCCTCCCACCCTTCCCTGCAAGCTCCTGCTTATAAGTGAGAACATAGGATGTTTGGTTTTCCATTCCTGAGTTACTTCACTTAGAATAATGGTCTCCAACTCCATCCAGATTGTTTTGAATGCCATTATTTTGTTCCTTTTTATGGCTAAATAGTATTTCATGGTATATGTATACACCACATTTTCTTTATCCATTTATTGGTTGATGGGCATTAGGCTGGTTCCATATTTTTACAATTGTGAATTATGCTGCTATAAACCTGCACGTGCAAGTGTCTTTTTCGTATAATGACTTATTTTCTTCTGGGTAGATACCCAGTAGTGGGATTGCTGGATCAAACAATAGTTCTACAATACTTTTAGTTCTTTAAAAAATCTCTACACTGTTTTCCATAGTGGTTGTACTAGTTTACATTCCCACCAGCAGTATAAAAGTGTTCTCCTTTCACCACATCCATGCCAATATCTGTTATTTTTTTTTTTAAATCATGGCCATTCAAATGCAGCAGTAAGGTGGTGTCACATTGTGATTTTGATTTGCATTTCCCTGATAATTACAGTTGTTGAGCATTTTTTCATGTTGGGCATTAGTATACATATATTTTTTGAGAATTGTCTATTCATGTTCTTTGCCCACTTTTTGATGGGATTATTTGTTTTTTTTCTTGCTGATTTGTTTGAGTTCCTTGTAGATTCTGGATATTAGTCCTTTCTCAGATAAACAGTTTGTGAATATTTTCTCCCACTCTCTGAGTTGTCTGTTTACTCTGTTGATTATTTCTTTTGCTGTGCAGTAGCTTTCTAGTTTAATTAGGTCCCATCTATCTTTGTTTTCATTGCATTTGCTTTTGGGTTCATGAAGTCCTTGCCTAAGCCAATGTCTAGAAGAGTTTTTCCAATATTGTCATATAGAATTTTTGTGACTTCAGGTATTAGATTTAAGTCTTTATCCATCTTAAGTTGATTTTTATATAAGGTAAGAGATGAGGATCCAGCTTCATTCTTCTACATGTGGCTTGCCAATTATCCCAGCACCATTTGTTGAATAGGGTGTCCTTTGTCCCACTTTATGTTTTTGTTTGCTTTGCTGAAGATCAGTTGGCCGTATTTGGCTTTATTTCTGGGTTCTCTTTTCTGTTCCATTGGTCTACACGCCCATTTTTATACCAGTACCATGTTGTTTCAGTAACAATAGTTTCATAGTATAGTTTGAAGTCAGGTAATGTGTGATGTCTCTAGATTTGTTTTTGAGTTTTGTGGGCTTGTTTGTTTGCTTGCTTACTTACTCTTGCTTTCACTATGTGGGCTCTACAAAAGGCAAATATTACCTTCAGAAAAAACAAAAGGCTTTACAGGAAAGAAATAATAATCATAGTATACTACACGGCTCAGTTGTGAATAGCATTTACATAGGTCATAAGAATGCAAACACCGAATGTTAACTAACCACATGTGAAAGTGAAATGTATAAAGAAAACTGAATCCCTCTCTTCCTTAGTGGGAAATAAGTAGATTATTCCTACTACCAAAAAAGTCAAGAAAGAGCAAGACAAGCATGTTGTTTAGAGATATGTAGGTAAATTCCAAAAAGTTATAAGTACTTCTGAAGGGCAGGAAATAGAAGGCAAAGTTGGGAATGGAAGGGGGACTCCCATCAAGCTCTTCACTTTTACTATTTGACTCTTTAAACTATGTACACATATAACTTTTTTTAAAAGGAACTATTTTTAAAGTAAAAAGTTTATGGATACTCCCATGTATATTGACTGTCTCTTGGCTGAGAAAGAACATGATAAAAGCCACACTTTAAAATATATTTGAACTTCTCTACTCAGAGTAGCATTTACATACATTAGAAAAATAGTAGATTCATGTAAGTACAAAACACATAATTGATTCATTCCTAAGCAGTGCTCAGTACATGTATGGATTTCCTCTCCCATAAGGTTTAGTAGTTAAGAGACTTAACTTACCTAAGTCTCAGTTTCCCATAAATGTTACCAAGAATGGATGCAGTTGTTCATCTGCTCTTTGGATGCTGTAAGATCCATATCTTTTTAATAAAGTTCCCTTTTATATGTACTAGCTTGAGTAAGTATCTAATTGTTGCACCCAAACATGACCTGAGAAAAACAGTGAAGATATATACACTACTCAAAGTTGCCCAGTTGGTAAGTGATAGAGACATGATTTGAAATTAGTACAAAGGCTATTCTACTTTGCTACACATTTATAGATCTTCGTAATTTTTCTTCAGTGAGTTTTTTTTTCCACAAAAAGCACTTTTTATTTGAGGTAAAGAGAAGTCTCGCTGAAAGGATGACATTTCCAAGCAGTCAAAACTCAACTGTTAGTGGCACTATTTTGACCTGGTAGATTTTGCTTCTCTTTGGTCAGAAAAGGGTATTCAGGTTGTACTTTCCCCAGCTGGGCAAAAAGAAGGCCAAAGCAAAGCTACTGTATTGACAGGGCTCTTCAGATCCAACATCAAGCTAGACACACCCTCGCTGGCCACTCTACAGGTTGCTGTCCCACTGCTGAGTGACACAGGCCATACTACCTTTGCAAGAAAAAAAAAATGAGACAGAAAACACGGTATAGGTCACTTGGGGACAAGCAGGCATCCACAGCTTCAAAACTCTTCATTGGAAGGGGTAATCCTTGTGGGAGGCACAGCTCACCAAGGCACAGACCCTCCAGTTTCTGTTGTAACTGAATAAGGTGGTCATATCCTGGCTGTTCAGTTCAAAGTTGAAGACCTTAAAGTTCTCAGCAATGCGTTCTGGTGTCACAGACTTGGGGATCACCACCAAGTTCCTCTGCATGGGGAACCAGATCAGAACCTGAGCTGTAGTTTTATCGTGTTTGGCTGTGATTGCCTTGATCCTGGGATCTTCCAGGAGGGAAGGGTCCTCAGGCTTGGTCCAGGGCCTGTTGGGGGAGCTGAAGGGGCTGTAGGCAGTCACCATGATGCCTTTGGACTGGCAGTACTGGATTAACTTCTCCTGAGTGAGGTACAGGTGGCACTCAATCTGATTAACCGCCCACTTATACTTTAAGTCAGGTTTGTTTAAGATCCTCTCAACCTGGAGATGGTTGAAGTTGGAGATGCCAATAGCTTTCACCAGCCCTTCATCCACCAGCTCTTCCATGCCCGCCCATGTGTCCAGAATGTTGGTGTTACTGGGAACCACATTACCATTACCCGGATCATCCAATGGGAAAAATTCCTTCCCAGGCTTGAAGCTGGTTGGCCAGCGAATAAGGTAGAGGTCCAGGTAGTCCAGCTTCAGGTCAATGAGCATCTTCTGGCAGGCTCCTTTCACCAGGCCCTTCTCATGGTACGCTCACCACAGCTTGCTGGCGATGAAGAGCTCCTCACACTTCACCACCTGCTCCTCCCTGAGCTTCTCCTGAATGGCCACCCCCACCTCATTCTCGTTCTGGTACACGTGGGCACAGTCGATGTGGCAGTACCCAACGTTCATGGCCACCTTCACAGCCTCAGTTACCTGGCCCGGAGGGGAATTCCAGGTGCCTAGCCCCAGGATGGGCATCTTGGTGCCATTGTTGAGCACAATGTGGCTGGCCATGGCTGCTGCGCTCTCCAGACCCCCACCCAGAACCATGTACCTCAGTGACTCTTTAAGCAACTTAATAATATTAAAATAGTTATGTCTTTAAGAATGCCTGCTCTAATCAACAATGAAATACTTACTGTGACAGTGGAGCCACTTAATAGATTTGGATTTGCAAAGCCGGTAAGTGGGAGGTTGCTTATTTTCTAGTAGGTACCTGATGTGAAGCAGTGGGTCCTTTTATTATGGCCACAGGGACCCACCTGATTTTCCCAACTATGGATAGGTAGAGAGACTGAAGTAGCATATAGTCTAGTCTACATGCATTTTATATATAAATATACTATTAAAATGTCAAAAATAAACTATATATTTTCTAATTAGAACATATAAAAAATGGACTCATATGTGTAATCCCAACACCTTGGGAGGCTGAGGTGGGAGGATCCTTGAGCCCAGGAGTTCAAGACTAGCCTGGGCAACACTGTGAGACCCTTTCTCTATAAATATATAATGCTTTTTTTAAAAGAACATATGAAAAAGGGAAATAAAATTTACAAAAAAAGATGGAAGGAACTACAAAGCGTCTACATGCAAGTGAATTACCTTCCTAGTTAATAAGAACTCACTTGTAGCTACCTCTCCTTTACTTTTTTATCACACATTTCCTACCCTGGGAAAAGGTAGGGAGACTACTCCCTTCACAAACGAAACATGGAAAAAAGCTGCCCAAGAATTAGTTTCTCATGCTTGAGTTCTGATATGGGGTGTTATATTTTCACACAAAAAGCCCTTCTGAATTCCTGACTCTGGGTTAAGTTGCTGAACTACTATTACCTAGTTCCACTTAATCTCATTCTAGTTTTCCTTATTCTGCCTTAGAAAAGGACTTTTCTTGGACTCCCTCCTATTGATAGGCTAAGTGTCAATAACTTCCAGCCTTATGAAGATCTCCGAGTAGCACACTGCCTAAATTCCAGCTTAGAGTTCCACAGCAAAGGCAGCAGCTGAGCTCGGCTTTTCCTCTATGCCTAGTCAGACCCATTTTCATCCATCTCCAAAAAAAGGCTGTACCTTGCACCTTGTGTTTTAAGCCCCCACTCCCTACATACTCTCTTCCTGAAGAAATAGTAACTAAGAGAAAAGGAAGATTGAATGAAAATAGAGAATAGAAAAACAATAAAGAAAATCAACAAAACCACAAGTTGGTTCTTTGAAAAGATCAACAAAATTAACAAATCTTTGATGAGACTGACTAAAAATTCGAGAGAAAAGACTCAAGTTACTAAAATACAAAACGATGCTGGGAACATTACTAGTGATATTACAGAAATAAAGAGGATTATAAGGCAGTATTATGAATAATTGTATGTCAACAATTTTGATTATTGATTCAATCTACTTAATAGTTATAGGTCTAGTAAAATTTTCCATTTCTGTATTAGTCAGTTTTGGTAGATTATGTGTTTCTAGGAATTTTTCATTTCATCTAGGTTATTCAATGTGTTGCACTCCAGTCTAGGCAACAGAGCAAGACCCTGTCTCAACAACAACAACAACAAGAAACCAACTTAGAAATAAATTTAACCAAGGAAGCAAAAGACTTGCACACTGAAAACTATGAAACATTGCTGGAAGATATAAATAAATGAAAAGACATCCTTTTTTCATGGATTGGCAGACTTAACATTGTTAAGATGACAAGACTACCCAAAGTAATCTACAGCTTGAATACAATCGCTATTAAAATCCCAACAGCATTTTTTGGGGCAGAAATATTTTTTTAAAAAAACCGTATCCTAAAATTCATCAAGGGATCAATCTCCAATAATCTTCCAACAGGATTGCTGTAGTAAAGTTTCAATTAGATCAGGGGTGTAGTGAATTCTTTTTTTTTTTTTTTTAAGATGGAGTTTCACTCTGTCACCCAGGCTGAAGTGCAGTAGCATGATCTCAGCTCACTGAAACCTCCACCTCCCAAATTCAAGCAATTCTCATCCCTCAACCTCCCAAATAGCTGGGACTACAGGCGTGCTCCACTTTGCCCAGCTAAGTTTTGTATTTTTAGTAGAGACAGGGTTTCACCATGTTGACTAGGCTGGTCTCAAACTCCTGACCTCAGGTGATTCACCCTCCTTAGCCTCCCAAAGTGCTGGGATTACAGACATGAGCCACCACACTGGGCTGTGAATTCTTATAATTCTATGTTGCCTTGGCATCCGTTTTAAATATAAGTTGGACTTCCTCATACCAGAAGTAGAGTTTAGTTGCCTTTGACACAATTGCTAGTTCTCCACCTCCTCCTAGTTCTGCAGTGTGGTTAATCCAGATATCTTCCTTATACAACCACCTCCTGGTGACCACCTCCCTATAAGACAACTAGAGGTAACCTACTTGACTTGCCCCACTAACCCCCACGTCTTACATTGTCTGTGCAGATATGCTGCAGTGACCACCTCTCAGTCACAGCATGACCCCATGGAACTCATGCCTGCTTGCTTTAAACCCACCAGTTAGAACTCCCTGTGGAAAACCTGCTTGGGCAATGCCCTGGACACCAAAAAAGGCTTTGGCCCTCAGGTCCCTCCCTCACCGTCTCTCTTTTGCTTTCCACCCTCTGGTTGCCCCTGCAGGTCCCAGTCAGCGCCCCTCTTCCTGTTGGACCTGCTTGGGGTTTTTTTCTTTGTTTGTTTGTTTTTGAGATGGAGTCTCACTCTGTCGCCAAGGCTGGAATGCAGTGGTGCGATCTCGCCTCACCGCAACCTCCGCCTCCTAGGTTCAAGCGATTCTCATGCCTCAGCCTCCCAAGTAGCTGGGACTACAGGCGCCCAGCATCATGCCCGGTTAATTTTTGTATTTTTAGTAGAGACGGGGTTTCATCATGTTGGCCAGGCTGGTCTTGAACTCCTGACCTCAAGTGATCCGTCCACCTCAGCCTCCCAAAGTGCTGGGATTACAAGCATGAGCCACTGCGCCTGGCCCCTGCTGGTTTTATGATGCCCTCTTCTCTCTGCGATCTTTAAGTAATTAAAAACTGCTTCTGTTATTTCATATGTTTTGCTGTGCCACCTCCTCCGTGTCTCACCTGGCTGACATACCTGATCCTAGCTCTCCTCAGGGCAGGCCTCTCCTAAAGAGTGACAATCTTGCATTAGGGCCACTCTCAAAAGAGAGACCTCAAAACCCAATGAGAAGAAAACACAACAAGGGGTTTGGGGGAAATTTGATGGGTTAACCCAAAGTTTACAGAGAAGTGCAAGGGACCAAGAATAGCCAAGACACACTCAAAGGAGAATAAGACAAGAGGCCTTGCCCTATCAAGTATCAAGAATTATTAAAAAGCTCTAGGAATTAAGATAGTGGAGGCACAGAGGTATACTGAACAATGAAATAGAATAGGTTCCAGAAACAGACCCATATGTATATGTACATTTATGACAAAGCTGCCATTACTCACCGTGTGGAAATTCACGGTGCTGAGAGTACTGAGTATTCACACAGGAAAAAAAAAAAGAAATATGATCCTATTTCTATTGGATCTATTCTACTGAACACAAACATCAATTTCACATAGACTGTAGGCCTAAACATGAAAGGCTAAACTATAAAACTTTTAGAAGATAATATAGGCAATGTGATTATAACATTCAGTAAGAAAGATTGCATACAAAGTTGTTGTATAAATAGTTTATACAAAAATATAAACTATAAAGGAAATGTTTGATAAGTTTGGCTAAGCTAAAATTGGAACATATGTTCACCAAAAGAAACTGTTAGAGAATTTAAAAAACAATTAAAAATGGAGAAGCTATTTGTTGCAACATACAAAAGAGGTAGTATCAAAATACATAAAGAAGTCATATAAGTCTATAAGAAAAAGACATCTTAATAGAAAAATATAGGTGCAGCCATAAAAAAGAACAAAATCATGTCCTTTGTGGCAACATGGATGCAGCTGGAGGCCATTATCCTAAGCAAATTAATGCAGAAACAGAAAACCGAATATCGCATGTTCTCACTTATAAGTGGGAGCTAAACATTGGGTACATGTGGACACAAAGGTGGCAACAACAGACACTGGAGACTACTAGAGGTGGGAGGGGGAGGGAAGGATTGAAAAACTAACTATTGGGTACTATGCTCACTACATGGGTGACAGGATCAATCGATCTGCTCCAAACTGCAGCAGCACATAATATACCCATGGAACAAACCTGCACATGTACCCTTTGAATCTAAAATAGAAATTGAAATTATTTAAGAAATCATTAATATTGGCAAGACTTTATCTCTTTAGAGTAGAAGAAACATAAGTATCCATATCCATATGAAAATATGCTTGGCCGGGTGCAGTGGCTCAAGCCTGTAATCCCAGCACTTTGTGAGGCTGAGGCAGGTGGATCACCTGAGGTTGGGAGTTCAAGACCAGCCTGGCCAACATGGTGAAACCCCATGTCTACTAAAACTACAAAAATTAGCCCAGCATGTTGGTAGGTGCCTGTAATCCCAGCTACTCTGGAGGCTGAGGCAAGAGAATCGCTTGAAACCGGGAGGTTGAGGTTGCAGTGAGCTGAGATCGTGCCATTGCACTCCAGCCTGGGCAACAGAGAAAGACTCTGTCTAAAAAAGAAAGAAAGAAAATATTCTCAACCTCATTCATAATCAGATAAAAAGAACAAACCACAATAAGGTACTATTTCATACCTACCAGACTGGCAAAAGTTTGTAAGTCTGACAAAATCAGGTGTTGGCTATGATGGAAAAATCAGAACACACACTGCTGGTGAGAGTGTCAACTGGTACAACCACTTGAAAAATAATTAGAAATAATCTAGCAAGAATGAAGATGCATGTGTCCTGTAATCCAGCAGGTCCGCATGCAGGATTATACCCTAGAGCTCCTGTACGTGTGCACAAAGGGACTCATACAAGAATGATCAAAAAAGTCTTGTCTAGATCGTGTTTTAAAAATGGAAACAATGCAAACATTCATCCACATCTGAATGAATAAACCACACTGTGGTGTATTTATATGCTCTAGCGCCATATAATTCTTATTATAGGAATTAATTACAGTGACACAACTACACGGATGAAACTCAAGATCAATGTCTGAGTAAAACACACAAGTTGCAGAAAATTCATACAGTATGATTCCATTTGTTTAAAGTCCAACAACATTCAAAACTAAACAACATGTCGTTTTGGAATATAGCAAAATGTAAAAAAGCATTTTAGAAAAAAAGTGAACAAGGCCAAGTGCAGAGGCTCAAGCCTGTAATCCCACCACTTTGGGAGGCCGAGACGGGCAGATCACCTGAGGTTGGGAGTTCGAAACCAGCCTGACCAACATGGAGAAACCCCGTCTCTACTAAAAATACAAAGCTAGGCGTGGTGGCACATGCCTGTAATCCCAGCTACTCAGGAGGCTGAGGGAGGAGAATTGCTTGAGCCTGGGAGGCGGAGGTTGCAGTGAGCCGAGATCGCTCCATTGTACTTCAGCCTGGGCAACAAGAGTAAAACTCTGTCTTAAAAAAAAAAAAAGTGAACAATAAACTTCAGGAGAATAGCTACATCTGAGAAGGGAAGAAGACAGATTCTACAGGGCATCCAAAGGTAATGCTGGACACAGGTGTTCACTCTTTTGTAATTCTTTTTATATTTTAGAGACAGGGTCTTGCTCTGTCACCCAGGCTGGAATGCAATGACGTGATCAAGGTTCACTGCGGCCCCAAGCCCCTGGGTTCAAGCAATCCTCCCACCTCAGCCTCCTGAGTAGCTGGGACTGCAGGCGTGCACCACACCTGACTAATTTATTTATTTTTTGTAGAGATGAGGTCTCACTATGTTGCTCAGGCTGGTCTTGAAATCCTGGCCTCAAGCAATCCTCCTGCCTTGGCCTTCAGAAGCTCTGGGATTACAGGTATGAACCACCATGCCTGGCCAATATTGTAATTCCTTACACATCACATATATACTATATGAATATTCTCAATATCTAATCAAAACAATTAAATGAGGTGATGACTAAGTAAAACACACAGCTCAGTAGCTGGCATCTATTAGGTGCCCATTCTTCTTCTAAGTCTTGTTTCATTATAAATTTTGTTTGTTTGTTTGCTTGTTTGTTTGAGACAGAGTCTTGCTCTGTCACCAGGTTGGAGTGCAGTGACGTGATCTCGGCTCACTGCAACCTCCGACTCCCTGGTTCAAGCAATTCTCCTCCCTCAGCCTCCAGAGTAGCTGGGATAACAGGCACGTGCCACCATGCCCAGCTAATTTTTGTATTTTTAGTAAAGACGGGGTTTTACCATGTTGGCCAGGATGGTCTTGATCTCCTGACCTCGTGATCCACCCGCCTTGTCCTCCCAAAGTGCTGGGATTACAGGCGTGAGCCACCGTGCCTGGCCTCTTTATAAATATTTTAAAACAAATTTGAGTAAAACTAAGTGGTTTTCTTTCAACTCCAATAATTGCTCTTAGGTGGAAGAATGCCACAGGATCAGACTCTAGGTCTGTTCAGAGTCAAAGACTAACAAGGCTCCCCTACTCTGGGTTCTCAATCCCAGTGGGGTCATTTATGCCAACTAAACTAAAAATAAACATCTACAACTGTTTCATCCTTTCCCCCCACCTTGATTTCTACCTGTGTGTTTATCTTTTTGAGTAGAAAATAATCCTTTTGTGAAACTATGATGAGAGAAGCCACACCCCTAAGCTGGAAGAAATAAAAATAGAGGCACAGTGGATGCCTGCACAATCACACACTCTCTCGTTTGGGTGTTCTGCATCATCACACGTTATACTTAGGTTGGTGCAAAAGTAATTTTAATGGCAAAAAAATGCAATTGCTTTTGCACCAACCTAATACAAAAGGCAGACTAGGAGTAAAGATAGTGATCTGCTCACTGCCTGCTCTTGGGGTATCTTCTGGTCCAAATGCTGTAAATCTCAGGACACAGGCATGGGCAAAGACTTCATGTCTAAAATACCGAAAGCAATGGCAAAAAAGCCAAAATTGACAAATGGGATCTAATTAAACTAAAGCGCTTCTGCACAGTAAAAGAAATTATCATCAGAGTGAACAGTCAACCTACAGAATGGAAGAAAATTTTTGCAATCTATCCATCTGACAAAGGGCTAATGTCCAGAATCTACAAAGAACTTAAGCAAATTTACAAGAAAAAAACAAACAACCCCATCAAAAAGTGGGTAGAGGATATGAACAGGCACTTCTCAAAAGAAGACATTTATGCAGCCAACAAACATATGAAAAAATGCTCATCATCACTGGTCATTAGAGAAATGCAAATCAAAACCACAATGAGATACCATCTCATGCCAGTTAGAATGGCGATCATTAAAAAGTCAGGAAACAAATGATGCTGGAGAGGATGTGGAGAAATAGGAACGCTTTTACACTGTTGGTGGGAGTGTAATTAGTTGAATCATTGTGGAAGACAGTGTGGCGATTCCTCAAGGATCTAGAACTAGAAATACCATTTGACCCCGCCATCCCATTACTGGGTATATACCCAAAGAATTATATATCATCCTACTGTAAAGACACATGCACATGTGTGTTTGTTGTGGCACTATTCACAATAGCAAAGACTTGGAATCAACCCAAATAGCCATCAATGATAGACTAGATAGAGAAAATGTGGCACATATGCACCATGGAATACTATGCAGCCATAAAAAAGGATGAGTTCATGTCCTTTGCATGGGCATGGATGAAGCTGGAAACCATCATTCTCAGCGAACTATCACAGGAACAGAAAACCAAACACCACATGTTCTCACTCATAAGTGGGAGTTGAGGAAGAAGAGCATAGACACAGGGAGGGGAATATCACATACCAGGGTCTGTCGGGGCATGGGGGATAGGGGAGGGATAGCATTAGGAGAAATACCTAATGTAGGTGATGGGTTGATGGGTGCAGGAAACCACCATGGCACATGTATACCTATGTAACAAAACTGCATGTTCCACACAGGTACCCCAGAACTTAAAGTATAATTTAAAAAAAAAAGAAGAAATTAAACTCATGCTTAATCCTGAAAAAAAAAAAAAAGGAAAGAAAACATCTGTGACACAAAAGAGCCCCAAACCAAAGAGAGTTGCAAGTAATGCTGACCTTTTAGTAATAAAGGCTCTGGCACTGGTCTTCTCTCCAGTTTGGCTTTGCTTTATAACCAGGAGGCAGCTGGAAAACAAACAAAACATGCAAGGTTTTATCACTTCATTCATACAGACTTCAGAGAAGTGGCATCCAGGTATACTATAGAGATAATCAAATTCTATTGTTTGTCTAAGAGTCCACTGAATTTCTAAGTTAATTAAAGCAATGGGGAGAGAATTAAAAAAAAAAAACAGAAGGCCAGGCAAGGACTGTGTTTTCACTGGTGCTCCAGAAGAGTCAGCAAGAAACAAGGGAGAGGAGAAAGGGAAACGAACTGGCCAGACCTTCTCAGTGTGAGGGAAGCAAAGAATCACCGAGATGGTCCATTCATCTGCTCAACAACTGAGCACCCAGTGTGCACCAAGCTCCGTGCTGGAAAAATAAACACATAATTCCCTAACTCATGGAGAATGTAGCTCAGTAGGGGAAAGTCAGAAGCAAGTTGGCAATATGTGGTGTACAGGAGAAGCAGGGGCTGCCACGGGAGCACACAGCACCAGGCTTGGGGGCTCAGAAAAGCCTCCCCACAGGAAGCAACAGCGAACCTCAGACTCTCCTGTGGAGTAAGACCAGTTGGCCTGACATAGTGCATAGTGGGCTGAGGGAGGGGAGTATGAAGCAAGAGGAGAAAGCCTCAATCTGGAGAACAGCAAGCGTAGGGCTCAGGGAGCAAGCATGGGGTACAGGAAAAGGACAACTAGGTCAGAAGGCCTGGAGCAAAGAATGCAAGCAGGGTGGTGCCGGGTTCGCCACCTCTAAATATTATGCTCTCCATGGCTTCAGGCCCACTGGACAAACCCAGGCAATGAACAGCCTCAGACCTGGAGAGCAGAACTCCTGACTCATACAGCTCATCTATCTTTGCACAGTGCCTTGTGTTCTTGCAGTCACACTCTTGGTTGCAGACACAATGCCAGCCGGAAATATGGCTGTGACAGGACAGTGACTCAGAGTATACAGTTGGGCAATGAGAACTTAAACCATAACTATAAGACTTTTTGCAAGAAAAACCTATTAGACAGAGACATACACACACTCAGATCAGCTACCCTAGCAACTCCTCCATTATATATTAAGAGGAGACCTCAAGCATTGCAAAATCTATTTGGGGGAATGGGGACCAGTTTTATTGCCTGCCTGTTCTTGAGAAAACTTGTGATAAATGGAATCAACTGAACCTTTTTTATTTTCAACTCTGCTCACACATAGCCTTAGGGTCATTTGTGATGTGAGACTGAAGGGGACTGGGATGCAGTGGATGACAGCTGCCCACCATCTGTCTGGTCCTAAACCATCCACCTTCCCACTGTAACTGCTCAGGCCCTCCTAGCCAGAGGCCTGTCAGGAGCCAATTGAGCTGTATCTATCCAGGTATCGTTACACATTTGTTTCAGTTGTGATTATTCTTTCTGGCAGACAAAGCCATCCTTGTGGAAGGCAGAGCAGGACAATCCCACCCAGGCACATGGACCAGGCAGCTGGCAGAGTGCATTGAGGTGGCTCTGCCATCTGCTGCTCAGAAGGAAGGGCCTGAGGCTCACACATGCCTCCAAAGCATGTAAACCCCAGACTTCACCAAACCAAGTGGTAACGCCTCCATCCAAGTATCGTCAGCCCTTCTGGTCACATGGATGCATTGTGTGATTTCTCATCCTCTTCAAGTTTTAACCCTTGTCATTCACTTTGACCTGATAAAAATGCTGGGTTGCCAGTGGGAGGGGTTGAGAATAGGAAGCAAAGAGACTTCATAGTAGGATTTGTCTTGCACTGGAGACAAATCAAGCCCTGGGATGGCCTTAGCCTCTTCTGTCCAGAGACGGTCCTGCTGAAAATAATAGATTTTATTCCTCAAAAAATTCATGTCATGGTTAGAGCTAAATCATTCTCCATTTTTGTCATTTTAGAAAACCAGAGATATAGTTCAAACTGGTAGTGACACCTTCTTCTACCACTCTGTGCCACCAGTGCCTAGCACACAAGCAGGTATTTATAAACAGTTATTGATACTATGTGATGAATTACTAGCACACAAGCCTGCTTATTTAGAAAACGAAATTCTACAAAATCAAAGATCTAGAAGCACAGGTATGGACTATCCAGTATAGAGTACACTTCAATATGTGACTGCTCAAGAAGCCACTTATCAAATCAAACATAAGTGTGACTCTCATCACATGGGTCTTTTCAAAGTGGGGACCTATTCCTCTCCAGGATCTCACCTATTAGAAAAATGTATATTCACCCTATAGATTTTGTTTAAGATTCTGTCCTCTCTGTGGGGAGATATTTGGAGTTGTCACTCAGCAGCAGAGATCTGGAGGGACCAGATGGCTGGTAAAACAGGAGGCTATTCTCAATCCAGGGCCAACAGGAAAGCTGGAAGGCAGAGCCCAAATTTAGTTTGAAACCTGATGCCCAACAGTATAAAATTAGAAATTCCTTTGAACCATCTGGTTCTTTTAAATAAATACCTGTTTGTCCAATCCTAGAATGGAAGGAGCTTCAAAGTCTAGCTCCCTTCCCTAAGACACAACATCTGTCCCATCCGTACTGAACAGCAGCCACGGGAGATACTTAATACTGGCTAGCTGACAGAGCCTAGGCTAATGGATGCCAATCTTAAGTACTCTAAAGTTCTTCAGAATCTTTCTAATTCCAATATCTCTTTCACTCTTCTCTTCCAACCACCAAATCCCCTCTTCTTACTCTCCCTGAGGCTAGAAAACACACACACACACACACACACACATCCCATCTAAAATATTTCAATGTAGTATTGTCCTTCTTCTGCCAACCCACCCATAACGATCATTCCTTCTCTACATTGCTCTACTTTCTATTGTCCTTCTCTCCCCTTCTCTGACAGTGATACAATTTATCCATAACCCCCCAAAAATCAACACTTCACACCCTTGTGAGGTGACTGTCTTAGTTCATTTTGTGTTGCTATAAAGGAATACCTGAGACTGGGTAATTTATAAAAAGAAGAGGTTTATTTGGCTTATGGTTCTGCAGCCTGTACAAGAAGCATGACCATATTTTACTGCTGGACATTTGCTTCATATTAATAATAGTGAGTAATGATGCTATGAACATTCTTGGGCATGGCTTTTCATGTGTATATCCTATATTATGTAAAACCACTTCTAGGCACTTCCATACCTAGGAGTGGAATTTCCAGGTCACAGGATGAGCAATATTGAGTAGCAGATTTTGCAAACAGTTTCCCAAAGTGCTGGAATCATTTTATACACTCTTCAGTAGCACATAGGAACTTCTATTGCTCCTCACTCTTTTCAGCACTTTGTGTTATCTTTTAATCAGGACTCTCCAACCCCTGGTATCAGTCTGTGGCCTGTTAGGAACTGCGCCAGCATCTGCTCCTGGTGGGGACCTCAGGAAGCTTCCAGTTGCAGTGGAAGAGGAAGGAGAGCAGTGTGTCATATGGTGAGGGATGGGGCAAGAGAGAGACAGCGAGGGGAGGGGTGTCATGCTCTTTTAAACAACCACTCTCATGTGAACTAGTAGAGTGAGCACTCACTCATTAGGATGGGAAGGGCACCAAGCCATTCATGAGGGAACTGCCCACCTGATCCAAACACCTCCCATTACTCCCCATCTTCCAATACTGGGGATCAAATTTCAACATGAGATTTGGGGGGACAAATATCCAAACTATATCAGTCACCATCCCTAAATATTATAAAATAATCTGTCCCCAGCCAAATCAATGTATATCCCAGACCCTTCTCCCTTAAACCCACATTTTTCAGCCTTCACATGGCCTAAGATCTCTTCCACCACACATCATCCCACCACATGCTAACACCACCCCGACCTTTTATCTTGACTGGAGATGGCCTAACCTGAGTGATTTAGTGATTTCATCCCTTGGCAACAGAAGTGAAGAAGAGTCTGGAGTGGAAGGGTCAGCAGGGAAGACCCCAGGAAAGGAGAGTCAAATAGGACCTCCCTAAGTGCTTCCATTTTCTCTTGTATTCCAAAGGCCGGTTAAAGAGTAAATGAGATGATGTATAAATTCATCTAGTAAACTGTTGAAGCCCAATACAAAAGTAACAACATTGTTATTAAATTATTTCCACAAAAATCCCTTAATTAGCATAGAAATAGTGTCATTATATTTCCCTCAAATGAGTTCCTTTTCAGTGACATGGTGATCAAGTCTCAATGTTGGAGGTGTCTTCAACTCCACCCCCTCCCTTGCCCTCTACATTGTTAGGCACAAGTTTCCATGCACTCTTCTTCGAGAAAGTCCTTCAATCCATTCTCCATATCCATTCTCTTTTGCCCTGAACTTAGCCCAGCCCTTTGTCCCTTTGACACTGAAGCATGACTCTCTTATTCTAGGGTCTACTCACCCTATGTGAGCTCAGGTCCTCCAATAAGCTGATGTTAACATGAACCAGACATGCAAGATACTTGTTGGGGGAGATACTTGGGCAGGATAGAGAGGGAGAGAGCATGCATAGGCAGAGGGAGCCTTCAGACCACACTTGTCTGACACCATTGACAAGAGGGAAAGAAGACTGGTAGGAAGATCCTCAGACCACACTGCAGTTCTAAGAAAGTCTCGTTTGGCTGATGCGTAGTATCCAAGCCCAGGTTCCCATTAGAAGAGGCCACATTGAGCAGAATTGGCCCAGCTTTAGTACCTTCAACATGTCAATGAGGGACAGACGCAGCTCAGGGAAAGTGTGGCCCCAGCATAAAGATCAGAGTAATGAGGAAAAGATAGCTTCTCAAGTACTAAGTGAAACGGATAGACAAAGGCAAAAACTGAAACTTGACTCCCTCTCATGCCATTCACAAAAATCAGCTCTGGGTGGATTGTAGATCTAAGTTTGAAATGATAAAACTTTTAGAAAATTATATATAGGAAAATTCATGACTGAGAAAGGAAATCTGTAAACCATAAAGGAAAAGAGAGATGCACTAGAATACATTAAAGTTAAGAATTTTTATTTACCAAAATTAAGAGCTTCTGTTTTGATAAGTAGAAGAGTGAAAAGACAAACAAAAGTGGGAAAGTGTCATTTTAATACATATAACTAAGAGGCTCATAACCAGACTATATTAAAAACTGGTAAAAGTTAATCAAAAGCAAAATAACAGAGAACCCAGTAGAACAAAGGGTAAGAAACTCAAACTGGTATTCCACAAAAGAGGCCATGCAAATGGCCAGTAAACATATATAGGTGCTGAATATCATTAATCACGAGGGAAATGCAAATTGAAATCACAACGAGATACATTGAACACACACCTGAATGGTTAAAATCTAAAACAGTGGTCTCCAAACTTTTTGGCACCAGGGACAGTTTCATGGAAGACAATTTTCCCACAGACCCAGGGGAATGGTTTCAGGATGATTCAAGTGCATTACACTTAT